>NC_090927.1:339867867-342367867 GCF_040938575.1 Ambystoma mexicanum
TTTTTCTCACTAGCCAATCATTCACCTTTCACATATTCTCTGCAATCTACCTTCAAATTCTTCTGCACTGTCCTTCCTCCACTTAATCTGTTGATCCACCTGCCCTTCCCTTGACCTCACCGGAACAACTCACACTTCTCAGCTTCTTGTGACAAATGTTATTCTTTTCGCTCCATCGATGTTGTGACTTTGAGTCACTCCCTTGCCTCGTGAGGTGTTCCGTGTTGGGGACACCTGGTACACCATGTAATGGTCCCAATAAAAGGGGTGCATGGCTTCCCGTGCACCAGTTTTCAACTGAACTCACTGGCTCCTGTGTCACTATACTTTTGTGCATGCAGGAGGGGCCTGGCCTGACCCATAACAACTGGCGACCAGAGTCAGAATATGGAGCTTATATATGAAAAACGAGATTATTGTTAACATACTCATGTATCATATAAAAAAAAGTTCATCCTTGTGATCGAGACAAATAAGCAACTATGAGGCCACTGTTATTGTACCAGTCAGGAGAATAAATGCTCCGCCCTCCTTTTTCCACCCATACGAAAGAAGAGTAGAGGCAAACAATGTGACACAATTAGCAACATGTGGCTTCTCATCAACTCTATAAGGTATGTTTAAAAGACCCTTAATGAAAAAAGTAGACACAATGAACATTTTTTACTCCACCACCAATTAACCCGTAGAGGTAGTGTATCTACAATATAACTAAAGAGATACTCTGTATGTTTTCTCAACAGTTCATAACATCGGGCCCATTAAATGAGACCGAAATACAAATCCTGTCCCTGTTCCTGTCTACCAAACAAGGTTAGTAGACCATACCAAACAGCTACTAATGGTATCTTTTAATCACACCTACTAGTTAAACTGACTCAATGGGCCTCATTACGAATGTTGCAGTAAGGCAACAACGGCGCCGGCAGTGCTACCGGCGCTGTTGTTGCCATGCCGCAACATTACAAGTTTGCTTGCGGGTGCCGCTCTGGACCCCCGGTCAGACCAGGATTGCAGAATGGCACCCGCGAGCAGACCAGGATGGTAGCAACGGTACCATTATGAACGGTACCACTGCTACCATCCTCCCCATTCCCATTGAGCCCAATGGGGGCTTAAACGTGAATGGGGATGTACCGACTCTGGGTCCTGCAAAAGGGAATTACCGGGCCCTCCAAGGTTGGAATGGCCCGGTAAGTCCCCTTTTGTGGGACCCGGAGCCGGACCCGAGTTTGGTGGTAGCAATGCCCTTGTTAAGGGCATGGCTACCTTCAAACTCATAATGAGGCCCAATATCCTGTTTGTTTTTATATTTGTAGAGCATTTCAAATAAGGGTTAGAAGACTAAAGCTTTATCAAAGAAACCATCATCTGTCCTGACGAAGGCCTCTCAAAAAAACATCAGGAAAACCTATTCAAGGATCGGGTTTATCCCACTATAATAGGCCGAAACGCAGTGCGTCGACATATTATTTTGAAAAACATCCAATCTGAATTAAAAAGTGTATAGAAGTAACGGACATTTGGGGTCATTACAAGTTTGCCAGTCCGGGAACTACGGTACCAGTTAGCTTGCCGGTACCGTAGTTTCTGGACCGGCAAACCATGAGTTCTGCTCGTGGGTGCAGTTACGGCTGCCAGGTCTGTCCTGGCGGCCGTACCGGCACCCGTGAGTAGAGCATGTCGGATGCACCGGCACCATTCTCAATGGTGCCGGTGCATCCGACTTCCCCATTCCCATTGAGCCCTATCGGTGTGTGTAATGAGTAATGCATTCTGGCGCCCGCGAATGGGCAATTACCGGTCCAGCTTGGCCGTAATGACCCGGTAATTGCCCATTCATGGGTGCCGGTAAAAATTGCAAGTTTGGCGGCAGCCTGCCGGTTTTACTGGCAAGGCTACCGCCAAACTTGTAATGAGGCCCATTGAGTACTTCAAGGAGAAGTAGAATAGCAATGAAGAGACAGGCGTACAAGAAAATGATATAACCAACTATATATGCACTTTCTTTTGTGTAAAAATAGATAAACTGTGTGCCAACTGGGAGGAGACTTTTTGCTACTGTTATAGTAAGAAATTACACCATGCCAGTACTCGACTGTTCTCAGAGTTTTTCAACTGCTCTTTACAAAGGTGTGTAACAACAAAGCTTCATTTCTTGAAAACAACCTTTTTCAAATTGTTGTAGAACTCATGATCAGATGGTACAGTGAGCAAGCCAGTTTGTGTTTTGTATACTAACCCATGAATAATGTTTTGCATTTGTGATAATCATGTTGCCAATTATTTTTTTAAATATTAGAATGTGTAACAAGGAAATTACTTTGTGAAATTAATTAACCCACAGTTTCTTGTACATAACCAAAAAGGTTTAGCGTTGTTTAGATACATGATGACACAGGACATCTGTTTTTTACTGTTTTAGGTCTGAAAACCGACAAAATACAGGAGAAGGAGGTAGTCAGTGTTTCCTATGTGTTTCAAATTGCCTTTCACTCTACTAGAACACAGAACCCTTCACAACACAACATTTTGGGTGTGACCTACGATATAAACCTTTTGGAGATTTACTCCATCTTCAGGGCTATGTTCATATAGAAACCACATTTGTAGAGTAAATAAAACAAAACATGTGATATTACATTTAGTATTGTATATACACCATTGCCCGCCATGTTAATTCGTAACGCGAAAAGAAAAAAATTGAAAAAGTATCACAGTAAACATCATTTGTCTTACATCCACAACTCTGTGCTTAAACGATACAATATATGGCCAAGTGTAAATCAAGTATGTGAATTCAGATAATCGTACCTTATCATGTGAGCCTTATCACTGTAAATCAAAAACATATGCAAGTAAAGCTTTCATTAGTTCCATGGTCACCTACACAAACAATTACACTCGCTTGTTTGTGTATTGGCCTGGGTACTCCGATTTGACTCGTCGGAATCGCTCCATTAACTGTGAAGTTGACAGTAATATGTAGTTGCGTTAGATCGCTTGCCTCCCATATGTGAATGCATATTTATTCATTTCGCTTCACGTATCACTTACCAAAGGTAGCTGTAGAATGCTCCCAGCTGCCGATGCTACCCGTGTGGGCGGCAGCTCTGGGAGAGTTTAAATGGTTACTATGGAGACCTGGCGAGGAATTGTGTCACGCCAACAACGTGTTGTTGTGACGGCATCTCGCGTCCCACCCTCCCATGGCAATGGGAGGGCGGTACTGGGTCTCAACGCTTGTGTAAGCGACTCTATGGTTACCTACATGTTGCATTAGTCTAGTGTGTAAATAGAAACGGGTCAGTGGTTACCAGCAGTGTGCATAAAAATAATGAGTACACCAAAATAACCTTTTTACATCCTACCTCTCTATCAAAACTAACGCCAACTACTATCACAGTTAAGTGAAAAATAACAACAATTTTATATAACGCTACTTATACTTTATGTAAATAACTGCTCAATAGTTGAATCCTTAATTGTTGTGTACTCATAAGGCTTAGTGCTATCATCGCAGTAACATGATCTTATCTGCCAGTACCTCACATAGGTTCTACTGTTACCCTCTGATGGTGGCTAAGGCTCAAAATAAGGGTACTGAAGTGCAACCTATCGTGCAACCTGTTATAAAAAAAGGCACATAGCATACTCTAATTAGGGTGCTACTGCGCAACTTACAACAAGACTCATGGTGGTCAATAATGTGCTGCACAAATGCATGACTTTACCTTCCATATACAGAATTAGAGAAATGCATGATCTAATACCACATAAGCTATAGATATACATTTGCTATCTAGTGTGTATATTCTTCACATAAAGGACAATCGTCCAGTCTTTACATAACCATCAATTAATCTTTACAAAAAGCATACAAAATTCAGCTCTTCATTTAACCCCCTGGGCATCAGTGTTCCAAGCCGGTCTATCCAAAAGGATTCCCTCTGGTCAAATATATTCTGTATATTCACATGTGGATCAATTCTGGAGACAAACTCCAGAATTTGGAAGCATATCTGTGCCAGGTTATGTTGTTTGTCCTGCCAGTGCCTGGCCACTGCTGAATTCACATTCTGGTTCCTTATGCAGGACCTATGCTAGTTACATTTGAGTTTTGCCATCCTTCTTGATTAGCCAATGTAGTACAGATCACATGGACCCTTGATCGAATAGATTATGCTCTGTGTGTCGCATGTCGCATAATTTCTCAATTTGATTTTTACTCCAGTATGTGGATGATTGATAGTCTCTCCTTTTTGTACGTACCCGCAGTTACTGCAATGTAAACACGGGAACGTTCCTTTGTGCTCTATTCCTCCTACTCGTTTTGACAATCTTGTCTGTAACAATCTGTCTCTAAAGTTCTTACTCCTTTGATAAGCAAATGTGGGGAGTTCTTTAAACAAATGCTCTACTCGTTGATCACATATCAGTGTTCTCCAATTTTTCTTAATTATATTTTTTATTCTACGGCTCTGCTGCTCTGAGTACAATACTTGGAAACATACACTAATTGTGGTTCAGATTTTTGCTTTTCTTTTATGGTGAGCAGATATTCTCTCTTTTTGTTTTCTATGCGGGTTGCAGCCATCTTTACCTCTTCTGTTTTTTATCCCCGGCTGATGAATTTATTACCCATCTCCGTGAATTCATGTGCGTAATCCTCAGGGTCACTAACAATGCATTTTACCCGCAGCATCTGACTGTAGGGTACATTTTTGATCAGGCTTGGCTGAAGGAAACTAAGCCTATGTAGGAGATTATTCCTATCAGTCTCCTTAAGGTACATTTTGGTTTTATATCCATTTCCTGTTGATTCAATGTTAACATCTAGAAAGTGGATCGTCTTCTTTGAATATTCATGAGTGAATTGTATTCTTTGATCCACTGTGTTGAGGTACACAAAGAAATCTTTCAGTTCGTTCTCTGTACCTGTCCATATGCCTAAAATGTCATCTATGTACCTGATCGAAATTCCCATGTATGGTTGCTATACTGGATGTATTAGAACCTCGTCTGTCTCAAATTTATGCATAAAGGTATTCGCATATGCTGGTGCCATTGTGGCCCCCATGAAGGCTCCTGCTACCTGTAGAAAAAACTGGTCTTTATATCTGAATTAAGAATTATCTGCTATAAACTGCCACAGTGCCAAAATGAATTATTTTTGTGCAGGGATGTCTCCTTCTCTCAGTAGAACCACTCTACTGCTTCAATGCCCAAGTCATGTGGTATCGAGGAGTGAAGGCTTCTGACATCAACAATAAATAGAATGTGTTCCGGATTATATTGAACTCTGTTAAGGTGTTGAAGAAAATGAGTTGTGTCCTTAATGTAAGTGCTGTTTTGTTTAACTAACGGCTGTACAAAGTAGTCAATATATTTCCCCAAAGGTTCTAGTAGGCTATTGATGCCCGCTATGGGTCTCCCATGTGGGTTATGTGGGTCTTTATGTACTTTGGGCAGACTACAAAAGTTTGGTATCCGTGGATGAACATTTTCTAAGAATCTGTGCATGTGGTTGTTGATCCACCCCAGTTCTTCAGCTTTACCTAGCAGTTCTTCCAAGTTTTTCTCAATGGGAACAGTTGGGTCTATATCAAGTGCCACCACTGTGATAGTTGTCGAGCTCCTGCTTGGGGGAACATTATGTATGAAATCCTGCCTGGCAGACAGAGAAGGAGGTGAACTGCTGGACCCATTGAAACAGAGCTCCAGCATCAGGGACAGAGATGGTGGAGAGGAGTCCGCCACTGCTGTAGCAAAAGTGGAAGAGTACACGCCGTGCAATATCTCCACCAGAAGGTAACACCGCCTCCCTGCCAGGATGGACTTGACCGCCACCCAGCAGATGTGGCCCCCGGCATCAACGGCATGGCTTTGCCTGCACGCAGGCGGGAGAAACCTCTCCCCAGTCTGAACTAATATCATGTTATTGCTCAAGTGTGCATAATCCCAATCTTTCCCTGTGAACTATGATGCACTATTGAAACTGTGTTCCTGCATATGGATGGCAGGCTTAGAGTGGAAGCAGTCAAGTGTTGGCCTGAAGCTGTGATCCTGCGTACTGCCTATAGGCTTAAAGTGGGGTCAATAAAAAGGAGTATCGTTGTTGTTCCCCACTCACTGCTTGGACTCTGATGGGCATCCAAAGATGTGGTCCCGCAAGTCTAGTGTGCTCAAAACGCATTCAGTAAAGGTGGATGTCATTGTTGTACCACATCCGCCGGACTAATAAAGTGTTTTTGTGTGTGTAATGTCCAATGCACCACGGGCTAAATTGTAAATGTATGTGAGAGTGTTGTTTGTGGAAGCCACATTATGTTTCACCCAAGGACTGATTATTGTAATGTGTTATGATTGCTCTATGTAATTTTGATTTATTATGTTGTTCTGATCATTTTCCATTGGCATGGATGTTGTGACTTCGAGTCCTTCCCAGGGCTCATGCGGTGTCATGTGTTGGTGACACCTGGTACACTATGTAATAGTCCCAATAAAAGGGGCGCACAGCTACCCATGCGCCAGTTATCAAGTGAACTATCATTGTGTGCATGCAGACCATGCCCCGGTCTTACCCAGCCCCATAACACTCCCATTGGGCCTGGTGGAAACAGGGTTTCCCATGCCAATCTTTGTCTTTCTCTCACCACAGGACTGGGTACAGACTTTATACAAAATAAGCATAAATTCCTGTTTTAGCCTGCCCCTTTTGAGTTGTGGTTTTGCTGACTTTTTGGGATAGCGGCCCTGTGTAACAAGGGTTTCTCTTTTTGGTCTTTTGGTCGTAGAGGGTTGCTGTTGCGCATTCAGTTGCCATTCTGTGGTGGTGACCTCTCTGATGGCTCACTCTGCGCCACTGACCCTATTGCCAGTAAGTCAAACGTTGCTTGCTTGCCCACACAGATCTAGGGTTGTTGTGGTCCTAGGAGGGAAAAGAGAAAACACTGGTCAGTGTTTGTTGAGGCAGGTATGGCATGATCAAAAGTGGTATGTAACACTGTCTCTGATTCAGGACTGGCAATGGCAAATACCTTGGTAGGCCTCTGGCCCCAAGTTGAGAGGGTCTCTTATCCCACCCTGACAGGGTTATCCCCTTGACCCTCACACAGTTGTTAAATGTTGTTTTTAAGAGCTTCTTTTATTTATATAAAGAACTTGCCTTTTATTTGTCTCCGGCTGTCACTGTTGTTGGCTAATGAATATTATAATGAGACTCCCAATATATGACAATCAGCAGATGTAGAATGCAGAGTGCATTCAATGGCAAATGTTATCGTAACTCAAGCAAAACTTTCACAGGCACCATCTTGAAATGGTATGGCATGTCTTACAATGTCATTGTTTCATTTCATGTTTCCACTCTGTGATAATTCCATTTGGTGTGGGTATTCATTATGGGTAACAGCTTTTTAGGTAGGAGCTCCATGCTTACTTCACTGTGATTTGGGTCTGGAGTAGCGGCCAGTTTATTTTCCTTGGGTTCTGGTTGGTCATGTGCACTTGCTCCGTCATTTCAAGAAATTGATTGCTTCATGCAGGATTCGTTTTAGGGTTGGGGAAACACACATAAGGGTGGTTACTGCTAACAATTGAGGCAAGAGATTGTGTATTTCTCCCATTCTATTTCCTTCATCCCACCCCATCATACTGTTTGTTGTTCCTTAAGCTAGGTACAGAGCAATACAAAGGCCAACACATGTGTGGGGATGCTTGTTGTGGTCTTGTGCAGAAAAGATGTGACCAAGCAGTTTGGGCTGAACACCCCTTTTGGGGTGGGACCAAGCCTGATTTGTCTATGGTCTTTCCCCTTTTGTAATGGCTTGGCAGGAAAAGAACAATGGTCTGGAGAGTTGACCAGAGCAATGCCAGAGGTTAAGATTAATTCCAAACCTTCCAGTCATCATCTCTTATGTTTTGCTGTAGTCACCTGGAGTGGGAAGGGTATGGCCAGATGTGGGTCCTACGCCTGCTCGGTCTAGAGACCCAAGCTACACCTCATTGATGAGGCCCAAAAAGGCTAAAACATGACTCAGGATGTTTGTGGTCTCGTGTAGAAGGCATGTGACCAAGCAGTTTGGGCTGGACTGCCCCTTTTGGGGTGGGATCAAGCCTGATTTGCTTACTATCTTTCCTATTTTCTAATGGCTTGGCAAGAGAAGACCAGTGGTCTGGAGTGTTTCCCAGAGCAATGCCAGATGTTAAGATTATTTCTAAACCTTCCAGCCTTCATCCCTTTTGTTTTGCAATAAAACCTTGTCAGCAGGTTGCCTACATCTACTGTTAGTGGCTAAACATCAAGCTAGCCTTTGCGCAATAAGTATTTTGAATTATGTGGTAATCCCAGCAAACCATGCATTATATTGTGTAACGAAAGAACACGGCCGGACTAATTACAAAATTAAATAATGCATTCTATTGTGTTACGGAAAAACAATCAAACCAATGTAAAAAAATACATATATTTGTACACAAAATCACACCATAAAAGGGCACAAAATGCAAGACAATAAATGCACATTCGATATGCACAGCGTGTAGATCATTGTACATAATCCATTTTGACAGTACACTGTGTAAGACCAAGCACGACATGTTTCAATCTCCTGTTGGTTAAATGATCTTTCTCAGGGGCAAAATTGTCACCGGCAGTGTGTAGTTGGTGTGGCATGTGAATGATAAAACTGAGGGAAACAGAATACATTTGTGTAAAATGTTTCTTTCAAGGTGTGTGCATACCAAAGTGTATTAGCTATGAAAGAGAAGCCTTCTTTCACTCACCTCAATTAATTGAGGAACATTCAAACCCTGATTCATGGATTATTTGCGCCCAAAAAAACGGGATTTGTGCGCCATTCTGGCCGCAAATCCCTGTTTAACTAATGGGGATTTGCGGGCAGAATGGTGCACAAAACACGTTTTCTTGGTGCAAATAATCTATGAATCAGGCTGTCAGTGTTTACAGATGCTTTGCAAACGTTTTAGTCCCCACTAAATCAGAATAAATATATCAGGACCTGGAAGGAGGGGACCAAAATTCATAAAGTAAAAGGAATGTGTACCAACAAGGTGATATATGTCAGCTGCAGAATTGTTATTATTTCTACATATGCAGTGTACGGTAAGTAAAACATCTCACCTTCCTAGTAGTAGCAAATTGCTTGTTGATAAATGTGTACAAATAAAAGGAGGGGGTCAGGAGTTAGTTATATACATTTAGAGGGGTGGCGCATCATAAAAGATACAATATTCAAAAGGTATGTTAACTCTTGCCCAGGGGCGTAGGAGACCCATACAATCTGGGGGGGATAGGGGACACCTTAGGACTTTGCTTTGTTTTATGGAAATGGACTCAGCCAAACAAACAGATCAAGATTAAAATCAAGCTAAGCCCAGAAGCAACACCACATAGGGGAGGACAGGGATAGTCTGTCCCTAGTAGTGTGGGGGTGAATCCTGATACCCCAAGGCCTATGAGGTAGGCCTGTCGTGAATCCTGTACCCAGAGGCCTGCTGTACATCTTGAAATACAAGGCCTATGAGAGAGGCCTAGTGCGAATCCTAATACCTAAAATCACGGTTTGGGAACAGACCTGGTGTGAAGCCCGAATTCCAAGTTCCAGGGGGATCCCGTGGTAAAGCTC
Organism: Ambystoma mexicanum; assembly: GCF_040938575.1. Classification (NCBI taxonomy): domain Eukaryota; kingdom Metazoa; phylum Chordata; class Amphibia; order Caudata; family Ambystomatidae; genus Ambystoma; species Ambystoma mexicanum. The sequence goes on from NC_090927.1 coordinate 339,877,518, forward strand.
GAAAGAATTAAGTAACAAGTCTATTTATTAGAATAGGACTGAGAATTAAAGCACTGTTTACTTTGGCCAATCTTTGGAACTTTTATGTTATTTAGATTAGGGCGGCCAGGAAGCTACAGACTCAAGACTAGGCTTGAGGATTTTGGCCATATTGTGAATATTTCTATTGTAGCGTAGGGTGCCCCAGGAGGGACAGGCACCTTTAGTTGATATATTTAGAGAATCTGAACCAGGAAACCACTTATTTTGTTATCCAATAATACTGCTCAAGTTACTTCAGCAGCTGTATTGCTGATCCCATGAAAAATCAGGATTTTGCCAGTTATATGGAGTGCTTAGAGGATGTTCCTCAAACTTAGCTGGATATGGGGATAGAACGTCATTTGTGAGTCAAAAGGTTAGCCACAAATTCCACAGTATTCACTGGTATGGGCAAGGCTGCCCGTGGAAGCAGAATGTTCTGGAGTTTGTGTGTGCCGGATATCAGAATCTCAGATTTGCATTAATTGTGGGAGAGGCCACACAGGATGTGTGTATAAGAGTCAGAAGCCCTTTCACATTATGGTTTTCTTATTGCTCTTGTCCAGCTGGGTCACCAAGTGTGTAATATACACTTGAATGGGTTCTTGGAAGATTCCCAGATGGGTGGGAGAGGCAACTTCCATGCACTCTTAATACATCCTTCCTTGTTTGCACTCCTTATTAACAACATCATGTAGGCATTGTAGTCAAACCTCCTACACTCCCTGTAAGTCTCTACTGCAATATTTACTCCTTAAAGTTAAACCCTCAAGTGCTAAGGACGGCTCAGTCACGTCCTTGGCATTACATTGCTAAAGAAGTTACATACATGGCCTTTCTGCATTCGCAGTTAGTGCTCAGGGGGCTCCCAATGCAAAAAATGATTGCAAAATATAGCCAATAATTGTAATGGAACCCTGTATAATCAGAATGCAGCATGTAAGACAGCCACTGCTGATCCTTTAACTAACTTGGTCACTGATATCTCTGATTGTATACCGCTAACTGCTCGTCAAACTGTTCCCCTCCAAATGGTACATGCCCATAAACTGGCCGTGGCGTGCCTTTAATTCCTGTGCTAAGAGGGCGACTGGCCTATTTAGGGAGATAGGCCTGTGCCTCTGAATGGCCAGCATGGCTTGTGAAGCGTAACTGCTGACACGTGGCTCCTCCAGGGCATATGTGCCACCATCAGCCAGAACTGCCCAACAGCACATCAGAGCAGGGGTGGACTGGGAACCAAAAAAGGCCCTGGAAATAACGTTCAAAGTGTCCCTATATTACACATTTTCAGCAGGCTTAACCCTTTTCCTTGAGAAAAGTAGAACATTCATTAGGTTCCCACACAAAAGAGGGCTGCAGAGGCCTACCAGGAAATCTCTAGAGTTTCCTATAGGCTAGTCCACCCCTGCACCAAATCCTGTGGCCAACATTTCCACTTTTTCCGTTATCCTGATGATTTATTTGTAAAGTGATAATATACAAAAGGTTGCTGGATAAATAAAAAGGAGTGACTAACAGTGACAGGCAGCTCCTGGCGCAAATATGCAGAGTGGGCCAGGCTCCCACAGTTGCCCACTGGCCCCGACCAGGCAACCCCATGCCATTAAAGTCACATGTATCCAGTCCTAGGCTTTTAACCCACAGCGCTTTGCATTCTGCTACACAAGTGTTATTCCCGTTATAAATACAGAACTACACGTCCCAGCATGCAAAGTGATGTGGGCTAAAAAGCCAGGACTCGGGTAAGGTGGCTGATGACAAGGGCTAATTGTTAACTCTTACTTTTCCCCGATTTTCTCTCTTATAAATTAATGTGCACATTCAGGTGTCTCCCGAAGTGCCTTATGCTGCCCCTCTTTAGGGCAAGGCGAGAACTCAGCCTACATGGGCGATTCGGAATGAACGCAGCGGTGCATGCATTTCATTGCGGGAAGAGCTTTGGCACAGGAGAGCCCTTGTCCCAATACCACGAGACCCACAAAGGCAAGCTGGCAAAATCGGTGAGGGGAGAATAAGATACAGGGAATTGCATGCACATGGGATACACATGACAGATATGCGACAGGGAGCTCAATTGTGTGTGGTTCCTTTCAGGGACTAACAGCCGATGGCCTCAGCAGAGACCCGGGGTTGCACTAATATCGCTCTTTGCTTTACTGCAGCATTCCTCAATTGGAGTGCTGCATACCCCAGTTTCTAAAAGCACCAGGATGCACCACACATGCGATAGAGGCCGCATTTTAGCGCTATATAAAATATCACAATAACATGAGGCAGGCTCTGCCCCAGCCAGGCGCTGTTATTTGCACTCCAGTGGAACCTTTAGAGAAAAGGCCTTGGCTTCTAGCAGCCTGATTGGCTGTGGCTCTCAGGGCACTTTAGGGATCCATGGCAATGCATCATCTCAGAAACACTTTTCAGAGATTGCTGGGGCTCCGTCCAGGCCAGCTCCGGCCCACCTAAAGTCCTGAGTATAGCTTGTCTCTCTGCATGCTCTAGTCTGTCTGATTTTTTCCTCTTCATCTCTCCACCTGCTCCCCTGTGGTAAGGGTCCCGAACTATGATATCTGACCCCCTGCAGAACACACAGAGTGACCGCAGATGGACAAACTGCATTTGCAAAAAAGATTTTCCATTTTAAATCATTGAGTGTGTAAGTATGAACAGGTTATCTACAAAGAATCAGGTGTTCCTTCAGTCCTGTGTTTTGCCTGTCCTTTGCAAAACGAGCAAATGGATCTTCTGTCTCGCACATTAAAAAATGTCAGCACTGAAAAACACAGTTATAATGAAATAAAACAACAGCTTCTATGCTGACAACACATTTAAATAACAATGGAAAAAATCCTTTATTTGACTAAAAGCTGTTTGTGGTTTTATGAGCACATTTAGTCAATGCTGCAATTTGAATCTGATCAGCCCAAGATGCAGAAATGGAAATAATGAAGGAGGTTTCTAATCATCCAACTATGAAATGTGCAGTGTATGCCCTGCACCTTCCTGTTTTTGCACGATGCCTTGCAAAAATGCTATGCACCAAAAGATACGACTTTGATAAACAGCTAACAGGAGTTGCATGTCAAAATAATGCATGAAAAAATGCAAGAACATTTGGGTTGTACTCTACAGCACCCTACAAGCAGCAGCCTCTGGAAGAAAAGGACCAGAGCGGTCCTGCTGCTGGATCAGCCAACGCTCATGGCTCCACAGGTGATAGTCATGTTGATAAAACATGTAACGAACTGCACTACAATGTAGAATCATACTGTCAGCCTGGCCTGCACTCAGGGGCCACTTTGACTTGCCTAGTTTGTAGGCTGAAGTGAGGTCTCGTCGAGTCTCAGGACTTCAGGAGGTCGAGTCGGGCAGGCAGCCTCACAGCAGTCAGAGTCACACTCTCTCACGCTGTCAGTCTCTCAGGAGCATGCGTCACTGTGGCTTCTTCTGGAAGCTGAGGAGGAGGCTGCGCAGCAGTGCACTGCGCACTCGTGTCGCAGGGGCACATGCAGTATGTTCCCTGGGCCAGGCCTCGCCACATGACACTCCAAATGCACAGGCCCCCGGAGAGGGATGAGGAACAAGAATCTTTACCAATACCCACGCTGCTGTCTAAAACTTCTGAGTCTGAAATTTGCACACATCACTGCACAGGCTGCAGACTCCAAATGCTGCAGATAGAGCGACACACAAACACACAAACTGGTGCAGAGAGACACACAAACTGTGGGAAACTGAGGGGGATAAATGCCATTGTACCCCCCCACTTAAAATTGTGGGGGGATTTGTCCCCCCTGTCCTCACCATGTCCTGCGCCCATGCTCTTGCCTACATTTGTTAATAAGGTTGTACGCTCCACATGAACGCTCGTGTTGCAGCAATCGTCTCGCAAAGGAATACTGAATGTGAAGAGCAGGCTTTTCCAATAATGAAAGGTCTGGTAAAAAAATAAAAATAAAAAAAAAAAACAGACCAAAACAGAGACGTAAAATAGTGGCACAACGGGCGCCATATTGGATGAGAATAGTTCATGAAAGTTGTTAAAAAGATTCTTTATGGTCGGCATGTTGGAAGTGCTGGGCCAAATAAGTAGGAGAATAGATTCATGATAGTCACAAATTGATACACACTATTTCACACCTACTTTTAAGAGACAAAGGTGGTTTAAATTCGTTAAACAGCTCATTGTAATAGACTAACATTTCACGATATAAAAGAAACGTTGTTGGAAAGTGTATTGTGGCTCACATTAAATGCACACTATTTTGGAAATACTTTTAGAATCAATCATTGTGTAACAGGGATATTTCTAAATAAAGTAAAAAGCCTATTTAAGTGGGCAAATATTGTTCAATATCCAAGGAATAGTACTGGGGACTGTCTAGTGTGTTACCCTGACATATAAATGTCTGACATAGAATTACAACCACAGTCCTTCATTCAGTCCGGAAAATAAGCCTTTGTTCCAACATTAATAAACGTCTCTCTGTGTCAGTCCACCCAATGATGGTTTGTAGAGCAGACCAAGAGAGATCAGTGCCATTGTGACCAATATGCAATAAGTGCTGTACCAATGGAGCCGTGAGGGTTTTCTTCCTGATACAGCTACAATGTTCACCATTCCTGATTTTCACCTTACGCATAGTCATCCCAATGTGGTGTAAACCATAGGGGCCTGTGATCACATAAACAACTTGGCTGCTATTAAAAGCATTTAAAGCATCCTGTTTCCATATTATGGGTAAACCAATGTCAGTATCTTTGCTAGTTCGAGCCAATGGCCATACTGAACAGTTGCTACAAGGATAGTGAACATGAAGTTTTGGTAAACCCTAGAGTTCGCTAATAGTAGGTGTGCTAATGTGTTCCTGCGTACTCAGGTCATTATGAACTAACTGATCTCTAAGCTTTGAATTACGCTTGAAAGCAAACTATGGCTTATGTAGTGCCGAGTAACCATCTTCCAAGATCTTCCAGTGTTTCAGGGTAATCTTTTTGATTTGGTTTGACAGGTTAGAAAAAGTATTCAGGCATAGTAGGCATCCTACACTGACTTTCTTCTTACCCGTCCTACAAACATTCTCAAACAGGAATGTTCAGTCATTTTCTGTAATTACATGGAAATACGGTCGACTATAAGGCCAGCCTATGCTCATTTGTATAAATCTAGTGCTACAGTAGCCTTGTAAGCTTAGGTGGATATTCTGCAGGTCATATTCACCAATGTTATTCTGATTTCCCTTTTTGAAAGATGGACACTGCACTCTGGGATCAACATGACTGTCTCAAGTCCCAGAACACTAAGTATTTCACACAATTATTTGTATTTTCAAAATTATCTTGGCTCAAAACTAGATGTCTTTGTAAAGAATGTCCAGAGGGTACCAAGCCAAAGGTTGGCCTCAAGCTTTCTCATTCAAGGCCGGTCACTTAATGCCTATGTGTCCACTTCATGCATTGATATTGTTTTATTTTTGACTTCATAGGCCTATGAAAGTTGATTTAAGGAATAATAGCTGTGCATTTTATCAAGTTGTCAAAGCATTCATTGCCTGGGTTATTCTACTTGTTATGTCTGACTGTGATCCACCCAGTTGAATTACTCATTGAATGACACGCCTAGATATTTAAATGAATTCACATCATCATTGTTGTACCATACTTCAGCTAAAATATGATCTATAATGTTGAGTCTTGTTTGCGTTGACCTCTAGTTTGTTGTCAATGACAAATGAGTCTGGGAATCAAAGCATCCTTTCGAGACCTATTTGGGTATTGTCAGTAGGATAACACAATCATCATATGCCAGCTATTGCATATGCTCATTGCAAAGCTTAGGGGAACATGTGGAGATGAGCTCTAAATAACATTGTTGTAGCAGCCTAATACAGATTAAAGAACATGGGTGCCAAAGCGCAACACTGCTTCCAACGTCTGCTGTTCCAGTGCCATCTATGAGCCCCCATCTGGGATCTAGGTGCTTAAACTAATGTTTGGACATGCAGTGCAATCATTAAATTAGGAAGTGCAAGGTCTATGCCCACTGCTTCAGCTTAGACAATACTTTTGACCCAGTCAAATTCTGCCAAAAAATGATAAATGTGACATATACTCAGCAACATTTCTATGTAATGGCAAGATTAGCTATCTTGGTGTGTGCCATGATATTTGCATTAGAGGACAGCCCTGCCCTGAACCCTATTTGAGAGTCAGTGAGGATACCAGATGCCTCCACCCATGCGGTAACTGATTATACGAGGATTATCACAAACCTTTTTGCTGAAGTGTCTCTTATTGCTATTATGTGGTAGTTTCTTGGATTCTGATTGACTAAGTTTTTATAAATAGGGATCACTAGACCTTTTCTCCAAGGGGCAGGAATACATGCATTATTGCTAACTCCCAAGAAAGCGCAAAAAACAGACCAGCCCACACCAATGGTGCCTATTTTATTGTTGCAATACACAGCCCGACGCGTCAGGGTGCCCGTGATGGCTTCATCTGTTCAATCAGACCTTTAATCTTTTCAATAGAATAACCAGGTTCCCAATGGAGCATTGTATTCATGGGGAGATATTATACTGTTGCAGACAGGCGTCAACAGTGAGTGAAACATAACCTCCTAATATCCTGTCACGTGTTGGGTTCAACTTGTCATCTAGGTGTTGTGTTTCTGTGTTATGTATTAGTTTTCAGATGTTCTTGGTATTATTTTGCTGCATACTCAACATTTCCCTTCAGCACTGGCTATCAGATTATTTCTTATAAATGTTTTCAGTTTAGAGTGGGATTTTCTCATTGATCAAATCCTTTACATTCGAGATTCGAACAGTATTAATGCCAGTAGTTTCATTTGTACAAAATCTATAAATGGAATGAAAGACGTGTGGTGATTGATTCATAGACTTGCTGTCTGTTTCAAAAAGAGGTTATTGAAGATGAACTTGTTTGTCAGTTTAACAATTGCTTTGTTCTTGAATAGGGGAGCCACATTCAGCATCATTTTACATGTTCCCATGTCTAATTTGGGTTAACTCATAATCAATGACATGGTCAAGGGACTCCTCATCTCATGAAGAGGAAAACAAGTCCAAGTCATCCCATGGGTCATTTATAGATAAAGCTTTATTTCCTTCTTGACCTAATGCCAAAGAGATGTTAGATCCATACAACATATTTAATTGCATAATTTCTATTGATATGATTGTGTATATTATTTGACCACGGGTTATGTAGATCTTTTGACTACAGAGACGCAAGTACTGGGATTTGTTCATGTTCTTTAAGATCATATCAGTGTTCACAGACTGATATTTGGAATTTTAAGATCAAAGTTTGTTGTGCTGTTTGTTTGTGTTGTTTGCCATGGTGATTAGAGATGAACTGATAGAAGCCTTTTTGTGTTGTACTTAGTATATATTCATCTGCACTCGTAGCTTTTGAATTAACTTCAAGTGACATTTCCAACGATGTTTAGCGGCAATGTCTTTCAATTTATCATTCTACTTTCTTTTAGGTGATACATTAGGAGGTGGCCTTTGCTGACAAGGTTCATAGAAAGGTGAATTTCTGGTTAGAATCTCATTAACTGGTGGACCTTTTTGAGAAGTGTTTTTACCTGCCGATCTCCCGACCCCTTGCAGAAAGGTACAGGGCGAAGATACAAAAAATATGCATTTACTGGGGATTTCTATTTTGACTTGTTTGATCTTTGTGACCTCACTGAAGCCATTAGTTTGAAAGATGTTAGTTTTAAGGTTTAAAAGCAAAAGTGTACAGCTCCTTGTCAAAATAAAAAAAGGAGTCAATGATAATTGCATTTTTCTTCTTCTACCTCAAAATCATGCAATAATATACCATGCACTCACATCTGTGCCAAACTATTTTTTATAAATGGTGAGTGTGTGTTTTAATAATTCTCCATTAATGTTAGGAATACATTTTCAATTGCACATTATTGAAAACAAAATAAAATATATTCATTGTACTCTTTTGATCAGCCTCTAGACACTAGAAGGCGACAAAAAGAACACCCTGGTTTATATATTTCAAAATGTTTATTAAAACATTTGGACATAATCATTTGCATGTGCATTTCTTAATCATCACAATTTATTAAAACAATACTGTGTTATTATCAGCAACGATCTTAACTTTGAATCACTTCTCTTTAAAATCAACATGCAAAAATACCAAACAATACTCCAAATATTTGCAATTCTAATTTTTTTTAATTCATTTAAAACATTTTTTGTTGTTGTTCTAGGTACATTACAAACATAACATCAACTGGGGTTTTACAAACACGTTCTATTCTCACTTTATCAATCAGTCTAAAAATCATTGCTTCTAATATAATATATTTCAAATCTCTTCACATGAGCTTATTAAGGGTGTAGAATAGTTGGAGTTATGTTTTGTGAGCAGCACTGCTACGTTTTCGCTTCTTAGATGAACTTTGCCTGAAATACTCTCATTAAAAGATACTGCTAAGAGAAGGTGTATACAAAACATATTCCTGTACCTCTTCAAATTAACAGACAAAAAATATCATTCTAATTTCACTGTTTCAATAGAATATGACCTTTTTTGGAGAGAAGCTACATCTTAATTTAATTCTGTTATTTCAATGAAACATACCCTCTTTTGGACACAAGCGCAACTTAAATCTAATTCATCTATTTCAAAGGAACCAGCCATTATTTGGACAGGATCACAATGTACATCAAATTCCACCAAGCCTCCTGTCTGTTTGTTATATGAAAAGGATGCTACAGAAGCACATGTAGCACTTCTATGACACAACAGCTTACAGGGGCATACCATGGGTTGTCTTGGAATTATCCTCGGAAATTGGCTATGTGTACAGAATGTTGCAAACAAATAAAATAAAGTTGAACAACGCTTGGTTCAATAAAAGATAATTGGTTATTCTATCACATGTAATTCCTGGAGGGCCTGGAGCCCTTCAGATGCGCACATGGGTCTTATCTAATTGATGTTTGTAATGCAAAATTTCCGAATGAGGTTGTGGCCTTGATATCCAAGGCTTATCTCTGACCTGGATGATTTACAGAGTTTGTTTGGACGTATTTCCACTAGCTATTGTGTCGCTCCTTCTGAGATGAGAACATCAACATAAACAAAAAGGTGTGCTATTTATTTATTTATTTACATATTGGAGATTTGTAATGGTGTTTCAAGGCGCCAAAAAGCAAAAAAATGGGAGGGGTTGCAAGGGAGAAAGATAAGAATAACAGTCCTGATAGGCCCTGTGACATTTGGATCATGGAAGTAGTAACAAGAAGTGCGTGGACTGAGTAAAAGACCCAAACACGGGACAGAAGAGGAGAACCAGCCCAACAGGGCATTTATAAAGGCAAAAGAAAAAGAATTACTATGTGAACCGGAAGAAGTATTCTAATTATCCACAGAACACAGCAGCATACCAGTGTAACATCATTGGTGCCTGAGACCCTCTGAAGTTTTCTACCGGAAACAAGGAGAAATGTAAAAATGAAATAATCTTGTATGTATAACTACAAACATATGTGTGTGTCATGAATATGTAATGTATGCACTCAAATGTGAAGCAATACCAAATTGACACGCAATACGAAATAAATAATGTAAAATTACTCACATTACACTAGCATTAATGCTGTATACAAGAAGTAACGTATCTTGCACTAAAGTCACTACTAATGTCACAAAGGAATACACTAAGTGAAATAACTAACATCTGTAATATCAATGAATGTGGAACGAAACAGAACAGAAACTAAGTAAAATAACTTATGTTTATGATATGAATGTAGAAATATACTGAATAAAGTGTAAAACTTATATGAAAAATGCCAACAAGTGTGTACCTCACAGTAATTACATGGTTTGGGAATCTGTGGGGACACCTGAACTTTATGGACAAAGACTCACATAGAAAAAAACTCCCCTCTTTTTACAACAAACAGACCGACAGGTGAATAACGGTCCCTCCTGAGCAATGCAGCCACTGACCCCCAACTAACTGTGGACAGGTCCGTTACGAGTAAAATATAAGAAAGGAAAGCAGATAAACTAAATCAGGGGGAGAGCACACAGACTGATACTATTCACCCAAAAAAAGAAACCATAAACAAAAATGTGTTTTATTTATTTATTTATTTATTTATTTACATATTGGAGATTTGTAATGCGCCTATACAATAAATGGTGTTTCAAGGCGCCACAAGGCAAAAAAAAAAGGGGTGCAAGGGAGAAAGATAGGAATAACAGTCCTACTAGCCCGGTGACATTTCGATCATGCAAGTTGTAACAAGAAGTGCCAGTGAGAGTGGGCGAAGTGCCACTCTGTGTGAATGCGAAGTGCAAGGGAGGGAAGGCAAGTGTAAGGCAAAGAGAAGAGAGTGCAAGTGATGGGGGGATAGTGGAGGTGGAAGTAAGCAACAGTCAAGGCGAGTACTAATGGGAGGCCGGATGGGCAAGTGCCAGGGATTGCATGGTGTGCAGGGTGATTGTCGACATGCAAAGTGCGAGGAAGCGGTGAACTGGGCAGGAGGGGTGGTGCCCTGTAGAACTCAGAGGGAACCAGGGAGCCAGTCACTGTAGCAGAAGGGGCATTATCAGGGGAGGAGGAGAGGGAAGAAAGAAGAGAAAGGGAGGGTCTTGAGGCACTTGCGGAACTTAAGGAGATCCAGCTCAATCCTGAAAGGGGCAGAGAGACCATTCCAGAGCAAGGCTCCTGCGCAGGAGAGAGAGGAGGAGGAGAGAGCTCTACCCCTACACTCTCCTTAGCGAAGCTTCTGATCTGCAGAGTTGGAGCTAGAAGAATGAAGGGCTCTAGTAGGGAGGTATTTAGGGAGGGAGAGTAGGCCCCAGAAAGCCTTTTGGATGATGCAAAGGGTCTTGAACCTGATCCTAGCATAAACTGGGAGCCAGTGGAGAGATGCTAGGGCTGGAGAGATGCAGTGCCTGGGCTTGAGGCCAAGGATAAGTCTTGCAATCCTATGCTGTATTAGTTGAAGGTGGCAAAGGGAGGATAAATGAAGATTGAGGAAGAGGCTGCTGCAGTAGTGCAGCCTAGAGAGGACCAGAGGTCTGGAGACATTGAGTTTCTGAGGGAAGTTAAGGAAGGGGGAATGCCTCTAAGGAGGTTCAGCGAATAATGGGCCTTCATGGCAAGGTCCGTGATGAGAGAAGGAGAGAGAGGAGTCAGAGATGACACCAAGATTTCTTTGACTCACAGGAGGGTCAGGGGAGGGGACCCAAAGAGGGTGGCCAGAAGGTAGCACACCATGCCTGAATAGCAGTCAGACAGTCAGGGATGAGAGAGGAGGAAGAGTAGGCAGTGGGGGGGAAGCTTGAAGGAGAGATGAGTGCCATCTGCATAACACTGGATGTGAGGAGAGAAGGAATAGATCAGGTGGGCCACAAGGGCCAGGTATATGCTGAAGAGCAACCGTAAGAGGATAGACGCTTGACAGACACCACAGGTAGAAACTGTGATAGGGGAAAGAAAAGGGCCCACTTGAACCTGGGAAGGTTGGTCAGAGAGGAATGAGGTCAACCAGTCCAGTGCCAGGCCAGTGATGTCAAGGGTGTCACAGAGTCGATTTTTCAGAGTGGCATGATTGACCGCATTGAAGTGAGAGGAAATATCCAGAAGGATAAGAAACGTTGGAGAGTTAGAATTGAGATTAGAGAGCAAGTCTTCACAGGTGTTCAGTAGAGCAGTTTCTGTGTCTCTGACTGCTCTGAAGCCAGAATAGTGGTTGTGGAGATAACCAACAGATTCAGTGTATTGGATCAGTTGGGAGATGACCAGCTTCTCCAGGAGTTTACCGAGGAAGGAGGTAATGGAGATAGAGCGGTAGTTAGCCGGGCAGGAGGGGTTGGCAGGGTCCTTTTTGAGGAGAGGATGCACAAAGGAGTGCATGAGGGGGAGCGGGAAGGTGCCAGTGGTGAAGGAGTGATTACAGAAATTGGCCAAGGGAGGCAATGTTGTTCTTGATAGTTCTGGATGAGCAGGGGAGCACCTGTTTGGATGTGAGTTTCATAGAGAGGACATGTCTAGGGACCGAATCTGGTGCTATGGGTGAGAAAGAGGAGAGTACGAGCAAGGTGAGACTGGGGCCAAGGGAGGCCTGGGAGTTGGGGAGTGAGAAGGGAAGGGTGTAGAGGAGAGTGAGGGGAGGATGTCGTGAATTTTCTGTTTAATAAGTGGGAGGTAAGTGAAATACAGAGGGTCAGGGATGGCAGGGGAGAAGTGTAGACTGCAGTAGGATTGGCAAGTTCCTTGCAGATTTTAACCAGTTTGCCTGTAGTGTTAGTGGCCCCAGAGATGCAGGCTTGGATATGGGTCCTCTTCTTCAAGTGGAGAGAGAGTCTGTATTGCCATTGGAGCAGGTTGTTGGCCAGTCTGTCTGAGGATGTGCCTGATGCCCGCCACTTTCGCTCAGAAACTCTGCATTTGTGTTTCAGAGAGGCTTGATCGGAGTCATACCAGGTGTTGCGCTTGGAGGTAGGCTTCATGCGGATCCTCATGAGAGGGGCAAGGATGTCCAGGGTGTTGGTGATAGAGATTGGTGAATATTAGAGAGGGAAGCGTCAGTGTGAGAGTCAGTGTTAGGAGTGGCAGGGGGAATGAAAGTGGTGGACAAAGCCACAACTTACATTCGCTTCACTGGTCGAATAACCGAGAAGGGGACTGATAGTGCAGGTGGAGGCTTTGTTAGGACGGGGCTCTAAGAGATCCAGGTGAGAGTAGAGGAGAGCATGGTAAGACTATGAGAGAGGTGTTTTGAGAGGGTTGGAGATGAGGATGTCTGTTGAGATGAGCATCCACTGTATGTCCGGCTGAGTGTGTCAGACCGGAGGGAAGAATGGTGAGGGAAAGAAAGTCACAGAGGCTGCGAAAGAGTCAACTGGCCAAATCTGGAGAGTCAAGGTGAATATTGAACTCTCCGAGGAGGAGAAGCTTGTAGGTGGAGGCAAGAAGACAATAGGTGACATCAGACTACTCCGAGAAGAAGAGGGAGACCAGACCAGGCGTCCTGTACACAGTGACGAGAGTCAAAGAGAGGGTTGGAGAGACACCAAGCCTGCAAACAAGGCATTCAATGGAAGAGTAGCTCTGAGTGAGAATGATAGTAGCAGGGACCCATTCACAGAAGATCATGGCCACTCCACCTGTAGACCCATTAGGCATGGGCTTAGAGAGGATCGTATAGTCCTCAGGGAGGAGTGTATCAAAAGCAGTGACAAAGCTGACAGTGAACCACGTCACAGTGAGAGTGAGAATGTCAAGGTCAAAATCTTCAAGAAGGAGACAAATATCAGAGGAGTGTTTGACAGCAGAGAGCGAGTGTTGAGGGTACCTAAGTGAAGCTGGTTGCCACATTCGATGGTCTTTTGTGGAGGGGTAGAGTGGTTGGTACACCTATCGGTGGTGGATAAGAGACAAAATGGGTGGCAGATGGAGAAGTGGCAGGAGATGGGAGGGCGTTGATGAGAGATGGAAGACACCTATCAAGAAGGAGGACGTTGGGCTGAAAGCCCGAGCCATGACAGTGCCAGATATACAATTATGAGGTACCTAGAGGATGTGAAGCATGCCAAGAGTACTTCCCACATGGTGCCACCATTAATGGGTGACAAAAAGCCAGGGGAGAGGACTGACACCATGTGGGAAATCCATAGATCCAGAGAGGTAGCGACAAAAAGGATGTCTGTGACATTCTGCCTTGAAGAAGTGTTGATGTAGGTTTCAGCAATGGGAAGGCCTGGATTGGACCATTTCCTTTTCGGCTTTGAGGGAGAGGAAGGATAGGTGATAGAGTAGCAGTCAGAGTAAATAGGAGAGATGGAAAGCACCATGTAGGGAGAGAGCCGAGAGATGGAGAGGGGGAGAGAGAGAGATATTCTGAGAAACTGCACAATGCACAACAAACTCACCGGCGGTCTAGCAGCAAGACAGTTGCAGACATGTCAGGTGCGCAAGATGTTCCAGGTCGCTGAAAATAGGGTATTGCGCTGCTCCAGCAATGAGAGGGGAAATGCCACAAAGGTCAAGCACAAGAGTGGAGTGATCTGCAGCAACTCTAGATGGAAAGCGAGACGCAAGGTGCCAGATGTCAGGAATCAGGGGGACCTCACGCTGTTTCAGGAGGCCTAGCAGCAAGACAGGGGCAAAGGAGAAGTCCTTACCAGTGAGGAGAGTCCTTCAGCATGCGAAAGGGCAAGCACAGAGAAGAGGCTAAGAGACTAGAACCATTGTCAGCCTTCAATTCACCAAGTCGCTGAATACATCAACTATAAAAGACCATTCAATACCCATCATTGTCTCTGAGGGCTTAAACAGCACCTCCTGCTTAAAGAAGTGAGTGGCTGCAGAGAGCAATCCCAAAGGCATTCATCACCAGCTTCCAGAACATATGAGTTAAAGGACAGTACAAGCTCTGTTTAACCTCAGTATCTCCAATTAAGAATAAGACTCCTGAACCCTCCCCACAGGAAATATCTGCCAGATCCTCAGGAGGATCAGAACAATGCTCCAAGAAACAGTTTAGGATGCTTTCAGGGCCACTTGAAACTTATGATTTCTTGCCCCCTCAGGCAATGGGAAGGATTTGGCCATTAGCTTGAAGCTGGTGGAGCATCAAATGAAGTGGAGGGTTCCCATCAACATCGAGGCACAGGCCTGACTTTCTCCAACTACGGTGCCCCCCTCCACTGTAGCCGAGAACCCAGCAGGCAGATGCCCATCTACCGCAAAGTCACCCACGTGGGGTCCAATGGTGACCACACACCGGGAGGGGAGCACTGCCAGGTGCAGCTCCCAGTGCGTTCTGGAGCACAACAGGCACCCTCACAGAGCACCAGCCGCTACCCCTCTGGGGCAAGTTTTGCTACTCTTCCTTCACTTTAGCTTGTAGACTCCTGTATGCAGCGCAAGATGTAATGCCTGGAGATTCCAGTGGGTGCATGTGCGGGAGATTATCCAGTGGGTGCATGTGCGGGAGATTCCAGTGGGTGCATGTGCGGGAGATTCCAGTGGGTGCATGTGCGGGAGGCACACAGCTGTCTTGGTAGCTGTGACTAATGGATTCAGCCGTGTGTCAGCTGGTACCCCTAAGTCTCAGTCGGCTCCCCCAAAAGTAAAGGCAAGAGGCCCACAGGTTAGGTAGCAAACAGAGATGGTGGGCCGACCAATAAAATGGCACGCAAGAGACCAAAACCTCTCACGCCAGTCACCAAACCCAGGGCTCCCGGCTAAGAAAACAGCTGGAGAAATGGCGGAATAAAAATGCAGGTGTTCCAACGTTTTCCTCAAAACAGCTGATTCCCGCTGCATTCAAATCATCCAGCAGGAGAGCTCCTGGTCATGTAGGCAGGCCCGATACTGCAGACTACTGCGGCGCGCCCCAACAGCGTCCTTGATCTGCCGCCTGAATCTGAATCCTACACCCCCGGACGACATGCCCCCTTCCTGTTTCCTCTCCGCTGGCAAGCCTTCACTCGGTGCTCACCGGAGCCGCTGGTTAGTCATGACAGCAGAGGCTCACCCCCAGTGAGCGCTGAGCAGCCGGGCCACTTGAGACAAGGAGCCGCTAGCTCCAGCATGGATGTCCCCCTACTTATTCCTTAGTAAATTCAGCAATTCTCATATGCCCGATCCCCAGCTGGCGTCACACACACGGCTGTTTGGTTGATTGTTGGCGTTTTTTCCTAGTTTAAAGCCAATTGTAGGCCAGCTAGGACAGAGCCTCAATGCTCATGTCCTCTCCCATCAGTGGCCATTTTTGACTGTATTCTGGAAAATCAGCCTTTCTCATTGTAACACTATACATCCAATATGTGCCCACATCTTATACGTTCAATATACTTCTAACTTGGATCTTTAAGCTCTGCATGTTTGCAGTTGCCCTATACAGTCCCTGTTGCTCTCAGCACTAGCCCTGTCTTTATATGCAGTGAACAATGCAGTTCTACGCGCTTCTCAGGGCTTTGTAAGCGCTGATATACTAATAATGCTATGAAAAGGAGGGGATTAGGTCCTGCGTATACCATGACATATATGTGTTTCATTTACACCTAAACTGCTACCCATTGTTGGGTACACCTCCTGCAGTTCAAACGTGTATTTTGGATTTGCATATACAATGACATATCTGCATTTTCTTACATCTAAAACTCTTATGGTGTTCTGTGTAGCTCATTCAAATTTAGTATTTATTTAGGGGGATGAACTGGCTTGTACTGCTGCAATATAACCAGATAGACAACACAATAACACTAATCCGATGAGGATCATTAAGTGACAAGAAGCGCAGTACATATATCACTGTTAGTATCATAAAAACAGTCTCGTAGACTAACCTGGATTGCCTTGTTTTACTTCACCAAAATGCTTGCTCTCGGAATCAGAGGGTACATTGGGCAGTAGGACTTAGTGCCTTTCCTCCTCAACCCATTCTTGAAATAGTATTTCTTGCAATATTAATAAAGACCTAGTGGCATCATTATAAAGTTGAGGTCCGGTAACAACGGTACCGGTAAGCTACCAGTACCGTTGCTCTCGGACCGGCAAACTACAAGTTCTGCTCGTGAGTGCCTTCCCGCCTGCCAGGACTGGCCAGGTGGGCGTACCGGCACCCGCGAGCAGAGCATGTTGATGCACCGGCGTCATTCTAAATGGTGCCGGAGCATCCGACCTCCCCAGTCCCATTGAGCCCTATGGTGCTCGAATGGTAATGGGGAGCATTTTTTTCCGGCCCCGCGATTGGGCAATTATCAGGTCCGGCGGGGCCATAATGACCCAGTAATTGCACATTCGCGGGTGCTGGAAAAAATAGCAAGTTTGGTGACAGCCTGCCGGTTTTACCGGCAAGGCTACCGCCAAACTTGTAATGAGGCCCCTAGAGACCTAAAGTATTAATTCTTTCTTTACCACACCACCTACTATTCAATGTTACCTGGCAGTAGCATGCACCTGTTCCTCTTCTTACCCTTGCCCACTCACTGAAACCATCATGTGCACTTGCATCTCAAGTAGACAAGATTGGCTGCCCTGAAAGTTGCTAATCCACTATTCCACTTCTCCACAATGACCTTCCATTAGCATGTCTTCATCATATACATACAATCATTTGTTGGATAGAACATTTTTCCTAGTTCTGCTATTTAATAAGATAACACACAAGGACTTCAGCAGCAAAGCACAATACATTAAATGTATACATTACATGCAATTATTATGAATACAAGCACTAAACAGATAGCACGTGGACATTGGGTGTGACATTGTAAGTAGTTTAGTGGCCGTGAAATGTGTTACTCAGTTCAACCTTCTACATTTTTCTAGCTCACTCCCTCCTAGACAAACAAGGCACATTCCTTCATATTTTGGGAATAGGATATCTTTATCCTGAAGAATCCCTGGCAGACCTCCAGATCTCATGTGACGATTCGTCATCAAATCCTTACCCACAGATTTCCGGCTGAATCACACCCCTCTTTGAGTGCATCCAGCCAATCAAAAGCCAGCTCATGCTGATTCATTGAGTTTTTTCAGTCAATCAGGGCTCTAGCATCTCATAAAGGAAGTTCAACCATCTATATAAGGCCTAGCTCAGTTCCTGTTACTTCGTGTGTTTTGCTTGGCTGCGAGGGAAGGTGTGCACAGGGCACGCTCAGATTTAATGGGTGTTTGGAGGGATTTTGAGCACTGTTGTGAGGAGTTATAACGGTTTAGTGTTGGTATTTTGTGTCGTTTCTTGGTCTTGATTATGTTTTTAATTATGTTTTTGCAGCCAATTGTTTTGCCACTTGGTCTTTGTGTTTGTTTACTGTGCATTAGTGTGTTCCATTAGTTTCCCCGTATGAAAAAGAAAACATTTTTTTCCTATTGTGAATTTTCTTGTCAACCAAATCCTATCCCCAGACAAACACAAAAAACAATGGGCCTAATTTCGAGGCTGGCGATAGCTGTGCCTGTAATACAGGCACGGCTGCCGCCGGTATTAATTTTTTCCAGCGCTCAGAAATGGGCTATTACCGGGTCATTATGGCCTTGCCCATTCCTGGGCGTCGTAAAAAAATCTTCCCCATTCCCATTTGAGCCGCACAGGGCTCAATGGGAATGGGGAGGTCAGATGCACCGGCACCGTTTATAACGGTATACGTTCATCCGACATGCTGTACTCGCGGGTGCCTTTCACTCAGCCAGGTCAGACCTGGTGGAATGAAAGGCACCCACGAACACAATTTGGAGTTTGCCAGTCCGGATAAAACAGTACCGGCATGCTTACTGGTACCATTGGATCCGGACCGTCAAATTCGTAATGAGGCCCATATTTGTTGTGCATTATTGTTCATCTCGTGTGGAGTATTGTAGTAGTATTATAACTGTATCATATTGCAGTAGTGTCATTTTGTGTAGTAGGATTTTTCACTTGGGGTTGTGTTCTGGTTTTCTTGGGCTACTTTGCATTCCCACTTCTGGGTTCTCAGCATGTGCGCATGGTTCTCACTCTTGCTCTTTTCGGCACTTGTCATTGCATGCCTTTGATGCTTGGAGGGAAGAGGCTGGGGGAGGAAGAGGAGTTGCATTGCTCCTTGTAAGAGGAGGTGGGTTGCCCCATAATTAATGAGGACGGGGGGAACCTGATGCTCTTATGGCTGCTGGTTTGCAAGCCCAGGCCACACAATATTGCAGATGCTCCAAGTTGGTGGTGGGAAATGTCTTAGGAGTGGCACAGGAGGGAGGGATATAACGGCAGCAACTGGTGACAAATAACACAGAGACAGGGGCACTCTCACAGAGGCTGGGGATGAAAGCTCACATATGGATATCCCCACAAAGGCAATGGAAAGGAAGGCCTCATCTCAACACGCCCACAGTGGCAGTGTAGGATGGGCTTCTTGTGAATGTCCCCACATTGGCAATAGTAGCATTGAAAGAGAAGGATAGAATGTGCCTCATGTAGGAGGGAGGGCAGCTGTAGCAAACACCAGGGAGGAGGAGTTGGGGATGACTCCTGTTTGATTGGGGGACATAGAGAATGAAGTAGTCTCCACCTAGCAAGGCGATGGTGCTACACAGGATGTTCGGGGGAGGGGGCAGACCAGACTGTGAAGATGCCACATCTTCCTGACCCTTCCATGGCAGAGAGTGCTAGCCATACACAGGATAATCCTCAGGGGAGCGTGGACATCAACATTCTACCCAGCAGCCTGGTTCTTAGTGTAGGACAATGTTGCCCTACCACCAGGGATCAGAGGGGGAGGAGATTAAGGTCTTCTGAAAGTTGGATGAGTGTGGAAAGAATTAAAGTGGGGGCAGAAGGCCAGTGGCACAAGAAGCTACAACTAACACAAAGTCCTCTGTCTGCACGGAGGTCACTAAAGACCATGCAAGCACCATTACCTCCTACATTGGTGGTGAAGAGGAGGGATGTCCCGTAGCAGCAAGCTTATTCCTAAACTGTGCATCCAACCAGCCTACCAAAATCAGTGGCATGGTCAACTGTTGCCAGTGACAGGCCCCTGTTTCAAGCACCGCCTCCGCAAGCAGTTGAAGTGGTGCACCTCTGGCACCCCAGTTTTTTTAGCAGACCCGCAGCCTCATAATTAGCAATTGAAAGATGTATTGTCATCATGGAGATCCACCTTTCTTTCCTATAGGGCAATGTGCGGAGAAGAATGATTGATTCATTTAAGGGGGAGGAAATGGGTTAACAGGGATAATTCCCACCCAGATGATTGCCACTAATCTGTGAGAGAGCTGGAGAACCTTAGGAAATGCTCTGTAGGAGAGCATGGTATTGTATGTGGTGGCTGAACCCTGTGAGAGATCCCAAGAACCTTAGTGGGAGGCTGTGATCTTTGAAAGAATTCAAGAATCTTAGTGGTTTGCTGCATATCCTGTGAAAGAGCTTGAAAACCTCTCTGAGTGGCTGCGGCTTGGGAAAGAGCATGAACACCGTAGTGGGTGCCAGTGCCCTATGAACCTAAGTGGGTGGCTGTTCCCAGCAAAAGACCCAGGGAACTTTGGCAGGTGGCTGTTCCTTGTGAAAGAGCCAAATAATGTTAACTGGAAGCTGCACCCTGTAGAAGAGCGGGATAGCCTTAGTGGATGGCTGCACCCTATGAAAGAGGACGGGGACCTTACATGGTGGCTGCACTCTGAGACTGTGCCCAAGAACCTGAAGTGGATGGCTGTGACCTGCTGGAAAACATTAGCACTTTACTAATACTATGGTCAATGGCATATTAAGACTGTAGCCAGTCTTCTTACCAACATGTATTCATGGTAGCATTGATTTTGGTATCAGTAGATGGCGGGGGTAGGTGGTGAGTTACTTGTATAGGTGGACTAGGGGTGTGTGGTGGGTATCTCCTAGAATGTTCATGACAAAGAAAAAAATTGGTCCAAAAGGCAGCAAAAAATTCCACAGTGAAAAATCAGCAGTTAAAACTCATAGAAGCGTGTAAGACAACAACTGCAGATAACAAATCATTGTCATTGTCCGAGCTGGTATGTTGGCTATTGGTAGATATTGTTTCATTGTCCTTCTAAATAAAATGACTGTTTTTATTAATGACAATTATTTAACACTAGCAAATGTACCCGTTCTCCGAACAGGTTCTGTAGACAGACATGATAACACTTTCATCAATTGTTGAAAATCAATGATCTTGCAGGTCGCTGTTCCGATTCGCTTATCACTTGATATGCTTTGCGTCACAGGCTTGTGCTGATCCCCACGATACCAGTGCTCATCCCGCACCCTCACACCATCTCAGGCATTCCAGGCACTCGGCACTCTGACACAAATAATACACAAGGCCAGAAGTGGGGTGAAAACATTGTTGTAATGCTAACACACACCAGTGCTTGGGAGGGCTGCCTTCAGCTCTGCCCCTTCCAGACCCGGCTCATACTTATGTACAATGCAGAAGCTACATATTCTTCTCCTCCCATTAACAGTACTTATGATAACATTTCCCGAACAGGGAGAAATAAAGCACATTTCGTAACAGTGATTGTCTTTGCATGGCAGCCTCTGGCAGCCTTGGGACTTGAGCCAATAGCATCATAAACGGTGTACTTCTCGAGGGAGGGCTGTTCATGCCCATCTCGGACGCATTACGCATTCCACAGTGCTGCGATAGCTCTGTTCGGAAACATCACTGGCATGGATGTTCAGATGTTAGGCCAGTCTGTATGCCAAATCAGTAGGCCAGTCTTTCTGCATCAGATATATCTCAAGAAACCAAAAGAAAGTTCAGTATTAGAAATGTAACATGTGGCACTTTGCACCCTGAGGTAAACTGCACTGAGAATGGCCGTGTGTGGCTGGCTAACAGACAGGGAGAGGCGAGAGTTTGTCTGCTGCAGCATATTGGGACCTTCTGTGCTCTCTCCCCACCTGTCACCTCACCCTGGCGTGGTGCAGGTCATTGCAGTGCAAATATCATGCATCCTAGGGCCTTGGAACTTGGTTTTTGAGGTCCCACAGGGACCTCGAGTGTTGTTCCTCGTGTCTGAACCAGTCCTTCTACGACCACATTGATATGTTGCCAATTTCAGGCAACCGTCTCATGTGTGAAGGTGCTGCAATCTGGGGAAAGGGGTGGGATGTCCAAATGTTATGTAGCCAGTCATGTCTGCAGGGTCCTAACAGGTAATTGTGCAACATTTGGTGCAGATGGGTGAAACAGTGTGGAATTGTATAAGGAACAACGCTTTGACAAGCCCCAAACCCACAAACAAATGTTGACTTGTGCTGACATCTGGGGAAACGGATGGGGTGTCCACATGTCATGTATCCAGTGTTGTCCGTAGGGTCCTTATAGGTAACTATGCAAAATGTGGTGCAGATTGGTATTGGTGTGGAATTGTATAAGGACCAACTGAAGGGGCCCCTGAGGGACCCTCGGATGTGGAAACAAGGCACAGTCACCACACACGAATAGATACGCCAGACACGAGGTTCTGTTCCCAAAATCTAGGGTTTATTGCAATACAAAATAGTCCCAGTTGGCTAAGTGGTCCCACGCCCCACAACGTGTGTCTAACAGACCTCGGGGACGCAAGCGAGTGCGAAACGTACATCAGTAACATATATACAAACGGAGCATCTTACAATCATTAATGACACATTTGACGCCGCCCCCAATTCATTTCCCTTTGAATTAGAGGCGATGATTGACCATCGTGACAGATATGACACCTTAGACCACCATAGTTAGTAACAGTTTGCAATCTCCAATTTTAAAGACACCATTCTTTGTTTGCGAGAACACAGCGTTTCTGTTGTTCATGGGCAAGCTGCGTGTACGAGACTGGCACATACCAGGCCTCACTATCTCTAAGTTTTGATTCTCGCTCTAGAAGTCAGCCCGCTCTCTGGGGCCTCACTGTGCTCAGAAAGGGGGGCCATAAAGAAGATCATAATTCAACTCTTTAAATGCTAGTTTCGTACATTGCTATTCTTTCAGGAGACTCGCTGGCATTCGTATACTGATTAAATGTCTTGCTCCCTGTCTTCAAGGATACGTGAGGGAGGGAATCGGGCATTCCTGTCTGGCTCTCCAGTGCAATGTTTCAACATGTTTCTTAGACTTGGACCATTGAAGCGAAATAATATCTACAGCAAAGCAGTTTTACATGAGACAAAGTGGCAACGTTAGAGAGAGCAGACAGAGAAAACAAAATGGCGATTCTGGTAATCTTAAAATGGCTTCACTCTAGTTAAACTAACAGCTACGTAATAACTAATGACTAATGAATATATATTCTTACACTGTAAATGAGGCGGTTGGTCTTCGGCCAATCAATTATCATTCATTTCCGGACCCTCAAGGGGTGCTTAGTTTTTCTGGACTGACAAACCCTCCTCTTGGCCATAAGCCAAATGTCTCATCCATACATTGCATCCTCCTCCGACCAAGTATTTGGATTAGATTCGGAATCTGATTCAAATTCGGACACATGTACACTTGTTGTCTCCTCGTTATTATTATCAATATCAATTGCCATGAATTCTTTAATGGTTTCAGATTCGTTACTATGGCGAGTGCTTGGTTTAGTAATGTTTTTTTGTTTCATCATTTGTACACACTCTTTGCTGATTTCAGTACATATTATGGGGAGACAATGTATGCAACAACAACATGTCACGAATATTCTTAGGATTGCTACTAGGATTGCAAATAGTTTCCATCCCCAGGATCGCAACACTTCCCAGAACGAGGAGCTTATATTCAATTGCCAACCGCCTTCGGGGGATGAAGATCGGAACTTAACACATGCAATTTTCTTATCGCCTCAAAAATTGTGCGGAAGGAGTCACTTACAAATACGCAGCACGCTGATCCCATGATTTTGCAAACACCGCCGCGATCAACTAAGATTATATCAAGGGCCATTCTATTTTGTAGTGACATTAATCTAATTCCTTTCTCTTCAAGAGTCATATTATATAATATATCAGTGGTTCCATTTATTGTTTCTTCTAATATCCTAGACAGTCGTCTTATGTTATAAGAGTTTGTATTGCCTGGCCCCAAAATGGTGTGAATGATTTTGTTATCTACTCTACAATCAACCCATCTTCAATATTCCGACGAGGTCGTGACCTAGTCAATTTGGTTATGTCTGATGTTTTTAAAAGAAACACCCCAGGGAACAGAAATCCCAAATAACACGTACCTCCCCAGTTCCTAGGTAACCAAGGATATGCTTTTTCCCCACATATGAAATACACAGGATCTCCCACATATATTGGTTCCACTTCTTTATCAAGGAATGCTATATTCCTGCACATGGTAAATGTTCCTACCTGGAAAGGACCCTTTTTCTTTAGACAGAATGGGACAGAATGAGGGGTGTAATTCACTGTATATGAAGGGGGTTCCGCATCCTTATTCCCATGTGGGTTCATGTGGAACGTGATCACAGAAGTATTATAAGGTACAGACAATCTATCCTGTGGCATTATTGCTGGTGTAATGAATCGTCTTTTTTGGAACACGGAGCAACCCACCAGTTTCATAATCACTTCCTCAAATTCATTCGTATTTGTTTTATCTAGTTGACCAGTTTCACTTTCGTTCCATTTCCCATAATATAGGGCACCCAGACAAGCATAACATGCAGAAGTTAAGGGCAGGGGCTGTACATACCATCCTATTCCCTGACCACCATGCTGCGGCAGGTGGGCACAAACAAAACAATTATTTTTTTATAGGAATGAGTGTGTCATATTCATTATTAACAGCAATGTGTTGTTCCCATATCCCTTCCCATGTTTCTCTTCCATTGGGGACATGGTATAGGAAATCACATGGACTGGGCTTTCCGTTGTGGAAATGTTTCTCATTGGCAAACGTACTTCAAGAGGGTGCATTTCCTCTAGGTACCATAACACTGTTATGTTCAACACTGGGGCTAATATACTCATTATACACATTACTATGGTTAGACCCGGCATACAATTCTTTTTACCATGTCCTTTTTTCACCTTATTATGTACTACCATTTTTAACTCGCTATCAGCATTGGTGCAAGAGGAGGCATTTGCTGGTTCCGACATTCTTCTCTCGTCCTTCTTCTTCCGCTGTGCTCGTCATGAATATTGTTTGCTCTTGTGCTTCTCCGGATGTTGAAATAGTTCAATCAATGTCTACAATCTTTTTACGCCACTTTTCTGTCTGCCTGGATTGCCTATTCATCTGGCAAGACCTCCGTGTATTTTGCACATCGCTCTACAATTTCAGAGCAGCTTCCTTTGTACCACGTGCGCCCCACTTGTTCACTCGGGTTCCTGACACATGATTTAGCATCGAGGAGTTGCGTTTCGTGAGCTAATTTGCACAACTCTTACGCCACCCTCCTCTAGGCCTCCGGTTCCCACTTCATCTGAAAATAGGAAACAGAGGCAAGAAATTCACCAAGAGATGAAAAATGTGATCACTCCTTCTTTCTGTTCTGCAGGTTGTATCGATTTGCTCCCGGTACCGTGTGATCAACAAATAGTGTGGGTGCACTTCCGGTCTCGAGCTTGGAGTCAGCCTGGGGCACAATGGCAGATGATTATGGGTGCCCAGGCGACAATGCAGGCTGTGGCGCAACAGAAGATGGTGGGCGCCACAGAGGTATGCGCTTGCAGAATCTGCTGGACAACGTTGAGGCACTCTTTGCTCTTCCGTTTTTATGGCAATCTCATCAGGCTTTGTTTTAGGATCAGGCAGTTTCTGTGGCAAGGGACTGGCAATGGCATTTTTCGTTTCTGGAACTGCTGCTATCTCTTTCTGGTCTTTGTCCCGATCAGTTGACGTGTCGAATGGCAATGGGACTTTCTTGGCGTGCGTGGCATGGATCCATGCCTTGCGTCCATCTACGCGTAATGCTGTCTGCATGGTCAAAAGTACCTGGTAGGGCCCACACCACCTGGGTGCTAGTGATGTTTTCCGCTCATAGTTTCTGATGAGCACCCAGGTTCCTGGCTCCAATGCATGTCCTGGGCCAGTATACCGCACCGGTAATGCCTCCTGCACCTGCTGATGAATCAAACACAGTTTTTTTACTAACAAATTACAATAAATGCTGAGTACAGGGTATTCTACCTCGCACATTTTCTTAGGCTGAGGTGCGCAGCACACATTCGCCGGTCTCGCCATTATAATTTCATAGGGGGAGAGCACAGTTCTGGCCTGCACTGACGTTCGCATGCACAGTAACGCTATTGGTAATGCATCTACCCGGCTTAATTTGCTACCTACACAGATCTTACTGATTTTGGATTTCAAAATTCCATTATGGCGTTCTATAAGACCGGCCGAACTCGGATGTCTCGAACAATGGAATCGCGTATTGATCTGCAATCCTGCACAAATCTGCATTATCACTGCACCTACAAAGTGCGGACCATTGTCCGACCATATGACACGGGGCAGACCAAAGCGAGAGAAATACTCTTTTAGCATTACCTTCGCCGTGCTCATGGCTGTGCAATATTTCAAGGGATATGCTTCTACCCATTTGCTAAATGCACATATGATCACCAGAACGTATTTCAGATTTTGGCATCTCTCCATCTCTATGAAGTCAAAGTGAATCACTTCGAATGGCATAGAGGGAGGTCCAAAACTTCCTGTTGGAGTCACTATTCCTTTACCCACATTATGCTGTAGGCACGTGATGCAGTTTTGCACCAGCCTCTCAGCATTCTTTTTTATGCGTGGATTTTCCCAGACTGTGGCTAAATTCTGGACTATTTTCTTCACACAGATGTGTGTGGGACTATGAGCAATTGTAACCATTGCGTTTACATACTCATTTGGCAACATCCAATTCCCATTTTTTTTGTCCACCCAGCAACCCTCCAAATCCAGTTCTGCAGAGCCCTTGGCCCATCCCTGTATTTCGTCAGCGGTAGCTTCCACCTGCATTTCTTTAACAGTCACAATTCCATTTTCTATCATGCAGGGCACTTCTTCCGATTGTACTGTCAACATTTTTGTATTCAAATCAGTAGCAGTCTGTTTCGCAATATTGTCTGCAAATGCGTTTCCTTCTCCCACTTTACATGTTACTTTTTTATGCGACCTCGCATTTCACTATTGCCAGGTGCTTTGGACACGTAAGTGCAGACAGTAATCGCACAATCAGAGGGCCATGTTGAATTCTAGCCCCTTGGGATGTCAAGAAACCTCTCTCTTCCCATAATCAGCCAAAATTATGAATTACGCCAAAGGCGTACTGGCTATCAGTATAGATATTTACGCTCAAGTTCTCTGAAATTTCACAAGCTCTTGTTAAAGCAATTATCTCTGCTGCTTGGGCAGAGTCATAAGGAATTCTTTTACTCTCCACAACACTTTTTAATGTCGTAACAGCATATGCAGCAGTTGATGTGCCGTCAGGTAGTTTAAAACAGGAGCCGTCACAAAACAGTTCCCCATCTGGTTCTTTTAGTGGTGCATCACTCAAATCAATTCTCCCTTTTGTTTCTACCTCAGTAACCATTAGGCAATCATGGGGAGGCAATTCAGTCACACCACTGTTTTCCCAGGGCATTGGCATTAATTCTGCTGGATTCAAAGCGCTATACCTCATAATTTAGATGTTGGGCGCGAACAATACAATTTCATATCTAGTCAATCTAGTAGAGGTGAGGTGTTGCGTCTGTGTTCTATTGAGTAGAACATCTATGGCATGTGGCACCATCAAAATTAAGGTGTGCCCCAAAACCATCCCTTCTGTTTGTTTCACTGACGCAGCAGCCACTGCAACAGCTCGCAAACATCGTGGTAGTGCGCACGCTACAGGGTCCAGTGCAGAAGAAAAATAGCGCACAGCCTATTTCTTCCACCGTGTTCCTGTGTTAAGACAGACAACGCGCATCCTTCATTCTCATGCACTAATAGCCAAAAACCTTTTCATAATTCGGTGTGCCCAAAACTGGAGCAGAACTCAAAATGGTTTTTAGCGAATCAAATGCTTTTTGACATTCTTCATTCCACTGCAAAGGCATCACAACATCCTTTTTTGTTAATTCCACCATTGGTTTCACAATCAAAGCGAAGTTCATAACCCATTGACGACAATAAGAAGCCATCCCTATTATCGCTCTCACACCTTTCTGTGTTGTTGGAATAGGCATACCAGAAATACTCTTTATTCTCTCTGGTGTTAATCGTCTCCCTTCCTTTGAGAGTAGGTAACCCAAATAACCTACTTCTTTCTGACAATACTGGAATTTCTTTAGACTTGCTTTATGGCCATGCGTGGCTAGATGAGTCAATAATAGAACAGTACCTTCTTTACATATCTCCTTCGTGTCTTTACATATCTTCTTCGTGTCAGCAGCGATTAGTAAATCATCAATGTATTGTAACAATACACAGTCTACTGGTAATTCTAACATGTCCACCTGCTCTTTCAACACTCTACTGTATATGCTCGGACTTTCAGTATAGCCTTGTGGAATGCGTGTGAATGTGAATGATCATCCTCCTAAAGTGAAGGCAAATAAATACCTGCTTTCTTTGTGTACTGGAATGCTGAAGAAATCGTTTTTCAAATCAATAACACTAAAGTATTCTGCCGAAGCAGGAATCATTGTCAAGATCATAGTGACGTCTGGCACTAACGGGAATTGGGGATCTACCACTTTGTTCAGTGCACGGAGATCCATTATGAAACGGTACGGTACCTCGTTACCCCCTTTCTTGTACATGGGAAGAATGGGGCTGTTACATACACTACCTGTAATCTCTTCAATCACCCCCAATTTCACCAAATCAGAAACAATACTTCTCAATCCTTTTTCTCCTTCTGCTGAAATTTTATACTGCGGAATATGCAGTAGCGTTATTCCTTCTTTCAGTGTAATTTTTACTGGCTCTATTTTCAAACATCCCACATCATTGTCATTCATGGCCCAAGTGCAAGTTGGCATTGTATTCAATTCCCCTGTTAAGAGTTCCGCCATAAATTCAGAAATCGGCATCGTCCGGGGAGAAATAGTCAAAAATACCCCATCTGGTGTACAATGGATAACTGCGCTTAGTTTTTTCAATAGATTCAATCCTAAAAGATTCTCCCCACAATGCTCTGTTAAAAGAAATGGACAATGTTCAATAAAAGGCCCTATTGTCACTGCCACTGATTTGGACTCAGGGTTTATTACTGGGGTACCTGCAAACCCTACTGGGATATTTTGTAACCCTGACAGAGGTATGTCTGGAACCAAGTGATGATCTATCAAGCACTTTTGTGCCCCCATATCTACATGGAATCTATGCTCTTCATTCCCGATTTTCATCTCTACACAGGGTCCTTTCTGGTTCACGGGAATTGACACTGGTTCCGACCCCTGTCCTGGGCTGTCCTATTGGGGTAACAACACATCATCCGATGTGTAGTCACCACTGTCGTTATAGTCTGCACCTGTCTGGTTATCAAAAATGTTCCCCCCTATCCCTCTATTTCCCATTTGTGCACCCTGCTGATTTTGACTCTGAATAGTTTGATTCGGAGCCTGGCCTTGATTCTGTGCACCATTCCCTTGATCATTCTGATGCTGCTGCATATGATTTCTGTTGTGACCATTTGTTCCCATGTGCCCTCTGTGAGGCCTTCTCTGACTATATTCGCCTCTATTTTGCAAATGCGGACATGGTGCCTGCCAGAGTCCTTCCTTTCTGCAGTATGCACATTGATTTAATCCCAAAGGCCCTCCATGCATATTCGAATTTCCCCTACTCTGTGCATTTCCCCTTCCCCTGTGGTGTCCTGCTATCTGCTGGAGTAACACCCCTACTATTGTCCGCAGAGCTTCTATTCTTATTTGCATAGGATACACATTACATATCTCATTTATCTCCCCTACCGAAGTCCTAGAGCTTGACATCCATCTCATTGTTTCCCGCACACACACCTGCAATCTTTGTCTATCGCCTATCTGTCTGGGTGGTGGCAAGGATTTCTGCATATACAGTCTTGACGCTCTCTTCCTGCCCCTCTCAATATTCCTTCTCCTATTCCCCGGTGTGGCGAGTACTTCAGAATACTCTTCATCCAATTCATTCTTCATTTCAAACAGTCGCTTCACATGTTCTTCTATTTCTTCATCTCTCCCTCTACAACGGGCTAATGCATTTAAATCCAACAATCGTTGCGGTGATAACTTCCCAATTAACTTTTTCCATTGTCCTGACAAATATTCACCCATGCATTCCAACAATACCTGTCTTTCGTTGTTTCTTCTGAAGTCATATAGGGACGTTAGCGTGGATGCCTCATCATTATCGTCTATATACATTTCCGCCTGTTCTTGCAGCTCACGCTTTCTCTCCTTACTGATCGAGCTGCGAGTTACTTGCGTACATTCATTCTGCTCAATTCCACTCATGGGAGGGGCAGTCAGGACAGTAGCACCCTCTTGATCAGGAGGTGCAGAGGTGGCAGTGAGAGTGGGATCCGTCTGCTGGGGCCGTGGTAGTTGCGAAACAGTCTGGACTGGCTGGCTAGTGGGCAGTGCAGTGTCTGATGCAATCTGTGGTTGTGCTGGTGTTGGGAGGGGCTGAGCAATGGGAGGGGGTTGAGCGGCGGCTACTGCCGTAGTCTTTTTAGTTACACTTCTCAGGCCCTGTTTGTTTCAGTTAAGATTATGTTTATTAATTCGTCCGATGAGTGTAGCTCTCTTTGTGGATATATTTTTCTATGTTTAATTCATCTCGCCATCTCGCCTTTCTCAAGCTAATACTCTACTCCTCCTCCTCCTTTTCCTCAGCTTTCTCCGTCTTTGCCTTATGCCTGCACGCATGTTTCTCTCTAAGCATTGCTTCCCTCCTCCAGTCCCTAAGGATATCTCAAGTGCTCCAGGGCGTGCTCTTTTACTTATCAACACCTTTTCCAGGTTATCTATACGTTCCATCTCAAAACTCCCATCCCTCAGCCACTGCCAAGTTTCATAAAACATTATCGCTCCCATACCATGCTTATGTACATATCATAAGCCAGCGTTCCTCCCGGAGGTGCTTCCTGGCCAGTTTCCAAAGATTGTTCACCGCAGCAGAAAAATCCTGCTAATGTGGACAATACCCCAGGCATGTTTTAACCTTAGCCTTGGCTAATCAAACTTACTCTGGGTGTTTTATTTGGCAAAATCAACTCTCAACCAATATCAGGATTACTTACGAATCGGGGCACGACTCACCAGATCAATAATTTTGTCTTTTCAAGACACAATTCGTCCATATACTGATGCAACCAATGACCTTGTGTCTGCGTATCTCGGCTCTGCCACGTTTCAGGACCCTTGCCTCCTTGTTCACTGGCCAAGGACGTCGATCAGGGATCAGCTGTGTGCAGCTCTGCAAAGGAGTCTCTCATCGCTTTCGCAGGGGCGCCCCGAACACCTCTTGATCCCGGCTCGATCGCTCCCGTCCTCGCCATTCTTACCGCCTTCCTTATTTTGCAACGTACACGATGGAACAAGTGGGGGAGGCTCCCTATTCCTATCTTGAAGGGGCCCCTGAGGGACCCTCAGATGTGGAAACAAGGCACAGTCACCACACACGAATAGATACGCCAGACACAAGGTTCTGTTCCCAAAATCTAGGGTTTATTGCAATACAAAATAGTCCCAGTTGGCCAAGTGGTCCCACGCCCCACAACGTGTGTCTAACAGACCTCGGGGACGCAAGCGAGTGCGAAAGGTACATCCGTTACATATATAGAAATGGAGCATTTTACAATCAGTAATGACACATTTGATGCCACCCCGAATTCATTTCCCTTTGAATTAGAGGCAATGATTGACCATCGTGACAGATATGACACCTTAGACCACCATATTTAGTAACAGTTTGCAATCTCCAATTTTACAGACACCATTCTTTGTTTGCAAGAACACAGCGTTTCTGTTTTTCATGGGCAAGCTGCACGTAGGAGACTGGCACATACCAGGCCTCACTATCTCTAGATTTCGATTCTCGCTCTAGAAGTCAGTCCGCTCTCCGGGGCCTCACTGGGCTCAGAAAGGGGGGCCGTAAAGAAGATCATAATTCAACTCTTTAAATGCTAGTTTCGTACATTGCTATTCTTTCAGGAGACTCGCTGGCATTCATATACTGATTAAATGCCTTGCTCCCTGTCTTCAAGGATACGTGAGGGAGGGAATCGGGCATTCCTGTTTGGCTCTCCAGTGTAATGTTTCAACATGTTTCTTAGGCTTGGACCATTGAAGCAAAATAATATCTACAGCAAAGCAGTTTTACATGAGGCAAAGTGGCAACGTTAGAGAGAGCAGAGAGAGAAAACAAAATGGCGATTCTGGTAATCTTAAAATGGCTTCACTCTAGTTAAACTAACAGCTACGTAATAACTAATGACTAATGAATATATATTCTTACACTGTAAATGAGGTGGTTGGTCTTCGGCAAACCAATTATCATTCATTTCCGGACCCTCAAGGGGTGCTTAGTTTTTCTGGACTGACACAACGTTTTGCCACAAACCCAGCCACTCGCTTATGTTCACTTTTATAAATATAGATAGACTAGCTGATATACCCGGCGTTGCTCGGATTATTATTAGGTGTGAACAACATGAAGATTCCTTAGCAACATGATGGCAATGGTACCAACAACTATGGACCTAAAGTTCAATATTACTAAAGTACATGTTCATTGTAAGGCTTGTTTAGAAGCAACATTTGTTGTTTCCCTTCCCGGGGGACATGGTTTACGACTTTGTCGGCAGGCACCATCTCGCAAAAATCCTCTGGATAAAGGATTTCACCTGATGCAGCAAAAATTATTGTTTCCCATCATGGTGAACATGGTTTATGGCATTGTAAGGCTTGTATAGAAACAGCAGTGAGGAATAGTATAAGGAACAACATTTCGCAAAGCCACAAACCCATAGACTTTTGCTGAAATCCAGGGAAAGGGGTGGGGTGTCCAAATGTCATTTAGCCATTAATGCCTGGAGTGTCCAAACAGGTGATTGTGCACATTTTGGTGCAGATTTGTGAAACGGTGTGGAATTGTATCGGGAACAAATGCAAAGCCACAAACCAACACCCAAATCTTCACTTTTGCTGAAATCCGGGGAAAGGGATGGCGTGTCCAAGTGTCATTTAGCTTGTAATGGCCAGAGTGACCTAACAGGTGACTGTGCAAAATGTGGTGCAGATTGGTGAAACGGTGTGGAATTGCAAAGTGAACATACGCAAAGCCACAAACTGACACCCACATTTGCATTTTTTCTGAAATCCGGGGAAAGGGGTGGTGTTAACAAATGTCATATAGCCAGTAATGTCCTGAGGGTCCTAGCAGGTGATTGTGCAAAATTTGGTGCAGATTGGTGAAACGGTGGAAATGTTTAGGGGACATACACTTTGCCATAAACCCACAAATCCACAAATGTTCACTTTTATATGGATAGATTAACATGGCTGTGTGAGGCTTCAGAACATAGAGACAATAACACATTCTGCACTGGTTTGGGAGCACCTTAGTGATTATACAGAAACTTGCGCAAGTACCACCAGTAAGATGGTAAGCTTTCTGTACCAATACTGTAATGGGTCATCAGCCCTTCTCACGGGTGAAGAGTATAGTAGATATACATCAAGCATCAAGGCTGATGGTCCACATTCTCCTCCCCGTAGGGTGCACCTGCACTGCTCATAACACTTCCAACAGAAGGTCAGTGTTGCACTGCCTGTTGATGACATCATTCTTTAGCTTGGTATGCCTGGTGTGCTTTTTTTCGAAATGTGGGTGTTCTTCCTGCTTTCTGTGTTCTTTATCCAATGGATGTTGCAAGCGTTGCAGCAAATAATCCTTCAACATTTGCAGATTTTCTCCTTCTTGTAATGCTTGCTGCAAAACCACCTCTCCTGGGACATACAAATCAAAGGCAGCCATGTTTACTTTGAAACATGGGTCCACAAAGAAAGCCAGCAAAGAAAGCCAGCTTGGTACCCATGGATCACCACACAGTGTTGAAAGCAGGCCCTCACAATCTGTCCCGCATTTTGAACAGCTGCCAAGGCACTAGCCCAGTGGCATAGCAAGAGGGACTGCTAGGGGGTGCTTGCTCTCGCTGGCTCCACCCTAGTGCGTGGTGCCCCCACCCCCAATGCTCTTGCAGTGCTGGCACTTTGTTTGGAGCGTTCCGCATGAAGTTTCATTTAAAACAAAAAAAAGATTGCAAGCAGAAACGTGTGATGTCACTGTGTGCCAGGACCCTGCTGCTGCTGTGGATGACCCACCCTTTCCCCTTTCCTGGGAATGGAATGATAACGTTTGGTGTTACGTGCCACCGGGCACCGGGTGCTGAAAATCACACTATGCTGTGAAAACAGAACAGCACATCACATTCACATTGTGAATGTGATGTGCTGGGTTGTTCTTTGTTTCTATTACCCTGGGCCCCGACCTAAGCTCAGACTATCTGGAGCCTGCCCTCATCTCAGTGCCCTGACAACAAAGGTAACAACAGGCTTGGGATGGGTGACACTGACATGTAACGTACACAGCAGCTACAGGCAGTACACATTTGCTGTCATGTAGCAAAATAATTGTGTGCTTGGAAACAAGTAGGGTTGTACCGAATATCATATTTAGTATTCGGCCGAATACCGAATAGTTTGTCAACTATTCGGCCGAAGCCGACTATGAAGCCGAATAGTTGCTTTATATAATAAATCATGTTCCAAAATTAAAAAAACACACTATTAAACAAATAAAGCACCATTTTAAATGCATTCTATACTTTTATTTCTCTTCATTATAATTAATGTAGCATCTATATTTAAAGTATAAAAGCCAGAAATAAAGCATATTTAACCAAAATTAAGGGACCAAATGTGCAGAAGATTGTTGCATATTCAATGCCATTTAAAGTAAGAGGCTTCACAAATGCAAAAGAACTGCCTTTGTAAATCAGAGACATTGCATTCTCTATCCAGTTGTAAAGTCGATGTGGTCGAGTTTCCAAACTTTTTTGCAGCTCACATAGAAATGTATATAATGGTTCATGTCGGCTCATGCAGGACACAAGTCAAGAGGAAATCTGAAATACATGAACTCCATCTCACAACTATTCACTCCAGCCAAATAAATGCTGCTCACTTTTCACTTATTGAGCCACTCCTTCTCGCCAATACACAAACATATGCAACTTATCATTCCTGATAAAATAACAGATAATGTTGAACTCAGGACTGAAGTCCTTAAAAAAAGAATAGTGGGGACTAGGACATACGTAATGGGAAGTATCTATGCACATGTCTTTCAGTGTCGCTTTTCCAACTGAATTAAGTGCACATTGCATACAAGCAAAAGAAAAGATTTTCCTGTATTGTTGCAAGCTAAGTATAAAAGATGAGCACCTTTTATGTCTATGAATCTGTAACAAAACATGCCCTAAAGAGGAGATTATAATATAAGATATTTTTCAGCTGTGTGATAGCAATTTGTGTGGTCTAATTCTATTCAGTTTTGCAAACTGAAGTCTATATTTGCCTTTCTGAGTTCATGTTGCAATATATTCAAATGAGAATGTCAAATGAGAATGTCAAAGTATTCGGAATTCGGCCGAATACTTACTTGAAGCCGAAGTTTGGTACACTCCTAGAAACAAACGGCGTGGTGTTACGGTGCATGCACGTGTATTCCCCAAACGAATTAATGTCCAGCCAGAGTATCGCCCGCCACAGCACAGCAGTATTGTAGCAATGGCAATTAATTATTCTGCCGCCTGGCCTGCCCTGCCATGTGCGACTGTCACCACTGCCATACCGTCAGACCTGCAGGCCTACTCGTAGTGTGCATGCCATGCCCTCCTGCATTCGAGACTGAGAAGAACCTGTCATGAGCAAGCACAGGTTAGCCTGACCTGTGACTGAGCCAAGCGTGGTGAGTGTGACTGATCTATTAGTGGTGCACTGTGGTAGGCAGGTGCCCACAGCCACGGGTTTGATGTTAGCATAGTCTAGTAGTATGCACCAGCAGTGAAAGGGCTAAGGGCACCTTATCTTTGCCCCTGGCCGCACTGCCCTTCCTGTGCTGCCTTCTGAATTCCTAGTAGACAGATCTTCGGTCACACATATTGCACCCCCTCTGTGGCACACTCCTCTGTCCCCCATACAGAGTGTCAGACTGCTGGTGCTGCAGAGGCAGAGCCTATAACTCTCTCCCTCTTCCAGATCCAGCAGTGCCCACAGACCCAGTTCTTGCATTTCCTGCAGGCCCCTCCAGTTCTGGTGCCTGCACATCCAATGTGCAAAGGGCTGTGGTACTGCTCGGGGGCAGGGGCCTAGCACCCACACCAGACTCCATAGGAACACACCTTACATAGTTTAGACATTCATTACTTTTGGTGGGCTAAAAGAAAAGCTGGGCCCGCAGTAGGCACTCCTATTAGGGGGTACTGTCATGCATGTGTGCATCCAGCACACTACTCGACAGCAATTGTTCCCCTTGACTCCTCGGCCTGATGTGAAGAATGCTTGGAGGTTTTCCATGCAGAGGAAATAATTTATGGTGCTCAGGGTAGATGTGAAATGTTCAAATTTGGTCTGACTGTATTTTGATCATGTGATATGATATGATATGATATGATAGGTTATTTAGAACATGCTTAATATCCAGAGGTTTCTAACCTGTGTTTCTCCGTGTTTTGTCTTACTTCCAAGGCGAGCGCGTTGGAGCTGAGCTATCCTCCCTTGCTTGAAGTGTGATATTATGTACTTTATGTAATGTTGTGCACTAAGCAATGTTCTACTTTGTAAATCACACTAAAAAAATGTAACTGCAATTATTTTATTTGATTTATTGTGTATTTATAATGCGCCTATACAGTAAATGGTGTTTCAAGGGCCAAAAGACAAAAAGGGGTGAGGGGAGTGATGAAGAATAACAATAACAGTCCTACTAGGCCTTGTGTGATTCGGATCGTGCAAGTGCAGTAACAAAAAATGCATGGGGGTGACATCCACATGCTAAGTGCGAGGACGGGCTAGACTGGTCTCAGTAGGGGTGCAGCCCCACCAGGCTAGTACAGGGGGAGGGAGCCCAGTGGGGCAAGTGCATAAGGCAACAGTGTAAACAGCTGCATGAGTGACTCAGACCCAGCATGGAGGTACCTTCATATTTTTGGGGACATTTCAGCAAACGAAAAATACAAACATTTAAAAAGTCATGACCTGCAATTGATTTATAAAAGGAATGTCTGCATAAACCAGTAAGAAAACCTACCTGTATCTTATGTATTTTATGAGGGTTATTCAAATGAAATTCATCATCTGTTAAGGGGCCCACATGCACTTAGTCCTCTTAACTTGTAGGAGAGGCTGAGAGTGTGCGAACATTCTGGGTCAGGTGGTTGAGAGTATTCAAGAGAGCCAGAGGGTCAGAGTTCCTTTATATGTTTTTTTTTAAATTTGTTTTATTTATGCATTTAGGTTATACTCATAACGAACACACTTTAGCATATACAAAAATAGAGAAAATACACGAAAAGATAATACAAAACATTCAAAAAGAAACCCTTTTAAAATAAAGTTTTCCATGCTACTTAGAATCAGACATAAAATAACA
This sequence comes from Ambystoma mexicanum, assembly GCF_040938575.1. Taxonomy (NCBI): domain Eukaryota; kingdom Metazoa; phylum Chordata; class Amphibia; order Caudata; family Ambystomatidae; genus Ambystoma; species Ambystoma mexicanum. The sequence continues at coordinate 339,914,667 of NC_090927.1, forward strand.
TTCTCAAAATACAGATATATTGACATTCATAATTCATTATTATTTTTAGCTTAATGCATAACATGTCATTTACTGAGCCCTATGATAGATAGTAAAAAAAGATAAGAAATTGATCTTCTATTTAATCAACATATGCCATATGTAATAGGCTGCAGCATTATGTGCTACTGATTCTGCCCCTATCAAGTCTGACCAAAATTGATATAGGGGTTTCAGTGCAGCCCATGAGGTTAATAGGTTTCTACGTGTTTCAACTTCTGTATAACAATGCCTACACATTACATATTGATCCTCTTGGGCATCTCTGTTCCACTTATTCAAATATTCTTTGGAGCAGAGGATGTTAAACCTCCTAAGTGGTGGATTTGACCATTTTGTAAAATAGCTTTTGGGTTTACCAATCTCAAAGCTTTGATGTGAATACTCTCTATATCTGAGAAGCTTACTCAGATAATCAATATCTGCTATCCTATCCCATTACCGTACTTTCTTTTTAATGACAAGCACTCTATCTGGACATTCCCGTATAGTTTTCAAATCCAGACCCAGAGTACTCAAGTATTCTTCTGTGACACTACTCAGCTCCTTCATATAAAAGTTGTAGCTGCTGCCTTTTTGCACTTTACCCAGTAGCTGTAAAAGCTGGTTTGTTCCTGCTACCCTTTTATCCATTTTTAGGTACAGGAAAGTTTTTCTAATAAACCAGCTTGTCAGCAAAGACTGTAAACCATACTCTAGGCGAAGTGCTTCAACAGGTACTCCTCTAGGCATATTCATTATAGAACGTAATAATTTTCCTTCCAATTTTTGGAGTCACCCAACCTCCTTTGTGTCAAGGTCCCTAGTGCATATATAATAGCTGGACAGATACTAGATTTATATGTTAGGATAAAACCCTCTATATTGCTTCCACGCCTATGATCCACATAAGATGTTATTGCCAACCACCTCCTCCATATCCTGGTTACAATATGATCTTTATACTGCGAGGCGGATGCAGTTTCCCATATTGGAAAGCTCAGATATAGTACCTCCGAAGTTATTTCCAGTCTTATACCATCAGAAAAACAATGTGTTTTTTAAATTTACCATTAGAGTCAAACACATTGTTCTTGTCTTTGTTTTGTTTATAATCATAAAGTTCTCCTTTGCATAGACATCGAGGGCATTCATGGAGCGCTGAAGACCAATCTGGGTTTGATATAAAAGTATTACATCATCCGCATAGGCCATTATGATCATTTTCACACCATTCATAGTTGGTGGAAAGTTTTTAAAATCCTTTGATGCATGTTCCATGTCTGCAGTATAGAGATTGTACAGGATAGGGCCCAACGCACATGCCTGTTTCAAGCCCTCTTTGGTGGCAATGTAATTGACCCCTCCTGATTTAGACGGACTGCCACCAACGTGTTTGTATATAATTTTTGTATGAAATATAGAAGATCAGAATCGATGCCTCATGTTTTTAATTTTGACCAAAGTCTATTTCTAGAGACTAGGTCAAAGGGTTCCATGTGTTAATATCCCCGCAAAAATATCGCCAAACAAAAATATTGCCATATTTTTGCGGCGATATTAAGGCATGGAACATGCAGGGGACACCCCTGCAACCCCTGCATTATTTTTAAATGAGCGGGGGACACCCCCTGCAACCTCTGCTCCCAAAAAAAACAAAAATTACCTCCCCAGAAAATATCACCTATGGGCGTTCCAAGCAACCATATATACGCCAATATATTTGGTGGGGATAATATGTAGTGATACCGGTCAAAGGCATTCGAAAAGTCCAAATAACAGAAGTATAGCTTATCTTCCCCTTTTAGGCGTAATGCCCTCAAGAATTGCAATGTTGCTATATTAGTTGTTGTGATGTAGCTCTTCCTGAATCCTGTTTGGAAGATGCGCATTATGTTCTTATCTTTCACTCAAGTATTCAATGATTCCAAGAGGACACTCACAAACAGTTTTTGGCAAGAATCCATCATTGCCATTAATCTATAATTTGTTGTTATATGTCTGTCTCCTTTTTTTAATATTGGGTCCAGAATTGATTGGCACCAACTCTCTGGGAATTGACCAGTTTTTAATATTTTCCCCAAGTGTTGTGCTAGTATTCTAGCCCATAAATTAGGTTCAGCTTTGTAGACTCATATGTATGTGACAGTCAAGGATGAGTGCGTGAAAAAGAGATTGCCCTGAGGTCAATGGCTGAGTTAAGCAAAGTCAGAGATCTTAGGGAGAGTGACCTTACTAGGACATGTTTGGCCCTGTAAGGAAGCATAAGGGTGAAGCCAGAGGGTGCTGCAGTCCAAGACGCCCCTGACAAGCTCGAGATCAGTGCTGGGGAAGCAATCATGGAGTGAGACTCACTCAACTGAATAGAGAGATATGCTTGAGGCAGCACAGAGGTGCATTAGGCCATTAATTGTGAATGAGCATGATAGTAGTGTGTATGGAAATGGTAGCGGCCTGACCCTTCTCTGACCTGACCGGTGTGGTGTCCCCTGAGGAGCACTTCGCCCCCCTTTAGCATCAAAAACTGGCTCTGCCACTGAAGTGGTCATCACCATGTTGGTCAGGTTGAGTTCAAGCTGGAACACTAGAGGAAGATCCTCACTCAAGATTGCATTGTGACAGCGTACCCACTTCGTGGCCTCAAATGGTTTTAGCATGGAGCAGACATTAGACAGCAGATACCACTGACACAGTGTTAAAATGCCCCATCTAGAGCTATGCTGTAAGTGTTACAGTAATTGGTGATGGATTTGCACTGCTCACTTATCTTATGCGACATGTGAGAAGTAGAGTTCTGATAGTCGGCCACTGAAGTCTACAGATTGTGCAGTGGCAGCTTGTTGCCCACTTGCAGTTGTTGCAGTGCTCTTTTTGCATGCTAAAGCATGGTGAGACCAGACAAAATCAGAACTGATTTTCTGAGCAACAGCAACAATTTCTTTCACATGATTACACTTCCTGATAAGTGTGTGGCCATGAGGTGAAGGCCTTGTGCAAAACAAGGCACTGCTTCTTGTTGCTAATTTGTAAGGCAGCAATGGCATTTGATCCATTGCCTGCTGCAACAAAGCCCACATACTACATATGAGGCTATAGGCACTGGGTGTATAACTTCCCAACCATCCCCCGATGCCTGGTGCCAAACTGCTACACCCTTAAATTACTTCAGGACCTCTTTTAGCTCTTAGAGGAAGGAAAGGCCACTCAGTGCGATGTGGCATGTAGTTAAAGACTTGACCTCTGGTCCATGGTGTGTATGGTGAAGTACCCCATGCACTTTGGCAGTATTCACCCTATTGCAGTGATAACCTTATTATGCAACTCTGGCCTGGAACTTACCAGTGTTGATCCACTTTTCACATAAGGCACCAGAATCCAAGGTATGCCACAAAATATTAGTGGAAAATATCTATTGTCAAAAATGTAGCCAAGCTACCATCAATCATGTCCTGTCAGTTATGGGACTTGTCACATTTATGGTCATACTTAAATGCTTCCACAGCATTGGGCCTCATTACGAATTTGGAGGCAGCCATGCCATGACCTGACGTTCAGAGCGGGTCCCGCAAGGGAACCTCGTAATAGGGCGGTATGGGGTAAACGGCACCGGCACCGTTACCAGAGCCGTTAAACCCATTCCGCCATGCTCGTAATGAGGCCCATTGTCTCACATAATCAGGGATCACTGATATGCTCCACTGCAGTACAGGGAATAGAGCTTGGTGTGCCACTCCCAAGCACTGACAGAGATGAAGTATTTTCATGGGTAATTGTGAGAACTAGTGGAGGTAAGATGCTTGTCTGATGGTATGGCGATGGATGCACCTCCGATCCTTTGATTTCTTCACATGTCTATGCTTGGTGGAATAGCATCTGGGACCACATAGATGTGTAACTCAAGTTCATCCCTGGCTTCCCTGACACACTGTTTTCAAGCCGAAGGTGCAAGTGACCAGCTTTGGCTGCTTTGTATTCTCTGTTATGCACTGACACACTTTTGGCTTTTGAAATGATTTAACGCACAGGATGAGTTAATGGGAGCATGATGGGGCTGGCGGTGGTGTTGCTGGTGGTGTTCTTGATGCCACACAGTGTGATTTATTTTCTGATTTGCGACAGGAAGGTGGTTTGACAAAGAGACTGTATACAAGTGACAGGCAGGCAGCCATCACTCCTCTCTCCCCCCTCAGTAATGTTGCTTTACAAAAGCAATGCCTGTTCCCATCTGGACTCTGATGGAGAATAAATCTCATCTTGAACCTCATCAATCTTGTCTTCATCATTAACGTCTGACCTATCAGTGGAAGGGGCAGCAGAGATAGAGACCTAAGAATGTAAGTCTCCTACCACTATACACACATTCCAAGTTTATTCAACTCTGTTTTCAGTAGATTCAATCTCTACACTTCCCCCTTCTGCCCCTGAGATAGTAGATGGAACAGCAAGTGGAACCTCTTCTATTTGTCTTGGTGGATTCTGATTATTGTGGGGCAATACCTGTGCACTTCTTGTACTGGTACATGTACTCCAGAATGACTTGTGATAGGGGTGTGAATATGTGTTAGATTATACCTACAATTAAACATGTGCAATTCTGGTACCCCTGTGCAAACAGCAAGTGTTGCTTCAGACCACAATGAGCACATCTCTCCCTGCCTTTGAGTCATTTGGCTGCTGACATGTTATTGCAAATGTGAACAAAAGTGTGTCACCTACATCCACAAATCTCTGAAGCTTCCAGCCAGCAAAACAAAGCTGGTGTGTCTCTCCCACAATCTTCCATCTTGGATTGGGCACTGTCTGTTGTACCACCTATCTCCATGACTCTCAGCCTCTCACTGCCCACGAAATCAGGTGAGCGTGACTCCTCCACAAGCTCCTCCTCACTGTTGTCAGCTGATGGCATGTGTCTCATCCAGTAACTTCAAGAAGTGGACACTGAATGGTGCCACCAGGTGTCCTGAATCTCTGCTGCTCCCTCCATGCAAAATCAGGTGAGTGTGCCATCCTATAAAAGCCCTCAGGATTTCCCAGCTCTTCCCAATCCTCAGCCCAGGTGTTACCCGATAGCAGGTGTTCTGTCCATTCACTTCAAGAGATGGGCACTGACCGGTGTGTCTCCCTCCACTCTGAATTCTGGATGCTCCCTCCCAGCAAAATCAGGTGAGTGTGCCTCTCCTACAACCTGCCAACAGAGATTGCCAGTGCATCTCATACATTCCCCTCCTCCTAAAAGGTGTCACCTGATGGCACGTGTCTCACCCAGATACTTCAAAAGAAGTATACTAACTCGTGGGTGTCAACCCCCTTCGTGAATCTATAGCACTGTCAATTGTTTTGTTCACCCACTTCACTCGCAGAATGTGTCACACAGCACTGTATAACCATACCAAATCCTCAATCTCACTGTCTGACTCAGTACCAGTCACTCACTACCTTTCCATACTTATCTTCTTTCATTTAATCTATTCCCACTGCCATGTATTAACCTCTCCATAAATATCCTAAGCCTGACTCTATCAGCAACCTCCTGCTTCTCTGAAATCTCAAACCACATATCCTACTTTAAGTTGTGTGGTAAAACCTCAGACAACCGATTAAAAACTATTTTAAAAGTGTGCCTGGGGCTCATCATGGAAGAATCACCATATTCACTAGAGGATACAACCTTGATAAAACTTTAATGAGAAGAAGACCAATCACTATGTACAGATTTGATCGCAGGGCTGCTCCATATTATCATGCCTGAAAGAATAGATAGTAAAAACAGAAGAAATACATTTTGTAGAAGTAAATTGTGGTTCGCTCATCCAGATAGCATCCACTCCATGCAGCCAGACTTATTCAAGTTCAGTGTTTGGTGTTCGTGGATATGTTCAAAGAGCATTGGATAGCACATAGTTCCAAACCATCTGGAATTATGTACCTATCAGGAACTGCCCCTAATAGGGGCATTACCCACATGATTCAAGATTATACACACAAAACAGCAATTTCTAAGTTAGGACTACATTATTTAAATGTGTAAATATGTTAGACAACATATCACATGAGTATGGTGATGAATTGAAATCAGTCAGGCGTATAGCGAAATTATGTGAATTATTGCAGATTGTTACATATAAATTGAAGGTGGAAGACCAATCAAGTTTATATAGACCACCAATATGTATAGAAATCACCCTAGGATTTAAGGGCCGGATTAGGACTTTGGAGGTATTACACCTATTAATGGGCCTCATTACACGTTTGCCGGTATTCCGGTGGTAATTCCACTGGAATACCAGCAAATGCAATTACTGTTACCAGCACTTGTCTGCTGGTATTACTGGCAGATTACAAGTGCCGGTATACATTGTAAATCCTCATTCCATGCGGTCCCATGGGACTCCATGGGGGAGTTTTGCTGCCATTTTGCAAGTAATAAAGGCAGTTTTTTGCAGGTAGGGGTCAGATTTACCTCTGGCTCTTAGCTGGAGGTAAATCCTTAACCTCTACCAGCAAAGTTGGACTTTGCCGGTCTGATAAAAGTGCCAGTAAACATTATTACCATCACTTTTACTGTGTACCGGCCAACTTGTAATGTCTCCAAACTCATTTACCATTGCTGCATATAGTATTTACTGGGTGGCCTGGTAGGTGTGAATGAGTCATGCTGACCAATTCCTTATTCACTATTTTGGAGATCATATGACTCCATTGAGGTTCAGTAATTTCTGCATGCTGCAATATCGCATCCATTAATTAACACATGCAGTACTGATTTTGTGTGGTGGTAAAATACACTCCACACAATCAGCCAGTAGATGAATTTTGGGAACAAAACTCAATTAGCAGATGTTTTACCACTGCCACCAAACTTGTAATCAGGCCCTATAGTTGGGAGGATTTTCCAGTTTCCATTTCCTAGCACTGTACCAAGTAAATCTAGATCCATACTTGACATTTTGCAGAGAATCAAGAACATCACACTCGTGCTTTGTTCAATCAACAATAATATTTGAATGGGAACAAAGAATTTAGCTAGTCAATACTTGAAAATGGTCTTGTAATATTATATGACATAATTGTACTAGGTTTTCTTTTAAAAGTCAATGGGCCTCATTGCGAGGTTGGAGGTAAGTAACTGTCCTTACCGGCATGGAGCAATTACTGTGTCCGTGTAGTAAAGAGTCTGCTAATAGCGGGCCATTGCGAGTTTGCGGGCACAAGCTTTGCGCCATGCCGGTAAGGACTTTACCGCCATGCCGCTAAAGACCCAAAAATGGCCCTTAGCGGCATCAAGGAAAGCGCTGATAGCACTACAGCCATCAATGGAACCGGCATTAACGGTAAACGCTAATAGCGGTGACCTTAAATAAGCGGAACCGGAAGTAGCGTCATCGCACAGGAACGGGAAAGAGCACAGTGGCCATCTATAAAAACACAATCCATTGCTATCCTCAGCACCCAGGACTTGCATCAGCACAACAGCAGCCCCAACTTCACCTAACACCACATCAGAATGCCCAAGTCCCTGAAGAAAGGTGCTGCGCTGCAGCGTAAGGTCTGTTTCTCAGTGGAGGAGCTAAATATGCTCGCCGACACACTTGCTGCAAATGCAGAGGTTGTGTTTGTGCAAGACATGCGGCGTGATGCCCAGATAAGGAAGAAGGAGATCTGGGAGGAGGTGGCACGCAAAGTCAGAGTGGTGGGTACCACCCCCCACACTGTACAGGACGTGCGCAAGCGCTGGGATGACTTGCGCCTCCGTGTCCGGAGCACACTTGCAGCCGATCGGAGCCAGGGCATGGGAACATGTGGCGGAGGAGGCTCCCCGATCAAGATGACACACTGGGAGGGAGTGGGGAAAATGGAGCGTGGTGTGCCATCATCGGCTGATGGAGTTGAGTGTCCACTGAAAACCACTGTAATGCAAAGCATGACGATGTCCCCCAAATGTGACACTGAAATGAGCCAATGCATGGGGCATCACACACACATGTACAAAACCCTGCCCATAGGCTGTCCACAGCACCATCACATCCCCATGCATGCAGCACCTCATACATGTGTCACCCAGACGTATGCCTGCATGACCCACCTATATGGCAAGCAACCTGTATGTCACAGTTCAAAGACCAAATGTATAGAACTGCAACAATACCAACATATGCATGATGCACGTAGAACCATCACTGATGCTGTCCCTCTCTTGGTTCCCCACAGGCTCACAATCTGACAGTGAGGACCAGGACTCCGCGGCGCAGGCCACAACACCAATGAAGAAGGCCTGGGGCATGGAAGAAGGCAACAGGCCTAGCACATCAAGGGGCACTGGCAAACCAGGACTGCCGCAGAAGCCCAAAGCCACTCAGTATGATACGTCACCAAGGCATCAAAGGGGCACTGACAATGCGATAGCACCCACACCAGCTGCTCCCACCACACAGGAGCCACTGGCAGAAGGCTCACTGCCCACTGCCAACAGTTCTGTTGGAGAAGCAGCTGCCACGGCACCCCTGTCGGATGAAGAGGGAGAATGCCAAACACCAGTAAGACAGGGCACACCCAGCCCGCAGCTGTCACCCCACCTCACACCATGCCCCACAACCAATGCCAGCAGCCATAAGATGTCTGCTGTGTAAGCGATACTCAATCAACACTACAGCCAAGTCAATGCCTAGTCTGGGATGCTGAGGAAAACCCTTATTAATGTATTTTTATGTCTAGTTCAGTACTCTGGATGACCACCATTGTATAACACCCCCCTCTTAGAATCCCCCTGACCCCACTGAGCCAAGAAGTAGGTTTGTTTTGCAAATTAAAAGGTTTATTTGAGAATTTAAACACTATATATATATCACACTTTATAATAAATTAATATCTGATAGTACACTTAGACATATGATGTTGATCAACAATGGGTAATCTGGCACTAGCACACTTCTTTACAATCAATGAGGAGTTAGTATAGGATGGATAAAGTAGCAAAAATACTTTTATTATTTCAAGGGAAAAGCAATGAGGAATAAAATGCAGTACAGAAATACTTGATATGATTTTAGCAAAAGATAAGATAATCACTTTTTCTCTGGCAATTCACCCCCTCCCCTATGCAATGTAAGAAATGGAAGGAGATGGAAAGAGGAGCTCACAGTTCTCAGGAATGCAATCAAATACAATACGAAATTCAGTTCCCCCCAGCAAGCTTAGAGGAAACAGGTCGGAGTTTGAAACACAGGCCCAAAATGCTTTTTAAATGTGATGGCAATGGATGGGAAAATGTGCCAATGATTTTAATTCCCTCTAGAGATTCAGGGTGAGTGGGAGATGCATGTTGGTATTAGTTCAGGCTCACTTTAGCAATGCTCTATGAGTTATTACCAAGTTGCAAACGGATTTTAACAAAGGAAAGAATGGAGCTGCTATTTTGACAAGTGGAGAAATTGAGCCAAAATCGCAAATCGCGGTAAATTTCGCGAGTGTGTGAATTGTGATTGTGGAGAAAAAATAGGGAGTAGGACGTCGGTTCTAGGCTTGTTGGAAAGCTTAGATTCTAAGCTTTCAGAGGAAAGTTAAATCTCGTTCCTAGCCCAAACGGTTCCAGAGATACGGACGATTAAATAAAGGTAGTTTTTCGGATTTAAAGTAAAACTCAAAATGACAGGTGACAGCTTGCAGCTTCAGAATTGACAGGTGACAGTTGTGCAGATTTACAAATGACAGATGACACGATTTCTAGGAGGCTGTTCTACTTAGGTTAAAATAGTTTGGATTAGATTATTTTAACTAAGAGATTGGTTCTGCACAGTTCTGCTAGGTACTCACAATATAAATTTGAACTAGGCCTCGTCACGGATCTAGTAAACACGTCCGGCTGCCGTTCTGTCTGCTCGGCGGGTCAATCAGGCACTGGTTCTGCTCACAGCGATCTGGGTCAGCTCTGCTCTGCTGGTCTAGCCTCTCTGGATTCAGCGGCCTCTAGTTCTGGATACTGCTCTGCTTTCCGGTCCGGATCAAGTGGATTCTGGATGTAACACTGCTTTCTGGGTACTGGCAAGAGTTCTTGGCAAAAGAATTCAGACAGCTCGCCCGGCTGTGGAATAGTTTGCAAAGGATTTTGAGGCCTGCTGACAAATACTTTTGCTTGCAGTGGGCCTTCTTGGTTCAAAGTTCTGTAGTCTCTGTTTAGCTTGGAAGTCTAAGTGTTGGATCTCTGGATGTGAAGACGTCGGTCAGCATGCTCCGCAGCAAATGGAATTGAATGTCTCTACCTGTCCCAGCAGTCTCTTTTTATGTGTTTTGAAAATGGGTGTGTGCCTGGGCCTAGCTAAGCCTGCCCCTCTCTACTTGTCATTGGCCCAATTCTCCCCTCTCCCATGATTGGGGGAAGGAAATGGATTGTCATCATGATGAGGTCTGTTTATGGGTCAGAGGATCCTCCCCTGGTCAGTTTGCCCACAAATCTATATTTGATTCAAATACATCTTTCCCAGATATACAATTTGTTGAAATTACATGTGCACATTATATATTCCTTATGGTCCATGCTTGTCTGCCTCTGATCTTCTTGGGTGCTTGCATTAAAAAATGACAACAATTTGCGCTTTTTAACTGGTTTTGCAATATCGGACATTTACCCAAAATTACACACATGTGCGCAAGTAGTATGGACATTAAGTGTCAGATTTTTAACATGCAGACATTTGGAGTGAGACCCTATTTTCCGCTAGCAACCCCCCAGAATACACCACAGGGTTCTAACGCCTCTCAAAATGTTCACAGAAAAATCACAAAAATAATGATATTACTTATATAATTCTGACAGGTCCGCACTATGAGTTATCTATCTTTTTAAAATTTTGCTCTGGTCAAAAAGGGGTGTGGCTTCCCACATCACAGGGTGGAATAACTGGTTTATCCACTTCCCCCAAGCTCAGCTGGCTTGCAGAGGCACTGCCCCTCCCAGTTTCCCCTAAGTGGAAGCTATTTTACGACGGCCCCAATATAACATTTTCCTGAGTCCAGGTCAGGCCTTTGTTCAACTCCCTGTAGTCCCCAGCTGCTCCACCCCTAATCTAATCAGAGAGGTGTTAACTCCTTTTGGCCAGGGGCAGAGTGGCTGAGCATCCAGTTTCAACTCCTGTCGGGGGTAGTTGTCAGGCAGAATTCAGTTTCATTAAGCCAAGTTTCAGCTAAATGTCACTTTTTGTTCCCAGTTTAAATCACTTACAATTTTTACATATACATTAAATAATTACTTCCTTCAAGTCATTTCAGAATATAGTTTTACATTGTATCCACCTCTTAGCAAGTCTTTCCTCGGTCTGGTTTTGTTTCCTTTGTTCAGTTTTACACAAAAGTCTGGTGGTTTTAAAACGCCGGCTTTCTGATAGTGGTGAGTACTGGTAATGCAACCATTTTTGGGATTAAGAAAATGAATTCCCCACAGTCTGGGTTGCTTTTGGCAATCAGCATTGCCATTCCCAATGGTTTCAGGCTACTGTGTGTGTAGCCCAATGGTGGTTTTAGGCAGTGCCCTCCTGTGCTCACAACATAGGCAAAAATGGGTGGCAGCCTATTCTTCATGTTTTCCCTGTGCACTCTCTGGGGAGTTCTGGCCATCATGATGTTTTCCATGCCAGTACGGCACAGTTTTATTGTAGGGCTTGGATGCATGGGTAAAAACATCCCACAAGCCCCCCCTCTTGCGATGGCCATTCTGTCCTTTCTCAGATGGAACTCGCAAGATCTGGGATGTTCTCCTCATCTTCTTCCGGTAGATGGCACAGTTCAGCATATTTTCCCCCATCCAGTTGGATCGATCGGTTCTCCTCGCCGGTCCTGATGGGAATATTGGGCGGTCCCCGGGCCCCTCGGGTCTCTGCTCCCGGTCCCCGGTCGTCCTCCTTGGTCAGTCTCCATGGTTTCATCTCTCCTAGGATGATAAAGCAAAGCGGCAATACACATTCCTAGACATTTTTCCACCACTATTAATGGTGTGGCGAACATATACATTTTATGAATCAGAAGATATGAACATATACATTTTCTTTTTTAACTTAGGAGACAAGAACATATATATATATACAAGGATCACAGAATTTTATATGCTATATGTGGAATATTTTAGGGTTGGAACTGAATTACTCTGGAGCGGCCCCCTCTGGGATTCCAGTGGATTCCTCCAGTTGTTGCAGAGTGTGCCTGGGATGGCAACACTTTAGCTGATTTATATGTACCCACTTGTCTTCCCCCTCTGCCAAACCGCCTTTGGGGATGCGGATCTTGTAGGCCACAGGGGAGATTTTGTCTATAATTTCAAACGGTCCCTTCCATGTAGGCAAACATTTTCGCTGTTTGGCCTGGTTCCTTTGGAAATTGTATAGATAGACCCGATCACCCACCTTATATTCCTTTCGGGTAGTTTTTAAATCATAGTGGATCTTCATGCTCTCGGCTGATCTTTCTAGATTCCGCTGAGCATAGGCAAAAGCATGTTGAAGGTGTTTCCTTAAATTCTCCACATACTCATGAGTTGTGGAGGCATTTATCAGTGTCTGCTCTTGAGACCTGTAGAGAAAATGCTGGGGAAGCACCATCTTGCGTCCAGTCATCAACTCAAATGGTGACATTTTGGTTGCAGATGAAGGGGTAGATCTGATGGCCATTAGGACCAGAGGTAATCGGATATCCCAACTTGGCCCAGAATCTGCCACAAACTTTTTTAAGATGCTCACAATGGTTCGGTTATATCTCTCCACTGCTCCAGAAGAAGCTGGCCTGTAAGCAATGTGTAGCTTCCTTTTAACCCCCAGTATCTCCCACATCTTTGTCATTACTTCACTGGTGAAGTGGCTACCCCTGTCTGACTCAATCCTTTGAGGTAGACCAAAACGGGAAAAGATGTGGTTAATCCTCAGGGCAGCTGCTGTTTCTGCCTTGCAGTTTGGGGCTGGGAGACATTCCACCCACTTGGTAAACAAGCATGTAACAGTCAACATGTACTTGTTTCCTCTAGACGAGCGAATTACAGGGCCTACAAAGTCGATTTGCAAATCTGACCATGGCCGTGTCATAACCCTCTTTTGGAGAGGCGCACGGTGTGTGAGGGATGATGGCTGAAATTGTGCACACACAAGACACCCCTTCAAGTATTGGTCGAGGTCCTGCCCCATGTGTGGCCAGTATGCAACCTCTCTTAAGATTTCCAGTGTTGTGTGAAACCCCCTATGACCGGCGGTGGCCACATCATGGGCGTGACTTAACATCAGGCTTCGGAATGAGGTAGGAACCACCCACTGATCATGGCCAGCTTGGGATTTCCTTACCAACAAACCGTCTTGGATTCGGAACATTTTTGGACATTTCATCAACACTCTTAGGTCCTCTTTCCCAATGTAATCGGTATCCGTCAGGGGAAAGTTCTCAGGGTCCTTGAGGTGTTGGTAAAACTTACCAATAATTGGATCCCCCTTCTGAGCTGAAGTTAAATCAGCATCAGGGGTCTCCTTACTCCATTTTGCAGTTGAAAGATCATTGTGGGCATTCGTCTGGGACCTAGTGATAGCAGTGACTTGGATTTCCCACAATAGGGACTCTATTTCTATTAGATCCCCTTGGAAGGCCCCGGTTTTGGCCAGCTGATCAGCTAAGTCATTTCCAGTTTTGTCTGGTCCCTCTACTTTGGAATGACCCTTGATCTTTTTCCAGTAGATGGTCATCCCATTCGATGTGACCAGATCATCAATGTTTTGGATTAACTTCCCATGTTTCAAGGGTGTGTTATTAGCACATAACATGCCTCTGGTTTTCCAATTAACCAGGTGCTCCACAAACCCGCGCCGTACATAATCCGAATCTGATTATGACCAGTTCATGGAGTTGATGTTGGACAGCAGTGAGGATGGCCTGATGCACAGCCATCAACTCTGCCACCTGACTACTTTGGGGACCAATTTTGTATCCAGCGGAGGGTTCTGGGAACTCCTTCACCCATGCATTCCCTACGCCAGCCACCAGTTCTTTCTCCCCGTCGTTGTCAACATGGTAAGAGCATCCATCCACATAGACAGTGGGCATTCCCTCACACTTGTCTTCTTCAAAGACTTTGTGTGGGGAATTAAGGTATGCCTCCACGTTGTCCTTGATTTTTAGACTTTCGTCCTCGAGACAGTTTTCTCTGGCACAATCATGCAAGTCAGCCAGACCTTGCGCGAGGGGACTCTTCTTGTTTTGGCCATATCTGACCTCCACAGGAAAGCCTTGCATTCACAGAATCCAGGAAGTAATTTGGGAATTACTCACATTTCCGGGCCGGATTCTGTCACTTTGGAGATATTGCAGAGGCTGGTGTGGAGTCTCCACTATGATGTGTTCCCCCTGGATAAACGGGCGGTAATTCTTCAATGCCCACACCGTTGCCAGGAGTGCCTTCTCACAATCGTTGAATTTTTCCTCCACAGAGGATAAAGTTTTGCTCGCATAGGAGATTACTTTATTGACCTTGTCATGCTTTTGGTATAATACTGCCGTCAAGCACGTATTAGAGAACCCCGTCTCCAGGAAGAACTCCTTGTTTCTGACAGGGTAAGCTAGGCAAGGCGCTTGTGAGAGGCTTCTTTTGAGTTGTCTTACTGCCTCGGTTTGTTCTGGACCCCATTCCCACTTGACCCCCCCTTCAAGAGATGAATCAGGGGTCTAGTGATCTCTGCGTAGCCTTCAATGAACTTTCTGCTGTAATTAGTCAGTCCAAGGAGGCTCCTTAGTTCCCGCAGAGTTGTGGGGTCTTTCAGTTTCTGGAGTAATTCCACGTTCTTTTCTTGGGGACAGAGACCCTGAGGAGTAATCTCATGCCCCAAGAAATTAAAACGGGTTCTACACCACTGTGCTTTCTAAAAGGAAAGTTTTGCTCCGGCAGCCCTCAACTGTGTCAGAACATAACGGATCTCCGCTATGTGTTCCTCCACAGATGAACTTTTGATGAGGACATCATCTACATAAGCCAGGTTACCCCTCGCACCCAGGTCGGCATGGCCTTATGTAGGAAAATGTTGAATTCATTGCCGGAGTTGAGGTATCTGAAGGGAGTCCGGGTCCATGTGTACTGCTGGCCCCCAAAGGTAAAAGCCAGTTTGTATTGGTCCTCCCTACTGACAGGCACGGTCCAGTATCCATTGGTCAGGTCTATTGCTGTGAATACCTGTGACCCCTGAATCTGGGCCAGCCCTTGGTCAATGTAGGGCAGAGGCCATCGGGAAGTATGGACCCATTTGTTGAGCTCCCTAAGGTCGGCGCAGAGTCTCCACTGACCGTTTGGCTTCAATATTCCCAGCACCGGATTATTGAAAGTGCTGTGGACTGGACGGATTATTCCCCGGGACTCAAGGTTCTTAATTATTTCAGTAAGGGACTCCATGGATGCGAGAGGCAAGCGATATTGCTTCACAAACACTGGAGTCATTCCAGGGTCCGTGAGAATTTTTGTGGTGTGGATGTCGGTGCGACCACAGTCATATGAGTCTACCGCAAAGAGATCTTGGAAATCCAAGAAAACTTGTTTCAACTTTTGCTTCTGTTCCAGAGTCACACAGGCATCAGCTAGGTTGACTCTCTCTTCCACCATCTGCCTGAAGCCTGGAAAGACTTCTGGTTTGGCTATCTCAGCGGCCTCCTCCAGCTGGGTGGAGAAGTCCCTGGTCAGAGTGCTGATTTGGACTGGAGGCTTCAGGTGGGAAAGGCAGCCCTCATGGACCTGGAAAATCACCTCATCCCCCCTGAAGTCACAAGTCACATCTTCCTTACCATAAGGGCAAGAAGTGTACACCAGGAAGTTCCCCCCATGCTGGGTGAAAATCCTGTCTGGTGTTGTATTGTCCTCACTGTCACTGTCAAAACAGTCCTTGGGGATTGGTCCTAACAGTTCATTTCCTAAATCAATGGAGAAATGTCGGTCATCAATCGCCATTCCAATAATGGTGCCTGCGGCTAGAGTAATACTCTTTAAGTCGCTGTTATCCACCTCTATTTGAATGGTGTCATGTTCTATGTTGACTAATGGTGTTGGGTTTACCCCTAACCCTTGCTGTTGGAGAGAAGCATTTAGATGGATATAAGCATCAGGGTTTTTCAATTTTTGTCCTCTTTTAACTTTCACTCCCAGGGAGAATTGTCGGGCGCTTTCTGGGATGGTGACTTCCTCTTTGATCTGAATTTCAACTACATAAGGTAGCAATTGAGCTGACCTAAATGCTTTTTCTGGATCATCAAAGCCCATGGGATTATCCGCTAATCGGGACCAAGCTTTGAAGTTTATTAGGTCCAAACTAATGGCAAAGCGATTGAGAATGTCACTGCCTAAGTAAAAGGCGGCAGTGACGTCTCGCACTACCCAACAATTATGGACTAAGCTCTTGTTGCCAATGGAGATTTTGAGCATACACCTGCTTGGCAGGAGATGTTTGGAATTAGGTGCTTCCAGGTCCATTTCCCATTTGTCTATCAGTTTGAATGTGGGAATGGCTGGATCTTTTGGGAGTTGGCGGAACATGGCTTCGCTGATGAAGCTCTTACCCTTGTTCACACACATTCGAGCGAGAACAGAGTCCTTCCCATCATTTAA
The DNA here is from genome assembly GCF_040938575.1 of Ambystoma mexicanum. Classification (NCBI taxonomy): domain Eukaryota; kingdom Metazoa; phylum Chordata; class Amphibia; order Caudata; family Ambystomatidae; genus Ambystoma; species Ambystoma mexicanum. The sequence goes on from NC_090927.1 coordinate 339,931,288, forward strand.
CTGAACAGGGATGAACAACTGCTCTCCAATTTGATGAATATCAGCCAGGCTCTGAGCTGATTTCCCATCTTTCTGGACAATAGGAGTGGGAGTTTCTGATTGTGGATGTCAGAATTCCTCTTCACAAGTTTGACCCGTAGTGTAGAAGAAGAATTATTCCCACCAATGTACCCCCTTGTATGTAAGAAATACACAGTGCAAAGGGATCAATTAGTTGAAAGAATGGATATCCCACCGAGACCACGTGGCTGTAGGAGGAAATAACACAATTAGTACCAAAAAAACTGATGATTGAAAATCACGATTCTAATCTAAAACTCAATACACTAACCTGAGAGAACTGAACAGTAGGTAAGTACTACCACGGTCAGGTTAAGAAAAAAGGCCCAGAAAAGTTCTGCAAACAAACAATATTCACTATAAGTAATGCTATGTGCTTGAGAGAAAAAGGATACTGAACTAGGTGAACTTTAACACAAGAATTTCCTTACCAGGGAATATCCATGAGGGAGTCCGTAGAATGAATGGATGAGAGGAGCCACCTTCAGCAATCCGCAATAACAAACAGTACTCCCACGGTGTGGGGAACAGTTCTACCAAGGTTTCGAATACCCACGTTGCAGTAGTGGCTGTCCCGCGGTGCAGCGGAGGTTGTCCCACGGAGCAGCAGTGGCTGTCCCTCGAAGCAGCGGAGGCTGTCCCCCGGAGCAGCAGAGGCTGTCCCACAGAGCAGCGGAGGCTGTCCCACGATGCAGCGGAGGCTGTCCCAAATACCAGAGCACACTAGACGTGAATTCACAATCCAAAAGAGAAATCCTTAAACCGGTCCGAGTCCAAACATACCTAGCGGTCGCCAAACAACAGTCAAGGAGAAGGCAAAAACGAAATCAGGTCACAGAAGCCAGGGATCCAAGAACCATGAAAAACTATGAGGAAAATTCGCCAAAACAGTAGGGTAATCCAAAGCCAAAAACAAGTGCAATCTGGGTCAAAAACATGAGAAATGATCGTAGAACTAAGAGACAAGGAACAGAACGCCAAAAATGCTCAATCAGAAGCGCTGAGCAACTAAGGAGGTGGGGCTAAATACTCAAGATCACCTGATCAACGTTGTGATCGTGCACAAACGTTACCCCTCCTTAGCAACGTGTCACTAAGCTTCCATGGCAACCTCCAGGCTCTGCCGCGGATTGCGTTTCTGGCAACCCAATGCTGCTGTCCCAGCGCTTTCTTTTGTTTACTTTGTCCAGCTGCTGAAGATGCACGAAAGCCCGTATGCAAATTCCCATGCCTGACAGTGGATTAGTAAAGAATTTCAGGGTGTTTCCTTCCAGTGTGGAATACCACCTTAAACTGGAAGGAAGGTTGATTTTCAGAAATAGAGAGGACCCCCCATCACCAGTCTGTTGTCCTACTGCTATTACTGTCACGTCTGGAGTTTGGTTGTTCTGGAAGTGAAATTCTACTTGGTCAGATTTTTGTTCAACCATGTGGCAGGTGCCGTTTAAACTAACATGGTTGACACTCTGTTTTAATTTTATTGGTCGGCTAGTCTGGGTCCAGAGGACCTTGTTTACACAATCTATTAGGGGTGACAACCTTCTCAGGAGGTCATTCCCTAGTAAACAAGGGGTGCCCTCTGGAGTCACTACTATGACCGGGTGTTTCATCTTGTGTCGCCCAATTTTAATGTCCAAGTCTGCAGTCCCCTCAACGGGAATTTCCTTCCCGTCAAAGTTCTGCAGTTGTCCAGGAAGAGAGGTGAGAGGAATTCGGTAATTCTTCCCCCTTCCTGCATTTAGTTCCTCAAAGGCCCTTTTGGACAGAAGGGTAGCTTGGGATCCAGTGTCCACCAGTGCCAAAATTGTACCCTGCCCCTGTACTTGTACCGGGGCATAGTATCTTTCCTCCTTCTCCTCAAGGGGGCACAGATAATGCACATTTTTGGACAACTGGTGGGCTAACTTTCTGGTTTTGGACATTGCTAGCGAAGAGATTTGGGCAGAATTCTGTGGAGAGCCTTGGGAATCTGAAAGAAAAAGTTGGCAACTGGAGATCAGAGCCATTGTGGGTTCTCCTGGTTCCGGTTCTGGGCCGCCCCCCCCTTTTTGGAGGCAGTCACCAGGATGGGTTTGAACCAGGGGATTTTGGTGTTGTCGGTTCTGGGATGAGATGAAGGGCGGCGGTAGCTCAGTCTCCACATCTCCCCAGTCTGGATTGGAATCCCTTGGGACCCATTTTTCCTTGGGAGGAGTTCCCCCATCTCTGAAGGAGAAGATCCTGTTCCCAGGATCTTCTGAGGATCCCCCTCCCTCAAATTGGAAGACCTGTACCTCCTCCACAAAGTGAGTATGTTTGGGTCCTTTGTTTCTCCTACCTCCTCTCTGCTCCTTGGGTGGCAGACTTTCAGGGGCAGGAGATTTTGTTTCCGGTTCCTGGTTTTCCAGGGGCTGTTTACAAGTTGGGAAGGAAGCTTCCTCCAAGGCTTTATACCCCCTTCCCCTTGTACCTCCTCCCTGGGAACCGGTGGGTTATCGGGGTGCTGCCCCCGTCATTGTTCTGGAGCACCAGGTCCAGAGTTTGGGGCATTCTGCGGTGGCATGCTCATCTGAGGGTTCTGTTGAGCACTCAGTATGTGACCCAGATCCCGTGCCATATTTTGGACCTGGCGCTCAAGTTGTGAAACCCGCTCTGGCTGATACGGGGCTCTATTTTCTCCCCTGGGCTGATCCCAGGAAGGGTAGCTATCCCTTCTCTGATAGTACCCCTGGTTGGGAAGATTTTGGTACCCCTCCACCCTTGGCCTCCCCTCTCCCGGATTAGGTTGTCTGGGCTCAGGGAATTGGGGAAAGAAGGATGGATGATTTTGGGGCTGGAAATTGGGCAGATACCTGGGAAAAAAGTTCTGCCCAGGATTTGGTGAATTTCTGCCCTCCTGGGGGAAGTTAGGAGGGAAGTTCCCCGGGTTAGGCGCTTGGCTGGATCCTCCCCCTTTCGGCTGGAGGAGTCCACACATAACCCAGGATGGGTCGGTTTCCCTTGTAGCGGGGACTTACATAGTCAGGGGAGCGGGGGACCCCATTTGTGGGACTACCTCCTCGAATCCCTGTCTGTGATTGGCCCGAGGGCCTTCTGGCCTGTGAATTATTTGGTGCAGGCAGGTTTTTAGGCCCCCCCATCTCCAAATCTAAAACGGGGGCAACCTTTACCTCTGCCACCTTGGCAGCAGCAGGGGTGCTTTTGGTTTTGGGGTTTTTCGGCGCATTATTTTTATTTTCGATGGGCTTCTGCACCTCATAGATCCGGGTAGCCTGTTCAATGACCCAGTCTAAAGATCTTTTCTCATGAAAATCTCTCACGAACTGGGTCATTATGTATTTGGGTAAGGCATGGAAAAACGTATTGATACATTCTCTGCTATCCGTGCGCACCCTTCTGGTGGTCTGCGCAAAAGCACGTTTTAATTCTTGCACAAACTCTTGTGGGGCCTGATCCTCCCCACATTGCAAATTGTAGGCTGCCTTGCGAGCCTCTTGAGGATTTCTGTGAACAGAAAAATGTTTCAAGATGGCCGCCTTATAGGTGGACCATCTTAAATGATTTCGGTCCTCCAGCCTCGTAAAGAAACTGGAGTATTCTGGGCAGAATGTCCATTTGACGTACTGGATGCAGCTACTGCTGTCCTTCAAATGGAAAGTCTCCATCATTTTCTCATAGAGCTCCAAGTGTTCCCAAACAGAATACTTGGCGTTCTTATGATAAGGAGTGATGACACTCCTGATTGCCTTTATTTGTTTCAATGGGTCCTTAAGCAAGGCCCTTTTTGCCTTATTGGCCTTTTTGGTTCGGGTAACCCTGGTCCATTCATACTCTGACTCAGAAGCACTGCTCCCAGAGGTGCCCGTCTGATCATCCAGGTTTTCCCGGATTCTGCGAGCCTGGGAATGGCTGGCAGAATGTGGGGACCTGGTCTCCTGTGTCCTGTGACTTCAGATCCCTCCTTGCTACCAGGGTTTGCTGGGTATCCCCTCCACTGACCTAACTGGGCAGAGGTTTTCAGGATGCCCTTAATGGGCCTACTCTCCTGGGGTTCCCCACTAAATTGCACTGTGCTTGGGTGCCCATACCCGGATACCCGCCCATCCATTCCTGCGAGGTACTGGCCTATGAGTCCCATACTTCTAGCTGGATAGTAATCTGCCATCCCCGTGGCCCTGGGCTCATGTGCGCGAGGGGACATGGGGGTGGCAGAGTCCAGGGACTGGGAGAGATGAAGGCCTCTGGTACTAGGGCTCCTGAGGTTATGCTCAGGAGTTTCTCTTTCCCAGCGAACCTCATCTCTATCCGCCCCTGCTTCCTGTTGCAATGCAAGAGCCTGCGCTTTCAGTTCCTCAGTTAAGGCCTTACTAGACTCTATCAGTCTCTCCTGCATCGCTACCTGTTGCTGGAGCCTATCATTGTGCTGACAGAGAGCCTCATTTTTTCTCTGTGCCTCCTGATTGGTCCTGGAGTACTGGGCCAGTCTCTGCTGCAGGAGGGTTACCTCCTGAGCTGTGTCCCTATTGGCCTGCTCCTTTCTTGCAAGAGCATCCTCCACCCTCCTGGTGTGCTCTAACAAGTTCTGGTGTTCTTTTTGGAGGTCACCCAGTCCCTGGAGTACCATGTGATTTTCTTCCATTTTCCTTTTTAAGTGGCAGACTTCCTGGCCTAAGGTATCCCTTTCCTGACTAAGAGCCTGCATCTGTGCCGCCAGGTCGTCCCTTTGCCTTTGGAAGGCACCAGCTTTCTGGCGCTCCTGATCAAACTCTGCCTGGGTATCCAGGTCTTTCAGAATCAATGTATTGCTTTCCTCTTTCTCTCTGTCTAATCAAATTTGCAGGGTGGCTACCTGCTCTGTGCATGCCCTGTTGAAGTCCAGTTGTTGCTCCAGCTTTTTCTGGCTCTGCAGAAGGGAGTCCAAACCTTCTTGGTACTCCTTCTGCAAGGCCAGAAATCTGGTATCCTGGTCAGCCTTCTCCTGTTGCAGTCTATCCATGTCCTCTTTTATTTTAATGATATACTGCCTACTATCATTTTCTGACTCCTGGCTCCTCTGCAGCCTCTGCTCAGAAGAGACCAGGTCAGATTGGGCCTTTTCTAACGCCAGCTGTTGCCTACTTGCCAGATCTTGGCCTTCAGCACATTTGTCCTGCATGGCACCCATATATAGATACAAATATGCCGCTATCCTAACCATCTTGTCGTGTTCATCTTTAACTTTAGGAGCCATGTATAACTCACTCAGGGCCACATGTAATGGACCCTGATCTCTCCATCTATCTGACCCTGTTTCAGTGACCTGTTGCGTGATTGTCTGCAGCCAGACCGTTTGGTCCTGATGAGTCCAGTCACCTCTCACAAATAGCTTATGTAAGAAGTGCTCTCTGGCTATTTTCATATATACCAAGGTCGTCATTCTGGAATTTGAGTTCCTTCCTGACTTACAGAAGTTTGTATTTTATTTTGCAAAACAGACCGTTTCCTTAGAGCGTTCCTTTGAGGGGTGCTTTCACAGTGTAAAACAGCGTGGTGATCTAACCGGATATGTGTATCTGGTCAGTTGGCAGACTGTATTAATCTGCACAAATGGTAAATCTAACCCAGAATATCCCAGCTCCGAGCCCCCACTTTTGTAAGCAATATTCAATCAACACTACAGCCAAGTCAATGCCTAGTCTGGGATGCTGAGGAAAACCCTTATTAATGTATTTTTATGTCTAGTTCAGTACTCTGGATGACCACCCTTGTATAACACCCCCCTCTTAGAATCCCCCTGACCCCACTGAGCCAAGAAGTAGGTTTGTTTTTCAAATTAAAAGGTTTATTTGAGAATTTAAACAATATATATATATATCACACTTTATAATAAATTAATATCTGATAGTACACTTAGACATATGATGTTGATCAACAATGGGTAATCTGGCACTAGCACACTTCTTTACAATCAATGAGGAGTTAGTATAGGATGGATAAAGTAGCAAAAATACTTTTATTATTTCAATGGAAAAGCAATGAGGAATAAAATGCAGTACAGAAATACTTGATATGATTTTAGCAAAAGATAAGATAATCACTTTATCTCTGGCAATTCACCCCCTCCCCTATGCAATGTAAGAAATGGAAGGAGATTGAAAGAGGAGCTCACAGTTCTCAGGAATGCAATCAAATACAATACGAAATTCAGTTCCCCCCATCCCCCCAGCAAGCTTAGAGGAAACAGGTCGGAAATGCTTTTTAAATGTGATGACAATGGATGGGAAAATGTGCCAATGATTTTAATTCCCTCTAGAGATTCAGGGTGAGTGGGAGATGCGTGTTGGTATTAGTTCAGGCTCACTTTAGCAATGCTCTATGAGTTATTACCAAGTTGCAAACGGATTTTAACAAAGGAAAGAATGGAGCTGCTATTTTGACAAGTGGAGAAATTGAGCCAAAATCGCAAATCGCGGTAAATTTTGCGAGTGCGTGAATTGTGATTGCGGAAAAAGAATAGGGAGTAGGACGTCGGTTCTAGGCTTGTTGGAAAGCTTAGATTCTAAGCTTTCAGAGGAAAGTTAAATCTCGTTCCTAGCCCAAACGGTTCCAGAGATACGGACAATTAAATAAAGGTAGTTTTTTTGGATTTAAAGTAAAACTCAAAATGACAGGTGACAGCTTGCAGCTTCAGAATTGACAGGTGACATTTGTGCGACAGATGACACAATTTCTAGGAGGCTGTTCTACTTAGGTTAAAATAGTTTGGATTAGATTATTTTAACTAAGAGATTGGTTCTGCACAGTTCTGCTAGGTACTCACAATATAAATTTGAACTAGGCCTCGTCACGGATCTAGTCAACGCGTCCGGCTGCCGTTCTGTCTGCTCGGCGGGTCAATCAGGAACCGGTTCTGCTCACAGCGATCTGGGTCAGCTCTGCTCTGCTGGTCTAGCCTCTCTGGATTCAGTGGCCTCTGGTTCTGGATACTGCTCTGCTTTCCGGTCCGGATCAAGTGGATTCTGGATGTAACACTGCTTTCTGGGTACTGGCAAGAGTTCTTGGCAAAAGAATTCAGACAGCTCGCCCGGCTGTGGAATAGTTTGCAAATGATTTTGAGGCCTGCTGACAAATACTTTTGCTTGCAGTGGGCCTTCTTGGTTCAAAGTTCTGTAGTCTCTGTTTAGCTTGGAAGTCTAAGTGTTGGATCTCTGGATGTGAAGTCGTCGGTCAGCATGCTCCGCAGCAAATGGAATTGAATGTCTCTACCTATCCCAGCAGTCTATTTTTATGTGTTTTGAAAATGGGTGTGTGCCTGGGCCTAGCTAAGCATGCCCCTCTCTACTTGTCATTGGCCCAATTCTCCCCTCTCCCATGATTGGGGGAAGGAAATTGATTGTCATCATGATGAGGTCTGTTTATGGGTCAGAGGATCCTCCCCTGGTCAGTTTGCCCACAAATCTATATTTGATTCAAATACATCTTTCCCAGATATACAATTTGTTGAAATTACATGTGCACATTATATATTCCTTATGGTCCATGCTTGTCCGCCTCTGATCTTCCTGGGGGCTTGCATTCAAAAATGACAACATTTTGCGCTTTTTAACTGGTTTTGCAATATCGGACATTTACCCAAAATTACACACATGTGCGCAAGGAGTATGGACATTAATTGATGAAGTGTCAGATTTTTAACATGCAGACATTTGGAGTGAGACCCTATTTTCCGCTAGCAACCCCCCAGAATACACCACAGGATCCTAACGCCTCTCAAAATGTTCACAGAAAAATCACAAAAATAATGATATTACTTATATAATTCTGACAAGTCCGCACTATGAGTTATCTATCTTTTTAAAATTATGCTCTGGTCAAAATGGGGTGTGGCTTCCCACATCACAGGGTGGAATAACTGGTTTATCCACTTCCCCCAAGCTCAGCTGGCTTGCAGAGGCACTGCCCCTCCCAGTTTCCCCTAAGAGAAAGCTATTTTACGACGCCCCCAATATACCATGTCCAGGACAGGCCTTTGTTCAACTCCCTGTAGTCCCCAGCTGCTCCACCCCTAATCTAATCAGAAAGGTGTTAACTCCTTTTGGCCAGGGGCAGAGTGGCTGAGCGTCCAGTTTCAACTCCTGTTGGGGGTAGTTGTCAGGCAGAATTCAGTTTCATTAAGCCAGGTTTCAGCTAAATGTCACTTTTTGTTCCCAGTTTAAATCACTTACAATTTTTACATATACATTAAATAATTACTTCCTTCAAGTCATTTCAGAATATAGTTTTACATTGTATCCACCTCTTAGCAAGTCTTTCCTTGGTCTGGTTTTGTTTCATTTGTTCAGTTTTACACAAAAGTCTGGTGGTTTTAAAACGCCGGCTTTCTGATAGTGGTGAGTACTGGTAATGCAACCATTTTTGGGATTAAGAAAATGAATTCCCCACAGTTCTGGGTTGCTTTTGGCAATCAGCATTGCCATTCCCAATGGTTTCAGGCTACTGTGTGTGTAGACCAATGGTGGTTTTAGGCAGTGCCCTCCTGTGCTCACAACATAGGCAAAAATGGGTGGCAGCCTATTCTTCATGTTTTCCCTGTGCACTCTCTGGGGAGTTCTGGCCATCATGATGTTTTCCATGCCAGTACTGCACAGTTTTATTGTAGGGCTTGGATGCATGGGTAAAAACATCCCACAGCTGGTGAGTCATTGCCAGGGAGATGGAGCCCCAGGGAGAGCTCACCTGATGGCGGACCCATGCCACAAGCTGCGTCAACATCAACCCGAGTCAGGGACAGAGACCAGGGAATCAGCCTCATCCAACAGCGCCAGGAGGAGCTCACTGCGCTGGTTGGCCAGCACATGAGCGAGGGTGCCCTGGCAAGGGAGGAGGCACATGAATACGCGACGGGCATAATACTTGCAATAGAAGCCAGTACAACACGCATTTGTGATGAGTTGGCAGCTGTGAAGCAGGTCCTCAGCCGCATCGCAGATGCCATAGAGAGCCAGCGTCCCGCACAGGGACTTGAGCAACCAGGCACCTCCTCCTCTGCCAGCTCCAGGCAGACCAGCCCCCTGCGCAGGTCCGCGCGGACCTTGCGCCGGCCAGACATGCAACCACCCAATGCTGGTAGAGGACATGGGAAGTAGGGGCAGCCCGTTATTGGTGGCTCCTGCAGACTAATGCTGCACTGAAGTGCACACCATGTGTGGGGGAGTTGTGGGGGAGGGGGAGGTGGGAGAGGGTGTTTGGGGGAGTTGTGGGGGAGGGGGAAGTGGGTGTTTGGGGGAGTTGTGGGGGGAGGAGAGGAGGGAAGCGGGTGTTTGGGGTGGAGGGTTTATGCACTTTCTATTCACTTTTTGGTTAATACACCCGTTGTGTCAAGAACAATCACGTGTTTGGACATTGGTTATTGTGTATGTGTGCTTTATTGGTGAACAGTGCACAGTGTCCATGTCCCCCCAATACCTAGTGCCCTGAGTCCCACATCCATTGCACCCACCGCATCCATGTGTATTAGAAATATTGGTCTATCAGATTCTGGCGCACAGCACTTCCCTCCTGTGCAACCTCATATTCTTCCTCCTCCTCAGCCTCACCAGGCGGTTGCAGTTCAATGTCAGGGGGCAGAGGCACATTCCGTCTGATGCACATGTTGTGCAGCATGACACATGCCATGATGATCTTGGCCACCTTCTCATGCCAGTACAGGAGTGCCCCACCTGACCTGCTGAGGCAGAGAAGCCAAAAGGCCAAAGGTCTGTTTGATCACCACACGGGTACGGGCATGTGCACGATTGTAGTCCTCTTCGTGCCTGTTTCGTGGGTTCCGGACAGGGGTAAGGAGCATAGCCAGCATCAACTGCATGGGTACAACAATGGTTATGTGTAAGTGATGTCGTCAAATGGAACCTGTTCCTATCACACACAAGCCTGCATTGATTTGTTGCTCACATCCACATATCCCTGCATGAATGGAGTTATTCAAAGTAACTGCAATGTGTGATGTCACATGATCAACAGGTGTGCGTAGCATCGTCTAGTTGATGCAGGGGTGTCCAATTCCTTGCTAGTGTTCATGCACTGTGGTTGCCTATGGCAGTTATTGCCATGATCTAGGTGATGTGTAGTTAATCGTATGCTTTGATCCTGTGACTGTTAATGATCTGCCATTCAACACTTGATGTCCTCATGCTGGCATGCTGCACTTCTGTGGTGGTGTGCCAGTGACATTCTGTATATTGGCTTCATGTGATTTCTTTGTACGCACTCATGGACACATGTCTGGTGTGATGCTGTTCAGCGGTCATTTGCATTGGGCATACTGACAGCTTGTTGCTGCATTGTGTTGCAGAGGGTACGGTTTAATGATGTGCAGTGTACATGTGGATGGCTATGGTATGGTTTCATTACTGGCTTGTTGTCATTGTTGTGAAGCTTACGTCTTGCACATTGGTTTCAGGTGTCAGGTTCAGTCTGGGCTGCTTTGGGGCACAGTGTATTTTAGTGTGGGCATTGTTCAGTCTCTCAACTAATACCACCCAGGTGAAGTATGCATCTCTCTCCACCACCCAATCTCACCCAGGTGAAGTATGCATCTCCCCCACCCAATCTCACCCAGGTGAAGTATGCATCTCACCCCTCCCCAATCTCACCCAGGGGAAGTATGCATCTCTCCCCCCCAATCTCACCCAGGTGAAGTATGCATCCCCCCCAATCTCACCCAGGTGAAGTATGCATCTTTCCCGCCCCAATCTCACCCAGGTGAAGTATGCATCTCCCCCCACCCAATCTCACCCAGGTGAAGTATGCATCTCTCCCCATTACACTGCCATGTGCTTGCCATGCAACTCACCAAGTAGCCAGGAACGTTGTCCGGCATGTCGCTCCATGTAGCGTGGTATTGTGGAGTTCTGCAGGACCATTGAATCATGGGTTGATCCGGGAAATCGGGCACAACAATGTGTGATGATCTTGTTTGAGTCACATACCATTTGCACATTGATGGAGTGGTATAGCTTACAGTTGCGGTACACTACCTCCATGGCATGTGGGACCACCAATTCCACATGGGTGCAGTCGAGGGCACCGATGCAATTTGGGATGCCTGCCCGTGCATGGAAGCCAATTTTGATGTTGGAGATCTCCTGGGCAGTCCGTGGTAGGGATATGTGGTCGCTTGTCTGCTTCAGGAGGGCATCGAGCACTTGGTTCAGCGTGCGTGAGAATAATGGGTGTGATATGCCATGCATCTGCCCTACCATGTGCTGGTAGGTGCCTGTGGCCAGGAAGTGGAGCACAGACACCACCTTCAGTAGAGGGGGGGTGGCGGTACGGATGTCTATGAGGCTGGCGATGTCGTTGTGTATCATATCCACAATGGTGGTGATGGTGTCCCGGTCCAGACGGTACAGGGTGTGGATCTGCTCAGGGGTTAGGTTGAATGGACTGGCTCTGATGCAAGGGATTGGGGGCTGCCTGCGTGGTACAACTGCATGCACTGGTGGGGCATGCTGTGTCTATCTCACCCTCCTTTTCCTCCTGTGTCTCTTCTGTGCTGCCTGTGGTGGTTGTTGTTGTTGTTGCAATGCAAGCATGTCCAACAGCCCCAGTATTGCTACTAGTATTGGAATCATTTTGGTGTGGGAAGGGGTGTGGTGTGCTCCTTTTGTGCTGGCCAAGTCTACATTGCCACCACCTGTGCTGATTGTGTGCATCTGTGGCAGTTGAGAACACTGCACATGGCAGTTGACGGGTGGTTCATGATGCCGGCATTGACGCCATGCCTGTATCCACTTTTAGCGCCTTCTTGATGCCGGTATTTGCATGTCTGCCTGACTTGTGATGTCCTCCTGGTAATGCCATGCCAGTATTGCCGGCATGAAGGGTCGCGTGCCGGCGCCCATGCTGCTATTAGAGGCACCGTTATTTACGGTGCCGCTAATAGCGGGTTGGTGGGTCGGAATAGCCTGGGGCGGTAAGCAATGCCTTTACCAGCATCGTTTTTCCCTCAGCTCCAACCTCGTAATGAGGCCCAATGTTGGTAATCTATTAGGAGTTTTGTTATTAGCTTTTAATTTTATGTACCGAGGTTTTATGGATCTCACTTTATAAGAATAAACTGAATGGACCATGACAGAGTTACTGTACTGAAACCAGTAGCAGGTAATGACCTCCCTTTACCTTAAAAATAATATCTCATGGTCATATACATACCAACCTGCACCATTTCATTTTGCAGAAGCTTATCCACATCAAATGGCACTCCCCATTTGGCCCTTATACATCCAGGAGAGCAAGTCTCAAAGTGAAAAGAAACATCATGTGCTACTCACCAAGCCATAATATTATTATTATTATTTTTTATTTTTTATTTTATCAAATGTATTGATTTTACAAAATTGAAGGTTTGTTTGTTTACGCGGCTTCTTCTTTCTTATTTTATTGCTTATTCATTCATTGCTTGTTTATTTCTGCTTGCTCCTCCTTTCTTGTTACGTCAGTGCATTCAGCCAGAGCTGCTTGTAAGATTTTTACCATGGTTATTGACCAAGACGTTTTTTAACTGCTTACTAGTGTATGGGAGGAAAGTCTTTAGGACCCCCCTCCCCCACATTGCCCACCTATGTGAGGCTCATGACCCGTTAACAGCCCCCCATGCACCTGGGCCTGGGAGGCAGGTTGACTGCGGATCGACACTGTATCATTTACCTTCCGCAGTACATCATTGCCCTAGAAGTGACCGGACTTGCAGTTATGGTCTGGGAAAGAACAAAAGTCGTCCCTATCAAGTATACGCCGACCCTGCACCTAACCCTCCATGCTTCTGATATATGGTGCTCATGGCCCCCAGCCCTGTTCTCCCAGATGAAGTGTTAACCATAGATGCTAAACTCTCGAGTCTCTCAGTCTTATCCATGCTGCTAAAGGATGTGTGTTAAAAAGTGTTAAAACGTATAATGCAAGTCACTCATACTAAAGCGAGGTGACCCCCACCCTCCCCCGAGACACCTTCATGTTCTAAGGCCCAGTGTACGACCACTCGAAAATCCGCTTTGTACCAACTAATGTTTTGCTGCTATTGTATCAATGGGTAATGGAAAAGCAATATATAAAATACTTGTGTATGATGTGATGAAATATGTTGTATTGCATGTAAGCCACCTAGGGCATTGAGCCAGTCCTTACTATAACCGAAATGTTAGATCAACACATTGCTTTCTTGCTCCCGAGTATGTAACCCAACCTGATACTACCTTACGTTTGTTATAAGTTCACCTTTCACATGAATTGCAAGCATAAGACCGATTAACGTTATGTAATGTATGTGCCAATGAAAAACCTCCATTGTTATGAACCTAGTAATGTAAGCACAGGGAAACGGCAGAAATGTGTAATTTACCTAATGCTCCCATTCCCGACATCTGTTTTTGTGCAGTCCAGTGAATAAGAGACTCGCACAAAGTTACAAGGCCATCTCCCCCTCCACCCGCCAAGGCCTGCCGGGGCTTGCTGGTGTTCGAACAGCACAGCTTCACCTCCCCACATTCCTGCTGGACCCGCTTCAAGTATTTACCTCCCCATGTCATAGGCCGCCATACAACCACTGTGTACTGCCATGGCCAGGCCAAGTGAATTACGAGCTACCCGGTCCCAAATCCCACCGCCTTTGAGGTGCCAGCTATATGCCCCCTCTGACCTAATGGTATTCCAGTTCACCCCAAATTCAACAGACCACGAAGACAGTTATCCATCCTTGTGCACACATTCCCCAGAGCCATCATTTACTGCATCTAACAGGATAAAATGATGAAGGTAGCTTGACCCGTGCCCCCTGAAAAGACACCTGGACCCATGAGACTGGACAGTTTGTTAATGACAACTTTACGATGATGTATGGAGGAAGCCTCTTATTGCATACTGCTTTCTTGTGTCCCCACACAGGTATTAGATTGATGTGTTAGAAGTTTTACATAACAACCTGGCATAGATGAGTGTGATGAATGTGTATGAAAGGCCACAAGGGCAAGTTTCTAGAACCAAAGTTGTGAATTTCCGTTGACAGCCAGTGCCCAGTAGCTCCACCCCGACGAGCCCAGCTGACCCAAGCACTTTGTGATGCCACCACGTGGATCCCCGCCAATCATGGAGCACAGAGCATATAGACAACATAGTAGCTAGACGTCGCCATCCAATCCCCAAGACGCTGTGGCCCCTATAGCTTAGCTCATGCATGAAGTGTATTTGTAATATAACTGAATGTCTTTGCTATTGTCAGACAGAGCGCTCTCGGAGTTTGCAGAGTCCTTTGCATGCCCTATATTGATTTAGATAAAACCTTTTAATTTCAACCGCACTTGGTCCCGGTCTCATTCCCTCCTGGGGTGTGTCCTTTATTGCCTCTCATTGAGGGGGGTTAACTGCCTTATTGGGGGACACTTACTTTCACTAGGCGACTCCACCATACTACTTCTTCTCGGAGAATGCATGGCTCTAGTAAGGGCCCAGGGTATGTTTTTCTGAGTTTCTGGGTTGCAGGGCAAGTCATCAGAAGGTGCCTCACTTTTTCTATTGTGGAAGCATCTTTGCAAAGTCGACATTAACTGGTTGGTTATAAGCTTCTCAGGGCATGAATTTCGTTGGTGGGAAGTAGATTTAAACGGGCCCTTAAGAAGAGGTGTCTTAGCGATTTATCTGGAAACATCTTGGCAATTTACTCTGTTTTGTGTAGTTTTTGATGAAAAGATGCCCATTCTGAGGGGTGTTTCCTTAGGTCAACATTGGTAATCCCATCTGGTACCGGAGCTCTGGAAGGTTTGAGTTTCTTTATTATCTCTGCAATGTTGTCTTTGTTTGAGAGGTCTTCCCAGTCTATTTTCCGAGGTTTCCCTGGAGACCTACTTGCATGAGGAGGGAGTTGGAATAAGGTGGTAAAATGGGACTTCCACCTTCCCCCAGGCACGCTGTTTGCCAACATCAGCTCCGGTGTTCCATCAGCCGATTTAACGAGTGACCAAAATTCACAGGAGTTCCTCCCTGACAGTTTCCCCAGCATCTCCTCGGAGTCTTGCTGATAAAGGGTTCCTCGGTAGAATCTCAGCCAAGATTTGTATTTTTTTAGTTCTTCTTGAAGTTTTCTCTGCAGAAGATCTGAGTTGGATTTTGTTACTTGTCTCTTTAGTTTCCTGATTATTCAACGTTTATCCACCAGCAGTTTGCCGTACTGGTGGAAAGATGTTTGTTTTGAACGCGACAGTTTAAGAAAACTAATCTGGTACGGAATTAGTAATGGTTGATAGTCTGTTTGCGGCAAAACCCACTGATATTTTGGGGCAAATTGTCTTTTGTAATTTACTCTTCAATTCTTGTTCTTCAATATTATTAGTATTGCCCAATAAAATCAATTTCCTACTGGAGCGTGCCACTAGGCTCCCAATGTAATTTGATGTGCTTAATTTGCTAGTTTGCTCCTAGTATCTTCTGCAATTTGGACCAACTATGACTTTGCCCTCACACATTGACCTCATAGTAGGTGGAGTTGTTGATAAGGGCACTAAATGGACACGTTGACCCTGCTCTTTCTGGAAGCCTCCTCCACACTCCCTCCCTGGAATTGCTCTCATCTGCTGTCTACTTGATGTCTACTTGGTACCCACTGTTGCTTGCTCCCTTTGTCTACCCCTCCTTGCTGGGTTTCTCCACATAGTTCCTCAATCTGATCGAAGACTAACCAATTCATGCTGTCTATTGCTGCAGACACCAAACCACAACAGGGCACCTCAGAAAGTTCCCTTCAAGCAATGTTGCCTGAAACCAATACCACCAACACACCACCAAAGAAGCACCCTTAACCAACCGACCAACTAAGCAATTACACACTGCAATTTAAAACCCTCCCAACAGACAAATAGCAGAATGGTAAACCTCTACTACCAACTTGCATCCTACTGCCCTGGCCAATACATCCTAGCACCACAGCAACACTAAAACCCCTCTGGACACATGGCTGCAATGCTCTCAACACTAAATATGTATAAACAGACCCACAATCAGAGCTCTGTTTCTTCTTTATTCATATACATCTGCATGCCTCAGCACACCACATCTCTATTGCATTTTCCCTTTCTCCCTGTCACTTACTCTCACCTCCATCTTTTTCAGATCTTCCAGACCCCTGGAGACCATTCAAACAACCCAGAACATGACATGGCAATACATTATGGATGTTGGCGGACAGTTGGATTACTGTACATTAAACACTTCACTATTAATATCTCTAAATATGTATTTATATTGCACACATTATTATTAATATTAATAATGAGTGGAGAAAAACATTATATTGTAACATAATAATGGAGGATCGGATCAAACCCATATAACCTCTAGTCCATCAACACACTGGCAGCAACACATGTCTTTGCACATATCAACCTACTTTCATGGCAATATGCCCACGTTGCTGCATAGGCAAACCAAGTCTGCACACAAAAGGGGTAATTTCAATGACAGAAATACACCCACAGATAAAACAACAGGTATTGCATCATGTATCTGTAGCGGACGTATCTTGGAGAGATTTTAGAGGCACACGGGTGGTGATATGTCACAATGAAATGGCTGATTCGGGAGAATATATTCCAACATGTTCAACTATCCCTCTCCACTATAGTCTATTGATTCCAAAACTCATTTCAGTGCCTCAAACAGTGCTAGAATGCATTGCTCCTTAGGCAAGAATTACAAAAAGGGCCCTTTGCAAGGTGAGTGCGAAGATAGCACAGAACAAGCGGCAATTGGTAGCAAGATTTTGATGTTCATCAATAGAAAATGTTATGGGTAAATATTTCAATGTCTTTTTTTTTTTAAAGATTATCTTATTTTTCTATTGGAATTCAGTGTTTGAACACCTGGTCCAACGTTAAACCATTTTGCCTTCTCACCCGCTCTGAACATATTATCATCAATTCTGCAAATAATGATGCCAAGCCATTTCAATATTCTTAATTCATTCCATATATATAATTCATTGTTCAGCTATCCAAAGACAGGTAAACATATAAAAACTGAAATCCTTTCATGTCAAATGGCATATATATGTTATTAAAAATGGGTGATCAAAAATGTGGCTGAACAGCTTTATCTCTTGAATTTAATTGCTAGTTTCCAGAACTAAAATAGTTAACTTTCAAATGCAATATTGAGTTCTACGAATAGGACTAGCCCTAATGCATATTCATTTTTATTTCAATAGTAAGTCCTGCAAAGTGTAAAGAGATTGTTCAATTTGAAATTGAAGCAACAGAATTAATTAGCCTACTTCTGAACAAAAATGGCAGTGACACAGTGAAAAAGAACAAGGAAAAGACAAAGCAAGCATGGTGTCCCCTGCTAGTTGAGTAAAACAGACAAAACTGAGGATGTGGTCAGCACAGGTAGCAAAGCGTAAAATACTTTTGGAAAAGGGGTGCCAATTAATGTTGTATTGGATCTTTTATTATGCACAGTGATCCGTGGCTCATGAGTGGGCTAAGATGCAATTCAATGTGTAATGTCCAAAATATAGATGGTTAAAAGGATCCACACAGTATTGTCCACACACCTTTTATAAAAGAAAAATACACAATGTTCTATTGGTAAAAAAAAATAATTCGTTTTTGGATCATGTTGGTCTATGAAATGCACTTTATACTACCTTATCCATAAATATAATGTTGTATTATTGTAACAAGGGAACTATAAGCAGTCTCCCCATGTACTTGCAAGAGGAACTGGGCCCTGGAAATTCCCTGCCCCAAGAACAGGAGACCCAGCCATAGGACAAAGTTCACTGTTTTCAGTAACAAATAAAATGACAGGGATCGCAACATGAACAATGCAAAATTCTTCACTCTCCAGGCACATGTCGTCCCATTTTGTCAACTAGTGACATCACAATAACAAAGTTACATCCCAAAAGTCTAACAGGGGAGAGGATTGGTTAGTGAGGTGAACGGCATAGGTAATCTATAAGGGATTAGTAGGATCATTGGGTAAGCCATATTTGGTGGCTCCTCTGTGACCATCTCAATGTGTTACAAATATAAAGTTAAAGGTCAGTATAAAGATGATTGGCTGGTGCAACATAGTGTATGCTTATCGTGAAAGGTGTTTAGGGATTGGACAGAACATTACCAGGCCAAGTGCAACTATTCAAAGTAGTCGGAATTACCCTGAAGGTGCTGAATGTTCCCTATACGTTACCATTTTCGATATCCTATGCCCTGAGACAGAACATTTGGCTTTGAACCTGTATAATTATTGTATCCTTCTACCATTAGCTCGATGGGAACAACTTTCCTCTGTCTTCCTCAAATGAATAGTCTCTGTCTCGTAGATTCAGGTCTTGTGTGTAAGGACCATGAAATGGAGTTCTCCTGCTTGTTATTTATAGGATCTTTGATTGTGTTCCATGCCGGTGTCCTATCTCCTCTGTAAACTGGAAACTTTCCTTCCCTACGTGTCCTTGGTGAGGCTGTGCATGGTGTCTGTGCTGGAAGCTTTGTCTGCATGCTTCAGCAAAATCTGTCTGTCAGCCTTTCCCTGTATTCTGAAGTTCATCTTGCTTCTCACTCCAATGTACCTATAGCTTCCATCTTTATTTGCAAAGCTGTCCATGCTCGTTTAAATTAAGAGTAGGCATGCCATTCATAAGTATTCTTAGGCATTTTGCAGTTTCCGCGTAGCAAAAGTTATACGTGTGTTCAGTCATCTAACTATGTGAGGCTTTGTGTCTATCAGCAATAAACTAAAGTGTTCAGGGATGCCTATGTGATTCATGTCTACCGTATCTATGTCATGATGTCAGTTGGGACGTCATCAACGTTCTTCGAGGTTGCAGTCAGTCAACTTGTTCGATTGATGAGAGCTGTATCTCTTCAATACTGTTATCTGGAAAATGGTCTGAATGGTTGTCTGAGTGCGTAGCGCTTTTCACACCTGCAATACATTAACGATGGTGAGGAAGGGCCAAGTAGCGATTTACATCTCTCATTTCTCTGTCACCGGGCTGAGAGTGGGATGGGTGTAATGAGGGCCACGTTTGGGTCTCCCTCTTGAATGTTAAGAACCATTTTCTGTCAAACTAATAGGATTTTCATCAAACGTAGCAGAAAAAGAGAACGCATGGGGAAATATAGAACATATTGTCACCAATGGCATACAAATACACCGAGCCTGCAGACTCTCAATGGGCCTCATTACAAGGTTGCCGGTCCGGATACAAGGGTACCAGTAAGCTTACCAGTACCGTAGTATCCGGACCGACAATCTCCGAGTTGTGCCGTGGGTGCCTTTCATTCCACCAGGTCTGCCCGGGCGGAATGAAAGGCACCTGCGAGCACAGCAAGCCTGTAGCACCGGCACCGATATGAATGGTGCCGGTGCTACAGGCATTCCCATTCCCATTGAGCCCCATGGGGCTGAAATGGGAATGGGGATATACCGGCACCCGTTAAAGGGCAATGACCGGGTCCGGCGGGGCTGGAATACCCCGGTAATTGCCCATTCACGAGTGCCGGATTTTCATGCCGGTTTGGAGGTAGCCTTGCCGGTTTTACCGTCAAGGCTACCCCCAACCTTATAATGAGGCCTAATTTTAAAAAAGGAAATTCGAATGATCTGGCACCATCTCCCCTGGGATTCCCGCCCTAACCCAGGCATCTGTGACCCTAAGTTAGTGCAATGGCTCTATTCCTTGATATTCCTTCTACTAATGGTCTCCCTAACTGTTAGCTGTCTTCCGTTCCTCTAGGACTTCCTAACTTTCCCTACACTAACCCCACTTAGCCCCTGATTCATGAAATTGTTTGCGCCTAAAATGCATGTTTGCGCGCCATTCTGCCCGAAAATCCCCATACCTCAAACAGGGATTTTCGGGCAGAATGACACGCAAATGTGCGTTTTATGCGCACATAATTCCAAAATCGGGGTGTTAGTGTTTTACTGGTGATAGGGAATGTTGTCCTTCTCTAACTCGGGTGGAGGCACTGAAAACCAAACACAATCATGTTCACCTTGAATTTTCTACTCTACATACTTCCTCCTTATTGACTACTCCCCCTCTTCTTTCTGTCCCTCTGATGTTTCACTCTGCCTTCCCCCTGCTTCTACACTTTCATATGAACTCTTCTCCTTCTCCTCCCACTACTACCACTATTCTCCTCCTACTACCACCACTACCAACCTCCCACTACTACCACTATTCTCCTCCTACTACCACCACTACTACCCACCCACTACTACTACTACTACTTTCTTCCCACTATTACTGCCACTCTATTTTCTAATTCTACTCTCTTCCAACTACTACCACTACTCTCCTCCTCCTACTACTACTGTCACTCACCTTAACCTACTACTAATACTCCTCTCCTCCCACTCCACTAAGCAAACACCCTCCTTTCACTGAGAAACATTCACATCACATTCACTCCTTACACTAACTTCTATCCACCTGCCACACAAACATGCACACTCACTTTGTAGTACCCTTACACTCACTATGGCATACCACACTTTTCTTCAATAAAGACTCCAGACTCCACTGCTCCTTACTTCCGCCTGCTGGTCTCTTGGCCTGCCTCCACTCCACTGCTGACCTCAACCAGATAACCCATGTTTCCTCTTTTGTGACCCCTGCTTAAATGTCCCTTTGTGGGCCGTGATTGGCCAGCTTTCCCTAGCCAATCATGATCTCCCCCCGCACACCCCCCCCCGGAGGGTGTACTTGCAAGAGGACGTTTTTACAAGATGCTTAAGCCCCACCAAGAAGGTGTTACAGTCAAAAGGGCCTTAAGTAGGGGGCTAAGCCCCACCCACCTTCTCACCATGGGTTCACAGCATAACAAAGGTAATGGTGGCCCGGTTGAGGCAATGCTCAGGTTTATGTTTCGGGGTTCACCCCATAAGGGAAGTTCTCCAGGGGTGGCCTGGGACTGTCCCAATATTTCTCGTTGGTCTTAGGGGTCAGCTTGTGTATGTGGGTGTCTACCGCTGCTTCTGGGTGGCCCTGATCTGATTCCCTGAATGTCACATAGGGCTTCTCCCTTGTCAGGCAGCTCACTGTTGAGTCAGATGTGCTCAGGTCTTTTCAGAGATGTCCCGCTCAGCTGGCACATCTGGTAAGCAGTTGATCCTGGCATTTGGAGCTTCACTTCCCCATTCTCTTCTATCTTGGTGGTCTTTGCAAATGAAATAAAACACTGGTGAGCACTTTGGAGCCGAGGCATGGTGTGGGAGATATATTTACAGCAACACAATACCCGGGCACCAGAACACAGGGCAAGCATTGGATCTCTGCTAGTTGTTCTCCCCCTCAGGGTCTTTATGGCTATTGCTTACCCTTTGACCAACCCTCCACCCCCCCCTTGAAAATTCCAAATAACCTCCCCTGTCACATTCTGAATTTAAGAATAAGGCAACACACAGGAATCTGGCTTAAGAAGTTACATTTAAAGCATGATTAATTGTCTCAGAGGAAACTAGAGGATTATTTACAAAGGAAACACAAAAAAGGCGGACATTTAAGGACAAACATGTGAAAGAAAAATAAATAAGTAAAGAAATACAAACAATGTGCAGCTCAGACTAAAGTGTTCACTCTGATTAAGAGAATGGGCATTAACAAGGAATGGTAGGGCAGAAAACAACAGAACAAAAAGAACAGTTTTGCTATGGGACAGGTAAGTAGAAGTAAAATGTGTCAACACAACAATGCTATTAAACTAATAAACTCATCCCATTCCAATGGAAGGTATATCCTGTCCCTGATGCTCATTGTAACAAAATTCGTATTGCTGTTGGGGTTTACCCAATCATTATTATTTTTTTAGAGTAATGCAATTCCAGTGAATACTCCAGGCTCTGTCAATATATTGGTGAATGCAAATTGCAATGCAGAATCTAGTGCTTTTAAAATAGATATAATTCTCAGTGGCACAGCCACATCCAAAGTATGCTCTCCTGTGTATGATATGCAAGCACAGTATGCCTCTTTAACCACTGAGCCGATGGAGCCATTGTAACATCTAGGGTTGACATAAAGTTTATGAAACCCTACTTCAATAAACACTGCACTAAAGTTGGACCACTATTTAATGTGTTGGACTTGACCAGACTGAAATATATTCCTATGAGCTCAACCTACACGATATCTCTATTAGCTTCGATACCTTATTGCCTCATTGACCATGAAGCCCTTTTTAACATTCTCCCCCATGCACAGGCTTCAATGCAACAGTCGTGTGTGGTTTACCTCCTACCTCTTTAACAGAGATGGGACCCAACAGCTCTGAGCACTGTTCAGTAACCTGCTGAGTACCAAACAGCCACATCATCTTCCTCTGTCATCTTCAACCTCATTTTGGGGGCAGCTCCTTGCCAACACTGATATCAAGATACAGATGACATGAATCTTTACCTAAAAATCAATTGCAAACAACAACATACATCTAATCAAGCATTGTCTGTCCCTCATCCAAGCCTGGCTGTGAAGGACCTATCCGAAGCTCAGCCCACCAAAGACTCAATTCATTCTCCAAGGAAATTCCACCAAATATGCCCTACTGCAGAATTGTCTCACTGACATAAAAATAGATGAAATCAGAGCACACGTATCACTGAAAAGAGCAAAGCAGCAAAGCAGCAATGCAGCATGATATCAGCATGGATCTGAAATGTTAAGCCTTTTTTAATCATGCCCTGAGTATCAGAGCAGTTGTTCAAGCCCAGGTTATCCCCCACCTGGATGGTGATAATGCGCTGTTTGCAGGCATCCAGTGTCACCCATGCCCGGCTGAAAGCTTTCCAGCACTCTTCAGCTTGCCTCATCACAGAACTACTTATTTGACCACATCACCCCCATTCTCAAGGAGCTTCACTACGCCTTCCGGCAAACATCAAGGTCAAGACTGCCTGTATCATCTGGAAAGTAGTCACAAACAAAACACCATGGGCCTCATTACGACTTTTGCGTAATGGGTTAACGGGCTCCGCTAATGGAGATGGACCCGTTAATCCCATTACGTAAAATAAAGAGGTCCCCATTCTGGGTACCTCGACCCGGTATTGGTGGCAGCCATGCCGCCAATAGCGGCATGGCTACCACCAAAGCCGTAATGAGGCCCCATGTCTTAGAAAGTCCCTATCTCGAGAAACCAGCACCCACAACACGCCAATACATCGCCTAGAAACAAAGAACAGAAAGAGGGGGGAAACAGGAAGCAGGCTCTTTCCTGCTACACACCATCCCTGTGAACAGATTTCCAATGCAGAGAAGACTGGTCAACTCCATTCTATGCTTCAAAAAGGAGCTGAAGTCCCTGCTTTTCAAAGAACATCTCGCCAATCACTGATTGAACCAATCAATCCTATTTCTGTGCCTCCAGACCTCCACCAGTCCCAGCACCTCTGTGACTCCTGCACCACACTTTTAACCTGCAGGTGTGTCATCTAAGTAGAATAGTCCGTTTCTTCCTAACTTAGTTCATTCTTTATAAATTGCATGCATGAAAACATGCCAAAATACGTATGTATCTACATACGTACATTCATACATACTTACATTGATGTGGGCAGGACATCTGTTCCCATTAGAGAAGACAGAATGAATCCCCTGTCCACAAGAGTCAGAGTATAAACTGGGTTTCGCTAACAAGTGCACCATCCGCGGCTACGTGGAGAAGTCTCAATTCATTCCCAAGCGCCGTAACATAAGAAACAATATATGCATTGGACCAATATTAATTCAAGGCAAAAGAAGGTGGCTGCCCAGAATCCCACTCACAAATTTACACCAGTTTCCGACTCCATGTTGTAAAAATGCCTCCTTTGTAAAGCAGTGGTTATCCAATGTCCAAAGATAGTAGAATATCTTTGATTGATCATGTGCATTCATTTTAGGAGCTGATTGTGTGAGAGATATTGTTTATGTAAATTAAGAAGCCAATTGTCAACTGCATTTCAATACAGTATATATCGGCTTTCTATTCCCTTAGATTTTTTTAAAAATTTGGATGTGCCAGGGTTTAGATAAATGTTTATCTGCATACCCACGTTTCCAGTGCATAGACTGTGGATATGGTTCTGGAAGTGATCACTGATAGGACGCACAGATACGCATTGTTCTGTGGCCATGATGGCACTGCTTCCTACAATGAACCACAATTAATCTTGGGTCTCCTCCCAAGTTGTGTTGGCCTATGACGTGCACACCATTTCCGCAATGTGTTCTCAGATGCTGCAGAGGACTTTGACTCACCCTTAACGAATCGCACGCTTGTTGTAGTAATAATTGAAAACAGGAACACTTTGTGGCATGCAAGGATGGATAATCTAAAAAAGATCAACAGCATTATTTGTTTGTTCCATTTGAGGATAACAATGATATTTAACCTGAAGATATAAAAAGGTGGAGCGTTCCAAGTCTTGTTTGCGTACTCACTCCATGACCAGTGAAATCCACAGGGAAAATTTCTAGTAGTCAGATTAAAGGAAACTATTCTTGCACTCATTTATGAGCAGATTGAATCAAGATGGTGTGGTCACAATTAAGTTACTAATCCTACGTTTTCAACATTGTTTATTTCTATTTTGTTCAGATCTCTCTCTTCAGTACCACCCTTGGCAACTTTGCAGCAAGAAGTACCTACGTCAAAGCAACTAATGCCATCTGAGCCGGAGACAAGTTTCATTGAGGTCATTATCTTACTAAAGAGGGATTAACCCGCCCTTAATTGCAGAGAGGTTCAAATATCTAGAGACTGGTGGAGAGATTTGCAAAGCGTTTTCCAGGAACAAGTGTGACTTACTTCTGGAAGATTTTGTAACTTACAAATGTGCAGGTTACAACTGATTCACGTAAGGACTTACCTCCAACTCATGTCATGAAAAACATCACCAGACCTGATGACGTGTGACGTTTACAAGTTGTGCCATAGAAGGACAAGTGAAGAACAATGCAAATATTGTTGAACAACCAAGTCATGACTTATGAGGATTCACCATATTGTGAATATGCATTTCACACACTCAACTGCTCGCACAGCTTACACTTGGGGTATCCAGATGCCAAAGTTCACCAATTGCTGGCAGAGTGGCAGAATCTGTATTAGGAGTAAGAACAGTTATGGATATATTATAGCAGCCAGTAGGACAATGGAATTCAAAAGTTAGGAAGCTAAAAGCTTTTATTTAAACTCACGCAAATTCCAATAGATGCACATATAAGCGCAAATGCTAGTTCCTTGTGGATTTGACAATTTACATGTGTCATTTCCAACAGTCTTAACTATAAAATGACTCATGAAGTAGAGATGGTACTTTGTAAATGCCATGTCCAGCAGCAAGTTTCAACCACATTTAGGATTAACTTGCATATTTAGTCATTAACACCTGCAATTGTCATTGTAGGTGAATCAGGCTGTGCCTGTCGTGGTACTTGACAGTGATTTGGTAAAGAGAATTTGTACCATAATGATGGATGAGTGCATGGAGATTGCTGTCTTACTGGACGCTTCACTGCATGCTGTATGCTTTAACTGTTGTAAGCCGTGCTCTTACCTGGAGATTATGAAAAAATCACTTGACTGAATAACTTGCGGATTAACAAAATGCGAATGAAAGTGGTTTTATGGAAGCTTAACGCTGTCCTTTGATATAGCTGTACATAATGACATGAAGCGGTTCCGTGCTGCAATATGACAGATAAATAGGTCTAGGGTGCCCACACGGGAGGAAAAGTCTACAACTATTGCTGTGCTTGGCAGGTGTTATAAAAACCGGTTCTGAGGTCACAAGATGAACTTGGACAATGGAAATCAAGGGGATAGTCAATTGGGATGCTGTGACGGAGGCGGCCTCACAAAACGCACTCCCATACGCGCTGCATCGAGGTGCTGCTTGACACGGCTTCCTTCTGACTTCCTACGCTCGTGTATTCACGCTGCAGGGTCCTTCTTTCTAACGGACCGAACGCGGCTCCATCACAGCAGCACAGATTCAGCTTGGTCCTCGCCACCCCTGTGCCCACGGGAGCAGTCGCCGGAGTGGTGACACACAGGGCAGGCGCAGGCACAGGCGCTGGCGTGGTTGAGGGCGGTGACTGTGACTGAGGACTCGACCTGTGCGGCCCCATGTACGGCCTCTGCATGACGGCAGAGTACTGAAGTGCGATCCTCCCTTGGGCTGGCTGGAAGTCTGCGGCGGGCCACGGCGAGTGCTTTCCTCAGCCAGCTCTTTTCATACAGGGGCCGTCTGTCGGTCGAAGCTCTGGAGGTGAGTGGGGAGCCGGGAGTGATACTTGCTGGCCACCTCTTCATTCTTTCTGGCTTCCACTTTGAGCCTATTGTTGCACACTGATTTGGGGCATTGCTACATTAGCGCAGTGCAAATATAGTGCTAAGTCAGATAATATTACATATTGCTAAAGCCCTAGCTTTCCACTGATCCTTTGCTGTTCGTAACCCTTATTTGCTCCCGCCGGGAGGTGCTTGCAGTCAGCGGGACCATGGACTGTGCCATACGGCTGGGATTTTCAGGATCCGTGTTCTTTGATCTGTTTTGCCTGCGGATTAGTCCACCCACGTCCGGGACAAATACTTGTCGGATTCTCCTTCACTTAGCCTATTAGCCTATTAACATCTCTTGAGTCCAGCTGCGAGACTGTGGGGCTTGCACTTTGATCGCAGTTGCATCCCTGAGGCTAAGTCTCCTATCGAGGAGCCTATAACCAACGCCCATAAGGATACGGTAAGGAGGGGCTACAGCTTCTGCAAAAATTAGCTTAAAGGCTACCGTTTGAAACAATTAAGTTATATGCCGTTCTACAGACAAGGCCCGCAATCAAATTATAACCTCCGGAAATGTAACAACAACCTCCCAGACACCGCAAGAAACAGTACAATGGCTAAAGCGAAACTAAAAAGGAAAGAACCTCTAGTGAAAGGGGCTATCACAGACTTCTTTCCACCTAATGTCCTCCCCGAAGAAAACTCTATTGCTACAGAAGAGGAGAGGAACCTGTGAATAACCCGATTGCGACGCCTTATGAAGTTACTAATTACGATGACATAGACAATAACTCACTTCTTGATCTTTGCCTGTCAATGCAGCGGGATATGACTCCAGCACACCCTCGCCAGTCAGGCAATAATTCACAGAGCCTTCAACCAAGTGCCCCATTTTCTCAGAGGGACCATGTTGAAAGATTATCTACATCTCCTAATTTAGCTCTGTTTCAAGAGCCCTCTGTTCACGGAACCGATAGCGAATCTAGCAGAGTCTCCACTTCGCATACGCCGGCCTTGGTCGAATTGCAATCCTCAGTGGCTTCTTTACAGTTTGCCCTTAAAATTCTCTTGAAACTGTGTGGACGTATTCTGGAGACTACTCTCACTTTCGCAGCATGAGAAGGAGTCAAAGACACCCCTGGGGCCGAAGAAAACCTGATTCCTAAACTCACGGACAGTGATCCTCCACAGCCTCCTATTGATCCAATACCTGTACTTGAACCTTTAGATGAGTCAGAAGTGTATTTTTCACGTAAACAAAGAAGATTGGCTAGAAGAGCAGCCATGAAAAAAAAGCTGTGCGTGATAGCTTCTCCTCTACCTACGACCGCTCCAGCGGGGAAACCCTCAAAAAAGGCCAAAAAGAGAGCAACTAGGGCATCGAAACGCAAAGCGAAGGGCCCAGGCTCTCTCACAAGTTGGCTAATTCCTGACACTGTGAACGAGTCTATGTGTACAGAAGAAAATCTACTTGACCTCGAATCATCTCAACTGAACAATGACTTGGAGAAGATCTCTTCTACCCCTAATAAAAGCCCAATTAGGGCCCCCACGACAACAAGTATCCCTAACCCACCTACCATCAATGATCCCCCACAAACTGACCATTTTAACAATCGCATATGCATTATCAAATATTTGTATCAGCAACATGAGCAAAACTGGCTCACAAGATCGGCTCTCATGACCAAACTTCACTCAGTGCCCCAACTCCGTGTTCTCAATTCTGCAGACTTTGAATACGTGGAGCCCCTCCATGTTACCAACCCAAATGTCTCTGTGGTCCACTGTAAATTTTTTGCGACAGCTCAACTGATGCAAAGTTTCAAACAAACCTGCTGGTTGTAGACATTGAGATTGATGCCGATCCTAAAATGGAAGACCTTAGCTGCCCACGTAAAATGGTCTCTTCGCCGGAAAAATCCTCGCCGGTAAAGTCTCCCTCGCCCTCCAATCTCCCCAAGGCGGACAAAGTTCAGATTGCTGATGTACAGAAAGTTTTAAGCTGGTTGGCTGAATCCCTCCCTTTAATTGTAAACAAACAATGAGACCTCACCATTGCCTCATGGAATTGTAGAGGTTTTAACCATTTGCTAACTGCCCCATGGGCAACATGAGGACAAATCAAGCTGGCACCTTTATTCGTTGGCACATAAAAAACATTGAAAATGCGGCTCGCACTACACATGCTATCCTGCTCTACGACAACCAAGCCTTCACCAAATTCACTGCTAATGAGATTGAATCATGGATTGCAGCTTTTTCATCATCACACGCTACCACCTCTATTAGCATGATGATTCAAGACTGAAGGAAGACCATATCTTTTGATAAAACTATCCGTGATTCTAAACAAGTTCTAAGAGCGTCTATACGAAAAGCAAGAACTGCTTCAGTTACACTCGAATCTTTTGTAGCTCAGTGTTGAACCCTTAAGAACAAATATCATACTTGGATTAAGACGAAGAGAAGAGCAGAGAAGTTAAGTCGCTGGCAACAGATTGTTCAAGTTGTTTGCTCTAAAACCCAAGAAACATCTGGGGTGTATTAAATGAAATGAGGGGCCCCATCCACCACACCATGGTCAATCCGATAGGTGCCCAGCAATGGACTGAATTCTTGTCTACACGTAATGCTCCGTTAACATCAGCCCAGCATGGCAGCTGTGAACTGGTCCCCCTTGAGAAACCCTTCATTGTGACCAACGAACAACTTCTTGCCAAAATCAAATCTCCAAAATCATCTATAGCGCCAGGACCCAACGGCCTAGCCAATGCTGTATTGAAAAGCAATCCTGATTTCTGGGCCAGCCTGATTAAGATTCAATTTGACAACATATTGGAAACTGGTAACATCCCGACTTCTTGGCAAACCTCTATACTGATCCCAGCCTTCAAGAGAGGAAACAGACTGGAACCAGGAAACTATAGACTGCTGTCTATGTTGGACTGTACAGGGAAGCTATTTGCATCGATGCGTCTAGACAAATTGGAGACGTGGGCAAACAGAATCGGAATATTCAATCAATTCCAAAGTGGATTCAGGAAAGGCTACACCACCACCATGAACCTGATTATTATTGATGTACTGAGGACCAGATCTAAGACCAGTGGGAAAGCCCCTCTATATGCCCCCTTTATAGACTTCCGAGCGGCCTTTGACACAGTCCCCCGTGATAAACTCTGGTCAAAATTAAAATTATTAGGCTGTCCAGATGAACTTCTCTACTACTTAAGAGCCTTACATCGACACAATACGACTAAACTCAAGCTGGACTCCCAAGGCCATATGACCGCTCCAGTCCTGCAGAATCACGGAGTAAAACAAGGCTGTGTCACAGCTCCTTTTCTATATAACGTATTTACATACGATCTACTCATAGCGGTATCTACAGTGCATAACTGTCCTCCACGGGTCGGATCTGAGCACTGTCCAGTGCTCGCTTATGCTGATGACCTGATCATCATGGATCACATATTCAGCGGCCTCTCAAGATCGGCCACTGTGCTCTGGGACTATGCCCTTAAAAACGATCTGGTCATTAATAATGATAAAACCCAATTAATGGTATTTTCAGTAAAGAAATTTGCCAGACCAAAGTTAGTTATGCAGGGGACTGAGATAAAATACACCCCCATATTCAAATATCTAGGGGTGGAGGTTGATGTTACAGGAGAATATCCCACCTGCGTACAAACGAGAATCACCAGAGCGGCACAATTAACAGCATTAATACACAGCTTTGCAATCAAAAACTGTGGCTACACTATGTGGGGTGTGCGCCAGCTCTATCTCCAGATATTGCTTCCCATGGTTACCTATGGACTGGAGGCATTATTATACATCAATTTAAGCTGGCTCCAAGTTATAAAGGGCACATTTTGGAGGCAGATATTGGGCCTCCCTCAATGCATTCCAATGGCGACCTTAAGATTGGAATTGGGGCTAACATCCCTGAAAGCCAATGTACTTAAAAGAAGGGCTGAGATGTATTTGAAGATGACCAATCAACCATTGAACTCCTTACTAAGTTCATTGCATCAAGAAATCTCTAGGGAGGCGACTCACTACCATCTAAAAGCTCATATGGAAAAGCTATATAAGGAGATTGGTTGGATTTCTGCACTGAGGGGCACACTTGACGCATCAAAGAAGGCCCTCTCTAAACAAATAGATCTATGGGACTGGCTCGAGAATTACAATCATCTGAGCAAACTTACAAAGTATCAATTTGTACAGTATAGACTATATACTTACTTGAAACCACAGCTGTACTTTAATTTGAGTCCCTCTAGTAAACTCAGACGCTTCGTTCTTTTGTTGCGCCTTGATTGTCTACCAGTATTAGCAAACAAGTGGATCGACAACCATCTATTGCCACATGAAAGACATTGTCGAATTTGCAAGAACATCTCCACCAACGAAACAGCTACACAGCTTCTAACAGCCTGCCGGTCTATGCATAAAACCTATGAATTATGCTATGGGAAAGTGGTCCATAATTTGGAGCACATAGAGGAACTATGGCTCTGGTATTGCAGCCTTAATTCAACCTCTATAAAAACTCACATAGCTATGTATAGTATATGGCTGAACATGGAGAAAACTTTGGGCATCACCATCTAGCCCATCCAAAAACTCTATCCCTTCATAGCTTACTGGGCCAGCAGGTTATGTGCCCTATTATATGATCTGTGGAGACTATTATCATTTTTGGGGGCGATTAGTACATGATGTCCGATCCTGTGAAACTAACTGAATGTATTTACAGTTGCACTGACTGAGAGAAGGGAAGGCTCTCACCCTTGAAAATGAAATGAAATGAAGCATACTTTCGAATGACACACGGTACAGAACTATTAATGGTACCTATAGCTTCTTGTGTTCCGCTACAGTAGCATCACATTGTTATTGTTATTGTTACGAAGAGTGATGTTTTATCCATTGAAATCTTATGGTTAGAATAATTAATTTTAAATGAGGTCTTAGTCTTCCCTATTTTGCCTGATTTTTCCTGGTTTTATTTCTACTTATACATCAATTTTCCTTTTTCTTCTTTTTTTTAAATTATTATCTATGTGTAAAGTTTATATTTAAACTGTTTTCACATTACTAAATAAATAAAATGCTACTAGAAACTAATATTCGGTGTACTCAGAACACGAGACACTAAGAAGTTGTGGCATATGTGTCGCTCCTTTTTAGCCGACGAGGAACCTAAGGAGATTAATGTCATCTCCGAAGACGGCCGGGGAAGCCACATTAATGACTATTTTAATGTAAAAACTGATGCCCCAGATTTAGTAGGAACTTACGATCTGAATTACTACAGAATTGTGTGTGACGATGTTGATGTTTTGGATATTATCGGGAAATTAAGGGAGTCTATGGCCCACGGACCTGATGGTGTCGCAAATATTTGGATTAAAAGGAATACGTCACTCTGCGCTCAGTTACTGTATAATGTTTTTCCTCTTCTTCTGAGAGCTGGTATTATTCCAGAAAGTTGGCGTGAATCTATCTTAATTCCACTTTTTTTCAAAAGTCCATGCAGTCTAAATACTCAGCTACTATGTCAACAGGCTCACCATGCATCCCTGGAGAACGATCAGTGTGATGTTCATGCAGCATCACTTTACATGCGTATCCCTATGTTTAACGAGCCAACAAACACAGCATGCATTAATGCACCCTATTACTCTGCTCTTTGGTCTTAAGTTGATTGTGCTATTCTTTTGGAAACTTGGATTTCTTCACTCACTGCAATATGATAGCTGCAATACCTGCAAAACACGATGTGTGCCCTGTGCAGAGATGGCAGCTGCGCTGCCTGCAAAAAGTATGCCTGTACTACTCTCAGGTTGTTGTTATCCATCAGGCAGTGGCTAGCAGGTTCGTTTGTTCATAATGGGCAGATGAGTGGTAGACTGCCACCCGTTTACCTATTAGTGGGGAGTTAGCACGTAAAATACCAGCACCCCCGACCCTGCTGGATCCCTGGGCTGGCATCCATGCAAAACAGGCAACACTTGGATGGGGTGTACAGATCTGCCAGCCAGCACTGGCAAATTAGCTGGATTGTTCCCTGAAGGTAGTGGAGTGCTCGTGTACCACCTCCTCACAGCACACATGAGGAACGCATTGGGAGAGGTACGGGTTCAGAGCCCCAGGCATTTGTCTGCAAGCCCAGGTTCCGAATCATTGTGTTCCCAACACTTTCTGATTTCTGGCAGTGCAGGAGTACCAAAGGAAGGATGGAAAATGAATGGAGGCAGATGGCAATCTGTGTGACTGTGCTGAGTCAGGCAGACTCAGCAGGAAGTTAAGTAAAAACAAATGGTGTGCTGTGTGTGTGTGTAAAAGGTACAGCTGTCTGCACATGTGCATATGAGCCTGTGTGTTTGTGCATGTTTCTAGGTGTATGTGTGTGAATACATGTGCCAGGGGCAAGGCTGATTTATAGTTGTGCACATGCAACATGAAAAGATGTTTTAGAGGGCAATGCTGACATGTATTAGGCACATGCATCAAGAAAATCTGCTTTTTAATGCAGTCCTAGCACATATTGTGGGCATAGGCATTTTGACAGTATTTTCAATTGTCAATTCTGACATACTTTGGGCACAGCCAGCATGAACACAGGATCATATAGTGACATACTGCCATATACTGGCCACAACCAGTATTAGTAAATTGATCTTCTATTACATGCTTAACATTAGAGAACAGTCTCTAAGCACGGGAATGGGATTAAAACCTGTGCTGGTCTGCGTTATCTTGTTTCCAGGACAAATGCGTTGCTCCTGAGATATCTTCCCAGCACGGTATAAACATGTATTCTTAGTAGTATGACTATGTTTAACTGTGGACATACTGCCATATACCGAGCATAGCCAACAGGAATGTGTGCTCCTATAATGCAAGTTGTTATGTATTGGGCACAGTCATCCTGCGAAATTATTCTTGCAGTGGCAATACAGACCTATTTTGGGCACAACCAACCTGAAAGCATGATCTTACAGAGAAATGCTAGTGTATATTGGGCACAACCATTATGAACATGCTTCTACAGTGGCAATACTATTATATATTTTTGGGCATTGGCAGCATGAACTTGTATTTCACAGAAAAGAAAAATGGTATAGATTGTTGAGACAGGGCTTATGTTCTTTCTTTTGACAGAGTTAGAAAGAAAGTGAGTTGCAAACTGCTCCTGCGGATTTTGCATCTATTGGGCCTTTTCATGTCTTCCACTACAGAACCAATTGTAGATTGTATGGGCCTCATTATGAGAAAGGAGGTAGCCATGGAGCTATTAGCTCCATGGCTGCCTCCGTTCCGGGCTCCATTACCGGGTTCCTGCAATGGGGACTTACCGAGTTACTCCGACATAGGAGGATCCCCCCACAGGGCTCAATGGGAATGGGGAGGGAGGTAATAACGGGCAGATTACATCTGGCCCGTTATTGCCTCCCTCTTCCCCTCGCGGGACCCGGAAAGCACGCCTGGTTTTACCAGGCGTGCGATCCGGGTCCCGCGATGGGAAGCTCGTAATCGGCGCTCCCGGAATGAAGGGGGCCGGTCCCGTACCGGCCCTCTTCATTCCTGGAGCGCCAGCCTTATAATGAGGCCCTATGTCTTTTTTTACTCAATATTTATAACAATTGGTCTGTAGAATATGTCATTGGGTCTCAGGTGGAGAATCTCCTGGAGCCACCATGATTGGTTCTGGATTGACTGCTGTGTTTGCTGCTGCTCAGGGGAAACATTTCTGCCCTTCCAATTAACAAAAACAAAAGCTGCACCAGCTACCAATGGTGGTCACAAAAATCGGCACAAATCAGGTTTTTATCTTGAAAAATATAACAATAAATACACAAACGAAGGGAGCAGGAGCAAACTTTACGTCCCTAATGTAATACATCTTGCTATTTCAAGGTACCATATCAGAAGATGAGCAAGAGAAACTGAGTAAACAGACCTTTCAATGGAGGATAGCAAAGAGGATGTAATGCACCAGAATAGCACCAACTAATTCCATAATGGCAGACATCCAAGAGAGTTTTAAAACTAACATTAAGATTAGTTTACCACACCGCCTCTATTAACAAGCTAGCTTTCCAATTAAGGCTGGCATGTCGGTTGACACACGTGTATCACTGTTCTTGCGGCAGGGAGCTGATGTTAAGGAAGCAGAATGCATAGTAGACCATCAACATACAGATGATGTAAGATGCAGATCTTTTAATCACACTTTGCTGTGACAGATTCCTCAGATGCACACATGACTTTAGGGTCCCCAAGCATAATTGCCTTACATGTGCCATAGAAAGGCAAGTGGTACAAAGAACATGTCTGCTGAGTATGGATTAAGAGCACTCCCACTGACACATGGTATCATTATCACCAGGCTTGTGTCCTTAAACACATAACCTCAACTTGTAACATCTTCAACAATGTATGGATCTGAGTGTTACATGCGCGAATAAATAAGCCAATGGGCTTAAACAATTATAGCACGTCACTTCCAGTACTTAAACTGTCGTATGGGCAGAGCACTGTATGTAGTACCCCTTTGTATAGTTGTAAGTAATACATGTAAGTAATACTTGACAGAGTCTTTCAATGTCTAGCATGTAAAGAGATGTAAAGTAAACTGGGTTGCATAGGTGACAATGCATGGCCATTTTCCTATCTCTATGCAAACCAAGCGTTTGTACTGGAAATCCATTATAAACCCCATCATTGCAAAGAGACTCCTACAACCCATGGTACGCCGGTTATTAATGGTGGTGCTACATCCAGGAGATGGACAGGAGCGCTGGCAAACATCAGGCAAATGAGCAACCGGAACACCTATTATAAAGGCTTTGGTCTGTTGAAAAACAGGTTCTATTGTCTATTCAGGAGAAGACTGCAGCACAACCAAGGTAAGTTGCATCTTATTGTGTTCTGATGCTACTTGCTGCACTACATGGAAATACGCTGGTACATACTCATACTTCCTGAAGAAGCGAGTGGTATGGTCTACAATAGCACACATTTTGTTACTCGGTCTCGCCGAAAGTATTTTTATTTATTTGAAGAAAACAGAGGTCAATTATGATAAGAAATTATTTACAACAGCACATTTAAAGATGGCAAAGGTAACCCCCAGAATGGTGCCTGTACAATAGTTTATGAAGGTGTGAACAAAGTGGGACACAGACCAGGGACAAAACAAATGATTAAAACATAAGAAACATAAGAAACATGTGACTTATAAAGATAACACTAACTTAGTGGGGCAAGCACTTCAAACTTAAAAGGAGTACTGTACTGTACAGCTATTATCAACTATATTGTTATAATCAGTGAAAAAACTTTATGGTTAAGTTGAACTAATGAAAACATATGAAATTCAGCGAAAAAACGGTGTCATAGGAACGTTATGGTTACAAGCAAAACCAAAAAAATACAGAAATTCACCAGTTATGGTAAGCTAAGCAACCATAACTCACACCTCCACCGTGCACTGCTAAGACTAACACCCAGGATATCAAAGATGACATCACAAATATATACTAAACTAACAAATGTTATACTGAACTTTATTTTTTCTAACTTTCACAAAGAGTGATTCTAACTTATTTCTGTTGTTCCTTTTTGTTTACTTTAACTACTAAAAAAAGACTTGAATCCATATTTTTTGCGTTCACAGAAACTGCTTCAAAGCATTTTGAACATTTTCTAGAAAAATCTGATTGTCAACATCTTTCAGATACACTCTATCATTACGAAAAATTTCACATTGTCAAATTTGATATTTCCATTATCAAAAGATGTCATGCCAATATCCTGCAAAAAAGCACATGCAGCTTTATGCATTTTGCGCCTTGCTTTCTCAATATGTGGACAAAATAAAATTGAATGCTTCCACATTTGTCTCTCAATGATCCGTGAAAAAACTATTTTCGAATGTGGAAACAGTTCCATCAACTTTCCAAATGTATCCTTTATGGCAAACTGTAATGACATAGCCCAAACTATTGCATCGACAGTGGACACAATAATGTCTGGATGTTTCAAATTAACCATACACAAAACAGGAACAATTCCGCCCACTTCATTCCACAATCTCCTTACCATGAAACTTGTAATTGTTCTAATTCAAGATTCTTAGACAATCCACAGTGCTCTGAATACAACTTCAGTCAATGGTTCCAAGAGTCTCCCAGGATCCATACACTTTGCTTCCTCAAAGACATAGCCATAGCCATCTTCAGTGCACTTAAGAAACTATAAAAAAAATTAGTTGTAGTAGACCCTCTGCGAGAACGAACGGCTAAATGACCTGTTCTTTGGTACTCAACAGTCCGCAACCACATTTTAGCCACATGTTCTTTCTAGAAAGGGGCGGCTGCTACCTTTTTTGTATGTTTGCAAGGAACTTGGGGGTGGTCATTCTACGTTACCTGGGGGAACCCAGACGTGGACCCCTTGCTCACTGTGCTCAGAGAGGAACAGCTATACCTCCCTGATGAGGCCCAACAAGGCTGAAGCACGTGGCTGGGGTTGCTGTTGGTACGCTTGTTCAAAGGAGGTTTGCCTGGCATTTCGATGCTGGACTGCCCTTGTGGGCGGGACAAAGATGGATATGCAAATGAATATTCCTCCTTTGTGAAAAGTACAGCTAGCAAAACGCGATGGCTGCAGACTCTCAAAGGGGGAAAAAACCACTGAACAGGTTATCATGCCATGTTCTTTCTAGAGAGGGGCACCTGCTGCCCTTTTAGGTTTTTTGCAAGGAACTTGGGGTTGGTCACCATAAGTTACCTGGGGCAACCCAGACGTGGACCCCTTGCCCACTGTGCTCATAGAGGCACAGCTCCAATTTACTGATGAGGCCCAACAAGGCTGAAACACGTGTCTGGGGTTGCTGTTAGTACTCTTGTTCAAAGAAGGTTTGCCTGGCATTTCGGTGCTGAACTGCCCTTGTGGGGCGGGACAAAGACTGATATGCAAATGGTTATTCCTCCTTTGTGAAAAGTACAGTGAGCAAAAAGCAATGGCTGCAGACTCTCAAGGTGGGAAAAACCATCATGACCCAAATGAATTACACAGGGTGTGGACTAGAAGCATGGAGTATGTGCAATAGGCAGTAGCAGTACTGTAGCCTGGAGAGCATCAGAGCAGGTGTAACCTTGCACCACTGGGTGATGAATTCCACCCTCCAACACTTGGGATTGAATGCAAAGGCAAGTAAATCCAAAGTGAACACACCCAGTGCCCTGCACCCATGGAAACACCACCAAAGTGTCAGCAAATGCCATGCACTCACCTATATGTGGAGCTCACCTGCCTTGCATACGATGCACACCATCGGGAGATGCCTGACCTAAATGGAATGCAATGCAGAGTAACAGCACAAAGTACATGCACATACATGATCACAATTGATAACAGCAAGAAAATATGGAGCGGAGGAGCAACACCTGGTGAATGAGCATTGATATTGATTTGTACAGGAGTACAGTGTACCACACCAGAGGGAGGGAGTGAGACAGTGACACAGAGAGTGAACAACAAGGAAAAGACAGATAAAGGAGTTCATGGCCTGGTTTACTGATGTACAATTACATGCTGCATAGCACAGTCGGTGCGCCCATTGTGGAATCCTAATAGGTTGCTTACATAGTGACATGAGCTCTAATTGAATTACCACAACGGCACGTAAGCATGCAAAGGGCATATAAGACAACCGACACATGCAGAAAAGATGCCGAACAATGAAGCATGCACCACACGCAAGACAGTGCAAATGCTTACCAAATAATTGTGTTTGCATTTTGTAAATCCCACATGACCTTCACCAGTAAGTGTGTTCCCCAATTTGTCAAAGGAAAGACGGTGTCTGGTGGAGGGCATGAGGAGTGTGGACTTTGAATGGTGCAGAATGTCTCACCCGGTACAGCAGTCACCGCTACCTCTCAGATTACTGGAACAACATGGGAGAACATATTCAAACACCCATTGTGCAGTATCATTGACACAGCACACACATGCCATGGAACAACAAACCTATAATTACCTGCTCATGCCATCCTGTGCACCCCATGCAAACATGCTAGATGACTCCACTATGCATGCCTGCACGTGTAGTCCATGAGGAGTTAATGGCACACCTCAAGGGCAATGAATACAAAAATTTACAAATACCACAACCAAGAAAGGGCAAACGAAAATATGACCTGCCAACATCTGGTCAGGGGGTTGGGAAAAATAAAAAATAAATATGGCCATCTTGGACTGGGGGGGTCCACCTAGGAGGGGGTAGGGTCAGGGGGCACGTCAATACCCATGCAGGTGGATATTGAAAAATAAATCCCTCCATAGGTATATGGACTGCACGGCTATCTTTCATTGGAAGGGCTGTCACTGCTGTGATCACCTTCCTGTGTAGAATCCGAAGGTAGTAGTGGTAAGGGAGGTTGAACACATTGAGCCCTGGCCTGGTCCTACATGGCAGCGGCCAGGCGGGACTCAGATGAATGCATCTGCTGAATGAATCCTCAGAGGTCCGCATGCAACACCTCGCGGGATGGACAGAGTTCCTCCGAGATGGTATGACTCAACAGTTGCATCTGCTGTGGGTACTGTATAGTGTGGGCTGCCTCTAGGACTCCCATTGAAGCTCTGAGGGCCAGAAACCCTTGCCTCAGGGCTGCCCTGTGGGCCTGACCCTATACAAGCAGGGATGCCTGGAGAGACCTAATTTCGGCCCATCGGCTCCTGTTGCTGGCCTCCATGTGCAGCCTATGTGAGCAGCATGTGGACAGCAAAGCCTGCAGCTGGTGCTCTACCTGTGTTTCTGGGGGATCATGGAATTGGCCACCTCATCCATGCCCTGAGCCAACATCTCACAGGAAGCACCCTGTTGTTGTGCAACAGTATACATGGACTGCTCTCACACTGTATCCCCAGGCGCCATACGTCCACCATGTGTCCAGGTCCCACGCCAGCCTCACCCAAGGGAGCATGGACCTTGATGTGATGCCACTGTCTGTGACTGCAGGACTGCATCCCTCCCTTGGTCAGCTGTCCCAGGACCAGGAACCAATAGTGTGGAGCATGACCCTACAACCGTAACCACCACAGACAGACGTGACAACACTGACTGGCCCGGTGAGGGGATGTCACCCCCTGCAGATGCACAGGCTACGACAGATCCAACACTCGATGCACTCACCTCTGACAGCATAGAGGAATTGACATCCGGTTCATCACCAGAGCTACTGGTCTCATCGGAGTCGGTTTCATACTGAGTCATGCCCTGGATGGCCTGTAGCACCAGTGGATTTTCATGGGCTGCCACAACACACCCTTTACTGGTGTTCGGTGGTGGCTCAGGATCCCTTTCCTCCTCAACCTCCTTCCTGCATCCAGTGGCTGATCACCTGTACATGGACATAAAAATACATGAAGAGTCATGTAAATGGCATTGCCTACATACATAGGTATCACAATGGTGTCCTGCAACACATTAATATGCATGTTACTATGCCATTATTGGTATACACAAACAATGTAGAAAAATCACATACATCATGGCGTATGTAGACTTGCAATTACATCACATGTCTCTGAACATGTAAGCACTGCACACATTGACAACAGACATGTATCTGTGTACACAAATCCTCTCTCACGGCAAACCAACCAGTAGACTGAAATATACTGATTCTGACTCAAAAAGTGGATGTGCAACTTGCCAATAGGGTACATGAGAAAATGTCCACACCTAATCACAGCCAAGTCCACTACAATTACATATAACTCCAGTGTACCACTGGCACAGAGAGGGCACACAAAGTGGAAATGCCCTGAGTGTGGTGTCCCAGGTGTGTGATGTGGAGAGAGTGATGACATGTGCTGTGAGATAGGATGAGAGGACAGTGACACACAAGAGGGACAGGGCCATGCATCCATGGGGGGGTGTTTAGTGTAGCAGGTCAGTGTGGACTCCAGACAAATAATCTACAATGGGGTCAGTGCCATAGCTGCGGCTGGGATTAGCACAGTGTATTAAAATGCTATGTCGCTATTGGCACTATGTCCCGCCCGCTGCCAGTGTTCATGGAAGGTATGGGTGGAAAAATCACCTGTGGACTAGTGTGGATAGATTTTCTACTAAATGCAGTGTATGATGTGTAGCACATGCTTCAGACACATGCACTTCACTGGCATAGCTGAGTCACTAACATCACTAAATACCCAGATGCCACGTTCTGTTGGCATGCTGGAAATGTCTTTTAGTATCTGACGTTTGTTGATGCCTACTGCCCCAAAGACATGTTCAACAGATGTGCAGCACATGGGTCCTATACACTTTGCAGTACACTAATCACAAATCAGTACACCATGACATGGGTCACCCATGGCAGTCATACAAATGCAGGTAGAAGTGTGACACAATCATACCCATTTTTCTTTACCTACATACACATATTCAGGATGCACATGCTTCATCACTCACCGGACGTTTCCTCGTAATGTGGCAGGCCTCCCACGCCAGGCAACTGATCCACATTAATGAACTCTCTCATGGCCTCTTCATGTTATGTGACCTCCTGCTGCTGTGGTGACCCCCATCCAGCCAGAGCAGAGGGGAGGTTGGCACCCAGCTTCTGTTTGGTTCGACGGTGGAGGTCATTCCTCCGCTTCATGACTTCACGAGCAGTGCACATCTCATTGCCCAAGGAGTTGCTACCATCCGTAAATCGCTGCCAGTGGACCATATGCTGAGCAGGCATATGTGTGCTCCCTGGCCACGTGCACATGTCACCGCGGTGTTCGCGCACGTAGTCCATGAGGATCTTGAGTTCCTCATCATTGAAGCTCCTCTTCCTCGATTTGGCAGTGTCCTGTGCCGTGCATTGGGATTTAGCCTGTACCGATTCCTCATGTTTTGCCTTCTTGGAAGGTCGTGCAGACCGTGTGTGGCTGGGACCACTCAGGGCAGTAGGGGCTGGACCACTAGTGGCCTGGGCCATGCCATCAACCGGGGATGCTGGGACAGCAGCTGCCCCTGCAGGTCCCTTACCCTGGGTGTTGGGAACAGGTGTTTCAACTGGACACCCCTTCCCCTTGGATGCTCAGACAGCATCTGCCCCTGCTTGTCTGTGCACCTGGGCAGGGATGACTACAGCAATCACTGCAGATCCCTGAGCCTGGGTGGTGGGGACAGCTGTTTTGCGTGCACTTCCCTTCCCCTTAGAGGCACGGAAAGCATCTGCCCCTGTGCGTCGGTGTACCTGGGCTGGGCCGACTAAGCTCTCGCTGCAGATCCCTGACCATGGGTGTTGGGGACAGCAGAATCACCTGCAGCTCCCTGACCCAGTTGGGGGTGGGGCACAGCTCCTTCTGCACGTCCCCGACCCTGGCCACCTCAGCCACCTCAACCACCTTGGCCACCTCGGCCACCTTGGCCACCATGGCCACCTCGCCCACCTCTGCCACCTTTCCCTCTTGTGGCCTTCCACTCATGGTACAGATGTATTAGTACAATGGGAGGCACAGCTAGCAATTGCCCTGGGCAATTGGAGTGAGGGGGCAGGGTAAGTGATGTAAACTTTACTAGTATGGTCCAACAAGGCTCAATATTACACCTTGTGAAAAAATGAACAGGATGCGTAATGCACAGGCACCCCAAATATCAAATATGTGTGTATGCGACCCCTCGATGGCTCCCGTGAAAAGAAAAAGTGTTACGCAGTACGCTGTGGCACCCAGGAACACAAAAAAGGCATACGCGAAGCCCAGGAAAGCTACTGTGATGTTAAGAATGGGGGTACGCGATACACAGGAGCAACCAGAGTATGAATGATGCGTACGTGACTCACCATTAGCCTCAAGAAAAAAGAAAAGTACACCCGCGTGTGCGCAGGTGCAAATACCCCACCAAAATAAGAGGGTTGCACTGTCACAGTAGTGAACAAATTGCGTGTCCACACGATCGTCCGCTCCAATTCACATGTGCGGTTGAATGTTCTCCTACGCACTCCTTTATCCCGAATCTGAACGCCAACGCCCAGCATGTGGCACGTAACTTATGTGCTTATTTATTTATTTATTTTACTTTACATTTGTATAGCACACAAACAGCCCAAAGGTATCGTGGCACTGTTACTTGCAGAAAGCTTAGTTGCAGAGAAGTACATTTACACATTTTACATTATACATATTGTGCATTGCAAAACATTGGTACAGAAAGTCAGTTGCAGTAGCAGTACATTTGCAGATTCTCATGGGTGACTCGAGTAGTCCCACGGGACTGTAGTGTTGATCAAGCAAACGAAGTGGTTTTTATAGCTTTGCCGAAGGCAGTGAGTGAGGATTCGGTCCGCAGAGTCGTGGGAAGGGCATTCCAGTGTAGGGAGGCAAGGTAGGGGAAGCTGGCGCCCCCACACTGGCTCTTTCTACCCTGGGCACAGTGAGCATGTTTGCGTAGGATGTTCTGATATGCCTTATGGATGTGGCGGGGTGGATTCTTTGTGACAGGTAGGCCGGTGCAGAGAGGTGGATGCATTTATGGGTGAGAGTCAGGGCTTTGAATATAACCCTCTCCTTTATTGGGAGCCAGTGGGCTGATTTTCTAGCGGCAGTGATATGTTCTCTCTTAGAGGTACTTTGGGCTGCACGCAGAACACTATTCTGACTTACTTACAGTTTTTCAAGATTTTTAGAGGATGTCCCTAGGAAGAGTACATTACAGTAGTCCAACCTAGAGCCTGTGATAGCTCTGGCTATGTTGGTACAGTTCCCTTTGGAGAGAAAGAGCGTGGCCGCGCTAAGGAGTTTTGCATAGTAAGCGGCAGATGAGGCAATTGCATTGACTTGCCTCGTCATGGATAGGTTGGAATCCAGATAGACTCTGAGGGTTTTCACTGTGTCGGATACTGGGATTCTGATGGAGTCAATGATGAAGTGGCTGAATGGAGTGTCAAGATTTTTGAGAGTATCCGTTGATCCTACCAGTAGGAGTTCTGTCTTGTCAGAGTTGAGGCAGAGTCTGTTGACAGCCATCCATGTTTGGATGGTGTTGTAGATGTTGTTAAGAGTTGTGGAGTCTGTGTTATAGTTACCTGTGAGTGTCAGAAGGATCTGAGTATCATCCGTGTAGTTGGTGTAGGAGACACCCATGGCATCAAGGATGAGAAAGAGGGGGCGTGTAAAGATATTGTAAAGAGTAGGGAAAAGGCAGGAGCCTTAAGGTACTCCACAGAGCATGATGGTGGGTGAGGCGGAGGCTAGGTCAGCGAAAGCCTGCATGGTTGAACCTTGCAGGAAGGAGGTGATCCATGCAGTGGTGTCAGCGGAGAATTTGGCTGTGGATGTGAGGTGGTGGCCTAGGACTTAATGGTCTATGAGGTCAAATGCTGCAGAGAGGTCGAGAAGTAGTAGGACTGGTTTACCTTGGTCTCTCACATCATCCATCTGGTTTTTGAGGTCAAGTAGAGTGGTCTCTGTCCGGTGCCTTGGGCAGAAAGCCAGATGATCATAACCCTGGGAGATTGTTCTCTTCTATGAAGTGTTGTACTTGTAAGTATGCTGTTTTGTCCAATATCTTGAGTAGGAAGGTGACGGTGGTGATGGGCCTGTAGTTATTGGGTGATGGGTGAGGTGTGGTCAAGTGTAGGTTTTTTCAGGAGGGGTCGGACCCAGGCTTCCTTGAGGTAAGAGGGGACTTTTCCTGTAGCAAAAGAGGAATTGACAAAGGCTGTTAGGAATGGTGCGATGGTATCTGCACAGTCCTTGATAATTGCGACAGGGCAGGAGTCACCCTTACAGTTAGAAGGCTTAATAGTTTTCATGAGGTTGATCATGAGGCCCTTTCCTCTGATTGCATGTCTACGTGCCAATTTTGCACGCGCGGAGTAAGCGTCACCCTGTTTCCCGCTGCCC
This sequence comes from Ambystoma mexicanum, assembly GCF_040938575.1. Taxonomy (NCBI): domain Eukaryota; kingdom Metazoa; phylum Chordata; class Amphibia; order Caudata; family Ambystomatidae; genus Ambystoma; species Ambystoma mexicanum. The sequence continues at coordinate 339,975,573 of NC_090927.1, forward strand.
ACGTGAGAAACAGGGAAGACCCATGCTCCTGAATAAAAGCCTTTTTACCTGCCTCCTACGAATCATCTGTTGCTGCCTTCCCACTGTCTGTGCCTGCTGCCCACCTGCCCTGCAATTTGAGTGCCTGCTGTGCAGCCATTGCCAGTGCTCCTGTCCTTGGCCCTGTGACCACCTCAGCTGATTTCAAAGACTCCCAACATACCATTCCATCACCACCACTCGGCAGCCCAGCCCCAGGACCACCTTGCCTACCCACGCCTGCCTCAGGGGTTGCTATGTCTCAGGCACCATCATCTGAGGTGAGTGGCAAACCCACGGCAGCAAGGCAGAGGGCTGTCAACTTCACTGCCAGGAAGTTGACATCCTGGTGGAGCAAGCATGTCCTGGGGCATTATGATGCCCTCTTCCACAGACCAAAGCAAGTCGGCAAGGAAGAACGGAAGCTGATTTGGGACCAGATCGTGGGTGCCATCAATGCGGAGGGGCTGGCACCCCGTGACTACCACAACGTGCACAAACGCTGGGAGGACCTCAAGTCCAGGACCAACAGCAAAACCCTGCACTTCCTGCCAGCTGGTGCCAAACGAGGGAGGAAGGGGGCGCAGGGGCCGGATTAACACCACTGACATGCGGGTCGACGTGGCACTGCACACCCAGATCAGCGATTTGAAGGCCCGTCTGGAGTCGTCAGGTGAGTGTCCATATGTTGATGGCCTCCACAGTGCATGTGCATGTTGATGTATGGTGGGAGTGTGCACCTTGGCCTTACAGCAAGTACTGCAGCATATCACAAGGTGCACGTGGTTTGTTACATGTGTCTGAGATGTGCCCATGTGAGAGGTGTGACAGATGGGTGGTGCTGTCAACATCATGAACATGCATGGTGTTCAAGTGTATGTGTCTAAGATGTTACTATGTGACTGGCCATCACTCCTGGATGGATGTAACAGGTGAATTTCAATGTGTGTCCAGTTAAAGTTTCGAAAACAAAAGGATCGAATGCAAAAGGTGAGCGTGCATTTGACCGAAAACCAAAGGATCGAAAAAAAATGTAAATGTATTTTGTTTTTTTTGCTCTAGTTTAGCTTTAAAGGGTGTTTTTACACCAAAAACGTAGGTTTGTGGGGGGGGACACCCCAAAAGGGGACCTGCTAAAAAAAAATTAAAAAATGTCGATCCTTTTTTTCGGTCGAATTGACTCGACCCTTTTGTCATTCGATCCTTTTGATTCGGTACTATGACCTACAACCATTTCAATGTGTGCCATAGTCTTGATGTCTGATTGCTGTTGAGGGGACGCTGATGTGATAGCTCAGTGCACTGCTTGAGGACTGTCAGGTGATGTGTGTGCATGACTTGTGTATGGTCCATGACGTATGTGTGTGTAGCATGCACAATTGACAGGTTGTGACATTGCCATGTCTCCGGATGTGATTGTCTTTTGTGAAGGACAGACATTTATGTGTATGTATGTACATTGCATGTACCTGTGTGTTTTTGAGGGTGATGATCATTGTACCCTTTAGCAATGTACTTCATGCACACATTTTTTGTGCCAAACGGACATTGGTGCAATACCCTGATGTTTGTATTCTATGTCTCCTTATCCACAATTGCTTTGGAAAAAGAGTGACAGAAAAAGTGCTGTGGAGCAAGGCAGCAGGGGTGCCTCAACCAGGCAGAGACGCAAGACCCAGTCGCGCCCCCTGGAGTCAACATCATCGGGCAGCGAGGAGACTGGTTCTGTGTCTCAACCATCGGCTGCTGCTGCTGATGGGAGGTCCAAGACGGCGAAGGTGGAAGTGGACTCTTCGGTAGCGGGGGAACAGGTGAGTAGACACAGGGGCCATCCATTGCAGAAGACGCTCGGGAGGCATCCAGGTTGGCTGGGGAGGAATAGGAGGAGGTGGCCATATTAGCCCAGTCCATGGGGCTTGGTGGGGGTGGTGAGGTTGGTGTGACTGCTGCAGTCCTGTCCCAGGGGCATGAGGCTGTGCAGGTCACCGTGGAGGTACCTGTGCAAATTCCTGTCCCTGGGACAGGGCCTGCAGCAGTACGCACCTGCCGGCATGCCCCAGGCCGGACCCATCCAGTTGTTTACACCCAGACTGACACCCCAATGCCTGCGGATGTTGCCATTCAGGTCAGAGTGGTACCCCTACTAGTCGGTATCGGGAAGCGTACCGGCATAATTCATGATGATGTGCAGGCTTGCACTCATGTGCTTGCACATCATCATGGTGACATCTGGAATCTCCTGAATTGGCTAGTAGCATTCCTGTTCACGAATGTGCTGCGTGTGCTGGCCACTCATGTGACCCCCTCCTCGTCTTGCTCCTCTGTGCGACAGTCATCCTCCAGGCACCTTCCGGTCACGATACCACCAGGGCCACCTGTCTACCAGTCCCACAAATGTCAGCCCACCATAACATCTGTGCCTGAGTTGGGAGTCGACAGTGGATCAGCCAAGGTGGTCACCATGCCCATCCAGGGAACGACAGGAGCAATGGCAATGGAGGGAGAGCAAGCACCAAGGAGCAGGGCATGGGTCCGACACCACCGGGTGATGTCATCAGCCCGGAGGGTGTCCACACAAAGCAGGCACCAGGCGATTTGGCAGCAGCAGGCTCGAAGTAAGAGGCTATTGTACTCAGGGCATCCCATCTCAAGGAGGCTGGTATCTGGCATCAGGCAGGAGGCAAATCTGGACCTCAGAATGAGGACGTCTTCCGTGTTCATGCAATACGGGCAGCGAATCTGAGTAGAGAGGCAGCTTGCTCTGGAGGCGAGAGTCACCATGGCCAGGGCGTTGATTGCACTGCGTTGGGCAGAGAGGCGGGCTGACATCCTCCAGGATACTTGCAGGGAGTGGGAGGGGATGGAGAGGGCCATGCTGGAGTCCCTGCAAGCCCTCAAGGAGATGGCTGAGGCCCACCTAGGGGAGGTGGACACAATATTCGATGATGCCCTGGCCAAGACATTGACTGACATTGGTGAGAAGTCGGACTAGCCCACTGCCTATGTACATAGTTTTGTAGATATAAGTTTCCTTTCATTTTTCATTATTATTTGGAGCTTGGATCACAGACATTACTCAATTTATTTTGTACATGGTTCTGTAGGTGTAAGTTTCATTTTATTTTTTATTTGTTTTTGAGTGGAGTCTGGACTATCCTCCATGTTTTCGTATACATAGTTTTTTGGTGTGTTTGAGGTCTTTTATTTGTAATTTTAATTAATTATTAGTGTAAATATGTTTTATACGCATGGACTTTTTTATTTTTCTATTTTTACATGGACATCTTTTAAGAGTATGATTTTATTTACAGTATGTATGGTTTAAATACAACTGTTGAATATATTTATTTTTAACTCTCACAATCATTGTCGGTCACATTTATTTTTGCAGAGTGCCTGTTTGGTAGTCCAGTTAGTAGCCCTGATCCTACCCATTGTTAGTCATGTGTGTTGTTGCTTACTTGCATGTGTTATATTCAAGGTTCATATGCGGGGTGAGTATGCACATGGGGCGGACTGGTGGTAGTGTGTGAAGTGGGATTTTGTGTGTGCACAGGCAAATGGCCTTTCCTTTCACATGTGCAGCATCACTGTGTATTTGCCCTCACTGTGTTTGTGAGTGAGGTGGGTGGGGTGAGTGTGGGAGTGTTACATGTTCAGGACATTTGCATATTATTTGCTTGGAGCTGTGTCACACACAGGTGGTGCTTTCTGCCTTCACCAGCATGTGTTTTTACAGTTATCATCATCTGTGGTGTTGGTCAACCTCTTGCACTGGGATACACTATTGGCATTTCTTGGTATTTACACATTGGCTGCCCAATGCAGCTGTCTCGGTGCATGGTCCACTGTTTGATCTCCATGTCCTTCACACATGGGCGAACCAGTGATGTGTTTACTAGGGATTCTCTTCTAGGAAAGCAGCTCAATGAACCTCAGGCTGTGGGACACCTGGCCAGTGTTTGTTCAAGTGGCTCACATTGAGGGTGGTTTTGATTCTGTCATTGTTGAACAGTTTGGCCCTGGGGATTGATGCCATAACCATGTCACATGGCCAGCAGGCCCTCAATTTTACATTCACTTGTTACATGTGTATCTTGGGCGATGGTTGTGGGCAGCTATTCTGTTTGCCCAGCTGCCACACTCATGGATGTGGCCCGGGTGAATGCATTCATTTTTGTTTGCAGGCTACATGTTCTGGTGGATATTCTGGCTGGTTTCACTACACACCAGTCAAGGTGCACAACACACAATTGATGGAGTGATGATGTGTCACTATGTCAGGGATCATCATGCAGGTAATGTCCCATGTGGAGGGGGCTGCCTGCAGGGTGGGGTCACGGTTGATGGGGGCTGGGGTGTCCCGTCTGGAGGGGCTGCCAGCAGGGTGGGGTCATGGGTGATGGGGCTAAGGGTGTCCTGTTTGGAGGGGGCTGCCTGCAGGGTGGGGTCATGGGTGATGGGGGCTGGGGTGTCCCATCTGGAGGGGGCTGCCTGCAGGGTGGGGTCACGGGTGATGGGGGTTGGGGTGCAGGTGTCCCATCTGGAGGGGGCTGCCTGCAGGGTGGGGTCAAGGGTGATGGGGTGTCCCATCTGGAGGGGCTGCCTGCAGTGTGAGGTCACGGGTGATGGTGGTTGGGGTGTGGGTGTCCGATCTGGAGGGGGCTGCCTGCAGGGTGGGGTCACGGGTGATGGAGGCCTGCGTGTCCCATCTGGAGGGGGCTGCCTGCAGGGTGGGGTCACGGGTGATGGGGTTGGGGTGCGAGTGTCCTATCTGGAGGGGGATGCCCGTAAGGTGCGGTCACGGGTGATGGGGTCGGGGGTGTCCTCTCTGGAGGGGGCTGCCTGCAGGGTGGTGGTACAGGTGATGGGGGCTGGGTTCTCCCATGTGGAGGGGGCTGCCTGCAGGGTGGCATCACGGGTGATGGGGGCCGGGTTCTCCCATGTGGAGGGGGCTGCCTGCAGGGTGGGGTCACGTTGATGGGGGTTGGGTTCTCACATCTGGATGGGGCTGCATGCCGCGGATTGTGAGGTGTTAGGGCACCATTTGACTGGTGGTGGGCCAGGCCTTGCGTGGTAGGGCACGTGTTTTCTATGGGGGGTGCACAGGGTTTGTGGGTGTTTTATGAGCAATTATGCTGGGGTGCGGACGGGGGTTGCGAGCTGTTTTCATGCGATTTGGCTGGTGTAGAGGCTGGGCTTGCGTGGGAGAGCAGGCGTTTTCGATGGGGTCTGGCCGGGGATCACATGGTGTTTTTGCACGATTACGCTGGGGTGCGAACGGGGGTTCCGAGCTGTATTCGCATGATTTGGCTTGTGTAGGCACTGGCCTTGCATGGGAGAGCACACGTTTTGGATGGGGTGCAGCCGGGAATCGCGGGGCGTTGTCACGCGATTACGCTGGGGTGTGGAAGGGGGATGCGAGCTGTTTTCACACGATTACGGTGGGGTGCAGATGGGGATCGCAGGGTGTTTTCGCACAATTTCACTGGGGGGGGGGGGCTGTATGATGGTCCAGGGATAGCACGGAGGCTTGCGCTGTGTTAGTCCATTTCACTTGCTTTTTACTGTGCGTGGGGGCGTGTTGGGGGTGTTCCTCGCGCTGCTTGCTGTTGCTTGCGCCACAGCTACTGATGCCTCTGGGAATCCATGAATATGTGTGGAGCGCAAATATTTTGCTTCTTCTCGGCACGCACCGCTTGCGCCTTTTCTGCGCCCAGTTCTATGAATCGGGCCCTATTTGCCTCATTATCAATATTGTGGTACATGAAAAAAACAGCTGTAACGTGGTAGTAATTCTGTTACCAATGCATTACCACCTGATTACCACATCATCATACTCTAGGTTTGGTAGTAAGGTGGCAAATAAACCTCCAGCAAAAAGTTATAGGTAAATCTTCCACCTTACAACCAAAAATTGGCAAAATCAGCAGAATTACCACTAGTGGTATTTATGCCAAAATACCTGTGGAGGAGTATGAACTCCAAAAATGGGGAATTACACTGCCTTACCACCACTTGTAATCCAGCGGTAAATCTGTGAGACCAAGCAGTGGTAACGGTAATTAGATTTGGCAATATTTGGTGGATTTAACATAATGACTGTGTAAAGTATGGAGCACTGGGATAGCTTCAGCCATCAATATGTCTTTTGTACAGTACTTCTCATTGCAATCCTTTGCTTATCAATTAATAAATAAAATAAAAATCTCGTGTTTGATGATGGGAACTCATTTCATGTACTCCTTTGCCCCCTCCTTTGAGCCACACTCCCTGCTATGATGTCCAGCTCCTTAATGCCAATACACCACATCCCCAGTCATGCCATGCTAGTCACTTGCAACATCCTACCAAACACCAACAGCTATTAAGAGTAGCTTCTTGGGATGGCTATGCCCATCAGTGTTTAAGATGTCTGAGACTGAACGCCTTGAAGAAGTTGTGTCAGAAGCAGGTGTGGCCCGTTCTCGTTGTGACTTCCTGCAACATTTTGGGCACATTGTATGCATATGGGATACGTGCCAACCCGGTGTCTGTCATTCTAACAACAAGAGAGAGTCGTGAATTTTCGCTTTGTGGTGCATTTACATCTAATAAGTGGGTTAACCGCATGGGTGTTTGGAGTTGTTTGCTATGGTATTCCTTACCACTTGTGGTGTTAAGGTCAACACCGATGGGTTGGTTTGACTGTCTAATCTAGTGAGCACGTTTTGAATATGCGGTGCAGAGTATTGGAACAGTACTCTTTCCATGAGAGTCTAGACCAAACAGGTAGTTTCTACATCTGCTGTACTTTGTGGTTTTGATTTTGTAGGGACTTTTTACACCTGCAAATTGATCTACTACCCTGAATGTATTACTCTGTTTTACTTGACGATGGACGATTCACTTGGAGTTCTGTTTGGACATTTTCCAACAGTGCAGGCAAGGTACATATATTCTATGTTCTTAATGGTGATGGGTACCACGAGATTTTCCCACTAATCATGATGGAGTCAAATGAGGCTTTCAATGCATAGCTTCATTTCTCTAGGGTTTTTGGTATTGCAGTGTGTTTTGTCCTGTCAGGCTTATCTAAATTGGGGAGTCCTAGTAATTAAGACTCGAAATTGAAATTCCACCCGATATGAGATATCATGCATAGTGAACAGGTACCCTTTTACTAAATCTGTGTGCTTTCCATAATCAGATTGAACATAATTTTTCTTTATAATCTGTGCTTTGTAGATATAATAGTGTTGACCTTTTGAATTTGAGACTTTTTCCTCTTTTTATTGTTTTTTTAGTGTTAGAAACACTGCCAACTTTCAGAATTGTCCTTCGAAGTCCACCAAAGAATCAGAAATCACGTCACTTTTCATTGTCAAGACCCTGATGAATTTCCGGTTAATTGTGTGATAGGGATAGAAACATGCAGGGCAAGCCCCTCCTCAAATGGGACTATTGTATACCTGCTTTATGTCTGATTGTGTTTTAGGATTAATTGTATGATTTATGATTGAGAGCACTATTCTTTTTTGGTTGTGTGTTATGTGATTTTTGCATTAATTTGTGTTTATCATTTGTTCTTAATGTCCTTTTATTCGTTTTTTAATAAGATTCTTGCTGTGTTGAAGTTTTTTTAACTAGAACATAATTGTATTCATTGTGTATATGCTATAAGGGTCAATTTTTCCGGGGCTTAGCATTTTGAGAACAGAAGAATCATCTGTTCCTTTATTTTCTTTATATAAATATATGAAGTAGGTGGGTACAATTTGTGTTGCCCTCATTTTCACAAAATGGCACCAATTCCACATGTATTTGCTCCTGCCACTCCAGCATCTGGAGCTGGTATTGTGGTATGTGGCATGGCTGTTATTGGCAGTCACTTTCTTGCAGCTGATTACCACAGTGGAGACTGGCGGCTTGTTCATGTCCTTATACAGGGCACTGAACTTTGGTGCATGTGCCTGCTTCTGGTCGTGAATATTCCTAAGCATGAAATGCAGTGATAGAGTGCCAAAGTAATGTCACCAGCAGCATCGGCATAGTATCATGTCAGGTTATCCAACACACGCTGATGTATCTTCATCAGTTTCAGGTGTGCTGTCACATTTGTGTATGCTGCACTAGTGGTCTGGAAGTTTATTCTAAGATTAAGTGGACTGTGGTCACACTGACCCTTTCTCCCTGCTCTATTGCCATTGACTGTGTCTACTGGTGTGAGTGGCCTACCATACTGACCCCACTCTTCCTCACCACCCTGAAGATCATCGATAGGCTGGGTATCCTTGAAATGGATTAGGCCCACCACCTCGACAGCCATAGCAACAGGGCTCAGCAGAGTTGTAGGGGAGACAGGTGGGATGGCTGCCATTTTAAAAAGATTACAGTTTGTACTCTGGCAGGTGCACACTGGATGATGGTGCTGTCTCACCTGTGTTATCAAGCATAAACTATTTCTATACCATCTGCAAGCTTTTATTTCACTGAGGAACCACCCGTGTGTACATCAAATGCCCTATCTGTACTTATTAGTATGCTGTGCGTGAAGGGAATGTCACTACTACTTGCCTGTAGTATTGCTGTTATGTGTGGCTAGGACAGGATTAGCTATGCCACACTGAAGATCTGTACTACAGGCATCATTCCAGGATATATGTAATTGTGAAAGTTTATCAGACAATCCAGCCAACTCAGACTGTGTGGTTTACTAAAATAATGCAACATCAGCTGATTGTCACCATTTTCATGACATACAACTACATGACTGTGAAATTCCTTAGTCAGCCAAATGTGGCTGCCTTTTGCTGATCAAGCTAATGTGAAGTCCAATAAAGTGGAGGCCCAGGCATTTTATTTCACCTCTGTCTGCCCCATGGGACCCTGCTTCCTGCGGATGCTTAAAATGACCACACCCTGTTTTAATGTAAACCTGCTTCTAAGGTACAGCATTTCCTGAGTTGTGTTTAAAACACTACTTTGTTCCCTTTGCTTCAGCCCTCTACCTTCTCCATCCCCATGTAACTCTCTTCTGCCCCAATGTTTCTCCTTTTGCCCTAAGGTGGCACTCTTCACTGATACACCTATCATTGTGGCCTTCCTCTCCGTGCCTGTTGTACCTCTTCACCCACACACCTCTCTTTCTCTGACACAACGTGCTTCTCCTTTCACCACTGATACACGGCTCACTCTCCTGACCCCTTGGCCTCTTGCACCCACTGCCCCACAACTGTATGCTCACATTCACACTTGCAGGCAGCATCTTTCTTGCCCTTTTCTCTCTTTCAGCCATTATCCTTCTCACACACTGTCACATCCTCTCCCTTACCCTATCCTGATGTAACCCTTTCACGCTCTCCTACACTCCCCAGTATACAATCATGCACCCTCTCTTGAACCCACCCGCACTTTTATGCACCCTTAATCTGTCATATCCACTCTCGCAAACTCTCTCATGCCCTTTTCCAGCATCCCTCAACCTCATTTTCACCCTTGCTTTTGTCCACCTCTCTCTCACTCGCACCCCCACTCTCAATCTCTTCTTGTACCCTCTTTCACATACACCCTCACTCTTTTGCACCCTTTCTCACATACTCTCACTGCCCCCTTTTATACCCTCCCTCACATGCACCATTTCTTGCAGGCACCCTCTCAAATACCATAGCTCCTTTGCTGCATCACTCTCTCACAACATTACAATCTCCTTTTCTTGTATTCCCTTTAGATGATATACTCGTTTGCACCCTTGTTAGCACGCACCCTCAATCTCTCTCTTCTGCCCTCGCTCTCTCTTGCACCCTTTCTCTCTCCCCCTCACACACACGTCGTTGCTCACTTTATCTGTCCCCTAGCTCTCTCTATCTCTTGCACTCTCACTCTCTGACACCTTCTCTCGTAATCCTGTTTCGCTCTAGTGCCCCTGCTTAATCTCTCCTGTGCATGTGAACTACCTCACCTTCTCGCTCGCTCTCTCTCTCCCCATACTCTTACCCAGTCTCTCTCCACCATTGCTGTTTCTCAGACTCGCTTTTGCATTCATTTGCTCTCTCTCTTGCCGAGATACCCTTGTACTTTTTCTCTGGCTGTCTTGGACTTTCCCTCTCTCTTTTTCCCCCTTGCTTGCTCAATAAGTAGGCAATTTTCTCCACAAAGAGGTTCAACAACAATTTAGAGGGAACCCTTCATTACTTCGCAAATCAGATTCGTTGGTTTTGTTCGCCCTCTCAGGGGGTCGCCCATAATCTATGTCTTCTTTTAATGGAAGCGATCCACTACTGCATCTCTTCACAGAAACTTGTTTTATTAATGGTGTCTTTAAAAATGATCTTGTATCATAGAGGGTAGATAAACACTGGAATACTTTTTCATGAGGTATTCATCTTCATAAACATGAAGTATTTACCGCTTGTGGTATTCATTGGAATAATGCAAGTAGTAAATACATGAGCTATAACGAGTTGGTCGGTTTAAAGCAGGCAGTATTTGAAATGCTACCTGTGTTTTACTGTCATTGACGGACTAATAATGAGTAAAATAAAACAACTTAGCTTCAAAATCCTCATGGACCTGAACGCATGGAATGTACAGCAGGGAACCCAATCCTCCATTTTATATTCTGCCTGAATCCGCACATTTTTCATTAGATTTGCTGGCCTGGGAACTGAAATGGGAATCAGCTCATGGTATTGAAAAGCAGCAGATGAGGCGCTTGATGTGCCAGGTTTCTCTGAACCTCTAGAGGCCCTGTTGCATTCTACCACTTTGGCAAATCATTTGAATACATATTTTTCCAGGAAATCTGAAACTGTATTCATATATCCTGAGGGCAAACATGCATGTTTTGAAAAATGAAAGCACTTTTTCCATTTGGAATGCCTTCTTAAAAGTGTGAGTGATTGTCAATGCCAGTCACTCTCCTTTCTAGTCGGTATAAGGAACAGACCTGCCAGGTTATAGCACAGAGAGTCTGCACATGATTCTCAAATATAAGGATGCCCTTAGCATATCCCTTTACTTGCATCTGAAAAAGATGTACCTGAAGCACAAAGAGAATATGAAAATGTGCACACACCCGTCTCGCAATTACTGAAATCAGGGGCAGACCAGTTGGCCCTCATTGCGAAGTTGGCGTTAACCCGCCGGTGACACTGGCGGGTTGCCGACAACCCCGTAACACCAGTTCTGTCGCCTGATATCCTGATGCCACTGGGATATCATAAGTGGTGGCGGAACGGTATATCCCCATTTCCATGGAGTCCAACAGGACTCCTTGGGAACGGGAACACTGAAGCACCAGCACTGTTGCTAACTGTGCCGTTGCTTCAATGAGAGACATGCCGGTAGGGGCAGGTACGGCGGTCCCGAAAAGGTTCCATTACATTGCTACTGGCACCCTTATTTCCGGACCGCCTTACTTGTAATGAGGCCCAAGGGGTTATTTCTTTTGAAAATGCATCCCAAATTCACAAAAGTGATGCCCTTGAAAGTGCTGTAAACGTTTAGCATCTTCCTGTGCCGGGTTGGAAGAGGGCCTAGGGGAAACCCCATTTATAAGAGGGTCATTTCCAACCCTTTCATGCATTCGTTTTAAGTGGACCACTGTTGTCGCGCTTGCATTTCTATCCCTTTGAAGGGAATAGAAATGTTTGTTTTCCTTATTTATCATTTCTCAAGGGCCCTACACCAACGGCCCATCCCAGTAAAATATGCAGAAACACCCATGTTGGTGATGATGGCCTACATGCATTTGTCTCAATAGCATCCTAACCATCGTAATATAACCAAGGGGACTGGTCAGCACATTATTTGTGCTGGCATATAGCTGCCAACAATGTATAGAAGATCTATGTAAATTAGGTGGTGTGTCCTGTGTTGCCATAGACAACTAAAAAAGGCATGTGTGCCGCATGTTATTTTTTGCTGAAATAGTTTACAATACATGGCACGGTATTCTTGGGATCTGATTTGTGTGTTTATTTACTACATAAGTCTCTTGAAGCCAATTCATGTTTACGGTTATTTTCTTCATGTATCTCTGTTTACCTTCTGTGTCTACAGTCCCAGTTCCTAACTCGCTATCTCTGAAATCCTCTTCTACCAATCACAGTAAATATGTGGAATTCCCCTCAAAGGATTACATCAACAGTTTGCAGGGGAGAGTAGTAGGGATTTATCTTGATTCCAGTAGCGCCTTCGTTTCAGGATTTATAAAATGAAGACCATGGGGGTCATTACGAGGTAGGAGGTAAAAAACAGTTTTTACCAGCATGGAGCAAATACTGTGTCCGTGTAGGAAAGAGGCCGCTAACACTGGGCTATTACGAGTACACGTGCACGAGCGTAGTGGCATGCCGGTATCAACAGTACCGGCAACCCGCAAAAGTCCCAAAAATGATCCTTAGCGGCTGGATGGCCGCTAATAAGTGGAACCGGAAGTATCGTCATTGCGCCGGAACGGGAAAGGGCACGCGGCCATCTTGAAAAACCCAATCCATTGCCATCCTCACTACACTGGACCTGGACCTCATTGCGACAGCAGAAATACATCGTCAAACCCAGCATCCTGCCAAAGGCAGTTAAAAAAAGGTGCAGCCCGGCAGCGTAAAGAGCGCTTCATGGAGGACAAGCTAACAATGCTCACAGAGACACTGGCAGAAAATGCTGAGGTTGTCTTTGCCAACAACCTCAAGAGAGAAGCTCAGATCCAAAAAAAAGAGATCTGGCAACTTGTTGCCCAAAAAGTGAGTGCAGTCAGGAACACCCCCCGCACTGTGAAGGACGTGCGCAAGAGATGGGATGACCTGCGCTTCAGAGTCCGAAACATAATGTTGGCCGACCGCAGACAGGGCCTGGCTACTGGTGGTGGCCCTAGCTCCCCTATCAAACTAAGCCGGTGGGAGGAAATCTGTGCCAGCACCATTGGCATTGAGGCAATTGAAGGTGTGGGGGAGAAGGAACGTGGCGCCACCTCATCTGCAGATGGAGGTGAGTGCCCTAAAAAAACACTGTAATGCAAAGTATGATGATAGTCACCAATTTGACCGTGCCATGAGGCCTCAGCACTGACACATCCACATGCATGCAGCATGCCAATGCCATACCTGACACACACCCCACAAACATGGAAACGGCATTAGTCACACTGCACGCTGTCCACAACAGAAATGCATATCACACAGCATACACCACCTCGAACATGTGTGACCCTGATGGATGCCTGCATGCTCCACCCATATAGCAAGCAACCTGATTGTGAAAACTCCAATACTTATTCCCCTCTAATGTGTAGAACAGCAATAATACCAATGTATGCATGATGCTTGTAGAACCATCACTGATGCCACCCCTCTCTCGGTCCCCCACAGACCCAGATCCTGACAGCCAGGCCCAGGACTCAGCGGCACAGGCAACAACTCCCCGGACGAGGTCCAGGGGCAGGCAGGAAGGCAACAGGCCTTCAACATCAAAAGGGCCAGCAAGCCACGACTAGCACAGAAGGGCAAGGCACCAGAGGATGCCACGTCACTGGTGCGGCTAAGGCCCACTACTACAGCTACAGTCCCCAAAACATCTGTGTCAACTGCGAACAGAGAGAGAGAGGCCGCAGCAACGGCACACCAGACGGACGAGGATGTGAGAGCCAAGGCCAGGTGTGTGTCCCTGTGGAGGATGATTCATCAGACATACCTGCCTCACTCAGTCCCCCACCATCACCCCAGGTCACACCATTGTACTCCATCAATGACAGCACACAGGTGCCCTCTGGAGGGGAGCCAGGTCAAGGGAGCATGAGCCCCACAGAGGAGCCACACGAATTTGCAAATTTGACACATGCAGCATCCACCTCCACTGGAGTCCGGGATGGGGTGCAGCAAATGGAACATGCGGTGCAGTGCCAGGAGGAGCTGACAGCCCTAGTCAGGCATTTTGTTTCCGACGGTGCGCAGGCAAGGCAGGAGGGGTGGGACAACACTGCATCCCTGAGACAGGCAATTGAGGCCAGTACCACGCGTATCTGCGAGGAGGTGTCTGCTCTGAGGCAGGTCCTTTGCCGCATAGCAGATGCCATGGGGGCAGAGCGTCCTGCCCCGAGAAAGGAGCAAGCGGGCACAGCATCATCATCTAGCTCAACTCAGACAAGCCCCCTTCACAGGTCTGTGAGAACCTTGCAGCGAGTGGACATGCCGCCACCAGATGCGGGAAGTGGACAGAAGTAGATGGGGCAGCCTGATAAAGGCAATTGACGCAGTAACCTGCAGCATTTGCTTGGACACCATGTGTGGGGTAGTTGTGGGGGGAGGGGGAAGGGGAGAGGGAATTTGGGGTAGTTGTGGGGGGAGGGGGAGGAGGAGAGGGAGTGTGGGGGAGTAGTGGGGGGAGCAGGAGAGGGAGAGGGAGTGTGGGGTAGTTGTGGGGGGAGGGGGAGAAGGTGTGTTTGAGATGGAGGGTATGGGCACTTTGTTGTAGCAGAACAAATACTTCAGTGGACATTCCTCATTGCATATGTGGCATTTATTGGTCTACAGTGCATAGTGTGCATGTACTCCCACACCCACCCAGTGCCCTCTGTCCCACTTTCATGGCACCCTCTGCACCCATGTGTATTAGAAATATTGTCCAATCACAGAGTGGCCTACAGCACGTCCCTCCTGTCCATCGGCATCGCGATGATGTGTGCCCACATCTTCTTCATCCCCTTCTTCATCACCTGGTGGTTGCAGTTCAATGTCAGGGGGCAGGGGCACGTTCCGTCGGATAAACATGTTGTGCAGCATGACACATGCCATGATGACCTTGGTACCTTCTTCAACAGGCCAAAGGTCTGCTCAATGACCACACAGGTACGGGTATGGGAACAATTGTAGTCCTCCTCGTGCCTGTTCTGCAGGTTTCGGACAGGGGTGAGGAGCCACGGCTTCAAGGGATAGCCACTATCACCTGCATGGGAGCAAAATAAGGTATGTGTTAGTTGATTCATGATGGACAGCTCTACTTATCACACATGCCTGCAGATATTTGTTGGTCACATGCACATGTCCCTGGTTGTATGCACACATTTTTCCTTGCCTCAATGTGTGCTGTCCCATGGTCTTATGGTGTGGATTGCATCTTCAAGATGATACACGGTGTAAGCTGCCTTGATGTTGCTCATGCATTGTGGATGCATACCGCTGTGTTTGTGATATATATGTGATGAGTAGTGTTCTGTATGATTTTCTTACTGGCAGCGTTGGCAGTAGTTTCTGCATAATTTAGCATTTAGCGCTGATTATTCCCATGGTGACATGCTGCACTACTGTGGTGGTGGCCCTGTAACAAGCAGTGGATTCCCTTTGTGGTTTCGTTTTTTGCACTTTCATGGATGCTTGTCCTGTGTGGTGATTTGCTGCAGACATTTACATTGTGAATTCTTAAAGCATGTTGGATTGTGTCACGAAGGGTGAGGTCCGATGATGGGTGGTGCACGTGTTGTGGGAATGGGGGGTGATATAAAGTTTGCCATGTTGTGATAGGTGTGCAGCTTACTTCATTGCTATGGGACATGGTAGTTATGTTCAGTTTGGGATGCTTTGGGGCACAGTGTTTTGGGATGTGGACATCATGCTGTTACCACAACAATGACACCATGGTGGTGTGTGCATCTCTCCCCCCATTTCACAGCCATATGCCTGTCATGCAACTAACGAAGCAGCCAGGCACGTCATCCTGCATGTCGCTCCATGTAGAGTGGTAGCGTGGAGTTCCGCAGGACCACTGAGTCATGAGTTGATCTGGGAAATCGGGCACAACAATGTGTGATGATCTTGCTGGAGTCACATACCATCTGTACATTGATTGAGTGATATAGTTTACGACTGCGGTACACCACCTCTGTTGTATGTGGGACCACCAATTCCACATGGCTGCGGTCAAGTGCACCAATACAATTTGGCATGCCTGCCAATGCATGGAAGCCAACTTTAGTGTCAAAGATCTCCTGGGCAGTCCGTGGTAGGGATATGTAGTCCCTTGTGTGCTTCAGGAGGGTATCCAGCACTTGGTTCAGCATGCAATAAAATAAGGTTTGTGATATGCTATGCATGTGCCCCACTGTGTGCTGGTAGGTGCCTGTAGCCAGAAAGTGGAGCACAGACACTACCTTAAGTATAGGTGGGATGGCGGTGCATATTTCAATCAGGCTGACAGTGTTGTTGTGTATCATGTCCACAATGGTTGTGATGGTGTCCCGTTCCAGACGGTACAGGGTGTGGATCCGCTTAGGTGTTAGGTTGAATGGACCGGCTCTGATGCGAGGGATTGGGGGCTGCCTGCGTGGTAACACTGGCTGCACTGGTGGGGCTTGCTGGGCCTGTCTCACCCTCCTTCTCCTCCTGCGTCTCCTCTGTGGTGCCTGTTGTTGTTAATGGTGTAGAAATGCAAACATGTCCCTCAGCCCCAGTATTGCTACTACAAGTGGAATCATTTTGGTGTGGTGAGGGATGTGGTGTGTGGGTGTGCTCCTTTTGTGCTGGGCCAGACTCCATTGCCACCACCTGTGCTGATTGTGTGCACCTGTGGCAGTTGGGAACACTGCACATTGCTGTTTGCGGGTGGTTCGCGAAGCCGTTATTGCCGGCATCCCGGTACGCCTCATTACCGCCTTCATGATGCTGGTATTTGCATGTCCGCCTGACTTGAGATGTCTTCCTGTTAGCGCCATCCCGCTATTGCCGAGCCCAAGGGCCACATGCCCACGCGCATGCCAGTACGGGGGAGCACGCTATCAGCGGTGGTGCTAATACCGGCTTGTTGAGTTGGAATAGCCCGGAGAGGTATGCAGTGCCGTTACCAGCATCGTTTTTCCATTACCTCCGATCTCGTAATGACCCCCCGTGACTTGCCTCTTTAGGTCATTCCATCTCTGTTGAAATGAATCACTAAACTTACAAAAAAGAGAATACAAATCTAACATTGTAGTGCCAGTTAAAGGGTTTATACTATTTGCAACGTTTATCTCTTAAATTAATGGTAACTGAATACATTGTATTAGAACATGGCGATCGTTATTGGCTTCCTCTCAGCAAATCAGAATATTTAGAGCACAGTCATTAATTACTCCCATTGACTGCAATCTGAACATTCTTTCTTCAAAAGATGGCAGGGAAACAACAATGCAAATTATCAGGCAAGATTTCTTTCAAAAAGAGAGGATATTTTTTGTGATGAAACATCCTATTTAACACAGGAAACAGAAAGTTAAACATGGGAAACTGATTTGCTTTCTTTTAGTGAAGGCTGGGGGAGAGGCTCTTCATGCTAGAAACTAAATTACACAATTATTTAATTATGTCATTATTAAATTATTTACAGCTAATTAGATCCTAGAGGATAAAGTACAATAACGCCCATCATAATAAATGTTGTATACATTTTAGAATGTGTTCTTGTGAACAACTTATACATGTAAACCATGTACTTTTTATGTTAATTGTGCACATTTCTAAAAATGGGTCAAATAACTGCATTGTGTGTTGGATTACATTTAAAAAAATGTGTGTGAACAGTGATACTTTTGTTGTGTCATAATAATACTTTATATGTTATTACTATTTCACAAATATTTCTGTTTACCTTGATTATTTTTATTGTTCTGATCAATATTCCTGTTTGACACTGTGATACTTTTCATGAATTACTACACTGCTCTTGAATGCACCTCTTTTAATATCATTTCTAGCAAACAGTGAAATCGTTTCGGTCAGGCCCTATACGGAGTAGTCATTTTAGGGGTATGTTTAGTGTCAAACCTATTGACCTAGTCCCATAAAAGTATATCATAGCAACGCCATAGCAGTTGCAGAGTATGCCATGGAATTGTGGGGTTTTGGGAAGCTTAACAATCTTCAAGTGAGTGATAATGATTTTCATTAAAAAATCTCAGTCTACCTTGGTCGTCAGCAAATTACGGGGTGCACTTAGAATTAGGCCTAACACATATTAATACCTGGCGAGAGTCAAGCAGAATGTAACACGCATTCTGATTGGCTCTCACTGGGTCGTTACCCGGCATGGAATCCTTTGATTCTCGGCCGGGATTCCAGCCTCCTTTTTCACGGCGGGGGGCGTGGCAGCCCCAAAGCCAATGAGGAAGCTCGAATCAGGGCCATCCCCGCTCCGAGTCTCCCCACGGCTGAGAGGCTGCCTTTGCCCCCCGCCGGGGACTCAGGTAAGGTTTTCTTTTTCCCCCTCCCCTTTCCTCCTTCCTCCCTGCCCTCCCCACCCCACTAACATTCTTGCTCCTTTGTCCCCGGTTGGGGACGATGGCAGCCTCCAGCCGTGTGGAGACTCGGAGCGGGGCCATCCCCGCACTGCGGCTCCACACAGCTGGAGGCTTCCATCGTCCCCCGCTGGGGATGAAGGTACGTTTTTTTTTTCGTTTTTTTTTCCCCTCCCTCCCTTCAACCATCCCAACCTCACTTACCTTCTTCTCCTTTTTGTTTTGGGAGCGGACGCACTGGAAACACTTCTGTTCCCACTCCCGATGGCTGCCATGGAAAGGGAAAACCGACTCTGTTTTCCGTTTCACTGGGGGCATTTTCTTGGCCGTTTTGTTTTTGAAACGCGTTTGGGGACAGAAAAAAAAGCTTTTAGTGCCCCGCTCATGCAGATTTTGAGGCCGGGGTACTAATAGCTATATGAACCTCGCAGCGGGGGCATTACCGACTCAGATAATGTCCCGGGGCCTTCATTAAGGCCCTCGCTTTGCTCAGGCCTATAACCTGAGTTGGTAATGCCCCCGCCGCTCGGGTCATATTGCTTTATTAAGGACAAACCTAGCTTTTCTTCCAGTTCTCCATTGGCTTTGCCTTTGGACTAATGTGAAAATAGCTCTCACCCAGCATTTAATAAAAGTGCTCCTGCACAAGGTCAATGCATTAGACATACTGTGGTTGAGACACATGTTCACAGAAATCAATACACTAATTCACCTCAATGCACCTTGCATCTTATCACGTGCCATGCCCAATCAATTAAAAAAGGGCATGCTTGCTCATATCGGGAGCAGAAGAGGAGCGAGGAAGCTTTAAAAATGGTTTAATCACAGTCACGTTAATATTACTACAGATAGTTTGCAAAAACATCTGTTATGGGCAACGTGTCCCGATCACCAGAGCAAGATTTAACTGCCTGCCACTGAGAGTTAACAGATACATTGGGCCTCATTACAAGTGAGGCGGTAAGGGGTTAATGGCACCGGTAAAGGGGCCAGCGCCGTTAACCCCGTACCGCCACCACCTCATTACGAGATTCCCTCGCGGGACCTGCTCTGGACGTCTGGTCAAACCAGATGTCCTTTATGGGTCCCGCGAGGGGACCAGCATGCTAACATTGTTAGCATGCTCCCCATTCCCATTGAGCCTCCAATGTGTGGCCTACTGTGTGCGTCGAGCCAGAAGGTAAGATAGAGAGGGAGAGAGAATCGCATAGGTTGCGGAAAGGTCCTGAGGAGTCAGCAGAGTCCAGATGGATGTTGAGATCACCCAACAGGAGGAGTTAAGAGACGGAGGAGAGTAGAGAAGCGGCCATGACAGCCCATTCTGAGAAGGAAGAGAGTTGACTGTCCCGGTGGCCGATAGAAGGTGGCCATAAGGAGAGAAGATTTAGGAGAGAGTGAGAGCCTGTAGACTAGGCACTCGAAGGAGGAGTAGACCTGAGTGGGGATGATGGGCACAGGTACCCATTCTGGGGAGATCAACGTCACTCCCCCTCCTGACCGCTTGGGCCTGGGCACAGAGAGGAGTGTGTCAATGCTTGTGACAAACTATCCTTGAACCATGTCTCTGTGATGGCAAGCACATCTAGATCCCTGCGTTCAAGGAGGTTGCAGATGTCAGACGAGTGTTTGACAGCAGAGCGAGAGTTAAGCGTGGCAATATGGAGCAGATTGCCATCTTTGAAGGTCTTCCACAGGGGGGTGCATGGGACAGTGGTCCCCCCAAGGGTGCAAGAGAGACAGAGGGATAGTGGAGGATGGTGGAGAAGCCAAGGCCGTCAAGGGAGTCGGGACAGTGAGGCAAGGCAAGGGCACCTGTACAGTGAAGGAGGAAGGCACAGTTGGCATGGGAGCCTGTGCAGAGGAGTAGGAAGGCACAGCAGGCAAGGGCGTCTATGCAGAGGAGGAGGAAGGCACAGGAGTCAAGGGAGCCTGTGCAGAGGAGGAGGAAGGCACAGTAGGCAATGGAGCCTGGATGGAGGGGGAGGTAAGGTTTGAGAGGTGGGATAGGAGCCTGTCAAAGAGAAGAAGGTTGGGTTGAGGACCCTGAATCATGATGGTTCCATTCCGATAAACATTAATGATGACCCTTGAAATGGCAAAGAGGTCAAGGAGGACCTTCCAGCGGGTGCCACCATTAATTGTAGAAGGGGTGATAGGAGAGAGAAAGGCAACCATGTAATGGGTCCATAGGTCAGGTGAGGTAACGACAAATAATAATAATTTTCCTTCTCTTTTATATGTGACAGAGTTCATATCACGTAGTCTTGAAATGAACTAAAAGGTATGCACTTATGCTAAAATATCCAATACTCAGCTTGCAGTAAACAAGCATTTCCTGATCACTATTGACCACTATTAACATGACACTTAGATCAGTGCATGGGTGGTAAGCAGTAGAGCTGTGTTTATTTCGGAAAAATGGCATTATAAGATTTATATACGAAATCCAGCACAAAAAGATGGTCTTGCACTTCTAAGTTCAGTGACATGAAACTATTGCATTGTCAAATGACAATTTCCATGACATTTTAAGTACATAGAACGATTGTTAGAGTTGTTCATTAACCCTTAACCTTGAAAACCTTTAGATTTTAGGAAGAATGTGTATCTGTTCTATTAGCCCTTAGTTAATGTTAATTATTTGCCATTTGCCATTTTTTACGGTTTTCCTCACTGAAAAATGATCAAAGATCTGAATTCAGCTAAAACATGACAATTATTTGCAAATGTATACTTTCTGCATAATTTGCATATTGCAATAACTCCATTATCACAAAGTATCAGAAACTGACATTATATCTCTGAATTCAAAATATATCTGAAGGATATATTCTGGAGGCTAGCTCAGGGGCAACGTGTTGGCAACACAACAGACAGCAGCACAGGGTCAAACCCTGGTCCCATGCTTACAGACTGCTCGCCAGTATTTAGTGCGTTAAGAAACATTAATTCATATGAATATTATTTTCCCCAATATTGTAACGCTCACCTGACTCCCACGGAGGCGCTGGCCTGGTTCGCGCTGCTGTGACCTCTTCTAAGGTGATGCGCAGGGTTCGGAAGACGGACTGGACCGGGCCCCCAAATCTGGCTCTTCTGGCTCGCAGAAGTATCCTTCTGTAGGCGAAAATAGGGGATTAACTGTCTGCGGGGTAATGCAATCGGCCTCCCACTTTCCCCTCTCACCCTCCTCGAAACCCTTCTGTGATTCCTCGTAGCGTCTCACCTTAGGGTCTGGAAGGACGAGCTCTCCATCCTGCTTCTGATGCAGGGGCGCGTTGGTATCCAGTTACTTCACTGGATTTTCGGATTGGTGAGAACCAAACTTGCTTGGCTTCCAGGTAAGTTTTTTGATAAGAGGTCCCCTTGTGTCCATGCATTAATGTACTAATGCTAGTGTCTTTTTCCCCATAGGGGCCGGGGTACGGAATGCCGAGGAACAGGCACCGACCCGAGATGAGAGGTGAAATCCTTGTAGAAATCAGGCTTTAATGAGCGTTTTTTGGTAATGTCTTTTCATTCGCTCATTAACGCTGATGTCTTTTTTTCCCCATAGGGGCCGGAGTCCGGAAATGCCAGGATGCGGCGCGGACCCGAAATGAAGAGGGAATGAATCAACAGGTAAGTCTTAACATGGAGGTTTAGCTTTCCTTATTCCCTTCTCTCTCTCACCTTTTGTTCTTGTCTTTTTCTCCCTAGGCGCTGGGGCGTGACTGCGAATCCGGATGATCGCTGCTGAACATGGAGGCGCCCTGTAAAGGTGAGTGGAATGCGGCGCTGCAGCGATTGACGCGATGAGCTTTTAAATAAAAGTCTTCCTTTTCAGGATTGTCGGCGAGATGTCTCCGGGATGCGGATTTAGCAGGTAAGGACTTTTCCTTCTACTGTTCTCTTCTTCTCTTCCTTTGCAGGTGATCCAGGATGCTGGCAGGCGTGGCAGAAGTCAGGATGCAGGAGCAGACACGGTGAGCGTCCAGCTGCTAGATGCAGAACAACGCGAAGCACGTGTGGCTGTTCGGGTGGTGTTTAAATAGCCTTGGAAGAAGTTCCAGGTATGTATCCTTCCTCCAAGCAGGTATGTATCCTTCCCCGACCACGCCCGGATGGTAAATGAGTCCCACAGGTAAAGTAGTTCCTTTCAGGCCTCAAGGAGGCCGGGATCCTGCAGCATGATCTGCATCAGGTAAGTGCACCCAAGCACTCCCATAATGAGCCTGGCGCCTATAGCGCCAGGACTGATGTCTTTTATGAGCCTGGCGTCATAGGCGCCAGGACACTGTCCAAAGGGCCCCTATATGGGGTTGTTGGGTCCTTCCTTGGGGACTGGATGTCCGTTTTCCGGGACGCAGGGCTTGAACCGGCTCCCTGGGAGCGGGCACCATGACAAATATTGCTTGTCCAAGTAAAGATTTACTTGAAAAATGCATATTTCAGTTCAGTATCAGTCCTCAAACCTGCTGGGCCTAGTTTGTTTCTGACAAATCCTTATTATGCTCCATCAAATATAATGGGACAAATTCAATGGCATGTCTGAAAAGAACCTACGAAATTCGATTTGATTTTAGAAACTTTGTGTTTAAAATGTTAATTTCCTCTAAACTCTTTTTTTCTTTACTCACAAATGCCTCTCCAACTCTGCAACCAAATACTTGTCAAAAACATCCTCAAAACCTCAATCAGTTATACCAACCCAGTCCTCTCACACCCACCTCCTCTCTATTCCAAGATTCAGATTACAAAGAGCACGGGGCTGCAGCTTCCAGTGGTGGCGGCTAAGCATTGGAACGCACTACCTCTAACTCTAAGAGTGGAACCATCATATTGGACCTTCTGCAAATGCCTCAAAACCTGGCTTTTTTCCCAAGACACCCAATCAGTTCCAATCCTCCAACGTGACTTTAGCACAACCAAAAGAATGTAACTTGTCGCTTTCGCATCATGATTTCTTCCTGGTACTGCCCTGCTTCTACCTTCTGTAACTAAGCTCCCACATACTAGCATTCTTTGTCTACACATCATATGTATGTATTCTTCATTTTGTAACCCATGCAACCAGCGCCTGGATGCCTCCGGGCTTAGTGCGCTCAACAAATGATAAATAAATAAAATAAAGTAAATGCATATAAATAATATACCAACTCCTTTGTGAATGTTTGTCAATACATATATAGTATTTACTGAATTTGAGTAGCCGGTGGGGGCTTGGCTTCAGTATCCCAGCCAATGGGGAGGCTCGAAGTGGGGCATTACAATACGGTAATCCCGCCGCTCTGAGCCTCTTCAGGGCTAGAGGCCGCCATTTCCCCTGCCAGGGAATAAGGTATGTGCCCCTTCCTTCACCACCTCCTTTCCCTGAGATTTCTCTACTAACCCATCCCGCCCCACTTACCTTCTTTATTCTTGTCCTGATCAGGAATGGACACGCCAGGAACACTACAGCATGGAAAGAGAGAAGGGACTCCCATTTTTTTCCTTTTTTTCAGGAGTTGTGAAATGTCTCACAACTACTGAAAATATTCTATTAATACCCGGGTCCAATGGGCCATGGTACTAATAGCAATAAGCCCCTCACTTGGGTGGCATTATTGCTCCAGGTAGTTCCCCAGGGCAGCGTTTAGGCCCTCGCTTCACTCGGGCCTGTAGCTATGTAAATATTACCTGAAGTGCTAATGCCCTGACCGGCTCGGGGCTTAATGCTTAAGTATTGTATAGTTTAGTCTATAATGTAGTTTAGTATTTAGTACAGTTTAGAGTTTACAGTTAGCTGATAGTTAAAGTGTTTTCAGTTTAGAGTTCATAGCTAGAGTTTTGAATCAGAATTTAGAATGTAGGTTTTAGAGTTTATATAAGCATTACACCCAGAGCTGGGGGGACATTACCTCTTTGGGTAGTGCCCCGGGGCTACAGGTCCCCTGAGAATTTCTTTTTGAATAATGGGTTGAAATGGTACAATATACGGCACCCTTTCTGTGAAAAAGTGGGTAAAAATCCGGACAAGTTTTTATTGGTTTTGTAGGTAACTCCAATGCAAAATTTCAATAGATGCAACGCACAAAAAGTGCACAGTGGTGGGAATACCACCAACCAGTATTATAGATAACACATGTGTTAAGTATACAGTAAGTTGAAGGATCCCACAGTGACACAGATGCTTAAGCAAAACCCCATTAAGGAGTATCGTAGGACTCCTTTGAGAAATGCCTTATTACTGCATGCCATATTAGTCATGCAGTAATATCACATTGGTTCATTGTTTTGTGAGGAGGTTATTATCTCCCCAAAATACCATGCAGAATTATAAACTATGGATATGGCACATTAGTAAAACATGCAGTATTGCCAAATACCATATGTTTTAATGTAACCACCAACAGCACAATCAGGCCCTAAGCTAAAACATTTGGGAGAGTTAACACGAATACAGTACAAGTTCATACACACAAAATTACAACTTTTTCTAAAATGTAAGGTCTGCAAGATGTGATGGATTATCTGGCATAGACATTGCTCTCAGAGACACAATGTTGTCATGCCATATGTGGCATGTGGTTTGGTCTGAAAGGATTAGCATTCATTGCCTGTATAATTTAAATCCTTCATATTACCTACCCTAAAGCCATATCTTGAATTTCCCTATAATGTCCAAGGCTTTCAAACATAAAGTAAGTGTGTGAATATAAAATGTATTTAGTGATTAACTGCTAATTGTGTCTTTGTTAAGAAAGGAGAAACCAATTGAAAACACGTTAGGCATTCATAAAGAACAAAAACTAACACTGAGAAGGAAAGCTAACTAGAAAGCAGATAACCTATATGTCCCAGAGAAGTTTACACTACTGGAAGCAAAGTAAGAAACATATGGAAATTCTCCTGATCTTGACAAGGTATTCAAAATACCCAAAGCCAAGATATCTTCATGCCTGATCTTCTGGGACCTTTAATGTCAGCAACTGCATAAAGTTCCTCTAAAGAAATAGACATGTCATTCAAAAAATAAATGAAGGCCCCGGATTAAAGGTCTAGCTGATTTGCAAGAGGGGTGAGCTCATAAATAATACAATGAAATAAATGGAACTTAAGTAAGTCATACCTCATCTACATGGTGCAATCAATGTCAGATAAGCAACCCAGATTAATACATCTTCGGGATGTGTTCATCAGGTATGAGGAGGCGGGTAACATATCAGATTGGTTTAGGGATTTGAGCTTTATATGTGTCTCTCAAGAACATTGACATGGGACACACAGCCACCATTTTAAATTGCATCTCTGCATAAACCTATGATTAATGCCACCAGATTTCAAGTGTATTTGTGAAACACAGGGCCAGATATAGTATCCCTCAATGGCCGCTCTATGGTACACTCTCATGGTTGAGACCCTGGGTAGAAATACATCAGTGTTCATTAGGTTTAAAGTCCACACACCCTAGAAAGGTGGAGAAAGCTAAAGATTGGGATGTCAGCACCTGGCTTCCAGTGAGCACCTGGAGGAATCCGGAAGAGAGACTACTGGTGTGTAGAAAGTAGTTTCTAGTGAGAGAGATCCAGAATCTTACAAATAGGGCCCAGGACTGGATTAAGGCAAACGGTGGAAGAAGAACACCAAGAAAATCACCCACAGTGTCAATGAAATCCTGTGTAGAGAAAAGTGTTGTTATAAGCTCATGCAATTCAGAGAACATAAAGGTCCATATACATGCCTTAAATCCTGAAACAGATAATTTCACTAAATGTTCAGGGTTTACATGGAGCTGGTGGCACATCAACAGATTCAGTCAGTACCTTCACTCCTTACAATACAATTCTGACTACTTGACTTCATAAAAGTGCATTCAGGTCAAATAACATAGCTTCACCTGAAGTCATAGTGTGCTATTTAAATGTCCTGGGTTCCAACCTGTCTAGATGTGGTGACCTCCAATGTGCCTCAAAGATAAACACTCACCTTGGAATTGTTCCTCTCATTTGGCATCTGCATTGTGATGTGTTAGTAATCAACCTGCTTGCTCTAATTGTTAACATCACCAATGTTTCCTTATCACAAGCATTGTCTGCATGAAACACAACAAGCCAAGGGTCAACCATCTCCTGGAAAACAAATGCCAACACTGGGACCCTGTCTAACTACAAATCCCAACAAGGTCTTTCA
Organism: Ambystoma mexicanum; assembly: GCF_040938575.1. Lineage (NCBI taxonomy): Eukaryota > Metazoa > Chordata > Amphibia > Caudata > Ambystomatidae > Ambystoma > Ambystoma mexicanum. The sequence goes on from NC_090927.1 coordinate 340,001,983, forward strand.
TGCATTGGCAAAGCTTTTGAAACAGTGGCAAAGAGCCACACATAGCTTCTAGCAGCTAGAGATTTTTGTTCCGTTAAAAAGTATATTATATATTATTTTGTCGTGGGGAGAAACATCCTTAATAAGCAACTGGTAAATGTGGAGTCAGGGCTCCACCCCTGTATTCTGATATTGCATTCTTCAACAAATAAATGTTTAGCATGTTCCTCAAAGACCTTGAAAAGTATACTTAGTTCTTTCCTCTTCAAAAACTACCAGCATCACTTAAGGAGTACCAGAAGGATAGATCTTCTCACCAAACCTCTTCAGTGGGTCAATAGGCAGGCATCATTGAAGCCCATAACTTTGGCCATGATATGTACATACATGATATTCTGCTTCATTTCAATCTCGTGGAGGGATTTGAAGATCATTAAGAAGTGGCTGAGTGCCTAAATGAACTCCACCTCGAAGCGCAACACAGTCGGCTGTAAAGTGGATGAGTTGTTTAGATGTAGGTTTGTCTAATGGAGTTGTTAATTACTTCATGCCATGTCTTCTTTCTTCCCATAATGTATTTTTCCTATAACCGAGGTCTGCAACATATAGGTGTCTGTATGTTTTGGGCTACAACTTCCATCAGCCACAGGTGGCTTAGTCTATGGTGATGAATTAGGGAAGTCATAGCCCAAAATGTCTGGAGATGTACAGGTTGCAGACCGCTGATCTAGATCCTTTCCTCAGAACCTTCAATTAGGATGCCACTCCTCCTCTGGAAGATGCATGTCGTCAGTCTGTATGTAGACATTCTTCTAGGAAGTAGAATGGGTTGTGACCCAGAACAACTGGGCTTGCAGTGTCTCAGTTCTTCCTATTATTTTCCCTACTTCCTACTATATCTCTCCCTTTCATATACTTGTATCCTCTACCTCCTCGTGCTTGTTAATCATAGTCTTTGCTTCTCTTTCCCCAGAATGTTGTACCTGCCACTTCTACTTGCCAAAATGGAACCATTGATGGGGACAACTGATGGGGAAATCAACTCAGCCTTGTTCATGGTTCCTTCCCGTGAGTAGTGAAGGTTCTGCCATTTTGGGAACACATTGTACCCCCACATTTCTGGTACCCTGCACAAAGCTACAGAAAACATTAAATCCATATTAGGTGGATTAAAGGATCTCCAATGCATCTGGTTCAAGGACTATGAGAACTCCACCTTTAGCCCTGCTTTATCCTTGACTTCATCCTTGAGCCACAGGTTGTGCCTCTGTCTGTCCTTGGAAGGATCTGGAGCTCTGTTAGGCAACATTGATTGGATTGTTGGTGTGAATATGATGTATCTTAAAGTATTTAATGTACATCAAGTCTCCCTTTGAAAATGAGACTGGAAATCCTCCCATTGGCACCCCAAACAAATCTATAGTTTAAAACCGCAGCTGATTGCTGTCCATTTTCACACTCTGACACCCTTGTGTATGAGTGTGATATAAATTAAATATCATTTCTTTTCAAGGTGTATTCAAGCCCTCCAAAATTTTCTCTTTGTTAGACCCGGCTATTCTAGAATCCAACAGTGAAATCTGAAACATTGTATTCTAAATTATGGAATAAGTCTATTGGATGATGCTGTTGTACTGTGCAAGAGTGCTGTGCACCAGGACGTGCTGTTTGCCACCGCAAATTACTTAGCCAGGGCCAGGAGAAGGAGGAATGCCAGATTATCTAAACTCATTTGATGGTCTAAGGTTTCTTTTATTGAAGTTTATATAATTCTAGCCATTTATACAATACAATTTACTTTAATGTGCTCAAGATTAACGGGTCAATTCATGTAAATAATGTACGCTAAAATTTTCGGCGCAAGCGTGCGAAAGCGTGCGAATCGCAGTGCCAGTGCGAAAATCGCAGCGAAACCCCCGCACAGCGATTCATGGAAGGCCGTGCGCGAGTAAATTCCAGGATGTGCGCCAAAATACTGCATGGCGCACGCTGGCGCACACGTCTTCAAACCGCGTGCGCTAAGCGCACAGCGAAAGCGCACATAGCTCGGTGCACACAACAAAAGTAGGCGTAACACGGGGCGTGACACGCAGAAAGGGGAACAACGCGTGAAAATGAGGGTGTCACGGGGGAAGTACAGGAGGCAAGTGCCGGAACGCCCACACACTCGCCTACAACACGTATTCATGGAATCGAATAGGGCAAACCAGCGCACGGGCAAAGACGTGCACAGGCCTAAACACATCCGCCACACGAAGGCAGGCGGTAGCGTCCCTGCGCATGAAAGAAATGTGGCCAAAATGTGCACTAACAAAAAGGACGTATATACAGCCATAATGAATGTCCCATACTGTAGCCCTCTAGGACAAATGACGTGCAAAGGGGTACGCGACAAACACTGACACCCGCTGTGTGAAAAATAGCGTGTGCGTGTATTTCGGGGGTGCGCAGGAAGTTTCACATGCGATAGGCCTTGGGCGAGTGGGGTACCTGTATTTCAGGGGTTCGCGTGAAGTTTCACACGCGATTGGCCTTGGGCGAGTGGGGTACGTGTAAATCTGGGGAGCGTGGGAAGTTTCACACTCGATTGGCCTGGGTACGTGTATTTCAGGGGTGTGCAGGAAGTTTCACACGCAATTTTGCTGTCAGAGCGGGGAACGTATATTTCGGGGGTGCGCGGGGAGTCCGTGAATTGGCAGTGTGGGTCCCCCCAGGTGTCCCCTCTATCCCCTCCATGACCCCTGCAGGCAGCCCACACCACAGGGGACTACCCTGCACCCCTGGTCATGTCCCGCAGGCAGCCCATCCACCATGGGCATGCCCCCCAGCCAAGGCACATGTCACCTTGAAATATGGTCAACAACTCATGTCCCCCTGCACCCCCACCACCCAGCAGTCAGGGGCATCTGCCAGCAGGCCCCCACTCATGTAACCCTGCACCCCCACCCCCGAGCAGTCAGGGGCACCTGGCAGCAGGCCCCCACTCATGTCCCACTCATGTCCCCCTGCACCCCCACCGCCAGCAGTAAGGGGCACCTGCCAGCAGGCCCCCACTCATGTCCCACTCATGTCCCCCTGCACCCCCACCCCCCATCAGTGCAGGGCAACTGCCAGCAGGCCCCCACTCATGTCCTCCAGCACCCCCACCCCCCAGCAGTCAGGGGCACCTGCCAGCAGGCCCCCACTCATGTCCCCTTGCACCCCCACCCCCCAGCAGTCAGGGGCACCTGCCAGCAGGCCCCCACTCATGTCCCACTCATGTCCCCCTGCACTCCCACCCCCCAGCAGTGCAGGGCCCCTGCCAGCAGGCCCCCACTCATGTCCCACTCATGTCCCCCTTCACCCCCGCCCCCCAGCAGTCAGCGGCACCTGGCAGCAGGCCCCCACTCATGCCCCACTCATATCCCCCTGCACCCCCACCCACCAGCAGTCAGGGGCACCTGCCAGCAGGCCCCCACTCATGTCCCACTCATGTCCTCCTGGAGCACCTGCCAACAGGCCCCCACTCATGTCCCACTAATGTTCCCTTGCACCCCCACCCCCCAGAAGTCAGGGGCCCCTGCCAGCAGGCCCCCACTCATGTCCACTTGCACCCCCACCCCCAGCAGTCAGGGGCACCTGCCAGCAGGCCCCCACTCATGTCCCACTCATGTCCCCCTGCACCCCCACCCCCCGCAGTGCAGGGCCCCTGGCAGCAGGCCCCCACTCATGTCCCACTCATGTCCCCCTGCACCCCCACCCCGCAGCAGTCAGGGGCACCTGGCAGCAGGCCCCCACTCATGTCCCACTCATGTCCCCCTGCACCCCCACCCCCAGCAGTCAGGGTCACCTGCCAGCAGGCTCCCACTCATGTCCCACTCATGTCCCCCTGCACCCCCACCCCCCAGCAGTGCAGGGCCCCTGCCAGCAGGCCCCCACTCATGTCCCACTCATGTCCCCCTGCACCCCCGCCCCCCAGCAGTCAGGGGCACCTGGCAGCAGGCCCCCACTCATGTCCCACTCATGTCCCCCTGCACCCCCGCCCCCCAGCAGTCAGGGGCACCTGGCAGCAGGCCCCCACTCATGTCCCACTCATGTCCTCCTGCACCCCCACCCCCCAGCAGTCAGGAGCACCTGCCAGCAGGCCCCCACTCATGTCCCACTAATGTTCCCTTGCACCCCCACCCCCCAGAAGTCAGGAGCCCCTGCCAGCAGGCCCCCACTCATGTCCACTTGCACCCCCACCCCCAGCAGTCAGGGGCACCTGCCAGCAGGCCCCCACTCATGTCCCACTCATGTCCCCCTGCACCCCCACCCCCCGCAGTGCAGGGCCCCTGGCAGCAGGCCCCCACTCATGTCCCACTCATGTCCCCCTGCACCCCCACCCCGCAGCAGTCAGGGGCACCTGGCAGCAGGCCCCCACTCATGTCCCACTCATGTCCCCCTGCACCCCCACCCCCCAGCAGTCAGGGGCACCTGCCAGCAGGCTCCCACTCATGTCCCACTCATGTCCCCCTGCACCCCCACCCCCCAGCAGTGCAGGGCCCCTGCCAGCAGGCCCCCACTCATGTCCCACTCATGTCCCCCTGCACCCCCGCCCCCCAGGAGTCAGGGGCACCTGGCAGCAGGCCCCCACTCATGTCCCACTCATGTCCCCCTGCACCCCCACCCACCAGCAGTCAGGGGCACCTGCCAGCAGGCCCCCACTCATGTCCCACTCATGTCCTCCTGCACCCCCACCCCCAGCAGTCAGGAGCACCTGCCAGCAGGCCCCCACTCATGTCCCACTCATGTCCCCCTGCACCCCTACCCCCCAGCAGTCAGGGGCACCTGCCAGCAGGCCCCCACTCATGTCCCCCAGCACCCCCACCCCCCAACAGTCAGGGTCCCCTGCCAGCAGGCCCCCACTCATGTCCCCTTGCACCCCCACACCCCAGCAGTCAGGGGCACCTGGCAGCAGGCCCCCACTCATGTCCCACTCATGTCCCCCTGCACCCCCACCCCCCAGCAGTCAGGGGCACCTGCCAGCAGGCCCCCACTCATGTCCCACTCTTGTCCCCCTGCACCCCCACCCCCAGCACTCAGGGGCACCTGCCAGCAGGCCCCCACTCATGTCCCACTCATGTCCCCCTGCACCCCCACCCCCCAGCAGTCAGGGGCACCTGCCAGCAGGCCCCCACTCATGTCCCACTCATGTCCCCCTGCACCCCTAGCCCCCAGCAGTCAGGGGCACCTGCCAGCAGGCCCCCACTCATGTACCACTCATGTTCCCCAGCACCCCCAGCCCCCAGCAGTCAGGGGCCCCTGCCAGCAGGCCCCCACTCATGTCCCCCTGCACCCCCACCCCCCAGCAGTCAGGGACACCTGCCAGCAGACCCCCACTCATGTCCCCCTGCACCTCCAGCCCCCAGCAGTCAGGGGCCCCCGCCAGAAGGCCCCCACTCATGTCCCCTTGCACCCCCACCCCCCAGCAGTCAGGGGCCCATGCCAGAAGGCCCCCACTCATGTCCCCCTGCGCCCCCACCCCCAGCAGTCAGGGGCACCTGCCAGCAGGCCCCCACTCATGTCCCCTTGCACCCCCACCCCCCAGCAGTCAGGGGCCCCTGCCAGCAGGCTCCCACTCATGTCCCCTTGCACCCCCACCCCCAGCAGTCAGGGGCACCTGGCAGCAGGCCCCCACTCATGTCCCACTCATGTCCCCCTGCACCCCCACCCCCCAGCAGTCAGGGGCACCTGGCAGCAGGCCCCCACTCATGTCCCACTCATGTCCCCCTGCACCCCCACCCCCCAGCAGTCAGGGGCACCTGCCAGAAGGCCCCCACTCATGTCCCACTCATGTCCCCCTGCACCCACACCCCCAGCAGTCAGGGGCACCTGCCAGCAGGCCCCCACTCATGTCCCACTCATGTCCCCCTGCACCCTCACCCCCAGCAGTCAGGGGCCCCTGCCAGCAGGCCCGCACACATGTCCCCCTGCACCCCCACCCCCCAGCAGTCAGGGGCACCTGCCAGCAGGCCCCCACTCATGTCACCTTGCACCCCCACCCCCCAGCAGTCAGGGGCCGCTGCCAGCAGGCCCCCACTCATGTCCCCCTGCACCCCCACCCCACAGCAGTAAGGTCACCCGCCAGCAGGCCCCCACTCATGTCCCCTTGCACCCCCACCCCCCAGCAGTCAGGGGCACCTGCCAGCAGGCCCCCACTCATGTCCCACTCATGTTCCCCTGCACCCCCACCCCCCAGCAGTCAGGGGCACCTACCAGCAGGCCCCCACTCATGTCCCCCTGCACCCCCACCCCCCAGCAGTCAGGGGCACCTGCTAACAGGCCCCCACTCATGTCCCACACGTGTCCCCCTGCAAACCCACCCCCCAGTAGTGCAGGGCTCCTGGCAGCAGGCCCCCACTCATGTCCCACTCATGTCCTCCTGCACCCCCACCCCCCAGCAGTCAGGAGCACCTGCCAGCAGGCCCCCACTCATGTCCCACTCATGTCCCCCTGCACCCCCACCCCCCAGCAGTCAGGGGCACCTGCCAGCAGGCCCCCACTCATGTCCCTCAGCACCTCCACCCCCAGCAGTCAGGGGCCCCTGCCAGCAGGTCCCCACTCATGTCCCCTTGCACCCCCACACCCCAGCAGTCAGGGGCACCTGCCAGCAGGCCCCCACTCATGTCCCACTCTTGTCCCCCTGCACCCCCACCCTCCAGCACTCAGGGGCACCTGCCAGCAGGCCCCTACTCATGTCCCACTCATGTCCCCCTGCACCCCCACCCCCCAGCAGTCAGGGGCACCTGCCAGCAGGCCCCCACTCATGTCCCCCTGCACCCTCGCCCCCCAGCAGTCAGGGGCACCTGGCAGCAGGCCCCCACTCATGTCCCACTCATGTCCCCCTGCACCCCCACCCCCCAGCAGTCAGGGGCACCTGCCAGCAGGCCCCCACTCATGTCCCACCCATGTCCTCCTGCACCCCCACCCCCAGCAGTCAGGAGCACCTGCCAGCAGGCCCCCACTCATGTCCCACTCATGCCCCCCTGCACCCCCACCCCCCAGCAGTCAGGGGCACCTGCCAGCAGGCCCCCACTCATGTCCCCCAGCACCCCCACCCCCCAGCAGTCAGGGACCCCTGCCAGCAGGCCCCCACTCATGTCCCCTTGCACCCCCACACCCCAGCAGTCAGGGGCACCTGGCAGCAGGCCCCCACTCATGTCCCCTTGCACCCCCACCCCCCAGCAGTCAGGGGCCCCTGCCAGCAGGCTCCCACTCATGTCCCCCTGCACCCCCACCCCCCAGCAGTCAGGGGCACCTGCCAGCAGGCCCTCACTCATGTCCCCTTGCATCCCCACCCCCCATCAGTCAGGGGCACCTGCCAGCAGGCCCCCACTCATGTCCCACTTATGTCCCCCTGCACCCCAACCCCCAGCAGTCAGGGGCACCTGCCAGCAGGCCCCCACTCATGTCCCCCTGCACCCCCACCCCCAGCAGTCAGGGGCACCTGCCAACAGGCCCCCACTCATGCCCCACTCATGTCCCCCTGCAACCCCACCCCCCAGTAGTGCAGGGCCCCTGGCAGCAGGCCCCCACTCATGTCCCACTCATGTCCCCCTGCACACCCACCCCCCAGCAGTCAGGGGCACCTGCCAGCAGGCCCTCACTCATGTACCACTCATGTCCCCCAGCACCCCCACCCCCCAGCAGTCTGGGGCACCTGCCAGCAGGCCCCCACTCATGTCCCACTCATGTCCCCCTGCACCCCTGTGATCCCCTGAAAGTGGGAGGAGAATCTGAGTGTCATCAGCATAGTTAGTGTAGGTGACACCCAGATGGTCCAGATCGTCGGACAGGGGTTTGGTGAAGATGTTATATAGTGTGGGTGAGACGCATGAGCCCTGCGGGACTCCACAAGTAATAGGAGAGGGGTCTGCTGCTGCTGAAGGGGAGAAGACTCTCATGGTTCTCTCGCTCAGAAAGGATTCAATCCATTTGATAGCTTCTGGGGAGAAGTGAGCAGCTGAGTCAAGGTGTTTGCAGAGGACCTTGTGGTCGACAAGGTCGAAAGCCGCGGAGAGGTCGAGTAAGAGGAGGAGTGCTGTCTTGCCCTTGTCCCTAAATTCATCAATTTGGGTTTTCAGATCGATAAGGGCTGTTTCCGTGCCGTGAAGTGGGCGGAACCTGATTGTCTGGAGCCTAGTAGCTTGTGCAGTTCTAGGTATTTTTGAATCTAGATGTAGGCAACTTTGTCCAAAATTTTCAGTAGGAAGGGTACCGTGGTGATGGGTCGGTAGTTAGTGGGGATGAGGGGATCAAGCGTCTGTTTTTTGAGGAGGGGGAGCACCCAAGATTGTTTTAAGTTGGCGGGGATGCTGCCTGAGGAGAAAGAGGCGTTTATGAGTTTAGAGATAAAGGGCGACAGGTCTCTGGCTGCGTCCTTTATTATGTGTGCGGGGCAGATATCGCCTTTACAGTTTGATGTTTAAGGGAAAGGATGATTTTCTCAACCTCCAGGGTGGTGGTTTTAGAGAAGGTGAATGAGTTGATGTGTGTACTTGGTGAGGCAATGGGCGGAGATATGGGAGGGTTAGTGAGGTTTAGGGAGTCTTTTTTTAGTTGAATTTTGTTTTGTAGGGTGTTTATTTTATTTGCTAGTGCTTGTTGGATGTCTGTGCACCAGGTCTGGTTCTTAGTGCAGGTGTCGGGTGTAGCAATGGGTGACTTAAGTCCCTTCAGTATGGAAAAGAGCTCCTTCATACTTGAATTGGAGTTGGCAATGCGGATGTTATAGGAATTCCGTTTGGCTAAGCAGATTTCAGTTTTGTAATGACGAGAAATCGTGTCAAGGATGGCTTTCTTTTCACTGGAGGGGCATAGTTTCCAATCAGCTTCACATTTTCACTTTTTTAGGCAGAGGGCTTTGAGTTCGGGTGTATACCATTTGTTTAAATGGGTTTTTGGCTTGCTGGTGCGAAGTTTGAGTGGGGCAATTTTGTCCATGGTAGATAACATGATTTTATTATATTCGTGAACTAGTGTGTTGGGATCTAGATTGTCTGGTAATGCGTTTAAGGTTGGAAGGATAGCTGGGATGATTTTTTCTATTGAGATATTTTTCTTGTTTCTTGTGAGGCAGGGTGGTGCCAGTGACATGGTTGTGGTAGTTGATCTGGAGATCAGTAGGTTAAAAGAGACCAACGAATGGTCGGTCCAGGGTAGTGGTGTGGTGGTGGTGATGACCGCTGAGCAATTAGCATCAGCAACCCAGTCTAGGGTTCTACCCTTCAGGTGGGTGGGTAGGTTGACTTTTTGAGAGAGTCCGAGTGATGATATCGTATTGGCTATGGTAGATGCATGTAAATCTGCTGCGTCGTTGAACCCTAGGTTGAGGTCCCCTAGTAACAGTAGTTGTGAGGTGGTTTTCACATTGTTAGAGATTAGGTTGTGTAGATCTTCCTTGAATGTTCCAAGTGGACCTGGTGGTCTGTAGATCAGGTGGATAGTGAGGGATTGGGTGTGATTTATGGGGAGTTTGGCAGTGAGGGATTCACACGACTGCAGAGTTTGGGTCGGGGCTAGTCTGAGAGCTAAGCTTGCTTTGGATATGATGGCGATGCCACCGCCCCGGTTGCCTACCCGGTCCTGCCTAGATATAGTGTAGCCGTCTGGGATGGCCAGCATTAGAGATGGGCCTGCTGCATTGTGGAGCCATGTTTCGGTTAGGGCAATAAAGTCTAATTTATCTTTGATAATTAGGTCTGCTATATCGAGGGCATGTGCGACCAATGATCTGGTATTGAGGAGAGCTCCTTTGTAGGAGTGTACATCTGTTTTTACCGAGATGTTTGTATGAGTGATAAGTTTGGACTTGGTTGTGGGTATAGTGGTGCCTTTGGTGGACCTTTTGGCTTCGCATTTGGAATCAGACAGGGATCTTCGGGGCGGCTCATAAAGTTTAGAGAGTCTGGCGCGAAGTTTGTTGTTTCTTTCGGTGGTAGGGCATGGGTGGGAGGCAAGGGTTTTGGGTCCTGACTTGCAATAATATCTTGGGTAGGAAGGGTCAGGATAGTACCTAGTTGTGTAGGAGTTGTAGGTGAGATTGGAGCCTGGCTGGGGAGGGGGGGCTCCTGAGTCAGTCTCCTGGATGGGAGTGTCTGGGGATGCGGGCGTGGCCATTGCACAGAAGATGAGTAAAATGGTTAGCATTTTCTACAGTACTGCGCTGGCGTTGTGTGGGGGTGGGAGTAGCAATGTAGGTGCTATTTGGGAGATGGGGTGGGCAGGGGCGAGAAGCAATACAAATACGTATCATTCAATTCAGGCAAAGGCAGTAAAGGTGCAATATGCAGATAGGGTAGTAATGCCTAGATTCAGTTTGTGGTTAGGGGGTGAACTTTGGGTTGCGGTAGGAGCTCAGTAGTCTCTGGGAGGACATGGGTGGCTATGTAATCAGAGCATGTGCAGGAATAGTGGTAGCCAGCGAATATACAGTGGGCTATCACCTAGATTCAAATAACACAATTGGCAATAATGCAGTGGGGTATTACCTAGGTTCAAGTAACACAATAGGCAATGATGCAGTGGGGTATTACCTAGATTCAAATAACACAATTTGGCAATGATGCAGTGGGGTATCACCTAGATTCAAATGACACAATTTGGCAATAATGCAGTGGGGTATTACCTAACAGTCATGCACACGGGTTATGCATTTGGTTACTATTTCCTGGGGTTTCCTTGGGTGTCACAGACACACATGATGCTGGAGACAATGGTAGCTGGCAGTAATGCATTAGTGAAGGCCAAAAGTTACCTAGAATAAGGTGGGCATAGGGTATTGCAGACGGCAGATTTAGGCATAAACAGGCACAGAAACAGGTGTCAGGTGGCAGCGTTAGATTACCTGGAGCGGTAGGGGCAGAGTTCCTGGCCCCTGGCTCCTAACAGGCACCCAACAGGCCTTAGTGTGGCCTTCGTGAGGGCCGGCGTATCCGCCTGCCGGCGGATGCTCCAACGTAGAAGGAGGCGGTCTCAGCCTCGTTTTGGCGCCGCGCTGCGCCCGGCATAGAGAGGTCAGGCAGGCCTCGAAGACCTGATCAGGCAGGTCTCTAGGGACCTCCTCGTTGATGCTGGCGGCTTCAGGGAGGGGGAGAGGGCTCCTGAATGATGACAAGACAGAGCTCATCATCTTAGGTTCCCCCGCTAATATCAACAAACTAGGCCTTGAATATGCCGAATTCAACATAGATGGCAATCTCATTGGAGTATCCAGGGAAGTAAAAACCCTCGGCTTTTATCTAGATGCCACTATGTCTTTCACTAAACAGGTCAACTCACTAGCATCTACCACTGCGTACACCTGCAAATTAATAAGGGCAGGCAGACCATTCCTATCCAATGACAGCTGCTTGATCCTGGCAAGAGCACTCATACTATCTAGGCTCGATTATTGTAATGCCCTCTATAGTGGCTCTAACAAAGCCATTATCCACAGGCTTCAAATCCTACAAAACAATGCCTTGAGAACTGCCCTCGGCATTAATAAGAGAGATCATATCTCTACCACCAGACGCCAACAGAAATGGCTATCCACAGACAACAAAATCAAACTAAAGTTGGCCTCCCTAACCCATAAAGCCCTCAACAATGCCGCCCCCAGCTACCTGATGGACAAGGTAAAGAGAAAGTCCTCCATCCGACAAACAAGAACTATCAATTCCAACCGCCTGATAATTCCGAGATTCAAACTCTCCACCATTGGTGGGAACAGTTTCCCGGTGAAAGCTGCCATGCTCTGGAATTCGCTGCCACACAACCTAAGAGCTGACCAACCATACTTACACTTTAGAAGACACCTCATCAGTCACCTTAACTCCAATAACCCTTGTATGTAGCTGCACTTTCTATACCTAGGCATAGATAGTGATACCTTGTTCGCGACCTCGCCCTCGCCTCTAACAGCCCTTACAGCACACATCTGTACACTTACCTCCTGCATAGATATTGACCTTTTATGTATGAAGATTTGTATACATTTCCATACCTCCTATTCCTGTAATCCTGAATATTTTTTCTCAGGAGTACCCGCCTCTAACAGCCCTGTACATATTTGTATATTTGTATATTTACCCCTGCATAGATATTGACTTTGTATGTATGAAGATTTGTACATTTCTTATTCTGTAATTCTGATTATCTCTATCACTACCTCTAAGTGTATATTTCTGCAACATTGTAAGCTTCGAATTATCTTCTGACTGCGCCCTGTTGCCCCTGGGTAAGGTGCGCCATACAAATAAATAAACAAACAAACAAACAAACCCCCACCCCCCAGCAGTCAGGGGCACCTGCCAGCAGGCCCCCACTCATGTCCCCCAGCACCCAGCAGTCAGGGGCCCCTGCCAGCAGGCCCCCACTCATGTCCCCCAGCACCCCCACCCCCAGCAGTCAGGGGCCCCTGCCAGCAGGCCCCCACTCATGTCCCCCAGCACCCCCACCCCCAGCAGTGAAATGGCGATTCCATGACACAAACCAAAAGTCAACTATGTACATCAACACATGTCCGCCACACGAAGGCAGGCGGTCGCGTCCCTGCGCATTAAAAAAATGTGCGCTATCAAAAAGCACGTATATACAGCTCTGATGAATTTCCCATACTGTGGCCCTCCAGGACAAATGACGTGCAAAGGGGTACGCGACAAACACGGACACCCGCTGTGTCAACAATAGCGTGTATTTCCTGGGTGCGCGGGAAGTTTCACACACGATTGTGCCTGGGCGAGCGGGGTACGTGTACTTCAGGGGCTCGCAGGAAGTTGGGCTCGCCGGAAGTTGGGCTCGCGTGAAGTTTTACACGTGATTGGGCCTGTGCGAGCGGGGTACGTGTAAATCTGGGGTGGGCGGGGAAGTACAGGAGGCAAATGCGCAGAACGCCAACACGCACGCACCAAAAAAGACACGCTAATCCGGAAACACATACGCCAGCAGGAAGCAGACGTACGTGGATCCGCGCAGCATAAAAGTGTGCGCAAACAACAAGCAAGCTCAGACGCCAAGAAGAACATACCGTTCCTAGCAGCAGTGGTCGTAGGATACCGCAGGAGGAGGAGGAGGAGGATAGTCAGGCCCAGAATTTTCACACCCAGAACCAGCCTTTTTGGCATGCCTGATGACCAGGTGTATGGGAGGTACAGGTTTCCACCTCACATAATACTCGACCTGGTCAGTGAGTGGGAGGATGACCTCACATCACCCACCCTCTGCTCCCAAGCACTCAGCCCCCTGGAGAAGGTCCTCTATGTACTGCACTTTTTGGCCACCGGATCATTTCAGCGGAAAGTGCCATAGTGGGGCAGGTGTCACAGGCCACACAGTCACGCTGCCTACACCAGGTCTTGGCCATCATGACTGCACGCCCATCAGTGCGCAGGCACATATACCTGCCCAGAACACCTGCAGAAAGGCTGGCTGTCGTCCAGGATTTCTACGGGGTGGCACAATTCCCCAAAGTCCTAGGTGCCATTGATTGCACCCATGTGGCCCTATATCCCCCAGGGCATCAGAGCACATCTAGACAAACCGCAAGCACTGGCATTTCATCCATCAACGTGCAGGTAGTATGTGATGCCAAGGGAATCATCACCTCAGTATATGCCAACTATCCAGGGTCCACCCACGACAGTTTCATTTACAGAATGTCAACCCTAAATCGGGACCTAGAAGCTGGGCGGCATGGCGATACATGGTTGCTTGGTGAGTATAAATGCCACAGCACATGCATGCATGTCAGATACTGAGTAATGTCACAACCCCACTAATGATACCCATCACCACCTCCCCAGGGGACAGTGTCTACCCTCTGAGCACCCACATGATGATGCCAATTCGGAACCCCACCACGCCACCCGAGGTAAGATACAACACAGCCTATATTGCAACCCGGGGAATAGTGGAGCGCACATTCGGAGTGCTCAAGTCATGCTTTCGCTCCCTTGACCGTTCTGGTGGGAAGCTGTTATACGCTCCCCCAGTAGTGTGCAGGATCATAGTGGCAGCATGTGTCCTACACAATGTTGCAACACGCCGGGGCCTGCCGGTGGACATGGTGGTGCCCCCACATCCCCAACCACATGCACGCCCGCTGCGCATGGGAGGGGAAAGGGCACGGGGTGAGGCAGCCCAAACACAGCTGGTGGCTAATTACTTCACTTAGAATCACACCCCTGTGGAGTGCACACAGCCCTGCCACATACCAGCTGACAATCAATGATGATGACATGAGTGACAGTCAACTGTCACAGCCATACCATCCTGAGATTGGTCACCTGGAAGTGTCACAATGTGTGCATCCCTACCTACAGAAACACCACCAATGCTGTGTCATCAAAAGCCACATATGCTGCTAAATGCATGACCCCCTTGAAAAATACAACATGAGAACAGTGCCATGTCACCCAACCCCTCCCCAGCACCGCCACCCAACACACCATGGCATGTCATGCTATGTGAGAGCAAACAAAGCAGTCCCAAAAACCTGACACAAGTGTCACATAGTACAGTGTCCCTAATGGAAACTGGCCCCACACAATATGCTCCTAGTAATGTTGAACTAACAACACACATGACCAAATACTTACCAACTAAACAATGCATCTAGACAAGTTCAAACATTTCTAAAACATGACAGTACTAAGTTAAAGTAGTCATAGTCATACAACCTGAATATGCCACCACATCACCCCCTTCAAACTGTAGTCTTGCAGCCTTCAAAACTGGTCTGTGTACTGCATACAACATGAACTCCATCTCCAAAGTAGACCGCCTTGTGAAGACATGAGGAATGAACCTGCAAATTCAGAGGGAGACATGGAAGCAAAGTCATACATTAATACACCATGCAGTGTACAATACAGCAACAATATACACAAGGAATGTCTACACAGTATTGACTACAGACTGCCCACACAGCTCATGGGAGCCCAACGTCACTGTGTACATCACTGTCACTTGGTCACACCCTCTGCAAGCCCATGGAAACGGGAAGCAGGAGGGGTGTGTGTAACGCTCACCTGATTCTCGCAGAGGCGCCGGTCTTGACTGGGCGACTACCGTATCTTCAAAGGTGATGTGTATCACCCGGTTGGCTCTTTGGGCTGGACCTCTGTGCACTGTATGCCTGACGTGTAGAGTAAGATGTCTGCAGATAGAAAATATGGGGTTAATGAACTGGGGTTATTGGGGTGTCCCTATCTCTTTCCTCTTCTCCTCTCCTGTAGACCCCCAAAGGTTAACGCTCTCACCTTAGGTAAGTGAATGCCGAGCTCTCCATCTGCCTCGGGGCAGGGTGCTGTAACCAGTTTCTTCACTGGATAGGTAGCGCAGGCCTCTTGACTTCAGAGGACTGCTGTCCGTCGTTTACTGCACGAACGGTAAGTTTCGAGTCATTCAAATGTCTTTAAAGTCTTTAGTAATGATGTCTCTTGTTTTGCAGGGTTCCGGTGATGGCGGATGACGGGCTGAAGTGAGTTGAAGATGGAGCCCGTGTGATGAATAGAAGCGCCTGGAAGCACGTAAGTAAGCGCTTGTTGCCTGCTTCACTATGCGCTCTAACTGTCTTTTTATTTTGCAGGTACGAGTTCGGAGCGGCTGCAGGGTGCCGGAATACCCACTGGATTAGATGTGGAAAGGAGTAATGGCACGTGAGTATTAAAGTTCCCCAATGTCTTTAAACGCACCTTGTTTTGTCTTTCAGATGCGGGATGCAGCGCCGAAGGCCTCCGGAGCGTGCGAAGAGTTGGTAAACTTTTGTCTTTCAGATGCCGGAATGCAGTGTGAAGACCTCCGGAGCGCACGAAGAGTAGGTAAGCCTTTGCCTTTCAGATGCCGGAATGCTAACCTGTTCTTTCTTGTCTTTATAGGTGTTGCTGAAGACTGGATTCAGGATGGTAAGCCTTTGCCTTTCAGATGCCGGAATGCTAACCTGTTCTTTCTTGTCTTTATAGGTGTTGCTGAAGACTGGATTCAGGATGGTAAGCCTTTTTCCTTAGGCCCAGGACCGGATGCAGAAGACACGATGAGCGTTCTGCTGCAGAGGTTGCAGAATAACGCAAAGCAAGATTCATCCACCGGGTGTGGTTTAAATAGCCTCCTGTAGTGCTTAGGTGTCTCCTTCCACAGCCACGCCTAAGTAAGAAAAGAGTTCCTGGTAAGAAAAGAGTTCCTGCCTTCCAGAAGAGTTCCAGTGTTCTGAATCTAGGGAGTGGCTCCAGCCCCACCCAACAGGAAAAGTAGTTCCAAACAGAAGAGGATCAGAGGCTCAACTGGCAGGCAAGTAAGCAGCATGGTCTGCTGAAGGTAAGTCCACCCAAGCATTATGAGCCCGGCGCTTCCAGCGCTGGGACTGGGCATATTTATGAGCCTGGTGCCACTGGCGCCAGGACTGGGTCCAAAAGGTCCCAATTGGGACTGGTTGGCACTCGGAACCTGGGTTATGGATCTGCTTCCAAGGGAGTTGGGAAAACCCTGACCTTTTGGAAGCAGAGATCATGACAGTACCCCCCCTCAAGGCCCCTCCCAAACCGGGCTTCTCCGGGGGTTTTGGCTTGTCAGGAAATGTTCGGTGAAATCTTTTGATTAGGCGAGGAGCGTGGACATATTCAGCAGGTTCCCAGGATCTCTCTTGGGGGCCGTAGCCTTTCCAGTCAATTAGGTAGAATAGTTTAGATTTGGAGATCTTGGAGTCCAGAATGCTTTTGACTTCAAACTCGAGTTCTCCATCCACTAGGATAGGTTTTGGAGATTTGGTTAGTCGGGTTTGAGGTTGCACGGGTTTTAATAGAGAGACGTGGAAGACCGGATGTATCTTCATGTGCGGGGGCAAGTCCAACTTGACCGCTACTGGGTTTACTATGGTAGTGATGGAATAGGGACCAAGGTATCTTGGGTTGAATGTGCGTGGCCCTTTTAGAGATAGATATTTGGTGGATAACCAGACTTGATCCCCTACTTGATAGTGAGGGGCTTCCTTCCGATGTTGATCTGCTCCTTTCTTGTATTGTTCTTTAGCCCTTTGAAGGTGAGAAACAGCTTCCTTAAAGGCTTGGGTGATTGTAGAATGCAGGTAGTCTACTGCTGGTGTTTCAAGATCTTGGAGGGGATCCAACTCCGAGGTTCGAGGGTGACTGCCGTACAAAAGAAAAAACGGGGTTTTCCCAGTTCCCGAATGGACAGAGTTATTGTAGGCATACTCGGCTATCCAAAGGATATCTTTCCAAGTTTTTTCAGTTTGTTGCAGCATGCAGCGTAAATACTGTTCCAGAGTTTGATTGGTCCTCTCGGTTTGTCCGTCGGTCTGAGGGTGGTGACTGGTCGATAGTCTCACATCAATTTGAGCCGATCGACAGCAACTTCGCCAAAAATGAGAAATAAATTGACTACCTCGATCCGAAATTAGAACCAAAGGAAAACCGTGCAGTCGGACGATGTTTTCGAGAAATTCTCGGGCCAGAGTTGCTGCTGTTGGCAAGCCTTTGAGCGGAATGAAATGCGCCATCTTGGAGAATAAGTCCACGATTACTAGAATCGTATTGTATCCAGAGCATGGAGGTAGATCGGTGATGAAGTCCATAGAAAGCGTATGCCAAGGGCGAGGTGGGATGTCAATAGGGCGTAAGAGGCCTGCTGGTCTTTCCTTTTGACTCTTGTTTTGGGCGCATACTCCACAGGACATTATAAAGTCTCTGATATCTTTTTTCCAAGACGGCCACCAGAAGTAGCGCTTGATCTTTTCTGAGGTCTTGGCTATACCGGGATGACCTTCCATTAAAGAGTCGTGATAACAAGAGATTACTTTTTTCTGTAAATCTGTGCTGGGTAGGTATAATCGTTCTTGGAAATACAATAAGTTGTCCTTTACTGCAAAGTCCTTTCCCTGCAGATGCCAATTCTGTATGTCGCTGGAGTTACAAGTTGCCTGGCTTTATCCTTAACTTCCTCTATGGATTCTGTGGCGATTACACCCAGAATTCTTTGTTCGGGAATGATTGGTACAGGTTTAGGGTTGACCAAGTGTTCTTCCACTCCCATCCGAGAAAGGGCATCGGCTTTACCGTTCTTTGTACCAGTTCGATAGGTAATTATGAAGTCAAACTCGGCAAAGAATAATGCCCAACGGAGTTGTCTAGAGGATTGGGCTTTTGCGGTCTTCAAATATTGCAGGTTTCGGTGATCCTTTATCACAGTAACGGTGTGTCGGGCCCCCAGCAGATAATGCCGCCAAGCCTTAAAGGCAGACTTGATAGCCAGAAGTTCCTTGTCAGTAATCGTGTAATTGATATCAGGAGGCGAGAATTTGCGGGACCAAAATGCCACGGGATGCAACTGATTGGTTACCGGGTCCTTTTGTGATAGAACTGCCCCCATGGCAAGGCTTGAAGCATCAGTTTCCACGATGTAGGGGAGTTCGGGGCGAGGGTGTTTTAAGATTGGTGCAGAGATAAATTTAGTCTTCAAATCCTGGAAAGCTTGTTCCGCCTCGGTAGACCATTCAAAACGTTTGTTTTTCTTTAACAAGGCAGTGATGGGCTGGACTATTCGAGAGAATTCGGGGATAAACCTGCGGTAAAAGTTAGCGAAGCCTAACATGCTTTGCACACCTTTTACGGAGGATGGTGATGGCCATTTGAGAACTGCATCGGCCTTCTTTGAATCCATACGCACTCCGCCAGGTGATAATATGAATCCCAAGAATTCAACTTCAGTCACGTTGAAAACACATTTTTCCAACTTAGCGAAAAGTTTGTGTTGACGCAATCTTTCGAGGACCATTTTCACGTGTTTCCGATGTTCAGATTCCGATGAAGAATAAACGAGGATGTCGTCAATGTAAACAACAACACATACATCTATGAGCTCTCTGAGGACATCGTTCATAAAATATTGAAAGGCGGCCGGGGCATTGCAAAGTCCGAAGGGCATGACCTGATATTCAAATAGCCCATACTTGGTGCGGAAGGCCTTCTTCCATTCATCGCCCTCTTTTACTCGTACCAAGTGGTAAGCTCCTCTAAGATCCAGCTTTGTATATATGCATGCTTTTCTGACTTGGTCCAGGAGTTCAGGGATCAAAGGTAACGGATATCTATTCTTAACGGTGATCTGGTTCAGGGAGCGATAATCGATACAAGTTCTAAGGTCTCCTTCCTTTTTTGGAACGAAGAACAAAGCTGAAGAAGCAGGGGACTTGGAAGGACGAATAAACCCATTTGCCAGGTATTGATCCAGGTATTGTCGAAGGTGAAGGTTCTCAGGCTCGGTGAGGGCATAAATTCTACTACAAGGAGGAGTAGATCCAGGTATCAGGTCTATCTGGCAGTCATAAGACCTATGAGGAGGTAGAGAGTTAGCCTGATCCTTCCGAAAAACATCTTGGTATTCTAGGTATTCGGGAGGTAACTGGGGAGTCTCTGAAGAAATTGCGGCCAGTGCAACACCAGGTGGAGGGTGACAAGTAGAGACACATTCTGGAAACTGGACCGTTCTTGCTCGCCAATCGATCAGAGGATTGTGTTTCTCTAACCAAGGTATTCCTAGAATAATCTGAAACTGAGGGGCCTTGATCACATCGAACACGATCTTCTCATGGTGTCCATCTTGACTTACTAGCGTCACCTCTTGAGTGGTATGCGTTACTGGCCCGGAGGCTATCTCCGTACCATCCACCGTAGTAATGACGTCCTTTACAGCCTTGGGACAAATAGTTAGATTCATCCTCAAAACCATTTCATGATCCACATAATTGCAGATGGCACCGCTGTCGACGTAAGCTTCAATTGCATGTAATCGATCCGGATTATCAGGGCTAATGAGGACCATAGGTATCACGAAATGCGAGGTCACGGAACTGGTTTTCACGCTCGGCAAGAGGACCTCTATTCTTGTCGGGCGAGGTCGTTTCCCTGCTCAGAGTTTGTAACTTTGGTAACTGCAGCTCCTACTGCCTTCTTGGCAGGTTTCAACGGACAGTCTCGAAGAAAGTGCCCTGAGTTTCCGCAATATAGGCATAATTGCAACTGTTTCCTCCTTTCCCGCTCCCTTTGTGTTAGAGGACCTTTCAGACCCCCTATTTGCATGGGTTCCCCGGAGTCTACTCCTTTGGAAGGAGTTGGCGGTTTGGAAAATACTCGAGCATCAAACTTGGAACGATCGGCCTTCCTGTTCTGCAGCCTGTGATCTATTTGAACGACCAAGTCTATATAATCCGAACAGTCTTGTGGGGGATTCACTACTTGGGCTAAAACGTCTTTGAGCTCTCCACGTAGACCTCTATAAAACAGCGTAATCCTTTTGTCCTCAGGCCATTGAGTTTCCACTATTAGTCTATTGAAAGATGCAATATAAGCCAAAAGGTCTTGATTACCCTGTCGCAACGAAAGAAGCTCATTGTCCAAGGCCTGCCCCTGTGAATGTCTTGCGAACAGTTTTTCCATACTAAGCTGAAAGGCTTGAAAATCATGGAGAACCGGATCATCTTGATTAACTAGAGGGATCGACCAGTCTGCCGCATTGCCACTAAGGTACGAAAGTACAAAAGCTACTTTTGCTTGATCAGTTGGAAAGGCTGCTGGCCGGCATAAGAAGTGCAACCGGCACTGATTGATAAATACTGCAAACCTCTTTGGGTCACCAGAAAATCGTTCGGGCGGAGCCAGAGGTACATTCCCAGGTAGGTTGATCTGCACTGGATTCATAGAGGATGTTGAAGGAAGATTTGCCCCTGATGCGGGTAACGGGGTCTGTCCGGCTTGTGACTGTAGCACTTGTCTAGCAAGATTGTCTGTTCTCTCCTTGGAAATAATTAGTTCCCTTCTTATAGCATTCGTTTCCTGACGAGCTGCATGCACTTCTGCCCTTAGTTCCCCAAGTAACCGGGCTAGGGGGTCAGTATCCGAGGTTTCCATAGCGCCTGGGCGAGAGTTTTGCGGTAGGCTTTGCGTTCTGTAACGCTCACCTGATTCTCGCAGAGGCGCCGGTCTTGACTGGGCGACTACTGTATCTTCAAAGGTGATGTGTAGCACCCGGTTGGCTCTTTGGGTTGGACCTCTGTGCACTGTATGCCTGACGTGTAGAGTAAGATGTCTGCAGATAGAAAATATGGGGTTAATGAACTGGGGTTATTGGGGTGTCCCTATCTCTTTCCTCTTCTCCTCTCCTGTAGACCCCCAAAGGTTAAGGCTCTCACCTTAGGTAAGTGAATGCCGAGCTCTCCATCTGCCTTGGGGCAGGGTGCTGTAACCAGTTTCTTCACTGGATAGGTAGCGCAGGCCTCTTGACTTCAGAGGACTGCTGTCCGTCGTTTACTGCACGAACGGTAAGTTTCGAGTCATTCAAATGTCTTTAAAGTCTTTAGTAATGATGTCTCTTGTTTTGCAGGGTTCCGGCGATGGCGGATGACGGGCTGAAGTGAGTTGAAGATGGAGCCCGTGTGATGAATAGAAGCGCCTGGAAGCACGTAAGTAAGCGCTTGTTGCCTGCTTCACTATGCGCTCTAACTGTCTTTTTATTTTGCAGGTACGAGTTAGGAGCGGCTGCAGGGTGCCGGAATACCCACTGGATTAGATGTGGAAAGGAGTAATGGCACGTGAGTATTAAAGTTCCCCAATGTCTTTAAACGCACCTTGTTTTGTCTTTCAGATGCGGGATGCAGCGCCGAAGGCCTCCGGAGCGTGCGAAGAGTTGGTAAACTTTTGTCTTTCAGATGCCGGAATGCAGTGTGAAGACCTCCGGAGCGCACGAAGAGTAGGTAAGCCTTTGCCTTTCAGATGCCGGAATGCTAACCTGTTCTTTCTTGTCTTTATAGGTGTTGCTGAAGACTGGATTCAGGATGGTAAGCCTTTGCCTTTCAGATGCCGGAATGCTAACCTGTTCTTTCTTGTCTTTATAGGTGTTGCTGAAGACTGGATTCAGGATGGTAAGCCTTTTTCCTTAGGCCCAGGACCGGATGCAGAAGACACGATGAGCGTTCTGCTGCAGAGGTTGCAGAATAACGCAAAGCAAGATTCATCCACCGGGTGTGGTTTAAATAGCCTCCTGTAGTGCTTAGGTGTCTCCTTCCACAGCCACGCCTAAGTAAGAAAAGAGTTCCTGGTAAGAAAAGAGTTCCTGCCTTCCAGAAGAGTTCCAGTGTTCTGAATCTAGGGAGTGGCTCCAGCCCCACCCAACAGGAAAAGTAGTTCCAAACAGAAGAGGATCAGAGGCTCAACTGGCAGGCAAGTAAGCAGCATGGTCTGCTGAAGGTAAGTCCACCCAAGCATTATGAGCCCGGCGCTTCCAGCGCTGGGACTGGGCATATTTATGAGCCTGGTGCCACTGGCGCCAGGACTGGGTCCAAAAGGTCCCAATTGGGACTGGTTGGCACTCGGAACCTGGGTTATGAATCTGCTTCCAAGGGAGTTGGGAAAACCCTGACCTTTTGGAAGCAGAGATCATGACAGTGTGTGTCTCATGAATCCAAGCATCTAACCCAAACTCAGGACAAGCCTGCATGTGCCCAGCCGGAATACAGTGGATGCCCACGGGAGCCACACAAGGCAACACACTGTCAAATTATTTAAAAATTAAAAAAAACAAAAACATGTAAAATTCAAAAATTCAAAATTCAAAAATCAAAAATCAAAAATGGCCTTGTGGGGCCGGGGGGGGGGCAAAGCCCTGGTATGGTCCTCCATGGCAGCAAGCATGCGGGTGTGGAAGGTCTCGTTCTGGAGGATTATAGTGCGGAGATCCCCATGCAACACCTGACTTGATGCCCGGATCTCCTCTCGAGTTGCCCGCATCTCAGCTGAGAGCGTACTTGTGAGGTTCTCCAGCCGCTGTTCTGCCCTAAAATTAGCGGAAGTCTCAAGCTCAAGAAGAGTCTGCCTGAGGTTATGGAGTTCTTCACTCAGGGCTTCCCTGTGGGCCTGGGACTCTATTGAGATGGATTGGCGCAGAGTCTCCAGTGCCGCCCGTCGGTCCCTGTTGGACGCCAACATGTCTTCCCTGTGTGATTGGCAAATGGAGTCTGTTGCCTGCTGTAGTTGCTCCATCTGCCTTTCAGGGGGGATAATGGAAGTGGCCACCCTCTTCATTGCCTGAGCCATCATTTCAACTGATGCTGACTGTTGGGTTGCCATAGCGTACATGGAGTTCTCCCATACGCTATTGCCTGGTGGCGTACGGCCACTGCGTCGACGGGCACCACACCTGTTTGGGGCAAGGCGATGTGCACGTTGCTGTGCTGGCACCACCTGAGGTTGCAGGACTACATTCCCCCTCTGATCTGCTGGCCCAGGAACAGGATCAGATGCTGTCGAGTGTGACCCTGCATCCGTAACCGCCAAAGGCCCTCTACCAACACTGACATCCCCATAGAGGGATCTACCCCTGGTGCAGGTGGGTTGGCCAGAACAGAATCCCTGCCAGAAACACTTACCTGTGACGGCACATAGGTCTCATCATCCGAATCAGCACCTGAATAGAGGTCTGGGGAGGTGCACCAAGAGACACCCCTGGAAAGTATGGTCTGCAGGAGGATTGGGTTCTCACCCACCACCACACCACATCCCCCGCTGGTGCCCTGTCGTGCCTGGGATTCCTCCTGGGTCTGCACCATCTCGTGAACCTCAAAAGCATCAAGTGCGTCATCCCCTGCAAAAACATGAAAGAGAAAAAATGGAAACAGGCATTAGCACCATAGCACACAAATAGGCTTGTCAAGCTACAGAATCAGTACATGATTCGCACATGTCCCACATGACTATAACCCTCCCATGCCTGCACTGTCACTGAGTAGTAAGGGGAGGCAAAAGGCAGACACTGATGACACCAATATGGGAGAACAACACATTTGCTGCATGCTGGGTAGCACTGCCATCACACATTGGCCTGTGAGTGGCATGTCCAATACACATACATGACACATGGCAGCACACAGATGGCATTTAGCAAAGCCATGGTACATTTGACAAGTACAGCCATATGTCAGTGATTGAGTACTGTCACCCATCCATGTGAGATGGACATGATGACATGAAAAATGCTGCATACTGGGACTAAGTACACATGTGCCACTCACTGCAACACATGCAAGGTACAAGGATACAGTAATAGTTGGCTGATCTATTTTTCCTCACATTGACATTGCAGGAAACATCTGTCATTTTCCACATGCAAACAGGCACTCATCTAAACATTTGTGCTGGCCAATACTCCATCAGCCTGAATGGTCTCATTGTGTACATAACCAGGTAAAGCACTGCCCCAGTGTGGCCAGTAAACAATGACCGAAGCATGTCACAATATGGTTGATAAATGTCTAGTAAAAAAGAGAGTGGAAAATATTATCCTGAAGGCACACTTACAAATTCTGACCAATGTGGTTGCAAGATGGCAGTACAAGGTCAACTGCACAATTGTGGACCTAATAGGATACTGTGGGCAGAAGGGATGCAGTCATAGCCAAATACAAGGTACGTGATCTCATGTGAGGAAGGAAATGGGTGACCCATAACACTCTGGAGTACACACCCTCACCTGCACTCAATCAGAACCCGTCACCCAAAATACATACACATGCACTACACACACACGCATGAGCACTTACCGGACAATGCTTCGTAATCAGGTAGCTCTCCCACACCTCGGATCTGTTCCTCTGTGACGAAGGTCCCAGCAACAGACTCATGTTAAGTGAGTTTGTTGTCCTCTTGTGGAGACCCACTGCCAGTCACCAGAGTAGCGGCATGATTTGAGGCCAGCTTGTCCTTTGCTCTGCGTTTCAGGTCGTTCCACCGCTTGTAGCAATCATCAGCTGAGCGCCTCAAAAATCCAAGGGCACTTATGTGGTTGGCGATGGTCTGCCATTGCGCCTTACGTTGACCTTGGACCCTGCAGTCACCACCATTTCGTGGCTATGTTGCGACACATAGCTCACAAGTGCATTAAGCTCCGCGTCATTAAAGCAAGGCTTCCTTGACGTGCCGGAGTGTGTAGCCGTGCCTGAAGTCTCAGCCGGTCGTGCCAGTTCACCCTTGTTCCTCTTTTTAGAAGGTGGAGCAGAGCCAGAGTGGCTAACGCCGCTCTGGTCAGTAGGGGCAGAATCACCGGTGGACTCGGTTGTTGGAGTGTGCAAATGGACATTGACCATAGGACTTGGTGCAGGCATTGTCTGAAGTGTGATGTTGGCAGGGGGAACATCAGTATGATGGACCAGGACCGACACTGTCCTGGCTGGGA
Source organism: Ambystoma mexicanum (assembly GCF_040938575.1). Taxonomy (NCBI): domain Eukaryota; kingdom Metazoa; phylum Chordata; class Amphibia; order Caudata; family Ambystomatidae; genus Ambystoma; species Ambystoma mexicanum. The sequence goes on from NC_090927.1 coordinate 340,027,198, forward strand.
GAGTCAGAGCTGGGGCGGATGGAGCTGCAGCTGCCCCTGCAGCCTCACCACGCTGCACACTTGGGGCAGCATATGACATAGCTGCCCCAGATCCATGTGCCTTGGTGACAACTTGCACCGCCACACGTGGCCTAGACTTGCTGACCTGGAAGTCAGCCAGGAAGTCATCCTGTGCCAGGTCAGGTGCCACAATGGGCTGGTCCAACAGGGGCTGAGCTGGGATGGTCTCAGCCGCGTTTCCCTCAACCCTGGGGGGGAGTATGGGTGTCCCTGATTGGTCCTCCACACATTGAGGTATAGGGGCACCCTGCAAATCCTGGCCACGTCCCCTACCGTGCCCACCTCTCCACCTTTTGAAGGTTGGCCACCTTTGCCTCCCTTACCGCTTGGTCGCCTCCCAACCATGGCACTGATGTTGTTGTGGGTATGGGAGGAGCAGTAAACTATTGTCCTGGGCAATTGGGGGTCAAAGGGGTAGGGTACTAGATTGAATTTGTACCCTAGTGCTCTAAGAAGGCAACCCAAAAACAAAAATAAACGTGCATGCAACCCCTCTTAAACCACGTGCGTGGAAAAATGAAACCTACACTACGCTGTGGCACCCAGAAACACAAAAATAAGCGTACACGTAATACACGCAGCCTACAATGACCTCTGAAGGGGAGTGCAACACACGGGGCAAGCACAGTTGCTAAGTACGTGCGGAACTCACCGTCTGCCTGGAATAAGAACTTGAAAAATAAGCTGTCAGAGGTAACTGGGAGTGCGAACTTGAAACGCTGTGAAGTAATCGCGTATGAACCAACAAGTAGTACAGAATTCACCCACTCGCTCTCCACGAAAAGCACGTACAAGAAAATGGCATTCTACATGTACCTTTTAAACCGGCCCACACGTACACGTCACTTATGCGTGTACGCGTCCTTTCCTCCAATTACACGCGCTGACACTCGGACGTGCAGCTTTTCCACGTGTGCTCTGTCATCACGTGCTATGACAGAAACACCCGCGCGTGTCATGTCACAGACACGCTTACGCGCTAAGGGCCTTTGGTCCAATGAAATCGCGTACGTGCGCTGACGCGCTTACGCGCTAAGGGCCTTTCCTCGAATTACACGCTGACGTGCAAGATTTTCACGTGCCAAATCACTCCGTATCAAGCTGGCCACGCGTTCACACACGGAAGACCATGCTCCTGCCCAGAAGGCCGAATTACTGCCCCCCAGAGCCCCGAGCACGGTCCCACCTGCCATCTGCTGCTGCCTGATTGCCTGCTGCCCACGTGCCCTGCCATTTTCTGCCTGCACGCCAGCCAGAGGTGCTGTTGTTGTGACCACCCCTGCTGGAACCGAAGACTCCCGACTGCTATTCCATCACTCCACAGCCCAGCCCCAGGACCCAGTTGCCCACCCACACCTGCCTCTGGGGTTGCCATGTCGGGCACTACACCATCTGGCACCACTGGCAACCCCCAGCCAGAGAGGCAGAGGGCCACCAGCTTCACTGCCACCGAAGTTGGTGTCCTGGTGCAGCAAGTCCTGTGGCAGTATGATGCCCTCTTCGGAAGTTCGGCCGCCGACAAGGAAGGACGGACTCGGATCTGGACGGACATCGTGACTGCCATCAACGCGGAGGGGGTGGCAGTCCGCGACTTCCAACATGTTAAGAAGCGCTGGGAGGACTTCAGGTCCTGGAACGCATATGCCCAGCGCTCCACGTCCAGGTCCTTGAGAGGCAGACCCGTCTGGAGTCGAGCAGTAAGTGTACATGCATACTGATTGGAAGCTGTGCGTGTGGTGGTGTGCCAGTAGTGTGCAGGTTGTACATGTGGGTTTGTAGGGCCATGTATGGATGTGTACATACAGGGCTGTGAGGCTGACACATGCAAGTCCTTTCATGTGTGAGACACATGGATGGTGTATGTGTGGGTAAGCATGCAGGCCAAATGCAGATGTGTGAGCACACATGTTTGGATTACTGTGTATGTAAGTTGGCATGGTTGTGGTGTCACACATGGATGTTGGTTCCAGCTGCATGTATCTGCACCGTGTACATGTGCATGTGTGTGTATTTGACATGGGTGCAAAAGTGATGCAACATGGATGCATGTGAGACTGATATTTAGAAGACTGATTGCCAGATGTGACATGGATGCCAATCTCATCACTGCGACAGCTGGCGGAGGTGTAAACATGCATGTAAGTGTGGTGGTGTGTGTGCATGTCTAGTGCACTCCCTGTGTTTCATGTGATGTCTGGCTCACCTTTGGCTGCTCATGCTGTGTATGTGTATGGATGGTGCTGGCTGTTGCAATATGGCTGCGGAATAGCTCATGTGTGTGAGTTGCAATGACATGTGTGTTGGGGATTGTGATGCCATGTCTGAAGTTTGACAATGCCATTCATGTACAACTGTCATGTGTGTATGAGTCCATTGTACAGTGCCCTGATGCCTGTCTCCTATCTCTCCCTGTCTGCAGCGTCAACTGACGCAAGGCCCGGCTCCTCTCCCTGGTTGTCATCTAGTCGGGGAGTGAGGAGTCCGGTGCCGCGTCCCAGGTCGCAGCTGCCGAGGGGAGGTCCAAGAGGCGGAGGTTGGAGTTGGACACCAAGACAGCCGAAGGGGCAGCTGAGACCCCACAGGGCCCGACGGAGGAAGATGGCACGGAGTCATCCAGGTTGGTGGGGGGTTTGGTGGAGGAGGAGGCCGTGCAAGGGACAGAGATGGGGTCTGGAGGTGGGGATTCCACTGGTGCTAGTGGTGCAGTGCAGGGGCAGGGACAGGAGGCAGCACAGGCCGCCGCGGAGGTGCCTGTGTGTAATCCTGTCCCCGATCCTGTGACTGCATCATCCTGCACCAGCAGGGATACCTACGTCCAGACCCATTCTCTGGGAGGGGATTGGCTTACACCAACTGGCCTTCCTCTCCCTGCGGATGTGGCTATCCGGCACCGGGTTGAGCCTGTCCTGGGTGGGGTGGCGTTGCATCAGCGTGCCATGCGAGCTGACCTGCAGTATTTTCATGAGGAGACTGCACGTATTCTCGCATGGCTCGTTGACCGCGTTGACCCACTGGGACAGCTCACCAGGGCCAGATTTCTCCATTTTCTGGACCTTGTTCCGACCCCCTCCTCAACTGAGCCCCCTATGTGCCAGTCATCCTCCGTGCCATCTTCCCACCCATGTGTCACCTGGGTGCCCTGTGGAGCTGCCTCTGACCCTGCTGCCAGGCTGGTGGAGGACAAATCCCTGCCACAGTCGGGAGTCGGACGTCCAGCAGGGGTGGCCACCTCAACAACTGCACCCCAGCTGGAGGAGGATGTGCAGGCAGCAGGATCCAGGGCACAGGCAGCGGTACAGCAGCAGCAGCAACAAGGTGTGAGCCATGATGGCTCGGGGCCTTCATCATCGGAGGGGCAGGCATCGGGCATAGGGCAGGAGGACCCTGGACGGCAAGTGTCTTCCGTGTGGCAGCAGTTGGGCCATGCGATAGATGCGGAGCGGCAGCAGGCGTAAGAGGCACGGCTCACGATGGTCAGGGCAGCGAACTCCATGCGTAGGGCCCTGAGGTGGGCCGAGTGCCCCGAGGCCATCCGCAGGGACCTGGAGTTCCAGATGTCATCCCCTGCGAATCCTCGGGCCATGGAAGAGGACCGCCTCCGGGACATCGAGCAGGAGTTCGATGATGCCCTGGCCCGGGACATCAACATGTGAGCCGTTGGACTTGCCCGCTGCCCTTGTAAATAGTTAGATAGTGTTAGGTTTCCTTTGGTTTTTTCTTTATTTTGGTTGCCCTTGGACAATGCACCACGTTTCTGTATATAGTTTTTTTTATTAGGTAGTAGTTTTTGGTAGGTTTCATTTCTTAAGTTGGGCTCATGGACCCTGGATTCTTCAATTGTATATAGTTTTACATTGGATTGATTTTTTTAATATTTTTTTTTGTGTTCACCATGGAGCAATGGTTTTTACTTTTTATTGAGTGTAAATCTTCACATTTGAACTCGTATATCCCCCATGCACATGCAACAGTTGCTCAACAGCGTTGTCATCTAATCTAATATGCAGCTTGTTTTGCTCTCTCATCCAATAGCTGGACATCCGTCTCTGTTACATACACCTTCCCGACAGCTGTCCACCCTTTAAATTTCATTTGACCCTAACATTAACCTAACAGTTCTATTTTTCACATATCCTACCCTCCTGGTTTAATGTCCACTGGCATTAGATCATGTACCCTTCCTCCCTGTTGTCTCTGGAATACATTCTTCTCTATTAAAGTCACTTTTGCCCCTGAATTGACCATCATTCTCAAGACCCTCCAGATCACCTCTATGTTTGCCACAGAGCTTTCCTAGTCCTCATCATCCCCAATTACATTCAGCATGTTGAATCTGGGTTACGTTCATTCTCCTCTTTGGACGATGTGTACTTAGCTCCACTGACAAACTGTACACTTCTCTTGTTTCCAGACTGATACTGGTTCTCATAATTCCTAAGATAGTTTGCAAAATGCCCCAACCTTTTACACTTGGTACATACTACTTTCTGTCCTGGACACACATTGAAACATGCCAGATGATTCTTGCTCCCACAACGAAAGCACAGTCTGTCTCATTTGAATTTAATCATTTTTTTCTGAGGTAACCATTCTTTATTCCTTGGACTGCTCTACACTGACATTGCATGCCCTCCTATGCTCTGGGGTTTGCTCATGGTTTTGTCTTTCCGCTATATTCGCAACACCTTGCATCACACCTTTGACAACTTGCTCACTCAAGCCATGGAGTTGTCCACTCTTTTAGCAATTGGTGAAATGTGTTCTAGGGTCAGGTCGTCTTTCAGCCACAGTTCCTCGCATACGCAATTGTTTCTACAATGTATTATACACTGGTCCAACATGTGTTCATTAAAACGATTCCGAACTTGCATGTCAAGGCCAAATGCCTAAGAGCAGTAACATAACCTTCAGCAGACACACCGCTTTCCTGCACAAATGTGCCAAAAATTCTAGCATTCCAAAATGGTGCTCATTTTAGGATTGAAATGTATATCCAACTTCACTAGTGCAAATACCAGTTCATACCCTCAATGTCTGCTTCTCCCTCACATATATATGGTAAAGTCTCATATACACTTCGTCCTTCATATTCAAGGAAAAGCATTAATAGTGACAAGGTCCCATCCACCACAAACCCTGTGCTGCAGGTTGCATGTTTGTAGTGCAAGAGCCCTTTCGTCCATTGAGCCGACTTTACTTTTGTCAGGCCCAGAGATGGCAAACATACAATTGGCCCTGGTACATTCTGCTTGGCCATCTTCGCTTCCTCTTTCCTTGTTATATTACTATCTTTTAATGTTACACCCTCCTACTGTAAAGGGTTCAACATACCTCTAAGTTGTCCAGTCCAGTATTTGAGTTTGTTGCCGAGTTTTGTAGACCAATGTCTAATTATCTTCCCCATTCCTTCGACGTGCTCCAATACATTGGTGAGAAGTTCTCCTGTTTTGTCAAGGGGTTGCCTGGGGCAACCTGGGCGTTCTGGATAGTCCGTTGCTGCTTTTTTTGGGTCTGCACAGCATGCACAAAGGTGATTTTCTCTGAAGTGCAACTGCCTTTTCGTTCTGTGGATTGAGGCTATCATGTGCACCGATGCACAACACTACCTGGTTTTTGGTGATCGGTCAGTGATTTTGATGATTGATGCTGAGGAAGCTGCTCCTGGATTTTTAGAATGTAGCAATTAATTTCTAGCACATTGGGAAGGATACATAGATGGGTACATTGATTGATCAATAACAGTGGTTCAGTGACAGTCAACTGATTTGAAGCCTGGATTATTAAGTTTAAAAGTCAATTAGAAATCTTTGATGCACTTTTGAAAAAGCTCTGTTGTAGACGATGACATCACCAGATCGATAGCTAGCTACATTGTATGCAGTTTGGTTGGGATGGTCTTAGACTCCTGAATGGAAAGTTATAGGTTGATGGCTGAAGATGGTGTTGGAAGAAGAATCTGTGTAGGTGTGTAGGTCACAGGAGTTTAAAACATGTCTGAGCAGGATGTCTCTTTCAACTCTTATGTGGATGGGAAGCCAATTGAGTCCTGTACATATAAGGAAGTCCACTCAACGTTTGTGTCATTGGACACACACATAGAGATAAAATGTAGAGATTTGTTGTTCCTCTGTGCCATTATATTTCCAAGCAGTGCCTTGTGATTTATACAGCAAGGACCCAATTGGCAAATATGGTCAACTGAACATGTAAGTTACTCTGTTGATCATTTACTCTGTCTTGGCAGAAAACTACTTTTATAAGTGGGGGAATTTCCGAAAAGAGCAATGGGAGAGCGATGTTTAATTCAATCTTTTCCCAGGTGAACCTCCTACTAGTATTTGTGGTTGATATCATTTGATCAATGTGGGCTGTCTCCTTTTTACTCTTAACTTAAATCGATAGCGACTTGATAGTGATCACTTTCACTTCGATAGTGGGCATGTAGATTGTTCAACATCTGTCAATGTTGTAGATCTATCAAAATATAATCTATATAACTCTCAATGGTGCCTTTTTATATGTGTGTGATGATGGTATATCACCTGACATTCGGCTGTTGCCTGCACTGAATGCCATCCTGAATAAAATCTGGGCATTTCCAGGGCGTGCTTCTACTATATCGTTGGCCTTTGTATTGTGGTGGTAGGGATATCCCAAATCAGATCTTGTTCTTCAAAGAAATCTGTCACCTCATCATGCAGCTCAAGTTGTACAGTAAAATCCCCCGCAATCAGAATTCAATCACTGTTGCGATTAATAGGTGAGTGATGGGTAATCATAGACTCAAGCTGCAGCATGGTTTGCATAGCATTATTGCCATAAGAGTGATTGTTTATGTCTGCAAGGAGGATCTTTGAGAAGTGGCAATAGCAATTGAAAGAGACATCACATCGGGGGAGTTAGTTACATGTAACTTGTGCATTAAAAGCTGTCTTTAGACATATGCACAAACCCCCACATGGCAGCCCTGCTGCACACCTGGATTTACTGGCTGAATTTCAAAGTAGGTCAGGTAAAAACCAGAGTCACATAGGCACTGAGTCTGTGATGACAATAACTGTATGGCTTTCTTAAACTCACAAGAAACTATTGAGGAGTCTTGTCATTTAGTTTTAGGGTGGTTTTATTACACACTTAAGCCAGCACATGTTTCGACTCGACATGGGTCTTTTTCAGGGCACCGTCCCTTAAGAACCCCTCAGCGGAAGCAGGGTCAACCATATCTAACCATGATCAGTGCACTGATATGCATATTCTAGTGCTCTACCCACTTTGGAAGTCCAGAGTGGCTGTAAATCACCAGACTCAGAGAGTCAAGTGCCCACATCTCTTGAAAGCAAATGATGTCATAGTTGGAAATAAAGCTGACCCAATTCACATCCTCGCGGTTGTTGGCAAGGACAGCGATATTCCAGCTACCAAGGCTCAATGAGTCAGGGATTATGTGGTTGGATGGTGCTAATGGCTAGGGTTGAGGGTTGCTACTGGCGGGTGGGAAAGTTCTTGTCAGTGACTACTCCTATTGTTCTGCATGGCTCTCTTAATCCTTCCCTGTGTTTCACTACTTTCAATGTTCAGCTTGGCTCTCCTAATCTTTCCCTGTATTGGGGGCTTGCCCTTTACCTCAATTTGTAGACCTTTGGGGGGTAGAGATCTATAGTTGATAGCAATTATGTTTTTAACACGTTCCCTTTCATAGAACCCTACTTTGAGTTAGCCTTACTCGGGATGGTTGGGATCCTAGATGCGCTCAGCTACTCTGATGTTATCTCTAATAACTTAGCTGCATCCTTTTTAATTTCAGAAACAATAACTGCACTTTGTAATAAAGGAACCTCTCCAATCTGGCTGGCCTTTTCCTAACTTGGGAACATTGATCAGATCCAGCGATTCACCATTAAACCCACTGCTACTTATTGAGGGGCCTCTATCCTCACCAGTTGTTGTGAGAGTAGTACATTTCAAAATTCTTTGACGGGGACCTCCCATCACTTGCCTTGCCAGGGAGGATGAGCCATAGGAGTTATTTATTTATTTATTTATGTATTTATTTGTTTTTATTGATTCAGCTGAAATAAATCAACTTTTCAATACAAAACAAAATATTTAGTCATATGACAAAAGAAGAAAACCATTTTTTTACATCATAAAATGAAATTTACAACTACATACATAATTCTTTAAAAACTTAAACCAAACACACCAGGATATAGTGTCTCGTGAATAGATATTATAGCATTCAATGTTTAACACAGTTTGTCTCCTGCTAGTCTATTCAGCAACCTTATCAACCTCTAAGGAATTCAGAAACCCAACAAGAGCCATATGAATAGAAAGCAAAGGCGCTGATAGAAATACAGACCATCGATCATAGTATTCTAATAGACCAAGATTATTACAATGCTTAGAAAAATAAATTATTCGAAGACCCACAAGAGAGGGACAGAGCAAAACTAAATGTTCCAATGTTTCTTTACACAAATGATCTGCACAAGAACAGAAGTTCTCTTCCATTGATATAATTTTGCGAACAGCTCGAGTATCTTGCGTAGGCCACAGGTTAAGATTGAAAGGTAACATAGCTAGCTGATGGTGCTTTTCAAAGATAGCTTGCCATTATACACATTTTCTTAGGAGCAAACCTTAGTTTTGCTGATTGCTGGTACATTAGACATTTTCTGTATGTGTCATCGAGTCGTGTTGATAGATCATTGTTTTGGCTTTGTTTGGGTTTGAAATTAACATTTCAATTGAAACATCAGCATACGCAGGTATAGAGATTACACCTGAAATCCATTTTTGAAAAAATTGATGTGCTGATGAAAAAAATAACTTTATTTGCCAAAACTTTATATAGCCAAAACTTTCAACATTACATTAGAGTCTGCTGAAATAAGACATTTCCTAAAAAAGTTACATAGTCGCCATTGATAGAGGGCGTACAAAGAAGTCAGGCCCAGCTCATATAGCAGCCATGAGACGGGTGTTGATTGCGGGAGACATAACATTTGTTTCCAATATTTGGCTTTGAGGTTATCTAACCGCAATCGCGGTAATTGAGCACCTGTTTCAAGTTCATATAACAAACATGGTGTAACTTTTTGATTCCAAAATAAAAGCGCAGGAATTAGTGAAAATGTGCCGTATTGTTGCAAAATTATCTTTGTCTGCGATATGGCTGTGACCAACTTATTGTCAACGCTCTCCATCTGGCCTTTCGCTGAGACGACAACTTCAAAACCATGCCTAGGTATTTATATCTGTTGACCGTTGCTAATTTAACTTTGTTAATTGACCATGATATCTGAGATTTCTGAGATTTAAATGGGGCATACATAACTATTTGTGTTTTATCTGCATTAACCTTTCAGTCATTTTGTGTAATATAGATTTCAAAGGCTGATAACTTCTGAAGACCAATTGGGGTCTTTGAGATTAATACAAGGTCATCTGCGTAGAAGAGGGATTTAATCAACTGGTTGTTGAGTTTTAGTCAATCCGAACATACGTCACGAAAAACTTATTTACCATCATGCAGGAAATAGTTAAAAATAGCTGTGACAAGTAAACAGCCTTGTTTAAACCCTCGAAATGTTGGAATGTGGACAGATAGTACACCGTCTAGTGTGAGCCTAATTTGTATTGATGTTTTAGAGTGAAATGCATAAATTATGGCGCACAAAGTATCTGGGCATTTGTCTTGTAATTTGGACATTAGTAAAAGACGAGAGACTGAATCAAAGGCACAATTTAGGTCTACAAAAGCAAAATAAACATCCTGTTTGGTGGTCTGACATTGGTCCTTTAAAGCATTCAAACACATAAAATGTACTGCAGTGCCCATACCGGCAGCAAAGCCTGATTGGTTAGGGTCTCGATGGTTTTGAGACATGGTCCAGGTGTTGAAGTCTCGCAATACTAGTCTGACGAATAGTTTGCCCGGGGCATCTAACAGAGCGATTGAGCGATAGTTCAGAGGTAACGACCTATCGCCCTTTTTAAAAATAGGGACAATTAATGATGTTGTCCAGGAGAATGGAAGTTCCTGGGTAGCTAATATTTGCTGAAAGATTTTTACACAGTATTATTGCCCACAACTTTGGGTTTATTTTTAACATGAAATTATGGAGCCCATCTGGGACCGCAGCTTGCGAAGAAATGGCCTGCCTAATAAGTTCCTCCAGCATAGAAACAGAGCACTCAACTTTTCCATGGGGCAGCAGATTTTATGATATAGTTTGTCTTTTTGAAGTCATCGTCTGTATACAAATTAGTGTAATATTGGACCCATTGGTATTCGTATTCGTTCACATTGGTATTACAAATCTGTTTTCTTTCACCCCGATGTCTCATTTTCACCAACTTGTCATATGCGTGAGTATGTTGAAAGGCCCGGGGGCCTATTATGGTAATCGTGTCTTTATATTTGTCCAAAACATGTGTATATTGTTCAGGAGCAGACGTAGTCACGTTAACATCTATTGCATTGTTCAAGGCCAATAGCTTAGGGTCAGACCATCGGAAACAGGTTTTTGCACAATTGATGGTAATGTTCTGCCTAGTCCATTGCTTCATGACCTGTGTCTAAACTGTCAGCCACCTCCATTTGCGAACTAGAAGATTGTGATCACTCACTTCTTGATTAATAATTTGAAAGTTTAGTAGCGACAGGAACCAGTTGGTATCAACATAAATGTAGTCAATGATGCTAGCTGAACAAGTTCTATGCCATGTGGCTTTGGCAGGAATGTCACCTAAAACTGCACCATTGACCCTACAAAAATGATGCTCGGTCATGACAGAATTCCATCTCTCAACTGCTAGTGACGCTTGGCCTTTCTTCTTGTTGATGCAGTCAAGATTTAAGTCGCCTACTAATATAGTGGCTGTTATATTTGATGTGATCTGTATAAAGTCGAAGAGTTTAATCAGTTCTTGATATAAATATTTTGTCAGTCACCCCTACTGGATTGTGATAGACATTTATCAAAGCAATGTTATACTGTTGCCACAACATTTTTACCAATTGAAGTAAGGGACTAAAAGAGGCCCATGCAGAGACAGAGAAGACTGCACTGTTTCTAACTGCAACTAATAGTCCTGAAGACGGGTGACCTTGATCTGAGCTCTTGGCTGGTAATGCTGAAATTTCATAATTATCCCAAATGGGACTGGTAGTAAGCCATGTCTCCTGAAACACAAATATATCAAAAGTCTCAGAAAACTTTGCTAAAGACATTTGGAGATGTGAATTACTGTGTGTGTTCCAGCTCACAAGAGAGAAGGAAGTCACATTTCCATCATTTAGTGGTTATGTGTTTCTTACATAAGATGAGTTTGCTTACTTCTCTACAGCTTTGTGTGACATAGGCTCAACATAATTATATTGTTCTTGCACAGGATCCTGGGCAAATAAAAAACCCATGCCAAATAACGTCATTTTAGATTTCCAAATGGTGTTTAGAACCACACCGGATGGTATCCACAATCTGACTACTGACAGATCTGTGTCAGATATGAGACCACTTGATTAATGTCACCGGTCTCGATATCTTCAAGTTCAACCACATCGTTAAAAATCTCTAGAACGCTGCTCCTATTTAGGTCAAACATTAACAAAAGGGCCATCTCAGCATTTCAAGATCAAGGTGTGACATTTATTCATTGTGAGATTGGTCTGATAGGATTTGATGCCATATGGCATTTTTTTATTCAATTACGTGTGGAGTTTATCTTCCACATATTAATTGGTTCTCAAATTTGGCAGAGCACTTGGCTGCTTAGACCTTAGCTGAACTACGTCAGCTCACTCATTGGACCCCACACAAGAGACTTGCACACTGTTCGCCAGATTAGTGTCCGTTTGAATTGATACGCATCTATAGCTTTTTTAATGTTTTCAATTGAATAAGTGACACCCTGGTCTTCCAACATCAAAGGCTGGTTCTTACCCGCCCTAAACTGTGATGCAGGCTCTACATTGATGACATCATTAGATTTCAGATCTTTATGTGCTGACATTTCCATTACTTCGACCTATGCATTTAATGGACCATAATCCAGGCCAGATGCACCAGTCCTACAGTCATTTTGCGACATGTTTGGTATAGAATTAGGTAGAACTGGTGGTGCCGAGACATTAAACTGAGGTGAAGAAATAGCAATTGATGCTGTGGCATTCACAGAAGGTCCCAAAGACGGAGTGTACGTTGGCTTTCTAGGCTGATTATTTGGAGGAGCTGTCAAAGCCCAAAAAAAAGTGGCCAGGCTATTTCTTGGATGTTTCGTACTAATCATATTTTTCGTTTTTTTCACATATAATGCGGGCCCCTTAGCCTTCTTCATAGGTATAATATCTTCTGTCTGATTTGGTTTATTCCCAAGCTATTATTTAATGAAACTGACTTCGGCCCTATCTCTAAGTCCTGCTCTAATGGATCCATACTGGTCCAGAACGTATTTGGCTCATCATCAGGAACCACTATAATGGGTTCTTCAAGAGGTTGAATGATGTGTGGAATTGGAGGAATAGCTGGAACAATGGTGGCTCTATAGCTACAGATTTTTGAATTTCCACAGCTGGAACAGTGGAGGGCTGTGTAGCCACAGACATTTGAAGTTCCACAGCATCATTCATTGCACCAGACCTTTGGACCAGAAATCCACCAAAGATGGTCAATCTCTGTGTATCACGGCCATTCCAGAAGCCAATTGTTCTATTTGGTTTGATTGTGTTGACATTTTGACCTCTAAAGTTTCAAACAATCTAAATAGGCCCAATATTGATATTGATATTGATATTTTATTTCTATCGCGCTCGTACCCAAGTGTTTCAGAGCACGATAAGGCAAGGGAGGGGAACAGGGGAGAACAAAACAGCAATCTTACTAGGCCCAGTGACATTGAGAACGCACAAGTGCATGGGAGAGGGGGAGGGGAAAAGTGAATGGAAGGGGGCGAAGTGGAAAGTGCTAAGCAGAGGAGAAACAGATAAATAACAATAAATAAATAATAAAGGCAACAAACAGTGGTAGTGCAGCCAGCAATTTGCAAGTGCTAGTTTTAAGGCAGCAGACAGGGTAGGTCTGATAATTGCAGGAAGAAAAAGGGGGGGCTGTATGCGTACAGATACAGACCCCAGTGCAAGGGGTGGCCCGGAGGCAGTGCGGGAGGGTGGCAGCGTGAGCAGGTACCTGGGGCCGGATGACAGAGGGTGGCCAGGTGCACAGTGCCAAGGGAGAACAGATCAGCAGGTGAGAAGGGGAGCGAAGGTAGAAGAAAAGAGGAAGTTCTTGAGGTGCTACTGGAACCGGAGATGGTTCTCCTCAAGTTTTAGAGTGGCAGGGAGGCTGTTCCAGAGGAAGGCCCCAGCCGAAGACAGAGATCTACCCCCAGCTTGTTTCTTTGAAAAACGACTGACTCTGAGGGAGTTGGAGGTAGAGGAGCAAAGAGCTTGAGAGGGGAGACATTTCCGGAGGGATAGCTGAAGGTATTTTGGACCCAGGCCCCAGAAAGCCTTGTGGACAATGCAGAGGGTTTTGAATTTAATCCTTGCATCCACTGGGAGCCAATGGAGAGATTTCAGAGCTGTAGAGATATGATCCCAGGGCTTGAGGCCAAGGACAAGTCTCGCAGTCCTGTTCTGGATTAGTTGCAGAGGGCAGAGAGTAGAGACAGTTATATTTAGAAAGAGGCTGTTACAATAGTCCAGCCTAGAGAACCAGAGCTTGGGATACCATGAGCTTCTGGGGGAAGGAGAGGAAAGTCAGAGTACCTCTGAGGAAGTGCAGTAGGAAATTTGACTTTTTAGAGACCTCAGAGATGTGGGCGGAGAAGGAAAGGGTGGAGTCAAAGATGACCCCAAGGTTCTTAGCCTCGCAGGTGGGGGTAGGAGGAGGGCCAAGGGAGGCTGGCCAGAGAGTGAGGGGAAAGGATGGTGAAGGTGTGCTGATGAGGAGCATCTCCATCTTGCTGGCATTCAGACAAAGATCACTGGCGGCACACCAATCTTGAATGTCAGTTAGGCAATCAGAGATGAGAGAGGGAGAGGAGGTGGCAGAGGGCAGCCTGAAAATGAGTTGAGTGTCATCAGCGTAGCACTGGAAATTTGAGCAGAAAGTGGCAATGCAGTAGGCGAGAGATGCCAGGTATTGGTTGAAAAGCCAGGGTGAGAGGTTAGACCCTTGGGGAACACCACAGGTAGAGAGGAAGATAGTTGAAAGGAAGGACCCAAGTTGGACCTGGGAGGGTCAATCTGAGAGGAAAGAGGTCAGCCAGGCCAGAGCCTGATCAGTGATACCCAGGTTTCCATGGAGACGGTTGAGCAGGATGGTATGGTTGGCCGCGTCAAAGGCAGAAGAGAGATTGAGGAGGATGAGGACAGAGGGAATGCTAGAGTCAAGGTTGGAGAGCAAATCTTCACAGATGTTCAGGAGAGCAGTTTCCCTGCTTCTGTCAGCTCTGAAGCCAGACTAGTGGTCATGGAGACAGCCAACAGAATTGGAATGAAGGTTAAGCTGAGAGATGGCCAACTTTTCCAGGAGTTTGCCCAGAAAGGGAGTGATGTAAATTGGAGGATAGTTAGCTGGACAAGAAGGATCAGCTGTGGGTTTCTTGAGAAGAGGATGCACAAAGGAGTGCTTCAGAGTGGAGGGGAAGGATCCCAAGGCAAAGGAGTGGTTGCAAAAATCAGAAAGGGCAAGCAAGGGTGTCAATGTGGTCCTTGATGGTTTTAGAGGAACATGGATGAACCTGTTTTGATGAAGCTTTAATAGATGGGACTTGTCTAGCGACCTCGTCAGGGCAAAAAAGAGGAGGTGTTAATAGCCCTAAGGGTTAATTCAATCATACCAGAGTTCAGTTTTGGATCAACCTGCAGTTCCGGGCAAGTTCTTGGTCACAGGGTGGGATGTACGTAGGATAAAGAGGTTGATCGGGCTGACAAAGGAGAGGAATGATTAGTGTGTTCAGATTTCAGGTGACTGTGGATCGAAATTGGTGATTCGCACTAACTTGCATAAATGGATATTTCCGAGGCTGAAGGACTAATCTCAGAAAGATTTAACACTGCATGTGCCTTATTGTTTAAGGGCTGCACTACCGTCTCCTTCTCAGCCACGTGCAATATTGTTTGGTCATATAAGGTGTCATGCATTGGAAAGGAGCTCACTGAGCAGGATTTGCGTTCAGCTATTCTTTTATGCACAGGTACGCTTCCACCAAATACAGACGCCACGTCATGGTTACTGAATTTTGGTTTCCAACTCTGAAACATTTTGTCAGGAACTAAATTTGCACCCCCTGGAAAACCGTGCCTACCAACAGTCTTCCCAGAATTCACCGGACTCAGTGTAATGGACGTGTAAGCAATATGGCTCTCTCCTGACCGGCCATAGGAATTATATTGCGTGTCGATGTTGGCATACAAGTTTTAAGGGTGTAGCAGGCAAATGACAGGAACCTTAATCACTCACCTCATTAATAGTCAGAGAGGAGATCAATAGTATTACAATATGAACACACTTAGTTCTGCTGCCCTGCGACTACGCTGCTAAGCGGACAAGCAATGCTTCACAAGATGCTTCCATGAGTGCGCGCGCACTGTGCGCGAGCGCTCTTAAATTAATACTACGTGTTCTTTAATAGGCGGGATCCAAGTGGGCGGTTCCTGAACCTCAGAGTATACAACTATCAAAGCTACAGCAAGTCCCAATGTGTTTCAATGTCCTCCAGCACGGCAAGTACAGCAGTGAATATGGAGAGTACCCATGCGGACATGCAATGCTTCACAAGATGCTTCCCTGCCAGGGAGGGTGAGCCATGGGAATTATTTCTTAATGTCCTACATTCCCTCCCATTGTTCAAGCTTTTTATACACCTGGAACTTTGTCGAGATGTCCATTTTGACTCAATCCCCCATTCCTGCCATTATCCCTTTCAATTCGTACTGGTGAGGCTACTGGGTAGTCCGGTTGGATAGCGGGTGCTCTCATACCTCTCAAGTCACTAACTTCCTTGCCCAGATTGGTTACTGCTTGAGTAAAATGTTCAATTATCTGTCATAAGGCTTTGCTCTTGAGCAAGTAGGGCACAATTTGTGAATTTTAGCTCTGGTGCTTGGCTAGTCTGGTCAGTGGTTGATACTATCTGTACTGGTGCAGCGACATCCCCAGCCCCCTCTTTCTGTTCTACAGTAGCCAATTTTACGCCTCCTTTGGTGGCCCCTATATGTTCAGTCGGATAGCCCTTTGGTAGCAGCATGGTCTGCCTCGGCCTGTGGTTGGAATCAGTTAGTAAGCTTGATAGCATTGGCTATAATGGTTTGTGAATTAATCACATCCAGGAAACCCTCCCTTCTGGTCCTACAGGCTTCCTTGGGTACGATCTCAGGATGGTTCCATGTGTTAAAATCACGGCAAAAATGGCACTGGATACAAAATATCGCGGCAAAAAGGCTGTGGTTTTGCTGCCGCAATCCATGTAAAGGAAGGGGGACACCCCCAGAACCCCCGGACCCATTACACCATTTAAGGGGAGCGGGGGACACCCCTGCACCCCTTTGTACAGGCGACATTTTTGCTGCGATTTTATCACTGCATACCCTCAGGATGGGACTTTTGTGCACCATTATTCACAATGATGACCGATCCTTTATTTCTCCCAATGGGGAAGAGCTTTGTGGACACAGCCATAAAATATACCATCACGTTTGGTTCCCATATTCGAGGTGCCAAACTTTAGCTTTGATTGCTTAGTCTTCCCTTGGCCACTATGATTCACTGGGTGGGATAGTATGGCTACTTTAATATTACATCGAGCATTTGTTTTTGACCCAATATCATCCTTATCTCAGTCGTCCAAAAGGACTCTTTTTCATCAATTACGATATTGACCTCTTTGAGGGCTGCCAGAATATGGGCAGTCTTCTTTTTGGGATCTAATTCAGGAGAGACACTCCTGTCGGCTTTGCATTTTTACATTCTCAGCCAACACCTTTTTAGGGTATTCACTCCCCAATAGGGCACTGGAAAGCGGAATACAAAAGGTGCAAAGTGAAATACAGTTCTCCTATACTGGAACAACTAGACGAGCATAAAAAACACCAAAGTGCGAAAGTGAGATGCAATCAAACCATACAGCATAAAAGCATAATTCTAAAAAGGCTCAGGGTATGTGGAATCCAGCAAACCAGTAATTCAGGAGTGGCTGGAGGGTATAGGACTATATTGTTACTTCCTCCAAGATGCTAAGGTGCAACAATGTGGTACAAATAATGCAAAACAATTAAAACAGTGAAACCTAAAACATCATTTTTGGATGTGTAGTGTAGATTCTGTTGCCTCCTTGCCTCTTTACCTCCAAGGAGCCTCATCTTGGAGAGGCACCAGGACGCAAGGGTCATGTGTACAGTTCAGCACAGGAATACAGAGTATAAAATGATGACTGCAAATAAAACAAAGTATAAAACTAGGCAGTAAAATCAATCATCAACTTAAACATTATAAAAAAATGCCAAAGGTCACTCGGGCTTTATGCCCGGTTCAATTGCTATTAGAGCCGGGGGGGGGCATGCCCAACTAGGTTGAGGGGCAGCCGAAGTCTGACTCCCTCCAGCCCCCTCGGAGCAATCAAGCTGATCAAGGTAAAAAAGAGGAACGTTCAAACAACATAAAACGCTGCAGAGCTGAGATAGGGGGTCAGTCAGTCAAAAGCATGTGGTTGGGTCTTTTCCAATGGTAGGGAGAAGCAACACAGCACAACACGGTGCAGGAACAACAGACCACTGCCATACATGGCCCCTTGTGGCCCCTCGCAGGTCCAGCCTGTCAAAAACAGAGGGTGAGGCACTGTTGTGACAAAACGTTAGGGATGATTTGTCACAACAGTGGAAATGGATGACCTTCGAGACTTGGGCACACCTGCATTGCTCCTACTCCTCGACCTCTCTGCTGCCTTTGATTTGGTGGATCACAAGACCCTATGCCACCACCTATCCACCGCAGCCAACTTCTCCCCGAGGGCCTGTGCCTGGATAACCTCCTTCCTGCAGGACAGAGTCATGAAGGTTTTCTCCGAATCCTCATGCGTCAACCCCAGCCTCATCAAGTGCGGGGTCCCACAGGGATCGTGCATAGCACCCACACTCTATAATCTATTCACGAGACCACTATTCAAAATTCTTGACGCTCTGGGCATCTCATACACAAATTATGCTAATGACACCCAGGTGCTGATCCCCCTCTCTGGTGACTATATATCTGACCTCAAAACCCTCAATGCCATTTATTCCACAATCCAATCATGGATGGCCAAAAACTGGCTTTGCCTCAACAGCGAGAAAACTGAACTCCTGCTGAATGGGGCCCCCTCCACCTTGAGGAAACTAGATGAACAATACCAGTCCTTCACAGTTGATAACATCCCTATCGCTGTGTCCAAAGTTATCAAGACGTTGGGCGTCTACATTGAACCTGACCTATCCATGAACAGACAGGTCAACACAATTGCATCCTCTGCAGCATACCACTCTAAACTCCTCAATGCAGCCAGACCTTACCTTTCCCAACCCAACTGCCTCACCATAGCTAGGGCAATAATTGGGTCAAGGTTGGACTACTGTAATGCCCTCCTAGTAGGCACCTCCCAAAAAAACTTGCCCAAACTACAACTAGCGCAGATTAATGCCCTCAGGGCTGCAACCGGCATCTCTAGACGTGACCACATCTCTGAGGCCAGAAGAAAGGTCCACTGGCTCCCCATCAAGGAGAGAATTACTTTCAAAACTCTTGCCCTGGCGCACAAGTGCCTGCATGGTCGCGCTCAACCTTACCTAGCTCAAAGAATCAGCCTGCACACTCCTATTAGGCCCACCAGAGTGGCCTATACCAACAGAATCCTTGTACCTTCCACCTGCAGAGTGAAAGCGGGCGGTTCAAGCTTCCCCAACATGGCAGCCACGCTGTGGAACTCCCTTCCCCCATCCATCAGGGGAATTGACTCCCATGCAACTTTTAGGAAGGCCATCAAAACTAGACTCTTTGTCTAAAACAACCTTTGCTATGCATTCTGTAACATGATTTTGACAATGTAACTCATGAAAATGTCCGTTGTTAACCGTAACTATTCTCTGTTTTCAAGTCTCTGCTGGGGCCGCATTCTTGTAACCCTGAATTAAGCCTCCCTAAGCCATCTCATAGCGCCTTAATGCCTGAGGGCTACAGTGCGCTTTACAAATGCTAAATAAATAAATAAATAAATAAATAAATAAATAAATAAATAAATAAATAAATAAATAAGTGATTGGTAATTGCGGTAGCCTTGGCATCTTAAGATAGTCATGAATCCCAAAGTCCTCATAGCCCTTACAGATCTGCAAGACCAACATGAAAAGCACAACTCTGTGTGTGCTCAGCGCACCGATTAAGGGCTTCTTGGTGTGGCGGTGGGAAGGGATGTGGCCAAAGAGGACTTCCAAGCTTTCAAGGCCTGCCTGCCTCTCTCCCAGAAAGAGCAGTGCTGATTCGGCCTTTCGCAACAGCATACAAGCCAGTAATTATTCTCACCACCCCCACACGCAAGACACCAAAACAGCAAGGCATCACTACTTTGCTCAGATCTTGGTGGAGGTGCCTAGTGTCAGGCAGTACTTGGAGCACTGACTTTGGTGCAGGGTGCATGATCTCCTGGCCAAAACAGCAACATAAATAACAACTCATATGCAGAATTCAAACAAACGCCAGGCTCAAGACTCAAGCCAACACCCCCCACACCCTGATAGGGCTTATAAGGCTTGTGAGGCTACTCCTGTGTTAGCAAGTCAGGAGAACAAGGAGCCGGACATGAGCCAGGTATGTTATCAGAACAACCCATGACCACTAAAGGCAAGCACCAACAGATGCTGATATCTCCACTAATAGTCTAGGATTCTAGGATCCTAGTGCCTGTTGAAATGATTATGAGGAACATCAGTTCCTTCCATGACCTGCCGGGGCCACCAGGCCACCAGGACCCTCCAGCGGACCTCAAGTTAATCCAAAAGCACCAAAGCACTGCAAACCGTATAACTGACCTCTGCTCACCTGAACAGGTCACATAGCACATAGCAGATGTAGAGATGGAGCTGGAGCTGGGGCTAGAGCTGCAAACCACTGCAAAGCTGTATAGACACACCAACCAAAATTGCAGAACTCCAAGGAAAGGACCCTAGGACACAGCTAGCATAAACCACACTCCCAATGGGAGCCACTTTGAATGTGATTGCTTCCTTGTGTGTGTGTGTCATTCTATTTGTCTATGTATTAGCAAGGTCAGGTACTTGATTCATAGATCAGCAAACAACAACAATCCACAATGAAGAATGGTCTCCTGTACCCTAATTCAAGGAAAAACAGTCCCAATCAGGGGCACCTTGCCCAAAAGCCCAACTCCGCTCCTACCACACTTAATATCAGAAAACAATCTATGAAAGTTAGGAAGGACTCTATCATCACACCCAAAGTAGTCTCTTAACACAGAACATGCTCCTTCCTCCCATGTTTACTCCTCCCTCATGAACTACAGAAATCATATATTAATCCAGATTCTTTACCCATCAGAACGCTCACAAGGTCAAGCACACTAAAAGCAGACTTTTACCCTGTCCACTTGCTATCAACACCCTCACCCCAAAGTACCAATTGCTACTCTCACAACCGTGGGACCTACCTTACGGCAGCCCAATTACCTGCCCTGAACACAGTAGAATGCATATTGGAACACACTACAAAGCTTATGACCTGCATTCATTAACATTACACTTTTCCACGCCAGTATTTACTTCCATCCCAATAGCACCCATACGCTAAGCTTTCTTTTACACAGACATGTGGAGCGAGTCCAACATCATTGGCAGATGGGCGCTACATAAGACAACTTAACTTGGAAAATCTGGTTCCAATTCATAGACATATCTGATACCATTGCCAGTGGCAGGATTTCCTTTAAAATGGTTGGAGTGGACCATGTCTGTCCTCCTGTCGATTATGCCAATCCTCTACAAAGAAATATCTGGGGTCTTGTGCTGCATGCCACAAGGTACCAAGAAACACTGTTTCTAAGGAAAAGCCATGATTATCAGGGGCATGAATGTAGTAAATGGTGATATGATATGCACATCCTGGTAGGATATATGCATAAAGCAGTATTATAAATGACAAGAGAAGCTGATTGTTTCCCTTTAGAATGCCCTGCACAGCACATGGTTAAAAAACAGAGCATTATGTTTAAATAGTTTAATAGGAATTTGTGTTGGTCTATGATGGTGTCCAGATGGCTGAAAGTGCCAAGGCTAAAAGAAAGAGAGGATAGCTGATACTGTACGAATAGGCCTTTCTCATGGTTCCAGTCTTAGATAAGCAACAATTAAGTTAGTTTTGTTGTTAGCAGACAGAAATACAAAAGTTACAATTGCTAGGTGCATACAGTAATGTTTCCAATAACACACTAGGAAGATATGCCCAAAGTGCCTCCAATGGTGAAAGCAGTTCAACAAATACACGAAAAACACATTGAATAAATTGAAGGCCAAATGTCTCATACACTGGACTCACAATGCAATGAATAAGCTATGCACATCATGACCCAATTAGATGAAACGCCTGCAAGCAGTAATATGTATCAGAAGGGAGTACAGGACGGCCATCCAAGGTGGAGCAATCTGTTTGGGAGATTGGGGCCCAGCGGGGAAAGATGATATTGGAGTACGTTTCTTAGTTCTTTGGCCAAGGCAACGTTTCTATCTTTCCTTTCCTACTCACAGTTATGTGAACTGTTGTGGATAAGTGTAACACCCAAGGCCACATCAGTAACAGATACCAGTATTGTACCAATGTCAGCATGTTGTGGTGCCAATCAATTAGAGCACAGTCCGTTGATGATGGATGTTCTTATCTCCTCAGTCATCCTCCTCTCTAACCACCTCACCACTTCTCTCTCTTGGACTGACCACTTTCGGCTCTCCTCTCACCTGAAACTCTCCGTCCCTCGGGCTAAGCATTCACCAGCAGTGCCCCCTAATTTCTTGGTCATTCGGCCAGTGAAGCATGTGTCAGTGAATGCATTTGCTGCTAGTTTCTCTGCTCCTTCTGTGCCTGTGGCTGACTCACACTCTGGCACAGCCCTCTCTAACCTGCATCTTTCTATCTCCAACAGTCTGGACATCCTTGCCCTTATGATGAGAATCTGTCTGAAGCCTACCTCCAAGTGCAACTCTTGATATGACTCTGACCTCACTGCCCTGAAATGCAAGTCCAGTGGGGCGGAGAGGAAGTGGAGGGCTCTAGGCACATCCTCTGACAAACTGGACTGCTGCCTGCTCCAAAGGCAATACAGACTCTCTGTCCTATCCAAGAAGAGAGTCCACATCCAAGCTCGCTTCTCTGTGGTCTCTAACAACACAGCCAAACTCTTTAAAATCTGCAAGGAGCTGGCCAATCCTTCTGCAGGCAAAGTTTCTAGACAAGTCTGATCTATGAAAGTGTCATCCAAACAGGTGCTCCACTGCTCCCCCAGAACCATTAACGACCACATTGACACACTCGCTCCAGTCTTTTCCGATTTCTGCAATCACTCTTTTGCCACTGGATATTCCCCTCTCTGCTCAAGCACTCCCTTGTGCATCCTCGCCTTAAAAAGCCTTCTGCTGATCAAACCTTTCCGGCAACATATCATCCAATCTCTATCACTCCTTTCCTGGGCAAACTCTTTGAAAAGTTGCCAATCTTCCAGCTTACTCTCCGTACTGAATCTGTTGGTTGTCTCTGTGACCATCAGTCTGGCTTCAGAGCAATTAGAGGCATGGAAACTGCTCTCCTAAACACCTCTAGAGATCTGCTCACTAGTCTTAAATCCAGCCTTCCTTCTGTCCTGATCCTCCTTGACATTTCCTCTGCTTTTGACATGATCAAACATGCCATCCTGATCAAACAACTCTGTGAGAACCTGGGCATCATGGATCAGGGCTTGGAGTGTTTGGCCTGCTTCCTCCTGGACCGACCTTCCCAGGTCCAACTTGGGTACATTCTCTCCACCACCTCTCTTTCCACAAGTGGTGTTCCCCAGGGCTCTATCATCTCACTTTGGCTCTTCAATGTCAACTTTGACCCTTTGGCCCATCTGATCTCTACCTTCTCCTCTAACTTTCAGTGTTATGCTAATGAAACCCAGCTCTCTTTCAGGCTCCCATCAGTCTCCTCTCCTCTCTCATTCATTCTTGACTGTCTGTCTGTGATTCAGGATTGGTGCACCTCCAACGATCTCTGCCTTAATGCCAGTAAAACAGAGATCCTTCTCATTGGGACCCCTTCTCCGCTTTCCCTCTCTCACTCTGGCTGCCCTCCTTGGGCCCTCTTCCTTTGCCTTCATGTGAGGCTAAAGACCTTGGGGATCATCTTCAACTGTGCTCTCTCCTTCTCTACTCACATCCTGGACCTTTCCAAGAAGGCCCAGTACCAGCTGCACCTCCTCAAAGGTATTCTTCCTTTTCTCACTTTCCCCCAGAAACTCACTGTCTCCAGAGCCCTGGTTCTCTAAGCTGTCCTACCACAACAGCCTCTTTCCCCATCCATCTTCCTCTACCCTTCGCCCTCTGCAACTGATCCAGAACAGGACTGTGAGACGTGTCCTTGGTCTCAAGCCCATGGACTGTATCTCTCTAGCCCTGAAATCTCTCCACTGGCTCCCGGTGGCTGCACGGATCAAGTTGAAGACCCTCTGCATCGTTCACAAGCCTTTCTGGGGCCAGGACCTGCACTACATCCCAATTTCCCTTCCAAAATTCCTTCCTTCTTAAGCCTTTGGCCCAGCTGCCTCAAACTCTCTGAGGGTCAGATGCTTCTCCAGGCAGAGAGTGGGGGGTAGATCTTTCTCCTCTGCAGGTCCCTCCCTCTGGAATGGCCTCCTGCCCCTCTTAAACCTGAGCCGGACCCCTGAAGTTCCAGAAGCTGCTCAATACCTTCCTTTTCTCCTCTGCTTTCTCTCTCTCTCTCTTTCTCCGCTGCTGACCTACCTGTCTGCTGCACTGACTGGTTGCTTGGCTACCCTCAGAGTCTTACTGGGTACCAGGCTCCTCCATGATTAGTCTCCCCTGCACTGCCTCCAGGCCTACAGTGCACTTAGGGGCTGTAACTGTAACCCCACAGTCCCCTGCCTCCTTGCACTTACCCAGAGATGTGATGCTCTGGCTGCACTTACTCAGAGCAATGCGGCCCTGATTGCACTTCCCCTGTTCCATTCCCCCTGCACTTTACATCATCACACTTGCACAATCTGAATGACACAAGGCCTAGTAAGAATGTTTGTCTTGTCCTCGCTCTGTCTTCCCTCACTTGACTTGTCGGGCCTAGAAACACTTGTGTACATGCGCGTTATAAATAACATGTCATATCATATCAACCAACGGCAGCTTGTGAATATTGTGTTTTTTATGAATATGATGATGTAACTTGTTTAGTGTATAATCCCTGGACTACCAGGAAGTAATTGAGAATGTGTGTGGACCTTCTACTGGCCAAATGGATTAATAAAGCTGGTTTCTTCATGCACCTTGATTTGCTCCCTTAATTTGGTTAGGGTTAATTATTGGGAGCTCGTTTACCCTTGGAGGCCCCAGCGAGACATCCAGCATCCTCATGATGTTGAAGGTTCCTAGCCGCACCCATTGGGCTTTGATGTTGGCCCGTTGAGAGCGAAATAAGCGCCAATATGAGGAGGCAGCCGGAACTGAGTTCTACGAGAGTCCTGCCTGATCTCATGGGCAGAACGCTGTGTCGGGTGAAGTGTAGGCAGTTGAGGGAGGTTCGACATTGGAGCACCTCAGAGATCTCAGAGCGTGGGTATATCTGTGCATGAAGAATGATAACCGTGTATATATGTATGATTTGTTGTTTGTTTAAGTGTTTGAGGCCAAGAAGAAGAGGAAAAGGGTATATTTCTGGTGAACTAGTGAGTAATATCCTGTTGCTGTGACAAAGAGAGACCACGTGGTTGTACAAGTAGAAATGATAAGGAGATATTGAAGAAGAGGATTCCCCTATTGTATTAAGAGAAGACAGCTTTGAATAGTTTTAGTATTGTGAAGAAAATAGGATATTCCCATGGGGGAAGTGCTTGCTGTGTAGCATAGGATCGTCCCATATATGAGGAAAGGACCTGCCTGGTTTTGTATAGTTATTCATAGTTGTATTTTTTGTTAGGATTTTTTGTGTTGAGGTGAGTTGAGGCTTGGGATGATGTATTAATATGGGTTATAGGGTGTGAATTGGATTGGAATGTGTGTTTAAATTGCTTTTTGGAGAAGCAATAAAAGGTGGGAGGGTGATTTGATTATGGAAAAAGGGAACAAGATGATGAAGGCTGCTGGAACAGCGTTGATAAATAAAATTGATAAGTAGAGTATATTATTGTGTATGATGGCTACCTGCTGGCAAATAAGTGCAAATCGCTCCCCCGGTATTGGGGAAGAATTGTAAAGTGCAACACAGAATGGGTACAGGAAAGCGCCAGGGAGGGAACACAAACACAAAGGAGGCATTACAGCACATGTATGCACATTTTACGGCCACATATAAGGGAACTTAGTTAAAAAACAGACTAAGCATACTCGAACTGTGGAAGATGTTTGAGGAAGATGAGGAATGCAAGACTGATTGTAGTTACATGAAGTGTTGATGAAATACGCATCTGGCCAACTGCTCCTCCTCCTCCACAATGCTTTCCACCATCGACTGTTGACATTGCCTGGACATTTTTGTTACAGCCGGCCACGGGATATACCAATCCCTGGTTCACCCCACCAACAAAGACAGTTACAAAAGGACAGGACAGATAAAAGAGGAAACACAAAACTCTCTTGTGTTGCAGGTAGAGAATGATGTGCAGCGGCATTTAGAAGACCAGGTCTGACAAGCAATGGAGGAACTAGAGAAAGAGAAGCAATCAAGAAGAGAGGGACACATAATAGTCACATCTCAAGATAAATGGAGAGCAGGACACATTATGTTCAAGATCGACAACAGAGCTGTAGAGCACCCCCATGTGAGACTGCCAGCAGAAATTAATGCGCAGAGGCAGAGGGGGTCCAGTCGAGCATGCTGAATAGAGTGAGTGAACAAATAAGGAAAAGAGACATTGCTCCAAGTGTGAGACCCTGTAACAGTATTGATTCTGATTCAGTGCATGGGGACATAGAAGAGGAATGGGAAAATAATGAAGATGAAATTGATGATATCCCAAGGGTGACGACCAGCAAGTGGACGAGGAAGGGCTACCAGGGACTCTGTTTCCTGTGCCTTCATTAAATGTAGAAAAGAGAATCATTATATAGAGATAGGCTTCGATGCCTGCCAGGCCGTTTGTCTGTGGCAAGAGGGAAAAAAGTAATGAATGTATCCATGTGCAGGAAGCAGAGTATACAGCTTGCCTTTTCACAGAAGGGGACAACATTGGCTCAGTACATCTTGTGATCCCAGACAGATGAGGATAATTTAATAAGTATGTTGCCGTCACTTCTTGCAGGCGCAGGCAAGTGGATTAATGACCTGGAAAGGGGATATGAAGAGTTTATTTGCTTTGATAGTGGGAGACCAGGCAGATGAGCTGTGAAAAAGGGCAGAATACATAGGGGTAACAGCAAACAGTAATCAGCATGATGGTTTGCTATTTAATAATTGTAGGATCAACATGTGGAAGGCATTACGAGTAATGTACCCAGATACATCAGACATGACTGGCATGATGTGGAAAATAAAACCAGACGAAGACTCTGCACAGTACAGAGATGAAAGAAAAGTGGCGCTTAAAAAAAGAGAGGGATGGGACAAAAATATTCCCATGTTTTATCACATTGTATGCCAAGCTCTTCCTGACAGCATGAAAGCTCAATTGTGGAAGGTAGAAGGGATCAAGATAAAAATACGCCCCAAAATACAGTTGTATATTGTTCATTTTTGTTGGTTGAAGCACGAGAAGGAAAGGATGAAAGTAGAAGACAGAGTGAGCGAGGAAGCAAAATGATTTCAAACAAAGTTCTCCAGAATAGGTATGTGCTAGACCTCCTCACTGCTATGGAGGGAGGGTTTTGTGCAAAAATAGGGGCAAGTTGTTGCACCCTAACACCTACAAATGATGAACAGAATGGCAGTTTTACAGAAGCTATATCTGCCTTGCACAACCTGCACATGACTATGGAAAAGGAGCGCACCTAAGTAATAGATGAGGACGTGTACCATTGGATGTTCTCATGGGTGCCTACCTGATTGGGTCAAATATTTAAGGTATTAGTGCCTCTTTTGTTGGAACTACTAGTAAGTATGTGCATTTTGCACATAATAATTGGATATTGTAAAGTAGCAACAACGGGGAAGGAAGAAAGTAACATGATATCCCTTACTATTGCTACTATAGAGGGTACTGCTGGCTCACTGCACACTGATACAGAGAGATGCACTATTTGTCCCAGATGAAAGTAGAATGGTTCCAATAGAGAGAGATATTCCACCACCTGGAACTAGATGTATGTCCCCTTTTGATCCTGAGAACGATACACAACAATGGGTAGATTGTGAGAGCAATGGTGATTGCTGTTTTATAACTTGTGGACCCGAAGAATATGTGAAAAGAGGAGGTAGCTTGAGGGGGGGTCTGTAGAGCTTTGATCCATAAAGAAGAGTATGAAAAAATGGCAGATAAAGGACTTTTGGTCAATAAATTAACCAGAGGGTGGAATGTGATGGATGAAATAAGACCAGTTACACGCAAGGCCATGCGTCCGCCTGTTCCCAAATGCCAGCGAACATAGAGAATAAGAAAACTAGAATACAGTGTTATTTTGTGCATGCCACCGCCATGTAGAATGTAACACAAGTAGGATAGAGTACGTTTTGCCACACAAACAGGGAGCTAGTTTGCCACATTATAGGAAGGGTAAGGTTGCTGAATACATAAAGAGGGAATATAGTAAATGCTGGTTTGCACAGCTAGGTAGGATATATATATATATATATATATATATATATATATATATATATATATATATATATATATATATATATATATATATACATATATATATATATATATATATATATATATATATATATATATTCAATGAAAAAACTTTGTTAAAGGGACGTTATGGTTAAGTTGCGCTACTAAAAACCTATGAAATTCAGTGAAAAAACTTTGTCAAAGGGACGTTATGGTTCCAAGTAAAACCGAAAAACCCTTGAAATTCGCAGTTATGGTAAACTAAGCAACCATAACTCGCGCCACCACCGTGCACTGCTAAGACTAACACCCAGGACATCAAAGATGACATCACAAATGTCATTGATGACATCACTGATGACATCACATGTGTATGTACTTTTCATGAAATATGTGTACAAGGGATTCTTATTATAATGTTGCGAAACAAGTGTCAAGGATCATTGCGATAAATATCATACCCTAATTAGTGCATTGAACGATGCATTGATATAAATAGCATTCTATTATGGGGTTCTATCTAGTATACTAAGCTACTCATACAGAAACATAACATTGTGTGCATCGTACAAGATAAAGGTATAATATTCGTAATGTTAATATGTTGAACAATAAAATGATAATTGTTTTCTTAATAGATTTTTGTGTACTGTGAAATATGTAATAAGTAGCTAATAAAACACATGTATTACATAATTGCATTACTATAGACAAAACACAAAGACACAAGAACACATACCAATATGGGTATATACAGGGAAAGTGAAGTTAGCAAAAAAGCACAAGTAGTAGCAGAAACAATTAATAATTTAACTGATTATTTTCATGCAAATAAATGATTGCTCTGTTTCAAAGCTGCTATTTACCCTAGGTATATGTATTACTTGATGTGATTGGACCCTAAGGAAAGTAGTGTGAGTACAATGTATACAAATATGACCATATACAGGGAAGGTACAGCCATAAAAAAAAAACAACAGAACTATCAGAAAGTGCTCATAAGTCTATTGATTATATTTATGCACAAAAAGGATTGCTGTCTTTCAAGCTTGTGTCTTCCCGTATGTATATGTTTCATATGATGTGACTGGACTCTAAGGGAATTACTGTAAGAACCTACTTGAAGGATACGTCTACAAATAAAATAACATTTTTAGTTTCTGAC
Source organism: Ambystoma mexicanum (assembly GCF_040938575.1). NCBI lineage: Eukaryota > Metazoa > Chordata > Amphibia > Caudata > Ambystomatidae > Ambystoma > Ambystoma mexicanum. The sequence continues at coordinate 340,056,443 of NC_090927.1, forward strand.
TGTTACTGAAGAAAACCATGTGGCCTAGATATGTCAGAAAAAGAAAAAAGAGTGAGCTAGACATGTGATGTCATCAGTGATGTCATCAATGACATTTGTGATGTCATCTTTGATGTCCTGGGTGTTAGTCTTAATTTCTTTCCCACTCTTCCTCGTCTCAGTATTTCTACCCTTCATCTACCTTGGGTCAGTTGTGCTCGTCTTAGTCCCAGTACTTTCTAGGGAAATGGCAGGGCGACTATAACTCATGAGCCAATTATGGAAGGGGTTGCTCTTAGGGTTATAGGAAGGGGGGGCTAGGATCTGGTGACTGGCACGGATACCGCTTTCTCAAGGGTGGGTCTTCCCAAGTCCCATGAGGGGTTTCTCCTCCCATGTGATACTCTCCCTGTGCACCAACCCCAGGGGAACTATTGTACTGAGGATGCACAATAATAATGCAAAATGATAAGGACGGGACAGATCATTTTAAAAATCTTATATTGAAAGGGGCAAACTGGTTAAAGAAATCATTCTCAATTTGCTTTATTAATAATAATGTTGTTATAGCACTTTTTGCCAGATTTCGCTTTTAGGCACTGTAATGACAAGTGACATTAGTCCAAAAGTTTGAATTAAGCAATAAGCAGCTATCAGGGGGACTTCACTGGGTGGTAACGGCATGCAAGTGCCTTAAAACAGTGCTCTGCTTCATTACCGGCTGGTGAAGCCAACCAAATGGGGGCTTACTGCTATTAGCACCCCAAGGCCAACCCTTGTGGTGCTAAGAGCAATGTATTTGAGAAACAATGGGTTGCAGCGAGCAGGCAACCTTTTGACTCTTACATGTTTGTTTTTGTTTGTTTGTTTTTTGTTACTTGTTTTGTTTGAGTCTTGTCTAGCGCTCTGATGCCTCCGGCTTGATTGTCGTCAACACTATATAAATAATAAATTAATTTATTAATTAATTAACAAGAGTGTTGGAGCAAATAACCTCTTCTATGGAATTGCCTCCAATCAGGAGGGTCTCCAAACACGTTTGAAGTCACTGACATTTCACAGATAAGAAATAATCTTTTACATATCAGACTGGTCCCACCCACATGGGCAGTCCAGCACTGAAATGCTAGGCAATTCTTCTCTGAAAAAGAGTACCATCAGAAACCTAAAACACTTCCTCACCTCATCTCAACATGGCTGTCAACGAAACAGTAGGCTGGGCTCTGTACGGAGCCCCTGTTCCATTTCCATGACGGGCAGGAGCAGGAGGTGAGGAGTGGGGAGCTGCAGAGGCACCAGACCATTGGCAACAGCAGGTAAGTGGAGGACAGGGATGGTCAGAAAGTGTGGGGACAAATGAGGAAGGTTGTTTGGGGGCGGAGGGGAAAATGGCCAACGTGCGCATCGAACAAGTGGATAGATCGTAATATTCAACCCGGTTTTGGACCTACCTCATTTGCTGATGCATCTGAAAATTGTGTTAATGCTACTTGACCCATATTTACAATATCGAGTGTCACAACATCAAAGATTCTAGAATACACCTTTAAATGATGGTATCTGGTTGGATTTGAGACCGAGTGTGATATCATTCATGGGAAATGCCACTTTAAGGCATTCCTGCAAACAAATGTAAGGACAAGGCCAATTGGTCCTAGCTTCAATTGGAAGGATACACCGGAAACCTGTGAACAATAAAAACAGCTAAATTAAAGGACACTTATTTAATATAGTTAATTGAACACAAGTGGAACTACAGCAGGTTGTGCAGCATATGCAAGTAAAGAGAGTCAGAATCTTAAGTCACGTTGTGCTGATACATGCATGTAATTTGGTATGTAAAATGCTCAGGTATGTTTCTGCAATCAGCTGATGCAATCAGTTTTAGTTTGCGCTCTGCTGTCCAAATGGCAACTGCACCTCTGTGTGCCCTTTCACTTTAACAACAGCTATAACTTTAACAAATGCGGTCACCGTCCACTATCGCAAACATTCATAATAATTTCAAGTAACTTCTTTCCAACCCCACTTCTCTTCACACATGTCACGGCAGTTTCAGTGTCAATGATCAGGTAATTGCAGGCTCAACGTTTCAGTCTCTAAAGAGCGAAACGCTGTAGGATGAATTCCTCTTCACAAGCTAAAACTGAAAGTAGATGTTGTAATTATGCACTATAATTATGCTCCTACGCAATGTTATGCCATCACAGGACTCTGCAATGGACACTTTGCAATGGAACAAGGTTGACAAGTATGTGTCTAAGGACACTTCATAGAGTCCTGTGCAATTGATTGATTACACTTGGATACTGTTCTTATACCACGCATACCTCTCATTCCATCTGATATAAATATGCCTTTCAAATTCAAAAGAAGACACTTTCCCATACCTTTAGCCTTTTCAATGACCATTAATAAGTCACAGAGACCTATCTGGAAGTGATCAGTGGTAATTCCGATATTTAAGAAGGGGGACAGAAGTGCCCTTATGAATAAGCGACCCATATTGACCTTTACGATATGCTAGAATGGTCTGTGTCATGCCGGAACGGCTAGTAGCGCAATACATGAGCTAAGTAGACCTTTGCAGGGTGATTTACAAATTGTGGAGTGAAAGATGATGGTTATGTGGGAATGTTGATTGCAGACACCACAAACCAACAGCAGAGAGTATATATATATATATATTCAGTGAAAAAAACTTTGTTAAAGGGACGTTATGGTTAAGTTGTGCTACTAAAAACCTATGAAATTCAGTTAAAAAACTTTGTTAAAGGGACGTTATGGTTCCAAGTAAAACCGAAAAACCCTTGAAATTCACCAGTTATGGTAAGCTAAGCAACCATAACTCGCGCCACCACCGTGCTCTGCTAAGACTAACACCCAGGACATCAAAGATGACATCACAAATGTCATTGATGACATCACTGATGACATCACATGTCTGGTTCCGCCTTTTTTCCTTTACTGACATATCTAGGCAACATGGTTTTCTTCAGTAACAGTCAGGAATTAAAAGTGGAAATGGTAGTATATTTGTAGACTTATCCTTCAAGTATGTTCTTACAATAATTCCCTTAGGATCCAGTCATATCATATAAAACATATACATAGGGGAAGACACAAGCTGGAAAGACAGCAATCCTTTCTGTGCATTAAAATAATCAGTAGAGTTGTCAGCACTTTCTGATAGTTCTGTTGTTTTTTTATTACTGTAGTTTCCCTGTATATGCTCATATTTTTATATCTTGTATTCACACTACTTTCCTTAGAGACCAGGCACATCATGTGATATATATATATAGGGTAAGTAGCAGCTTTGAAACAGAGCAATAATTTCTCTGCATAAAGGTAATCAGTTAGGTTATGAACACTTTTTGCTACTACTTCAATTTCCTTGTATATACTCATATTCGCATGTGGTGTTGTCTCTTTGTGTTTTATTATCTACTTATCACATGTTTCACAGTATGCAAAAGTCTAATAAGAAAACAGTTATCATTTCTCTATTCAACATGGCAAGCTTATGAATATTGCACCTCCATCATGTATGCTGCACACAATGCCTATGTTTCTACATGAGCACCTTAGTATACTGGATGGACTAAATAGCCCTTGATATTTATTCCAATGATCATTGACACTTTTTTTAAAATTAACATTACAATAAGAAACCCTTGTACAGACTTTTCATGAAAGGTAAATGCACATGTGATGTCATCAGTGATGTCATCAATGACATTTGTGATGTCATCTTTGATGTCCTGGGTGTTAGTCTTAGCAGAGCACGGTGGTGGCGTGAGTTATGGTTGCTTAGCTTACCATAACTGGCGAATTTCAAGGGTTTTTTGGTTTTACTTGGAACCATAACGTCCCTTTAACAAAGTTTTTTTCACTGAATTTCATAGGTTTTTAGTAGCGCAACTTAACCATAATGTCCCTTTAACAAAGTTTTTTTCACTGAATTTCATAGGTTTTTAGTAGCGCAACTTAACCATAACGTCCCTTTAACAAAGTTTTTTTCAATAAATTTCATAGGTTTTTAGTAGCGCAACTTAACCATAACGTCCCTTTAACAAAGTTTTTTCACGGAATTTCATAGGTTTTTAGTAGCAAAACTTAACAATAATGACTTTCACTTTATATACATGTCATATGGAACTGACTAGATCTCTTCTTATGAACTTGATGTCCGAGAAATTATTTAATGTTCGCGGACATGTTCGGAGAACAGTACCACTACCTAAAAACTTGGGGGGGGGGGTATGTTTGATTGTTATATCATAATATAAGAACATTTAACAAATTCAAAAAGCAGCACACAAACACATTATATATAGTAATACATAAGAAATGTAACCCATATATGTAACACACTAACCATTCATTTAAATACAATCTGTTCTGAAATGGAATATACCACAAGAACATAAATTGGCTTCCAACATAATTACCTCATAGACACAACAGAACTGAGAACAAGACCAGACCCACTGAATACATAGGACTTATCTTACCAGAAATAGTAAGTGTTCTTCATGTTAGTCATATATTTATAAACTTCCTGTATTAGATTAAAAAATATATTATCTTTTCTTTTTTTTTCTCACAGAAATGTCTAGTACTCTGGAATGGCTAGAGGACAATTTCCCACATGAAGAAATGTCACAAGATAGTGAAACTAATGGTAAACACTTTATAATATAAACCATTTAAATATTATTATTTTGTATACATTTAACATATATATTTTTTTTTTATGCAGAGCATAACAAAATAGAAACTACCTCTGAAGAAGCTGTTATGGAATACACGCTTGACAACATAAAAGAAAAAATTGATTTACTGTTGACCAATTTTAATAATTTAAAAACTTTTGTTGAAGATCATTTTAAAACAAAAACGTCATACCATTGCCCCACATGTACTTGTCCCTCCTCACCATATCCCAGTCAATTATCCCCAAACCCTCTCCATAATCCAAAACGTTTTGATGAGATTTCCATCCCTTCCTCACCTAATACCAATCATGTTGAAACCCCAAATTCTCCTGTTTTTGTTTCTGTTTCTGCCTCATCTTCTCTGTCATAAATTATTAATATATGTTAAATAAAGTTGAATTTTTATATTGTATTGTGAACAGTTTCAGTTTTTTCTTATAAAAACAATAAAAGTGTCCGCGGACAGTGCGAGTGTTCTGAAATGTTCGTACATAAACGAAAATGGAGGTGTCCTAAAGAACACCACACCTGTTCGTACTGTTCGCTAGCAAGTTGAAACTGTTCTAAGAACACACGTGGTGTCCTGAAATGTTCGTAAAGAAACAAAAATTAAGGTGTTCTAAAGAACACTATATCTGTCCTTAATGTTCGCTATCAACTTAAAACTGTCCTAAGAACACAATTGCTGTCCTGAAATGTTCCTAAATACACGAAAATGATGTGTCATGAACAACAGTACAACTGTTCGTAGTGTTCGCTACCCAATTGAAAGTGTTCTAAGAACACAATTGGTGTCCTGAAATGTTCCTACATAAACTAAATTACACGTGTCCTGAAGAACACTATATCTGTCCTTACTGTTCGCTACCAAGTTTAAACTGTTCTAAGAACACACGCGGTGTCCTGAAATATTCGTTTCACGTGTGACGCACTTTTAATTACTTCAGAACCCGAACAGTGTCCGTAGGACATCAATGCGCATGCGCTAACCAATCTCCGTGCACTTGGTGTCCTGCGGACAGGCGCTTCCTTCGCAGACTAGTTCGCAAACATATCATATGACCGCGCCCACGCTCATCGTGTATCCTGAAATGCGGACACTGTTCGTGTCCCCGAACAATTTAAAAGTACATTTTCAGTTAATCCATAATATTTTTCAATAAAATCTCACCATGCCACAAGTCCCACATAGCAATCTTGACTTTCTATATACGTTTTGAAACTTTCCGATCCTTTTTTTGTGTTCGATCTGTCCGTGCACAGTGCGCATGTCCGCGGACCGCGCACAAGCACCCCTATAAAAGACCACGCCCAAGAGCTTATTCCCATTGTGTTTCTGGCTATTCTTCAAAACACAGTGATTTTTGCTGCCACCTGCAGACTACACCATCATCGACATGGCATCCTTGGCTGCTGAACTGCCACTTGGTGCTGCACCTGATTCAGCACCACCACCACCCCCTCCACCACCACCACCTCCCCAAGGGCCTGAAGAGGGGAACAGGAGTGAGGATGCGGAGGAGGAAGAAGAGGATGATGAGAATGAGGTAGAGGAAATCCCTACTACCCGCACTAGGCGTGAGTCTTGGGGCTGGCGGTTATTTACCATTCATGGGAATGGTCCTAAGGCTCGTGTGAACCATGTTACCTGCAATGAGTGCAAAATGATACTCAGTCGTGGGAAGCACGGTAACTACAGCTTTGGGACCACTACTATGAAGCGACACCTGAGGTCATTTCACTCTGGGGCTATTCGCAGGGTTGTACCTTGCGAAGAACGTAGCAGGTTCATTTCCTCTACTTCATCCTCTGTTTCTGATCCTGTCACCACAAGAACCACCTCTGTGGGACAGCGTCTTTCTGAAGCTGCCTCACAGGCCATACAGAATTCTGATGACCCTTACCTTTCGAGGGTCACAGTTGTATGTATGTACTGTGACACAGTACTCTGCAGGGGGGAGCGACTTCGGAGTGCTTTTGAGACTATCGTCTCAGAGCACGAGAAGACCTGCTCACTACCCAAATAAAACCCACTCTACATCTTCCTCTCTCAGCTCGCCCTTTCTTATCCCTGTGGTTGGTGTCCCCCCCTTTACCCTCCTTTACCCTCCTCTCCTACTGTGTCGTGTCTGAAAAACCAAAAAAAATACAAAATTACAAAAATCAAAAAAAAATAAGGCTCTTTTCAGAGCCGCCTTTCCCAGTTAAAAAATAGAAGTGAAAAGAAATGAAGCAGGACTCTTTGTATTTTTTAGAAGTCCGCGAACAGTTTGCGAACATTAAAAAAACTGGGTTACTACTCCATCACAAACATTGTAATTTTCTCTGGAAAGAAGTGGTGGCTCTGAAAAGAGCCTTTGGGTGGTGTTTGTAAGTCAAAAATTGTAAATGCTTAACATCTACTTCAAAATCGTTGTTGTAATTCCAAAAAAGGTCGCAATGCATTTTGTACATTTCTCAGAAAAATCTGATTGCCAGCATAAGTAAGATGGACTCCATCTCTGCGAAAAATGTATGTACTACAAAACATAATATTTTCATTGTGAAAAGAAGACATGCCAAAATCTCTTAGAAAGCCACAAACAGACTTATTAACATTGCGCCTTGCTTTTTCCATTTGTGGACCAAATGAACAAGAACGAAGCCACATTTGTCTCTGCGCAATCCATGAAAATATCACTTGCGAATTAGGAAACATGTCCATAACCTTCCTCAGTCCTTCTTTCATAGCAAATTGCAAAAAATGTCCAGTCACATGCCCTAAACTGTTCCCTCCACAATGAATTACAATTATGTCTGGATGTTGCTCTGTCTCCAAAGTAGCACAGAGAGGTAGCAAATCCAACCACTTCATTCCACGTACTCCATGCCAGTGTACTTCCTCATGTGGGAATCCAAGATCTACAGCTACTCCACAGCTTTCTGCATGCACCTTCAACCAATGTATCCACGAATCTCCTAAAATCCAAACAATCTGTTTTCTGAAACACACAGCCATAGCTATCTTTTGTTCTCTCAGCAAAAAGAGTATCTCAAAAAATCTCTCCTGGCACAACACACCCACCAAACTTTCCTGACCAATCCCTTTCAGTGCTTATTCTCATTTGCATGACTTCTGAACCCAAAAATCCCGGGATGTAACTCCTGATGTCCTGGAACTAGCGCCATGTCCGCGGACATATCGTAACATGAACAGCCCTTCTACCATTTCCACTACACTCTCTCTGTCATTCCCTCATTGGATGTACCTCAAAAATCACATGACCATGCACCAATCACATTCAAGACCTCTACATCTAACTGCATCATCATAGATCAGCACTGCAAATGTACTCTGAATCTCTCTGAGTACAAGTGTCATATCATTGGCAAGCAGCATCTACCACAAATACTGTACAAGTCTTCAAGATTTCTACTTGCAGCTCCACGCATATCCATATGCATGAACACAAACTTCAGGTATGCATATTTTCTTTATAGTACATGACATAGCTCTCAACCATTTTTGTTTTACAGGCGGGTGAAATCACCCGATTTTGTTTTTAGCGGGTGAGACGCCCATTGGAATGAATGGGCGTGCAGGAGGCTTGGCGGGTGAGTCTGCCCTTTACAAGGCGTGTGACACCCGCCAAAAGCGTGTGACTTGAGAGCTATGGTAGATGAACACATTTTCAAACAGACTTTTACCTTGTAAAATCTGTTAAATGAATTTACTGTACTTTTTTCAATTTCCTAAAATCAACTACCACTTATACACCTTTATACTTTTTACTTTCTTTAAACACACACACTCAAATCATGTTAAACTAACATTTTTTAAATGAAATATATAGACTACATATATTCAAACAAAATTGCATGCAAACACAATCTATGTTTAAACCTTTATAAAAATACTTATACAATTTCATATTTTTTGTTTTTATTTATTTATTTACTTAATTACTTTAAATTAGACATGACATTGAGGCGCTATTACCTAGAACAGTTTACTTACAGAAATAGTGGTATTCACTAATATATTATAAATTTCACAAGACATAGTAAAGATATTTTATTTTTGCTACAGTTAGTCATTCAATACAATTTGTTCATTAAGAACATATCATATACACTGAACTGATGCAATGTATCTTATGTAAATAAATTAGTTTAATAGTTTTACAGAAGGCACTGAGGATTTCAATTAAAAAAATCAATATCTAAATTAAAAACAGTGCTATATACAAACAAAGTTACTAATTTGAAGCTTTCACAGTTGCAGTGAAGACCAGTTTCCTGAAAAGAAGCAGAGAATTCGAAGAAGAAAGAAAAACTAAGAAGTTACCTGTTAATTTAAAAAAAAAGTAAGTAAAATATCACCATATTATATATATTATTAATCAAATATACTATAACATTAATACCAGCTATTTTGGTTTCTTAAAATAGAGATTTTGTACCATTTTGTCCAAAAATTTCCATGTCGTAAACAGCGATTTACAACCAGAATGGCCCACAAATTTCTATTTTTGGACACACAAATTAGCCAACTGAACCACTACAATTTTCATATTATAGAACAAACAACTGTTTTAATTGTATACATTACATTTACTATTTGTACTTTTCCACACCACTAGCTTACTTTTTTTTTGTCATCTGAACCCCAGTTTAGTGACACATAAATTCAAGAATACCTACCCCTACTAGTTTTAGTTCCCAATGCACAATCACACACCATTACATACATCTTTATCATCTTACTCAAACTCATGCACACAGCACACATACATTCCAGAACACCCCAACCCATATCTTCTTTATTTTTTTCAACAGACCCTAAAGAATGCCTACCAAAAGACAACTCCGTAGAAAGCAACGCAAAATTAGAGCAAATGAAAATAAAGGTGTCCAACATAAGCATCCATCTCTAGCAGAATTTGTAAAAAAAGTTGAAACAAAACAGCTAATACAATCATTTAGTGAAACACAAAAAGTTTCAAGTACAACATCTTCGCTTCCTCTATCAAAATGTAAAACAAACCAAAAAACAATTAACAGAAAATCACCTATCAGTACAGATGAAACTACTTCTTCAAATTTTAATATAGTGCAAAGTAAGCATACCAAGAAAAGTATTTTAGCCAAAATATACCGTCACAAAGTCCTTCAAAATCTTATAAAAACAGGAGAGAAATCAGGTTCAAAGCTTAAAACCTATCGTAGGAAATTAATCTTAGAAGCATTGATGGACAGTGCAATCGTTCTCAAAAGAAATGTATTTATTTTACTGTTAAACAAAATGAAACCACTAACAAAACTAATAACTAAATTACAAAAAAGACTTCTCAATAAGCGAAATGTCAACAGAAAGAACTTCTTAAGTATCTGCGGAGGTGAATGGAATCACACTACGAGCACAGAACCATATTTTAATGAAGAAGCGTACAAACAAAAGCAAACAAATACAATTGCCATAAATAGCAGTGGTCGAGGTTATGAAAAAGTGAATAATACCATAATGGAACAAGAAGTACTCCTTACAAAAATATGCCCTGAAAACTTAGAATTACCCCTCCATTCAACTGAATCAGAACGTCTAGTGTACAAATGGCCATGCACGTCAATGTGTAACATTCCCAAACAATGTTTCAAATCTTTACACCAATTCCTCAATAAATATGTAAAAAGCAAAGACAAAATCAAAATTAAATTACTGCAAAATATAGATACCTGTCCAGTGCGCAAGTACACAGGACTACAAGGACATTCATTGGCCTGCATTACAGGACCTACTTGTAAAACCACTTTCCATGATATCAAAAGGATATCAACACATCATTCAACTATAAGAAATATAGTCTATAAACTGTACTATGCTAAAAGTCCTGCTTTAGCACTAGCAAAGTTAAATAACATCCTTCTACATGGTACAGCAAAAGACCTACTTGAAGAAATTCACTATATCCAGAAAAAATATTTTGGAAGTGAAAGCCATTTACAGAATGAAATAGCTTTAAACCAATTAAGCAACAATTCTACACATGGCAACCTTTTGCTAAACACATACAAAAAAGAAATACTAAAATTTAAAAGTACATCAGCTGAAGTACCAAACCATGTATGTGTATGTTGCTGTAGAATTTTTTATAAAAGTAACACAAAAACTGTGGACCTATCATACAAAATAGAAGACAATGAAGATTCTAAATGGTTTGAATTAGCTCTCTACCTTCTAGCAGAAAACAAATATGAAATAACTGAGCCCTTAATACTTTGCAATTATTGCACCACAAAACTTGACAACAACCAAACTCCTTCACGTTCTATCACAAATAATTTGGAATTATACCCAGTACCAAAACCTCTACAACAACTTAATTTATATGAGAGCATCATAATTCAAACAGTACACCCATTTCAAGCAATAATACGCCTTCAACCAAAAACAGCAAAATTACCTCCCTCTGAATTGGTAAAAGGCATTCGTGGAAAAGTAGTTTATTTACCATTAAATCTAAAAGAAAATGTGCATACTCTAGGAGTGCAAGGTCCAATGCACCAATCTTTAATTATATTAGTAAATGGAGTACCTACAAAAGACAAAAAAATATGGCAACAGCTGGTAGATTTATATAAAGTTAGACAAGCCTTCCAATATCTTAAAGAGAATAATGAATATTACAAAGAAATTAATATTGAAGAAAACTTGAAAGATACAACTGAAATAATTCAAGAAACACAAGAAGCTGGTCAATTTGAGCTACTAGATCCTGCTACAATATCAAATACTTTAGACCAGTATACAATTCATCCTTTGCACTGTAATGACACCGTACAAGATGTACTGGAAACTTACCAAATGCGTCAAACAAAAGGATCGCCAATCAGTATATGGGAAAAAAGTATAGAAGCACGTGCTTTTCCTCTACTCTTTCCAACTGGCAAAGGAGGAAGATATGATGATAGACCTATTCAAATATCAGCTTCAGAATACCGCTCATTACGGATGTATTCTGAAGATCCCAGATTTAGACAAAACGTGGAATACATATTCCACCTACTCTTTGAAAGTGAACTAGCAACTTTATGTTACGGAGTTGCACACATATTAAAATCAGGATCACACTTTCAAAATATGACAGCTACACAATTATTAGAGAAAGTGCAACAAAAGGATGAGATTTTACAATCAAATATTACAAATCTATTAGCAAATATGCGTGGTACTAAAGAGTACTGGTTTCGACGTCAACGAGATGTATGTTGTATGATCAGAAACCTTGGCCCACTCACTTGGTTTGTTACATTAAGTTGTGCAGAATATGCATGGGAAGATTTACATGATTTCCTACGCATATCAAATAAAAACAAAACAAACATAGATATTCTAACACCTGGAGAACTTTGTTCTTTGGATCCTGTTAATGTTTCAAGATATTTTCACCATCGCTTCATTGCTATGCTACATTTTATTTGTAATAAAACTGTTCCTCCCCTTGGAGAAGTGCAACACTTCTTTTGGAGAAAGGAATACCAAGCCAGAGGAGCACCACATATCCACATGCTTTTATGGATTAAAGATGCTCCTAAATTTGGTCAAGACAGTGATGCCACTGTTTTACAGTTTATTGAAAAATATGTCACTTGTGAAATTCCATCAGAAGCCACAAATAGTGATCTTTGTGCACAAATTTTACAATTTCAAAGACACAAATGTGGAAAATATTGTCATCGCAAATACAAAAACAAAGGCAAATACTACACCAAATGCCGATTTGGTTTCCCTAGACCAGTTACAAATACAGGTCAAGTAAACAACCTCATGTCTTCAGTTAGACATACTGTTAAAGGAAAGTCACCTAAAAATACATATTACATAAAAAGAAAAGAAGAAGAAAAATATATCAATGATTATAATGCGATCATTGCCCACTTATGGAATGCAAACATAGATGTGCAGTACATTGCAGACAATTCTACTGCAGTTGCACGATATGTCACAGCATACTTAACTAAAGCAGAAAAGACAGAGCTCCAAGACCTCTGGAATGACCTGTCATCAGATAAAACAGTATCTCAGAAATTATACAGCTTGGGCATAAAAATGCTCACCCATAGAGAATGTGGATCTTATGAAGCAGCTGATCGTTTAACTGGTACTTCATTGTATGGTAAATCTGAAAATATAGTATGGCTAAGTCTTGGTCCAGCTAAATCTAGAAAAAGAGTTCTGAAATCATATGAAGATATAGAAACAATAGCCAAACATGATCCCAACAGCCAAGACATTTTAAAAAACAATTTATTGGACACATACTACCCAAACAGAAGTAATACTTTGGAAAACATGTGTCTATACCAAATAGCCCAAAACTACACATACAAAAATATTATGAAACCCGATGAAAAAAAAGGTAAATTTAGAGTGACAAACTGTGAAGGCAGCTTAGTTAAACTCACTAAACCAAATTTAATTAATCATATCAAATTGTCATTGAAGACTCCTCAACATAAAGAAGTATATTACATCTCCCTGCTACAACTCTTCAAACCATGGAGAAAAGAAGAACAATTACTAGATAACTATGACTCATATGAGGATGCTTTCAAAGCAAATGAAAGCACTATAACTGATGTAAACTTTACACAGTACAAAACAATGTTGCACAATGAACAGCAACATGAAGAAGAACTCCAAGCTCAACTAGATAAGGATACTCCTGACAGTAGTCAACCTTCTTTAACAGGAAGCCAAGAACCACTGGGAGAACCATTAATAACAAATGAGGCAGAATTAGCTATGATAGAAGTAGAAAACACCATGTGTCAGTATGAAGATAAGGAAGACTTAACTATACTACAATCAAAACTAAACAATGAGCAAAGTAGCATTTTTCAAGAAGTAACAAAACAAATTGCACATGGTGTAAAACATGAAAATAAAGAATGTTCCTGCCATAATTATAAACAATTGACAAACAACAAACTGTCAGCTGTTGTCACTGCCCCCACAGGTTTAGCTGCCTACAACATAGGTGGTGTTACATTACACCGATTACTACTATTACCAGTAGAACACCAGAACAAATTAGACTATTACAAACTTTCTGCAGAAGCTGCAATGGAATTACGCAGAGTATTGAAACAAATGAAAATGCTACTAATAGATGAAGTGAGCATGGTCTCCAACCTGATGTTAGCTTTGATTCACCTCAGATTACAAGAAGTACTCAAAACAGACTATGAAGAGCTCTTTGCAGGAAAACACATGTTTTTGGAGATCTGCTTCAATTAACACCAGTAAAAGGTGAACCTATTGTTAAAACATTAGGGCACAAACTCTCCCGTAAAACTGTTGGCAGCATTGGAAATGTCAACCTTTGGCAACATTTCCAATACAGAGAATTAACAGAAAACATGCGCCAATCTGCAGATCTCACTTATGCCAACATTTTAAAAAGTTTGAGAGTTGGTATACTTTCTAAAGAAGCAGAAGCAACATTGAAAACCTGGCACATTAATGCACTTTATGGCGATAATGCATGTGCTACAGATGTTATGGAACAATTAGCCCACAAAAATGTCAATTGTATGGCCTTAATGCCAACTCTTGCAAGCTGTTTCAAATTCAATGAAATCATGCTAAGTAAAGCAATGCAACCAATAATGGAAATTAGCGCCACAGACAAACTAGATGTACGTGGTATGACACTACCCATGTGTGACCAAGCCACAACAAGACTAAATAATTTAGAAAAAATCAATCTCAAACACAGCAGGCTTAGGAAAGATGTTAAAATTATCCTTAAATTGCAGAGTAATGCTTAAACGTAACCTTGACGTGGACCAAGGACTAGTTAATGGAGCACTGGGTACAGTTGTTGGCTTTCAAACATACCCACGTGACAACAAAATTCAGTTTGTCAATATACTCTTTGACAAACTTTCAGAAGTAAAACGGATAGGACGCTCAACAGCTAGATTCCTTCTCTTCAAAGATATGTATGTACGCAGAGAACAATTTTCTCTAACTCTTGCATACGCAGTCACAATTCATAAATCACAAGGTCTTACCCTAGACAAAGCAATGATAGATATTGGTAACCCAGTCTTTAAAGAAGGCATGAGCAACGTAGCACTATCACGCTTACGTACACTTGACGGTCTATTTCTAATCAACTTTGATGCAAGTAAATTAAACACTGATATTCCTTGCATTTTAGAATATAATAGACTTCGCTCACTATACACTCCCCATCTAAACACATATTCTGTTCCACAAAAACTAAAACGTTGTAAAAGAAAACTAAATCAAACTGAAATGCAACAGGACGTCCCTGGAAATCCTCCAAAGAGAGTAAAAGAAACTAATACTACATCAAGTACCACAAACAAAAAAGAATCAATTAGAGAAAGTAAACCAGGTACTTCTTTAAAGAAGGAAGACAAACTCCAAAAAAAGCAGTTAGATACAGAACTACCTGGACCATTTAAATTCTCAAATATAGTTGGTGTAAGTTGCTATGCAAATGTAGCAATGAATATTCTATTTCAATTACCACCAATTGTTGACAACATTTACTCACACAGTACAAACCCATTGTGTTTGCAAATGTTAGTACTTCACAGAAATGCAGCAAACAATCCTGACAACACATATAGTGTTTTTGGAATAAGACGACAATTGGACTACTGTGCTGGAATGGTGAAATTCACTATAAACTCACAGGAAGATCCACAAGAATTTCTAATGTACTTACTACAAGTACTGGAAAACAAAAACATACCTATAAATGAAATCTTTCAGATTTCATACATGTGGAAACATACATGCACTCTCTGCAACAATGGGACACAAGAAGAAATCCCCAATGAACGCTTCATATATATATCAATAGCAAATTGTGAATCCATTCCATTTCAGCAACTTGTACAAAATGCAAACCATGGTAGATTATGCTCTACCTGCAATTCAGATAATCGCTCCACGTTAGTAATACAAACACATAGTAAATATGTAATACTAATGCTTCTACGTTACAATGCAGATGGTACCAAAAACAACTGCAAGCTGACTGGATTCACACATGGTCAAATATCACTTGGTAAGAAAACCTTCACAACAATAGGTATAATCTACCACGCAGGAGCCACAACCAATTCAGGGCACTACACTGCATACATAAAAAAGAAATGTGGATGGTTTGAATGTAATGATAGTACCATTACTCTAAAGCAGAGATTACCAGCAAATCTTACAAACGCTTATTTGATGTTCTTAAAACCAAAATTTGATAAATAAACTGTATTTAAACCTTTAAGTAAATTTGTGTTACAAAAATATAAACTGTTAGAATACTCCAAAAGCTATCTAACTGCTCAAAGATTCTACAACAACTAATCAGATAAATGAATACCACTAAATTAGACCAAAAAATACACAGTTAGAATACGCCAATTGGTATCTAACTGTCCCAAAATTATAAATGTGTGTTAAAGTAATATAAACTGTTAGAATACTCCAAAAGCTATCTAACAGCTCAAAGATTCTACAACAACTAATCAGATAAATGAATACCACTAAATTAGGCCACAAAATACACAGTTAGAATACGCCAATTGGTATCTAACTGTCCCAAAATTTAACAATATCCAAATAGGTAAATGAAAACCACTACAATATATTAATAAAATAGACAGTTAGAATAAGCCAATTGGTATCTAACTGCTCCAAAATTTTATAATATCAAAACAAATGAAGAATCGGTTACTGTTCCAAAAGAAATACAACAAAGCAAAGTATAAAGCATTAGCCAGAAACAACAAGTGAACACTAAAACAAACAAACAAATAAACTGTAGCATAACAGAAAAAGGTTTTTTTTTAAATCCAACATGGATTTTTTTTTCTCCCACAGACCCAATGATTTTAGCAACAAATACAGAAACTGAGCAAATTGCACAGTACTCTGATTTGTACTCTACTAAATATGAGGGTCGAAAAAAAATAAAAGTATATTGCTTATACAATGTAATAAGTCATTACAAAATACTAATACTAACATGCTATTTTCTTTTATCACAGAAATGAAGAAAAAAAACATGGACTCCCATTACTAGACCAAACAGTAAGTATACAGTAATAAGGACAACCATAGCAGCACATCACATCCATAGTATCTAATACCTTTGTTCCTTATACATTTGTTTTTCACCCAAAGTTATAAACAAATATGAATGTGATATGCTGCGGTGGTTGTTGCCAGGGCATAGAGTCTTGGGTGCATGGCCAAATGGCCATGCACCCAAGACTCTATGCCCTGGCAACAACCACCGCAGCATATCATATCCATAGAGTCAAACATTTCAACTATGATCTATGGGAAACTTTTAATGTCCGCGAACAATGTGAGTGTTCTTACCAGCGAACCATACGGACACCGTTTTCAGGACACCCCCTACGAACATTTCAGAACAACGCGATAGTTCTTAGAACACTTTCAACTTAACAACGAACAATACGGACACCGTCCTAAGGACACCCCCTACAAACATTCCAGGACACCGGGAGTGTTCTCAAAAACGTCTTCAGAACACCCCCATCTTGTTTATTTGTGAACAATTCAGGACACCGCGAGTGTTCTTAGGACACATTCAACTTGACAAAGAACAATACGGACAGCCTCCTCAGGACACCCCCTACGAACACTCCCCGGACACCGGGGAGTGTTCTTAGAAGCGTCTTCAGAACACCCCCATTTTGTTTATTTGCGAACATTTCAGGACACCGCGAGTGTTCTTAGGACAGACTCAACTTGACAGAGAACAATACGGACAGCCTCCTCAGGACACCCCCTACGAACACTCCCCGGACACCGCGAGTGTTCTTAGAAGCGTCTTCATAACACCCCCATTTTGTTTATTTGCAAACATTTCAGGACACCGCGCGTGTTCTTAGAACACATTCAACTTGACAGAGAACAATACGGACAGCGTCCTCAGGACACCACCTACGAACACTCCCCGGACACCGCGAGTGTTCTTAGAACAGTTTCACTTTGCTTGCGAACAAAACAGACACATTTTGACTCCTTAGAACACCCCCTAGTCAGTTTATTTAGAAAATTTCAGAACACCCGTGATGTCCGCAAACAAATCGAACACAAAAAGAACGTCTAACACATAAAAAACACAACTTTCATCCTATCTCACACACTCCCACCCTCCCCAAACACTCCTACACACCAACACACTCTACAAAATACACATTTTGAACAAAGTTTCACCGCGCTGTCCGGGACATCCGCAAATCCAATATGGCGGGCGCTACCGAAAAATCTGACGCGCTTCACGCTCCACACCGTCCAATCAGCGAACACTTTGCATGTCCGCGAACATCACGCAAGACGATTGGCCAATCAGGACACTTTCCACGGAGCGAACAGGGAAGTGTATCCGCAAACCGAACACAGATATCACTAATTTTTTTTTACCTACTTTTTGGTCATTTTAAAAAAAAACTACTGGACGAATTTTCACCAAATTTGAAAAAGCACGCTTTGGGGACCAAGCCGCTGCTCCTGTTCCAAATTTGGTGGAAATCCGTCCAGCGGTTTGGGCTGTAGACGCGAGCAAAATTTTTTTCCCATTCACTCTATGGAGAGTGACTATAATGTATACAAATATGAGCACATAGAGGGAAGGTAGAGTAATAAAAATAAAACTATGACAAAGTGCTGATACCATAATGATTATCTTCATGCACAGAAAGGATTCCTCTCTTTCAAGCCTGTATCTTCCGCTACGTACATGTTTCATATATGATGTGACAGGAACCCAAGTCTACAAATATAGTACCTTTTCAATTTTTACTTCCTGACTGTTACTGTAGAAAACTATGTGGCTTTGATATGTCACTAAAGGATAAAAAGGGAGAGCCAGCCATGTGATGTCATCAGTTATGTCATCAATGACATTTGTGATGTCATCTTTGATGTCCTTGGTGTTAGTGTTAGCAGTGCACGGTGGCGCGAGTTATGGTTGCTTATGTTACCATAACTGGCGAATTTCAAGGGTTTTTCAGTTTTACTTGGAACCATAACGTCCCTTTAAGAAAGTTTTTTCACTGAATTTCATAGGTTTTTAGTAACACAACTTAACCATAATATCCCTGACATGTAACATAGAACATATTAACCCCCTCGTAGTGATTTTCATGTCCGCGGACTACCGCCATGTCCGCGGACACATCGAAAATCTGAGCGTGGTGAATGTAAATTTAAATAGTGTGCCCCATTTCCCCTTTGAAGTTGGCTCTAAAAAGAGCCGTTTTTTTTTTTACAGATGCTTGACAGACACCTGTTATTTTATATTTTTTTTCTTGTTTTTTTTTCTTACTTTACTCCTAAAATCTTCACATAACCTTCTCCAAAGCAAACCTTACATTCCAAAATAAAAAGGCATTTCCGGTAAAAGCTAAAGAAATGCCATCTTCTTTAAAATTAACAGCATTACTGGCATCAATATTCTCATTGTTACAGAAGAACATACCAGCTCTAAGCATGAAGGCACACATGCCTCGGTTGATGACACACCTAGCAATGTTTTGCTGAGGACAAAAAACTGAACTATTGTCCCATATTGCCCTAGGTAGTAATCCAGAAAAAAATACTTTCGCATTTGGAAGGATCTTCACTACGGCTTGAACCAAGCGTTCCAAATCAGCCAACAAAGTAGGCGCACTGACGTTGCCCAAATGGAAAGCACCATAGTGCAAAACTACCACATGCGGACTGTTCATCGTGACCATATCCGCACAAACTTGTACAATTCCCTGTACATTGCAATCAGGCACAGTGCTCCACACCACCTCCACTCCTTTGACATCAAAGTTCTTTGCAACATGCCTGCATTCAGCGTACTGCTGTAAACCATGCACAAACATATCTCCGAGCACCAACACCCTGACTTTCTCCACTTCTGCCGTCTTCACCACACACAGTCTCTTTCAACACAAATCCACAACCTCGACATCTGATTGGCTGATCCGTACAGTCTTCTTTGCATGTTGGATTTCCTGGAAAAACCCGGATTTACCACGCCCTGTCCACGAACAGCCGCGGTGTCCGCGGACGGCGTCCACTTTACTCTCTGTACCATTCCCTCATTGCATACAGTTAAGCAATCACACAATACGAATAACGTCCTCAGAACACCCCCATTTTGTGAATTTTCCAACATTTCAGGACAATTATCATTTCATTATTCTACATATTAACATTACAAATATTATACTTTTATCTTGTACTCTGCACACAATGCTATCTTTCTCCATTAGCAGCTCAATATACTACATAGAATCCCATAATACAATGCTATTTATTGATATAAATGCATCGTTCAAAGCACTAATAACGGTATGATATTTATTGCAATATCCTTGACACTTTTTTCGGAATATTATAATGAAAATCCCTAGTACACAAATTCCATGAAAAGTACATACACATGTGATGTCATCAGTGATTTCATCAATGACATTTGCGATGTCATCTTTGATGTCCTGGGTGTTAGTCTTAGCAGTGCATGGTGTTGGCGCAAGTTATTTTTCATAGCTTAACATAACTTGCTATTTTCAGGGGTCTTTCGGCTGTACTTAGAACCATAACGTCCTTTAAACAAACTTTTTTAATATCACGCAAACAATATACAAACATGGCGTGCAAAAACCAACTTCTACAGATGGCTTTACACAGAATGTTGCAAAGTAAGAATTTATGCTCGTTCACAGTGAAGGTCAGCTGCTTCATTTTTTTCTCGTCTCGGGCCCCGGAGAGGCTCACGAAGCAGACTATAAGATTGTATTCTGTTTTGACCTTGACAGACAAAGATTGTGATGAAAGACTTCTCTTGAAGTAGTGTTGCTAAAACGTAAGAGAAGATAAGGATGACATTTCTGAAACAAAACCACTTTTATATATTATATCACTATGCGAAAGATCGTTGGCACACGCAGAGTCGTACTTTGGGACTGCACCACTCGTAGACAATGGAAATTGCAATTGTACTGTAAGTAACCCTTTATATTATTTTATACCAAATATAATTACAATAGCGTAGCATTAAAGACCGCTCAAGTTGAACTTGTTCGTTGAAAGTGGCATAATGTTTTCTACCGCGCACTATCACCGCCAAATTGATCCCCTGTCGTTTAGAGGGCTCTGAAAAAGGCAGACGACACAGGGTGGGTTAATATAAATCATTTAGCCGGTCTATAGGCGGTCAAGCGCTCTACTCGCTGTGCCACTTCATTGTAGCCTGTCAAGTGGCACAGCGAGTACAACGCTCGCTTTGACATCCGTGCACAGTTTGCTAACGCAAGTTCGAATCCCGGCAAGGCCAAACTCAGCCTTTGATCCTTCCGTGGTCGATAAATGAGAACCACACAACGTGGTTAATAATAAGCACCGCTTAGATACCTCACAGTTCTTAGCGCTATATGAATGGGAAAATATTATTATTTTATTACTAACATACTCCGTTGCACTATCTTGGATAGCAAATAGTTTCACGCCCTCATAAATAAAATGATGATTTTTAATGAAGATCGGCTGGTGAGACTAAGTTATGTTTTTTAAAACAGGTATGTGGCCCCATTTTGCCTATGTCACGATTTACAGACTCCAGCGGATGGGGTCTTCAACTGCCAGGTGCAGGTCCAAATATGCAACTTCATGACCCTCACCATTTTATGGGACTATCGCCAAGGACCAATATGCCCTTACGCAGTACTAGCGGCTACAAACAACATACCAACCAATAGGGTGGTCTAATGGCTCGTTGTTGGAGCAACCTTCCAATTATCAGAGTGACCATTTACTGCTTTTATCATAAACCATCAGCCTATCTACCGCAAAGGAACAACGCGTGGCTCCAAATAAACTTTTGCTGATCAACAGCAGAGGCAATAGCAAATCGCTAAATATTCACTAAACATTTCATGTGAAATAAATGTACTTTACCAAATGTACAATCCTGCTGTTTACTTTTAAACCACAGTTTCATATTCCGAATTGTGGCGCACTGAGTTGTAAGCTGATCTAACACCCTCTGTACCGCAAAGGAACATCGCGTGTCTCAACATGAACTTTTGCGGATCGACAACAAAGACAAATGCAAATTGCTGAATATTCTCTAAACCTTTGATGTCAAATAAATATACTTTACAAAATTTACAATCTTGCTGTTTGCTTTTAAATCACTGTTTCATATTCCAAATTGTGGAGCGCTGTGTTGTGACATAATATGTGTTGTCTTCCGGGTTCTGTGTAAAGTCACTTAGGACTGGAGAGGACTGGGCGCATTTGATGACGCACCCTGTAACGTCACGGAGAGAGGCGGGGAATATGAATGCTTTGATAATATCAGGCTTATGGGCGGGAGATATGATTTAGTGTCGCAAAAGCAAGTCAGCCAGGTCAATAGCGCCAGTCATAGGATTATCACATAATATCGGCGCACACCAGCCGGATTTACCGTTTCTTTAGTGGACAAAAAGTCAGTTGGCGCCCATAGGAAATTGTACTATTAGCGGACAAAAGGAGTGGTCTTAAAACACTTTCACCCTGACAACGAACAATACAAACAACGTTCTCAGAACACCCCCATTTTGTGTAATTGCAACCATTTCGGGACACCGCGAGTGTTCTTAGAACACATTCAACTAGACAGATTACAATACGGACAGCGTCCTGAGGACAACCCCAGTTTGTGTATTTACGAACAATTAAGTACACCGCGAGTGTTCATAGCTCATTTTTACCTTCCTTGCGAACAAAAATGACACATACTCCGTCCTCTAAACACCCCACCATTTAGTTTATTTACAAAATGTCAGAACAGCCGTGTTCTCCGCGGACAAATCGAACGCAACAAAAACATCTAGCACATAAAAAAACAAAGCATTGAACCTATCTCATACTCCCCCACCCTCCCCAAACACTCTTACACACCAACAAACGGCACTAAATACAATTTTTTATCCACGTTTCACTGCGCTGTACGCGGTCAACTGCGAATACAAGATGGCGGGCGCCACAGAAAATCTGACGCGCTCCACGCCCCTCGCCGTCCAATCAGCGAACACGTCGCATGTCTGCGGACATGACGCAAGCCCATGGGCCAATCGGGGTGCTGTCCGCGGAGCAAACAGGGAAGTCCGTCCGCGAAGCGAACGCAGATATCACTAATTTTTTTGCCTTACATTTTAGTCATTTTTAAAAAAACTACGGGACAGATTTACACCAAATTTACAAAAGCACGCTTTTGGGACCAGGCCGCCGCTCCTGCCGCAAATTTGGTGTAAATCTGTCCAGCGGTTCGGGTTGTAGCCGTGCGCAAAGTTTTTTCCCATTCAGTCTATGGGAAAAAAATAAGTTTTGGGACCCCCCTATAACTTTGCCCCCCCACCAAATTTGCGGCAGGAGCGGCGGTCTGGTCCCGAAAGCGTGCTTTTGCAAATTTGGTGTAAATCCGTCCAGTAGTTTTTTAAAAAATGACCAAAATGTAAGGCAAAAAAATGAGTGATATCTATGTTCGCTTCGCGGACGGACTTCCCTGTTCGCTCCGCGGACAGCACCCCGATTGGCCCAGCGGCTTGCGTCATGTCCGCGGACATGCGACGTGTTCGCTGATTGGACGGCGAGGGGCGTGGAGTGCGTCAGATTTTCTGTGGCGCCCGCCATCATGTATTCGCCGTCGACCGCGTACAGCGCAGTGAAACGTGGATAAAAAATTGTATTTAGTGCCCTGTGTTGGTGTGTAAGAGTGCTTGGGGAGGGTGGGGGAGTATGAGATAGGTGTATTGTTTTTTTTTTTATGTGCTAGACGTTTTTGTTGCGTTCGATTTGTCCGCGGAGAATACGGCTGTTTTGACATTTTGTAAATAAACTAAATGGTGGGGTGTTTAGAGGACGGAGTATGTGTCATTTTTGTTCGCAAGGAAGGTAAAAATGAGCTATGAACACTCGCGGTGTACTTAATTGTTCGTAAATACACAAACTGGGGTTGTCCTCAGGACGCTGTCCGTATTGTAATCTGTCTAGTTGAATGTGTTCTAAGAACACTCGCGGTGTCCCGAAATGGTTGCAATTACACAAAATGGGGGTGTTCTGAGAACGTTGTTTGTATTGTTCGTTGTCAGGGTGAAAGTGTTTTAAGACCACTCCTTTTGTCCGCTAATAGTACAATTTCCTATGGGCGTCAACTGACTTTTTGTCCACTAAAGAAACGATAAATCCGGCTGGTGTGCGCCGATATTATGTGATAATCCTATGACTGGCGCTATTGACCTGGCTGACTTGCTTTTGCGACACTAAATCATATCTCCCGCCAATAAGCCTGATATTATCAAAGCATTCATATTCCCCGCCTCTCTCCGTGACGTTACAGGGTGCGTCATCAAATGCGCCCAGTCCTCTCCAGTCCTAAGTGACTTTACACAGAACCCGGAAGACAACACATATTATGTCACAACACAGCGCGCCACAATTCGGAATATGAAACAGTGATTTAAAAGCAAACAGCAAGATTGTAAATTTTGTAAAGTACATTTATTTGACATCAAAGGTTTAGAGAATATTCAGCAATTTGCATTTGTCTTTGTTGTCGATCCGCAAAAGTTCATGTTGAGACACGCGATGTTCCTTTGCGGTACAGAGGGTGTTAGATCAGCTTACAACTCAGTGCGCCACAATTCGGAATATGAAACTGTGGTTTAAAAGTAAACAGCAGGATTGTACATTTGGTAAAGTACATTTATTTCACATGAAATGTTTAGTGAATATTTAGCGATTTGCTATTGTCTCTGCTGTTGATCAGCAAAAGTTTATTTGGAGCCACGCGTTGTTCCTTTGCGGTAGATAGGCTGATGGTTTATGATAAAAGCAGTAAATGGTCACTCTGATAATTGGAAGGTTGCTCCAACAATGAGCCATTAGACAACCCTATTGGTTGGTATGTTGTTTGTAGCCGCTAGTACTGCGTAAGGGCATATTGGTCCTTGGCGATAGTCCCATAAAATGGTGAGGGTCATGAAGTTGCATATTTGGACCTGCACCTGGCAGTTGAAGACCCCATCCGCTGGAGTCTGTAAATCGTGACATAGGCAAAATGGGGCCACATACCTGTTTTAAAAAACATAAATTAGTCTCACCAGCCGATCTTCATTAAAAATCATCATTTTATTTATGAGGGCGTGAAACTATTTGCTATCGAAGATAGTGCAACGGAGTATGTTAGTAATAAAATAATAATATTTTCCCATTCATATAGCGCTAAGAACTGTGAGGTATCTAAGCGGTGCTTATTATTAACCACGGTGTGTGGTGCTCATTTATCGACCACGGAAGGATCAAAGGCTGAGTTTGGCCTTGCCGGGATTCGAACTTGCGTTAGCAAACTGTGCACGGATGTCAAAGCCAGCGTTGTACTCGCTGTGCCACTTGACAGGCTACAATGAAGTGGCACAGCGAGTAGAGCGCTTGACCGCCTATAGACCGGCTAAATTATTTATATTAACCCACCCTGTGTCGTCTGCCTTTTTCAGAGCCCTCTAAACGACAGGGGATCAATTTGGCGGTGATAGTGCGCGGTAGAAAACATTATGCCACTTTCAACGAACAAGTTCAACTTGAGCGGTCTTTAATGCTACGCTATTGTAATTATATTTGGTATAAAATAATATAAAGGGTTACTTACAGTACAATTGCAATTTCCATTGTCTACGAGTGGTGCAGTCCCAAAGTACGACTCTGCGTGTGCCAACGATCTTTCGCATAGTGATATAATATATAAAAGTGGTTTTGTTTCAGAAATGTCATCCTTATCTTCTCTTACGTTTTAGCAACACTACTTCAAGAGAAGTCTTTCATCACAATCTTTGTCTGTCAAGGTCAAAACACAATACAACCTCATAGTCCGCTTCGTGAGCCTCTCCGGGGCCCGAGAAAAAAATGGAAGCAGCTGACCTTCACTGTGAACGAGCATAAATTCTTACTTTGCAACATTCTGTGTAAAGCCAGCTGTAGAAGTTGGTTTTTGCACGTCATGTTAGTATATTGTTTGCGTGATATTAAAAAAAGTTTGTTTAAAGGACGTTATGGTTCTAAGTACAGCCGAAAGACCCCTGAAAATAGCAAGTTATGGTAAGCTGTGAAAAATAACTTGCGCCACCACCGTGCACTGCTAAGACTAACACCCAGGACATCAAAGATGACATCGCAAATGGTATTGATGAAATCACTGATGACATCACATGTGTATGTACTTTTCATGGAATTTGTGTACTAGGGATTTTTATTATAATGTTCCGAAAAAAGTGTCAAGGATATTGCAATAAATATCATACCGTTATTAGTGCTTTGAACGATGCATTGATATAAATAGCATTGTATTATGGGATTCTATCTAGTATACTGAGCTACTAATGGAGAAAGATAGCATTGTGTGCAGAGTACAAGATGAAAGTATAATATTTGTAATGTTAATATGTTGAATAATGAAATGATAATTGTCCTGAAATGTTCGAAAATTCACAAAATGGGGGTGTTCTGAGGACGTTATTCGTATTGTGTGATTGCTTAGCTGTATGCAATGAGGGAATGGCACAGAGAGTAAAGTGGACGCCGTCCGCGGACACCGCGGCTGTTCGTGGACAGGGCGTGCTACATCCGGGTTTTTACAGGAAATCCAACATGGAAAGAAGACTGTACGGAGCAGCCAATCAGATGTCGAGGTTGTGGATTTGTGTTGGAAGAGACTGTGTGTGGTGAAGATGGCAGAAGTGGAGAAAGTCAGGGTGTTGGTGCTCGGAGATATGTTTGTGCATGATTTACAGCAATACGCTGAATGCAGGCACGTTGCAAAGAACTTTGATGTCAAAGGAGTGGAGGTGGTGTGGAGCACTGTGCCTGATTGCAATGTACAGGGAATTGTACAAGTTTGTGAGGATATGGCCACGATGAACAGCCCGCATGTGTTGGTTTTGCACTATGGTGCTTTCCATTTGGGCAACGTCAGTGCCCCTACTTTGTTGGCTGATTTGGAACGCTTGGTTCAAGCCGTAATGAAGATCCTTCCAAATGCGAAAGTAATTTTTTCTGGATTACTACCTAGGGCAATATGGGACAATAGTTTAGTTTTTTGTCCTCAGCAAAACATTTCTAGGTGTGTCATCAACCGAGGCATGTGTGCCTTCATGCTTAGAGCTGGTATGTTCTTCTGTAACAATGAGAATATTGATGCCAGTAATGCTGTTAATTTTAAAGAATATGGCATCTCTTTATCTTTTACGGGAAATGCCTTTCTATTTTGGAATGTAAGGGTTGCTTTGGAGAAGGTTATGTAAAGATTTTAGGAGTAAAGTAAGAAAAAAAAACAAGAAAAAAAATACAAAATAACAGGTGTCTGTCAAGAATCTGTAAAAAACAAAAAAACAACGGCTCTTTTCAGAGCCAACTTCAAAGGGGAAATGGGGCACAATATTTAAATTTACATTCACCACGCTCAGATTTTCGATGTGTCCGCGGACACCACGGCTGTTCGTGGACAGGGCGTTCTACATCTGGGTTTTTCCAGGAAATCCAACATGGAAAGAAGACTGTACGGATCAGCCAATCAGATGTCGAGGTTGTGGATTTGTGTTGAAAGAGACTGTGTGTGGTGAAGATGGCAGAAGTGGAGAAAGTCAGGGTGTTGGTGCTCGGAGATATGTTTGTGCATGGTTTACAGCAGTACGCTGAATGCAGGCACGTTGCAAAGAACTTTGATGTGAAAGGAGTGGAGGTGGTGTGCAGCACTGTGCCTGATTGCAATGTACAGGGAATTGTACAAGTTTGTGAGGATATGGCCACGATGAACAGTCCGCATGTCGTAGTTTTGCACTATGGTGCTTTCCATTTGGGCAATGTCAGTGCCCCTACTTTGTTGGCTTATTTGGAACGCTTGGTTCAAGCCGTAATGAAGATCCTTCCAAATGCGAAAGTAATTTTTTCTGGATTACTACCTAGGGCAATATGGGACAATAGTTCAGTTTTTTGTCCTCAGCAAAACATTTCTAGGTGTGTCATCAACCGAGGCATGTGTGCTTTCATGCTTAGAGCTGGTATGTTCTTCTGTAACAATGAGAATATTGATGCCAGTAATGGTGTTAATTTTAAAGAATATGGCATCTCTTTATCTTTTACGGGAAATGCCTTTCTATTTTGGAATGTAAGGGTTGCTTTGGAGAAGGTTATGTAAAGATTTTAGGAGTAAAGTAAGAAAAAAAAACAAGAAAAAAAATACAAAATAACAGGTGTCTGTCAAGAATCTGTAAAAAACAAAAAAACAACGGCTCTTTTCAGAGCCAACTTCAAAGCGGAAATGGGGCACAATATTTAAATTTACATTCACCACGCTCAGATTTTCGATGTGTCCGCGGACACCACGGCTGTTCGTGGACAGGGCGTTCTACATCTGGGTTTTTCCAGGAAATCCAACATGGAAAGAAGACTGTACGGATCAGCCAATCAGATGTCAAGGTTGTGGATTTGTGTTGAAAGAGACTGTGTGTGGTGAAGATGGCAGAAGTGGAGAAAGTCAGGGTGTTGGTGCTCGGAGATATGTTTGTGCATGGTTTACAGCAGTACGCTGAATGCAGGCACGTTGCAAAGAACTTTGATGTGAAAGGAGTGGAGGTGGTGTGCAGCACTGTGCCTGATTGCAATGTACAGGGAATTGTACAAGTTTGTGAGGATATGGCCACGATGAACAGTCCGCATGTCGTAGTTTTGCACTATGGTGCTTTCCATTTGGGCAATGTCAGTGCCCCATCTTTGTTGGCTGATTTGGAACGCTTGGTTCAAGCCGTAATGAAGATCCTTCCAAATGCGAAAGTAATTTTTTCTGGATTACTACCTAGGGCAATATGGGACAATAGTTCAGTTTTTTGTCCTCAGCAAAACATTTCTAGGTGTGTCATCAACCGAGGCATGTGTGCTTTCATGCTTAGAGCTGGTATGTTCTTCTGTAACAATGAGAATATTGATGCCAGTAATGCTGTTAATTTTAAAGAATATGGCATCTCTTTATCTTTTACGGGAAATGCCTTTCTATTTTGGAATGTAAGGGTTGCTTTGGAGAAGGTTATGTAAAGATTTTAGGAGAAAAGTAAGAAAAAAAAACAAGAAAAAAAATACAAAATAACAGGTGTCTGTCAAGAATCTGTAAAAAACAAAAAAACAACGGCTCTTTTCAGAGCCAACTTCAAAGGGGAAATGGGGCTACATTCACCACGCTCAGATTTTCGATGTGTCCGCGGACACCACGGCTGTTCGTGGACAGGGCGTGCTACATCCGGGTTTTTCCAGGAAATCCAACATGGAAAGAAGACTGTACGGATCAGCCAATCAGATGTCGAGGTTGTGGATTTGTGTTGAAAGAGACTGTGTGTGGTGAAGATGGCAGAAGTGGAGAAAGTCAGGGTGTTGGTGCTCGGAGATATGTTTGTGCATGGTTTACAGCAGTATGCTGAATGCAGGCATGTTGCAAAGAACTTTGATGTGAAAGGAGTGGAGGTGGTGTGGGGCACTGTGCCTGATTGCAATGTACAGGGAATTGTACAAGTTTGTGAGGATATGGCCACGATGAACAGTCCGCATGTGGTAGTTTTGCACTATGATGCTTTCCATTTGGGCAACGTCAGTGCCCCTACTTTGTTGGCTGATTTGGAACACTTGGTTCAAGCCGTAATGAAGATCCTTTCAAATGCGAAAGTAATTTTTTCTGGATTACTACCTAGGGCAATATGGGACAATAGTTCAGTTTTTTGTCCTCAGCAGAACATTGCTAGGTGTGTCATCAACCGAGGCATGTGTGCCTTCATGCTTAGAGCTGGTATGTTCTTCTGTAACAATGAGAATATTGATGCCAGTAATGCTGTTAATTTTAAAGAAGATGGCATCTCTTTATTTTTTACGGGAAATGCCTTTCTATTTTTGAATGTAAGGGTTGCTTTGGAGAAGGTTATGTAAAGATTTTAGGAGTAAAGTAAGAAAAAAAAACAAGAAATAAAATACAAAATAACAGGTGTCTGTCAAGTATCTGTAAAAAAAAAAAAAAACAACGGCTCTTTTCAGAGCCAACTTCAAAGGGGTAATGGGGCACAATATTTAAATTTACATTCACCACGCTCAGATTTTCGATGTGTCCGCGGACACCACGGCTGTTTGTGGACAGGGCGTGCTACATCCGGGTTTTTCCAGGAAATCCAACATGGAAAGAAGACTGTACGGATCAGCCAATCAGATGTCGAGGTTGTGGATTTGTGTTGAAAGAGACTGTGTGTGGTGAAGATGGCAGAAGTGGAGAAAGTCAGGGTGTTGGTGCTCGGAGATATGTTTGTGCATGGTTTACAGCAGTACGCTGAATGCAGGCACGTTGCAAAGAACTTTGTTGTGAAAGGAGTGGAGGTGGTGTGCAGCACTGTGCCTGATTGCAATGTACAGGGAATTGTACAAGTTTGTGAGGATATGGCCACGATGAACAGTCCGCATGTCGTAGTTTTGCACTATGGTGCTTTCCATTTGGGCAATGTCAGTGCCCCTACTTTGTTGGCTGATTTGGAACGCTTGGTTCAAGCCGTAATGAAGATCCTTCCAAATGCGAAAGTAATTTTTTCTGGATTACTACCTAGGGCAATATGGGACAATAGTTCAGTTTTTTGTCCTCAGCAAAACATTTCTAGGTGTGTCATCAACCGAGGCATGTGTGCTTTCATGCTTAGAGCTGGTATGTTCTTCTGTAACAATGAGAATATTGATGCCAGTAATGCTGTTAATTTTAAAGAATATGGCATCTCTTTATCTTTTACGGGAAATGCCTTTCTATTTTGGAATGTAAGGGTTGCTTTGGAGAAGGTTATGTAAAGATTTTAGGAGAAAAGTAAGAAAAAAAAACAAGAAAAAAAATACAAAATAACAGGTGTCTGTCAAGAATCTGTAAAAAACAAAAAAACAACGGCTCTTTTCAGAGCCAACTTCAAAGGGGAAATGGGGCTACATTCACCACGCTCAGATTTTCGATGTGTCCGCGGACACCACGGCTGTTCGTGGACAGGGCGTGCTACATCCGGGTTTTTCCAGGAAATCCAACATGGAAAGAAGACTGTACGGATCAGCCAATCAGATGTCGAGGTTGTGGATTTGTGTTGAAAGAGACTGTGTGTGGTGAAGATGGCAGAAGTGGAGAAAGTCAGGGTGTTGGTGCTCGGAGATATGTTTGTGCATGGTTTACAGCAGTATGCTGAATGCAGGCACGTTGCAAAGAACTTTGATGTGAAAGGAGTGGAGGTGGTGTGGGGCACTGTGCCTGATTGCAATGTACAGGGAATTGTACAAGTTTGTGAGGATATGGCCACGATGAACAGTCCGCATGTGGTAGTTTTGCACTATGATGCTTTCCATTTGGGCAACGTCAGTGCCCCTACTTTGTTGGCTGATTTGGAACGCTTGGTTCAAACCGTAATGAAGATCCTTTCAAATGCGAAAGTAATTTTTTCTGGATTACTACCTAGGGCAATATGGGACAATAGTTCAGTTTTTTGTCCTCAGCAGAACATTGCTAGGTGTGTCATCAACCGAGGCATGTGTGCCTTCATGCTTAGAGCTGGTATGTTCTTCTGTAACAATGAGAATATTGATGCCAGTAATGCTGTTAATTTTAAAGAAGATGGCATCTCTTTATTTTTTACGGGAAATGCCTTTCTATTTTTGAATGTAAGGGTTGCTTTGGAGAAGGTTATGTAAAGATTTTAGGAGTAAAGTAAGAAAAAAAAACAAGAAATAAAATACAAAATAACAGGTGTCTGTCAAGTATCTGTAAAAAAAAAAAAAAAAACAACGGCTCTTTTCAGAGCCAACTTCAAAGGGGTAATGGGGCACAATATTTAAATTTACATTCACCACGCTCAGATTTTCGATGTGTCCGCGGACACCACGGCTGTTTGTGGACAGGGCGTGCTACATCCGGGTTTTTCCAGGAAATCCAACATGGAAAGAAGACTGTACGGATCAGCCAATCAGATGTCGAGGTTGTGGATTTGTGTTGAAAGAGACTGTGTGTGGTGAAGATGGCAGAAGTGGAGAAAGTCAGGGTGTTGGTGCTTGGAGATATGTTTGCGCATGGTTTACAGCAGTACGCTGAATGCAGGCACGTTGCAAAGAACTTTGATGTGAAAGGAGTGGAGCTGGTGTGGGGCACTGTGCCTGATTGCAATGTACAGGGAATTGTACAAGTTTGTGAGGATATGGCCACGATGAACAGTCCGCATGTGGTAGTTTTGCACTATGATGCTTTCCATTTGGGCAACGTCAGTGCCCCTACTTTGTTGGCTGATTTGGAACGCTTG
This sequence comes from Ambystoma mexicanum, assembly GCF_040938575.1. NCBI lineage: Eukaryota > Metazoa > Chordata > Amphibia > Caudata > Ambystomatidae > Ambystoma > Ambystoma mexicanum. Next base: position 340,088,572 of record NC_090927.1, read on the forward strand.
GTTCAAGCCGTAATGAAGATCCTTTCAAATGCGAAAGTAATTTTTTCTGGATTACTACCTAGGGCAATATGGGACAATAGTTCAGTTTTTTGTCCTCAGCAGAACATTGCTAGGTGTGTCATCAACCGAGGCATGTGTGCCTTCATGCTTAGAGCTGGTATGTTCTTCTGTATCAATGAGAATATTGATGCCAGTAATGCTGTTAATTTTAAAGAAGATGGCATCTCTTTATTTTTTACGGGAAATGCCTTTCTATTTTTGAATGTAAGGGTTGCTTTGGAGAAGGTTATGTAAAGATTTTAGGAGTAAAGTAAGAAAAAAAAACAAGAAATAAAATACAAAATAACAGGTGTCTGTCAAGTATCTGTAAAAAAAAAAAAAAAAAACAACGGCTCTTTTCAGAGCCAACTTCAAAGGGGTAATGGGGCACAATATTTAAATTTACATTCACCACGCTCAGATTTTTCGATGTGTCCGCGGACATGGCGGTAGTCCGCGGACATGAAAATCACTACGAGGGGGTTAGTATGTTCTATGTTACATGTATATGAAGTCAGGGATATTATGATTAAGTTGTGCTACTAAAAACCTATCAAATTCAGTGAAAAAACTTTGTTAAAGGGACGTTATGGTTAAGTTGCGCTACTAAAAACCTATGAAATTCAGTAAAAAAACTTTGTTAAAGGGACGTTATGGTTAAGTTGCTCTACTAAAAACCTATGAAATTCAGTGAAAAAACTTTGTTAAAGGGACGTTATGGTTCAAAGTAAAACCAAAAAACCCCTGAAATTCGGCAGTTATGGTAACATAAGCAACCATAACTCGCGCCACCGTGCACTGCTAACACTAACACCCAGGATATCAAAGATGACATCACAAATGTCATTGATGACATCACTGATGACATCACATGGCTGGCTCTCCCTTTTTATCCTTTACTGACATATCGAAGCCACATAGTTTTCTTCAGTAACAGTCAGGAAGTAAAAATTGAAAAGGTACTATATTTGTAGACTTAGGGTCAAGTCACATCATATGAAACATATACATAGCGGAAGACACAGGCTTGAAAGAGAGCAATCCTTTCTGTGCATGAAGATAATCATTAGGGTTATCAGCACTTTCTCATAGTTTTATTTTTATTACTCTACCTTCCCTGTATATGCTCATATTTGTATACATTATACTCACTCTCCTTTCCTTTGGGTGCAGTCACATCATGTGATACACATACATATGGTAAGTAGCAGCTTTGAAACAGAGCAATAGTTTCTCTGCATAAAGACAATCATTTAGGTTATGAACTCTTTCTGCTACTACTTCTGCTTTTTTGTTTACTTCACTGTCCCTGTATATACTCATATTTGTATGTGTTGTTGTCTCTTTGTGTTTTGTCTGTAATAATTATGTATTAAGTGGGTTTTATTATCTACTTATTACATGTTTCACAGTACGCAAAACTCTAATAAGAAAGCAGTTATCATTTCAGTATTCAACATGGCAAGATTATGAATATGGCACCTTCATCATGTATGCTGCACACACTGCCTATGTTTCTGCATGAGTAGCTTAGTATACTGGATAGAACTTCATAATAGAATGCTATTTATATCAATGCATTGCTTAATGCACTAATTAGCTCATGATATTTATCCCAATGATCCTTGACAGTTTTTGGTGAGCATTATAAGAATCCCTTGTACAAAGTTTTTATGAAAAGTAAATGCACATGTGATGTCATCAGTGATGTCATCAATGACATTTGTGATGTCATCTTTGATGTCCTGGGTGTTCCTGGGTGTTAGTGTTAGCAGTGCACGGTGGCGCGAGTTATGGTTGCTTATGTTACCATAACTGCCGAATTACAAAAAAAGGTAGCAGGCGCCCCTCTCTCGAAAGAACAAGGCATGATAACCTGTTCAGTGGTTATTAACCACATTGAGAGTTCGCAGCCATTGCTTTTTGCTCACTGTACCTTCACAGATGGGAAATATCCATTTGCATATCAGTCCTTGCCCCGCCCACAAGGGCAGTCCAGCACCGAAATGCTATGGCAATTCCTCTCTGAACAAGAGTACCATCAGCAACCCCATACACGTGTTTCAGCCTTGTTGGGCATCATCAGTGAGGTGAAGCTGAGCCTCTCTAAGCACAGTGAGCAGGGAGTCCACGTCTGATTGCCCCCAGGTAACCTAGGGTGACCAACCCCGAGTTCCTTTCAAAAATACAAAAAAAGGTAGCAGGCGCCCCTCTCTCGAAAGAACAAGGCATGATAACCTGTTCAGTGGTTATTAACCACATTGAGAGTTCGCAGCCATTGCTTTTTGCTCACTGTACCTTCACAGATGGGAAATAACCATTTGCATATCAGTCCTTGTCCCGCCCACAAGGGCAGTCCAGCACAGAAATGCTATGGCAATTCCTCTCTGAACAAGAGTACCATCAGCAACCCCATACACGTGTTTCAGCCTTGTTGGGCATCATCAGTGAGGTGAAGCTGAGCCTCTCTAAGCACAGTGAGCAGGGAGTCCACGTCTGGTTGCCCCCAGGTAACCTAGGGTGACCAACCCCAAGTTCCTTTCAAAAATACAAAAAAAGGTAGCAGGCGCCCCTCTCTCGAAATAACAAGGCATGATAACCTGTTCAGTGGTTATTAACCACATTGAGAGTTCGCAGCCATTGCTTTTTGCTCACTGTACCTTCACAGATGGGAAATATCCATTTGCATATCAGTCCTTGTCCCGCCCACAAGGGCAGTCCAGCACCGAAATGCTATGGCAATTCCTCTCTGAACAAGAGTACCATCAGCAACCCCATACACGTGTTTCAGCTGTAAGAGGATTCAATTCAATACTACAGCTAAGTCAATGCCTAGTCTGGGATACTGAATGGAAACCCTTATCTATATATCTTTATGTCCAGTTCATGAGTTCTGGATGACTACCCCTATATAACACCCCTCTCTTGGAATCCCCCTGACCCCACTGAGCCAAGAAGTAGTTCTGTTTGCAAGTTAAAACGTTTATTTGAGAATGTAAACAATATATATATATATATATATATATATACATATATATATATATATATATATCACACTTTATAATAAATTAATAATTGAATATCACACTTAATCTGAGCAGTAATCAATAATGGATAGTGTGGCACTAGCACACTTCTTTATAATCAATGATGAGTGGTTATAGGATGGATAAGATAGCAACAATACTTTTATGGTTTCAAATGGATGCAAGGTGGATTGAAAATGCAGTACAGAAAATAACTTGATATGATTTCAACAAAACAATGTTATCACTTTTCTCTGGCAATCCACTCCCCCCCTTTATGCAATGCAAGGAAATGGAAGGAAAGCACACAGTTCTCAGAAATGCAATCAAATGTAATTCAGTTCACCCCAGCAAGCTTAAACTACAGAAGTTGGAAACACAGGCCCAAAATGCTTTTATATGTGCTGGCAATGAAGTGAGGAATATGCGGAAAATGGTTTTAATTCCCTTTAGGAGGTTCAGGGTGAGTGAAATATACTTGGGATGAGTTCAGGCTCACTTTAGCAAGGATCTAGGAGTAACTAGCAGGTTAAACAAATTTTTGGCAAAGGAAAGCAAGGAAGCTGCTGTTTTCACACGTGGCTGGATTTTTAATCAAATCGCGAATCGCGGCAAAATTCGCGAATGCGTGAATCACAATTACGGCAAAAGTATGAGGAGTAGCTTCACAGGAAAGTTAAACCAAGTTCCTAGCCCAAACGGTTCCAGAGATACGGACGATTAAATAAAGGTAGTTTTTCGGATTTGAAATTTTAAAAGTTCAAAGCGACAGGTTACAGCTTGCAGCTAGAAAATGACAGGTGACAGCTTTGCAAATGACAGGTGACAGTTAGGAGGCAGTTCTGGTTAGATTTAAAATAGATTGAATTATATTATTTTAACTAAGAGATTGGTTCTGCACAGTTCTGCTAGGTACTCACAATATAATTTCCATTAGGCCTCGCCACGGATCTGGTCAGGTTTTGGGCTGGACTCCGGTTCTGGTCTCGGCACTTCACAGTGATCTGGGTCAGCTCTCTGGTTCTGCTAACAGCGGTCTGGGTCACTCTGGATCTCTGGTCTCTGGTTCTGGATACTGCTCTGCTTTCTCTGGGTACAGCACTGTTTCTGGATCTTTCTGCATAGCTTTCTCTGGACCCAGCGCTGATCTGCATGGCTCCTGGATGCTGCTACCGCTGTTAGGTTTGCTGGATGCTGAGGCCTACTGAGAAGAGTTCTCAGTTTGTGGGTTAGGCCCTTGCCTTGAGTTCTGAATCAAGTTCTTTGGAGTTTTAAAGTCTAAGTGTTGAATCTAGTATCTTCTGGATGTTGTGTGGTCCTGCAGAGCGTGTTGCAGCAAATGGAATTGAAATCTCTCTGTCCTGGCTGTCTGCTTTTATGTGTTTTGAAAGTGGGTGGAGAGGCTAGCTTTCTAGGCCCTACCCCTCTCCACTTGTCATTGGCCACTTCCTCCTCTTCCCCTTGATTGGGGGAATGAAATGAAGTGTCATCATGATGAGGTCTGTTTATGATACAGAGAACCCACCCCTGTCAACTTTACACACAATCTATATCTGATCCAAATACATACTTCCCCGATAGACAGTTGTTTGGCATTGCATACACACATCATGCATTTACTGATGGTAGCCCCTGTTCCAATTCTGTCGTTTTTAGGAGCTTGGGTTCAAAAATGGCAACATATTTCACTTTTTGGTCGGGTTACCAATATTGGATTTGTCCCCGCATTTACACAAATGTTCGCAAAGCATGTGGGCATTAGGTGGTTGAGTGTCAGATTTTTAACATACATACATTTTGAGTAATATCCTCTTTTCCGCTAAAAACCTGCCTGAACATACCACCGGGTCCTAACACGTCTTCAAATGTGCACAGAAAAATCACAAGAATAATGATATCACTTATAAAATTTTCACAAGTCCGCTCTATGAATGATCCATCTTTTTAGATTCATGTTCTGGCCCCAAAGGGGTGTGGTTTCCCCCCAGCACAAGGTTGAATTTCTGGTTTTTCCAGTTCTGCAAAGCCAGCTTGCTCTCACAGGCAGTGCTTCTCCCCTTTCCTTCCAGGAGGAAGCCACTTTTACGACCCCCCCAATTAAACATTTGCCTGAGTCAGGACAGGGCTTTGTTCAATTTCCTGCAGAGCCCAGGTAAGTCAATCAGAGAAGTGTCATATCCCTTTTGGTGGGAACAGCAAAAGGCAGCTAGGCCTGGGAACACAGCTGTTGTGCAAGTCTCAACTCCTGTCGGGGGTAGCTGGTGGGCAAAATTCCCTCTCTTTTTAAGCCAGGTCTCAGCTAAATGTCTCTTTGGCTGCCAGTTTTCCTGTCCAAATCAAACTTCCAATTTTTACGCATGCAGCTAGAATGCTGATTCTAAGTTTAAAACTATGACATTTAAACAATTGCAACCTATGTGACACTCAAAAGTAGGTCACTCATTTATTTTAAACATTTAGATTTTTAGTGTCTTTCAGTCCAAATGTACTTAAACTGCTGAAATCCACAGCTCAGCCAGTTTTGCTATGAACATTATTTTAGGCTCATCCTCTTTCCAGATGTTGTATGCCCACAAGACTTTATTCTGTCAAATGTCTGCTGGTGTTCAGTGAGTTTGTTGGATATTCTGCAATGTTTGAAATGGGCATTCTGAGCTTGCCTTCAGAGAAACAAAGGGTGATTTTTAAAGTGCTTTCTAGCGAACAGGCACTGCTGTTTTTCTCTTTAGCACCCCATTTCACTCATGGCTCTTCTGACCCAGCACACCCGCACCGGGGGGTGGCAAGTCAGGCGACCATTTTGGTGTGCGCACAAACTGCGCGGTTTTCATAGATTCTGGCGCACATGTGGGCTTTTTCGGCCATCTTGGATTTCCTAAACCCACAGCACCAAATGTTGTAGCATAATAGTCCAAACGTGGGTCAGAACACCCAACAAACCCCCCCGCCCGACTGCACTTGGATTGAGTCGAGGGGATGTCGGGTGCTAGGGATGTTGACCCACGTGCTGGGAGGTCCGCATCATCTTCTTCCAATTCCGCAGATGACAAAGTTCAGCATCCTTTCCTCCATCAGGGGTGGATCAGTCGGTTCTCCTCGCCGGTCCTGATGGGAGTATTGGGCGGTACACTGGGCCCCTTGCGTCTCTGCTCCCGGTCTCCGGATCGTCCTCCTTGGCCAGTCTCCAGGTTTTCTTTCTCCTAGGACGACAAAGGAAGAGCGGCAATACCTACTCATAGACATTTTTCCACCACTATTAATGGTGTGGCAAACATATATATTTTATACATACGGAGACGTAGCATTTTTAGTTTGAAAAACAAGATATAATTCAGAGACAGTCGCTCACAAGAAACATAATATTTTAGAGACTATATGTGGGATATTTTAGGTTAGAACTGACTTACTCTGGAGGGGCCCCCTCAGGGATTCCAGAGGATTCCTCTAGTTGCTGTAGAGTGTGCCTGGGATGGCAACACTTTAACTGATTTATATGGACCCACTTGTCTTCCCCCTCTGCCAAACCGCCTTTGGGGATGCGGATTTTATAAGCTACAGGGGAGATCTTGTCTATAATCTCAAAGGGTCCCTTCCATGTAGGCAAAAATTTTCGCTGTTTCGCCTGGTTTCTTTGGAAGTTGTATAAATAGACCCGGTCCCCCACCTGATATTCCTTCCTGGAAGTTTTCAGGTCATAGTGGGTCTTCATACTCTCAGCTGATCTTTCTAGATTCCGCTGAGCATAAGCAAAAGCATGTTGAAGGTGTTTCCTTGAATTATCCACATACTCATGAGTTGTGGAGGCATTTATCAACGTTTGCTCTTGGGTTCTGTAGAGCAAATGCTGAGGAAGCACCATCTTGCGTCCAGTCATCAACTCAAATGGTGACATTTTGGTTGCAGATGAAGGGGTAGATCTGATGGCCATTAGGACCAGAGGTAATCGGATATCCCAACTTGGCCCAGAATCTGCCACAAACTTCTTTAATATGCTCACAATGGTTCGGTTGTATCTCTCCACTGCTCCAGAAGAAGCTGGCCTGTAAGCAATGTGTAGCTTCCTTTTAACCCCCAGTATCTCCCACATCTTTGTCATTACTTCACTGGTGAAGTGGCTACCCCTGTCTGACTCAATCCTTTGAGGTAGACCGAAACGGGAAAAGATGTGGTTCATCATCAGGGCAGCTGCAGTTTCTGCCTTGCAATTTGGGCTGGGAGACATTCCACCCACTTGGTAAACACGCATGTAACGGTCAACATGTACTTGTTTCCTCTAGATGAGCGGATTACAGGGCCTACAAAGTCGATTTGCAAATCTGACCATGGCAGTGTCATCCCCCTCTTTTGGAGAGGCGCACGGTGTGTGAGGGATGATGGCTGAAATCGTGCACACACAAGACACCCCTTCAAGTATTGGTCGAGGTCCTGCCCCATGTGTGGCCAGTATGCAACCTCTCTTAAGATTTCCAGTGTTGTGTGAAACCCCCTATGACCGGCGGTGGCCGCATCATGGGCGTGACTTAACATCAGGCTTCGGAATGAGGTAGGAACCACCCACTGATCATGGCCAGCTTTGGATTTCCTTACCAGCAAACCGTCTTGGATCCGGAACATTTTTGGACATTTCATCAACACTCTTAGGTCCTCTTTCCCAATGTAATCGGTATCCATCAGGGGAAAGTTCTCAGGGTCCTCAAGGTGTTGGTAAAACTTAACAATAATTGGATCCCCCTTCTGAGCTGTAATCAAATCAGCATCAGGGGTCTCCTTACTCCATTGTGCAATCGAAAGATCATTGTGAGCATTTGTCTGGGACCTAGTGATAGCAGTGGCCTGGATTTCCCCCAACAGGGACTCAGTTTCAATTAGATCCCCTTGGATGGCCCCGGTTTTGGCCAGCTGATCAGCTAAGTCATTTCCAGTTTTGTCTGGTCCCTCTACTTTGCAATGACTCTTGATCTTTTTCCAATAGATGGTCATCTCATTCGAGGTGACCAGATAATCAATGTTTTGGATCAACTTCCCATGTTTCAAGGGTTTGTTGTTAGCACATAACATGCCCCTGGTTTTCCAAATAACCAGGTGCTCCACGAACCCGTTCCGTACATAATCAGAATCTGTGATTATGACCAGTTTGTGGAGTTGATGTTGGACAGCAGTGAGGATGGCTTGATGCACAGCCATCAATTCTGCCACCTGACTACTTCGGGGACCAATTTTGTATCCAGCGGAGGGTTCTGGGAACTCCTTCACCCATGCATTCCCTACGCCAGCCACCAGTTCTTTCTCCCCGTCGTTGTCAACATGGTAAGAGCATCCATCCACATAGACAGTGGGCATTCCCTCACACTTGTCCTCTTCAAAGACTTTGTGTGGGGAATTAAGGTATGCCTCTGTGTTGTCCTTGATTTTTAGACTTTCGTCCTCGAGACAGTTTTCTCTGGCACAATCATGCAAGTCAGCCAGACCTTGCGCGAGGTGACTCTTCTTGTTTTGGCCATATCGGACCTCCACAGGAAAGCCTTGCATTGACAGAATCCAGGAAGTAATTCGGGAATTACTCACATTTCCGGCCCGGATTCTGTCACTTTGGAGATATTGCAGAGGCTGGTGTTGAGTCTCCACTATGATGTGTGCCCCCTGGATAAACGGGCGGTAATTCTTCAATGCCCACACCGTTGCCAGGAGTGCCTTCTCACAATCGTTGAATTTTTCCTCCACAGAGGATAAAGTTTTGCTCGCATAAGAGATTACTTTATTGACCTTGTCATGCTTTTGGTATAATACTGCCGTCAAGCACGTATTAGAGAACCCCGTCTCCAGGAAGAACTCCTTGTTTCTGACAGGGTAAGCTAGGCAAGGCGCTTGTGAGAGGCTTCTTTTGAGTTGTCTTACTGCCTCGGCTTGTTCTGGACCCCATTTCCACTTGTCCCACCCCTTCAGGAGATGAATCAGGGGTCTGGTGATCTCTGCATAGCCCTCAATGAACTTTCTGCTGTAATTAGTCAGTCCAAGGAGGCTCCTTAGTTCTCGCAGAGTTGTGGGGTCTTTCAGTTTCTGAAGTGCTTCCACTTTCTTCTCCTGGGGACAGAGACCCTGAGGAGTAATCTCATGCCCCAAGAAATTAACACGGGTTCTACACCACTGTGCTTTCTGAAAGGAAAGTTTTGCTCCGGCGGCCCTCAACTGGGTCAGAACATAACGGATCTCCGCTATGTGTTCCTCCACAGATGAACTTTTGATGAGGACATCATCTACATAAGCCAGGTTACCCCTTGCACCCAGGTCGGGCATGGCCTTGTGTAGGAAAATGTTGAATTCATTGCCGGAGTTGAGGTATCCGAAGGGAGTCCGGGTCCATGTGTACTGCTGGCCCCCAAAGGTAAAAGCCAGTTTGTATTGGTCCTCCCTACTGACAGGCACAGTCCAGTATCCATTGGTCAGGTCTATTGCAGTGAATACCTGTGACCCCTGGATCTGGGCCAGCCCTTGGTCAATGTAGGGCAGAGGCCATCGGGAAGTATGGACCCGTTTGTTGAGCTCCCTGAGGTCGGCGCAGAGTCTCCACTGGCCGTTTGGCTTCAATATTCCCAGCACCGGGTTATTGAAGGTGCTGTGAACTGGACGGATTATTCCCCGGGACTCCAGGTTCTTAATTATTTCAGTAAGGGACTCCATGGATGCGAGAGGCAAGCGATATTGCTTCACAAACACTGGAGTCATTCCAGGGTCCGTGGGGATTGTTGTTGTGTGGATGTCGGTGCGACCAGAGTCATACGAGTCTACCGCAAAGAGATCTTGGAAATCCAAGAAAACTTGTTTCAACTTTTGCTTTTGTTCCAGAGTCACACAGGCATCAGCTAGGTTGACTCTCTCTTCCACCATCTGCCTGAAGCCTGGAAAGACTTCTGGTTTGGCTATCTCAGCGGCCTCCTCCAGCTGGGTGGAGAAGTCCCTGATCAGAGTGCTGATTTGGACTGGAGGCCTCAGGTGGGAAAGGCAACCCTCATGGACCTGGAAAATCACCTCATCCCTCCTGAAGTCACAAGTCACATCTTCCTTACCATAGGGGCAGGAAGTGTACACCAGGAAGTTCCCCCCATGCCGGGTAAAAATCCTGTCTGGTGTTGTATTGTCATCACTGTCACTGTCAAAACAGTCCTTGGGGATTGGTCCTAACAGTTCATTTCCTAAATCGATGGAAAAATGTCGGTCATCAACCGCCATTCCAATAATGGTGCCTGCGGCTAGAGTAATACTCTTTAAGTCGCTGTTATCCACCTCTATTAGAATGGTGTCATGTTCTATGTTGACTAATGGAGTTGGGTTTACCCCCAACCCTTGCTGTTGGAGAGAAGCGTTTAGATGTATGTAAGCATCAGGGTTTTTCAAATGTTGTCCTCTTTTAGCTTTCACTTCCAGGGAGAATTGTCGGGTCCTTTCTGGGATGGTGACTTCCTCTTTGATCTGAATTTCAACTGCATAAGGTAGCAATTGAGCTGACCTAAATGCTTTTTCTGGATCATCAAAGCCCATGGGATTATCCGCTAATCGGGACCAAGCTTTGAAGTTTATTAGGTCCAAACTAATGGCAAAGCGATTGAGAATGTCACTGCCTAAGTAAAAGGCGGCAGTGACGTCTCGCACGACCCAACAATTATGGACTATGCTCTTGTTGCCATGGAGATTTTGAGCATATACCTGCTTGGCAGAAGATGTTTGGAATTAGGTGCTTCCAGGTCCATTTCCCATTTGTCTATCAGTTTGAATGTGGGAATGGCTGGATCTTTTGGGAGTTGGCGGAACATGGCTTCGCTGATGAAGCTCTTACCATTGTTCACACACACTCGAGCGAGAACAGAGTCCTTCCCATCATTTAACTGAACAGGGATGAACAACTGCTCTCCAATTTGCTGAATATCAGCCAGGCTCTGAGCTGATTTCACCTCTTTCTGGACTATAGGAGTGAGAGTTTCTGATTGTGGATTAGTAAAGAATTTCAGGGTGTTTCCTTCCAGTGTGGAATACCACCTTAAACTGGAAGGAAGGTTGATTTTCAGAAATAGAGGGGACCCCCCATCACCAGTCTGTTGTCCTACTGCTATTACTGTCACGTCTGTAATTTGGTTGTTCTGGAAGTGAAATTCTACTTGGTCAGATTTGTGTTCAACCATGTGGCAGGTGCCGTGTAAACTAACATGGTTGACACTCTGTTTTAATTTTATTGGTCGGCTAGTCTGGGTCCAGAGGACCTTGTTTACACAATCTATTAGGGGTGACAATCTTCTCAGGAGGTCATTCCCTAGTAAACAAGGGGTGCCCTCTGGAGTCACTACTATGACCGGGTGTTTCAACTTGTGTCGCCCAATTTTAATGTCCAAGTCTGCAGTCCCCTCAACGGGAATTTCCTTTCCGTCAAAGTTCTGCAGTTGTCCAGGAAGAGAGGTGAGAGGAATACGGTAATTCTCCCCCCTTCCTGCATTTAGTTCATCAAAGGCCCTTTTGGACAGAAGGGTAGCTTGAGATCCAGTGTCCACCAGTGCCAAAATTGTACCCTGCCCCTGTACTTGTACCGGGGCATAGTATCTTCCCTCCTTCTCCTCAAGGGGGGACAGATAATGCACATTTTTGGACAACTGGTGGGCTAACTTTCTGGTTTTGAACATTGCTAGCGAAGAGATTTGGGCAGAATTCTGTGGAGAACCTTGGGAATCTGAAAGAAAAAGTTGGCAACTGGAGATCAGAGACATTGTGGGTTCCCCTGGTTCCGGTTCTGGGCCGCCCCCCCCTTCTTAGAGGCAGTCACCAGGATGGGTTTGAACCAGGGGATTTCGGTATTGTGGGTTCTGGGATGAGATGATGGGCGGCGGTAGCTCAGTCTCCATATCTCCCCAGTCTGAATTGACATCCCTTGGGACCCATTTTTCCTTGGGAGGAGTTCCCCCATCTCTGAAGGAGAAGATCCTTTTCCCAGGATCTTCTGAGGATCCCTCTCCCTCAAATTGGAAGACCTGAACCTCCTCCACAAAGTGGGTCTGTTTGGGTCCTTTGTTTCTCCTACCTCCTCTCTGCTCCTTGGGAGGCGGGCTTTCAGGGGCAGGGGATTTTGTTTCCGGTTCCTGGGTTTCCAGGGGCTGTTTACAAGTTGGGAAGGAAGCTTCCTCCAAGGCTTTAATCCCCCCTTCCCCTTGTGCCTCCTCCCTGGAAACCGGTGTGTTATCGGGGTGCTGCCCCCGTCATTGTTCTGGAGCACCAGGTCCAGAGTTTGGGGCATTCTGCGGTGGCACGCTCATCTCAGGGTTCTGTTGAGCCCTCAGTATGTGACCCAGATCCCGTGCCATATTTTGGACCTGGCGCTCTAACTGGGAAACCCGCTCAGGCTGATACGGGGCTCTATTTTCTCCCCTGGGCTGATCCCGGGAAGGGTAGCTATCCCTTCTCTGGTAGTACCCCTGGTTGGGAAGATTTTGGTACCCCTCCACCCTTGGCCTCCCCTCTCCCGGATTAGGTTGTCTGGGCTCAGGGAATTGGGGAAAGAAGGATGGATGATTTTGGGGCTGGAAATTTGGTGAATACCTGGGGAAAAAGTTCTGCCCAGGATTTGGAGAATTTCTGCCCTCCTGGGGGAAGTTAGGAGGGAAGTTCCCCGGGTCAGGTGCTTGGCTGGAGGAGTCTACACATAACCCAGGATTGGTTGGTTTCCCTTGTAGCAGGGACTTACATAGTCAGGGGAGCGGGGGACCCCATTTGTGGGACTACCTCCTCGACTCCCTGTCTGTGACTGGCCCGAGGGCCTTCTGGGCTGTGCATTATTAGGTGCAGGTAGGTTTTTAGGCCCCCCCATCTCCAAATCCAAAACAGGGGTGACCTTTACCTCTGCCACCTTGGCAGCAGCAGGGGTACTGTTGGTTTTGGGATTTTTCTGGGTATTGCTTTTATTTTCTATGGGCTTCTGCACCTCATAGATCCGGGTAGCCTGTTCAATGACCCAGTCTAAAGATCTTTTCTCATGAAAATCTCTCACGAGCTGGGTCATTATATATTTGGGCAAGGCATGGAAAAATGTATTGACAAATTCTCTGCTGTCTGTGCGCACCCTTCTGGTGGTCTGCGCAAAGGCACGTTTCAGTTCTTGCACGAATTCTTGTGGGGCCTGATCCTCCCCACATTGCAAATTGTAGGCTGCCTTGCGAGCCTCTTGAGGATTTCTGTGAACAGAAAAATGTTTCAAGATGGCCGCCTTATAGGTGGACCATCTTAAATGATTTTGGTCCTCCAGCCCCGCAAAGAAACTGGAGTATTCTGGGGAGAATGTCCATTTGACGTACTGGATGCAGCTACTGCTGTCCTTCAAATGGAAAGTCTCCATCATTTGCTCATAGAGCTCCAAGTGTTCCCATACGGAATACTTGGCGTTCTTATGATAAGGCATGATAACACTCCTTATTGCCTTTATTTGCTTCAATGGGTCCTTAAGCAAGGCCCTTTTTGCCTTATTGGCCTTTTTGGTTCGGGTAGCCCTGGTCCATTCATCCTCTGACTCAGAGGCACTGCTCCCAGAGGTTCCTGTCTGATCTTCCAGGTTTTCCCAGATTCTGCGAGTCTGGGAATGGCTGGCAGAATGTGGGGACCTGGTCTCCTGTGTCTTGTGCCGTTCAGAGGAGCCTTCAGATTCCTCCTTGCTGCCAGAATTTGATGGGTACCCCCCCCACTGGCCTAACTGGGCAGAAGTTTTCAAGGTGCCCTTAATGGGCCTATTCTTCTGGGGTTCCCCACTAAATTGCACTGTGCTTGGGTGCCCATACCCGGATGCCCGCCCATCCATTCCTGGGAGGTACTGGCCTATGAGCCCCATGCTTCTGGCTGGATAGAAATCTGCCATCCCTGTGGCCCGGTGCTCATGTGTGCCAGGGGACATGGGGGTGGCAGAGTCCAGGGACTGAGAGAGATAAAAGCCTCTGGTACTAGGGCTCCTGAGGTTATGCTCAGGAGTTTCCCTTTCCCAGCGAACCTGGTCTCTATCCGCCCCTGCTCCCTGTTGCAATGCAAGAGCCTGCGCTTTCAGTTCCTCAGTTAAGGCCTTACTAGACTCTATCAGTCGCTCCTGCATCGCTACCTGTTGTTGGAGCCTATCATTGTGCTGACAGAGAGCCTCATTTTCTCTCTGTGCCTCCTGATTGGTCCTGGAGTACTGGGCCAGTCTCTGCTGCAGGAGGGTTACCTCCTGAGCTGTGTCCCTATTGGCCTGCTCGTTTCTTGCCAGAGCATCCTCCACCCTCCCGGTGTGCTGTAACAAGTTCTGGTGTTCTTTTTGGAGGTCACCCAGTCCCTGGAGGGCCAGGTGATTTTCTTCCATTTTCCTTTTTAAGTGGCAGACTTCCTGGCCTAAGGTATCCCTTTCCTGACTAAGAGCCTGCGTCTGTGCCGCCAGGTCGTTCCTTTGCCTTTGGAAGGCACCAGTTTTCTGGCGCTCCTGGTCAAACTCTACCTGGGTATCCAGGTCTTTCAAAATCAGTTTATTGCTCTCTGCCTTCTCCCTATCTAGGTGGCTTTGCAGGGTGACTACCTGCTCAGCACATGCCCTATTGAAGTCTAACTGCTGCTCCAGCTTTTTCTGGCTCTGCAGTAGGGAGTCCAAACCTTCTTGGTACTCCTTCTGCAAGGCCAGAAATCTGGTATCCTGGTCCGCCTTTTCCTGTTTCAGCACATCCATATCCTCCTTTATTTTAGTGATGTACCGTCTGCTGTCATTTTCTGACTCCTGGCTCCTGAGCAGCCTCTGATTGGGCCTTCTGTAGTGCCAGCAGTTGCCTACTCGCCAGATATTGGCCTTCAGCACATTTATCCTGCATGTCTCCCATATATAGGTACAGGTATGCCGCTATCCTAACCATCTCGTCTTGTTCATCCTTAGCTTTAGGAGCCATGTATAGTTCACTCAGGGCCACATCTAAGGGACCCTGATCTCTCCATTTATCTGACCCTGTTTCAGTGACCTGTTGCGTGATGGCCTGCAACCAGACCATGCGGTCCTGGTGAGTCCACTTACCTCTCACAAATAACTTATGTAAGAAGTGCTCTCTGGCTATTTTCATGTCTACTAAGGTCGTCATTCTAGAGATTGGTCTCTGTCCTGACTTACAGAAGTTTGTATTTTATTTTTGCAAAACAGACCTTTTCCTTAGAGTGTTCCTTTGAGGAGTGCTTTACAGCGAAACACAGCGTGGTGATCCGACCGGATATGTGTATCTGGTCAGCTGGCACGCTGTATTACACTGCACAAGTGATAGATCTAACACAAACGTCCGGCTCGAGCCCCCAATTTGTAAGAGGATTCAATTCAATACTACAGCTAAGTCAATGCCTAGTCTGGGATACTGAATGGAAACCCTTATTGATATATCTTTATGTCCAGTTCATGAGTTCTGGATGACTACCCCTATATAACACCCCTCTCTTGGAATCCCCCTGACCCCACTGAGCCAAGAAGTAGTTCTGTTTTGCAAGTTAAAAGGTTTATTTGAGAATTTAAACAATATATATATATATATATCACACTTTATAATAAATTAATAATTGAATATCACACTTAATCTGAGCAGTAATCAATAATGGATAGTCTGGCACTAGCACACTTCTTTATAATCAATGATGAGTGGTTATAGGATGGATAAGATAGCAACAATACTTTTATGGTTTCAAATGGATGCAAGGTGGATTGAAAATGCAGTACAGAAAATAACTTGATATGATTTCAACAAAACAATGTAATCACTTTTCTCTGGCAATCCACTCCCCCCCTTTATACAATGCAAGGAAATGGAAGGAAAGCACACAGTTCTCAGAAATGCAATCAAATGTAATTCAGTTCACCCCAGCAAGCTTAGACTACAGATGTTGGAAACACAGGCCCAAAATGCTTTTATATGTGCTGGCAATGAAGTGAGGAATATGCAGAAAATGGTTTTAATTCCCTTTAGGAGGTTCAGGGTGAGTGAAATATACTTGGGATGAGTTCAGGCTCACTTTAGCAAGGATCTAGGAGTAACTAGCAGGTTAAACGAATTTTTGGCAAAGGAAAGCAAGGAAGCTGCTGTTTCACACGTGGCTGGATTTTTAATCAAATCGCGAATCGCGGCAAAATTCGCGAATGTGTGAATCACGATTACGGCAAAAGTAAGTGGGTTCTAAGTTTGCTGAAAAGCTGAGATTCTAAGCTTCCAGAGGAAAGTTAAACCAAGTTCCTAGCCCAAACGGTTCCAGAGATAAGGACGATTAAATAAAGGTAGTTTTTCGGATTTGAAATTTTAAAAGTTCAAAGCAACAGGTTACAGCTTGCAGCTAGAAAATGACAGGTGACAGCTTTGCAAATGACAGGTGACAGTTAGGAGGCAGTTCTGGTTAGATTTAAAATAGATTGAATTATATTATTTTAACTAAGAGATTGGTTCTGCACAGTTCTGCTAGGTACTCACAATATAATTTGCATTAGGCCTCGCCACGGATCTGGTCAGGTTCTGGGCTGGACTCCGGTTCTGGTCTCGGCACTTCACAGTGATCTGGATCAGCTCTCTGGTTCTGCTAACAGCGGTCTGGGTCACTCTGGATCTCTGGCCTCTGGTTCTGGATACTGCTCTGCTTTCTCTGGGTACAGCACTGCTTCTGGATCTTTCTGCACAGCTTTCTCTGGACCCAGCACTGATCTGCATGGCTCCTGGATGCTGCTACCGCTGTTAGGTTTGCTGGATGCTGAGTCCTACTGAGAAGAGTTCTCAGTTTGTGGGTTAGGCCCTTGCCTTGAGTTCTGAATCAAGTTCTTTGAAGTTTTAAAGTCTAAGTGTTGAATCTAATATCTTCTGGATGTTGTGTGGTCCGGCAGAGCGCGTTGCAGCAAATGGAATTGAAATCTCTCTATCTGTCCTGGCTGTCTGCTTTTATGTGTTTTGAAAGTGGGTGGAGAGGCTAGCTTTCTAGGCCCTACCCCTCTCCACTTGTCATTGGCCACTTCCTCCTCTTCCCCTTGATTGGGGGAATGAAATGAAGTGTCATCATGATGAGGTCTGTTTATGATACAGAGAACCCACCCCTGTCAACTTTACACACAATCTATATCTGATCCAAATACATACTTCCCCGATAGACAGTTGTTTGGCATTACATACACACATCATGCATTTACTGATGGTAGCCCCTGTTCCAATTCTGTCGTTTCTAGGAGCTTGGGTTCAAAAATGGCAACATATTTCACTTTTTGGTCGGGTTACCAATATTGGATTTGTCCCCGCATTTACACAAATTTTCGCAAAGCATGTGGGCATTAGGTGGTGGAGTGTCAGATTTTTAACATACATACATTTTGAGTAATATCCTCTTTTGCGTTAAAACCCCCCCTGAACATACCACCGGGTCCTAACACGTCTTCAAATGTGCACAGAAAAATCACAAGAATAATGATATCACTTATAAAACTTTCACAAGTCCGCTCTATGAATGATCCATCTTTTTAGATTCATGTTCTGGCCCCAAAGGGGTGTGGTTTCCCCCCAGCACAAGGTTGAATTTCTGCTTTTTCCAGTTCTGCCAAGCCAGCTTGCTCTCACAGGCGGTGCTCCTCCCCTTTCCTTCCAGGAGGAAGCCACTTTTACGACCCCCCCCCAATAAAACATTTGCCTGAGTCAGGACAGGGCTTTGTTCAATTTCCTGCAGAGCCCAGGTAATTCAATCAGAGAAGTGTCATATCCCTTTTGGTGGGAACAGCAAAAGGCAGCTAGGCCTGGGAACACAGCTGTTGTGCAAGTCTCAACTCCTGTCGGGGGTAGCTGGTGGGCAAAATTCCCTCTCTTTTTAAGCCAGGCCTCAGCTAAATGTCTCTTTGGCTGCCAGTTTTCCTGTCCAAATCAAACTTCTAATTTTTACGCATGCAGCTAGAATGCTGATTCTAAGTTTAAAACTATGACATTTAAACAATTGCAACGTATGTAACACTCAAAAGTAGGTCACTCATTTATTTTAAACATTTAGATTTTTAGTGTCTTTCAGTCCAAATGTACTTAAACTGCTGAAATCCACAGCTCAGCCAGTTTTGCTATGAACATTATTTTAGGCTCATCCTCTTTCCAGATTTTGTATGCCCACAAGACTTTATTCTGTCAAATGTCTGCTGGTGTTCAGTGAGATTGTTGGATATTCTGCAATGTTTGAAATGGGCATTCTGAGCTTGCCTTCAGAGAAACAAAGGGTGATTTTTAAAGTGCTTTCTAGCGAACAGGCACTGCTGTTTTTCTCTTTGGCACCCCATTTCACTCATGGCTCTTCTGACCCAGAACACCCACACCGGGGGGTGGCAAGTCAGGCGACCATTTTGGTGTGCGCACAAACTGCGCGGTTTTCATAGATTCTGGCGCACATGTGGGCTTTTTCGGCCATCTTGGATTTCCTAAGCCCACAGCACCAAATGTTGTAGCATAATAGTACAAACGTGGGTCAGAACACCCAACACAGCCTTGTTGGGCATCATATCAGTGAGGTGAAGCTGAGCCTCTCTAAGCAAATGCCGAATTTCAGGGGTTTTTCGGTTTTACTTTGAACCATAACGTCCCTTTAACAAAGTTTTTTCACTGAATTTCATAGGTTTTTAGTAGAGCAACTTAACCATAACGTCCCTTTAACAAAGTTTTTTTACTGAATATATATATATATATATATATATATCGAATTGGCGAGAGGAAATGGTGAACCGCACTCCCGCGGGCCAGGTGTTGAAAACGCACTCCAAAATACCGGACAAAACTCACAAAGACACTGCCTAGAAAACAGGTGTCTTTAATGTTTTTTTTTAAAAGAAAAAATGCATTGTATAAAGTAATTTACAACACATGAGCAGCAACAGATAGACAGACAAAAGCAGGACGCCATGGTGCACAGCCTGCAAAACATACTGAGCCTTTTGAATAGTCTATCTAGACCAATGAGCTGCAATGTATGCTATCTTTTATATATTGTTGTCTGGCAAATTTTTAAATTCTTTTTCTTATACAATAATCAGTTTTATCCATTGGAATCTCATATTGGATCTTTAGGTTCATTGGAAGACTGTATGGCACTTTATTTTTTATTGTGTTTCCCAGTTTTTCTCAGGACACTATATTCATTTCATTGCAGGCCCATGTTGATTTTCCGTTCAAATATGGCCGCCATCATTACGGTCTTCCAGAGTACCTTCCTCCAATTAACATAGATGATGGACTACATGCAACTGCTATTTGTGTCTCTCCATTCTGTGGTGCCACGTGATCAAGCGCTCAGTTGAGCGCGAAACGCGTTGTGGTTGGGCCGTTTACCAGGCGTCCTGCTTTTGTCTGTCCTGCTGTTTCCCCCCCCCACCCCCTATTTTGTCCTGTACACTTTTCGTGCAGGCTTTGTCCACTATTTTAATCATTAAAATTACTATTTAATCCTTCACGTGTGAGCTTGCATTCATTACCTGGGTCCTCTCCTGCCACGGGATTGTAGGACCCTTCCTAGATTCACGGCGAGTGCGGTCCACCCTGTTTCCTCTAGTTTTCCTGATACATATATATATATATATATTATTTACAGTTACAGATATTGTATACACTGAGAATGGTGCAGGTGGGAAGAAGGTGTGGGGTGTGGGAGATGACTCCCCTGCAGGTTAGCGTGGTGTTTTCCTGAACAAATGGAGTAATGTGTGTGTGTCTGCATTTAATCCCAAGGATAAAGTTCCTGACTCATTTTGATAATTTTGTGCAAATATTTTTTGCAGAAATGTGCAGTGCACACGACTGACAAAACCTCTATCCCCATTATCCCCATATTGTGTATACTTGTTCTTAAGAGGCAATTGAGCTGGCACACGGTGAGGGCATGCACCCTCTTAGCAGCGTTGCTCTACCTGTGCAACCAATATACCATAATGTCAGCACTGGAGCCTTTGCAGCTCTCTACACAACGAATAATTCACCTCTCCAAGATGGATTTGTGAATGCTATATATTGTGCTGTATGCACAATGATGAGTACATGCTTAAATTACTATGCATTTCCGAAGGCTCTAAAGGTTAGGTGTGCAGCACTGGACCACAGAGCCCTCAGTATCACTGATGACACATCCAAAATGCAAGTATCACCTGATATGGAAGAGCGCTTTGGATATTTGGGAACAGGTGGCCGATAAGTGACATGTTTAGTACTTTAGAAACACCATGGATAAATAAATACATTAAATAAATAAATCCAAGGAGAAGGTATGGTGTTCAGAGCAGCAATCCAGCGGAGCGTTTAAGGCCCAGATGTGCACATACTTCATTGGAAACAGTCTCCATTCTTTTGGAAACCCAAGAAAAACAAGAAGCATATGAAATAACAAAGTAACACCGCAAAAAGTCAAACATTCTAATGAATGTCATGCCAGTGATCTGCTTGCACTGAAATCTAACAACCTGTCCAATTAATCCCACATGATGGAGCCTGCAGAATGCAGCCCGGTAGAATGTGAACAATGGATGCGTTGCTCGTCCCGTGGAGCCAAAGAAGGCAAAGCAATGGGTCCCTGCGCTCAAAACGCAAGTTCAGCTTCCTACTCGGGCAGGACAAAGATGGCTTCTTCACAGGGCTGCTCGCGCAGTGCCAAGACCGTGTGTTCCAGGAAATTAAACACACGCTTGTGGAAACTACAGAGACAAGCCTGCACACGTGTATCTACATGGCTATTCCTTCGTTTAGCTCAGGGCAGTATGAGCATAAAATGCAAAATGCAACTTCCTAATTATAAAATGGCACTGTCGGAAACTCCACCTTGGAAACATCTATTCCACCTGCTTACAATGAGAGGCTGGCATCCTCTAGCAAGAGTGATTTATTTCAAAAGAAAGCGTTGACATTGCTTATGGTCTGCGTTTGAAGCTCACAGATAAAGCCATGGACTGAGGATGATTCCTCTGGAAAACGTCATGTTAATATGTCAATCTTTCCTGCTGAAATTCCTGTCTTCTTTGAGTGGCATAAACAAGCAAATCCAGGACTGGAATTTTGTTTACTGGTTCAAGATTCTACACCTTCTCTTACAAGGCAACAGTTTGTCACAAAAATGAATTTGCAATGCAAGCGAACCCAAAACAAATATATATCATGGGGTTGGCAATAACAACCCTTTAGCTATGTGCGTGGTTTTATCAACGGGGAAAATTAAAGTAAAACAGATGTTTCCCCTTTCGTTCTCCAAATATACATATTTGTATGCACCTACAAACCTTCACAGGGAACTTTTGCCTGGATTTGTGAATGTTTAGTGGTTTGGTACAAATCTGTCTAGCGTTTATTTTTTTCAAAGTGTCCAAAAATAGGTTAAAAGAAAAAGAACATTTTTATATATATATATATATATATATATATATATATATATATATCACACATCTGGTTACCACAATTCAGTATAGGTCACCTCCCGGGCTCAAACCTTTCAATCCCAATTTGCAGGGGTTCCCTTCCCAAAGCTTAAATCACACCTTCATAGTCTTCCCTCTTTCGGACTCAAGCCTCCTTTCACTTTCCTTCCGCTGTCAAAGACTTTCGAAACTGCAAGGCTTTTGCTCTTACCTTGGCATGACCACTTCGACCTTCTTTCTTCAAACATCACTTTTTCTCTCCTACACCAATGTCTCTTGGTAAATGTTGTTTTGAGCACAGTACTTATTTCAAAGTTCAAAGATATCTTTCACATCCAGGTTTTGCTCTGCCGGGATCAAACCTAACAGCTCAAAGACATCGCTCATATCAAGATTTCTCTTTACCGGGATCAAACCTAACAACAGTTTAAATCCTGCATCTTAGTTTCTTTCTCTTCGCACCACTTCTACGGCATCAGACATTTCACAGAGACTTTCAATTGGGAAATATTGTTTCACCGGACCACACTGTTACTTTGTATCTT
This sequence comes from Ambystoma mexicanum, assembly GCF_040938575.1. Classification (NCBI taxonomy): domain Eukaryota; kingdom Metazoa; phylum Chordata; class Amphibia; order Caudata; family Ambystomatidae; genus Ambystoma; species Ambystoma mexicanum. The sequence continues at coordinate 340,110,588 of NC_090927.1, forward strand.
TAATTTTGAGTTCTTTACAATGCTTTGCTTTCTCTCACGTCTTATCGGAACACTCACAACTATCATCGTCGGATACTGTTGGCATCAAAGTTTAATTTAACAAAGACCGGACATTCATTGCTTTCATTAACTCACCGGCTGTGTTAATTCATTTTAGTCTTTCGTAGCTTTGATCCTGAAGTCAAGGATGATACCACAACTGCTGCTACACCTCCCCAACTCTGCCGTTCACCCAGAAGGGTGGCTGGTATCCTTGAAACACAAGAGTTTTGTCTGTTCTCTCTGGCTGGTCTTCCTTGCACAACATTTAATGCCCTTGAGAGGTAACAATCTCTTAGCAGGGTGTCCAAAGTTTCTCCGTACCTCGGTTCCATCCCTCAGCCTGTCTCTCTGCTCCACTTGGTTCACCATCCCCCTGGAAGATCTGCTTCTTCTCGTGCATTGCCTTGCTCAGAGTGTGACTCAGTGTTCCAACTTTTAACTATGTGGGGAGAGCTAATAGTTACCAGGTGTATGTAATTAAGATAAAGTGCCTGACCCTGCCTGATCTTATTAATGGGGCTTGTACAATGTATTGTGTGAGTGGTACTCCTTTAAGCCTCATACCTCCTCTTCTTCAGCTCAGTGTTTGTGTAGGAAAGGGGGGATCTGGGAAGTTGAAATATCATATCAAATAGGATGGGACAGGGGTATTTGGAAAGGGGGATACCAGGTATTGCCCCGGTACTCCTCAAGGATCTCTCACATAGGTGATTCTCCCGCACTTGTGCACCCTGGGGTCTGGAAACAAAGGTGATGGCTGTGCCCTGGCCACCCAAGTAAGGGATCCCCAAAGTCTAGGCAGTAAAACACCCTCTGTTTTTTCAGAAGGGACATTCCACCAACCATAGTGACTACCAATTACCCACTCACCCCTGTGCCTGCTGTCATCTAATAATATGCGCTCCCAATTTATAGTGCTCTCCGGACAACAAAGTTATCTTTGAAACCTACTTGCCAGAACCTGTGCCATCCTGTTTATTTGCACTTAAGATGCAAAGCAAAAAGAATGATAAACAGGAACTCATTAATTCTGTCTGGGAACAGCTTATCCGGCAAACTCAAAGTACCAGCTCTTTGGGCACATGCCCACTTTTTCCCCTCCAAGGCACGTCTGTGGGTGTCTGTTTGGTGCGGTAGTGTATACAGAAATAATGCAGCAAACCCTCATCAGCTACTGCATAGGTATCTATTCTCACCCTGGAACTTGGTTTAGAGTCACTATCAGATGCAGCCAACAAAGAACTCTTAAGTAATTATTGTTATGAGAGGCTGTTTTGTTGGTTGTTTGCAGCACTCCCTTAAAGCTGTAGCAAATATGGCTGATGATGCTCCACTATGAAGAGTTGCTATCTTTAGGGGTATTCATTACAACAAGCTATTACTGGCATGTGTATGTGTATATGTGTGTGTCATGAAGTATGAGATCGTTCTGACACAATAGACATTTCTGGGACTTTATCCTATCAACTGTACTATAATTTGCAATAATAGTCTCCTGGTTCGTTTTTGTGTTTTGCATCAGAATTACAATATGTGTTTTTAGTTTGAAAACTTCTCGCAAATCCCTTTCCCTAAGATCCACATGTCAGCCTTTCATCCTTTACAGAGTGGTGAAATAAGGACCATTATATATTTGCACCTCCAAAAGGTGCTTCAACTGGGCAGTGAGCAACACAAAGCTCACCCCCAACACCACCAGACACACCCTTTCCTTCAGCCTGAGGCTGCCTGCAGAGGTCAGGGGACCTACGAGAATCATCCAGGGTTGATCTAGGGACTGCCCACATGACCGCTGACAAAGATACTTTCAGGATACTTTGGGTATATAAGCACTGTCCTTTGGGCGTCCATTGGCATCCAGAGCAAAGTGAAGACAGAGCTTGCTACAGCCTTCTCTATTTCATTGTGTGTTCCCTATTAGCCCCTGTTTGGTACTTGTTGCCACAGAAATTCCTCTCAAACATTACACAAACAACATTAAAAATAAACTCCAGCCCAGTACTCCATTAAAGCAACTAATTACATACACCTGCATTCTTCTCAACTGCCATTCTGCACCTGCTCACACAAATGAAATGTATGAACTCATTAGCACACACTCCCCAGATATAATCTTCCTTACAGAAACATGGCTCAAACCGAATCCACCTATTATCCCTGACATGCTTGCCCCGCACTATCTCATCCACCTCAGAGACTTTCCACACAAACAAGGTGGTGGCATCGTCATCATATATAAAGATACACTCACACTTAGTAATCACACAAACATACACATCCTTTGAAACACTCTCTCTCACTTGCTCCTCTCCATTTCACCCACACCCTGCCTTTCTCCACCTCATTTATCACCCTCCTACATACAATCCCAACTTCCACCCTGACTGGACTGACTTTACTAGTAACAACCACACCTTCGCCTGCAACAACATCTACCTTATAGACTTCAACACTGGTAGTTCCCTTCCAGACACCAATCCCGAACTAAAGAATGTCCTTGCTCCACTCTCCCCTTATGACCTCACACAACTCATCACCTTTCCCGCACATATTGCTATCCATTGACATTCTGATCGCAAGCATAAATTATTTCTCTGCACATCATCAAATCTGAGTATCGTGGTCTGACCACTTTGCTATCCCCTTCACGCTCACACTATCACACAAAATCCCTCAACCTGCCCCTCGCCCCTCAGCAAGACAATCCAAACACATTACAGACATAGCCTTAGAACCCCTCATATCACCCCCCCACATGCACACCTCAATGTGAGACAGGTCCCCCTCCCTAACAGGGAGACCTGCAACCCCATCAGCCCTGCAGCAAAAACAGAATTCGGAGGTCCAGCTGCAACATCAAAGATGGCCGCCACTGTGCCTCGGTGCACACCAGGCTCCCAGGCTGCCCTGGGCCTGCAGCACCATGATTTGCTTGTGTCCCCATTTGAATGAGCCAACCTACTGGGCCTGCAGGTAAAGCTGGCCCCCACTGAAGTCCTACACTCAAGGCCTTTTTCATCAGTGTTCACCGGTATCAGGCGCTTTAACCGCGAAGTTAGACATGCTTCGCAGCAGGTACTGTCCTCCCCCACTGTTGAACAATGGGCACAGACCTAAACTGAGTACACTATTTGCTTGATGTATGTCCTGAATGGGATTGATGTATCAGATGCAATTGTTATGCCTATACTGCCTGAACATTGTCCTGGTGAAGTTAGCGTTATAGGAAATATAGTCTCACCTGTAAATGCACATCCAGTATTGTTTAACAAAGAAACTAACTGTGATATGTCTAAAGATATGCTAGATTATCATGTCCATCAATTAAATTAGAAATGAAGCATTGAGTGTCTCCATATAGTACTGTCATTGAGACTTTAACTAGATTAGCTAATTCTACATCTGTAGCTTATCCCCACAATGCATGCAATGTCAACGTTGTACCTCATAAGCAGTGTATAGGTACTCGGCATCCCTCAGATATAGCTATTCCTGGGTTTGTATTGCCTGCTACAAACACTGATAGTACCGCTGCACATAGTATAATTCAGTGTTACACTTTTGTTAAGTCCACATCCGCATGCATAGGCCAGACAATAGAACTTCCACATACGGCTAACCCTGCTGCGGTACTCACTGCTAGGCGCGCTCGTCTCTACTGCCACTCCTTCATCCCCCCAACCCCCACGTGCTTCCTCAGACTGGCACTGCATCTAGGGATACATTTCTTGGAGTAAAGCGCTACCCCAGGCTCATACAGTAACTCGGCCCTTACACTGTTGCACATCCGAGCCATTTACAAAATGCTCTGAAAAATAAGAGCACCACTTCGAGCGCTAGCACTGCCCCATGTGACTACTTCCTTCCTCTCAACGCATGGCCCGCGTTGAGGCCAGGATCACACAAACTATGCCACTCCACTGCGCACCCACAATCGTACACTGAGAAGGACATCATTGATCGGCTCGCTCGCATTAAACTACAGTCCCCAGAATTCCCTAAGAGCGCACATGCGCATTCGGCAGCTATCTATGGTCCATAGCCTTTGCCAATACTATGCAACTCTTCAACTAAACAATGTATGTTTACTATGCTTGCCCCAGATATATCAAGTCATGTGCCCGCACTTCCCAGAACCAAATGTGATGTTACCATTGCGCACAGTATAAGCAATTGTCCCGATGCACAGACGACTACGGTATTCATAAGGCAGAAATTGGGACTCCCACACATTGCTAAGACTGGAGCCTCACTCTCCACACCGTGCGCACGTCCCTACTGCCAGTCCTTCGTTCCCCTATCCCCCCACGCGCTTCATCAGATTGACGCAGCAACTAGGGATATATTACCTTTAACAAAGCGTTACCGCGGAACCTGCCACTAATGCACAGCGTACACATACTGGTGTGCATCCGAGCCCACTGAGAAATGCCCTAGAAATGCATGTATTTAAGTCTGATATCTCACGTATATGTGATGTCATTACTAAATGCACCCACAAAGCTGCCACTGCCAACGTATTTCCCGACGTCCGCCCCTACTGCAAGTATATGCTCCCCTTGCCACCCTATGAAACATCCCTTAAACCCGCACTAGGCGTTGACGCCAGATCTACAAACTGACTGGAACACGTCCATTGCAAACAGCATACTAAGTGCAAAGCTGATATATTCTGCGAAAATAAACCCGCTTGCACACCGACCACTACACACGTTCGCATCCATTGCCTCTCCGTGACTCCACTACCCCATCCGAGCAGCTTCCTCACACCGGGTTTCAGTCCAGTAGATTACGCCCAACAGGTGAAATCCAGAAAGGGACATCACAATGCTCACCTCACGTTGGTAACCAATGCATCGCATCATTGCTTTCTCCACGAGTATAATAGCACCCCATGAACATCTAAATCCACCTCCAGCCTCATCCCAACTGCTCACACATACACACGCTCGTAATTACTGTGCCCACAAGTAGTCCCCAAACAAACACACTGTGCTGGCCCCAAACTCAATCTATTGCCGCACGACATAACCATCACCTCTCAGCAACTACAAAATGGCCTTAAAACCTGTATCATCCATTGCCTCACACAGCCATTTGACTAAGGCTGCGACAGGACAGTTTCCAGTGAAACACTTGCCTTTATTAGGCCTACCCTCAGCATGCCACACACTGCCTATATACAGTGCCGCACACATACACCACTCTCGGAGGGACACGCCCCTTTGGCACAAGCAACCGTACCACTCACCCGAGCTACCACCTTGCTTGCATACACTTCAGGAGTATCCTAACCCACATGCCGTGCATAGCCTTTTGCCCGCCCCTGCCAGTACATTAACACTCACAAACGGAAATGCACACTCACAGACAGAAAGCAATCCACCACCAACTACCACCATAAGATTGAGGGAAAGGAAAGCAAGACTCCAGCAGCGCACCAACCCATACAATAATGACCTGCTAGCTGATTGCCCACACAAACTAGCCTACAGCATCACCATGAAGATTGACACCTCCACATCTTCAGATGTGCCCAGCCTTGGCCTAACCAGACATGTCAGGCCCCGTCCCAGATCCCAGAGCACACACTCCCATTCAGAGACCAAACTCTCCACCACCCTCATCACCCCACAGGAACTCCAAACACCCTGCATAGGCACAGCTCGCTTACATAGGCCCTCATTAGGACCCTGATGCTAAATGTTTAACGGCGCCGTAAAAGGCTGCAGCGCCGTTAAACACTTAGCGCCTAATTACAAGGTCCGTTTGCGGGACCCGACCGTAACGGCTGGTCTACACCAGCCGTTAAAGTAGGGACCCGCAAAGGGACCTTGATGGCAATTACGGTACCACAATTTGCGGTACTGTAATTGCTGCCTTTCCCATTCCCATTGAGCCCTATAGGGCAAAAATGGGAATGGGGAAGGGCCATGGCGACATGGGGAATTACCGCCCTGCCAACCTCGGAATGGGGTCGTAATTCCCCCTTTCTCCATGGCGGACTCCGGCATCGACCATGGTGCTAATAGCACCATGGTTTAGCGCAGGAGTCCTAATGAGGGCCATAGACTCTGCTCCAGAATCCACAACTCCCCCCGCTGCCAAGAATCTAAACACATCTGGCCCAAAAACCCCAGAACCCCCCCGCCTTACACCCCCAGCACATTTACCAGATACTGACCACAAGGCCTCCACCCTTGCAGCTACTCTTGAAGAGATGAATTTTAGCCAACTGGTCCTCTCGCCTGCCCACGAAAAAAGGAAGAACACTTGATTGGATACTCGCTTGCAACACTCCCCTCAAAGTAGCCTCCATAATGACCCTTCCTTGGTCAGAGCATTCCTTGATCCTATTCACTTTTTCCTCCACTACCACAAATGCTCCTGCTATCAGTAAACCCCACTGCATCACTGCCAGACACACTCGAAAGCTCACTGTTGAGCTTCTGCCTCCCTCCATCCTGGGGTCCCTAAAATCCACTCCAGACAACTCTACCCCCGAAGTCATCCTAGCATCTTACAACACAACACTGCTCATCGCACTTGACGAACACACTCCCTTCAAAACCACCTCCTAGAAAAAAAGAAACCCCCAAAACCTGGTACACCGATGATTTAGCCTCCCTCCGGAAAAAGAAACTCGCACTTGTACATCTCTGGAGGAAGAACTCTACCTCCACTAACAAAGCAGCCTTGCAGTGTTCAGCTGATGCCTATTAAACAGCTATAGTTGCCACCAAAGCCAACACCTTTAACACCAGAATCTCTGATGCAAGCTCAAACACCAAAGAGGTTTTCATAATTCTTAGAGAGCTTGAAACCCCTGCACCCCGCCTGACAATCCTTTAAAAAAACTAAGTATGGTGCACACTCATCCAATCTGCCCTCGATACAAAAACACAGAAACTAAGGAACAAAGGCATTCTCAAAAAATCCTTTCTACCACCCAAGCCACCAATCCCCCGGGTCTGCATATCCACATCTGCAACCTTTCCTCCTCAGTTCCAATTCTCTGCTGTCTCCCCCCTGAAGTCCTCACGACTATCCTACACCTGAAAGCTTCCAATTGTGTTGGCGACACATGCCCTGCTCACATTGTCAAAATGTGTGCAGAACCCTTAGCTCCTACCGTAGCCAGCTTCATTAACACATCTTTCAAATCCAACTCAACCCCTTCTACCTTCAAATAAAGCATGGGTCACGCCACTCCTGAAGAAACCCACTTTAGATCCCACCATGCCCACTAACTATCGCCCTATCACCACAGGACCCTATCTCCTCAAAATCCTGGACCGCACTGCTTACTGGGAACTTCAATTCCACCTTGAAAACCATAATCTAGTAGGTACCTGCCAATCGGGCTTTAGGTCCAGACACAGTACGGAATCTGCCCTCCTTAACCTTAAGATCCAACTTGACCACATCACGGATAATGGTGAGCTTGGAATTCTACTCCTACTAGGCCTCTCTGCAGCCTTCAACTTGGTATATCACAAAATCGTCTGCAAACAACTCACTGCAACTTTCAACCTCGCCCCAGAAGCCACCCTATGGATCCAATCCTTCCTATCTGCCCGATCCACTAGGGTCTTTGCGGGGCCCGAATCAGAGAACCCCATGTCTGTTTCCTATGTTGTCCCACAAGGCTTCTGCCTCTCCCCAACCCTCTACAACATGTATACCAAACCCTATTTCGACTACCTAGACAGCCTCAACATACCCTACACAATTTCACTGAAGATATGCAGGTCCTCCTCAAAATCATTGGCAACCACAAACTTGCCTCTGCCAACATTAACCACGTCTTCCGCATCATACAGGCCTGGATGGCCACCCATCATCTTTGTCTGAATGATGAAAAAAACAAGCTCCTTATTGTGGGCTCCCCACACCACCTCAAACTCCTGGGCCTTCCTTTTCCTGCTTCTGCATCGACAGAAACACTACCTTTTTCAGAGCATGTCAAAACACTAGGCGTTTACCTAGATGCAGAACTAAACATGCAAAAACATGTCAAAGCTATCGCTTCCTCTGCAGCTTATTCCACCAAACCCAGAAACCTTTCCAGAAGATTCCTTACCCCAACAGCTGTCTCACTCTAGTTAGAGCCATCATAGGTAGCAAACTGGACTATTGCAATGCCATCCTAGCAGGGACCTCAACCAAAAATATCAAAAAACTCTGACTGCTCCAAAACACCACTCTCAGAGCAGTCTGGGGCATGAAATGCTCTGATCACATCTCACAAATCAGACGGGAGGCTCATGAAGCATGGTTAAACAGTTCCCTTCTCTCTATCAAGCAGGAAGCCAAATGCTTAGAAAGAGCATGGAAAAAATAATCCATGCCCTTCAACTAGGACATCCCTCAGACACTGCCACAACACATATAAAACAGCCATATGCAATGCCAAAGCCACCCATTACTTCCAAGAAGTCCAATCTGCAGGCAATCGTACCCAGACACTATTTAACATTGTCAAGGCCCTCTCTAAACCACCATTCACACCTTCCACACCCTCATCCACTGCAGTATGCAACTCCCTGAAGAGCTAGTTCAACTCCAAAATACACAACAGGGCAGCCCTCCCTTCAGCTATGCCACTCACATCCCCCACTCCCAAACATTCCATAACATGGGACACCTTCCACCCAATCAACATTGATACCCTCATCACCCTCACTGCCAAAGCAAAACCTTCACACTTCCTGGATGATGCAAGCTTACCTCAAGCTGCATCCGATTGCATCATCACCCTAGCTCCACACTGACTGAACATCATCAACTCCTGTCTCTTCCATGGTACCATCCCCACTGCACTCAAAACGGAACACATCTCGACCCTTATCAAAAAAACATCTCTGGACCCCACACTCCCTGAAAACTAACACCCCATTACTGTCCTACAAAATCTCACCAGAATCATGGAACGCTTTGTAACTACACAAATGCAACAACACATCACCACAAACAACCTACTCAATCACTTCCAATCTGGCTTTCAGCCTGGATACAGCACCGAGACCACTACTCTTCACATCCACGAAGACCACCACAGCAACACAGACAAAGGACACACAGCACTAATCATACTCTGCGACCTCTCTGCAACCTTCCACACCATCAATCACGATTGTATCCCTCTGGCATCATACTGGACTGGTTACCCTCCTTTCTCACTGACATGACACACTTTGTCTCCATGCCCCCTTATCAATCAGACCCCATGCATATAAATATTGGGGTCTTCAGGCTCCTGCCTAGCTCCACTCCTCTTCAACCTACATGTTGAATCCCTTTGACGGACCCTTAGCAACCACGGTGTACATTTCCACCAATACGCAGATGACACACAAATTTGCTTCCAAATGTCATCCCCAACACAGCTCCACACCCTCAAAACGTGTATTGCCACCATCACCAACTGGATGGCCACCCACTTCCTCACACAGAATCCTTTCAAATCAAAATACCTCCTCATCTGCCCCCCAAGGCACAAACCTGACCTCACACAATGGATCCAAGAAATCTCCATGGACAACCCACACATATCTCTTTTGGGATGTATTAACCCACTTATGCTCTGCCCTGCGGCATCACTGGGTTCTGGTGGTGCCAGAATTATCAAAATGACAGCAAAAACCCTGTGCGCGACAACATCTATGGAAATCGATCTTTGTAACATGAAAAGATGGCTGCCCAATCTAGCATGCATGTTGTCAGTGGTGGAACGGAGATCTCACTCCTGAAACATGTCACTGGGCTGCCCAACAAGTAAAAATGGAGCCTGCATGAAAAGCAGTGCTTTGCTGAAAGAAATCCAGAATCTTGTTTTTAAATCTTTTTCTTGGTTGCTGAAACTGCGGAATGCAGGTACAAAACACCATCAAACATCCAATATTCTTGCTGGGTGATACAAGTCACTTAGTTCAAGAAATCATTATGAACGGACAATGTCCGGAAAAGCTGAATTTGTCATCAAAACATTCACAGCAAAAATGTACCTGCCTGTGAAATCTGTCAAAATCTATATGACAGCTGTCAGTAGATTCTATGATAGAATTTAAATTGTACAACTGAAATCTAATGTCTGAAAAGTAAGTGATCTGTTATTGAGAGTAACCTAGGTTATAACTGTTTAATCCCATGGTTTAGAAGCTGGAATAAGTGTTCTAGCTGCTTGTTTTGAAATTACAAGTTTGTTTTAAACCAAGAAAAAAATGTAACAGAATGACATTGGATTTAAGACTGCCTAAAAGCAATCAAACCAGTCCAACAGCTTCCCCCACAGAGGCCAGGCATCTCCCTTCTGCTTCACTCCACCAGGAAATCACACCTCTGTGAAGATTAGATTAGGGGAGGAGAATTTGGGGGTACAGGGGAAGGCGACAATGGACTTCCTCCAGCTCAAGGAGATGCTAATTATGAAGGGTTGCAAATGGCCTCTTCCAGAAGAAGCGGGGTGGAGACTGCTTCTCAGCTGCCAGGAGAAGAAGGAGGCGGAGAAAAACCACCATTTGCTCCTTAACAAAGGCCAAAAGCACATTTTTTAAAAAGACTGATAAATTACTGTGTAGAATTGTGAAAACTATAGAAATAACAGCATTGTTAATGTGATTTCTGGATGCACGTTTTGAGAGACGCCAGAACTCTGTGAGATGTTATGGGAAGTATTAGCGGAAAATATGGTTTTACCCAAATGTATTTTTGCCAAAAGCATGAAACTTCATACTCTTATGCCCATATTCAATGCGCATATTTGTACACATTTTCTGATAAACTGGATATTGTGTTCCGGACAAAAAGGGCAAAATTCTGTCAAAAGCAGACACAAGATCCTACAGCTACGAGTTTTGAAGGAGTATCTGCTACACAACATATGTAATCTATATATGTTATTGTTATAGAGATTGCACACTTGTAAATATGTATTGTACTAAAAGTAGATTTTATGTTCAAAGGGACAGGGGAGGATTCTCTGACTCATAAACCCTCATCATCATGGTGACACCCTGTTTTCATCTCCAATCAAGGGAGAGAAAAGACTCCAGCCAAACGCCTGCCGAAGAGGTGCGCTTAGGATAAACCAGCACACAGCCCCTTTATCATAAGCATAAATCGAGACAGCTGAGGACTTAGAAAGACACACAGATTCACCCACTAACCGATTGCTGGCGGAGCACCCTGCGAAAGAACCATCTATTTTCCTTGCTCCTGACTCCAGAAACTTGCCAAGCAGAAAGACCCATTCCATTAGTTGAACCATTTTCAACTAGGCCTTGAATTTCCAGAACCATAAAGAATCCCACAAAACGTAAGGGGAACAAAAGAAACAGCCGGGCTGTGCTGTAACTGCTTTCCTGCTAAAAGATGTATTACCAGAACCAAAAGATCCAATCCCGTTGTGCTGTGCTGTGACCAGAGAACCATTGCAGACCCAATCCAGTCCTGTGCCGAGCTGTGACCAGAGCCATTGCAGACCCAGTCCAATCCGGTGTGCCCAGCAGTCGGTCCCAAAACCAGAATCCCTGACCAGAATCCCTGACGGTTCCGTTTGAAACCCATATAGTGACTATCTATAGATAGAACTGTGTCACTAGCATATGTACTGTCCATAGTAATCCCTGTCTTAAACCCATCCTCTCTTGTAATCAGAACCGGTAGTGTTAGGAGTATTTTTGAATTGTCAGAGCATTTTCTTGCGCTAAGTTTCTCTCATTTGTTTTCTAAAATCATAAATCATTAGTATTGTGAATAAATAAATTGAATCCCAGAAAGAAAGTGAGTATGCACCACTTGAAGGGTCTGTGGCCATGACTGTGGAGATTCATGTGTGGCATTCTCGTTTTTCTATAGTCATAATCTAGTATAAGAAATCCCATTTGTTTTTTTAAAAGCGCATCCCTGTTTTTCCTTTCTTGCGCCTATCTCAGAAAAATGACCTCCACTAAAACATCCATAAATTTCTCAATTTTCATGCTAGAACTTCTACTTGTAGCTAACATCCGCAGCTTTCCATATAACCAGAAACCACATTCCAAATCCATATAGTTCTCCTGCAATCGCGATTACCGCATGCGGAAAAGTTTGCCACGAATTTTCATTTTGGCTAAATATTAAACGTGTGAAACAGCTTTTGATTGCACCCAACCTCAATTTTAAGATTGCAATTGTTATGCCTATACTGCCTAAACATTGTCCTGGTGAAGTTAGCGTTATAGGAAATGTAGTCTCACCTGTAAATACACATCCAGTATTGTTTAACAAAGAAACTAACTGTGATATGTCTAAAGATATGCTAGATTATCATGTCCATCAATTAAATTCGAAATGAAGCATTCAGTGTCTCCATATAGTACTGTCATTGAGACTTTAACAAGATTAGCTAATTCTACATCTGTAGCTTACCCCCACAATGCATGCAATGTCAACGTTGTACCTCATAAGCAGTGTATAGGTACTCGGCATGCCTCAGATATAGCTATTCCTGGGTTTGCACTGCCCGCTACAAACACTGATACTACCGCTGCACATAGTATAATTCAGTGTCACACTTTTGTTAAGTCCACATCCGCATGCATAGGTCAGTCAATGGAACTTCGACATACTGCTAACTCTGCTGCGCTACTCACTGCTAGGCGCGCTCGTCTCTACTGCCACTCCTTCATCCTCCAACCCCCACATGCTTCCTCAGACTGGCACTGCATCTAGGGAGACATTTCTTGGAGTAAGGCGCTACCCCAGGCTCATACAGTTACTCGGGCCTTACACGGTTGGACATCCGAGCCATTTACAAAATGCTCTGCAAAATAAGAGCACCACTTCGAGGGCTAGCATTGCCCCATGTGACTACTTCCTTCCTCTCAACGCATGGCCCGCGGTGAGGCCAGGATCACACAAACTATGCCACACCTCTGCGCACCCACAATCGTACACTGAGAAGGACATCATTGATCGGCTCTCTGGCATTAAACTACAGTCCCCAGAATTCCCTAAGAGCGCACATGCGCATTCGGCAGCTATCTATGGTCCATAGGCTTTGCCAATACTATGCAACTCTTCAACTAAACAATGTATGTTTACTATGATTGCCCCAGATATATCAAGTCATGTGCCTGCACTTCCCTGAACCAAATGTGATGTTACCATTGCGCACAGTATAAGCAAGTGTCCCTCTGATGCACAGACGACTACGGTATTCATAAGTCAGAAAGTGGGACTCCCACACATTGCTAAAACTGGTGCCTCACTCTCCACACCGTGCGCACGTCCCTACTGCCAGTCCTTCGTTCCCCTATCCCCCCACGCGCTTCATCGAATTGACGCAGCAACTAGGGATATATTACCTTCAACAAAGCGTTACCGCGGAACCGGCCACTAATGCAAAGCGTACACATACTGGTGTGCATCCGAGCCCACTGAGAAATGCCCTAGAAATGCATGTATTTAAGTCTGATATCTCACGTATCTGTGATGTCATTACTAAATGCACCCACAAAGCTGCCACTGCCAACGTATTTCCCGACGTCCGCCCCTACTGCAAGTATATGCTCCCCTTGCCACCCTATGAAACATCCCTTAAACCTGCACTAGTCGTTGACGCCAGATCTACAACCTGACTAGAACATTTCCATTGCAAACAGCATACTAAGTGCAAAGCTGATATATTCTGCGAAAATAAACCCGCTAGCACACCGACCACTACACACGTTCGCATCCATTGCCTCTCTGTGACTCCACTACCCTATCCGAGCAGCTTCCTCACACCGGGTTTCAGTCCAGTAGATTACGCCCAACAGGTGAAATCCAGAAAGGGACATCACAATGCTCACCTCACGTTGGTAACCAATGCATCGCATCATTGCTTTCTCCATGAGTATAATAGGACCCCATGAACATCTAAATCCACCTCCAGCCTCATCCCAACTGCTCACACATACACACGCTCGTAATTAAAAACAAACACACGGTGCTGGCGCCAAACTCATTCTATTGCCGCACGACATAACCATCACCTCTCAGCAACTACACTGCCCAAGTATCATTGTGCGCGCGCATGTGCAAGACAGAACGCATCCCCAAATGGCCTTAAGACCTGCATCATCCATTGCCTCACACAGCCATTTGACTAAGGCTGCGACAAGACAGTTTGCAGCCATTTGACTAAGGCTGCGACCGGACCATAGGCGTAATTTTAGGGGGGGACAGGGGTGTTTGTCCCCCCAACTTTCATGGCACACCATTTTATCCCCATTCATTTTGCTGGGGCACCTTTTCATCAGATGTCATGTCCCCCACCCCAACATTTTCAGCAAAGTTACTCCACTGGACCGGACAGTTTCCAGTGAAACACTTGCCTTTATTAGGCCTACCCTCAGCATGCCACACACTGCCTATATACAGTGCCGCACACATACACCACTCTCGGGGAGACCCGCCACTTTGGCACAAGCAACCGTACCACTCACCCGAGCTACCACCTTGCTTGCATACACTTCAGGAGTATCCTAACGCACATGCCGTGCATAGCCTTTTGCCCGCCCCTGCCAGTACATTAACACTCACAAACGGAAATGCACACTCACAGACAGAAAGCAATCCACCACCAACTACCACCATAAGATTGAGGGAAAGGAAAGCAAGACTCCAGCAGCGCACCAACCCATACAATAATGAACTGCTAGCTGATTGCCACACACATTAACCTACAGCATCACCATGAAGATAGACACCTCCACATCTTCTGATGTGCCCAGCCTTGGCCTAACCAGACTAGTCAGGCCCCGTCCCAGATCCCAGAGCACACACTCCCATTCAGAGACCAAACTCTCCACCACCCACCCTCATCACCCCACAGGAACTCCAAACACCCTGCATAGGCGCAGCCCGCTTACATAGGCCCTCATTAGGACCCTGGCGCTAAGTGTTTAACGGCGCCGTAAAAGGCTGCGTCGCCATTAAACACTTAACGCCTAATTACGAGGTCCCTTTGCGGGACCCGACCGTAACGGCTGGTCTACACCAGTCGTTAAAGTAGGGACCCGCAAAGGGAACTTGATGGCAATTACGGTACCACAATTTGAGGTACCGTAATTGCCGCCTTCCCCATTCCCATTGAGCCCTATGGGGCAAAAATGGGAATGGGGAAGGTCCATGGCGACATGGGGAATTACCGCCCTGCCAACCTCGGAATGGGGTGGTAATTCCCCATTCCGCCATGGCGGACTCCGGCATCGACCATGGTGCTAATAGCACCATGGTTTAGCGCCGGAGTCCTAATGAGGGCCATAGACTCTGCTCCAGAATCCACAACTCCCCCGCTGCCAAGAATCTAAACACATCTGGCCCAAGAACCCCAGAACTCCCCACCTTACACCCCCAGCACATTTACCAGCTACTGACCACAAGGCCTCCACCCTCGCAACTACTCTTGAAGAGATGAATTTTAGCCAACTGGTCCTCTCGCCTGCCCACGAAAAAGGAAGAACACTTGATTGGATAATCCCTTGCAACACTCCCCTCAAAGTAGCCTCCATAATGCCCCTTCCTTGGTCAGATCATTCCTTGATTCTATTCACTTTTTCCCTCCACTACCATAAATGCTCCTGTTATCAGTGAACCCTACTGCATCACTGCCAGACACACCCGCAAGCTCACTGTTGAGCTTCTGACCCCCTCCATCCTGGCCTCCCTGAAATCCACTCCAGACAACTCTACCCCCAAAGTCATCCTAGCGTCTTACAACACCACACTGCTCATTGCACTTGACAAACACGCTCCCTTCAAAACCACCTTGTTGGGTGTCCTGACCCACGTTTGGACTATTATGCTGCAACATTTGGTGCTGTGGGCTTAGAAAATCCAAGATGGCGAAAAAGCCCACATTTGCGCCAGAATCCGGGAGAAAGCGCAGTTTTGCACACACCAAAATGGTCCCCTGACCTGCCACCCACCAGTGCAAAGAAAGATGGTTCTGTTCAAAATTCGTTTTTATTAATGTCAAAAATTGCTAAGATCATGGGCCCGAAACCACCAAACAAAAATCCAACTATGGTTGAGTGTTTTACTCTACTGCAGATCCACATCAATGCCATGTCAAGCAAGGATCATATACTATCAAGTAAAATCCTTTCTTTTCGAAATGTATTAATTCAAGACAGCTGTCAAAAATAGGTGCAGTACCGGCATTGGACACTGACCGGCGCTGGCGCTCTATAAATCCCGACAGGAGAGCTGTCTTGCAGAACTGTGCAGTGAACAGAAGGGGGTCTTATGTAATTAAAGGTTCAAAAGACTTGCTTTTCCTGAGAACCATTAACACCTCAGAGACACACACAACAGCCCAGGATATCACATGGCCCTGTTGATTGAGAGGGAGGAGTTTCCCCTGCAGCTTGCAGGACCCAACACAATAGACCCTTTCAATTGAATAGAAATGCAGATTAGGGTGTAGCTGGCAACAGCTGCCCTGCCAAGAAGGAGAGGCCTGTGATCTCTGACTCACCAAGCTTCTGGGGGCGGGCCAGACTGGATTGTGGATTCATATTGCAGCAAATATATGTTTAAGTTAAATTGCTTATAAAATCCGGTATTAAGCTCACAGAAATGTACAATTTGGGGGTCCTCAATATGGAAAATGCCCTCACGATCTGAGACCAAACTCCACTTTGTGCGGTGTTCTGGGACCAAACCCCGCTGTTTATTAATATTGCAGACACTGTGTTTAGGATAGAGACATAGTCATTTCCAGTAATATGCTCAGGGAAGGGGTGCAGGTCTCTGTAAATTTTGAATGAATCTGTGAAATGTGTATGTAATTTCAACGACGTGGATATCTGGGAAACCTGTTAGTTATGAAAAATTAATTTTCTAAGTAAATGCAAAGGGGAGTGTTCTTTCTGTATGCCATAAAAATGACACTGGATGACTCACAACCCAGTTCCCCAATCAAGGGAGAGAGGAGGACCTGGCCAATGATAAGTTGTGAGGGGCAGGCTTAGTTATGCCCACGCACACACCCACTTGCAGAACACATAAAAAGAGACTGCTTGGACAGGCAAGAGATTAATTTTCCATTTTCTTGCAGAGCATTTTGCCGGACCACACAACATCTAGAAGGAACATCCAGAACTTAGACTCCAGATAGACTACAGAACTTAAAGCAAAGGCGTAACCCACAAGCTGAGAACTCTTCTCAGCAGGCCTTCAGAATCCAGCAATCCAACCAAATTATTCTACAGCTGGGTGAGCTGTTGGATTCTTTGCCAAGAACTTTTGCCAGAACTGGTAGCAGACCCAGAAAGCAGTGCTGTTTCCAGAATCCACTTGATCCAGACCAGCAGAACCACAGACCAGACCGCTGTGAAGTGCAGAGCAGAGCTGACCAAGAGAGCTGTGACTTCAGAACCACCCGCCAGGAGTCCAGTCCAAACCTGCTGACCAGACCCTGACGGCCTATTTTAAATTCATAGTGTGAGTACTCAGCCAGAACTGTGTAAAACCAATCTCTTAGTTTAAAATAATCTAATTCAAACTATTTTAACCTATTAGAACTGCATCATAAGAAATCGTGTGTCCATCCAGTTGATTCAAAACCTTCCACAAAATCGTCTGCATCTTTGGAACCGTGTGGGCTAGGAACGAGACTTTCATTTTAAAGCTAAGACTCTAAGCTTTCCAACAAGCCTAAAACCGACTCTCTATTCATTATAGTTCCTCCGTAATCGTGATCGATGCACTCGGAAAAGAGTGCCGCGAATTCACAGTTTGCTTCATTTCAGCCACGTGTAAAATATCTGTCTTTTGCTTCCATTACTGAATCCCGTTTTCAACCTGATAACAATCCCTGAATCATTGGTAGGGCTGACCTGGACTGATTTAAAGTATCTCTCACTCACCCTGAACCTCTAGAGGGAATTAAAAGCATTTTCAGCATATTTTTCACTTCATTGCCACCACATTTAAAAGGATCTTGCCTGCTTTAAAATCATACCTGTTTTCCTCTAAGCTCGCTGGGGGGAACTGGAAATTTGTATTGCATTTTGTACTCCTGAGAATTGTGTGCTCTCCTTCCATCTCCTTATCTTGCATAGGGGGGGGAGGGAATTGTCAAAGAAAAACTGATCATATTATCTTTTGTTGAAATCATATCAAGTTTATTTCTGTGCTGCATTTTCCCTCATTGCTTTTCCTTGAAACCATAAAAGTATGTTCTGCTACCTTATCCTTCCTATACTAACTCCTCATTGATTGTAAAGAAGTGTGCTAGTGTCAGATTATCTATTGTTGATCAACATTATATTCATAAGGGTGCTATCAAATATTAATTTATTATAAAAGTGTGATATATATATATATTGTTTAATTTGTCCAATACATCTTTTAAATTGCAAAACAAACCTACTTCTTGGCTCAGTGAGATCAGGGTGATTCATAGAGAGGGGTGTTATACAAGGGTTTATCATCAAGGGTATAACTTGCTATAAAAATATATAAATAAGGGCTTCCCTTGAGCAATCCCAGACAAGGCACTGACTTAGTGGGAGTGCTTGATTGGAGTCACTTAACAGCCTCCTAGAAAAAAAGAAACCCCCAAAACCTGGTACACCGATGATCTAGCCTCCCTCCAGAAAAAGAAACTCGCACTTGTACATCTCTGGAGGAAGAACCCTACCTCCACTAACAAAGCAGCCTTGCAGTGTTCAGCTGATGCCTATTAAACAGCTATAGTTGCCACCAAAGCCAACACCTTTAACACCAGAATCTCTGATGCAAGCTCAAACACCAAAGAGGTTTTCAAAATTCTTAGAGAGCTTGAAACCCCTGCACCCCGCCTGACAATCTTTTTAAAAAAAACAAAGTATGGTGCACACTCATCCAATCTGCCCTTGATACCAAAACACAGAAACTAAGGAACAAAGGCATTCTCAAAAAATCCTTTCTACCACCCTAGCCACCAATCCCCCGGGTCTGCATATCCACATCTGCAACCTTTCCTCCTCAGTTCCGATTCTCTGCCGTCTCCCCTCTGAAGTCCTCACAACTATCCAACATCTGAAAGCTTCCAATTGTGTTGGTGACACATGCCCTGCTCACATTGTCAAAATGTGTGCAGAACCCTTAGCTCCTACCGTAGCCAGCTTCATTAACGCATCTTTCAAATCCAACTCAACCCTACTACCATCAAAAAAGCATGGGTCACGCCACTCCTGAAGAAACCCACTTTGCCCACTAACTATCACCCTATCACCACAGGACCCTATCTCCTCAAAATCCTGGACTGCACTGCTTACTCGCAACTTCAATTCCATCTTGAAAACCATAATCTACTAGGTACCTGCCAATCAGGCTTTAGGACCAGACACAGTACGGAATCTGCCCTCCTTAACCATAAGATCCAACTTGACCACATCACGGATAATGGTGAGCTTGGAATTCTACTCCTACTAAGCCTCTCTGCAGCCTTCGACTTGGTAGATCACAAAATCCTCTGCAAACAACTCACTGCAACTTTCAACCTCGCCCCAGAAGCCACCCTATGGATCCAATCCTTTCTATCTGCCCGATCCACTAGGGTATTTGCGGGGCCCGAATCAGAGGACCCCATGTCTGTTTCCTATGTTGTCCCACAAGGCTTCTGCCTCTCCCCAACCCTCTACAACATGTATACCAAACCGCTCTTCGACTACCTAGACAGCCTCAACATACCCTACACCAATTTCAGTGAAGATATGCAGGTCCTCCTCAAAATCATTGGCAACCACAAACTTGCCTCTGCCAACATTAACCACGTCTTCCGCATCATACAGGCCTGGATCGCCACCTATCATCTTTGTCTGAATGATGAAAAACAAGCTCCTTACTGTGGGCTCCTCACACCACCTCAAACACCTGGGCCTTCCTTTTCCTGCTTCTGCATCGACAGAAACAACACCCGTTTCCGCCCATGTCAAAACACTAGGCTCAGAGGCGTTGCTAGGGGGGGTAAAGGGGGTATAGCCCCTGGTCTTTTGGTTGAAGCCCCAGATAAAATCTCAGGAGCTACAGCCAAAAGTTTAGCTAGCCCCCAGTCCCAACAGTTCCGACATCAGTGTAGCCCCAGGTCTTTTCCAGACCTAGCAACACCCCTGACTAGTCATTTACCTGGATGCAGAACTAAACATGCAAAAACATGTCAAAGCTATCGCTTCCTCTGCAGCTTATTCCAGCAAACCCAGAAACCTTTCCAGAAGATTCCTTACCCCCAACAACTGTCTCATCCTAGTCAGAGCCATCATAGGTAGCAAACTGGACTATTGCAATGCCATCCTAGCAGGGACCTCAACCAAAAACATCAACAAACTCTGACTGCTCCAAAACAACACTCTCAGAGCAGTCTGGGGCATGACATGCTCTGATCACATCTCACAAATCAGACGGGAGGCTCATGGAGCATGGTTCAACAGTTCCCTTCTCTCTATCAAGCAAGAAGCTAAATGCTTAGAAAGAGCATGGAAAAAATAATCAATGCCCCTCAACTAGGACATCCCTCAGACACTGCCACAACACATATAAAACAGCCATATGCAATGCCAAAGCCACCCATTACTTCCAAGAAGTCCAATCTGCAGGCAATCATACCCAGACACTAATTAACATTGTCAAGGCCCTCTCTAAACCACCATTCACACCTTCCACACCCTCATCCACTGCAGTATGCAACTCCCTCAAGAGCTAATTCAACTCCAAAATACACAGCAGGGCAGCCCTCCCTTCAGCTATGCCACTCACATACCCCACTCCCAAACATTCCAAAACATGGTACACCTTCCACCCAATCAACATTGATACCCTCATCACCCTCACTGCCAAAGCAAAACCTTTACACTTCCTGGATGATGCATGTTTACCTCAAGATGCATCCAATTGCATCATCACCCTAGCTCCCCACTGACTGAATATCATCAACTCCTGTCTCTTCCATGGTACCATCCCCACTGCACTCAAAACGGAACACATCTCGCCCCTTCTCAAAAAAACATCTCTGGACCCCACACTCCCTGAAAACTATCACCCCATTACTGTCCTACAAAATCTCACCAGAATCATGGAAAGCTTTGTAACTACACAAATGCAACAATACATCACCACAAACAATCTACTCAATCCCTTCCAATCTGGCTTTCAGCCTGGACACAGCACCGAGACCACTACTCTTCACATTCTCGATAACCACCACAGCATCACAGACAAAGGACACACAGCACTAATCATGCTCTGCGACCTCTCTGCAACCTTCCACAACATCAATCACGATTGTATCTCTCTATCATCATACTCGACTGGTTACCCTCCTTTCTCACTGACAGGACACACTGTGTCTCCATGCCCCCTTATCAATAAGACCCCATGCTTTTTTTAAATTTTTTTATTTGAACTTTTACTTATTTACAATAAGTTTGATCAAAATTTCGCCTCATCTGCAGCCGAAAGAAAAGAGAAAAAACTTCACCAACTGCATAAACCTCCCACACTAACTGGTACGTAGCAGTGGCTGTTATATGAGAACAAGAAACTAAAAAATAGCCTCTTGAAATCGACGCCCTACGCCACTCCACCCTCGGGCCCTTGGCGATTTATCTGTTCGAATGCGAGTTCGAGTAGTTTGACCAGTGCAATGGTCCATCTCGTTTTTTCGCCAGAGATCAGTCTGTTCCACATATCATCAGATTTGAATATCCATAGGTTTTCCACCAGCGATGGGAGGTAGATGTTTCTGTTTGCGTTGGTTTTAGAACAATCAATCACCAGGTGTTTAAGTGTTTGAACAGTTGAATCTTCCTTACGTAGGCGACATCTCTTGTCGGTTGTGGTTCCTCGAGTTGCTATGATCTCTCCTGTCAACAAATGGTTCAATCTCGCTTTCATGGCATATATTCTCATCTTCTTGTCCGGAAATTTCTGGCAGTAGTTCATCGGTTTTCTTAGTTTATTAAAAGCCGGTGGCAGGTGGCTTAAGAGTTTGTTCCCCACCGCTTTCTCTATTGTCAGGATCCAGTCCATCTCTTGCATTTTTCTTTTGATTCGATCTGGGTTTTCCTTCAGCTCTGCTTCTGTACATGCTATTAGTCTAGATCGGCCTTTCTGGCCTTCACCCATTTTTTCAAAGCCTCACAATTGACTGTTTCAATTTCCTTCTTCATGAAGTTAAAAATGGGTAATGTATCCGACATGATTATTCTCCTGCAAAGTCTCATGGCGCTTTGCTGTACCATCGACGCTAGTGAGACTAGCCCCAGCTCTCTCCTGATGGCCGGCATGGCAGTTGATTTCGGAAGGCCCAAAAGTGTTTTCCAAACATAGCCCTCTAGTTTGCTCCAGAGATAGCGTGGTATATACAGAGAAGCTTCCATTCCATATGTCATCGCGGGAATGACTTTAGCCTTGTAGAAGGTTATCGCTGGTATTAAGGAGAACTTTCCAAACTTGGAGTCAACCACTCTTGTCTGGGAGGTCAGACTTCTCACTTTTTCCCACAGTTGGTTTTGCGCACTCATGTCTGTTCTTGAACTGTCCATCTGGACCCCTAGATATTTGATATTTTTGACAATTTCAATTTTCGTCTTGTCGAGAAACCAATTTAGTTTTTTCATTGCTTTGTTGGTTACTTTTTCAATTACCAAAATTTTGGTCTTTGTTTTATTTATCTCCAATTGGTTTTCAGCGATGTATTTCTCCAGGTTTGCTAGTTTTCTTTGAAGCACCACTTTGGTCTGATCTATTAAGATGACGTCATCGGCGTACAGAAGACGTGGAATTTCCATTTTTCCGATTTTAGGAGGAAAATATCTTATTTTACTTTCTGGGAGCTGGTAATCGCCTAGAAACGCTATGAACAAGGCTGGGGCCAAAGGGCACCCCTGCTTGACCCCTCTATTCACCACTATCTCCTCAGAAAGTGCACCTTGGAGGTTTAGTTTAACTCTGATTTTTGTGTGCAAATGAAGAGCTTTTATGGGGTCGAATATTTTTTTCGGACAATTCCAACCTTGAAGTTTCAACCACAGTCTGTTCCTGTCGATCCTATCAAAAGCTTTCGAAAGGTCAACAAAAGCCAAGTAGATCTTTGGTGCACCTTCTTTGACTTTGGCTTTCAAGATGTTTATTATCATTAGGTTGATTGTTGTACAGCCATTTTTTTGAAAGCCCGTTTGTAGATGGTCTTTTGAAGGGCCGTCTTTTTCCCAAATTCTGAAGTGGGCTAGCAGGAGGGTTGCATAGATTTTCCCTATTATGTCCAATAGGGCTATTGGCCTGTAACTCACAGGTTCGTTTCTAGCTCCTTTTTTGTAAATCGGGACTATCACCGCTTTCTGCCATGACTCAGGGATCATCTTTGTTCTACCGCATTTGGCGAAAATCTTGCTGATCATTTCCGACCATTGCTTTGGGAACATTTTTAAGTCCACATTCGTCAACCCATCAGGACCTGGGGCTCTCGATGTTTTAAGTTTCCTTATGGCTGCTTCAATGTTTTCTGCATTCGAGAGGTCTTCCCAGGGTGTGTTGAAAACCTGATTGATCATTGCTGGGTCTTGATTTACGCCTTCAAATTCTGTTGTAAAATAGTTGATCCACCTTAATTCCGCCACGGCATTACACTGGACTACACTTTGAGGGCTATTCTTTGCTTTTATCAGAGTCCAAAATTCGTTGGATTTTTTTGTTTGAAGTTTGCTCATCATGTTCTCGGCATCGTTTTGATATTGAGCTCCTCTGCGTTGTTTGCGCCAGGTGTTATAGCTTTTCATTTCCAGTTGCCATTTTTCCCAATCCTCAGGGGCATTTGATTTCTTCGCTATTCTTTTCAATCTGCGGCCCACCTTTCTTTTCGCAACCAAGTCTTTGTCATAGGTATGGTTCGTATGCTCAGGTTTCGTTAATTTCTTCTTGCCCCTTACTTGGAATGACAATAGTAGAGGCAGGTAGTTCGGTCTATCCTTCGTTGCGTTCAAGATGTTGCTGTTGACCCTCTGCTCCCAGGCCTGTTTAATTAGCACGATATCTTGTTCAGTCAATCGTAGCCGGGTCTGTTGGAGATTTGTTTCAATGGCCAGATCGTAAGAGCTTGGCTTCAAAATTCTTGTTTGCCATGTACACATCAATAAGTTATGATCACTGGGCACCATTTTTTGCACCTTGAAGCCCATCCGGTCTTGAATCAACCTGTTCGAGACAAAAATATAATCAAGAGTTGCTTTTGAAGAATCACGCTCCCATGTCGGGATGGTCACTTGGTTTGGGAACAAGGAGGCGATATTTTGGATGTTTCTTAAGGCAATAACTTCGTTCCACGCCTTGCCTCTCTCGATGGTACGATCAGAGCCTCCCAGTGGTTGGACGGGTCTTTGTTGGTCGACCGCCGTCACCGAGCATTTGGCATTGAAATCACGACAGATGATAAGCTCAATTTTGTCAAATTCAACGTAAAGCTGTTCTATCATTGCACTCATGTTGGAACAGAATGTTTTTATCGACATCCGCTGTGGATTCCAATAGCAATTAGCTATAGCCAAGGGATTTCGCAGACCATTTTGGTTCTTGTCGTTCAATTCTGGCTGCGAGGTCAGAATGACCAGCATTTCATAGGACTCTTTCCACTTTATGGGTTCACTCAGACCCGTTCCTGTTTTGATAGCAGTTAAAAGACCCGATGATGGTCTACCTAACAGGCCTTTCACTGCTGGTGATATCGTCACTGTGAAGCCATCGAGAGCCGGTTGCTTCAACAACCAGGTCTCTTGCAGACAAACTATGTTGAAAAGACCCAGATTGACGTCTCCAGCTGTTGTGAGGTGAACATGTCCTCTCGTATTCCATGAGCCCAGACTATATTTTTCCTTTACGGGTCGCTCGATTTCTCACTTGCAGATGTTGTTGTCGTGTCACGCTAACCCTGGTCGTTGCTATTTGCCAGTATTTTTGTTCCAATTTGACATTAGCCACTTCCAGGGCCCTTTAGGTTGTCTCGATCCTGATGTCTCTTGAATATGTCCATATGAATTTATCTTCTTTTCCGAGTATTTGGGACCTAATTCTGTACAGGGAGAGGGCTGCTGGTGTTCCTCTCTTTGGGATCTATGTCCCTTGCAACCCGATTCATGATGCTCCTGGTTGCTGGGGCTTTGCCTTCGTTTTTTTTTTGGAGAGTCCCTCTTAGTTGCCTCAAACCAACGCTTCTCTGCCCCACCCTTCCAATGAGATCTTCTGCTGGATTCATCAGACTCCTGAGACCTGTACCATCGATTATTGCGGTACAGATCCTCCGTTTTTGATCAGTAGTGCTTTTGGATTTTGTTCCTTTCTTTTTTTCAACTATCAATCTTCCTTTTTATTTCCGTCAGACGGAAGCCCAAACATTCCAGCTCTTCATAGGCGGACTCATCAATATATTGAATGCCTGCCGATTTCATATGTAGAAAGTCTTTTGCCTTAATTTCCCTGTGGTATGGTTCCACAAGCTCAAAGTCCTCCGTTCTGATTTTTTTCAATGTTTTTGTTCTCCGTGTTATTTGCAATACTGTCGATCTATTCAGTATTAGGAAGTTTTTATCTGCTTCCATTCGCTCCAAATTAAAAACTCGTGTCTCTTCTTTTCCATTTTTTTTTTTATGGTTCTCCACTTCAACCCTTTCAGCTCAGTATTTCCATGAGCTTCCTCGTTTGTCTGCCTCCTTTCGTTCATATCAGGGTTTTGATGGACTTCTTCTTGCTCTACCCTCATAGCTTTTATCCTGCTTTTCTTCACAGCTTCGGTGTGGTTTGGTTTTGAGCCGGGCCTCATTTGAATCCGACTTGGAGGGACCGCTCTTGTTATTCCAGATGGCTCCCTCTTTGGCCACTTTATCCGTGTCTATAACGGAAACATCCTGATCATTGCACCTCCTTTTTTCATTACCTTCTGTTCGGTCCTCCTTGATCTCCTTCCTCTCCTTTTCTGAGTGTAGAGATATATTTATTAAGTCTGAGCAGACTAAAAATTCTTCTGCTGTTCTTGGCGATCTGGGTGCGCTATTTTCTTCAGGCTGTATCAGTGGCTCAAGTTGGTTAACCTTTATTAGGGGCGCTCCAGTTCTACCGTCTGATTTAACCAACGTTTCAATGGTGTTCTTGAAATTAGCGTTTCTCTCAATCTGGGGGGTTATAGGCAGAGGGGTCTTTTTAGGTTTTGCGGAATGGGTCCCTTCATTTGACACTTGAGGGAGTGTTGGCACGCTTTTATCCTTTCCCTTTGGCCGCACCTGAACCTTTTGAACCATTTCCTTGTGCACCAGTGTTGTTGATTTTTGAATTCTGTTTTGTGTGTCCATAAATTCGATCTTTTTTTCCAGGGCTAAAATGTTCCTTTCCCAACAGGTTTTCTGATTGAGCGCTTTATCTTCAATTGCTGTTATATAACTTTCTACGTTGGCTAATTTCCCTATTATATTCGAAAGGATTGCAGTGTTGTCATGAACATTTTATTTATAGCTTCATATAATTTGCAAAAGGGTGCTAACACGATGGTCATGGACGACATGATAGCTATCATGTCCGTTTTTTTATTGGCGATTCATTTTGCATAGCCACTGCGATATCACTAAGTCGTCTCTTTTTTGGCGATACTTGGGTATTTTCAGATCTCCTTGCGGGTATTGATGAGTCCAAAACCAAGCCTTCCACTGGGGATCTTATGTTCGGATCCGAATTCAACCGGTTTCTTAATGGTCCATTTTTTAAATGAGGCTTGTACCAATTTGCTTTTAACTCTTGTCCTTTTGTAGTCGGAGAAGAGATCAAATGGCCCGTGGACAGATGGGGCTTTGTCCATGTAAGACAGAGCTCTTTTTCCGGCTGAGTGATGGACTCACGATTCGAGTCCCGGGCTATTTGTTCAAATTTCTCCCTTTCCTCCTCCCGTTCATCCTCCAGTATCTCAATCTCCTCTATAGCTGCCGGAACCCCCTTCGATGCCTTTTGAGTCTGGGGGGTGGGGGCCATCCCTCTTGATAGGCCTTTTAGACTCAGTACCGATGTACCCAGTGCCGATGTATCCAGACTCCCTGCCGCCGTTGGCTTTTCTGTATCATTGCTCAGTTCTTTAGTAGCTGTATTCTTTCTCTCCTTGGGGCTACCGGCTTCTCGCCCTTGATTGTTAGTTGTCAATGTTGCTGCTTCAGTTTTCCTCGGCTTTAGAGCTGGCTGTGTTTCATTTGCTATTTCAAGCATTTCCGCATCTGATACTTCCGTCTCTATACTCTGTTTCCTTTTATGTTGCTGGGTAAAAAACGCCTTTAATGGGAAAGACAGAAGTGGATTAGGCAGTCCTTTAGATGTTTGCCCCCGTCTTCTGATGCTTTTTTTTCCTTTCGATTCTCCCATGGAAAGTTTATTCAGGGCTCTCATGTTTGCCGTGTTTTTTGTCCCTTGTTGCCTTGCTTTGGCTGGGGTATTGCTTTTGTTTCTCTTTTTTCTTTTCACTGCACAACCAGTTTTAAGTTGCTCCCCATCCGTCTCCTTATTCGAGTCCTCCGGCTCTCCCTCCGTTTGTTTTTCACTTTCCGAGCCAAATTCATCTGATTCCTCCTCTTTGCTTAGGTCGGCGTTCCTCTCATTATCACTGATCTCTATAACAGGTCTGGAGACCCTTGATTGCCTTTTACCCTGCCTTTGTATGAGAACATCACCTTCACGGTATGTATCATGGAGCATAACTTGGATGTGCACCGTATTTGTGGCTAATTCGCTGTCTTTAGTTCTACCTGCCGGATTAGTCAGCACTTCTACTTCGGTGCTATGCTGACGGGACAACCCCTCTCCTGCCAAACGCTGTTCTGGTGTCTCGGATGTTTCAAGACCTGCTGCCGACTCTATGGTTCCCAGTTCGAACCTGCTGCGTGGGTACCGTGCCCGGGTGGCCACCGCACCATTTCCAGCTGGTTTCTCCAAGGGTATGCGGGCCTCCCGATCCTTCGGTCCGTCTAGTTCGGGACTCTCCTCAACTCCGCCGCCCGGCGGCCGCTTCGAGTCGGGCGGCCGCTGTCCTCCGACCGCGCCCGGACGAACTCCACTCACCACCTCCGGTGACGGCGGACTGCTCCCAGCTTGGTGTACTATAGCCGAGGTAGGTGGGCATGGCCCCTCCTGAGCCCCCTCCGCCTCCTCCTCTCGGACGGGTAACTCCTCCCGCTCCTCTGCCAATGCTGTGGACTTCTTCACTCCAGCGGACTCCCGCCCATTACTTTGTGGTTCAGGTAGGATATTATTTTCTTTTTTGCTTCTTTTGCCGAGTCCATGGCCCGGTACCTGTGGACATGTCCGTCCGGGCGCTATCGATAGAAGGTCCACCATTGTTGATGCTAAAGACGGTCTTGGTGCCGAATCCGATTTACTCCTCCTCCTGTCGGTTGATCCCGGGGCCATCACCCCATCCGGCTTGGTTATTTTGGTCAACGGCGAATTTCTTAGGAGTGGTCTCTAGAGTGGTTTCAGTGAATTTATAGGTCGAACCTCCGGCTCCATACGACTCCGACTTCGCATCTGCAGCGAACTGCTCCAGACTGGCTCTCCAACTCTGCTCACCGCTCCGCGGTGTATTGAGGCACTTATAGGCACCTCCTGCACAATAGCGTGGATGGGCTGCACAACGCTACAGACTGGTTCTCAACTTCAGGCTCTCCAACTCTGACCCCATGCTTGTAAATATTGGGGTCTGCAGGCTTCTGCCTAGCTCCACTCCTCTTCAACCTACATGTTGAATCCCTTTGACGCACCCTTAGCAACCACAGTGTACATTTCCACCAATACGCAGCTGACACACAAATTTGCTTCCAAATGTCATCCCCATCATAACTCCACACCCTCAAAACCTGTATTTCCACCATCACCAACTGGATGGCCACCCACATCCTCACACAGAATCCTTTCAAAAAAGAATACATCCTCATCTGCTCCCCAAGGCACAAACCCGACCTCACCCACTGGATCCAAGAAATCGCCATGGACAACCCACACATATCTCTTGTGGGATGTATTAACCCACTTATGCTCTGCCCTGCGGCATCACTGGGTTCTAGTGGTGCCAGAATTATCAAAATGGCTGCAAAACCCCTGTGCGCGACAAAATCTATGGAAATCGCGCTTTGTAACACAAAAAGATGGCTGCCAAATCTACCATGCATGTTGTCAGTGGTGAAACGGAGATCTCACTCCTGAAACATGTCACTGGGCTACCCAACAAGTAAAAATGGAGCCTGCATGAAAGCAGTGTTTTGCTGAAAGAAATCGAAAATCTTGTTTTTAAATCTTTTTCTTGGTTGCTGAAACTGCAGAATGCCAGTACAAAACACCAACAAACATCCAATATTCTTGCTGGGTGCTACAAGTCACTTTGTTCAAGAAATCATTATGAACGGACAATGTCCTGAAAAGCTGCATTTGTCATCAAAACATTCACAGCAAAAATGTACCTGTCTGTGAAATCTGTCAAAATCTGGGCACAGTACCCGTGGACGCCTGTATGACAGCTGCCAGTAGATTCTATGATAGAATTTAAACTTGTACAACTGAAATCTAATCTCTGAAAAGTAAGTGACCCTTTATTGAGAGTAAGTTAGGTTGTAACAGTTTAATCCCATGGTTTAGAAGCTGGAATAAGTGTTCTAGCTGCTTGTTTTGAAATCACAAGTTTGTTTTAAACCAAGAAAAAAATGTAACAGAATGACATTGAATTTAAGACTGCCTAAAAACAATAAAACCAGTCCAACAGCTTCTCCCACAGAGTCCAGGCATCTCCCTTCTGCTTCACTCCACCAGGAAATCACACCTCTGTGATGATTAGATTAGGGGAGGAGAATTTGGGGCTGCAAGGGAAGGGGACAATGGACTTCCTCCAGCTCAAGGAGATGCTAATTATGAAGGGTCGCAAATGGCCTCCCCCAGAAGGAGCAGGGTGGAGACTGCTTCTGAGCTGCCAGGAGAAGAAGGAGGCGGAGACAAACCACCATTTGCTGCTTAACAAAGGCCTAAAGCACATTTTTAAAAAGACTGATAAATTACTGTGTAGAATTGTGAAAATGATAGAAATAACAGCATTGTTAATGTGATTTCTGGATGCACGTTTTGAGAGACGCCAGAACTCTGTGAGATGTTCTGGGAAGTAGAAGGGGAAAATATGGTTTTACCCCAAATGTATTTATGCCATAAGCATGAAACTTCATACTCTTATGCCCATATTCAATGCACATATTTGTACACATTTTCTGATAAACTGGATATTGTGTTCCGGACAAAAAGGGCAAAATTCTGTCAAAAGCAGACACAAGATCCTACAGCGATGAGGTTTGAAGGAGTATCTGCTACACAAAATATGTAATCTATATATGTTATTGTTATAGAGATTGCACACATGTAAATATGTATTGTACCAAAAGTAGATTTTATGTTCAAAGGGACAAGGGGAGGATTCTCTGACTCATAAACCCTCATCATCATGGTGACACCCTGTTTTCTTCTCCAATCAAGGGAGAGAAGAGACTCCAGCCAATTGCCTGCCTCAGAGGTGCACTTAGGATAAACCAGCACACCCGCTTTATCATAAGCCTAAATAGAGACAGCTGAGGGCTTAGAAAGACACACAGATTCACCCACTACCCGATTGATGGCAGAGCACCCTGCGAGAGAACCATCTATTTTCCTTGCTCCTGACTCAAGAAACTTGGCAAGCAGAAAGGCCCATTCGATTAGTTGAACCATTTTCAACTAGGCCTTGAATTTCCAGAACCATAAAGAATCCCACAAAACCTAAGGGGAACAAAAGAAACAGCCAGGCTGTGCTGTAACTGCTTTCCTGCTAAAATAATTATTACCAGAACCAAAAGATCCAATCCCGTTGTGCTGTGCTGACACAAGAGAACCATTGCACACCCGATCCAGTCCTGTACCGAGCTGTGACCAGAACCATTGCAGACCCAGTCCAATCCGGTGTGCCCAGCAGTCGGTCCCAGAACCAGAATCCCTGACCAGAATCCCTGACGGTTCCGTTTGAAACCCATATAGTGAGTATCTATAGATAGAACTGTGTCACTAGCATATGTACTGTCCATAGTAATCCCTGTCTTAAACCCATCCTCTCTTGTATTCAGAACCGGTAGTGTTAGGAGTATTTTTGAATTGTCAGAGCATTTTCTTGCGCTAAGTTTCTCTCATTTGTTTTCTAAAATCATAAATCATTAGTATTGTGAGTAAATAAATTGAATCCCAGAAAGAAAGTGAGTATCCACCACATGAAGGGTCTGTGGCCAGGACTGTGGAGATTCATGTGTGCCATTCTCGTTTTTCTATAGTCATAATCTAGTATAAGAAATCCCATTTGTTTTTTAAAAGCTCATCCCTGTTTTTCCTTTCTTGCGCCTATCTCAGAAAAACTACCTCCACTAAAACGTCCATAACTTCCTCAATTTTTATGCTAGAAACAAAACTTCTGCTTGTAGCTAACATCCTCAGCTTTCCATAGAACCAAAGACCGCATTCCAAATCCATATAGTTCTCCCGCGATCGTGAATACCGTGCACGGAAAAGTTTGCAGCAAATTTTCATTTTGGCAAAATATTACACGTGTGAAACAGCTTCTGATTGCACCTGACCTCAATTTTAAGATTTCACATTGCTCATTAGTATCAAATCATTGCTAGTGTTTGTCTGCAACTATCTAAAGCTGCTCTCAAAACAATTTAAACTATTTCAGCAATTTAAACCAGATTTTGTGTTTTTGCACAATCCATTCCCAAGATAACTTTAAACCATTTTGACAGCTTGCCAATCAATTCCGTTCTCTCTTGTGTTACTGGGGGGAAATTGGGATTGATATTTTGTTTGAATTCTGCATTCTTGAATACCTGCTCTCTCTTCTCCTATCTCTTTACATTGCCTGTTGGGGGTTGAGGGATGTGCAGGGGGAAATAGTTCTGAGCTGAACACACACAAAAAGTATTATTTCTGTGCTGAATTGTTTTGCTCACTAGTACTCCTTCTGATTAAAGACATTGCTTACTGTTACATCACCCCATTGGTGATCATTGTATACCCATTAAACATAGTGTGATTATATTGTAACTACATAAATAAATATTTTACTTTTTCAAACCAGCCCGATTCCTGGTTCAGTGCGACCGGGGGGGGTTCCAAGAGTGGTACATCGCTCAGAATAAAAGAACTTTTAGACACAAATAAATAAGGATTTCAGCTGTGCATTACACGCTAGGCGTTGACTTAGGTGAAGTGCCGGATTGATATCACTTACACTCTCTCCACACCAGCTAAATTCCCTGGCTACAGCACTGACCCCCACCTTTCCTTCACACAGCATATAGCCAATGTCACCAAAACAAGCAATCTAGAACTATACCTCCTGTGCAAAATCAGACATGTACTTCCTCCTGACGATTTCCGCACTGCAGTCCAAGAACTACTTCTCTCCTCACTGGATTATGGAAATGTTCTCCTCACTGGACTCCTCAACAGGATCCTTGCCCCCCTGAAAGCCATAAAAATCGCAGCAGCCAGACTCAACCTCCATCCACCCAAACATTAACACATCACCCCCACTGTTGCCCAGCTCCACTGGCTCACCGTACCCCATAGACTTGCCTTCAAAGGGCTCTATATTGCGTTCAAAGCCATTCACCTCAAAACTCCATCTTATCTTCTTCACAGATTCAAACCCATCACCCACACAACAACCAGACAAGCCAGCCACCACCTTCCACACATTTCACTCTGCAATTCACATGAACACAAAAACAAGCATTTACCCACTGGGCACCCAGAGCATGGAATACCCTGCCTCTCCACATATGCACTACATTATCCATCACCACTTTCAGAAAGACCTTAAAAACATACCTGGTTCCCCACACATAGCCCTGCCCTCCTCCACTGCTATTACTTGTCTATCCTAATTGTCTATCCTTTCCTGAAAACATGTTTAAACTTATTTTTTCAAATCCTACCTTTTCAATATCTGAACTATGTAAGGGACTCCGAGACCCTATGGGTAAGGACCAGCGCTAAATAAAAATTTGAATAAAGAAATAATAACATATATGGTAATAGCACTTGTCCGCAGCGGCCTAAAGGGATGACAGTTCAGTTGTATTTCATAAATTCTACATCATCTCACTACCATAGTGCTTATATATACAGCATAACATTCTGCTAAATAGTAGCCCTCAAGCTCTATCCAAACTTTGAGGACTGGGAACTGTATGAAAATCACTTAGAGTAAGCTCGCATAACAGCTCTCAGCAGTTAGAGATTCCAATCCCGTTCACATAGCATTACATGCTAAGGTGCCCAGTGCATAGATCAATGTGCAGCCTGATGATTGCAGTTTCCAAACCTAGTAGGCTTGATCCACAGGCTAATGTGTTTGTTGCAGAGATGCTCTCAAACACCTGGCCCTCTGATTCATTGCACACTGTAAGTGATTTCAATCCGGCACTTCACCTAAGTCAACGCCTAGCGTGTAATGCACAACTGAAACCCTTATTTATTTTGTTTCTAAAAGTTCTTTTATTCTGAATGATGTACCACTTATATCACGCCCCTCTCTTGGAACCCCCCTGGGGACACTGAACCAGGAATTAGGCTGGTTCGCAAAGTTAAAATATTTATTTATGTATTCACAATATAATCATACTATGTTTAATGGGTATACAATAATCACCAATGGGATGATATCACACTAAGCAATCGCTTTAATCACAAGGAGTAATAGTGAGCAAAAACAATTCAGAACAGAAACAATACTTTGTATGTGTGTTCAAATCAAATCAGAATGTGGTTACTATTTCTCCCTGCACACCCCTCAACACCCAACAAGCACCGTAACGAGATAGGAGGAGAGAGAACAGGTTTCAGGAATGCAGAATTCAACAAAATTTGAATCCCAATTTCCCCCCAGCAAACACAAGAGGGAAGCAGAACTGATTGGCAAATTGTCAAAATGGTTCTAAAGTTATCTGAGAATGGATTGAGTAAAACACTAAATATGGTTTAAATGACTGAAATTGTTTAAATTCTAATGGGAGCCGCTTTATATGGTTGCAGACAAACGCTAGCAATGATTTGACACTAATAAGCAATGTGCAAACTTAAAATTGAGGTCGGATGCAATCAGAAGCTGTTTTACACATGTAAGGTTTGGCCAAAACGAAAATTCGCTGTAAACTTTTCTGTGCGCGGTAATCGCGATTGCGGGAGAACTATATGGATTTGGAATGTGGTTTTTGGTTCTATTTAAAGCTGTGGATGTTAGCTACAAGCAGACATTTCGTTTCTAGCATGAAAATTGAGAAAGTTATGGACGTTTTAGTGTAGGTTGTTTTTCTGAGATAGACACAAGAATGAGAAAACAGGGATGCGCTTTCAAAAGACAAACAGGATTTCTTTACACTACGGGTTGACTATGAAGAAGCAAATACCACATGGAAGCACAGCCACTGGACCAGGGCGCCACTGGATCAGGGCGACTGCCTGCTGAGGAGCTTGCCTTCTTCAGATGAAATATATCAGCGCAAAGATATTTTTAACAATACTAGTACAGAAGGAAGATAGTAGGGATGATATAGAGAGTTCATGCAATTCAAAAAGATTTCTAACAATGCAGGTTCTGAAGACAAGATCGGATGGATTTAGATAGGGATTGGACTATGGGCCTCATTACACGGTAGGTGGTAAGGGTTTACCGGTACCGGTAAGGGCACCGGTACCAGTAAACCCTTACCGCCTTACTACGAGGTCACTTTGCGGTACCCAACCTTAACGGCTGGTGTAGACCAGCCGTTAAAGTTAGGACCCGCAAAGGGACCTTGGTGCTAATTACGGTACCGCAATTTGAGGTACCCTAATTAGCTCCTTCCCCATTTCCATTGAGCCCTATGGGGCAAAAATGGGAATGGGGAAGGGCCATGGAGAAAGGAGGAATTACCGCCCGCCAACCTTGGAATGGGGTGGTAATTCCCCTTTTCTCCATGGTGGTACCGGTATGGTACTGGCGGCAACCATGGTGCTAGTAGCACCATGGTTTACCGCCTACCGTGTAATGAGGATCTATGAATAGTACATATGCTAGTGACACAGTTCTATTCTATGGATACTCACTATACATGTTTGAACAGAACCGTAAGGAATTCTGGCCCGTCAAGATCAGGGATTCTGATCAGAAATTCTGCTGGGCACACCTGACTGGACAGGCTGCTGGGCACACCGGACTGGACTGGGTCAGCAATGGCTCTGGTCACTGCTATCTGGTCACAGCACGGCACAGCACGGCACAGCACAGCACAACTGGATTGGATCTTTTGGTTCTAGTTGAAAATGGTTCTACTAATGGAATGGGCCTTTCTGCTTGCCAAGTTTCTGGAGTCAGGAGCAAGGAATATGGATGGATCTGCTTCAGGGTGCTTCGCCAGGATCAGGATAGTGGGTGAATCTGTCTGTGTCTAAGTCCTCATCTGTCCTTATTTATGCTTATGATAAGGGGTGTGTGTGCTGGATTATCCTAAGTGCGCCTCTTAGGCAGGCGATTGGCTGGAGTCTCTTCTCTCCCTCGATTGGAGAAGAAAACAGGGTGTCACCATGATGATGAGGGTTTATGAGTCAGAGAATCCTCCCCTTGTCCCTTTGAACATGAAATCTACTTTTGGTACAATACATATTTACATGTGTGCAATCTTTATAACAATAACATATATGAATTACATATTTTGTGTGGTAGATATTCTTCCAACCCTCGTCGCTGTCGGATCTTGTGTCTGCTTTTGACAGATTTCCGCCCTTTTTGTCCAGAACACATGGTCCAATTTCGGAGCAAATTTCCACAACTGTGAGCATTGTATAGGGGCAAAAGCGTGTGAAGTTTCATACTTTTGACATAAATACATTTGCTGCAAAACCATCATTTCCCCTCTTACTTTCCAGAACATAGCACAGAGTTCTGGCACCTCTTAAAATGTGCAGCTGAAAATTAGGTTCACAAGTCCGGGGTGTACATATTTTTCACAATTTTACACAGTAAATTATCAGTCTTTTTAAAAATGTGCTTTTTGTCCTTGTGAATATACAAATGGTTGGCTGTCCCGCCTCCTTCTCCTTCTTGCCGCTCAGAAGCAATCTCTGCCCCCCTTCCTTCTGGGAGAGGCCGTTTATGACTCTTCACACTCTGCATATCCTTTCAGCCAGAGGAAGTCCATTGTCCTTTTCTGCTGCAGCCCAAGTTCTCCTCCCCTGATCTAATCATCACAGAAGTGTGATTTCCTGGTGGATTGGAGCAGGAGGGAAATGATTGGGCTTTGTGAGGGAAAGCTGTGGAACTGGTTTGAGCCTTAATTTAAATGTCATTCTGTTCAATTCTTTTTACTTGGTTTAAAACAAACTTGAAATTTTCAAAACAAGCAGCTAGAACACTTATTCCGGCTTCTAAACCATGGGATTTGAATAGTTACAACCTAGGTTACTCTTAATTACAGGTCACTTAGTTTTCAGACATTTGATTTTCAGTTGCACACGTTTAAATCTTCTGATGCAAGCTACTGACAGCTGTCCACAGGCTGCTGCTGGTACTGCGCCCAGATTTTGACAGATTTCACAGGCATGCGCATTTTTGTGAATGTTTTGATGACAAATTCCGCTTTTCATGACATTGTATGTTCATAATGATTTTTTTTAATTAAGTGACTAGTAACACCCAGCAAGAATACTGGATGTTTCATGGTGTTTTGGACTGGCATTCTGCAGTTTCAGCAACCAAGCAAAAGATTTGAAAAAAAGATTCTGGATTCCTTTCAGCAAAACACTGATTTTCATGCAGTCTCCATTTTTACTTGTTGGGCAGCCCAGTGACATGTTTCAGCAGTGAGGTCTCAGTTTCACCACTGACAACATGCATAAGCCATCTTTTCATGTTGCAAAGCGTGATCTCCATAGGTTTTGGAGCGCCATGGGGTTTTGTGGCCATTTTGATAATTCTGGCACCATCAGCACACAGTGATGCCGCAGGGCAGAGCATAAGTGGGTTAATACATCCCACAACACATTCCCCCATTTTAGCTTAATCCTGTCCAATTTTGGGTATCTTGGTGGAGAATGGAGCATGGTTAAATACAATGGCAAAGGCAAAGTATCCACTTTCCATGTCTGCAAGCTGTGGCATGTTGAACTACAAAACTGGGGCAATGTGCCTAATGGGCCTGACAACAGACCATCCGCAGAGGGTATTGTAGGTATGACATTATATATATTAAAAAAGTGTTCAAATTATGTGAACATTGTTTTGGTTAAAGGGATGCTATAATTAATCATCCCATTGGTAGCTAATGAATTATTCTTATTGGGGGTGTAATTATTGCCCAAAAACATTCTTGAGAGGCTGTGTGTAGTGAGAGGGCCTGAACCAACCAACCATGTTGTCGGGGGCTTCTCGCCCTGAGAAGATTAGTTGAAAAATGAGTTCAAATGGTGCATTATTCAGCAAGGTTTCTGTGAAAGATGTGGTAAAAAGCCAGCCAGTTTGTCATCGGTTTTGTAACTCATGATGAAATCAAATAGATGCAAGTCACCAACAGTGCACAGGGGCATTTCTTAAGGCATTTTCATTATGCTTTCCCCACAAAATATGCCAGTACAAAAAAACCTGTTCCCGCTTGATGTGCTGATATATTTCAACGTTGACTGCACAAATATTTGCCAGCATATCCAACTAAGGAAAATACTCATGTTTGCTTTGCGCATAATGCCAGTAAAGATACTATAAGACACATGTCCAGGCTGGCTCTGGCATTTCATGGCAGCACCACCATGTAAGAACATACTCCCCTTGGCTTTGCCATGCCACAATAAGAAAACATGCAAACTCAGTCTAGACACGTAATCACACTTATCATCACACTTATCATACTTGTTTTATCATAGATTCACAGTAATAAAATGCCATGCTACATTAAGAACTGTAACTATCCTGACCCCTCTGACTCCAGCCACATAAGCACCTGGGCCTGGTACAAACACAAGCACACACATTTTCTTGCTCATTCACACATTCACACACACATTCACACAGCATTCATCCGCCACACATTCATTGGTACACTTTTAAACTGTATAACACACTTTAATATGCTGAGGGTTTGTTTATATTCCATAGGAGGAGGAAGATAAATAAAAACATTAGATTTTATAGTTCATTTATATGTAATGTGAGGCGTTAGTTAACAAGTACAATCACCAACTCTAGCATTGAAATAGAAGACCTGCTTTCACAGGGTTATTGCCTTATGGAGAAGCACCATGTGCTGTGCATGGTGGGGCTAAGTTATATTTGTTTTTCGATGGCGGTCTCACAGTTATCATTGCTTTAGAAAACATAACTGTCAATTTTTGGAGATTGTGTTTTCTTGCACTCCATTTATAACATAACTTTAAGAAAGGTTTTACAAACTAGCTATAGACATAAATATGCAAAAGAATTTACATTATTGCTTGTTTAATCAGAGGACAGGGTGCAACTTTTCTTTTCGTAATTTCTTTTGTCTACCAGAGACCCAGGCACCAGTAAACCTTCTCACACATCAAATGTTGCAGCCTATTATTTGTCCAACATATCTGTGAAACAATTATTGGTCATATGTGAATTTGCCATGAGTAGTATGAGAAGCCAGGAATGATATGTGGACACAGTGAGCTCATAGTTTTAGCTATAAACTTTTATTCAAAATAAAAGGGGTTGAAAAATGTGTAAAGCGCTCTATAAATAAATAAATCAAATCAAATCAAAAAGGCCTCACTATCCCTACACTTGAAGCTGTTTCCTCACTCTAACCAAAACTAAAGGTCTGTCCAGTGTGAAGATGTCCAAAGCAAAATGTCCTGTGTTCAAAATATTATCCTCGCCCTCACATTCAACAAAACAACTCAAATATGTGAAGGGTAATGTCTTTGGTCTTGTAAGAGTCCAAACGTTCAAGTTCAAAAGAAATGTATAACTCCAACACAAACGTTCCCAATGGATAAGGTCATAGTTCCAGGGGACAACTCCCTTCCCCAGATTTGTCTCAAGAATGAAGTTCACAGCTCTGGGGGACAACTCCTTTTGCCCAGGTTTCTCTTCAAGACATCTTCAAACTCCAAAAGGCATGAATCCTCCTTGGGGCTCTTTGTTCAACAAGGAACTTGTATACGAAAACAAACCAACTTGTATGTAAATCCCAACCTCATAATATACCTGGTGTACTCTCCTGCCAGGTTCATTGCCACATTATTTAACTTTCCTTTCAGACTTTATTTTGCCTGGTGTACTTCACTGCCAGGGCTTTTCAGAAGATTTAATTTGTAGACTTGCGAACTTGACTTTGCTTGGTATACTTTCCTGCCAGGGCTCTTCGTTGGGATTTTCTCCACACACTTGCAAACCTGCTTTTGCCTGGTTTACTTTCCTACCAGGGCTTCCCATCTGATTTTCACTTTACTTGCTTTCACCTGGTTTACTCTCCTGCCAGGGCTTTTCATCTGGTTTTACTTTATATAATTGCATACTTGTTTTTGCCTGGTTTACTCTCCTGCTTGGGATTTTCATCTCATTTACTTTATGCAACTGAAAACTTGCTCTTGCCTGGTTTACTCTCCTGCCAGGGTTTTTAATCTGATTTAGTTTGTACAATAGCAACCTTGACTTTTTACAATTGAAAGCTTGCTTTGCTCTCACATTAATCTGTAAACCCTTTTTGGGTTATATTGGAATTCATATTCTGTTTCATTTGCTTCAGACACTTTTGCCTTTCTTTGGTGGTGTTGCCAAAGTGCCCCAGTGTCCCATTCTCTCTCTCCAGGACTCACCTGTTTCTTGTGGGGTCCTTCAGTTCCTTCGCGGTAGACAGGAGGCAGAACTTTGATGTCCGCCTCCAGCTTCCACGTCCTTCTCCGCTCCTGCTTTCCTCTGGGCCCACGCACAGTGTTCGGGTGGCAGTGAGGTTATTTCTAGGTTCCCGTGGCTGTTAGGATGTTCCTTTTTCCTTCCCTCCTACGTTCATCACACGGTGATCTGGTATCTGCAGTCCTCTTTCTCTTGCCTTCCTCCTGAGTCTGCCAGCTCCTCGGTTGTCTTGAAGTCTTCACAGTCCCTCGGTCAACACCGAGAGGGCTCGGTTTTCCCAGGTAGCATACTCTCATTTTGTGCTGGGTGAATCTTTTAAATGTACCGGCACCTATCATATGATCACAACCACCAGAGCATATCTGGTGCTTCTCATTCCTGGTGATCTTCATTACTCCATTCAGCCTCCTCATCCCGTATGTCTTGATGTATGAGAGTTGTAGACAGTTCTTGATGTTTTATAAATAAAGTATTAGAATGTTTTACCAGTAGGCCTTGTGGATGGTTGATAGGAATCAGCACAATATGCCATTAAGGCCTGTGGAATGGAGGGGATATCCTTAAAGGGGAAAGGGGGATAACATGTCTCATCTGGTGATGTGTCACCCCTATGAGGGTCTCCTTCCCCCATGTGGTCCTCCCTCATGTAACTGCCCCAGAGTAGCGGCTGCTGTCCTCTGGTCACATGGGGAGAGGCTACTGCCGGGAAAGGAGTGATGACATCATTGGATTCATCACAGTAGATTAAGTGTGACAATTTGTACTGTGGTGCGCATACTCTTAAATGTTGATGAAAACAACCATGACTATCCCACCTTGAGGATTGTGTTTCATGCGATCTGTTGGCTTGTGAGAAATATCCTCACTCTTTACATTTAATGTTCAGGATAAAACAGTGCATCAACATCATGAAATTATAGGCACGGATCTTTGCTGGCTTTGCCCGAATGTAGCTTTCCCTGGAACTGATCTGTCTTCAATGCCCTAGACTATTACTCTTCCATCTACCCACTCCCCTACTCACCTTCATTTTCTGGTTGTTCCACATCGTCTCCTGTATTGGCACATGTGCCGTCCACCTCAAATGGCAGTTCTGTGTAAAAAGACCTGCAGCCACTGGTGGAAGATCTTTTGCCACTGCCCTTTTCTTCCATCTTCGCAGTAATACATGTTGCCACTGGTAGCATTTTCAAACTGATTAGCATACCTATTTTCTCCACTGCTTGCACATTCTTAATAATTACTTACAATTAACGTTTAACTGCCTTCCTTATAAAATCAAATCACGCAAGTACCCATGTAACTGCAATTTTACTGATGGTTGCATTAAATATTACATATTATCTCTGAGTGTTCCTCTCCTCTTAATTCTATGCAATATTCATGTTTCTCTACATCTAGAGAAGACATTTAGACATTTAAACATTTAAAGAATACATTTAGAACTAACTGTAGGAATCCAGCAACAATGCATCTCCCAATGTTGAAGGTTGGGTGCAGAAATCCTTCAGGTCAGCAATGATACCGACCTCCTCTGCAGTTCCACGAACATCCATCTTCTCCTTTGTGATCTTCAACCTTTACATTAAACCACTCTGAACCCTCCTGGCTCCACATGACATCCACATCCACCAATATGCAGGTGATATGCAGCTCTACCTCAAGATATCATTCATCAAAGACATCCCCAGGCTCAGGAATTGCCTCACAATGATCCAGCTCTGGATGTACAGTGCTTACCTGAAGCTCAACAGCTCCAATAACTAATTCCTACTGCTGACCAACAACATTGAATGCTCTGACATCCAGACTTGGCTCTCCACTATAAACCATGAGGGATTTATGATCCAGCTGACCACCCACACCAAGTCCCTTATGTTCAACATCGACAGACACCTCTCCGTCAAGCAGCATATAACAAAGAAGACACAAATGGCTTGATACCAACTTTCACTCCTGCGAAAGATCAAGCCTTTTATCCCAGAAAAAAACAATAGATCTGCTGCACAAACCTTGGTACTATCTCTCCCACTGGGATGGTGCCAGTGCTCTCCTGGAAGGCCTTCCATAACTAACCTGGCATCCATTAAATGTGTGCTACATGCTACAGCATAACTCATCAAAGGACCCTGCAAATTTGACATCATCTTAACCCAAATTGAACTGCACTGACTCCCACTGCAAGCATATACCATCCTCAAGTCATGCTGCATCATCTACAATGCTGTCACCCTGACATGCACAAGCTACCTTGCTGAAAAAATCAGCATTTTCGTGAACCTATGATCCACCAGAAGTAAGGAAGTGTGCTGACTTGAACACTGCTGGTGCAGGAAGGAAAAAAAAACAGAAGACAATCATTCTCTGTCTCCACCCGAGACTCTAAAACCTTCTCCCTGTTACCGACAGATTCACCCCCTCAGCTCTACATTTCAGGAAGGAGCTCAAGACTTCCTTGTCAAGGAATGTCACATCTCTAACATCTAGGTCTACACAACCTCCACGCCCCACCTAACCTGAGACTGCATGATCTTCTCCCACCCATCTTTCCTCATGTGGTTGCATGTAGATCCATTGCTTCCAAACTGCCATCTCGCCCTCACCCCGCAGTTAGCTTGCCAATCCCTTTTATCTATGCTTCCCTCACCATGCCATTCCCCTTATGACTATGTGGGATATATTTACCAACTCAGCAGTACTCCCTACATCACTAAGCTGCGCATCTGCAGTCAACAGCAAAAATGGCTGTGCTGGCTCCTGTGTGCACCAGGGCCTCAAAACTGAATTTTGCTGTGACAAAAGATGGTCCCACCACCATGCCAAACACGAAATGGGCGGGTTGGAACAAGGAGCACACAGAGAAAGGTGCCTGTGTGTGCTCTTGTGTGCACTCAAAAAGAAGCAAATCAAAGTGGCCCTGCTCTACTTTTAGCAAAAAGTCCCCATTGAAAAGGGGATATGTTAACTTGAAAAAAATGCTGCTCTGCTGCTAGTTTCATCTGTTCTTCATCAAACTACTGTTATGATGAAGAACAGTATTATTGCCATGCCAATTCATACCCCATTGTGCTTCAGCAAAAGAAACCATGACCCGGGAAGGACAGGCTCTGTCAAGCTAAAGCTGACAAAAGGCCCAAGAAACTTCACTTTTACCTGCACGGGAAACATTGTACTTTTTTAACTACACAGTGTCAAGGATCAATCATTCAAAGAAATTCCAGCCCAGTGCCTCTGTGTTTCAAACAAACTGCTGCCTATCAGAAACTAACTATGGCTGCAAAAACAATATTGGAAAAGCAGATGAAAACAAACAAATTTGAAAG
This sequence comes from Ambystoma mexicanum, assembly GCF_040938575.1. Classification (NCBI taxonomy): domain Eukaryota; kingdom Metazoa; phylum Chordata; class Amphibia; order Caudata; family Ambystomatidae; genus Ambystoma; species Ambystoma mexicanum. The sequence continues at coordinate 340,153,899 of NC_090927.1, forward strand.
GAAAGTGCTTGCAGCTTGCACCACATGTGTCAAAATGGGCCTTTGCAAACTAAAGAAGAAAATGCCTGTTTTAAAAAGTACAATGTTGAATGAAAGCTTGTCCATGTCTCACAATGTGAAAGGGTATTGTGCTTTGAAAATACATGTATGTTATGGTTTTATTCAGCAGGTTTCTTCCCATTCAGAGCAAAAATAAATCAAATAAATCAAACTGCAGTGGCTACATGGGGGTAAACTACCCAAACAAACTACCCAAACAGGTCTGCTGGGAGGATGCTAGCAACAGAAGGACCCCCAAAGTAGATCCTCGAACACACAAGTGATAATTACTAGGTTGGATAGACTGTTATCTATGCTCCAGCTTCGTTCAATAGAAGTTCTGGGACACCAAAGTGCAAAGTGAATAAGGGGCAGTAAACATTCAATCAAGCTTGGAAACCCCCATCCTTACTCTGGAGGAAGCTGAAGAGAAAAAAATGGTCCTGTGAAGAACAAAGGCCAGCCCATTTGTTTCCAGAGACTATTTTATAAACAAACTTTGAAGACTTTTATCTTTTCCATAGGACTTTGGGGCAAATATGATTTTATGGGCTTTCATTTAAGACGTCATAAACTTCATTGCTGCATGGGGAACGGAAGGGGCAGAGAATTGGGGATTATAAGGAAAGGATCCATGATGCCATTGCAAATTTTCATACTTACATCCCTTATGTTAATCCACACATATGTATGAAGTTATGGACTTTTAGGACGAATATTTCTCACTAAAAACAATGAAAAACTGATAAACGGACGAAAAAATGTCTCACAGACTGGAGAATTGGACTGCTATGCTCTACATCAGCGGTATTCAAACTGTGGGGCTCGGCCCCATGGGGGGCCGTGGCCACATCCCTGGGGGGTCGCGAGAGCCCAGCATGAAATGTAAAAAAACTATATATTTTTTTTTAGATTGGAAGAAATGGGCTGGGGTGGCTCACATGGTCGGGTTGAAGCACGACACTGTCTCAGGCACCAATGAAAAAGTGTCCCACATAATGGCGAGGGGGCACCAAGCCCAGTGAAACAATGAGCAATCCCTGAGCTGCTTTTTCTAGCTGAGGGAGTGCTCCTGGCCTGGCTGAACTGTCAAAGGGAAATCGTATTTCCCTTTGACAGTTCAGTTCATTCCCCAGCCACACATGCTCACTGAGCCATGCAAGGCTGGGGCGTTTTGCTTCGCCAGCATTGCATAGCTCATTGGAAATGCTGGCTGGGGCACTGCATGTCTGCATGTGCGAGGGGGAGCTCCTGCACCTCCTTGCACATACAGGCAGAGCAGCCTGGAACAGGGCATTTCAGCACCCACATGCAGGCCAATGCAGAAGGTATGTTTATGTTTTTTTTTATTGAAACCTGTGTATGGATGCGTGAATGCTTGTGTTATGTGTGAGTGTATGGTGATGGATGCTTGTGTGAATGAGAGAGTGATTGCTGTATGAATGTGTGTGTGTGTGTTATTTTGTTTTGGTCCGTTGAGCTGGTTTTGGCAAGTGGTGGATAGATGGGGGAAGGAGGGTTGTACAACAAAGGCATTTTAAAAATGCCTAAATGCCTTTGTTGCACAATCCCTACTACCCACCTGCCAAAATCAGCTCTCCTTCTGAGGTGCTGTAGAGCCCAGGCTACATGAATGGTATTTTCTTACTGGATTTCTATCACAGATGTCCAGTCAAAAATACCACGCTTTCCCACTTCACACCCCAGCGCCTTACATACACACATAACCATGTTAATTGTGTTAGGCCTAGTGGGGCCCAGGGGTCAGGGATGGTATATTTTTGCTGAACATCTATCATAGATGTCCAGTAAAACATGTCATGCCTGTCCCCTGGACCCCCCTAGCAGCAATTGCAAACTGTTTGGGTATTTATCTTTTTTTTTTAAAGAATGCTCTACAGTGCAACACGTTGACACATTATTTTATAAAATAATTCACAGGGGGAAACCCCCTGAACCACCCTTTATTGGTTCAGACTCCCTCACTGCGCTCGGTCGCTATGGCATTTTTTAGGGAAATAGTTATGCCTCTCCACTTAAAAAATCACGAGCCGCCACTTGCTCTCGGTCTATGTTGGGAACGGGATGAGGGAGCCCAGGGTCTGTGGTGGGAGCAGGATGGGCAGGAACCATGGGATAGTGGTGGATGCAGGGTGGGGAGAGCCCAGGGTGTGTGATGGTGTGGTGAGAGCCCAGTGACTGGGTAGGAGTGGGGTGAGGGAGCCCAACCACTGTGTTGGGAGCAGGTGGGGGAGCTCAGAGACTATACTCGGAGTAGGGTGCAGTGACGGTGTCTAATACATACTGTCCATTTGGAATTTTTTGGGGGGCCTGGCCTTTCCCAAATTTTGCACAGGGGGGCCCCAGGCCAAACATTTTTGAAGACCATAGCCTAGTGGATTTACAATGTGAGGAAACTTCTTTGAGTGGCATGCTCGTCAGAGTCTCATATACAAATCAATCCAGTGTGCTCATGTATGGACATCACACATTTCACAGCTATCTCTATAAAACAAATAACACCAACACAGAGGGACGGGGAAGTGGGGTCCCAAACAATGTATTGGTTGCTCAAGGGGGCCTTGGCATAAATAGTTTGGAGACCACTGCTCTACATAAAATATATAATCTGCCCATGTGATTTGTCACCATGCCACAACTGTACAAATGTGTAAATTCTGTTATGACAGATTTTTTACAAAAAGGACTGTGGGAAGGCTTTTTTTTTTTTTTTTTCTTAAACTTTAGTCAAAAATGTAGACCTTACAAATAATTTGAGATTCTTTCAGACAATACAAAATTGTTAAAATCAAACAACATAAGATATTGTGATATAAACACAATCGATGTAACATGTTGAACATAAAATGTCGAATTCATAAATTAAAATCTGTACAAGAGTACACTAGATTTGAGCACCATCAATTCTCAACATTCATTAGTTCTCTAAAGTTGAGACGCATTTTCCAATTCTTTCTCGATAATATTTACAAAGTTCGTTGTTTTTACTACAGAAGTGTCCGTTGATCCCCACATACATTTAGTCCAAATCCACTCTCTAGCTAGAATCGTATTAGCTTGCACAAAGGACTTTATAAGAATGCATTGTATATTTTCAAAATAACAGCAATATAAAAACAGATGTTTTAAGGTCTCCAGAGCTTGATTACAAAAACGACATACCTCCTTAGTGTGAGCCAATGTATCTTTAGACCAGTATTTCGTTCTAGATCGAGTGTGAATTAAATCTAGCCTGAAGCGCATAAATGTGCGACGGACCTTAGAGCAGGGACAAAGTAACAAGTAAGACATACGTGGTTTCTGCTTGTGAATAAATTTGCGATATTCCGCACAAGAAGGGTAGATTTCCATTTTCGAACAGGTATCGCCCCAATCCTGTAGCAATAGCTTTTTCTTGATTTTCTCTTGAAAAGGTTCCAAGTCTTCCATTGGGAGATTGATCTTATCCAGTAAAGTTAGCATGCGTTCTTTAAATTGCACCATAGAGGGAGGATTGTTATCAACTAGCATTCTGTTTAGCCCTATGTAGAGCGAGTTTCTAATAGGAAATAATATTTTAGCAAAATTATTTAGCATGCGCCAATTGTATCTGGAGGAGAGGGAGTTAATCCCCAACTCGTGTCTTATCACAACATTAGGCATTGATAAAGGTAAGCCTAATACATCTTTCCAAATATGCCCTTGAAGTTGGTCCAATATTGGCCCTAAGTCATGTAAGGTAAGTTCAGCTCCATATAATAAAATGGCTTCAACTTTTTTTGAATAAAATTCCAAAAGTGGCACTAGAGAAAATTTGCAGATTTTCTTTAGTAGGATTTTCATTTGGCATTTTAATGGAGAAATGTTTGCATTCAATTGTTCCTTCATGAATTTATAGGAGGTATTCTTTGAGAGAATCAATCGTAAGTACGGTAAAGTGGGGCTGTTTGTAATTGGAGAAACACCAATTTTCCATACAAATTTACGTACTTTTTTCTTATTTGAGAAAATAATAATGTTAGATTTTTGAGGATTGACTACCAAATTATTAGAGCTACAATATTGCATAAAACAAATAAAGTTTAGCTAGAAGACCTGACTGAGTCCGATCGAAAAATAAGATGTCGTCAGCGTACGCTAACCAAGACAAGGTGAAGGCGCCAATGCGAATTGCAAACGACTTCTTAGCATTCCATAGATCTTCTATATCTAGTAGGTAGAGATTGAATAGTATCGCAGCTAAGTTACAGCCTTGTTTAACACCTGTAAAAGATGGAATAGCTTGGGTTAGAGACCCTTCCCTGTTGATTCTATCTTTGAAATTAGTTCTAAAGTGCAACATTTGAATAAGAATAATAAGATATTGGGGGAATTTTGCTTTCTGCAATTTTTCCCATAATTTGCTTCTAATAACCCCATCAAACGCAGCTTTCAGATCTAAGGAGGCAACAAAGACGGGGCCATGAGACGGGCATGTGGCATGAGATATAATATGAGCCATCAAGCATCCATTAAGGGGGGTTCCCATCCCTTTGCGAAAACCCACTTGCGAAGAACATAAAGAATCGTGATTGCGTGCGAAAATTTCAAGTTCTTGTAGAATTAGAGAAGCAAATATTTTCGCAGCAACATCAATGATCGCTTTAGGACGATAATTATTTGGGTCTTCAATTGAGCCTTTTTTATGTAAGGGGATGATAATTGAAGTAAGCCAAGACTCCGGTATCCTTTTGTATTTGAATATCTCTTGGAAAATCGTAAGAAAAATAGGGGCCCAGAATAAAGGATCATCCTTTATTAAGCAAGGAGGGAGTCCATCAGGACCTGCGCATTTAGAGCTTTTTAATTTCTGGATAGCCTCAAGTATGTCATTCTTTCCCCAAGGACAGACATTAGGAAGAAGATGGCAATCAGGTGGAGTATCAAGCACACTGAAATTTTCTGGGAGAGCATATTTGGCGAGAAAAAAAGAAGTCCAGGTTGCACTATAACTGCCAGAGACAAACTCACACGATGGTTCTTTGTCTAGAGATCTTATCGTATTCCATATGTCTTTAGTCTTGCGATTGCAAAGAAGAGTTACTATTTTTTGATTTTGAAGCAGTTTGTTAGCATCATGAATCTCCTTTACTGCTTTTTTATATGAAAATAGAACCTTTTTTTTAGCGCAAAATACTCGGCATTGAAGCACAACGTAGACTTCTTTAACATCCGTATGCGAGCATTTTTCGTACTTTTAAAACTGCTATCTTAGCACAAAAGTCATCTCTGTTATATTCACAAGAGAGTTGCTCAGACTTACGAAAAACACCCTTCGCCAAATGTGTGGCAATCATTTCACAATTCCATTTTAGGATTGCAGAGTTAAACATACCATTTTGTGCTTTGTCTTTCCAGAGGTCTCTATTGATAATGAATGTGAAATCTCTGCATGTAGCAGGAGACCAGTTGATTGAGGCACCTGGTCTGTGACTTTGAATTAGTGCTAACTGAGCTAATGGAGGACACAAGGTAAAATAGTTCCGAATTGAGGTAGTGATCATCACATGATCGCCCATATCAGTCCTAAGGGTATTTGTTTTAGTCATAGAACGAGAAAGTCCATTTGAGGCAAACATGTGATTGATCCATGAACTTGCATTACCCCTTTTCCAAGTGACATTACAATGAGTATCTGTGTGGTCAATTAAGTGTATATTCCAGGTTTTGAGGAATTTACACCAAATCTTTCCCTTTAGACTAGAGGCATGGTGATGTGTGAGTAGGAACTCTTAGAGATGCCATGGTATCCCATATGGGAATTAAAATCTCCTCCGATAAGGATTTCTGCATGTGGAGCTTTGCAGAGTGCACGATTAAGAGCATCACCTAAGATCTCAACTGCTTTTTCAATTAGGAGTTGAGCAGGATTCCAATAAAGGGAGACATACAATAGATTTTCATTCGTTTTAACCAAGAAGGAAATATCCAACATGATGAACATATCCGATTCATATATATTATTGATGGTAAAATTTAAACGGGTGTCAATCAAGATCGCAATACCACCAGTAGGTCTCCCTTTCATCCCTTTTTTAGCATGGTGGGAATAGGTTTTATAGCCGTCAAATTGGATGTCTTTCGTGGCCATAGACTCCTGAATAAATAGAATGTTAGGTAAGATTTTATGTTCTGCCGCTCTTCTCCATTTCAGTAAATTAAGTAGCCCACAGCAGTTCCACGACACAATGGTAAGGTCATGACTTTATGAAGAGGCTGTAGATGTACTTATATTGACAGCAGACTTTATGAGAGGCTCCAGCCATTTAAGCCCATTTAGGGCATTAGTCAAGGCAGAAAGTTGTTCCGACATGTTTTTGTTTGATGCATTATCTACAGATGGAGAATCTGTAGAGTCACTGTTTAGTTTCGGAGGAGGTGGTTGGTATTCCAGAAAGTCCATAGCAATTTTTATTTGTGGAAAACCAACCATAACCAGACCAAGGATCAAAAGATCACTTTGGTAATCCCACATTAGCTTAGCAATTATGGGAGAAGACACTTTAGACAGCATCCTGTTGTTATTCGTATTAGGCAATCTAATCCACTCTATGTCATTTGTGACCAAATTTCTGAGTGGAGGAATTTTATATAGGGCGTTCATGAGGAACAATCTGTTAATGCGAGCTGTCCCATTGATTTTGACGTCACTGATCCATCCAATGGTATTTTTCATTTCCGAGGGGATATTCTGGAATTGGTGGATGGTTTGATTCTCTTCTACCTCATTAGGGCACTCTTGTTGGAAAGCCTCGTCAGCGCTTTCTTTCCATTCTTCGGGCAAGTCACCACCTGCATGGAAATTTGTTATTCTAGGTACAGTCCTTGTTTGACCATCTTGATCTTGTTGTATGATTGCTTCTGGAAGGGTGTTTTTAGCGAGGGTAGATACTGTAGAATCAGATATGGATTGACTAGGACCCTTCGTCTGCAGAACCTTTTCAATCAATTGATTCATTTTTGGGGATTGATTCTAGTAGTATGGCAATTTTTTCTAAGACTTCTTTGCTATGCATTGTTTTTGAATGTTTTTCTTCTTCAATCACAGTGGTCGCAGTCTCTCCAAAACTATTCTTTTTACTTTTGAATGTAGTGTTTCTAGTGAACCCATCCGATTTTTTTGATGAAATATCGGTAAAAAATGAAGTTAAATGGGGTTGAACCATCAGCTCAGGCTGCACCTTAGATTCGATTTCCTTATGAGTTTTTCCTTTCATGTCAGCCACTTCCATATTAGAACGTTTCACGAGCTGCTTCTGTATTTTTTTTTTTGAGAAACCAGTTGATTCAGAGCAATCTCATGAGTAGGAGATGGTTTCAGTTGCAAGGCATTTTTGCTCTCCTCATTTAACTCATTTAAGTTTAATTTTTGTTCTGGAGAGCTCACCAAAATTGCACCTAAATTAGTGCTTATGGATTCTTTATTTCCACAAGAGAGTTCTTTAGACAAATCATGCATTTTTTTCTCAGCTTTGAGGGAGATTCCTTTATTTTTGTGACGTCTTTTTAACGCTTTTAAATGATTTTTCTTGGATCTTCGTGACGTGTAATAGAACTTTGCTTGAGATTCCACGCTTTCTTGATGTTCTTCTTTGGCCGTGGCGTTATCCATTAAATCAATCAAAATCGTAGGACTGTCCGGTGCAGATTCTACCAAGTTTTTACTGTCATTGGGTGTTTGATCCTCTTTTAGCATGTCTAGTATATTATTTTTGGAGTTCATCTGGACCAAGATGTTCTCGACTTGTATCAGTCTTTCATGTTGCAGTTTAGCAACTTCCAGATAATCAATTTTATCAGATTCCGACAATGACTCCTTGTCCTCTTCTTTTTCTACTTTTTCAACCTTGCACTGCAATATTTGTGCAAAAGTCACTGGTACACCGTTTAATAGCATTGGTTCATCAGAGGTTTGTGTACCCATTTGTTTTTTTTCAACCTGCGGGATGTTGATTTCTGCAGCATCCTTCACTTTGCAGTTCATGTGATATCCCTGCCATGCTTCTTGCGCCATGATGGAACCTTCAATTTTGGTGATGTGGGAAGTGTTGTTTAGCATTTCCCTTTGTAACTCTTGCAATAGAAGATGCGAGTATTCATGACCACGATCCAACAAGTTTAAAATTTTCATGAAGATAGGTAGATCATTGATTTTTTGTTCAAAGCAGTCCTCCTCAATAGTTTCTTGAGTCTGTGGCATGACGGGCACATTGGAAAGGTTAAACACAGGAACCGAAGTAGTCTTCTGCTCAAATAGTGGGCTTTGTATGAGTGGATTAGACACGGATCTCTTCGAAGGCGAACTGGTGGACGGAAATTGTACATCAATCTTCTCTGTGATGTTTCCTGAGTCTGTAGACTGATAATTGGACTCTTTAATGTTGGATTTGTGAAAGTGTACATGCTCCATCCGCATGCCTTGAGTAGACACTGGAGTGGAGGGGCCGAGTGATAAACGCACTCTTTTGTCTAAGTCTGACATAATTACAGGTGCAAGCATAGAAATATCAGAAATCGGTAAATATCTAGTGTCATGGATGTCAGCAATTATATTTTGTATGTTACAGGTGTGTTCCTCTGTATCAAAGGGATCATTGGTTATGTTATCGTTTGCTTTTTGTAACGAATATACTTCATCAGACCCAACGGGTACAATTTGTTTTTCAGACATAGAGTCTACTTCATCAAATGGTTTCAACACATCGTCTTGATTTGACATAGAAAGAAACGATTGTTTACCATTAAGTGAGGTTACAGGGCTAAATTTTTTCTTTTTATTTACATTTTTTGCAGAGTCGGCGGAGGGAAGGGTTTGATAGGAACACTCCCTCCTCTTTTTCCCATTTCTTAAAGCCAAATCCATAATGCAATGGTAATTGGCACAACGAACTCTAGAAGTTCTTATAAATCACACAGAACAAGAATAATTAACCACGTGGCTTAAACAAGAAGAAAAATCAATTTCCTACCACAAGTTCACTACTGGATAAAGGAGAGAGCCAGTCCCCGCAAGCCGCACCGAGCACAGCGAACAGCAAACAGTACTCGTGGTACTCGCTAGGTGCGCAGCGCGGGTGCGCAGGAGCAGCTGTTTATGAATGATTCAGGAAGAGGCGCGGCCAGGCAAGGGGCAGGCACTCTAAAATATGTAAACACAAACAAAGGAAGTAAATAGTCAGAACAAACAAAACAACACAAATAGTCAAAGCGCCGCTCAGGCGCGGCGTAGATAAGGCACTAAGTATACGTTATAACATTCTTAGAACGTTCTTATAGCTAAACGCCCCTTTGGGCGTAGTGCGGAGAAGGCACCAATTAAATAAGTGCAGCGTCACGGGCAAGCCCAATGTGGGAAACACAAGTCTTTAGAGTCACCTTTAAACTTCCTGTAAAAGGTCAGGCAGGCAAAGTGTTGCCGCAAAAGACGTCCTCCCGGCGAAATTCAGGCAGCTTTGACACGATTGTGCAGAGGGAAAACAAACAGCCGGTCCTCACAGCAAACAGTACTCGTGGTACTCGCTAGGTGCGCAGCGCGGGTGCGCAGGAGCAGCTGTTTATGAATGATACAGGAAGAGGCGCGGCCAGGCAAGGGGCAGGCACTCTTTAAACTTCGTGTGAAAGGTCAGGCAGGCAAAGTGTTGCCGCAAAAGACGTCCTCCCGGCGAAATTCAGGCAGCTTTGACACGATGTGCAGAGGGAAAACAAACAGCCGGTCCTCACAGCAAACAGTACTTGTGGTACTCGCTAGGTGCGCAGCGCGGGTGCGCAGGAGCAGCTGTTTATGAAAGATACAGGAAGAGGCTTTGTACATTGTAAAGTACAACCGCTAAACTGAGTCACATCCTAGAGGAGGCAACCAACATTGATTGTCCAATCCAGTTGTTTAGAGGCATTGCTTAGCTAAGCCTGCCCCACCATATAATCTATGATGTCACTATGCATTATAAATAAGAGCCCCTAGCAGAACTCTAGAGACACTCTCTCCAGAATTCCTGTGCTGCGTTCCTGATCTGCTACATTCAGCTTCCTGATTCCAGATTTCACTGCAAAGCCAAAGCATAGCTGAGTCCTACTCCAGCAAGGCCAAAGCATAGCTGATTTTCTCCCAGCAAGGCAAGATCCAGAAAAACCCACTGAATCCCATTAAAAAGGGGAAAGCTGTGGTACCTTAAGCATCCTGAAACCAGACCGGATTCTTGCCACTACCTGTATGCCCGCTGACCCTTAGAATCCGGCGACAAGACATTGCCCAGCTGTCTTTTGATAGGAGAGTCTGCATCCGGTGACCAGAATCTTTTGTGACCAGAACCTGTTGACTGTCCAAAATCCCCAGACTTCAGTGTGGACTGGGAGTATAAATCCCCACCCCATAGAAACACATAGCCTACCTTATCTTGACCCTTTTGTCTCTATCCTACTCTCTAAGCAATCCTATCTTACCCTGGTAACTTGTTAAAACTGTTAGAATTCTCTGTGTACCCTGTACTTAATTTCTAAGTGCTAGCACCATCTCTTTATTGCTTTGTCTTGTGTAAATCCTAAGCCATTAGTCATATTTTGAGTGGTCAGACTGGTTTCCGCATAAAGTTGAGCGCTGTGGTGACACGATTGACATCACAAATCAACCTTGGGGCTTACTCTGCCCCTCTTTGGCAGTCTAGTCTGAATACTCTAGTTTAAAAGTAAACCTGCTCTTGTCTCAGCTGATTTTCTTTCCTATTTCACAGCTTCATTTTACTCCAATCGAACCTTTTTCGATTTTACATATTTCATCCAATTTCATAGCTAGAGACGTCCTTTCACTTTGATATTGTCCCTATGATGTACATCTTTTGCCCAGACCAAAAGCCGCATTGCGATTTTCAGTATTTCACCCGTTTTTATTAAAAACCGTTTGGGTCATTTAAATGAGAAAATTGCAACTTTCCAACGTGTCATTCGGCTGCAGCATGTTTTAAGTTTCCACTTGTTTTTGAATTGTATGCTTCTTGTTGATCCCTTGCATTGTGATTATTAGTGGGTATACATTCATGCTAGTGTAAGAAATCAGATGTGCCTCAAGGATTTAACTCACATTCATTATTTATTTGTCAATTTCTGAGTGTCATTTTATGCTATTGAAAAGGGTTTAAGATCTGCTTTCGCCTCTTATTTTGTAAAGGAAGGCCAGATTTTGAATCTGTTTGCTGCCTAATATTCCTGACTACCTGCTGCTTCTTGCTATCCAGAATATGATTATTTGTGGGTTGAGGAAACCTTGCAGGGGGAAACCTTACCTTGGGTGCTATCTATCCCAATTCAAAAAGTGTTCCTATTCAATTGTGCTTTGTATATGTTCTACTAGAAGGTTAACCAAGTGAATTGCTTATGTTTCCATTGTCATTATCACCCTATTGGTGATTGCTGCCCCATATTAAAATTTGCGTGATTTTTGTGAACTTTAAAAATAAATAAATATTGGATTTTCACCAACCGGCCTGGTTTATGGTCCATTGTGACCCGAGGTATTTGTAAAAGGGGATGTGAAATGGGTCGGATACCGGCTCAATTTGAATTAAATTAAATTAAAGAAAAAGCATTCCTATTGAGCACCACATCTCAGGTCAAGACCAAGTGTCCTGGTCCAGTGTGTGACGCATGATTGGAATCCTTAACAGATTGGGGGCTCGAGTCAGGGATTGGATTTGTTTATTCACCCGTGACAGCCAAATGCAGCAGAGTAACCTCCAAGGTAGGAGTACTTTGTGTGGCTGGAACACTGTGTTATGCTGTAGAAGCACCTCTCCAAAACAAATATCCTAAGTGCCAGGTCTGTGTGTAAAATTAAGTTAAATCAACCCCAAAAATAGACAAAAAGCAATAGAATACAGATTACCCTTGCATAAATAAATTAATAAAGAAGGAACACTTAACAAAATGACCATTGTAGAGATAAACATATCTAGGCAGCACCTTCTGCAAAAGTTATTTGTTAGGAGCGAATGGCCAGAACAAGATGAAAAAGTCTGGCTAGAAGAAATAACACAACAGGTCACTGCCATAACATGGATAGATGGTAGGACGGTGGCCTATTGCACCAAGCATTGAGTGAGTTATATATGATGCCGAAAATTAAAGAGGAGCAGAGTAAAATTGTTAGAATTGTGGTTTATATGTACCTTCATATGGGAGTAGTGCCGGAAAAGCATGATGAAAATACAACGCTTCGCAAAATCAATCTGAACTTTTAGCTCAAATACTGACTGAACTGGAATTAGCGGAACAAATATTGAAAAAGAGCCAAGAGTTTGTGGCATAATCTGGATATTACATTAAAAAGCTGAAAGAGGACTTGATTCTGAAACAGCAGAATAATGCAGATCAAGAGACCCAATTAGAGGCATTGAAAGAGGAGTGTAGGGAAAAGATTGACTCTCTGAAAGGGAGTCACCAGAAGTTAAATCAACAAATAATATATAATAGGGTCTGCACAGAGCAGATAGTTACTCTACAAGATCAGATAAAGAAATTTGAAGAGGAAAATCATAAATGAATTATGAGAGACCTCCACTCTGAATCAGAATTTGATGAGGAGCGCCAGAAATTAGGCACCATAACACAACAAAGAGACGACCTTGCTGAACAAAGGGGTTCCCTGTATCAGGAGAAAGAGGCCCTATACCAGGAAATGTGCAGTTTAAAAATCAATCCAGAGAAAAGTGAGTCAGACCTTCAGGTACTGACTGGTATGAAAGAAGAATGTGATAAAATAATGGGACATAGGAGATAAATGAAACTCGAGTTAGAGCAGGCCTTAGGAGCTCTAAATGGGCAGAAAAAGGGGGTTCACCTCCTACAACAGAAATTGTCTCATTGTTCCCAAACCATACAGGAAGCGCAGAGAGAAAATGAGGACCTCTGTGAGGAGAAAGAGGGGCTCCACCAGCAGGTGGCAGCTCAAGAGTGGGTCATAGAGTCCAGTAAAGCTTTGATAGCTGAGCAAAAGGCTCAGATCTTTGCTTATTATCAAGAAATAGGGGATGAAAAAGAGAAACTAGCGAGGTTGGAGAAAGAGGGTGCTAGATCTAATACAAACTGGAGGGACCCTGAGTAGGTAGAGAGGGACAGGGTAACCCCTGATCATAGTACGATGACCTCTGTACTAAGGGACTCAATCCCATTTAATGCATTGAACACTGCTGACTTCCTGTCTACTGGTGCCCATGGTCCAGAAACCATGAGGCCGGCAGAATTCAATAGGTTTAGTAAAATGGATCTGACAGGTCAGCTCCCCCCAGAAATTGATGGACGGGCGTCTCTGTATAGATACCCAAACATTAAGGCTGATGTCTCTGACCAGAAAGTGTCCTATGAGGGGGCAGGGAATTAGATCGACAGAAATACTACCTTCCACGGGACCATTTGGTTCAATTTGATGAAAAAATGAATGAAATTAGGCCAAAAAAGAGCCTCCTGAAGACCTCCACCCAATTAGGGCAGTGGGGGGGGGGATACTCTGCCAACCCTGGAAGCAGGGAGGAGTGAGAAGACTATTCTCCTGTGCGCCATACGAAGTGAAGAAACTAGGCCCACCATTCTGCGAGCCCCTCTCAAGCTCACAGAATCAGGGAGCGCCTAGAAGATCAGGAGGGATCCTCCAACAGTAGTGCCTCTGAGTCTGAGGGCGAGTGGACTGGGGTAACTAGGCAAAAGAAGGCAAATAAACTAAATAAAGTTATGGCAAAAGACCCCAATAGGCAGATTAAGGCCATTAGGAGTTTCATAACCCCATGCCACAAAACGTCAAATATTCTGTCTGGGAACATTTGGAACTCTACGAGCAAATGATGGACACTTTCCACCTTAAAGACAACAAGAACTGCATAGAGTATGTTAAATGGACGTTCTCTCCAGAGTACTCCAGCTTCTTTGCTGGACTGGAGAACCAGAACCATTCAAGATGGTCCACCTACAGGGTGGCCATCTTGAAACACTGTTCTGCCCACAGAAACTCCCAAGAGGCTATCCAAGTGGCCTACAATTTGCAGTGCGAGGAAGATCAAGCCCCACAAGAATTTGTGCAGGAGCTAAAACGCACCTTTGCACAAACCACTACGAGGGTGCGCATGGATAGCAGGGAGTTCATAACTACCTTCTTTCATGCACTCTCAAAGTATATTATGACCCAGCTGGTGAGGGATTTTCCACGATAGAAATTCTCTGGACTGGGTCATAGAGCAGGTGACCCGCATTTATGAAGTCCATAAACTTGCAGAAAACAAAAATCAGACCAAGAACTCCAAGCCAGCCAACACCCCTGCTGCTGCTAAGATAGCAGAGGTGAAGGTTGCCCCCATTTTAGACCTAGAAATGGGGAGCCTAAAAATACACCAACACCAAATCAGCAAAACCAGAGGCCAAGAAGGCCTTCAGGCCAATTACAAACAGGTGGCAGTCAGGGAGGTAATCCCACTAATGGGACCCCTAATTCTCCAGAGTATATCGGTCCCATGTACAAGGGCAACCTGCCTATCTGGAAACTTCCCTCCTAACTTCCCGGAGGAGGGCAGTAATCTCCCAAATCCAGGGGTTAAGTTTCTTTCCACAGTACCCGCAAAACCCCAACCTGCAGGGCAACCCTCCTTTCTTGCCCCAGTGTCAGGAGCCCAGACAACCCAATCCGGGAGAGGGGAGGCCAAGTGGAGAGGACTACCAAAATCCACCATCTCCAGGGTACTACGGGTGAAGGGATTGTTACCCTTCCCATGAACAACCCAGGTATGAACAGGTATGAACAAAGACCCCCGTACCAGCCGGAATGGGTGTCCCAACTGGAGTGCCAGGTCCATAACCTTACCCAGGATCTGGGTCTCATGTTGAGTGCTCAACAGAACCCTCAGATGAACATGGCGGCTCAGAACCCCACCAACCAAGAGTCTGGCACCCCAGAACAATGACGGGGAGAAAACCCTGACAACTCTCCGGTTCCAGAGGAGGAGGCATGTTGGGTCAGGTGTTTAAAGCCCTAGAGGAAGCTTCCTTCCTCACCCGTGAAAAGCCCCTGGACACCCAGGAACCGGAACAAAAATCTCCTGCCTCTGAAAATCTGCAACCCAGGGAACCAACAAAAGGATCATACAAGCCGAATCTAACACAAAAGAACTTTTTAAGATCCTAAAAGAATTAGAATCCCCTATCACCCCTATTGACAAATGTATCACAGGTGCACTATGGTGTACTAACATTCAGAAGGCACTATTAGATAAAATAGCTCTGTTATGATCTAAAATTAACGTGAAAAAATGTCTGTTACTCTCTAACCCTGAATACAAACAACTTCCCAATAACACGTCCACATTTGAGCCTACTTGTAAACCATTTAGTTTCTCACCCCTTTCAATTTGGGAAGTGGAAAATATCATTAGGAAACTCAAACCATCGAACTGCCAAGGTGACGCTTGCCCTGCTCCGGTCATCAAAGCAGCAGCACATGACCTTGCCCCATTTATTACTAACCTTCCACTAATCAAAAAACCGACCATTGACCCAGCCAACCCGTCTAACTATAGGCCTATAACAACGGTACCCTTTTTACTAAAAATATTGGATAGAGCAGCCTACTTGCAAAGATAGGCTTATCTAGAATATAACATTCTATTGGGACTAAGGCAATCCGCTGTCTGACCTAGACACGGCACGGAAACTGCCTTAATAGATCTTACCAGTCAGATCCAAATTCTAAAAGACAATGGCAAACTAGCACTCCTCTTATTGCTTGATCTGTCAGCAGCTTTCGATTTGGTCAACCACCAAACGCTCTGCCACCGTCTGAAATCTGCAGCACATTTCTCTGATGCAGCCACTTCCTGGATCAGCTCCTTGTTGGCGAACAGAACTATGAGGGTCTTCTCTCCCACTGACTCGGCTGAGCCTTCACCGGTACTCTTTGTGGGGTCCCGTAAGGCTCTTCTATGTTCCCAGCGCTCTATAATGTCTTCACGAAGCACCTATTCGATATCCTTGACTATCTGGGTGTCACGTATACTAACTATGTGGACGACACCCAGATACTCATTCTTATCACTGGAGACTATGCAACTGGCATCAAAACTCTTAATGAAATCTACACAGTAATACAAGCGTGGATGGCACACCATGGTCTTTGTCTTAACAATGAAAAAACTGAGCTGCTCATCCTTGGTGCTCACACTAAACAAAAAAAACGAAATACTGCATTCAAATCATTCACTATAGATGGCAATCCCATCACTGTGTCAGACAACACTAAAACCCTTGGCATTTACCTTGATGCCACCTTATCCTTCTCCAAACAAACTAATGCAGTAGCATCATCTTCGTATATACTTGTAAACTTATCACCGCCTGCAGGCCATTCATCTTTACACCTAATTGCATTACACTGGCTAGAACTTTAGTTCTGTCCAAATTAGATTATTGTAGCACCCTCTATTTAGGTACTAGCCACAACAACATTAACAAGTTACAAGTATTACAAAATAATGCCATCAGGGCAGCCCTCAACATCCCTAAAAAGTCGCATATTTCTGAGACTTGAGGCAATTTGCACTGGCTCCCAGTAGATCATAGAATTTCTCTCAAATCCCTTGCCCTAACACACAAAGCCAGAGCCAACCTTGCACCAGCCTACCTCACTAACCAACTCACCCCACATACGTCCTCAAGACTACTTAGAGCAGCTCAAGCAAACATTATGTCCATACCGAGATTCAAACTCCACAACTCGGGAGGAGCTAGCTTCCCTGTACATGCTTGAAAGCTATGAAACACACTCCCTGCTCCCCTCATATCAGAACCTTCCTTCCACTTATTTAAGAGTAACACTAAGCGTTGGCTTCAGGAATTGGATACAATAGCAGTTTAACCTCCCGGATCCTAGACTTGCTGCCTGCCCACTGTTTATATTGTAAATACTATACTATATTATTTAACTGTATCATCCATTGTTTACTGCTTGCAACTGCAACATGTATGTATCTGTAACACTAATCTGTATGTAACTGTAACGTTCTGTAAACTGATCTAAACTGATGCGCCCGTTGTAAGTGATTTTAATCCAGCACTCCAACTAAGTCAATGCCTAGTATGGGATGCCTAATGGAAACCCTTATTTATATATTTTTATGTCAAAAGTTTGTTTAATTCTGGATGATGTACCCTTATATAACGCCCCTCTCTTTGAATTCCCCCGGTCTCACTGAACCAAGAAATAGGTTTGTTTTGCAAATTAAAAGATTTATTTGAAGAATTGAACAATATATAGATTATACTTTTATGAATATGAATAATATCTGAATATCACACTTATGAATATAAACAATGATCAGCAGTAAGTAATATTACAATATCGACAATCTCTTTAATCAATTAGGAGTAGGCATAGGAGAATGTAGCAGAGAATACTTTCTATAGGTTCAAGAAAATGCAATGATAGGAAGGAATGCAACACAGAAATAGAACTTGATATGGATTCAATAAAAAGACAATATGATCACTCTTTCCCCTGTTACTACTCACTCCCCCCAATATGCAATATGAAGCTATGGAATGAGGGCACACAGGTATCAGGAATAACAATCAACAATGCAGTTCAATCCCAATTCCCCCCAGCCAGTTTAGAGAGAACAGGAATGCTTTTAAAACAGGTCAAAATGCTTTTGAATGTGATTTGCAATAAATGGGAAAATGCAAAAATTGATTTTAATTCGCTAAATGAGATTCAGAACTAGTGAGAGTTGCTTTCGATAGATTCAGGTCAACACTAGCAATGATTGTAGAATGATTTGCAGATTGAAAACGAAATTCATAAATTGAAAGCAAGAAACAGCTATTTTATATAGAGTGAAATGTATCCAAATGCGAAATCGTGGCAACTTTTCCGTGTGCGGGAAACGCGATTACAGAAAAACTAGGACGTACGGTTCAAAAGTTACAGAGGTTTTAGTGAAGGTAGATTTTTCAGAAACAGAGTTAAGATTCAAAATGAAAGATGCGCTTTAAAGATTAGGAACCAAGATGGATTGATACTAAGGGGCTATGAAAGTACAAGATACCCAACGGGACAACCACCAGAACAGGGTGCCTTCCGCTCGAATTGCTGTGCGCCAGGACACTTCACTTTCTTCAGAAAATATCAGCGCACACATGATTATCGCTACAATTACCACAGAGTATATAATGAGAAGAATTCAGGATGGAAACAAGAATCTATAATGCAGTTCTGGATAGGTTAAAATGGATTGAATAGGATTACTTTAAACTAAGAGATGACTATGGACAGTTCTAGACTCACTCCTATGGCTTTGGAATGGAATGGGCCCATCAAAGATCTGGTCAAGGGTTTGTACTTCACTCACCACCGGACAGGATCAGGGCACTGGGACTCTGCTCTCAGCAAGGCACTCTGGTCTGTGCGGCCTCTTGGACTGGATCTGACGGGTTGGCTCTGGGTACAGCTCTGCTCTATGGGTCTTGATCTTGGTTCTAGCACAAGGTTCTTAGCTAGACCAACAAAACAGCTCAGCCAGGCTGTTGGATTTTGTGGTGCCCCTTGGAAGTTAGGGGTTAAATCAGGTTTGCAAGGTTTTTAAAGGCCTGCTGAAAAGGGTTCAGCTTTTTGGATTAGGCCTCTGCTTCAGGGTTCTAGAGTCTGGTTCTAGAGTCTGGTTTGTGTCTGGATCTGGAGTCTGGTTCTTCCTGCGGGGTGCTTCACCAGGGGATGAGTTGATGAGTGAGAAAGTGTGTGTCTCTGTGGGTCCTCAACAGTCCCTATTTATCCATTTTCCAAAGTGGCTGGTGAGGCTGATTGTCTATGCCCAACCCTCTAAGGATCTGATAGGTCAGAGAATTCCCTGTCCCCTGATTTGAGAAAGGAACTGTGTGTCATCATGTGTCATAGTGATGCTGCCATTTACAACCTAGGGAAGAACCTCCCCTTTGCTTTTACTTAGAAAATCTATTTTTCCCCAAAAACATATTTCCATTATGCACAACTTGTTCATATTACATATACACATCACAGATTAATTAAGGCACGTCTCTGTTCAAGTCCCATGTTCCTATGAGTTTTGGTTCACAAATGCCAGTTTTTCCGCGCTTTTGGTTGGTTACAAATTTTCGGATCTGTACAATTTTTTACATATACATGCACATAATCTGGTCATACTTCTGTAATTTTTCATGTTCCTAGGACAACTACAATAGCCACAATATTAAAAACGTTCGTGGTTCAGTCTCAGAACATCGCACAGAGTCCAGATTAGTTTTAAACTGTGAGCAAACTTTTCATTTTAAAAATCTCACAGTTTCATATTTTTGTCAGTTCGTTACAATATTTTAGAAGTATTTTCCTTAAATATATATTTAATCCAATTTCAAATCCACATTTTCAGTCTGGCCCGCCTCCAAGGTCTTGGCTGAGTCAGAGAGTCACATGGCCTCCTTCCTACCAGGGCAGTTTCTATTGACGCCCCAAATTAGCATCTCCATTCAGCTCAAGGGAGCCGTTAGTCTGCACTCAGAGCAACAGGCCAGGGTGCCCCTCCCAGTTCCTTTTCACACCAGCCTGCCAGTTTCTTTGCAGAGCACAGGAGAACAGGTACCTTTGTTTATGGAGGAGGTGTGGAATGTGTTTGATGCCCAGCGTGGGAAACCTTAACTTTTAAACACAATCTCTGAAATTGTCCTGTCTTAAAATATAACTTACATTTTTAAAAAATACATCAACCAATTTCTTACTTCAGGCCTTTTTAGTATATAGTTTTGAATTGTATCCACCTCTTAGGCTTCTGATAGCAAGTCTTTCTTTGGCATAGTTTGAGTTCAATATACAACTTTACACATGACAAGTTTTAAATCGCCAGCCTCTGGCAGAGGTGAGTAACGGTATTAGACCCATTTTTGACAGATTTCTTCCAGCTCAACCATCCTCAAAAGTGGACTTTGTTCAGATAAAATATGCTTCTGTGGACATTGTATTTATGTGGATTCTCGAAGTAGAATGATGTTCAGCACCTAACAAGGAGGTTGGATCTTTTTGGGTGGTTTGTGAGCCATGATTTTTGCAATTTTGACAGCCATGGAAAAACTGATTTTTAAACAGCTCTATGTTTCTTTTGCAATGATTTTGCTCTGTGGGCAGCCAAATGATGGGTTTTGGCCGTGGTCTCCTGTGTTACCAGTGACATAGGCAAAAGTGGATGGCGGCCTATTTTTCAGATTTTTATTGCGCACTTTCTGGTGATTTTTAGCGAGCAGCATGATTTCCGGTGGCCATTCTGATGTTTCTGTTGGACGCAATGCACAGTAATGTTGCAGGGCCTGGACTAGTGGGTTGAAACATCCCACACCGTATGCCCCAGGGCCTGGCTGCACTTTATAAATAAATAAATACAAATAAATACAAGTACAAACAGAGGGTGGATAAGAGAAATAAAGACCTTAAAAAGACCCATTTTGTGGAGGAAGTTAGTGTCCTCCAGTTTGAAGGGGAAGAATGCTCAGAGGATTCTGGGAAAAAAAATCTTCTCCTTCAGTGTCGGAGGAACTCCTCCCAAAGAAAAATGGGTCCCAAGAGATCTAAATGAATACTGAGTGGATGTGGGGAATGGTACAGAATCACCCATCCTTGAACCCCAGAATGAGCATCCAGAGAATCAAATATTTAAAGAGGATTCCCAAACTTCACAAATCAATTCTGGTGACTGCCTCCAAAAGGTGGGTGGGGGGAGCCCAGAATCAGAAAAGAAGGAGCCCGGAACTCCCCAAAAATCATAATGTCAAATTTTGCTTTCAGATTCCCAAACTCCAACACAGAATTATGGCCAAACTACCCCTGTGTCAGAGTCTAAAATAAAGAAATTGACCACCCAGCTTGCCCGGAATGCCCATTACTTTTTCCCATTGGAGGAGAAAGAGGGTAGATTTTATGCCCCAGCCCAAGTACAAGGGCAATGTACATTTTCAGCGCTGGTGGACACTGGATCCCAAGCCACTCTTCTGTCAAAAAGGGACTTTGATCAGCTAAATTCAGGAATTGGGGAGAGATACCATATCCCTCTCACCCCACTTCCTGGACAACTCCAGAACTTCAACAGGAATTAAATTCCTGTCGCGGGGAGAGTGGATTTGGAAATAAAAATTGGGAGACACAAAGTGAAACAACTGGTCATAGTCGTGACTCCAGAGGGCACACCCTGTCTACTAGGGAATGACATCCTGCGCAGGTTGTCCTCCCTAGTAGATTGTGTGAACAAGGTCTTCTGGACTCAGACTAACAGGCCAATAACATTAAAACAGTTTCAATCATGTTAGTTTAAATGACACATGCCACATGGTTGAACAAAAACCTGATCATATTGAGTTTCATTTCCAGAGCAATCAAATACCTGACGTGACAGTAATTGCCATAGGACAACACACTAGCGATGGGAACTCCTCTCCATTCCAGAAAATCAACCTTCCTTCCATTTCAAATGGCATTCCATACTGGAAGGAAATACTTTGAAATGTTATACTGATTCACAATCAGAAACCCCAATTCTATAGTCAAAAGTGATGAGAAACCAGCTCAAAGTTTAGCTGACATTCAGAAATTTAGAGAATAGTTGTTCATCCCTATTCAGTTAAATGAGAGGAAGGAGGCTGTTCTCGCCCGAGTCTGCCTGAACAACGGTAAGAGCTTCATCAGCAAAGCCACGTTCAGGTAGCTCCCAAAAGATCCAGCCGTTCCCACATTTAAATTGATAAGTGGGAAATGGGCCTGGAAACTCCCAATTCCAAACATCTCCTGCCTAGCAGGTGCATGCTCAAAATGTCTATAGGTAACAAGAGCATAGAACATAATTGTTGGGTTGTGCGAGATGTCCATATGCATTCTATTTAGGCAGTGACATTCTAAATCGGTTTGCCATTAATTTGGACCTGATAAATTACAAAGCATGTTCCCGACTATGGGGCAATCCAGTGCACTTTGATGATTCAGAAAAAGCATTTCGGTGAGCCTAACGGCTGCCGTATGCAGTTGAAGTTCAAATTGGGGAGGAGGTCACCATCCCAGGATGGACATGACTATTCCCACTTGAACTAAAAATTAAAAGAGGACAGAAACTGCAAAATCCTGACACATGTGTACACCTCAATGCCCATCTCCAACAGCAAGGGTTGGGGTTAAACCCAACACCATTAGTCAATGTAGAACACAACACCATTCCAATATTGATGGATAACAGCGACCCTAGGAGTATCACTCTGGGCGCAGGCACCATTATTGGAATGGCGGTTGATGACCGACATTTTTCCATGTATCTAGGTAATAAACTGAAAGGACCAATCCCCAATTACTGTTTTGACAATAATAGTGACAATGACCTACCACCAGACAGAATCTTCACCCGGCAAGGGGCGAATTTCCTGGTGTAGTCTTCGTGCCCTTATGGTGAGGTGACCCGTGACATCAGGCAGGATGAGGTGATCTTCCAGGTCCACAATGACAGCCTCTCTTACCTGAAACCCTCTGTCCAGTTCAATACTCTAACAAGGGACATCTCCACCCAGCTGGAGGAGGCTGCTGAGATAGCAAAACCGGAAGTCTTTCCAGGTTTCAGGCAAATGGTTGAAGAGCGAGTCAACCGAGCTAATGCCTGTGTGACTCCGGAGCAAAAGCAAAAGTTGAAACAGGTATTCTTATATTTTCAAGATCTCTTTGCGGTGGACTCGTATGACTATGGTTGCACCACAATCCACACTATACCAATTCCCACGGGCCCTAGAATGACTCCAGTGTTTGTGAAGCAATACCGCTTGCCTCTCGCATTCATGGAGTCCCAAACAGAAATCATCAAAAACCTTGAGATAATTTTTCCAGTCCACAGCACCTTTAATAATCCAGTGCTGGGGATTTTAAAACCGAACGGCCAGTGGAGACTCTGTGCTGACCTTAGGGTGCTAAACAAATGGGTTCACATGTTCTGAGGGCCTCTTCCATACATTGACCAAGGACTGGCCCAGATCCATGGGTCAAAGGTACACACTGCCATTGACCTGACCAATGGGTACTGGACCATGCCTGTCAGTAGGGAGGACCAATAGAAGCTGGCTTTTACCTTCGGGGGCAGCAGTACACATGGACCCGGACTCCCTTCGGATGCATCAACTCCTGCAACAAATTAATCTTCCTACATAAGGCCATGCCCGACATGGATGAAAGGGGTAATCTGGCCTATGTGGATGATAAACAAACACTAGGATCAAAATATGGGACAGGGACTACATCACTCATAGTTACTGTGACCTAATGGAGAGGAACTGAACATTACTGCCCCCGCCATGATTAATCCGAAGGTCGCGGCATAACACATTCGTAGTAGAAATATGGGACATGGACTACATCACCCATAATCACTATGAGCAAATGAAGAGGAACAGAACATTACTGCTCCGTCCATAAATAATCTGATGGTTGCAGCATGACTCATATCGGATCGCCATTGAGAGGGATATTACGTTACCGCCCCATCCGTGCAAAAGCTTTTGGTCACGGCAGTATCTAATTCATAATCGATCACCGCAGATGGATTCATACATATGGTGTGGCAATCTTACTTGATACATTTGAATTGTCAAAGACTACGATACCCTACAACACCTGCGACACAGATGAAGTCATTAATTTTCTGCGATCACGTGAACATAAAAACATGCCGCCTAAGATGGCGAGCGTAACACAGAAACCACGGAAGGGAGACACTGTCAAGATTGCAGAAGCAGGTAAGCTTATACCGTGCAGGTACGCAGACGAGAACCTTAGAGAGCATATTTCAAAAGGCATTGCTTAATGTAGATAATAGGTTTTGTTGGCCCCATTGGTTACATGCAAAGATCTGGGATATGAGAATTCACTGTGCACGCATATCACTCTCTACAGACACACGTGATGTCTTAGATCCTGTAGAGAAGGAATTTCTAAACTGCACTATGCTAAGAACCAGAACCAGCATGCACGACAACCAGAATTGCATTTACAGATACTGAGGTAAAATCATGTGAATATGGACCAACTTTATATATAACCAAGGATATAACGGAGGTCTAGGTAAGCACTCTTTTATCCACAGAACATTACCGCATGACGGGAAATTGCCACAATTTCTAGGGGTACAGACAAGATGCAGGCACCACACTTCTGTTTAACAACAAGTTCACAAAAAGAAGGAAGACATGTAACCTTGATAAACTTTAAATAAAAACCAATAGCAGTGAAATATACTGATTCAAGCCTGAATAATAGCACTTGCTTGTAATCTACAGATTTTACAAGATAATGGCAACCATGAATGCACTTACCAGTATTTGAAGACAGGTAAGAACTTATTACAAGTTCTTGAGCATCTGTAATTATGCATATATAAAAATGGCTTGTTTTGATACATACAGGCTTCACATGTATAGACACTCATGGTCTCTCCCCCTCTTGTATTTTTCTCCCTTTCTTACAGGCCAGAGAAAGGAAGTAATCACGTCTGGCACAGAACTGCTGAGATGCTCTCCCTAATGAAAAATGTGGATTAGACATACATCAATATTGTCTTTTTAAAAACCAATTGAGTTTGTACTATATATGTCCAGAAGAAAGTGGAAAGGTCACAGATCCCGCTGAAACTGGTTGACAAACAATAGGCTTGGGCATGCTGGCCCAGCCCCGAGACCCACATAAGTGCTTAGTGTGAGCTTGGTGATAATTAACCTACTCTTTTTGGAATATTACAGGCATATATTACCAATATTGGATGCCATAATTTGTGGAATAGAGTTGAAAAGAAAATACTTCCTCTAGCAATTTTAGAGTACTAAGACACTCATACTGGAAGCGATACGAATTAAGCTATTTAGTCGACTTCCAGTGTGTGTGCATATTTTTAGCATAGTGAAAGTAGTGAGAAAGTAAGGGCAAGTCTCTCTTTTATCCCTCACCCTTGATAGGCATCAAACACAGCGATATCTAGGATTAGAAAACTCTTTGAGGGAATGACAGTCTCTTTATAAGGACGTGTACTAAGTTGTAAGGGAATCCAGCATTAGGAATAACTTTTTAATAAAATTGTTCTGTCTTTCTTGTGATACAGCATATAGAGGAAGGACAGTAAATGGCTACCCCATGACTCTACTTTGTATGTTACCATAACGTTATCATTTCTAATGTTTGTACACTTTAAGTTTTGGTTGGTTTAACCTTCACTCTTTTGTAAAATGTGTTTTCAAATTATTTCCACAGTTTCTATACTGTTCTGTGACTATTTATGAAATGGTATAAAGTACCATCACATTTGGTAAATTATGTGGTATAATTTATTTAATTGAAACATTAATGTTGGATGTACTTATGATGTTTTTTTTATTTCATTGTGTAGAATTTAAATGATTCATATTTGTTATTTACACATATGACATGGCCAAATAGCAGCTGTTATGAAACTCCTATTTAACAGCAACATTTTGGAAAAAGTGGTTACTTCAGAACTATTTGCCAGAATTGAACTACACCTCCTAGATGACTATCAGTCAGGGTTCAATCATACGTGTAGCATCAAGACAGCAACCATCCAGGTGGTGGGTGATGCCATCAAAATCATGGAAAAGGGAGACGTATGCCTACCCATCCTCCTTGACCTCCCAGCACTACTCAACACTACAGAAGACCACTGCATCCTTCTCTCCCTCCTCTCTCCATCCTTGCTGAAAGGATGGGATTCAATGGCAAAGTCCTGAATTGGTTTACCTCCTACCTCTCAGGCAGACACCAAGCTGTCCAGATGATCATGTTGCATTTTAACTGATTTACACACCCCTACTGAGTCTTGTAAGGATTCATCCCCTCACCAATCCTCTTTAACCTTTCCATGAGGCCTCTTGTACCCTCCTCAAAGATCCCGAAATATCCATCCACCAATGCGCGGATGATACTCAGTTATACATGAAAGTAAAAAGCCCACAGAACATAAGTCATCTCCACAATTGCAAAGCCATCATCCAGTCCTGGATGACAACTGCCCACCCAAATTTCAACCCCATAAGAAAGCATTAGTCCTCATTGTTTCCCCCCATCTAAACAACTTCTGAACTCATGTACCAAAGCTAGCAAGGAATATACAAGCTAGACGAGAAGGTAAAAGCACTGAGAACCGTATGTAAATTTGGAGGCAGAGCAGAAGACCAAAGCACTGAGAACCGTTTGATCCTTTTGCAGGCAGAAGAAAAGGCCAACACACTGAGAACCCCATGTATACTAAGTAGGAGGAGGAGAAGGCCAAAGGACTGAGAAACCCACATGCATTTACCAGACTTAGGGGAACATCAAAGCACTGAGAACCGTTTGATCCTTTTGCAGGCAGAAGAGAAGGCCAACACACTGAGAACCCATGTATACTAAGTAGGAGGAGGAGAAGGCCAAAGGACTGAGAAACCCACATGCATTTACCAGACTTAGGGGAAGACCAAAGCACTGAGAATCCCACATGCATTCACCAGGAGTGGGAGATGGGTGAAGCAATCAGAACCCCAAATGCATTCACTAGGTGAATGAGAAGGACAAAGCACTGAACGCTCCACATGCACTTCGTAGGTGGAGGAGACAACCAAACCACTGAGAAACCCATGTGCAGCTTTTAGTTGAAGAAGGTCAATGCACTGAGAACCACATGTGCACAAACTGGGTGATGGAGAAGGTCAAAGCACTGAGAACCCCACATGCATTTACTAGGCACAGGAGAAGGCCAGGTAACTGAGCACCTCCTGCGTAGTTAATAGGAACAGGAGATGGACAAATCACTGAGCACCCAATGGGCACTTACAAGGCATGGGAGAAGGCTAATTTCTGACAACCTTGTGCATTAAATGATGTGAAGGGGTAAATTAAATGAGCATATTTCAATCAATGTGGTAGGGATTGAGTTAAAGATTGGTTGATGAATATATCTGTTGAGTGTTTTTCACTTGCTACAGCAACAGATGTTTGAGTTGGAGAAGTCTAGATAGTATGTGTGTCTCTTTGCTACCACATGGCTGAACATGTGTCTGCAGATCTCTTCATCTGCAAAGAACAGGCATATCTGTCCCAAAGGAATCTGGTGTATTGGGAAGAAACATAACTGTGTATGAAGCACCTTTGCACGTGCCTCCCAAAGGATGGGATTTAGGAATTGGAGGAAGGAAAGGGAAGGGTAGAGAAGATGTTAAGCCTCCATCAGCTAAGGGGCGATAGGGAGAAGATGTGACATTAGCTCAGCAAAAAGTATTCCTAAATTGTACCCACATTGAATTTCCTTGGAAACAAACAACCATAAAGAACACAACACATATTAAGCTCCAACACCTAATTCAGTATTGAGACTCAATCACTTCTGCTTTGAAAATACTACAGAATGCGAGTGAGACAAAGAAAGCGAAGTAGAGTTTATAGGCATTGTCAGACACAAGCAATTGTCAAGTGCAAGCATTGTATACATGAGGCAAGCTTCAGACACTCCCCATGTGACAGTGTATATTCTTTTCTAAAAACGGTCAAAAAACACATGCTAGTGGGGATAATACTTTGCAGTTAGTCACAACAACAGCACATGCTCCTCAGTCATCAACACCAACACAGCATATACTGCAATGTACACCAAGTGAATCACAAGAAGGAGGCGAGGTAAGGGCCTGTTTTCGGCCCTCCCTATCTAGAGATTTTTTCTTTAATGTCAGGAAAGAAAGAAGCTCATCTTTCCAACTCACTCATGTGCTAGAACAATGTCTTTCATAAGAAGTTGAGTGCCCTGTTGGGCACTTCTTTCCTCTGGGATCACTTGAGACAGTATCGTATGCATGCTTGGCAAAAGGAAAGAGGGATAGAGCGGGCCACACCTCTCACCTGCAGTCAATGGGCACGTTTACACTTCGATCCTGTACCACTACAACAGAAATTCTTGCTCATTCACAGATGTTCACACGTCCTGTCAGGATACCTTCCTGCTCTGCAGATCGCACAATATTAAAACAATGAGCCAACCCATCGTCACCTATGCTTTTGAGCATGTTTCAAAATATGACAAAAGATATGAGAAGCTCTGTCTTTTTATTGACTACCCTGGTGTAATGTTGGCAATAGGTTTACTGCCTGCTTCATTGTAAAAAAAACATGGATTCAGGTGGCTTCTTGGCCTCGTTTATCCTTTTGGGAAAATCAGAACAAGCACTACTTCATGTGAAGTTCATTTTAAAACCTCTAAGACCATTGTGGAAGCCATCAGAATGGCACTGGACTACTGTGAGGGTAAGAAAGTTCACTTAACAGTTGACATGTGAATTAGTTCTCAAGGTGTAGACTTCATAGCCATCACAGGACACTGTGTCACCTTCCCATGTACCTCTTATCGGCAAAACCCAGGAAAGCATCCACGGGGAGTTGATCTCTAGCACCAACTTCAGCCTCTCCTACAATACCCTGAATATGTTTGGAAATCTGCAAGCATGCCGCCAGCTCCCTTAGAACCAAATGAAAACTGCAGAGGCATGCAATACTCCCAATGCTGCAGTGTTCACAGAGCAGTTCAGCAGAGTGACTGACAAATTCAGTAGCCAGATCTGGCAACTTTATGATACCTGCTTAAGACCTAGACAGTGACAAATGTTGGAAAATGCTGCAGCCACTAGAAGAAGCCACCCAAAGGGTTAGCTTGTATGCTACATCATTCAGAGAGGTTCAGCCACTGGTGTATGTTTTGAGATTAAAACTTTCCAACATAAGACATAAACATGAATTGTCTCCTTATGCAGAACAGGGCAACGGACACGCCTTGTTGGGAAGAAGATGATTATTGAGTACCTCCTGGCATCTTTACTTGACCCACAGTTTAAAGTCAAGGTGGAAACCTTTAAACAGCATGTGTGTGAGGATGAGGAAATCACAAGGGGTTAGCATTTGCAAGAAGCCATGCTATTCATGTGTAATGATAGACTAAAGAGACATTTAAAAGGCTGAATGAAACAAAAAGAGAGGGCCAAATGTCAGAGATCAAGAAGCTAGTTAAGGAATCCACCACTGCAAAGAGGTTTATTGGGCAATGCACAATCATTCTCTAGAACTTCTGACATTAGTGCAAGGGACAATAAGGTGAGTTTTCAGTTTGTGGAAGAATGTAGGAGGCTGTGGAGCAGACTCCTCCCCAAGTCTGGCCTGTTATATACTTTGGGGTTCCAATTAATATTCAGCTAACCCACTGCAGACCACAGCAAGAGATCAATGTGTCTCCATGTACTTGTTCAACTAGCTCTGCAAATACTAAGTTGCTCCCTAGCTAGCGTGCAGTGTTGATCTGTTTTTAGCACTTCTTTTGCTTCTATATCAGACCAAAGAACATTCCTCAATTATACACTTGAGAGACAGTTTACTTTAATAAAAATGAGGGAGCGTCTTATCACAGAAAACTATGGAGGGAGGCAAAAACAGGTCCATTGCTTGGAAGGCCACACAACAGATTTCACAGATGAGGATGATATGGGTTTGTTCCAGATAGCCACATGGGTCGAGTGGCATAAAGAACGGTGGTGATGACTTTGACTCTAACAGTGAAGATTGAGGGCATTGTAAAATTTAAACTATCGTTTTTTCTTATCCGCAATTTATGCAGATCTACCAATCAGCATAGAGACTCTTCATTTCCTAATACTGCACTTCGAATGTGGCCATTCTCCCTCAATTTATTTGGCTCAACCAACCAGCGGATCCAACCAACATCCTCTAACTAGTGTTGCATTATTGGATTCTTCAGTTGGTTACCACCAAAGCAAGATTAGATTTAGTGCTGGTTCTGCCTCAGTGTATTAGCCGCTTTTAAACAGTGGAGCCACTCTCCATTTCCTAGTACTGACATATAATCTGTAGGTTATGCCTCAATTTATTTGAGTCTTCCAGCCAACCAGCGGAGCCACACAACATCCTCTACATAGTGTCATATTCTTCATTTCTTCATGCCTTTAACACCATACATTGGATTCAATGGTGGTTATGCCACAATCAATTTGCCTCTCCAAGTCTTAATATCATACTCACAAACTGGAGGTTCTGCCTCAACTTCTGTTTGTTCTTCCAGTGCACCATAACACCCATTTTACTACCTCCTTTACCTATCATCTAAAAGAGGACAGGGTGCTGCCGAAACGTGCGGTTCTCCATAGCATCTAGCATTCCTCATCATATAGTCTCACCTGCTTGGTGCAAATGGTACAGCACCATCAATTCAGCCACCACCCACAGGAAACTGCACTGCTAGTGATGCGAGGGTGCCCCTGCGTATTGATGGTCCCACTCTGTCAGGCATAGTCGGTTAGGAGAAGGATGGGCTGGCTCCGTTTTCAGGGGGTCAAAGGTTGCTTGCTAAAGCTTATTTGGTGATGAGCTGGAGTGTCATTTGACACACCATTTTAGCCACAATCACCACTGCAGGAGGGTGCTATACTGCTTGCTACAACTATGGCCCATGATAATTTGCACTCCCTTAGCACATCATTGTACTACAGCCTACAGTGCTAACATATTGAGGAGATGCCCAAGACGCAGTGGTTATATATGCAACTGCCTGTCTCCCCCTGACAGTCACACCTTCCAGTATGCTGAACTAGTCCCACAACCATGACCAGATGGTTGGTGATGTGATGGGTGGGTTATAAGTCAAAGGATCGACTGCAAAGGGTCGAATGACAAAAGGTTTGAGTAAATAGTCTCGAAAACAAAAGGTTGAAAATGTTTGTTTTTTTTAATATATTTTTTTATTTTTTGGGGGGGGTCCCCCCAACTCCCGTTTTTGTGGTAAAAAACACTTTTTTTTACCTACACGGAAACCCAAAAATAAATATATAAATTTAAAAAAAAATGGAACCTTTGGTTTTCGACCTTATTGACTCTCACCTTTTGCATTCAAGCCTTTTGTAATCGATCCTTTGACTGGACACCGATGGGTGGGGATGTCTTCAGACATGACTTCACATTCTTGAAGAACGCCTGTGCCCATCTTGGCCTCACTACATGGGCAAGCAATGTTGCAGTGCTCCCAAGTCTCCTCCTCCCTGCAGTAAGATGGGGCGCCATCTCTGGCTCTTCTGCCTGATGCTCTTCAGTATGCTGTGGCATCAATACCTCCTCCATCCTTTTTACTCCTGCATCTCTGTGGCTACCTCTTTCTGCTGTACCTGGAGTATCTCCTCCTCCATGAATGCCTGGTTCAAGGTCCTCACAGACTTTCGCCAGGTACTCCTCAAGTTACACTGCAGACACCACAATTTGGTTCAGATTGGTAGCCCCATTCTCCTCATGAACCACAATATGTCCTCCTAAAACACCATCTAACCCTTCTCAACTACGTTCTACCACGCCACACCCACCATATCCTCCTCATCATCAACTGCCCCGCCTCAAGCCCTGTCTTTTCCTCCTCTACTTCTCTCCTAAACTCCTTATGCCTTATCTCAACCTACCTAGACCTTACCCCTCATGATCTACCTCAACCTCGTCCATGGATGTAGTGGAGTAGTCCAGCTCTTCATCTTCACCCATTGGCACACCCTCCAAATATTACGACATTTTGCTTAAGGTCTCAATGTGCAAGACCAAATGTCCCTAATGTGCCTTAGGTATCAATGTATAAAACATAAAACAAGAGACAGAGACACAATTGGAAAGGGTTCACAAAGCACACAAGCTGTAGGGAAATAGACTGAGCCGAGCACAAGAAGACTTCTCAGGTTTACATAAAAGGGCTTCTCTACAAAAACAGTAAATAAAAGGTGTTGGGAATTTTTTTTTCTTATTTTTGGGGTGACAGAATGGAAACAGTGGAAAGTATGTGAGGATTTGTTTGTGTTTTAAAATATTTTTAAAGGGCGTTAGAAAAGGGAGATCAGAGAGGGGGACTGAGAAACATAGACATACAGACAATAGGGAATACAACAGGAATCAGGAAACAGCAAAGATACCACAAACAGCTCCAACAAAATGCCCTTCAAATCTGCTAAAAGCATTCTTAAACTTCGCCAAAACTAACAATTTAGTAGCTTGTGCCATCCTCTCCTAACTCGAAAGCCAAACAAACTGACAAGGGAAACAGAAGCAAGCTGGACATTTTAAGGGGTTTGAGCCCTGTTTTAGAATGGCCTACGGCTTCTGATTGGCAGGTCGAACTCCCCTCTCGAGTCTAAGGCCTTTCAATTGGACAGCAAGACTTGAACCCTGCCGTTAGATACAGCACAACATTCGACACGTAGGACATCACAGATGAATCCCGGGGGGAGGAGGGGTCGAACCTGCCTAGAAAATATTGACTTTCCCATAAGACACCTTTTAGTAAGTTCGGGTACCCTACTGAAACCCACACACACATCCTTTGTCAAATTATCCTTTGCAAAAAATCAAACTTGCTTAACTCACATTGGAGTAAACGATCTAAATGTTCTCAAAACATTACTCTCATCTACTCATCTATTTTTTTTAAATCTCTATTTTTTGTCATTTAAAGATATGGGAAACTCACGAAATACAGCTTTTTACACTAGTTTGGACTTTGTGCCCGAGTCTTTCTTTTTGATTGGCTGAAACGACGTCATCATCACAGGGAGCTGAGCTCAAGGACCGAGGTGCAGCCCATCAAAGGTTAACAAAAACAATGTTTGCTGTTTTTTTTAATGTGCAGGCCTACAACAGAATTGTTTGAAAATGCAGGGAAAGAAGGTCGATGGTTGGGTGTTTGAATTTAAGTGGGGGGGGGGGAGTGGGGGTTCGAGCAATCACAGTAAAAGGCAGATAAATACAACACTCCTATTTAACTGCATACAAGTATTTAATGAGCATGACAGTGGATGTTGTCGGATCCCCATGGGCCAGGAGGCGCAGGCCTGGGATAGCCATGGGCCAGGAAGCGCAGGCCTGGGATAGCCATGGGCCAGGAGGTGCAGGCCTGGGATAGCCATGGGCCATGAGGTGCAGGCCTGGGATAGCCATGGGCCAGGAGGCGCAGGCCTGGGATAGCCATGGGCCAGGAGGCGCTGGCCTGGGATAGCCATGGGCCACGAGGCGCAGGCCTGGGATAGCCATAGGCCAGGAGGCACAGGCCTGGGATAGCCATGGGCCAGGAGGTGCAGGCCTGGGTATAGCCATGAGCCACGAGGTGCAGATCTGGGATAGCCATGGGCTATGAGGTGCAGGCCTGGGTTAGCCATGGGCCAGGAGGCGCAGGCCTGGGTATAGCCATGGGCCAGGAGGTGCAGACCTGGGGTAGCCATGGGCCAGGAGGTGCAGGTGTGGGATAGCCATGGGCCAGGAGGTGCAGGCCTGGGATAGCCATAGGCCAGGAGGTGCAGGCCTGGGTTAGCCATGGGCCAGGAGGTGCAGGCCTGGGTATAGCCATGGGACAGGAGGTGCAGACCTGGGATAGCCATGGGCCAGGAGGTGCAGGCGTGGGATAGCCATGGGCCAGGAGGTGCAGGCCTGGGATAGCCATGGGCCAGGGAGTGCAGGCCTGAGATAGCCATGGGCCAGGAGGTGCAGGCCTGGGATAGCCATGGGCCAGGAGGTGCAGGCCTAGGTATAGCCATGGGCCAGGAGGTGCAGGCCTGGGATAGCCATAGGCCAGGAGGTGCAGGCACGGGATAGCCATGGGCCAGGAGGTGCAGGCCTGGGATAGCCATGGGCCAGGAGGCGCAGGCCTGGGTATAGCCATGGGCCAGGATGTGCAGACCTGGGATAGCCATGGCCCAGGAGGTGCAGGCGTGGGATAGCCATGGGCCAGGAAGTGCAGGCCTGGGATAGCCATGGGCCAGGAGGTGCAGGCCTGGGATAGCCACGGGCCAGGGAGTGCAGGCTTGAGATAGCCATGGGCCAGGAGGTGCAGGCCTGGGATAGCCATGGGCCAGGAGGTGCAGGCCTAGGTATAGCCATGGGCCAGGAGGTGCAGGCCTGGGATAGCCATAGGCCAGGAGGTGCAGGCACGGGATAGCCATGGGCCTGGAAGTGCAGGCCTGGGATAATCATGGGCCAGGAGGTGCAGGCCTGGGATAGCCATGGGCCAGGAGGCGCAGGCCTGGGTATAGCCATGGGCCAGGATGTGCAGACCTGGGATAGCCATGGCCCAGGAGGTGCAGGCGTGGGATAGCCATGGGCCAGGAAGTGCAGGCCTGGGATAGCCATGGGCCAGGAGGTGCAGGCCTGAGATAGCCATGGGCCAGGAGGTGCAGGCGTGGGATAGCCATGGGCCAGGAGGTGCAGGTGTGGGATAGCCATGGGCCAGGAGGCGCAGGCCTGGGAAAGCGTGAGCGTTCTTCAGCCAGATGTTAATGGTTTCTTAGTAGAAGACTGGTATTGCCTCTTCGGTGCCCTCTACACATCTCCATGCATGTGTGGCGCAGGGTGAGCCATCATTTCTGTGTATGGGGCATTCCTACTCCTACACTCTTTCGAATTGCCCAAACCTATCAACACAATATTGACCCTTCAATAAGCGAGTCAACCTTACGAGTGCGTGCGTACTTCAAGTAGGAGTGCTTACACTTGGTACACATAACCTATCATCAGGTATTCACATGTGGGTGAGGGGGGGGGGGGTTCCAGGGGCTATTTCCAGGAGTGAAGGGGAGAGGGAAAGAAACATGTCAGCGAATATCCGTCAAGTTATAACTTACCTGGGTATCCATGACCAATTGCAAATGCAATGCATGTAGTGGAGTAGTCCGACTGATTAATCTAGGCTTACGTGGTGACTTCAGAGTGGGAAACTGCACTAGCTGCTGTAAATGTGCAGCACATGTGTAGAACATTGGAACGTCATGGGAAGATGCATTCACAGTCATGAGGGAAAAAGAAAATAAAAACGTTATTTTTACATTGCTTAGTTTACAATTGAATATTGGTGTTGCATGCAGTGTAGCAGGCTACAGCCTACATGTTACTTCGAACTCCTCCTTTATGTGTGAATTGAAGAATTTGCCTTAGGCATAGTTATGTTTGGATGTTACTCTTCGTGAATCACATATCCAGTCACAATTTAGCAGCACCCATAAGTGCAAATATAACGCACGTATGACGCATGGTTGCCTGCAATACTCATATAAAAGCAAGCACACAACGTTCGTGTTGCCGTCTAGTTGTGACAACACTGCTGACCTCTAATAAGAAAGTCATATTACAATGACGGCTGTAATCAGTTATTACAGTTCATTTGTTAGATCACAATGACCACTGCTTGAGCCAGCAAGGATTAGAATTCCAGCTGCCACTGCATCACTTAATTAAAGCAGTGACTAACCGTTCTGATTAATATCTCCTAAAATAGGTTTCCGTGGCACGTAACAGCCTTTAATTGATAATGAACTTTTCAAGTTAGTATGTTTATTCTCATCAGTGACTTGCCTTATCCTTATAACATACAGTAGGGGTACAATATCCCATGTATTGCTGCTAACTGTGTTAATGTGCCCCTGTATATATATCATCATTATATCATTTCCTCTCGTGCCTGTCGTAATGATGAGCCACTGATCATCATTCATTACGCGCATAACTAGCAGATGGCATATCCATAGAATGTTCAGCAAATAGCACTACATCTAATGATATATGGACATATATTCAACTCTGTCAAATTACTTTCAAAATGAAGATACACAATACATTGTGTAACCTCAGAGCCATTTAGCCAAACGGTGCAGCAGTGACAGCTGTGTGTATGCCTTCAATGACGATCCTTCCTGCATGTGCTGGCTCAATGCTCGAAGGATACCGCTGCCCCGAGGCTTTTGTGAAGGGGATTTTGTAATAAAGTGGGAATATTCGGTAAGCATGGAAAATAGCAAGGAGAGCCCCCCTCTGGCGTCTTCACGTATGTGATTAATGAGAGTTAAGGAATTCTCCAGCGGTTTCCAGGAGCAACGCAGAGCGGCTCGGCTGGCATGCTGGCAGGTTACGCTGGCATTCAGGCCTCGCGGTTGCTTCTGAGGGCCAGAGCCCGGCGGGATTGTGGGAAGAGGCCTCCGAAAAACACAGCGCAGTGCAAGACTGGGCAGAGTTTACTTCAGAGAGATTCGTGTTTCATCTGACATTTGAATCCATGTGTTGCTTCCGAAGTGCGACTGCCTGCTTCAAAACAATGACAGCACGTACTGCTGTCGCGCATTATCGTAATGCAGGCACAAAGAGAACATCCACTCCACAACCTTTGCACAAGTCTTGGTGTTTCTTGGTAACACATTAAAACATTTCATGACAGACGAGAGGTGTGGTTTCAGATACAAGGCCTTGTTTAGCGGTCATGTGTGAAATGCAAGTGGTGTTTGGCGTTTAGCAAATCGCATTGCATTATTGTGAACTTCCCTACTCAACCGACCGTCACTAGACACCCTGCTTTGTTCAGTAAAGTAGGGCAAGCAGCAAGGGAACTTGGTATCAAAGAAAGTGTGGATGATAGTAAAAGAGACAAAACCATTTGCCCACCTTATTTTCATAATGATCATGGATGAGAGTAAAATGTTTGTGTCACTGGTCTTGACCCACGGGCTATCGGCGCTATACAAAAAATAAATACATACATACATACACACTTACAAAAATGGGCCGAGGAGAATGGTATCCTTAACAATGTCCAAGTCGGCTTTAGGAGAGCCCTAGGAACATCTTTGAACGGGTTAATTCTGAGGTGTATTCAAGAACTGGCTTGGCAGAAGGAGTATGACTCTGTATTTACTGTGTCTATAGACCTTACCTCCATCTTTGACATGGTGTCCAGGGAACGTCTCTGGACTAATATGGCGGGTTCGGGATTGATAATGGGTCACTCTCGATCTTGATTGGTCTTCATAAGGTATCGAATATTCAAATCAGGTTAGAAACGGAGGGTACTCTGTCGAGGAAAGTTGATAAAGCAACTGGTCTGAGGCAGGGGTACGTTCTTGCCCCATACCTCTTTAACCTTTTCATGTCAAACTTAGATGTGGACATGGATGCTGCGTCCTCTGTACCGCCTAAATTGAGGTCCCAACATATTAGTTGGATCTCCCATGCTGACGACTTCATGTTGTTTGATACGACTTGCATAGGAGTACAGAAGGTGATTGCTGCTTTTGGACAGTTTGCAGCAAATAATGGGCTCCTTAAAAAATACCCCCAAAACTAAAATGTTGCAGTTCACTTAGGAAAGATTTTCCTTAGGTGCAAGTGTACCTCCATTTATGGACCCCCCCAAACTTTTTGTTTTTGTTTGGCTAACCTAAGCTGACCTTTTGAGTGAAGCACAGCCTTCAGCTGCCCTCCTCTGTGCTTTTGTTCCTCTGTTATGGGGAAACTGGCACATCCTTCAGGCTGTCAGTATTGGGAAAATATGTTTCCCTTAGTCTTTCACTATGTTGTCATTTCTTGGTAACTTTTGATCTATGTAGCAAGCACTTTACCGTACCTCGCATAGAGGAGCTTTTTTATGGCGCTAGACACACTCTAAGGATTTTTGGTGACTGTGCAAATGTGCCTAGGATGAACTGGTGGCAGCAGTTTACTTTTATAGTCTTTTCACTTCTTTTTGATGAACAATATCGTGTTTACCGCATTTGTCTCAGAAATGTGGCCAGTGCCGAAAATGGCCATGCCATTAAGTCCTTTGTTCTGTCTTTTGGTCATTTTGTCCATTTGCCTTCCCCCAGGTCAAGCAGACCCGGGCTTTCCTTATTAGGGCAAGCAGCCTCCCACAGAAACTGCAACTTTCACAGGCTCCTGCATGTCATGTGTGCTAGTGCCCAGAAAGAAGATTGGGACTGTCTGGTCCCAATTCACACTACTGTTGCCAATATGTCTGGTATGCTTGAATGAATGGGACCGTCATGGACCATGATTGGTCCATGCCTGGCGTGCATGCAAGAGATCAGATCTTTCATTGGTTATCAAAGATTTTGGCACAAAGCTAATCTTGGATAAGAGAAGGGGCTCTGCATCCATTCTGGGTCGATCAACTGAAGTTCTCTCCAAACTACAGAAGGAGCCAAGTATCCTGGAATGCTAAAGCAGACCTGTGTAACTGTATGAGACTTTCTGGAAGGTTTGGCACCCTGAGCCAGCTGTTGTCCCATCGGAGCCCTGCTTTTGCATTGATCATAGAAGGCATGCAAGGGTGCTTTGACCCTTTGGAGTAGTGGGAAGAACTACTCTCACCACCTCCTGATTACCCTCTAAAAGAACCTCATCGGAAGTGTTCCTGGGCCATCCAGCGAACTGACCAGCTCAAACACAGGGTATTGCATAGGAGCAGCGCCGTCGCGAGTTGACACTTGAGACTTGGGGAATCTCTAGGTTGTGGTCCTGGGCCAATTTCCTAGTCCTAGTTCCTCTGGGTTGTGATATAAGAGAGTGTGCCACACCACAAGCATTTGCAGTCCCTGCGTCTCCTTGCTGTGGTGACAGTCATTGTAGGAGCCTTTCCTGCCTGCCCCCTGTGCCCCGAGACGTACTACACTCTAACTGTCCTATTTTCTTCATCGTGAGCTGTGAAAAGGCTACTGTCCCACTAGTTGCTGAGAGTGGAGTGACGTGTAACTGCAGGGGTTGAACCTACTTGCGACCTGGACTAGACTGTCAAAGTTTGGCCTTGACTGTGTCGAGGGTCAGTGAGTACTTTCATCACTTACCAGTGACCACTTGGCACAGCCATTGTTCTTTACGCATGAGAATCCCTAAAACTCACCTTAGCTGGGTGGCCGTTGCACCTAGCTATTCCTGAAACTCGAAAGTCACTCTGCCCGCAAGGGGAGACCCTTATCAAATAGTGGAACGCTGTTCTTCATCACCTCAAGTGTCTTCCTCACCTGCTACAGCTCCCTGAAGAGGACACACTTTCTCTCATTACGCATGACTGCACATTTTTAATGCACTGCTGTAATTTTGAGCACAAGGCTCCCCACTTCGTAGGGATGGACTAGTGAAGTTACAGATCGATTCTGAAGAACTTGTTATCACTGTATTTGTGTTAACCTACCGTTCTGTTACAGGTTGTGGGTGTGTTTTTCCCTTTACAGCATTAAGAGTAATGTAACTGTATATATGTTAACTAGTGAAAGGCGTGTGTGGTAACTGTTTTATATTACTGTGGTTTATTTGTGTTTAATTATTAAGGCATATAATAAATGTATATGTATTTTTGATATACACTTGTCTAAGAGTATTCTGTGGAGTTTTCCTATGTGTGCTTATTGTGGGCTTCCGATCACTCTCAACCCTCCTGAGACTTACGGGGTCATTACAAGGTTGGCAGTAAGGGGTTAAGGGTGCTGGTAAATGTGCTGGTGCCGTTAATCCCTTACCGCCGCATTACGAGGTCCTTTAGCGGGTCCCGTTAAGGGCGGCTGGTTTTATCAGGTGCCCTTAGTGGGAGCCGCTAAGGGACCAGCATGCTAACAATGGACCTGTTATTAACGGGCCCGTTGTTAGCATGGTCCCCATTCCTATTGAGTCGTATGGACGCTCGAATGGGAATGGGGATGGGTTCCCTAAATACCGGGTCCTCCAAGGTTGGAATAGCCCGGTAATTCCCCATTCAGGGAACCCGGACCTGGTATGCGGTAAGGGGGTAGCCATGGTGCTAATTGCGCCCTGGCTACCTCCAACCTCGTAATGACCCCTTTAGTCTTCACTGCCTTCCAAGCTACCCTAGATTAGTCTGACTTGTCCAGAAGGTTCTCCTGTTCAACTAAACTAGGTTGGCCTACTAAACTTCTGCCCACCAGGTCAGAGTTTAGAAATCCATCTTAACATTCACTACTCTGAGGAAATGTACACCTTTTACATGGGCGTTGAATAATATCAGGCTATCAGTGGAGGATAGCCTCATGTATTTAGGCTTTCCTGTCTTAACCAACCCCTTAAAACATGTATTTTGAACTATATGAGAAATTGCCCTGTCAATACAATTGAGGCAAATGAGTAATAAATATGGGAAATTCTCTGTCTTGCTGATGGTGAAATACTATGAGGGAAAATTGTTCCTAAGCTCTCATACAAGATATACATGAAGCCCCAGTGGATAGTGGATTGTGGGGTACATTTATATGCCCAGCAGAACTCCCTTACATTACCAAACTGCAGTTTCAGCAGTTACCAGCAGAAAGGCTGTGCTGGCTCTTTTGAGCACCATTGCTTTGCACCAAAACTGTGTTTTGAAGTGACAAAAATAATGGCTGCGCTGTCTTTGACATACACATATGGAGTGAGATGGAACATGGAACACCCCGAGATGGCTGCCAGTGTTTTCTTTATGTGCACCAAAGAAAAGAATCCAAAGGCAGCGCTGCTAGGCTGCCAGCTCAAAACTTCCCACTGAAAAAGAAAATGTTCTGCATTTAAAATGACTGCACACTGATGCTTTTTTTTATGTTTTCAATATTACCCAGTTTGTTCCAGTAAGACACATTCATGTGCACCCATATGAAGGGTGTACACCAGCGAATGAAGGCATTCCACACTGAATGACATGTTGTGTCAGGCAAAATCTATGAAAGAGCAGAGAACTT
The DNA here is from genome assembly GCF_040938575.1 of Ambystoma mexicanum. Classification (NCBI taxonomy): domain Eukaryota; kingdom Metazoa; phylum Chordata; class Amphibia; order Caudata; family Ambystomatidae; genus Ambystoma; species Ambystoma mexicanum. Next base: position 340,194,558 of record NC_090927.1, read on the forward strand.
CACTCCAAGCCATATGGAAAATGCTTTACTTTTTGCAACAAAATAACCCAGACAAAGCTTTCACAAGAAGCCCTTTCTCTCTTTGCTTCTATCAGTTTCATGGGACCCTTGCCTTGGCCAGATTCCTGTGTAGTAGAAACTGACTAGGGCTATAAATAATGTTCAGGATCTATATGGGAGAAAAACTGCATTCGAAAGTTACATCCCAGCAGAATGAACGTGTAAAATGGTGTTTTTGCCAAACTATAAAATGTCTTTTAAAAAAGTGAAATGTTAAACTAAGGCTTGATGCTTGCATAGATATGTGATTGGGGTTTGCTTTAAACATATACCTATTATTTATTTCTAATTTTTGGTTAAGGGAAAAATAAATAAATAAATAAATAAATAAATAAATAAATAAATAAATACATACATACATACATACAATTACTGTGAGGCCAGCTTCAGGTTTGACAGGCCCTGGATTCACAAAGTCCTGCCTTTCCTAGGAACAGAATCTTCTGCCCCCGAGTGGACCATCCCCCTGGAAACTATGAATGGGCAAGGGGGAGAATGTAACACCCTTGTCAGATGAAGCGGCATTCTGCAGCCAAAAGACAATGGACTTCCTGCACACATAGGTGAGAAGTCCTGGTGACACCTCCTCTCAACTCAAACTGAAGGGCTTCAAAGACAAATCGAGGGCAACACTGGACTAAGGCTGACTAGAGCCTGACATTTGGCTGTGGGTTGGAAGGAATGCCCGTATTTGGAAGACAAAGCCAGTCCACATGGGTCAAAAGACTGTTCTTATTTAATAAACTTTAAGACTTGTATCTCTGAAACCTGGAAACACAGTAGTGACATTTTAACAGTTTGAATGTAATTTTCGTGCCAATAGACTAAGACGTGTAGCTTTCCTTAGCAGGTTGGAGACGCAAACACCAGAAAATGTCATTCATGGGAAAAGTATACATGGGGCAGGTTTGAAAATTAATGAAAACATGCCCTGTGATAATCTGTATACCTATATAAAATTGTAGAATTTTAGGTGGAACGAATTCCACAAAAAAATTGCAAAAGATTATTGGAAGGACTAAACAACATTGTACAAACTTGGGAGTTGGAATGCCATGTTCTGTGTCAAATATTGAATCTGCCTATGTGATTTTCAAAAGCGTTTCAATTGTAAAAAGGTGCAATTTTGTGTCATAACTGATTTTGGCAAAAGTAACTGTGGGATGGCTCTGTACCTCATAAAAACACACCCCATAAAACTGAGTCCCCTCCTTCAGTCCAATCTGCTTCCAGGGAGGAGGCAACATTACAGGGTGACCTATCTGAGTCTTAGAGGTAGTTCTAGCTTAGTTCTGCCCCATAGTAAAATCCTGCAATGTCATGCTCCTTATATAAAGGGGAGGTATGGGGAGCTCTGGACACACACTCTCTTCTGACCTTTCCAGCTCCTGAGCATCCAGAGATCCATACATTGCATATTCCATTGCCAGGACAGGGGTAGCTGATCCAGACCCTCCTATCCAGGCAGAACCACCCTGCAGAACTCAAGCCCTACAAATATCCCCATAATCCAGGGAGAAAGGGGGAAAGGTGGCTAAATCCACGTTGGGATTCTCCAGTGCTACCTGCTCTGCCCCACTACCTGCTTTATCCAGCTGATGCACCTCGCTATCTACTGAGACCAGACCACGGTTGCCCACTGTCCCCTTCTAGGAGAGCCCGTCGATGTGTACCGTGACCAGCTCCTTGTCCCGATGTCCAGAAACCCGATTGGCTGACCAAAATACCCAATGCAAGTGATTATTGAAAGTTTAAACCCTTCCCCATAGCAAAACATATCCCATTTTGATACCTTGCCATTTGTTCCACCCTATAAGTAATCCCATAAGTATCCTAGTAACTTGTTAAAAGGTCAGACTCCTCTGTGCATTCTGTTTTTGATCTCCATGTGTTAGCCCCATACTTTCCCATCCTTTTAGTCCATTGCATAAGTCCTTACTCATATTTGGAATAAACTAATTAATTCCCACATAAAGAGACACGCTGCGTGTGGGGGTTGAGGGGTTAAGACTGCATCTTAACCTTTTTCACGGGCGGCGTTCCTGTGCAACAGATTCCTGTTTAAAAAACAATATTCCTTCCCCTTTAAGAATCTCATACTGTCATCCCTTCAGAGTTACCCTTTCACTTTCATATTATACCTGTGATGTGCATTTGTCCCTTAGCATCAAAACCGCATTACGATTTTGTCTGTTTAACCGATTTTTCTAGCTGCTTTGACATTTTTGAGCCCATGAAAATAAGCAATGCAATTTCTCCACGTGTGATTTGGCTGCACTGTGTTTTTTCTTCCCAAGTCAATTTTCTGAACTGTATGCCCATTGTTAGTCCATTGCCTTGTAATTTGCTAGTGTTCTTACATCTTTGATACTGCTATACTCATTTCTACCTCATTCATTCAACCGCACATGTGAAATAAGTACTTAGTAATTCCGAGTGCTGTTTTGCTCAATTTCAAAGGCTTTCAAATCCGATTTTGCCTCCCATGCAGAGGTGGAAGGTCGAATTTCAATTTCAATTCTGTTTGTTGCCTTGTATACCTGACTGCTTGCTACTTCTTTCTACCCACACAACATTCGGTTGACATGGGTTTGAGGGAGAGCTGTAGGGGGAAATACTACGTCTGATGCTATCAGAAAATACCTCCCAAAAATAATCTTGCCTGTATTCACTTGTGCATTATAGATCTGATGTTAGAAGGCCAAACTAAGTGTGTTCTATCATTTTACAGTGCAATTATCACCACACTGGTGATTGCTGCCCTATATTAAATTGTGTGATTTTCATTGAAATTTGAAAATCAATAAATATTGTATTATTACACACGAGCCTGTTTCATGGTCCATTGCGACCCACGGTATTTGTAAAGGGGGGTGTGAGACAGGTTGGGTGCCTTCTCAAATTGTATTTGTAATAAATAAAAGTATTTTGATTGTGAGGTGCATCCCCGGCCAGTATCAAAAGTCCTGGTCTGGAGTGTGACGCCCCTTTAGAATCCTTAACAGGATTGTCTGGTTAAATTAGTAGCTCTTATTTGGAGAAAGGCCCTAGGTTTGCCCATCTCTACACCCATCGTGCTAATGAGATATGAGTTAATGTTAAAATCAGTGAGGGCGAGAGAAAACTCAAGGTTACTGGCTCTGGTTTCCAAAACTGTATTCGCCTCGGAAATCTCAGTATATGGAAATGTAAGGTTGTTGATGGAGAAGATAATTAATATGACAATTAACAGCCTAGCAGAATATAGCCAGAGGGTACAGGCAGACTTAGATAACACCTTTTTATGACTTGTCAGGAAATCCGGGGATGATAAAACAGTCACTTTATAGAGTAGAATGCATTGTAACAATGAGTGAAATGCATGCTATGAGTTTATTGCAGTATCAAAATGTTGTACGCTTCCGTGATTGTGTCCATTGTCATCATTGTCGAGACATTAAAGAACCAGAAACATGGAAACATATGTGTCTATCTTTCTCTGCACTAATAGTTTTACAAATGTTATATTTTAAACAATTTGTATATAATGTTGATATGTGGATGGAGAAACCTTGTGGAGAAGGATTGTAGGGTTATCATCCCACTCTGTTGGATTAGCTGTGTGGGGATATATCGATAATCGAAAGTCTATAAGTACTGAGTTTAAATCCACTTTGGAATTCACATTGGAATCCTCATCCAAATGTTCTCTTGTTTATTGAATTGTTCTTATTATTAAAGCCAATATTGCTTTTTTAATTTTTTCTTAGTTTTCTTATTTAATTTTTAGTAGTGCAATGAAATATTATTGTTTGAAGTTTAATGTTTTATCTTGATGTTATTTTTATCTTGATCTTACATTTTTCTAAAGTTTGCAATGTTATAACAATATGCGCACAAAATAATAGTTGACCCTTTGTGTCTGCATTTGTCATCATAAGGTACCCTTCACCGAAACAGAATCACTCTATAGCATTGAGCCCAGCCATTAGGCTACTTTCAGCAGAGCGATCAAGCCCCTAGAATGACATGTTTTCCTTCATGTGCCTAGGTTGCTGAAACACATGTCCGCTCCTTCGCAAAATACACAGGCACCATGGTAAATCCCTCAAGATGCACACTACTCAGCCATTGCAGTTCAGACATGTTGTAGAATACACTCTGCCTCATTATGTTGAAATGCCCCCACTCTGACACAGTGTGGTGGCCCATTTCCCAGAATGCCATATCTTGTGCAGAATACAAGCCTGCCTAGTGGACTACATGTCCCAGAGTGTTCTCTGCCTAGGAAGAATTGTGCCAGAGAACTAGATTTGTCCAAAAGCACACAGCCTCAAATTGAGTAGTAAAGTATATGTATGTATCCCTGAATTACTTCAGCTCACTTAATAAAAATGCCTCCATATGACTTTGGGTCCCATACACCAACTGGCCTCCATCAATACAAATGTTTGAATGGAGCAGGAGCATGTAAGATGTTTACATATGGTATATATATGTTAGATACATATTAAGTAGTCCATTGTTGTGATAATGTAACATTTAAAAAAAAATGTTCAAATATCTGTACTGCCAATGCTCTGGTTATCTGAGCTTGAGCACAGCTCAGTGCACCACTGTGCCCTGGGATTGGCATGCAGTGCCTACCCTCAGGACAGTTGATAATGAAAGATTTGATTTGCGTCTAGTGTTTCACTGTAGCGAGAAGGGAGTGATGCTGTTCCTTTTTCATTAAGGTGATTCAACAATGGGCAACACAGAAAAAATAAACATTTAGCAGTTGGCTTCCTGAGATGTGGGGTATCATTCCACATGACAGGATGACAAATGTCAATGACAAGCCGCATGTGCAGCAAGGATGTCAAACGGGATTCTGTTGTTGACTACTAACTGCAGCAGAGAGATCAAGAAGAACCAATAAGCAAGAGTCCCCCAGGGACAGGATGTGGAGGGACAGCTGTTTGTGGGGAACCTTACTCTGTGATAACTCTGCCTCTACACAATTGAAATGACAGGTGTTTCCGTGTGGAGCCGAGTCAATCTTGAGGAGGAAAGAGATGTTTCTGGGAAGCTGCACATCGGCTTTGGCAAATTTAAACCTTATACACAGTTTTATTACAGATAAATAGAGGTTTTCTTAAATCTTGTTAAATCAAACAACATTACAATACAATTTAATGACATTTAAAAAATCATATAAGTGAATACACTTTATAAAAAGTTATGTATCAGTTCATAATCATAAACCAACATCACTTAAACATTCTTTTCCATATAAAACAAGCAGCACCAATGTATACCAGATACTGTGCTGCATATTTAGAAGCCCAAAACGTATCAGAGACAATCATATGTAGATTGCTCACCAAATCATTGTAGCCCCTATAATAAAAGCTACTTTGTTTTTGACACATAGTGGGTAGATGTCGCAATGTGTCTACCTCATCTTCACAGTGGGCCATTTCCTACATTCATATGGAATGGCTCTCCATCCCCCAATATACTCATTACATGGAAGTATGTTAAAACGAATAAACATTATACATCTTTTAAAATCAGAATTCCCATATTTCAATAAATAATTACATGGCGTTTCTATGTCAAAACTTTGCATAGTGTAAAGTGCATATCTTTTTTTAGTACTTAAATAATCCAATGAGTTAATCAAATCCCAATCAGCAGCTTTCTTTTTCATTTGCAAGTTAAAACAGGGATCCTCATTGTTAGATAAAGGGACATTTAAATTAATACTCTGAAGAAAGGAGTTCACTGGCAATTGCAATTTTCCCATAAATACATTCTTGTGTCCTGAGCGTGTGGCGTTGGCTATAATCAGTCGTCGAAGTATACGAAAGAAAGTAGTGGAACTATGTTCCATGCTGGCCTGCCCTCGCTCCCCACAAACCCCATCAGCACATCCCCTCCTATGCGAAATCCAAACCCCCAAACAAACATACCCCCTGTAGTTTCTTCCAGAGTCTTTCGCGTTGACACAGTCAAATACACTGCTGTAGTATATGAAACACAGATATAAGCTACCTTCAACACATCGGAAGGTATCAAATATGAGGTAGCTTAGCGTAAACATGTTATCAAGAGTAGTTTATCCTGACCTGAATCCAGTTTGCTGGTAAAGGATGACATTTATTTAGCTTTTATGGATCTCTCCATGGCCTTCAACTTCGTGGAGATCGTGCATTTTATGGCCATTCCTTCAGGCCTATCAACATTATTAATCGCTCTCCAGCCCAATAACTTGACGTGTGTGCATTTCACCCAAGATGGACATTATGGTGTTTATGGGGTGGGACACAGTATACGTCAAGGGTGCATTTTTGTGCCACTGCTTTTTAATATTCATGTTGATTCTAATAATGATGTTTTAAAAGCAGTCACGTTAGATGTCCCCTGAATTTCAGGTATTAAATTCCCTATGCTAGGATATGTGGATGACACAATTTCAATAGCTAGGACCCCCAGAACCCCACAGAGTCAAATATCTCCACATACCAATTATATGTAAGACAGAGGGCTAGGAAAAAACACATCAATAACTATGAAATTAAGTTGGAATGACAAGATGATACAGTTACACAGTTACACAGATATACAATCGGGCACAACTGATTGATTGATTGATTGATTGAATGATTGAATGATTGATTGATAGGTCATGTATATAGTGCTCCTAGGCAAAACTGGCTCCCTATTGTTGATTACAAATGTGAATGTCATATATGAATTTCCTCAGAAAATATATTTTTTAAAAGAATATAATGACAAGTTTATAAGGTGAAAGAAAATTCAATTGCTCTATATGGGGCAGGCATTTGGGGCATTGATGGTTGTTATATTCTACAAACAATACATTTCTAAAGTGCCTCTTGACATGCCGAATTTTTCCTTCATCTTGTGTTGTGCGTTTAGAGCGTGTCAGACTTGTATTGAAGGTAAGATATGAAGTCTGCCAATACGTCTTTGGCTCAAAACCTGGTCTAATAGTAGGAATATGGTGCTCTCTTAATATTACACTGTCTAAGTTTAAAGGATAGTTCCGGGACTTTTTTTTTATTGTTCCTATGGTTCGGCCATGTGTTTTTAAGCATAAATCGGTAGATCGTAGAAAACTTTCCTATGGACCTTACCCGACTTTTTGTCCATTAACGCACTCGAAATCAGCCGCCATTTTCTGATAATCCTATCATTTCCCCCCATCGCCCTGGCTCACCTGCTTTTGCGGCACTAAATCAAATCCCCCGCCCCTGAGCCTGACATCAGCAGACGCGTACCGCCCATTTCCCAACGCCAAAGCACGTTTCGTGTCAACAATCGCTGCGCCTCAGCTAATGAAGTGTCGCCATGGAAATGGCAGGACGCCTCTTTCCTCAATAAGTATAAACACACCGTTTCACAACACACAGGAGCAGATTTTCGATTCCATTCCTCTCTCTGTGTTACTTTGAGTATTCTGTGACTCGTTTCTGTGCTCTGGTCAGCTACCTTCGCCGCTTCTAGGCCTTGTGAACACCTGTACCATCTCTGTAAATTATTTTACTTTCTTTACCACACAATGGCTACAATAATGCCGTATATGTACGAGCCCGAGTACACCGAGGAGGAACTACTGGAAAGGCAAGCACGCGGAAACGATGGGGATTCGGACGGCAGTTGGGAGGACCAGTCAATGGATGAAGAGCCTGGACCATGTCGCATGGACGGCGTCTCCACCTGGTGCACGTGCAATCGGTGCGAGCTAATGCCAACTGAGGAGGAGAACTGCTGCTGCCATGAAAATTCCGGGTGCTTGGCCTACATTTCGGAAGGCGAGCCAAGTCCGCAATGCATCACCGAGCTGCCAGAGTTCAGGGAAGCCTGCCTCTCACGGACCGTGTTGAGGATGATGATGGTGCTTATGCACGAACTTCGCGGCACTGTTCGTCCGCGTAATCCGAGTAACGAGTAAGTATACTCTGGTTGTGATGTCAGTGATGCCACTACTATGTCATGGTCGTCTCCCACATATAAAATTAAATCTACATATCATTCGAATGCATGTAAATTGGTTCCATATTGTGCATTTTCTAGATAGAATTTTTTTCAAAGCAGAATGACATTTTTTACCTGAATCGACAGTGATAAGAAAGTTTTGTCATTTTAATACAGTTTGCATCTTTCATTTTCACAGGTGGTACAGGCTTGTGGCCTATCGTTGCTTCACTTGGTGGCTTCACGGGAGGCTCGGACACCGCGTTCGGAGAGTAATACCTGCCTGTGCGGTACTTGCCATTAGACAACATTTCCCCAGCGACAGTGGACAATACTGCGGATTTTCCCTGGATGTGCTGCAACCGGAACTTTATAATGTGTAATGTTTATTATTTATGTTCAATTGAAATTAAGATCTAAAATAAAACCCAACATATATTTTAACAATGGTTGTTTTGATTTTTTAAATGAATCTGGTGTGTCTCCATTGAATAGTCTTCCTGTGCCTTGTCTTGTCACACCACATGTCTCGTTGAACCCATATGCAGCAGACATACATGCAGTTAGATGGCCTCTCCTTGGTGAGGCCCTGCGGCAAACGAGTCTTGTCTGCACGACCACCGCCCCAATCCACACCCCCCCCGCCCTATCAAAGGCAGTTCGCACCGGGGTACTTGCGCTGGCAAGTGGAGCTGTCAGGGAGCGATAAAGGCCAAGAGGTGCCAAAGACCATGTACACTTCAAAGTGGTCTATAGAGCATGGGTTGTTGTTCCCATGTCTACCTCCAGACCCCGTGTCTCCTGCCAAGCATCCCCCTCACGCTGGACGCCCCCCTGCAATCCACATAAGTGTGTCTCCATTCACGAGTCTTCCTGTGTCTTGTCTGCACGACCACCGCCCCAATCCACCCCCCGCCCTATCAAAGGCAGTTCGCACCGGGGTACTTGCGCTGGCAAGTTGAGCTGTCAGGGAGCGATAAAGGCCAAGAGGTGCCAAAGACCATGTACACTTCAAAGTGGTCTATAGAGCATGGGTTGTTGTTCCCATGTCTACCTCCAGACCCCGTGTCTCCTGCCAAGCATCCCCCTCACGCCGGACGCCCCCCTGCAATCCACATAAGTGTGTCTCCATTCACGAGTCTTCCTGTGTCTTGTCTGCACGACCACCGCCCCAATCCACCCCCCGCCCTATCAAAGGCAGTTCGCACCGGGGTACTTGCGCTGGCAAGTGGAGCTGTCAGGGAGCGATAAAGGCCAAGAGGTGCCAAAGACCATGTACACTTCAAAGTGGTCTATAGAGCATGGGTTGTTGTTCCCATGTCTACCTCCAGACCCCGTGTCTCCTGCCAAGCATCCCCCCCTCACGCTGGACGCCCCCCTGCAAACCGCATAATGCCACGACATATACACGTCATTCATTCACAAACACACCCCTGTTTCGAATCCTTTATAACCCACTTCATATTTCTAATGAGCACTTCTTTGCGCTTTGCTAGTCAACCCGTGAAGGTGCTGGTTATCTGCTCTTCGTCTCTGTGAACTTCCGTGACCACTTCGAGGAAACTCCTCAGTTTGCAACCTGTGAACTGCTCCCTGTTCTACGACAAGAAACTACTCTGATCCCTGCATCTAACTGTTTGTTCGTCAAGGTAAGGCCATGTACCATAATCATTTTGCGTCCAATTTCTTTTCGTTCAAGACAGTACATGCAAGGAACTAGTCACATGTTCTGAGTTTAGTCAAATTATTTTTCTATTTTTTTAAAGTTATTCAAATACTTATCCGCATGTGAATAACGTGTATAGTTACAAGAACCAAAACGAACCTTGCATTGAACCTTTTATGTGTCATTTAATTTTTTAACACATTGGTATTCATAGAGAATTGTTGATCTTTACTTTTCAGAACTTTCCACAATGCCTGCCTGTTCCATTGGCGGTTGCCCTTCGAAGACCCATAATAAATCTGAAGGTACTATAATGCATGTTTTCCCTAAGACAATAGATCAGATAAGAGAATGGGTCCGATATTGCGGATATCCACCGTCTGAGCTTGAAAGTAGAGTCCTAGAAGTCTTTGCGGACAAGAGGGGTGATCGATACCGCATCTGCAGCAGGCACTTTACCTCTGACATGTACTCCACATCATTGCTAATAAAGAAGAACACACCGCGAGCGAGGCGAAAATTGCTCTCAACCGCTATTCCCACTCTATTCGTCCACATCCCTCCACTGGTGAGTCAAGTTTACGTATTTATCTCTCGGCCTTGCGGTAGTGTGTAGCATTAGCTAACAATAATTTCCCCATTTATGTATCCACTCAATATGAAGGCGGAAGATTCTCCATCCGTGTCGTTATTGCAGTCATCAGCCACTTCAAGCGCCTATCGGGTAATCTTACTTGGCTATTCTGCCACTGACTTGTTTTAGGCATGTAAATCAATAGTTTTAATTTATCGTGTAATTATTTCACCTAATGGTACACCCTTGTACTCGTCCTCTAGTCTTTGTTTTCAGTTATAATTATTGTTATCCAAAATAATGCAAGTACTGTCTTTCAGGGAGATGCTGAGGAGTCCAACGTATTGACGACAACCGTTGATGTCACTCAGATGCTCGAGGTACGTTTCCGGACAGTTCCATCGATGGAGATCATCAGATCTTGCATTCTTGTAGCGTGATTGTTACACACAATGTTTCTTTCGTTTTTAGCCATTGATATGTCCTTCTGTCGTCGCCCTCCTATGTGTCTTCTTTTTTCAATATTGTGTTCATTACTAATGAAAGTCCTATGTTTCAGGGAGTCGATGGAGCATTAGTCCAAGAAGAAGGGGGAGCATGCAGTTACGGGTCGGCGCAACAGCTTGCAGAAGTGTGCACCGCAGTTACATCGTCCCTTGATGTTCTTATGCATTTCGAGGTATGGATACTGACAGTTCGATCAAGCGAAATCATATGACGTGATTACATCCGCTATACTTCCTTCTTTATTAACGCAAGTACAATGTTTCAGGGAGATGACGGAGCTTCTTCTACAAGAACATCACCCCTAGTAGTTGATGCAGATCTCTGGGTGGTGAAACTTCATACGATCAAGCAAATCGAATCATATTTAGATATCCATTATTTATTTTAGACAACTGATCATTTGTGCAGGTCTATTTAGATGAGCCGTTGACGCCTGCACAAAGTTTCTGTTCTTTTTATCAAAATCGAAAACCATACTAATGCAATTACTGTGTTTCAGGGAGTTACTGAAGCATCATCTTCAATAATATCATCAATGGAAGTCTATGAGGAGCCCGAGGTATGTATCTTGACAGTTCCATCTAACTAGATCAACTATGCGTGAATAATTGTCGTTTGAATGTTCTACACAAAGCGTTCATTCGTGTTTTGCTATTGAGATGTACGTGGGTATTGGTCCCCAAGTACATTTTGTGTTTTCAATATTATTATACATACTAATGAAAGTTCTATGTTTCAGGGAGTCGATGGAGCGTCAGTGCGTGATGGATGTGCTTATCATGAAAATATAGTCGTTGCAGCGCAAGAGGAAGTGGAGACATGCACACACGAGTCGGAGCAACAGCGTCCTGATGTTGAAGTTCGAGGCAAGAAAGTTTCAAAGAAAAGAAAGCAAAAGAAGGTTAGTGTCCTGGTCACTATATTATGTTGTTTTTCACTGTTAATAGTTCAATACTGTTAAGTTGTGTTTAAACTGAACATCCCTTTTCCAATCTGTCCTCTAGTTGCGAGTGGGTGTACGAACTAGATCTACACAGACAGTGAAGCGAACGAGAGATGTTGCTTGTCAAACCTTTTGGCAGGGACTTGAGACTGGAGATGCATCGTGCCAATGGGAAGAATATGAAGTGATTGACAACGGAGCTATACCACCACCAGCCATTGATAGTGAATGTCCTCCTGGTAGTTCGGATGCAGTCGGAGATCAATTTACAGAATCCACACCCGCAAAAACTAAGACCGCGAGAAAGTTGAAGAAATTGTTTTATTCACCCATCGCCGGAGAAGGAACAGATGTTGCAATGGAAGAGAATGAAGTGGACGACAATGAAACACCATCAATATCACTGAAAATAGCGGAAGACGATATCAGAGATTCTACCTTTCATGTGAGTGACATGTCCTCAACGTTACAGGCCGAACCAGCTGGGATGCAGAGTGACAGTATAAGGAAAGAGGGCAAATTCATTGTATTCGATAGTTGTTTGATTGATATTATTATTCGGTTGAAATGTGGGCATTCGGTAGGTGGGGAAGTATGTGGGGAGCCATTGATTAATGTGACTCGTGCAATTCAAAGCACTAACCTTAAAATACATGCCACCTGTACAAAATATCATCCTTTCTCATGGTCTGCACAACCCATGCTGGGACAACTGCCAGCAGGCAATCTACTTTGTGCAGCGGCTGCACTTTTTAGTGGTTCAAGTTTTAAAAAATTAGAGTCTTTCTTTCAGTTTGTGGGAATCCATTTCATTGCGAAAACTCAGTTCTACAAATACCAAACCGATTATCTATTTCCAGCCATTAGCGAAGCTTGGAGAATGGAAAAAATGTCTATTGATAGTACATTCGCGGGCAAACGGTTCAGGCTAGCCGGTGATGGACAGTGCGACAGCCCAGGATTTTCAGCCAAGTACTGCACCTACCACTTTCAGGACATGGAAAGTAAGAAAATTGTGAGTTCGGTGGTCGTGCAGGTGTCACAAACTACATCCTCAGTGGCCATGGAGAAAGTTGGCTTTGTAGCATCATTGCAAAAACTACAATCGCGGGGAATGGTGATCGACCTGATAGCCACGGACAGACACGTTTCAATTGCCAAGACAATGAGAGAAGAGTACAAAAATATAAATCACCAATTTGACGTTTGGCATCTTGCAAAAACAATCAATAAAAACATGTCTGCTGCAGGTAAAAAAAAAGAAATGCAAGGTATTTCACAGTGGTCCAAGTCAATCAGCAACCATCTTTGGTGGAGCTCAAAAACATGTGGAGGGTCGTTGGAAATTCTACAGGAAAAATGGCGGTCAGTAATGCTACACTGTACCAACGTTCACCGTTGGAACACAAACCAACATTTCCACAATTGTAAACATGGCCATTTGTCCACAGAGGAGGCACGGAAGAAGAAGTGGTTGATTCCTTCATCACCCACTCACAAAGCCATTGAAAAGATTGTATTTGATAAAACTATAACAAGAGATTTGAGGGGACTCACGGAATTCTGCCACACAGGAGATTTGGAGGTGTTCCACAATATGTGCCTAAAGTACAGGCCAAAACGATTGCATTTTGGCATGGAGGGCATGATAAATCGGACTCTTCTAGCGGTCTTGGCACATAACCATAATGTTGGCCGTCAACAAAGTAGGACGACCGGAACTTTAGGGACGCTTCGCTACAATAAGGCCTTCACTAAAATAAGTAAACAATGGGTGATCAAACCAGTGTTTGAGGATATGCAATATGAGTTTATTGAGAGACTTATTGTTGACGTCCTAGATAGGCACATAAATGGAGTTGTGAACGAACCTGTGCAGGGGACAACTGCATTGCCACCCAACATTGCCTCTGTCCCATGTCCACCTAAAGAAGAGCTCATTGAGAAATACACATCACGGTTTAAATGATTGTAATTTGATTGTCTGTTCTCTCGAGTCTCCTCATGTCGCAGGCCCATTGAATATGTGTATCTATGTAATGTGTAAATAAAAGTGATTGCTCAGTGTACATGCAATGTGTCTATCCAACCAAACAGTAATATAAATCATTTTTCAAAAAATATAGAATGTCTCTGTATTTATGGTTCTCTGGGGCTGCAAAGATGGAAATGCAAAGATGGAGTGTAAATTTCAAGTCCTGTGAGATGGCCTTACACTGAATGTAGCTAACTAGGAATGTGTGCTCGTTCAAAGTGAAGGTCAGCTGCTTTGATTTTTTGCTCGGGTGCCGGAATGGCCCACGACTCAGTATAAGGTTCTTTTGTTATTTGACCTTGACAGGCCGGGACCATCCCGAAAGACTTCTTTTTGGGGGTGTGGGGCAATAACGTAAGAAACGATAATGAATATAATTTCAGAAACGAAAGCCATTTCATGTTCGTTCATTAGAAGAAATAACGTCGGCATAGAAGGAGTGGTATTTCGGGGCTGCCCTACGCACAGACACAATGGAAAATGCAAATATAATGTAAGTAACTCTTTAGATGAGTTTATACCGCAATTTAATTACTATACAGTAGCTTTAAAGACGGGTTAAGTTGTACTTGTTCGTTCTATGTGGCATATTGTTTTGTACCGCGCACTATCTTGAGGAGAACCATCTCCTTTTACGGAAGCACCTCAAAACCTTCCTCTTTGCTTCTGCTTTCTCTCTCCCTCTCCCCTGCTACAACTGGTCCACTGTCTGCGACCTCGGTCCTGGGCCCTTCCACTCTCCACCTGCACTGCCTCCCTGTCAACCCCTGCACTGGGGGACTGTCTCAGTATCCTACAGCCCCCCCTTGACGTATAATACCCAGTTGCACTGTCCTAGCTATGAAATAATTTCCCGACCTAATATATAAAATGAATAATTTTAATAAAGATCTGATGGTGAGACTAATTTCATTTTTTATGTTTGTCAAACAGGTACATCATCCATTATTGTCTGTGTCACGAGTACCAGACACCGGCAGATGGGTTTTTCAACCGCCAGTTGCTTCTCCGCGTGAACAACGTTACCACCCTGATCATTTTATGGGACGATCGCCAAGTACAAGTATGCCCTTACGCGGTACTAACGGCTAGATGCAACATACAGACCGTTGTGGTGGCCTAGTGCCTCGTTGTTGGAACAGCCATGCGTTTATCAGTGCGACCGCTGAATATTCAAATCGCTGAATATTCTCAAAACATTTGATGTCAAATAAATGTACTTTGCCAAATGTACAATCTTGCCGTTTGCTTTTAAACCACAGTTTCATATTCCGAATTGTGGCGCTGTATTGTGAGATGATCTAAGACCCTGTGTACAGCAAAGGAACATCGTGTGCCTCAAAAACGAACTTTTTGGAACGTGAGCAAATAAAAATGCAAATCGCTGAATATTCTCAAAACATTTGATGTCAAATAAATGTACTTTACCAAATTTACAATCTTGCGGTTTAATTTAAAAGTACAGTTTCATATTCCCAATTGTGGCGCGCTGTGTTGTGTGAGCTCATCTGTGTTGATTTCCTGGTTCTGTGTGGAGTCGCGTAGAAGACGCCTGGGCGCGTTTGCCTATGCAGCTCAGTCACGTCACGGATAGAGGCGGGGAATATGAATGTTTTGATCAAGTCTGTTTCAGGGGCGGGGGATTTGATTTAGTGCCGCAAAAGCAGGTGAGCCAGGGCGATGGGGGGAAATGATAGGATTATCAGAAAATGGCGGCTGATTTCAAGTGCGTTAATGGACGAAAAGTCGGGTAAGGTCCATAGGAAAGTTTTCTACGATCTACCGATTTATGCTTAAAAACACATGGCCGAACCATAGGAACAATAAAAAAAAAGTCTCGGAACTATCCTTTAAGTGATAACTATTTGAAGATCCCAAGGATAAGAACTGTAAGGTTTCTTGTGATAGGTTGTACTGGTTGAAGAGATTGAGGCTTAACATGTTACCACTGAAAACAGCCACAGGTCTTTGTACAAAATCAGAAATATTTGAGGAATTGTGTGCTTGCTGCAATAATGCGGTTTAAACGGCAACGCACTTTCTTTTGCTTTGTCCTAATTATTACGTCATCCGTTCTCGCACTATGAAACTGATGTTAACAATCTCAGGTAATTGCCAATCGTGAGCTGCTTTAATGTGCTTGAAAATGTTGAAATAACCACATGCTGCCTGCGCAGTTGTAGTATATTTTTGTGAAGGCTTGGAGACTTCACAAAAGACTTATGAATGATGCTTCACCTGTGATCTCATATCGGTGGCACAATGATTTTAGAATTGTATTGTCTACATTAGATACATTTATTTCATTGTTGTTTGTTGTGTGTTTGATGGGTTGATGTTGCTTTCCAAATAAACATAATTGATTTAGGAAAAATGGTTGCTTCTGTACAGCTGTACTTACAATGAATGTATGGATTTCTCGTCTGGAGTCTATCAAGATTACTTTTGTGTGTGCATTTTTTGTAGCAGGACATTTGCCACCTTGCATTACATTGGTTTATTTCTTATGCAGTTGTATTTTCAAAGTGTTGTGCAGAGTTTATAATCACTTTCTTCTCAATTATTTAGAACCCTTACAGGATCGAATAGTTTGCTGTAGATTTTGAACTAAAACGTCCTTTTGTTGGCAATGCACAATAAACAGAAATGCAAGTCTATGGCCCTCATTACAACACCTGCGGTAACCAATGGCGCTATTAGCACCATGGTTGCTGCCGGTATTGTAACGAGTCCGCCATGGTGCAATGGGGAATTACCACCCCATTCCAAGGTTGGTGGGGCGGTAATTCCCCATGCACCATTGGTCCTTCCCCATTCCCATTTTTGCCCCATAGGGCTCAATGGGAATGGGGAAGGCGGTAATTACGGTACCGCAAATTGCGGTACCGTAATTACCTTCAAGGTCCCTTTGCGGGTCCCTACTTTAACGGTTGGTCCAGACCAGCCGTTAAGGTCTGGAGCCGCAAAGGGACCTCGTAATTAGGCGCTAAGGGGTTAACGGCGCAGAAGCCTTTTACGGCGCCGTTAACCCCTTAGCGCCAGGGTCGTAATGAGGCCCTATATGTGTTGATGGGGAAAAGGAGCAAGGCCCCTTTAAGAGGGACGAACTGCAGCAGGAAGAGGAAGGGAAGGGGACAGAGAGAGGGACTTCACTTGTATGGGAAATATAGAGTTTCGTTTGTGCATGTAGGCATGAGTGGACCCCAACAACTGGAAATGAAGCGCCGGAACCCACATCACTAGAGGAGCCACGTGGCCCATCAAGGAGAGGGCTGCAGGTGGTGACCGAAGGAGGAGGCCAGACCATGAGGGAGATGGTGTCGCACCTGCCGGTGAGCAGGGAGGAACACGCAGCACCCCCCCATGAGGAGATCCAGTGTTCCAGTCAGACCAGAGAGGGCACTCCGGGGGAGGCCACAGCATCACCTGCTGCACAAGGAGGGACATGCCAGAGGAGGTACAGGAAGGCGCAGCAACACTTGCACAGGACCCAACAAACCCTGACATTGTGGTAAGGAGGACTGCCCGGGGGTGGCCAGGAGGTGTGGAAGGGAAGCCATAACCGTCAGACATGTGCTATGTGTAAAACAAAACCGGAGACACCTGCAACGTGCTACATTTCAAACGAGGCTGCGTAGTACCCATAACACCCGGCCTCGCGCCCTTTCCCACCCACCTGGGAAAGAAACGGATTGACTAGCAAGGGCACTGGTGTACGCCCACTATCACACTGCATCAGGGAGGCCGCACAATAGTTATCACACATGGCCCTCCCTAAAAAAAAAAAATTAACTGGGGGAGCGGAGCAAAGGAAAGAGATTGCACTGAGGGGGCCACATATTAGCAATCACACGTGGCCTCCATCACAGAAACAAGCCAATACCAGAAAGAAGAAGCACACAAATAAAAGGAAATAGACAGGAATGAAGGCAGCAGGAGGATACTTGGGAGAAGGGAACACACCCAAACTACACCGACCCCACACACAAGGAAAGCATGTGCCCAGTGCCATGTCAGCGGGAGCACCACCAGCAATAGATACAGGCTCACAAGCTGCCGGTGGGCCAATCCTCACATCAAGGCCACATTTCTATGGCGCCCCAACCCATTCACCCTACAGCTGCAACAGGACGAAGGCCAAAGGTGGGAAGAGTGGATGGAGGAATTTGAAGACTTTTTGAGAGCCGTGGGTGACCAGCAAGCACCCAACAAGATAGACATTTTTACGAATCTCACAGGAAAAGAGATCAAGGGAATCATAAACACCATTGTGCCCCAACAGAAAACAACATACCAATGCCTCAACCCAGCAGTTAACCGAAAGTTGATTGTCCTCCTCAACAGAGTTTATGAAAGATATACCTTCTACCAGTGAACACAACTACCACATGAGACAGTCGGCGAGTTCATTCTCCGACTCCAAAAGAAAATAACAGACTGCGATTTTGCTAACTTCAACGACGACAAAGCCATCAGGCTGAGAGTAATTGAAGGATGCATATCCTCGCAGTCCTGCAAACATCTGATGAAGAAACCCCTCCCAATACAAGAAATAGCAGACCTCACAAGGGTATATGAGAGGGTAGATGTGCAAGCAGCTGCCATGGAAAACCCGAAGAAGGCAGACACTGTCACTGTCCTTCTGCCACCAGCCCGCAAGGACAGACCAAATACGCCAGCCCACCGATTCGCCAAGAAACATGGAATTCTTATTGATGCCCCATAACAGAGACACAGTGCTACAAGTGCGGGTTTGAATTTCCACACAAGGGCCAATGCCCAGCCATTGGCCAGATGTGCATGCAATGTGGACAAGAGAATCACTTTCAAGCTATGTGGCGAGAGAAAACACTGACATATGCTACCAGCATATACGCCACCACCATTACCGGCACCGATGATGAGATACGACCCACCGAGAGGACACGTTGCATGACCATACCAGGAAAGAGACAGTGCGAGAACTCCCCCAAGCAGGAACACAGCGACATACCCCACCCAACAGGGGTTCATAAAAGCGGTGGAAAACCTGAATGTTGACTGGCCGGAAAACATTTTGACATGCCTGACTATGTCCCCACCTTGCAACCAAATCATGCAGAGCAACAAAGGCACAGGCAAGATTACATCACACATGAACCTTATGAAAACTCAGCAACAGAGGAAGAACTCTCGGCAGCAGGATCTTATTACAAATATGACAGGTACAGCGAGGAATACGTCTGATTGATATACACACCTCGGATGACAGTACAGTGCCAAAGTTCACAGTACAGATAGGAGGGCTGCACAATCAATTCATTATAGATACAGGAGCTACTGTTAACATGATTAATGAAAGAGCCTACAATGCTGCAGCGGACATATTTCAAGAAACAATCCAATGGATGATCTCACCCATCATGAATGCATTAAACTATAGCAATGATATACTTGTGTTTGGGATCACTCAAGAACAGCATGACGCCACGCTAAGATCAGTGTGTAACATCCTCCACAAGGCCAGCCTCACCCTCAATGAACCCAAGTGCACCATTAACAAACGGAGCCTATGCTTCTTTGGCCACATCTTCTCTGATCGCAAAATCATGGCCGACCTTGACGAGATAAGTGCCATCATCAATCTGGAGGCCCCCAAATGATGCCGCAGAGTTGCGCTCCTTCCTGGGAATGGCGGGATACTCTGTAAGTCGTTTCAACCCAGCACTCCACCTAAGTGAATTCCTAGCATGAGATGCCCAGCTGGAACCCTTTTTATATATTTTTATGTCAAAAGTTATTTTATTTCTGGATGATGTACCCTTATATAATGCTCCTCTCTTTGAATCCCCCCCGGTCTCACTGAACCAAGAAGTAGGTTGTTTTGCAAAGTTAAAAGATTTATTTGATAAATTAAAGAATATATATATATATATATATATATATATATATATATATATATATATATATATATATATATATATATCACACTTTTATGAATATGAACAATACATAGATATCACATTTATTAATATTTATACACTGATCAGCAATGGGTGAAATCACAACAATCAGCAATCTCTTTAATCAATAGGAGCATAGGTGATAAGAATAATGTAGCAGAGAATAACTTTGTGTGGGTTCTATGAAATGCAATGATATGAAATTAATGCAGCACAGAAATAAAACTTGATATGAATTCAATCAAAGACAATGTAATCACTCTTTCCCCCTGTTACTACTCAATCCCCCCTAATATGCAGTATGAAGAGATGGAATGAGGGCACACAGGTTTCAGGAATAAACAATAAACAATGAAGTTCAATCCCAATTCCCCAGCAAGCTTAGAGAGAACAGGAATGATTTTAAAACAGGTCATATGCTTTTGAATGTGATTTGTAGTGAATGGAAAAAATGCTAAAAATGACTTTAATTCACTAGATGGGTTTCAGAACTAGTGAGAGTCGCTTTGGATAGGTTTAGGTAGACACTAGCAATGATGTTGGAGTGACTAATAGATAGGAAGCTGAATTCAGAGATTGTATGCAAGAAATAGCAATTTTATATGGAATGAAATTGAGCCAAATGCAGAATTGCGGCAAACATTTCAGTGCGCGAGAAATGCGATTACAGAAAAAGTATAAGGAGTTTGAAAGCTGGGGATGTTAGCTTCAATTTGACATTTAAATTTCGTTCATAGCATGTACGGTTCAAAGGTTACAGAGGTTTTAGTAAAGGTTAATTTTTCAGAAAAGGGTCAAGATTTCAAATGAGATATGCACTGTTGAAGATTACAAACAAGGATTTCTTAACACTAAGGGGCTATGAAGATGCAAGATACCCAACGGTCAGCCACCA
Source organism: Ambystoma mexicanum (assembly GCF_040938575.1). NCBI lineage: Eukaryota > Metazoa > Chordata > Amphibia > Caudata > Ambystomatidae > Ambystoma > Ambystoma mexicanum. Next base: position 340,215,145 of record NC_090927.1, read on the forward strand.
GAACAGCGGCGCCTCCACTCTGACTTTTGACTGTCAAGACACTTGTCCTTCTTTAGCAAATATATTTAGCGCAATGATGATTTATCACTACAATTATCACAGGACTGTGTGGATGAGAGAAGGAGTCAGGATAGACAAAAGAGATTCTACAATGCAGTTCTGGATATGTTGGAATGGGTTGGATAGGATTACTTAAAACTAAGAGATGGCTATGGACGTCAGGATCTGGTCAAGGGTTTTGGACTGGAATCTGCTAGCCACCGGACAGGATTCAGGCGCTTGGTTCTGCTCTCAGCAAGCCACTCTGGTCTGCACGGCCTACTGGACTGGTTCTGATGGGTTGGTTCTGGAACCAGCTCTGCTCTACTGGTTTGGATCTCTAGGTCTTAGCGAGGGTTATTGGCAAGAAGCAGCCAAAACAGCACAGCCAGGCTGTTGAATTGGTTGGGCCCTGTGGAAGTTTGGGGTTAAAATCAGGTTGCAAGATTCTAAAGGTCAGCTGAGAAGGGTTCAGATTTTTGGATTGGGCCTTCTGCTTCAGGGTTCTGGAGTCTGGATTGTTCTGGAGTCTGGATAGTTCTGGATCTGGATGTCCTTCAGAGCACTTCACCAGTAGATCAGTGATGGGTGAATGTGTGTGTGTGTCCCTCTGTGCCCTCAACAGTCCCTATTTATGTATTTCTCAAGGGAGTGGGTAGGCTGATTATACTATGCCCAACCCTCTAAGAAGCCGATAGGTCAGAGAATTTCCTCTCCCCTGATTTGAGAAGCAACAGTGTGTCATGATGTGCCATGATGTGTCATGTTTATGGTCCAGGGAGAAAACTCTCCACTTTGTTTCTGTATAGTATATGTTATTTTTCACAAAAAGCATATTTATAATATCACTAATTTACTAATACTACATATTTACATCCCAAATTAAATAAGGCACGCATCCATCAAAGTCCCATCTTCTGGCGAGCTTCGGTTCACAAATGAAACTTTTTCGCGCTTTTGGTCGGTTACACAGTGTCAGTTCTGTACCAATATTTTCACATATGTGCACATACCATCTGGGAATAATCCTGTAAAGTTTCATATTTTTAACATTATTTCAACTGCTACAAAGTCCACATTTTGATAATTCTGTCTCTGAATATCACACAAGTTCCAGAGTAGTTTCTACTTGTGAGCAACATTTTCATTTTAATAACCTCTAAATTCCATATTTTTACCAGTTCAGCACACTTTTCTATAAGTCTTTTTCAAAAAGATATTATCTGTGCTTTCTGAATAAACAAAACTGCTTGTCTCCGCCTCCAAGGTCTTGGCTGGTCTAGAGAGCAGTCCCTGGCCTCTCTGACTTTGGCATCTGGTTTCAGCCTACACCCGAATTAGCATTTCCTTTGAGTCAAAGGGAGTCTTTTGTCTCCTAGCAGAGCAACCAGCCAAAGTGCTCCTCCCTTTTCCTTTCGCACCTCCCTGCCAGTTCCTTAGCCGAGAGCAGGGGAAACGATTCCTTTGTTTGGGAGAAGGTGTGGAATGTCTTTGAAGCCCAGTGTAGCTGGCTTTAACTTTTAACACAATGTTTAAAATTACATTTTTAACAAATATATCCACCAATCTCTTAATTCCAGCCTTTTTACTTACCTTGAATCGTGCTGCACAAAGTGAATTGGTTGTGTGTATTGTATTTTACGAATGATTTTAAATTAATAGAAGTAAAATGTTTTGCGAACAGATGGTCTAGAAATAAATGTACTTTTACTTTTTAAACCAAAAACCTTGAGTCAGTGTTTGCTTGAGTCACAGTAATTGTAGTCCTTTGTGTAATCTCTACTACTGCTCATATCCTCTTGAGATAAGTCTGGTTGCTCCACTACTGCTACCACTTTAACAGTGTAGTACAGGCTTGTACCAAAGGTGAACTTGTATTACCACTTGTAGTCTTAATTGTGTCTAGTGGTCCATAAGGGCACTGCATATGATTCTGCCTAACACTGCCCACAGAGACAAGATTTGCAAAGTCCCTCCCAAGTCAACGTGGTTGACAGGCAAACACCCACCTGCAACACTCAGCAAGAAGGAACAGCAACAAGTCTGACAGGGAGTCGTCCTAGAAAAACACAATCTGTTGGTTATAGACAACGACAGGGCATCTCCTGGGAGGAGGTCTCCTTCATAGGTAGATAGGAAGGGAGGAGCTGTGGTAATTAATTAATGCATTAGAAGCTTTTACAGGAAGTGGGATTCGCTTCATATAGTGAGGAATGAATGAGAAGGATGGGTGTGGGGGTACTATGATAGCAGTTTTTGTACACCGTGGTAAGCCCTGGTTAATTCCACGAGGTGCCCATGGGTCTGACAATAAGTTTCTAAAAATTGACTTTGAACCACCTAAATATGAATATTAACTTTTGTACAATATTAATGTACCCACTGGAGGTGCAGTGCTGGGATTCCATACTTATTTCATGTGATTTCTGCCATTCTTTTTCTTCCTACATCTTGCCTCATGTTGTTTGTTGGCCTTCCCAACATGGCTGTATTATTTTCACTTTACCTTGATGCTGCCTGGCTTGGCTCAGTTCCCCCCTCCCATTGGTTGCAATTTGGCCCATAAGCCAATCGGAGCAACTGGGTGGCAGGAGCCGGCCTTCACTAACTAAGGCCCACAATGATGCCCTGTCTAACCCTGTCCACAATGGTATGTCGCAATTCCCACCGTGTGTGTGAAAGTGACCCCCGCTTACCCTCTTGCAGCCTGTGTGTGTGAAAGTGCCCCCCTGCTGACTCCCTTGAACCCATTGTGCCTGTAAATGAGACCCGCCCACCCCCTGCCCCTCCTTGTTGTGGACAGTGCCCCTCGGCCACCCCTTGCCCCGTGAGTCTGAAAGTGCCCCCCGCCGAACCCCTTGGCCCCTGCATGTCTGAATTTTCCCCTTTCCCACCCCTCTGCCCCCGTATGTGTGAAAATGCCCCCCGCCCAACCCCTTGCCACCTTTGTTGTGTGACTGTGCTCCTCGCCCACCTCCCCTTTCCCCCATGACTCTGAAAGAGCCCCCACCCATCCTTTTGACCCTGTGTGTCTGAAAGTCCCACCTTCCCAACCCCTGCCCCCTGTGTGTGTGAAAGCACCTACCACCTTGCCCCCTGTATGTTTGAATGTGCCCACTCCCTTGCCCCTGTGTGTGAATTTACCCCACGCCTACCTCCTTTCCCCTTGCGTGTGTGAAAGTGCACCCCCTCTCACCCGCTTGTACCTGTGTGTGTGAAAGTGCCCTCCTCCTACCCCCCTGCACCCTAACTTGTCTCTCAGCCCCTCCCCAATTTCCCTGCCCCCTGTGATTGTCTCAGTTGCCCCTTATTCCCCTGAACCTTCCCCTCCTCCTGTTAAAGTCTGGTAATACCCCAATTGCCGTCAGGCATAGGAATAGTAGCTGCCTGCCTTTTACAGCCCCCCACCGTTACCCCTCCCCCCTTTTCCCTTCTCCTATCAAAGTCTGGCATTACCCCAATTGCCATCTGGCACAGTAATCATAACCGCTCGGCTTTTACCACCACTTTTCCCCTCTTCCACACCCCCTCTCCTTCACCCCCTCCTCCTGTCTTGCAGCCACCTTTCCCCACTCATAGTACTTACTCCTATCATTTGTCCCATGACCTCTGATAGCAGCTCGTCTGTCCCCCCTTTCCCTCTTGTCCTCTCCTCCCACACCCCCCTAGACTACTCTGAATCATCGTCTGACCTCCTGTGATAGTCTCCTCTTTGTTCCCTCTCCTCCTCACTCTCTCCACTCCCCACCTCTTCCCCTTGTCCCTCCTCTTGTTACTCTTGCACTACAACAATTGTTGTCAGGCATAGTAATGTTACTGCTTGTTTGTCTCCTTCTTCCCTTCCCTTTTTCTCTCCCTAATTGTTCTTTGCACTTGCACTATGTGAGACCTGTAAGAATGTGAATGTATTCTCCCATGTTCCCTCCCTCCTTAAAGCGCTTTGAAACACATTGTGTATAGGTGCTATACAAATAAACAATCAATATCAATATCAAAGTTTCATGTCAGTAAGCAGGGATGTTGTGTGGGTTACCAGTATGTCCCAAAGTTATTCTTTCCCTGCTGTCTCCTAGATGTTCCACCATAATCTATATATATTTGTGAAAGTGTGTTTGTATGTTTGGGGTTTGCTCCAGCCCCATAACAGTTGGTGGGCTGAAAGTTTGGCCCAAGGTTGGCATACCAGTCTGGGGTGTACTGGTGATAGTGAAATCTGACCAACCCCACCCATTTGCACTGCACCAGGCGGTGAAGAGGAAGTGCCAAATATCAGCCACAACCCAACCACCAACTTCGAAGTGCCAGGAACTTTGGCGCCAAAATATCTGAAGTATGAAGAACAGATAAACCAGCAGAGAGCCGCAGTTGGGCTCTGCCCAGTGCCTATTGGAAGAACAGCACCTATTGAAGTACCAGCACCTAAGCAAACCTGGACAGCAAGGTACCCACTGAGAAATCCATACCTACACAAACGACAAATGGACGGTTGTCAGAATGGAATACCCGAAGAAGCCAAGAAGATACTAAAGAAGATGACTGGTGACGTCATGAGAAATCGCACTGACGCACATATACGAATATAATGACCTAAGAATGCTGATAAAGAGACAAAATACCATGGATAAGTGACATCTTGGGCCTAAGGTGAAACAGGTGATTTCAAGGTGAATAGACTTATGCCATATGCACGATGAAGACAATTAGCCAGTTTAAACATGTACATACACAGGGAACCGCAAGAAGCAAAGCAATCGTGAAAGCTTGCTTATGCTTAATAGTAAAATAGATCACGACAAGCTTCAACTATACATATCTACTTCAAAAACACTTTATAGATGAGTGAAAATGCACTATGCACATGAGCAGAATCGAATCAAGGTTACTAAATGTCTCAAGAGGAGAGGGCCTCAGCTAACAATTCAAGAATTAAAGACGGAGAGAAATCCTGCTGAAGGTAATCATGCAAGGAAGCCAAGGTCGTGTAAGACTGGAATAGACTAGCAATGCCTATGATTTAAGAGAAGAATAACAAGAGTCTCCTGTTGAGCAAGGTCGAGATAAGCCGCAGATGGTAAACGACTGACAGAAGTAAATCAAATACACAAAATTACAAGAAGAAGAGGCCTATTTTACGGTGTCCTAGTCACGTGGCAAGGCAGGCCGAAAGGGATGAGACTTTCACACCTACGCATGGAGCCTTATTGTACCCATCCTCCTTAACTTTCTCAGACCAAGAGGCAGACTCAAAGCCAAACTACAAGGCAGTAATTGACACAAGGCCACTGAGGTGATGAATGGCTGTAACATAAATTGGAGGGAAGTTGGGGTACAGACTTACTCCCTGCACCTGGCCTCATTATTCTGCATGCTGCTAAGCGCAAGTGGAAAAGTATGTGTGGGCTCAATGCTAACCCAATCATAGTGGACAATGTAATCTAGGGTCCTACAGAGAGTAGAGCCAATGGGACGTCATACTTTTTGTGACGTTTACAGTGGCCAGTTTCAAGGAAGGGCTTAGTTGCCCCAACTGACAGTAGTATCCAATCCCCTCTCCCCGTTACCATATACAGATATAGTACCTATATTAAAGTTACCTTCCTATAACCAATCGAGTTGCATGTTAGGGTTTTAAGATTACACGTCAATGATGACGAGTTTTTGGTATAAATGATGTTGTTTTTCTGAAATTAATTGGAGTTTAAGCAAGAAGGAAGATCGAGCCGTTGATGATGTTCATCGAACTCCCTGTTTTCTGTACTTGTCATTAAACAGACTGCCTTTGCCAAACTATTGAGTTGTCATTATTATTTGATGCAAGAGTATGAATCTGCATCCCCATCTATCTCGAGGGTGCTGCTGCTCATCTTAAAGGGCTGTTTGGAGACCCCCAGTTTTTTGGGCCGACTGGGGTCCATCCAGTTCACTTGGTAGCAGAGATTAGATGGTTAGATTAGATAAAACACCCATTGGCCATCGACATAAGTAACTTCGGGTCCTCAGCAATATCACAAGTCCTTTGCCATCCGGGTGAAAGAACGAGAAGCTCCCCGTAGATAGTGATTAGTGTAATCGAAAACCCTGCAGGTTATGTCTGAAGGAGCCTTCGCTTTCCCACCAAGAATCCCTTCCCACTTCTACGAGCAGCTGATCGGACGAGCAGCACGGAAAGGTGGTAACGAAGGCGGTGATCCCGAGCGTCAGGAGAGGAAAAAAATGCAAACGGTGAGTAAAAAATACTGAATGCTTTGACAAAAAGTTACAGGCCTTGAAACAAGTAAAGGGAAGGTAACGGAGGGAGGTGGGACAAAAAAATAACATCAGAGTAAGAGTATAATGTATATATAAAGGGGAAAATATTGAATCGAGGGTGGCCTGGCAATAGAGAGAGATACCGGGAGTGACCGAGGTAGAAGAGAGTATACGCCCGGGTTCCTAGGTTTTAAAGAGTGCTGGAAGAAGCTTTCATTTAAGGTCCTGAATTGAAAGGACGACGTAGACGACCAGAATCGATTAAAGACGATCTGAAAGTAATTAGCTTAAATTTCATGTCGGAATACAATTAGGGTAAAATGCATCTGAGGAATCAGATGGCATGAGATTTGTGTATCCGGCCGGAGTCTGTCTTGTCTGTTTCATGTTTTTGTCTGTATCGTTGGAAGGTAAAAACCTTTAAAAGGTAGCATGAAAATTCCACAAGTGTGGTAATGTGATGTTGCATGGCAGGTATTGATGGCTGTAGTTGACAAAAGTAAAAGTGAAATTTTGTGTTGAGAAAAAAAAAACAGGATTGGAGATTATATTGTTGATTTTGGTTGTGAAACATAAAAAATAATAAAGTGTTGAATGGAGGAGAAACTAAATAGGTTAAGCATGGAAGACATTACCCCACTGGCGCACATGTGCAAACAGCTGCCAAAGCATGCACCTAAGCTTAAACAGTACAGTGAAGAATGGGTTAAAGGAACCGCAAACAAAATGTTTATGCCATGGCCCCAAGGTGGCTGGCTATCCAAAATGGTCCTACAGCACATGACAACTTATTTGCATGCCACATACACAGGTAAAAAGTTAGACAAACGCGTAGCTAGTTTAGAGCTTTCGAAAATGTACCAACAAGAAAAGGAGGAGGAGCCACCGTTAGATTTGATACTGAATGTATGCACAGAGGGGGGTAAAGAGCCTTCTGCGCCACCCGCCCCGTCTGAAACAAAAAGCAAAGCTAGTAAAGATGAAGGATTATAACCGCTGAGGGAATTTAAAGCAGCCACGGGATATAGCAACCCGTCAAATGAGTCACCTCTGCAAAGTAGTGACGAAAGCCCAGAGAAGGACAGAGACAGAGATATTACCTCCAAAGTCCCGATCGACAACAAGAGGCGCGAAAAGGGGAAAGGAGACCAAGCACAAGCAAGTACATCTCTAGATATGGGAAGAGAGGAAAAGAGATAGAAGGGAGATGAGGATAGGATTGATGAGACGGCATTCGCACAGAATGGATGGATGGGAGGTCAAATTTTATTGAAACTCAATGGTAAAGGCATTGAGGATATGAGATAAAAGGGAGAACGGGATGAGTTAGAGAAAAAGGAAAAGGAATACCGATCAAGAAACAAAGGGGCTAAGAAAAAGGATAGACAGAAACGAGAGCAGCTGTATCATGATGCACGGGTCAGGTGACAGGAAAAGGCTGAAGAACAGAGAAAACGCGATCACAAGCAGAGAACAGCTGATGATCGAGATAGAATAGAACAAAGGAGAATAGAAGAAGAAGAGCAAAAAATACGGAAGAAGAGAATAAAAAGTCTAAGGGATGAGGAAATGCAAAGGGCAAATGAACGAAGAGATGCGAGGAAGCAAGAAGAAGATAGGGTCAGAGAGGAAGCGAGGAAGCGTAGAGAGTTTGATGACAACATAGAACGTAATCAAAGACAGAGAGCACAGGATCTTCAATATCTGGAAAGAGAGGTTATAAAACCTGATCCAGTGGTAGGCTGGGAAGATATAGAAGAATTCTTCCCTGAGTACGATTCAGTACCAGGCATGTCTATTGCAAATATCGAAGATTACTTCGACACCAGAAGCGTCGTAGAGACGATTTATAGAATATATGACGAGATGGGGCTAGAAAGAGTACCCCAAAGGGAAGAAGAGGATGAGCGTCTGGAGGGCACTCAGTTGTACGATACTGAGGATGCCTCACGAAGTACCAGAAATGGAGAGCTGTCCATAGATAGGCTGACCCTAACCAGAAATGAGGAGGAAGAGAGAAGTTGCACGAGGTGGGCACAGACAATATCGGATGCAGAAAGAGAAGAATGTGAAGAAAGAAGACGCGAAAAACGCTTCTCTAGGGGAAAGGGAGTAAGATGGTCAGATCCTAGTGGGTCTACACCTAAGGCATCAGAGTCAGCCGCACAATCAGATCGGCATGAAGAAGTATCATACAGTCAGAGGAGGGTGTCTCCACCGCCCTATGTGAATAGACTAAGGACATTGCCAGGTAGACGGCGATGCAGGTATATTACCCTTGCGGTAGACAGAAAAATGATGAGAGAGGAAAAGGAGTGTCATGTGTCACAGTTCCCTTTACTAGAAAAGGGAGGAACGAGACCGCAATATATACCTTGGCCTCACATGGATAGAGAAAACCTGAAAAATAAGCTCCCAATGTTGACATCAGGAGCCAGAAAATGGATACATGAGTTAGAAAAAATGACAGGAGGGAACACATTAGCTATAGGGGATATAAAGGGTCTTTTAATCGCCATAATTGGTGATAGAGCTGATGATGTGTGGACACATGCAGGTTACCCAGGGGTGACCAAAGTTAATCCTGCGCATGACGGAGCGCTGTTTAACAATTGCAGAACCGCGGTATTGAAAGCGCTTCGAGTGCTATACCCGGACACTTCTGATGTGGGAGCTATAATGACACGTAAAATGAAAGAGTCAGATGATTTGTTGCTTTACATTCAGAATTTCCAAGACGCCTGGGTGCTGGAAACTCGTGAATCTTGGGGGAAATCTATACCCATGTTTAACCATATATTATGCCAAGGGCTGCCAGAACAGATACCGAAACAGCTCAAGAAATTGGTAGGGATTGAGGCTAAGCCATGGTGTGAAATACAGTTGACCATCGTGCTCTATTGCAGGCTGCTGCACAAGAAGAATCGCAAAAAAGATGTTGCACGAAAAGGTGAAGAGGCTAACTTGGTGCAGAAAGAATTATCTAAGTAGGCCATTGAGGGGGCAATGATAACTAATACAGATGGATCTAACACGCAGCAGATCAAAAATCGAAGGCAGTTTGATCAAAGCAATAACGGGCTTTACCCAAGGGGAAGAGGTTTTTGAGGTAGAGGATGGCAGAGTAATCAGGGAGGTTTTCAAAACAATCAAGGAGGTTTTCAAAATATGCAAAGTGGAAACCAGGACATGCAAAATGGGCAAATAAGCAGACCACCGCCAATATGTTGGATGTGTGGAATGACAGGGCATCTAGCACGCACATGCAGAAGTCAAGGCATGGTGTTAAACAACCAATTCACAAGAGGAGGGATGATGAATCCACCTGCATTCTCACAGCAGGGTGGAAATGGAGTTGCACAAAATCACACAGTGCAGCAGCAAGCGCCGAGAGTTTGCAGCCACTGCAGAATGTAACCCATTTTCCACAGGGACAGTCTCAACAGTCACCAATGCAACTGTCACAAACAACAGGTACAGGACAGATACTGAATTCAAGAATAAGAGATGCCACAAGTGAAGGGGGAAATCCATTCACTCAGAATGGAACAAGATTATATATGGACTAGGACAGCTCACTGGGAGACCTGACGTGTTCTATCCTATCAGTGACACCGAACCCTCACGAGGAACCAAGGGTAGATGTCTGTATAGGGGATAAAGAATATTCTTTCTTAGTTGACACGGTTACAACATGCTCGTGTATACATGAAGGCACATTTTCTTTGTCCGGCGATGTTATAATTACTCAGGGCTTCACAGGAGCAACAAGTCGAGTTCCTTTTATGAAAGAACTTCCAGTTTCCATAGGAGATTGTGAAAAGAACATGCCACTGCTATATTCAAGGCATACACAGGTGAATATATTGGGACGAGACCTAATGACAAAGTTAAACATGACAGGGCATAGTATGTTCAACTCCAGGAATGCATTATTTAAGCAGGGCAAAGGGCTATGAGAGCTCTTCTATGGAACCAGAAATGTTTGCATATGGAGTGCATATATTAATGTCATGGCTATCAGGCCTTGCAGACAAAACCCTGAGAACCCCAGGTGAGTTTTTATTCAGACCAAGAATACCTAGGCATGAGGAAAATGGACAAGTGTTTCCCTTGACAATACAAACAGCCATAGTGCAAGGAGAAATGGCTTTGCTTGATGGTTGTAATGATGAAGGCAGACAATGGAGCGCAGTAATCGCCATTGGGGAAGGTTACGAATTGACAGACGTCACCGATGATGATCTATTTGAAGAACAAATAGATGAAGATGAAATGACAGTTGAGGTTAATCTCATTTATTGGGTGCAAATGATCAAAAGAGAGGTGCCACAGAGAATGATGCTGGCACAAAAGCGTCCTGAATATTTTGATGACGACATGACAAAGGTGCCTGTCTCAGTATGCACTACAGGCCCTTATGACGTAGGATTACTGAAAGGTGTTGGAGAAGTGAAGATTACATTGAAACCAGGAGCAATTTTACCAAAAGCACAACAGTATCCCATGTCTGGGGAAGCAGATGAAGGGATTTTTAAGGCAATTTCTGCCATGATGGAGCAGGGCATCTTAGTGACGTCAGAGTTGTCATGCAATACTTCGGTTTATCCGATAAAAAAATCAAAGGGAAGGTCTTGGCGTTTAATCCAAGATCTATGCCCGATAAACCAGATAGTCAAGACTGAGTTCCCTCTAGTCCCGAACCCATCCACGATCCTATGTAATATAACCGTTGAGGCAAGGTATTTCATGGTCATTTACTTGAAAAATGCATTTTTCTCAATCCCATTGCACAAAGACTCACAAGATTTGACATCATTTACTTTCAGACAAGTTCATCTGAAAACCACAAGGCTTCCTCAAGGGTATTGTGAGTCTCCTTCGATTTACAACAGGGTCCTGTTGATGGACTTAAGCAATATTGCATTAGAGAGTGTTGTCTTGCAATGCGTGGGTGACATTTTAATTTGCAGCACGACAGAGGAAAAGTGCAGACACAATTCTATTCAGCTATTGACTATACTGGCTGAGAAAGTATATAAAGTTGACAAAGAGAAGTTACAATATTGTCAACAAGAAGTGCTTTCTATAGGCCAGTCGATCTCACATGAGGGGAAAAGGGTACCCCTGAAAGAGCTGAAGCCATTTCAAAGACAGCCAAACCACACACGATAAATCAAATGCAGAGTTTTCTAGGATTATGTAACTATGTCAGGGCATGGGTCTTGGACTACAGCTCCTATACCATGCCCTTGTTACAAGCCTTGAAGAAAGCTAAGGCAAGGAAAGAAAAAATTGTGTGGACCGAGACCATGGAAGAAGTGTTTGTTGAACTAAAAAAGGTCATTTGCACGGCACCAGTTTTCGGGATTCCCAATTATGCAGATGAATTTTACCTGTTTTCACACACGAATGGCAGTGTTATGACAGCAGTACTCACACAGAAAACTACATTGGGGTACAAGCCCCTTGCATACTACAGTGGGAATTTAGACCCAGTAATGAGGGGTCACTTCCTGTGCGAACTAAGTTTTGCTGCCGAGGCATTCACCATAGAAAAGGCTACAACCAATATGATGGGATTCCCAATGACGTCATTTGTCGAGCACGCATTATTTGCCATTTTAGAGAAACCAAAATGCACATTGACATCTCAGAGAGCTTCTGCTTATGAAGTGGTCATATCAAATCCAAAATAGTTTGATGCAAAATAGTGAACCCTGCTATGTTTATAGCAGAGCCAGTCACTGAAGGAGAGCCGATACATGATTGCACGAACTATGAAGAATTTTATGATTAGATTCCCAGAGTGAAAGAAAATGCATTGGCTGAAGGTGAAATCGTCTTCATTGATGGTTCTTCAAGGATCAATCAAAATGATGGACAGAGATATACAGGCACCGCTGTGATGAAGTACATGGCAAATGGGGAATTTTGAGTACTCATTAGTGCACGATTGCCCTCACATTATTCCGCACAAGCTACAGAATTATTGGCGTTGATACTCGCACTCGAAAATCACGCAAACCAGGAACTGATGGTGTACAGTGACTCCGCCTAATTGACGTCAACAGTGCACGCAGGCCCAGTGTGCTGGAAAAGGAAGGGCTACCTCCAAGCAGATGGCACGCCAGTACAGCATGCAGCCTTATTGGATACTCATTAAGGCACTACAACTCCCAGTGGGCATAGCGGTCATGAAATGCGCCGTCCACACGAAAGGGACAGATTTTATCTCACGTGGAAAGCAAGCATCAGACACTGAAGCCAAGCATGTGGCAACCAAAGATGAACTAATAATGAATGTGGAAATAACTGATGTGCACGAGAGAATGATCGTTACACGAAGCGAGTCTGAAGGCTATAGCAATATGGCAAAAACTCAGTTAGTGGAGCTCCAAGGGATGCACCACAGGAGGAGAAGAACCTATGGACGCGACAAGGGTGTTCTTTAAACACCTCCGAGAGCTTGTGGTGACAAGACAGCACTGGTAACCTGTGTGCCTATAGCCTTAGTAAAAATAGCACTGGAACAGTTACACTATCCAGCGCACATGACAAAGGAGAATCTAGCAGCAACAATTACCGAAGACTGGTTCATACCGAACTTGGCAGAACATGTTGCATTTTGTATGGTAAATTTTATAATCTGTCAGCAGTTCACGACATTCAAGTATGTAACGGGTACAGGTATCTAATTGTTGTGGTGTGTCCATTCTCTAGATGGATAGAAGAAGGTCCATACACACCCAGACTCTACCTGTGCGGCCAAATTCTTGGTGAGGGAGGTGTTTCCCAGATTGTAAGTGTGTGAAGTCACGAGGTCAGACAATGGTCCTCACTTTGTTAATGCAGTATTTGAACAGATTAGCTTGTTGTTTGGTATAAAGCACAAATTTTCTTTGATGTATCATGCGGTTCATAGTGATAATATCGAATTCAAAAATCTCGAAAACCAAAATCTCGAATACAAAAGGCCGAAAAATAAAATATCGAATTTTTTTTTCAATGTGTTTTTTTTTTAAATGGGGGGGTTCCCCCCCAACCCCCCTTTTTTTTCATTTTTTTTTATTTTACCCCTTTTTTTTACTTACCTGACCCCAAAAACATATATAAATAAATAAATAAAAAATTCGATATTTTTTTTTTCGATATTTTTTTTTTCGGTCTTTTTGTATTCGATATTTTGTTTTCGAGATTTTGACTGACTACCGTATCATGCTCCAGGGAATAGCATATGTGAGAAGCTGAATGGCTTGTTAAAGGAAAGGATAGCCAAGTTGAAGCGTACGCTGAAGAAGGGATGGCTAAACTGTCTTCAACTGGCACTGTATGCACTCAGAAACCAGCCTGGTTCTGACCATCATCTCATGCCGCACAAAATCAGGACAGGCAGAAAGATGAGCATGCCATTGTCACCTCAAAATAGAGCCAGATGTGATGCCCAGCCAAATGGAGAAGTGTTAGGATTGGAAATGCAAACTACTTGAATTGCATGACATCTTGTCTTACTGTAATTTCAGGACAAGTGTGGCGATGACAAAAATGGTGCAGGGCAGCACAGAACACAGGAGTTACTACAACAGACCAAATTCCAGAAATACATGTTCCTCCAATATTCCCTAGGGGCATGGTCCTGGTGAGAAAACACACAAGGAAAGAGTGGGACGAGCCAAGGTTCAACGTCTCCTTTAGAGTGGAGGACGTTACACCCTCTGCAGTCAAGCTACAGGGAAGAAGAGCTTGGATCTTTCAGGGTGACATCAAGCCGTATATCGGAGAAGACCCTCTGCCCGCACCCCAACGTGAAGAGACTACAGACAACGGGGAAGGACCACAGCACATGCAGACGAGATCCATGACGAGGAAGAAGGATGCATGACCAGCAAAGCAGAGACAGAGAACATGTTGTGATAGTTGTGGCTTAGTTTTGGATACTTCCTTTGAGCAAAATAAGGGAAAAAAGGACATAAAACCACAAACACTATGTGCATCCTAGTTGTAGGGTGAAGAAGAAGAATTGCGCATATAAGTCATAAAATAGCTTGTTGACTTTGAATTTTGGACTGAGACTCAATTTTATTTATTTATTCATTTATTTTGTATTTGTAGAGCGCACTACAGCCCACAGGCAACGAGGCGCTTTAGGGAAATTTAAGGAGGCTTGCTTGCGGGTTACAATAAGAAGCCCAAGAAAGTATGCTTAGATACATTCACTTAGATACATTTGTTAGATTACAGTTGTTACACATTGAAAGTTACTGTTGAATGAAGCCTTGATAAGAAAAGAGATGCCAAATTTTGATTGAGGATACATAAATTTGAAGAGAATACAGTATCCCAACGCTTTCAAAACAGAAGCCTTATTTGGACTTACTTATAGTGTCATTCAATAGTGACCTCACCAAATACATTCTGATCTATTTCGAGTAAGTATTGAGGTCATACCCGTCGTTGGTGGGAAGAATTCAGCATAACAGAGTTTCTTCAAGATCGTGAAAACGAAAAGACAATAAGTGATTGCAGAGCAGTTTCTTTTGCTCCCGGAGTACAGCGAGGACAAAACAAATGTCCCTGTCACAAGGAGATAGCAGACTAGTTAGTAACATATGTTTTCACTTGATTGAAGACTTTCCAGAACTTGTGGGGAGACATGCCAGTGTTGATGTCCTCACTTTCATCAGAGACCCAGCAAACTCTACACAGATGGATATGCTCTTGAATGGTATCATAATGCAGGTCAAACTTTATAATCATCATGAAAATCACCGGAGAAGGATATAAACTTTCTTTCCAGGTACAGATCGCGAAGGTGTTGCCAAGGACTTCACTTTTGTGTATGCTGACAAAGGACCGACATGACGTCTGGACTGAAACAGATAAGAGGCATTGACTAGGAACCGGTCTATTTTGAACACGCAAATTAAGACTTGCTGTACTTATTGCCTCATTTGGAACTTCCGTTAACAGAAAAAGAACTGTTTACACAGACAAGAGAAAGTCTATTACTCGGACAAAGGGCATAATCAGTCCAGCATTTGTGACCTGCAAGCAGAGGCAGCACAATCCAGATAAAGTGGCAATGTTTAGCATGTATTAAAGAGTTTGTTTTGCTTCCTTAGATGATAGAGATGGGAAACCAGAACAGTAACGTTGTCCTCTCTCATGAGGAGAGACATTCATATTGGCCAAGGAACAAATTCTGTAAACTAACCTACAAATGTATTATTTACACATGCATAGTATTCATTATCATACTACTGTCATTGACAATTAGAACTGCATTTTTCATAGGTGGATGAAGCGTTCAGGTTCCCATGCACCCACCTAAGGATGTACGCATGAAACCTACAAAGGTACCCAGACCTTACATAGTCATTCCAGTTCCTATAAAGAATGATAGAGCGACTGAACTTGAGATGGAAGTGATAAATAATGACACACGCATGAAACTTGGGGTAACAAATGAATTGCAACGCCGGTGACAGGGACGGCAAAGTAAACCCGAGAAGGGGTTGATGAATGGTACACATACACAAATAATGAGTACATACACACCTGATCTAGTGTCAATAAGTTCAGAATCACATTCCAGAGAATGGGGGAAGCTTGGACAAACAACAATGAGAAGTTCCACATCAAGAGAAGTTGAAAGACAAATGGAGGAAGCTGAACTTTTAAAGAGACAAAAGGCTTTAGAGAATAAGCAAACGGAGCCAACACCTGCAAGCACACCTGATCCTGTGAGACATGAGATCAGGACAGTGTCTGGAGAGAAGACACAAGCAGAAATTATAAGAGGCATTTTCATGCCTGGTTGGTATGCGGAAAGGATGAAGAAAATTGCGCAAACTCCTACAAGAATAAGCCAAGATAAGGTCATGCCTGGATCATTGATGGAGATACCTGAGAATCCTCCAGCAAGAAGAAGCTACACGGATGTGTTTAAGGATGTGGTTATAGTAAACTACAGGAAGACCTTAAGAATTAGAAGAACCACACAAGAAGACAATAACGAATTGAAAACGATTACCTGGACAGCACAGCACACTTGGGAAACAACATATGGTACCAACATATTAAGGAAATTGGAAGACGAACTTCAGAAGAAGAATGCTTTGTGTGTACACGCCTACCTTACAGCATGGGGAAGTCAAAAATCTTCTTAGCTGTTGAAATAGATGTGCAGACAGCACACTGTCTGTCACATATAGCAATGTGCACAACCAGAGGTCAGTTCATGGGAAACGAAGCTTCACTCAAGTGGGCAACTGAAGCAACTGACCCAGATGAAGATGATTATGTCCAAGACATAAGAACGAGAAACAATGGCAAAACAAAGAACATTGTGATCCGATATGAGAAGACTGGAGTTAAAGGAGCGGAGATCAGAAGGATGGGAGAAAGAAGTAGTGATTTGCAGAGCATGGATGATCATTGGATATTATAAGGAAACCATTGAAAATGCACAGACGCTATGCAAACTATTGTGGCCGAAACTGGCAAGACTGCTAACATGGGTCAAGGACAGAGGAGGACCCTTGCAGATAGTGCCATTGGAGAATTCCCAACTGTGCTTCAGAAACAATGGTACAAGAAAAATGGGAGAAAATCAGAACTGTGGACGAATCTTTGATGCTACATGGCTCTGCAGTGATCATGGATCATTATTGGGCATGTGGATCCAAAGCATATATCAGATTGCCGAAGAATTGGAGAAGTATATGTACAATGGTGAATGTTCATGTTCCAGCCTTGGTGATTCCAAAAAGTGATCTGAATATTCACAGTTTCCCAAAAGCAGATGCTCATATGAGGAAGAATAGATCTGTGGAACTGATGCGCTGAATGAAGAGAGAGAATTACTTCTCTGCCAAATCAGAAGAAGCCTTTAATGCAATCCCATATGAACACAGTTTGTTCAGCTTGACCTCATCAGTGTTCATGACAATCCTAATGTCAAGAATCCAGATTGGAGCAAATACTAAATGGTTGCAGATAACCAGATGGGAGTTACTGCAGACCATCAACACAACCATAAAGGGATTCAATGCAATCAAAGAAGACTTAAGAGCGATTTCACTAATGACTCTCCAGAACAGGTATGTCCTAGACATGATCACAGCTATCGATGGAGGTGTTTGTGCAAAAATCGGAGAATCATGTTGCACATTTATACCATCACACGATGACGAAAATGCAACCTTAACAGAATCCATAGGTATGCTGACAAAAATACAGAGTCAGATGAATTTGATGATGACAGTTGTTTGGATAGCTGTTTTCATGGGTTCCAGAATGGATGGCAGATGCATTCAAGTTCCTAGAAGCCCCGTTGGTGATGATATTGCTTGGATTCTGTCTTATCAAGATAATAATCTCTCAGTGCCAGAAAACTGCAAAAAAGGCCACAGGGATGAAAATCATGATTGACGTTGAGTCAGGATAGAAGCCCAAAGACCCGACTTATGAGGAAATAAGAGACTTTGTGAATGCCAGCATTTATGCACCAGAAGGAACAACGTTTCGGTATCAGAAGAAACATAGAAAGTATGTGGGAAAATGGATCTATTGCAATCCAAGTGGAGAATGTCATCTAATGACATGGAACAAAGACGAGCACATAAGAACAGCAGGATGTTTGAAGGGAGTCATAAAGATATGGGCCCAAAAGGAACATTTCTGCAGACCTAGATGTCTAGATCCAGAGGATGACAGAAAAGTGAATGCAAAGAAAGAAGTAAGAGTGGTCGATGAATCACCCAGAGTGCGGAGTGAAGAGGAAGTGCCAAGCACCATCCCCACTCCAGCCGCACCCTTCGAAGTACCAGGAACGTTCACGCCAAAATATGTGACGTATGGAGAACAGATAAACCAGCAGAGAGCTGTAGTTGGGCTCTGCCCAGTGCCTATCAGAATAACAGCACCTATTGAAGTACCGACAACTAAGAAAACCTGGACAGTAAGGTACCCATTGAGAAAACCATATCTAGAGGCAAGACATCATGACGGTTGTCAGAATGTAATACCCCAAGAAGCCAAGAAGATACTAAAGGAAGACGAATGGTGACATCATGAGAAATCGGACGGACTGACATATAGAAGATATAATGACCTGAGAATACTGACAAAGAGACGAGATGCCATGGATAAGTGACATCTTGAGCATAAAATGAAGAAATTGATGTCAAGATGCAGAAACATATGCCATGTGTACAATGAAGATATTAAGTTAGTTTAAACATGGACAGATGCAAGAAACCGCAAGAAGCAAAGAAATTATGAAGCTTGCTTATGCTTAGTAGTAAATTAGATTGTGGCAAGTGCCAACTATACATATATCTACCTCAAAAGCACTTTATAGCTGAGTGTAAATCCACTACGCACATGAGCAGAATTGAACAAAGGTTACTAAAGGTCTCAAGAGAAGAGTGCTCCAGCAAACAAATCAAGAATTAAGACGGAGAGAAACTCAGCTGAAGGTAACCATGCCTAGAAGCCAAGGTCATATCGGGCTGGAATAGGCGAAACAGTGGATACAATTAAGGAGTAAAAGAACAGAGTATCCTGTTCAGAAAGGTCAAGATAAGCCACAGATGGTAGAAGACTGGCAGAAGTAAATCAAATACATGAAATTACACAAAGAAGAGGTTGATTTCACGGTGTCCTAATCACGTGACAAGGCAGGCAGGAAGGGATGAGACTTTCACACCTACACCTGGACCCCTGCCATACCCACACTCCTTCATTTTCACAGACCAAGAACACACTCAAGGCCAAACTACAAAGGCATAATTGACACGTGACCACTGAGTTGATGAATGATTGTAACATAATTAGAGGGAAGCTGGGGTGCAGTCTAACGCCCTGCACCTGGCTGGCTATTCTGTATGCTACTAAGCACAAGTGGAAAAGTATGAGTGGGATTGATGCCAACCAAATCATAGTGGACCATGTAATCTAGGGTCTTATAGTTAGTAGAACTAATGAGACGTCATACTTTTAGTGATGTTTACAGTGGCCATTTTGAAGGAAGGGCTTAGTTGCCCGACCTGACATTGATTATCCAATCCCCTCTCCCCATTACCATTTACAGATATAGTACCTATGTTAAAGTTACCTTCCTATAACCAATCACGTTGCATGTTAGGTTTTTAAGATTACGCATCAGTGATGAGTTTTTAGTATAAAAATCGGGCTTGGTGTCGCAAGGCTATGGAGCTCCTTGGCATAATTGCTCCGCAAGATGAATCAGACTTGTGAGGGACTGGTGTAGCAGAACCAATATTCGGACCTGTGAAGTTGACCTATTTTGCATTAACTACGGCTGGTTTCATACGCAAAGTTGTAATTTGGGGGGCTCTTGGATGGGGGTTGGGTGGGAAGGGGGTGTGGGGAGGGGAAGTAGGGTTGGGGGAGCCTTGTTGGTTTTCTGTATTTTGATTAAAACTGCTAATAAAAATGTACTTAAAAAATGAATAATAAAATGTATTTTTTCTGAAATTAAGTGGAGTTTAAGCGAGAAGGAAGATTGGGCGGTTGCTGATGTTCCCCGTTTTTTGTACTTGTCATTAAACGGACTCCCTTTGCTAAACTATTGAGTTGTCATTATTATTTGGTGCAAATGTACGAATCTGTATCCCCTTCTATCTCGAGGGTGCTGCTGCTCATCTTAAAGGGCTGTTTGGAGACCCCCAGTCTTATGGGCCGGCTGAGGTCCATCCAGTTCAAAAGGAGTGATGGACCTGAAATGGAGGGCGAAAGAATATCAGCTCCCGATCAGCGAAGTTGTGCTCGTCAGACATAGGCAACAAAGGAAGACTGACTCAAGGTACGCGCCAAAACCACTCCTGGTCACTGAAGTGAAAGGGCCAATGGTCACTGCTATGGGGGAAGAAGGAGATAACCCGCAATGCTTCATTCTTCCACAAGCTACACCAAGAGTAGCCCGATACAGGCCTGCAGACAGTGAGTGAAGAAGAGGAGCCAAGAACAGAAGAGACCGGAGATCCACTGGTCAGAGAGCCGGGCAGTGAGACCCGGTAGTCACCCGGCCGCCTGCAATGAATCACACAGCGAATCACACTTCTCATTGAGCAAATATAGACTGCGAAACTCCCTGATAAGCAACAGGAGAAAAGGAGCAGGGCCCCTTTAAGAGGGATGAACTGCAGCAGGAAGAGGAAGAGGAAGATGGGAGGAGGGAGGGTAGGGGACAAGGAGAGGGACTTCACTTGTTGTATGGGAAATAAAGAGTGAAGACACGAGCGGATGGCGTCATGTGTCATTTGTGCATGTAGGCATGAGTGGGCGCCAACAATATGGCTCATGCACTTGCATTTGGATGTTGATGGTTCATCTGCCTGTAGTGCACCTTCCGTAGTGACACTGAAACTGTTATAATGAAAACAGATAACAATAACATATGAAACTGGTGGTGTGATCGCATATTATGAGACACCATTGACCTCCGAATAAAGGTTGTTAGGACCGCCTTTTTAGGCCATAAAATGTATTTTTCTTGAGACCTTAGCAATTAAAATGCATCCATAAATAATGAATTGAAGATCTTATGCACTTTGTTGGTGGCGATCATGACATCATCAATACTGCAGGCCACAGACCATGGACATCATTGGTCTTTTGTTACTTTCTTAGTACACAAGCCCAGTCCCATCTTTTTCTCGATAAGTAATTTAAAATAGAAACTGAACTTGAGTCCATTGTATCAGACTTGTGCCCTGTAGTATGTTCTTTAGTGCTTCAATACAGGTCAGCATTTAAAGAATATGCTTTAGAAAGAGTAGCATTTAATGTTTTTCCTTTTTATTATTTTTCATTGAATTCCCATCACATATATTTTGTGCAATTCCACTGTGCCTAATGAGGCTCTCAGCTGTTCCATGGGAAGAAGAACGGTTGCATGAAGGTTCGATATCCATCGCTGATATGTCATTACAACAGTCCGGTGTACAATATAACATATGATATTATCAAGGTCTCATGTACTGTGGTTGTTATGTGTTCGAATTTGACTTTATAATATCGATCCCAGGTGCCCCCAGGTTTATTTATGGTCTATTTATGGTCGAGTAAATTCTGTGAGAGTTCATTCAAATAAATTGCTAATTGATGCTACAATGTTCAATCTTCAGGCGTTATTGACAGAAACACTAAAAAAAAATTCTAAAAGAACCAGGAAAATAGGATGAACCATTAAAAATCAGGTTGGCATACATTTACTGTAGACTTAACCAATAAGCCCCGAGCCGCGGGGGCATTACCGAGTTAGGTAATGCCCCGGGGCTCATATTTATAGGCCAGAGGGACGCTAGGGCCTTTACGAAGGCCCGGGGGCATTATCAGACTCTGTAATGCCCTCGCGGCCAGGGGCTTATTGCTATTAGTACCCCTGCCCACAAGACCGGGGTGCTAATAGTATTTTTTCTGTTCCAAAACGATGTAGTGTTTCGGTATAGAAAAAAGAAAAAAAATATGTCAAAAACAATTGCCGCTGGGGAAGGGAAACAGAGTCCATTTTCCCTTTCCATGGTGGCCATCGGGAGCGGACACGCTGGGAACAGAAGTGTTCCCAGCATGTTAGCTCCCGAAAAAGGAGAAATAAGAAGGTAAGTGGGATTGGGAGGGCGGAGAGGGGATTGGTTTCACGGGAGTAGGAAGAAAGAAACAAACGTTCCTGAATCCCCGGCGGGGGAGGATGGCAGCCTCCAGCAGTTTGGTGGCTCGGAGCGGGGATTTCCCTGTTTCAAGCCTCCTCATTGGCAGAGGGGTTGCCACGCCCCCCACCTGGAAAAAAGGCAAGGAATCCCGGCCGAGGGATTCCCGGTTGGCCAAAGCCCCGGCGAGGGCCAATTAGAATGTTTGTTACATTCTGATTGACCCTCGCCGGGTACTAATGATTAATATGTTACATGTATGCCAATACCATGACTACTTTAATGAAATTCGAAATATGTATTTGCCTGTTATGAGTTAGAGTGATTAAATAACTGGCCAGCGCCTGTGTCCAGCCTTAAATATATGTTCCAATGTTTCTACCACTGGCACACCGAAGAGCTGACTCTAATGCTATTATGGCCTACAGGCATAATAGTTTTGATCTACATCTGGATTCTCTGTGCACAATTGCATTTTCCCAAGAAGTGCTGACATTCATAAGACTCTGTCCCATTATAGATTGAATTATGTTAATTTAATTTTAGAATACATTGTTTAGTGAAGTGGAATGTGTTTCAAACTACAGGGAGCCATTTTATTTGCTGTCCTTCCAGAGGATGTTATGCAGCCTGTTTGGTGCCACCTGGTGTCACCGTGGGGCCTAGAATGCTGGTAGAGGGGGGTGGAGAAGCACACAGGCTGCGTGCTCAGAGGTGCAGCTTGAGGAGGCAGGGCCTAATCAAGCACGTGCTGCCATGCAGCCAGATCCAAAGCAGTGTGCACACAGACGCTGGTGTGTTTCATGACTCGTGATAGGACGACATGGGCATCACTTGCCCCTTTTTTTGAATCGCAGTATAGTCCTGTATCCAGGGATGGAGAATCTTTGGAGGGGTGTCAATTGTGGTGGCTGTGATAACTTGAAATTCCAATCTTCACACAATCAAGTGTTTGTATTCCATACTCCATGGTAATATGATAACATTTGGGGCCATTGGTATATACTCACACGTGAGCAAGGAGACAAGAGAGAGAAGCTACGGTTAATGTCATGGTTATGTACTGTGATTCCCATTACACTGCTACGTCACTTTACTCACAACCCTCCTACTCCCAAAACATCGTGCCCACCCTGAGATATTCCAAAGGGCCTCACTTCTGGAATATCACAGGAATTAGAGGGTATAGCATTTGTAGGCTCTGATAAGAGAGGTGTATATGGGTGCACCCACCCCCTGGGCCAGGAAAAAGTAGTAAAAAGTCTTGGAACAGTTCTGGTGAGAAGAAACCTCAGGCGTGATTAAGGTGACCAGGTATGGTATCTGAGGCAATAGGGATAACGGTACAAAAATGGCATTAGCCCCCCTACCCTCTTAAGAAAGCTATAAAATCCAGATGTGTACACTCTTCACAATAGTGACTTTGGAGGAATGTGCCTTTTTGTTCACATACACAAACACAATAATAGGTTTCAAAGTGAGACTGCCTAAAGATATTTCATTTTAGACAATTAAGTTCCAGCTGTCTTCAGCACAGGGTCTCCCTCTCTCTTACACTCCGAGCAAATGCCTCACATCCTCCCTCTTGATTGCCACTCCTGCCGAGTTCTGGCGCTTGCAAGTGCCCATGTCTGGAAGGACAGCACACTACAGCTTGTTGTTTCGTTACTGCACTAACACAATCAGTGTTGAGTAGTGTAGCCTTGGCCAACCCTCTTTCAATGCCAAGACTGCAGCATCAATTTCTAATTCAGTTCAGAGCTAAGAGAAACGAGCTGCACGATGCCCTCTATTAGCACAAATAGAAGGAATTAGTTTATTTATTTGCATTTTTAAAGCGCTCACACAAAGCCCACGGGCATCGAGGTGCTGTTACAGGAATATATACATATTATTTTGGTTTTAGTTGCGTTTTTTTTGTCTTAGTTGCGTATTTATAATGCGCTTAAATACCCCGAGATTTCCAAGTGCGGACCCGGGGATCGAACCTGTGTATTATTCAGCACACTCAGGACATCACTCAAACCACATTCCGTCTGTGTCTACACAGCTGAAAGTAAGATGACACAAAGCCCCCTTATTTATATCATTACAAAAAGGGAGGAACAGTAGCCTACACATTGAAACTACCAGAGCAACTGCTGGACGCATGCGTCAAATCCTGGCAGGTAACTACGGAGGCTCCACAAGTGCCCAGCCCAATATGGAAGCCCAAAGCACTTCACTTAAACGTTAGACTATCTAGGCCGAATGCATGCAGGTCACTATCCATCAAACATGCACGCCATATACACCTCTGGCATATATGAGAACGACTTGTATCTCACAGTACACCACAGTGGACAACTAAATGAATTTCCCTTACAAAGCAAGCATCATATGCATTCATACAACATCACTTGCACTTTATAGGTACTATATATCAACCAAGCATGTATTCACCGTGCAGACCTTGCACCTAGGCAAACGCTTGCAAATCTCAGCACACCTAATGAAGCTGGGTATCTATGCAAACCACTTGCAGATTATGCACCTGTGCATTTATGCAAACCACTTGCAGACCATGTACCTATGGTAAACACTTGCAGAATATGTGCCCATGCACGTGTGCAGACACTTGCAGATGATGCATGTATGTCCCTGTTTATGAAGGCACTGCAATTAACACATCTAAGCAACAACCTACAAAACATGCCCCCTTGCTAAACCTTTGCAGATTATGCATCCATTAATCTGCGCAAATAACCACTTATTGGCCATGCATGCACATTACCACACATATTACAACAGTGTATGTGCCACAGCATTTTAACACATGATTCACCTTGCCCCCTAACATCACATATACTGCACATGTACAATTGCTAAATAGTTATTCGCATTTAAATACAAGCTTTGGAATCTAAATACCTGAGCACTAGGAATTCGCCACACCAAACACCTTATTATGATACAGACAAGTCACATTGATACAACCATTACGAAACTTTGGGCTACTACTAACAGTGCTGCTATTCACGAGGTATGTTTTGGTTTTGGGGAGTTTTTTTATTGCTCCGAAGTTTTTAATAAAGCATTTTATGCAAAAAGCAACAAAAAAAACAAATGCATTCCAATTAATTGATTTCCTTAAATACACTTTATGTTGCACAATTCTTTATATGGAAGTGACCAGAAGAGAAGTTACATGTGTAACCAGCACCTTTTCTGAATTTATCACAGCCTTGATCAATTGCTATAGCGCCCAGAAGCAACAACAACATATTCAGGCCGATTCATGGAATTAATGTGCGCCGAAAATCTCAGCGCAAGCGTGCAAAAGCATGCGAATCGCAGCGCAAGGGCGAAAATCATAGTACAAGCGTGCAAAAGCCGCGCACATCGATTCATGGAAGTCCATGCGCATGTAAATACTGGGATGTGCGCTAAAATCCTGCATGGCGCACGCGGGTGCACACGTCATCAAACGGCGTGCGCTACGTGCACAGCGAAAGCGCATATAGCGTGGCGCACACATCAAAAGTAGGCAGAACACGGAGCGTGAAAATGTGGGCGTTATGGGGGAAGTACAGGAGGCAAATACGCGGTATGCCCACACGCGTGCCTACAACACGTATTCATGGAATCGAACAGGGGAAACGCGTGAGCCAAAATAGACGTACTAATCCGAAAACACGTACGCCAGCAGGAAGCAGGCGTACGCGGACCCACGCAGCATAAAAGTGCGCGCAAACAACAGACAAGCTCAGATGCTACGATGAATATACCGTTCCTCGCAGCAGTGGTCGTGGGACACCGCAGGAGGAGGAGGATAGGCAGGGCCAGAATTTTTACACCCAGGACCAGCCTTTTTGGGATGCGTGATGACCAGGTGCATGGGAGGTACAGGTATCCACCTCACATTATACTTGACCTGGTAAGTGAGTGGGAGGATGACCTCACATCACCCACCCTGTGCTCTCAAGCACTGAGCCCCTTGGAAAAGGTGCCCCATGTACTGCACTTCTTGGCCACTGGTTCATTTCAGCTGACAGGTACCATAGTGGGGGTGTTGACACAGGCCACGCAGTCACGCTGCATACACCAGGTTTGGCCATCATGACTGCACACCCATCAGTCCGCAGGCACATATACCTGCCCAGAACACCTGCAGAAAGGCAGGCTGCCGTCCAGGATTTTTACGAGGTGGCACACTTCCCCAAAGTGCTAGGTGCCATTGATTGCTCCCATGTGGCTCTACTTCCTCCCAGGGCAACTGAGCACATCTATAGAAACCGCAAGCACTGGCATTCGATCAACGTGCAGGTAGTATGTGATGCCAAGGGAATCATCACCTCAGTATATGCCAACTATCCAGGGTCCACCCATGACAGTTTCATTTACAGAATGTCAACCCTAAACTGGGACCTAGAAGCTGGCCAGCATGGCGATACATGGCTGCTTGGTGAGTATAAATGCCTCTGCACATGCATGCACGTCAGATACTGAGTAATGTGACAACCCCACTAATGATACCCATCATCACCTACACAGGGGACAGTGCCTACCCTCTGAGCACCCACATGATGACGCCAATTCGGAACCCCACCACACCACCCGAGGTAAGATACAACACAGCCCATATTGCAACCCGGGGCATAGTGGAGCGCACATTCAGAGTGCTCAAGTCGCGCTTTCGGCCCCTTGACCGCTGTGGTGGGCAGCTGCTATACGCGCCCCCAGTAGTGTGCAAGATCATAGTGGCAGCATATGTCCTGCACAACGTTGCAACCCGCCGGGGCCTACCGGTGAACATGGTGGTGCCCCCACATCCCCAACCACATGGACAGCCACTGCGCATGGGAGGGGAAAGGGCACGTGGTGAGGCAGCCCGTACGCAGCTGGTGGCTAATTACTTCACCTAAAATCACACCCCTGTGGAGTGCACACAGCCCTGGTACATACCAGCTGACAATCAATGAAGATGACATAGGAGACAGTCAACTGCCACAACCATAATAGCCTGAGATTGGTCACCTGGAAGTGTTACATTGTGTGCATCCCTACCTACCCAAAGACAACCAATGCTGTGTCACAAAAAGACACACATTTATGCTGCATGAATGACTACCCCCTTGCAAAATATAACATGAAAACAGCGCCATGTCACCCAACTCCTCCCCATCTCCGCTACCCAACACACCATGGCATGTCATGCAATGTGAAAGCAAACAAAGGAATGCACAACACATGACACAAGTGTCACAAAGTGCACTGTCCCAAATGGAAACAGGCCACAGACAATATGCTCCCAGTAATCAATAACAAAGAGCACACATGAGCAAATACTTACCAGCAACACAATACAGCAACACAGGATGAAACATTGCCAAAATATGACAGTACCAAATGAAAGCAGTGCAAGTTTTACAACCAGAATAAGCCAGCACATACACCCCTTCCAACTGCAGAGTGTTGACGTCAGGCAAATGTGTCAGTGTACTGCATACAAAATGAACTGCATCCGCTAAGGAGACGGCCTTGTGAAGACATGAAGAAGGTACCTGTGAATAAGAAGGAAGACATGGATGCACAAGCACATATCAATACACCATGCAGTGTTCAATACAACAACAATTCCCACTAGGGATGTACACACAGTTTTGACTACAGACTGCCCACACAGCTCATGGGAGCCCAATGTCACTGTGTAAATCACTGTCACTTGGTCACACCCTTTGCAAGCCCATGGAAAGGGAAGCTGGAGGAGTGTGTGTGTCAGGAACCCAAGCATCTAATCCAAACACAGGACAAGCCTGCATGTGCCCAGCTGGAATACACAGTGGATGCCCACGGGAGCCACACAAGGCAACACACTGTAAAATCTAAAATGGCCATGTGGGGGCAAGGGGGCGGCACCCAGGAGGTTTGAGGACAGGGTCACAACAACACCCACCTGCGTGGATGTTGCGGAAAAAAAAATACCTCCAGGGGCTCATGGCCTGCACGGCTACGCCATTGTGGGAGGACTGCTGCTGTCGCTCTCTTCACCCTCTGCTTCTGCATCAGGAGGTGCTGGTGCTATGGGAGGCAGCCCACGCAAAGCCCTGGTATGGTCCTCCATGGCAGCAAGCATACAGGTGTTGAAGGTCTGATTCTGGAGGATGATAGTGCGGAGATCCCCATGCAGCACCTCACGGGTTGCCTGCATTTCTGTACGCATGGCCTCGCGTGATGCCCGGATCTCCTCCCGAGTTGCCTGCAGCTCAGCTGAGAGCAAACGAGTGAGCTGCTCCAGCTGCTGTTCTGACCTTAAATTTCGGGAAGCCTCAAGTTCACTTAGAGTCTGCCTGAGGAACTGGTGTTCTAACCTCAGGGCTTCCCTGTGGCCCTGTGACTCCACAGAGATGGCTTCCCGCAGAGTCTCCAGTGCCGCCTGTCGGTCCCTGTTGGACGGCAACATGTCTGTGTGGTTGGCAAATAGAGTCTGTTGCCTGCTGTTGTTGCTCCATCTGCCTTTCAGGGGAGAGAATGGAAGTGGTCACCCTCTCCATTGCCTGAGCCATCATTTCAACTGATGCTCCCTGTTGTGCTGCAATAACGTACATGGAGTTTTCCCATACAGTATTGCCTGGTGGCGCACGGCCACCACGTCGGCGGGCACCACACCAGTTTGGGGCAAGGCGATCTGCACCTTGCTGTGCCGGCACTACCTGAGGCTACAGGACTGCATTCCCTCTCTGATCTGCTGGCCCAGGAACAGGATCAGATGTTGTGGAGTGTGGCCATGCATCTGTAACCGCCAAAGGCAGAGTTACCAACACTGACATCCCCATAGAGGGTTTTACCCCTGGTGCGGGTGGGTTGGACAGAACAGAATCCCTGCCAGAAACACTCACCTGCGACAGCACATTAGTCTCATCATCCGATTCAGCACCTGAATCATAGAGGTCTGGGGAGGTGCAACCAGACACACCCCTGGACAGTATGGTCTGCAATAAGATTGGGTTTTCACCCACCACCATACCACGTCCTCCACTGGTGCCCGGCCGTGCCTGAGATTCCTCCTGGGTCTGCACCATCTGCTCCACCTCTACAGCATCAAGTGCGTCATCACCTGCAAAAACATGAAAGACAACTAATGGAAACAGGAATGAGCACCATAGCACACACATAGGCCTTACAAGCCAGCGATCCAGTACATGATTTACACATGTCCCACATGACAATAACCCTGGCATGCATGCACTGTCAATGAGTTGGAAGGGGAGGCAAAAAGAAGACACTGAGGACATCCAGATGGAAAAGCAACACATTTTCTGCATGCTGGGTAGCACTGGCATCACACATTAGCCTGTGAGTGGCATGTCCAATACACATACATGACACATGCCAGCACACAGATGGAATGTAGCCTAGCCATGGTGCATTTGACAAGTACAGCCATATGGCATTAGGGCTGAAAAATGTGTTGCAAAAATGGGAAAATTGAAACAATCAGCCTGAATGAACACTGAAAAATTCAGAACAATGTTGTTGCAAGATGACAGTTCAAGGGCAACTGCAGTAATGTGGCACCAATTGGCTACTGTGGGCAGAAGGGATACTGTCATACCCAAATCCAAGTCCGCTGAATATTTTGGAGGAAGCACATGGGTGACCCGTACCAGTCAGGAGTACACACCCTCACCTGGCACTCAATCAGAACCCGTCACCCAAACAACATACACATGGATTACACACACATGCATGGGCACCCACCGGACAATGCGTCGTAATCTGGTAGGTCTCCCACGCCTTGGATCTGTTCCTCTGTGACTAAGGTTCCATCAACAGACTCATGTTCAGTGAGTTGGTTGTCCTCTGGTGGAGACCCACTGCCAGTCACCAGAGTAGAGGCATGATTTGAGGCCAGCCTGTTCTTTGCTCTGCGTTTCAGGTCCTTTCACCGCTTGTAGAAATCATCAGCTGTGAGCCTCACAAATCTAAGGGCACTAATGTGGTCCGCGATGGTCTGCCAGTGTGCCCTACGTTGCCCAGGTGTGGTCTTGCACCCTGCAGTCACCACCATTTCGCGGCTATGTGCCGACACATAGGCCACAAGTGCATCAAGTTCAGCATCATTAAAGCTAGGCTTCCTTGATGTACCGGAGTGTGTAGCCGTGTCTGGGGTCTCAGCCTGTAGTGCCAGAGCACCCTTCTTCTTTTTCAAAGGTGGTGTGGATCCTGAGTGGCTTACGCCACTCTAGTCAGTAGGGTACTAGAAGTATGCGAAGGCACAATGACCATAGGTCTTGGTGCAGGCATTGGCTGCAGAGTGATGTTTGCAGGGCCAATGTCGGTTTGATGGACCTGGACCAACACTGTCCCGGCAGGGAGACTCAGAGCTGGGGTGGATAGAGCTGCAGCTGCCCCTGCAGCCTCCCCACCCTGCCTACTTGGGGCAGCAGATGACATTGCTGCCCCAGATCCACATGGCCTGGTGACAGCAACTTGCACCGCCACACGGGGCTTAGACTTGGTGACCTGGAAGTCAGCCTGGGAGTCATCCTGTGCCGGTTCAGGTGCCAAATTGGGCCGGTCCAACAAGGGCTGAGCTGGGATGTGTCAGCTACGTTTCCCACAACCATGGGGGAGGGGCATGGGTGTCCCTGATTGGTCCTCCACACATGGGGGTCTAGGGGCACCCTGCAAATCCTGGCCACGTCTCCTACCATGCCCACCATGCCCACCTTTTGGAGGTCGGCCACCTTTGCCTCCCTTACTGCTTGGTCGCCTCCCAACCATGGCACTGATGTTGTTGTGCGTATGGGAGTTGCAGTAAACAATTGTCCTGGGCAATTGGGGTGAAAGGGGTAGGGTATTAGATGGAATTCGTACCCTAGTGCTCTGGCAAGGCTGTATGTGACCCCTGGGGGAAGATGATGGGTCACACAAATGCACAGGCACCCCAAAACCAAAACAACACACGTGCACGCAACCCCTGGTAGACCATGTGCGTGGAAAAATAAACCCACACTACACTGTGGCACACAGAAACACAAAAATAAGCGTACGCGTGTTACACGCAGCCTACAATTACCACTGAAGGGGTACGCAACATACAGGGGCAACCACAGTTGGGAAATACTTGTGTGACTCACCGTCTGCCTTGAAAAAGAACGTGAAAAAGACGCGCGTGTGTGCATAGGCAACACCCCCGCCAAAAGAAGAAAAGAACGCAGTCTGAGGAAACAAGGAGTACGATCTGGAAACGTTGTGAAGTAATCGCGTGTGAACCGACAAGAAGTACAAGATCACCCGCTCGCTCTCCACAAAAAGCACATACAAGGAAATAGTGTGATACTCGTACCTTTTAAGCCAGCCCACATGTGAAACGTCACTTACGCGCTTATGCGCTAAGGCCCTTTCCTCCAATAGCACGGTGACGTGCAGTTTTCTCATGTGCTGATTCACTATGCACCCGTGTTGTGGGAAACGCCTGCGCACGTAACGTCACTGATGCGCTTAGTTGCTAAGGGCCTTTCCTCGGATTACACGCTGACATGCAATTTTTTCACGTGCCAAATCACTCCGTTTCAAGCTGGCCACGCGAATACACACGGAAGACCACACTCCTGCCCAAAAGGCCATTTTCCTGCCCCCAAGACCCCCGAGCACGCTTCCACCAGCCATCTGCTGGTGTCTGCCTGCTGCCCACGTGCCCTGCTATTTGGTGCCTGCACGTCAGACATCTGCAGGGGTCCAGTTGCTGTGTCCACCCCTGCTGGAACAGAAGTCTCCCGACTGGGATAACATCGCTCCACAGCCCAGCCCCAGGACCCAGTTGCCCACCCACGCCTTCCTCGGGGGTCGCCATGTCGGGCACATCTCCATCTGGCACCACTGGCAACCCCCGGCCAGAGAGGCAGAGGGCCACCAGCTTCACTGCCACCGAAGTTGGTGTCCTGGTGGAGCATGTCCTGGGGCATTATGATGCCCTCTTCGGAACATCACGCGCCAACAAGGAAGGACGGTTGAGGATCTGGGAGGACGCAGTGGTTGCCATCAACGCAGAGGAGGTGGCAACCCACGACATCAAGCACGTCAAGAAGCGCTGGGAGGACCTGAGGTCCAGGACCCTCTACAAGGCCCGGCGCCTCGCGGAGGGGGCCGGGTCAGCATGAGCAACATCCAGATGAGGGTCCTGGAACACATAGGCCCAGCGCTCCACACCCAGATCCTTCAGAGGCAGACCCGTCTGGAGTTGAGCGGTAAGTGGCCAAGCATTGCTGTGTGAGACAAAGCATGTTGCAGTGTGCTGGTAGTCTGATACGTGCCTGTATGTGTGACATAGGCCATGTACGGATGTGTGTGTGCACGGACATCATGGTCATGCATGTGAGAACAGTAATGTGTGAACCAGATGGATGGTGCATGTGTTACAATGCAACATGGGGAGCTGTATGCAGAATGCACACATGAATGCATGCCAGTCTCTGTTCTTGGACATGGAGGGGGGGTGAGGGATGGGTGCTGCTGTCATGTACATGTATGGTGCACATGTGTGTGTGTCTGAGAAGTGTGTGTGTGTGACTTTGAAACAACATGGTGGCAGGTCACACGAGTTGGTGGCAGATCACTCTCTTCAGCAGAGGCCTCTCTCTGGAACAGCCTTCCTGCCTCCCTGAAACTTGAGGAGAACCACCTCCGGTTCCGGAAACACCTCAAAACCTTTGTATTTGCTTCTGCTTTCTCTCCTCCCCTCCCTTGCTGAACTCCTGACTGAAATTGCACTGGTTACCTGGCCACCCCTCTATCTCTGGCCCAGGCCCTGTCAACTGCCCACCTGCACTGCCTCCCTGGCAACCCCTGCACTTGGGGACTGTTTCTGTATCCCTTCAGTCCCCTTTCCAGCACTTGTCCGCACTTCCTGCACTTGCCTGTTTTATTTTATGTGTTTTATTTATCTTATTTTTACCACTTCCCATCTACTGCACTTCCCCTTCTCCCTTTCCCCCCCTTGCACTCTTCCTGTCCCCCCTTCCCATGCGCTTGCACGATCTGAATGACACCTGGCCTAGTAAGATCGTTATCTGTCCTCCCTTTGTTCCCCCCCCTTGCCTCGTCGCGCCTTGAAACACTTGTGTATATGCGCGTTATTAATGCCATATCATATCATATCATATCATATCATGACACATGTCCGTGATAATGTGTAGATTCACTCATGCAGTGCGGTCACCGTTGTATCCACTGTGTCCATCCACTGTGTCTGTGGTGTACAA
Source organism: Ambystoma mexicanum (assembly GCF_040938575.1). Classification (NCBI taxonomy): domain Eukaryota; kingdom Metazoa; phylum Chordata; class Amphibia; order Caudata; family Ambystomatidae; genus Ambystoma; species Ambystoma mexicanum. Next base: position 340,248,356 of record NC_090927.1, read on the forward strand.
GCCATGATGCATGACCCTCTGGTGATAGGTGTGCATGGGACCAGTGTGAGCCATGATGCATGTGAGTTTGAAGACAACATTTTGGTTAACAGAGGCCCTTGTACATGGATGCTGATGTTGATTGTAGGCGCCATGACTGTTTCTGCATGCGTGTTGCGTGCATTCACCCATGTGTTGTGGAGGGACAGGATGGAGGTGACATTTGACAGTGCCACTCACGTGTTATTGCTTCCTGTCTAGGGGAATATTGTACTGTACCCTGATGCTTGTGTTCTATGTCTCCCTCTGCGCAGCGTCAAGTGAAGAAGATGACGGAGACAGCGCTGTGGAGCCAAGCGGTGGGGATGCCTCCACCGGGTGGTGACGCAAGGCCCAGCCACCCTCCCAGGAATTGCCAACATCTGGGAGCGAGGGGGCTGGTGCTGCGTCTGCCACTACGGCTGTAGCAGAAGGGCCGGGTGAGCCCCCACAGGGGCTTGCAATGGCGGAAGACGGTGTGGAGACATCCAGGTTGGTGGTCTCCAAAGAGGAGGAGGAGCCCGCTACTGAGCCGCACATGAGGCCTGGTGGGGGTAGTACCGCTGGTGCAAGTGGTGAAGTCCAGGGCAAGGGTCAGGAGGCAGCACAGGTCACAGCGGAGGGGTCTGTGCATGTCGCTGTCCTTGACCCTGTGACTGCACCACCATCCACCAGCAGGGATGACCCGGCCCAGGCCCGTTGACAGGTAGGGGGGAGTGCCACGTCATCTGCCTCTCCACTACCTGCGGATGAGGGGTCCCACGACTGTATGGGCTCCGTCCTGGATGGTGTCGCGTTGCGCACACGTGACATTCGTGATGACGTGCGTGCTTCCTGGGCGGAGCACGCATGCCATCACGAACAGCAGCGTCACGATGTGGCACTATTGGGAGTGGCCTTGGTCGGTGGGTTCCTACATGTGTCGCGCACTCTGGCGGACCTCTCCTCCTCTGTGGAGACTATGCGCCCTGTGGACCTGGCCTGACCAACACAGCCAGCTTGGTGGAGATCCCATCCCTGCCACAGTTGGGAGTCGGCGGTCCAGCAGGGGTGGACACCCCAACAACTGGAGTCCAGCAGATGGAGGATGTGCAGGCATCGGACAGGGCACATGGACAGCAGCAACAGCAGCAGGCTCTAAGTGGGAGCAATGATGGCTCGGGGCCATCGTCATCAGAGGGGCAGGCATCGGCCAGAGGGCAGGAGAACCCTGGAATGGGTGTGTCTTCCGTGTGGCTGCGGTTGGGCCAGCGCATAGACGTGGAGCGGCGGCGGGCAGAAGAGGCGCAGCTCACCATGGTCTGGGCGGAGTTCTCCATGCGTCGGGCGTTGAGGCGGGCAGAGTGCCTCGAGGCAACTCGCAGGGAGTTGGAACAGGCCATGAGTGCATCCCTGCAAGACTATGGGCCAGGGCAGAGGCCCGCCTCCGGGACATCGACATGGAGTTCGATGATGCCCTGGCCCGGGACATCACAGACTGAGCCGCAGGACTTGCCCGCCGCCATTGTATATAGTTAGATAGTGTTAGGTTTCCTTTGTTCTTCTTTTAATTTGGAGTTAATGGACATTGCTCCACTTCGTGTGTATATAGTTTTTTCTTCCTAGGACTTTTTTGTAGGTTTCCTTTTGTTTGTGGATCATGGACCATTTGGACTTACATTGTATATAGTTGCAGACTTGTACATACTTTCTTTTTCTATATTCCCATGGATCGATGTTTTTTTTTAAAAATGTGGATTATCATTTTATTATGGACATTGGCAATGGACCACTTTTTTATTCTACGTGATTTTTTTTTGATTTTTTACTTCATTGGATTTACAATAATTTTTTTCTACTTCAGTCATTGTGCATTGATTTTCACTTCACTATTCATCAAATTCAGTTCTTTATGTTTTATTACTTCAGAATTGGTGTTGTGTTCTGTAATTGGTTTTGTGCATGTCTCATTGAACATTTCCTCAGTCACGTGTTGCCACTGTGTGGCTACGTTGTGCATTCCTGCAAGGGCATGGTGGTTCATTTCATCTATCACGGCATGGGTAATTTGGGAGTGGGACAGGAATCCGGAAAAATTTGTCCAGAGAACAAAACTGTGTTACTTGCAGATTGTATCAGTTTTATTTAATCATGATACAGAAATTTAGAAAATAATCAATTAATGACACAGTACTTTAAGGAACATATTATTACATATCACAGCAATAGAGGTACATCTAAAACATGGCTAGAATTAGTCCATCAACCAAACCATTCATAGTGCAGCATTCAACCCATACAACATTCATCGTGACAATCATCCAAACAACAATAGCTAAAAAAAGAGACAAAATTACTTCATACTGGGGAGTGAGCACAATCATCACAGCCCAGCTAATAGTTTTAATATATGTTATTTGATTTTATAGGAGCAGAGAAACGTACAATAGAAAAAACCGCGATTTACACTGCGCTGAGCTCTACATCCTGTGGAGCCCGCGCTCGGCAGCACCCGCAGGACGTGTTAGTGCCGCCCTTGGCTAGCGGACTGATGGTCGCTTACACCAGTGCATCCTGTCATCAATTAGCTCACCCAGGCTTGCCTAATCGAACTGAGCTCTCTGTTCGCATCCTGTGCCCTATGCTGCACTATGAATGGTTTGGTTGATGGACTAATTCTAGCCATGTTTTAGATGTACCTCTATTGCTGTGATATGTAATAATATGTTCCTTAAAGTACTGTGTCATTAATTGATTATTTTCTAAATTTCTGTATCATGATTAAATAAAACTGATACAATCTGCAAGTAACACAGTTTTGTTCTCTGGACAAATTTTTCCGGATTCCTGTGGCACTATAATACTCTGGTCCAGAGTTTAGAGTCTCCCTGCTCTCTTCTGTTTTTGTAATTTGGGAGTGGGTTCTGTGGATGGTTGCATGCTTGGATTGGGGGGTAAGGGGGGTTAGGGTTGGCTTTTGGGACATGGGTCTGTTTTGTTAGGACATGTGGTTTGTTGGGACATAAGTCTGGGCCTGAGGCTCACTGCTGAGGGTGGGGGTGCTCGGGGACATGAGTCGGGGCCTGCTGGCAGGTGCACATCACTACTGGGGGGTGGGTGTGCAGGGGGACATGAGTCGGGACCTGCTGGCAGGTGCCCTTCACTGCTGGGGGGTGGGGGTGCTGGGGGACATGAGTCGGGGCCTACTGGCAGGTGCCCATCACTGCTGGGGGGTGGGGGTGCTAGGGGACATGAGTCGGGGCCTTTTGGCAGGTGCCCATCACTGCTGGGGGGTGGGGGTGCTGGGGGACATGGGTTGGTGATCACTAGTGGAAGGTGACATGTGGGCTGGCTGGGGGTATGCCCATGGTGGATGGGCTGCGTGCGGGACATGACCAGGGGTGCAGGGTAGTCCCCTGTGGTGTGGGTTGCCTGCAAGGGCAGTGGATGGGGTAGAGGGCACACCTGAGAGGACCCACACTGCCAATTCATGTGTGGGACTCCCCGCGCACCCCACTGGATATACGTACTCACTCTGACAGCGAAATCGCGTGTGATACTTCCCGCGTACCCTGGAAATAGACGTACCCTGCTTGCACAGGGCCGATCGCGTGTGAAACTTCCTGCGCACCCCAGTGATACACGTACCCCGTTCGCACAGGGCCGATGGCGTGTGAAACTTCCTGCGCACACCCGAAATACACATACCCCGCTCGCACAGGCCTAATCGTGTGTTAAACTTCCTGCGCACCCCCGAAATACACATACCCCTCTCGCACAGGCCCAATCGCGTGTGAAACTTCCCGCGCACCCCAGTAATACACGTACCCCGCTCGCAAATGGACGATCGCGTGTGAAACTTCCCGCGCACCCCAGTAATACACGTACCCCACTCGCACAGGGCCGATCGCGTGTGAAACTCCCCACGCACACCAGTAATACACGTACCCCGCTCGCACAGGGCCGATCGCGTGTGAAACTTCCCGCGCACCCCAGTAATACACGTACTTCGCTCGCAAAGGGCTGATCGATTGCATGTGAAACTTCCCGTGCACCCACGAAATACACATACCCCGCTCGCACAGGGCCGATTGCGTGTGAAACTTCCCACGCACCCCCGAAATACACATACCCCGCTCGCACAGGCCCAATCGCGTGTGAAATTTCAAGCTAAACCCTGTAATACACGTACCCCACTCGCACAGGGCCAATCACGTGTGAAACTTCCCGCGCACCCCCGAAATTCACGTACACTGCTCGCACAGGGCCAATCGCGTGTGAAACTTCCCACGCTGTGGGGTACGTGTATTTGGAGGGGTGCGCAGGGAGTTTTACAGGCGTTTTCGCGGTTGGGGGCCTGTGCGCCATGTACCGGATTTGTGTGCTGTACATGGCGCACGGGGAGGGGTTGGGGACATAACTGCCGCTGCTGCAGGGTCGCTGCGCCACTCTGCGCCACGGCTGGTAATGGATGTTGAAATCCATGAATACGCTGTGCACGGAAATGGATTTTGGTGCACGCGGCTGGCGCAGACTGTCGCACGCGCACACTGTGCGCCAGCCGCGTGCGCCACTTGTGCGCTGAATTCTATGCATTGCCCCCATTGGCTGCTCTCAAACACATTGAAGCATTCAGTTGAAATACATAAATAGGCCAGTGAGCTGTGTTAAAGATTGATATCTGATCTACATTTGTTCTTATCATTTCCATAGGTGTTACAGTACGGTGTAGAGTAAGGTGCACACGGTGGTAAGGGGAGCTCTTTTTCTTTTTACGTTTCTTTGAAGATGGCATGCCTACTTTGGCCATTCCATCGGCACATATATTCTAAGATGTGTTAGTTACAGTAAATTTTGCTGCAGTGTGAAGCATCTCATAGCATACTGTAATAAACACTAATTCATGTGCTGTCCCTTTTGCCACTACGTACTGTAACTATGCCGTGGTCTGTGTTGTGTAATTATAATTCCTGCCGGTGGCATGCATCGCTTGATGGTACGTGTACAGCTACCAATCAAAACAGTGGCCCTCCCATGATTTTAGAACAGGACGCACCCGTTTAACCAAGAGCTGCCCTCATTCTGGTAAGTTGTGCCCTTAGTTTGTAAATGTGAGCAAAGAATGCGTGTTGAGGACAGCATAGTTGGCATGTGGCTTTTCTCTTTAATATGCAGCAGTTAAAGGGTGGGGTGGTGAGGCGTCGTATTGCAGATGTATAATTCTGATTGCACTGTAATGTACTTGTTTGTTGGGTGAGCAGTTGTTAAACCTCTCAGTGTCCAAATATGTTTAAACTACATCTCCCATCTAGCCTAGCCAGATTAGGCTATGGGCAGGGATCATCGGTGTTGGAGTCCAAAACAATAGTTTGAGAGTTGCATGTTGCAGATTCCTGTTTTATATCCCTGTATGTCTAGGGGGTGTTCAAAACCTGGGTGATAATTGTGCCCGCATGTTTCCTAATGTCCTCCTAATAATCATTAGTGCCTTCGACCTTTTTTGTTTACTGCCTGCTCACAAGCTGCACTCATTCAAATAATCGATGCATTATATTCAAAAGATAACCTTGTCACACAGGAAGGGGCGGTAGTCAGGTTGAAGCTTTTGATGAAAGGCTTTACTGTAGATATTACTGTTTGATAAGTCTATTAAGCCTTTAAAGTTACATAAACACAAGGATACACCCATAGACCAGCTGACTCATACCAGCTTAACCTCCAACTGACCTCCAAATAGAATACCCACTCTAACATTCCCTGAGCTGTTGATGTAAATATCATTAGTACATGGCAGGGGTGGTAGCCTCCTAGCCAATCGGGAGGCTTAGAACACAGGCTTTACCAAATAGAGAAAAAAAAACCCTCCAACCCTCCACTGAAGCAGGAAGACTGCCACCTTCCCGCTGGGAATCAGATAAGTGCTGCCACCACAACCCATTTCCCCACCTTCCCCAGCCCCAACACCAATTTCCACAACCCCCACCCTCCCCCACCAGCTCCCCACTTACATTACGCTCCTTTGTCCCTCGCCGGTGCCGGAAACACTTGGTGACTCATGTCGCTGCAATGGCCAAAATCGAAAGGGGAAAGGGACTACGTGTAGTTTCCATCACCCGATCCATGGTGGCCATCTTGCATTGTAGATTTTTGCCAAGTTGAGAAATGGAAAACACACCGTTTCTCAACTTGAAAAAAAATCTATTAGCATCCCTGTGCAATGTACCGGGATATTAATGTCAATAAACCCATCTGGGCTTGGTAAATCTGCCACACGTCAGGGTATAATGCTTAATTCATCAACATTCTATTCTTACTCACTGTGGCCAGCAGGACAGTCAAACCAGTCACAATACGATAATTGTATGGCATAGGCTGGAACCATTAGGCGTTTGTCAATAGTATATCTTGGATATGTGGCTAATAAACCTCTAGGTAAAGGTTGACACTTAATACTGACACTAGTGGAGATGCTGCGGGCGGTGGTGAAGGTTTAGACCCTATGCCCAGGGTAACCGACAGATAATTGAGTGAAAAGGTTTTTCACAACCACACTGCGCATACACATGTAGAATATTTAATGCAAGTGAAGATATCCAACATGAGTTTCAACCACACAGTCTACTTCTAGGCTGGTATATGTATATACATTATCACAGAGGGGATAACAATGCCCTGCTCATCATCTGTGATAAACCCTTTCAAGGGGTAGCCAGGAAAAGGGAGCAACTGGGCTAACTTCCTGGCAACCGTGAATGGGGGTGAGGATCCAGGCCACTACATGGGCAATCTAGGCAAGGGGTTGCAAGGAGGGACTATGTTATGATGGTGCCAATATCCAGTAAACAGGGTTGTAGTGGTGATGGAAGAATCTGTCATGGATGCTGCAACTGAGCAGATGTTATGAGGGGTGTCATGAAGGTAGTAGCATAAATACGTGAAGTCCAACATCATTCCATGTCGAATAAAAAAAACTGGCTTTAGTCTTATAGCTGCCAAATGTAGCTGGGACGTAATGAGCGCAAGAACAACACAACCAATAGGTTAGCACACAAAATGCTAGAAGAATTGTAGGAGGCTGAACATCTTTTCTAGAAAATCCCTTGATTCCCGATGTCAAATCTAAACTTGAGTCAATTAATACAGAGGTTAAATATTTTAAAAGATTCAATCTACAAAAGAAGCCTGATAAGTGAAAGCAGGACATTGACAAAATGTGCAAGTAGAAAGTTTATCCATACTTAACAGGTGATTCCAATACCCAATTTAGCTTTTTGTTTAACACTAAAGAAGGTGACTAGACTCAATCAGATTAAATAAATGTTGGTGGCCTTCTCTGATAGCACAAGTACTAGTACTTCTGAAGGAGAACAAGGCCACACTAGTAACTCTTACCAACACCTTAGGAGAGGCCAACCACAAGTCAGGAGACAATTTCAAAGCATCATTAAAAATTCAGATTTTTAATTTCTTACTGTGATGCTGGAAATACATTGGAGGGACAGGGCCTCCCTGTCCTTGTCCTGTAGCCCTTCTTCATTTGTGTTCTGTATTGTTTTCTGCCCAGGAGTCCATGTGGGACTCCTGGCAGTGCAGCTCTTCGTATTTTTGGTTTGGTGTACAGACCAATCGGATACCCTTATGACACCCATAGGTGGGGGTACAACCCTGTGCCACTAGTGTATGTTTTTGGGCACCTGTGTGTGGCCCACAGAGCAGGGTATGGGCTGATGGCAGCTCCATGTGAGTTTGAGAGGTGTTCTGAGTATCCTCCATTTTGGGATTCCCAGGCCCTGCCATTGGAATCAGTGGATTCCTGATAGGAAACAAGATGGCCCCTGTGGCCTCTTGCTTTCTATTGCCTGTTACCTTGTTTTCCCAAAGACCTGGAAGCCCTGACTCTGTCCCTTCCCCCTGACTGGCTGTTGGGTGGAAGATCTATATATGGTATTGTAGTGAAGTCCAGGGCAGACTGACTGGAGCCTTCCCAGTGACTGTATGTTGTGGGTACACCCTGTGGGTGGGACCTGGGTGAATGGAGTGTGTGACCAATATGCACTTCTTGTTGTGGATGTCTGGTTTCTAGTATGAAATACAATGACTGAGACAGCCCTGCCCGAAACTGGTATGAATGCAGTGTGTAGTGTTGAATGGCTGTGTACTTGTCCCAATACACATTCCTTGTTCTGAGTGTCTGAGAGGGAGGATAATGGCCTGAATGCACTGTATGCCTGATTGGCTGATTGACTGCTGAATGCCCTTCCGAGTGATTGGGTGCCTGAGTGTGACCCAGCAGAATGAATGGGAGATCAACAGTATAACTTGGGGCCTCTCACTGCTAGAAATTGTTCAGCAGCTGAAGTCGAAACTGATGCTTGCTCTCGAAGCTGAGCCCGAAGAAGAAGGTTGACTGCTTTTACCTTCACCGCAATCTGAAAGCCGCTGTGACGTCGAGACTGATCCAAGAGAGGACCTGGTTAGGCCAATGCTTCCTGAGCTCCGAGGGACCATTGAGCACCGCTAACCTTCGCCAAAGCTCCCTGTACGTCAGACCCTTGACAGGCAGCCGACCGGAGACAGGGACCGCTGAGGAGAACGAAGATAAGCACTGGACATTCCATCCACCGTCGTCGACCATGGTTCGTAGATTTGCTACAACCACTGGAGGCCCGTCAAAGCCGTGTTGCCCAGAAGCAGGGACTGCTTGACGCTGCACGCCAACCGCCTTATCCCACCAGAGAAGGCCAGGCCGTCGACGCACAGAGGAGCATCCGCTGGTGGGTTTCCCACCACCCAAAGACCATAGAGATGCCGGAGGACTCGACCCTCTTGCTGGGCCAAAGTTCTTCACAAATTCTTTGCGTTCCTGAACTATCGACATCAAGGTGCCCAGCATGCCTCTTCCTTGCAGGACGTCTTCGACTCGTCGTCGACGAGCACCGCCAGGACCGAAGCTGCTGCCTCAACGCCACCGAACTTCCATCGAGGATTCTCGATGCCAAGTTCACTTTCTTCGAGGCACATTGACGATCTGTGGCACCTGCTTTAAAGGGAGTCACTCAAGAAGGATCCCTCAATGCCTCCTCGAGGAACTGTGCTATTCCAGGTACATTGGGGTGGTAGAAACATTTTAGAAGGGAATAAGTCTCATTGAACAATTTATGGACTGGGCTTGTAGTATATCTTTATCTTACAGGTTGCCCAGGTGGGGGGATCGCCCCACAGAGCTGTGTCTAGTGGTAGGGGCCAGTATTCTGCCAATTGTTCTAACCAACTGCTTTCCTCCTATGTCTGTTGTTGGTCACCTTTATTAAATGATTTGTGTGAAATTTGACCAGAGTACAGTTGATGCACTTTAATGAACTCTGATAATAATTGTGGTATCACGTTTTACTGTATATATTTGCCATTGCAGATTAACTGAGCACAAAGTGAGTTATTGTTATTGTGTATATAACCTTGAACCTTAATTATATAAAGACTGTGTTTTCACTAATACAGTGTGTGGACATTCCTTTGTGGGTGCTTGGGGACTACGCTGTACTTAAGAACCAGCCTGCATCACCTCCTGAGAAGCTAGGCCTTGATTGCTCGTCCATTGCTACCAACAATAGAGAATCTTGGCCGGGGTCCTCCGTGCCTCTCCTCTATCATATAGAGAGCAGGAGTACAGACACCCCCTTCCAGTCTTTACACTTATTCAAAATGATTTAGCAACCAAATCACAATAATCCCTAGTCCAAATGGCTATCGCTTGTTCCATCACAGTCTGTTAATATGTTACAAACAAAATTACAATAAAAAGAGTTTTTAGTAATATTCCACTGAAGTTATTTTTGGGAAATCCTACCTTTGAGGATAAAATTAATTTGACAGGTTTTAGACCTAAATCTATCTTTTTGCTTGCAGACTCTGACATGCCTCCAGAAACAATACCTTTTGAATAACTAGTTATGCGGGTCTTGCCTAAATGCTTTCATGATAAGAAAGAGGAGTGTTAACAATATAAAACACTATGCTCTACTTAAAATCCATACAAATGTCAAACAGCCTCTGGCAAGACTGATTGTGCAACTATGTGAATAACAAAGGTGCAGACAATACAAGTTCATGATTTGGATACAATAGGCATACCAGCGTCCTATCTTGCAATTTCATTACACCTGTAAACCGATTTTACACCAATGGCTTAATTGTTTAAACTAGTAGTTACTTTTAAGCATTAAGACTTAAATAACATTAGGATACTTAATTAACAAAATTAACTATGGGTGATATGGTAATGTTAAATTAATAGGCTGGCAAGTAGACAACAAAGTTGCCCGTATTTGGCAGATGAACTATATGTTTGATAGTCCCTAGGGCCAGTTCACAACACCACATGATTCGTGTATGCATGTTACAATGCAAAACTCAGATTGATAATAGTTAGATGTACTAACCACCGTTTCCCCAATAGTGAATTTCAAGCCATTTGCCATATGAGCATTTTTCTGCGGTTTTATGTGACAAACATACAGACAAGGTAAGTTTGAAAAGCACATATAACAGGCATGATAGGGTTCTATTTTGGGTACAACGTCATATCACCAACAGCAGTTTTTTCGACGGGTGTTTTGCTGAAAAAGTATTGCAGAAAAAACACATTGAAATTTCTTTTTTTGGGGGAAGGGAATGTAAAAGGTTGGGGAGGTCGGGAACAGCAAAAAATAGGTGGAGGAGTGGAGGTTGTCATTGAGTCTTTTTAGGCAAAATGTTTTCGGAAAAACACCTGGCAAAAAAACGAAAGTCGATGATATGACATCGAGCCCTATATTGGAGCTTTGTTATTTTAGTACATTGATAATACATCGCTGGCTGAATTGTTGCCCTTGCAAAGCCTGCTTGATTTCTTACAGAAAATTAGAAGGGGAGTCAATAATGTGACATAAAAGATGTTTTTTAGGGGAAGCCAGTTTAATCCAAAAGAATTAAAAAGGGCATCAGATTGTCCAATTAGTTAAAGAGTATTTTAGCAAAGATTTTACATTAAATATCTATTAGTGACATGGCCTGGTAATGTTGGTCTAAAGTTACATCTTTTCAGATTCAAGGAACACAATGATAACGGCTTCACCAAAGGTGACATCAATAGACTTATTGTGCAGAAATCTGTTATTTAATCCAGAAGAATCAGAGTAAAAAGATCAGCAAATGAAGCAGGGGAAGTGGGTGAGGCTTAGGCCACTACTAGCAACCTTTGCTTCATTCGAAAAGTCCTGGCTGGGAAAGGCAGGGCCTGATTGGCCAAGAATAGAGAACCAATTGAGAGAGCGGAAGGGGTAAAAAAGGGGACACAAAAAGAGCAGGAAGTGTGAGTTATTGAGGTGAGGACAGGCAAGCAGGAGGTGGAAGACCAAGAGACCAGCGGGTGGGAGAAATCAGCAGATGTAGGTGATTTCTGGATAAATTGAGGAATTGGCTAGTGAAAGTGGTACTGTGATGTGCATTTGAAAGTTACAAGTGTGGTTAGGAGAAGGAGAGTAGGGTCTGAATGTGAAGTGAGTGTGCAAGTGGAAGAGGTGTGTCTAGGTTAGAGATGGGTTAGTAGTACAGTGGAGAGAGGAGTAGTAGTGTGCAGGGAAAGGTACTGGGGAGGAGGGAGTAATGTCGAATCGGCAGTTGTAGTAATGTGGAGGACAGAGTGGGAGTCAGGAGATAGAAAGAGTAACATCAAAGGGTGGATGAAAGGCTTGAAAGGTGTGTGAGACATTGAAGGGACAGGTGAGTAATACAGTGGGAACAGGTGGACTGGGAGAACGAGTGTAGAAGAGAAAGGGACTGAATCAAGCATGGAGTTTGCAAGACACAATCTCAAAACTACTTAGAACACTAAATTGGTAGAGTAGGAAAAATTACAATCTTGCTGATGGTGGTTAGATATGAGATAAGGCCATGGGCCTGTAGGTTGCCATCGAGGCTCATTCAGACGATTAGTGTAGTGAGGGTAAAACAATTGTTGTCTACTGACTAGGGGCTAATGTTGCCTGGGTTATGCAGAAGGTGCTTTCAGCTGAGAGAGAGGGATCCCTAGAGCCCAGTGACATTTCAATATAATCCCTTCAGCTACTTCTGAGATTTGGAGTGATTTTTGTGCCATCAGTGAATAAGTGGGATCTTGACGACCCTGACACAGAAGTCGCCCTCTGTTCAGGGAAATCAGATGAGACATCTGCAATGGAAGACTTTTGGGTAACCGCCAGTACCAAGCCCTATGGCAGAGAAGTGTGGGAGATACGAGTGAAATTAGAGTTATTAAGCCTTGCTCTAAAACCAGAAGGAGCGAAGACTTCTTGGAATCAGCCAATTTAGACAACTAGTCAGCACAGGTCCATCTGACCAAATAAAACACCATCCTTGCCACTGAACCCGAGATGAGCCAGTTAGAAGAAATACAAGAGGCCGGGAGAAGACCTGTCATCTAGGGAAAGCTCAAGCCAGTGCAAGTTTGTTGGGAAGTATTGGATGTAGCCCAATATTCCACCAGTAAAGAAGACCCTCCTCTTCAGATGGTCAGTTCTATTACCAGTTCCACATACTATTAACTAATGCTGCTCAGGCATGTCTGGCCACTAATATATTTTTGTGCTATAGAGCTTGGACTATAATAGGTGCCAAAATAGGTTACTTCAATGCACATATTCTCAGTACTTCAAAACAGTTACTCCATTGAATCCAGGTTTAACAGCAAGCTGCTGCCAGAGACCCTAGGCATAATCATGTATCACTTGTGCCGAGGATAGTATATTGCCTCCATGTATGCAGTAGGGTTCTCTTTTAGGCTTACACAGGGATACCGTACTGGGCAGAACGTGGATATGTGTTGAAGTGCTTCATTAGCACTCTCTTTTAGAAACTCTTCTCTAAAGATAAATGTATTGTGGCTGTCTCATGCTTTAAAGGCGCAAAGGCCATTTACTGCTCTAGCAGCCAAACGCTGGAATTCATTACCAGAGGAGATTTTACAACTTTCAGAAATATAATTAAGATGTATCTGTTTAAATGTATTACTTGTCCTGCTACCCTGCCATTGCGATTTGGTACCTTTCAGCTCACTTTCGAGATAATAAAGACATTCAATAAAATCAAATCTTTAAGCTCTGTTTGTCCTCTGAGATCCTCCATGTCATACCTCGATCTCAAAGTATCCTACAGCTGATACCCACAGACTTGCTAATTACTCAGCAATCACCTTTCTTGCCCGTTCTGAAAAGTCCTAGAGTGACTGGTGTTCAACAACATCACGACCCACTTGGAGACACATACACCCAGTGACCCCTGCAATCTGTGATTCACAGACATCTTTCCACAAACAGCACTGCCTATGCATCTGACTTTCTCGCTATTAGCCACCACTTCCACCTTTCCTCTAGACTCATCCGCCTTGTTTCATCTGCGACTTTGACACTGTTCACCACTCATTCCTTCTCTTAACTCTCTCACCTCATCTTCCAGAGCAGTGGTCTTGTCGCCCACTTAACTGGTCCCTTTTTCCCATCAAGCAAAATGCTGGATCACTCTGCAAAACACCTACCAGTAGAGTGCCTCAAGGGCCTGTCCTTGCTCCTCTCCTCTTCACTCTCGACACCTCATCCCTTTGTGAAATCACCTCCTCCATTGCATTCTCATCTCTTTGCCAATGACACCCAAATCTATTTCGACTTTCCTTCATTCTCCCCAGAGTTTTTGTTTCCAGTATCACATACTGCCTGATGACATTTCCACTGGGTCGTCCCTATGTCAAGTATGGAGTTTTCTTATGAAGCTTTCCTTTTTCTAACCAAGAAAATACAAATGCAAACATTTTTGGACCTCCTCATCCTGCACCTATCTCTTAACAGTTAGTATGTTTTTAATGTTCGCTCCATTCACAGGCCCCCACTCCCACCCTATGTTATAGAAGAATAAATTAGGTTGCCCATGGCCCTTCTATTCTCAAAAAATGTTTGAATATATTTCTAGCTACCCTCCCTTGTGAGTATAAAGGAGTCAGTGCCAGACTTCATCTTCTAGTTTTTGTCTGCCCAAGCCCCAGAATGCAGGTTTTATTTTACCCTTCCCAACCAGATAAATTAATATGTCATTGTATCTCTAGTTTAAAGTTAATTATACATATTATTGGTGAGCACAACTGGGCTAGTTGTCAAGTGCATATCTGCCCATGTAGCAAAAATGCCCATAGATTACCTGATAGATGCGTATAGTGCAGGGTGTATCAGTTTCTTCAGCAGCACACACGGCGCTACTTTTCTAAATTCGTTTGCCTGACCATGTAATGCAGCACTGTCTATAAAGCACTGCCATTAATGGCCACCATAACTAGGGGTTGGTTGCTGGTGGTTTCTACATTATTGCGCATGATCGTGGATCTGAAGCCTTGTAATGTGGGTTTCCCTACGAGCTACTACCTGATCTTTTTACGGTCCCTGGAAAAGAATACAACCTTGTTTTTACCTCCTTTTCCCACAGGCTCTCCAGGCTCTGTCCTAAAACATGCTGCTCTATTGTGATCGTGATTTGTGGAAATCACCTCTAGCTGACATTTGCTGTCGTGTTTCGGGCAGCATTTAAGGATTATTTTGAAAACATGGTTTATGACACCTCTGAGTGGCATGATGAACCAAAAGGTGTGCCCTTCAAAAAAGCAAGATATGAGAGGGAGAAGAATTATCTGCACTCCACTAACTCATCAAAACAAAAGAGGTAATGGCTGGAAAGATTTGAATTAATCGTAACCCCTGGCATCACTCTGGGCCACCCTTCAAGCTATTGTTCTTCACCTGTCAAGCCATCACAGAAAGTGGAAAGACCATATGAAAATCAGGATTCCTCCCACCACAAAAGGGGTAGTTCAGCTTGAAATGCTTGGTCACATCCTTTCTGTACAAAACCACAAGCACCCCCTAACATGTTTTGACCTCATTGGGTATCATCAGTGAGGTGAAACTTGGGTCTGTCGGCACAAGAGGCACGGGACCCACGTCTGGGCACGCCTGTCGTACTTAGGGTGAACAGAGCTCAACAAAAGAGGTGATATCTGAAAGGTTTTGAAATAATCCTAACCTCTCGCATCACTGCCGGCAACCATTGAGACCATGGTTCTTCACCTGCCAAGTTATTACAGAAAGGGGAAAGAACATATGTTGGTCACATCCCTTCTGTACGAGGTCACAGGCAACCCCAGACAGTTTTCGGGCCTCATTGGGCGTCATCAGTGAGGTGTAGATTGGGTGTCTAGGCCCAGCAGGCAGGGGCCTCACGTCTGGGCATACCCGTCCCACACACGTTGACTAAAGATAGAGGTGATGGCTGGAAGGCTCTGGATAACCCTCCAGACCATCGTTCTTCACCTTTGTCCACTAACTATATGAATTCGTCAGACATGGCTATTGCTGAGGATGAAGATCGCCTCTTTGACTGTAGTTATGAAATGTCAGAAGCTGATAGGGAATTGAATAAACCAGCTTTCTCATGTGTCATTGTTAAATTTTACCCTTCAGAAGGTTTTGAATCATTTTGCTCCCATGGTTAAGCAGCTTACTTAGCCCTTAATTTCTCTGTTGAGTTCTCAGTTCTGCCAGCAGATGCATTCCCTTAGGATTTTGCAGGTAAGAAGACTGAAGTTCCGTAACCAGAGACTCCGCTATATTACACTTTTCCATCAGAGTCGGAGGTTGCTAAACACATGCAGCACAACTGATTTCTTGAGCTAGTTGTAAACTTAAAAATGCGTGTAACAACAAGATGGCTATGACCCTTCTAATCCCATTATGGAGCAGCAAGCACCATATTTGTCAGATCCGAATTTTGACAATCTATGTTCAAGAGCAGTGGCCTCAGGTTCACTATGGACTGCGTGAAAGAATATTTAGATCAAATCTGGAAGGCAAACCCATCCCAGAAATAATCTCTCCTGCACTTACCAGATGTAGGAATTGATGAAATATTCTGCTGAAGAAAGAACAGTCTACCTATCGAACCTCACAAGAGGCCACTTTGGCACCAAGCACAATTGATTTCGGCTGCATGTGCACCTTAATTTGATGTCCCTTTCGGATGAGGGTATAGGATTTGGAGCTCTAGGTCTCAACAGCCACAATCCATAAACTACCAGTCACATCAAATTAAGGCATGACATTCCAGTCTTTTTCCATACATTGGTTTTATAAATAATGACAAACGACCCAATGGGGGTATCACAGTGACTTATCCTGGAAGTGAGGCATACCTGAAGGATTAGAAAAGGAAAGTGTATAGTCATTTCCTAAAGGACAAATAGCATTTCAACTTGTAAATCTTAACTCGAGGAGAATCGCACAAAGCCGTGGTATGGGTTTTAAAAGAGCACCACAATGCTGTCTTATGTTTGTAGCAGGAAAGAATAATAGCTCTTTATCATAAGAGGATAGCAACTGTCTCTTCGGGCTGGCACCGTTTAAATCTCTTGGCCAGATATGATATGATATGATATGATAGTTTATTTGTATAGCGCCTATACACAATGTGTTTCAAAGCGCTTCAAGGAGGGAGGGGACATAGGAAAAATACAGTTACATTCAGCAAAAGTCCTTGAAACAATACAGAATGTGAAAATAACTATCATAATAGGCCTGTCAACATTTCTGATAGTGCAAGTGCATAGAACAAGTAAGGCAAGAGGTGATGGAAAGGAAGGAAAACAGAGCAAGCAGTAACATTACTAAGTCTGACGACAATTTACGCAGTGCAGGTGGTAACAAGAGGCGGGGTGGGAGGGGGGGGCAAGTGGATGGAGGGGGGAAGGAGAACAAGACACGCTACTGAGCAAAAAGTCAGTGACAAATTGAAAAGTAGGGGAGGGGCGAGGGGAGAACAAAAAGGGGGGGAGACAGACAAGCTGCTATCAAGAGTCACGGAACAGATAATAGGAGTAAGTGCTAGGAGGGGGAAGTCTAAGAGGGGGAGAAAAGGAGGGGGGAGTAGGCGGGAAGTTGAAGTGGATGGAAATGAGGAGTGGGGGTGGAGCGCAGAGCAAGGGGGGGGGCAAGCAGGGTGAGGGCACACATATACTCACAGGGGGGGCAAACAGAATCCCAGGAGGGGACAGGGGGGCACACAGATACTCACAGGGGGCAGGGGGGGCACACAGATACTCACAGGGGGCGGGGGGGCACACAGATACTCACGGGGGGCAGGGGGGCACACAGATACTCACGGGGGGTAGGGGGCACACAGATACTCACAGGGGGCAGGGGGGGCACACAGATACTCACGGGTGGCAGGGGGGGCACACAGATACTCACAGGGGGCAGGGGGGCACACAGATACTCACGGGGGGCAGGGGGGGCACACAGATACTCACGGGGGGTAGACAAACACTTGCATGGGCCGGCGATCCGGCGTACCGCGGTGGACAGCGGTAGACAGGGCCTTAGGAGTGGGCCTTGTGAGGAGGGCCGGCCAAGCCTGCCGGCCTTCCCATTGGCCCTGATGTCACATGCTCCAGCCAATCAGTTTGGAGGTGATATATATAGAGCTTTGTGAACTCACGCTTACACCTTGAACATTATTCTATCTGTCACTGGCAATCATTTCAGCCTTCTCAGGACCAGCTCTTTATGGGAGTGCTTGGGAATCCCAATGATGTTCCCTGCAGTAGGATTTGAAATTTCTGAATAATGCCCTTGATTGTTCTCAAGAATAGCATCTATAATACATATAATCTATAATCTAGTTTGGCTCTGATTATGTCCCAAGAAATGGTAACACAGTTGTCCTCTGATAAAAGAAAAGCAGATTCTACCTTGCCATCATAAAGTGATAGGCAAACTATCAATTCACTGCAGAGGTTGTGATAACTAACAGGACCAAGGAACATTGCTGTTTTTGTATGTTCTGTTAATTTTCATTTAGTTACCTACAGTCCCATACTAAACCAACTCAGAACGTGCACCTGCTTCTTCTCATCTAGCCACCATCCCCTTCCCTTTCTGCTTACCCACCTCCCTTACCTCTCTCTCATGCTGCAATGGTTCTTCATTTTCTTCACTTGCCTATTTCTTCTACCCTCCATCATACATCTTGATTTCGCTGCATTCTTTCTTATTTCTCTCATATGCTTCATCCGCAACGTGGTGTAACTTCATCATCAGTCTCAGGCCTTCCCATCAAACTTCTTTCCCCTCTGCACTTGCACCCCTAAAATAATATGCTATTGTGCTCCTAGGATTTCCAACCTCCTCCATCCCCCTCCCTTACCGCAAAAGACTTGCTCTTCTCCCTCACCTTCTGTCACTATTTCACTTGGCTTCTAGAATGCACAATCCCTCTGCAACAAGTCTCCCTACATCAGTGAGCACTTTGACCCTTATCACCCTCAAATTTCACTTTTTGCTATTACAGAAAACTGGATATCACCTCATGTCCCTGCTAGACTAGCAGCTCTCCATGCCGACTGTGCTACCTTCTCCTTCTCTCCTAGACCTGTTGGAAATGGCAGCAGTGTGGGGTTCTGTGTCAATAAGGCCCACAACACTATCTCTCTAACTCCTGTGGCATCCACATTTGCTCTTTTGAATTCTCCTCCCTCCTACTCCTCTCATTGGTTTTCTAAACACCTTCTTCCCTAAACTGACCCTTCTCCATGAGTCACTTCCTACTGACATCCCCATTAACCCTCCCAAGCCCTCTGCAGTGACATGCATTAAACTTGAATCCCTCCTACCTGACCACCCCCTCTACTCCCTCCATGACCAGCCTACCCACTCTGGTAGGAACCCTCATGAGCTTGTATTTCTTACAAATTCACTCTCCTCATCTGAGCTCTTCATTGCCCTGCCCTTTGATCACTTCTTTGTTCACTTTAATATCCCAGTCCCTCCACCTCATCTTCCCTCTTCAATGACTAAGATGAAATTCAGGCAGGACTGTCTTGTTCACCTATTCGTGTCTGTTCCATTGACCATGCTTTCTCCAACTTTCACTATGCGTTTATGACTCCATTTGACCATCAATATCCTGCTTGCACATTCACACCTTCTTGTGCCCGTCCTCAGCCTTGGATCACCCCTGAAATTCGGACCCTCAAAACAAGCATTAGCCATGACCTACAAAGCTGGTGCAAATTACGGACCATTTCCCTACTCCTAACTTACAAAGATTCCCTTGCTGCCCGATCCATTGCACTGGATTCTTTCAAATCCTCCTACTTCACAAACCTAATCTCCTTCCTTAGCAATAACTTGGCAAACTTTCATCTACTCTCTTTGCTCACACCTTCCAAGCCAACATCCATTGTCTCCTCTTTTCTGCTAATTACTTTTCCAAAGGAATTAAGGGATATAGCACATCTGGTTGCACCACCCCATCACAATCACAACCCATTGCTTAATATGCTCCCTCACAGTGATCTTAATAAACATGCAGAACTCCCTTTCAGTCCCTTTCCCCATTTAATTCTTGCTGTAATCAGAATGATAAACAAATAGCATTTCAACGGCAACTCTTTCCATTTTACTCATCAGGCGCAACCCTCCCTTGTCCTAACAAACTTTTTCGAGTTGTACGGTCTCTTTAATTTCTTCCTCCTGAGTCAATTTCCCCTTCTCAGTCCTTCTGTGACTCCCTTTCTGCTTATTTTGTCCATAAAATTGATACCATCTGAGAGAAAATGTGCTCCTCGCGGCTGAGGAAAGTGGTATCCTCTGTTGTGGTGTCTGTGCCCAATCCACCTCACAGCTACATACAAACTGAAATCTGTGTCCCCCGCTGATCATAATAGCCCTTTTGAAACACTTGTGTATAGGCGCGTTACAACTGCCATATCATATCATATGCCTCCTTTGGTTGTGAAAGCAGTTAATTTTCCGTTTCTCTCTGCCCATATTTCTGTCACTTTAAAACATGCCTTTGTTATACCTCTCTCGTTGGATCCTTCAATTCCGGCTAATTTTCATCCTATTTCTTTGCTTCCTTTTTTGATGAAACTTCTGGAATCCTTGTAGTTCCCCTTTTAAGCTTGTCTCTGGAGGATTCCTCTTGTTTTTGTTTATTTCTAGTCTGGTTTTTGGCCAGGGCATGGCACCAAATGTGTGCTGGTCTCAGCTGTACATTGTCTCACTCGACTGCATGATCAGGATGACATGGGAGCTTTGATTTTACTCAATCTCTCTCCCGCCTTTGACACAATCGATTATGATATCTTGCTTGACTGTCTCACTGGTGCCAGCCTCACTGGCCCCTGGTTTAGTTCTTTTCTTTCTGACCGGGTTCAATATTTTTCTCTTCCTCCTTTTCTTTCTGCCCCTACTTCTCTTATTTGTGGAGTCCCTCAAGGGTTCGCCATTTCACTGGTGTTGTTCAACATCTACAATCAGACTCTGACAAAGCTCATCCTCTGCCACGGCCTCCTATGCTACTCTTATGCGGATGACACACACATTTTTGTGCACCTGGACCTCTTCCTTTCTGTGACTGCGTCTAGACTGAGAGTTTGCCTTGAGGCTGTGGGGAAATGTGGAACAATTGGCTTAAGATGAAGGGTGACAAAACAGAGGTATTAGTGATTGGCACCTCTTCTGCTCTTTCTCTTTATACCATTCTCTTTTGGCCTTCTTCGCTTAGCCCATTTCCTTTGCCTCTACCAGTTATGAAGGGCCTGGGGGTAGAAATTTCAGCTTCTTTGTCAGAAGTTAGACAGGTTAGCGCATTGTGCCAGAGAGGTCATTTTCAGTTTAAAATCTTGTGCAAGGTTCTTCCTTTTATACCTGTCCAGTTTAGGGTACTAATGGTCTCTTCATTGGTTTTGTCTCTACTGGATTACTGCAATTCCCTCTTCCTGGCAGCATGTGCCGCCACCTTTATGCCTAGAGGCATGCACATTTCACCTGTTTGCATTGGCTACCTGTACCAAAGCACATTCAATTTAAGTCCCTTTGTCTGGTCCATCAGGCCAGTTATAGGTCTGGTGCGGAATACTTGCAGGCCAAATACCGTTCATACATTCCCACGCAGCTCTTTGCTCAACCAAAGCCCGATTGGTGCACAGCCCTCATTTTAATTATTCCTGTATTGGGGGTCATGTGTTCTCAATAGCTGCTGCCCAACTATTGAATTCTCTTCCTCGGGCGATTCGTGCCATGGAGAATCATCTGTTATTCAGATGTTTTCTTGAAATTCACTTTATTTTGTTTTAGTGAATCTTTTCTTCCTTTGTTCTGCCTGGGTTATTTCAGTGCCAAGAGGCCCCTGGGCATATGTTGTGCTATATAAATAATCATAACATAACATTGCAGTCCACAACAAGGGTATTTGTGTTCTAGCATAAGTAGACGTAAACGTTCATCAATACAAGCCATACGGAAGATATATCAGAGGACTGCAAGGAGGAAGCAAGGAGAAAGTTACACATACTATAGCATGTTGACTTAGGATCACAAAAGGGTCCTAGCTGCTTTTGTTGTTTACTGACAACTTTCCTATTTCGCTGAGCTCCCCCATGCACCTCTGACTATCTGATACGCTAGCTCATGTCCTGTCCTATTTTGTTGTCTTATAGTTATGTCATGGCGCCCTGATACCTGCGGATTTCTGGCACCCTGCAAATAAATAATAATAATAATAGTGAGTCAATGAAGATTAGAAGCTACCAGGAAGGTATGTGTATCCAGACAGACTGAGATTAGAAGAGGGACATGTTTTTTAAGTAAGGTTGCAATTAGGGAGTAAGTAAACAAGTAGCTGTGGTGTATATCAAGGCTCATTATTAATACAGTGTAAACAACACTATAGCCAGTGAAACCATGAGTGAGGCTTTCTTGAACATCATACCCTGTGAACGAAATCACCCTGAAGGGCTGACATTTTGAAAGGTTTAGGGGATGGCAGTTTTGACAGTTTAGGCAATACGAGATTAAATTAGATGCTCGGGATCACACATTGGTTAAGAGGTGAAGCAGGGATTTGTGCCAACTGTGCAATTTCTGCACTTTACCACTTTCCTTTTCAGTTCTTGCCATGAATTTTAATAATCCCATTTTATAGATTTGACTATTACATAACCCATCTGTCAACATTTAAAAACATATAACAAAGCCTTTAGTCTCAACAACCTGCCTTTATCTCTCTGAGCTCTCACTCCTTGCTGGATTGTTCCTTGCCTCCTTCAAATATGCAGTTGATTTACACCTATGATATGAAATGATATGACATTTATAATGCGCCTATACACATGTGTTTCAAGGCGCGATGAGGCAAGGGAGGGGGAACAGAGGGAAGACAGAGACAACGATCTTACTAGGCCAGGTGACATTGAAATTGCACAAATGCAGGAGAGGAGGGAAGAGGAAAAGTGCACGGGGTTAGTGGGAGGGGCAGTGCAGTACATAGGATAACACTAAAATAAATAAAGATAATAAATAAAAAGTGCAGCCAGCTGGTGGCGAGTGCAAGAGTAAGTGCAGACATCATGTGTCAAGTGCTGATAGGGGGCTGTAGGGATACAGAAACTGTCCCAGTGTGCAAGGGTTTCCAGAGGGGCAATGCAGGTGTGCAACTGGTGGGGGGGGGGACTGAGTCCAAGATCAGAGGGTAGCCAGGTAACTAGTGCAGTTTCAGTTTCAGCCAAGAGGTCAGCAGGGGAGAGGAGGAGAGAAAGCAGAAGCAAAGAAGAAGGTCTTGAGGTGCTTCCGGAACTGGAGATTGTTCTCCTCCAGTTTCCGAGAGGCAGGGAGGCTGTTCCAGAGGGAGGCACCAGCAGAAGAAAGTGATCTACCACTCGTTGCTTGGAGAAGTGACTGACTCTGAGGGAGTTGGAGGCGGATGAGCTAATAGCTTGAAAAGGAAGATATTTAGGGAGGGAGAGTTGATGGTATTGAGGCTCTAGACCCCAGAAGGCCTCTTGGGCAATGCAAAGGGTTTTGAACTTAATTCTCACCACCACTGGGAGTCAGTGCAGAGATTTTAGTCCTGGAGAGTGTGATGCTGGAAATGCTTTGGAGGGACAGGGCCTCCATGTCCATGTCCTGTATTCCTTTTTCATGTGTGTTCTGTGTTGTTTTCTGCACAGTCCATTTAGGACTTCTGACATTGCAACTCTTCCTCTTTTTGGTTTGGTGAACAGACCCTTGGGATACCCTTATGACACCTGTGGGTGGGGGGGTACAACCCTGTACCCCTAGTTTATCTTTCTGGCACCATTGTGTGGCCCACAGAGCAGGGTATGGGCTGGTGGCAGCTCCATGCTGAATTTGGCAGGTGCTCTGAGTATCCTCCATTTTGGTATACCCAGGCCCTGCCATTGGAATCATTTGAATCCTCATAAAAGACAAGATGGCCCCTGTGGCCTCTTGCTTTCTATTGCCTGTTACCTTGTTTTCCCAAAGTCCTAGGAAGCCCTTACTCTGTCCCTTCCCCTGACTGGCTATTGGGTGGAAGTTCCATATGTGGTATTGTGGGTTAGTCCAGACCAGACTGGCTGGAACCTTCCCAATGACTTTATGTTGTGGGTACACCCTTGGGGTGGGACCTGGGTGAATGAAGTGTGAGACCAATATACATTTCATGTTATGCGTGTCTGGTTTCTGGTGTGTGACACACTGACTGAGACAGCCCTGCCCGAAACTGGTATGAATGCAGTGTGGAGTGCTGAATGGCTAGGTACTTGTCCCAATCCACATTCCTTGTTGTGAGTGTCTGGATGGAGAAGAATGGCCTGAATGCACTGTGAGCCTGATTGGCTGCCTGCCTGCTGAATGCCCTTCTGAATGATTGGCTGCTGAACCTGGCCCAGCAGTGTGAATGAGAGACAGAACAGTATATCTGGGGACCTCTCACTTGCTGGAATTGGTTAAAGCTGAATTGGAAACGTGATGCTTACCTTGAAGCCCAGCTGGAAGCAGAAGGCTTTGCTGCTGCTTTCCTTCGACGCAATCCGAAAGCTGTCGTGTCTCCAAGAACTGACCCAAGAGAGGACTTGGCTAGTACACCTCTTCTCGAGCTATGTGGGACCATCGTGTACCAGCTAACCTTCACCAAGGCTCCCTGGAAGTCAGTCATCGAATGGCTGCCAACCAGAGACAGGAACCGCCGAGGAATATGAAGAGAAGTGCCAGGACGTCGAGGCCATCGACGACCACCACCATCAACCTCGTTGACTAGAGCTGCAACACTCTATTGCCTCTATTGCCTGAGACACTTTGAAACCAAAGACTCCCTGGCTCATCACTGTCGTACAATTTGTCCCGCCAGAGGTCACTGACGAACTAAGGAGAATCCACTGGTGGGTTTCTCACCACCCGAAGTCCACAGAGACACCAACGAAGATCCGAAAGCCAGCCATGGTCGAGTCCCGATCACCAACGCCAACCGCCGATGACCCAACGCCCTTGCCGGGCCTATGTTCTTCATTGACTCTTGGCAACAAACTATCTGTTACGCTCACCTGGTCTCTGCGGGGGCGTTGGGGCACAGTTGGAGCCTTCCTTGGAGCTGACTCCCTCAGGTCGCTTCTTTTCCCTTTTTCCTTCCCAACTGCTGCCTTTTCATAGGCCTGGAAGGCTGGACGTGTTCTGGCGAGAGGATGCGAGACAATGAGGCTAGCTTGGTGGAGTCGCGGTTCCCTTCCGCCCTTTCGTGCCAGAATGTGGTGCGTAGAAGTTTACCAATGCAGGCTCACCTGATAATATGTAAGAGCAAGCTCTGCGTCCTGCTTTCTTTCAGCAGGGACACTGTGGATGGACCTAGTTACGTCACTGGTCCTGATTGCAGTGGTCCAGGCCTGCTGTGACCATTCCGTCTTGAAGGTAAGTGTTTATGACTTTCTTATTGTCCGTGTTCTTGTAATGATACTGTCCCAAGGGATATTGTTCGTAATCGTATATTGTTCTTTCTCACCTGTAGCAATGAAGATGATGATCCAGGAGCGCGTGATGACAAGGAAGCAGCTCTGGGAGTTTCCACCACTAGTAGGTAAACGTGTGGTTTCTGAAACTGCACCAAGTTCGTAAATAATGCTGTTTTAGCCAGTTAAGGTCTGTGCGTTCGCTCACCTTTTATCTCTTACTCTCTTTGCAGGTGCGGCAGGTCGGCGATGGTTGGAGAACGGTATCCGACTCCTGATGGCGATTGGAGATGAAGGCCTGTGTGGAGGCAGCACCAGAAGAAGGTCCCAGGTCGATAGAATTCGGGACAGGTAAGGTTGCTGGGCTGCACCTGTCGGGGACTCTGGGAAGGTGAGTATGACTGTGGTAGAGTCGGAAGCAGATGGTGATTCTTCTGGCGACGAAGCAATCACAGGTAAGGCTTGCACAGTGACTGCAGAGTGAAAGCAGATGGCTTTGCTTCCGACGATGGTGTGATCGCAGGTAGGGCGTGCGCTTTGACTGTAGAGAGGGAAGCGAGTGACAATGCTTCCGACTATGATGCGTTCCAGGTAAGATGGTTGAGATGGGTGAAGATGTGTGTGTTGAACCAGGTAGGTGGCGAAGGGTTCCGGAGCCTGGAAGCGCATGTGTTGGATCAGGTAAGAATCTGCTAAACAATATATGGACGAGGCTTGTAAGTATACTTTTTTTACAGGTTGCCCAGGTGGGTGGATCCTCATACAGAACTGTGACTATTCTGTCAATTGTTTAACCCAACTTGCTTTCCTCCCATATCTGGTGTTGGTTCAAATTTCAAGTAGACTTGTATGTCATTTACAACTGTCAGCAGTTGGCACATTTTAAAGGAGTCAAGAGTCAACTGGGGTACCACATAGATATTGTACATATTTATCATCATAGTATTGCCCGAGCACAAAGTGTGTTATTGTTTGTGTATATAACTTGAACCTTATTTATATAAAGAAATGTTAATCACTAACATAGTGTGCGGACATTCCTTTGTGGGGGCTTGGGGACTGCACTGTACTTAAGAACCAGCCCGCATCACCCCTGAGAGCTTAAGCCTTGATTGTTCGTCCATTGCAACCGCTTAGAGAATTTCGGCTGAGGTGCTCTGTGCTTCTACTCTGCCATATAGAGGGCAGGAGTACAAATAATCCCCTGCCAGTCTTTACAGAGAGATATGATCCCTGGGCTTGAGGTCAAGGACAAGTCTTGCAGTCCTGTTTTGGATGAGTTGCAGAGGGCGGAGAGTAGAGGCAGACGGATTTAGAAAGAGGCTGTGCAATAGTCCAGCCTAGAGAGAACCAGAGGTCTGGAGATAGTGAGCTTCTGGGGGAAGGAGAGAAAAGGAACCTATTGATGAAATTCTCTGCTGACCCAAATGTCCCAGCAAACTATCATTTAGTTTCTCTTCTTACCCATTATTCAAATGTCCTTGAGCAGTTGGTCTTCAACCGGATCACTAAGCAACTTGAGGGTAATACCGTTGGGTATCTACTTCAATTTGGCTTCCATAGTTAAAACTCCTCTGAGATGGCACTCATGCATGAATCCAACTTTCTCTCTAATGCTCACCATTCAAATATCTCTTCTATACACATCCTTTTTGACCTTTCAGCCACTTTTGACACTTTTCCCCAGGCCTCTCTCCTCCTCACTCTCCAGTGCCTTGGGTTTCTCAAATATGCTTGTGCCTGGATTACCTCCTGCCTGGAAGGTTGATCCTTTAGAATCTCATGAAACTCGCAAGCTTCTGACCACACCCTGTTCATAATGGTGTCACCCAAGGATCAGTCCTTGGACCTCTGGATTTTCACCCTCTATACCACGGCCCTAGGAAGACGTATCTAATTCTTTGACTTTCAATATCTGATGACACTTAAATATGTTTCTCCTTTTCCTCCTTTACCCCAGCCATCTCGCAACAAGTTATAAACTGTCTCAGTGCAATTTGTCACTGGAGGGCTATCCGCTGCCTCATGCTGAACTCTTTAAAACTGAAGTAATCTTTCTCCCAGCTTCCAGTGCTATCTCTACCCTCCCCTTTGCTACCTCCTTCCTGTCTGACATGCTTGCTCCCTCACACAAAACTCACAATCTGTGGGTACTCTTTGATAGAGACCTATGACTGCAGCGATTCATCTCTACCACTGCCTCTGCTGCCCGTATTAACCCTTGTTAATATTTGGAAAACTCATCTTTTTGTGCTAACCACTCTACAAAAACTTTAATCTACACTTTTTAGGCTCAGTAAACTAGACTACTGCTCAAGCCTACTCCTTGTTCTTCCTCTTTACTCCTTCCTCCCGCTAGACAAAAACCTCAGCTTTGTTACCCGCATTCTCCACAACCTACCCAGATCCTTTCCCACATCTGTCTTCCGACAACATGCTGGTTGGCTCTGCATGCAAACCACTCTCTCACTCTCTTTAGAAGTTTCTTCCCCAAGTTTACAAAGATGTCAATGGTCTTGCTCCTCAGAACATGTCTGATTGTATCTCAGTTTACTCACCACTGTGTTCCCTTTGGTCCCCTGCTACACTCAACCTCAGCATCCCATACCCTATCTGTGCCTCCGCTCTCTTCTGCTCTTTCTACCTACTTACTCCACTCCACTGGAACCCACTGCCCATACAATCAAAGCAAACCCAAATATGGATCTCTTCAAAGCTTGGCTTAAACATCATTTACTTGCTAAAGATGGAACTCCCAACCCCTCTCCCACATCCTCCCTACCTGACCCCACCATTGCTTTGAGGGATGCTTAATAATGTAATCTCTTATATTGCATTAGTACTTCTCTTTAGTTTGAAGCACTTGAAGAGATGTTCCCAGGAATGCAGCTCCCCACCGCCATGAAAATGACAGGCCGACGAGTCAACAACGCTCAAAATCACTCATCATTTTTTGTATGATCCCCGAGTACACCACTGACTGACAAATATGCAGAGAGGCATCCCCTCAGACAGCCATTCCACCTATATCCAGTGCATATCCTTTCAGATCCAGGGAAGCCAATGGAGATCGCGGATCCAAACACTATAATGGACTGCATTGATTAAGTGCTGAGAAGCCACTGTGTGAATGTCATTAGTAACACCACGACATAGCAGCATTGCACAGCTTACACAAACACATACTCACATACACAAGGAACATGCTTACACACAGGGGAGTTGCTAGGTCTGGAAAAGACCTGGGGCTACGCTGATGTCGGAACTGTTGGGACTGGGGGCTAGCTAGTCTTTTGGTTGTACCTCCTGAGATTCTATCCGGGGCTACAACCAAAAGATCAGGGGCTATAGCCCCCTTGGCCCCCCCTAGCAACGCCCCTGCTTACACAGTTCTGTAGACAGAGGACGGATACATATACATATACATACTGTAAAAGCTTTTATTATTTTTCTCACTAGCTAAATGCAGTAACGCTGAAACGCAAGGGAACAAGTGATCCTGTGCAAGCTTGCAGATGTTTATGGCAATTAACCTTACAGAACTACAGGAGTATATATGGAGCCTGATAGGACCACATATGACTAACCTATAGGTAACATAGCACAGTATGAGCATGTAGAAATCACATTATAAGTCTAAGGAAAATTATAGAAGGCCTCAAGCCATAGAACACCAGACAAGGGAAGCTGGCTCAGGCTACATGAAGTGAAGACCGAGCTCACAGCTAAGGTCAGATATAAAACAAGCGCAATCCAAGCTCCATACGACAGCCAGCTGCAGGAACAGGGAATACATCCTCATAAAAGCAGACCCAAAGAGCTCAATTTTGTGGTCCACAACCGCATGATGCAGCCAAAACTAGACAATGGGAAGACAATCCGTTTTCTCAGCCACCCAGACAAGTGAAACAAATGTTGCAATGAGGAGCACATTCTCATGGGCAAAGGTGGTCTACTACCAGTTACAACTCAGAGACATAGGGGGTGATTACGAGGTTGGAGGTAATGGAAAAACGATGCTGGTAAAGGATTACCAGCATCGCCTACCGCTCCGGCTATTCCGACCTAAGACCCCTGTATTAGAGGCACCGTTAATAACGGTGCCTCTAATAGCAGCAATCTCGGCATGCCGCTAATGGGAGGACATCACAAGTCAGGCGGACATGCAAATACTGGCATCATGAAGGCGCTAATAGGGGATACCGACATGCCGGCAATACCGGAATCGTGAACCAACCGTAAAAAGCTATGTGCAGTGTTCCCAACTGCCACAGGTGCACACAATCAGCACAGGTGGAGGCAGTGGAGTCTGGGCCCGCACAAAAGGAGTACACCCACACACCACACCCCTTCCCACACCAAGATGATTCCAATAGTAGTACCAATACTGGGGATGGAGGACATGCTTGCATTGCTACACCAGCAACAACAACAACAGCAGGCACCACAGAGGAGACGCAGGAGGAGAAGGTGGGTGAGACAGGCCCAGCATGCCCCACCAGTGCAGCCAGCGGTACCATGCAGGCAGCCCCCAATCCCTCGCATCAGAGCCAGTCCATTCAACCTAACCCCTGAGCAGATCCACACCCTGTACCGTCTGGACCGGGACACCATCACCACCATTGTGGACATGATACACAATGATATTGTCAGCCTCATTGAAATACACACCGCCATCCCCCCTCTAATGAAGGTAGCGTTGGTGCTCCACTTCCTTGCCACAGGCACCTACCAGCACACAGTGGGGCACATTCATGGCATATCACAACCCTTATTTTCTCGCATTCTGAACCAAGTGCTGGATGCCCTCCTCAAGCACACAAGGGACTACATATCCCTACCACGGACGCCTCCGGAGATCTCTGATACAAAAGTTGGCTTCCATTCACTGGCAGGCTTGCCAAATTGTATAGGTGCCCTCGACTGCACCCACGTGGAGTTGGTTGTCCCGCATGCCATGGAGGTGGTGTACCGCAACCGCAAGCAATACCACTCTATCAATGTGCAGATGGTATGTGACGCCAGCAAGATCACCAGACATTGTTGTGCCCGATATCCCGGATCAACTCATGACTCTATGGTACTGCGGAACTCCACGCTACCACGATACATGGAGCGACATGCTGGATGACGTGCCTGGCTGCTTGGTAAGTTGCATGACATGCACATGGCACTGAAATGGGGGGAGAGATGCATACACTACCATGGTGTCAATGTTGATGTGACAGCACGATGTGCACATCACTAAACACTGTGCCCCAAAGCATCCCAAACAGAACATGACAACCAAATCCCATAGGAATGAAGTAAGGTCGACACCTGTCACAAAATGGCAAACATTAAAGCACCCCACATCCCAAAACACGTGCACCACTCATCAGCAGACCTCACCCTCCGTAACACCATCCAGCAACATGCAGTGAATATGCACTATGTTTCTGTCTCCAGCAAATCACCACACAGGACAAGCATCCATGGGAGTGCATTGAACAAAACCACCAAGGGAATCCACTGTCTGTCACAGGGCCGCCACAACCACAGGAGTGCAGCATGTCACCATGGAAGAAAATCAGCGCTGAATGCCTAATATTGCATAGCCTACAGCCAATGCTCCCAGTCAGAAAATCTTACAGATCACAACACATCACAAATTAGACACAAACACAGTTGTATGCGCACACAATGCATGAGCAACAAAAAGGCAGTGCATACCGTGTATTATCTTGAAGATGCAACCCACACCATTAGTACATGGCACAGAACACATTGAGGGCATAAAACTGGCATTCATACAACCAGGGACATGTGCACGTGACCAACGATAATCTGCAGGCATGTGTGACTAGTACAGCTGTCCATCATGAATCGACTGACATATACCTTTTTTTGCCTCCAATGCAGGTGATAGTGGCTATCCCTTGAAGCCGTGGCTCCTCACCCCTGTCCGAAACCCACAGAACAGGCACAAGGAGGACTACAATCGTTCCCACACCCGTACCCATGTGGTCATTGAGCAGACCTTTGGCCTGTTGAAGGCATGGTTTTGCTACTTTAGCCGGTCGGTTGGGGCACTCCTCTACAGGCATGAGAAGGTGGCCAAGATCATCATGGCATCTGTCATGCTGCACAACATGTGTATCCGACGGAACGTGCCCCTGCCCCCTGTCATTGAACTGCTACCACCTGGTGATGATGAAGGGGATGAAGAAGATGTGGCTGCACATCATCGCGGTGTTGATGCACAGGAGGGACGTGCTGTGCGTCAGTCAGTGATTGCACAATATCTCTGACACACATGGCTGCAGAAGGTGACATGATAGTTGGACAGAGGGAACTGGGTGTGGGAGTACATGTACACTATGCACTGTATATGAATAAATGACACATGCGCAATGATGAATGTCCACTCAAGATATTTTTTTCACACAACGGGTGTATTTAAATGTCCAATAAAGATGAAAGTGCACTAACCCTCCACCACACGCACACACCCCTCCCCCACAACTCCCTCACACACCCTCACCCTCTCCCCGTCCCCCACAACTCCCCAAATCCCCCTGACCTCCATCCCCCTCCCCCCACAACTCCCCCACACACCCTCACCCCTCTCCCCCTCCTCCCACAACTCCCCCACACATGGTGTCCAAACAAGTGTCTATTTCCTTCATCAGGCTGGCCAGTCTAATTCCTGCCATTCCCTGCACCTGGTGGTGGCATGTTCGGGTGGCACAGGGGGCGCGCTGACCTGCGTAATGGGCTGGTCTGTGTGGAGCTCGAGGACAATGGGGTGGCCGCCTGCTCCATTTGGGGTGCCAGACGATCAGCCTCCATTGCATCAGCAATGCAGCTGAGGATCTGCCGCAGGGCTGATATCTCCTCTCACAGTCTACTGGTGCTATCAGTGATGATCTTCCCCAGAGAGGCGGTGTTCTCGCACCACTCCTGCCTTGCTTGGGCATTGTCAGTAACAACTTGTTGCACCAGGGTAGCTCCTCCTGCCACTGTGAAGCGTGCCCTGCCTGCTGCACCCCCGCCCGTACACCAGTGGAGGTGGAGGGTGCTTGTGTGTCATGCACAATTTCAATTGGGTCCCCTATGGGAGTCATGGCTGCTTGTATGTACTCCCCCCCAGACTGCTCCAGAGTGGTGCCGTGGTCGAAGTCGACCAATGTGAGCTGGGGGGATGGTGCCAGACTTGGTGTACCAGGCAAGTCGGAGGAGTCGTCCTACACGGGCACCCACACCTGTCCCTGCCCCTCGTCATCAGCCAGGGGTGCTGTAGCTGCCGCCTCCCCGACAGAACTGTTCTCTGCTGAGAGTGCAGCTTCAACTGTGTCCTGTGGCAGTGTGACTGCTGTGATGATCTGAGCCTGTGGGGGTCGAAGAGAGGGACGGCATGAGTGATCGTTTGAGAAGTATCATGCATACATTTGTATTATTGCTCATCTACACAATAGAGGGTAATAGGCAGTGGAGTTTGGAGGATCACGTTGCTTGCTGTATGGGTGGGTAATGCAGGCATCCATCTGGGTCACTCATGTTGGGGCGGACGTATGCTATGTGACATGCATATTTTTTGTGGCCTGCATGCAGTGTGACTTAAGCCATTAACATCTTAATGTGGTTTGTGTAAGGTATAGCATTGCCTTGCTGCAGGCATCTGAATGTGTCTGTGCTGCATACGACAACTAAGCTGGGAATGTGTGTGTATTGGGGCATGGCTTGCCTCTTTAGACAGACATATTGGTGGACTATCATCAGACTCTGCATTACAGTGTTTTCTTAGGACACTCACCTCCTTCCGCTGATGAGGTGGCGCCACACTCCATGTCACCCACGCCTTCAATGGCCTCTATGCCGATCAGGCTGGCACATATCTCCTCCCACTGGGACAGCTTTATCGGACAGCTTGCTCCTCTGCCAGTTTCCATGGCCTGGCTCCTGTTTGCTGAGAGGATGTTGCGGACTCGCAGGCACAGGTCATCCCACCTCTTCCTGCAATCCTTAGTTGTGCAGGGGGTGTTGCCAACCGCACTGACATTTTGTGCCACTAGTGCCCAGATCTCTTTCTTCTTGATGACAGCCTCCTTCTTGAGGCTCTGGGCAAATACTACATTGGCATTCTCAGCCAGGGTCTCCGCCAGCATGGCAAGCTCTTCTTCATTAAAGCGCTCCTTGCGCTGGCGGGAGGCGCCTTTTTTCACTGCCTTGGGCATTTTATAGTTGTTGTTGGTTGATGTTGGCACACAGCAATATATTCCAGGTCCTGGGTGCTAAGGGTGGCAATGGATTGTGTTTTTAAAGATGGTCGCCATGCTCTTTCCCGTTCCTGTGTGATGACGCTACTTCTAGTTCTGCTTCTTTACAGTGACCGTTATAAGCGGTCACCGCTGATAGCAGTGTCCGCTAATGCCGTCATGAATCATGCCGGTAGTGCTGTCTGCGCTTTACAAGATGCCGCTAAGGGCCATTTTTGTGACTTTAAGGGCATGGCGGTAATGTCATTACTGGAATGGCGCAAAGCTCATGCACGCATACTCGTAATAGCCCTCTACTAGCGGGCTCTTGACTACACAGACACGGCATTTGCTCCATGCCGGTAAGGACGGTTACTTACCTCCAAACTCAGAATGAGGCCCATAGTCATTTCACGTCACCTTGAAGAGGTGCACAGAGGTCTGAGAACCGAACTGGGTCCCAGGTCTGGAACAACCAAATCTAGCCAATGAAGAGACAGAAATCCAGGGGTAGATGGCAAAGGGCAAGGGCAAATGGTAAGTCTACAACCCTGCAACAATGTAATAGATAGTTTCTTGGGGACGGTGCAGGTCAGCCACCTGACATGCAAGGGCCAGTAGAATAACCTCTATATGGGTTAGATATAGATGATACCACTCTAAGCACCCAATCCGTGTGGGAGGGCCCATGTGACGAAGCCACTTGGTGATCAAAACCTGGGAACACTTCTTGGGGATCTGAGAAGTACTGTTGAATTTTGATTGTCCTGTATGATCCCTGTCGCTTTTTGTAATAACCAACAGTTTGAATTGCCCTTGGCTGAGCCCTCCGTAATTCTTGGGAGAGGGTTGTTGGGCCCTCAGGCGCAATGCCCCAGACCTCTGGCATGCGTGGTTTCCTCACCAACACACTTGTCCCCTTAGGTTAATGTTACCTTTGTAAGTCAACTTTTTGTTATATATATTTTGTTCCTGATTGTTTTTCTTTATCCGTGGTATATGTCCAAGTTGTTTACTACCTCATTAACTGGCTGACTACTTGTTATATTTATGCAATTATATAGGCACCCCAGAGGCTCGAGAGACACACAGCAGCGGCCATTGTGGAAAGTAGCGACTGTAGGGGTTCTGAGGTCATGCCACCTGAGGCTATCTCGGAGGAGCAGGATAGAAACGGAGGACGCATGTTTTTAATATTATTAAAAGAACGATTAGTCATTGTTCCAGCGTAAGAATATTTGAATATTGGGAAAGGCAGGTGCGCACTTCCGTTGCTCATTAACTCCACAAACTGATAAGTGGTTGTTGTTTACGGCTCTGTGGAGGCAACTAAAACCTACATCCAGTGTCACTCTGGAGTTGGCTGCTGAGTTTCTGCAGTCTGTGGCAGTCTACTCTTGTCTACCTACTGAGACCTGAGTCTCTCTACAGTTCCTGCTGTTTTTGTGGCAAGACCCATAAAAACCCCATTTATCTGCAGAGAGGCCGCAGAGTTGGCTGCTGAGTTGCTACAGTCCGTGGCAGTCTACTCTCTTCTACCTACTGAGACCTGAGTCTCTCTACAGTTCCTGCTGTTTTTGTGGGAGGACCCATAAAAACCCCATTTATCCGCGGAGTGGCCACAGAGTTGGCTGCTGAGTTGCTGCAGTCTGTGGCAGTCTACTCTCTTCTACCTACTGAGACCTGAGTCTCTATACAGTTCCTGCTGTTTTTGTGGAGGACCCATAAAAACCCCATTTATCCACAGAGTTGGCTGCTGAGTTGCTGCAGTCTGTGGCAGTCTACTCTCTTCTACCTACTGAGAGCTGAGTCTCTCTACAGTTCCTGCTGTTTTTGTGGGAGGATCCATAAAAACCCCATTTATCTGCGGAGCGGCCACAGAGTTGGCTGCTGAGTTGCTGCAGTCTGTGGCAGTCTACTCTCTTCTACCTACTGAGACCTGAGTCTCTCTACAGTTCCTGCTGTTTTCGTGGGAGGACCCATAAAAATCCCATTTATCCGCGGAGCGGCCGCGGAGTTGGCTGCTGAGTTGCTGCAGTCTGTGGGCAGGCCTGGTGGACCCCCTCAGCATGGCGACTGCAAGCCACAAATCACCCAAATCACCCATAACATCACTCCAAGGTGAAAATGAGGACGAGGGCCGCAGGTTGCAGAGTTCAAACCCAAGCCAACATCTGTCTGAGTCAAACAGGGCTCTCTCGGCTCGCTCGTCCTTGAGACTACCGTACATTCCACCAGTGAAGCAGCTCAAAGACCCAATTGGTGTCCAAACATTTATTTCCACTCAAACGCCATCTGATCAAGTGGATCTCTTACCTGTTCCTCCCCTGATCGCTCCCAAACCTGTGAAGTGCGGGCCCGAAAGGGCGGATCCAAGTCAAGATCATTATTCGATGGAAGAGATCACAGTGGGCCAAGCCGTGTGTCAGCCCACGCAGGACCAGCCGTCTACATCTCCCGGCTCGCTTCCAGTGCAGCCCGCTGAAGGGCGGACTGCGAGGAATACACTTGCCGGTCTGAGCTGTGTCGGCGGGTCCGTGGGGAAAAACGACCTCCACTTTCACGCTCAAACGCCTCCTCAAACCACCGACACCACCGGATCCCAGGTGGGCGAGCGCGGCCCTTGTTCTCCGGGCCCTCCTGGCTCCCTCTGCGGGTCCGTGGCCTCGGCAGATTCCTCGTTGGTGGCTCCTCGCGGAGCCGAAAGCGAGCGGGGCTCCTCCTCCACCTGCCTCGGAACATCATCGGAGCAGAGGCTATTCCCCCAAGTACCGAGATTCGCCTACAGGAATAATAAAGCATTGAGATCAAGTTTGATAAAGGTTGAAATTCAGACACCTACATCCAAGATCACGCACAAGGGCACGATTCCATGCCATAATTGCCCAGACTGCGCAAATGTAATCAAAGGCAACAGTATTACACACCCACATTCTGGTAAACCAATTTGGTTAAAACATTCTTGTACTTGTGATGCCACGAATGTTGTATATGGATTGAAATGCCCTTGTGGCTTGTACTATGTGAGAATAACGACGAGGAAGGTGAAAACACGCTGGTCGGAGCATAAACCAAATATTCGCACAAACAACCAAAAATCTCCAGTTGCAAGTCATTTTCACGTAGCCAGGCACACTGTAGCTCAGCTCAAATGTGTGGTTCTAGAGCAAGTTAAAATGGGACAACGAGGGGGTGATCTCCATAGAAATCTCCTTCAGAGGGAGATCATGTGGATTGATTTACTAGACTCTTTAAATCCAAGAGGCATGAACGTAGAATTCGATCTGATGTGTTTCATTTGAGATTTTAATGTGTATTTTATACTACTTCATGTGGAAATGTATATTGAATTATGTTAAGAATCTTCAGTTTGTCTGAGAAATCATAGTAAAATGTATGATTATCAATTTAATGGTGAATTGTATTGATTCTGGATAAGAAAATGCAGTTTGTTTGAGAAATTATAGTAATAGCCATGGTAACATTTAAATGGTGAGCTTATTGTAATACTTAGATGTTGAGAACTTTGATGTTTTTAAATTATAAGCACTACGTTATTGATTGAATTTTTATTCCTTGAGAGGTGCCTATTTGAGTACAAAAAAACCCGTATTTTTGGGGTATGGCAAAATTTTCTTAGAGTTGTCTGTTAATTAATTCCCCCCTCACCCACCTCTATGTTATACTGATGGGGTTCACTTTTTTACTCTTTGTAGAGCTTTATGAATTTGTTTTCTGACCGGCATGGGGACGGGGGCAGATCTTTTTTCTCGGCCAGTCCTTGAATTACAGTGCATGTTGTGGTCTCTCGCCTATATGGACCTTATCACGGTCTATTTTGGGCGGGTTGCCTTGCAGCACTGGATTATTTAATTTTGAATGACATCATGTATTATATCTTCAACACTGTTTTGCGTTCCGAGGAGATTGGGCATATTTCGAGTGCTATTGTCACACTCGCTTACCGATCCAAGATGGTGGACAAAGTTTTTGGACGTCCTTTTTCCCGTCGTTCACGGCAGAGCCCGCCATTGAGTATAATGCACACATGCGTACTGTCACTAGCGGATTGTTTCTGTCCGTACGGCAGATCAGTGCGACTACCAAGTATGAGGAAGTCTGGTTTCGAGTGGATGTGAGACGTGTCATTCTGGTAGGCGAATATGATTTCTTGAATCAGGGGCTGATGGGCATTGGTTAATACTGTTGGCTTGTTAGTAGTGATTTGATTTAAAGTAGCCTATATGTTGTGTTGTTACAGGCTAGTGATGACCACGGTCGTGGTACGGTTTAACGCCGGGGCTCTGGTGTGATCTGTATGTGGAGGCTTAACACTTCGAAATGTATTAATCCAGCTACCATTTACTTTGGTGCCATTTTTCACCGTTTGGGGGTAAGTACATGGTGCAACTAACACTAAGGTGTCCTATGTTCCTTGGGGTCCTCTGTTTTTGGTGTAGTTCCTTTCACCTTCAGGGGTACTCCTATTACTTTCACGGTGTGGTGTGATGTATCTTGTATAGCGCACAGAGTATGGTACTTTGTTGGAGTATACGGTGTTATTGGCACTGCTTGAGCTAAACAGGGATTCGCTGTATAAGTAGCAGACTAAAAACACTGAAGCTACAACAAAAAATGTACTTGTTTTGAGTTATATCATTGTGTTTATCTTTTGTGAATTTATTTGAATCACACTGAAAACGGCATTTTTTATGCTTATTAAATCATTCTGTTTTTGAATGGGAATTTCGGGTTGAACAATGTTTCTAAATAATATTTTGAACAAATCTTTGAAATTATTCTTTGTAAGTAGGTAAAGTGGGAACTTTGACATGTTGCTGAGTTCCCAATAAATACACTACTATACTAACTTTGGGTTCGGATGAACCCTTTTGGAGTGCATCCTGGGGGTTACTATACGGTGACGTATGGTTTTGTTTTGTTCCAGAGGCTGGTAGAAGCCTTGTTCCACGCGGCTGAGGGGGTGGACCCACTCCAGGAAGGGGGCGGGGCTAAAAAGCTCCATGAAAGTGGTCGTCAGTCGTTGCTAGAAAGAAGAGAGAGGCGGGGCTCCCCCCCGCAATCATCAACCTGGGCGACTCATCTACGGAAGAACCTGAAGATGGTGACTCGCCCACCACCTCACATAGTGCTACTCCTCCAAAACAAAAATCAAAACCAGAAATGGGACCAAAATGTCCCTCCTTTCAGTACCAAAAAACAAAAAGAAATCATCCACTCGACCTCACAAAAAAAAAAAAACACCTTTGAAAGTTTTGACAAAATCTGCAATATGCAATTCTTTAAAAGAATATTTTGTGAGTTAAGAGAAAAGGAAATACGATGTTTTAAAAGAACTAACCAACGCAGAAATGCTCGAAGTCACCATAGATCATTCATTGGGACCTAAGACCAGCAATAGCATCAACGCCCCTAAAAAAAGGCCTCCACATCTGAAAAAAGCTCCCGTGGAGATACCATTGCGCTGGAAGAAAATAATGTGTCAAGTCTCCTTAGCTCTATTTCCATATCACCAACTGGAACTGCGTCAACCATCCTCTCTGAGTCCCCCTCAACTCAAGAGAATATGCCAACGAGCCCTCCTCTGATTGCTCCTCTCCCCCTTTCAGTAACAGCGTTACCAGTCAGAGTGCCCTCGGGCTCTCCCCCGCTCACCTCACCTTTACAATCGAGTGCCCATCGGAATCAATCTATGACCGGGGCCAAATTAGTTCCAGAGATCCAGGAGGTCCCTGCGCCAGTCCAATTAATCCCAGCTACTAGTGGGCAAATTCCACCCCCCCATCTCCCACGGCTAAGGTCCCGAGACCAACATAAAGTGTTGTACAAACATTTACCCCCCAGGTGGACCTTCAAGCTACGCCAAGAAGAAAAAGTAACATGGGAGCACTAGTGGATGATTCCCAGAAAGAAACGCCAACAAAGAAGCTCAACCTCACTACCTTAATGTTTGCAATAACAATTGCACTAGCCCCGTTTGGTAAACTGTATGAGGCCATAAGCGACACACTAAAGAACCAAACGATCCTTATTGCAATGACTCACACCGAACTGATCTACCTGGAGGGGTACATCACTGATAAAGAAAAACTGGACAGCAAACTTTTCAACAAACTCCTGCTGCCCCCCCCCCCAGATCATGGCCAACTGAGCCCCCTACGCAATAAAACATCGTCATTAAAGACTCAGATGACCAAGCTTCCCAAACTGAACCTAGCTAAACTAAAGACACATCTCGGTCTCCCAAATCACAAGTGGGGTCGGAAAACAATCCTCCAGGCAATTGTCCAGACTCAACCAGCAAACAAAAAAAGAACAATCAAAACACAGGAAAAGCCAACCAACTCAACCCTTTTTCAATTGCAGGCGGCAAACAGGCACCCTCAAAACTCACAGCCCAAGCGCAAGAGACTTCTGAAGCCCCAGCTGGAAATTCACAAGCCTTGGCAACAAAACCATGTTCACCGCCCTGCAGCAAGGCGGCTGGGAAACCCAAATCTTTTCCCACTACCGCCAAAACGTTAGTCCCAAACAACCAAAAAGCGTAAAAATGGCCAGCAAAACATCCAGGTCCTATGGTCGACCCAAAAGAAAAAGCTTCTAAGCAAAGTGGGTCTTCGAAGTTCCTGCCGAAGTGCCTAGACCCTCTCATAACTCCTACTCAGGCTCCTTTACGACAATCACCGATTACTGCAGAGGAATTTTTGAGAGACGAAAACTTTATGAACATAACTCTCCACCCATCCCCCTCGAGTGGTGTCGATCCTCAAACTTGGTTTTTCAGCAGTGAACCTACGACTACTAAACCTAAACGGCAAGTTTCCCCAGTTGCAAAAAAACGAAGACGAATGAGTGAGTCTCGGTCTGAAGACCAGGAAGAAAACTTCCCCAGACCGTCAAGAGGTCCAGCAGCTCTGAGAAATCATCCAACGCCCTCTAAAAGGCACCACAACAGCACGGTCTCGAACACCCGTGACAAAACATTGCTGAAAATTAGAAGCAGTCCGGAAAGCCAGCTTAGACTAGTCCAGAGGACAAAGCAGAGCAGCCCTTGCAGACCAAAATATACCTCTCAAACTCACACATCTCAGCGTTTGCAGTCTCCCGCCATCATTTTCAAGCTGGAACAGATTTCCAAAAATTCTGAGGCTATAACCCTGAACAGAGGAACAGTCCTGAAGATCCTGAAACATGTAAGAGACTTTAAGAGCCTGACGACGGACAATCTAATTCTAGTGGAGCCCTATCACATAGACCATAAGTCAAAGGCCTTTTTCCACGTTAGAACAAACGCGCTAAGAAGGAGGTCTAAAGAAGCCGAAGAAGACCTTCTTAAACAGGGTTGTTACCTCACAGACTTTTCAACCTCAAAAGAGGGTGTGAACCCTAAATCTAGAACCAAAATAGCGGTCGCCCAGCGATAACCCGCCGTCTTTTTATAACCCAACGAGTTACCGAAAGCCAGTCTCTCCAACTTTCGTCCCAGAGGTCAATCGAGTACACAGAAAAGTTACCCAAAGTTCTTCAAGTTGGCAAAGAGGAAGCAGACCTCACAGTCCTGAACCATATAGAGACTCTGCACTGAAAATTAAAAACCTAACCGACAAAGATCAAGAAGCACCTGGCCATCGATCTCCTCCTCCTGCCACGAAGACTTCGTCAACATTCGCTCCAATCAAACAACTGCTAGCATGGTTGCCTAAACCCCATACGGCCTTAGCGAAGAAATAGCAATTAACATCAACAAACATTCCTTCAAGTGAAAGAACCCATTTAACAGTGCAGACGGACTGCTGCAGAGAAAAGACTCAACTTAGCGGTGTCCTGAAATTGATGTCCAGGAACACCAGAGGTTACAGTCATTTAACTAGACCGGGACAAGTCAACCTTGGGTCCTATGACATTATAATACTGCAAGAAACTTGGCTTTTCGAGACTCCAGGGATCGACGGTTTCTGAGTAATAGTCTCACCAGCCAGTAAAGGTTGCTTGGGTCGCCCGTCGTCCGGTCTCTTGGTGGCAGTCTGTCTGGGTTCTGGCCTGACCACTGAGAAATGCCTAGCCGCTACTCAGAGCCACTTAGCTGTACTTGTTAAGTGGGACAGACTGTCTCCCTCTTCCCCCCAATCGACGACGACTTCCCGGCTAGCGATTATAACTACGTATTGCAACCCGCAAACCATCTCGGACAAAAAAATCCTAAACATCATTGAATCAGAGTTTGACGGAGTAATTGCGGCGCAAGACAACACTTCAATAATAATAAGCGGTGACCTCAACGCCAAGTGCATTGGTAGCACTCCAAACACCAACCTTTTGCACCCTAAACTTTTGACAGAATCTCGAGGGCAAAAATGGCAATCGCTTATGAAATCCAGAAACCTCCATAACATCGAGGAGGCCCTTCCTTCAGCATGCCACATCCCCACTTGGGAAAGAGGAGCTCAAAAGGGCACTATTGACTACATTTTCACATCCGAAGAAATGCTCACCAGCGACCACAACATCCTCCAAATTGGGTGGCCTTCAGAGAGCTGTCCGAGGGTCCACTTGTCTGAAGAACCAGAGCCAACTGCCCAAGGGAATCGCCTAAGACTAACAGGTGAAAGGATTAAAGAACTCACCCAAAACTACAACCGACAACAGTATAGGGAAGGACGAGAACTTTTTCCCTCTACGGACTACCAACCTCTCCTAGTTCCTTACTACTCAAATTCAAAGAAGAAAAGTAGTGACAAGCCACACCCACTACACGAGTACAACAAGGAGTTGATTCAGAAAGGGTTTTACCTGAGAAAACTGAAGAGGCAAGCTGCCAACTCAACCACTAACTGTGCAAAAACAGTTTACTTGGAAGAAGCAAAGAGATACAAGTCGTGGCTAAAATTCCACAGATACTCCCTGTACCAACAAGATTCTGAGGAAATGCGGCGAAAGCTGGCTGCCAAAAACTCTGGAGTCTTCTGGCAATTGATAAGAAATTCCGGGAATCTATCGACACAGGCAACATCGAACAGTGTTTCGGAAGACAGCTGGCACTCGCACTTCTCGCAGATCTTTCAACTTCCTCCGTCAAAGCATTGCAAAAAAGAAGTCGTACTAGAGGGTGCCACATGGGAAGACTTCTCAGACAAAGTCGACATCAAGACAGCTATTAAAAGACTAAAACCCTCAAGAGCCCCAGGCCCAGATGGAATCACAAACATTGACCTAAAAAACCACTCGGCAGAATGGGCCATCTTTACTAGCCAAGTCTTCAAAAACTGGAGCCTTTCAAGATCAATTCCCCGATCTTGAACCTCTTCAGTCATTGCATCAATCTACAAGAAAGGAGACAGGGCCGCACCTGGCAACTACCGCCCAATTGCACTCCTAGATACGATTGGTAAGATCTACGGCTCTTTCCTTCAACAGAGTTTTCAAACATGGGCAAAAACTGCCCAGTGCAACGACCCCTTTCAAGCTGGCTTTATGAAGAATTGGGGAACAACAGTAAACATCATGATCCTCAGTATCATAAAAAACAAACTCTTGGAAGGATCAGGAAAGGTTTTCCTAGCATTCATAGACCTCACCCAGGCATTCGACCAAATTGACAGAGAGAAGCTGTGGTCCAAATTGGTTCACTGGGACTGCCCAAACGCCATACTTGAACCAATCAAAGCTCTTCACACCGGAACCACGATGAGAGTCAAACTGAATCAAAAAGGCCTACTCTCTGAAGAAATCCCAACGCTCCGAGAGGTTAAGCAGGGCTGTCCCCTTGCTCCGGCTCTGTTTATTGCATTTCTAGGCAACTTCAAAGAAAGCACCAACCAAATCAGATCCTTTCCACCCAAAATGGGCCAAACAGCCGTGGGCCACCTCTTATATGCAGACAACTTCATTCTCCTTGACCAGACTGAAAAAGGCCTCCAAAGACAGTTGGATAACCGTGGCCAAATACATCTCTGATAACTAACTGGTATATAAACAAGGAGAAGTCGAAAATCATGATTCTAGAAAAACCATCGAAAATGAAAGCAAAAAAAACAAATTGGTTTATGGAAAACTCTCCGGTCGAGGTAATAACTGCCTTTAAATACCTGGGCGTGATGGTCGACAGCTCCAAAACTGAAGCAACAATGCAAGTCCATTTGTGGACAAAAACACGGAAGCTAACTACAGAAGCTCGAGTAATAGCCAAAAAATATGGTTGGTTCTCCCTGCTGCCAGTGCTAAGATTCTACAAAGGCAAAGTCGTACCGAGCTTGGTGTATGGAGGGGATGGAATGCCCGCTATTCCAGCAACAATTTGGCAAAAACTGAAGGGTTACTTTTGGTGGAAAGTCCTTCAATTTCCAAACTCAACATCAATCGCTGCCATCAGAAGAGAACTGGGCCTGCTCTCCCTCAAAGCAGCAAAAGACGCAGGTGAAATGGCTCTCTTTGGAAAAGTGATCATGTCTGATTCCCCTCCACTGTACAACCTGATAAAAATGGAATTAAATCACAACAGTTGCAAGGCCTTGACAGCCTGGGCGGCTAAGCAGAGAGCGAGTTTGGATATCATTGCATGCACGAACGAGGACTTGATCCAGAACCCCACAAAAGTAAAAAGGAAAATGGACCAGGAAGACTGGATAGCAACACAAACCCTTGCTGAAAAAAACAAACTACTATCCCACTTACCTTTCAACGCCAAAAAACTGCACTCCACGACTGCAATCGTAGAAAGGTTTCCGGACAGAGCTCTTTGTCTAACTTTTCTAAGGGCAAGGCTGAATTTATTGCAAACTAATGAAATAAGGGCCATCAGGGGGCAATCAACCACAAACCACTGCCGACTCTGCAAAATCGTATCAGAAAGTGAGACTGTGAAACACCTTCTGCTAAGATGCCCTAAGACAATCAAATGGAGACGAGCGTTCCTCGGCCCCTTACTCAAATCAATCAGCCTATATGAAGAGGAAGTGTGGTGGAGTCGTCTGATGAGCAGTTCAAAGATTTCATGGTCCCTAGCCACAGCAAAAATCTTAAAGGCCACCTTGGACGAATGTGCTAAACAAACAACAGCTTAACTAACCTAAAGTCAGAACGGTCCTCTAAACAAGCGAAACTGAAAGTCGTCGGACGACATACCAAGAAGAAACTAACAAATCTAACAAACAAAACAAAACAAAAAAAACAAAACTACGAAAGGAAAGATGAATAAACTGCAAAGCTTAAAAAGAGACCCGCAAAAATTTGCAAAATCATTGAATTGATAAACGCAAAAAAAGAATATAGCACCCTTTGTGGGAATTCTTCCACCATCT
The DNA here is from genome assembly GCF_040938575.1 of Ambystoma mexicanum. Classification (NCBI taxonomy): domain Eukaryota; kingdom Metazoa; phylum Chordata; class Amphibia; order Caudata; family Ambystomatidae; genus Ambystoma; species Ambystoma mexicanum. The sequence continues at coordinate 340,292,761 of NC_090927.1, forward strand.
TTAAATGTGTTAAGGCAAGTAATTTCTGTTCGAATTTGTCATTCCTGTTCTGTAAATAAATATTAACTGCAAACACAACTAATGATGGAAAAGGCATAAGCTGCTATTGGCCAAGGCCATTCTATGGTCACTGCTAGTGATTTTACCTGCTCTTGGACAATAATTTATAAATCTGGTACTGAGAAAAAAGGATGTACATTTTTTACCTTATCCTCTATGTGTTCAGAGTACATCAGAACACAATCTGCTGTATTCTGATTTAAAAGGAGACAGTTCTAATGCTTCCAAAGTCCAACAATGGAAAAAAGATACTGAATGTTCCTTAGGATTTCTTCTGGTGTGCCATTTAGTTCAACGATAATTTGCATATAATCCATATATATTTGGAATGATGCACTTACCCAAATTAAAATGTAATGAAGGAATGCCATGCAGAAATTGAATAAAATAAGAGACAGAGACAATTCCTCAGGCACTACACAATTTGGCATCCATGAATTGGATTCAAAGGTATCCAGTCTAACAACTGATTCCCTGCCCCGACGAAAAGTTCTGGATTTCTTATCCAGTCTTTCAATAGAACAGTACAGTCCACAGTATCACACGCAGCTGATAAATCATGCAGCATTAAGACACACAAGCCACCGGCCCCGATTAACTGCAAAAACGATTCCCTAAGATCATGCAGGGGTAGTTTCTTTTCCCCTATGTTGCCTGAAGCCAGGCATATCCCCCTGATCATAAATTGCAGCAAAGGGGAAGCTATTATCCAGAACCAGATTCATGTATAGGCCTATAATTGGCACACACATATATCAATCAAAATTGGATTTCTTTACTAGGTAGGTGATCCAGGTCCTTTGTAAAGAGGCTGGAAAAGTCCATCACTAAAAGAAGGTTTTAAAAGGTCTGGAAGAATGGCGTTCATTTTCTTGCACACTCCTTAATAGCACCTAGGGGCAGGGATCTCCACGAAAATGTATAGGGTTCAGACAAACAGTAATTGAATGAGTATCTTCTATGCCGACTTGATCGAAAGAAAATGTTGCCTGGTGCAGTTTTGGTTCAGGTGACTGAATAGTAGTAGTGGCTCCAATGCTCTGATTTATCTGGGTCACTTTAGGCTATGGAGATGTAAAGTTGTGATATTTTATCCCAGAAATAGAGATTTTAATCTTGTCACATCATTCACTATTGAATTTTGAGGTCTCATGAGGGAATTGTTTTAAGATTTTGAATAGCATTCTTTGTGACTTTCCAGCACAATTAATGAGGGCGCTTCACAAAGGTTTTTATCTTACGAGTCTGTGTTGTGGTTGGGTCTTTTCACCAACTACTTTTGGTATTTTGGATAGAAGATCGCATCTTTTTTAAATCTACAATAGATCATTTTTCTTTTTTATTTGAAGATTTCAACATACTTTTGATTATTGAAGGCACTACCTGCACAAATACCTGGTACCTCCTGTGGTTAAATGAATTCAATAAATACGATGAATGCCATTATGATCAATTTATGCAATATATTTCAGGATTCATCTGATCATGAAGAGGGATTTCTTACTGCTTCTGAACCTCCAGGTGCATAGCTTCCTATTTTGATATATAAAAACTTCCATAAGCATCTTTCTATTGTAGTAAACAACCAACAGCCTCAATTATCTGAGCTCCTGTTCAGTGTAGGTTCAGCTGGAGGGTCTTGGTCAAGATTTTGCATCCATTGGTATCATTTTTCATGAACAGGCAATACAGCTTTATCCCTATTTTGATGACTGATTAATTTCAGATTTACAGGCAGAAACAAACACGGCCAAGTTCTATGAAGATCATGGTTTCATTATAAAGGAAATCAAAACTCACACTGAGTCTAAGACATGCCCAATCTCTGCAAAATAACATTCTTTCTCACTAATCATTTTTATTTTTCCTCTCATCACCTCAACCTCATGGTGATGGCTATCACCGAAAACCTGTATTCCGTTCTGCACAACACCTCCACCCTGGCAGCCCTTCACACCTGATTTGCCTCTTTCTTTCACTCCTCTCGCACCTCCAATAAAGGCCAAGGTTTTTCTCTCAATTAGCAAGGACACACCATCAGCACCCCTTTGCATCTCTGAATTCACTCCCTGCTTGCTTGAGCATCTTTGGCCAAACTCCTTGCTTCCACCCCTACTACCATCCTCCCCATCTACTGCCCAGCAGGCACCCTCAGCCTCCTCTCTGATCTTGAGCTGTTACTGAAATTCCTCTCAGTTTATGTCCCTGCCATCATAATGGGTGGCCTCAACCTTTTTAATATGTCTATGGCCCTCGGCTACAGCATGACTCCACTCTATCTGACAACTCAATAGTCAATCAAGGCCACGCTTGCAGCCCAAACCCAAAGCAATGGTCTGGAATTTCTTATTCTTATATTTCATCCCGGTCTCCTCTGTTACCATGGGTAATCCCATCGCCCCACTGAACTCTCTTGTATTCAATTCGCCATCTTTATTCCTCCCCCACTCTGCCATCCCTCTCCCCCAACTATATAAAAATGTAAATTCAAGCCTGATTCCATGATCTCGTACCTCAAGCAAATCAACATCTTCCTCCAATCTCTCTCTCCCCGACTAGCTCACTCAATTGATCTCACCTTTACAGAATTCAACTCACCACTCTCAACCCCCTTGTATGATGACTGCCCATCCTACTCCTTTAATCCCTCCCACCTGCATCCAAACCATGGATTTCCTGACCCATCCAGCTGCTAGGACAACCACATAAAAAGACCAATCCCAAACTCTTCTCACTGACTATAAGGACTCTCTACTGGTCATAACTACAGCCATTAACACAGTTAAATGCTCAAATGACACTAATCGTGTTGCTTCTCTCTATTCACACCTTAGCAAACTATCAAAGACCCTCTAGGCCATACCCCCCCTAAGAAGCACTCTGTTTCCTCCTCTCACTATGGATGACCACTACTTCTCCACTAAAATCACCAAAACACTGGATACCCTGTCCACCCTTCCATTTCTCCCACCTCATCTCTCATTCCCCCCTCCTTCCTTCTACCCCACACTCTCCTCTTTATTCCATTTCTGCTACCCACTCCCCCACTCTTCTACTACCCATGCTTCCACTTGCGAACCCAACCTAGGTTTCAATTGAACCCTTTGCACCAGACATCTTAAACAAACTTCCATCCATTACCTCTGCTCACCTCTTTGACTTTTTCAACCTCACTCTCCCAACTGGTATCCTCCCGGCCTTTCATACATCAGCCAAAGTCATACGTATCCTAATTAAACTAAGTGTTGACCTCAGCAAACCCAATGAAACCGCATTGTATTGACCTGCCTCCCTTCTTTTCTACCATTTGGAAATCCTTGCGTGGGTTGCCTTCAACTGCATAGTGAACTATCTCCCCGTGCACGCACTTTCTGAACCCCTTCATTCTGCATGTGGGTCCAAAATTTCTACAGAGACTGTTCTCATCCACATCACTAATTCTCTTATCACTGCCAACTACTCACCCCTCACATATGTTCTCATCCTTCTAAGACCTTTATGCTGCCTCCTACACTGAGGAACAACGCTGTCTCTTTTAAACCATTTTCCTCATTGGCCTCAATGACACTGTATTTCACTGGAAGGTCTTCTATCTCTTTGAATGCTACTTCTCTATCTCATAGGACTCCATTACCTCCCTCCCAATAGGCAATTTGCAGGGATCAGTCAAAGGCCTACTTCACATGCCCCCACACACCTCCTCCCTTAAAAAAAGAATTCCTTCTTTGGATTTAACTGTTGCTAATGAAAGTCATATCTTCCTTTCCCATCTTCATCACTGCACTCTCTGAAAGCATAACCAAATGCCTAATTCCCACCCTTCACTGGATGGATCAGTACTGCCTCATGCCAAATCCTCAAATAATTAATCTTTCTTCCTGCTTCTGACACAACCTCACACTCCCTGTCCCACTTCTTTGCCGCCGTAAGCTCCTCCATCTCTCTCCCATGGTTCACAATGTTGTGGTCACTGGAATACTCTCCCGCCATACTTCAAAGCCATCTCATCATGGATCTGTTGAAAATGTGGCTCAAACTTCAATGGATAGCAATGGAAGGATGCCCCAAACATTTCCAACCACCTACCGCAACCCACCTCTTCTGCATTCTGCCCTCAGGACCACACTAAGGGCATGATTCATAGAAATGTGCACAGAAAGGCTGTTCACCGAGAAGGACTCTGTGTGAGCCTACGCAGAATAAAATGTGCACCCCGCTTATTCTTGGAATTCAATGTGCAAAGTAACAGTAGTCGCAAATCGTGCTTGGAACGCCCCCGCCACGCCCACCATGCAAAGCATAAACAGCCAGAACAGCTACCTCTGCATGCTCTCCTGGGCGTGAATACACACACCCTTAAACCAGTGCATGGGGTCCCCCGCAATCAGGCCTGCATCTCAGGGACCCTGCGCAGGGTCTCACGTAACTGTTGCCAGCACCCCGACAACATGAAAAATTGGAACTCAGTAAAAACCCCTAAGTTAGATCTAAACAGTTTGTGGGCTACATTGACCCACTGTATTTCGCCAAAACCAAGCTGCATTTGCGCAGAAACAGAAAAATGGTGGTGCTGGCTCTTGCGAGCACCATGGCCTTAAAACTGCATTTTGCAGCAACAAAAAGAAGGCTGCACCATCTTGCCAAGCACACATTGGGCAGGATGGAGAAAGGGGACACACAGAGGGAGCATGCCAGTGTGTTCTTACCTGTACAAAAGAAATAGAGTGAAAAGGCAGCACTGCTTTGCTGAAAGCCCAAAATCCCCATTAAAAAGGAAACTTTTTTTACCTTTAAACAAATGTTGCTCTCATGCTGTTTCCATCTGTTCTTCCTTAAACCACTGTGATTAATAAGGCCCTGCCATGCCCAGTATATCTCATTGTGCTTCAACAAAACCAGGCATTATTTCTGAATGACAGGCCCTGTCAAATCAACTCTGGGAAAAATCAACAAGCAACTCCACTTTTACCCACACGGGAAAACACGTTCATTTTCTTCCCAAAGTATCAAAGATCAATAGTTCAGTAGCTATCTGAGCCATGTCAATTTAAATGCATCTGTGCTTCAAACAAAACTCCTGCATAACTATAGCTGCAAGACAGTGTGGGAATCCAGAGGGAGATGCAAAACCAAAATTAAAAAGAAATGCCAGCTTTTCACCACAAATGTAAAATGGGCTTTGCAAACTCAAGGAGAAAAATGCCTGAATTAAAACGTAAACTGTTGAATGAAAGCCTGCCATTATCTAGCAATGTGAAGGTGTCTGTTGCTGAGGAAAATACACACATGGGTTATTTTATTCAACTAGCTTGTTTAATTCAGGACCAAATATAAGAAAGTGAAACTGTTAAACTATATTGGCTGGATTTTGCAAGTTCCAAAAGAACAAAAATAGGTTTGTGCTTGGGGAGGAGGGATGCTACAACGGGAGGGCCTCTCTCAGCAGATACTAACAACCCAGTGATAATTATTGGGTTGGACAGAATCTAGTCTAGGCTGAACCCACTGACAATGGAATTTCCAGGACAAGGAAGTGTGAAGTGGGGAAGGTGCAATGAACTTTCAATCCAGATGGGAAACCCCCACCTTTTTCTGGAGGCAATGACATTTGTTGGCAGCTGAAGAAAGAAAAAAATGGTCCAGTGACAGACAACGGACTGCCATTTGCTTCCAAAGACTTTTTATGAATAAAAATGTAAAGACTTTTATCTCTGCAGCAAGACTTTGTAAAATGTAAACATTTCACAATTTAAAAGTGATTTTATGGGCTTTCATTTAAGACATGGTAGAATTCACTGACCCGGTGGGAATAGAAATGGCAAAGAATCAGGGATTACAAGCAAAGTATCCATGATGCCAATGCACACGTTTATACTTACATCCCTTATGATAATCCACACATGTGTATAAAGTTATGGAATTTTAGGCCAAATCATTCATACTCAAAATTACCAAAAAGTATTAGAAGGGCGAAATAATGCCTCATGGATTGCAGACTTGGAGAGCTATGATCTACACAAGATATTTAACCTGTGTATTTAATTTGCTAAGAGATTTCAACTGTATAAATGTACCATTTGTGGCAAAATTGGATTTTAGTTAAAATAACTGTGGTAGGTTTTTGAACATTGTAAACTGCCCTCCTGCTTTGAAATCCAACCATTTGAGAGCAAGGCAGAAACGATCACCCCTGATCAATCCCGTGGGTTAGAGGTGTGCTTAGCTAAGCCTTCCCAGCCATCACTTTGATGATGTCACTATGCATTATAAATAAGAGTCCCTGACAAGACTCTAGACACACAGGGCCTCATTACACCGATGGTGGTAAGGATTTACCGGTACCGGTAAAATACCGGTACCGGTAAATCCTTACCGCCTTACTACGAGGTGCCTTTGCGGGTAGGGGGATTTAACGCCTGCTTTTTGCAGGCGTTAAAATCCAACCCGCTAAGGGACCTCGGAGCTACAGCACCGCAAAATTGCGGTGCCGTAATTAGCGCCTTCCCCATTCCCATAGAGCCCTATGGGCAGAAATGGGAATGGGGAAGGGCAATGGTGGAAGGGGGATTTACCGCCCCTCCAACTTTGGAATGGGGCGGTAAATCCCCTTTCCACCAAAGCAGTGCCAGTATTTTACCGGCATGAGCCATGGCGCTAATAGCGCCATGGCTCACCGCCTACCGTGTAATGAGGCCCACATTCTTCCTAATGTTCCTGTGTCAGCATTCCCGTTCCATTCATCCTGCTGAGTCCAGATTTCAACTACAAGCCCTAAGCATTGCTGACCTAGGGCCCACTGCAAAACCCAAGCAGTGCTGATCCTATTCCCAGCAAGGCCATTGATCCAGAATCAACCCACTAATCTCCCATTAATAAGGTGAACGCTGTGGTACCTTTTGCATCCTGAACCAGCCTGGCTTGCTGCCTACTAACTGTTGCCCACTAACTGCATCTAGAGGTACCTGCGCCATACACTGACCAGAATTACCATCCGGTAACCCGACCCTGCCCAGCTGTCTTTTGCCCAGCTGTCCTTTGCCAGGCGTGCTGCCGTATAGTGACCAGAACCATTTGACGGTCCAAAAATCCCAAACTAAAAGTGTAGTGTAAGTATACTCCCTACCCCATAGAAATCCATAGTCTACCTTGTCTTGCATTTGCTCTTATCCCACTCTCTAAGCCATCCTATCCTTATCCTTGTAACTTGTTAAAACTGTCAGAATTCTCTGTGTTCTTGCCCTTGATCTCCAAGTGTTAGCGCCACTTTTATCTTCATTTCTGCCTTGCATAGATCATAAGTCATTAGCGATATTGTGTTTAAATAAATTAATTTCCCTAAAGAAAAGTGCTGCAAAGCGTCAAGGGTTACAACTGCAGCATAACTTTTATATTCACGGGTGGCCTTCCTCTTTTCTTAGCCATTAATCTAGTTTAAGTAAAATTTGACTTTCACTTTTAAAACCGATATTCTGTTTTTCACTGCTATATTTTCCTAAAAACGAACCTCACTCTACCTTCCAAATCTCTCTCAATTCACCAGCTACCCCCATTCGTTCACTTATGTAATATCCCTGTGATGTACCTCAGTCCCTCAGACTAAAAACTGCATCACCATTTGCAATATTTCACCTGTTTTTTAAAGAAAATATTTGAGTAAATTTAAACGGAAATTGAAAGGAAATGTAACTTTTACACTTGTCATTTTGCTGCAATCCATTTAAAACTTTCCACTCAGTTTTCCATTGTATGTTCTTGGTAATCCATTGCTGGTGATTGTTAGTATCTATGCATTGTTGCTTTAGTGAGAAATCGTATGCACATCAGAGTTTTAACCGCACATTAATTATTTATTTTTCCATTTCCGAGTGTCATTTCATAACATTGCAAAGGGTTTAAAATTCGTTTTCCACTCTTATTTGGTGAGGGAAGGTCGGATTCTGATTCAGTTTTCTGCCTCTTATTCCTGATTACCTGCTGTGTCTTTCTATCCATTCAGAATATTTGTGGGTTGAGGGAACATTCCAGGGGGAAATCCTAACTTGGGTGCTATCTTTCCTAAATCAAAAAGTGCTCCTGTTCCCTGGTGTGTTGTACATGTTCCACTAGAAGGTTAAGCAAGTGCATTGCTTACACTCTCATTGTAATTATCACCCCATTGGTGATTGCCGCCCCATATTAAAAATGGTATGATTTCTTTTGAATTTTAAAATAAATAAATAAATATTGCATTTCACCATCCAGCCTGGTTCATGGTCCATTGTGACCTGGGGTATTTGATTAGGGGGTGTGATACAAGTTGTGTACCATCTCAAATTGAATCTGCATATGATAGGGAGAAAAGCATCTCAGTTGTGCGCTACAAACTAGGCCGAGAACAAAGTGTGTTTCACCTGATTAAAATGCTTAACAAATTTAGGGGCTTGAGTCCTGGATTGAGTTTGGTTACCACCCGTGCAATCTAGAACAGCAGGCTAACCTGCAGGGTAGTGATACTTTGTGTGGTTGGAATACTGTGTTACACTGTGCAAACGCCTCCCAAAAACAAATACTCTAAGTACCAGGCCTGTTTCTAAAAGTAAAACTAAAATCAACCCCAAAATAGACAGAAAAGCAATAGAATACAGGTTACCCTTACAAAAATAAATACATTAATAAAGAAAGAACATGTCCAAAATGACTGTAGTAGAAATCAATATGGCTAGGGAGCACCTTCTACACAAGCTATTTGTCAGAGGTGAGTGGCCAGAACAGGATGAAAAAATCTGGCTACAAGAAATAACACAACAGGTCACCGCCATGAACCTGGGCTCGTGGCAGGACGGTGGCCTATTACACCAAGCATTGAGTGAATGCCCCCGAAAATTAAATAGGAGCAAATCAAAATTGTTAGAATCGCGGCCTACATTTATCTCCATTTGGGAGTGATGCAGGAAAGGCATGAGGAAAACAACTCTTGCCCAGAATCAAGTCGAACTATTAAATAAAATTCAGACTGATCTAAATTTAGCAGAACAAAAATTATAGAAGAGCCAAGAGTTGGAGGTAGAATCTGGAAATTATGTCAGAAAATTAAAAGAGGACTAGGCTCTCCAACAGCGGAATAATGCAGATCAAGAGGCCCAATTAGAGGCATTGAATGAGGAGTGTAAGGAAAAGGTTGACTCTCTGCAAGAGAGTCAACAGAAGTTAAATCAACAAATACATTTTAATAGAGCCTGCTCAGAGCAGATAGTTACCCTACAAGATCAGATAGAGAAATTGAAAGAGGAAAATCATAAATTAATTATGAGAGCCCTCCACTCTCAAGCAGAATTTCATCAAGAGCGCCAGAAATCCAATATCATCAAGAAAGAAAGGCATGACCTGGTGGAACAGAGGGGCACCCTAAGTCAGGAGAAAGACTCCCTAGATCAGGAAATAAGCAAGTTAAAAACAGAGTTACAGGGAAGTGGGTTAGCCCTCCAGAATGACCAGTTGGTTCAATTCGATGAAAAACCAAATGAAATGAGGTCAAAAAAGAGCATCCTGAAGATCTCTAACCAATTAGGCAGTGGGGGGGAGGGGATACCACTCTCCTGTGCACCACAAGAATGGAGAAACCAGGCCCCACCATTCTGTGAGCCCCTCTCAAGCTCACAGAATCAGGGAGAGCTTAGATGATCATGAGGGGACCTCAAGTAGCAGTGCCTCTGAGTCTGAGGGCGAGTGAACTCCATTAGGCAGATTAAGGCCATTAGGAGTGTCATAACCCCATACCATAAAAATGTAAAATATTCTGTTCGGAACACTTGAGCAGATGATGGACACTTTTCATCTGAAAGACAACCAGAACTGCCTAGAGTAGGTAAAATGGACCTTCTCCCCTGAGTACTCCAGCTTTTTTGTTGGACTGGAGGACCAGAACCATTCAAGATGGTCTGCCTACAGGGCGGCCATCTTGAAACACTTTTCCACCCAAAGAAACCCCCAAGAGGCTCACAAAGCGGCCTACAATCTGCAGTGCGGGGAAGATCAGGCCCCATGAAAATATGTGCAGAAGCTCAAACGCGCCTTTGCTCAAACCACTAGGAGGGTGTGCACAGATAGCAGGGAGTTTATAACCACCTTCTTTCATGCACTCCCCAAGTATATCATGACCCAGCTGGTGAGGGATTTCCATGACAAAGGATCTCTGGACTGGGTGATAGAGCATGCAACCTGCATTTATGAGGTCCAAAAACCTGCAGAAAATAAAAATCTGGCCAAGAACCCCAAACCAGCCAACACCCCTGCTTCTGTTAAGGTGGCGGAGGAAAAGGTTGCCCCCATTTTAGACCTAGAGATGGGGGTCCTAAAAATGTACCTACACAAAATCAGCAAAATCAGAGAACTAGAAGGCGTTCAAACCAATCACAAACGGTGGCAGTCAGGGAGGTAATTCCACTAATGGGACCCTTAACTCCCCTGATTATATCAGTCCCCGATACAATGGCATTCAACCAATCAGGTAAGTACTACCACGGGAAACTTCCCTCCAAACTTCCCCCAAGAGGGCAGTAATTCCCCAAATGCTGGGTTAGCTTTCTCGCCCTGGTACTCACAAAACCCCAACCTGCAGGACAACCCTCCTTTCTTTTCCCACTTTCAGGAAACCAGACTACTCAATCCGGGAGAGGGGAGGCCAAGGGTGGAGGGTTACCAAAATTCACCATATTCAGGGTACTACGGGAGAAGGGATTGTTACCCTTCCCGTGATCTACCTAGATTGGAACATAGACCCCCGTACCAACCAGAACGGGTGTCCCAACTGGAGCGCCAGGTCCAGAACCTAAAACAGGATCTGGATTGCATGGTGAGGGCTCAACAGAACCCTCAGATGAACATGGCGGCTCAGAACCACACAAACCAAGGGTCTGGTACCCCAGAACAATGACGGGGTGAGAACCCTGAGAACTGCAAAAATCATAAAAGATGCAGCCAGAGATCTGTCTCCGTTTATCACTAAACTCATAAACTCCTCATTTGCCAGCAACACTGTCCCAAGTAACCTGAAACAATCCTGGGTTCTCCCGTTACTCAAAAAACAAACGCTAGATCCATCTTTACCCACGAATTATAGACCAATAACCACAGTCCATTTTTTATTTGTTTTATTATTACTTGAATTTAATCAAAAGACAAATGATTTTTACAAGGTTTCGAAGAATCGAGAAGACAGACAGACTCATCCTCTTAGTGTATGTAGTTCTGCGTTTGTTAGTCCACTAGTTTGGTATCTAGTACGTTTTAACAAACATTTACATGGGCTGTTGAGCTGGTTAAATTCCTGTCAACTCATTCGTAGATTGATTTGTCATTTTTAGCGCCAGATCTATTAGTTTCACAGCTGCTACAGTCCATCTTCTGGTTTCACCAGAAATCAATCTGTTCCAAACAGAGTCCAGGTCTACCGTTACAGGATCAATAAGTAATGATGTCAAATAGGTGCTGCGGTTCTGAGTTGTCTCCGCACACATCAGCACAAGGTGTTTAAGTGTTTCTGGACAGTCTTGTTTTTTGCATAGACAGCATTCGGTTTCTGCCGATGGTGATCTGATTGATATAATTTCATGCGTCAGAAGCAGGCTTAATCTAGCTTTCATGAATAAAGTCTGCAATGATTTGTTTGGGAATTTGATGCAATCATTTTGCGGTTCTTTGACTTGGTTAAAAGTCGGGGGGAGGTGCGTCAGCAGTTTATTTGCACTTGCTTTCTCTATAGTGTCAATCCAGTCTTTAAGTTCCATTTTCTTTTCACTCTTTGTGGATTGTGTCTCAAGGCCACCTCATTCAGTATTTATTTTTGGTGGGAGACCCATGTATTTAGGGCCTTACGTTTTTCGCTTCTCAAGTCTTCCGCGTGATGTTGTAGATGGGTAGTGAGTCTGTTACTAGAATTTTTCGATACAGTAGCATCGCACTTTGTTCCACCAGGCCTGCCAATGAGACTAGCCCCAGTTCCTGTCTGATTGCTGCCATTTGTGTTGATTTTGGTAGTCCCAAGATAGCCTTCCAAACGTACCCCTCGAGTTTGTTCCAGATGGTTTGAGGCATGTTTACAGACGCGTCTATTCCATAGATTAATGACGACACCACTTTTGTTCTGTAAAATTGGATGGCTGGGAGGAGTGAAAATGTTCTATATTTGTTATTGACTCGTTTGGTCTGAGCTGTCAGTCACTTTGCTTTCACCCACAGCGAGTATTGCATTGAGGTTTCTCTGGCCAAATCGTTGAATGTTACTCCTAAGTATTTGAAGCTTCTTACTACTTCAACTTTTGTTTTGTCCAGACACCAGTTTTGGTTTTTTTGTGCCTTTTTGCCAGGTTTGTCCAGTACAAGGATTTTCATTTTTGTTTTGTTAATTTCCAATTTGTTTTCTTCAATGTTACTGGACAGGTTTTCCAATTTTCTTTGCAGACCAATTTGTGTTTGATCTATTAAGATCACGTCGTCTGCGTACATCAGTCTTGAGGTCGGTCTAGCCCTATTTTGGGGGGGGAAAGCCCTTGTTTTTGTTTCCCACTGTTGGTAATAGCCTAAACTAGAGATGAAAAGCACCAGCGCCAGTGGGCAGCCCTGTTTCACTCCCCTGTTGACAGGAATTTCTCCTCGGAAAGGGTGCCTTGTCTGTTTAGTTTTATGCTGATCTGCGTGTCTGCGTGAAGGGCGATGAAGGGCTACAGAATCTCTTTTGGGCAATCCCAGTTATCTAGTCTGGCCCACAACTTATCTCGGTCGATCTTGTCAAATGCTTTTGATAAATCTACAAAAGCTAAGTATACTTTTGGTGCCCCTTCTTTCACTTTGAGCTTTAGGATGTTTAATAGCAGAATGTTGACAGCGGTACTGCCATGTTTCTGGAAGCCCATTTGAAAATGATCGTTACATGGTGCGTTTTTGTACCACCTTCTAAAGAGTTCAAGTAGGCTTGAAGCGTAGATTTTCCCTATGATGTCTAAGAGGGCTATAGGTCTGTAGCTCTCCGGGTCTTCTCTACTTCCTTTTGTGAAAATCGGTACTATGATTGCCCTCAACCATGTTGCTGGGATCAATTTGGTTCTACCACAGTGACTAAAGATTTTACTGATCACTGCCGCCCAGTCTTTCGGAAATTGTTTCAGATCTATATTCGTCAAACCGTCAGGGCCCGGTGCTCTTGAGTTTTTGAGTTTGATGATCAGTTTTTTTATCTCAACGCTGTTCGTCACATCTGCCCATGGAGTGGTAGATTCCCATATTCTAGTGGACCCATATTCTTGTGGATTGACTAGTGTTGGGGAAGTCAAAAAGAGTCGTGAATGTGATGTCCATTGGGCTTCCGACACAGAGTTTGAGATCTCATTTTCAGGTTGAGTTGTCATTGTTTTGATCAGTGACCAAAATTCGCCAGATCTTTTGGTGCTCAGTCTTCTCAGCATTTCTTCCGAGTCATGTTGGTAGAGTTCCGCTCTTCGATGTTTTATCCACCTAGTGTCTTTTTTTGCTTCTTCTTCCCAATGTCTGCAGGCTTCGGGAGTTTTCATTTTCATCGTGGTTCGCTTCAGTTTCCGTATGACTTTCCTTTTTTCTACTACAACTTGTCATATACATGTTTCGGCTGTTCTAGTTGCTTTTTCTATACAGTTGCTGTTACTCTATGGGCCAGTAGGAAAGGGAGGTAATTTGGTCTTGCATACCAGTCCGATTGTGCCTCCAAGATTCCCTCGATGTTATAGTTGGCATTTATCTTTTTTACATCTGTTGTGGTAAGGCAAAGCCTTGATAGCTGATTATTTATTGCAACATCGTGTTTGTATGACCGTTTGGATATTCGTTTTCCTTGCCAGGCACAGTAAAGAAGGTATTGATCGCTGTGCAAGGTTCTCTGTACATTGAAGCTTTTTGTGATCGGCAGTAAACCTTGGCTCACATAGATATGGTCCAGTGTGGCTTTGGAGTTTAACCGTTCCCACGTTGGAAGTGTATTTTGCTGTGGAAACAAAGATGCTATATGCAAAGATCTTCTCCTTGAGGGACGGGGGACTCCTCCCAAAGAAAAATGGGTCCCAAGAGATCTAAATGACAACCGGGTGTGTGTGGGACTGAGTCAGAATCACCCATGCTTGAACCCCAGAATGAGCATCCAGGAAACCCAATAGTAACAGAGGGATCCCAAACCTCACAAACCAATTCTCTTGACTGCCTCCAAAAAGAGGGGGGGGCAGCCCAGAATCAGAAAAAGGGGAGCCCGAAACTCCCCAAATATCAGAATCCCCAAACTCCAACACAGAATTATCCCCAAACTACCCCTGTGTCAGAGTCAAAAATAAGGAAATTGACAACCCAGCTTGCCCAAAATGCACATTACCTTTGCTCATTGGAGGAGAAAGAGGGTAGATTTTATGCCCCGGTCGAAGTGCAAGGGCAATGTACATTTCCGGTGCTGGTGGACACTGGATCCCAAACCACTCTTCTGTCAAAAAGGTCCTTTGAGCAGCTGAATTCAGGAAGGGGGGAGAGTTACCAGATCCCTCTCACCCCTCTTCCTGGACAACTCCAGAACTTCGATGTGAATGAAATTCCTGTTGAGGGGACTGCGTATTTGGAAATAAATATTGGGTGACACAAAGTGAAACACCTGGTCATAGTCGTGACTCCAGAGGGCACATCCTGTCTACTAGGGAATCCTGCGTAGGTTGTCCCCCCTAATAGACTGTGTTAACAAGGTCCTCTGGACTCAGACTAACAGGCCAATAACATTGAAGCAGAGTCGAAACCATGTTAGCTTAATGGCACATGCCACAAAGTTGAACAAAAACCTGATCATATTGAGTTTCATTTTGAGAACAATTGAACGCAAGCGTCCCCAACAAGCACGAACCTCCCCGCAATGAGAGACAATGAAGGACTCTCCCAAAATGGGAATAAGGCCAAGACAGAGTGCGGGTGAGCGTAAACGGGAGTTTATCAATCAGAATAGGGCATGCAAAGAACTCTGCAACCTCCGAGAGCGCTCTGTCTGACAATAGCAAAGACAGGCGTATATATTTACAAAAAACGTCATAAGAACCTACATACTATAGGGGGCACAAGTTCAAGGGGATTGGGTGGCGACGACTAACTATAGGTGCTGCTGTGATGTGGTTGGCTTTGGCTGGAAGACGTCACTGGTCAGCCTCGTGGGTTGGGCTGGGCCTGGCAGGGTGGCGGAGTTCATCCGGGCGGTGTTGTCGTGCCATCGCGGCCAATGTCAGAGATGAATGTCCTTTACTGACTTATTTGCCCTAGGCCATGCACACCGCAGTCATTCACTCGTTTCAATGTTATCTTCTTCAGTAAATCTTCCAATAGGTTATACTACAGGTTAATGCAACACAGGAGGAATGCACCTTGTGAGGGGTCTGGAGGCAATACGTCAGGACATAGTTACCCGTGTCCTGTTGACCGGGGCCATAGGTCGAGGGGCTAAGCTTCAGGGCCTGGGACGGGCGGTACAGGTCTTTCTGCCTTGTTAGAAGTTGTTATGGATGTTCTGCAAAGTGTTGGGTGTCCTGATTGCACAGGGCCATAAGTCTGAGATGGTCCGGTGGGTTGTGAGGTTTACGAGGGGGCGCGTGTGTTCAGGCAGAGGTTTACTGCTGTGCTGTAAATAATGCAGGTGGCGGGTGGCGGCCTTGGGTGCTACAGAGGGGGTTACAAGTCTTTGAAGCGGCTCCAGTCTGGTTGGGGGAGGTAAAGCAGTGCGGCGCGGTCTCTGCTCTCATGCCTTTGGCAGCCTTCGCAGGGTGGGAGGGGGAATGGCCTTGCACGTATTTCACAAAGGTATCTCCCTCGTGTGTTGCTGAGTTAGGTAAAAACATCAAACATTTGAACATTCTATAATACTTATTCAAATCATTTTAAAACATGCATTTCAACTTTGCTGGATGTGTCTCGATTATACCCAGTCTGAACACCGTATTCGTACACTATGTTTTAACAACTACAGTATTTAATTATATACATATACAGTTGCAGTAAGTGAGGTAGTAGTCGGGTTGGTGGAGTACATAGGAAATGACTCGCCACTGTACGTGACGGTGGTGGCACATAAGGGGCTTAGACATACACACATGACAAGTGCATTTCTTGCGCATCCTTCACATTAGTTCCACAGTCTGGTTACATTTGTTTTCTCGTATACTCTAGCAGCATTAGTTCAGTTATGGCGCGAGCCCATGGGGTGTAAGTTTCTCAGTAATACACGTAACAAATAGATTCCTGGTGCGTTCCTTTATTATTAGCACCCAACTGCAATGGTGTGGGCTCACCATCGCTTATATCATGGAAGCATGATTTCTGATAATTATACATTTTACAGGCTTTTGTAATATAAAGGATTTTGTGTAAGAAAGCATCCTTTGCGAGTAGTCTCAACATTAATATATAAAGATTGTCTGTCATCCAATGACTATTTTACTGTTCTTTTCATTGCCTAGGCCTGCTGGCCGGGTCATGCTGGGAGCGATGATACACTGCGGGAGGTGAACTGTTACAATGTTAGTGTATCACACTAGCTCATGTCCGTCTTATTCGTGGGAACGTGCTCGCAGCGGATCTGCCAGGGTGCTGCGGCAACAAGGATGACTGAAGCCCTCCAAGGGTGGGGGCCGCGCTACAGTGCGCTGAGCTCACACCATCTTTATCAGACAGAATGGTTTCTAGGTCTAGCTAAATTTTAATACATGTGGGCAATTAATACGTGTGGGCAATGTCTCCAGTGGGTGAACCCTCCACCACCTGGGCCCGGGTGGCATGAGGGGACGCCCAAAAGAGCCATCGCCCTCACCTGGGGAGAAAGCGCAGGTGAGGGGGGTCTTCTTGGACCAGTCCTCCCCTACATTTCCCCCCTTTCGTTACTAAAGTAACAAATTCTTTAAATCTTCTATCCCCCTACATTCTGCCTCGTCCATCACCGCCTCATCCCATGCAGGAGTTCCTTTGATGGGCATCCATGCTCTGCACACCCCCCTTAAGCTCTCACCTCTCCGGGCGTATTCATCTGGGGTACACGTGAGATATATGCATCCACCATCTCCTTCCAAATCCACCCAAACTTCCTCATACCATTCTAATATACGGGGCTCTTTGATGGTGGTGTGCCACAACTTATCTACAATATTTTTATCATGGTATATAGGCACCAGTTGGTACCTGGGTGAGTTATCTATCCCTGTTTGTACTTGTGCTTCTTGCATCGTTTTTATTGTACCGTGTGAGTTGCCCATTGTTACCATCATCATTGCACCATTTGGCACTACGTTAGCACAAACTCGAAGACCCACCTGGCACAGGCAAAAAAGTAAAAGGAGGAACACAACAGCTGGTATTAAAAATTTCACAGTTGTTCCAAGTCATGAGGGAACCCAGGAGAAGATGTTGTCGAACCATGTACTCGCTTCTGCTCCACCTTCCATTTTCATTTTCTCTCCTAGGTTGTGGACTGCTTCGATCACATGGGACAGGGAGCCATTCTCTGCGTCTTCAGAAGGTACGAAAGTGCAACAGGCACTTCCTATTTTTCGGCAAACACCGCCGTCCATCGCCGTCAACAGGTCCAGGACATACCTGTTTTGCATGGTCATTAGTCGTAAAGCTCTTAGTTCCACTTTTATTATGTTGAATCCTTCTTCAGTGTCGTTTGCCAGCTGAATCAATTCCCAGCGTGTTATCTGGAGCCATTTTGCGTTTGCCCTTGCTTGGACACTTGAGACGAGTGAGGCAAAAAATGTTTCTGCTGAGCTGAATAATCGATATTTGTCTGGGATCTGGGCCAATAGTTCTGATGATGCCTTTGATATGTAATTTGATGCTCGTCTGTTACGGGTCAGCACTTCCCCCTTGCTTCCAGAAGACAGGACATATATTTGTGACTCTGCAGTTGGTTGAGCCACACTCTGCATGCGTTCCTGTGTCCTTTTGCTCCCATCGATGTGGCTTTCTGGTATCACCATTAGGGCTGAGTGCAGAGTGGCCATTGAGCAGCTGCCACTCCATGACTGGGGGAGGTGTAGGTATGCCTGGTTGCCGCATACCCAGTACGTGTCCATCAGGGCCGCTGTTCCTTTCCTCAGATCTGGAATGGTGAGGGTCTTGTTGCAGTTCTTGTTTGTTCCCATGGGGGTTCTCCCTTCTCCTTTAAAACACAGTCCATAGTCCATTTCGCTCTGCAGTTTGAACGGCTTTTCAATGGCAGTTACCCAAGTTAGTTTTGAAATGTGTTCTCTCCATACTGGTGTACATGTTTCCTCTATCCACTGCAATTTATCCGGTGCCACACCTCTTAGTGCTTCCGCTTTGCACAGTACTTCTTCGTCCTTCCGCTTGTTGTCAGAAAAAAGTGTCCCTTCTATTACAAAAAATGGTTCTTTCAAACATACCACCCCTGCCGTCTTTGGGTAACACGTTTTCTCGTTCTGCAGCATTTGAAAAGTCACTTCGTGTGCCTGGAAGGTGTTCTTAATCCGGCATAACGTGAGATGAAGGAGACATTGGGCATCCACAATAGGCAACTCTTTGGGTAACAATACTTTGGGTGTGCCTGATGCGTGAGGGATGAGAGAACAGACATAACAGCTCTCGTTTGTTGTCTGTTTAGCTGTGGCACTCATATCTGCATACCACTTATTTGTTTGATGGGGGTGTCGTGGGTCTTCCATCTTATCTAGACCTAGCCCATAGTACTCATCATACTTCCTCCTCTCTGCTTCCCTCTTCCGTCTGTTGTTCTTGTTCCTCATGTACTTCCCAACTCCCTGAGCAGTGGACAAACTAGACCCTCCTTTCTCATTCCCGCCCCCCTTTGCCCATTCATCATATAATATTTCGTGCATTGCTAGTAGCTTTTCGTCTTCTTTCCTGACGTTATCTGGCAAGTTGTTTTTTAGGATGGGGGCAGGCTGACTGGTGGGGGTGTTATACAACCATGATATGGCAGACGGGTTTCGGTCATTGAGACTGTGGGCATTGTAATTAGATACCCCTGGTGGAGACACTGTACTGCTCTGCATTCCACCTTGTGGCTTTTTTCTTTGTGAGGTGACAACACTGGATGGTGTGGTATGATACCCCCATACAAATTTGGTTCCGTCCCATATCAAAAAATCGCCTTCCCTGGTATTAACACCTGCAATTGCATTGGGCCCGGTGGTGTTGTTAATTCGTCCAGTAGTGTTGTTGCTCCCTCCCCCCTCGTACTTCTCGATAGAGATGAACGCTATAAACCAATATGTAATCAGGCCAAACATTATCATAAAAAACAATGTGATGCATACTGATAATCCACACTCATACGAATATCTACATCTCTCATATACTAATTCTCTCATTCTACTAATTCTATCCGTTGCAGGCTGCCCGTTAGATGCCATGGAAGCTCCTGTTTAAGATATAAAAGTGCATTAAGTACATGCATGTAAACGTTTTGCTGGCACCATCGGTGCCAATATAAATTTGACAGGGAATGGAAGCGGGTGGGGATGCGGGGAGGGGTATTCACAGACAAGGGTGTACACAGGCTATAATTTTGTTATTTCATTAATTTCATACCATTCAACAAAATAAGAACAAAACACACATTGTCTTTTTTTTTTTTCAAATATTCTTATCAGTTATTCTCCCACTCTAGTCCAGTGCTGACATACACACACAAGTTCATATTTAGACACTTTACTCAGTTTCATCGTTTGCTGTTGTCTGTGCCTCCTCATCTATCTCCTCTTGTACATTGCTGTATGCTTTCCGTACGTCGGTCAAGTGCACCCAGTACCTCAAGCCCTTTACTTTTACTGCCGTGGGCGTGCAAAATATTACCTCGTATGGGCCATGGAATCGGGGTGCATTCCACCGACGCACAAAGCTTCTAACATAAATTGAGTCGCCTGGCATCAGCTGTAGCTGTTGCTCTGGCTCCATGACAGATCCTGTTACATTTCCCTCTTCTCTAGTGAAAGGTGGGGACAGTTGTTTTGATATGACGCGCGCTGCCCTTGTCAATTTCCTCAAATAATCGGTAAACTCATCTCCCAATATTGCGGCGCTTCTGTGAGCATCTGAGTGTTCGCGCAGTGGAGAGTGTGCTGTATTCATTCGTCTCCCGGTCACTATTTCGTGCGGGGATAAATGGTGGTCTTTGCTTGGCTGATTTCTCAATTCAAATAGCGCAAGGGGTAGGCAGTAAATCCAATTCTTTTTCAATGAAAAGCATAGTTTTGATAGCCTGCCCTTTAACAGTCCGTTCATCTTTTCCACTACGCCATTACTTTGGGGATGATAAATCGAACACAATTTATGTTTTATTCCCAATAATGTAGTAACTTCCTTGAAAAGCTCATTCACAAAATGCGTGCCGTTGTCTGAGCGAATCACGTCACAAATTCCCCAGCGCGGGAACACATCCCTTACTAGGAACTTGGCGGCGCTTTTGGCATCAGGTCGCGCACAGGGTCCTGCTTCCACCCACCTTGAAAATGGGCACACAACCACGATCATGTACCGTGCGCCATTGCACCTTTCCCCCATGTCAGCGTAATCTATATGTAGTTCTCTGAATGGGCCAATGGGT
Organism: Ambystoma mexicanum; assembly: GCF_040938575.1. Classification (NCBI taxonomy): domain Eukaryota; kingdom Metazoa; phylum Chordata; class Amphibia; order Caudata; family Ambystomatidae; genus Ambystoma; species Ambystoma mexicanum. Next base: position 340,313,423 of record NC_090927.1, read on the forward strand.
TTAGGAATTGTTCCCCGGAGTGTGCGCAATGTCATTCCTGAATTGTATATTTGGCATGTTGTGCATTCCATTGCCAATCGAGACACATGCTCCTGGAGACAGGGCACGAACCATTCTTCCTGTATTTCCGCTGCAATGTGCTGTTTGGTATTATGTGCAGGGAAGTGTAGCTGTTGAAATGCAACTTCTAGTAACTGTAGTGGCATTACCACTTTCCCTGAGTTATTTTGTCGCCACAGTAGGTCTGTTCCCGACTGGCTGCACCCCCGTTTTGTCCATGTCAATTTCTCCTCTGCACTAGCTCCTTCCTGTAATTCTAGTATTTGTGATATGGACATCATGTTGTACCCTTCTGGGGGCTCTTCGGTTCTCTTGTTCTTCAGTATGTACTCACCTGTGTCATATTTCTAAAAATAGGAAGCCTCCTTGGCGGCAGCGTCCGCTGCCGCGTTCCCCAAGGACACAAAGTCTGTGTTGGATGTATGGGCTTGGCACTTCACTATTGCTACTGCAGTAGGGTTTTGTAGGGCCTCAATTAATTCTTTCAACAATTCTGCATGCTGTACTGGTGTTCCGTCTGCCCTCCTGAATCCCCTACGCCCCCATCTTGCTAGACCTCCATGTACTGTCGTCGTCATGTAAGCTGAGTCTGTGTATATTGTCACTGCACAACCCTTTGCTGCATGTAGTGCTTCTATGAGCGCAATCAGTTCTGCTGCCTGTGCAGAGTAATGTGATGGGAGACGGTACTGTAGTAGTGTTTCATACTCACCTTCTTCTAACCTTACTATTGCCATGCCAACGTGTTTTTCTCCCGTGTCCACATCAATTGATGCCGACCCATCCACAAAGTACACTTCCCCCTCGCTTAGAGCGTTCTCACACACCACTGTGTCCTCCCCTCCTTCTCCTGTGTAGGTTGCGCAATCGTGGTTCTGCATGTCCTGTACTGTACACGCTTCTGTAATGAATGTGGCGGGGTTCACTGTCTTGCATCTCACTATATGGATGTTGGCGCTGGACAATATAATCTCATAGGCTGTCGCCCGCTGTGTGGTCAGTGTGCTCTTTGATCTCTCAAGTATTGCAAATAATGAATGTTCCACAAACAATGTCACAGGGCAACCCATTACTATTGTGGCACTTTTCTCAATTGCGAATGCGGCTGCAGCGAGTGATTGTTCGCATGCGAAATGGCCCTGCATCACGGCATCTAAAGTACCACTATAGTAAGCCAATGGCTTGTGTCCTAAGGATGTTTTCTGTGTCAGTACTGCTGTCATGAGTGTTCCCTTGCAGTGTGAGAATAGGTAAAATTCGCGTCCATAATCAGGGTTTGCTAGTACTGGAGCGCTTGAAATTAGCTCTTTCAATGATTGAAATGACATGCTCATTTCTTCTGACCATTTTATTTTTTCATTCTCCTGTTGTGCTTCCTTCAGTGCTTGTAGGAGGGGCCTCGTGTATGCTGCATAGTCTAGTATCCATGCTCGGCAATAGTTGCACATCCCCAAGAATTTCTGCATATCTTTCACTGTCGTGGGTTCTCCTACTGATCTTATTGCCTCTACCCTGTCGGGAATTATTCTTTTTCCATCTTTTGATATGAGCTGTCCCAGGTATAGGACCTCAGTCAGGCAGTACTGTAACTTCTCCTTGTCTACCTTGTATCCTTTGTTGGCGAGTAGAGTCAGGAGCGTTGTTGAATCTTTTCTACATGTTGCTTCATCTTGTGCACACACTAATAAATCATCTACATACTGAATAATCGTACTCTCAACTGATAGGTTTCCCAAGTCTTCATGCAATATGCGGTTGAATATGCTCGGGCTCTCACAGTATCCCTGTGGTAGTCTGCAGTGTTCATATCTCTTACCCCCCAGTGTGAAGGCTGTAAGGTATCTACTCTCTTCAGCCAGGGGTATTGATAAAAATGCGTTTTTCAAGTCCACTACTGTGAAATGTGATGCTGCTTTTGGGATGCTGCATAGTATTGATGCAGGGTTCGGGACTAGAGGGAACTCCTTCTGAATTACATCATTGAGGGGGCGTAAGTCCTGTATCATCCTCCAAGATCCCCCTTTCGCTTTTTTGATTGGATAAATACATGTGTTGCATGGGGAGTTTGAAGGCACTATTATCCCTTGTGCTAGTAGTGCATGTATTGTTTCTTTTATCCCTTCTTCGGCTTCACGAGACAATGGATACTGTTTGACTCGGGGTAAGATTGCTCCTTGCTTTAGTTTTATTATTACAGGTTGTACTCCGTGCAACAGCCCTACATCATGGGGGCCTGTTGTCCATAGATTGTTTGGTACGAGCCTCATGTCGTCATCAAAAAATGACGGTGGTGTTCCTACCACTGCCATCAATCGGACAGGGATCTCCCTGGTTTGGATCAAAATGTCACAGGGCATCGCTATTTCCATTACTATCTCACCATCCCCTTCTGTGTCTGAAAAGAGATCCTCATCTGTTACCTCGCGTAGGGCGAGGTTTGCGTTTGTACACAGCACTGTGCGCCATTCACATCCTTCCCTGTCCCTTCCAATCACAGCGATCCGTTTCGTTGATACCTGCACAGCGTGCAAATCGAACGATACCACTGATCCTGGTGCTGCGTTTGGACACACTATGGGGCGGAAGAGGAACTCTGCTGGAATCCTCCAATCCATGCTTTTTAGTTCTGGAATTACGAGGGCCAAAGTCTTTAGCCCTTCAATAAACATTTCCTCATTTTGTGGCAGCCCTCGTATTTCTTGTGTGGTTGTGTAGGCTTGTACTACCAACATCGCACGCAAGGGGCATATCCCGGGTGTAGAACACACTATTCCTCTTTCCGTGAATGATATGGTCATGTTAAGTTTACTCATAAGATCCCTCCCCAACAAATTTATTGGTGACTGTTCGTAATACAGTAAGGGTGCCCTCACAGTCTTGCCCCCCACCGATACATCCAAAGCTTCTGTGTAAGGAACTTCAATTACAGCCCCAGAGAACCCCTGCGTCTCTAACTTCCTGTTAGATAACGGGAACCGGCCCTCTCTGACACATGATTTCTCCGCTCCCGAATCAACCATGAATATAAACTGCTTGTCTCCTATCTGTGCCCCTACCAATGGTTCCTCTGCTGCACTGTAGGTGGTAGATAGAACTGGACACGCAAGTGTTCTCTGTGGGCTGTCCTATGCGGGGTGTCTCATCGCCCCCCCCTCATTAAATACATTGCCTGAGACCACTGACATGCCGTTGTAAGGTGCTGGTGCGGGGGCCCCGTTTGCTGCTGTCGCGAAAGGATTGCCTGGTGTATATTGCATGCTGTCGTTGTTTTGTGGGTGGTTCTGTGTTCTATACTGGGGTCCCTGTTGCTGGCCGGCATTACCTTGGCTTGGGTTTCTTAGTTGTTGTTGTCCCATTGGGAGGCCATATGGGCTTCCCGGGTGGGGATGGCCATATTGTTCTACCTCTTGGAACCCGTTATTGGGTCTGCTTCTGCACTCTCTAGAATAGTGCCCCCATCGCCCGCAGTTCCAGCAACTTCCTTGTGCACCTCTAGGGCCCTGCCATCCATTTCCTCCCATTCCCCCATACCCCGTTCCGCCTCCTCTTCGGCCCCTGTACCCACCTCGTCCCCCTCGAGGGGTCCACTCTTGCCACTGCGGACCTCCTCCTTGCTCTTGCTCATTCCACTGCCGCTGTCCTGCTCCCGCCCAATTTGCTGCTATCCTTCCTTGCATTGCTATCAGCCCCTCCTCCTCATCGTCTCCCTCCCTACTGTGTGGGAGCGCAGCTACTGCTGCTGCGACCTTCACCAATTTTGTCTGTACTAACTTCGCTTCGTCTGCCAATCTTTTCTGAGTCACCTCCCTCTCCCTTTCCTTTATTCGTTTACAATGGTGTACTATTATGCTCTGAATTTCTGGCCATCCCTTTGCTTCAATACCTGCTATCTTGTCGAGCGCTTTCTGCACTTCCTTTGGGAGCCCTCTTTTTATAATGAAGTAAAATAAAGATGTCGATTGATGCCAAGGCGTGCCCGTCTCCGCTCTCCACATCTCTTGGACCCGAAAAATGTAATCCATAGCCTCCTCCCCGTCATTCATTGTACATTGCATCACTGACTGTAAGTCCGGTGTATCTGGGAATGTTTCGCGTAAGGCGTCCCACACCCTAGCCCGCACTGTGTTAAAGGAGGCCCCATCATGGCGGTCACAATCTAACGTTACTCCCGGGAAACCGGCTTTAACCCATACTCTTTCAGCCTGATCGCCCACCGCTGATATGAGCAGACTTTTCACATCTCCTATAGCTAGGGGTACCCCAGCAGTATGTTTTTCAAAGGCGTATATCCACTTACTTGCCCCTCCTGATAATGGGGGCAATAGCTTTAATAAATTGGCTTTATCCATCTGTGCCCATGGGATATAGTTAGGTCTCCCTCCTCCTCTGTGTATCAACGGGAGCTGTAGCTTTCCTTTCGTTATGGCATCCGGACCCAATTTGGATGCTGATGTTTCTAGTGATGCCATTTTTCCCACTCTGTTCCTTAGTCGTCCCGACCACTCATCGTCCAGTGTTCTCACTGAACATGTGCCATCCCCCCCTTCGCTTCCCCCTCCTATAGCCATGCTCAACCTGTCACTTTCTTCTAATTCGTCCCTTATGTCGCATAATAATTCCTCTCTGTCCCCCATAGGCCTTTCATCATTGTCAGTATCTCCCTCACGTGTCTCTATTTCAATTATTCGCGTTGGTTCTTCTTCAATTCTGAACAGTATCTCACCTTTCTTCCACCCCTCTTCAGGTCTTCTTGTCTCGCCTGGCGCTCTAGACGTGCGCCCTGATCTAGTCTCATTAAGTGCTGTTTGTCCGCACATGTCTTTTATCCTCGAGAGCTCATCTTTTGCTATTGAGAGTCTTGACTGTAAATCATCTGTGAGTTTCTCTATGTCCACCCTTTGTGTACTCGCCTGTCCTCGCTCCCTTGTACTTTCATATGGTGGGGGTGCAGTGGGCCGGTGGGGTGTAGGGGTTGTCGGGCGAGGCACATACGTCGGATCGCTGTATCCTTCTGCGGGTACAGGCTTTTTTAATATCGGGTATAAACTTATTACCTCTACTGGTGGCGCTACACTTGACACTTCTTTGATATCTTTCTGTATCATCAGTGGATTGTCTGTAGTGGATGGGAGATCAGGATTTGATGCTGGTGCTTTAGGCGGTGGTATCTCTTCAAATAACCGCCAAAGATCTAATATTTCCCTCCTATTTTGCAGCTGCTTCCCTTTGTACTTCAAGAAAATGCATGTTACCACCATATCCAGAACGCTTTTATCAAATGACCCTCCCTCTGGCCATATCTGGGGTAACCCCTCTCCCTTCAACTCGGTTACCCATTGGTCGTGATATTTCTTGATTCGCTCCGCGTATCCTGGAAGATTCTTACAAATATGTGATAAGGGTGTTTCAGCCCCCATTTCTGTGCCCTCCTAGTGCTTGTGTTTCTCTGTATGTTTGCAACTACAAGGTAAATGCAGTATCAATATATATATATATATATTATTATTATTATTTTTTTTTTTATGCTACTTCACATTCAATGTTGGGCTCGTCTGGGCTCTCTCCCCCTTTCCCCTGATTGCACGGTGTACAACTAGCTATACGCAGCGTCTACTCTGTTCTCTTGGGGGGGCACATACAAGGGCAACCCATCATTTATTTTGACAATATCAATCCGGAAGTCAAAACATGCACGTCACACTTACCATGACCATTTAACTATTATACATTTATAACCGTTATGCACATTCACGACCTCAAATCGTCCCCTGACACATACGAGGTGCACACACCTCTTGGTAACACTCAATGCACCATTCAAGCTGCCCTCCCTTTCCTTCCTAGCCGGCTGTTCCTTTCTGTCTTACTTAGATAGATGGATGCGCATATGCAGATATTTATATGTTTGGACCTGCTCTCCCCCTTCTAGTAGGACCCCTTTTTCTCTTACTTTCTTCCCAAGTTCGTGCTAACCTCAGTTTTAATTCTCCCACTATCCCTAAAGAAAAAGAAAAGAAAGAAGTAATAGCGATCACTAATATATTCTCAGTGCCCCCTTTTGCTGAACACTTTTATCTTGTATTTCACTTCGTCATATATTCCCAGTACTAGTCAATATAGCACTATGCGGCGCCGCCTTCCACCCCCTTTCGGAGCTAGGTTCCCGTCACTTTTATCTCTTATTCACCTCGTAATCCTAATGGCCATATGCAAAGAAAAAGAAAGGAAATTTTAGAATGATCTTTAGTATATCTTCGTACCCCCTTTTCGTTCCCTGTCCTACACTTCTCTCCCCGCTCCCTTTACAATCGCTCACACTCAGTACTCACGTGCCCGTCTTGAACCGATAGTCTCCGAAACTGGGTCCGTCCAGGCAGTGTCGCCGTCAGCTCAACAGTCAGCCCCGGCTCCGGCGAGCGGTACTCAAAGGGGATTTTTCAACCGGGATCCCGTACCCTCTCTCTATTGAGTGCGCACTTCTTAGTGTACCGGTCGCCGTTGGCGGGCAGCCTCCCGGAGCCGGCTCACCGTGCGTATCCCTTTTCGACCGGAGATTCTCGTGCCAAAAGGGGACGGTTATAATGAGTTAGGAAGAGATAAAAATCACGCTATCGGGGTCACCACTGAACGCAAGCGTCCCCAACAAGCACGATCCTCCCCGCAATGAGAGACAATGAAGGACTCTCCCAAAATGGGAATAAGGCCAAGACAGAGTGCGGGTGAGCGTAAACGGGAGTTTATCAATCAGAATAGGGCATGCAAAGAACTCTGCAACCTCCGAGAGCGCTCTGTCTGACAATAGCAAAGACAGGCGTATATATTTACAAAAAACGTCATAAGAACCTACATACTATAGGGGGCACAAGTTCAAGGGGATTGGGTGGCGACGACTAACTATAGGTGCTGCTGTGATGTGGTTGGCTTTGGCTGGAAGACGTCACTGGTCAGCCTCGTGGGTTGGGCTGGGCCTGGCAGGGTGGCGGAGTTCATCCGGGCGGTGTTGTCGTGCCATCGCGGCCAATGTCAGAGATGAATGTCCTTTCCTGACTTATTTGCCCTAGGCCATGCACACCGCAGTCATTCACTCGTTTCAATGTTATCTTCTTCAGTAAATCTTCCAATAGGTTATACTACAGGTTAATGCAACACAGGAGGAATGCACCTTGTGAGGGGTCTGGAGGCAATACGTCAGGACATAGTTACCCGTGTCCTGTTGACCGGGGCCATAGGTCGAGGGGCTAAGCTTCAGGGCCTGGGACGGGCGGTACAGGTCTTTCTGCCTTGTTAGAAGTTGTTATGGATGTTCTGCAAAGTGTTGGGTGTCCTGATTGCACAGGGCCATAAGTCTGAGATGGTCCGGTGGGTTGTGAGGTTTACGAGGGGGCGCGTGTGTTCAGGCAGAGGTTTACTGCTGTGCTGTAAATAATGCAGGTGGCGGGTGGCGGCCTTGGGTGCTACAGAGGGGGTTACAAGTCTTTGAAGCGGCTCCAGTCTGGTTGGGGGAGGTAAAGCAGCGCGGCGCGGTCTCTGCTCTCATGCCTTTGGCAGCCTTCGCAGGGTGGGAGGGGGAATGGCCTTGCACGTATTTCACAAAGGTATCTCCCTCGTGTGTTGCTGAGTTAGGTAAAAACATCAAACATTTGAACATTCTATAATACTTATTCAAATCATTTTAAAACATGCATTTCAACTTTGCTGGATGTGTCTCGATTATACCCAGTCTGACCACCGTATTCGTACACTATGTTTTAACAACTACAGTATTTAATTATATACATATACAGTTGCAGTAAGTGAGGTAGTAGTCGGGTTGGTAGAGTACATAGGAAATGACTCGCCACTGTACGTGACGGTGGTGGCACATAAGGGGCTTAGACATACACACATGACAAGTGCATTTCTTGCGCATCCTTCACATTAGTTCCGCAGTCTGGTTACATTCGTTTTCTCGTATACTCTAGCAGCATTAGTTCAGTTATGGCGCGAGCCCATGGGGTGTAAGTTTCTCAGTAATACACGTAACAAATAGATTCCTGGTGCGTTCCTTTATTATTAGCACCCAACTGCAATGGTGTGGGCTCACCATCGCTTATATCATGGAAGCATGATTTCTGATAATTATACATTTTACAGGCTTTTGTAATATAAAGGATTTTGTGGAAGAAAGCATCCTTTGCGAGTAGTCTCAACATTAATATATAAAGATTGTCTGTCATCCAATGACTATTTTACTGTTCTTTTCATTGCCTAGGCCTGCTGGCCGGGTCATGCTGGGAGCGATGATACACTGCGGGAGGTGAACTGTTACAATGTTAGTGTATCACACTAGCTCATGTCCGTCTTATTCGTGGGAACGTGCTCGCAGCGGATCTGCCAGGGTGCTGCGGCAACAAGGATGACTGAAGCCCTCCAAGGGTGGGGGCCGCGCTACAGTGCGCTGAGCTCACACCATCTTTATCAGACAGAATGGTTTCTAGGCCTAGCTAAATTTTAATACATGTGGGCAATTAATACGTGTGGGCAATGTCTCCAGTGGGTGAACCCTCCACCACCTGGGCCCGGGTGGCATGAGGGGACGCCCAAAAGAGCCATCGCCCTCACCTGGGGAGAAAGCGCAGGTGAGGGGGGTCTTCTTGGACCAGTCCTCCCCTACACAATCAAAAACCTGATGTGACAGTAATTGCTGTAGGACAACAGACTGGTGATGGGAACTCCTTTCCATTCCTGAAAATTAACCTTCCTTCCAGTTTCAAGTTTCATTCCACACCAGAAGGAAATACTTTGAAATTCTATACCAATTCACAATCTGAAAATCCCAATTCCATAGTCAAAAGTAATGAGAAACCAGCTCAAGGTATAGCTGATATTCAGAAAATTAAAGACCAGTTTGGCATCCCTAGTCAGTGAAATGAGGGGAAGGAGTCTGTACTCGCCCGAATGTGCATGAACAATGGAAAGAGCTTCATCAACAAAGCCACGTTCAGGCAGCTCGCAAAAAATCCAGCCATTCCCATGTTTGAATTGATCGATAAGTGGGAAAAGGGCCTGGAAACTCCCAATGCCAAACATCTCCTGCCTAGCAGGTGTATGCTCAAAATTTCTGTAGGAAACAAAAGCATAGTACATAATTGTTGGGTTGTGAGAGATGTCCCTGCTGCATTCTATTTAGGCAGTGGCATTCTCAATCGGTTTGCCATTAATTTGGACCTGGTCAATTACAAAGCCTGGTCCCGACTAGGGGGTAATCCCATGGACTTTGATGATTTAGAAAAAGCCTTTCAGTCATCCCAATTGCTGCCGTATGCAGTTGAAGTTCAAATTGGAGATGTGGTCACCATCCCAGGACAGGCACGACTATTCCCACTTGATTTAAAAATTAAAAGAATGCAGAAACTGCAAAATCCTGACGTATATGTACACCTCAATGCCCAACTCCAACAGCAGGGGTTGGGGTTAAACCCAACACCATTAGTCAATGTAGAACACAACACCATTCCAATATTGATGGATAACAGTGACCTTAGGAGTATCACTCTGGGCACAGGCACCATTATTGGAATGGCGGTTGATGACCGACATTTTTCCATGGATCTAGGTAATTAACTGATAGGACCAATCCCCAATGACTGTTTTGACAGTGATAGTGACAATGACTTACCACCAGACAGGATATTCAATGGGCAAGGGGGGAATTACCTGGAGTACTCTTCCTGCCCTTACAGTGAGGAAGAAGTGACCTGTGACATCAGGCAGGATGAGGTGATATTTCAGGTCCACAATGACTGCCTCTCCTACCTGAAACCCTCTGTCCAGGTCAATACTCTAACCAGGGACTTTTCCACTTAGCTGGAGAAGGCCGCTGAGATTGAAAAAACTGAAGTCTTTCCAAACTTCAGGCAAATGGTTGACGAGCGGGTCAACTTAGCTGATGTCTGTGAGACTCTGGAGCAAAAGCAAAAGTTGAAACAGTTGTTCTTAGATTTTCAAGATCTCTTTGCGGTGGACTTGTATGACTGTGGTCGCACCGAAATCCATACAACAACAATTCCCACAGACCCTGGAATGACTCCAGTGTTTGTGAAGCAATATCATTTACCTCTCGCATCCATGGAGTCCTTGACGGAAATCTTCAAAAACCTTGAGTCCTGTGGGATAATTTGTCCAGTTCACAGCACCTTTAATAATCCAGTGCTGGGGATTTTAAAACCGAACAGCCAGTGGAGACTCTGTGCTTACCTGAGGGAGCAGAATAAACGGGTCCACAGGTCCCGATGGTGTCTCCCCTACATTGACCAGAGGCTGGCCCAGATCCAGGGGTCAAAGGTATACACTGCCATTGACCTGACCAATGGGTACTGGACCGTGCCTGTCCGTAGGGAGGACCAATACAAGCTGGCCTTTCCCTTCGGGGGGAAGCAGTACATATGGACCAGGACTCCCTTCGGATACATCAACTCCGGCAACAAATTCAACATCTTCCTACATTAGGCCATGCCCGACTTGGGTGAAAGGGGTAACCTGGCCTATGTGGATGATGTCCTCATAAAAAGCTCAACTGTGGAGGAACATACAGCAGAAATCCATTATGTTCTGACACAGTTGAGGGTTGCCAGAGCAAAACTATCCTTCCAAAAGTTACAGTGGTGCAGAACCCGCGTCAACTTCTTGGGGCATGAGATAACTCCTGAGGGTCTCTGTCCCCAGGAAAAGAAAGTGGAAGCACTCCTTAAACTGAAAGACCCCACAACTCTGTGTGAGCTAAGAAGCCTCCTTGGACTGACTAATTACAGTAGGAAGTTCATTGAGGATTATGCAGAGATCACAAGATCCCTGATCCAACTGTTGAAGGGGGGGTCCAGTGGAAAGAGGTCCAGAAAAAGCTCAAGCAGTAAAGCAACTCAAAATAAGCCTCTCTGAAGCGCCTTGTCTAGCTTACCCTGTCAGAAACAAGCAGTTCTTCTTGGAGACAGGGTTCTCGAATACATGCTTGACAGCAGTATTATATCAAAAGCATGACAAGGTCAATAAAGTCATCTCCTATGCAAGCAAGACTGTATCCTCTATAGAGGAAAAATTCAATGATTGTGAGAAGGCACTCCTGGCAACGGTATGGGCATTGAAAAATTACTGTCTGTTCATCCAGGTGGAACACATCATAGTGAAGACTCCACACCAGCCTTTGTAACACCTCCAAAGTGACAGTATCCGGGCTGGAAATGTGAGTAATTCCAGAATTACTTCCTGGATTCTGTCAATGCAAGGCTTTCCTGTGGAGGTCTGATATGGCCTAAACAAGAAGAGTCCCCTCGCGCAAGGTCTGGCTGACTTGTATGAGGATGAAAGACAACATGGAGGCATACCTGAATTCCCCGCACAAAGTCTATGAAGAAGACAATCGCAAGGGAATGCCCACAGTTTATGTGAACGGGTTCTCCTACCATGTTGACAACAACAGGGAAAAGGAACAGGTGGCCGGCATTGGGAATGCCTGGGTGAATGATGCCCCGCAACCCACTGCTGGGTACAAATCAGTCCCCATAGTAGTCAGGTGGCAGAGTTGATGGCAGTTCATCAGGCCATCCTCACTGCCGTTCAACACCAACTCCATGAACTGGTCATAATCACTGATTCAGATTATGTCCGGAATGGGTTCGTGGAGCACCTGGTTAATTGGAAAACCAGAGGCATGCTATGAGCTAACAACAAACCACTTAAACATCGCAAGCTAATCCATATTAATATAATAATATTGATGAACTGGTCACCTCTAGTGGAATGAACATCTATTGGAAGAAGATCAAGGGTCATTCCAGAATAGAGGGGCCAGACAACACTGAATACGACCTGGCTGATCAGCTGGCCAAAACCAGAGCCATCCAGGGAGATCTCCTTGAGATTGAGTCCCTGTTGGGGGAAATCCAGGTCACTGCAATCACTAGCTCCCAGACAAATGCTCACAATGAACTCTCAACTGCCCAGTGGAGTGAGGAGACCCCAGCTGCTGAATTAATCACGACACAAAAAGGGGATCCGATTATTGGTAAATTTTATCAACACATTCCCCTCATGGATACCGATTACATTGGGAAAGAGGACCTCAGGGTGTTGATGAAATGTCGAAATATTTTCTGAATCCAAGACAGTTTCTTGGTAAAAAGATCCATATCTGGCTGTGACCAGTGGGTGGGTCCTACCTCATTCTGAAGCCTGATGCTAAGCCACACCCATGACACAGCCACGGCCGGTCATCAGGGGTTTCACACTACTTTAGAAATCTTGCGAGAGGTTGCATACTGGCCACACATGAGGCAGGACCTTACCAATACTTGAAGGGGTGTCTTGTGTGTGCACAATTTCAGCCAACATCACTCACATACCGAGCTCCCCTCCAGAAGAGGGGGATGACACTGCCTTGGTCAGATTTACATGTAGATTTCATCAGGCCCGTGATACGCTCCTCTAGGGGGAATAAGTACATGTTAACCCTAACATGCTTGTTTACCAAATGGGTGGAATGTGTCCAGGACCCAAATTGCAAGGCAGAAACAGCAGCTGCCCTGATGATCAACCACATCTTCTTGCGTTCTGGCCTACCCCAAAGGATTGAGTCAGACCGAGGTAATAACTTCAACAGCGAAGTGATGTCAAAGATGTGGGAGATACTTGGGGTAAAAAGGAAACTTCACATTGCATACCGCCGTCCTCTAGTGGTAGAGTTGATATGTACAATAAAACGATTGTGAGCATTCTAAAAGAGTTTGTGGCAGATTCTGGGCCAAGTTTTGACATCAGATAACCGCTTGTCCTGATGGCCATCAGATCTACACCTTTGTCTACAACCGAGATGTCTCCATTTAAGCTGATGACTGGATGAAGGATGGTGTTACCTCAGCATTTTCTCTATAGAATACAGGAGCAGACACTGATAAACGCCTCCACAACTCATGAGTATGTTGAGAATCTAAGAAAACACCTTCAACATACTTTTGCGTACGCTCAGTGAAATCTAGAAAGATCAGCAGAGGGTATGAAGACTCAATATGATCTAAAAACAACCAAAAAGGAATACCAAGTAGGAGACAGGGTCTACTTGTACAAATTTCCAAAGGAACCAGACCAAAAAGCACAAATATTTGCCTAGTTGGCGCGGTCCTTTTGAAATTGTAGATAAAATTTCACCTGTCGCCTACAGAATCTGCATCCTCAAAGGCGAACTGGCAGAAGAGAAATGGGTCCATATTAATCAGCTAACGAGTTTTCGCCCTAGGCAGACTTTACAGCAAATTGTGGAGCCAAGAGAGAATCAAATAGAGGAGACATCTGAAGCATGAGAATAAGAAAAAGAAGAATCACAAGGGAATGATGGATAAGTATAATTATGTAACAGAGTATTTTTCTTCACTATCAATTGCCATTATTGAGCATGCGTGTCCTACTGCTGTCAACCCTATTGGAAGGCAGTTAGTGGGAAAACGAAGTAATCAGTTCTGATTTATTTAATAGATTCGTACTGGTTGCACCTATTCAAAGAACAAGGAAGACCTCCCCGGCGGGCCTGGAAGGGAGAAGTCAAAGAAAATCTGGGAGTTTCGCTCAACACCATAAAAGAAGATCCAAGAGAAAACTAGGGGTGTCATTCCATGCCCCAACAAGAGACAGCAAGATGATTGGGGCATTCTACTCTCTGATGGAAGAAGGGCTCCTGAATGATGAAGCCCACCTTGCCCGACTCTCCCTCGACAAGGATCTCAGAAGAGTCGGTAGGGGGAATCTGTGGGCTACATTGACCCACTGAACACAATTTTGCCAAAACCAAGCTGCATTTGCGCAGAAACAGCAAAATGGTTGCGCTGCCTCCTGTGAGCACCATGGCATTAAAACTGCGTTTTACAGCAACAAAAATAAGGCTGCACCCTCTTGCCAAGCACAAATAGAGCAGGATGGAACAATGGGACACACTGAGGGAGCGTGCCAGTGTGATCTTACCTGTACAAAAGAAATAGAGTGAAAAAACAGCACTTCTTTGCTGAAAGCCCAAAATCCCCATTAAAAAGGAAACCTCTTTCACCTTTAAAAAAATGCTGCTCTGACGCTATTCCATCTGTTCTTACTTAAACCACTGTGATTAATAAGACCCTGCCATGCCCAGTATATCTCATTGTGCTTCAGCAAAACCAGGCATGATTTCTGAATGACAGGCCCTGTCAAATCAACTCTGAGAAAAATCAACACGGAACTAGACTTTTACCCGCACGGGAAAATGCATACATTTTCTTCACAAAGTATCAAAGATCAGTAGTTCAAAAGAAACTCCAGCTATCTGAGCCATGTCAATTTCAATGCATCTGTCCTTCAAACAAATCTCCTGCATACAAGAAAATAACTATAGCTGCAAGATAGTGTGGGAATCCAGAGGGAGATACAAACCGAATTTAATAACAAATGCCAGCTTTTCACCACACATGTAAAATGGGCTTTGCAAACTCAAGGAGAAAAATACCCACACATGGGTTATTTTATTCTACTGACTTGTGGGCTCAGGACCAAATATAAGAAAGAGAAACTGTTAAACTATATTAGCTGGATTTTGCAAGTTCCAAAAGAATAACCGTTTTCTTCTTGAGGGGGGGGGTGCTACCAACAGGAGTGCCTCTCTCAGCATATACTAACACTGCAGTGATAATCATTAGGTTGGACAGAATCTAGTCTAGGCTGAACCCACTGACAATGGAATTTCCAGGACAAGGAAGTGTGAAGTGGGGAAGGGGCAATACACCTTTAATCCAGATGGGAAACCCCCACCTTGCTCTGGAGGAAATGGTGGCAGCAACAAAAATGGTCCAGTGACAGACAATGGACTGCCATTTGCCTCCAAAAACTATTTATGAATACAAATGTAAAGGCTTTCATCTCTGCAGCAATACTTTATAAAAATGTAAACATTTTGCAGTTTAAAAGTGATTTCATAGGCTTTCATTTAAGACATGGTAGAATTCACTGACCTCTTGGGAATAGAAATGGTAAA
Organism: Ambystoma mexicanum; assembly: GCF_040938575.1. Classification (NCBI taxonomy): domain Eukaryota; kingdom Metazoa; phylum Chordata; class Amphibia; order Caudata; family Ambystomatidae; genus Ambystoma; species Ambystoma mexicanum. The sequence goes on from NC_090927.1 coordinate 340,328,508, forward strand.
GAATCAGGGATTACGTTTACTTTTTATTCTAAACTTGTCCCATAGGAAGCAACATTCTTTACCACATTGCAATAACATTATAGTTACCCATTGACTCATTCCCCTAACACAGTGAACATGGGAGACAAAAAATAAAACCAATACAATTGTTCCAGCTTTGCTTTTTGTTATAATATGTTTATGTTATACACAATTCAGCTTACCAACAGCGAGCATAACCTTGTCTCCTAAAATAAAACACAGTGAAGAGAACAGGCATATAGCAACATGTAAGAAATAAACAATCTTGTATTCACTTCTTTTTAGAATAAATGCACCAAAAAGATATCAAAATAAAACATATTGCAAATTAACTCAGTGTGGATCATTTTTTTAGCCAGTGCAAACATGCTTAGAGAAACATGATATTTTCTTTTTTAAAGTTACCTCTCTACACTGTCTTTCACATCTCATACATGCCCACACTCCTCATCTTTGACTGACTAACCAAAATGTTTTAATTCTGAAGCACTTGTCACTGGAGCCTTATCTATGCGAACCTCCCTCGTGCAATGGGAACACAGCCTTGCACTGCCTCGAAATGCTTCCAAGTCAGGCGCTCTCCCACTCTCTTTAATCTTCAAGACTGCAGCCACGGATCTCCCATCCCTGGAAGTCACTGTTTGCACTCAAGTCCCGAACAGCTCTGAGTTCTTCATATCAACGCAATCAGCCATCCACTCATCACTATTATCGAAACAGCCAAACACACCATACTGCACTCCAACCACGTCCTCCACTTAAAGGTATCTACTCTATCACACCCAAGCTACTCACAGTGATGTTATTCTTTCTCAAATTCATCTTACTGGTATGTTTTTCCTTATGGCTCATCAAAAATTCCAAATCCGGGTCAATCGGAAACAAGTCCCTTTGAAATAACTCTATATTCTCCACTTGGCTTTCCCACATGTCATTAGCCACATGGAACACAGTCAAACCCCCAACAGAGACAAACATATCCTTCGGAATATACAAATAAAACCCATTGAATTTCAGTTGCTTGACAACAAATATCCCATGATTGAAATGGGTAATTGTATAATTCTTCCAGGAGGTGCTGACCAACCACCTATTTTTAACCAGCTTAGCTTGTGATAATGCATCACTTCCCAAATTGCTAATTACCACTCCACATGCTCCTGATACACCTGGGTCAGGTTTCAATCCACAAATTGCATCTGCAGCATCAGGAACAAATGGTTTACCTGGACACATGTCATTTTGTTCTTTAAACCTTATACATGTGTCCAAATTTGAGATCAAGTAAACCTCAGGTTCCCATGACTGAAATGCCACCACCTCTGGAGTTTTGATTTGTATGTATTTCCCATTTTGCCAAAATCCCACATTATGCACCACTTTAATTTAGTAGAAAAGTTCAGGAGCTATGTATGGAACACATAACAATAATCCAATCTCCATTCTTTCTAAGTTCACATATAGGGGCATTGCACTGCCCATTTCAAATACAATTTTAACTTGCATAACTTCTATTTCCCTTTGGGTAATTCTCACCATCATCTGATGAACAATTTCATGCGAAACAAAGTACAAAAGTGTATGTCCTTGAATTAAATGGGAAATTGCAGTTTGAACCTCTCCCAAATATTTTGTCCACACCCTATCAAGAGGAATTATTATATTCATAATATCATTTAACAACCGGTCATGTTTAATCACAAAATTTGTACTGTTCTGCAGAATTTCAGCCTGCTCATTTAACATAACAGCAGTCTCATTGACGAATTTTACTTGCTCATCCAATCCATCTCTAATTCCATCCAAAGCCTTTTGGATTATGTCCAGATCATGAGTGAACAGCTGTGCTTTGGCACTCAATGTCCCTACTGAAATTGCATTAGCTGTAGACATTGTAGTGCCTATTACTGCCCCAATAATAGCCTTCACCAGAGAGACCAACCACAAGCAATACTGCCCCTCTCTTTCCCCTCCTTTTCTTTATATCAACTGAATTCACAAAGGTTTTCTCTAATTGCATTACAATGTCTCTTATTGCCTGATTAGCGTCCTCTTTTCTCAATTCTAGCCAATCTTTGGTCTGGTCAGCCATAATCACAATTTTAATAATAAATCTCTCAATCAAATAGTCAGAGTTTATGGGGACGTATACATTTTGATATATTAATCGTCTGTTACCCATAATAAACCCCGGCGCTTCCTCCAATGCAATACTAGATGCTGGTTCAGGCTCAATAATGACTTGTGCTCCTGTGGCTTTGAGACCCACCACGATCAGCGTAATCATCATCCATGTTGCTGGTGTGATTATCATTGTCTTCCATCCTGCAGACTTTGTCTTAACCCCCCTTCCGATGCTTTTGGTCCCTCGGTCTCTGGTGGTCCAGCGGTCTCCGACCCATCAGTCTCCGGTCTCTACCAGGACAATATGTTAGTAGCATCTAAATCAAATAGAAAAAGAACAGTTTAGCACATAGCACAATACCAATGTTACCCCTTCTACTACCTGGGCAAAAACAAAAATGTAGGCAAAAACATTATGATCCTTTAAAAATATTACTTTTGGATACCTGCAAATAAGCACATGTTATAGAGAAACAAGCAACATAAATACCCCACCGTATTAGACATCTCCAAAAATATGCATGTAGAATCATTTTATCACATGGTGCTAGAATACATTGATTTGACTCATCACCTTTCATGAACGCATCGCCAACTTGACGATTCATTCTTAGTCACTACCATACTTGGCGCCAAGATGTTTTTTAGTGTGGGGGCTCTGCGGAAAGTAACACTCGGTCTTATCTCTAAGACTCTACACAGATCTCTATCGGTGGTCAGAATGTTCCAATGTTTTTGCATTATGACTCTTATTTGTTGGGCTTGTTGGTTGAAGCCTGTTATGAACCTGATTTTCTCATCTTTAGGTTTAATTTTGGGTTTGAACAGAATACTTCTAGAAAGTTTGTCTGCTTTTTCAAAGCATTCTGTCACTGTATTTTTAGAGTATCCTCTGCTTACGAACCTTCTGCCGATATTTTTGGCTTCTTCCTGGAAATCTTTCTCCTGACTACAGATACGTTTGGCTCTCAAGAATTCTCCATATGGTATGGATTTTTTGAGTGATGTGGGATGATGACTGTTGGCATGGAGGGTAGAGTTGGAACTAGTTTCCTTTCTATAGAGTGTAGATTTTATCATGTTTTCTTCTATTTTTAACAACACATCTAAGAAGACCAATTCTTTTCAGAAGGTTCGTAAGCAGAGGATACTCTAAAAATACGAGTGTTACTTTCCGCAGAGCCCCCACACTAAAAAACATCTTGGCGCCAAGTATGGTAGTGACTAAGAATGAATCGTCAAGTTGGCTCTTAGGAGAGAACAAAATGGGTTTCAGAAAATGTTGTAAATGTAAAATGTGCAATTTTGTATCTAAGAGACCATTTATTGGTGTTGATGGCAAACAATGGAAACACAAACATAGAATAACATGTCAAACGAAGTTCGTTGTGTATGCCATTACCTGTAGTTGTGGCCTGAACTAAATAGGATCCACAATAGGCCCGCTCAAACTGCGCATTTTGCAACATTATAGGGCTATAAAAAATGGAGATCAAGCCTATCCACTGGCAACACATTTTGCTGAACAACACAGCAATGATGTAAAAGAAATGAGTTTCCAGGGACTAGCCCATATACCACAACATAAAAGACTTGGCAATAGAGAACTCAAGTTACGTCAACTAGAAGCCCAGCTCATATGCAAATATGATACTCCGAAACCCAATGGTCTAAATATAGACTCAGAGATGTATGTGTTCCTATATAAATGAGGAATTAAACATTGATATCCAGGTGCTAATCTATATTAACCAACACACCTTGATATGTCCATCCATTCTGCATATATGATTATCACAAGTTTATAAACTATTGTCTATAGTTATGATACCGATCTAGGTAGACCCTCCCTCTTTTTGGCTGTGTGTATTATATGAATCAACACACTTCGATACTCATTTAAATGTATGGATATCTGGATGTTTTACAGCCATACTTTTGCACTGAATAGGAACTCAGGTTTCAGCTTTTGTCTTATATTGTATTTTAATGCATTAGTCACTTTGTTCGATATGGTGACTTTTCACCAATCGTGATATTGTTTTAATTTGTCATTGAGAATCAGACTGTCTATACCACAGATGCTCGCCCCGTGTAGTGAACACCATTGTTGTTTTTATATGGCCATACACTGGTATTGCCATGTTGCATTTATAGTGTGCATATATAGGGGGCTTTCACTTGAAGGCTTATTTTACTATACGGAAGCGGGCACTGTGGTTTCAGGGCAGTAGCAGCACACATTCGCTTCAGGGCATTTTATGCCACTAGCGGGAAGAGAGCAGCACTGTGAAGACATTTTTTCTATCACGGTGCAGCATTAAATTAAATAGGCGCACTAGCGCTTTTACTTGTGGTCACTTTTTTAACAGTGTAAAGCAAGTGAAGGTGAAGGGCTGTTATGGCTTATCGTCAGCTGGCATACACCCAGTATAGTAATGGGGAATTAGGCAACTCACAAATGTGGGCAACTATGTATTTAGCAAAACAAAAGAGTTGATGGCTGGAAGGTTTAGAATAAATCTTGACCTCTGGCATTGCTCTGGGCAACCCTCCAGACCATCGTTCTTCGCCTGCCAAGCCATTACAAAAGGGGAAAAACCATATGCAAATCAGGCTTGGTCCCACCCCCAAAGGGGTAGTCAAGCCCGAACTGCTAGGTCACATCCCTTTTGCACGAGACCACAAGCATCCCCAGACATGTTTCAGCCTTGTTGGGCGTCATCAGTGAGGAGTAGCTTGGGTCTCTAGGCCCAGCAGGCAAGGGACCCACGTCTGGGCATACCCTTCCCACTCGGGGTGACAATAGCAAAACAAAAGAGTTGATGGCTGGAAGGTTTAGAATAAATCTTGACCTCTGGCATTGCTCTGGGCAACCCTCCAGACCATCGTTCTTCGCCTGCCAAGCCATTACAAAAGGGGAAAAACCATATGCAAATCAGGCTTGGTCCCACCCCCAAAGGGGTAGTCCAGCCCGAACTGCTAGGTCACATCCCTTTTGCACGAGACCACAAGCATCCCCAGACATGTTTCAGCCTTGTTGGGCGTCATCAGTGAGGAGTAGCTTGGGTCTCTAGGCCCAGCAGGCAAGGGACCCACGTCTGGGCATACCCTTCCCACTCGGGGTGACAATAGCAAAACAAAAGAGTTGATGGCTGGAAGGTTTAGAATAAATCTTGACCTCTGGCATTGCTCTGGGCAACCCTCCAGACCATCGTTCTTCGCCTGCCAAGCCATTACAAAAGGGGAAAAACCATATGCAAATCAGGCTTGGTCCCACCCCCAAAGGGGTAGTCCAGCCCGAACTGCTAGGTCACATCCCTTTTGCACGAGACCACAAGCATCCCCAGACATGTTTCAGCCTTGTTGGGTGTCATCAGTGAGGAGTAGCTTGGGTCTCTAGGCCCAGCAGGCAAGGGACCCACGTCTGGGCATACCCTTCCCACTCGGGGTGACAATAGCAAAACAAAAGAGTTGATGGCTGGAAGGTTTAGAATAAATCTTGACCTCTGGCATTGCTCTGGGCAACCCTCCAGACCATCGTTCTTCGCCTGCCAAGCCATTACAAAAGGGGAAAAACCATATGCAAATCAGGCTTGGTCCCACCCCCAAAGGGGTAGTCCAGCCCGAACTGCTAGGTCACATCCCTTTTGCACGAGACCACAAGCATCCCCAGACATGTTTCAGCCTTGTTGGGCGTCATCAGTGAGGAGTAGCTTGGGTCTCTAGGCCCAGCAGGCAAGGGACCCACGTCTGGGCATACCCTTCCCACTCGGGGTGACAATAGCAAAACAAAAGAGTTGATGGCTGGAAGGTTTAGAATAAATCTTGACCTCTGGCATTGCTCTGGGCAACCCTCCAGACCATCGTTCTTCTCCTGCCAAGCCATTACAAAAGGGGAAAAACCATATGCAAATCAGGCTTGGTCCCACCCCCAAAGGGGTAGTCCAGCCCGAACTTCTAGGTCACATCCCTTTTGCACGAGACCACAAGCATCCCCAGACATGTTTCAGCCTTGTTGGGCGTCATCAGTGAGGAGTAGCTTGGGTCTCTAGGCCCAGCAGGCAAGGGACCCACGTCTGGGCATACCCTTCCCACTCGGGGTGACAATAGCAAAACAAAAGAGTTGATGGCTGGAAGGTTTAGAATAAATCTTGACCTCTGGCATTGCTCTGGGCAACCCTCCAGACCATCGTTCTTCGCCTGCCAAGCCATTACAAAAGGGGAAAAACCATATGCAAATCAGGCTTGGTCCCACCCCCAAAGGGGTAGTCCAGCCCGAACTGCTAGGTCACATCCCTTTTGCACGAGACCACAAGCATCCCCAGACATGTTTCAGCCTTGTTGGGCGTCATCAGTGAGGAGTAGCTTGGGTCTCTAGGCCCAGCAGGCAAGGGACCCACGTCTGGGCATACCCTTCCCACTCGGGGTGACAATAGCAAAACAAAAGAGTTGATGGCTGGAAGGTTTAGAATAAATCTTGACCTCTGGCATTGCTCTGGGCAACCCTCCAGACCATCGTTCTTCGCCTGCCAAGCCATTACAAAAGGGGAAAAACCATATGCAAATCAGGCTTGGTCCCACCCCCAAAGGGGTAGTCCAGCCCAAACTGCTAGGTCACATCCCTTTTGCACGAGACCACAAGCATCCCCAGACATGTTTCAGCCTTGTTGGGCATCATCAGTGAGGAGTAGCTTGGGTCTCTAGGCCCAGCAGGCAAGGGACCCACGTCTGGGCATACCCTTCCCACTCGGGGTGACAATAGCAAAACAAAAGAGTTGATGGCTGGAAGGTTTAGAATAAATCTTGACCTCTGGCATTGCTCTGGGCAACCCTCCAGACCATCGTTCTTCGCCTGCCAAGCCATTACAAAAGGGGAAAAACCATATGCAAATCAGGCTTGGTCCCACCCCCAAAGGGGTAGTCCAGCCCGAACTGCTAGGTCACATCCCTTTTGCACGAGACCACAAGCATCCCCAGACATTTTCAGCCTTGTTGGGCGTCATCAGTGAGGAGTAGCTTGGGTCTCTAGGCCCAGCAGGCAAGGGACCCACGTCTGGGCATACCCTTCCCACTCGGGGTGACAATAGCAAAACAAAAGAGTTGATGGCTGGAAGGTTTAGAATAAATCTTGACCTCTGGCATTGCTCTGGGCAACCCTCCAGACCATCGTTCTTCGCCTGCCAAGCCATTACAAAAGGGGAAAAACCATATGCAAATCAGGCTTGGTCCCACCCCCAAAGGGGTAGTCCAGCCCGAACTGCTAGGTCACATCCCTTTTGCACGAGACCACAAGCATCCCCAGACATGTTTCAGCCTTGTTGGGCGTCATCAGTGAGGAGTAGCTTGGGTCTCTAGGCCCAGCAGGCAAGGGACCCACGTCTGGGCATACCCTTCCCACTCGGGGTGACAATAGCAAAACAAAAGAGTTGATGGCTGGAAGGTTTAGAATAAATCTTGACCTCTGGCATTGCTCTGGGCAACCCTCCAGACCATCGTTCTTCGCCTGCCAAGCCATTACAAAAGGGGAAAAACCATATGCAAATCAGGCTTGGTCCCACCCCCAAAGGGGTAGTCCAGCCCGAACTGCTAGGTCACATCCCTTTTGCACGAGACCACAAGCATCCCCAGACATGTTTCAGCCTTGTTGGGCGTCATCAGTGAGGAGTAGCTTGGGTCTCTAGGCCCAGCAGGCAAGGGACCCACGTCTGGGCATACCCTTCCCACTCGGGGTGACAATAGCAAAACAAAAGAGTTGATGGCTGGAAGGTTTAGAATAAATCTTGACCTCTGGCATTGCTCTGGGCAACCCTCCAGACCATCGTTCTTCGCCTGCCAAGCCATTACAAAAGGGGAAAAACCATATGCAAATCAGGCTTGGTCCCACCCCCAAAGGGGTAGTCCAGCCCGAACTGCTAGGTCACATCCCTTTTGCACGAGACCACAAGCATCCCCAGACATGTTTCAGCCTTGTTGGGCGTCATCAGTGAGGAGTAGCTTGGGTCTCTAGGCCCAGCAGGCAAGGGACCCACGTCTGGGCATACCCTTCCCACTCGGGGTGACAATAGCAAAACAAAAGAGTTGATGGCTGGAAGGTTTAGAATAAATCTTGACCTCTGGCATTGCTCTGGGCAACCCTCCAGACCATCGTTCTTCGCCTGCCAAGCCATTACAAAAGGGGAAAAACCATATGCAAATCAGGCTTGGTCCCACCCCCAAAGGGGTAGTCCAGCCCGAACTGCTAGGTCACATCCCTTTTGCACGAGACCACAAGCATCCCCAGACATGTTTCAGCCTTGTTGGGCGTCATCAGTGAGGAGTAGCTTGGGTCTCTAGGCCCAGCAGGCAAGGGACCCACGTCTGGGCATACCCTTCCCACTCGGGGTGACAATAGCAAAACAAAAGAGTTGATGGCTGGAAGGTTTAGAATAAATCTTGACCTCTGGCATTGCTCTGGGCAACCCTCCAGACCATCGTTCTTCGCCTGCCAAGCCATTACAAAAGGGGAAAAACCATATGCAAATCAGGCTTGGTCCCACCCCCAAAGGGGTAGTCCAGCCCGAACTGCTAGGTCACATCCCTTTTGCACGAGACCACAAGCATCCCCAGACATGTTTCAGCCTTGTTGGGCGTCATCAGTGAGGAGTAGCTTGGGTCTCTAGGCCCAGCAGGCAAGGGACCCACGTCTGGGCATACCCTTCCCACTCGGGGTGACAATAGCAAAACGAAAGAGTTGATGGCTGGAAGGTTTAGAATAAATCTTGACCTCTGGCATTGCTCTGGGCAACCCTCCAGACCATCGTTCTTCGCCTGCCAAGCCATTACAAAAGGGGAAAAACCAAGCCTGATTTGCATATGGTTTTTCCCCTTTTGTAATGGCTTGGCAGGCGAAGAACGATGGTCTGGAGGGTTGCCCAGAGCAATGCCAGAGGTCAAGATTTATTCTAAACCTTCCAGCCATCAACTCTTTTGTTTTGCTATTGTCACCCCGAGTGGGAAGGGTATGCCCAGACGTGGGTCCCTTGCCTGCTGGGCCTAGAGACCCAAGCTACTCCTCACTGATGACGCCCAACAAGGCTGAAACATGTCTGGGGATGCTTGTGGTCTCGTGCAAAAGGGATGTGACCTAGCAGTTCGGGCTGGACTGCCCCTTTGGGGGTGGGACCAAGCCTGATTTGCATATGGTTTTTCCCCTTTTGTAATGGCTTGGCAGGCGAAGAACGATGGTCTGGAGGGTTGCCCAGAGCAATGCCAGAGGTCAAGATTTATTCTAAACCTTCCAGCCATCAACTCTTTTGTTTTGCTATTGTCACCCCGAGTGGGAAGGGTATGCCCAGACGTGGGTCCCTTGCCTGCTGGGCCTAGAGACCCAAGCTACTCCTCACTGATGACGCCCAACAAGGCTGAAACATGTCTGGGGATGCTTGTGGTCTCGTGCAAAAGGGATGTGACCTAGCAGTTCGGGCTGGACTGCCCCTTTGGGGGTGGGACCAAGCCTGATTTGCATATGGTTTTTCCCCTTTTGTAATGGCTTGGCAGGCGAAGAACGATGGTCTGGAGGGTTGCCCAGAGCAATGCCAGAGGTCAAGATTTATTCGAAACCTTCCAGCCATCAACTCTTTTGTTTTGCTATTGTCACCCCGAGTGGGAAGGGTATGCCCAGACGTGGGTCCCTTGCCTGCTGGGCCTAGAGACCCAAGCTACTCCTCACTGATGACGCCCAACAAGGCTGAAACATGTCTGGGGATGCTTGTGGTCTCGTGCAAAAGGGATGTGACCTAGCAGTTCGGGCTGGACTGCCCCTTTGGGGGTGGGACCAAGCCTGATTTGCATATGGTTTTTCTCCTTTTGTAATGGCTTGGCAGGCGAAGAACGATGGTCTGGAGGGTTGCCCAGAGCAATGCCAGAGGTCAAGATTTATTCTAAACCTTCCAGCCATCAACTCTTTTGTTTTGCTATTGTCACCCCGAGTGGGAAGGGTATGCCCAGACGTGGGTCCCTTGCCTGCTGGGCCTAGAGACCCAAGCTACTCCTCACTGATGACGCCCAACAAGGCTGAAACATGTCTGGGGATGCTTGTGGTCTCGTGCAAAAGGGATGTGACCTAGCAGTTCGGGCTGGACTGCCCCTTTGGGGGTGGGACCAAGCCTGATTTGCATATGGTTTTTCCCCTTTTGTAATGGCTTGGCAGGCGAAGAACGATGGTCTGGAGGGTTGCCCAGAGCAATGCCAGAGGTCAAGATTTATTCTAAACCTTCCAGCCATCAACTCTTTTGTTTTGCTATTGTCACCCCGAGTGGGAAGGGTATGCCCAGACGTGGGTCCCTTGCCTGCTGGGCCTAGAGACCCAAGCTACTCCTCACTGATGACGCCCAACAAGGCTGAAACATGTCTGGGGATGCTTGTGGTCTCGTGCAAAAGGGATGTGACCTAGCAGTTCGGGCTGGACTGCCCCTTTGGGGGTGGGACCAAGCCTGATTTGCATATGTTTTTTCCCCTTTTGTAATGGCTTGGCAGGCGAAGAACGATGGTCTGGAGGGTTGCCCAGAGCAATGCCAGAGGTCAAGATTTATTCTAAACCTTCCAGCCATCAACTCTTTTGTTTTGCAACTATGTATTTACACACTGAACAATGGCAGATTTTTTGCAATCAGAACCATGGAGTTCTAAACAATTAACTGTTAAGGTTTTTTTTTCATGTTATGTAAATGTCAACTTTTTTTACGTTATGTAAGCTGCACAGCTGTGCAGACCCAATCACCTTCAGTGCAAGGGTATAAAAACACAAGGAAACAAATGTTTTGGAATCATACTAGCCTGAGGAATCTCGCAAGTCGAGCGGAACGCGTGGCGTTTTCCACCCGCTGTGGGTGAGTGCTGCATGACACCTGGTCTGCTTAGGTATTGTTATGTATGCTTTTTATACTATGTCCACTCTTTTTGGATAAATAAAATGAAATTTTGAACACAATTTGAAGTCTTGTGTGCTTGGGCATTTTTTGGTAGGTGTTTGTGGGAGAGCTTTCTCCTCCCCAGCACCTTTACCCTTCTGTTTAACATATATTGAGTGTAGCCTGCTCTAGCCCGGTAGCACCAGCTCAGTAATGAGGCAGAGCGCAATTTGTTGGCTAATCATCTGCTTTATATATATAAATATATATATATAATATATATATATATATATATATATATATATATATACATATATATATATACATATATATATATATATATATATATATATATATATATATATATATATATATATATATATATATATATATATATATATATATATATATATATATATATATTCCCTACCAGACACTGGGGACACAGAGCAGATTGGACCCCACCACCATGATATATGGCAACCAGGACAGACCACGGTATGTGGATCGATTTATTGAAAATGGGAATCAGCATAGGGAACAGTACTCACAAGATGAGTGACAGAACACAAAGCAGAATATGAACTATGCTTCATGTCAATACAATCAATCACCGCCACCAGGGGATTACAACCAAAGAATAGGTACACCCCGCTCCCCGCCTCACATGAATCAAGAGTTCAGAAACAATTCAAATAGGAATCACTCTCCTGAGAGATATCAGAATAGATTTAACCAGGGGGAGAACAACCAATACCGGTCTAGGCCGCAAAGAGAAGATTCTAGAGAAATGAAAAGGTTCCAGTGTCTCGAGGCCCAAGTAAATATGTTGGCTGAACAAATAGGGAAACCCTGTACAGTTCAAAAACAGTCATCAAATGAATGGTCAGAAGGTCCTAGAAGTGACCTGGTGGCTTCTGATAATAAGGGACTAAATATTCATGACACCTGCAATGATAAAAAGACAAATTCCCACGAGCCGGTTTTGCATAATGGTCCTGAGCTGCTTGATAATTTAAACATGAAAATACCTGCAAATGAACATGAGGAAGGAATTGTGACCACATCTAAAAAGGAGTTTTGGTTTAACCTAGCGTTGAATCAAATGTTGAATGTCTGTACAAATGAAAAAGGAAAAGGGGACAAACATAAAGTTCCAAAGGAACACAGAGACAGATTTAAGAAAGACAAGTTACCCTTCCTAGACAATCAAGATGTTAATAAAATGCAGAAAGGAAAAATAAGTACTAAAAAGGGGGGTACAGATCAGTCACCTGAAGAGTTCTTTGAGCCACATATTTTTGAAGAAATTAAAAAGGCTGATATTATGCCAAATACCAATGAATGTCCAGGATTACAAAATGACAACCTATCATGTGATGTTTATAAACATATTCAGTTGGAGAATTGCAGTGTGAAGTCTGATGATCCCCAGACAGAAGGGTGAACAGTGGCCACACTCCAAATGACTTCTGAACATGGAGAGATAGGCAAAGTGTATCAAAAGGAAATGGAAAAAAAGGAGGGAAAAATGTCCTTTCATTTACCAATGTGCTTAGCCAAGAGTGAGAAGGGTCTGAGAAAAGTGAGTCCTGAAATCAGTAAAAATTCACACTTTTTGTGTGTATTGAAGGACGTTGAGGACATGTATTATGCTCCCATTACTGTGGAAGAGAAATGCAATACATTTGCAATGATTGACACAGGTGCACAGGCCACTATTATGTCCAAAGAATTGGTAAAAGTATCAATGAAGGGAGATCTCCACAGAATCAGATCAATGTGAGACAAAGTGAAGGCCAAGTACATCATTTTAAGGATGAGGAGGTGCCTATTGAAGGTGTCACTGAAGTTGACATAAAGATAGGAAAACACAGAATGAAACAGGAAGTATTGATCACATCTATTTGTGAAATTCCATTCTTGATGGGAACAGATTGCCTGAAAAGTTTGTCTCCTCTTATTGATGGGGTACATTGGGCTCTGTGGTCTTTAACCAGAAAACCATTAAGGCCTAAGAAAATAAAGTCACAAAACAGCAGTGTAAATGAATGCCATACTGTTGCCAAATGAAATGATGCAGTGGAAGTGTATCTCCAGAATAGCTGTGTGCCTAGTGTCACCATTATTCTGATGTGTCAGGACAAAATGCAAAGTGAAAAGAAAAACAATCCATGTAGATTTATTTGGATCCTAGGAAGAAATGGAAAACTGAAATAGATGAACACACATTGTCCTTCTATTTAAAAGAATAGAAGTGCAAACAGAACACCATCCCTAAAGCAGACACAAAAAAAACACATCACCACTCTTGCTGAAATACATATGGAAGATGAGCAGCCATGGATTCATATTGGTATAAATGGCCATTCTGAAGTGATAAAAGCCACTTTGGCACTTGAACAGGAAAGAAGTTTTGTTAATGATAAACTACTGCAGAGAATGATGGAAAGGGAGACGATCCCGAAGTTTAAAATTAAACACCAATACATCTCTGGATTGGACAACCCAAATTTCGAAAAATTGAATTGCATGAAGGTGCATGTTGAAGATTATTGTTGGACCAAAAACCATCTACCGCAATGTGTGGATAGTGAGTGGAACACAAAATGATATTTATCTGGGCAATGATATCATGCACAGGATGTGTATGGTATTAGATTTCCTTAACCAAAAAGTATGGTCCAGGCTAGGTGGGCCTGCGCCCGAATTTGAAGACAAAAGAAAGGCTTATCGTTGCGCAAAATTGGTGCCGTAGGTGAAGAAGGATATTACTATTCCTGCATTCACCAGGCAAGTTGCTATGACACTAAAACACAAAAATGGACAGCAGATGAAGGATTCTGATGCATTTGTGGCTTGAATGAGTCCATGGAACAGCAAGGGCTGGACTATGAATATACCCCATTGGTAGAATTTGGGTAGGGGTCCGTCAAAATCATGGTGGATAATAAAGGATGTCAAGATGTTCATTTAGAATTCCATGCTAGGTAAGGCAGTACAAAAATCACATTATACTGCAGATTGCAACATTATGGTGATTGGAAATATCACTGAGAGATATATAGATGCACAGGGTGTGTTGCCAGAGTACTTGGATTCTCGACATAAAGGGATGTTCAAAATTCAGTCTGTGTACCCCTATGATTCCAATGAGACATTGTGTTGTCACCAAGAGAATTGTATATTATTTGATTTAAATGAAAATGAAACAAGAAATCAGCACATTGAAATGGAGGTTGATATGCCAACATATTTAAAGTGGCAACTCTGCAGAGAGATGCAGAGAGATGCAGCTACACAGTTGGAAGAAAGCACAGAGGTCCCTCCATTGGAGGAGTTCCCGGAATTTTCAAAAATGGTAGAGGAGCAGATTCTGTTAGCAGATGCCTGTGATAGGGAAGAGGATAAAAATGAATTGAGAAAAATATTTATGGAATTTAAGGAGGTTTTTGCCAAAGACGCATATGATTGCGGCCTAACTGATTTACATGTTGCCACATTACCAGAGGGGTGTGGTAGAAATCCAGTATATGTGCCTCAATATCGATTGCCACTGGCATGCTTGGAGTCATTGGCAGAGATAATTAAAAACTTGGAGTCTAGGGGAATTATCAGACCCATTCATAGTACCGCCAACACTCCCATTTTGGGTGTATTAAAGCCAAATGGTCAATGGCGTCTGTGTGCAGACCTGAGGGAATTAAATAAAAGAGTGCCAGTGTCTAGGTGGCCGCTGCCATTCATTGATCAAGGCCTTGCTCAGGTACATGGGTCAAAGGTATTCACCACATTAGATCTTACATCTGGGTACTGCTGTGTGCCATTGGCAGAAGACATTCAGAATTTATTTGCATTTTCATTTGATAAAACACAATACGCTTGGTCCAGAACACCACTTGTGTATGTCATTAGTGGAGCGAATTTGCCATATGTTTGAGAAAAGCTATGCCAGATGCAGCTGAAAGAGGGATCATAGTTTATATAGATGATGTCCTGATAAAAAATGAAAGCTTAAAAAGTCATTTTGATGAAATTAGACATGTACTTGACCAATTGCAGAAGGCGGGTGCCAAAGTATCTTTACAGAAAGCGCAATGGTGCGAGAAAAAGATGAATTTCTTAGGCCATGAAGTGACTGAACACGGGTTAAATCCACAAAAGAAAAAGGTGGAGACTATACAGAAATTGAAAGATCCTAGAAACATGAAAGGTTTAAAAAGTCTATTAAGAATGACCATTGACTAAACTATTGAAGCTGAATACACCCTGGAAATGGGAAAAGGAGCAATCTGAAGCAGTTGCTAAATTGAAAGAATGTCTCATAAATGCACCATGCTTGGCCTATCCCATAAAGAATAAAGATTGTTTTGTAGAAATAGGATTCACTGAGCAGTGTATGTCAGCAGTGTTATCTCAAAAACATGATTTGAATCATAAAACAATTGCTTATGTAAGTAAGGCATTTTCTCAGGTTGAAACTAAATTCCGTGAATGTAAAAAGGCTCTTCTGACCACTGTATGGGCATTGCAACATTTTTGTCCCATTGTTCAAGGGGAAAAGGTGATCATTGAGACAAATCATCAACCATTGCAGTTTTTACTGATTAAAAGGATCTAGCACAGTCCAGAATTACTTCATGGACATTGGCATTGCAGGGCTTTCCCGCAGAAGTGAGATATGGCCAGAATAAAAAGACCCAATTGCTCAAGGGTTGGCATATCTACATGACTGTGCAGCTGAGTGTGTATCAGATGAGGTAGAGGTGGAGTCCAGTTTGCAGTTTAGAACAATCGCCACATAAAGCTTTCGATGAATATGCATGCAAGGAATTGCCAATTGTGAATGTCGACGGGTGTGCTTTTCACATTGAAAATGACAGCAATAAACAGTTGGTGTCAGGGATAGGAAACGTCTGGTTGAGATGTGAGGACATTTCTAGCATAGGAGTGAGAATTGGGGCTAGGAGTAGCCAGATAACAGTGTTAGCAGTAATTTATAAAGCAATTACTACTGCAGTTGATAACAAATTCAGTGAAATTGTCCTGGTGACTGATTCTGATTATGCACAAAATAGCTTCTTAGAATATTTGCGTGGCTGGAAAGCAAGGGGCATGCTCACAAATAACAAAAAGCCCCTCAAACATGGGAAAATGATTGAAGCTATAGACAAATTAGTGTCAGAGAATGATGTAACAATATACTGGAGAAAAATTCATGGACATTTGATAACACCGGTAGAGGATAAGGGGGGAAATGATAGAGCAGATCAATTAGCCATGATTGGGACTGTTATGGGAAAATTGTTGCCCATTGAACACTTAATTGGTGAAATAGAAATAGATGCAGTTACACGCTCTAAATCTCCAAAAGAAGTTGAACAACCTGTAGTGCAATGGAGTTATGATACACCAGATCAGGATAGATTAAGGCAGAAAAAGAAGATCCAGTATTGGGGGTCTATTATAATCATTTGATGGACCCCGAACAAACTCCTTTAACTGAAAATTATTGTACAGGAAAAGAAGAGTTGAGAGTGTTATTGAAGAACAAAAAATTAATTAAACTACAGGATGGTCTGATGATCAGGGAATCCATAACAGGGCAGATACAGTGGGTGGTACCCCTTTCATTCAGAGGGCTAATGTTACACCATGCACATGATGTGATAACTGCAGGACACAGAGGTTCACAAAAAAACATTAGAGATACTGAAAGATTATGCTTACTGGCCACACATGTCCCAAGATATGGAATTATATACCAAGGGGTGTCTGGTATGTGCACAATTTAAACCTGCTTCACCAATGCATAGAGCTCCATTAATGAAAAGAGGTTTAACCCTTCCATGGTCGGAATCACAAATCGACTATGTAGGGCCTGTAAAGAGATTGAGTAGAGGAAAACGATAACTTTTGATGGTGGTATGTTTAATGTCAAAATGGGTAGAATGTATTCCTGCACCAGATTGTAGTGCACAAACAGCAGCCACATTGCTGGCAGATCGCATATTTTCAAGATTTGGATTACCACAAAGAATAGAGTCAGACAGAGGAAGTAATTTCACGAGTGCCTTAATGAGCAAGGTGTGGCAGATATAGGGGTAAAAAGGAAATTGCACATCTCGTATCGGCCCGCCTCTTCAGGGAATGTAGAGAGAAGCAAAAGATCTGTTGTGGAAATACTAAGAAGTTTGTAGCAGAGGCAGGTTCTAGTTGGGATTTGCGATTACCTTTAGTGTTGATGGCTATTAGGTTGACTCCTGCTAAAGCAACAGGTATCAGTCCTCATGAGGTGTTGACAGGAAGGAAAATGGTACTGCCACAACATTCATTGTACAGGACGCATGAGCAAACACTTGTGAGTGCATCTACAGTTCACGAGTATGTGGAAGAATTGAGAAAGCATTTACAACATGCATTTGCATTCGCGCAGCGAAATTTGGAAAGGGCTGCTGATAGTGCAAAGTCCTACTATGATAAAAAGACATCTGTGAAAGAGTATAAAATCGGTGATCAGGTATATAAGTTTCATTTCAGGAGAGGGAAACATAAAAACTCAAATTTTCTTGCGGCATGGCAAGGTCCGTTCGAAATCTTAGATAAAGTGTCACTGGTGGTGTACAACATCTTGAAGATAGAGGGTGAAATAGTGACAGAGATATTTGACCATGTCAATCAGATTAAGCCCTGTCATCCAAAGCATGAAATAAAGAGGCTTGAGCAGGTGGAGATGGGTTAAGTGTACTAACTGCATGGGAAAGAAAGCTAGCAGTAAGATAACTGAGGAAAACACAGTAAATGTGTATGTTAATGAGTGAGTGAAGAACTGTTGACTATACATAATGTATGCATAATGAAAATGACAAAGTGGTGTTTTATTCCATGAGCATTTTTAAATATCGTAATATAGTAGTAAATGAAATAGCAATGTTAAAAAAAGCACATAAAAAAACATGGAGAGAACAAAATGGGTTTCAGAAAATGTTGTAAATGTAAAATGTGCAATTTTGTATCTAAGAGACCATTTATTGGTGTTGATGGCAAACAATGGAAACACAAACATAGAATAACATGTCAAACGAAGTTCGTTGTGTATGCCATTACCTGTAGTTGTGGCCTGAACTATATAGGATCCACAATAAGCCCACTCAAACTGCGCATCTTGCAACATTATAGGGCTATAAAAAATGGAGATCAAACCTATCCACTGGCAACACATTTTGCTGAACAACACAGCAATAATGTAAAAGAAATGAGTTTTCAGGGACTAGCCCATATACCACAACATAAAAGACTTGGCAATAGAGAACTCAAGTTACGTCAACTAGAAGCCAAGCTCATATGCAAATATGATACTCTGAAACCCAATGGTCTAAATATAGACTCAGAGATGTATGTGTTCCTATATGAATGAGGAATTAAACATTGATATCCAGGTGCTAATCTATATTAACCAACACACCTTGATATGTCCATCCATTCTGCATATATGATTATCACAAGTTTACAAACTATTGTCTATAGTTATGATACCGATCTAGGTAGACCCTCCCTCTTATTGGCTGTGTGTATTATATGAATCAACACACTTCGATACTCATTTAAATGTATGGATATCTGGATGTTTTACAGCCATACTTTTGCACTGAATAGGAACTCAGGTTTCAGCTTTTGTCTTATATTGTATTTTAATGCATTAGTCACTTTGTTCGATATGGTGACTTTTCACCAATCGTGATATTGTTTTAATTTGTCATTGAGAATCAGACTGTCTATACCACAGATGCTCGCCCTGTATAGTGAACACCATTGTTGTTTTTATATGGCCATACACTGGTATTGCCATGTTGCATTTATAGTGTGCATATATAGGGGGCTTTCACTTGAAGGCTTATTTTACTATACGGAAGCGGGCACTGTGGTTTCAGGGCAGTAGCAGCACACATTCGCTTCAGGGCATTTTATGCCACTAGCGGGAAGAGAGCAGCACCGTGAAGACATTTTTTCTATCAGGGTGCAGCATTAAATTAAATAGGCGCACTAGCGCTTTTACTTGTGGTCACTTTTTTAACAGTGTAAAGCAAGTGAAGGTAAAGGGCTGTTATGGCTTATCGCCAGCTGGAATACACCCAGTATAGTAATGGGGAATTAGGCAACTCACAAATGTGGGCAACTATGTATTTACACACTGAACAATGGCGGATTTGTTGCAATCAGAACCATAGAGTTCTAAACAATTAACTGTTAAGGTTTTTTTTTTCATGTTATGTAAATGTCAACTTTTTTTACGTTATGTAAGCTGCACAGCTGTGCAGACCCAATCACTTTCAGTGCAAGGGTATAAAAACACAAGGGCCCTCATTACGACCCTGGCGGAATTCGGAAAACGATGGCGGAAATGCAATACCGCCATCGAATAGCGCTCGGTGCGACTATGACCCGTCACCGCAAAGTACGATGCCATTAGCGACACCGTAGTGAACGCCAACGCTAACTGCACCAAGCACGCGCGCGCGCGCCATGCCAAACCGTAAACACCACCATGGCGCAAGGGTACGCTAATTCCGACCCTAGCGGACATGTACCTAACGCCATCAAGCATGGCGGAATGTACCATTCCGCCATGGTGAGAAGTACGGCATCGCGAATCAACCGTAAACGGCCCCACTGAGTGCCTGTACACCGCTCCCTGCCCACAAAGTACAACTCCCCGTAGGTGCAATGAAGTCACAATGCAACCATTGAAATGTACAAGTCACCCATGCATGCCAACGAACAAAAGAAACACAACAGGGGCCAATGGGAGCTGCAGGGCACAGATGGCACGAATACAGAAGCCATCCCAATGGACATGACCACAGTCCCCCACCAAGAAACGCACGCAAACACAGGCACCTGTGACCAGCAATATTCCGAAAATCACATCATTCCACCAGTCCACCTGGCTGACCGGCATCTGTTACACAAAACCCAATCCCCCGCCCCTGAGCATGACAACATTCAAACAGTCATATTGGCAGCCCACATCCCTGACCTCACGGGCTTCGTAGGCAAACGCGCCCAGTACAGTACCACGCTACTAAACTCCGAAGCTGGAACCCAATGCAGATCTCCTCACAATACATCGCTCCCCAAATAGGAATATGCCACATCACTTGCAAAGAAGAACGCTACACGGGCCAAATCAGAATAGAAATTTAATGCACAACAAAATCACCAAGCCCATACAGCCATCAGGCCATGAACTCCAAAACACATTTCACCAATATGGGCTGCATCCGCAAGAAATGACCAGCCACTACTTGTGTGACGCCCTGTTCCATCATGGTACACAGAGCCACATTCACGTACGAAAAGGCAACATGGAAGCGCACAGAACCGCAGGGCCGTCCCAATGGGGAGGCACTAGTCCAGCTGAAAGGCCGAAATGTTGCTCCGAGCCACCAGTACTGCGTAAGGGCATGTGGCCCATTGGCGATCGTCCCATAAGATCGTAATGCAGCTCCACTGATTAACACGAAGCAGCAGGTGTCGGGAGTAAAAGCCATCTGCAGGAGTGGCATACAGATGGCAGTGGCAAAAGGGGAGGAGATACCTGTCAACCAAAAGAAAAGAAAAAGAACAGAATGGCCATCAGAACTACATTCGAACAACTCACTTCAATGATCACACTAAATCCACAGCCATATGCATGCTAGCCCACTCCAAAGGTTCATCACCACCCAAAAACCACTTGCGACTCATAACTATCTATATCGAGGTGTAAACACCATCACAAACGAGTGTACCTGTGCATGCGTCTGTCAAAACAGAATCCATCAGATGGGATTGGTAACGTGCATGGACACAAGTGTCTGAGGGCGCGTCGAGACAGGGAGGGCTCAACAAGGCCAGATAGACGATGGTCCCACTATGGCAGCCCTGCATCACATAGCGTAGGGGAGGCGGATAGATTCCAAGAAGCCCTGTACATGGCAAACTCTGTATCAAATCACCTGCCCATGCATCCATTCATCATTCCCTCATCCCGGGATTAAAACGCCTGAATATATACTCACATAACATTAGAAATATCCATTGAGTCTGTGCGTTATGCAGCCTGCAAAATCCACAGTGCCCCAGCCCGTAATTCCAGTGTAGTGAAGTAACATGTATTTGGGAACGTCCGGCCTCATCGCCCACGTCGCTATTGCGCATCCCAAACCATTCATATCAATCATTGCATCCTCGCCATGGCCCCTGTCCCAAGGACATTGAACAATAGTACGTTATATTTGCAGTCAGACCTGTGGGCATTTCCTCGCCGCTAGCTGAAAACCGAAAGCGCCGCCCTTCGAATTCCTCATTTGCAACATCACGTCGAAGAGGCATCTGTGGCCGTTTGAAATCACTAATTAATCCATCTAGTCCGGCTGTGTGTGAAAATGGCAACTGCCTTCACCCACAAATGGGACGCCCCGCCCGTCGTTGCAACTCGGTACAGTGATGCATGAGGGTCCACCGTTACTCGAGTACTACGTTCCACTGACCCTTCACAAGTCTGTTCGCGACTGCACAGATAGTATGTGAAACAATGGGACCACAGCAGAATGAACATATCAACCAATGTTACACGGCCATCGGGTACAAATACATGATTGCAATAGCAAGATGCCATTCCCCGAATTGCAGCGTTGTGTGCGGGACGTGCTCGGCCAAAGGGGAGAGCAGTTTGCACAGGTGGAATGAATCACCACAGGTGGAGGCCATACAGCCTGAAAACACATAAATTGCACAGCCAGTCTCCTCCCACAACCACACCGAAATGCTACCGGCAGGACTCGCGATGTTGGCCCTGGGGGACCTGATAGCACTGCAAGTACTCCAACTCCAAGAAGAAGACGAACACCAACTACAACCGGCCGCACGGAGGAGACGCAGGAGGAGGAGGAGGGCAAGGCAGGGCCAGCAAGGGCCACCAGCACAGCCACTACCACCACGCAGGCAGCCCGCAATCCCACGCCTCCGAGCACATCCGTTCAACCTCACTGATGAGCAGATCCACACCCTCTACCGTCTGGACCGGGACACCATAGCCGCCATTGTGGACATGACACAGGCTGACCTTGTCAGCATGATAGATAGCCCAACCGCCATCCCACCCCTACTGAAGGTGGTGTCTGTACTCCACTTCCTGGCCACAGGCACCTACCAGCACACAGTCGGACAGTTGCATGGCATTTCTCAGCCACTGTTCTCACGGACACTATTGCAAGTGCTCGATGCCCTCCTGCAGCACGCAGACGACTACATCTCTCTACCACGCTCGGAGCAGGAAATTACCAACACAAAAGTGGGATTCCATGCACTTGCCGGCATACCGGGTTGCATTGGTGCCATCGACTGCACCCATGTGGAATTGGTCGTCCCACATGCCATGGAGGCCCAGTACCGCAACCGAAAACAATTTCATTCTCTGAATGTACAAATGGTGTGTGACTCCAACAGGATCATTACACATTGTTGTGCCAGATTCCCTGGATCAACCCATGATTCTATGGTCTTGAGGAACTCTACAATACCACGCTACATGGAGCGACACGCAGGGAACAGATCCTGGCTACTCGGTGAGTCTCATTACATGCATGATAATGTGGGGTATGTGATTCGGCAATGACCTGGCAGGAAGGGGGGGGGTGTGCGTACGTAGCAATGGCATTCCACATCATACGTTTATCGTCCACATACAGGTGATGCTGGATATCCACTGAAGAGATGGCTCCTCACACCAGTCCGGAACCCACGGGACCAGCATGAGGAGGACTACAACCATGCCCACTCACGTACCCGTGTAGTCATTGAACAGGCATTCGGCCTACTGAAGGGTCGTTTCCGCTGCCTCAGCAGGTCTGGCGGGGCACTCCTGTACCGCCATGAGAAGGTTGCAAAGATGGTGATGGCATGTGTCATGCTCCACAACATGCGCGTACGTAGAAATGTGCCCATGCCCCCTGACGCAGAACTGCAAGCACCTGATGATGGTCATGATGAGGGTGGGGATGTGGCAGCACCTCAAGGAGTCTGCGAGGCACCGGAGGGCCGTGACATTCGTCAGCATCTCATTGATGTATGCTTCTAGCACTCACGCCTGGTGGCTGATACATGGACACGGGACTCGTGGCACTGTGTGTGTCTGGGACATGCACAATATGGACTGTACGCCTATGATGGCCTAGTACACAAAGATCAATGTCCACACATCTCATTGGTTGATCGTGCACTGTTTATGGCATATGTGATATCATGTTGTACACCCTATCGACCCGCCACCCAAGTGAGCCCAACACACTCCCTCCACCCTCCTACCTCCCCCCCGAACACCAGTGTCCAAAGATGCTCATTGTCAGTGGGCAGTCGCTATTGCAAGCCCCCTCTGCGGCGATCAGGGGCCCCCCTGCCTGTGGAGCGCAGGTTCCTCCCAGATCTACGTTGGGGGCTGCCCTGGACGGAACTTGCAACGGATGATGTCTCTGCCTGCTCACGTCCATGCATGTCCCTAAGGGTTTGCGAGAGCTCAGTGAGCACACGGCGCACTGCGGCAAGTTCGGCACATACGTCCTTGGACGTCGCATGCAGTTCCCCCCTCAGGCTCTCAGTGCTTCTCTCCATTTGGACTCCCAGGCTCTCGGTGCTACTCTCCATTTGTGCCCTTAGTGTCTCTGTACCTCTCTCCATTTCTGCCCTAAGTGTCTCAGTTGATGTTTCTATGTCTGCCTTAGTGCCCCCACATTCATCGGCATGGTCCTTGAGGAGCGTGGCCAGTTGCTGCTGTTGCACGATTAACTGGTCGAGGGACTGTTGCCTCTGCTGGGCCATGGCCATTTGCGGGGGTGTCACAGAGGGGCTGTTGACCTCATGTTGCCTTGCCACAGGGCTTGTGGGGGATGGCCAGTCGTCGTCTTGTGGGTGCCCCTGCGTGGTATCCTCATGTTGTACGGGATGGGACAGACAGGGGGATTGGGACAGGTCATGGATGGATCTGACTTCGACATCCCCGTCTTCTGTGTCGGAGCATGCTGCCATCAATGGGGTGTCACCTATGGTGCTGCTGCCACCAGAGGCAGTGCCTTCTGTGGCATCTGTTGGGGGGACCTGTGGTGGTGGTGTTGTGGGCATGCTGGCTGCTGGGGTGCCTGTTGATGTTCCCTCCTCTGTGCTGCCACCTGATTTGTGCTGCTGCCGTGTCTTGATGCGTGCAGCTGAGGTGGAGGGTCTTTGGCCGTTGGTCTTGGCCCTCTTTGCAGGTGTGCTGGTAGGGGTGTCCTGATGCTCGTCGTTTGGATCGGACCCTGTGGTGGAGTAAAGGAGGGCGAGGGTTATTGATGGGTCTGTGGGAATTGGAATGGCATTGTATCACATGCATTGGGGTGGTACCTGAGTGTGATTTGGGTCGGGGCCTTGGAGGTGCTTTCATTTGTGTGTGGAGTGAGGGTGCAGTTGTTTGGCAGCCTGCAGTTAGGGTGTGCCTGCTGCACGTGTAGTGCGTGTTTTAGGGGTTTTTAATTATTTATGTATTTATTGTGGGTTTTAACGTGCGCTATCAGGCCGATGTGTGTGGACGTTCTCCTGGACATGTGTTTCTGTTGCACTATGTGGACACATGGTACTTCACATGGATGGACTTTGTGGATTTGGCATTGTTTTATCTGGCCCACCTACCTGAATCTTCGGATGTCTGCACTCCTTTCTCCATCCCTCCGACTCCCTCTATGCTCTCCATTCCGATGGTGGAGGCACAGATTTCTTCCCAGGGGGTCAACTTGATGGGTGATTCAGGACCTCCCCCGGTGGCTGTGGCAATGTTGCGGTTGGCAGAGAGTATGCTGCGGACGCGTATCCGCAGGTCGTCCCATCGCTTTCGGCATTGCTGTGGGGTGCGGGGTGCGGTCCCCACCGCACTTACCCGCTGTGCCACCAGAGCCCATATGGCCTTCTTGTTTGCAAGTGCCGTCCTGGTCATTTGCGTGGAGAAGACGACGGCAGCATTCTCCTGGAGGGTCTCTGTTAGCACGGTGAGTTCCTCACGGGAGAAGTGGACCTGCCGCTTGCGGTCGCACGCTTTCTTCGCTACTTTTCCCATTTTTCTTGGTTTCGCTAGGGTGGATGACGGGTTGGGGTGTGTCTCAGGGTAGTGTTTTTAGTGGTTGTGTGGTTTTAGTGGTTTTATAGGTGTACGGCGGGATGTTTCCCGTTCCGGGCCCATGTTTTTACTTCCGTTTCCGTATATTTACGGTCACCGTACTTTCCGGTAGGCGCACACTGCGGTGTCCGCTGTGATGGGTGGCGGTATTGCACCTAGGGCGCCGTACGGCGGCGGTGTGGGCCGTTTTGGGGTCATTTCCGCCATCGCGGACTTTGCACTTCCGCCATGCCGTGGTGCTCGTGCCCGATGGGTCGGAATGGGCCGCACTTTGCTCCTTCGTGCAATGGCGGAAACGCTATTTACGCTGTGGCGGTCCGGTCAGTCACTTTCCGCCAGGGTCGTAATGAGGGCCAAGGAAACAAACGTTTTGGAATCATACTAGCCTGAGGAAGCTTGCGAGTCGAGCGGAACGCGTTGTGTTTTCCACCCGCTGTGGGTGAGTGCTGCATGACACCTGGTCTGCTTAGGTATTGTTATGTATGCTTTTTATACTATGTTCACTCTTTTTGGATAAATAAAATGAAATTTTGAACACAATTTGAAGTCTTGTGTGCTTGGGCATTTTTTGGTAGGTGTTTGTGGGAGAGCTTTCTCCTCCCCAGCACCTTTACCCTTCTGTTTAACATATATATATATATATATATATATATATATATATATATATATATATATATATATATATATATATATATATTTGTTTGTTTTGGTTTATTTAAACCTTTACAAAGTATTTAATCAGACAATTAATTTCAAATATTGCTAAAACATTAAAAACAAAACATAACATAATTATTACAGACATATATTACTTATGCCGGTAGAACATTTGAAATGTTTTAAAAAGATCATCAACTCATACAGAACATGTCCATTAAATACTGATAAAAACAAGTCCTAATACTTCACAGTTCCTCATTAGAATTGAACCATTAACGCAGCTTGGAACAGCATTCTATTTATTTATTTATTTAACATTTATAAAGCGCTCACACAGCCCGCAGGCATCGAGGCGCTGTTACAGGAATTGTTTGTTTTTTTTAGTTGCGTAATTGTGTTTTTTTTTTGTCTTAGTTGCGTATTTGTAACGCGCTTAAACACCCAGAGGTTTTTAAGCGCGGACCCGGGGATCGAACCTGTTGTTGCTTCGTGTCGTCTTGCTTCCAAGACGCGCACGCTGCCGCTGAGCTATCCTCCCGGCATTGAAACATAATAACCTGTATATTCAGCTAAATAAAATATCTAAGTATTTCCATACCAAAAATTAACGTAAATCACAGAATTCTGATGCCACAGTAGGTCTCTATTCACACAATGTAAATGTTCAACAAATTGACCAAAGTATAGAATTTGTTGACTAACAAGAGCGGGGCACATGAGTAGAATGTGCTCCAGAGTCTCTGTTCCTACACTCTTACAAAATCTGCACCACTTCCATGAAACAAACAACACATTCCAATTCTTTAGTATAAAGTTAGTCCTCACCACATTAATCTTAAATCTCATAAATTCATTTTGTAGATTTCTACATGGGTATTTAACCAAGTATCCCTCAATTGTAGGAAAGAACTTCCAAAATGAGTATGTCTGATTGTAGATTTTAGACTGCATTACAGCTCTAGTAGTTTGTTGCCAATCCTCAATTTTAAAAATATTTTTCACTTTCAAAGGGTTAACCAATAACAATTTGATCGAAACACCCAAAGAAGCTCTTCAATATTGCCCTTCATTTGATTTTGAAAACCATTTGTCTGTCTTCTACTGGATTTAAGCATTTTCTCCACAGTAGTATTTTTTTCCACAGAATTACCGATTTCAAGGATTGGAGACCTAGTTCGTACCTAATGATCTCCATGGGTACACATTTTGGTAGGAAGAACAACATTCCTCTCCATATTGAGCTTTCTGGAGTTTTTACCAAGTTCGTAGAGTCTAAACCATAGAGCTCCATTCCATACAGTAGTCTTGGAATGGCTTTCATAACATAGAAAGTCCTCAAAGGAACTAGTGTAAATGTACAAAATATTTAGTCTCCAATGTACGCATTTGTCAGAGCATCATTTCAGCCTTTGTTTTCAATTGACTTTTTATAGTCGTTTATGAGCCAGAACCTATAATAGAGTAACCCAAGTATTTGAATCCGTTTTGACATTTGATGTGTTTACCCTCACAATACCATGTATATCCAAGTTGATTTTTTTTGTTTACCCAGGCATACGATTGTTGTTTTAGATGCGTTAATTTTTAGATGTAGTTCTTGAAGTCATTTTTTGAAGTCCAATTTTCGTGCAGTCAAACAGCAGAAAATTGTCTGCATATGCCAGCCATTCAAAGCATTTGTTACCAAGTTTTGGCGCAACCAACCCTTTTTTTTATTAATGCCTTGTTGGCTCTGCACACATATAGATTGAACAAACTGGGTGCTAGCATACAACCTTGTCTAAGCCCGTTAGGCGTATCAATCTCTGATGTTAAGAGCCCTTCCGAGTTTAGCCTTACTTTTATCTTGGTTTCGGAGTATAATTCAATAATTATCTCTAATAGATGTTTAGGCATGTTCAAGTCTCTCAATAAGCACCATATAGTGGGATGTTCAGCCAAATCAAAGACTTTACTCAGTCCATAGAAGCAACATAAATGGGGTTCCCATCTTTTATTAAAGCCTTTGATTGGAGACTTCTTAAGATAAGCCCCCCACAGTCTGTACAAGTATTTTTATAAGCCAATTTGCTTCAGATCAAGTATGCTGTTACATTTGATCCATTCTTGCATTTCTTCAAGCACGATTGATGCAAAGATCATTGATTGGGGGCCAGAAATAGCTATTGGTCTATAGCTTTCCAGAGATAATCTAGAACACTTTTTGAATGCTGGTAGTAATAAAGTCAATCTCCATGACTTAGGTATATTCTTAGTTTCTAAGATGTCTTTGGATCTTATTTGAGAGATTATTTTGGCCCGGGGCCGCAGAAGTTTTTGATTTTCCAATAAGTCGAGATATGTTTGGTATGGTGATATCCAAAAGCCATTCACCACTTTTACTATTGTCTCCCAAGAAGGTTGTTGTGCTACAGCTGTACATCTTAGTAAAATTTTCATGCCATCTTTTTTCACTAATCAGCGTATATAGCAGTTCTTTTTGTGGGAGTTCCATAGAGTTTATGATATGCCAAAAGTTGGATGAGTTGTTATCTCTCATTGCATGTAAAAAAATGTCCCCATTGATTTGAGCTTGTATCCCCCTATGATTTATTAGCCAATTTTTGCAGCGTTGTTTGATTTTTTTTATCTGTGAAAAAGTATGAGAGTCAACATTCCCTTTTTTCAGGATTGACCGAACTTCCCTCTGTTCAAAAGTATGAGAGTCAACATTCCCTTTTTTCAGGATTGACTGAACTTCCCTCCTCATTAGCCGCTTCTGGTTTTGTACCTCAATGTCGAAGCAATGTTCATGCTTAAGACCCCTTTTGGCAGCTGGTTTATCACAAACTCCAGTTTTAGATATAATATAATTTAAATGCCATGTGAAATTATTCACTGAGAGTTTATGCATGCGATGCTCGAGGGACGTTTCGTCGAAATCCTGCACCATAACTGATATAAATCTTATTGTTTTGTAAAAGGTCCATCTAATTCTATTGCCCCCAACATTCACCCGCAATCCCGCTATATAATAAGATGTTTCCATTAGTTCCCATTTGTTAAATAGGTCAACTTGAAGCAAAATGTAATCGCTGGTAGGCATCTCAATTATTGCAAGATTTGAAGTATATTTATATAAACCTACTGAAACAAAGATGTAATCTAAAATAGAACTATTGCCCCTTGCATGCCATGTTTGATGTTTATTCTCAAGCATTACTAGCCCCATGATTTCAATTAGATTTAGCCCAGCACTCCTCGAAGCTTGGGGTTGCCTGCCTTATTTGTATTTAAGTGTGTATTAGTCGTTAAAACACTCCCCTCCATTTGATCAATATTACAATCTGTGTTCAGATCACCCGCAATAATAATTAATCCATCCACATTCTCTGCACGCCACACAACAATTCTCTTTGTCAAATTGTTCATTTCTTGTTCCAGTTGCAGATCCAAATATTTCAAAGGGTTCCAATAAACATTGATAATACACAATTGCACGTGTCTCTCACCAAATTTAAGCTTGTAGGTTACAGACAATAGCGAGTTCAGGCTTGACCATTCCTCAATTTTGGTGGCCTGGAGGGTTTCTTTACATGCTATTAGCAAACCACCCATTGGTCGACCTTTGGTGCCCTTTGTAGCATATAATTGTGTTACTTCAAAACTTTCCCAAAAAAAGCCACAGGTAGCCCAGGTTTCCTGCAGCAGTATCAGATTGTATGGTTGCAGTATATCTGTTACATCTGTATTATGTATCAAATTAACATGACCTCTTGAGTTCCAGCATGCAACTCTGATCCTTACAGCTTTGCTAGAGAGGCTTCCCCATTTCCTTCAGGGAGTTGATAGACTCCCTAAGGGAGAGTGCAAGCCATCTCCAGTCTTGCTTGTCCCCATCATCATTTTTTGTGGTATTGAGGGATTTGCTAAGAGCCCCAAAATCCCCGCCTTCCCAGGCATTTCTAGAAGGTCCCTTTTCATTAAACCCCTGCAAAGGTGGCTTATATTGGAAAAGATCAAAGCCTCTACATTGAAGTGATTCCACCACACTTAGCAGTACGTTTCTTACCAATGGAGAGGGAATCACTAACCGCACAAAATCAAACCTCTTCTTATGTATAAAATCTATTAAGATTACATCAGCCAATGAAATCAGTGAAAGTTTAAAAATGGCAGCAAATAGTGAGAGAACATATGGCCGGTTTAAACTTATTTTGTTTCCATCCTCAAACAATGTAGTCAATATAAGGCTGGGTCGATCAAGTAGTACCGGTTTTCTTAAATCGTAATCCAGATTTACATTAGCTAGCAGTTGTTTGTTCTGCGGTAATAGGATTCATGACATTTTGCTTATTCTTAAGCAAAGGTTGCCCTCTGTTGTCAACATGGGTCAGTTTGTCATTCAGAATTTGTTTAACTATATTAGCTATTTCATCCTCATTAGCAATAATGTTTCGCAGTATAGTAGTTGGAGTTTCATCTGTAGTAGGGGACCCCCTATTTTTTGGAATAAAGGGTTCAGTGGATGGGACAGCTGACGAGAAGCATCTAGTAGAGGTTGGGGCAACATCAACCATATCAACTTCTTTAAGCCAAACGCCATAATCCAAACCGGCATTGACTGAATGCACCACTGGTCTGTTCCTTTCACTCACAGTTGGGAAAGTTAAAGTCTGTTCCATAGTAGTTCTTTTATGTTATTTGGTGTATTAATATTTACTTTAGATCTTTTGATCGTATTTGCACTAATGGGAAGTGAGTTAAGACATCTGCAATTACCCAACAAATTTGCCTTGGATATTTCAAAAATATCATCCAACCCAGTTTTTAGGGTTGATAGTTGGGAGCCAAAGTCACAGCATTATCCTTTTTTTTTCATTACTTCCGACATGGAATCCCCTGCCTCACAGTATTCGTCTTGAACAGCCTGGTTTATTGGCATGGATTGCTTAAAAGCAATCTACTTCGGATCTGCCTCAGTATTTGCATATTGCAAATCCTCCTTCACCATTTCATCTGTGGCTTCCACAATAGAATTTTTGAAATTAGAATCTCTCAGGAATTTCTGTGAGGATTTGGCCAATGCATTACATCTGCTAATTTTCATTTGTCATTGCCTTTTTAAAAAAAAAAAATTATTTAACATGTTTTTCTGTTTCATGCCTACATCCAAGTCCCCTTCGTTTACCAGATTTTTAGGACTAACTACTACTACATTCAGATCCTCACCCACCTTCAGTGATTGTGAATCCGGTATGGTGATTATTTCCTCAGTAGTAGAGGGTTGGGCTATGGGTTGATGAGGGTTCAACTCATAGCTCCTCGCTCCCATTTTTGTTTCAATGGTTGTTTTCAAAGCAAAGTACTGAGCGATTTTTGCATTGATTCAGAAATCCTTAAGGGGATCTGATCCACAGCGATGTTCATTTTCACCAATACTGCCGTCTGTTGCCTTAGTTCATGCAGGATTAATCTGTTAAATATCCCCATCAGTAAACAAATATTTGAATTTCTTTGGGACTCCACCCTTTCTTCTGGAGGTTCATCAGATTTGGCTGAAAGATCCATAAATTCAAAGTCTGCAGTGCAGAATGCACTAGGAGTGTTACAAAATGAATCATTTTGGTTTGAAGCAGTATTCATCTTTGATGCAGCCTCCCACCACTGTTGCTTTAATAAACCTTTCTCCATATTAATAGGATGTTCCTCCGCAAACAGCGGTTGGGAGTCATCAATAGGCTCTGTAGGTTTGTGGATTTGGTCATTGTGTGATTTGAGAGTATTGGAACACACCTGAGCACACTGGAGGAGCTCTTCCTCCTCCAAACAGGCAGGCTGTAAAGGAAATGCCACTGCCCGCACCAGGCTAGCTCTGCACGTATTAACCGCCATAATAAAATCAGCACATGGGTCTTTCCTCATAATAGGTATTTTTATCCCTTTACCCATGGTGTACAATTATAACATGGCTTAATGATTGGCAGGATTTATATGGCAGATTTTTTGTTATTAAACACCTGGGTTTCTCAAGAGCAGGTTTCAATATCCAATGGCACTTCGACGCTGTACATATACCTTTAAATGCAGATGATATTAAAGTTATCACATAGTTAGCAAAAAATGATCACTCACTTAAGCAGTATTGAGGCTGGTTCATAGTAAAACCATCATATGGGAGAGAAGAAGGTATATGTGCCCACGCCTCAGCTCCCAGCCTAACAGCACAACAGCACGGCACTTCCGTGCACTTCCCGGATGCATGCACGGATGCGCGTGCATGCAGGCAAAGTAGCGTGGCTGTAGTTAGGGGGCGGGGCAATGGGCGCTCAGCATTACTGCAACAAAGAAAGAAAGATCTAAGTTGTGTCTTTTAAAGCTACAAGCAGCACGACCCAACCATTAGCCTGCATACAACCTGTGGCAGGAGGTCCCACAAAGAGTCCCATGTAGTTAAGAATTCCTTGAATTTGTAGTTAAGTTGGTGGATTTGCGTTTCGCCGCTATTTCAGGCTCCTGTGCTTCCTCTTCAGCATAAGAGGTTTTGGGGCAAAAGGACAATGATGCTGGTCCAGGCAAAACAATCACAGGAGCAGGAGAGCAGGAGCAGGAGAGAGTCTACAGCACAACAGCACAGCACTTCCCGGTTGCACGCACGGATGCGCGTTCACGAAGGTAAAGTAGCATGCTGTAGTTAGGGGGCGGGCAATGGGCGCTCAGCATTATTGTATTTGTAGTTCAGTTGGTGTAGTTGCATTTCACCGCTATTTCAGGCTCCTGTGCTTCCTCTTAAGCATAAGAGGTTTTGGGGCAAAAAGACAATGACACTGGTCCAGGCAAAACAATCACAGGAGAAGGAGAGCAGGAGCAGGAAGGAGTCTACAGCACAACAGCACCGCACTTCTGTGCACTTCCCGGATGCTGGTAGGGACTATTACTTCTTTTATATTGATTTTGTCTCTGATTGTTTTTCATGCCTGACATGTCTGGCCGATAGCCTACCTGGGGTCTGTCTCCTAGTTACCTAGGACTAATGTAACTCTCTCTATTACTAGGATCATGTGACTGAAACATTGGTGCCGAGGATGGCAACCTCTATGGAGTACCCCTCTTTTCGGGTGTCATATTATTTTTTCCTGGACTTTGAGCGGACTCAAGTGACATTTTAGCCGACCTGATCTCCATTACTGTTGCCGAGGATTATTTAGATTTTGATCCTGTTTCTTTCATTTTATCACCCTTTCTACCCTGACAGTAGAGCACTTCATACAGTTTGGTACTTTGGTGCACAATCCATTCAAGGGACTTCTCACAATCAAACTCGCGGTCTAACTGTGATATAATGTCTTTCTGCAAACCATAAAAATAGGCAGTTTTAAACTCATTGGAATTGGGATTAAAAGATACATCAAAACGAGAAAAGGCTCTTTTTAAGTCTTGAAGAAATTGGCGAGGTGATGTATTTGGCCCAGCTGTGATCGTATATGCAGCTTTCTTCGCATCCTGTAATGACTGAAATGGAGAAAAATGACACCTAACCTCTTTTTCTAATTCTGCCCATTACATGTTCTCCTGTTTATTGAATCCTGTGATGATACTCGCCGTGGGAGCACCCAGAGTTAAGTGAAAATATTGTCTGTATTGTTCCTTGGGTATGTTTAGGGCTTTAAATATATTGTGTACCGCTTGTAAGTGGTCCTCTATACAGCACTCCCCTCCTTTTTTGAACAGTTTCGTCACGGCCCTGATTGACTTCATTATCTTGATAAGGCTACTTGGTGCTATATTTGGAATTGCATTAATTTGTGGTTCAACCCTTGTCTTAGGTGTATGGGATTGGTGATAACCCCCAATGAGTGAGTCAAACCCCCCAAAGGCACTGCAACAAGTCCAGACAACGGGACAGCCACCGGGATGATATTTCCCAGAGTAGAAATGGAGATCACCTCAATCCCATTGAATGTGGTGCCCTGTCGCTTGTTCTGAGAACTGAAATTGCCTATCTGCTGTTCCAAATCTTTGCACTTTTTAAGGAGTCGGTCTGCAGCCTTACGCAGGTAAGTTTTTTCATCACCCATTTTACTAATCACATTTTGCATATCACTCATCTGCATTTGACATTCATTAAACTCTTTGTCCTGCTTGTCCCTTTCTTGAAACATTTTAGCTAGCTCTTCTTCAACAATCTGGAGCTCACCTTCTTTCTCTAGATTCTCTCTTTGTAAAACTTGCATCTCTAAAATAGCTTCCTCTTTATCTTGTCTATTGTGACTTACCAACCCTTTCAGATGTTTTAATTCTTGGTCACTGTCCTCAGACTGTTTTCTCCTTTGAGACAATCGAGTGTTGAATTCATTACACTTTGATTGAATGTCTTTTTGACATCCAGTTCTGCTCTTAACTTTTTCTCCTGTTCACTAGCGCCATCTAATTCGACTTTTAGTCTGCTAATTAGCTTAGCATCATTTTCTTGCATTAACAAAGACCTTTTTAAAATGAACCACGTTTTGGCACAGAACCGTATCAAACAGTCTTTCTCTGAATGTTTGTCAGCAGCATTAAATAATCTCAGAAGACAGACCTGAATTATGCTACCCTCTTCAAAAATGCTGTCCATTGGTTCTTTCTGAACTTCCCCATATATACGGTCATGCCATTCTGTGACATCATTTGGTGACCATGTCCCATGTGCATATAATTTTGCCTCCAAATATTTCACCAATTCTGGGAATGTGGCATCAATTTGAGACATCCTGAGATTCACTTTCAGTGTCACACTGTTCTCATGAAATGAGTTTCCTTTAATGCACGTATGGTGGTGTGGAACACGCTTGCCATGCCCAGTAGTTGCTCTACAGTCTGTTCCCATAAGGCCAAAGCACCATTTATGTATGAGGTTTTGTCTTTCTGGAGCAAATTCGGAATTTGGCAATATTTTCTTACCATGATATTTTAGAGGTAAACTGGTGGTAAACTGGCTTTAACACTAGAGATAGTTCAGTATTACCTTATTTTGGTGATAATATAGTGTTAGCTTGTGTTGGCGGTAATGTTTAGTGGTATCTTGCTTTTGCTGTATTTTCAGAATTACCTTATTTTTGGGGTATAGTCTTGAGCTTATTTTTTAATACTACCGCCCCATCATAAAACCAACCTTTCCTCCCTATTGGAATATCTCTTGGTCGCCTGTAGAGAACCCCCCAGACTTATCACAATTTCAGGGAGCACAGTGAGTTTATACAGAATGCATCTATTGTATGTGGCTTGTATTACTGGCTTATTTACATCCAGTAACCTATGTGTCTTATCTGACACTGCCTTCTTTTCTACCTGCAAAGAAGGACTCATTCACACCCACACACACACCCTTCGGTCTTGCTCATTTGTATATGTTTACTCTTTACTCTAAACTTGTCCCATAGGGTAAATGAGGAAGCAAAATTCTTTACCACATTGGTATAACATTATAGTTACCCATTGACTCTTTCCCCTAACACAGTGAACATGGGAGACATCAAATAAAACCAATAAAATTGTTCAAGCTTTGCTTTTTGTCATAGTATTTTTATGTTATACACAATCCAGCTTACCAACAGCGAGCATAACCTTTTCTCCTAAAATAAGACACAGTGAAGATAACAGGCATATAGCAACATGTAAAAAATAAAAATCTTGTATTCAATTCTTTTTAGAATAAATGCACCAAAAAGATATCAAAATAAAACACTTCGCAAATGAACTCAGTGTGCATCATTTTTTCTAGCCAGTGCAAACACGCTTAGAGAAACATGATATTTTCTTTTTTAAAGTTACCTCCCTACACTGTCTTTCACATCTCATCCATGCCCACGCTCCTCATCTTTGACTGACTCTCCAAAATGGGCGAATTCTGAACCACTTGTCACCGGAGCCTTATTTATACGAACCTCCCTCGCGCAATGGGAACACAGCCTTGTACTGCCTCGAAATGCTTCAAAGTCAGGTGCTCTCCCACTCTCTTTTATCTTCAAGACTGCAGCCACAGATCTCCCATCCCTCGAAGTCACGTTCGCACTCAAGTCCCGAACAGCTCTGAGCTCTTCATCTCACTTTGCCCATTAAAACACTCTCCCTGTCTATCAACTGCAATTACATCTGCTGTACCACCTCTTTATTCCTACCAATCATTGTGCAGGAATGCTTTGTAAAAAAAACTCTCTCCGTTCCAGAACAATGAAAGCTTC
Organism: Ambystoma mexicanum; assembly: GCF_040938575.1. Classification (NCBI taxonomy): domain Eukaryota; kingdom Metazoa; phylum Chordata; class Amphibia; order Caudata; family Ambystomatidae; genus Ambystoma; species Ambystoma mexicanum. The sequence continues at coordinate 340,364,588 of NC_090927.1, forward strand.
AGCCCAGCAAATCAATCGTTTCAATTTCATTTCCTGCTGGTGCATGTTTCAGCTTTTCATTAAAAAAAATTAAATGTATCTCACTGATCTCACGAACTGCATTCAGCATTACAATGTTAGTAAAATATGCACATTTCTAAAATGACAGTACACTGTGCAAAATGCTTCCAAAACTAAACCCATTTTTCTGGTTTAGCTAAATGTTTTAAAAAAAAATAATGCTTGCTGAAAAACTGTGCCTGGCTGCATTTCCATACTGCATACTGCATACTGGCAGTACAATTCCCATATATATCCTTACAGGCCCACTGCAAAACCCAAGCAGCACTGATCCTATTCCCAGCAAGGCCATGATCCAGAATCAACACACTAAACTCCCATTAAGAAGGGGAAAGCTATTGTACCTTTTGCATCCTGAACCAGCCTGGCGTGTTGCCCAATAACTGTTGGCCACTAACTGCATCCAGAGGTACCTGTGCCATCCAGTGGCCACTGAATTATCATCCGGTGACGCAACCCTGCCCAGCTCTCTTTTACCCAGCTGTCCTTTTCCAGGCGCGCTGCCGTGTAGTGTCCAGAACCATTGACGGTCCAAAAATCCCAAACTAAAAGTGGACTGTAAGTATAATCCCTACCCCATAGAAATCCATAGTCCACCGTGTTTTGCATTTGTCCTTATCCCACTCTCGAAGCCATCCTATCCTTATCGTGTTAACTTGTTAAAATTGTCAGAATTCTCAGTGTTCTTGCCCTTGATCTCCAAGCATTAGCGCCACTTTTCTCTTCATTTATGCCTTGAATAGATCATAAGTCATTAGCGATATTGTGTTTAAATAAATTAATTTCCCTAAAGAAAAGAGGTACACTGTTTGAAGGGTTACAACTGCAGTGTAACTTTTATATTCATGGGTGGTGTTCCTCTTTTCTTAGCAATTAATCTAGTTTAAGTAAAATTTCCCTTTCACTTTTAAAACAGATTATCTCTTTTTCACTGCTATATTTTCCTAAAAACTAGCCGCACTATACCTTCCAAATCTCTCTCAATTAACCAGCTACCCCATTTTTTCACTTATGTAATATCCTTGTGATGTACCTCTGTCCCTCAGACTATAAACTGCATCATGATTTGTAATATTTCACCCATTTTCTAAAGAAAGCTTTTGAGTAAATTTACATGGAAATTGAAAGGCAATGTAACTTTTACACGTTTAATTTTTCTGCAATCTGTTTTAAACTTTGTATGGAAGGAAAGGTCTTCAAGGCCCCACTCCCCTTCATTCTCACCAACATTCAGACTATGATTAATCCAGCAGCCACCAATGCGCTTGTGGCCAGGGATGCAGGATGACTGCGGGCCGACACATGTGGCTGCAATGCTCATCCAGCAGTTTGATACCAGACTCCATTTTGTGACACACTCAGACTCCATTTTGAACATAACAATTTAGGCCTCACTGGCACAAGTGGCCTGCAGGGCTGCAGCTCTCCCCTCCTGATTGCGCACAGCAAGCAAGTCACTTCCCTCACCCTACTCCCCGATTGTATGGACTTTTCATGGTATGTGGCAATGTGTATATAGAGCATTTTTCTCAATTGTATAATTCCTGAGAATTGAATCGTGCAACCAATGTTATACGTGGCGTATTGTACACCCTGTTATTGTATTTACACACGTACTAACCTATTCCTACCTCATTCATATGCTCCATGTGTGTGTCCCCCCTGAACAACTAAACAAGGCACAGCCAGCACGAGACAGGGCCTCTTTTCCCCTCTCTGGCAGCGCCGCATGCTAGTCCCCACCTTTATCCCCCTCTGGGCAGGCTGAGGGTCCACAAATGATGTCTGCTATGATTGTAACCCCTCACCCTCCGGGGGCCCCAGGCCTCTCTCATTCCACCACCTTTGATGTAATGGCCATGTGCCCTCTGACTGGATAGTGTCCCAGTTCACCCCGACCCTCGCTGACCATGGTGGCCATATATTTACTCTTATACTAACATGCTATATAGGTGCCCCCGCTCTGCACGATCTAACAAAGAGAAAGTGATAAACATATCCCTAGAATGTGCCCCTTGATAAGCCACCTGAACCCATGTGACAGCACACCGAGTGTATACTATATCCTGTGATGATGAAATATTCACACTTAGAGTTATGTGTTATTTTTCTTGTGATGTTAGAATAACAAGTTGCTTTTACAGGGCATCATGAATTACAATTGACACCGAATGAGTATGTGTGGCGGCAAGGGCAAATGTTAGAATAGTCACGAGATATCAATCAACCATCATCTGACCGGAGCTCCACCCTTATGAGTCCAGCTGACCTACACGCATCACCATGACCCTTCGAGGATCCTCACCAATCCCGAAGCTTTGCACCTACTCATCCATAGGTGCCCTTGTCTGCTTTCCAATCTCATTTATTCATGTATTCCTTAGCTCCCACATCATAGGTGACGTGGTTTTGTTACAAAATGTGAATGTTTGCTGATGTCTGGCAGAGTGCTCTCGGAGTTTCCAGAGGTCTCTGCTTGCCCTATATTGGTTTGGATAAACTTTTACTTTTTGACTTCACCCACACTTGGTCTTGCTCTCATTCCCATCTGGGGTGTGTCCATCATTGACTCTCACCGGGGAGTTTTAAATGCCTTTTTGGGGGACGCTCACTTTCAAGTGGTGAACCTGGGATGTGATTTGTTCATTTGTCCCTACGTTCCTTTTGGCACGAGATGTCCCCAGCCACAGCGGAGATCCAAGGCACACCCCCTCAATAGAGCTGCCCACCTACGGCAACTGGTACACTTAGACGTGCGCACGCAGTAGGGCGAGAGGGTACGGGTTCCTCTTTGCAAAAACCACAGTACCGCTCGCCATAGCCAGGGGCAGCGATTGAGTGTGGGGCAGCGCCTGGATGGACCGGGTCCGGAGGGTCTCGGATCAAGACGGACATGTGAGTATCAAGTGCGAGCGACATTAAAGGAGTTTAATGTAGAACATAGCATACAAGGTGAGTTAAGGGGAAAGAGGAAAGGGGGCCCTTGGGGGCATAATAGATACTATCTTATTATTTTTCTTTCTCTGCATATGGCCATTAGGATGGCCATCCTAAGGAGATTACAAAGTGAAATGGGAATACGGGAACCTAGCTCCGCAAGGGGGTAGAAGGCGACGCTGCATAGTGCTATCTTGACTAGAACTGGGAATAAGTGGAAAATAGAAGAAATCAGTGGTAGTCTCACATAAAGGGAAGACTCCAAGTATAACTTAGAAACGCTTTATTCTTTTTCTTTTTCTGATCTACGGGAAAATATTCAGACAAACTAAGGGCAAGGGGTGTAAGGTGTTGGGACAAGAGATGTCTTTATTAGTAGACTATTAAGAGGAGGCAGGGAGGTTACATGTTATATGTTGCATGTGAACTGTCTATTGGTCAATGTTATGTACTGAATTTGTTATGTCTTTTTGTGATCACTGTGTTTTGGTAATGGCTAAAATGATTGTATTGTTGTCCTATGAATAAGCGGTCATTGTAAGTGTGAGACTTTAAAGAATCGGTGTATAAAGTGTATGAAAGTGGTATACAAACAGCAAAATACTGGTATAGTTAGCATTGTGACTATAAAACATGCACCAGCAAGAGGTACGAAGGAGGGCGAGAGATTAAAATGGCCGAGGAAACACCACTGGCCCACATTTGTCAGAGTTTACCAGGTTATGCAGAGAGAATTACTAAGTACCATGATCAGTGGATCACAGAACTAAAAGGAGAAGGGCTACCGCAGGTATGGCCCCAGGGAGGATCATTTGATAAGAATGTATTGGATATGGTGGCCACATGTCTATTTGTAAAATATAAAGGCAAGCAATTGCAGAATAGAAGGGCAATATTAGACCTGTGGAGGTTATTTAAAGAGGTGCCTCCAATAAAAAGAAAAGAGCAAATAAAAGAACAGGTTCCATCTCCCCTGGCAATATAGACTAATGGGAAGGACGGCGGAGAAAAGGAAGGGCCAGTAGAGGTTGTACGAATATACCCCCTCTTACCAAAACCAGTACCAGCTGAAGGATACAGTGACCCGTTGTATGTGTCAAAACCCACCTCCCCAACAACACCACAACTCATAGCACCTCCCCCATGTGAGTGCCCAAGAGCGGGTGGACAGATGAGTACCCCGGCAATAGATATTGAAAAGTTTACAGAAGATTTAGACTGTAGGTTATCAATGGCCTAAGTGAACTGTCCAGACTAAGAGATATGTGCGAACAAAGTAGATCAGGTACTTCCAGGATAGAACAGACACAGAGGTCACACACCCAACGGGTCCATAGAAGAAGGGTGGGGGGAAAATACTATTTCGAATAAACAATGAGCCGATAAGGATAATAGAGCTAGAGCAACACTCTCTTCAGAGGGAAACAATGGGAGAGGGCATGGCGTTGGGAGGAGCGGAAGAACTCTGGTGCGACATAGATGAACAGGAGCTAGAAGGAAAGAGAATAGGGATTTCAGCAGGAGGGGCACCAGTGAGACTAGATGAAACACCTCTGGGGCGAGCAATGGAAGAAGAACGGAATGGAAGGTTAAGAAACAGGATGGGGAGGATGGCAGTACTGGGGAAAAGAGGGACGAAGGTGAGTACGTGGAAAGGGACCAAATACAAGTTGCAACTACCACTGATAGACAGGGATGGAGGAAGGCCAAATTACATACCCTGGGCACAGATGGATAAAGCAAATTTATTAAAGTTATTACCCCCACTTTCAGGAGGTGCCAGCAAATGGATATATGCATTCGAGAAAAACACTGCAGGGGTCCCTTTGTCAGTAGGTGATGTTAAAAGCTTGCTGGTGTCTGCGGTGGGTGATCAAGCTGATCGGGTTGGGCGAAAGCAGGCTTCCCGGGAATATCATTAGATTGTGACCGCCATGATGAGCATAAGATCAAGAATATGGGATGCATTAAGGGACACATTCCCAGACACACCTGACTTACAGTCAGTAATGCAATGCACAATGAGTGATGAGGAAGATGCGATGGCCTTCATTTTACGGGTGCAGGAGATGTGGAGAGCGGAGACGGGCATAGCCTGGGATCAGTCAACCTCCCTGTTTTACTTTATGATAAAGAGAGTGCTCCCGAAGGAAGTTCAGAAAGTGCTCGATGAAATAGCTGGGATCGAAGCCAAAGGCTGGCCCGAGATACAGAGCATCATAGTACACCATTGCAAAAGGATCAAAGAAAGGGAGAAGGAGATAGCACAAAGAAGGCTGGCAACGAGGCAAAATTAATTCAGACAAAACTATTGAAGGTCACAGCAGCTGTAGCCGCACTCCTGAAAGGAAGCGCCCCCAATTTCAGCACGATCCTCCCCGCAATGAGAGACAATAAGGGACTCTCCCGTAGTGGGAATAAGACCAAGACAGAGTGCGGGTGAGCGTAAGTGGGAGTTTATCCAAAGAATAGGGCATGCAAAGAACTCTGCAACCTCCGAGAGCGCTCTGTCTGACAATAGCAAAGACAGGCGTATTTCTAATACAAAAAACGTCATCAGAACCTACACACTATAGGGGGCACAAGTTAATTGGGATTGGGTGGCGTCGACTAACTATAGGTGTTGCTGCAGCGCGGTTGGTCTTGGCGTGAGGACGTCACTGGTCAGCCTCGTGGGTTGGGTTGGGCCTGGCAGGCCAGCTTGAGGTCATCCGAGCGGTGTTGGTATGCTGGGGCAGCCTGTGACAAAGATGAATACCTCTCCTGACTCGTTTGCCCTAGGCCATGCACACTGCAGTTATTCAAGAAACGACATCTAAGTTCATCAATAAATTGCTCAGCAGTTTGTCTTATACAATAAACGCAACGCATGAGGAATGCACCTCTTGAGAGGTCCGCTGATTGTCGGTTAGGGTGAGATTTACCTGTGTCCTATTGACCGGTATTCTAGGTCGAGGGGCTGAGTTTTGGGGCCTGAGACGACTGGTACATGCCTGTCTGCCGCGTTAGAAGTTATTATATAAATGGGTCTCTGTGTCTTGTCCCAGTGATGGGGGTCGTTCTTGGGGTGGTCTAGGGGGAGGGTTGTGGACTTTACGAGAGGGTGCTGGTAGATCAGAGGATTCAAAACGTGGGTTTATTACCGTGCTGTAAATAACCCAGGTGGTGGGCTGTGGCCTTGGATGCGGTACCGGGGCCTCTGACTCTCTGAAGCGGCTCCAGCTTGGTTGGGGGAGGTGAGGGAGCGCGGCACAGGCCTTAGCTTCCTTATCTGGCAGGCTTGGCCGGGTGGGAGGGAGAATGGCCTTGCATATACTCACAAAGGTTTTTTCCTCGTGCGTTGCTAACTTTTAAATGCAGAACTTTTATAATGTTCCGCCTTATTTTGATGTTATTTAAACACACATATATATTTCCATTTCGTTACACATTTCTTTAATACAGTCGGTCCGAGTACCTTTTCGTTACCTAACATTATATTTACTACATGATGTGATTATTTTATGTACATTAAACGTTACACGAGGTCGTTCTAGGTTATGGCCTACAGAAATTGATGCTCGTTGCGTTAGGTGATTAAGGAAACATATATGAGTAAGTAAAGGCTATACATTTGGCCGACATCTTTCTCTGTGGTTGTAGCAGCACTAGTCCAGACCTAGGGTGGTATCATGTAACGTTACATCTTTATGGTTTATTCACAGTTTACATGATCTGTTTAACCCGAGGTAGTTTGTTAATGCCAATACTTGAATTATTTTCTACTTTCTTCAGATAGTGATGCTTCAGCTTTTTTCCCGTCACCCCGGCCTCGCGGACCAGGTCATACCGGGTGCGATATTACATTGTGGATGAGACTAATGTTACAATGTTAGCATCTCGGGTTAGTTCATATCCGAATTTCTCATGGGAACGCGCTCGCAGCGGATCTACCAAGGCTACTGCGGCGGCAGAGATGCATGAAAGGTCCTCCAAAGGTGGGGGCCTCGCTACAGTGTGCTGAACTCACGCCATGTTTGCTAAACAAGATGGCTTCTAGGCCTAACTGAATTTGGGTATATGCAGGGAACGGATATGTGTGGGCAATGTCGTCGGCGGGTGACCCCTCCTCCACCTGGGCCCGGGTGGCATGAGGGGACGGCCACTGAGTCATGGTCCTCACCTGGGGAGAAGGCTGAAGGTGAGGAGGGCCTCGCGGCCAGTCCTCCCCTACATTTCCCCCCTTTCGTTACTAAAGTAACGAATTCTTTAGCTCTTCTAATCTTCTGCATTCCTGCTCCTCTATCACTGCGTCATCCCATGCAGGTGTTCCTTTTCTAGGCATCCAGGCTCTGCATACCCCCCTCAAGCTCTCACCTCTTCTAGCATACTCATCTGGGGTACAGGTTAAATATATACAGTCACCCGTCTCTTCCAAGTCCACCCAGACCTCCTCATACCATTCCAGTTCCACATCTCGGGGTTCTTTGATAGTGGTGTGCCATAGTTTGTCTACTATGTACTTATCACGGCACATAGGCACTAACTGGTATCTGGGAGTATTATCCGGTCCTGTCTGTACATGTACTTCTTGTGTTGCCTTAATTGTACCACCTGAGTTGCCCATTGTCACCATCATCATCGCACCGTTAGGGACTGCGTTAGCACAACATCGAAGGCCCACCTGGCACAGGCAGAACACCACGAGGAGGACCACCGCAACCGGTATCAATAATTTCATCGTCATTCCAAGCCAGGAGGGAACCCAGGAGAAGATATTGTCGAACCATGAGCTGTCTTTAGCCCCACCTTCCAGCTTCATTTTCTCTCCCAGGTTATGGACTGCTTCAATGACGTGGGACAGGGACCCATTTTCTGCGTCTTCAGAAGGTACGAACGTGCAGCACGCACTTCCTATTTTCCGGCAAACACCTCCATCGATTGCTGTTAGCAGGTCCAGAACATACCTGTTCTGCATGGTCATTAGTCGCAGAGCTCGTAATTCCACCTTTATTATGTTGAATCCTTCTTCAGTGTCATTGGCCAGCTGAATCAGTTCCCACCGTGTGATCTGAAGCCATTTTGCATTTGCTCTTGCTTGGACACTTGAGACCAGAGATGCAAAAAATGTTTCCACGGAGCTGAACAGGCGATACCTGTCTGGGATCTGTGCCAATAAATCGGATGACGCTTGCGATATATAGTTTGATGCTCGCTTGTTCCGTGATAGCTCCTCTTCTTTCCCTCCGGAGGACAGGACATAGAGGTGTGCTTCTGCAGTGGGAGACGTCTCGTCCTTGTTCATGTTTCCTTGCGTTTTTTTATTTTTGTCGACGTGGCTTTCTGGAATCACCATTAGGGCCGAATGCAAAGTGGCCATTGAGCAGCTGCCACTCCATGCCTGGGGAAGGTGCAAGTAAGCCTGATTCCCGCACACCCAGTATGTGTCCATTAGTGCTGCTGTTCCTTTTTTCATGTCTGGGATGGTGAGAGTTTTGTTACAGTTTTTGTTCGTTCCCATTGCCACTTTTCCTTCCCCCTTGAAACATAGTTCGTTTTGTATTTCACTTTGTAGCTTGAAGGGTTTCTCCATCGCTGTTACCCATGTTAGTTTAGAGATGTGTTCTTTCCATATTGGTAAGCACGTTTTTTCCATCCATCGCAGTTTGTCTGGTTGGACACCTCTCAGTGCTTCCGCTTTGCACAGTACTTCTTCATCTTTCCATTTGTTTTCTGAAAACAGCGTCCCTTGTATTGCAAAGAAAGGTTCTTTAGGACAGACCACTCCAGACTCTTTTGAATAGCACGTTTTGTTGTCCTGTATTATTTTGAAAGAGACATCGTGTGCTTGAAAGGTGTTCTTTATTCTACACAGTGTGAGATGAAGGAGACATTGGGCATTCACAATGGGCAATTCTCTTGGCAACAACACTTTGGGTGTACCTGATGCATGGGGGATGAGCGAACAGACATAGCAGCTTTCATTAGTTGTCTGTTTAGCTGTTGTACTCATATCTGCATACCATTTATTTGCTTGGTGGGGGTGTCGTGGGTCTTCCATCTTGTCTAATCCTAACCCATAATACTCATCATACCCCCTCCTGCTTGTCTCTCTTTTTCGCCTACTTCTCTCCCCCCTCCTATACCTTATAGTTTCGATAGCTGTAAGAATAGGCCCCCCTTTCTCATTCCCTCCCCCCTTTTCCAATTCTTTATATAGGGACTTGTGTTCTGTCATTGTAATTACTTTTCCATTTTCCTCAATAAACAACAAGTCGCTGTTTTGTATCGGGGCGGGAAGGGTAGTGGGGCTGTTATATATTTCAGGTAGGGACATTGTGTCATTTTCCATATCTTTATCTTTTGATCGTGACGGGGTAGCAGTGGGTGGTGCAGTGTAGTAGCCCCATACAAGGCGGGATCCATCCCAGATCAAAAAATCACCTTCTTTAATATTCATATTTGTAATTGAATTCGTGCCAGGGGCAAGGGTGGTGTTACTCCCCCCTCCCCCCTCGTTCATCTCAGTAGAGATGAACGCTATGACCCAATGTGTCATTAGGCAGAATATGGAGATGAAGAACACAATAACACACATTGATAAACCGCATTCGTATGAATATGTCAATCTATCCACTAACATTTCTCTAAATCTAACAAATCTATTAGTTGCAGGCTGCCCATCCGATGCCATAGTAAATCCTGTTTGAGACATAAAAGTGCATTAAGTACACGCATGTAAACATTTAGAACGTTGTGAAATTTATCGGCAAAGTATGGGAGTGGGTGAAGGAGGGGGTATGTCCACAGACAAGGTAACTTTACAAATATTACTATCAGTACATTATTTCATACATAAAGAGAAAAGTCGAGAGAGAGAGAGAGAGAAAGAGAGAGAGAGAGAGAGAGAGAGAAAAGAAAACTTCTCCAAAACTCAAAAATTACTAAAAAAACCTTCAAAAGTTGCAAAAATTATATATATATATGTGTATACACATGTTCATTTCAGTACGCATGTCGTGCGCCATTCGTGTTCAGTGTTCAACACTTAATGCACACAAAATTTCCATCATCCATTCTGCACAACTTCATTGTCCGCAGTTGTCTGTGCCCCGTCCTGTACCTCACCTTCCGCGGCGCTATAAGCTCTGCGTACGTCTGTCAAATGCACCCAGTATCGTAGGCCCTTTACCTTTACTGCTGTGGGTGTGCAAAACACTACCTCATAAGGGCCATGGAAACGTGGTGCATTCCACCTTCGCACAAAACTTCTGACATATATAAGGTCACCAGGCATTAGTTGTAATGGTTTTTCCGGCATTGTCTCTGTTTCTGTTGTGTTCCCCTCCTCTCTTGTAGAGGGGGGGGCTAGTTGCTTTGCAATTACGCGCGCTGCCCGTGTCAGTTTTTTCAAGTACTCTGTGAACTCCTCTCCTAATATCGCTGCGCTTCTGTGTGCATCAGAACGTTCACGGAGAGGTGAATGCGCTGTGTGCATTCTCCTTCCCGTGACGATCTCATGCGGGGACAAGTGGTGGTCTTTACTTGGCTGATTTCGTAACTCGAACAAGGCCAAAGGCAGGCAGTACATCCAGGTCTTTTTAAGGGAAAAACACAGTTTTGACAATCTGCTTTTTAACAGACCGTTCATTTTTTCCACTACGCCATTACTTTGAGGATGATAAATTGAACATAATTTGTGCTTTATTCCCAATAGGGTAGTCACTTCCTTGAATAGTTCATTAACAAAATGCGTGCCGTTATCTGAGCGAATAACTTCGCAAATCCCCCAGCGCGGGAACACTTCCCGCACTAGGACCTTCGCGGCGCCCTTCGCATCAGGGCGCGCACAGGGGCCTGCCTCCACCCATCTCGAAAATGGACATACAACCACAATCATGTAGCGAGCCCCGTTACATCTTTCTCCCATGTCTACATAATCAATGTGGAGCTCTCTGAATGGGCCATTTGGTTTGGGTATCGTTCCTCTCAGTGTGCGCAATGTCATACCTGAGTTGTAAATCTGACATGTCGTGCATTCTAAAGCCAGTCTTGTGACATGTTCATGGAGGCAAGGTGCAAACCAATCTTCTTGTATCTCTGCCATTATGTGTTGCTTTGCGTTATGTGCGGGAAAGTGTAGTTGTTGAAATGCTATTTCTAACAATGTGACTGGCATTACCGCTTTTCCTGAACTTTTTTGTCGCCATAACAAATCAGTCGGCGATTTGCTGCATCCCCTTTTAGTCCACAGCAATTTTTCTTCTGCACTAGCTCCCTCTTGCAGCTCTATTATTTCCTGTGTGGGCATCATGTTGTATCCTGTGGGGACCTCTTGGCTTGCTGTGTGGTGCAACATGTATTCTCCTACTACACCTTTCTGTAAATACGAAGCTTCTTTGGCAGCGGCGTCTGCTGCCGCGTTCCCCAAAGATATAAAATCTGTATTTGTGGTGTGGGCTTGGCATTTTACGATGGCCACTGCCGTGGGGTCTTGCAGAGCCTCAATTAGTTCTTTCAATAGTTCTGCATGCTGAACTGGTGTTCCATCTGCTCGTCGGAACCCTCTCCGCCCCCACCGTGCCAACCCGCCGTGTACTGTCGTTGTCATGTATGCTGAGTCGGTATATATTGTCACTGCGCACCCCTTGGCGGCATGCAATGCTTCTATTAGCGCAATTAGTTCTGCTGCTTGGGCTGAATAGTGGGATGGGAGGCGGTGTTGCACTAGTGTTTCGTATTCATCTTCCTCTAATCGTACAACTGCCATACCCACATGTTTCTCTCCTGTCTCCATATCTATTGATGCTGACCCGTCTACGAAATACACCTCTCCCTCGTTCAGGGCATTCTCAAAAATCACTTGATCCTGACCTTCGTCACCTGTGAACGTAGCGCAGTTGTGGTTTTGCATGTCCTCTACGGTGCATGCCTCTGTGATGAATGTGGCTGGGTTCACTGTTTTACATCTTACTATGTGGATGTTTGCGCTGGACAGTATTATTTCATATGCTGTGGCGCGTTGTGTTGTCAATGTGCTCTTTGATCGCTCTAATATTGCAAAGAGTGAGTGTTCCACAAACAGTGTCACGGGACAGCCCATCACTATCGTGGCACTTTTCTCAATCGCGAACGCGGCTGCAGCTAGAGATTGCTCGCACGCGAAATGACCTTGCATTACTGCGTCTAGGGTGCCACTATAGTAAGCCAGTGGTTTGTGCCCTAACGATGTCTTTTGTGTCAATACTGCTGTCATCAGTGTTCCTTTGCAGTGTGAAAATAAGAAGAATTCGCGCCCATAGTCTGGATTTGCCAGTACTGGGGCGCTTGATATCAGCCCTTTTAGTGAGTCAAATGCTGTGTTCATCTCTTCTGTCCATTCTATGTGTTTGTTTTCCTGCTGTGCCTCTTTTAGTGCCTGTAACAAGGGCCTCGTGTATGCTGCATAATCCAATATCCATGCTCGGCAATAGTTGCACATTCCCAGAAATTTCTGCATCTCTTTTACTGTTTTGGGCTCCCCAACTGCTCTAATCGCCTGTGCCCTGTCGGGTATGATCCGCTTGCCATCCTTTGATATCAGCTGTCCCAAGTATAGGACCTCGGTCAGACAGTATTGTAACTTCCCCTTGTCCACCTTGTACCCTTTATTGGCCAATAATGTCAGGAGCGTTATTGAGTCCTTTCTACACTCTTCCTCAGTTTGTGCACAGATCAATAAATCATCAACGTACTGAATCACTGTGCTTTCTACACACAAATTCCCCAGATCTTCATGTAGTACCCTGTTGAATATGCTTGGGCTCTCGCAATACCCTTGAGGTAGTCTGCAGTGTTCGAACCTCCTCCCCCCTAGTGTAAACGCTTTTAAGTACCTGCTCTCCTCTGCTAAGGGAATCGAGAAAAATGCATTTTTTAAGTCGATAACTGTGAAGTGGGACGCCGTTTTTGGAATGTTGCACAGTATTGTTGATGGGTTCGGGACTAAAGGGAACTCCTTCTGAATCACATCATTGAGTGGGCGTAAATCCTGTATCATCCTCCATGAACCTCCCTTCGCCTTTTTAATCGGGTAAATACATGTGTTGCATGGGGAGTTTGAGGGCACTATTATTCCTTGTGCTAGCAGTGCGTCTAGTGTCTCTCTGATCCCTTCTTCTGCTTCGCGTGACAATGGATATTGTTTTACCCGGGGTATAATTGCTCCCGGTTTCAGTTTTATTACCACAGGCTGAACCTCATGTAATAACCCCACGTCATGGGGGCCATTTGTCCATATGTTAGTGGGTACTAACCGCATGTCGTCATCAAAAAATGCATGTGGTGCTCCTACCACTGCCATTAATTCAACTTGAGTTTTTCTGGCTGTAACTACAATGTCACACGGCATTGCTAGTTCCATCACTATTTCGCCATCTGTCTCAGTGTCTGAAAATAGCTCCTCGTCCGAGAGCTCCCTCAGTGGGATATTTGCATTTGTACACAGTACTGTCCGCCACTCACATCCTTCCATGTCAACGCCAATCACACATATTCTGTTTGCTGACACGTGTACTGCGTGTAAATCCAACGATACCACTGACCCGAGAGCAGTGTCGGGGCTTGCTATGGGGCGGAAGAGGAATTCGGCTGGAATCCTCCAATCCATCCTTTTTAGTTCTGGTACTATGAGAGCCAATGCTCTCATGCCCTCAACAAACATCTCCTCGTTTCTTGGTAACCCTCTGATCTCTTGCATTATTGTGTGGCCGTGTATTACTGCTAATATGCGGAGAGGGCATATGCCTGGCGTCGAACATACGATGCCGCTCCCTGTGAATGATATTGTCATGTTTAGTTTGCTCAAGAGATCTCTCCCCAGCAAATTAATGGGAGAGTGTTCATAGTACAGTAAGGGTGCTTTCACTGTTTTACCCCCCACTGTCACATCCAATGCTTCTGTGTAAGGAACTTCAATTACAGCCCCAGAGAACCCCTGCGTCTCTAACGTTCTATTAGATAACGGGAACCGGCCCTCTCTAATGCATGATTTCTCCGCTCCCGAATCCACCATGAATATGAACTGCTTGTCTCCTATCTGCGCTCCTATCAATGGTTCCTCTGATGCATTGTGGGTCGTAGATAGTACTGGACACGCAAGTGCTCTCTGTGGGCTGTCCTATGCGGGGTGTCTCATTGCCCCCCCTTGATCAAAAATGTTCCCCGAAACTACTGACACTCCACTGTAAGGTGCAGGAGCAGGTGCTCCGTTAGCTACTGTGGCGAAAGTGTTACCTGGCGTGTATTGCATGTTGTCATTATTCTGTGGGTGGTTTTGTGTCCTGTACTGATGTCCGTGTAGCTGTGCGTTACTTCTTTGTCCTACATTTTCTAGTTGTTGATATTGTCCCATGGGGAGGCCGTAGGGGCTTCCTGGGTGGGGGTGACCGTACTGTCCTGTCTCCTGGAACCCGTTGTTTTGTCTGCTCCTGCACTCTCTTGAGTAGTGCCCCCATCTCCCACAATTCCAGCAGCTCCCCTGTGGACCTCTGGGACCCTGCCACCCATTACCTCCCATTCCTCCATACCCTTGTCCTCCTCTTCGGCCCCGGTACCCACCTCTTCCCCCTCTTGGGGCCCACTCTTGCCACATTGGACCTCCGTTCTGCTCTTGCTCAGTCCACTGTCGTTGTCCTTGTCCTGCCCAATTTGCTGCTATTCTTCCTTGTATTGCTATTTGCCCCTCCTCTCCTTCCTCTCCCTCCCTCATGAGTGGGAGTCCTGCTACCGCTGCTGCAACCTTCACTAGTTTTGATTGTACCAACTTTACCTCGTCTGCCAACCTTTTCTGTGCTACTTCCCTCTCCCTCTCTTTGATCCTTTTGCAATGGTGCACTATTATACTTTGGATCTCTGGCCACCCCTTCGCCTCAACGCCCGCTATCTTATCGAGTGCCTTCTGCACCTCTTTTGGGAGCCCTCTCTTAATGATAAAATAAAATAGGGATGTGGATTGGTGCCAGGGCGTGCCCGTTTCCGCTCTCCACATCTCCTGCACCCGGAGAATGTAATCCATAGCATCCTCCCCGTCATTCATTGTACATTGCATTACTGACTGTAAATCAGGGGTATCTGGGAATGTCTCCCGCAGCGCGTCCCACACCCTTGCTCGTACTGTATTAAAGGAAGCCCCATCATGGCGATCACAATCTAACGTCACGGCCGGGAAACCAGCCTTAGCCCATACTCTGTCCGCTTGATCTCCTACTGCGGTTACTAGTAGGCTTTTCACATCGCCTACTGCCAACGGTATGCCGGCGGTATGTTTCTCAAATGCATATATCCACTTGCTCGCCCCTCCTGACAGCTGGGGCAATAATTTCATTAAATTAGCCTTATCCATCTGAGCCCATGGTATATAGTTTGGTCTCCCCCCCCCTCTGTGTATCAATGGAAGTTGTAACTTCCCTTTTGCAGTTGCACCCTCCCTTTCCTTAGTCGCTGCTGACTTCAATGACGCCATCTTCCCCACCCTATTTCTTAGTCGTCCCATCCATTCGTCGTCTATAGTCCCTAGTGAACATGCACCGTCCACTTCCTCGCTTTCCCCTCCCACTGCCATACTCAACCTGTCACTGTCATCCAACCCTCCTCTGACATCACATAACAAGTCGTCTCTGATCCCTCTCTCTCGTGATTCATCACCAATGCTCCCTTCTACTGCTCCTACCTCTATTATTCGTGTCGGCTCCTCCTCAATCCTGAACAGTATTTCCCCCTTTTTCCATCCTTCCTCAATCTGTCTACCTTCGCTCGACGCTCTAGACGTGCGTCCTGATTGTGTGGGGGCACACGCTGTGCGCTCACATATGTCTTTTATCCTTGAGAGTTCATCCCTTGCCACAGTAAGCCTCGACTCTAAGTCACTCGTTAGCTTCTCTATATCCACCCTCTGTGTGCTTCCCTGGGCGCGCTCTCTGGTGCTTTCGTATGGCGGGGGGGGGCTGTTGGTCTTTGTGGTGTACCAGTTGTGGGGGGAGGCACATACGTAGGGTCACTGTATCCTGCTGCGGGGGCTGGTTTAGGCAATATCGGGTACAAACTAATCACCTCCGCAGGTTGTGCTGTACTTAGCTGTTCCTTTTCCTCTCTTGGAATCATCAATGGATTATCTGTGGTGGAAGGTAGATCAATATTTGGTGCCGGAGCTTTGGGTGGGGGTACCTCCTCAAACAATCTCCAGAGGTCTAATATCTCCTTCCTATTTTGCCATTGTTTCCCCTTATACTTGAGGCTAATGCGTGTTCGTACCATTTCAAGAACGCTTTTGTCAAAAGACCCTCCCTCGGGCCAAATCTGGGGCAGACCCTCCCCCTTCAATTCTGTTACCCATTGATCGTGATATTTATTTATTCGTTCAGCGTATCCCGGTAAGCTCTTACAAATATGTGACAAGGGAGTTTCGGCCCCCATCTTCTAAATCACTCTCACAGCCGTGTCCACCTTCTTTACGTTTAGTTAGGTGTAGATCTATGTATGTATACCTTTATGGCACAGACAAGAGCGGACGTCTCAAATATTATCACCCAAGTTTATTTACTGCGCAAATCCTTTCGCACTTACCATAGCTCATTTCCTTTCCATTCCCATACACTCTCATGTGATTCCACTCACAACTGATCAAGTACTAGTTATGGTCAACACTCTCTGGCGCCACCTCGCGGTCAACCGATCGTCTCCAACACTCACACGGTGCGCGCACCCATCACAATGCCTTTCCACTCACACTTCCTCCTATTTCCTCCCTTTCCTCCCTGGCCAGCTGTCCCTATTTTTCTGCTAAGGTTGCTATGTTCACGTCTGTACGTGCCACTACTTAGCCCCCACTCGTCAAAATGTGCTCCCTATTTTATAGTCCTTCTACAAGTATATTTATCTTATACCCTTTTCGCTTTCTTCCCCTGCCCTGTGGATTGGAAAAAAAGAAATAGAGAGAGTAGCAATCACTAAAAAAATATTCCCGGTGTCTCCTTTTGCCAGACACCAATAACTTATTTCTTACTTCTTCATATATTCCCAGTACTAGTTTAGATAGCACTATGCGGCGCCGCCTTCCACCCCCTTTCGGAGCTAGGTTTCCGTCACTTCTACCACTTCACTTATTTCTTACTCCTAATGGCCATATGCAAAGAAAAGATAAAGAAAGTTTCAAGACCCGTCTTTAGTAGACCCCCGTTATTCTTCTCCTCTACCTGTCCCCGTTCTCCTGTTCACCATTTCCCCTCCCTTCCCCTTTACGATCGCTCGCACTCAGTACTCACGTGCCCGTCTTGAACCGATAGTCTCCGAAACTGGGTCCGTCCAGGCGGTGTCACCGGTAACTCAACGGTCAGCCCCTGGCTCCGGCGAGCGGCACTCAAAGGGGATTTTTTTCCAATCGGGATCCCGTACCCTTTCTCATTGAGTGCGCACTTCTTATTGTGCCGGTCGCCGTTGGCGGGCGGCCTCCCGGAGCCGGCTCACCGTGCGTATCCCTTCTCGACCGGAGATTCTCGTGCCACAAGGGGGTCGTTAGAAAGGAGTTAGGAAAAATAATTTGGAGATATCACGCTATCGGGGTCACCACTGAAAGGAAGCGCCCCCAATTTCAGCACGATCCTCCCCGCAATGAGAGACAATAAGGGACTCTCCCGTAGTGGGAATAAGACCAAGACAGAGTGCGGGTGAGCGTAAGTGGGAGTTTATCCAAAGAATAGGGCATGCAAAGAACTCTGCAACCTCCGAGAGCGCTCTGTCTGACAATAGCAAAGACAGGCGTATTTCTAATACAAAAAACGTCATCAGAACCTACACACTATAGGGGGCACAAGTTAATTGGGATTGGGTGGCGTCGACTAACTATAGGTGTTGCTGCAGCGCGGTTGGTCTTGGCGTGAGGACGTCACTGGTCAGCCTCGTGGGTTGGGTTGGGCCTGGCAGGCCAGCTTGAGGTCATCCGAGCGGTGTTGGTATGCTGGGGCAGCCTGTGACAAAGATGAATACCTCTCCTGACTCGTTTGCCCTAGGCCATGCACACTGCAGTTATTCAAGAAACGACATCTAAGTTCATCAATAAATTGCTCAGCAGTTTGTCTTATACAATAAACGCAACGCATGAGGAATGCACCTCTTGAGAGGTCCGGTGATTGTCGGTTAGGGTGAGATTTACCTGTGTCCTATTGACCGGTATTCTAGGTCGAGGGGCTGAGTTTTGGGGCCTGAGACGACTGGTACATGCCTGTCTGCCGCGTTAGAAGTTATTATATAAATGGGTCTCTGTGTCTTGTCCCAGTGATGGGGGTCGTTCTTGGGGTGGTCTAGGGGGAGGGTTGTGGACTTTACGAGAGGGTGCTGGTAGATCAGAGGATTCAAAACGTGGGTTTATTACCGTGCTGTAAATAACCCAGGTGGTGGGCTGTGGCCTTGGATGCGGTACCGGGGCCTCTGACTCTCTGAAGCGGCTCCAGCTTGGTTGGGGGAGGTGAGGGAGCGCGGCACAGGCCTTAGCTTCCTTATCTGGCAGGCTTGGCCGGGTGGGAGGGAGAATGGCCTTGCATATACTCACAAAGGTTTTTTCCTCGTGCGTTGCTAACTTTTAAATGCAGAACTTTTATAATGTTCCGCCTTATTTTGATGTTATTTAAACACACATATATATTTCCATTTCGTTACACATTTCTTTAATACAGTCGGTCCGAGTACCTTTTCGTTACCTAACATTATATTTACTACATGATGTGATTATTTTATGTACATTAAACGTTACACGAGGTCGTTCTAGGTTATGGCCTACAGAAATTGATGCTCGTTGCGTTAGGTGATTAAGGAAACATATATGAGTAAGTAAAGGCTATACATTTGGCCGACATCTTTCTCTGTGGTTGTAGCAGCACTAGTCCAGACCTAGGGTGGTATCATGTAACGTTACATCTTTATGGTTTATTCACAGTTTACATGATCTGTTTAACCCGAGGTAGTTTGTTAATGCCAATACTTGAATTATTTTCTACTTTCTTCAGATAGTGATGCTTCAGCTTTTTTCCCGTCACCCCGGCCTCGCGGACCAGGTCATACCGGGTGCGATATTACATTGTGGATGAGACTAATGTTACAATGTTAGCATCTCGGGTTAGTTCATATCCGACTTTCTCATGGGAACGCGCTCGCAGCGGATCTACCAAGGCTACTGCGGCGGCAGAGATGCATGAAAGGTCCTCCAAAGGTGGGGGCCTCGCTACAGTGTGCTGAACTCACGCCATGTTTGCTAAACAAGATGGCTTCTAGGCCTAACTGAATTTGGGTATATGCAGGGAACGGATATGTGTGGGCAATGTCGTCGGCGGGTGACCCCTCCTCCACCTGGGCCCGGGTGGCATGAGGGGACGGCCACTGAGTCATGGTCCTCACCTGGGGAGAAGGCTGAAGGTGAGGAGGGCCTCGCGGCCAGTCCTCCCCTACACTCCCCACAGAAAGGGAACGAGAGGAGGAGGAAGGGTCAACAGTAATACAAGCTAGAATGGAAGCTAATTGGGCCAGAAATGGACAGGAACAGTGGAATGGTGAGGAACAATACGGAGGGCCACAGTGGCAAGCGCGGAGCACCCGCAGAGGAAGAGGTGGGTACAGAGGCCAAAGGGGGGGTGGTCAAGGGTATGGAGGGTATGGGGGATACAGAGGGTATGGCGGTCCAGGTCCACGGGGGGAGGGATTTGTTGGAATTGCGGAAGGTGGGGAATTTTTTCCAGGGAGTGTCGTAGCAGACCCATGAACAATTATCAAAACAAAAAACAATACAGCCACTCTCACCCAGGAAGCCCACATGGCCTGCCAATGGGTGTTGGAGGGAGAGAAGAACAGCAGGATCAGAGGTACGCAGATGAGCTTAGGGCACTGCAGCGTAATGTTCAACAGCACCCACAATCCCGCGAACACATGTACAAGGTAACCCTTTCATTACAACAGAAAATGGTGCCCCGCACCTTTTGGTGGAGTGGCAGTAGTGTCAGGGAATGTTTTTGACAATGAGGGAAACACAAGGTACTCAGCATAGGACAGCCCACAGAGAGTGCTTGTGTGTCCAGTACTATCAACGACCCTCGATGCATCTGAGGAACCACTAGTAGGGGCGGAGATAGGACACAAACAATTCATCTTTATGGTAGATTCAGGAGCCGAAAAATGATGCCTACGAGAAGGCAGGTTTCCGTTATCTAATCGTAAATTGGAAACGCAAGGGTTCTCTGGGGCAGTGGTCGAGGTTCCTTACACAGAGGATTTGGATGTAACAGTGGGTGGGAGGACAGTACAAGTACCTTTACTGTACTATGAAGAATCTTCAATTAACTTGATGGTGAGGGACCTCCTCAGTAAGCTCAATATGACCATATCATTCACTGAAAAAGGGATAGTATGCTCAATCCCAGGGTTTTTTCCAATGCGGGTGATGTTGGTAGTACACACACGAGCCACAGCACCGGAGGTGCTCGGTATACCAGTTGATCCCGACATGTTCATCCAAGGGCTAAAAACACTAGCACAGGTTGTGCCTGAGTTAAATCGCCAAGAGTGGAGAGTGCCCACAGAATTTGTTTTCCGCCAAATAAAATGCCGAGAAATAATACCAGGAAGAGTGATGTCCCTAGATTTACATGTGGTACAGGTGTCTGCACAAAGAATAGCAGTTATATGAATGGACATACATGGGTGTCAATGGCGAACAGTATTATGCATTAATGCTAACATTGCACTGTGATGGGGTGATAGTAATGGAGATAGCAATCCCCTGCGATATCATGATACAGACAAGACAGGTACCAGTACAGCTGATGGCAGTAATAGGCGCGCCACCTCGCTTTTTCGATGATGACATGCAACTGGTGCCACAGGACCTATGGACCACAGGCCCACATGATGTGGGACTGTTGCGCAAGGTGACACCAGTAAAAATAAAACTGAAACCAGGGGCATTGCTGCTCCGGGTAAAACAATACCGCTTGTCCCGAGAAGCAGAAGAAGGGATAAAAGAAACAATATATGCACTGCTAGTGCAGGGGTTAATAGTGTCCTCAAATTCACCATGTAATACTTGCACTACCCCATCAAAAAAGCAGAAGGCGGGGCATGGAGGATGATCCAGGACCTACGCCCCCTTAATGAAGTCATACAAAAAGAATTTCCTTTGGTCCCAAATCCTGCATTAATTTTGTGTAGTATACCAAAAGATGCATCATGGTTTACAGTGGTAGATTGAAGAACGCATTCTTCTCAGTCCCACTGGACCCTGAGTCCAAATATTTGACAGCATTCACCATGGGAGGGAAAAGAAATGAGCATTGCAGATTACCTCAGGGATACTGTGAGAGCCAAGTATATTCAACATAATTCTACATGAAGATCTAGGCAATATCGACACAAAGAGCACAATCATTCAATATGTGGATGATCTCCTGATTTGCAAGAAGGATGAAGATGAGTGCAGGAAAGACTCTATTACGCTGTTGACATTGTTGGCCCACAAATGTTGCAAGGTGGACAAGGAGAAATTACAATACTGTCGGGAAGAAGTGTTGCATATGGGTCAATTGATATCAAAAGATGTTCAATGAATCATACCAGACAGGGCGGCTGCAGTACATGCTGTAAATGAGCCTAAAACAGTGAAGGAAATGCAGAAGTTTCTCGGCATGTGCAATTACTGCCATGCCTGGATATCAGAATATGCAGGGTACACAAAACCATTATTGCAGGGACTCAAAGAAGCAGCAAGAGAAAACACAGAAATACAGTGGACAGCAGAAATGCACAATGCGTTCAACACACTGAAGGAACTGATCTCAACAGCACCAGTACCCACAAACCCAGACTATAAACGCACATTTTATTTATTTTCACATTGCAATGGGACACGCATGACAGCAGTGCTAACACAAAAACATTGTTGGGTCACAAGCCTCTGGCGTACTACAGTGGTACACCAGACACAGTCATGCAAGGGCACTTCGCTTGCAAGCAGTCTCTCGCAGCTGCACCCTTATGCAATAGAGAAAAGTGCAAAGATTGTGATGGGATGTTTTGTGACATTGTTTGTGGAACATTCACTATTTGCAATATTAGAGAGATCAAACAGCACACTGACAACACAGAGAGCAACAGCATACGAGATTATATTATCCAGTAATAACATACACGTGAGGTGTAAAACTGTAAACCTGTTAAGCTGTGCTTCCTGTGGACAATGCGTACCTGTTCCTCCACGGGTCTTGCGTACTGGGGTAGCCAGGTCGTGATAGGCCTGTTTTGACAGCAGGCGACAAAGACAGCTGAGCAAAGAAATATGGTGCAAAGAACCAACGCCGGATCTGTCCTGGAAACACAGGATTGAACGGGAGCCAGCTCCTGACGCCACAGAGACTCTTCCCCTATATTAACGTGGCACCAGAACAGCGCAAGCACTGATAGGGAATGTCTTTGATGTAATTCAGTAGACAGTGAGTGGAATTTCCAAGGCAGCAATGCAGGCAGATCAGTAAACAGTGAGCAAAATGTCCAAGGCAGCAATGCAGGGAGGTCTTCACCATAGCAGGCAGGTGAGAGCCAGGGATATCGGTACCCAAGCAAGGAGGCAACCAAGGAGCAGGTAGGAGAAATAAACAGAAGTAAGGGGCTCGAAGGGGAACCCAGGAGGGGACCAGACTGGACAGGCAAGCGGGCAACGGACTGAGGCAGGAAGGGGCAAGAAAAGAAAAGACAGAACAGGACCTAGCACTAGGAAGGGCAGAGAAGGGAACCCTCCCCCAGGATCAGGCACCAGGACAGGAACCAGAAGTTAGCAACAAATGCTGTATGAAGAGCGTAGCGGAAGGAACACCAAACCGCGTTGAGACGCTGTGATTTCCTGCACCGGATCGCTAAAGCTAAAATAGCGGTCCAGCATGAAAGCGAGGCTTGAAGCGCAAGGCAGAAATGCATGCGCGAATGGGTGCCGCCTCGAGAACGAGGCTTGGAACACAAGCCCGTTCTCCATGACTGCGATGACGGCACCCATGCCCCGTTCTACATCGGACAGACAGTACCCTCAAAGAAAGTGAGCCCAGAAAGGTGCACCGCCTCCAGAACCTTAGGCGGGGATACAACCACCAAGAATGAGCCCACCCCCTAGAACCCAGCTGTCACCCTGCACAGGTAGGTGTATTAACACCATGCTCCCCTCCAGAAAGACCAGGGGCACCCGGTTTCCATGGATTGCAAAGAAAAATCTCCCGTACCAGACGAGGAGCATGGACATTCCAACAGGGTTCCCATGTACGATCACAAGCGGGGTAATCCTTCCAGGCCACCAAAAACTGGAGTCTACCCCGTAAGTAACGGGAGTCACATATCTCTTGCACCTCGAATTCCGGGGTTCCCCCAACATCAATAGCAGTAGGTCGAGAGTGGGAACGTCCATAAGGATCTGATCGAAATGGTTTTAACAGGGAGACATGAAAAACGGGGTGAATCCGCCAGGGCTGAGGCAGACATGACAAATGCCACAGCGGCAACCCGTCTCGTCACCCGAAAGGGCCCAAGGAAACGAGGTACAAGCTTCGTTGGGAGATTGAGTACTGGTAAATTCTTGGAGGAGAGACATACCATATCCCCAATCCAGAATGCAGGCTCTAGACTCTGTCTCTTATCAGCCTGCAATTTCATGCTCTCACACGCCTTAGCAAGGGTACCAGTAGCCTGGACATGAATTCTTTGGATGTCAGCAACCATCTGATCTGCAGAAGGAACTGCGCTGGAAAGAGCAGGATGAAATGGTATCAACTTAGGATGGAGGCCCGAGGAACAAAAGAAAGGACTCATTCCGGAGGCAGTGCGTACAGAGTTGTTATAAGCCACTTCCGCCAGGTCCAGATGTACAGCCCAGTTGGATTGTGAAGCACTGGAAAAGCATCGTAAGTATTGTTCCAAAGTTTGACTCGTTCGTTCTGTCAGGCTGTTAGTTTGTGGATGGTAGCCAGAACTGAGAGCGCAATGAATATCCAGATGGCGACAAAGTTGCTTCCAAAAGGCAGAGATGAACTGAGATCCACGGTCAGAAATGATCTTCTTAGGAAGCCCATGCAGACAATATAGATTGAATGCAGAAAAGCTTGTGCCATGCAACCGGCTGAGGGAACCTTCTGGAAGGGAATAAAATGGACCAGTTTAGAAGAACAATCAATGAACACCATGATACATGTATAACCTTCAGAAAGAGGAAGTTCCACTATACAATCCGTAGCAATAGTATGCCAAGGATATGGTGGAGTCTCGGTTGGTTGTAGGAGCCCAAGAGGTTTTCTTCATGGAACCTTGATCTGGGCACACACAGGGTAAACATTCCACATACTCCCTAGTCTGCTTAGCCCATCCTGGCCACCAGAATTGTCGGGAAACCAGTTCTTGAGTGGCCCGAATACCACAATACCCCCCAATCTTGGAATCATGAAGACCTTGTAAGACAGAATTTTGAAGGACTTCAGTGGGAATATACAATTGGTTGTGAAAAAAGAGCAGACCGTTGCTTTCTCTCACTACAACTTCACTACACTTCAACAGGAACGGTTGGGATCCATTAAAGTGTCGTGTAAAATGGTAGCAAGCAATGTGAGGTTACCAACAAGAAATGTTTCGGAGCAATTAAAGGCTAGTCTTGACAATCCTGTCCGATGTTGTTCTGTAAAGAGCGTGAAAGAGCATCACCCTTTAAGTTACGTGATTGAGGAATGTAGGTAATAGTAAAATCATAATGGGAGAAAAACAAAGCCCAACGAGCCAAACGAGAAGTACGGCACTGTAGTGAACGCAGATATTGTAAGTTCCGGTGATCAGTGCGTACCTCCACAGGAAACCTTCCTCCCAGTAGATGGTGGCGCCATTCCTCGAATGCAGCCGTTATAGCCAGGAGCTCCTTCTCGATGATGGCATAATTCCATTCTATGGATGTTAACTTCCGTGAGTAATAGGCAACGGGAAATTCTATTCTGGACTGAGGAACTTCTTGTAATATAACATCTCCAACAGCAAAGTCCGATGCGTCTGCTTCTACAATGAACGGTCTGTTCTCATCAGGATGATGCAAAATCGGGGAAGTGCTGAAGGCCTCCTTGAGTTGTTCAAAAGCAATGGTTGCTGAAGAGTTCCATACAAATGGTGTCTTACTGCTCGTCAAATTGGACAAAGGGGTGGTCAAGTGAGAGAAGCAGGGTATGAAGCGTCGGTAAAAGTTAGCGAACCCTAAAAATCACTGTAAGGACTTCAAATCGTGAGGCTGGCTCCACTCCCGGATGGCCCGCATCTTAGCTGGATCCATGTGTATACCAGAGCCACTGATGACATATCCAAGAAATTCAATGCTCTCCTGATGAAAAAGATTTCTCGGCCTTGGCATATAGATAGTTCTGATGTAAACGACCAAGAACTTCTCTCATATGACATATATGTTGCTTTCTTTCCTTGGAAAATATCAGTATATCGTCGAGATACCCACACAAACACTCCAATCAAATCTGAGAAAATGTCATCCATGAAATGTTGGAAAAAGGCCGGGGCATTGCACAGCCCAAACGGCATTACACGGTATTCAAAGTGCCCTGCCGGAGTCTTAAAGGCCGTTTTCCATTCTTCACCGGCTTTGATCCGTACCAAATGGTATGCCCCTCATAGATCCAACATCGAGAATACACGGGCCTTGCACAAGGATTCCATGATGTCACGTATCAAGGGCAGCGGATATCGATCTTTCTATGTGATGTCATTCAATTGCCGATCGATAATTGACACAAGGCCGTAGGGTGCCCTCCTTCTTTTAAACAAAGAATAATGGGAATACTGCAGGTGACATGGAAGGTGTAATATATCCCTTACGAAGACAGTCATCCAAGTATTCCTGTAAAACCTCTCTTTCGTGGGGAGACAAGGAATACAACTTGCCATGTGGAATTACAGCATCGGGCAGTAGATCTATGGCACAATCGAAGGCTCTGTGAGGAGGCAAGGGAATAGTCCCAGGTTCAGAAAAAACATCATAATAATCTTCATATTCAGGTTGCACAGATGACAAAGAACATACTCGGAGGGTACCCACTCCCTCCGTCTGAGTAGCAATCGTAGAAGATCTTATACTATGTCCGGAGGGACAGCACTCCTGAATACAACGATCTGAAGTGAAAGTCAGGGTACGGGATGCCCAATTGATGATGGGATTGTGATGTAACAACCACGGTAAACCCAGGATTATTGGATATGAAGGTGACTTGATCACATCAAGAGAAACCAATTCATGGTGTTCCTCAATCTGGAGTTCTAGGATCCCAGTATGTTGACGAACAGGACCGGAGGCCAAAGGAGTGCCATTGATTACCTCCACAAGGGTGGCACATCTCTTATCAAATAAGGGTAATCCCTTCTTGATGGCAAATTCAACGTCTACATAATTGCTGAGGCCCCACAATCCAAAAGACCCAACACTGCAACCGACTTGTCTTGCCAGGTAACTACGATCCGCAAGGCCATGAGGGCTACTGGTTGCATGGGTGAAAGAATAGTCACTGTACCTGGAAGGACTGAAGAGGACGAAGGCCCTGTGACCGCCTTCCCCACATGTGTCAGGCCTATTAGTTTTCCGACTTCCTGAGTGGTCGCAAAGGACAGGTACCAAGAAAATGACCGGCAGCACCACAATATAAGCATAAACAGAGTTCCCTCCTGCATTTCTTCTCTGCATCTGATAATGATCCTCTAAGTGTCCCTAACTGCATGGGTTCAGAACACATCTCTGGGCTGCTTGATACTCCACCTGATTGAGGAAGAGACATGGGACAGATCCTCTCCATCCGACGTCTTTCCCCTCTTCGTTCAGCCAGACAATGATCAATCCGTAGGACTTGCTCCTGAAGGGACTGCAGAAAATCCGGTTTGGGAATATGGAGTAATTTGTCCTTGTATTCCTCTCTCAGGTCTCGCCTAAACAGAGTCTTTTGGGTAACTTCGGGCCATTGAGAGTCGGTTGCCAATTGACGGAATCGGCTGATATAAGTGATTATATCACCAGAGCCCTGTTTAAAGTCCATCAACTGATTCTGTGCAGTAGCAGCCAGATTGGGGGGCTGAAACACTTCCAGGAATGCCTTTTCAAAGGCCATAACATCGCTGAGAATGGGACTGTTAGTAGATACCAAAGGAGCAGCCCATGTCAGAGCGTTCCCAGTCAGGTTCCCTAAGATGTAGCCAATCTTAACCTTTTCTTGACTGAAATGTGATGGCCGGAACAAAAAGTGTTTCCTACAGTGGTTACAAAATTCAGCCACTCGTCTAGGATCTCCATCGAACTTCATGGGTACTGTTTGTGCCATGGGTGCCTCCGATTGGGGGTTGGTGGTAGTCCCTTGCACGACCATCTGACGTAGATTAAGATTCTCCTGCCGTAATGTCGCCATCTCAGCCTGCAATGCTCTGATCTCGTCTCTAAGATCCTGAGATTCATCCATCTCAGTGTAAGAACTGGAAGTAAGGCATCTCAATCTGTTAAGCTGTGCGTCCCGTGAACGATGGGTACCTGTTTCTCCAGGGGTCTTGCGTACTGGGGTAGCCAGGTCATGGTAGGCGTGGGCTGACAGCAGGTGACGAAGACAACTGAGCAAAGAAATGGGGTGCAAAGAACCAACCCCGAATCCGTCCTGAAAACATAGGATTGAACGGGGGCCAGCTCTTGATGCCACAGAGACGCTTCCCCTATATTAAAGTGGTGCCAGAACAGTGCAAGCACTGATAGGGAAGGTCTGTGATGTAATTCAGTAGACGGTGAGTGGAATGTCCAAGGCAGCAATGCAGACAAATCTGTAGACACTGAGTGGAAGGTCCAAGGCAGCAATGCAAGCAGGTCAGTAGACAGTGAGCAGAATGTCCAAGGCAGCAATGCAGGGAGGTCTTCACCGTAGCAGGCAGGTGAGAGCCAGGGATACCGGTACCCAAGCAAGGAGGCAGGCAAGGAGCAGGCAGAGGCAGGTAGGAGAAATAAACAGAAGGAAGGGGCTGGAAGGGGAACTCAGGAGGGGACCAGACTGGACAGGCAAGCGGGCAACGGACTGAGGCAGGAAGGGGCAAGAAAAGAAAAGACAGAACAGGACCTAGCACTAGGAAGGGCACATAAGGGAACCCTCCCCCAAGACCAGGCACCAGTACAGGAACCAGAAGTTAGCAACAAATGCCGTATGAAGAGCGCAGCGGAAGGAACACCAAACTGCATTGAGACGCGGCGATTTCCTGGACCGGATCGCTAAAATAGCGTTCCAGCATGAAAGCGAGGCTTGAAGTGCAAGGCGGAAACGAGAACGGATGCCATCACGAGAAAGAGGCTTGGAACACAAGCCCATTCTCCATGACTGCAATGACGGCACCCGTGCCCCATTCTACATCGGACAAATGGTACCCTCAAAGAGAGTGAGACCAGAAAGGTGCGCCGCCTCTAAAACTTAAGGCGGGGGTACAACAGCCAAGAATGAGCCTGCCCCCTAGAATCCAGCTGTCGCCCTGCAAAGGTGGGTGTATTAACCAAACCCTGCAACATTCCTCACAGAAGCATGCACAGTGGAAGAAATGCAAACACACGAGTGTGCTACATGGAGAGGACAGGATGGACATACACCCACAGCAAGTGAAAATGCCTTATCAGAAGGAGAGATATATTTCATAGATGGATCAGCATCAATTAATTCAGGGACAGGAGAAAAGCATGTGGGGGTAGCTGTGGTGCGACTAGAGGAAGTTGAATATGAAGTACTCGTCCAACAAAGGCTAGCTGACCATCACAAGCAGCAGAGTTAGTAGCACTCATTGAAGCACTGCATACAGCAAAGGGATGTGCAGTAACAATCTACACAGACTCTGCATGCATGATGTACAACAGTACATGGGGGATTAGCTAGGTGAGGAAGGAGAGGATTTCACAGAGCAGATGGATCCCCAGTGCAGCACGCCGAGTTGCTAAAAGTATTGATAGAGGCGCTAAAGGAACCTACAGTTGTGGCCATAGTGAAATGCCATGCCCATACAAACAACAATGACATCATCTCTTTAGGAAATCCAGCAGCCGATGCCGCCGCGAAAGAAACATCATATTTAGTTAAGTACACAGCAGGTGAGTACATGTTACAGAAACATGTGGAAGAAGATTGCCCTGATGGGTATAATTGCAGCCCCAATTCCGAGAGATTAGAATTACAACTAGGAGCAACTGTTGAGGAGAAGGAGTTGTGGGGGTAAAGAGGATGTAGCCAGTCATCCACTGACCTCCTTTGGCGTCAAAACAATACAGGTAAAGTAGTAATGCCCCACAAACTATTAGCAATGGCGTTTCAACAGCTTCACTTCCAGGCTCATAATGCCAAACAACACATTGCCGCGGAAATACAAGAAAATTGGTTTGCACCAGGGTTGCAGGAGCAAATATCAGAAATGGCCATGGAATGTACCACATGTCAAATATATAATTCAGGGATGACATTAAGAACACTAGGAGGAACACTGCCAAAACCAACTGGCCCATTTAGGGAGTTGCACATTGATAACATCGACATGGCCGAAAGGTGCAACGGATCACGAGACATGATAGTGGTGGTTTGCCCTTTCTCAAGTTGGGTAGAGGCAGGCTCCTGCACCCACCCAGATGCAAAATGTGCTGCAAAGTTCCTGGTGTGGGAAGTGTTTCCCCGCTGGGGAATTTGCAACATAATACGCTCAGATAACGGGACACATTTTGTCAATGATCTGTTCAAAGAAGTAACAGCAATGTTGCGAATAACACATAAATAATGTACGATTTATCACCTGCAATCGAACAGAATGGTTGAGAAAAGAAACAGCCTCCTGAAGGGGAGCCTCTCGAAATTGTGTTACACTCTAAAGAAAGACTGGGTGTACTGTTTACCCCTGGCCATGTTTGAACTGAGAAATCAACCCAGCAAGGACCACCATTTGTCTCCCTATGAGATTGGGACATGAAGATGCATGCATACAGCACACTCCCCACTGTGCAGACACTCAGATGCTCACAGAAGTGCGGCAGTCTTAGGGGAAGAATTCAATGAATACTTAACAAAGCTCAATAAAGCGGCCCATATGATTGCCAGGCAGCTAGCGCCCCGTTCACACAAGAGGCAACAACAGACACAATAATATCAGCAGCAGACAGCCCGACAGGTCAGCTCATGCCAGGGGAGATGGTGTATGTGAGAAGTTTCGTACGTCGGTGGAACTCTGCAAGATTTCATGGCCCATATGAAGTGGTGTATTGCACACCCACTGCTGTTAAAGTGAAAGGGCTAAGATACTGGATACAATTGACAGACGTACGAAAGGCTTATGGTAGTGCAACACAGGAAACAGAAATAGGAATGGCAGAAGAGGAAATACAAACTTAAAAGGAGAAAGGTGTAGGTTAAGAGGTACAAACGTGACAGAATGAAGAAGAACAAAATGAAAAAGTAAAATAATGTTTCTAACAAAGTTAATGTGACAAACAAGAATTGCTTTCTTTCTCTCTCTCTCTTTCTCTCTCTGTCTCTCTCTCTCTACTCTCTTTCAAAAATAATTAGAAAAATATCATAATATGCTAACAATAATTGAGTTAGAAAATGGTAATGATAAATGCAGAATGAGAAGAATGTAAATAAGAAAAACTGTTATGTGTATGAATTGCTTAATACACTTTTATGTCTCATTGTGTAGGAGAAACCATGGCAACGGATGGGGCACCCCATGTAAACATCATTAGAATAGATAGGAATGGCAATAGCAATTTTGACCTGCGTAAATATAGTTATGAGTGCGGTTTGTTATGTGTGCTGTGTTATTCTTTTCAATGATGTTTGGACTGGTAATATATTGGCCAGTAGCATTTATATCAATAGATATAAATGAGGGGCGAGGCAATGGAACAAGCATGATAACACAGGGTACCCACCTCATATGGGATGGGTTTAAACAAATATTGGGCCACGGGACACACAACAGTGACTACTGTAGGCAACTGATCTCCCACAAGTGTAGAACAAGAAAATGCGGACACGGCCAAGAGGTTGTTTGCCTTGTACAGTGAATGGGAAAAGGGGGGAGTGGGGAGAACACCCTTAACGCAGCATGATGTAGGGAAAGAAAGAGTACATTCTAAAGGTAATAAAAGACGAAGAAGGGGGGTGGGGAGGCGATAGTATGATGAACATTCCGGGTTAGGGCTAGACACAGTAGAAGATCCACAACACCCACACCAGTCCAACAAATGGTACGCAGACATGAGCTCCACTGCAAAGCAAACAACTAACGAGAGCTGCTATGTGTGCTCTCTAATCCCCCATGCCTCGGTTACCCCCAAGGTACTGCTGCCACAAGAGTCACCCATTGCAGATGCCCTTCATCTTGCATTATGCATAATAAAGAACACCTTCCAGGCACACACCGTCTCTTTTGAAATGCTACAAAAATGAAAAAACATGCCACTCAAGACCCAAAGGAGTCGTGTGTCTAAATGAACCATTTTTAGTGATCAAAGGAACATTGTATTCGGACAATAAATGGTAGCATGAGCAAATAATATGCAAAACAGATGCACTGTTGGGGTTGGCATTCAAAATGTTGCAGTGGATTCAGAAAACATGTTCTCTGATATGGGCCCAACACATTACAAAGCTCACATGGGTCACAGCCCTGGAAAAACCCTTCAAATTGCAAAACAAAATTACCAATGAACTGTGCTTTCTCAGAGAAGAGAAAATAAACATGGGCACAAACAAGAACTGTAACAAAATGCTCATCATCCAAGACATGAAGAAAGTGACACCTGCATTAATGGATACATACTGGGTTTGCGGTAAGCAGGCAAACTTGCACCTCCCACAGTCATGGAGAGGCACCTGCTCCCTGGTAACACTGAATTTCACCCTGATGGTGGTCCCCGACAGTCACATTCAAGAAGGGAAGGGGCTGTCAGCCGTACAAGAAACAGAGGCTCCACACCCAACCGACGAGGCCCCAGTGTATGCCTTATCCGCGGAGAACATGCAAAGCTCAATATCAAGAAAAAGAAGCTCATCTTATTACATATCGAAGGCATCCACAGAACTTTTGGCACAAATTCCAGACAGATTCCGGTTGTTCAATTGCGCTGAAACATTTTTCGCCTCCCACGTCCCAAGTATCCAAGCACGAGCCAACTTCTAAATTGCTCCAAATTAGGCGCTGAAAGCTAATCCAACTGACCAATGACACAGAAGAAGGATTCAACATAATAAAGGTGGAGATAAGGGCCCTATGACTAATGACGATGCAGAACAGGTATGTCCTAGACCTGTTGACGGCCATGGATGGAGGTGTTTGCTGAACAATAGGGAGCGCATGTTGCACTTTCAT
The DNA here is from genome assembly GCF_040938575.1 of Ambystoma mexicanum. Lineage (NCBI taxonomy): Eukaryota > Metazoa > Chordata > Amphibia > Caudata > Ambystomatidae > Ambystoma > Ambystoma mexicanum. The sequence continues at coordinate 340,397,012 of NC_090927.1, forward strand.
ACCTTCTGCAGATGCGGACAATGGAACTCTGTTGCATGTTATTGCAGCCATGCACAACCTTGGCGAGTGCATGGAGAAGAAGGAGGGATGCAGCCCAGCTCGTGGTTCGATGACATTTTTTCATAAGTACCTTCCTGACTCAGAATGACCATCAAACTACTAGTATCCACCATCGTTTTTTTGCTCCTGATTTTTAGTGTGTGCCAGCTGGGTATTCGGTGCTGCGCAGACACAGTCTCTAATGGTGCAATGATGATGGTGACAATGAGCAACGCTAAAGGAGTGGCACAGATGACACATGAAGCACAAGTACAAACTGTTGAGCATTCGGGGCCCAAATATAGAATGGTACCACTGTACTATGATGGGTACATAGTAGATAGATTATATCACACTACAATAAAGGAACCCCATACACGAGAGTGGTATAAGGAGGTATGGGTGGACCTGGAGGTTGATGGGGTCTTATATATATGACTTGCACTCCTGATGAATATGCTAGAGCTGGGGAGAGCCTCCAGGGAGTGTGTAGGGCCTGGATGCCACGAAAGGGAACACCTGCCTGGGATGAAACAGTGGCTGAGGAGGAAGAACGAAGGAGGTTGGGTGAACTGCAATATTCGCTACTTAAGAAACGAAAGGGGGGAATGTATGAAAGGAAAGGTCTTCAAGGCCCCCCTCCCCTCCATTCTCACCAGCATTCAGACTATGACTCGTCCAGCAGCCACCCATGCACCTGTGGCCCGGGATGCAGGATGACTGCGGGCTGACACATGTGGCTGCAATGCTCATCCAGTACTATGGTACCAGACTCAGTTTTGTAACACACTCAGGCTCCATTTTGAACATAGCAACTTACGCCTCACTGGCAAAGCGGCCTGCAGGGCTGAAGCTCTCCTCTCTTGATCGCGCACAGCGAGCAAGTCACTTTCCTCACCCTCCTCCCCTCGGCGGCCCTGCTGCAGGCCTGTTGTCACGGGAGACTAGGCACAAACAAGTTACATGACAAACACTGTATCTTTCACCTTCCGCAGTCCATCATTGACCTGCAGATGACCGGGCCAAAGCCGGGGTTTGAGAAAAACAAGCTGTCTCCATAAAACTTGTCCTGTCCCCTCGACATATGCTGTGGATAACCCCCAACCCTGTTCGCTGTTTGAAGTGCCAGACACTTATGCCAGGCCCGTGTGCCACCCTGTTTCACCCATGCAGGTAATCCCTCTGAAGTGACTAGCACACAGAGAAGCCATGAATTGTATGTTTAAGCTCCTCGCCCTTGATCAAACAGCATTTGTTACTGCAGACAACACGAGGCAATGTTTAATACCAATATGTACTCAATGATTTTCTAAACATGTACAATTCTCTGCATGACCAATCAGCATCGCCATATTTATGGTCTTTTCATGGTATGTGGCAAAGTGTATATAGAGCATTTTTCTCAATCGTATAATTCCTGATAATTGAATCGTGCAACCTGTTATAAGTGGCGTATTGTACACCCTGTTATTGTATTTACGCATGTACTAACCTATTCCTACCTAATTCCTATGCTCCATGTGTGTGTGTCCCCTGCACAACTAAACAAGGCAGAGAGAGCACGAGACAGGGCCTCTTCTCCCCTCTCTGGCAGCACCGCATGCTAGCCCCCACCTTTCTCCCCCTCTGGCCAGGCTGAGATGTACAACCTTGGGTCCACAAACAATGTGCTGCTATGATTGTAACCCCTCACCCTCCGGGGCCCCCAGGCCACTCTTATCCCACCACCTTTTGATGTAATGGTCATGTGCCCTCTGACTGGATAGTGTCCCAGTTCACCCCAACCCTGACTGACCATGGTGGCCATGTATTTACTCTTACACTAACATGCTATACAAGTGCCCCCCAGCCCCTGCAAGATCTAACAAAGAGAAAGTGATAGACGTATCCTTAGAATGTGCCCCTTGATAAGCCACCTGAACCCATGTGACAGAACACCGAATGTATATTATATCCTGTGATGATGAAAAACTCGCACTTAGAGTTATGTGTTATTTTTCTTGTGATGTTAGAATAACGAGTTGCTTTTACAGGGCATCATGAATTACAATTGACACTGAATGAGTATGTGTGGCCGCAAGGGCAAATGTTAGAATAGTCACGAGATATCAATCAACAATCATCTGACTAGAGCTCCACCCTGATGAGTCCAGCTGACCTACACGCATCGCCATGACCCTTCGAGGATCCTCACCAGTCCCAAAGCTTTGCACCTACTCATCTATAGGTGCCCTTCTCTGCTGTCCAATCTCATCGATTCATGTATCCCTTAGCTCCCACGTCATAGGTGACATGGTTTTCTAAGAAAATGTGAATGTTTGCTGATGTCTGGCAGAGCGCTCTCAGAGTTTGCAGAGTTCTCTGCTTGCCCTATATTGGTTTGGATAAACTTTTACTTTTTGACTTCACCCACACTTAGTCTTGGTCTCATTCCCATATGGGGTGTGTCCATCATTGACTCTCACTAGGGAGTTTTAAATGCCTTTTTGGGGGACGCTCACTTTCAACTTTCCACTCAGTTTTCAATTGTATGTTCTTGGTAATCCATTTCTGGTGATTGTTAGTGTCTATGTATTGTTGCTTTAGTGAGAAATTGTATTTACCTTAGAGTTTTAACCACACATTAATTATTTATTTGTCCATTTCCGAGTGTCATTTCATAACTTTGCAAGGGGTTTAAAATCCCTCTTATTTGGTGAGGGAAGGTCGGATTTTGATTCTGTTTTCTGCCTCTCATTCCTGATTACCTGCTGTGTCTTTCGACCAACTCAGAATTCAATTATTTGTGGGTTGAGGGAACATTGCAGGGTGAAATCCTAAATCTGGTGCTATCTTTCCTAAATCAAAAAGTGCTCTTATTCCCTGGTGTTTTGTATATGTTCCACTAGAAGGTTAAACCAAGTGCAATGCCTACAATCTCATTGTAATTATCACCCCGTTGGTGATTGCTGCCCCATATTAAAAATGGTATGATTTCTTTTGAATTTTAAAATAAATAAATAAATATTGCATTTCACCATCCAGCCTGGTTCATGGTCCATTGTGACCCGGGCTATATGAAAAGGGGTAGGTGATACGAGTTGTGTACCATCTCAAATTGAATCTGCATAAAATAAGGAGATAAGCATCTCAGGTGTGTGCGCTACATACTAGGCCGAGACCAAAGTGTGTGTCGCCCGATAGAAATCCTTGACAGGTTGCATACACGCACCCCTATATCCGACATGCAAACCCACCTCCGTGCTGCAATTCCTACGTGCTTGCTTTCGGTGGCATAGAGATGGAGAGATTTGGGTGGCCATTACTATGCCAAGTGGCTGTGCGGGTGGTTCCATGAATACATTTTGTTTGGCGTAATTGTGGTCGTGCAAGGGATTGCCTGCAGGCCATCCTTCGGAACGCCCATGTTTTCACATGTTCTTCCCCATTTTCTGTCTTCCATCCCCTTCCAAGCCCTTTGCGCAAGCCACGCCCACAATCTGCGTGGTGTAATCTTGCAAGGCGTTTGATGCCTCGCAGGGCTGTGCCAAACCTGCGCTAACTCCTCACAAGTCCAGGAAAAGTCCCACGCATTCAATTCTATGAATCGACGAACAGGAATTTACACATCGTTCGGCGCGCAAGTTTACTATTTTCCGCACAATTAATTCCATGAATCGGCCTATGTAATTTGTAAATGTGTAAATGCAGGACTCATTTTAAAAATATTGTTGTGTCCTACCAGTCTCTCTCTGCCTACATTTGAAAACAGAAGTTTAATATCTCCTCGGTCATTGGATCCCAGGTTTAAAGAATGATGCGTCGGTTCATAAACCTATTATTATGTCCCGAGCTGCACTGGTGGTTCCCAGACTTAAATCTTAAAAAGGGGGCTCAGCTGGAACATCCACATTCAGTTGTCTTGACGACAGATGCCACACAATATGGAAGGATTGTAACTCCGGGCAGGTCTGTCAGTTGAGTTAATGTGATCCCAGGAATAAGCAGCATGATCTTCCAACTAGAGGGAACTCTGGGTCATTCCCCAAGCTCTTCTAATCTTTGATCTCATGATTCAGTACCAGAGGTGATATTAGTGCATGCTGGCATATGTCATTCCCAAGTGAATACTATGGGGCTCCAAAATGGGGAACAACTGAAGGGTCTGCATATCTCTGAGATATGTGGACAAGTCCTGCAGCTGCATGCTTAGCTCGTAATGAAGCCCCAAAATTAAGAGTAATAAAGACAACTGGTAATTAATACAATCTATTGCAGGCATGGCTTGTATTGGACTACTTAGTGGCATACATGTTTACACAGTCTAATGTTACTATTCTCGTCCAGCTTCAATGTTAAAAGCAGTTGACTCTCCTTTTTACGTCTGAAAGCACCAACTTAAGAACTGTTAATGAGAACTAGCTTTCTTCTGTCGCCCATGCCCTTCCAATAACTCCCCTAACATGCAATTACAAACACCCCATCACGAATTCAATTGCCTAAGCACGCTTGCATATGATCGCAGGGGCAACAATGAAACGTTTTACATTAGTTATTGCTGGGCTTTTGTTAACTGTGAAGCCCCCAGACGCTGTTTATTGTATTTGACCTGTTCAGTTCTGCCTGCTTTGGCTCTGTAGGTCACCCAGGTCAAGTCAACATAGCCTAACATTTAGGGCCGTGTGTGGGGGTAGCTTAGGGGGGACTAAAGCCCGATCAGCCAAATGGTGGCACTCATGTTACTGTTTGTAGATGCAATGCTGAGCTAGAACTGCATTTTTTTTTTATTGTGGTGCAGAAGATATTGCAGTCAGAGGTGCATTCAGTCACTCTGGGAACTTTCTTAACAGCTGTGTCATGTTTCCTTTTGCTTTGGTGTTGAGTGCCACTAATCCAATGTTCTTCGTTCGAAGGTTATACAAAAGTATGTTTTTTCTCCAGTATGCTCATGTATGCAGACTTCATACACGGGTAGCTGTAAAAACATTAACAAGGGTGATGTCATGCACATTTCTCACGCATAACTCACTCCCAGAGGGTAACCTGTCATTCAGATTGCCTGTAATGATTTTTACCATTCGGTGAGTCCGTAATATAAAGCTGGCTTCGCTTGAAAGCTGTTTACTTGAATGTTCCTATATCTCGCAGTCGTCATGCGCGTGCGGAGCAGCAGGCACTTGTTACCGGAGGCTGGGGCTGAAAGCCGTGCAATGCCCTCTATGAGCAATGCCAGTGGCCGACATACGTCATCCTGTTTTCTTTGTGACTCACCATGCGCGTGAACACGCGAAAGAGTGTGGCAAAGTAGTGTCATGCTCGCGTAAAGATCTGGTAATTCAAACTGGCCTCAGTGTTGCACAATGAATGCCATTCGTCACTCTTCCTCACCAAGAACAAACAAGCGCGTTGTCAACCGTCGGCCCTCTCCCGAACCCTAACCTTCAGAAGTGGCGGGAAACGCCTCATGCCCAAACTCCCATTATTTCTACCGTATGTTATACGCACTTATACACATCGGCAACGTCTTTTATTCTAACCAAGGACGATGGAGTTTTATTCCCATTTAGTATCCCTTCAAATACAAGTGTGGGGTGGTTTCTCACTTTAGCGACCTAGAATATTCGAACCAATAGTCTGCTGCAGTTTCAGTACATGCTAGACAATCATCATCAAACCAATACCACGCGCTGCTGTGTAAGCATTGGATTCGCATTTGCAGGGCACTCTCATCATAATAAACTAGAGTGTACACGTAATTTGCTAACTTTTGCCACTTTAGGGCCTCGTAGTACTTTCGTTTGTCATGTATTGCTATTAAAAGGGTTAATCAGGGTGGATTGTGCTGCTGAATGCTAACCCCTTTATTAGCAACTAGCAAAAGTACCCGTTGACGCTATCATCAATTGTTGAACATCAATGATCCTGTAGGTCGCTGTTCATATTCACTTATCACTTGATGTGCTTTGCACTCTGAAGTAAACTGCTTTGAGAATGGGCAGGTTTGGCTGGCTGGCATACCCCGGAGCAGACGTTGGGTGGAGACGAGAGTGTGCTGCTGCATACTGGAACCTTCTGGGTCTCTCCCCACCTGTGGCCTCACCCTGCATGGTGCAGTTTGTTGCAGTGCAAATATCTCAAAAAACGTGCACCTTAAGGCCTTGAAATGTGGTTTCCCCGAGTTTTGTTCCTCCTGTGGGGACCAGTCGTTTTATGACCACATTGATGTTTCGCTGCTTTCAGGCAACCGTCTCATGTGTGAAGATGCTGAAATCCAGGGAAAGGGGTTGGTTAACACATTTTATGTAGCCAGTAATGTCCAGAGAGTCCAAACAGATAACTATGCAAAATTTGGTGCAGATTTGTGAAACGGTGTGGAAATGTATAAGGAACAACGCTTCGCCAAGCCACAAACCCACAAACACATTTTGACTTGTGCACAGGGTTGGGTGTCCAAGTATCATGTAGCCAGTGTTATCCAGAGGGTCCTAACAGGTAACTATGCAGAATGTTATATGGAACAACGCTTTGCCAAAGACCCAGCCACCCACACATTTTCAATTTTATAAATACATAGATAGATATATGAAGTTCTCTGATTTTGCAGTCAGACACTTCGTCACGTTTTCAGGAAAACTTTGTAAACTACCCACGGTTGCAATTGTTTTCTCAGGCTGCATTAATTGCCTGTAAATCAGGGTTTTCAGGTTTTTAACTATACACATTATTAGCGTTATCAACGGGGTTCTCAGGCAGCGGCAACCTTTGTCTCGCTTGATGTTTTTGCCCACAATTCCTATCAGCTGTATCCAGTGTAGTCAATGGTGAGAAATCACAGGAATTGTAAAATAATCTGGAGAGCTAACACCCTCCACCAGAGACAGCCCCTTTCAGGCAGCTTCCCTAAGCCTAGGATTCAAAGTGAATCTTCACTCGGCAACTTAATGAGCCTATACAGTTGCAGAAGTCTCCATTCCAAAGCAGCCTTCAGAGACAGTAGGACCAATTCATAGTGAAGCGCCACCATAGGGAGGGACATGGGTAGGTTCAGAGCCTTTTTACAGATCCTTCCCTCTAGACGATCCCAGTCCAGATTCCACGCCTGGGATTCAACATCCATGTCATATGCCAAGGTGGGGATTACTTTACCCGTATAAAATTTAATTAGGGGAAACAAGAAAAATCAACAATAATTAGCTTTGAGGTTCTTCATTTATGCAGCCAGTTGGTAAATCTTTGCTCTGAGCCTTTTTCCACCAGGCCCACATTATGATGTGCTGCTAATCCAAAACCCAAATATGTCGATTCTCCGCCCACCAATTTTAGGGCTTGCTAAAGTGTGCTTATCAAATGTATCCCTTAGATCAGCAATGTACAAAATAATGAGAAAAGGAGCATGGATACGGCCCTGCCTCACTCCCCTCTCTGTAGAAGTGTTCCTGGAAAGATCCCCTTGGCAGTTTAAATGAACTTTGATCCTGGTATTCTGATGTAAATAGACCAAGACTGCTTGTAAACACAAGGGGATGCCCCAGACCCTCGACGTTTGCCACAAATGGTTCCCTTTTACTGTGTCAAAGGCTTCATGAGGTCCACCAGTGCCACCTAACTGGGGGACTTCCTGCCTGCCATGCATAACCTCTCAGTGCATTAACAACCAACCCATTAAGGGTCGTAGACATGCCACATCGGAAACCAGTCTGTGCTCTATCCAGGATACCCCTGCTCTCTGCCCAGATTACCAGTTCCAATAGCACCGCCCCTGCACAGATGTTGCTGTCTGCAGCAACAAGGGCGGTCGGGCAGTAGTTATTCAGATCTGCATGATAGCCTTTCTTGTGTATTTGAATTATAACAGCAGATTTCCAGCTCTTGGGCATTTACGCCTTTGAATTGAGTTCTTAAAATAAAGGTACAATGTCATGGACCAAGAATCCAGATCTACTTTTGAGATAGAATTCAAGCTCTAGAGCAGCAGGAATTTATAACTAGTTTTTGCACCACCTCAAGAGATATGCACAGAGGTCAGGGAACATCCAAGTGAACAGTGGCTACATCACATTTGATCTTACCAAACAAAGATTCAAAGTAGAGACACCATGTTTCTTGCGACACAGAGTTAGCTTGAGAAGAAGAATGCAAGATCTTATTACCATTCACAAGAGACCAAAAATGACATGTGTTCTTTTTGATTAGGGTTTTTACCATATCTTCTCCTTGATGCTGAAATTTTAAATATCGATTGGACATGTTCCAATTATGATACTCTGTAATCAGGATTTTCTTCTCTGTTAAGAAGATGCCTGCGTCGGATCGGAAGTTTCATTTCTCAAGCATCTTAGTTGTTTCCTCAATTCCCTTTTCCGCAGCCCGGTCTCTTGATCAAACTGCTATTTATGGCTGGGAATTTTTATTAGAATTAATTCTGCGAACTAATTTGTTCTGGGTGGCACAGTGCTGTTAATTGTTGCTTCAACTTAACCATGAGTGAATTGTTCAGATGTTTGTTTAACTGATAACTTTCTCATTCAAACTTAACCAAAAGATGTCCACCCTTGTTCACCAAAAGATCAGTCTTATTGTGGAATATTTTTATCCACACCAATGCACCACACTGCACCCCTTTGCCAATGGGGAAAGAAAACTGCCAAAAATGGAGGCGATAACACCCATGCGCACTAAATCTGCAAAAGTCACAAACCACAAAAGAGCTGCACACCCTGCCACACAAACAGGCAAAGTTGGTGTAACAACAGGAATTACTGCTGTCATCTGTCATCTGTCAACTGTCACATGAATCAATGCCCCAGAAGTGGGCTAAAATCCGAAAAAGCCCTTAAATGCAGCTTCCTAATCAATGGCAACCTTCAAAGTGCTGTTTTGGTGCTAAATTCAGTCATTTTCCCCAGTGAATTATTGAAAGGAAAGTGTGCTGAAATCATGGATTCTCCAGGCAGTCAGAGGAATCCAGGCCTTTCAGCCTGACAGCTGCAGCAGAAAATTAGCTGTCAAACCCATTTTAAATGTGTTTCTGTTTCCTGATTAAAATGGCAAAATGCACCTATTTAAAGCATGTTTGTGAAGGGCTAATTCTTTTAAAATGTCCAAATCCCTTATAAACTGTGCTTGTATTTTATATGTGAACTGAAAAGACTTTAATGTACAGGAACCCAGTCTGGAGCGAATCAACTATTTAATTCTGATCTGACAGTCCAGCCTGGGAAGATTCACATTCCAGTTTGACACACAGTTGCTACAGGAAGGCTTAAGTGATACTAATGGTTCCCGCATAATGAAAACAAAGAGAGCCTCAGACATTTGACTCCTGGCTGACCAAAGGACAAAGGAAGGCTTGGACACCCATCCTCCTAAAGGAGGGGCAGGTTGTGGAGGAGGTTTCTCAGTGAACTTCAAAGCACTGGCCATTTGGTCACTTGGGAAGTAAGAAAAAAAACCTGGCCTGGATTTTGAATGGAAATTACTTATGTTTGCCTCAGAACTTTATGACATTTAACATGGCAACCAAAATAAGTAGACAAGTGAAAAATACAAACTTATAAATCTGAACTCATGCTAGACAGTTGACGATTTGGTAGGAGTTCTTACTACATAAGAAACCAAAGATACACCAAAACACTGATTGTGGCAAAACTATTAATGTTGCAAGCTTAAAATTGTATGGACATGATCCACTAATCAGCGGTCAGAGATGTAACAAATTAGAAATGATTAATCCTAACTGTTATGGGTAAAATTGATAAAAAATATATGAGTCCAATTTTTTTAGGCTACATAATGTTAGAAATGTTCATGTGTGCAATAGTTATGTTTTGGTAAAAATGAAGGTGGGAGTTCCTAAATCCTGTCATAATGATGACAGCTCTGTTCAAACTGCCAAACAGGACAAAGCACATGCCTGTAGCCATTCATAGACAGGGGGGTGTGTTTTTGAAGTTCTGCCCACGCCATAAACTTTGCAATGTATAAATATAGGAGTTTCACTACACATAGATACACACTGCTTCCAGAACAGACTGCTTCCAGAACCCATCCAGATTTCAGCGCAGCACCTTATTCCAGAACTCTTCATCTTATAGCTGACTCCAGAACTCTTTGAAGATTCAGATTTTTTTGCTGAATCCAGACTTTAGCATTGTAGAACTCTTGTTAGCTTGACCCAATTGCAAAAATACTGAACGTAAAAGAATAATTCTGATTCAGCTTGGCTTGCTACCATTAAGACTTGCCTGCTGAAACTTGCATCCTGCTATCTACCCTGTCCAGTAATCAGAAGGGGCCCTTCCAAATCCAGTCTGAGGTGCAGTCTAAAATTGACCAGAACCGCGCCGCTGATCCTAATCCCTCCAGAGGTGCCCTGCTGGTAGACCTGATCCACCCAATGACCAGAGCTAATAGTCCAATTTAATTATAAAGGACTCTAAGTTTAACAGGAAGAACAGTAACCCATAGCCTATCTGTATTTTATTATCCCAATCTCGACCTATCCCATCTTTAATTCAGAACCCTAGTATTGTTAGAATCCTTCTTGAGCTGATTTTTGTCTCATCTGTGTAAAAAACCATAATTCCCTAGTGATTTTGAAGTAACTAAAGTAAATCCCAGAAGAAATTGAGGATCTATCACGTGAATGGTTGCGCTGGCCACTTAGCCGTGAAGATTAATGTGTGGTCTTGTCTTTTTCATAGTCCTTAATATAGTATAAGAAAGCCAATCTGTCATTTGTAAAACCGAATTTCTGTTTCCATTTTCGTGCCTTTTTTGCAAAAACGCCTCTCACTAAAACCTCTATAACTTCTTAACTTTTAAAGATAGAAACGGAACAGTGTATTTGACCGATTTTTCTCCAATATCGCATAGTAAAAGTTTGCCGCAAATTTGCAAAGTTCAAAAGTTTACATGTGTCTTTTGCCCATTTCAAAGTGCTTCTTCCATCCCATCCTGATCTGAAGTGTCTACTGTTGTTTATATTATAGCTCATGTGTGTAAGGACCTGTTTAGTGTAGCTTTCTTTCAAAATTCTATCCATTTAAGCATTTTTGTACCCTTTTGCAGTATTTTACAACGCAATTTTTACCTGTCAGCATAAAAGTGTCATTTGCACAAAATGTTTTTTTTCCTCTTGTTTGGGGAGGTAAGATTGCCTATAAACTCTAGAACTTGTCTTTCACTCCTGAATACCTGCTGGTTACTCACATTGGTGTAGGATTGCTCATTTCTATTTAAACAAAACTTTGCAGGGGGAATCTTAACCTAAACGCTATCTGTGCATGAAACAAAACTGTTCTTTTTCCTGTGTTTTCTACTCTGAATCATTATATGTGAATTCAATTGCTTAACTTAGTTTCTGAATTGTATTGTCACCCTTTGGGTGATTGCTGCCCCATATATATATATTAAACTTATGTGTGATTTGAATATTAAATACATAAATACATCTTTACCTTTACAAACTAGCCTGATTCCGGGTTCAGTGTGATCTGGGGGGTATTTTGAGATGGTTGTGATATGAGTGATATATCATTCAGTATATTGAATTTATAGACAAAAATAAATAAGGGTTCCATTGCGTGCTACATGCTAGGCGAGACCTTGGTGTGTGCCTGATTGAAATCCCTTACAGCTTGGTGGCTCGTGCCGCCATTCTGAATTCAAACTACCACCTGTGACAGTCTAACACAGCATACTAGCCTGCAGGGTACAGACACCTTGCTGGATTGGTGTACTGTGCTACACTGTAAAAGCACCTCTCAAAATAAATACTCCAAGAAAACAAATCAGGCCTGTTTGCAAAAGTAAATTAACCCTGAGATAAGTCAGAAGGACATTGATATTTCTGAAATGGCAACCCCAGTAGAAATTAATATTGCTAGCAAACACTTCCTACACAAACTGTTTGTCAGGGGTGAGTGTCCCGAACAGGTTGTATGGCTACAGGAAACAAAACAACAAGTCACTGCAAAAGACCTAGATACATGGCAGGACAAGGGTCCATTACATCAAGTGCTCAGTGAACTATACATGGCCCCAGAAATAAAAGAGGAGCAGTGTAAAATTGTCAAAATAGCGGCCTACCTGTACCTCCACATAGGAATAATACAGGAAAGGCATGCAGAAAATATAGTTCTGGCAAAGAAGCAAGGGGAAACACTGCCGCAAATCCAAACTGATCTAGACTCTGCAGGGCAAAGGCTACAGAAGAGCCAAGAGTTAGAAAGAGAAGCTAAGCAGTATATTACCAAACTAAAGGAAGATCTGGCTCTATTGCAGCAAGAGAAGGCAGAACAAGATACCCAAGTACAGACACTGCAAAAGGAGTGTCAGGAAAGGGTTGACTTTTTACAGCAGAGTCAGCAAAAGCTGGCACAACAAGTGCAGTTTAATAGAGCCTGAGCAGAGCAGGTGGTCACCTTACAGAATCAAATAGAAACCTTGGAAGAGGAAAACAATAAATTAATTCTTAAAGATCTAGGATCTCAAGCATATCTTAATGAGGAGCGCCAGATAACCTATGCATTCAAAAAACAGAGGGATGACCTGGCTGAGCAGAGGGTCACTCTAAGTCAGGAGAGGGACGTCTTAGGCCAGGAAGTGAGCCAATTAAAAACTAAGTTAGAGGAAAGAAAGCTGGCCCTTCAGGAGTTTAGTGAAGTTAAAACTGAATACGAGAAGCTACTAGAGCATACCAGGCAGATGGAGGTAGCTCTGGAAAAGAACACTCAGACCAACAATGACAAAACTCAGGAGGTGAGTCTCCTGCAGCAAAAATTGGCCCAGTATTTCCAATTCAGGCAGGAAGCACAGAGAGACAATGGGGCTCTCTGTGAAAAGAATGTTAGACTCCACAAACAGATAGCCATGCAAGAGCAAATCATTGAGATGGGTAAGGCCTTAATAGAAGAGCAAAAGAGTCAGATTTTGGCATGTCACCAGGGAATAGGGGCTGAAAGTGAAGAGGTAGGAAGGGACAGAGAAACCCCTGAATATAACATCAGGACCCCTGTCACCAGGGACTCTAACCCCTTCAGTACCATGGACTCTGCCGCCTTCATGTACACTGGCTCATATGAACCAAGGGCCACGGGGATGGTAGACTTCGGTAGAATTAGCAACATGGGGCTGACAGATCAGCGCTTCCCAGAAATGGATGGGCGGGCATCTCTGTACAGATTCTCAAATGTTAGGGATAGCCTCTCTGATCAGGAAGACTCCAGTGAGGGAACTAGATCCTCAAATATACTGCCTACCAAAGGATCAGTCTGTAAAATTTGGTGGGGAACTCCATAAAACTAGGCCCACAAAGAGTATCTTAAAGACCTCTTCCCAGCTAGGGCAGTGGAGGGGGGGGGGGGTACTCAGACAATCCTGGGAACAAGGGAGAGTCAGAAGACTCTTCTGAGTACATCAGGTCCCAAGAAACTGGGCCCCCACATTCTGCAAGCCCTTCCCAAGCTCGCAGAATCAGGGAGAGCCTAGAGGATCAGATAGCCACCTCCTGCAGCAGTGCCTCCGAGTCAGAGGATGAGTGGACAAGGGTGAGTAAGACTAAAAAGGCCAAAATAATTAAGAGGGCCCTACTGAAAGATCCCCTGAAACAGATCAAGGCCATTAGGAGAGTCATAACTCCATATCATAAAAATGCCAAGTATTTAGTTTGGGATCACCTCGAGTTATACGTGCAAATGATGGATACTTTCCATTTGAAAGATAGCCAGAGTTGCATTCAATATGTCAAATGGACATTTTCCCCTGAATACTCCAGCTTCTTTGTGGGGCTGGAGGATCAGAACCACTCAAGATGGTCCACCGTAGGGCGGCCATCCTAAAACATTTTTCTGTACATCGGAACCCCCAACAGGCCCGCAAGGCAGCCTACAATCTGCAATGTGGGGAAGACTAGGCCCCACAAGAAGTTGTGAAATTAAAACGTGCTTTTGCGCAGACCACCAGGAGGGTGCGCACAGACAGTAGGGAGTTCATTAATACCTTCTTTAATGCACTCCCTAAATACATCATGACCCAGCTGGTGAGGGACTTTCTCGAGAAGAGATCACTAGACTGGGTCATTGAACAGGTGACTCGTATTTATGAAGTAGAGAAACCAGTAGAGAATAAGAATACAAACAAAACCCCCAAACCAGCCAACACCCCTGCTGCTGCTAAGGTGGCAGAGGTGAAAGTTGCCCCCATTTTAGGTCTGGAGATGGGGGGGCCTAAAAATATTCCTGTGCAAAATCCTCCTAACCAAAGACCCAGAAGGCCCTCAGGCCAATCCAAAACAGGTAGCCAGGGAGGTAATCTCACAAATGAGACCCCTAACTCCCCTGATTATATAAGTCCCCGTTACAAGGGCAACAGACTCCTCCTGGGCTATGTGTGGACTCCCCCAGCCCAAGGGTGGGGGATCCAACCAGGTAGCTGCCAACCCAGGAAACTTCCCTCCTAACTTTCCCCAGGAGGGCAGTAATTCCCCAAATGCCGGGTTGAGCTTCTTCCCCTGGTACCCATCAAACTCCAACCCCCAAGACAACCCTTCTTTCTTTCCCCCCTTTCCTGAACCCAGACAGCCCAATCCGGTAGAGGGGAGGCCAAGGGTGGAGGGTTACCAGAACTATCCCAACGAAGGGTATTATGGGAGAAGGGACAGTTACCTTTCCCTTGATCAACCTAGGATGGACCAGAGCCCCCGTACCAGCCAGAGCAGGTGTCCAAACTGGAGCACCAGGTCCCGAACTTGTCACAGGATCTGGGTCACATGTTGAGGGCTCAACAGAACCCTCAGATGAGCATGGCGACTCAGAACCCCTCAAACCAAGGGTCTGGTACTCCAGAGCAGTGATGGGGAGTCAACCCCGACAACCCACCGGTTCCCAAGGAGGAGCTACAGGGGGACGGGGGGTGTAAAGCCTTAGAGGAAGGCTTCCCCACTTGTGAAAAACTTCTGGAAACCCAGGAACCGGAACCAGAATCTCCTGCCCCTGAAAGTCTGCAACCTAAGGAACAGACGGCAGGTAGGATAAATAAACGGCCTAATAAGACCCATTTTGGGGGGGAGGTTAGAGTCTTCCGATATGAAGGACAGTGGTCCTCAGAGGATTCTGGGAAAAGGATCTTCTCCTTCAGGGATGGGGGAACTCCTCCCAAAGAAAAATGGGTCCCGAGAGATTCTATTCAAGACTGGGTAAATGTGTGGACTGAGTTAAAACCGCCCATCATTGAACCCCAGAAGGACAAGCCAGAAAATCACCTTGCCCAAACCAATTCTGGTGGCTGCCTCCAAAAAGCCGGGGGGGGGCAGCGCAGAATCAGAACCAGGGGAGCCCAAAACTTCCCAATATCCAACTGTCACCTTTGTCTTACAGATTCCCAAGCTCCCAAACAGAATCCTGGCCAAACTACCCCTCTGTCAGAATCCAGAGTAAAGAAATTAACCCACCAATTGGCCCAAAATACGCATTATCTTTGCCCCCTTGAGGAAAAGGAGGGAAGATTTTATGCCCCGGTACAAATACAGGGGCAATGTAAGTTTTTGGCACTGGTGGATCCCATGCCACCCTTCTGTCAAAAAGGGACTTTGATCAGCTGAATTCAGGAAGGGGGGGAGAGATACCAAATCCCTCTCACCCCTCTTCCTGGACAACTTCAGAACTTTGATAGGAATGAAATTCCTGTCGAGGGGACGGCGGATTTAGACATTAACATTGGGCGACACAAGGTGAAACACCCTGTCATAGTTGTGGCTCCACAGGTTACACCATGTTTACTAGGGAATGACATCCTGCGTAGATTATCTCCCCTAATAGATTGTGTAAACAAGGTCCTCTGGACCCAGACTAACCGACCAATAAAATTAAAACATAGTGTCAACCATGTTAGTTTAAATGGCACATGCCACATGGTTGAACAAAAACCTGACCACATTGAATTCCATTTTCAAAACAACCAAATCCCTGATGTGACAGTAATTGTAGTAGGACAAGAAACTGGTTATGGTAAGTCCTCTCTATTTCTGAAAATCAACCTTCCTTCCAGTCTCAAGTGGCATTCCACACTGGAAGGAAATACTCTGAAATTCTATACCAATTCACAATCAGAAAATCCCACGTCCAAAATGATGAGAAACCAGCTCAAAGCTTGGCTGACCTTCAGAAAATTGGAGAACAGTTGCTCATCCCTATTCAGTTAAATGGGGGAAGGACTCAGCCATTCTCACCTTTAAATTGATAGACAAATGGGAAATGGACCTGGAAACACCCAATTCCAGACATCTCCTGCCTAACAGGTGTATGCTCAACATTTCCATAGAAACAAGAGCATAGTGCATAATTGTTGGGTCTTGTGAGATGTCCCTGCCGCATTTTATTTAGGCAGTGACATTCTCAATAGCTTTGCCATTAGTTTGGACCTAATAAACTTCAAAGCCTGGTCCTGAGTAGCGGATAATCCCATGGACTTTGGACACCAAGAGAAAGCATTTCGGTCAGCTCAACTGCTGCCATATGCAGTTGAAGTTCAGATTGGAGAGGAAATCCATGAACGGACCCGACAATTCACACTTGAAGTAAAAATTAAAAGAGGACAGAAAATGCAAAATCCTGATGCATATGTTCACCTCAATGTCCATTTCCAACAGCAAGGGTTGGGGTTAAACCCAACACCACTAGTCAATACAGAACACAACACCATTCCAATAGTGATGGATAACAGCGAACTTAGGAGTATCACTCTGGGCGTAGGTGCCATTATTGGAATGGTGGTTGATGACCGACATTTTTCCATAGATTTAGGTAATGAACTGATAGGACTAATCCCCAATGATTGTTTTGACAGTGGTAGCGACAATAACACAACGCCAGACAGGATTTTCACCCGGCATGGGGGGAATTTCCTGGTCTACTCTTCCTGCCCTTATGGTAAGGAAGAGGTGACCTGTGACTTCAGGAGGGATGAGAGTGATCTTTCAAGTCTACCAGGACTGTCTTCCCCACCTGAAGCCATCCATCCAAGTCAGTACTTTAACCAGGGACTTCTCCACCCAGCCGGAGTAGGCCGCTGAAATAGCCAAACCAGAAGTCTTTCCATGCTTCAGGCAGATGGTTGAAGAGAAAGTCAACCTAGCTGATGCCTGTGAGACTCTGGAGCAAAAGCAAAAATTGAAACAGGTTTTCTTAGATTTTCAAGATCTGTTTGCGGTGGACTCATATGACTGTCGTCGCACCGAAATCCATACAACAACAGTTCCCACAGACCCTGACATGACTCCAGTGTTTGTGAAGCAATATCGCTTGCCTCTCGCATCCATGGAGTCCCTTACAGAAATAATTAAGAACCTTGAGTCACGTGGGGCTATTCATCCTGGCCACAGCACCTTCAATAATCCGGTGCTGGGGATTTTGAAACCAAACGGCCAGTGGAGCTAAGTGCTTCCTAAGGAAGCTATACAAACGGATCCACACTTCCCGATGGCCTCTTCATTACATTGACCAAGGGCTGGCTCAGATCCAGGGGTCAAGGGTATACACTGCCATTGATCTGACCAATGGGTACTGGACTGTACCTGTCAGTAGGGAGGACCAATACAAGCTGGCCTTTACCTTCGGGGGGCAGCAGTACACTTGGACCCGGACTCCCTTCAGCTATATCGACTCCGGCAATTAATTTAATATCTTTTTGTATAAGGCCATGCCCGTCTTGGGGGAAAGGGGTAACCTGGCCTATGTAGATGATGTTCTAATCAAAAGCTCAACTGTGGAGGAGCACATAGTGGAGAACCGTTATGTTCTGACACAGTTGAGGGCTGCCAAGGCAAAACTATCTTTCTAAAAGGCACAGTGGTGCAGGACCCGTGTCAACTTCTTGGGGCATGAGATAACTCCTGAGGGTCTCTGTCCCCAGGAAAAGAAAGTAGAAGCACTCCAGAAACGAAAAGACCCCAAAACTCTGCGTGAGCTAAGGAGCCTCTTTGGACTGACTAATTATAGCAGAAAGTTAATTGAGGATTACGCAGAGATCACAAGACCCCTGATCCATCTGTTGAAGGGGGGGTCAAGTGGGAGTGGAGTCCAGAAGAAGCCTAAGCAGTAAGACAACTCAAAAGAAGCCTCTCACAAGCACCTTGCCTAGGTTACCCTGTCAAAAACAAGAGTTCTTCTTGGAGACAGGATTCTCAAATACATGCTTGACTGCAGTGTTATACCAAAAGCATGACAAGTTCAATAAAGTAATGTCCTATGTGAGTAAGACTTTATCCTCGGTGGAGGAAAAATTCAACGATTGTGAGAAGGCACTCCTGGCAATGGTGTGGGCATTGAAGAATTACTGCCCGTTCATCCAGGCGGAACACCTCATAGTGGAGACTCCACATCAGCCTCTGCAATACCTTCAAAGTGACAGAATCTGGGCCGGAAATGTGAGTAATTCCCAAATTATTTCCTGGATTCTGTCAATGCAAGGCTTTCCTGTGGAGGTCAGATATTGCCAAAACAAGAAGAGTCACCTCGCGCAAGGTCTGGCTGACTTGCATGATTGTGCCAGAGAAAACTGTCTCGAAGACGAAAGTCTTAAACTCAAGGACAACATGGATGCATACCTTAATTCCCCACACAAGTTCTATGAAGAAGACACGTGTGAGGGAATGCCCACTGTCTATGTGGATGGGTGCTCCTACCATGTTCACAACAACGGGGAAAAGGAACTTGTGGCCGGTGTGGGGAATGCATGGGTAAATGATGTCCCAGAGCCTTCTGCTGGGTACAAAATCAATCCCCGCAGTAGTCAAGTGGCAGAGCTGATGGCTGTGCATCAAGCCATCCTCACTGCTGTCCAACATCAACTACACAAACTGGTCATAATCACTGATTCAGATTATGTACAGAACGGGTTCGTGGAGCACCTGGTTAATTGGAAAACCAGAGGCATGCTATGTGCTAACAATAAACCACTAAAACATGGAAAACTACTACAGAATCTTGATGATCTGGTCACCTCTAGCGGGATGACCATCTATTGGAAAAATATCAAGGGTCATTCTAAAGTAGAGGGACCAGACAAAACTGGAAATGACCTAGCTGATCAGCTGGCCAAAACGGAGCCATCCAAGGGGATCTACTTGAGATTGAGTCCCTGTTGGGGGAAATCCAGGTCACTGCTATGACTAGGTCCCAGACAAATGCTCACAATGAACTCTCAACTGCCCAGTGAAGTAAGGAGACCCCAGATACTGATTTGTTTATGGCTCAAAAAGGGGATCCAATATTTGGTAAGTTTTATCAACACATTGAGGACTTTCCCCTGACAGATGCCGATTGCATTGGGAAAGAGGACCTCAGAGTGTTGATGAAATGTCAAAAAATTTTCCGAATCCAAAACGGTTTGTTGGTGAGGGATCCATATCTGGCCATGACCAGTGGGTAGTCCCTACCTCATTCCGAAGCCTCATGCTAAGTAAAGCCCATGATGGGGCCACAGCCGGTCATCAGGGGTTTCATACAACATTAGAAATCTTGCAAGAGGTTGCATACTGGCCACACGTGGGGCAGGACCTCGACCAATACTTGAAGGGGTGTCTTGTGTGTGCACAATTTCAGCCAACATCACTCACACACTGTGCTCCCCTCCAAAAGAGGGGGATGACACTGCCTTGGTCGATTTGCAAGCCGATTTCATCGGGCCCGTGATTCGCTCCTCTAGGGGGAACAAGTACATGTTAACCGTAACATGCTTGTGTACTAAATGGGTGGAATGTCTCCCAGTCCCAAATTGCAAGGCAGAAAAAGCGGCTGCCCTGATGATGGATCATATCTTCTCGCGTTTTGGACTACCTCAAAGGATTCAGTCAGAACAAGGTAGTCACTTCACTAGCAAAGTGATGACAAAGATGTGGGAGATACTTGGGTTAAAAAGGAAACTACACATTGCCTAGCGGTTGTCCTCTAGTGGTGGAGTAGAGAGGTACAATAAAAGTATTGTGAGCATATTAAAAAAATTTGTGGCAGACTCTGGCCAAGTTGAGACATTCGATTACCCCTTGTCCTGATGGCCATTAGATCTACCCCTTCCTCTGCAACTGAAATGTCTCCATTTGAGCTAATGACTGGACGAAGGATGGTGCAACCCAAGAATCTGCTCTACCAAACCCAAGAGCAGACCTTGATAAATGCCTCCACAACTCATGAGTCTGTTGAAAATCTGAGAAAAAACCCTCAACATGTATTTTCATATGCTCAGCGGAATCTAGAGAGATCTTCAGACAGTATGAAGACCCACTATGACCTTAAGACAACTTAAAAGGAATATCAAGTAGGAGACAGGGTCTACTTGTACAATTTCCAAAGGAACCAAGCCAAACAGTGCAAATTCCTCCCAAATTGGCAGGGTCCTTTTGAAATTGTGGACAGAATCTAACCAGTTGCCTACAGAATCCGCATCCCTAAGGTCAATTCGACAGAGGGGGAAGACAAGCAGGTTGACATAAACCATCTAAAGAGTTGCCATCCCAGGCATACTTTGCAGCAACTAGAGGAGCTGACCAGAAACCCAGAAGGTGAAAATACAGAGACATAAAAATAATTATTAAAGGTTCATTGAGTACCTACAAGGAAAGAGAGTTAAGACCATTATCAAATATAGGCGGGGAATATTGTAAATGGTATTCAATTCATGCATGTGCCCCACTAGACCAGTCAGGGAACATTAGTGGGGAAATTTCCATAACCGTGCTATGTTCTTTTTTCTAGCACTGGAACTAAGAACCACATAATCAACAAGGAGGACTCCACGGGGACCAGAAAAAAGAACCAATAGCCCGGAGTGTCGCTCCACACTTCCAATCATAACCAGCAAGGAGTGCGTGTCGCATCCATCGCTGATGGAAGAAACAAACGGATTTCTTCACATGGATTGAAAGAAAAATCATCCCACTTGCCCAACTCCTCCACGACTGGACATCATGCTGGAGTTGGGGGGGGGTGTGGAATATTTTAATCCACACCAATGCGCCACACTGCACCCCTTTGCCAATGGGGAAAGAAAACTGGCAAAAATGCAGGCGATAACCCCCGTGCGCACTAAATCTACAAAACTGTGCATGGTTCACAAACCACAAAAGAGCTGCACATCGTGCCACACACACAGGCAAAGTTGGTGTAACAACAGAAATTACTGCTGTCAATGCCACTGAGGTGGGCTAAAATCCGAAAATGCCCTCAAATACACTTTCCTTATCAATGGACACCTTCAAAGTGCTGTTTTGGCGCTAAATTCAGTCATTTTCCCCAGTGAATTATTGAAAGGAAAGTGTTCTGAAATCATGGATTCTTCAGGCAGTCAGAGGAATCCAGGCCTCCCTGCCTTACAGCTGCAGCAGAAAATTAGCTGTCAAACCCATTTAAAACGTGTTTCTGTTTCCTGATTAAAATGGCAAATTCACCTATTTAAAGCATGTTTGTGACGGGCTAATTCTTTGAAAATGTCCAAATCCCTTATAAACTGCGCTTGTATTTTATAAGTGAACTGAAAAGACTTTAATGTATATTAACCCAGTCCGGAGAGAATCAACTATTTAATTCTGATCTGACAGCCCAACCTGGGAAGATTCACATTTCAGCTTGACACTCAGTTGCTACAGGAAGGCTTAAGTGATGCTAATGGTTCCTGCATAATGAAACAAAGAAAGCCTCAGACATTTGTCTCCTGGCCGACCCAAGGACAAAGGAAGGCTTGGACACCCAACCTCCAAAAGGAGGGGCATGATGTGGAGGAGGTTTCTCAGTGAACTTCAAAGGACTGGCCATTTGCTCACTTGGGAAGTAAGAAAAAAAACCTGGCTTGGATTTTGGATGAAAATTACTTATTTTTGCCGAAGAACTTTATGACATTTAACGTGCCAACCAAAATAAGTAGACAAGTGAAAAATACAAACTTATAAATCTGAATTCACGCTAGACAGTTGAAGATTTGGTAGGAGTTCTTACTACATAAGAAACCAAAGATACACCAAAGCACTGATTGTGGCAAAACTATTAATGTTGCAAGCTTAAAATTGTATGGACATGATCCACTGATCAGTGGCCAGAGATGTGTCGAATTAGAAATGATTAATCCTAACTGTTATGGGTAAAATTGATAAAAATCTGTAGAATGAGAAAGATAGCTCGCACAAAGATGGGGATTGAATGTGGATGTAGACAATCAAATATGAAATATATGTGTCCAATTCTATTAGGATACATAATGTTAGAAATGTACATGTGTGCAAGAGTATTGTTTTGTAAAAAAAAGTTGGGAGTTCCTAAATCCTTTCATAATGAGGACAGCTCTATTCAGACTGCCAACCAGAACAAAGCACATGCCTGTAGCCATTCAAAGACATTGGGTGTGTTTTTGGAAGTTCTGCCCATGCCATAAACTTTGTAATGTATAAATATAGGAGTTTCACTACACATAGATACACACTGCTTCCAGAACAGACTGCTGCCAGAACCCATCCAGATTTCAGCGCAGCACCTTAGTCCAGAACTCTTTGAAGATTCAGATTTCTTTGCAGAATCCAGACTTTAGCATTGCAGAACTCTTGTCAGCTTGCCCCAATCGCAAACATACAGAACATGAAAGAATAATTTGGATTCAGCTTGGCTTGCTACAATTAAAGCTTTCCCGCTGAAACTTAAATCCTGCTATCTACCGTGTCCAGTAACCAGAAGCAGCCCTTCCAAATCCAGTCTGAGGTGCAGTTCAAAATTGACCAGAACTGTGCCGCTGATCCAAATCCCTCCAGAGGTGCCCTGCTGCTGGTAGACCTGATCCACCCAATGACCAGAGCTGACGGTCCAATTTAATTATTAAGGTCTGTAAGTATAACAGGAAGAACAGTAACCCATAGCCTATCTGTATTGTATTATCCCAATCTCAACCCATCCCATCTTTAATTCAGAACCCTAGTATTGTTAGAATCCTTCTTGCGCTGATTTTTGTCTCATCTGTGTAAAAAACCATAACTTCCTAGTGATTTTGAAGTAACTAAAGTAAATCCCAGAAGAAATTGAGGATCCATCACATGAATGGTTGCGCTGGCCATGCAGCCGTGAAGATTCATGTGTGGTCTCTTCTTTTTCATAGTCCTTTATATAGTATAAGAAAACGAATCTGTCATTTTTAAAACCGAATTTCTGTTTCCATTTTCGCTCCTATTTTGCAAAAACACCTCTCACTAAAACCTCTATAACTTCTTCAGTTCTAAAGATAGAAAGGACATTTCAACTCTCACTGATACCTAGGACCCTTAGCTACATCCACAACCAAATTGCGGAACAGTGTATTTGACCTGTTTTTCTCCAATATTGCATAGTAAAAGTTTGCCGCGAATTTGCAAAGTTCAAAGGTTTACATGTATCTTTTGCCCATTTCAACGTGCTTCTTCCATTCCATCCTGATCTGAAGTGTGTACTGTTGTTTATATTATACCTCATATGTGTTAGGACCTGTTAAGTGTAGCTTTCTTTTGAAATTCTATCCATTTAAGCATTTTTTCACCCTTTTGCAGTATTTTACAAAAACCTTTTTTACCTGTCAGCTTAAAAGTGTAATTTGCCCAAAACTTTTTTTGTTCTCTTGTTTGGGGAGGGAAGATTGCCTATAAACTCTAGAACTTGTCTTTCATTCCTGAATACCTGCTGGTTACTCACATTGGTGTATGATTGCTCATTTGTATTTAAACAAAACTTTGCAGGGGGAATTCTGAACCTAAACGCTATCTGTGCACAAAACAAAAGTGTTCTTTTTCCTGTGTTTTCTACTCTGCATCATTATAAGTGAACTCAATTGCTTGTCTTAGTTTCTGAATTGTATTGTCATCCTTTGGGTGATTGCTGCCATATATATATATATATATATATATATATATATATATATATATATATATATATATATATATATATATATATATATAAAACTTATGTGTGATTTGAATATTAAATAAATAAATACATCTTTACCTTTACAAACTAGCCTGATTTCTGGTTCAGTGTAACAAGTAAGTAAGTAAGGCTTCCATTGCGTGCTACATGCTAGGCGAGACCTGTGTGTGTGCCTGATTGAAATCCCTTACATTATACCCTCCTCCATCCAACATCCTCAGGTTCAACATATTATGATCACTTCTCAGGGTGGATCTAACCTCCATCCCTAAACTGAAAACAAGAAGATCTCTAGACAGAATTATGTAATCAATAACTGATTCTCCCTGGTTTCCCACCCAGGTATAGGCTGGAGATAAGTCTCCATTTGAATTACCGTTACACACAACCAGATCCCAGTCATTGAAAAACCCAAACCATTTATTGCTGTTCACTCCCACCGGACCAATCCCATTCCTCCAATGTATTTTGTCTAAAGAACACAAGTTAAGATCTTCCGCAATTAAAATGCTCATACCCTCACCCAGACCGACCACATCAGACAAAGGCCCTCATTACGATACTGGCGCTAAACCATGGCGCTATTAGCACCATGGTTGGTGCCGGTATCGTAACAAGTCCGCCAATGGTCAATGGGGAATTACCACCCCATTCCAAGGTTGGCGGGCGGTAATTCCCCATTGAACATTGGCCCTTCCCCATTCCCATTTTTGCCCCATAAGGCTCAATGGGACTGGGGAAGACACTAAGTACGGTACCGCAAATTGCGGTACCGTACTTAGCACCAAGGTCCCTTTACGGCTCCCTACTTTAACGGCTGGTCTAGACCAGCCGTTCAGGTCGGGTCCCGCAAAGGGACCTCGTAGTAAGGCGCTAATGGGTTAACAGCGCCGCAGCCTTTTACGGCGCCGTTAAGCCATTAGCGCCATGGTCGTAATTAGGCCCAAAATCTTACATATTTTCTTCATAAACTCATTCAAAAGAAAACAAGAGGGGTTATGGTACAGATTAAGCACCACTATACACCTTTTACAGTGGTTAACAAAGAGCACAATTTTTGTGGCTAATATTCCATAATAGGAATTTTCTATTTTTACTACTTTATTTTGGAATTAGGAGCGGCAGTTATTAAACTGCCTGATGGTTGACCCCCTTTAGAATTTGTCGCAGGTTGACTCAAGATGGTAAAACCAACCAACCTCAATTCTGTGAGCAACCATGTTTCCTGTAGCAAAATCAGGTCAAATTAGCCAAAAATCTCGTTCTCATTTCCGCCTCAATAAAGCTTTTATAACCGATCGTGTTCCAACACAAAACATCCAAACCGCTATTCACTAAAGGAACACATTATTCTGAATGACCTGGGTCAGAATCTCTGGCAACAAAATCCGAAACGTACTCCTACTTTTCACCCCTTTTTCAGTTGCCTTTGTATGCACCACACCTGATTCTCGCTCCTGATTTCTTTTTCCACTGTCACCAAGGTTTAATCCTGGTGTCCTGTTTTCCTACTGTGTCTTTATTTTGGGATTCATGGTTGAAATTTGAAACCCTTTCTGTAAGAATACTCGTCCAGCAGACAGGAGGGTGTTTACCTCTAAACGTAACTGAAGCCCTATTTCCACTATATTTGTGATGTTAAATGAATGTAGTCAATGTCATAAGTTGAAAAGAGGTATAGCTCTGGAACCTCTTTCACCAGCTTCAAGATTGCTTGTCTATTTAGGATTCGTTGTTCACCGGCGTGGGACAGCCGTTCTATATAAATGTGAGGGCATTTGAAAAAGGAGTTCGAGAAGTCTTCTTTACCAACTGCAACTTCCTCTCTGTGAGGCTTTTCCCTGCCACCTGTGTTTACCATAGCATTTGAGGAAGGACCCTGCTCCGGAATCCTAGCCATCAGAGCATTGCAAGGGTATGATGAATTTACCTGAGCTTCTGCTTGGGTGTTGACAGGTAAAAAGCTCAGTATTTTCCGGGTTACAGGTGCAGGGCAATTCTTTGGTTTATTTTTCCCTATTAGGAAGATCAGAGGCCAACATTCCACTGGTCATTTTGGCTTCTCAGCAGGAATACCATCAGGTTGAACCTGCAGTGGGAACAATTGACCCCAGTCAACCTGAGTCTGTACATTAACTCTGGACCTAATTTCTGGATATTGAGGACCAACCAACCTCTTATTACCCAAAGTTGAATTAGGTTCACTGTCAACATTGGGGGGGGGACAAATGTTAATCGCTCTCACACTCTATCAGTTGAGCTCAAAAGTAATCACATTTTGCCAGGTCTGGACAAGTGACTAGGAGTCACTTGTCCAGACTTGGCAAAATGTGAAAACTTTTTTATGTTTTCATCCATGACTCTTAATGTCTCATGTAGCCCATCGCCATTGGAGTTAGCCTGTGCTCCCATTCAATCAAAGGTTAGATGTTTGGTCAATATTGAAGCCGGATCACCAACAAAGTTGACCCCAGCCTCATCAGGGGTTTAATTTTGCTCAGGTCAATAGTGAGGGACTGTCACCCCTCACAAGTATCCATTTCTCTGTCTGCAAAAGGGGGGGCTTCTAAGATACTTCTATCTGAAACTCCCAATGGGAAATCCAAGAGTTCTTGTCTCCACAAGCTTCTAGCCATTATAGACCTACCTCCTAGCTTTATAAAAAAGTCTTTCATCTTCCTCTGTGATTTACTTCCAGGTGCAGTTGTTTCAACTAAAGTCCCTAACAGGGTGGCAGGACAGACGTTATGGGTTTTGTGTGCTAGCGCTATCATTTACGTTATATATGTGAGCTTTGAAGTATTTATATCTGGCAAAGCCTGAAGGGCCATAGGGCCCACTTCTACTGCTGAAGCTAAAACTGCAATAAGAATCTTAAAATTCTGGTTGTGGCCACATTCACAACTCCTTTAGGGGGTTGACACTGAGCTAGGTAAACATGTTCTGTTGTTCACGGTATTATGGTAAGTAATCTTACTTCCAGCTACTTGTTCTGTATCCTTTTTTTTGCTGCATATGTTGTTGTTTTACTGAAAAGGAAAAGACTATCTCCTGCTTCGTTTGATCCTTTCGAGTCTATATTGGACTCGGCACAGCAACCTCAAGAGCAATCTCAGGGGCCACACTCTCTCTCCCAGCCCATTGAGCTAAGATCGAGGAGGCAGTCCCCTACTGCCACGGCCCCAGCAGAACCATTTGAGTCTGGACCCTTTTATGACAAGGCAGCATCCAAATGGCCCACATCCAGTTTGTTCACTTGTGAGGCGGCCTCAACATCAGCAGTATCTCGCACCACTTCCTTGTCGAGGACCTGCTCCAAGAAAATCTCCTGGGTTTCAACTGATGCATCTGGTGGCTCTTCTCCTACTATACTTGTTTTAAATTGGGTTGTAATCAGACAATGGCCCTCATTACGACCCAGGCGTTGGACCATGGTGCTAATAGCACCATGGTCCATGCCGGTAACTTACCGTCTCTGCCATGGCGGAATGGGGAATTACCGCCCCATTCCAAGGTTGGCAGGGTGGTAATTCCCCATGCCACCATGGCCCTTCCCCATTCCCATTTTTGCCCCATAGGGCTCAATGGGAATGGGGAAGGCGCTAAGTACGGTGCCGCAAATTGCGGCACCATACTTAGCACCAAGGTCCCTTTGCGGGTTGGTTTTTTAACGCCTGCTAAAAGCAGGCTTTAAAGTGCCACCCGCAAAGGGACCTCGTAATCAGGCGTTAAGGGTTTAACGGCGCCGCCAGCTTTTACGGCGCTGTTAACCCCTTAACGGCTGGGTTGTAATGAGGTCCAAGGTTGCAGTTCCATCATGTTCGAGAGTCTTTATGCTTCTGATTCAAAGCCTCGGTAAGAGACACTTTTTTAAATTTTGTAATTCTTTCTTATTTTGATGTTTTCCCAGCGCTTTTGCCATGGCATCAAGCACATACTTTAATTTTCATGTTTCAGTAGCATTTATCAAGAGAGAGTCTCGTATATTCTAACAGAGGTTGACAAAAGAACTTATCACCAGATTTAGTGCAGATATCATAGGAGTAGTTAATTTTATGTTTTCATCCATGACTCTTGGGGGCCGATTCATGGAACAAACGTGCGCCGAAAATCAATGCGCAAGCAGGCGCAAGCACGAAAAAACAGGAGCACGTGCACACGTGCGATTCATGGAAGTCCCTGTGAGTGTTCTCCTCGGGATGTGCGCCAAACCCGTGCATGGCGCACACGTCACTGAAACATCCCGAACGGTGTGCGCGACGCGCACAGTGAAAGAGCACAACCTCGGCGCACACACCAAAAAGCGGGCAGAACACGGGGCGTAACGCGCGGAATGGGGAACAACGCGCGAAAACAAGGGCGTAACTGGGATGTACTGCTGGGAAGCAGACGGAACGCCCACACGCACGCGAACCACACGTATTCATGGAATCGAATAGGGCAAAGACACGCACAGGCCTAAACACGTCCGCCACGCGAAGGCAGGCGGTAGTGTCCCTGCGCATCACAAAAGCGCCAATATACAGCAATGATGAATGTCCCATACTGCTATTGTACCTGGGGTTCGCGTGAAGTTTTTCTCCCGATCGGGCCTGGGGGAGCGGGCTGCGTGTATTGGGGTTCGCGTGAAGTTTTTCACGCAATCGGGGCTGGGGGAGCGGGCTACGTGTATTACGGGGGTTCGCGTGAAGTTTTTCACGCGATTGGGGCTGGGGGAGCAGGCTATGTATATTACGGGGGTTCGCGTGAAGTTTTTCACGTGATCGGGGCTGGGGGAGCAGGCTACGTGTATTACGGGGGTTCGCGTGAAGTTTTTCATGCGATCGGGCCTGGGGGAGCGGGCTATGTGTATTACGGGGGTTCGCGTGAAGTTTTTCACGCGTTCGGGGCTGGGGGAGCGGGCTACGTGCATTACGGGGGTTCGCGTGAAGATTTTCACGCGATCGGGCCTGGGGGAGCGGGCTACGTGTATTACAGGGGTTCGCGTGAAGTTTTTCACGCGATTGGGGCTGGGGGAGCGGGCTACGTGTATTACAGGGGTTCCACTCACCGTCTGCCTTGCGTGTAGAAGAATGCGTAACCAACACCCGCTGTGAAGTAATAGCGTGTGAACCCCAACGGCTGGAAAACACACGCACCGCACCCCACGATAGCACGTACAGAGCAATGTAAAGGCATGTGGGATCTACAAGCCCTGCCAGGGAAACTCCCTTGCGCGAAACGTCACAGACGCGCTTACTCACTAAGGGCCTTTAATCCAATGAAATCGCATATGCGTGCTGACGCGCTTATGCGCTAAGGGCCTTTGGTCCAATGAAATCGCATATGCGTGCTGACGCGCTTACGCGCTAAGGGACTTTCCTCGATTTACACGCAGACGTGCAAGATTTTCACGTGCCAAACCACTCCGTATCAAGCTGGCCATGCGTAAGCACACGGAAGACCACGCTGCTGCCCAAAAGGCCGAATTACTGCCCCCCCAGAGCCCCGAGCAGCCTCCCACGAGCCATCTGCTGCTGCCTGCCTGCCTGCCTGCCTGCCTGCCTGCCTGCTGCCACCGTGCCCTGCCATTTGGTGTCTGCACATCAGCCATCTGCAGGGGTCCATTTGCTGTGTCCCCCCCTGCTGGAACAGAAGACTCCCGACTGGGATACCATCGCTCCACAGCCCAGCCCCAGGACCCAGTCACCCACCCACTCCTGCCTCTGGGGTTGCCATGTCAGGCACTGCAACATCTGGCACCACTGGCAACCCCCGGCCAGAGAGGCAGAGGGGCACCAGCTTCACTGCCACCAAAGTTGGTGTCCTGGTGGAGCAAGTCCTGGGGCAGTATGATGCCCTCTTCGGAAGTAAGCATGCCAACAAGGAAGGACGGACTCGGATCTGGACGGACATAGTGACTGCCATCAACGCGGAGGGGGTGGCAGTCCGCGACTACCAACATGTCAAGAAGCGCTGGGATGACTACAGGTCCAGGACCCTCTTGAAGGCCCGGTGCCTCGTGGAGGGGGGCCGGGGCCGCATGAGTACCATCCAGATGAGGGTCCTGGAATGCGTAGGCCCAGCGCTCCACGCCCAGAGCCCAGATCCTTGAGAGGCAGACCCGTCTGGAGTTGAGCGGTAAGTGGCCAAGCATTGCTGTGTGAGACAGGGCATGTCGCAGTGTGCTGGTTGTCTGATACTTGCCTGTATGTGTGACATAGGCCATGTATGCATGTGTGTGTGCAGGGACGTCATGCATGTGAGACCAGTAATGTGTGAACCACACGGTTGGTGCATGTGTTCAAATGCAACATGGGTTGCCCTATGCGGAATGGCCACATGAAAGCATGCCAGTCTCTGTTCCTGGACATGGGTGGGGGTGAGGGATGGGTGCTGATGCCATGTACATGTATGCTGTCCATGTCTGTGTGCCTGACCTGCGTGTCTGTGACTTGTGAATGCCAGGGATGCATGACACATGTCTGTCGCAATGTTCAGGTTCACTGATGCAGCCTAGTCATCCTTGTATCCACTGTGTCTGTGGTGTACGAGGCCAGATGGATGAAACTAGGGTGAAGTGTGTCCATGTGATAGGCATGGCCCATGATGCATGTGAGTTCCAAAACAACATTGTATGTTTCAAGAATCCCTTGGACATGTATGCTAATGTCCATAGCATGCACCATGCCTGTTACCGCATGTGTTTTACCTGCACTGAGCCATGTGTTGTGGAGGGACATGATGGAAGTGATCTTTGACAGTGCCACTCATCTGCTATTGCTTCCTGTCTAGGGGACCATTGTACAGTACCCTGATGCTTGTGTTCTATGTCTCCCTCTACACAGCGCCACATGAAGAAGAGGGCGGAGACGGCTCTGTGGAGCAAAGCAGCGGGGATGCCCCCACGGCTGCAGCGGAAGGGGTGGGTGAGCCCCCACAGGGGCTTGCAACGGCGGAAGACGGGGTGGAGCCATCCAGGTTGGTGGTCTCCACAGAGGAGGAGGAGGCCGCTACTGAGCCGCACATGGGGCCTGGTGGGGGCATCCCTGCTAGTGCAAGTGTTGCAGTCCAGGGGCAGGGGCAGGAGGCAGCACATGTCGCCATGGAGGGGCCTGTGCATGTCACTGTCCCTGACACTGTGACTGCACCACCATGCACCAGCAGGGATGCCCCATCCCAGGCCCGTCCGCAGGTAGGGGGGATGTCCATGTCATATGACTCCCCTCCACCTGCGGAGGAGGGGACCCCTGGCAGTATGGAGAAGGTCCTGATTGGTGTCGCGTTGCGCACAGGTGCAATTTGTGATGAGGTGCGTGCTTCCCGGGAGGAGCATGCATGTCATCACGGAGAGCACCGTGCCGACGTGGCCCAGTTGGGATCGGCCATGGTCGGGGGTTTCCTACATGTGTCGGCCAATCTGGCCACCCTATCCTCCTCTGTGTAGACTATGCACCAGTCGTTCTCCATGCCGTCTTCCGGCCAAGATGCCACCAGGGCCCCCTGTGGACCTGCCCCGACCAATTCAGCCGGCTCGGTGGGAATCCCATCCCTGCCACAGTCGGGAGTCAGAGGTCCAGCAGGGGTGGACACACCAGCAACTGGACCCCAGCAGATGGAGGATGTGATGGCATCATCGGGCAGGGCACGTGCACGACGGCGTCGGTGGATTCCACCAGCCTGGATGCCGTCGTGCTGGCACAGGCAGTTGCGTCGGAGGCAGCGGCAGGCTCGACGTGGGAGGCATCATGGCTCGGGGCCATCAACATCAGGGGTGCAGGCATCGTCCGGAGGGCAGGAGAACCCTGGAATGGGAGTGGCTTCCGTGTGGGAGCGGTTGGGCCAGCAGATAGGTGCGGAGCGGCAGCGGGCAGAGGAGGAACGGCTCACAATGGTCAGGGCGGAGAACTCCATGCGGAGGGCGCTGAGGCGGGCTGAGTGCCTCGAGGGTCTACGCAGGGAGTTGGAGCTGGACACTGCTTTATCCCTGCAAGACCTCGGGGCCAAGGAACATGCCCGATTCCAAGCCATTGAACAGGAGTTCGATGATGCCCTGGCCCATGACAACATCCAGTGAGCCGTTGAAATAGCCCGCTGCCCTTGTAAATAGTTATGTAGTTAGTGTTAGGTTTCCTTTGTTTTTGCATTTTCTTTGGACCTTTTGGACAATGGGCCACATTTTTGTATAGAGTTTTTTTATTAGGTAGTGTTGTTAGATAGGTTTCATTTCATTTGTTGGGATCATGGACCCTGGCTTGTTCACCTGTACATAGTTCACTGTTGGATTTTCTTTTCATTTTACAATTTACCCATGGAGCAATGGCTTTCAATTATAATTTCCCATTGGATTTTCTTTTGTGGACTGTGACTTTGGACACCATTCCTTTGGATTATGATTTTTGGTTTTGCATTTTTTCACCGACATGCTTCTTTTTACTTTTTTTACATTCCCATTTCTGTTAGTTTATTTTGATTCAATTCATGTTTCCTTTAATACATATTTTTTGATCGATCTTCAATGTGTAGTATCATCTCATTGGTTTCATGCATATCATGATATGGGTTTTGAGATTCACTGACACCCATTGGGTGTATGTGAGGGACATGTGTTCGTTTCCAAACTTGCAATTGGTGTTCTATCATGTTATTGCCATTTCTAAGTGGGTGGATGCAATACTCGGGTGGGTGTTTTGCATTTGGAAGCTGACCATAGGGACCGGGGATCTAGATTGTGATGACATGTTGGCTGGGGAACATGAGTTGGACATGAGTGGGGGCCTGCTGGCAGGTGCCCCACAGTGCTGGGGGGTGGGGGTGCAGGGGAACATGAGTTGGACATGACTGGGGGCCTGCTGGCAGGTGCCCCACAGTGCTGGGGTGTGGGGGTGCAGGGGAACATGAGTTGGACATGAGTGGGGGCCTGCTGGCAGGTGCCCCACAGTGCTGGGGGGTGGGGGTGCTTGGAGACATGTGGGGGGGCCTGGTGGAGGGTGCCCCGCACTGCTGGGAGGTGGGGGTGCAGGGAGACAGGAGTGGGGGCCTGGTGGAGGGGGCCCCTGACTGCTGGGGGTGCAGGGAGACAGGAGTGGGGGCCTGGTGGAGGGTGCCCCTGACTGCTGGGGGGTGGGGGTTCTGGGAGACATGCATTGTTGATCAGTAGTGCAGGGTGACATGTGGCTTGGCTGGGGGGCATGCCCATGGTGGATGGGCTGCCTGCGGGACATGAGCAGGGGTGCAGGGTAGTCCCCCGTGGTGTGGGCTGCCTGCAGGGGCCGTGGAGGTTGTAGAGCGAACACCTGGGAGGACCCACATGGCCAATTCACATGTAGTACTCCCCAGAACCCCTGAAATACACGTACCCTGCTGATATTGCGTGTGGAACTTCCCGCGAACCCCTGAAATACACGTACCCTGCTGAAATCGCATGCAGTACTTCCCGCACACCCCTGGAATACATGTACCCTGATGAAATTGCGTGTGGAACTTCCCGCGCACCCCTGGAGTAAACGTACCCTGCTGAATTTGCGTGTGGAACTTCCCGCGCACCCCTGAAATACACGTACCCTGCTGAAATCGCGTGTGGAACTTCCCGCGCACCCCTGAAATACACGTACCCTGCTGAAATCGCTTGTGGAACTTCCCACGCACACCTGAAATACACGTACCCTACTGAAATCGCGTGTGGAACTTCCCGCGCACCCCTGAAGTACATGTACCCTGCTGAAATCGTGTGTGGAACTTCCTGCGCACCCCTGAAATACACGTACCCTGCTGAAATGACGTGAGGTGCTTCCCGCGCACCCCAGTGATACACGTAGCCCGCTTGCCGTGCTGGTACAGGGTTAGCGCAGCCCTTTGCGCTGGATTGGGGATTTTGACGGCTTTTCCCTGCACGAGAGGCGTTCTTGGGGGCGTAACTGGCGCTGCTGCAGGGTCGCTGCGCCACTGTGCGCCACGGCTGGTTTTGGTAGCTGGAATCCATGAATACGCTGTGCGCGGAAATGGGCTTTGGCGCACGCGGCTGGCGCAGGGATTCGCATGCGCACTCTGTGCGCCAGCCGCATGCCCCACTTGTGCGCTAAATTCTATGAATTACCCCCTTGATGTCTCATGTAGCCCGTCACCATTGGAGTTAGCCTGTGCTTCCATTCAATGAAAGGTTAGATGTTTGGTCAATATTGAAGCCGGGTCACCAACAAAGTTGACCCCAGCCTCATCAGGGGTTTAATTTTGCTCAGGTCAATAGTGAGGGACTGTCGCCCCTCACAAGTATCCATTTCTCTGTCTGCAAAAGGGGGGTCTTCTAAGATACTTCCATCTGAAACTCCCAATGGGAAATCCAAGAGTTCTTGTATCCACAAGCTCCTAGCCGTTATAGACCTACCTCCTAGCTTTATAAAAAAGTCTTTCATCTTCCTCTGTGATTTACTTCCAGGTGCAGTTGTTTCAACTAAAGTCCCTAACAGGGTGGCAGGACAGACGTTAAGGGTTTTGCGTGCTAGCACTATCATTTACGTTGTATATGTGAGCTTTGAAGTATTTATATCTGGCAAAGCCTGAAGGGCCATAGCGCCTACTTCTACTGCTGAAGCTAAAACTGCAACCAGAATCTTAAAATTCTGTTTGTGGCCACATGCACAACTCCTTTAGGGAGTTGACACTGAGCTAGGTAAACATGTTCTGTTGTTCCCGTTATTATGGTAAGTAATCTTACTTCCAGCTACTTGTTCCGTATCCTTTTTTTTGCTGCATATGTTGTTGTTTTACTAAAAAGGAAAAGACTATCTCCTGCTTCGTTTGATCCTTTTGAGTCTATCTTGGACTCGGCACAGCAACCTCAAGAGCAATCTCAGGGGCCACACTCTCTCCCCCAGCCCCTTGAGCTAAGATCGAGGAGGCAGTCAGTGAAGGGGCCAAGGCTAGGATCTTAGAATCTAAAAGCATAGCCTGATTACTCAGAAAGTTGTCAGTGCTTTTTGAGGAACCCTTCAAACTTGTCGTTTGATTGTTGTTCTCTGTAGCGTCCATGGTTTCGAGGCAGCGTGCTGGCAAATCTTTCAATCATTTTACGCAGCAGTCCCACTGTTTACCACTTAACAAATGTTACATTCGACAGTGGCTTCACACTCCATTAAAGCAGAGGTTCAAGAATCAAAAAATCAAGTAAGGTAAAATTCCCACAACGCGAAAGTCTGATGGCGCGATAAGGGGTCAAAGGTGCAGGCCAGCACCAACAGTCGCCCTCGTGCTGCCTCCACCGAAGGCAAGGTGGACTCCAGATTCTAGTAGGTCTTTCAGTTAGGAGATTAGTGTGCATGCTCCCAATACCAGCAGAACGATTAGCCACCAAATGCAATATGGAACTGAAGTGAATAAAGTGGCCAAACTCTGCACTCTCCTGCGGATCCCTCTCCCCTTCCCCAGACACAAGCACAGCCCTGCCAAAACCACATTAATTCCAGCGTCCCATCCAATTTTTACTGCAGGGTGCAATTGACTCACTACACTGTACGGAATGTTGCGGGTCTGTTAATTGATCGCAAATCTTAAAGCTTTAAGCTTAGTGCGTTAATAACAGGATAATGCTTAGAGAGTGACAGGGAGAGGGGTGTCCACAAACCATAAGCTGTTACCTGATCAGTGCGTGGGAAGCAAAACTCATTCACAGGCTCCTTCAGACTTCCGGTTCACAGGTGAATGGTGCTGCAGGTCTGGCGGGCTGGAGAGATGGTGGGCAGCACAATGTACTAGCTACGATCGGTGACCCCGCGACCCAGTGTCTCCATTGCTTCTCGCTTCTGCCTCACCTCTGCTCACCACTTCGGAGTAGCTAGGGGAAAGGACTTCAAAGCATCGTAGAGCATGTTGTGTCTGTCAAGCCACACACAGAGTAGCCGCTTCCGAGAAACCACATCTGTGTAATGGTAATCTTGAGCTTTTGGCATGGAGGTGGTGAAAGGGGAATCTGATCGGCAGATTGCTCTTTCGGAGATTAAATTACCTGCATCATTTTATTCATTTAATACAAATAAAACAAGCCAGGCCTTCCCAGACACTTTAACCTCATCCCCATGAACACCAGACTCAACCCCTTACTTCTACTTTTCAGGAAGGAGCTCAAGACTCTCCTCTTCAAAGAATGGCTACCCACTAATACCTTGCTCCATACACCCCCTACTGCCCACCAAACATGAGCTTGGGTGAATTACACTTCCTGTTTACTTCCCTGGTTGCTTGTAAACTCCTTGCTGCCAATTTGCCCACCCTCCTCCTCCCTCAATGCTACAGCCTTAGTCTCTTGTATCTCTGCCTCCCTCACCGTGTCCATCCCCCTATGCTTTGTAAAGCTCTCCATTTCTTCCTGAAGTTTGGTTAGCGTATAATAATAATAATAATAATAATAATAATAATAATAATAATAATAATAATAATAATAATAAACATGTATATATATGAGACCCCAAACACAAAAATGGCTACAAAGAGGCAATATGGAATAAGAAAAAAGACACAGCTCTAAGAAAACTAACAGTAAGGCACAGTATGGGATCAACAGAAACAATAGATATTGGTTTTGCTCGTTGATTGATTAACTTACCAAAATGTATTATAATTCTGGTGCATGGGGATAAGTAAGGTCATCTAGCCAAGACCCACATAGGGCAATACAAACAATAATATTAACAATGAGAAAACTCGTTTTTAGTCCCCAGGACTATAAACAAGAATAACCTCTTCACTGATGTTTTCCAAATAATCATTTTTAATTAATCAATTTTCTTCAATTATGTGTTCTACCAATTTTGAATTCAAATCTGTCAGTTCAGAATTCTCAGTTCTCCTTATACAGACATCTAATTTAATTGGAACATTATTGTAATCAATTCATACAACAATTCATACAACAACAATGTTAGAAATAACCTTCAAACAATTCTCAAATGATGCTGTGTGGTACAATATTGTTTTTGCTTTTAGGATTGAGGCACCATGTTCCCAATGCGTTTCGGATTCGGCATCCTTTCTCAAGATTGAATCCTATGTGCTGCCATAGAATAATATATACGAATATGTAATGAGTATCTGTTATTTCCCTACAAAGGTTCTCTATAAATGCTAATGATTGGTTACTAACCTTATGAGCGTTTCCTTTGTTTTATGTTTTAAATTATGTTGTATGGTCACTGCTTGTGCTCTTAATGTACTAATAATAATAATAATATGTTATTGCACATAGTTCATATATAGTTCATAAGAGAACGTTTACAAATATGCTACAAAAGAACAAATACATACAAATCATAGAAAAAACGAGTTTCAAACACATTCAGAAAGAACAGTCAATTGTACAATAAAATGGTACAATAAAACCTTTCACACTCACCAATTAATCAAGGGTGGATGAATACTGGTATGAAAATCAATCAAACATTTCATTGTTATTTCCAAACTCTCCTAAAAGTCAAGATAAGATCATATTAATAAGATACACTGCTAGAAAGCCAGCAATCGAACCAAGAAAAGAACAAAGTACAATTGTGCAACTATGCATGTAGGCTAATATGAAGAAGGAGATGAGGACGACTAACATCAATAGTTCCTGTCCAGGTCTTCATAAATTACAGTAAAAACCTGCCCTCAATACACCCAGAGGCAATATCAGTAGAGGCAAGGTGATACAGAATGTATGGATGGATGCAATCCGTATTAATACATTAATTCACTAGAACTTGCAAAGCCAATACAACAATCGAGTGCTAAAGGTAAAACATGGATTGTGGTTGGAGCCTGTGCTGAAATGTTCAAGGGAGAAAAGACCAATAGTTATTTTTTCCGAGAATAACTTTCGGTCTTCTCTGCTCTGAACATTTCGACCTTTGCCCTTGCCCCGAGCCCCCTACTTAACTTTGCCGCGGCATACTTCACTGTGTGCCACCGACTCGCTGTATCCCTGCAATGACTGTTCCCTTTCACTTCTGTGATCTGAAACCGGCGCTGCAGGTACTTTGATTTAGTTTTCTTTCTTTTTACGGGACCGGCTGCGGGGCACACCACTGCAACCTCCACTCACAGTATAGTGAACAAGGGTGAGGGGGAAACCCTTGAAGCCCCCGCAGCCATTGCCACCGAATGGGGGATTTAGTTGAACTTTTTGGCCGTTTGGAATTTTCGAATGGCAGAAAATCCGCCAAATCTCCCATTCAGGATTTTAAACATGGTCTTTTTTGATGTTTCCTAAAAGATGAGTGTACAAATGCACTAAGGCACAAAAAGTGAGTGTACAGATGTGCATATATACAAGTTTCAGGTGTACAGTTATCTGTAATGATTTCTCTCCAGTCCAGCATTATTATAGTTTAAGGCATTTTCCTACGTAGCTAAAGGCGATAAAGTGCAATATGAGTCGAGATAGAATCTGTGTTCAGAGAGTAGTTAAAAAAAGCCTGAGACTTCATCCAGTCATAATTATGTATCAAACCCCGTATAAGAAACACATGTACACCGTATCTAATAAAGTGCCTTTTGTATAAAAATGTTTTGCCTTTCCAAATTTTGCGGGAGTTTACAGATTCAATGAAATCTCATGTCAGGACCTGTTTTCAATTGTGGGCCGTGCACTGAGAGTAAAGAAAGTTGATTGGTGCACAATAATACAATTCAATTGTGCACAGCTGGGATCGGGCTTTGTAGTAAATAAGGTTGAGCTCATAAATAGACATGGGTGGCAATGGACACATATTTATCATTTTTAAATTTAGATATGTGTTCAAAGTTGTTACAATTCTAGAGGTTGAATTTTCTGTTTATGGATTGCTTTAGTGTCAGATAACTACTTGTCAAGGTAGGGGAACCAGTCTATACGTGCGGAAAGCAAATTATTAAAATCTTCGAAATTGCCACCTCTTGTTTACAGGTACTTTATTTGGGTTTGCCTCAAGCACCCTCAACAGGGTGCACTTTGGAGCTACTTTCATTTTGATAAATATTTTGCTCTTTTACTCATCATCAGTCCACCCAAGGAAACCAACCTGAATTCCAATCTTAACATTTCCATAGGGTTAGACAGAGGTAGCTTCGAGATTATTCAACAAAATAAGCCCTGTAGACGATTTGGCCATGTAACATCCTTCATTCTCAGTGCCTCCAGGCCATAGAGAATGGCTG
Source organism: Ambystoma mexicanum (assembly GCF_040938575.1). NCBI lineage: Eukaryota > Metazoa > Chordata > Amphibia > Caudata > Ambystomatidae > Ambystoma > Ambystoma mexicanum. The sequence continues at coordinate 340,436,101 of NC_090927.1, forward strand.
GACAGAAACATTGCTTGTATAGCGTCAGTATAACCTTGATCGAATATCCAGCTTTTCTCGATTTATTCTCCTTTATAAGTGAATGATCCATACTGGTGCTCATCTCAAGCCCCAATAAGAATAACTCCCCACTTAGTCTATTATACCCAATTTAGTTGGCACCTTTACTCTGTTAATCTTTTTAGATGATAAAAACATGACTTTAGTTTTGTCAAGATGTATTGATAAATCGCTGCCTAACGCGTATACCTGAGGATCTTTTGGCATAGACTTCATACAGGAGTATGTATGATCAAAGATTATGAGGTCATCAGCATACAACATGCTAAAGACCCTGGAACAACCAATCTATGTGGAATAGTTGGCCCTCTCTTTCAACCGATTAGGCAGGTCCGCCAGATAAAGGTTAAACAACAGGGAGGCCAGCACACAGCCTTGCTTGACTCCCCTGTTGATCGATACTGGAGAGGACACATGACTTCATTATCCAATCGAACCCTAAGACTGTTATCTTGATGCAGCAATCTGATTATACAGAGCAACCAACATGGGCAACCCAACATTTTGATCTTAGACCATAGGACTGCATGATTGATCTGGTCAAAATAGGACCGAAAGTCAACGTAGGTAACATAAAGAGATTGCCCATTGCTTCTTCATGCACTATGCATCAAATTGTCTAAGAGTCTCAGATTGTGGGTTGTAGATGAACCCAGGCAGAAACCTGCCTTAAAGGTGTGTAGAAGATTACTAGACTATGCCCATCCCTTTAGTTCCCTTAACACCAAGGTGTCACATTGAGCATGGAAAATGGTATGTAATTTTCCAGGGAACCCCTACCTTCCTTTTTATGCACCGGGATCAATACAGACTGCAGCCATGTCTCTGGGATACAATGCTCTAAACACACCTTATAAAACAGTTGTTGCAAGATTTCAACCCACCCCTCAGGGTCCTTCTTTAAGACTATGTTGGCAAGACCATTGGGTACTGGAGCCCTAGAATTCTTTAAGCAATTTATGGAAACTATGATGTCTTCTTGGGACGTTTTTACTAATGTACAATATGAACATGCTTGCATCATATTTGAAAAAATACCAAATAAAAAACAAACAACATATCCTATTTTAATGTTGCCATTATTATCTCTTTGCACTGATTAAAAAATCACTTGTAGATTAAAGGCGTACCCCTTTGTTGTGAAAATGCATCTCAATAGTGGTTCTGCTGTTCTAAATTTTCGATTGAAGTTTTGTATCCATTAGTGCAATAATCTATGATTGACATATTTCCAATATTACTTTTACATTTTTTAGCTCTTAGTTAGAATCCTAAATGTGCCCAGTGTAATTATAATTTTAATGGTATTAGTAGATAGAGCTCAGATTAGTGATACACAAATGGCTATCTTTATAATATAGGCTTGTTTAAATTATCTTCCCTTGTAGTCTCTTGGGGTTTCTTTCGATGAGCTCTTGCAGCTCTGGCCATCTGCTCGTGGGCCTTGTATTCTCTTTAATACTAGCTTTGTAATACTTTTCCTTAAAACACGTTCTGACACTCTGGCCTTTACTTGTATATCTCTTACACTCATCAGGGTTCACATTCTCTATGTATTGTATGACCTAATCCAAATTATAAGTCCCCCTCTCCTGGGTTCTTGGTATTGGATTCTCACTTTCATGAATCTGTTCCCTTGACATTCTGATTTCACAATACTAGTTACACTTATTTGTTGTGGGCATTCTCGTCTCTTCAAGCCTCAGTACCTGTTGACTTCTCCAGGATATTCGCTTCCACTCTTTGTCTATTTCCCGAATAGCGTTCTTCGTAAAGCACTGTATGGGTTTCAGCTAACTCCAATTCGGATCATTTAATGTTGGACTTTCATATTTGTGACTTTGAGAGGCTTGTCTCTTCCCAATATGTTTCCCCTGTGACCTCCCGCCTCTCCCATTCACCCAGTACCTTTTCCGACACAGGGGAACCTCGTGGGGCTTGGCGCACTCTTGGGTAGTTGTCTTCTCGTTTCCTCTTCTCTGTGTCTTGCTTTGCCAGCATAGCATTCTCAGCTCCTCTGATGTAGGGTGTCCACTACATGCATGGGCAGCAGGGACCTGGCAGTACTTCCCTTCTCCGGTGGTCATTATGTCGTCATTAGTTGGGCGTCTCACCCACCACGAATCAGCAGGTTCACACCACCTGCTTGCACAGTTCTTAATTTCCCATTCGCAAAAGGGTTTTCCTGTTGTAGGATTTGATGGCTCTCTGGAGTCTCACTCTGCCATTCCTCACCTTTCCAAAACATGGGGGATCTGTGAATCCATTCTGCTCCAACTTTCCAAGGTGCGATCTTGTCATGGGGCTTCCCCTGCGTACCATACTCTCTTCACAAGAGCTCCTTGTCCCAGATATATGTACAACTCTTTTTAAAGTGACATCTCTTCTTTCTTGGTTTGACTGTTTTGTTCCCACATCAGCTGAAGCCAAACTCAAGGATGGCAGATTGATCTTCATTGCAGTCACTTCCATGTATGCAGATATGGTAGGGAATTTCTTATCGGCATGGGAGGCCTTGTCCCCTAAGGAGTAGTCACTCCCATTGAAGTCCCAATTGCCCACACACCTAGGAGAGGTCTTGCAGAGTGGGCTCACCTCCAGAGCCTCAGAACGGATGACCACCGCCTGGGGAGAAGGGACGAATACCTTCGACTTGTCACATACCCATTCCCTTATGGTGGTGGCTTCCCCGTCTGTATTGAATGGGAATCTGCTAAGAAAGTCCACATTTCCTTGTTCCTTTCCTTTTAGATGTTCCACAGCGAAACAAAAAGGTTGTAGGTTGAGAAATCACCTCCTTTCTCTTGGGTTAGTTTCTTTCCTGAGGCTCATCCAAGGTAACAGTGAGTGGCCAGGAAGTCAATCTAAATTTCCTCCCCGTTAGATAGTATCTCGGGTGTACAATTTTTCATTTCATTGCCAAGGCCTCGAGTTCTACTGTGGCATGTGACTGCTCTCGGGTAAAGAGCTTCCTGCTGGTTTAAAGTACAGAATGCTCAATACCATCATACTCTTGGGTGAGGACTGCACCCAAGCTGACATAAGTGGCATCATTTTACAGGAGGAACTCTTTATTAAAATCCAGTATCTTAAGAACTGGTTCCTGACATAGGATGTTTTTCAGGCCCTTGAAACTCGCTTGATCTTTCTTATCCCAAGTTAGTTTATGGGGTTGGAAGTTCTTTAATATATCCGTATGAATGGCTGCCAGCATCGAGTAATTTGGGATAAGCCTTCTATAGTATCTGGTTATTCCCAGGAAGGCTCGAAGATCTCTTTTCACCTTCTGCGTTGGTGTTTACTGCACTGCCTTCACTTTCTATGCCTGAGGTTGGATAAGGCCATTACCTGCCAAAGAAGTCAAGATATTTTATGGCTGGCTGGGCTAAATGCCACTTTCGTGGGTTTGCTCTCAATCCTGCATTCCTAAGAGCCTGGGCAATGGCATAAAGGTGGTGTACATGTCCTTGCCAGCTGTTACTGTGAACCACTATATCATCCATATAGGCTCCATAGAATGCAGTGCATGGTGTTAGTACTCTGTCCATAAGCCGTGTAAAGGTGGCAGGAGCTCCATGCAGGCCAAAAGGAAGGACTATGAATTGAAACATGTCTTTTGGCATAGAAAAAGGCTGTCTTTTCCCTGTCTGTAGGATTTAATGGAACTTGCCAGTAACCTTTTGTCAAGTCTAGTGTAGAGATGTATTTAGCTGAACCCAATGTTTCCATTAAGTCATCAATCTGTGGCATGGGGTAAATGTCAAAGGTGAAAATCAAAATTCAATTTCCTAAAATCTTTACAGAAACACCAGGATTGGTCAGGCTTAGCAACCAGGACAATAGGGTAGGACCAGTGACTCTCAGAGGGCTTGGTGATATCAGCCTAAAGCATTTCCTCTATCTCCTTCTCAATGATTTTTTTACTGGCCTCTGGAATTCTGCAAGGTTTTACATTAAAAGTTTTCCCTGATAGTTTTCAGATAAAATGAAAGAAATTAGTGACCCTACCAGGAAATTACTTCAGGGAATTGAACCAAGAGGTCACTAAGATCTTCTTGTGGGGAGCAAGGTAATGATGGGGAAATTAATGTGTTTTCCATTTCCAAGTAAGCTGCCATAGTGACTGTGGTTGTCTTGCTAGGGTCTACCTTCCACTCTTTGTGTAGGTTAATATAGCAGAGCTGAGTTTTCTGCGGTTTGTTAGGATGAGATATTAGAAAATTCAAGGTACCATTTTATTCTAGGATTTCATAGGGCCCATATCACTTGGAGATCATTTTAATTTCTCATATGTTGGAAGGAGAACGAGTACTAATTGACCCACAGACAAGGATCTGGTCACAGCATGTTTATCATAGATTGCCTGATATTCTTGGACTTGGCAAAGGGGTTGTTTGACAATTGTTAGGGAGAATTCTCTGTTTAGGCTGAATTTCCTAACCTAGTGAGTCCCCCAGCAGCTTTGCTGGATTTCTGGAGTTTGTTTTTTCCATCCTGCCAAGAGTGAGACTCTTTTTCTCCCACTCTTGGACATGAATGTGTGTAATTCCTTTGAATGTCAATGTGTTCTATGGGCTATGGGGTCTTGTACTCCATAGGGTCTCATATGTTTTTCTATGTGTGTTATACTGCACCCTACGTGCCGTAACACTGGGGCGTCCTAGCGGACCTCCATCATAGACTCCATACCCGGGGACTGACTACTGTCTCCCCGGGATGTAAAGTCACCATTGGCTTTACTAGACCTAAATTTACTAACAGAACGTGTACAAACCATCCTATTGTGGACGTGCTAGTAGGGGTAATTCGATTACTCCTGGGTCTGTTATTCGAGGGGGCACTGTCCCGTCCCCCCTCGTCGAGTTTTGGCTGGTGGCAGTGGAAACTACTTGTTATGTTCGACCCCGAATATAACCCTATGGGATTCTTCCCATTGGTAGAGATTGATACTTTTTCTCGTTAATCTCTTACATACCTCCGGTCTACTTATCTTAAATAAGTCTATCGGATGGTATTTTCTGCCAGAACTCGGCTTTTTAAAATGGCATCTGTGTTCGTCTCTGTGACTCCTAAAGCAAAGGTTGAGACCTTTGTTCCACTTTTGGCGGGCCTCTGTACAGAGACCCTCCAAAGTGGTGCCATTCTGTCTGGGTTACCACAGGGGTGTGGGAGGGGGTTTAGGCACCCTGGACCGAGTTTCCTTGCCAACTCCGGTCGCACTCTGGTGTGATTGGCCCAAGTGGTGAGCCTCCCCGCTCACCACTTAGCATGTGTTGATTGACAGCTAGGCTGAATGAATGGGGGTTTTCTGCATAAAAGCAGGGCTTTTGGGACTGGATCTTCAGAAGTCGCCACAGGACCTAAGAATCCGACGAGGTTAAAGCTGAGCAGACCTGCAACGACGACACCTCCGGTGGAGCCCTGCTGAACCGACTCACCACTTCCCGACGACAGAGGAGATCTCCCTGCCGGAGAGTCTCTTCCCCTGACTGGTGGGAACAACCAGTCGCCTTTGCTTTTTCTTCGCCTCAGAACGGAGTGGTCGAATTGCCCGTGCAGAGCACCTCGGCAACCGGATAGCCACTACCCCTGCACCGCGACCAAAAGGTGGTGCCTTGTGACGGAGCACTCCGCGGCTGGTCTCTTCCCTGGTGGTGCACCGGACTTCACTTTTCTTCGACGACGAGATCATCTCTACTCTTGGCAAAGACCCGACGTGCATCCACCACCAGGAACAACTGCCCCCGCCGGAGCTGTCTCTCCACAAGCCAGGTACTGTGTCCGCCTGGCTTCCCTTGTTGCCGGATAGAGTGAGGTGTCTTAATCCTCGCCTCTCCATAGGGTCGCCTCCAAGCTTTCTCTAGCGTGTTGTTCTGAACTGGTTCAATCTGCCGATAACAATTTGCTACAAAGACTCGAACGCATTTCCAATAAGAGACTTTTTGGGACTTATCGCCTTGCCTCTCTCCGAGTGGGCCTGGCCTCTGAACTTTATGATCTATTGTGGTCCTTGCCTTCTTGCCTTGCATTTTTCCCGTGAAGTATTGAACTGTGTTGATTTCGTAACCTGCTTATTTTTCTCTCCCGTCCTAACTAATATTAGAGTGCCATCTAGGTTGAGGCATACACCTCTGTCTGCAAATAAGTGATGCTGGTAGAACCTAAACTTGTCGAAATATTGTTAGGGGATTGATCGTTTCTTCTTCGTAGAGTAATTGTAATTGAAGTGTTTGCCGTGATAGTGCCATAGTCTTTTCTATAGATGTTCCGTTATAAATAAATACCTTAATATCTTTACACTGAAGCCTCGTTGCGTGTTTGCTTGTCTTACTGTGAAGAATTGCCCTATTTTGTATACTCCACATACTGCTTAACTCTTCTTGAGAGAAGTCTGACTGCTCAGCCACAGCTACCAAGTGAATCTGTGTGGTACAGACTGCTACCAAGTGGGTTTACTGCCAAACACCTGTAGTCCTAAATCTTTTGCAGTGGTCCTAGAGGGAACTGCACAGGTTTCCGCCTAACAACAATTTCTCTTTCGATCAACACATGAGTTTTCAATTTTTGGTCAATTTGGTAAATCAGTAAAATGGCCTCCTCTCTCTCTACCCATGTCTCCTTTAGCATGTCTAGAATGTCCCAGGGTTTCCTCCCATAAAGAAGTTCAAAAGGGCAATATTCTAGAGATGCCTGAGGGGTGTGACGGACTGCAAATAAATCCCAGGGCATCATGACATCCCGATTCCTTGAATCATTTCCCACCAGTTTGTGCAATATTCTTCTTAACATCTGGTTGAACCTTTCAACTAACCCATCTGTCTGGGGATGATAGATTGATGTTTTTAGGGTTTTGATGTGTAGTATCTTCTTTACTTCTTTGCATTAGTCGGGACATAAACATGATGAGTTGGTCAGTAAGGATCTCCTTCTGGAACCCTACGATAGAGAGGAAGGGTAACAGATGTTTTTAGAATGCACTGGGTGCTGTTATTGTGGAGGAGAAAAGCCTCAGTATATCGGGTGGCATAATCCACAATCACCAGAGAGAATTTGTTTCCTAATTTAGATGTTTCAAGCAGGCCCACAATGACCATCGCTATTCTCTAAAAAGGGACCTCTATAATCGGCAAGGGTTTTAAGGGTGCTATCGGGACCAGAGTTACTGTAGTCTTTTGCAGATTTCGCAAGCAAAAACATAGCTCTTAACATCACGAAAACTCCAGGCCAGTGGAATCTGGGAATTACATGACTCTGAGTTTTCCCATTCATTGATGAGCAGCCGTTAGATGTGAGTTTGCCAGCTGTAGTACAATCCTTCGATGGCTTGGGGAATAGTGATCTGGGTGAGCTATCTTTCTCAATATTTCCCTGATATAACACACCTTTTTTATGTATAAAAAGGTGTAGCCTTGCTGCGGCCAGTTGCTTTGCTGGTCACCCTACCAAAAGTCTCTGTGAGGGCCTGGTCATTTCTTTGGGTGAAAATCAGATTGGGAAGGGGTGCGACCTTTTCTCAGCGGGCTTCGACTATGAGGATGTCTGTTTCTCCAAACACCCACAAACTCCCTTATTTCTTTCACCTCCTGGGATATTTGAACAAGGTGTGTTCTAGAATCACTTGAACTATTTTCTCTCACTCCTTAATTGTGTAGAGATGTTTTCCACGGTTATGGATTATATTCATAAATGCAAATCAAAGGGGGTCTGAGAGTCTCTCTACCAGCACGTACACAGCCCAATGACCTGTTCTTGGGTGGAGGTCTTCTGGGAGAGTCTCAACCAAGTCTTTAGCACATTGTCCCTTTCTCAGAGGATATAAATCCCTGCATATCAGTCTTTGTCCTGCCCAGGGGCAGTCCAGCACCGAAATGCTAGGCAATTCTTCTCTGAACAAGAGTACCAACAACAGCCCCATACACGCCTGACCTGGCGGGCGGACCGGCACCCGCAAGCAGAAAATGTCGGATGCACAAGCACCATTCAGGAATGCCAAAGTCGTAATGAGGCCCATTGTTTCTACAATCTGGGATCAAGCCATGAAGTCACTGTCTGGTCTACCTGCTGCAATCACCATTATTGGACTTGATAGTTGTCAAGGAAGTTCTGTTGAGCCCAATCCATCATCAAATTGAATCATAGAGAACAAATTAGACTGGTGCTGTAGGAATGAAGACAATCTTGTAGGGTGAGGTACAGTCACAAGAGGATCGGCAAGCACTAGAAAATAAAACTAAGGAGATCGATCTGTGGTTGTAGGGAGGGCAATTAATTCAGAAGAAGCTGTGTATGGTGGCAAAAGTGATAAAAAGGCCAACGTAAGCCAATCCTCACCATCTCCCTCTTCAGGCAATAATGGTGCCTGTAACCCTATATGGTCCCCTACAGCCCCTTGTAAAAGGAAGCTGCAAGAATTGATGATGCACTTTAGGGATGAAAATGATAACTGTTGTTGCTCGTCCTGGATATGTGAATTCAAATGTGAATGGAAAATACAAGCACATCACATTGTCCATGGTAGATATCGCTGTTTTTCCTAAGAAAAAGAATGTAAGCTACAGTTGGGCAAGTACTCATTGTATGAATGGAAGCCCAATGGTAGCAACAGACAATGGTATATTAACCATAGGGTCATGGAGATCTTCAATGTTCATAATGGAATCTGCCAGCACCACAAACAATATTTGTCTTTATTAATATGCCTTTATTCAAATTTATCATGTGTACTGTGTGAATCCAGGCACACATTATGGCACTGGAGGCTGTGGTGCCACTTCGAAAATAATCATTGAAGGGAATTGTATACTCATCAAAGAAATAGCAAAGTATTTTGGCTAGTGGATCTTAATCTCACGCATGCGTATGGTCACTAATAATGATGCTGGTGGTGAAGGAGATGTTGGAAGACATCCTCAGGATGTGAGCAGGAGATGAAGTGTCATGCCCATCTACCCTTAAATCAGAAAATAGATGTAATCCCTGCTCGTTTGTGATGATCATTTAGTGGCCCAGGTATCCTTGCTAGCAATGGCAGCACACTGCCACAACATCTTTGGCAAGTATTACAGAAACTTCCTTTGGTGTGTTTTTACAACAGGAAACTGGCTGAAATGTTGGCAGTACAACCACTACCATATTCTTTGGTGGACATTAGAGGAGCCTGAGAATTTGTTGATGCTGTTTGTCCAAAATATCGGTTACCTAGCTGCCTATATTTTTCAAAGTTGCCATGAATTCACAGTACCTGAAGAACACCTTTTAATGACAATCAGACATGGAATTGATAGAAAAGAGAAATCTCTATAGCAGATTGCCCTTTTGGAGATGGAAGCACCCTCATTATTTTATGATTTTAATACAAATTAAAAAAGGCAGGGCTTTGCACCCTTGTCAGATAGCAATTCCTCCAAAAGTGGAATGAAGGGTCAAGACAATTAATAATGCTAGATATCCAACATTAGCCAATTTAACTTGTCTATCAGGTATTGAGGTACTGACACTTGTTCAAATAAGACTCAACAATTGTGCAACAAAATCTAACATAGAGAATGTGTTTCCAATGTTTGGAAATGTACATGTTGCCTTAAAGGGATGGTCTAGTAAACATTTTTATTTAAAAAATAGATAGGCAACATAAAAAAAAATACTAGCATTCTCCGTTTAAAAACTTCCTATGTAAAATTTTGAGCTATTCAAGCTCAAAATTCGCAAAAGCAAGCACATGGGCGCATCCATTTTGTGAAATGGAGGCCCTCCTGTGCTGGCTTTTGCTTTTGCGGCACTAATGAAGGAAAAGCCAGCCAGCTGTAGTAAACAAAGGCTACCGCTGGGTGGCTTTCCCTTCATTAGTGCTGTAGGCGGAGGACGGGGACCGGAGACCAGAGCAGGAAAGCTACAGCTGAATCTCGGTAAGTGCTATTTATTTTTATTTTTTTTAAAAAAAGCACTAGCTGCGTTTTTTTTTCTGGGTTTTCCGGGCTGGAGGAGCCCGGAAAACTTAGAAATAAAACCGCAGCTTTAAAAACGTTGTAGAGTAGAATCTGCTGGCCAGTATCGTAAAAAAATCAGAAATACTGCAATAGGGTGCTTAAGGATAGAAAGTGCAATAGGTTTGCAATAGTTCTTGCCATGCTAGCACCCTACCGGGATTCCACGTTAGTGCCTAAGGAGGATTCTGTGGCACTCTGGTTCAGTAGTCTGTCATCCAGCCTTCTGAAGGAAGCACCGTGCACACCTTAGATTATTACATTTTAATCTTGGGTCCCTGCTGTTTCATCTGTTATGGACCAGTGGTGACGTTGCTGCATAGATCATTAATAATTTTTGGGTGCCCTAGCATGATGTTCTTGCACAGGAGCAGTCTTTTAATGGAAGCACAGAGTGATTTGCATTTTCCAATTTCAATGTCCATATTCTTGCTAAAGGACTCACTTGGATTCAAGGAGGACACTCTAGCTGGGCTCAAGGATGTCTGGCAGGTTGGAGGTCTTCTGATGTGAACACCTGAAGCATTCACCTCAATCCACAAATGCATCTCTGAAATACCATTCTACAGTCTATCATCCTTAAACATTGTACACATCAGATTCAGATCATACTGAACAAGGCAGTCTGGTACATAATTGGCCTTAGAAATTGGTATCATGTCAGACCACCTCCTCTCTCTCTGCACTGGCTCCAACAAAAACACACATCAGCTTCTAAATTCTCTCACTTATGTACATATTCTATTGGAACAAAGGGCCTGTTTATCTCAGACACAATTTTATAAAAATCCCTAACTTCTAGGTCTTTGAGATCTGCAGGCACCTTAAACACTATTGCTGGTTCTTGTAGAGGAAAGGCATTGGGCGGATGGACGGACTTTGGATTCAGCAGCGATTGCCTTCTGGTTGATTTTCCTGTGCACATCAAACTTTGTTCCGAGTCATCTACCATGCCGGAGAAAGCTACAAACCTTTTTTCTTTGGCCTAGATCATTGATCCACTGTATGGATTATTCTGGCCTGAACATTCCTACTTGAATGGTATGCTTGTTTCCGTCTATGCACGTATGTTGGTCTGTCGTAACCAGTCCCTCAGTGTGTTATTTATATTTTCTATTTTTGTGTGTTGGCCATTATTGTACTTGCCCTTTGTTCATGTACTTATTTTATGCTATTCCCCATACCCATGACCTCAGATTTAACTGATCCAAATATTTCCAAAGTCTTTAAAAGATCAACTCCTCATCCTCTCTTTGCTTTGAGGTGTTACGGAGCAACTGTGTTCATGATTGGTGCTTTGTAAAATGTCTAAAAAGTAAATACATATCTTGTCTTCCACTTCAGGTTATAAAAGAAGTAGGTTTTCTGTTTCTTAATGATTATGTATATTATATATGATGCCTTTCAGCTTTATATGGCTTGAGACAATACTTCGATATAAGGGGTTTTGAGCTTTGCTCTAAGTCACTGTATCAATTGGAGGAATAGACGTAAAGAAATCCAAAATACCTAAAGGTTTCCATGTGCAGATTGAGTGCCAGCATTCTCGGTGGATTTCAAAGAAAACTTCAGTCTGTAAAATATACTCGGCTACTGCATACATCATTTATCCATCTTTTATGCAGGGAATTGTGCTGGCTTTCTTGTCTCTGAGTGTGTGCCTCTATGGTTCTTTATTTCCATGTACGTACAATACAACATTAATAGTTGATAACCATGTGACTATCAGCAGTTGTGCTATCGGCACACAGTGTCTGCTGCTTTGAAAGCTAAGATGAGTGTGGGTGGTCCAATTGGCAGATGTATGCCTGCTGCATAGCGGAACCTCCTTCTCGTCAGTGTTACCAAGTTGTAGAAGTTTTAGATTGGGGCAACATACCTGAAACTATCAAAACACAGACCAACATTAGGGGCTTTATTGTCCCTTTCTACATAATGCAGCATTAGGCACACTTTGTGGCACGCACACACCACGGGCGCTCTGGCTCTAACCTGTGGCTCTGAGGAAGAAGGATCTAGGCATCCCATCTCCTGATTATGTCTCAACAACCATGTGACGATGAAATGGAGAGATAAAGAAGAGCTATCCTAGGAGTGAAAGCAAGTAATGACCTGTAGAACATACAGAGTTCTTCCCACAAACAGCCTTCGCATGCTACAGCAAGTTACATTCACCTTACCACCCAAGTGGCACACATGGTAATAGGCACAATTCATTTCTTCTCTTAGCGTGTCTGTTTCTGATTTTGTTTGTTTTTGTTGATTTTTCTTATAGCACCTATTGATTTTGTTTCAGAATAAAACTAAATATAAATAAAAAAGGAATTCACAGAGATCAGTACCCATATTGAAGTAAGCACATATCCCAGTATATACAAAAAAGGCTTTGCGTGTGAAGGGCATTGGAACATATGCCTGTCTAGCATTTTCACAGAGGGGACACCAGCCAGAGCCCTACCACAATGCAAGGGTATGTCACATCTCCAGCATAAGTGAGTGTTAACACAGTTCTTGCCCCAAGTGTTCATGAGCTTCAATTCCATAGTGCCTATGGTATGGCTTTGTTTTATTTGTAAATGGGAACATAAAAGCAACAACATATAATACACTAAAATGTAAAAACACACAATAATTCAAAAGGTGTTGACAGAGATGTATTCAAACGCAGTTTTCCCAAACTACTCCTCATTCGTTGGCATGTTTCATAACCACTTCAAATTTTAGGTATTTCTATTTTATTGCTTTTAGTACAAACCTACATCAAGAGCAGCAGAGCACTTAATAACAGAAGGTTGCCAGAATTGGGCTTGGCATACTTTGCAGTAGTGCAGTACTGTTGGTGGAGGTATAGAGGGATGTTTATTTGTCCAGCAGACATTGTTGAAAGAGCCACATTTTTAGTGTTTTGAAGAACTGGAGGATGGTGGGGGAATTTCGAGCCTCTATCGGAATTGAGTTCCTGAGGGTTGGGGTATGGCAGAAGGACTGCTTGTTGGTCTTCACTTTGCGAGATAGCTTTGACTCCAACCTTTTGATGGTTTTGCTACGTGAGGTGCAAGATCCTCCAGAGCTGTGGAGTTTAGCCGCTAAGTATGTTGGTGCTCCATTTGAGACTACTTTGTAGGTGATACATGTCGTTTTGAGTATGATCCTGGCGGGGAGGGGGAGCCAGTGAAGCATGTGCATTGACGTATACAGTTACATTTGCAGGCACCTGCAATCCAATGGCACATGGGGCTAATCGGAAACCACTGGATCGGTTAAATGTGAGGTCACGGGTATGGGGAAGAGCATAAGAGTGCATGAACCGGGTGAAAGGATGTGCTTGCGTGCATGGTGATGTATGAGGATTAATCAATGCTCCTCTATTTCTGAATGTCTGTGGTTGTCACCAGGCATATCGATAATGTGGAAAATCAACCAGAGGTCACTTGATACGAATGAGGGTCTTGCTCACAGCAAAATGTGCATCAGGCCTCAGTCGATATTACAAATCTTGATACCAAGTACTGTATTTAGATTATCTTAATGGATTATGTATGTTTATAACCCCCCATACATTATCGATCGATTGACTACAATGATTAGCACAACACAACCACTTTCTGTTATGCTTGGTTCTCTCTTGCCGTATTCTACGAGGTTGAGCAATTGCCCCCTTTTCTTTTGCCCTAATAGTCTTCTCCTGCCAGGATCTCATTATATGCTGTAAACCTCCCAATACTAGTCGTAAGTTTCTCTATACTCATAACTAGCCTTCCTCATTTTTCCCCATTTCTTTAGCCAAGGTTTCGATAATTATCAGGTAACGATAGCTTATGTTGTGCTGTTGGCTACAACTGCTCCTGATGACACCTCTCCGACTGGGTAACGATGATTGTTGCCAGATCTTTTAAAGGAATCATGGTCATATAGGGTCCTTACCCAGCTTTCAGGGGTGCGTGATCCTCTCTCTCTTAAAGCCTGGCTGTGGATAAATGGGTCACTTAATTCAAAGTTTAGCCATTGCTAGATGTGACCTTAATATATTCATACCTTTCAGCATTTGTTTACGGGTTTTGAAATATATAGTTGGGCTAGTATTCATTTTTGGGGCTACTTTTTCAGAGAGATGAATTCTGTTTTCAGGAGCGTGATATCAGCTGTAGCATTGGTAATTCCTGGTGGCGGCACAGAAAACACTTTTGAAGTCCTGGTGAAAGATCATAGATTGCTTTTTGTTAACAAATTCCTTGCTGAGGACAGTCAGCTCTTTATGCTTAAAATGTCATGTAGGCATTTCCTAATGTTTATTTATAGACTGTCCCAAATGCACAGATTTAAATTCACATAGGTGAGTTTGTGTGGCATCAATTAGCCAGATAGGTCTTCTCCACTATTCCTTTGACCCAGTCAACAAAGTTATGAACTTTGCCACCCATACTCTAAATAAACACACATGCTCAGCACACACATATGACCATCGTTTCTATAGAAACGTCTTCACTCTGCCAGTTCTCCTGCTCCTTAAATCCCAAACATTGTCTGCAGCCCCATCTGGCAGTAGCCCCAATACCCTCCTCACCCCACCTCTTTGTTTGCCAGCAACCCTGTACTGCCTTCTCCTTCCACTCCTTTGCCATCTATTCACCCACCTTACAACTGGAATTTCCTTCCTCCACAAATCAGCCTTATCACCTCACTTCCGGCCTTCAATATTGAACTAGAAGCTCAGCATAGCTCGTGAAGCTTCATCCCAGGTCTATTTTGCATAACACCCCCCGCCCTAAACATGTTTACCCCATCGACCCATGGTTAGGCATGTTATCAGTTCTGTCTATGCTGCCTCCACTCTAGTTCCTTGATTCAGCAACCTGTCTCATGCTACGCCTATTTCTGATCACCCAATTATTAAATGACTCGCATCAATTATTTTGCCTCCAGAGATGACCTTATGTACACTGTTTCGGATCAAGTCACCATGATTGCACTCTAATCAATACATGTTATTGAGGAATGTGGCGAGCAAGAGCAGGATTGTGACGATGGCTGTTTATCCTGCTGCTAAAATTGAATGTCACTCCCTTCAACACCCCTAGCCTAGGAATGTTTTCTTTTTTTCTGTTTTGCTATTTTAAACGCTATAATTGGGTTCCTGTTAACCTAAATCCTAGCAGTCCACTATACCCATAAGATGCGGCATGCCCCTCCCCCACCCCCATTGCGCAGCCTGGAGCCCCAGGCTTTCTGTTGTTTATTTGAATAGAAATACGTTAGTGTGACTAGAAAGCGTGTGCTGTTCGCCACGCCCCCCTACCTCCAAATGCTGTTACTGCAAGTCATCAAATGTATAACAAAAAACTGGTGTCAACATGTTTTAGACAAACTATTTATGGGAGCTTTTCTTGAAGCGTTGATAAATAGGGTATTTTTCATAGTAAATTGGGCTCTGAAAAAAGTCAAATTCGACCAAATGTGTTGAAATGTTAACCTCAAACGAGGCTTCTTAACTGACCATTGGGTCCTGTTCAGATACATATTAGTGCATTTAAATTATTTGGGCATTACTGCTTTGGCTTGTTATCTATCCATGCGTGGTTTTTACACTTCAAGGGACTTTGGGGTTCGTGTGGTGGGTAGAGGAGATGCTTTTCATCAAATTCAAAAAAGAACAGCATAACAAACAATATGGCAATCATTAGGATTATATCGTGTTTTTTCCTGGTGCTGTATTGATTTTAATTCTTCTTTACATTATTATAATTATTCACACATTCCACCAAACAACGCCCATTTTGCGGACAAAGCCTCAATCCGTTTTTGATCTCTTGACCCCCCCACCCCCTCTCCCGAGCCCCCACACCCCATGGGAACAGGAGAAATGGTGGCATAGCTGGAATAGCAGACATAGCACTGCACACATTCGGGTCACTCCTTGAGGAATGTCCAACTACTTAAAGTGACAAACGCCGCTGCCAGTTCGACATGTGGCGGTGTATCAATGATCGACAGAGGCCAACTGCGTGCCAAGGTCACAGAGCTCAATCAAGCAGATGCTCGGCCCACCTGTTCCCAGTGTAAGAGCACGATTTTAGCACCCTCTTTCGATTGGCGCAGCAGTAGTATTTCTGCATTCTGCGTTCTTTCCAGAAAACAAACTGAAACTAGGCCAGGGATTGGTCGCCTTGCTCTATTCGCCATAGCACCCTGTCTTGTGGAATGGTGCAGTGACAGCTCACTCTGAAGCCCCGCCACCCGGATGTTCAGCGCAGCCAGCTTTGGTCCCCTCATCATTTTTTCAAATATTGAATGTGTTTTTTGTTCTGTGAGAAATAACTGGGTTTAATTTCGTTATGGAATATTTTGGGTTCCCTAGACAGAGAAATACCTGCTTATCATTTGTTAAAAACAATTATCAAGCGGTTGGAATCCGTTAAGTGACAGTTCCCAAGCAGTGATGCGTATGCATTTGCTTCAAGCTGTTATTGTATTCTCCGAGCATTGAGTAAACCATTTTGAAAATGTTCATTGAGGTCCAGATTTTTTTAAAAAACAAAGTTATCGCAGTGGTAAGATGGATCTCATTTCACAAAGGACATCTCAAGGTGTGCATTCAGAGGCCTATTTACACCTCGTTTGCACATGTCTGCAAATAAGGGGGCATTTATGTGCATTTGAATACATATCCTGAATTCACAAATGGGATGTGCTTTGAAATGTGCAGAAATCAAAGACTTTCCCCTCTGCCTGTTTGGAAGAGGTAGAGGGCAGGATGGACAACATGAGAGGTTCATGTCTGAGCCGTTCATGCATTTTCTTTGAAGTTGAAAAGCAGCAGCAGGAACACTTGTGTTCTATCCTTCAAACAAGGGTAGAAATGTGTTTTTTTCTGATTGCATTTCACAATAACTGACTGTAAAATGCGTTCCCAGCACCCATGTGGGTGCTGGAAGTCTGTCATACATTAGTGTCCGGAGAGCTTGCCTGACACTATGCAAGGGGCTGGACAGTGTATCTTCTGCACGGCATCACAGCCCCTGGAAATGAGCAGGCCAGCTTTCAGGAATAGGCAACCTGTGCATTTCTCAAACTTGAGCAAAAAAAAGAAAAAAATGTTTATTTAGCAAGTTTTTTAATTTTCTGTGCTCTATGCATGTCTGGGTAAAACTTAGTTAATGCTTAAATAAGGCATTTTGAAAGCAGTGTACTTGCTAAGTCAATGACTAACACTGTCCATTAATTTTGACAGGGTTATGTGAAATAAAAAATGGAATGACTGAATTCACTGGTACTGCGGTCGTTTTATTTTTACCTGCACAAATGATGCAGTGACTATTGGCATTATTCAAAACGATTTACAATGGAGCCAATTTGGAGATGGTGGGAGCAGAAAGCGTGGTTCCAGGGCAACTCAGAGGTGCTCCAGGCAGCTTCAGTTTTGCTCTAGTTTTTGCCTTTGCGAACCATGTATAAGGTAGGCAGACATTCTGAGATGTTGACAGGTATCCTGTTCTCCCAGTGCAATCCCTATGGATTAGGCAAATCTATTTAAGGTAGACATATTCGGGTCAGGCACTGCAATGAAGACAATTGCAACTTTTTGCAAAAGTCACCAATTGTTCCTATAGATCAGGCTAGACTCCCAGCTTATACTTAGAAGCTAATATAATTGTATTACTGTACGGCCCGCATTTCCTGGAGACCTTTTTTCATCCTCAACGTTGACTTCACAATCCTTGCACATTTTGGCTCAGAGGCGGCTTCCTCTCATGGCTAATATTGTTCTGCCTGATGAATCTGCTTTTATACTAGTTGGGGCTGCACACCCCAATCTTCAAAGGTTGTTTAGAGTTATCCACAATATATCAAAGGATCTACCAATTGTACTACTCCTATCTGATATACAAAAAGTCTTCAACACACGAGAACAGAGCTATTTTATTTTAGTTTTGCAGAAAGCAAGTGTGAGACAAAATGTGTATTAATATGGCAGATCTATTGTACAGAGACCCTGTCGCCAAGGACCTCACTTATGGCATATAGTCCTCTCCCTTTACGCCATTGAGAGATACGCGGCCAGGATTTTTCGCTATGGCCCCTTTTCTTTGCAGTGACAATGGAGCCCCTTGATTGCTCATTCAGAGAGAAGCACATTGGCAGGAGACTGAACATGCGTGGGATTTGTGTACTTGTGTTTTTGTATGCTGATGACCTCATGATTTGTATTAAGAACCCTGCTGAAAACCTACAGTCAATACGCCCTCAGGTTAAAATCTTGGGAGAGGCTAAAGGTTAATCCTTCCAAGTCTGAGGTTTCCCGGCTCACTGGGTGTGAGGCCAATACTGGACAGCTGGGTGTGAGGCCAATACTGGACAGCTGCTTTGTTATCTAGAGTCTGCGTGCTATTTGGGTATGAAATTTGAATGGACACAGAACCCTCAGGTAGTGCTCAACCACGTAGTGTTGTTAAAAGAGCTTGAACAAAAAGTAGACCGATGGGACGCAATTCCAATATCGAACCTGGGAAAGATCTCAATAATCAGTATAGTGCTATTGGCCAAGTGGCTTCTTTTGTTTATGACTATAGCTGTTAAGCTGCCCTCATCATTCTTTCATGAACTCTGCCAGTTACAGGTCAGCATAGGATAAACTGGAATATACTGGGACAGCCACTGAATAAAGGTGTAGTGATCATCCTGGATCCTGGATTTAGAAATGCCTTATTTGGTGGCACAAGCCACGGATGCCTGTCTGTACCTGGTACAATTTAGGTCCCAACCTTCGGCTTCATAAATTGGAAAGAGCGTTGCAATATCCTTACACCTTAGCCAGTGCATTATTGAACCATCGAAATCGAAAGGATATGCAACTGATACAGGCATGGGGGATACCACTGTGTGGGCCTGTTGGAAGCTTCATAAATCCTGCATGTGAGGAAATGTATCTCCTCACAAATAGTGTTGCACAAGATCAGGGGTCTACATAAAATATATGACGCAGCATCCTTTGGTTTGATACAGCTGGCGGATGTCTTTCGTGGTGGCTCCTTTTTAACATATGATAGTCTGACAGAGCTGGGGGCACATCTAGTTTGTATACATTAGGGTATACAATGTTGCTAACCTCTCGGAAGTCATTCATTGAAAGCTTCCCTATATTGTCGATATATTCTATTGCAATGTGCCCATTGCAACCAAATTCCATCATTGCTATATAAACGGACACTGACTACAAGAAAACAATCCCCTTCCTCTGGGAGCGGAGGGGAAAGATCCTATGGTGCACATCTAAGCGACTCAAAATGGACGACTGCAATGAGACGCCTTTTCGAGACGCTCGTAGATTCATTCAATTCCAATACATGCAGCACTAGCACCACAGCAAATGGTTAAATACTATCCGCATTACAACGGCACATGCCTGAGATGCCACAGTTCCAACGCTGACTTTTTACTTTTATGATTGTTTTGTCCTGTATTAGATGTGCCAATGGCAAAAATATCAGTCATGGATCATGCAATGCATATCCTTCTAAGCGGAACAGAAGCAGCATAAATCACTCTTGTTCCACCTTCCTTTCTATCCCTCAAACAGGGATAGAAATGCTTTTTTAATGTGACATTTCACAGTGCCAAGCCCTTTAAAGGCCCATCACGGAGTGTGGTCTCAGTACCCACCTGGGCACTTGGAGACATTAAAACATTAGTATTGGCATCAGTCTCCTGGCACTAATGTATGCACTTTGGGTGGCCAGTACATCATGTGCAGTGCAGCACAGCTCCCTGGAAGTGTGCAGGTCAGCTTTGAGAATAAGGTGAACAGAACATTCCCCAAAATAGGGCTTCTTACTACAGCAACGTCTTTACACTATTTTTAGTCGCTCTATATATTGGGAACTGGACTCTTTCTTGTGCCATCCGAGATGGCCAAGAAATGTGTGCAAATTGCACCACAAAAATATGTGCATGATTCACGGAAATGCCCAGCTGAGACATGTGCTAGTGCACTGAACAAGTGCAAAATGTGGACAGAAAGCATGCAAAGCAGCCACAGTAAGCATGCATAAAGGGCCATGAACAGCAGGCAAACATGCACAGACTAGGCTATTCACAAACGTGAATGTAAGAGGATTCAATTCAACACTACAGCTAAGTCAACGCCTAGTCTATAATACTGAATGAAAACCCTTATTGATATATCTTTAGGTCCAGTTCATGCGTTCTGGATGACTACCCTTGTATAACACCCCTCTCTTGGAATCCCCCTGACCCCACTGAGCCAAGAAGTAGTTCTGTTTTGCAAGTTTAAAAGGTTTATTTGATAATTTAAAATAGATATATATATATCACGCTTTATAATAAATTAATAATTGAATAGCACACTTAATCTGATATGATAAAGATCAACAACGGAGAATCTGGCACTAGCACACTTCTTTATAATTACTAAGGAGTTGAGATGAAATGGATAAGGTAGCACACTGGTAAATAGGAACAAAAGTATAATGTGGTAGAGGATGCTTTATGTAAGCTCAGGTGGATGCAATATTCAATGAATGCAGTACAGAAAATACTCAATATGATTTCAACCAAACAATGTAATCACTTTTCTCTGGCTATTCACTCCCCCCTCTTTATGCAATGCAAGGAAATGGGAGGAAAGCACACAGTTCTCAGAAATGCCATCAATGTAATCAGTTCAATCCAGCAAGCTTACAGAAAACAGATAGGAGTTTTGAAAACACAGGCCCAAATGCTTTTATATGTGTTAGCAATGGATGAGAAATATGCTGGAAATGCTGTTAATTCCCTTTCAGAGGTTCAGGGTGAGTGGTATCTAGTTAATATTAGTCCAGGCTCACACTAGCAATGATGCAGGGATAGTTAACAGGTTAAACGAATTTCTGGCAAATGGAAAGCAAGCAGCAGCAGTTTTTACATGTGAAGAAATTGCAAATCGCGGCAAAATTCGCGGATGCGTGTTCCGCGATTGCGGTAAAACTATAGGGGGTAGGAAAGCCACGATTCTAAGCTATCAAATAAAAGTTATTGCAAGTCTCTAGCACAAACGGTTGCGGAGATATGAGCGATTTAATAAAGGTCGTTTTTGGGTTTGCAAATTTCAAAAGCTCAAAATGACAAGTGCAGCTTGCAACTAGCAAATGACAAGTGACAGCTTTACAAATGACAGGTGACAGTTAGGAGGCAGTTCTACTTAGATTAAATAGATTGAATTATATTATTTTAACTAAGAGATTGGTTCTGCACAGTTTTCTAGGTACTCACACTATATTCTTGAGTGAAATGGGCCTCATCACGGATCTGGTCAGGGTTTTAGACTGGGCTCTGGTCACTCTCTCTGCTGGTCTGGGTCTCTCTGGTCTGGTCTCTTAGTTCTGGATAGATTGATGAATTTGAAGTCTGGATCTCTGGATGTTGTATGGAGGTAAGTATGGATTTTTCCGGCAGAGCGTCCCGCTGCAGATGGATTTGGAAGGTCTCTATGTGTCCTGACTCTCTGCTTTTATCTGTTTCTTGAGAATGGGTGTGTGTGTTGCATCACTAGACTTGCCCCTCTCATTCGTCATTGGTCAGGCTTCCATTCCTCTGCTTGATTGGCAAACTGAACTGTGAGTCAGATTGATGTCATTTTATGATCTCTTGAAACAACCTCCCTTATCATCTGTGCACCCAAATATATATATGATCAAAATCCATACTTCAGAGTTACACAGTTGTTTGAAATTACATATACATGGTGTGGCTGAATTTAGCCATGTCTATGTCCAAATCTGCTCATTCTCGGAGCTTGCATTTAAAGAGTGTACATAATTGACTTTTTAACTGCTTTTTCAATTTCCGACATGGACCCAACTTTACATACATGTGTGCAGGGGGTAGGGACATTAACTGATGAAGTTTCAGATTTTTAACATGCACACATTTAGAGTAATATCCACTTTTCCGCTAAAACCCCCCTGAACATACCACCGGTTCCTACCACGTCTTAAACTGTGGGCAGAAAAATCACAAGAATTATGGTATCATTTATAAAATTTTCACATGTCCGCACTATGAATTATCCCCCTTTTTATAAAACCATATCCTTGCTGCAGGGGTGTGTCTTTTCAGGTCACATGGTACAGAAACCAGTCTTTCCAGTTTCTGCCAAGCCAGCTTGCTTCTCACAGGCAGTGCCCCTCCCAGCTTCTCCAGGAGGAAGCCACTTTTTACGACGTCTGTAATAAAAACCTTTGCCTGAGTGGAGAGGGCTTTGTTCACTCTCTGGCAGAGCACAGGAAATTCAATTATCAGATAGATGGCATATCCTTAGTGTGGGCAGCAAAAGGAACATTGGCCTGGGAACATAGTTGTGACTCAAGTTTCACTCCTGATGGGATCCGTTGCTAGGCAAAATCAAGTTCCTTAAGCCAGACCTTCAGCTAACTTTTTGTTGCTTTTAAAATAACTTGTAATTTTACACATGCAGCTAGAATTCTGATTCTAAGTGCAAAACTATGACATTTCAACAGTTACAAAGGCATGTGACACCAAACATAGGTCACTCATTTAATTTAACATTTTCGATTTTGGTGGTTTTAAATCCAGTTGCAGTTAGGCTTAAGCTGCTGACTCCATAGCATTTTTGTTATAAGCATTGTTTTTGGGCTCTTCATTTCCCAGATTTTGTAGGCACACAAAACTCCATTCTGCCAAATGTCTGCTGGTGTTCAGTGAATATTTTGCACATGTTGCAAGGTTTGAAATAGGCATTTTGACTTGCCTTCAGGGAAACAGAGTGGTTTTAAAACGCCGGCTTTTGGATAGTGGTGAGTACTGGTACTGCACCCATTTTTGGGATTTAAGAAATGAATTCCCCACAATTCTAGGTTGCATTTGGCAATCAGCATTGCCATTCCCCATGGTTTCAGACTACTGTGCGGGTAGTCCAATGGTGGTTTTAGGCAGTGTCCTTCTGTGCCCATAACATCGGCAAAAATGAGTGGCAGCCTATTCTTCATGCATTTCCCTGTGCATTTTCTGGGAAGCTCTGGCCATCATGAGTTTTCCATGTCAGTACTGCACAGTTTTGAGGTATGGCTCGGATGCATGGGTAAATACATCCCACAAGCCCCCCTCTTGCGATGGCCATTCGGTTTCACTGATGGGACTCGCAAGATCTGGGATGTTTCCTCATCTTCTTCCAATAGATGGCACAGTTCAGCATCTTTTCCTCCATCCGGTACTGATCGATCGGTTCTCCTCGCCGGTCCTGATGGGAATATTGGGCGGTCCACTGGGCCCGTTGTGTCTTTGCTCCCGGTCTCCGGATCGTCCTTCTTGGTCATCCTTCATGGTTTCATCTCTCCTAGGATGATAAAGGAAGAGCGGCAATATCTACTCATAGACGATTTTTTTTTTTCCACCACTGTTGAGATAGTGGGGCAGCATATGCATTTCATCGTAACGAAATATTACATTCTTATTTTGAAAAAAAAAAACAGCATCACTAGAGACAGTTTCATGTAAATCACAATATTTTAGAGACTAGATGTGGTAGGTTTTATGATTGGAACTGAATTAGTCTGATACAGTACCCGCTAGGATTCCAGAGGATTCCTCCAGTTGTTGCAGAGTGTGCCTGGGATGGCAACATTTCAACTGGTTTATGTGGACCCACTTGTCTTCCCCCTCTGCCGAACCGCCTTTGAGGATGCGGATCTTGTAGGCCACAGGGGAGATCTTATCGACGATCTCAAAGGGTCCCTTCCATATAGGCAAAAATTTGCGCTGCTTGGCCTGGTTCCTTTGGAAGTTGTATAGATAGACCCGGTCTCCCACCTGATATTCCTTCCTGGAAGTTTTCAGGTCATAATGGGTCTTCATGCTATCAGCTGATCTTTCTAGATTCCGCTGAGCATAAGCAAAAGCATGTTGAAGGTGTTTCCTTAAATTCTCTACATACTCATGAGTAGTGGAGGCATTTATCAGTGTCTGCTCTTGGGTCCTGTAGAGCAAATGCTGAGGAAGCACCATCTTGCGTCCAGTCATCAACTCAAATGGTGACATTTTGGTTGCAGATGAAGGGGTAGATCTGATGGCCATTAGGACCAGAGGTAATCGGATATCCCAACTTGGCCCAGAATCTGCCACAAACTTCTTTAATATGCTCACAATTGTCCGGTTATATCTCTCTACTGCCCCAGAAGAAGCTGGTCTATAAGCAATATGCAGCTTTCTCTTGACCCCCAGTATCTCCCACATCTTTGTCATTACTTCACTGGTGAAGTGGCTACCTCTGTCTGACTCAATCCTTTGAGGTAGGCCAAAACGGGAAAAGATGTGGTTAATCATCAAGGCAGCTGCAGTTTCTGCCTTGCAGTTTGGGGCTGGGAGACATTCCACCCACTTGGTAAACAAGCATGTCACAGTCAACATGTACTTATTCCCCCTAGCCGAGCGAATCACAGGGCCTACAAAGTCGATTTGTAAATCTGACCATGGCAGTGTCATTCCCCTCTTTTGTAAAGGCGCCCGGTGTGTGAGGGATGTCGGCTGAAATTGTGCACACACAAGACAACCCTTCAAATATTGGTTGAGGTCCTGGCCCATGTGTGGCCAGTATGCAACCTCCCTTAAGATTTCCAATGTTGTGTGAAACCCCCTATGACCGGCGGTGGCCGCATCATGGGCGTGACTTAACATCAGGCTTCGGAATGAGGTAGGAACCACCCACTGATCGTGGCCAGCTTTGGATTTCCTTACCAACAAACCGTCTTGGATCCGGAACATTTTTGGACATTTCATCAACACTCTTAGGTCCTCTTTCCCAATGTAATCGGTATCCGTCAGGGGAAAGTTCTCAGGGTCCTCAAGGTGCTGGTAAAACTTACCAATAATTGGATCCCCCTTCTGAGCGGTAATCAAATCAGCATCAGGGGTCTCCTTACTCCATTGTGCAATTGAAAGGTCGTTGTGAGCATTTGTCTGGGACCTAGTGATAGCAGTGACCTGGATTTCCCCCAACAGGGACTCAATCTCAATTAGATCCCCTTGGATGGCCCCGGTTTTGGCCAGCTGATCAGCTAAGTCATTTCCAGTTTTGTCTGGTCCCTCTACTTTGGAATGACCCTTGATCTTTTTCCAATGGATGGTCATCTCGTTCGAGGTGACCAGATCATCAATGTTTTGGATCAACTTCCCATGTTTCAAGGGTTTGTTGTTAGCACATAACATGCCTCTGGTTTTCCAATTAACCAGGTGCTCCACGAACCCGTTCCGTACATAATCCGAATCTGTGATTATGACCAGTTCGTGGAGTTGATGTTGGACAGCAGTGAGGATGGCCTGATGCACAGCCATCAATTCTGCCACCTGACTACTTCGGGGACCAATTTTGTATCCAGCGGAGGGTTCTGGGGACTCATTCACCCATGCATTCCCTACGCCGGCCACCAGTTCTTTCTCCCCGTTGTTGTCAACATGGTAAGAGCATCCATCCACATACACAGTGGGCATTCCCTCACACTTGTCTTCTTCAAAGACTTTGTGTGGGGAATTAAGGTATGCCTCCATGTTGTCCTTGATTTTCAGACTTTCGTCCTCGAGACAGTTTTCTCTGGCACAATCATGCAAGTCAGCCAGACCTTGCGCGAGGGGACTCTTCTTGTTTTGGCCATATCTGACCTCCACAGGAAAGCCTTGCATTGACAGAATCCAGGAAGTAATTCGGGAATTACTCACATTTCCGGCCCGGATTCTGTCACTTTGGAGATATTGCAGAGGCTGGTGTGGAGTCTCCACTATGATGTGCTCCCCCTGGATAAACGGGCGGTAATTCTTCAATGCCCACACCGTTGCCAGGAGTGCCTTCTCACAATCGTTGAATTTTTCCTCCACAGAGGATAAAGTTTTGCTCGCATAGGAGATTACTTTATTGACCTTGTCATGCTTTTGATATAATACTGCCGTCAAGCACGTATTAGAGAACCCTGTCTCCAGGAAGAACTCCTTGTTTCTGACAGGGTAAGCTAGGCAGGGCGCTTGTGAGAGGCTTCTTTTGAGTTGTCTTACTGCCTCGGCTTGTTCTGGACCCCATTCCCACTTGACCCCCCCTTTCAGGAGATGAATCAGGGGTCTGGTGATCTCTGCGTAGCCCTCAATGAACTTTCTGCTGTAATTAGTCAGTCCAAGGAGGCTCCTTAGTTCCCGCAGAGTTGTGGGGTCTTTCAGTTTCTGAAGTGCTTCCACTTTCTTTTCCTGGGGACAGAGACCCTGAGGAGTAATCTCATGGCCCAAGAAATTAACACGGGTTCTACACCACTGTGCTTTCTGAAAGGAAAGTTTTGCTCCGGCAGCCCTCAACTGTGTCAGCACATAACGGATCTCCGCTATGTGTTCCTCCACAGATGAACTTTTGATGAGGACATCATCTACATAAGCCAGGTTACCCCTTGCACCCAAGTCAGGCATGGCCTTGTGTAGAAAAATGTTGAATTCATTGCCGGAGTTGAGGTATCCGAAGGGAGTCCGGGTCCAGGTGTACTGCTGGCCCCCAAAGGTAAAAGCCAGTTTGTATTGGTCCTCCCTACTGACAGGCACGGTCCAGTATCCATTGGTCAGGTCTATTGCAGTGAATACCTGTGACCCCTGGATCTGGGCCAGACCTTGGTCAATGTAGGGCAGAGGCCATCGGGAAGTATGGACCCGTTTGTTGAGCTCCCTAAGGTCGGCGCAGAGTCTCCACTGGCCGTTTGGCTTCAATATTCCCAGCACCGGATTATTGAAGGTGCTGTGGACTGGACGGATTATTCCCCGGGACTCAAGGTTCTTAATTATTTCAGTAAGGGACTCCATTGATGCGAGAGGCAAGCGATATTGCTTCACAAACACAGGAGTCATGCCAGGGTCCGTGGGGATTGGTCCTAACAGTTCGTTACCTAAATCCATGGAAAAATGTCGGTCATCAACCGCCATTCCAATAATGGTGCCTGCGGCTAGAGTAACACTCTTTAAGTCGCTGTTATCCACCTCTATTGGAATGGTGTCATGTTCTAGGTTGACTAATGGAGTTGGGTTTACCCCCAACCCTTGCTGTTGGAGAGAAGCATTTAGATGTATGTAAGCATCAGGGTTTTTCAACTCTTGTCCCCTTTTAACTTTCACTTCCAGGGAGAATTGTCGGGTCCTTTCTGGGATGGTGACTTCCTCTTTGATCTGAATTTCAACTGCATAAGGTAGCAATTGAGCTGACCTAAATGCTTTTTCTGGATCATCAAAGCCCATGGGATTATCCGCTAATCGGGACCAAGCTTTGAAGTTTATTAGGTCCAAACTAATGGCAAAGCGATTGAGAATGTCACTGCCTAAGTAAAAGGCGGCAGTGACGTCTCGCACGACCCAACAATTGTGGACTATGCTCTTGTTGCCAATGGAGATTTTGAGCATACACCTGCTTGGCAGGAGATGTTTGGAATTAGGTACTTCCAGGTCCATTTCCCATTTGTCTATCAGTTTGAAGGTGGGAATGGCTGGATCTTTTGGGAGTTGGCGGAACATGGCTTCGCTGATGAAGCTCTTACCGTTGTTCACACACACTCGAGCGAGAACAGAGTCCTTCCCATCATTTAACTGAACAGGGATGAACAACTGCTCTCCTATTTGCTGAATATCAGCCAGACTTTGAGCTGATTTCACATCTTTCTGGACTATAGGAGTGGGAGTTTCAGATTGTGGATTAGTATAGAATTTCAAAGTGTTTCCTTCCAGCGTGGAGTACCACTTTAGACTGGAAGGAAGGTTGATTTTCAGAAATAGAGAGGACCCCCCATCACCAGTCTGTTGTCCTACTGCTATTACTGTCACGTCTGGAATCTGGTTGTTCTGGAAGTGAAATTCTACTTGGTCAGATTTTTGTTCAACCATGTGGCATGTGCCGTTTAAACTAACATGGTTGACACTCTGTTTTAATTTTATGGGTCGGCTAGTCTGAGTCCAGAGGACCTTGTTTACGCAATCTATTAGGGGTGACAACCTTCTCAGGAGGTCATTCCCTAGTAAACAAGGGGTGCCCTCTGGGGTCACAACTATGACCGGGTGTTTCAACTTATGTCGCCCGATCTTAATGTCCAAGTCTGCCGTCCCCTCGACGGGAATTTCCTTCCCGTCAAAGTTCTGCAGTTGTCCAGGAAGAGAGGTGAGAGGAATTTGGTAATTCTCTCCCCTTCCTGCATTCAGTTCGTCAAAGGCCCTTCTGGACAGAAGGGTAGCTTGAGATCCAGTGTCCACCAGTGCTGAGATTGTACCCTGCCCCTGTACTTGTACCGGGGCATAATATCTTCCCTCCTTCTCCTCAAGGGGGCACAGATAATGTACATTTTTGGACAACTGGTGGGCTAATTTTCTGGTTTTGGACATCGCTAGCGAGGAGATTTGGGCAGAATTCTGTGGAGAGTCTTGGGAATCTGAAAGAAAAAATTTGCAACTGGAGATCAGAGCCATTGTGGGTTCCCCTGGCTCCGTTTCTGGGCCGCCCCCCCCTTTTTGGAGGCAGTCGCCAGGATGGGTTTGAACCAGGGGATTTTCTTGCTGTTGGTTCTGGGATGAGATGGTGGGCGGCGGTAGCTCAGTCTCCACATCTCCCCAGTCTGGATTTGCATCCCTAGGGACCCATTTTTCTTTGGGAGGAGTTCCCCCCTCTCTGAAGGAGAAGATCCTTTTCCCAGGATCCTCTGAGGATCCCTCTCCCTCAAATTGGAAGATCTGTACCTCCTCCTCAAACTGAGTCTGTTTGGGTCTTTTGTTTCTCCTACCCCCCCTCTGCTCCTTAGGAGGCAGACTTTCAGGGGCAAGAGATTTTGTTTCCGGTTCCTGGGTTTCCAGGGGCTGTTTACAAGTGAGGAAGGAAGCTTCCTCCAAGGCTTTACACCCCCCTTCCCTTTGTGCCTCCTCCCTGGGAACCGGTGAGTTATCGGGGTGCTGCCCCCGTCATTGTTCTGGAGCACCAGGTCCAGAGTTGGGTGCGTTCTGCGCCGGCACGCCCATCTGAGGGTTCTGCTGAGCCCTCAGTATGTGACCCAGGTCCCGCGCCATGTTTTGAACCTGGCGCTCTAACTGGGAAACCCGCTCAGGCTGATACGGGGCCCTGTTTTCTCCCCTGGGCTGATCCCGGGAAGGGTAGCTGTCCCTCCTCTGGTAATACCCCGGGTTGGGAAGATTTGGGTACCCCTCCACCCGTGGCCTCCCCTCTCCCGGATTCAGTGGTCTGGGCTCAGGGAATTGGGGAAAGAAGGATGGATGGTTTTGGGGCTGAAAGTCGGGAGGATATCTGGGGAAAAAGTTCTGCCCAGGGTTTGGTAAATTTCTGCCCTCCTGTGGGAAGTTTGGAGGGAAGTTCCCTGGGTTAGGTGCTTGGCTGGATCCCCCCCCTTGGGCTGGAGGAGTCCACACATAACCCAGGATGGGTCGATTTCCCTTGTAACGTGGACTTACATAATCAGGAGAGCGAGGGACCCCATTTGTGGGGCTGCCTCCCTGGCTCCCTGTCTGTGACTGGCCCGAGGACCTTCTGGGCCTAGCATTATTAGGTGCAGGTAGGTTTTTAGGCCCCTTCATCTCCAAATCCAAAACGGGGGTGACCTTTACCTCTGCCACCTTGGCAGCAGCAGGGGTGCTGTTGGCTTTGGGGTTTTTCTGGGCATTACTTTTGCTATCTACCGGTTTCTGCACCTCATAGATCCGGGTAGCCTGTTCAATGACCCAGTCTAAAGATCTTTTCTCGTGAAAATCCCTCACGAGCTGGGTCATGATGTATTTGGGCAAGGCATGAAAAAATGTATTATCGAATTCTCGACTGTCTGTGCGCACCCTTCTTGTGGTCTGTGCAAAAGCACGCTTTAACTCCTGCACAAATTCTTGTGGGGCCTGATCCTCCCCACATTGCAAATTGTAGGCTGCCTTGCGAGCCTCTTGAGGATTTCTGTGAACAGAAAAATGTTTCAGGATGGCCGCCTTATAGGTGGACCATCTTATATGATTTTGGTCCTCCAGCCCCGCAAAGAAACTGGAGTATTCCGGGGAGAAGGTCCACTTTACATATTGAATACAGCTTTGGCTGTCCTTCAAATGAAAAGTCTCCATCATTTGTTCAAACAACTCTAAGTGCTCCCAAACAGAATACTTAGCGTTCTTATGGTAAGGCGTAATGACGCTCCTGATCGCCTTAATCTGCTTTAAGGGGTCCTTAAGCAAAGCCCTTTTTGCCTTATTGGCCTTTTTGGTTCGGGTAACCCTTGTCCATTCTTCCTCGGACTCAGAGGCACTGCTCCCCGAGGTTCCCATCTGTTCTTCCAGGTTTTCCCGGATTCTGCGAGCCTGGGAATGGCTGGCAGAATGTGGGGACCTGGTCTCCTGTGTCCTGCGCAGTTCAGAGGAGTCTTCAGATTCCTCCTTGCTGCCAGGATTTGATGGGTACCCCCTCCACTGACCTAACTGGGCAGAGGTTTTCAGGATGCCCTTAATGGGCCTACTCTCCTGGGGTTCCCCATTGAACTGTACTGTACTTGGGTGCCCATACCCGGATGCCCAGCCCTCCATTCCTGAGTGGTACTGGCCTATGAGCCCCATACTCTTAGCTGGATAGTAATCTGCCATCCCTGCGGCCCTGTGCTCATGTGCGCCAGGGGACGTGGGGGTGGCAGAGTCCAGGGACTGGGGAAGATGAAGGCCCCTGGGGTTAGGGCTCCTGCGGTTATGGTCAGGAGTCTCTCTTTCCCAGCGGACCTCATCTCTATCCGCCCCTGCTCCCTGTTGCAATGCAAGAGCCTGCATTTGTGCCTTCAGTTCCTCTGTTAAGGCCTTACTCGACTCTATCAGTTTCTCCTGCATCGCTACCTGTTGCTGGAGCCTATCATTGTGTTGACAGAGGGCCTCATTTTCCCTCTGTGCTTCCTGGTTGGTCCTGGAGAACTGGGCCAGTCTTTGCTGCAGGAGGTTTACCTCCTGAGTCCCATCCCTACTGGCCTGCTCCTTTCTTGCCAGAGCATCTTCCACCCTTCTGGTGTGCTCTACCAAGTTCTGGTTTTCTTTTTGGAGGTCACCCAGCCCCTGGAGGGCCAGGTGATTTTCTTCCATTTCCTTTTTTAAGTGGCAGACCTCCTGGCCTAAAGTGTCTCTTTCCTGACTAAGAGCCTGCATCTGTGCCGCCAGGTCGTCCCTTTGCCTTTGGAAGGCGCCGGCTTTCTGGCGCTCCTGATCAAACTCTGCCTGGGTATCTAGGTCTTTCAAAATTAGTTTGTTGCTCTCCTCTTTCTCTCTGTCTAGTTGGATTTGCAGGGTGGCTACCTGCTCTGTGCATGCCCTGTTGAAATTGATCTGTTGCTCCAGCTTTTTCTGGTTCTGCAGTAAGGAGTCCAAACTGTCTTGGTGCTCCTTCTGCAGGGCCAGAAATCGGGTATCCTGGTCTGTCTTTTCCTGTTGTAGGATGCCCATATCCTCTTTTATTTTAATGATATATTGCCTACTATCATTTTCTGCCTCCTGGCTCCTCTGCAGCCTCTGCTCAGAAGAGTCCAGATCAGATTGGGCCTTCTGTAATGCCATCTGTTGCCTATTTGCCAGATTTTGGCTTTCAGCACATCTATCCTGCATGTCTCCCATATATAGGTACAGGTATGCTGCTATCCTGGCAATCTTATTGTGTTCCTCTTTGGCTTTAGGAGCCATATATAGTTCACTCAGGGCCACATGTAAGGGACCCTGATCTCTATATATATCTGACCCTGTTTCAGTGACCTGTCGTGTGATGGCCTGCAACCACACATCCTGGCCCTGTTCGGTCCATTCACCTCTCACAAATAGCTTATGCAAGAGGTGCTCTCTGGCTATTTTCATCTCTACCAAGGTCGTCATTCTAGAGATTAGTCTCTGTCCTGACTTACGGAAGTTAGTATTTTAGTTTTGCAGAACAGAACTTTTCTTGGAGTGTCCCTTTTGAGGAATGCTTCACAGCGTAATGCAGCGTGGTGATCCGACTGGATGTATGTATCCCGTCAGTTAGCACACTGTATTAAGCTGCACAAATGGTAAATCTAACCCAACGTCTCGGCTCGAGCCCCCACTTTGTAAGAGGATTCAATTCAACACTACAGCTAAGTCAACGCCTAGTCTATAATACTGAATGAAAACCCTTATTGATATATCTTTAGGTCCAGTTCATGCGTTCTGGATGACTACCCTTGTATAA
Organism: Ambystoma mexicanum; assembly: GCF_040938575.1. Taxonomy (NCBI): domain Eukaryota; kingdom Metazoa; phylum Chordata; class Amphibia; order Caudata; family Ambystomatidae; genus Ambystoma; species Ambystoma mexicanum. Next base: position 340,468,366 of record NC_090927.1, read on the forward strand.
CACCCCTCTCTTGGAATCCCCCTGACCCCACTGAGCCAAGAAGTAGTTCTGTTTTGCAAGTTTAAAAGGTTTATTTGATAATTTAAAATAGATATATATATATCACGCTTTATAATAAATTAATAATTGAATAGCACACTTAATCTGATATGATAAAGATCAACAACGGAGAATCTGGCACTAGCACACTTCTTTATAATTACTAAGGAGTTGAGATGAAATGGATAAGGTAGCACACTGGTAAATAGGAACAAAAGTATAATGTGGTAGAGGATGCTTTATGTAAGCTCAGGTGGATGCAATATTCAATGAATGCAGTACAGAAAATACTCAATATGATTTCAACCAAACAATGTAATCACTTTTCTCTGGCTATTCACTCCCCCCTCTTTATGCAATGCAAGGAAATGGGAGGAAAGCACACAGTTCTCAGAAATGCCATCAATGTAATCAGTTCAATCCAGCAAGCTTACAGAAAACAGATAGGAGTTTTGAAAACACAGGCCCAAATGCTTTTACATGTGTTAGCAATGGATGAGAAATATGCTGGAAATGCTGTTAATTCCCTTTCAGAGGTTCAGGGTGAGTGGTATCTAGTTAATATTAGTCCAGGCTCACACTAGCAATGATGCAGGGATAGTTAACAGGTTAAACGAATTTCTGGCAAATGGAAAGCAAGCAGCAGCAGTTTTTACATGTGAAGAAATTGCAAATCGCGGCAAAATTCGCGGATGCGTGTTCCGCGATTGCGGTAAAACTATAGGGGGTAGGAAAGCCACGATTCTAAGCTATCAAATAAAAGTTATTGCAAGTCTCTAGCACAAACGGTTGCGGAGATATGAGCGATTTAATAAAGGTCGTTTTTGGGTTTGCAAATTTCAAAAGCTCAAAATGACAAGTGCAGCTTGCAACTAGCAAATGACAAGTGACAGCTTTACAAATGACAGGTGACAGTTAGGAGGCAGTTCTACTTAGATTAAATAGATTGAATTATATTATTTTAACTAAGAGATTGGTTCTGCACAGTTTTCTAGGTACTCACACTATATTCTTGAGTGAAATGGGCCTCATCACGGATCTGGTCAGGGTTTTAGACTGGGCTCTGGTCACTCTCTCTGCTGGTCTGGGTCTCTCTGGTCTGGTCTCTTAGTTCTGGATAGATTGATGAATTTGAAGTCTGGATCTCTGGATGTTGTATGGAGGTAAGTATGGATTTTTCCGGCAGAGCGTCCCGCTGCAGATGGATTTGGAAGGTCTCTATGTGTCCTGACTCTCTGCTTTTATCTGTTTCTTGAGAATGGGTCTGTGTGTTGCATCACTAGACTTGCCCCTCTCATTCGTCATTGGTCAGGCTTCCATTCCTCCGCTTGATTGGCAAACTGAACTGTGAGTCAGATTGATGTCATTTTATGATCTCTTGAAACAACCTCCCTTATCATCTGTGCACCCAAATATATATATGATCAAAATCCATACTTCAGAGTTACACAGTTGTTTGAAATTACATATACATGGTGTGGCTGAATTTAGCCATGTCTATGTCCAAATCTGCTCATTCTCGGAGCTTGCATTCAAAGAGTGTACATAATTGACTTTTTAACTGCTTTTTCAATTTCCGACATGGACCCAACTTTACATACATGTGTGCAGGGGGACATTAACTGATGAAGTTTCAGATTTTTAACATGCACACATTTAGAGTAATATCCACTTTTCCGCTAAAACCCCCCTGAACATACCACCGGTTCCTACCACGTCTTAAACTGTGGGCAGAAAAATCACAAGAATTATGGTATCATTTATAAAATTTTCACATGTCCGCACTATGAATTATCCCCCTTTTTATAAAACCATATCCTTGCTGCAGGGGTGTGTCTTTTCAGGTCACATGGTACAGAAACCAGTCTTTCCAGTTTCTGCCAAGCCAGCTTGCTTCTCACAGGCAGTGCCCCTCCCAGCTTCTCCAGGAGGAAGCCACTTTTTACGACGTCTGTAATAAAAACCTTTGCCTGAGTGGAGAGGGCTTTGTTCACTCTCTGGCAGAGCACAGGAAATTCAATTATCAGATAGATGGCATATCCTTAGTGTGGGCAGCAAAAGGAACATTGGCCTGGGAACATAGTTGTGACTCAAGTTTCACTCCTGATGGGATCCGTTGCTAGGCAAAATCAAGTTCCTTAAGCCAGACCTTCAGCTAACTTTTTGTTGCTTTTAAAATAACTTGTAATTTTACACATGCAGCTAGAATGCTGATTCTAAGTGCAAAACTATGACATTTCAACAGTTACAAAGGCATGTGACACCAAACATAGGTCACTCATTTAATTTAACATTTTCGATTTTGGTGGTTTTAAATCCAGTTGCAGTTAGGCTTAAGCTGCTGACTCCATAGCATTTTTGTTATAAGCATTGTTTTTGGGCTCTTCATTTCCCAGATTTTGTAGGCACACAAAACTCCATTCTGCCAAATGTCTGCTGGTGTTCAGTGAATATTTTGCACATGTTGCAAGGTTTGAAATAGGCATTTTGACTTGCCTTCAGGGAAACAGAGTGGTTTTAAAACGCCGGCTTTTGGATAGTGGTGAGTACTGGTACTGCACCCATTTTTGGGATTTAAGAAATGAATTCCCCACAATTCTAGGTTGCATTTGGCAATCAGCATTGCCATTCCCCATGGTTTCAGACTACTGTGCGGGTAGTCCAATGGTGGTTTTAGGCAGTGTCCTTCTGTGCCCATAACATCGGCAAAAATGAGTGGCAGCCTATTCTTCATGCATTTCCCTGTGCATTTTCTGGGAAGCTCTGGCCATCATGAGTTTTCCATGTCAGTACTGCACAGTTTTGAGGTATGGCTCGGATGCATGGGTAAATACATCCCACAAGCACCAAATATTCACTCAATGAAATGCCTATTAGCCTGTGCAATCACAAAGTGGAGAAAATGGCATAGAAAAGTGAGAACGTGATTTGCTCACCAAAATAAGTTGCATACCAATTCCAATCAGAAAAAATAACACACAGTATAAAATATCAGCAACTTTCAGAAGATACACTTTTCCAAACTGGCCGAGCCAGTGCTGCAAAATGACTCTTGAGGCGAAGTAGGAGGATGGAAAGAATTGACAAGAGAGGCATGTCCATCCTTGCACTGGCAGATGAGGTCATCCTGTGGCACCACTACCCCCTGTGGTAATACTGGATATGTGCTTAGACAGATGGGGGAGGGGCTTACCTTTCCTATTATACAAAGACATGCAATACCACCACTAGTGAAGCTAGAATCAGCCATGCATTTCTTTGAAACTAGCTCCTACCAGGGTATCAGGCAAAATTATCCCCACCAATAATATCGCCATATATATGGTCGTCGAGAACGGCCATAGGCGTTATTATTAATGAGGATCATTTTTCGGGTAAATGGGAGCGGGGGTTGCAGGGGAGTCTCCTGCTCCCTTTAAAATAATATGGGATTTGCGGAGGTGTCCCCCGCAGGTTCAATGGGTTAATATTGTCGCAGAAATATGGGAACATTCTTTTATGGCAATATTTTTGCTGGGCTATTAACACATGGAACCCCTACCATAGGATGAGTGGCATCACCTCGGGGATCTCACCATTCTCACTGTGCTGTACACCAGGTCCTCAATGTGATCCTTGTATCTGCCAGTTAACACATAGCCATGCCCAATGATGCCCGTAAAAGGCAGGAATATGAGACAACTTTATAAAATAGCAGTGTTCCCTGCGTTGTGTTGTGCTATTGATTGCACATATGTGGCCCTTGCCTTCCCTGCAGGTACAAAACACCTGAACATGAACAGGAGCCACTGCCATTATGTAAACCTGTAGATAGTGTGTGAAGCACAATTACAAACACACACACGCCCACACAGCACTGCTGTATCAACAGGCACTATGTCACTGCACAATAATTTGAGTCTGGACAATATGGCAAAACATGATTGCTCGATAAGAAATAGCACCTTCCAGATGCAGCCGTATGAAAATATGCATGTCACATCACATGATTCTATTCTCATCCACAGCTGAAAGTGGTTACCTTTCATGAATCCAGTGAGCAGAGACCAGCAATGTTACAGAACTCCACACCCATGCATCAGGAATTCCACACAGAGAACATTGTGTACATGTAAGTTACGTTTCAGATAACTAGAATTCTCAAGGGAGTCATACTATGTGATCCTCTGCCCATATGCAACACCACCGCTGCCTGTTCTATGCTACATAACATTGCACTGAGACATGGTAAGCAACTGGAGCTGTGCCCTGAATTGCAGCCATAGCCGTTCATCCCACTTGCTGCAGTAGATGGGCTAGGGGGGGAGCAACAGGCATTAGGGATGACCCGGTTGCATGTGTTTCACCCAGGCCCTGTGATAGTGGTGCATGCACATGCACAAGGAGAACTTGATCATGCTTCTGCTCAGTGAATGCATCTGACATGCTCAGGTGCAGTGAGTTGGCACCCCGTGATATGAAGTCAATGCATAGCCCTGCCTATCTACAGAGATCCAACATCTTCCAATATGTCTGATGACAACATTTAGTTGTACCTCTTTGAGTACAGTACTTCCCCTGTAGTTGCTATGTGCCCCCATCATTCCTGACTGCATATCCAAAATCATGTTTGCAAACCTCATCTTCCTACTCTACTTCAAGTCAGACCTAGGGAGGTCTCCATGATAGTCACAAACGGCACAGACCATCTCCCACCTGTTTCGATCAAACAATACACTCCCTCCCCTTGTAAATTGATGCATGGCTGAAAGAAAATTTAGCACTAATCTCATTTCCAAAAATGTGTTATTGATGTCTTACATCAGACCTAGCTTTCACAGATATTAATTTACACTTTTTTATTTTTTATTTGCATTTAGTTTATTACAAACATTTGGCAAAATTTAGCATAATCATTCATTGTCTGTTTCCTTCACCAGTGGGTCTGGGTTTTGTTGCACTTCAAAGTCTCTTTCAAGTGTTGACTGTCTGCTTGTTGACTTCTAACATTTTATTCAACACTAAGCGGACCTTTCTCTGAGGTGTCTTTTAGTTTCGTCAAAGTAGCTTTCAAGAAGTTCACTGTGGCATAGTTGATTCTTTGATTGTCCACTTGATACATTCTTTCCCACCATTCCTCTGCATCCAAGCCCACTTTGTGCCCAAGCACAGGGAGATGGTGAATTGAGCGTAGTTCTTTAAGGTTTGGGCAGAATAACACCAAGGGCTTTAGTGATTATTCTTTCTGACCACACAAACGACATTCGTCTACTGCTACTTTGTTGTATCTTTTTAGAGTACTGTTGTCGTGTAATATGTTCAATCTTAGACTTATTAGTAAATTCCATCCAAGCTTGTTAGGGAATTTATTGATATAACTTTTTGTCACATTCGGTAGCCCAATGTTGTTTTTGGATAATGTGTGAATTTTGGACATTGCTGTCTTTTCCTCTGTTTTTCGCCAGTCGTCAGCCCATATTGTTTTCTTTACAAGCTCCAGATATTTGCACGCAACCTCTTTCGATGTGCCAAGGTAAGACACGTAAATGGCACACTCTGTTTTCCAGTTCTTGAATGTCCATTCATCTTCCAGTTTTTCTCTTTTCTTGAGACTTTCGAATTGGGTTGGGCAGTCATCAATAATCAGTTTCCTAAATAGTGAGATTTTGTTCCACATAATCTGGGAGTAAAGTGAAATCAGTCCTAATTTGTGGCGAATTAATTGCACTGGTAAAGCTTTTGGTAAATTTAGAATTCTTTTCCAGGATCCAGGAATAGCTCTCGCACTGATCCCAAATTTCTTCTCTTAATCCCTTATTCGTTTCGGCTCCGTAGATGATAACGGGAGTTACCTTTTGTTGTTGAATTTTAAAATCGGAATCAGAGAGAATTTGCCAAATCGTTTATTGAGGGCTACACATTGCACCGTCAGTTGATGTAGTTTAATTCTCACATTCTCCATCCATGGTCTTTCACTTTTGTAGACATTTATGATGACGCCTGTGACATTTCTGGATGCGGACCGGGTAGAGCCTCTCTTTATCTAGCATCCATGAGTCTTTCATTTTATTTTGTTTTTCTCCATATACCATAATTTAGGACTTAGCTGCGTTTATCTTTAGAACATTTTTGTCAACATATTTTTGTAGCAGGGTTAATTTTCGCTGCAGACCGACCTTAGACTGTTCTAGCAGAATTAAGTGTCTGCATATAATAACCATCCTACAGCCTCCCCATTGATTTTCGGAGGGAAGGTGGTGCTGTCAGATAAGACCTCTTTCATGTCCTCGATAAAGAGGTTAAACAGTGTTGCTGCTAGAGGCCAACCCTGCTTTAACCCGTTAGAGGTTTTGATTTCTCTTGATAAATTTTCCAAATGATCAAGCTTCACTTGCATCTTGGTGTTAGAGTAAAATTCTCAGATGACTTCGAGAAGATCACGCGGACATCCTTTGTTCTTTAATTTCTCGCACAATAAGTCACGGTCGATGCTGTCAAAAGCCTGGCTCAGGTCTATACTAGAGCAATGTCTATATCTCAGAGCGATGTTTTAGCAGGTTTAGTAGCAGCAGTTTCAAATTACAACCAACTTCCTTGACAAATCCAGTTTGTCTTTTGTCGATAGAGTTGGATGTTTTTATCCATGCCTTCAGTCTGGTTAGTATGGCTATCACAAACTTTTTTCCCACCACGTCTAGTAGGGTGATTGGTCTATAATTTGCCGGTGCATGTCTATCCCCTTGTTTAATTATAGGGATCATAATGGCTAGCTTCCATGATTTTGGTATTTTGCGCCTAGCAAATATTCTGTTAAATATATTTTTACTAAATTGTGTCTCATGTTCTGGAGCTTCCTTCATTAGCACGTTGGTGATCCCGTCAGGGCCGGGGGCTCGGGATTTGATGCTTTTCTTGATCAGCTGAGGAATCTCTTCTATTTCACGAGTTATCCCCCAAGGGCTTTTCTCTGGGCTGCTTTTCCTTACATCGTTCAACGGTTCATTCAATCTATTGAATAGAACGTTAAAGTGTGTCTCCCATTTTTCCTCTGATATGGGGTAAAGAAGATGTGAGGATGTCGAGTTGCCATTTTCTTTTATTGGCTTCCAAAAACTCCTCCCATTGAAATCAGTTAAGACATCAAGCATTCTTTCAGATTTTTTCAGGTCCAGGTTCAGTCTATTCATTCTTCTCCAATTTCTGTATTTTTGTTTTCATTTTCTTATCATCTCTTTTTTTCTTCTAACTTCAAGTTCTTCATTTCTCTGAGATCTTTCCTTAGTTATTTTTTTATTTACTATTTCTTTTTAAATATGTGTAGATGTTTGAATTTTGGTTTCCATTGACCTTTATTTCTTTCCTTGAATGTCATGAGCGTTTGGTTGTATTCGACCGATTCCTGAGTCTTTTGTTATCATTGGAACTTCTGTTGGATTTATTCGTATGAGATTGAGGGCCCCCTTTTACCTCAATTCTGTGATTCCATTTTTTTTTTGGTTGGTTGAGAGCTTTCAAGTGTCCTCATCAAAGGGTTGTGATGACTCTTGTTAGTCTTTACCACGTCTATTCTGATTATTTCAGTCAATAAGTTGCCAGAAACGAAACAGTAGTCTAGTATGGCTTGACAGCTTCCGCTGGACCAAGTATAAGCTGGCAGGATATTCCCAATGATGTGTCCGTTCAACAAATGCAAGCCTCTTAAATGTCATCTCTTCCATTCAATCCACTCCTCTATGTTTTTTTTTATTGGAATTTGTATTGATTCTGTTACATTTTCCGTTTGTTTCTTTTATACAGTTTGTGTTCAGGTCTCTGTGAATCAATATTTTAAGATTCGGTTGTTCTGCCAAATTGGAATCTAACAGATCCATTACACAGTCAATATAGATGCTATCCTTCTTCAGGTCAGGAATCCAAATAAAGATTTACAACCAAGAGTTCTTCTTCAGTTACTGGATTCCGCTTTGTTTTCCTTTTCATTCGAATCATCTGCAACCTATCAAGTTGCTAAAATGATTTATCGGACTCAACTAACTCTTGTTCTTCCGAGTCAGTTTATAAAGCACGTAACAGGAGAAACATTCATATTCATAAAAGCAAAGGACACAACTCCAGCACACCTGGTCCGTGCTGTGCTACTCAAGAATGGAGAAAAAGCTTCCAAACCTCTGTGATTACAGCAGTCAACATAACCCTTGCGCCTTATTTAAAACTTTATGAATCCTTATTTGACAACTACAAGGATCAATCAACACTAATTGCGCTTATGAATTCAAAATTGACTGCAATTGAGAATTTCATGAGCATGTAACGGAAAAAAGAGGGAGAGAATGGGAAATTGACAGTGATCTACTGAAAACACTAACTGACATGTTGCAGGATGCCAAAGAAGACAAAAGAATATTTCTAGAAGGAGTACACGAAATCGCCATGCTGTCCAAGCATGACTGGAGTAGGGGTAATTGCCAAATACAACCATTGACGGAGGGAAGAGACCTTGGTTCGATATTGAGACCTGTATTAACAGAGAATGAAGAGCTCCCGAGAAGTGAGATTACTGTTGAAGGTCCAGTGGGTCTGATTTCCATCTGCTTATGCAATGTTGAGACCCCCCCACAATCCTCAACCACCAATCAAGCGTCTTTAGCAACACAATCTCCAGTGACTGTCACTGCAACGATACACAACAAAGAATGTTGTGCGAATTTGGTAGGCAATTCAAAACTCATCATGGAAGGTAAAAATCTGGAGCCATCAACTAATCAAACCAGCTCAAACCCATTTTCGATTTTTAAACAGAATGCAGAGACCAACTCCAGATGGTCTAGTAAAGGAAGAGTAACCCAGATGCAACAAAAAACTAAAAACATTAAAAAAATCGGCAAAGACGAAAATGTGTGGATCACAAACATTCTTAAGGATACTGAAAACCGCTGATGAAAAGCTGAAACAGATGATTTAGCGACTACTGGCATATCCACAGCGACACACACATCTGGTCAAGCACGTACATTGAACCCCAATATGAATAGTGTAAAGCACTCTCAAATTGAATCTCCAGTGCAAATAGATTCTGCCTTAAGTGTGACTGACTTATTGGAGATGTAAACATATGATGATGAGGCAGGCACCGTGTTGGATCAACCTAGAATTGTTCTAATCAGTCCACCAAAAAGGAACAAGACTCTTGTGACCAAGTTAGGAGGTGCTAGGCTAAGATCGCCTAGATTTCCGCACATTAAGAGTAAAAAGGCAACTCACAACAAAAACTGTCTTGAGAGTGGAACCTCCTAATTCACCCATATTTGTGAGGCAATCAGTAGCGCAACATTCAAACACGGTGCATCTGTATCGGTTCCTTTGGCTGCTGAGGCAAGTGGCGGTATTTGGTAATTCAACATTAATGTTCGCAGTACCGCACAACAGATTCTCGTCCATTATTTCTTTAGCTCCAGATAAAGTTCCTTTTGTGCCTCCTTCTTTATCATTAGTTTCAGTAGTTTCACATTTGTTTTCGCACTGGGTGTCCTTCTTATGATCACATGGTTTGAAGTGCCATTTGAGAGTCCCCAAATTAGAGGTAGAGTAGTTTCTTTTCTTTGGATAACGGTCTCCTTTTTTCTCAAGTAGCGGATTAGTGGTTTTTGTTTTAAAGTTCAGCGCTTGTGAAATACATGAATTTGGACTGCTAAGATGTATAACTTCTTTCACTTTCACTCTCTCCGGTAAAAACAGGAGTCTTATCATGAAATTTGAAGGATAGCGCTTCTTGATTGTTGACGCCCATTGTAATAGAATCCGCCTCTCTATCACGGCCGCTATTATTTTCAGTTGCGTTCATATATCCATTTTCAAAACAGTTTACGTCTAGCATGCTACGAAGGTCATCTGTATTAGTACTATATGCCTCCAATATACTACAGGGCAGATGTGAATTCAGGTTTTTTGTGGAATCGTGAGGCAGCACAAGCTCAACTCGCTCCATCTCAGAACGCTCGGTGTCTATCGTTACAGATGTCACCTGTCGGGGAGGGCATTCCTCACTAGAGATTGACAGCCTCAACCCTTCCTGAGAGTAGGTGTTTCTGACGGTGTACAGATTGGGGACTGTGGCGAGAAAACCATAGACGAACCGAGAGGAAGAGCCGAAGTACTTTTTAAGAGACTGACGCTTTTGCTCGCTGAAAGAGAGTCATGCATATTCCTGCTCTTGATAGACTTTCCTTACCCACCCATGCTGGCCACACTGCCTAACGCACTTTTGATGTTGATTATCGTAATTTTGGGTAATGCACTTGTACGTACCTTGCTCCTTGTCCTTTGGGCGTGCGTTGATTCAGCATCTTCGTCCATTTGCACGCCAGTTACTTCTCTTTACTGCTGGGTCGCGGGTTGTGTAGAGCTTGATGTTGTTGCTTCACACACCTGTGAACACTCTGCTAACACTCTTCAGATGCTCCGCTATGGAGTGGAGTTTAAATGCAGTCTTGGAAGTTGTAGACACTGTAAACAAACTCAAATCTCGGCAAGGCAGGAAAACATACTGGTAAACTCCTTTGGCCTGCAGCTTCACACTCTGCAAACACTCCGCTCTACCCTGATTTGCAGCCATAGCGGTTCATCCCACTTGCTGCAGTAGATGGACTAAGGGGGGGAGCAACAGGCATTAGGGATGACCCGGTTGCATGTGTTTCACCCAGGCCCTGTGATAGTGGTGCATGCACATGCACAAGGAGAACTTGATCATGCTTCTGCTCAGTGAGTGTATCTGACATGCTGGGGTTGCAGTGAGTTGGCACCCTGTGATATGATGCCAATGCATAACCCTGCCTATCTACAGAGATTCAACATCTTCCAATATGTCTGATGACAACATTTAGGTCACCTCTTTGAGTTCAGTACTTCTCCTGTAACTGCCATGTGCATACATAATTCCTGACTGCAGATCCAAAATCATGTTTGCAAACCTCATCTTCCTACTCTACATCAAGTCAGACCTAGACAGGCCTCCATGATATCCATGAATGGCAGAGACTATCTCCCACCTGTTTTGATCAAACGGTACACCCCCTCCCCTTGCCAATTGATGCGTGGCTGAAAGGAAATTCAGCACTCATCTCATTTCCAAAAATGCGTTATTAACGTCTTACATCAGAACTAGCATTCACAGATATTAAAGGTTGCAATAACCCACACTTCACCTGAGAGAAACATCAAATGTAAAAAAGTGAACTTGAAACATTGTATAAGTATATACAATGTAATTCTCCAGGGTTGTGCTTACGATGCCACGGGGTCTTCCCAGCACCTCTGCAGCCATCTCTGCTATCTGGTGACCCCAACGTTGTGCCAGACCGGGTTGGCACAGGATGGGCACTCAGCTGCTGCAATGACACACAGTATTGGTTCAACTTGTGCTAGTCAACATGGCAGCCTTGAATCTCTCCAGTGCACTCGCAATGTGTGCTGCTCCTGCATTGTTCTTCACATGTTGACACATCTGGAGATGAACACATTTCTGTTCAGCCTGACAGTGAGCAATTCCTACATCCAATCGTTGTCATTCTGGCATCTGATAGCAGGACCAGTACTAGAATATTTGGGGTAAGTGCTTGATTTTCATGGGCATGGGAATTTGGGGAAATGTTGCCCACTGGCGACCTTTTCCCAGGCGACTTTATCACTGGATACTGGTTAGGCAAGTTTAGTGGTGCTTCAGAGGAGATTGTTATGTGTTTGTGGTGTTTTGATCTCTCTTTTATTCTATCTTGCCTGTTTGTGTGTGTTCCTTAGACACCCTTTATGATCTTTCCTTTTTACTCTTACTTACTGTTAATAAAAATATTAAAATAAGTTCCTGTTGTACTTCCCATTAAAAAAACAACAACCAGAAAGTTCTACCACTTTTCCTTTCCTGTGCTTTGAGAAGCTTTTCCATTCATTTGTTTCATGAGAATCCCTTTCTCTGTATTTTGTGTTTTGCACTTTGGCACCTTAGGTACATCCGGCACCTTAGGCACATTTATCTTTTGCAAAGTGGGACCATAGGGAAAATGTCTTTTTATTTAGAGGGAGTGCTGGAAAGAGCAGATGAGGAGCTGGACTATTCCTTAGCCTCGAGGTCAGAAACAGAAATAGTTAGCCAGCATGGTGAGATGGAGCCTGAGGACAATAAACAGACAGAGGTTGCGAGAGAGCCTGAGGGAAAAACAGTAATTGTGCTTGCCAAAGGGAGTGACTGATTGCGAGGCAGGCAGTGTAGTAGAGAACCTCTGTGTCACAGATACTTTATTGGGGTAACTCATGTAGGAGTACCTTGGTCAGCTGCTCAATGTCCAAGTGCTCAAGGATGTGTCACAATAATGTGTTTGAGGAAAGAACTGGTGGAAGAGCTCTGGGTTTTGTGCCATTTGTGAGGAAAAGGAGCAATAGGGGCATAATTAATGCAGAAATATATTGTGTGCATTGCAATACCTATGTCAGTCCATGCAAGCTGGATGACGAGCTAATAGTGGATGCCATGTACAATCGCATGCTACCACATCATGCTACCATCTTCTAGATTGTGGTGCAAGAGGGTAGTTAAACGGGGAGCATGATGCTTTTGCACTATGCAGAAAAATGTTCTTACTGGCTCCACTGGTTGATAGAGTAAAATGAATTGAGGCAGAAGCTCAAGTTTGTGCGTGTGGTGCTAGGACTCAGAGAGAGGATGTACTGCTATGAGCAGGCCCATAATTAGCGCCTTCCCCATTCCCATTGAGCCCTATGGGGGCTCATATGGGAATGGGGAATGGTCGGGTGAATGGGGACTTACCGGGTCCGCACAGATCGGAATGTCCCGGTAAGTCCTCATTCACCCAGATCGGACACGGACCCGGTTTTGGAGGCAGCCATGGCACAAATTGCGCCATGGCTACCTCCAAACTCGGAATGAGGGCCAATATCCCCAGCAACACTAAAGCCAGCTCACACGGCCTTCTATGCAAAAGGCAGTTTAGGGTTTTCAAAGCTAATTGAACAAGTACAGATGGACACGTCACCAAGTCAGAAACACAGTGGATAATCATCACTACCAGTTGGCTTGTGTTTGGAACATCGATTCCATGCATTTGGTCTGCAGTGGTTCCACTGAATTCTCATGAGAACTCTGGAGCATACAACAAACCAAAATGGGGGAGAGGTCTGCCCCAGTGTCTCTTATGTTTTTCCACTCTCTGAAAGATCACCTTTGTGCGAACTTTGGCATACAAGGAATTGGCAGATGGTTACAGCGGGGAAATGTAGTTACTACTGTAAAGGAGCATCAGATTAACATTTTACCCTGGAACATTGTGGTGTAAATAGATTAAGCTAGGGGTGATAAGAGATATCATTTTGTAACTAATTTTGGCATTCTAGATTTCCAAGAAATTTGGGCATTGAAGTAAGAGATGCTGGTTGCCAGCAGAGACAAAGTAACATAAAGGTAGACCTTCATCTGGCTTTTTATTTCTGCAACATTGCGTTTCAAGCTTGACTAACATGAACTGGGTCAGGATGGCCTGCATGTTATCCAAATGAGTTACAAACAAGCTATGGAATATGTGGTTGCAAACATTTATATTAATCAAAGAAAACCTGCCACAAGAGTGGAACGTGATGAATCTAAATCATTGTTTGAATTTCTGAATGCGATTAAAGGTACAAAGGAGCAGCTTGTGATGATTATAGTCAGCGATATTGAACTAATTACATGCTTATGACAGTAGAACATTTGTATTTAATAAGCTCTTTGAAATGTTGAAATGGCAGAAAGTGGCCGAGATGCTTTAATACAATGCCTAAAAGGAGACGGAGGACTGAAGGACACATATGACAAGCATGCATGACGATTAAACTGTCAAAGAGCAACAGGCATACACGATAATCAGAAATCTTGAATTCTCATATGTGTGAAAATATCGAGGCGACAGGCATGGCTGAAATAAATATGTGCCCAACTGGTGACCTGATAGATGAACATAGCATTGTTTCTTTTTAAAAGTTGATGAAACGAATAGGTGACAACCTTAGGAAGAAGTGTCATAAAAGGAGTGAAGCAAAGAGAACATCTTGGTTTGATCTTTCGATTTATTTCACTTCTATATCACTACACAGTGAAGCGCTTTACAAAAATAAATGAGATGGTACAGAACATTATATTGTGACACATCAATCATAGAGAAAAGCAGAAAAAGACATGTCAAAGAACCAAAGAAAACCATGCAGTAAGAAACGGTATGAAGAACCAGGAAACAGATCAAGTGGAAGGCCCCACAACATGAACATGTAGGACAAAACCAAGCCATACTGCAGGTGACATAAATGGTAATTAGAGAGGGAAGACAAGTAAAAGAAAACATATTTTTGGTAATTTGTTTTACAATACAAAAGTCATAAATCAATTTGTCCCACTTCTGGTTGGATAGTAATTGCACACAAAAAAGAAGGCTGAGCTTCACAACACTCTTAAATTAATCCCACTGGTTATGGGGAACGTATACTTAGCAAGAAGAAATAACAACAACAAAAACACGTGTCTGTAGGAGAGAGAAATTAGACAGGACATCTTGCGAGGACCTTCTAGGTGAAGTGAGAGGTTAATCCAAACCATATTCTGGAAGTTAGTGACTAATTCTAATCGGAACAAACTTATACATGAAAGCTTGAGCATACATAGGCACCATAGTGGCACCCATAGAGGTACCAGGTACTTGCAAGTAGTATGGGTTTTACATGTAAAGTATGAGTTAATGTGCAATAAACTCTAAAAGAGCCATGATACATTCTTTGGTTGCTCCTAATTGTTCCTCGTTTAAAAGGACCCAATCAACCACTTCTTAACCAAAATGATATGGAATGGAAGCATATACACCTTTTACATCCACTGTGAATAGAATGCTAGTTAATTGTGTTCTCATCTCATTCAGAAAACGAACTGTGTGGTATATTTGATATAAGAACCTATTTTCTGGATCAAGGGTTGCAACATATAATCCTACAAGTTGTAATACACTGTTTGTGGCAGATGCTATTGCTCTATTCTGTGGTTGGGTAGCGCATTTGTGAATCTTTGTTAATAAATAGGAAATGGAGTAGTGGGATGCATGATTCTCAAAAAAGGCATGGTTTATGAGTAATGCAGCCCCTCTCCATTGCTTCATCTACGAGCATGGTTAGATTGGCGTGGATAGCAGGTAAAGGGTCTGAACCCAAAGGAATAAATATGCATGTCTTCTAATTGGCATTGGCATTCTCCATCATAGTCAATTGAATTGAGAAGACCCAGAGCCCCCACTTTATCTACCTGTCATATCGCAAGTCTTTCACCTGTATGAAATGACTTTCTAAGTGTCACTCCATGTCAACTCAGATTGGAGATTCGTGGTCACTTATAGGACAGCTTGCATACATATGTGAGTACCGATTTATGGAATAGGTGAATATGGATTTATGGAATAAGTCAATGGCTTGATTCTGTATGGGTGGCAAAGAACTACTCTTGGGCTTAAAATCTACTAATCGTGTCTCCACAACCTCTGCAGCTTTAGAGTCATTTCTGTTTCAGAGAAAAATACCTTTAACTTAAGTTCAGTAATGGTCTATTTTGTTTTTGAATAAGGAAGAGCTAAGATATGACTTTTTTGTATAACATATTCAATTACCTCATGGTTACACTTCTGTTTGATGATTTAACAACTATAGTGTCCTGATGTATTGCCTGATTTGTAGTTGTGCTGGATGACCTCTTCTATTTCCTCTTGTATCTCTCCCTAAAAAAGTAAATGGTGTGGCCCCAATATGTGTGTTTCCTGTTTAGTAACCTATGATATTTTGTTATCGCTCACTTCTTTCCCTTTTGGTTTGCGTGTTATCAGATTCTGAACTCAGATATTTAGATGAGCTATTTTGTTTGGTACTTCCCTGGTTGGTCTGCCTATACCTGTTCATACTTGTGTAAACCTTGTTGTGTAGTTAATCATATCAATCTAAATACAAAACTTTCTCAATTGTTTCTGTTTGAGTTAAAGGAATTTGTTGCTATGTTTGTATGGGTCTCTTCTAATGTCTTTTCTAATGTCTTATTTAGTTCTTCTTTGCTATATGTTCTCAAACATATTCGGGCAAATTCACAGAATTCAGCGCAGAAGTAGCGCACGTGCCTAGCGCAGAGAGGGAGCGTGGCCGCACGTGCACCAAGCACAGCGCAAAACAGCATTTAGGCGCAATGCGTATTCATGGATTTCCCTAGCCATATGCAGCCGTGGCTCAGCAAGTATCCAGCAGCGCCAGTTACGCCCCAAGAATGCCTCTTGCCCCAGAGAAAGCCACAGAAATCCCCAATATGGTGCAAAGGGCCGCACTAACCCTGGAGCAGCATACAGCCCCCCTTACACCGTAATTGCATGAAAAATGAGCGTACCCCGCTCCCGCCAGCCAAATAGCATGAAAATCTACTTGCACACCCCCTTGAATATGTGTACCCCGCTTGCAGCATCCAAAATGCATGAAAATCTCCCCACGCAACCCTGTGAATACGCTGACCTCGCTCGCCCCAGCCAAAACGTGTGAAAACTCCCTGCACACCCCCTTGAATACGCATACCCCGCTCACGCCAGCCAAAACGCATGCACCCCGCTTGCGCCTCCAAATCGTGTGAAAAATTGACTTTCTGACCCCTGAATGCACGTACCCCGTGCAAGCCATCCATATTGCGTGAAAAATGGACTTGCGCACCCCTGAATACACTAATCTGCTCGTGCCAGCCAAAACATGTGAAAAGCTCCCTGCGCACCCCCTTGAATATGCGTACCCTGCTCACGTCAGCCAAAATGCGTGAAAAGCTCCCAGCACACCCCCTTGAATATGCGTACCCTGCACGGCCAGCCAAATCGTGTGAAATGGTTGCGCGTGTGGTGACAGGTGTTTGGGGGGTCTCCCTGTGGTGTGCGCTGCTTTCGGATCATGGTCACGGGTGTTGGGTGGTCCCCTGTGGTGTGGGCTACCTGTGGGGAATGGACACGTGTAATGGGCTGCCTGCGGGCATGTTCAGGGGTGATGGGCTGCCTTCCGGGCATGGTCACAGGTGTTGGGTGGTCCCCTGTGGTGTGGGCTGCTTGCGGGGTATGGACACGTGTGATGGGCTGCCTGCGGGGCATGGTCAGGGGTGATGGGTTGCCTGCGGTGCATGGCCATGGGTGTTGGGTGGTCCCCTGTGGTGTGGGCTGTCTGCGGGGCATGATCAGGGGTCTAGGGGGGTCCCCTGTGGTGTGGCATGCCTGCGGGGCATGGTCACAGGTGTTGGGTGTTCCCCTGTGGTGTGGGCTGCCTGCGGGGCATGGTCAGGGGTGTTGGGTGGTCCCCTGTGGTGTGGGCTGCCTGCGGGTCATGGTCACAGGTGTTGGGTGGTCCACTGTGGTGTGGGCTGCCTGCGGGGCATGGACACGGGTAATGAGTTGCCTGCCGGGCATGGTCATGGGTGTTGGGTGGTCCCCTCTGGTGTGGGCTGCCTGTGGGGCATGGACACGGGTGTTAGGTGCTCCCCTGTGGTGTGGGCTGTCTGGGGGGCATGGTCACAGGTGTTGAGTGGTTCCCTGTGGTGTAGGCTGCCTGTGGGGCATGGTCAGGGGCGTAGGAGGGGGCCCTGTGGTGTGGGCTGCCTGCGGGGCATGGACATGGGTAATGAGTTGCCTGCGGGGCATGGTCATGGGTGTTGGGTGGTCCCCTCTAGTGTGGGCTGCCTGTGGGGCATGGACACAGGTGTTAGGTGGTCCCCTGTGGTGTGGGCTGTCTGGGGGGCATGGTCACAGGTGTTGAGTGGTTCCCTGTGGTGTAGGCTGCCTGTGGGGCATGGTCAGGGGCGTAGGAGGGGGCCCTGTGGTGTTGGCTGCCTGCGGGGCATGGACACGTGTGATGGGTTGCCAGTGGGGCATGGCCACAGGTGTTGGGTGGTTCCCTGTTGTGTGGGCTGCCTGCAGGGCATGGGGACGGGTGTTGGATGGTCCACTGTGGTGTGGGCTGCCTGCGGGGCATGGACATGGGTAATGAGTTGCCTGTGGGGCATGGTCATGGGTGTTGGGTGTTCCCCTGTGGTGTGGGCTGCCTGCGGGGCATGGACACAGGTGTTAGGTGGTCCCCTGTGGTGTGGGCTGCCTGGGGGGCATGGTCACAGGTGTTCAGTGGTTCCCTGTGGTGTAGGCTGCCTGTGGGGCATGGTCAGTGGCATAGGGGGGGTCCCTGTGGTGTGGGCTGCCTGCGGGGCATGGACACGTGTGATGGGTTGCCTGCGGGGCATGGCCACAGGTGTTGGGTGGTCCCCTGTGGTGTGGGCTGCCTGCAGGGCATGGACACATGTGAGGAGTTGCCTGCAGGGTTGGTCACAGGTGTTTGGTGGGCCCCTGTGGTGTGGGCTGCCTGCGGAGCATGGTCATGGGTGTTGGGTGGTCCCCTGTGGTGTGGGCTGCCTGCAGGACATGGACACGTGTGATGGGCTGCCTGTGGGGCATGGTCAGGGGTGTAAGGGTGTCCCCTGTGGTGTGGGCTGCCTGCGGGGCATGGACACGTGTGATGGGTTGTCTGCAGGCCATGGCCACGGGTGTTGGGTTGTCCCCTGTGGTGTGGGCTGCCTGCGGGGCATGGACACTTGTGATGGGCTGCCTGCGGGGCATGGTAAGGGGTCTAGGGGTGTTCCCTGTGGTGTGGGCTGCCTGAGGGGCAGGGACACGTGTGAGGGGTTGCCTGTGGGGCATGGCCATGGGTGTTGGGTGATCCCCGGTGGTGTGGGCTACCTGCGGGGCATGGACACATGTGATGGGCTGCCTGCGCGGCATGGTCAGGGGTGTAGGGGGGTCCCCTGTGGTGTGAGCTGCCTGCGTGGCATGGACACGTGTGATGGGCTGCCTGCGGGACATTGTCATGGGTGTTGGATGGTCCCCTGTTGTGTGTGCTGCCTGCGGGGCATGGCCACCGGTGTTGGGTGGCCCCCTGTGGTGAGGGCGCCTGCGGGGCAAGGACACGTGTGATGGGCTGACTGCGGGGCATGGTCAGGGGTGTCAGGGGTCCCCTGTGGTGTGGGCTGCCTGCGGGGCATGGCCACGGGTGTTGGGTGGTCCCCTGTGGTGTGGGCTGCGTGCGGGGCATGGTCACAGGTGTTGGGTTGTCAGAAATAGTGTTTTTGGCAAAAGGCGAGGTGTGCACATGTAGATTCTGCACTGAACTACCATTCTCAGCAGGCTGTGGGACATTTCGTAGTTCAGCATGTTCGCGCGGTAGACTAGCTGCTTCAATCAGGTGTCTACATAACCGACCACCGCCTGTGCTCTGGTGCAGATAATTAATGAAGAACGGCATGGGCGGTGGCGGTAGTTCCTGATTGCGCGTGGGACGTATGCTGGAGGAAGGTAGCCCAATTCTTTGCAAACGACTGCAGTGCTCAGGCGGAGCTCACCGCAAGCTGCAAAGCGAAAACACGTGGCGGAATAGGGCAGGAGAAGCCGCTGATGACGAGCGGCTGCCGTGTCCATGATTTCCTGGAGCCCGGGCTGCAGCGGTGAATACAGGCGGCCCCGACACACTTCCGTGTCATCCTTCAGGGTCCAGGTGTCCTTGTGAGGCGTCTGGACACACAGTTAAGTGTTCTGATTTCATTACCTTGAGAAGTTTATTTCGCATACGTAGGGTATGCTTGTTTGAACATGGCATAAAACAATGGAAGCGTGTCCAGAGGCTTTTAGCACGCTATCACGCATATCACTTGTAAATTCAAAGCATAAAAGTCATTAAACTAAGAGACATTAGGAAACGTTATGCTTTAGACATGATTTGTTTCAACCAATCGTTTCTTTAGACCTATTATTGGGAGAACAGCGGATTTGTAATGTGCAAAGTGTTTGTTTGTTGCTTATGCTTTCCCAGAGGGCCATGTGTCATGTGTTCTGTCATGAAAGGGTATTCCCCTTTGTTTGTGCCATACTGCTTATGCTAAACCTGCTCATTTGCATGACTCCATGGGTTTGGGGTTGTGCTTGCTGCATCAATGTGATAGTAGCTAACCCATCGGTTGTGTGTGTGTGCATTTATATGTAGGCTTTGTGCTATGCCAGGTACAGGTTTTGTTCCCATGATAGTGGTAGTGCCAGGTATACTAGGTAACTGGTCTTACATGGTTTAGGAGGTCAGGTTTATAGGTTACAGTTTACAGACAGGAGGTCAGATTATGGTATATGGTTTGTATACAGGTATAGATATCTGTGCATGTTTTTCTTCCCCACCTTTCCTTTGTCATTCCACCCCCTTTCCCTAACTCTGTCTTCCCCTCATTGGCTGCCACGTGGTTCCCTGTGTATCAATATCCAGGCGCCCGTGCCAACCACGGTGGGAGGGTCGATCTATTCGGCTTCTGTGGTTCGGGAGAGGGGGTTGATACACGTATTCAGGGGTGCGCAAGTCTTTTTTACACGCGATTTGGTTGGCGGGAGCCAGGTACGTGTATTCACGCAGCCCACACCACAGGGGACCACCCAAAACCCATGGCCGTGCCCCCGCAGGCAGCCCACACCACCGGGGACCCCCCTACACTCCTGACCATACCCCACAGGCATCCCACATGGCACCATACACCGCATGCAGGCCCCGACTCATGGTCCCCCACCCGACCAGTGACGGCAACCTGCAGGCAGTCCCGACTCATGTCCCACCACCCCACCAGTGATGGCAACCAGCAGGCAGGCCCCGACTCATGTCCGCTCGCCCCACCCGTGAAAGCAACCTGCAGGCAGGCCCCGACTAATGTCCCCCACCAAACAAATTGACACAACATAGAATAATGTACCAAATGTCCTCCCAAATGCCACCCCACACTGCCCCCCCAGTGCAACTCCAGACCCATCCATTGGCCCCACTTCACAGTACAGTCCCCATGGCATGGCATGCACCAAAGCACACATGCATGCACCCAGATACATGTCCAAAATAGCCACATAGCAGTGGCACATTCCTGAGCCAGTGGTGTTTGACACATGCAACAAACAAGTGTGAGCAGACAACACTCAGATTCGAAGAAATGTAAATTTATGGTAAAAAATGAAAAAAAACACGAAACAGAAATACAAATAGTGAATGCAAATGAAATGAACATAAACAAATCTAAATGCCAAAATCAAAATAAAAAGAAACACCAAAAAAAAAAAAAATCATGAAAAAGGCTTTTCTCCCAAACAATGTACCCAGTCCAGGAATCTCAAAAATAAACAAGGAAAAACCATTACTCCATGGGCAATAAAAAATTAAACAGAAAAATGTCCGGGTCCTCCAAAAAAAAGGAATAAAACCAAAGGAAACCTAACACTAAGTAACTATTTACAATGGCGGCGGGCTAGTCCTACGGCTTGCAGAGGAGGTCCCAAATATGGCCTGCACTCCAGCCACTCATGTCGAAATGCCAGAAGCATACTTGCCAAGATATGTGACATATAAGGAGCAAATGAATCAACAGAGAACCTTGGTGGGGCTCTGTCCAGTACTCATCAGAGGGACATGTATACT
The DNA here is from genome assembly GCF_040938575.1 of Ambystoma mexicanum. Lineage (NCBI taxonomy): Eukaryota > Metazoa > Chordata > Amphibia > Caudata > Ambystomatidae > Ambystoma > Ambystoma mexicanum. The sequence continues at coordinate 340,489,948 of NC_090927.1, forward strand.
GCAAGGTATCCACTGAGACAACCATACCAGCAGATGACACGCTACGAAGACTACTTACAGACTGTCCCCGAAGAGGCCTAAGGAACCTTAATGGAAGGCAATTGGTGACGATATGAGAGCCTAGACGTGACGTACAGACAACCATAAAACGATAAGCAAAAGAAAGTACACAAGGACGAAATGTAAAAGAATAATGATGTGACAAACGTATATGAAGATACCACATTGCAGCACAAAGAACGTACCCAGGATCGAATCGTGCAACTGACTTAATGCATGTAAATAGTCTTGGAACGCAAGAAGCTAGGTAAACGACACTGCTTGCAATGCTTAGAAGAAGAATAGAACGGCATGCCCCAATTATATCTCTAACTCAAAGAAGCACGCTATATGAGTGCGACTCCATTTTGTAAAGCAGAACTAAGCACAGGCTGCAAGGGGGCCACCAAGGTCGAGATTCATATTCCAGCTAAAGCCAGAAGGGAAGAGCGGAATCGAAACTCAGCAAGAAGCAGCTCATGCTTGGGAATTCGAGGTCAACTCCAGGAAGGGAGGAGAGCGGCTACTCTGAAGACTCAAAACGTCAGAGCATGACTGCCAGCCAGTGAAGGTCAAGATAAGAGGCCACAGGCAGGTGGCTGGGCTGAACAAAGAATCAAATATACGAAAAGAAGGAAAAAGAAGCAGATTCACGGTGAACAGACATGTGACCAGCCAAAGGCAAAGAGGTACCAACGTCTGATGTCACCCAGAACCCGAGGATGCCATAACTTTTCCTGATAAGAACTACAGTTTCGAGGCCATCCTCAGCCAACTAATTGACACATAGCCCTAAAGGTACTGATTGATGGAAGGGAGGCAGGGTGAATCTTGGGGCACTCCACATATGGGTGTCTATTCTGCATGCTGCTAATTAAAGTGGAGATTTATGTTTAGGGGTGTAACCCACCCAATCACAATGTACCAAGTAATCTAGGAACTTATAGCTTGTAGAACCAATAAGACGTTGTAGTTGTAGTGACGTCTATCACGAGTGATGTAGTGGGATGGGCGTAGACGCCCACTCGATAAGAATTATCCAATCTGCATGCTCTGTTACCATATACAGATATAGCACCTATACTTAAGTTACCTTTCTGACCAATAGAAATTGCATGATAAACTTATGAGTTTTGCACATCAAATGATGACGAATTTTGCCCATAAATGTTGCTGTCTGAATGAAGAAGTTGGGAGTTGAAGCGAGACAGGCGATCGAACCATTGATGATTACCATTTGTTTCCCCGTTTTTTGTACTTGTCATTAAACGGACTTCCCGTTGCCAAGCCTTTGAGTTGTCCTTATTGAAGTGTGTCGGAGTAAATTAATCCTGCACCCTAACCTCCTCAAGGTGCAGCTATCTTGTCTTCCAGGTACTAGAGGGTAAGTTCTGCTCTGCCCTCCTGTACACTTGGTAGCGTGAGGATGGTTCGACCATCAACTATTGATTGATTAATACTAAGACACCCATAGAATGATGACGAAGTAACTCTAGCCCTTCGGCAATATCACAAGTCTTTCGCCATTCGGCTGAGTAGACTGAGAAGCTTCCCGTGGACAATGATAGAAGTAACTCCATAAAATCTGCAGTAGGTCTGAAGGAACCTGCCTTTCCAAGCATAACCCTTCTCATTACCATGGGCAGCGGATCGGATGAAAAGACCGCAAGAGGTGGTAACGACGGAGGGGCTGGTGATCCTGAAATTCCAGAGAGGAAAAGATGCGAGCGGTGAGTGAAACAATAAACTCATTACTTTGGCAAAAGTCTTGTAGGCATTAGAACAAGTAAGGGAAAGGTAACGGAGGGTGGTGGAGAAAAATAAAAAATATTTAGATGTAGAGAAGACTGTATATATATAAGGGTTAATGACTTCAGTATGATAGAGAAAAAGTAAGGTTACCGGGAGTGTTAGGCGGAAACCTGTGCAGTTCCCTCTGGGACAACTGCAAAAGATTTAGGACTACAGGTGTTTGGCAGTAAACCCACTTGGTAGCAGTCTGTACCACACAGATTCACTTGGTAGCTGTGGCTGAGCAGTCAGACTTCTCTCAAGAAGAGTTAAGCAGTATGTGGAGTATACAATATAGGGCAATTCTTCACGGTAAAACAAGCAAACACGCAACGAGGCTCAGTGTAAAGATATTAAGGTATTTATTTATAACGGAACATCTATGGAAAACACTATGGCACTATCACGGCAAACACTGCAATCACAATTACTCTACGCAGAAGAAAACGATCAATCCCCCTAACAATATTTCGACAAGTCTAGGTTCTACCGGTATCACTTATTTTCAGACAGAGGTGTATACCTCAACCTAAATGGCACTCTAATATCAGTTAGCATGGGAAAGAAAAATAGGCAGGTTACGAAGTCAACACAGTTCAATACTGTACGGGAAAAAATGCAAGGCAAGAAGACAAGAACCACAATAGATCATAAAGTTCAGAGGCCAGGCCCACTCGGAGAGAGGCAAGGCGATTTGTCCCAAAAAGTCTCTTTGTGGAAATGCGTTCGAGCCTGTATAGCAAATTGTTATTGGAAAGTTTGGAACCAGTTCAGAACCATACGTGAAAGAAAGCTTGGAGGCGACCCAATGGAAAGGTGAGGATTAAGACACCTCACTCGATCCGGCAGAAAGGGAAGCCAGGCGGACACAGTACCTTGTTTGTGGAGAGACAGCTCCGGCGGGGGCAGTTGTTCCTGGTGGTGGATGCACGTCGGGTCTTTGCCAAGAGTAGAGATGATCTTGTCGTAGAAGAAAAGTGAAGTCCGGTGGACCACCAGGGAAGAGACCAGCCGCGGAGTGCTCCGTCACAAGGCACCACCTTTTGGTCGCGGTACAGGGGTAGTGGCTATCTGGTTGCCGAGGTGCTCTGCACGGGCAATTCGACCACTGCGTCCTGAGGCGAAGAAAAAGGAAAAGGGGACTGGTTGTTCCCACCAGTCAGGGGAAGAGACTCTCCGGCAGGGAGATCTCCTCTGTCGTCGGGAAGTGGTGAGTCGGTTCCGCAGGGCTCCACCGGGAGTGTCGTCGTGCAGGTCGGCTCAGCGTTACCCTCGTCGGATTCTTAGGTCCTGTGGCGACTTCTGAAGATCCAGTCCCAAAAGCCCTGCTTTTATGCAGCAAACCCGCATTCATTCAGCCTAGCTGTCAATCAGCACACGCTAAGTGGTGAGCGGGGAGGCTCACCACTTGGGCCAATCACACCAGAGTGCGACCGGAGTTGGCAAGGCAACTCAGTCCAGGGTGCCTAAACCCCCTCCCACACCCTTGTGGTAACCCAGACAGAATGGCACCACTTTGGAGGGTCTCTGTCCAGAGGCCCGCCAAAAGTGGAACAAAGGGCTCAACCTTTGGTTTAGGAGTCACAGAGACGAACACAGACGCCATTTTACAAACCGAGTTCTGACAGAAAATACCATCCGATAAACTTATTTAAGATAAGTAGACCGGTGGTACGTTAGAGATTAACGAGGAAAAGTATCAATCTCCAACAATGGGACGAATCCCATAGGGTTATGTTCGGGGTTGAGCATAACAAGTAGTTTCCACTGCCACCGGCCAAAACTCGACGAGGGGGGACGGGACAGTGCCCCACGAGTAACAGATCTAGGAGTAATCGAATTACCCCTACTAGCACGTCCACAATAAGATGGTTTGTACTAGTTCTGTTAGTAAATTTAGGTCTAGTAAAGCCAATGGTGACTTTAAATGCCCGGGGAGACAGTAGTCAGTCCCCGGGTATGGAGTCTATGGGGGAGGTCCGCTAGGACGCCCCAGTGTTACGGCACGTAGGGTGCGGTGTAACAGACATAGAAAAACATATGAGACCCTATGGAGTAAAAGACCCCATAGCCCATAGAACACATTGACATTCAAAGGAATTACATACATTCATGTCCAAGAGTGGGAGGAAAAGAGTCTCACTCTTGGCAGGATGGAAAAAAACAAACTCCAGAAATCCAGCAAAGCTGCTGGGGGACTCACTAGGTTAGGAAATTCAGCCTAAACAGAGAATTCTCCCTAACACTCGCCCCCCCCCAGACTAAGGGACAGGAGGATTTAATCCACTCCTGGATGACTCTCATACCTCTAGTCGATGACATACATCCTAGAGAGACCATCAGCATTTTGGTGGTGACATCCTGACCTGTGCTCAATGTTGAAATCAAACCCTTGCAGGCAGATCGACCATCTCAATAGTGTTGGGTTTTCCCCTTTCATTTGCATTAACCATCTCAAGGGTTGGTGGTCAGTCTGAATGACAAAAGTAGAACCATACAAGTACGGCCTAAACTTCTTCAGAGATCACACGATAGCAAAGCACTCTCTTTCGATTTTTGCCCACCTTGTTTCAGGATCATTCAGCTTGCGGCTGATGAAGCAAACGGGGTGCTCCCTACCTTTCCCATCCAGTTGACTGAGTACGGCACCTATCCCTACATTTGAAGCATCTATCTGCACAATGAAGTGTTGGCGGTAATCAGGAGCTCTGAGTACTGGGGCTTGGCAAAGAGCCTTTTTCGGGTTTTCAAAAGCCTGATTGCACTCCTCGTTCCATTTAACCTCTTTAGGAAATTTGGGCGAGGAGATGACATTAAGTGGAGAAGCTATGGTCCCATAGTTCTCTATGAAATTCCTGTAATGCCCAGTGAGGCCTAGGAAGGCTCTCACTTGGGTTTGAGTAGTAGGTGTTGTCCAATTTTGCACAGCTTCAATCTTACTGAGCAAAGGCCTTATTTCTCCACCTCCTACCTCATGTCCAAGATAGACTACCTTACTCTGTCCAATTTGGCATTTACTCGCCTTTATGGTCAGATTGGCTTGTCCAAAAGCCTGCAAAACATCTCTCAGGTGGGTTACATGTTCTTCCCAGGAATTGCTGAACACTGCGATGTCATCCAAGTATGCCATGCAGAAGTCCTCCATCCCATTCAGAACCTGGTTTACCATCCGTTGAAACGTAGCAGATGCATTCTTCAATCCGAAAGGCATTACCTTAAACTGGTATAAGACAACGGGGGTAGAAAATGCAGTTTTCTCCTTGGCATGGTCTGTCAGGGCTATTTGCCAATAGCCTGACGTCAAGTCAAATGTGCTGAGGACTTGGCGGCGCCAAGTTTATCCACCAACTCATCTGTTCTTGGCAAAGGGTGGGCATCAGTCTTGGTGACTGCATTCAGAGCTCTATAATCCACGCAGAATCTAAGCTCTTTAGATCCGGCCTTTGGTACTAACACAACTGGGCTAGACCATGGACTAGTAGAGGGCTCTATTACCCCGAGATCAAGCATCTTGCTGACCTCACCTTTGATGTGGGTTCGTAAGTTTTCTGACATTCTGTATCCTCTGCTTTTGACTGGCAGACAGTCACCAGTGAGTATGTCGTGCTGGCCCCAAGGGGTCAAGCCTGGCGAAAGCGAGAACAGAGAGGCAAACTGATTCAACATAGATTTGCACTCATCTTGTTGCTCTGGTGTCAGATTGGAAGAGATTTACTCCTTCAATTTTTTCGTCTAAAGGTAAGCCTCTGAGGAGATCCGGAAGAGCTTCACTCTCTTCTTCTTCCTCGGATGATGCTAGAAGCAATGCCCCTACATCGGGTCTTGAGACATACACTTTGAGTCGGTTGGTGTGAAAGACTGTCGGAGCCTCCTTGGGATTGCCCAAGTCCACCAGATAGTTGACCTCTCCGAGTTTACCCACAACTCTGAAGGGTCCCATCCACTTATCTTTCAAGGCCCTCTGCCTTGTTGGGATCATAACGAGAACAAGCTGGTCTTGAGCAAACTCAACCATGTTAGCCTTTTGATCGTGCCAGTCCTTGACCAATGCTTGCCCAGCTTTCAAGTTATCGCTTGCTTCCGTCATCATGTGCGACATTCTCCTCCGGAGACCTATCATGTAGTCAGTCACTCTGACTGGCTTGGGGGAAGGAGCACTCTCCAACCCCTCCTTAATCAGGGCCAATGGACCTCTGACGGGATGACCATAGAGAAGTTCGAAGGGAGAATAACCTACTCCCTCCTGAGGGACTTCTCTATAAGCAAAGAGAAGGCATGGCAGTAGGAGGTCCCACTTACGCTTAAGGGGTTCTTCTAAAGCACCTATCATGCTCTTCATGGTTCGGTTGAACCGTTCTACCAAGCCATTGGTTTGTGGGTGGTAAGCTGTTGAGAACTTGTAAGTAACTCCACAGGTTTTCCACATGGCTTTCATGTAGTGGGACATAAAGTTTGACCCCCTGTCAGAGATTACTTCCTTAGGAAACCCGACCCTAGTAAAAATACCAAGGAGGGCCTTAGCCACAGCCGGAGCTGTAACAGTCCTCATAGGAATTGCCTCAGGATACCTAGTAGCATGGTGTACTACAACAAGTATAAACCTGTTGCCTGAGGAGGTTGGAGGATCAAGGGGACCAACAATGTCAATCCCTACTCTCTCAAACGGGATTCCCACAACTGGGAGAGACACTAAAGGTGCCACATTCTTGGAGCCAACCTTACCAGAGGTCTGGCAGGTGTGGCAGCTCCTGCAGTGTTTTTCTACTTCGGCCCCCATCTTCGGCCAATAGAAGTAGGGAGAGAGCCTTTCCTTAGTCTTCTTGAAACTCAAGTGACCAGTCAAAGGAATCTTGTGGGCTAACTGCAAGAACTGTGGTCTGTTCTCTTGGGGTACTACAAGTCGTTTGTAGTCTCCAGGTGCATACTTGGTCGGTTCACTGTAGAAGAGGCCATCTTCCCAGTGCAACCTGTATTTCCCAGGCTCTTGCCCTTCAGCCTGAGCTTCTGTCTGGTGGCGAAGACCTTCCAGAGTTGGACATTCTCTCTGTCCCTTACTGAAGTCTGCCCTGCTGGGTCCACCTTCTGCCAGTAAAGACTGCAGCTCAGAATGGTCAACAGGATCCAGATCTCCAATGAGTTCCTGGCCTTCCATTAGCTCTTCCTCAGAGTCTAATTCTACCACACATGGTTGTACCTCCCTCTCAGCCTCAGCTGGAGGTGGAGTTACGGGTGTAACTTTGGACAACCACGGGGAAGTCCGTGTTGGCTGCACTGAAATGCTGGCTGCTGGTTTCAAGATCGAAGTCTTAGGTTTCCCTTTCGCTTCTGATTTCTTCGAGACAGCTGCCGACAATTCCAGTGGAGCAGGAGTGATCTCTTTCTTCATCATCTCCTGGAGAGTACCGCGCATGGTCCTCTCTCTTGCGGGTCTGGTTAGCTCCTGTAACCGTTTACTAGGAGGTCTGGGAGTATGCGATACAACTCCGAGAGTTTTCAAATCGTTACCCAACGGTACGCGTCCTGGTACCTCACTCTGTATGCTGACAGGTATCTTCATAGTCATGTCGTTACACTGGATGAGAAGTATGAGGTAATTGGGGAAGCATCTGCACAGGCCCTCCAGCTAACTTGGTGAGGCGTTTGGGTGCCTTAGCAACATCCTCAGCCTGAAAAAACGATTTATCCACCACAGTTATGCTGGCCCCAGTGTCCCTAATGGCAGGAGTCTCCTGACCATTCACCTGGACACTGTCCTTATAATACTCTTTAGTATTATCGGGGATAGAATTATAGACATCTAAATTCTGTTGTTCCCACAACCCCAGAGATACTAAAGAAACGCTGGCTGAGACTCCAATGGGTTTGTCAGCTAGCAGTAGAAAGTTTCCACTTGCCATTTGGACTTCCTACTCTGGAGCGAAGGCTAAGGAGACAAGCTGGACCCCTGAACCCCTGAAGGTTTACCCTTACATCTGGGATCTCCTTTCACGTGGTCAGTCGAGCCACAAACAAACCATTTACCGAATGCTTTTTGGAATGGTGGCTTGTTCTGACCTCCTTCCGGTTTGGCACCAGAAGACACACTATGCTGCTGTGGTTTCCCGGTGGCTTACCCTTCTGGTTTTGTTTGGGGCCCTCTTTGGAATTTGAGTTATTCGAATTCTCTTTTGAGTCTTTTTTAGGCTGTTTTCCCTCATCCTTCTTCTGAGTTACCCCAGAATCCTTGTGAGTAGCCCTGTTGGCAACCCACAAGTCAGCAACCTTAGCTAGCGTCCGGGAATCCAATTCCTTCGAATCAGCCAAGTGCTGTCTGAGCTCGGGAGAACAGGCATCATAAATAGACTCCAACATAAAAAGATTCTTCATACCCTCATAAGTGTTCACTTTGTAACCCTTAATCCATCCCTCTTAAGTTTTTCAACCCTTCACTCACCCAGGTAGCCCAAGGGGTACCATCATGCTTTTTGAGGGTTCTAAACCTCTTAAGATACTGGGAAGGGGTCTTCCCGAATCTAGCTATCAAAGCTAGTTTCACACTTTCGTAATCCGTCTTATCCGCCTCCCCCAATTCCATTACCACATCAGTCGCAACAGGAGGGAGCCTAGAGAACAACCAGGGAAGTAAATCATTCCCGGTGATGTTCTGGAGCCCATGATTGTACTCAAACAGTTTTAACCAATCCAACACATCCAATCTCGGTTCATACATACCCACTAATTCCTTCGGCATCCGGGGTCTTTTGGGACTGGAGCTCCTAGAGGAACCAGAGGAGAGAGAAGCATTTTCTAGAGACAACTTTTTTATCTCTAACTCGTGATTAAGTTCTATTTCTCTGAGTCTTAACTCAGCTTGCTTCTGCTCAGCCTGGGCATTCATCCGTCTGAACTCGAGCTCTTGGTTTCGTTCAGATTGAGCCAAGAACCGTTTGTATTCTAATTCGAGCTTCATTTTTTCAAGTTCAAAATAAGCAGGGTTACTTGTGGGACCTGGTATGGGCCCCGTAGGCACAGCTGGTAAGGCAGGTAGAGGAGCAGGGGAGACAGTTTCGTTAGTCTCTCCGTCCTCGTCAGCCTCTTCATCGATATCATCAGAATTTCGATTCAGATCAACACCATCACTGTTATCTACATTTGCTGGAGAAATTGGCTCCTCTGAACCAGTACCCAGACTTTGGTTCGCCAGCAATCTCTATATTAGATTCTCTTGCCTACAGAGAGCTCGCAAACTCTCAGTATTTTCACCTGACAAGGATTCTTGACTGTAAGTTTCCATCGTAGACATGTTTTTGAAAGTTGCTTTTTAGTGCTAAGCTTCGTGGTTAGTTATCCTAAAGTGTCGAAAAAAAGCACTCTAAACTGTATACTCGATACAAATCCCACCGCTGTACACCAGTGTTAGGCGGAAACCTGTGCAGTTCCCTCTGGGACCACTGCAAACGATTTAGGACTACAGGTGTTTGGCAGTAAACCCACTTGGTTGCAGTCTGTACCACACAGATTCACTTGGTAGCTGTGGCTGAGCAGTCAGACTTCTCTCAAGAAGAGTTAAGCAGTATGTGGAGTATACAATATAGGGCAATTCTTCACGGTAAGACAAGCAAACACGCGACGAGGCTCAGTGTAAAGATATTAAGGTATTTATTTATAACGGAACATCTATGGAAAACACTATGGCACTATCACGGCAAACACTTCAATCACAATTACTCTACGCAGAAGAAAACGATCAATCCCCTAACAATATTTTGACAAGTCTAGGTTCTACCGGTATCACTTATTTTCAGACAGAGGTGTATACCTCAACCTAGATGGCACTCTAATATCAGTTAGGATGGGAGAGAAAAATAGGCAGGTTACGAAGTCAACACAGTTCAATACTTTATGGAGAAAAATGCAAAGCAAGAAGACAAGTACCACAATAGATCATAAAGTTCAGAGGCAGGCCCACTCGGAGAGAGGCAAGGCGATTTGTCCCAAAAAGTCTCTTTGTGGAAATGCGTTCGAGCCCATATAGCAAATTGTTATTGGAAAGTTTTGAACCAGTTCAGAACCATACGTTAAAGAAAGCTTGGAGGCGACCCAATGGAAAGGTGAGGATTAAGACACCTCACTCGATCCGGCAGAAAGGGAAGCCAGGCGGACACGGTACCTTGTTTGTGGAGAGACAGCTCCGGCAGGGGCAGTTGTTCCTGGTGGTGGATGCACGTCGGGTCTTTGCCAAGAGTAGAGATGATCTCGTCGTCGAAGAAAAGTGAAGTCCGGTGCACCACCAGGGAAGAGACCAGCCGCGGAGTGCTCCATCACAATGCACCACCTTTTGGTCGCGGTACAGGGGTAGTGGCTATCCGGTTGCCGAGGTGCTCTGCACGGCAATTCGACCACTGCGTCCTGAGGCGAAGAAAAAGGAAAAGGGGACTGGTTGTTCCCACCAGTCAGGGGAAGAGACTCTCCGGCAGGGAGATCTCCTCTGTCGTCGGGAAGTGGTGAGTCGGTTCCGCAGGGCTCCACCGGGAGTGTCGTCATGCAGGTCGGCTCAGCGTTACCCTCGTCGGATTCTTAGATCCTGTGACGACTTCTGAAGATCCAGTCCCAAAAGCCCTGCTTTTATGCAGAAAACCCCCATTCATTCAGCCTAGCTGTCAATCAACACACGCTAAGTGGTAAGCGGGGAGGCTCATCACTTGGGCCAATCACACCAGAGTGCGACCGGAGTTGGCAAGGCAACTCAGTCCAGGGTGCCTAAACCCCCTCCCACACCCTTGTGGTAACCCAGACAGAATGGCACCACTTTGGAGGGTCTCTGTCCAGAGGCCCGCCAAAAGTGGAACAAAGGGCTCAACCTTTGGTTTAGGAGTCACAGAGACGAACACAGACGCCATTTTACAAACCGAGTTCTGGCAGAAAATACCATCCGATAAACTTATTTAAGATAAGAAGACCGGTGGTACGTTAGAGATTAACGAGGAAAAGTATCTATCTCCAACAATGGGACGAATCCCATAGGGTTATGTTCGGGGTCGAGCATAACAAGTAGTTTTCACTGCCACCAGCCAAAACTCGACGAGGGGGGACGGGACAGTGCCCCCTCGAGTAACAGATCTAGGAGTAATCGAATGACCCCTACTAGCACGTCCACAATAAGATGGTTTGTACTAGTTCTGTTAGTAAATTTAGGTCTAGTAAAGCCAATGGTGACTTTACATGCCCGGGGAGACAGTAGTCTGTCCCCGGGTATGGAGTCTATGGGGGAGGTCCGCTAGGACGCCTCAGTGTTACGGCACGTAGGGTGCGGTGTAACACACATAGAAAAACATATGAGACCCTATGGAGTAAACGACCCCATAGCCCATAGAACACATTGACATTCAAAGGAATTACACACATTCATGTCCAAGAGTGGGAGGAAAAGAGTCTCACTCGTGGCAGGATGGAAAAAAAACAAACTCCAGAAATCCAGCAAAGCTGCTGGGGGACTCACTAGGTTAGGAAATTCAGCCTAAACAGAGAATTCTCCCTAACAGGGAGGACACCCGAGAGAAAACAGTAAGGATTCGCCTTGTTCCTGTGCTTTAATACAGCGGTCAGAAGAAATGTGAACTCACATAATAGGGGACGATTAGGCTACAGTGACGATTAAAGATGGTACAAATGGGGTTCGTTTAAACCCTATGTCGGGATGTCAAGTGTGGGCTTTACGCGATTCCATATCTAAGAGGGAATCGCCAATGAATTGATGTTCTTGTGTAAATTGATGATATAAGAATTTTCGCGGGAAAAGTCTGGATTGGAGCTTGCATACTGGTGCTCGCTCACACTATTGGAAGGATAAAAAACTGCATAAGTATTGTTGATAACGAAATTAAGAATGGAGGAGGTTACCCCACTTGCACATCTGTGTAAGCAGTTACCCAAGCATGCACCTAAGCTTAAAAAGTACAGTACTGAGTGGGTTAAGGGTACCGTCCACAAGATGTTTATGCCATGGCCACAAAATGGGACCTTATCTAAAGCTGTTTTACAACACATGACGACTTACCTACATGCCACATACACAGGCAAAAAGCTAGAGAAATGCCTCGCTGTTTTAGAACTTTGGAAGATGTTCGAACAGGCGAAGGAGGAAAACCCACCCACAGACTGGATATTAAACCTATGCACGGAGGGGGGTGAGACGCCTAGCGCGCCACCAGAGCCGCCTGAGCCAGTCATCGAGGGAACTAAGTCAGAGGGACTCTACCCGCTAAGAGAACTAAAGGCAGCCAGGGGGTATAGCAACCCCGCATATGAGTCACCTACGTACAGTAGTAACGAAATCAAAGAGAAGGACCAGGAAATTAAACTTGCCTCCACAGTCCCGAGGGACAAGGAGAGACGCGATGATGAAGGGAAGGACCAGGCACAGAGTTGTGCACCTCTCATTAAGGAGAGGGAGGGAAAGAAATGGAAAGGAAGTAAAGACAGAACAGATGAGATAGCATTCGCAAAAGATGAATGGATGGGAGGACAGATATTGCTGAAACTTGATGGAAAAGGAACTGATGATATGAGACCGAGAGCGAGGTCTGATGAGACGCAAAGAAGGGAGAGGGAAAAGGAGAAGGAAATGAGGGAGGAAAGAATAAGAAGAAAGGATAGGCTGAAGCGAGAACTAAAATATCACGAGAGCAAGAGAAACAGCTCGACCGCAAACAGAAGGCAGCCTGTGACCAGTACAGACAGAATAAGCAAAGATTGGAAGAAGAGCAAAGAGTATGTGAGAAGAGGATGAAGAGAAGAGAAGAGGAGGAAGTTAGAAGGGCAAAGGAACGTAGAAACGAAAAGATGAGGGAAGTAGAGAAGGCTAGAGAAGTAGCGAGGACGCTCAAGGAAGTAGTTGAGGAAATAGGACGTAAACGCAGACAGAGAGCACAGGACCTTGAATATTTGGAGCGGGAAGTTAAAAAACCCAATCCTGTTGTAGAATGGGAAGACATAGAAGAATTCTTTCCTGCAAATGACTCGGTACCAGGTACGAGTGGGACAAATATTGAGGATGACTTCAACACCAGAATCATCGGGGAAACGATTGATAAAATATATGATGAAATGGGGCTGGAACAGATTTCCCAAGGGGAAAGGGAAGATGACTGCTTGGAAAGTACTCAGCTGTATGATACTGGGGATGTCACCCGAAGTAGTGGGAACAGGGGACTGTCCCTGGATAGGCTAGAAATTAGTAAGAATGAAGCAGATGCAAGGAGTTGCGTGAACTGGGAAGAATCAGCCTCTGACTCCAGTGGGGAAACGGAGGACGAGACACACGAAGAAGGGGGACAGCGTGAGAAGCGGCTCCCAAGGGACAAAGGGGTACGATGGTCAGACACTAGCGAGTCCGCACCTAGGGTATCGGGGTTTGCCGTGCAGCATGGCCGACATGAGGGAATACCCCACGGTCACAGGGGGGAGCCAGCACCTGCCCATTTAGACAGATTGAGGAGATTGCCAGGTATACGGCAATGCGGGAATGCTACCCCAGTGATAGACAGGAGAGCTATGGGGAAAGAGATGGAAGACTGCGCATTTCAGTTCCCGCTGCAAGAAAAGGGGGGCACAAGACCACAATATATTCCATGGCCATACATGGATCGAGAGAACTTAAAAAACAAGCTTCCAATGCTGACATCGGGAACCGGGAAATGGATACACAAGTTAGAAAAAATGACGGGGGTTGTCACATTGGCTGTAGGGGACATTAAAGGTCTCCTGATCGCCATACTGGTTGAGAGAGCAGGCGATGTATGGAAGTGGGCTGGGTACCCTGGGGTAACCATAACTAACACTATGGTTCAATAATTCAATAATTGTAGAGCAGCACTGTGGTAAGTGCTGTGAGTGCTGTACCCAGACACTTCCGATATGGGAGCTATAATGACTCGAAAAATGAAACAGTCAGAGGATCTGTTGATTTATATCCAGAATTTTCAAGACGCATGGGTACTCGAAACGCATGAATCTTGGATGAAATCTATCCCTGCATTCTACCACATATTGTGCCAAGGGTTGCCTGAACCAGTGCAGAAACAGCTCAAGAAATTGGTAGGAGTAGAAGCTAAACAATGGGCCGAAATACAGTTGACAATTGCACAGTACTGTAGATTGTGGCAAGAAAAGAACCGAAAAAGAAACTCTGAAAGTATGCTCTCGAGGGAGCCCTGCTGACAAACCCAGCTGAGCCAAGCGCACAACAAGCGACTAACCCATCGCAGTATAACCAGGGTAACGCAGGATTTTACCCGAGGGGAAGGGGATTTAGAGGAAGAGGATGGCAGAGTAATCAGGGAGGGTTTCAAAGTAATCTGGGAGGTTTCCAGAATAATCAAGGGGGTTTTCAAAACGCACAGATGGGCAGTCCAGCTACGCCAGATGGACAGATGGCCCAACCACTGCCAGTGTGCTGGCTGTGTGGAATGACATGACATGTGGCGCGCATGTGCAGAAGCTAAGGCATGTGGCAGAATGGCCAAGGGACGGGAACAGGCATGGTAAATCAGCCTGCCATCCCACAACAAGACGGTGCACAGAATCACGCAGTGCAGCAGTAAGTGCCAGGCTTGCAGCAAGGTACGCCACAAGGGGTTCAACCCTCGAATATGGGGAATTTGCCACAGGGGCAAACCCAACAGGCACCACCGCAAATGTCACAGGAAACTAACTCAGGAGGGGGAGTCAACCCTGAAAATGGGGGAAATCCACAAGTATATAACCGACCAAACCTATATATACAATAAAACAGCTCACGGGGAACTCTGATGTGCTCTATCCTATCAGTGACACCAGACCCTAACAGGGAACCTAGGGTAAATGTCGTCATAGGGGGGAAAGAATATTCCTTCTTAGTTGACACGGGCGCAACACGCTTGTGCATACGAGAAGGCAAGTTTTCCTTGTCCGACCGGGCCATAGACGCTCAGAGTTTTACAGGAGCTCACAGTAGAGTTCCCTTTACGGACAATCTCCCAGTCTCTGTGGGGGAATGTGAGATGAATGTGCCCTTGTTATATTCACACCAGACCCCAGTAAACATTTTGGGTCGAGATTTAATGACAAAGTTGAATATGACTATATCATTCACAGAGGAGGGCATAGTATGCTCCACTCCAGGAATGTATTATTGTAACGTTTGCGAAATGGTCAGTGCATACTCCGGACGTATAGCCATGAGAGCTATACCATTAGAACCGGAAGTCTTCGCATGTGGGGTGCGTGTGCTTATGGCGGGGCTGCCAGGCCTCGCAGATAGAACTATGAGAACCCCTGATGAGTTTCTATTCAGACCAAGGATACCTATGCATGAAGAAGAGGGACAAGTATTTCCCTTATCGATACATATTGCAGCAGTCCGAGGAAAGGTAATAATGGTCGAAGGGTACGATGATGAAATCAGACAATGGTGTGCAATTATCGCCCTTGAAGAAGGGTACCGAGTAACTGACGTCACCGATGATGATCTGTTCATAAAACACCCTGACTCAGAAGAGACAAGGGTGGAAGTAGGTCTCATATTTTGGGTCAAAATGATCAAACGACAAGTGCCACAGAAAATGATGTTGGCGCTGATCCGCCCCGCATACTTTGATGACGACATGGCCCAGGTGCCTGTCTCAATATGGACTACAGGATCGTATGACGCAGGACTCCTGAAAGGAGCAGGAGAAGTGAAAATTAAATTGAAACCAGGAGCAAATTTTACCAAGAGCCCGACAATATCCTGTGTCCAGAGAAGCGGATGAGAGGATTGTGAAGACAATTTCCGCCATGATGGAGCATGGCATCCTTGTGAAGTCAGAATCACCATGCAGTACGGTGATTTACCCCATCAAGAAATCAAAGGGAAGGTCTTGGTGTTTAATCCAAGATTTAAGAGCATTAAACAGTATTGTTTAAGCCAAGTTCCCTGTAGTCCCTAATCTATCTATGATCTTGTGTAACATACCAATCGAGGCGAAATACTTCACGGTGATTGATTTGAAAAATGCTTTTTTCTTAATCCTGCTACACCGTGACTCACAAGATCTGACGTCCTTCACGTTCAGACAAATGCATCTGAAAAGCACGAGGTTGCTGCAGGGGTACTGTGAGTCCCCATCCATTTCCAACAGAGTATTGCAAATGGACCTAGGCAACATTACAGTAGACAGTGCTGTTTTGCAGTATGTGGATGACATTCTGATCTGCAGCTCCACTGAAGAACAATACAGGCGCGATTCGATCCAGCTTCTGACTCTATTGGCTGAAAAAGGATGTAAGGTTGACAAGGAAAAGTTACTATATTGTCAACAAGAGGTGCTGTACATAGGCCAGCTAATCTTGCATGAGGGGAAAAGGATCACCCCAGAAAGAGCTGAAGCTATCATGAACACGGCTTAGCCGCTCACAATAAAACAAATGCAGAGCTTCTTAGGCCTGTGCAACTATGTCAGGGCATGGGTCTCTGATTAAAGTTCGTATACCAAGCCCTTGCTTCAGGCCCTGAAAAAGGCCCGAGCGACAAAAGAACAAATTGAATGGACTGAAGCGATGGAAGAGGGGTTCACAGAACTAAAGAGAGCAATTTGTGCAACTCCAGTTCTCAGGATTCCTAATTATGCAGAGGTATTCTACCTGTTCTCGCACATGAATGGCAATGTTATGACGGCAGTACTTGCTCAAAAAACCTTGTTGGGGTACACGCCCCTGGCGTATTACAGTGGGAATCTGGACCCAGTAATAAGAGGCCAGTTCCCATGCGCAGCGCTCGCCATAAAGAAGGTAACAACCATTGTAATGGGATGACATTGTATGTTGAACACTCTTTATTTGCAATATTAGAGAAACCAAAAGGTACATTGACATCTCAAAGGACCTCAGTCTATGAGGTGATCATATCGAATCCATCGATCAAAATAGTGAGATGTAAAACAGTGAATCCAGCCACGTTCATAGCTGAACCAGTCACTGAAGGTGAGCCGATACATGACTGCGCGAACAACGAAGAATTCTATGATGAAATCCCCAGGGTAAAAGAAAATGCCCTGGTGGGAGGTGAGATCGTTTTCATTGACGGTTCTTCGAGAATCAACCAAGAAGACGGACAAAGATATACCGGCGTTGCCGTAATAAAACACTCATTATTCAGCACAGGCTGCAGAATTATTGGCGTTGATACTCACCATTGAGAATCATGCAGACCATGAAGTAACGGTGTACAGTGACTCCGCCTATGTAACGTCCACAGTACACGCAGAAATAGCGCGCTGGAAGAGGAGGAGCTACCTCCGAGCAGATGGCACGCCAGTGCAGCACGTAGCCTTATTGGACAGGCTGATCAAGGCCCATACACTTCCCAGTGAGCATAGTTAGTCGTGAAATGCGCCGCTCATACTCACGGGACAGATTTTGTGTTACGTGGAAATCATGCAGCAGACACGGAAGCCAAGCATATGGCATCCAAAAATGAGACAATCATGGAAGTAAAAGTGGCATGCACCCATGAGCGTATGTTGATAACTCGAGCCACTCCAAAGGCTTATGGTAATATGGGGCAAACTTAATTGATGGAGCGTCAAGGCGAGGCACCACAGGACTAAAAGAACCTGTGCAAACGTCGAGGGTGTT
The DNA here is from genome assembly GCF_040938575.1 of Ambystoma mexicanum. Taxonomy (NCBI): domain Eukaryota; kingdom Metazoa; phylum Chordata; class Amphibia; order Caudata; family Ambystomatidae; genus Ambystoma; species Ambystoma mexicanum. Next base: position 340,507,411 of record NC_090927.1, read on the forward strand.
CTTTAAACCCCTCGGACGGATTGTGGAGACAAGACAGCACTGGTAAACCAGTAATGCCTGTAGCCCTACTAAAGATATCACTAGAACAATTACACTACCCGTTCCATATGACAAAAGAAAATCTAGCCGCAACGCTGGCAGAAGACTGGTTCATTCTGAATTCAGCAGAGAAGGTTTCATTTTTTATAGTGAACTGCATAATTTGCCAGCAGTTGACAGCTGGGCACACATTAAAAGTAATGAGAGGAGTCATCCCTTGGCTAAATGGGCCATTTCAGCACTTGCACGTCGATTTTGTCGACATGATTCAAGTGTGTAACGGGTACAGGTACTTAATTGTAGAGGTGTGTTCATTCTCTAGATGGATAGAAGCAGGTCCCTGTACACACCCAGACTCAACCTGTGCTGCCAAACTCCTAGTAAGGGAAGTATTCCCTAGATGGGGGGTGTGTGAGGTGATAAGATCAGATAATGGGGCTCATTTTGTAAATACAGTTTTTGAACAGATTAGCTTGTTGCTTGGTATAAAGCACAAGTTCTCGTCGGCGTATCATCTAGAGGGAAATGGCATATGTGAGAGGCTCAACGGCTTGCTAAAAGAGAGCATAGCAAAGTTGAAGCTTACTCTAAAGAAAGGATGGCTGCACTGTCTACCACTGGCATTGTATGCACTTCGGAACCAACCAGGCTTCGACCATCATCTCACGCCACACGAGATAGTCACGGGAAGGAGAATGAGGACCCCCGTCACCCCTCGAGATAGAGCTAGATGTGATGCCCAGTCTACCCACGAGGTCCTGGGAACCGAATTGCCGGAGTATCTAAACTGCATGACATCAACCCTCACTGTCATTTCAGACCAACAGCAGCAATGACAAAAAGAGTGCAGCACAACACCAGACCCAGAGGGAGATGCTGAAACAGACACAGCTCAAGGACTACGTATGCCAATCAACTTCCCTGGTGATACAGTGCTTGTGAGAAATCACACAAAGAAAAGGTGGGACGAGCCAAGATTCAACGGCCCGTTCATCGTGGAGGACTGCACTCCCTCAGCCGTGAAACTGCAAGGCAGGAGAGCTTGGATCTTCCTAAATTACATTAAAACTTATATCGGTGAGATCCCCTTAGCTGCACCCCACCGCGATGTACCTACAGACAACGGGGAAGAACCTCAGCACATGCAGACGAGAGCTATGACGAGGAAGAAGGACACATGAGCAGGAAAATCAAGACAAAGAACCCGGATGCAAGTTGTGGCATAAAACTGGACAGTTCCTCCAAGCAAAGGGAGATAAGGACATAACGAACACCCTGTGTATTCTAGTTTCAGGGTAAAGAAGAAAATCGCACATCTAAGCCACATCACACTGATGATACAAACTTTTGAATCAAGCCATATCCAAGTATTTTCATCAAGCGAGACTTTGATGACCTAAGAGCAAAAGTTAAGAACATCACACCGTCACCTGAATCAACCAACACCCAGACTTTGACTTTGCAGAATGTATGACATCCCCCAACAGAAATATCACAAGGGATGTGCTGTCCTGTTTTCAGTTAGTACTAGAGACATATCCATCGCTTGTAGGGAGAGTTACCAGTATCACAGACTTTGTCCAAGATCCAGCAAACAAGAAAATAATCTGGCAACTACTGACTGTCATCGCGGAAGCCTTCATTGTACTGCTTGAGTACGGTGATAAGGACACAGATGCTTCCACCACAAGTGATCATTGATGAGCTGACATACACGCTTTTCTTTCGCATTATATAGGAATGCCCAGGACTTGTACGGAGAACCACGGATACCCTAACATTCATCAGAGATCCAAGAAACAGTGAATACCTGAACCAAGTGTGGACCAAGCTAAATTATGTGGTCGCAATCCACGCAGCAGGAAAGTTCAGAGTCTGTTCTCGTCCAACGAAAGGCCTGTGATCCAGAACCCAGCCAAGCAGGACAAATGTCCTTGTCACCCGAGGACAGTCGCCTGGCACACAATGTCCTGTTCCGTCTAGTGACTGACTATCCAGAAATGGTGGGAAGGCCTGCAGATGTTGACTTCATCACCTTCCTCAGAGACCCAGCTAATGTCACACATATGGGCACACTCCTCCACGGAATCATGCTCCAGGTGGAGCTATCCAATGTTCAGCGAGAATACCTAGTAGATTCCATTGAAACCGTCCGCCGTGGGACAGATCCAGGAAAAGAGGCACATTTCTTCATCTTATCGCCATGTGACAGATTGAGAAGAGCAGGGAAGGGAATTTCACCGCTTGTTTTGGTTTTTATTTTTTATTTTATTTTATTTTATTTTTTTGGTTATTTGACTCCCATTTTTTTGATGTGAACAATAACATTTTTCCATTTTTTCAGGTTTTCCATTTTTTACCATTTTTCCATTTTTCTATTGTTTCAAATTTTTTCTATCTTTGTCGCATTTAAACAAGATTCCAGCATGTCTTCCTGACTAAGCAAATTTGGGGGGTGGGCTGGGAATTGAACTATTTTGAATATGCTCAATGAGTGTGACTCCCCAAAGAGGCTACTCTAATCTTTTTCCATAGCCTAGCGAGGGAACTGCATCCCGCAACCAGAGACAATTGAAATCCCTCGAGAGGGGGGACTATTACGAAGCACAAGACACTTTACGTCCAAAACCTCCTGAAAGACCATAATGGAGTAAATAAAAAGAAGAGATCTTTATAGATCCTTAACCATTGATATGATTGAAATGGGGGCCCAGAACAGTAACCTAGTCCTCCCACAAGCAGAAGGGCGCCCCCACTTACCTGGAAGAAAATGCTGCAAACTGTCTTATTGAACGATAATGTGCATATGTATAGTGATTATTATTGTTTTTGTGTCATTAACAATCAGAACTGCATTCTTTATTGGTGCACGAAGCACTCCAATTTCAGTGTACCCACCAGATAATGTACATACAAATCCCATGAAAACACCCAGACCCTATATAGTCATTCCTATTCCTAGAAAAACTGACGATAAAGTAAACAAACTAAAATTAAATGGAATTAGCAGTGATTCATACACATTAGAGGTAACAAATGAAGAGAAAAGCTGGAGACAGGGTCAGCACAGAATGAATGAAAACATAGCACTGACCACTACACGCACACACACACTGAATGCACATGGACAAGGGCAAGTGTCATTCGCAACAGACCTCGAATGATGGCGACAGAAAATAAGAGACTGCCTACCGAACAACCAGTTTCAGAAAATAGTGGAAGCAACCAAGAGGAAGCAAGCCAAAGGCCAACTGAAAAGGATATAACCAAAGCACTCAAGAAGACAGAGACTGCTACAAAAGAATTTGCTGCAAAGACACAAATGCTGATAGACCATTTGTTCCCATTTATAGCCAGATCAAAGGAAGTGCATAAGGAGCTGAGAAACAGGACCACAGTGATTATCGCAGCAAGCACATCAGTTCCTACGAGCACCAGACCCACGATGAGGCCACACATTGGACAGACGATACACAGATGGTGGTTAAAGGAGCCCCACAGGAGAATGCAAGACGAGCAGAGACACACAAAACCTTCTCCTACCACAGCGATACAGGTAATGAAGCCTGCTCCTCCAACAAGCATGCCTGAGAATCCTCCAGCAAGAAAAAGTAACATAGATGCATTTAGAGACGTAGTTATAGCTAACTACAAAAAGACATTAAGAATCAAGAGAAACTCACATGAAGACAACAATGAACTAAATGATTACCTAGACAGCACAGCACATCTAGGTAACAACATTTGGTACCAACACATGAAAGAGGTCGGAAGAAGAAAAGCTGAAGGAGAATGCTACGTCTGCGCACTCCTACCGTACAGCATGGGAAAGTCCAAGATCTTAATGGCTCCAGAAATTGATGTCCCGACTGCACACTGTTTATCACACATAGTAATGTGCAACACAAGAGGACAATTCATGGGAAGAGATGCCTCACTGATATGGGCAACAGAGACAGCATACCCTGATGAAGACGACTATATCCAAGACATCAAGACAAGAAACAGAGCTCACACCAGGAATCACGTGATTAGGTATGCAACGCCAGCAGCACAAGGAACAAGATGGGAGATAAACCCAAGACTGAACGTCCATGAGAAAACCCCAAAAAAGCACAAGTATGGAGAAATAGAGGCCAGATGCAGTTTTGGAGAACAGTGCTTTCCCCAAATGGATGGGAAGCAGGAGTAGTGATATGCCGAGTATGGATGGTCCTTGGAGCCTGCAAGGAAGCAATAGAGAACTCTCAAAGATTATGCAAACCCCTATGGCCGACTTTGGTAAATATGCTGACATGGGTCGAAGACAGAGGAGGACCCTTGCAGATAGAAAAGCCCGAAACTGTGCTTCAGAAACAATGGCACAAGGAAGATGGGGGAGAATCAAAACTGCTGACTAATCTTTGAAGCCCCAGGAATGATGCGAGTGACCGCAGTAATCATGGACCATTACTGGGAGTGTGGATCCAAGGCATATATAAGACTACCGAAAAAGTGGGGAGGCATATGCACACTAGTGAATTTCCACGTTCCTGCACTAGTGATCCCGAAAAATGACCTGAGTATTGACAGTTTCCCGAAAGCAGATGCTCATCTATGGAAGAGGAGATCTATAGCATTGGTATCCCGGATGAAGAGAGAGAATCACTTTTCTGCCAAATCATAAGAAGCATTCTATGCAATACCATATGAACACAGGCTGTTTAGCCTCACCTCATCAGTATTCACAACACTGCTCTTGCCCCACGTCCAAGTTGGAGTAAATACGAAATGGATGCAGATAACCAGATGGGAATTATTGTAGACCATCAACACTGCCATAAAAGGATTCAATGCAATCAAAGAAAAACTGAGAGCAATCCGATTGATGACCCTCCAGAATAGATATGTACTTGACATGATTACAGCAATGGATGGAGGTATTTGCACAAAAATCGGAGAATCATGTTGCACTTTTATACCTTCACATGATGAAGAAAATGGAACCTTAACAGAAGCCATAAGTATGCTAGCAGGCCTGCAGAATTAGATGATCAAGGAAACTGACGTAGTGGATGATGACAGCTGGTTTGGAACACTGTTTCTATGGGTCCCACAATGGATGACAGACATATTCAAAATTCTGGGAGCCCTGCTAGTATTGATACTACTAGGATTTTGTTTTATCAAGATAATCGTAACACAATGCCAGAAAACGGCAAAGAAAGCCATTGGGATGAAAATTGGGTCGATGTCGAACCGGGATGGAAGCCCACATACCTAACAGATGAAGAAATAACAAACTTTGTGAAAGCCAGCGAATTTGTGCCAGAAGGAACAAAGTTTGCATACCCCAGAAAACGAAGAAGGTATGAAGGAAAATGGATTTACTGCAGCCCAAATGGGCAATGCCAGCTAATGACCTGGAACAAAGACAAATACGTAAAAACAACAGGAAGTTTGAAAGGAGTGATAAAAATATGGACTCTAAAGATGCACACGTTCACACCATCATGTACAAACGCAGATGACAAAGAAGTGGATGTGGAAGAACAAAGCAAGAATAATTTAAAGGAAGAAGAAGAAGTGGTCGATAAACCGACCAGCGGGGGGTGTGTAGCGGAGGTCCCAAATATGGCCTGCACTCCAGCCACTCACGTCGAAATGCCAGAAGCATACTCGCCAAGATATGTGACATATAAGGAGCAAATGAATCAACAGAGAGCCACGGTGGGGCTCTGTCCAGTAGCCATTAGAGGGACATGTACACCTATTGAAGCACCAATAACCAGACAGCCGTGGACTGCGAGGTATCCACTGAGACAACCATACCAGCAGATGATACGATACAAAGACTACTTACAGACTGTCCCTGAAGAGGCCCACAGAACCTTATTCGAAGGCAATTGGTGATGATATAAGAGCCTAGACGTGACGTACAGACAACCATAAAAAGCAAAAGAAAGTACACAAGGACGAACTGAAAAAGAATAATGATGTGACAAACGTATAAGAAGATACCACGTTGCAGCACAAAGAACGTACCCAGGATCGAATCGTGCAACTGACTGAATGCATGTAAATAGGCTTGGAACGCAAGAAGCTAGGTAAACAACACTGCTTGCAATGCTTAGTAGAAGAATAGAGCGGCATGCGCCAATTATATCTCTAACTCAAAGAAGCACGCTATATGAGTGCGACTCCATTTTGGAAGCAGAACTAAGCCCAGGATGCAAGGGGGCCACCAAGGCCGAGATTCATATTCCAGCTAAAGCCAGAAGGGAAGAGCGGAATCGAAACTCAGCAAGAACTAGCTCATGCTTGGGAATTCGAGGTCAACTCCAGGAAGGGAGGAGAGCGGGTACTCTGAAGACTCAAAACATCAGAGCATGACTGCCAGCCAGTGAAGGTCGAGATAAGAGGCCCCAGGCAGGTGGCTTGGCTGAACAAAGAATCAAATATATGAAAAGAAGGAAAAAGAAGCAGATTCACGATGAACAGACATGTGACCAGCCAAAGGCAAAGAGGTACCAATGTCTGATGTCACCCAGAACCCGAGGATGCCATAACTTTTCCTGATAAGAACTACAGTTTCAAGGCCATCCTCAGTCAACTAATTGACACATAGCCCTAAAGGTACTGAATGATGGAAGGGAGGCAGGGTGAATCTTGGGGCACTCCGCATCTGGGTGTCTATTCTGCATGCTGCTAATTAAATTGTAGATTTATGTCTAGGGGTGCAACCCACCCAATGATAATGTACCAAATAATCTAGGGTCCTATAGCTTGCAGAACCAATAAGACCTCGTAGTGGCGTCTATCACAAGTGATGTAGTGGGATGGGCGTAGACGCCCACTCGATAAGAATTATCCAATCAGCATGCTCGGTTACCATATATAGATATAGCACCTATACTTAAGTTACCTTTTCAACCAATAGAAATTGCATGACAAACTTTTGAGTTTTGCACGTCAAATGATGATGAATTTTGCCCATAAAAGTTGCTGTCTGAATGAAGATGTTGGGAGTTGAAGCGAGACAGGCGATCACACCATTGATGATTACCATTTGTTTCCCCGCTTTTTGTACTTGTCATTAAACGGACTTCCCTTTGCCAAACCTTTGAGTTGTCCTTATTGAAGTGTGTCGGAGTAAATTAATCCTGCACCCTAACCTCCTAAAGGTGCAGCTATCTTGTCTTACAGGAACTAGAGGGTGAGTTCTGACCTATGGGCCCGTCAGAGGATGCTCTGCCCTCCTGTACAGGCTCACTCTTGTTGTTAAGTTCTTTGGCCAGGGCATCCTCGATGTCCGTGTCTATGGCCTGGAGGCGGGAATGAGCCCTATCCTCGAGGGCTCGCAGGGATGCCACCATGCTCTGTACCAACTTCCTGCAAGTCTCCTCGAGGAACTCTGCCTGCCTCAATGCCCGCCCCATGGAGTTCACCGCCCTGACCATGTTGAGCCGTGCCCTCTCTGCCCGCCCCCACTCTGTATCCATTTTCTGGCCCATCTGCTGCCACACGGAAGACACACTTTGTCCAGGGTCCTCCTGCCCATTCGGCCAATGCCTGCCCCCCTGATGTTGTAGGCTCGAGTCCGGGCACCTCCTATGTCGAGCCTGCTGCTGCTGCTTTGATGTCATCTGCCTGTGCCACCATGACTGCCTCCAGGACGCTGACAACTCTCAGGCCGTTGTGGACATGCCCTGCTGGAGGGTGCCTGCACAACCTCCATTGCCACGGCTCCTGTTGCTGGGGTGACCACCTCTGCTGAACCTCCAACTCCCAACTGTGGCAGGGATGTGATCTCCACCATCCTGGCCGCAGTGGATGAGGCAGTGCCAGAGGGTGCCCTGGTGGCATCTGGGCCGGAAGACGGCATGGATGATGACTGGCGAATAGTGAGAGCGGCCAGCACATGGAGGAACCCTGCGACAATGAGCCGTCCTAGCCAGTTCAGGATGGCACACAGCTGTTTGTGATGATGTGCGTTGTCCTGCCTGAAATCACTCACATCATCATGAATCATGGGTGTGTGCATCGCAACATCAACTAGGATGGCTCAACCCTGTCACGGATTGCCTCGTCCGCAGGTAGAGGAAGGTCAGTTGATGTGGACACTTCCTCTACCTATGGACGGGCCTGGACTGAGGCATCCCTGCCGGTGCAGAGTGATGCAGTCGCAGAATCAGGGACAGGATTATGCACAGGCACCTCCATGGTGACCTGTGCTGCCTCCTGCCCTGCCCCTGGACTGCACCACTTGCACCAGTGGAAACACCCCCACCAGGCACCATGTGTGGTTCTAAAGCAGCCTCCTCCTCCACCTCACCCACTACCAACCTGGATGCCTCTGCACCGTCTTCCGCATTGTCCTGCCGCTGTGGGGCTCACCTGCCCCTTCCACTTCTGAGGAGCCCACTTCCAACCCTGGTCTCTTGGGCCTCCCCTCCGCAGCTGCAGCTGTAGAGGCGGACGCAGCACCAGTCCCCTCTCTCCCGGAAGATGGCATAACCTGGGAGGGTGACTTGGCCTTGCATCTCCGGCCGGTGGAGGCATCCCTGCTGCTTTGCTCCACAGCGCCGTCTCCGCCCTCCTCTTCACTTTGCCGCTGTGGAAAGGGAGGCATTGAACACAAGCATCAGGGTACTGAACCAAAGTCTGCTAGACACAAAGCAAATGCATATGAGTAGCACTGTCGGGCGTCATAGCCATCATCACCTTCCACAACACACTGGTCCTTGCAAGCGACACACATGCACATACACCACCGCATAGTCATGCATCCATCCGTGTCCGCCTCCCATCACAGTGCAATCATGGACAGCTAGGCCACAACAGTTAATGCACGTATCGAGATATGCTTTTTGTGGAGACCGACGCGTGTGTTTCCTCTTCTTGCGGGTTCACACTCGATATCTTCACAACACTCAAAGTTCGTACTTCTTGTTTTGTCGGGGGAGTTGTCTACGCGCACACGCGCGTGTGTTTTTATTTTCTGCGCAAGGCATACGGTGAGTCGTGCACGCTTATTTTTCCCACTGTGGTTCCCCCTGTGCCCATTTTCAAGGTCAGAGTAGCCTGCGTGTTCCACGTGTACGCTTTTTTTGTGTCCCTGGGTGCCACAGCGTTCTGCGGGAGGTTTATTCCATGCGCGTGGGCTACCGGGGGTTGCATGCAGGTTTATTATCATTTTTTGGGGAGCCTGAGCATTGCATGACCCGTCTTTATTCACCAGGGATCACATAGAGCCTCGCAGGACTACAGGGGTGCATCTAACATCAGGTACCCTGCCCCCTTCACCCCAATTGCCCAGGACAATTGTTGTGTGCACCTCCCATTGGCAATAGTCCATCTGTGCCATGGTTGGGAGGCCACCAAAAGGGAAGGGCGGCAAAGCTGGGTGACCTCCCAGGGCTGGGCGTGGTGGGGCACATGGCTGGGGTGGCCAGGGAGTCCAGGTAGTCCAGGGAGACCAGGGATGTCAAGGAGGGGGACGTGGGCAGGGTGTTCCACAGGGGCAGGTTCTCCAGCCACATGCTGGGACAGCCATGACTCCACCCCCCCTGCCTCAGGCAGATGCTACTGCTGCTGTCATCCCCGGCGCACATCTGACTCCACAGCCACTGTCATCTGCTGGATCAGGCCACCAGGTAGTGGAATCTACAGGTGCAGCTGCGGCAACCACCACCCATGCTCATGGTTAGCCAGCGCAGGCTGCCTTGGCACAGGAGGACTCCCAGGCAGATTTTCAGGTGAGGTAGGCCAAGCCACGTGTGCCTAAGGTGTGACCCAGGCAACTGTATCGGGGGCAGTAGTGACATCTGCAAGGGCAGATACAGCCAACACCACCCCAGCAGTTAGTCTGCCAGCCAGGACTGTGTTGGTCACAGCCCTGGGAACCTAGGCAGTTGTGCCGCTGGGTTGTGGCAACAGCGCCTAGCATCACCTAGCAGCCAATTACACAATCCAGGCCTTCTGTCCTCATGCCTATTACTACTCCCATTGGCCGGCCAGTCCACCATCACCACTGCCCCTACTGACCAGAGCGGCATTAGTCACTCAGGTTTCACACAAGCGGCCAAGAGGAGGAAGTATGCTTCTGCGCAAGAGGCTGGACCCCAGACACGGCTCCGGCCTCCGGCACGGCAAGGAAGAAGCCTTTCAATAAACTGGAACTTGCCTTCCTTGTAGACTTCATGTAGGCACATGACCGTGAGATGCTGGTGGGCTGAGGTTGCCATACTACACCTGCCCATCATCAGGTTCACTGGCAGTTAAATGTGGAAAGTGTCAGTGCCAAGGGATATTAGAGGCGCACAGCTCAGGATTGCAACAAGCGTTGGACTGACCTCTGGTGCTGTGCAAAACACAAGTGTGCCTCTAATTACTCCCTGACTCGGGTGACTGGCAGTGGGCCACCACCAGAGGAGGATGAACTCACTCCGCATGAGGAGATCGCTGCAGAGTTAATCGATCAGGGACAAATCCAGAGAGTGGGAGAGATTATGGTGCAACATCCGGTGAGTGCTGATGCTTGTGTGTCCAGCCCATGTGTGTGTTGCTTGTGTGATGTGTTGTAATTGACTACCAGTTAAGGCTATGTATTGATGAGTGACATGTGTGACACATGCTATGCTTGACTGATGAGTGCTTGTAGTGATGCAGTCTGCATGCAGGCCATGTGCTGCACATGGGTAAAGTCGGCTGCCTCTCCTGTCCATGTTCAGGGTCACTGACATGTTAGCATATAGCCTGTGGAGTAGTTCCACTCAACACTCGGCCTATGTCCTCACATGACTGACGGCTATGTGAGGGCACCCTACAAGCTGCTGCTCCTCACGGGCACGCTTCCTTGCCTCTCGAACACCCTGCAGCTCACTTTCTCCATGTTACTGGTGATTTCTGTGTTGGACTACTGCAATGGCCTGTTCTCCATTCCTGTGTACATGCACACTTCTCTCTTCAACCCTGCCAAACCTGTACTGTGGGGTACATCCTTTGTCCTTGATGCAGGGTGTCTCATTTGGACTGTGCAGATGGCACATGCTCAGAGTGGACATGAGTTTTCATTCATGGACCATGTGCATTCCCTGCAAGCCCCTATGGGTCCGTGGCAGGCTACTCATTGTACTGCATCTCTGGTATTCTATCTGTCTCATGGTATTTGCTCATCCATTTCATGCTCACTCAGGGTCACTTCATCATCACGCACATGTTTCGGGGGTCCTTGTCTGTGTCGAGCACAGGTCTCCCTATGTTACAGCCACCCTGCCTCTAGGCAACTGGTGTTGTGGCTTCTGTGTGTATAGATGTACTTGTGATGGTTCCTCATGTGTCCTGCGTACTGTCCCCCTCTCATCTGCTGTAGTCTCAGTTGACTGAGATGATGCAATTGACACCTGCCAACACTGTCTGCAACTTCACAGTACTCTGGTCAGCCATTCAGATACATGCACTGCCTTCCTTTCATTCCCTGGGGAGAAGGGGGGGAGGGGTTCACTGCATCCCTGCAACCCTGTTCAAACACTTTGCACATGATGACTGCACTTGCCCTTGCAGTGCCATCATGTCACGAGATTGACATCACTACGTTTCTGGTTCTGTTGATAGTTGTGGACGTACACATGCGCTGTACTGCACCCATGCACTCTGAGCCATGTTTCACCCTTCTACATGCCTGTTCACTTGTGTGATGTCAAAGTGACCTGGCATGTATGTATCCATGTGCCTCCCTTCACTGTATTTCACTGTATTTCAATGCAGTTGCGTTGTTTCATCCTGTGACACGTGAACCTTTTTGGATATATATTTTCTTGCAGTGCATGTTTACATGCATTTTACATGTGTCATGGACAGTTCTATTTGACCTACTGCTGTGGCTATTTGGGAATTGTGCCATGGCTATGCTACGTGCCATCTCTTTGTTGACATCTGTCATTTTCGCCTAAAATCTATGCCTGCCAGAAGGTTGTGTTTGATGCAGGTGATGTGCAATATGCAGTACATGTGTGGGTTTTGCATTTGACACATATCCATGTCTGCTTTCATGGTCCCCTTCCATTTCATTGCCACTGCATGCATGCCAGAGTTTGTGTTGTGTGTGACATGGCTGCCTCATGTGCTGGCCCTCAAAATTGTGTTGTCCATGTATGTGGTATGTGCTGCTGACATGTGTGCTCATCTATTTTTTTATTTTGTTACAGGTGATGATGCAATGGAAGCAGAGGAGAAGGAGGTGGCAGCCAGGGTGGAGTGTTCAGGTCAACAACCATGCAGCAGTGGTGATCGTGGGGTGGTAGGCTGTGAACATCCATTGGTGCTCCAGGCCATCCTGTCCAGGCCTGCCTCTGGGATTGGCTCTGAGGATCTCTTTGACTCTGATGTTGAGTCAGATGCTCATCAATCCTTGTCATCGATGGTGGGTGATTCTTCAGTGAACGCTCTTCTGTCCGCCAAACCTGCAGTAAGGGTTGAGCCCTCAAGGGGCCAGTCAGTGTTGGAATGTCCATCTGTGGTGGTTACGGGTGCAGGGTCCTGCTCCACACCAGTTGCTCCTGTTCCTGGGGCAGCAGATTGACGGAGGAATGCAGACCTGCAGCCACAGGCAGTGCCAGCACAGCAAGGAGCACATCTCCTTGGGCCCAACAGGTGTGCTGTCCAGCAACGTGGTGGCCATGCACCACCAGGGAACACTGGATAGGAGCAAGCCATGTATGCCATAGCGCAGCAAGAGGGGGTAGTGATTGAGATGATGGCTTAAGGTATGGAACGTGTGGCCGATTCCATTCTCCCCCTTGATAGGCAGGTGGAGCTCCATCAGCAGGCAACGCAGTCCACGTGCCGCTCACTTAGGCTGGGCACGGTGACCTCCAACAGTGCCCACCCGGCTGAACCGGTGGCTCTGCTCTCAGCTTTTGCTGCTGAGGGACAGGCCCACAGGCAAGCCCTGAGGGAAGATAACACCTCCATCAGAAGTACTCTGGCTACACTCATTATGAGCCAGGGGACACAGGCAGAACAGAGGATAGAGCATCTGGAACGCACACTCTTGGCTGAACTCCATGCAAGCCGGGAGGAGGTCTGTCTGTCACGTGAAGCGTTGCTGGCAGAGCTGCATGTTTCAAGTGAGTCCTTGCAGTAAGAACTCTGTGTTACACATCAGGTGCTGCCTGGTGACCTCTGTGCCATATTCCTGCAGGACCAGGCTCACCAGGCCCGCATGCTTGCTGCCACGGAGGGGTTTGCTGCGGCTATGCGTGGTCAGGCACCTGTGCCATGCACACCTCCTGAATTTTTAGTCTCCACATCATAGAATGTGGATGTTGAGGTGCACCCTGCACCTCCCACCTCCTGGGTGCCCCTCAACCCCCGGGTCCACTATGGACATTTTTATTTTTTGTCTATTGTGCATTTATGTTGCAGTGTGGTGCTATGTGGCATCCGATGGCATCCACTGTGTGTTCCGGCTGGGCCCATACAGGCTTGTCTCGTGTTTGTGTTTGTGGCTTTGGGTCCAGACATATATTCCACTCATGCCTCCCCTTTCCATGGGCTTGCAAGGATGGCACCGTGTGACAGTAACTTAGACAGAGGCATTGGACTTCCATCATATCTGTGGCCAGTCTGAAGTCCAACTTGTGTATATACCCCTACTGGGGATTCATGATGGTTTCTGCAGTGCATGGTTGAACTGCATTTTGGTGAGTATATTGTTGACTGTGCATGATTTAATTTTGCTTATTCATGTATTGCCTTGACTGTATACATTGCTGATGCACTTAATGTTGTATGCCGTCCCATGCCCCCTTTAGCTGTCAAAGCCACTCTCATGATGGTAGGGGGACGTGTGGTGGCAATGTCACATTGAGGCACTTGTGCTATGGTGATTCCTCACTCTCTGACATTGTCACTGTTGGTGTCAAGCTTGGTCGAGGATATTGGGGTCTCAACAATATCAGAAATATCAATGTCCACCTCCCCCTCCTCCTCACCTGTCTCTTCTGAGTAGACTTCTCGCCTGGAGGACTTCTTCTTGAGACTTTTCTTCTTTGAGAAGAGAAACGGTCGTCTGCGGTAGGAAACCACCCTGATTCCCTGCTAAACAGGGAAGCAGCCGGCCCCCTTCCCGCAGGAACCAATTCGAGAGGAAAAAAAGCTACTGCTTAAAAAAAACCTCTCTGAGGATATAGATGCAGCCGGATTCGTCCTGAACGTGATGAAGATGATGTCCGGACGAGACGGATAGGGGCTGAAGACCAAGACTGTAGCGGAGGTAATAGTTCCACAATGCAGCAGGAGGAAGGGCGGAGTCCGAACCAGAAACAGATCCGGAGAAGGAGCGGAGTGTAGCGTTCGGGTCTGGAGAGCAGGTATCCCAATGAAGGAAAATCTCCAGTTCAGGGTGACAGGCAGCACGAAGATCCAGAGCAGGGAAGGCCGGATGGCAACAGGTAGGAACGGAAAGTGGGATAAAGTAAAAGGACGAGCAAAGGGCAGAAAAGACAAGGCAGGGAGAAGAAAACCACGGTATGGAAACTGTGATGGGCGAGCAGGGAAAAAACAGAGAGGGAACGGAGAGGCAGAGAGACCCAGCACAGGGGAAGCCTCGAGCGGGGAAAGAGAGACAGAAACAAAGTATCAGAAAGCGAAGGATACGTAAGTGGAAGCACAGCAACCAAGCAAAAGGAACAAAGTTGCAACGCACAGAGCCCAGAGAGGGGCGGAGCTAAATACGGAAAGGGGAAGCCAAAGGCAAAAGACTAGACCGCTAAACCAGGAAGTGGGAATGGAAACCCGGAACACTCTAATGGCGCCACCAACGCCAATCGTTCCATAGCCGCCAGAGGCCACCCAAAGACGGCAGCATGACAGCATGCCCCCTCCCCAGAGACACCCCCCCCGGCTTTCCCGGGAACAGACGGTAAAACCTTTGAACCAAAGATGGGGCATGCACATGCGACACCGGTTCCCAGGAGTCCTCCGAGTGGGAATACCCCTTCCAATGGATCAAATATTCCAATCGACCCCGCCGATAGCGGGAGTCACGGACGGAGGCCACCTCATATTCATCGGGGGGAACATCAGTAGGCACAGGATCCCGGGGCAAAGGGCGATGGTAAGGATCCCCTTTGAACTCTCTCAGGAGAGAGGAATGAAAAACAGGATGGAGGCAGCGCATGTGCCTGGGCAACAGGAGGTAGAAGTCCACCGGGTAAATCCTGCGAATTATAGGAAAGGGACCCAGGAAACAGGGAGACAGTTTAGAGGGGCAAAGCCAACGAGGCAGATACTTGGTAGACAACCAGACTTTGGTGCCCTATTTTGCCAAGCAGGAGCGGGCAAGCGCTTAAGGTTGCAATGGGAACGATACCGAAGACCGCTCACCCGCAAACTCCTGGCTGCCAACTTTTGGGCTTCCGAGATACTGGCAAGTAGGGCGTCCACAGATGGAGTAACAGAAGGAGGGAAAGATAGAGAGGGAGTAAAGCTGGGATGGAAACCATAGGAACAGAAAAAAGGACTGAGACCGGTGGTACTGTGCCTGGAGTTGTTATAGGCAAATTCCGCAGTGGGCAGCAGGCCAACCCAATGGTCCTTTTGGGCATTGGTGAAACACCGGAGATACTGCTCAAGTGTAGCATTAGTGCGTTCCGTCTGTCCGTTGGTCTGCGGATGGAAACCTGACGACAAGGCCCGTTCTATTCCCAGTCTGTCGCACAGCTCCTTCCAGAATCGTGAAGTATATTGAGGGCCCCTATCCGAAATGATCTTGTCCGGTTTGCCATGCAAACGAAAGATTTCTCTGGCGAACACAACCGCCATTTCGGCGGCAGTGGGAAGGCCAGCAAGAGGGGTGAAGTGAGCCATCTTGGTAAAACAGTCAACTGTAACCATGATACATGAGCATCCTTCCGAGGGTGGTAAATCAACAATGAAATCTGTCGAAATCAGGCTCCAAGGTCTTTTGGGAACCTCCTGTTGTTGAAGATAGCCAATCGACTTCTGGGTGCTGTGTTTAGACCGACAGCAAACTGGACATGAATAGATGCAGGACGAAACCTCCTTGACCATGCCGGGCCACCAAAACTTGCGACGTAATAAATCCAGAGTGTTCTTAACACCACGGTGGCCGGCTGCCGGGTCATCATGGCACCATCTTAAAGCCTTCTGACAGGTGGAGACATCCGGTAAGACCAACCGTTGTTGCTTGAAGCACAAACCATCTTGAATGGAAATGTCCTTGGCGAGAGAAGTGTTAGAAGGGATGTTGACAGACTGTGTGGCCTTGCGGACCTCTTCCAAAAAAGACTCCACGAAACAGATTATCTTGACCTCGGGGAGCATGAGACTGGGGAATTCCTTCTGGGAAACGCCTGGGTAAGGCCTTCTTGAAAGAGCATCAGCTAAGATGTTCTTGGACCCTGGCAAGTAGGTCAAAGTGAAGTCGAATTGGGTAAAGAAGTGTGCCCAACGGGCCTGACAGGAGTTGACACATTCCATTTTCTGCAAGATCTTGAGATTCTTATGGTCTGTTCTGATTTCAAAAGGGTGGTTAGCCCCTTGTAAGAGATGTCGCCACTCTTTGCAGGCGGACTTAATAGCCAAGAGTTCCTTCTCTATAACCGAATAGTGCGTTTGACTGTCATTCAAAGTCTTAGACATGTAGGCTATAGGATATTCCAGACCTTCATGCTCCTGTAGAAGAGCGGCACCCAGAGCAGCTGAGGAGGCATCTGTCTCTACAATGAATTTCAAGCCTTGATCTGGTTGGTGAAGGATCGGGGCAGAGCAAAAATCATCCTTTAGTTGTAGAAAGGCCCGGTTAGCTTCCGGAGTCCAAACGAACGGCTTGGAGGACTTCTTAAGTAATCTTGTGATGGGAAGGACTCTGTCGGAGATACCTAGGATAAACTTGCGGTAAAAATTAGCAAGCCCTAGAAACCTTTGGATCTCCTTGATGCAATGGGGTGTGGGCCAGTGCAGGATGGCTTCTATCTTCGCAGGATCCATCCGAATCCCCTCAGAGGACAGCATGAACCCAAGATAATTGACCTCAGATGCTCGGAAGATGCACTTCTCAGCATTGGCCTTTAGGTGGTCGTCTTGTAACCTTTGGAGGACCTGGTGAAGATGGTTTGCATGCAACTGGGTGTTCTTAGAATATACCAGAATGTCGTCCAGGTATATAATGACACAATGAAACAGTAGGTCAGAAAAAGTGCGGTCCATAAACCGTTGAAAAACAGATGGCGCGTTGACCAGGCCGAATGGCATGAAGCAGTATTCGTAATGCCTGAAAGGAGTGCGAAAAGCAGTCTTCCATTCATCGCCTGAACGAATCCACAGAAGGTGGTAGGCCCTTCTCAGATCGATCTTGTAAAAGACCTTGGCTCCTTGAACTGCCTCCAGGATGTCCCTAATAAGCGGCATGGGATACTGATCCCTTAATGTGACTTGGTTGAGACCCCTGTAATCGATGCAAGGTCGAAGTTCACCTGAACCTTTCTTCGGGACAAAAAAAAGCGAAGCTCCAGCTGGAGAGTGCGAGGGTTGTATCAGTCTGTGATGTAAGTTCGAGTCGAGATATTCTTTGAGTGCTTCCTTCTCCTTGAGAGATAGAGAATGCATTTGCCCAAAAGGTACAACTGCATTGGGCTGAAGAATGATTTGGCAGTCTTCCGGTCAATGGGGAGGCAACTCTTGCGGACCTTCGTCCTTAAACACCTCCTGAAAGTGGAGACACTCCTTGGGGATGCTGTTCACCTTCAAGACATCCGATCCGAGGGCTAGATCGGGAAGAGTGTGGACTGTGGCATGCAGGGTCGGTGCAGAACAGGACTGACGACAGAAGGTCCAAGTGAAGGACAGTTGGTTCTTTTGTCCAATCTATGGTAGGGTTGTGTTTCCGAAGCCAAGAGACCCCCAAGATCACTGGAAAGTGGGCTGCTCGGATTAGGTCGAATTGAATGGTCTCGACATGATGGAGAACCTTCATCTTCATCGGGGCAGTTGTATGGGTGATAAGACCCGAACGAAGAGGTTTTCCATCTACCGCTTCCACCTTTTGATCCTCCTCTTTTTCCAAACGGGCTATGCCGGTCTTATCTGCCCAAACGACATCCATATAGCACCCTGCAGCACCGCAGTCCAGTAATGCCAGAACCTCATAGGACTGCTGAGAGAGACTCAACTCGACCCCAATAACCATAAGGCGATTGTCCTCGGTGGAGTTCATGGGAATGACTGATAAGGAAACAAAGGGACCAGGAAATCTCCCTCGGTAACTCGTCCCTATTAGTTCCGAGGAGTGGCGTTTCCCGATCGTCGTGGTGGCACAACAGGACAGTCCCTTAAGATGTGCTGGTTGGATCCACAATACATACACAGGTTGTTTTCCCTGCGTCGTCTTCTTTCCTCTGAGGTAAGAGGGCCCAGAGTAGTACCGATCTGCATTGGTTCTTCTTTCGTCAAACAGGTAGGAGAGGGAGAGGATGTCCCAGGATCGGTGATGACTGGAATTCCCCGCTGTCTCCGACGTTCAGAACGCCTCTCTGACAGGCGGAAATCCAGCTGAGTCACTGTAGACCACAGGTCGGTCAAAGTAGCGGGTCTGGTTACCCTTGCTAACTCATCCTTGAGATCTTCCCTCAGACCTCGACGAAAGATTGTGTACTGGGCGTTCTCTTGCCAGCCTGCGTCCGCGGCAACCCTTTTAAAGCGGGATATGTAGGACAATAGATCAGAGCTTCCCTGTCGAATGTCAAGTAGCTGTTCGCTGGCAAAAACTGCGTTCTCTTGTCTTTCAAAGGCCAGTTTGAACTGGGCGGTGAATCTGGCATAATCGTGTAGTAACGGACTGGCACCGGTCACCAGAGGGGTAGCCCAGGAAAGAGCATTACCCGTTAAATTAGATACCAGAAAGCCTATGCGGGCCTGATCAGAAGCATAGGTCTGAGGTCTGAAGGTAAAATAGATGACACAAGCCTCCATAAACTCCTGGAATCTGTTGGGCGAACCATCATATTTGCCACAGGCTAAAGGCATGGGAGGTAGATCACTCCGGGATTGTTCAAAGCGGTCAACCCGCTGCCTAAGCGTAGCATTTTCAGCCTTAACAGACTGTAGTTCCAGTGTCATGTTCTGCATAGCTGTAAGCAGCTCTTGGCCCTGTTCCGGGGTAGCCATTGATATCTCTTCTGGGCGTTGCAAACTTTCAAGCTTGGTCGAGGATACTGGGGTCTCAACAATATCAGAAATATCAATGTCCACCTCCCCCTCCTCCTCACCTGTCTCTTCTGAGGAGACTTCTCGCCTGGAGGACTTCTTCTTGAGACTTTTCTTCTTTGAGAAGAGAAACGGTCGTCCGCTGTAGGAAGCTAGCCTGATTCCCTGCTAAACAGGGAAGCAGCCGGCCCCCTTCATGCAGGAACCAATTCGAGAGGAAAAAAAGCAACCGCTTAAAAAAAACCTCTCTGAGGATATAGATGCAGCCGGATTCGTCCTGAATGTGATGAAGATGATGTCCGGACGAGACGGATAGGGGCTGAAGACCAAGACTGTAGCGGAGGTACCGTTTCCACAATGCAGCAGAAGGAAGGGCGGAATCCAGACCAGAAACAGATCCGGAGAAGGAGCGGAGTGTAGCGTTCGGGTCTGGAGAGCAGGTATCCCAATGAAGGAAAATCTCCAGTTCCGGGTGACAGGCAGCACGAAGATCCAGAGCAGGGAAGGTCGGATGGCAACAGGTAGGAACAGAAAGTGGGAGAAAGTAAAAGGACGAGCGAAGGGCAGGAAAGACAAGGCAGGGAGAAGAAAACCACGGTATGGAAACCGTGATGGGCGAGCAGGGAAAAAACAGAGAGGGAACGGAGAGGAAGAGAGACCCAGCATGGCGGAAGCCTCGACCGGGGAGAGAGAGACAGAAACAAAGTATCAGGAAGCGAAGGATACGTAAGGGGGAGCACAGCAACCAAGCGAAAGGAACAAAGTTGCAACGCACAGAGCCCAGAGAGGGGCGGAGCTAAATACGGAAAGGGGAAGCCAAAGGCAAAAGACTAGACCGCTAAACCAGGAAGTGGGAATGGAAACCCGGAACACTCTAATGGCGCCGCCAACGCCAATCATTCCATAGCCGCCAGCGGCCACCCAAGGACGGCGGCATGACAGTTGGGTCCTGTGTTCATGATATGTTCTGCTGGTAAATTGGTAGTCCTGTGTTGGTTTTGCTTATGAAGTGTCACAGGATCAGCAATATGTTTCCGTTGCAGATGTGTCCACAAGAGTGGTTGACATGGGAAATGTATGCAACACTGAAGGTTCATGCATATCCCATGCTAGCACGCATTGGATAGCCCTGCAAACACACTCCCACAACACACACAACACACCCCCACCCCAACATCCACTCACGCACACTCTACTTGCCTTCTGAGACATGCTGTGTCCGTGCTGCACAAGTTCACATTGACTTTTGTGATCGTGAACTGGCGCCGCAGGCTGATTTTTTTGCTTTGTTGTTTATGCAGCAGCAGTGGTTTACAGGGCACAAACACCACTCACTGTACTGTGTTGTGAGCGGGGGGGGTTGCGGGGGACAACCCCACAGCAGGCACATTTTCTTTTCTTTTTTGGGATTCCCTGGGATGCATGCCACCAAAGTTTCGAGGTTTTGGTGTTCACACCTTTGGTGGCATGGATTTATGTGATTTTAGTATACGTTGGATATTTTTGCCCACTCTTTTCTTCAGAGTCTGTGTCTGAGGGGATTGTCTGTGGCCTGTTTCCATTTGTGACGGTGCACTTTGTGACAGTTGTGTCATGTGTGTTGATATTTTGTATTGTAGTTTTCACAGTGCATGCCATGGCATGGTGTGTGGGGTGGGTGACATGGGGTTGAGGGAGGTTTACGTGACATGCCAGCATTTGGATGTGATATCTTGCATGGGGGGTGGAATCTGTAGCTTGCATGTGTGCCTTCTGGTCACACGGGATTGTGTTGTTTTAAGTGGCTAGGGATGCACTCAATGCTGCAATTCCAAGGACATATTCTCAGGGTGTTAAGGTTGTGACAGTTGGCTGTCCCTTTGTCATCATCGATTGTCACCTGGAATGTGCCAGGCCTGTGTGCACTCCGCAGGGGGGAGTTTAGGTGAAAAATCTAGCCACAAGCTGGGTACGGGCTGCCTCGCCACGTGCCCTCTCCCCTCCCATGCTTGTGGTTGCGGATGTGGGGGCACCAACATGTCCACCAGTACGCCCAGCCGGGTTACAACATTGTGCAGGACACATGCTGCCACAATGATCCTGCACACTACTGGGGGCGCATACAGTAGCTGCCCACCAGAGCGGTCAAGGGAGCAGAAACGTGACTTGAGCACTCCCAATGTGCGCTCCTCTATGCCCCGGGTTGCAATATGGGCTGCATTTTATCTTACCTGGGGTGGTGTGGTGGGGTTCCGTATTGGCGTCATCATATTGGTGCTCAGAGGGTAGGCAATGTCCCTTGGGGAGGTGATAATGGTTGTTATTAGTTGGGTTTCTGTATTTGTCTGTGTGCGATATGCTTGCATGTGCACAGGCATTTGTACTCACCAATGAGACATGTGTTGCCATGCCTCCCAGCTTCCAGGACCCGGTGTAGGGCTAACATTCTAAATATGAAACTGTCATGGGTGGCCCCAGGATAGTCGGCATCGACAGAGGTGATGATTCCCTTGCCATCAAATACAACCTGCACGTTGATGCAATGTCAGTGCTTGCGGTTGCAAAAGATGTGCTCAGTGGCCCTAGGTGGACGTGGGGCCAGATGGGTGCAATCAATGGCACCAAGTACTTTGGGGAAGTGTGCCACCCCGTAAAAGTCCTGGACCATGGCCTGCCTTTCTACGGGTGTTCTGGGCATGTATATGTGCCTGCGGACTGAGGGCCATGCAGTCATGATTGCCAACACCTGGTGTAGCAGCGTGACGGCGTAGCCTGTGAGACGCCCCCAATTATGGCAGTTGTCCACTGAAATGACCCAGTGGCCAAAAATGCTGGACATGAGCACCTTTCCAAGAGGCTCAGTGCTTGAGAGCACATGATGGGGGATGTGAGGTCATCCTCCCACTCAGTGACCAGGTCTAGGAGGATATGAGGTGGAGACCTATACCTGCCATAGACCTGGTCATCAGGCATCCCAAAAAGGCTGGTCCTGGGTAAGGAAATGTGGGGCCTGGCTATCCTCCTCCTCCTGCTGTTTCCCACGATCACTGCTGCGAGAAATGGGACATTCATCGTAGCTGTATGTGCTTGTTTTGTTGTTTGCGTGCACTTTTATGCTGCGTGGGGGCGCTTCCTCCTGCTTTAGCGTGGCAGACGTGTTTCCGGCATTGCGCGTCTTTTGGCATGCGCGGGTTTGCCCTGTTCAATTCCATGAATACGTGTTGTTAGCGCGCGTGTCGGCGTTGCAGGGATTTCGCTGATGTACTTCCCACATTATACGCACATTTTCATGTGTTGTTCCCCATTCCGTGTATTCCATCCCCTTCTTTAATTGTATGCGCGGGGCATTATGCGCCTTCACTGGGTGACTTGCAAACAGCTTTCGGGATATCGCAGTGACGTGTGCGCCACGCGCGGATTCGGGGCAGGTCCCAGGTAAGCCAGGCTCAGTGCCTTCCATGAATCAGGAAACGGGCGCCCGCGTGCGTTTCGCACGAGTGTGCCATGTTTTTAATGCTTGCGCCACACATTTTGCACACAATCATTCCATGAATCACCTCGATTGTTTGTTACTCCTCACCAACAACACAAAACACCCAAACATACAGACCTGGCTATCAACCATGAACTCTGAGGGCTGAGAAGCTGAAGTTATGAAGGCACGCCCACAAACGCTCATGCCAGAAAAAATACATCCCGCTAGGGAAAAAGGGGAAAGAGATTCTTGCAAGGATAACAAGTTTTAATTGCACAAAAAATAGGTATGCCAACAAAGAACTCTGCTATCCATTCAGGTTTCTTCATTGAATCTGTGTTTACTGAGCAGGCATGCAGGGCCGAATGTTTCTACCATAGCTACCTACTTAAATGGGCACACTAAGTCTAAGCATCTCTTAGCACGCCTCCCTCCCCCTGGCACATCGCAAGTGTATTTATGGGATTCGCCTTACTCTAAAGCACCTAGGTGGTTTGGAGAGGTTAATTTCTTTCCCAGTAGTTACACCCCTAGTTCAAACCCCATTGGTTTTAGTTTAATGGACTAGTCTGAACACTGCACATTGCAACTTCCTTGATGTTTCCAGTTATTTAATCTGCCTGTCCGGCCCCCAGTCCTTACTAATGCGAGACTGCACCCTGGTCCACGAATCTAGCGGCACCATAGAGTACTTGATGAAACTCTGATCCAATCTTCAATGAAGGGGCTGCTGCCGCATCGCCATAATTCTGAGTAAACACGGCACATTCTTCAGAGAGAGACTCATGTCCCGAGATGCACTTGTTTTGCTATTTTGTAAACAAGTCCCAACGGTCACTGTGAAGGTAGAAATGAGCACTGCTCTTCATGGTGCTATGACTCACGGGTTATGGTAAAGAGCAAGTCAACATGTAAACATTGGTCATCGGCATACTTGCCAACCCAACAGATTTAGACGGTAGGATACCGCTTTTTAAGCAGTCCTACCGCCTACCGATTTTTTTACACCAAATACCGATTTTTTTTGTAAAAAAAAAAAACTTTTTTTTTTTTTACATTTTTTTTTTTTTGCCCACGCCAGCTCGTGGGAGTCTTTCAAGGGCTCCCCTGAGCTGGCGTACCGGGAGAATGCCCGGCATGCAGGATTTTAATGTCAAAGGCACCCACAGCGGTAGGCTAAAGCGCCCCTCCGCCGCGGGTGCCGTTGGCAAATGTCGCCATTAGTCCCCCACCACGCCAGCTTGGGGGAGTCTTTCAAGGACTTCCTCGAGCTGGTGTAGCGGGAGAAGGCATGGCATGCAGGCTGTTAATGTCAAAGGCACCCACGGCGGTGGGCTAAAAGCGCCCCTCCGCCGCAGGTGCCTTTGGCAAAAGGCACCATTAGCCCCCCAGCACGCCAACTCGGGGGAGTCTTTCAAGGACTTCCCCGAGCTGGCGTAGCGGGAGAAGGCGCGGCATGCAGGCTGTTCATGTCAAAGGCACCCACGGCGGTGGTCTAAAAGCGCCCCTCCGCCGCGGGTGCCTTTGGCAAAAGGCACCATTAGCCCCCCACCACGCCAACTCGGGCGAGTCTTTCAAGGACTTCCCCGAGCTGGCGTAGCGGGAGAAGGCGCGGCATGCAGGCTTTTAATGTCAAAGGCACCCACGGCGGTGGGCTAAAAGCACCCCTCCACCGCGGGTGCCTTTTGGCCAAAGGCACCATTAGCCCCCCACCACGACCGCTCGGGGATGTCTTTCAAGGACTTCCCCGAGCTGGCGTAGCGGGAGAAGGCGCAGCATGCAGGCCTTTAATGTAAAAGGCGCCCACGGCGGTGGGCGAAGGGCGCCCCTCCGCCGCGAGTGCCTTTCACAAAAGGCGCCATTAGCCCCCCACCACGTCAACTCTGGTGAGTCTTTCAAGGGCTCCCCCGAGCTGGCGTGATGGCAGAAGGCGTGACAGGCGCCTCATTGTCATTGAATGCACCCACAGCGGCGGGCTCATTCAATGACAATGGGCTGCTGACGTGCCCTATTCCTATCATTACCTCCTCGCCTGACTATTTTTGAAACTTTAAGATTCCTACAGATTTTTGGTCACAGAATGTTGGCATGTATGGTCATCGGCCTGTTCCCCCCACTCAAAATAGAAACATAATAGTGGGAGTCCTGTAGCTGACATCCAGCTGCTGCGGTTCATTGATCCCATGCTCTCTCCCTCCACACCTTCGATTGTGCACAGGGAGATGTTAAATGTTCTGCGCCTAGCGTGCTCTGTCCCTCGATTGGCCTGATTCCCATCCTTGTATTGCTGCATAATGGGACCCTGATTTACATCAAAAGGCACTTGGTGGACATAAAGAATAAAGGAATACTCGTCAGAAACGTCCCCCTGTCCTCAGACAACAAGCGAGTATCAATGAAAATTCATATGCGTACACATTACATGCGGAGCAAAAAGGCCCAGCATGTGAATAGCAATGCAATGAGGCAAACACTCTGTAAAACACACATGAAAGCCAGTGTAAACCTGTGACATTCTCCGTGTGTGGGTGCAGGCGTGGAAAACGACGTAAACACACTTAGCTCCCCTCCCAACCCATCTCCTTCTCTTTTACATGCCCACCTTTCCTCTCACCCATGATCCCTTTTCCGTGTCTCACCCTAAACACACAATAACCTTTAGATGTAGAAAAGGAAACAACTTCTGGTGGCCCTATATTGCTGCATTCAGTGGCACAACACTATTGAGGACATCTGGTACTAGCCCACCCCCCCACCACCCCCACACCTCATTCGCATTTTGGGCTTTGTTGACTCGACCTGGCTGAACTAAAGATCTCTGGCCCGGACAGAACATGTCACAGATGTTAAATGACACCTGGGCTTTGCTGTTGACAAAGCCCCTTAATCATTTCTTTGTTAGCACATGCATTGATTTCATATGCATACAATTTTAGGCAAGTGAAATCATGATGTGGGTTTAGTACTAGCATGCCAGGGGAGTGATTGTAAGGGTAGGAAGGAAAGGAGACAGCTTATTCTCACAGCACTCCTTAAGTGTGTGGTTTCAGATGTGAAGAAGAGGGTTAAATGCTTGTAACATTGAAGCTTCACTAGAATAGTCTCATTAGAATGCGTAAAGAAGTCAAATGCCCCACACAAGTAAATGTGCCCATCCGCCACAGTCTCTGTTAGTGCCTTTCCCAACATTGAAGGGTTAGCCTCCACTCCCCCAAAATGTTATCCTAGGTACACCCCTGGTTGCATCCACCTGATGGGGGCATAATCTGTCTGTTTATTTCTTTTTATCTTTTTAATCAGCTTAGTGAGATATATATGTCCAATTAATGATCATGAATACTCATGCAATAAAATGTCTCCTGATTTTATTCAATAAAATGTTGTATATTATGTTCTGGAACATGTTTGATATAACGAAAATAATTCAGCTCAATATTCAGCTACAGCCACATAGCTGGTCCAGCTATTCTGCATTCAGCCAAATAGTAAATTCACTATTTGGTATACCCCGAGTTTTAAGTTACAGTGCCATGGATACATGTAAAATTAATTGAGAATTGAGAATCATTTACAAGGTAATAATTTATACAAGGGTCCATGATAAGTTTTAAAAATGTTTCTGTGGGTGTAGTTTTAAATACGGAGTGTTTGCTGAGTGTTTCGAGATTGCCGGATTGCCCTTTCCTTTGCTGCTCGCTGTGTTGGAGAAATTGTTTAGAGTCTGTTTACAGTTTTCTATTTTCTATTTTCATCTAATATTAAAAACACTCCTCCAGACGCAGAGCATTGCAGAGTGTTTGCTGAGTGTTTCGAGATTGCTGGATTGCCCTTTCCTTTGCTGCTCGCTGTGTTGGAGAAACTGTTTGGAGTCTGTTTACAGTTTCTATTTTCATCTACTTTTAAAAACACTCCTCTGGACGTGGAGCATCGCAGTGTGTTTGCTGAGTGTTCACTGGAGGGTTTGCTATACGAGCGTAGCCCTTGTCAGCCCTTGTCAGCACAGTTTGGTTGAAGCAGCTCAAGTATCATGGAAATGGATACGGAGTCTAACGGACCGCAACGGACTAGAAGCCAGGTATGTTTGATTGAGCCTAATGTGAAACAGACTCCAATGACTGCAATTCAGGTCGGGATTTGTGAAAGATCTGCTTTGGATATTTTTGCTGTGCAAGCTAGCAGTACAATAGTAGTCGGTAATACTGAACGCACCAATGATTGTCCTAACTAATGCAACTGGGATTAAGGTCACAGGCATATAGGTATCCATCTAAGTTCCAAAAATTGCCATTCCCCCACTCCCAACCTCCTACCTGCAGCACGTCCACGATGACAAGAATGGAAGCGCTCGGCGAGCAGATGCCCCAGCTGACAGGTGCCGGAACAGCTGAGTATAGCGAAGCGTTCCTCCCACCTACACCTATGACGCTCTCACAGGAAAGACTGTGACCGAAGGTCCAATTAAAAAATCAACTGACAATGCAATTGGTAGGGTAGCAGAAACGATTCCGGCCAGTTCTCTCCCAAACGTCACATGCGGAATGCTTGTGAGTGATAAAACCGAAGGGAGGCTGCAGCGGAGAGTGGCAGCAAAGAGATGCCACTCTAGCTCTGAAGTCGGAACTCTAAAATAGCACTTTAGAGGAAAATCTCATGATAAGGTAATATTACAACATCTAATTACCCAAACCCTGCTACCCTGAATAAATCAAGAGAAAGCACTAATAAAATTAAACAAGAAGTGACGGATGAAGATTTGCTATCCAGTGCCCTTTCATTATGTGGTGATTCTGAATCCTCAAAAACAACGGCTCATATTCAGTCTAAAGAATCTACAATGCTAAAGTCTGGTACGCTGTTATGTAGAAATAAAAACATTTGTGAATTAAAAAAAGGAAGTTCAAACCAGCAGCCCGTAGAGCAAGATGTTTTCCTACCATGAGATTCACAAGAAGAAATTTTGATGCTGGGGGCGACTCAGGAACTAGCCCCATCACACAGATCAAACAAACATAGTCCAAGAAAGACTTCCTCCCAAATTGAAATAGAAGGAGGGGACCCAAATAAACCGAGACTTCAGGATGTTTCCACACATTCATCAGAAGCACGAGGCGACACGGATGTCCCAGTCTTTTCTGATGAGAATGATTGTAATGGCATTAGCAACATTCATGAGAGTGATAAAATTGCCTGGCAAGAGAAAGAAGATAATATCCAAGAGGCAGACATAATCACCATACTTGAATCAGAGCAGAATCAGAGCATATCTCAATAACAAGAGGTACTTAATAAGGACCAAGTAAATGATGCCTCTGGCACTCCCCCATTTAAGGCTGTAGCACAGAGAAAGGAACTTGACGAATTTGAGAAAGCTATTGGCACGGCCCTATACCAGTACAAAGAGAACCACCTAATTGTGAAGAGTAGACAGAGTCAGACGACAGTGAGTATCCCAGTGAGAATTCCAGATGGGAACAAGCGAACTGGCATAATCTGAGACACCATCTTATAACAAATGCAACATGAGGAATGCACATTTGATAAAAGATCCACCCGAAACCTAAATGGGTGAAAGAAATACAGGAATCAGTCACTTCTACAGTAACGATAACTCTGGCACCATTCCTTAAGTTATATGAGAATTTAAGTGAAAATAATAAAGACCAGTCAACTCTATTAGCACTGATGAAAACCAAAATGATATACGTAGAATCTGTCATGGAGGCACTCTGGGAAAAAAGAGCCAGAGGAAAAGAGATGGAGGGAATTAACCTTAAATCCCTGATTGACCTGATAAACGTATATTCCTAGAAGGGGTACATGATATTGCCTCATAATTTCAAAATAAACCTAAAAAGGCAGCCATAGCTCAGTCACAATTATCTGACAACGATACTGATGCTAAGGAAAGTACCAGATTGATTGAATCTTCTGAGCCACAAGAAAGTGCCAGCTAAATTCAAAATTATGGAAACGTAATTCAGGAGAGTAATTACTTAAGTAACGCCCCATCTACTAGCCATGTAAGTTCTACCTCACTGTAAGTGCCAATGTACAGAAGTGAGATGAATGATGAAGATGTAACTACTACTGATCTTGAAGAACAAGGTGATGTGGACTTACAAAAAATGAAGAATTGTGGATCAAGAAGCTTCCTTAGAAAAATTACCCTGCCATCAGTAACTAAAAAGATATGTCATGGACAAGCAAAAGAAAAACATATGAATAAAAACAAAAACAAAAAAGTAATAGATCAGGGACTTTTGGAGATTTCAAATGCATCGGAAGAAGAGACCAGTCAGATTGACAAAGGTTTCCTGGATCTAATGGATTTGTTGGCGTACGAAGAGGAAGATCATCTCGAAAATTCAGAACCTGAGAGGATAATTCACAGGTTCCCTAGAGACAAAGACAGAGAAGTTCACATGTCTCCTCAATTGGAGGACGAAGAACTAATGCATTTTTGACCTTAAGTGACATTAGAGATAAATGGCAATCCAAACTCAAAATATCTGGCAATACTTTAACACTGCAATCCATTATGAAGTCCCTTTTGATGAAATCAAAGTCAGTTGTAAGATCAAAAGACAGAAATCTAAAAGACGAAACCGGAAGCAAATAAGATCAACATCTATGACAGACCATCAATGGTAAAAACAGAGATAAGAAAAATAATATACCGGATCCGAACACTGTTGTAACGTTTGAGAGAATCTTGAGAACAAATGATGGATTAATACTAAATAGATCCAATGTTTTGAAGCTCTTACAACACATTGACTGAAAGTGATTTGCTATGAAGATATAAAGACTGTGGTATTTCCGGATGAAAAAATAAACAACTCTGTGACATTGATATTAAATTCTGCCACGCTGGCTAACATGATGATCGAAGTAAGCAAAGATTTTCGATCATTAGGATTTGATATGAAGTCTAATGAAGAAAAAGAAAAAAAATCGAATAGCCTAGCACTGTCATTACCATCTGCTAAAACAGAGAGAACCTGGAAAGTAGATAGAGCTGCAATTAATCTCCTTGAAACTTACGGTTATGATAAGAAACAACCACAGACAGCAAACAAAGGGATAGACTCCAGTAGAACTACAAAATGGATCTAATTCACCAGCTGTTGAGGACCCAGCCCTTTGGAGCTGGGTAGCAAGAGCTTTAGATGCGAAGACTCGAGAATAGGATGCAAATAACCAAACCAGCTTAAGCTGGAAGATAGCTAGCTGGAACACTAGAGGGTTGAGACACCTTTTTAATGAAAGACAAAAACTACTGATTAATTGGGAAATAATATGCATCCAAGAATCATGGATAAAAACACCACCCTTATTAGATGGTTATACTGTTCTATTAAATCCTGTGAATGGGCCCGCAAGGAAGACCCTCGGCTGGCCTATTGACAATGCTGAAAAATTAGTCACATATGATTGTCAATGAACCAGCCAATCCAAATCCTTACATCCAGATAACTACAATAAAACTGACAAGCAAGCTTCCAATTAATGGGGACCTTGTACTTCTAATGAATGCATAATGGAACCCTATGAATGCCGATGGAGACATCTTCTTGGATCTGGAAATCGATTCGATTGATCGCATAACTGAAAAATTTCGAGACATCCAGATACTGATCTGTGGAGATCTAAATGAAAATTGCTTTGAATAAGATTTGGGAAATTTGGAGTTCAAATCTAGTTATAAAACTTAAAGAGCCTTTGTGGGAAAGCATGGATGGAAGAAATGGAGCAGAGGGGTATACATAGACTCAATAGTAACATCAAAGGAGACAGGCCAGCGACCCCAACATGGTCCAATGGTTTAAGAAAGCTACACTGGACTACGTGTTTACATCAGAAAATCTGCTACAAAATATTCTATGACTAAATGTCCATCCTACAGCTCAGCTCATAGTGACCATGACCCAATTGTTGCCACGATAAGGAAAATGAGCCTAAGATCTGCTGGGAAAAGAAATTGGAATTAGAAGCTGACCGAAATCGACTGCAGATAAAATCTAAAGACATTCCAATACTAATAAAAGATCTGGAAGAGTGGCAATTTCAAGAGAGAAACTCAGTGGAGTATAAATGAGATGCTATTGGAATTCGCAGAAAAATGAGATCATCCATAGAAACCAAATTTCAAAGCAATACATATATACAACACCGATGTGGCCAAACAGAAAAAGCTGTTGAGGAAAGATCTGTGGCTCCTGAAAACATCAAAATGTTTAAGGAAAAAAGAGCAAATAAGGAAAAGAAAGCAGCGTTATAAGAATTGGCTAAAATCCCATAAAATAGTACTCTTCCAGAGAGACACAGAATGTATGCTCAGAGCCATGAATATATCAAATAGTAGAAATTTCTGGCAACTAATAAATGGAAAATAGGATGTAAAAGACCCATGCCTTCAAAATACAATACCCGAGAACATCTGGATAGAACACTTTAAAAGGCTGCTTGATGATGGAGAAAACAATGATAAGATCCTTAGCAGAGTCCATATTGAACCAGAGCCCTGGAACCTAGAAATCAACAGAAAAGACATTGAAAGGGTGATTGAAAAGCAAGTGCATCTAGAGAACCAGGGCCCGGTGGGCTCTCAAATGCAGTACTAGAAGAAAATGCAACGCTGTGGTCAGAATTCTTCGAGACACTATTCAAAGAATAGTGACATTAGGCAAAATACCAGCATTGTGGAAGACTGCAATTGTGGTCCCCATTTTTAAAAAAGAGGAATTTAAAAGGCTACACATCGGGCAGCTCTCTTCGTGCAATACATTTACCTAGGGTTCATGGACTATCCACATAACTAAGTCATGCTTAATCATCTTTGAATAGTTTGTTGTTTTCCTTCAAACATTTCACATGTTTTCCAAACATAAGACACACAGGTAACATTCCTTATTTTGCTCTCTTATATTTGTCTATCATTTTTTCTTGAGTTTAAAGTCAGCTTAGTTTCAAGGAGCGAAAAACAAAGATTTCTGCAAGAAGAGCACATTCAACTATTCATCATTCTACTTTGGTGTTTGAACAGAGAAGGCACTATTGGAACAGATGGTATCTAAATTACAGATTAGTATGACTTTTGTTTAACCCCAAAGTTTCTCAGTGTAGGACAAACAATCCACTTTAGCAGCTTCAACATTCTTAACTATGTTGATTGACATCATGGAAACAGTACAAAGTTCATTTTGCTCTGCTGGAGCCAAAAACACAATTCTAAACATGGGACAGAAAGCAAGAGGCAATCGAAATGGCGGATAACTCAAAAGGGCGGCGTAGTCAGCCTATTTCAGGTTCATTCAAAGTAATTTATAGTGTGATGCGAATGTGCTTAGACCAATCGTTTACTATCCGGCGGTATTCATGCAAAATATACTTTTACAAATTAAGCACCCTATCTCTTTATTTACTGAAAGAGTATTCTAAAATGCATACAATTGTATAAGCTACCAATTAGAAATATTTAAGAAACCATGGGTTTTTTACTCAATGCAGTTTGAAAAAAAGGTCCTGTAAAATACACTGTTAAACTATATATTTACAAAAAAATCTTGGGGCGGACTTTGCTCACTTGCAGTATCATTTACTCTTTGTACTTTGAGGCCGGCATTACAAACATGTGAAGGAAAGTGTCAGGTATACACTCCGGTGCCATTGCATTGAGTGTTCTACCGATGTGGTTCGATTATTTTGTGTGTTGTATTTTCCATCCCAGTTCCTTGGTGCAAGGCCTTCTGGTTCATTTGATTTTACCTCACCCGGTTTACATAACCTTTACTTCATTGCTCCTCATCTCAGGCTCCCGCAGAGATGTCAACCGCAAGTGCACCCATCAGACACATAGCTTGCAGGGTTGGGATTCCCCCAAAGTTACCCTGTTCCCTTTGCAAGCATTTTTATAGGTGTGATGCTGCACCCTTTTCCACTCCTAAGGTGGGGCCTGCACATTATCACATCTTTATGCTCCCTACAGGGTTGCTAGACTTTGATATTTCAGCGAACTGAAGCAAACTTGCAACCCAAGTTAATACTAAGTGACTGTGTTGTAGGCAGCAGTGGTCAACAAGAAGTCTGCGGCCGCACCACAAAGGTAGTAGTATCATGTTTTGAGCATTCCACATGGAACATGGATTTTATAAGTATGAGGTGGGAAGTTGATCAGAAGATCATACATATATATCACATATATTGCCTTAATGGTCTGTGTGTCCAAAGTACAGACAATAGGAAGCAAAATACCAACACAAAAACACCCATATGAATTAATAACAACAAATACATCCACAGGCACCTATGTTAATTTTATAAGAATGGCTGAAAACGCTAAGGAGAGTTCTGGGGATTTGTAGAGATTGAGTTCCACTTAGGCCTTTGCTTGGCTTTTCTGGAAATAATATACATATATTTCACCTCTCTCCAAACAGTGCCCTGAGATGCAGGTGCCTAGTTAGTTTAACAGGTGGAAGAAGCCTTTTACATTTGGTCAAACAATTCATGTAACTGCACAACCTTCTCTTTGTATAGAACTAAAGTAGACTCGTGTGTGTGTGCAGTGGGATTTCCAGGTATTGTAGAAATGAGCAGAGAAGTGGGACAAACTTCAGACTCAAAATGGAGCAAATGAAAATGAAACACAAATTATTTTGCTCCAAAACAGACTCACAGACTAGGACTATATCCTGTAAGCAAGAACAATGATTATCTGGGCAAAAGATACACTCCGAAACCCTGCAAGAATACAGGTGCGATTTCATACAAATCTGTCACAACAAAACCTAAATTGATACACATTTGTCTTCAGACTGAGGCATTTCCACAACAGGAGGAGGTGTCATGGAATGTTACATAGCATTGATAAAGCACTTAACTGCTGGTATGGACTAAAAAGGCAGAGGCATTTTGGACTGATATATTGTAGAATGAAGAAGCACATTTCAGAACATGGATGAGGAGTTGCAAATGATTGTGACCCATGCAGTCAGTCTAGCAACACTGCATGTAATAGTAATGCATGCGTGGTCAGTTCATTTGTGTCAAGTTATTATTTGTATTGTTTTACGGTTCAAATATAAAACCTTTCACAAACATTACACACATTATATTATTCCTTACAAAAATACCTTTCCTTTACACCTTAACATAAACACATTTCGTACTAGTCCAAAGACAATATGTAAAAAACATGGCTACACTTTTAAAACTCGATTGGGCAAATTGCACAGCAACATTTGATAATGGGGAATAAGATGCCTCTAAAATTCAATACCAATACCCCATAACAAATTAGCAAAAGGCAACGGGTGCGCAGCTGAAGGCTGTGCTCCACTGGAAAAAGTCAGGTTAGGTCAGTCAAACAAAAGCAAAAGGTTTGGGGGTGGGGGGTCCATAATATGGAGAGAAAGTTGCACATAGAGAAATCTTTCATAACAGCGAATAACACATTTAGAGGTCTCTGCAGACCCATAGGAGTTTGGTGTAAAAGTACAGAGTCGTCTGCGTATGCCAGATGTTAAACATAGAGAAGAAGGAACACCTGTGGGAGACACGTGTGTTCATCGTGACTCCAACCAAATATCTATCATTGTCATTCTTGCTCAACCATACTCCATTCAAAACGTGTTCTTCCTGCAGGAACATGTCTATGCTCAATATATTAATGTAAAAAATTAAATCTTTGTATTGTATAAAATATATTTTAAAGAATTCCATAGCATCAAATAACAGTCTCAAGTCCGCTCTCAGTGGACTATTTTTCACACAAATGAGTGAGGAGGTAGGTAAAAGTGACTCAATAAAGCTGAAGACAGAAATATTACACTCATGACTAACAATACTTTTAATGACAAATTCACTTTTTTATTACACAGATGTGGGTCTGGACTTGTTGCCTAGATGCCATTCCTCAGGCCATGTACAATATTCACACTCTACTTTAAAGTTTTCTTCTGGACAAATGACAGCGGCATGCACTTGACGATCTATAATAACTCTCAAACGTCATGTGTGCCATCTCAGACCTGCTTATATTTCGTTTAATGCACTGTGTATTATACAAACAAAACAATAACGACAAACGTGTTTTTCGTCCACCACCCCTCTATTTGACTAGGTCTTCAACAGGACGTAGAGCAGGTTACTCCCCATGATGAAACTGATATATATATGGCACAAGTAGACCCTTATCTTCTCAAGTATCTACCCATGGGATTCTTAGTAGCTCTCCCTGTTCAATGCAGCCAATGCTGTTCTGTAGGTTTTATTCATGGCACACCTTGTCAATGGGTGAATCTTATCCAAATGGAGACTATCTGGGGCTTCTTCCTGAAGCTGAACTTCACAAAGCCGTTAACTTGTTAATGCTGTTTCTGTTTCAGAATACTTATTTTTTTTGGAAAACACAAACATGTCTGTTCATTCACTTGCACTGATACTGTAAATCAATTACAGGTTCCCTGTCACAGCAGTTAACGCGGGTTCCAGCAGCGTTTACTGATCCCCCCTAAGATGTTGGACACAGACATGGCTTAACCTCGGGGGATAGAAAACGCTCTGAGCCAGTCCAGCTCCCAAATCTGAAATATAGATGTTGAAAAGAGCATGTGCATGGATGCAGCCTTGTCAAAGTCTCCAAAAGTACGGCACTGGAACTGACATGCCACCCGCAAAATTGATCCGGATTTGACTTTGGTATCCATGTGCAGATGTTCAATGATGTTACTCAAGGCTTTACGATGACCAAGCTGCTCTACTTTCTCCCAAAGCTTCTCACGGTTCACCATGTGCAAATATATATAATAAACCCCACCCAATGGAAGAAAGCACATATTTAGGAGTCGCAAAACTAAGTGCATTGTCAATGTTTAATCCGTTTGCAACGCAAAAGTTGGAATATTTGCAACAGACAGCCCAGGTTTGGTTTGGACAAGGCATTTACCGTGAATAATTCATTGTCCATATGTGTATTGTGCTGCCCAACAAATGTGTCTTCTTTTTGGGGATTATTGGGGATTATTTTCAGCAATACCCAATGCTCTCTATCCACAAAGTAAATGTTTGCCATCCTGTGTGAGTTAGATGTTGCAATTGGGAATGGGCGCATTGCGGTAGAATGGATCCTGTGCTACATATGTTCTTTTTCCATTGAAAGGACTGGCTGAAAATGTGTGTGGACCCATTTCAACATGATGTTTGGGGTCCCCCTTAGCTATATTTGGAGTAACAATCTGAGGCACCTGTGGGGTGCTTAAATTATAAAATTCACAAAGCAATGCAGCAAGGAGTTAATGGGAGCAGATCATTATTCATGGCACCCAGCAGGGAGCTGAAACAGCACATTTCCATTTAAAAGCTATTCATTTCTCTCTTAGCAAGGGGCTAATTTTGACAGAAATGGAGTATAAAGGCAACGAGGGCGAGGCTGAGGTGAAAGACTGAGGGTACCTGCAAAGTCATACAGTCAAATACGCACTGCAAACCGCATATTTAATGATGTTGCTAGAAGTTTAAGAAGATAGTTTAAGAAGATAATGCTGTGCAGACTGGCAATATGAGGGCAGCTGCTCAGGGGCCTCTCTGAGGCTTGGGTCCCATTATGACAGAAAAAGTTAAAAGGTGAACGGAGGATAGCACAGGGGCAACGTGCTGATCTTGGAAAGCGAGACCACGCAGAGTAACAGGGGTTCGAAGTGCGTTATAAAAAAAAAACAATGGATGAAATAAAATTAAGGCCTCAACACCGTCCCTGTTCGTTGATTTATTTTTGATCCATTGCTTTGGTTCAGCGTTTGGCGGTTGGCATTCTGCATGATAGTCGTTGCAGACTGAGATGCTTAAGTGCTATCTACAATCTGTTACCAGTCTCTGCCCCTTTAAGGGAGAGACACTGAGCTTGGTGGGAAGGAGAAAGAAGGGGGAGTAGTTAAGGGAAGTCAAGTCAGTACGTATACAGATTCTAATAAAGAAAGACGTTGTTACAATCCCTCTGGTGCCACATCCTTTATTTCATGTGACCCGCATAATAACTGGTGACGAGGCTGTCTCCAGCGGACTGGAGTCCTACCAACTGGCAGGTAATCCCACTGCGCCACTCAGCCCTCCAGACCACATACGCTTTCTATGTACATTCCCGAGTGCCAGTGATCCCGCGGCATGGTGCTGTGCCTGATTCTATGCAGAAGAGGAGCGGACGTCAAGGCGTCCTCCCTGCAGTGCTCCTCCATAAGAGGGAGAGGGACACGGCCATCTGCCATGTCTGCTGCTGTCATGGTAATGAAGTCATGGGCACAGGCATGCCAGCGTCGCATGCACAGGAGACCTGGGTGGAAACTGTCCTGGCGCATTTGGCACCAGGCTCATGAACAAAAGTAAACAAGAACATCCATTTAACACCAAAAAGCTTTTATTATGGACATAGCACTTCAGATGCATTAACCTTGAACATTCCATCCATTAAGCAGGATGCATTAACCTTGAACATTCCATCCATTAAGCAGCCCCAAATGTATTCTTGGGTGTGGCTGCTAAAGGATTGCCTTCGCACATGCTCACTCTCTAGGAGTGGCAGGGTGTGGCTGGTAAGCCGGCCCTAATGGACGTGCCCACAATCTCAGCTATATAAGCTGCCCCGATCCTCAAGACAGACGCTTTGCGTTATTCTGCACTTGCAAGCAGCGTAACGCTCACCGTCGCCTGAGGTCAGACTTACCTTTGAAGATCCTGCTTCCTGGACATCATGCTTCCTGCCAGCGTACTTACCAACTAGAGGAAGCTGTTCGTACCTGTACATCTCTTCGGCGAACAAAGTATTCATCTTTACACTTTCCGGAACGCCAAAATAATCTTTATCTTGGCACCGGAGCAGGACAAACTCCATCGTCGACAGCATCGCCTGCAAGGAAAAAACAGAAGACAAGATTAGACATCGAAAAAACAGTCCGTTTTCAGGTTGCACTTCGCCATACTTCGCAACTTTCCTTAAACCATCACTTGCCTGCTGTCGAACATTGCGGTAGCATCCATCTTCCATCCGGCCGCGTCTCGCGTCTCACAGCTGCATTGAGGCCGCATTTCCATCTAATGGAAGAAAACAGAAGAGAGACATTATTGCGGGCATAAATAGGAGCAAAATATATAAAGACATTAAACAGAACTAACAGCATCACAAGAGCTCAAGAAAGACTTACCAATCATAAGGAGAAGCATAGTCGCAGCTGGACTGGACTAATCCTTAACAGGGATCAGTGAAGGAACTAGATCCCATTTGACACGCCCCTGGCAGAAGTTGCAGGACAGAGAGCTTATCTTCCATAATTCACAAGTGAGCTTTATGTGTCGGTGTATGCTCACAGAAACCGTACTTTGGGATGAAGTGTTCGAGAGGTACAACAATCACAGATTGGTGCACTCACACACGCTTATCTCCACGCAGGAGCAGTATAACCACGTACCACCGCTCACAGCGTTTCTACTGAGGGAGAAGCCTGAAGAGGGTGATTCAATTTCAGGGAGGGCTGCAACCATGACCCAACGCCTCCGCAGGGACCAGGTGAGCGTAACAGCAGTGCGGCAATCCGCCAGTGGCTCTCCAAGCTCCATGTTGCACGCACGTGCTGGAGCACAGCATCTAAAGGTCCGTGACCCGATAACTGCATCATTACCCAACGAGCAGTGATCCCACTGTATCCACAGCCTGTCTCCTCTGCACAAACGCAGCTCCACTGCTCCCTAGAGGCAAGTGATTCACCTAGGATACAGCAACACACGGTAACGTGTAAAACACGATCATCTGCATTTGAAGAACAACAGAGGAGAAAACAAACTTCCAGTATATATTAACCCACAAAAGGTCTTTGCACAACTACAGTGAAAAAAATAGAAAATAAAAGAGAGTGGGGAATGAGTATTCTGGGAACACTTACCCACAAAAGGTCCA
The DNA here is from genome assembly GCF_040938575.1 of Ambystoma mexicanum. Lineage (NCBI taxonomy): Eukaryota > Metazoa > Chordata > Amphibia > Caudata > Ambystomatidae > Ambystoma > Ambystoma mexicanum. The sequence continues at coordinate 340,546,059 of NC_090927.1, forward strand.
TGCATTAGGGCCAGTACACAAGGCACACGGGCACAACGAACGACAGCCGCACTCACAGTAATTTGACCAGGCCCTAGTCCCATGCCAGGAGGAGGGCCATAGACAGCTGCTCAGTTGGAAAGCTCCCTGTTGCGTCAACCATAACAGAGAGCCAGCGCAAGACAGTGCCCATGAGTCAACTATCACACCTGCCACCATGAGCAACCCAGGAACACCACCCACACACCCACATACAAAGCAGCCTTGCTGCGCATGCCACTCCCTTTCACTATGATGCCTCAAGCAGACAAAGTCGCAAGATGGATCGAATGGATGGAGGACTTTAACCATTTCGTAAAAGCGGCAGAGGAGGAGAAATCACCTAACCTACACAACATGTTTATTAACCTGGTTGGCAGTGAAAGACCATTGTTAAAACAATTCCCCCAAAAGATCAACCAGACTTCACCTCGCTAATCAATGCCCTAAACAGAAAACTCATAGTTGAACCAAATCAAGACTATGAAAGGTACATGTTTAACCAGTGCATGCAGAGAGTGGAAGAGACTGTCGACAAATGTATCACCTGCCTTCGGGAGAAGAGTGCACAATGTCAGTTCCATGCATTCTCTGTGGATGAAGCAACATGGCTACGTGTGATAGAGGGATGCCTATCACCAGTTCTCAGAAAACAACTGCTGAAGAAGCCCCTCTCAATCAACGACCTAAGCGATGCCATGACAGGCAGCCCCAATGCAAAACAGGACAAAACTGAACTCATTGCGCTGTCCAACCAGCATCCCAGCGACCAGACAGAGGGGCTGCATCCTTCAAAGGGGCCAGACAGACTGTGCCCAGACCACAAAGCATGAGTTACCGATGTGGAATGGCTTTCCCACACTCGGGGACCTGCCCTACACTTTCACACAAAGATGTGCCAACTGTGGGTGAGAAGGCCATTTCCAATCTGTCTCAGGGAAGGGGATGTATGAACAGAACAGGTTGTATGGGTGACCCCTCAAGGCCCAGCCTACCAAAACAGATTCTACCATCCAGGACAACAGCAATACGTCAGAGCTGTGGAAGAATACCACACATCAGACTATTCCCAAAACTACGAATACTACGATTAGCCTCCCCGATTCGAAGACGAATATGACGAACCTCTGCAAACATATCGAGACTACAATGAACAGCAATATTTTGGCCCTCTCACGGAAGAGATGAATATGATCAAGCATACCAGGACAAATACATCAGCCTCATCGAGGAAGACCGGGAGGCGAGAGAGACACCCAGAATAGCAGTCAATATTGGGAACAGACAGTTTTGTTTTCTAGTCTACTCTGGCGCCACAGTGAACATCATGGGGAAGCAAGAATATCTGCGGATTCCTGAGAAGCCGACGCTTGAGAAGACAAACTTGAGGATCTTCCAATGGGGGACAACATTACCACTGCCCTCCATTGGACACTTGATGCGACAATTTAAACACAAGGGTTTGATGGTGGCCTCCACCATCAATGTCATCAGGAGCCTGGCGAATGGGCGCTGCCTCCTTAGCTACCATACAGCATCCTGCATAGGTCGCATCAACATACATTTTCGTGAAGGTGATGTGATCCAATCGGCCGAAGCTGTCAAGTGACAGAGGAGAGGGAGTGCACACGATCAACACTGTCTCCACATGGCCATACCTCATCACAAAGGAGACGATCCTGGCGTAATTCCCACACTTGTGCACAGGACTGGGAAAACTCAAAGCAGCTCCTATTAAATTACACATATACGAGTTTGTTCCACCCATTCCCCAACACCCTGAAGGGTGGGATTTCACTTGCAAGAAGCTGTTTCAAGAGATTTCAATCAACTACTTAGCTTTATTGAGCCAGCGACAGGCCCCACCCCATGGGTCTCCCCTCTGGTTATTGTGCCCAAGGAAGGTGGATGACTGCCATTGTGTGTAGACATGAGGGTGGCGAACACTGCCATACAAAGGGAGCGTCACCTTGGGCAGTGCATAGAAGAGACGATTGATCAGCTCAACAAATCCGTGATGTTCTCCAAACTCGACCTAATTCAAGGGTACCATCAGCTGGAACTACACCCTGAATCGAGGTTCATCACCACATTTGCCACCGACAAAGGTCTGTTTCGGTACAGACGCCTCCATTTCAGCATCTCCTCTGTGGCTGAGATTTTCCAGGAGACCATACGACAGGTGATCAGGCCCATCAACGGTGCACAGCACTACAGCGAAGATATACTCATTTTGGAACATCACAAGAGGACCACGACAGAGCCCTGGTAGTGACATGCACAGTGATACAGAAGGCCGGGTTGACACTCAACATTGAAAAATGTTGTTTCAGGAAGAAGAAACGGAAATTCTTTGAGCACATTTACTCTGCCGTTGGCATGACACCCGACCCTGACAAGGTCAGCATCAACACCAACCTAAGGGAACTAACGCAAGTAGCTGATGTCCCATCATTCCTGGGGATGGCTGGCTACTGTGCACGCTACATCCCCCGCTATGCATTCCTCACTGAACCAATACGAAGACTGCTGCAAAAGGCGTCTGTGTTCGTCTGGTCCGCAGAGTGCGAGGAGGCGTTTGAATCCATCAAGAAGGCCCTGGCAGAGGCATGACACCTGGCGTACTTCGACCCCAACTGGCACACGGAAATCATAGTGGACGTGAGTGCTGTAGGACTGGGGGCCATCCTGGCAAGGCGAGCGGGCCCGATACACACCCCAGACATAAGCCCTGTCGTCCCCTGAATCTGAAAAAGAGAGCATGGCGGCAGTCTGGGCCTGTGAACATTTCCACAACGTCATAATTGGGAAGACATTCACGCTCATCACGGACCACCAGGCACTACTATCCCTTTTTGGAAATCTGCACACAAAGATGCTGCCCAGGATAGAGGGATGGGGCAACAGATTGCAGGAGTACCACTATGACATCGTTCTCAGGCCAGGAGGGGATCAAAATCCGGCTGACTATTTATCTCGCTATCCAGCAGGTATGCCGATCACCCGAGAGGGTGACACAGAACACATCAACTATGTGGCCGCCAACACACTCCCTCCAGAAATATCAGTCAAGACGGTTGCGGCCGCATCCACAGCCGACCCGTCCATGGCACTGGCCATCAGTTTGCAGTTTGACGTACAATAACAAGTGGAAGGATTACTGTCGAGCAGTTCTAAACCACCCGGGGGTGTGCAAAGAAGAGCTAGACAGGCTGGCAAGTATAGACACAGAACCTGCGGTCAAAGACCATGGGCCTCATTACAACTTTGGCGTTATGGCACCGGCACCGTTCATACCGGGCCGCCACATTACGAGTTCTGCTGCGGTTGCCGCTCTGCACGCCTGGTCAGAACAGACGTGCAGAGCGGCACCCGCGAGCAGTACAGGATGGTAGCAGTGGTACCGTTATGACTGGTACCGCTGCTACCATCCTCCCCATTCCCATTGAGCCCTATGGGGGCTCAAATGGGAATGGGGATGTACCACAAAGGTCGGAATGGCCCAGTAATTCTCCTTTCACGGGACCCAGAGCCGGACCCGAGTTTGGGCATGGCTATCTCCAACTTCGTAATGAGGCCCCATGTCATTCTACTGAGAGGGTATCGGCTAATCATCCCAGCGACGGTCCAAGCAGAAGTCATTAAAACGGCAAATGAAGGGCACCGAGGAGCAGACAAAAAGAAAAGGCAGCTGCAATGCCACGTATGGTTCCCCTTCATGGATTCACTGGTAGACAGCGGGGTCAAGAATTGCTTGGCATGCCAGTGTACAGCAAGAGCGGAAGCCCCAATCCCACCACAGCCAACGCACATCCCAGACAGGCCATGGAACACAGTATCGGTCGACTTCTATGGACCAATGGAGTCGGGTGAATATCTTCTGTTGTTCATCTACAAATACTCAAGATTTCACATTGTAAAGAAGATGACAACAACAGCATATTCCCAAGTGGCTGCAACGTTCGACGAAGTACTCAGCGAGTGGGGCATCCTGAGGTCCATCAAATCAGACAATGGGCCCCCATTCAACAGGCACAAATTTGCTGCCTTTGCAAAACACATGGGATTCACCCACCAAAGGATTAACCCCAGATGGCCACAAGCCAAGGGAATGGCCAAACGGTTCATGGCTTCCATCAAGAAGACAGTCCAGAGAACCTGCATAGAAGGCACCAACCCACATCAAGCACTATGCAGGCTACTACGAGACTATCGTAACACACCACATGAAGACACCAAAAAGACACCGGCAGAACTAATAATACGTTGCGAGGTACACACCCGCATTGTGAGACATCCCAGTGCCCACGAAGAAGGGGACACAGAAATCATTCGATGGGACACTGAGCTCAAAGAGCGGGCAAAGATGGACTCAGGCATGAGAAGAGCAGTGCCCAAAGCCTTCCAAGTGGAAGACAAGGTCCTTGTTCAAGAATCCATGACAAGGAAAACTGATGCAAGATACAAGCAGAAGCCACTGAATGTTGTCGCCATCAAAGGAACCATGGTGACCACCCAAAACACAGACTGTGAAGTCACGAGAAACAGCTTGCAGTTCAAGCACCTCATCAAAAGAGAGGATTGTGAATTACCCCTCCCCCCCGAACCGGATCCCGATCAAAGCAGCCGCGGGATGATCCGTGGACTACCCCAGAGGAAGTCCCCCACTGGCTACCGGTAACACTTGAGGCGCCAGGACTGGCACGACTCGGCAAAAGAAGGACACGCCCCCAGCGCATGATCAAGAAACCTACTCACCTGGATGAAAAATGTTAAACCGGACGTTTCAAAATGTGTCCGGGGGTGATGTTACCGGTCTCTGCCCCTTTTAGGGAGAGACACTGAGCTCTGTGAGAAGTAGAAAGGAGGGGGAGGAGTTAAGGGAAGTCAAGTCAGTATGTAGATACATTTCAATAAAGAAAAACGTTGTTATAATCCCTCCAGTCCTTTATTTCATGTGACCTGCATTACACACTCTTGCTCCTTTTAGTATATTATTCAGGTACTTCATGCTAGCATGAAATACAAACCTTAGTATAATTGTGCAATGTTTTTGTTCTTTTGTTCATTACATCGCATTTTCTACGGGGGTGAAAACATAGGTGAGCTAAAGTGGGGAACGGTGGGATACCGATTCTGACATATTGCTGCTGTCCGTGCCGCTGAAAATGCCACCATTGAGTAATGTAGCTGTGTCGTATTGTGTTAAGGGAATCCCTTAGAGAAACTGAACCCACATGACGCGAGATTTGGAAGATTCTGGTGCACGTGATGAAAGTGTTTCCAGCTCGGCCCGGTTTCTGGTTAGTAACAAAGTTGAGCATTGTTTTCACTGATCTGAGGTGCCACATGTGTTTTGTGTTTTACGGGTTTTATGTTGCCGTATTGTACTTATTAATTTCTTTGGTCATTGTTCTGCCCATCCTGGAGGCATCTCCCAGAACGCACTTGATATTCCCATCTGTTTACACGTAGCTTGCTGTTTAACATCCCTTTTAAGGTTGGATTCTGGCAATATTTCACTGTTTCTCTAATTGTTTCCCCACGTTTTTAAACTGTGTTGTATTTTGCAATAATAGTATCCGTCGAGCTGCGATTTTGGCATCTTCGTTTAATCAAAAACAATGAATTGCGTGTTGTTTTAAGGCCTAGTGGCCCTAGTTCATCAGCTTGATTGGCCCTGTTTATAATCATTCAACTATAGGATGTGATGGAGTTCCCATTAAGCATCCTCTAAGACACTGAGTGGCATGATTTGATGAGAGCACTTTTTGAAAAGCATGGCTCTTTGGTTGAGGTATTTTTGAATGTTAGAAGCACATCGGCGAGACACTTGGGGCACGATTCATGGAATTTTCAGCTCCGTGCAAAGTGACTTTTAACTGGTGCGGAGACACTTTGCACTGTCAACAAACACCCTGATGCACAGAGCGGTGAAACGTGTATTTTCGCAGTGCAAAGTCAAAAAGACACTGTACACCGCTCTGTGAACCAGGGTGTTTATTGGCAGTGCAAAGTCACTTTGCACCATGCGAAAAGTTCCATGAATCAGACTCGATTTGGGCCTGATTCATGGAAAAGTGCGCATTCATCCTGCAAAGGCCGCCTACTGAGAAAGAAACTGTGCGCAGAATAAAGAATGCGTGGCCCGCGTATCCATGCAATTTTTTGCGTAAAGTAACCGTAACTGCAAGCCATGGCCAGAACACCCCAGACACGCCCCCACGGGTGGCAAAACACCCAGAACAGCTACCTTTGCGTGCTTACCCAGGTGCAAATGCAGGCACCCTTCAAACAGTGCGTGGGATCCCCAGAAAGCATGCCTGCACCCACACTACAATGCATACATGCACCCCTACGTTAGTTCAGAACCCCGGCTGCATACACGCACCCCTAAATCCAACAGCTGATCTAACATCTCTTCTGTGGTGATTCCCATGCGCAAGTGTCTGTACGCCTGCCTTCAGATGACGGATCAGATGAGGGTTTTCCATGGCCATTTCCCTGCTGAGAGGTTGCGCAATCGGATCCATGAATACATATCGTTCCGCGCAATAGTGGGAGTCCGATGGACTGCTGCGGTCCATCCCTCGTAACGCCCATTTTTCCCCTTGTTCTTCCTCATTTTATGCATTCTGCCCCCTTCCAAGCCCTATGTGCAAGCCACACTCATGATCTGTGTGGTGTCTCATGCTGGCCCTCCGCATGGACATGCAGGCCCTGTGCCATGTCCCCGCAAGGTAGGAAAAAGTGCAGAACAGTTGATTCCGTGAATCGACAAACAGGATTTTGTACGCAGTTTGGCACACTAATTCCCCATTTACTGCACAAATAATTCCATGAATCGGGCCCTTTATGTAGCCAACACACTATAGGTGGTCAGATTCAGAGCACAGTAGGGGTGTGGGTGAGGCAAAACAAAGGCAGCAGGCAGATTGCCCAGTTCTGAATTGGCTGTCTCTGCGCAGCAGTGTTGTGAAAACTCCCCTAAATATGACCTGTGACATTTCTCGCACACTGGTAAGAATGATTGTGACCCATGACATTTTTCATGTCACCTTTAGGGGACCAAATGAATGACCTAATCCCCCATACCCCTCCCCAGACTAAGAAAGATGTCTACCCTTTTACACCATTTTTTCTGTTTTCATGTGGCAGCCTGCCAGGCCCTATTGGCATAGTGGAACATGTTATAGGGCCCTAAGAGGACGGCAGCACACTGACACCCCTCTAAGGGCCCCAATTTGAACCCATGGTTGAACTCAAAGTTAAATCTCAGGAAAGAATCCAAAGGAGTTGTACTTGAACCACCCACAATTCAAGCAATTTGAGTTTTGTCCGACCTGTTCATGCGCCACCACAATCCAAGTCAAAAGGTTTTTTAGGAGGACCTCTGGGGTTTGTCCGGTAATCCAACTTTTGATGTAGGCCAAGAGTAGGGAGTTCTATGAGGATGAATCTAAAGTATTTTTATCGTACCTTAGGAGAGAAAGGGAGTGTCAGATTATCTATATATGGGCACAGCTTTGTGGTGATCCAGACAGCAGGGGTGTTGGTATGTCTGGAAAAGATCTGGGACTACGCGAATGAATGAACTGTCAGGACACGGGGTAGCTAGTCTTTTTGTTGTAGCCCTGAGAAACTATTTGGGGCTAGAACGAAAAGGCCAAACCTATAGCCTCCCAGTCCCCTCCCTAGCGATGCCTCTGCCAGACAGAGAGATTTAAATCCCACCCTTCATTGACAGATACCTAGTAGGCTGTTTTCAAGGCGGGGGTGATGCCGTCTGTACTTTCCCATCCAAGGACCAGGCAAGCTGGATATTTTTGTAGTTGTTCAAGGTTTTGATGCACAGGCCACCATGAGCACCATTGCAGTAGCTGATCCTGGAAACGGCAATGACAGCGACCAGGGCAATCGGCCATGGTTGCAGTGGCAGAGGTGAGATCCCATGAAGCCACCAAGAATTGAGTTTTTGGTCACCAAACTGCATGAGCAATGAATGACAGATCCTCATTGAAAAGGGTTCCAATTTGTGAACTTAATGGGAAGATAGGTTTGGGTGGAGTGACCATGTCAGGAGGATAAGAAGCCAGAGAAAAGCAATGGGGTGGGATCCAATAAGTTATTCCCGTTTTTCTTTAAGGCAATGCCAGTTTTCCTACATCAAAAGGTACATTGATATTGATATCGATATTGATATTTTATTTATATTGCGCTCGTACACAAGTGTTTCAGCGTGTGAAATTGAGATCCAGAATTGAGGCAGCTCATGAACCAAGGCTTCTTTTAAGATTGAACAGAAGCATGAATCTGAGTGTCACCTGAATACAAATGATGGCACAGGTTACTGCTATGTAGGACTTGGGCAAGAGAAAATATACTTACCAGGACCAGTGAAAATGTGGACATTTAGAAACAAGCAGCCTGCGTCTGTGCATGAACCAGAGTTATCCTATTCTGTGTGTAGCAGGAACTGTCTCATTTTGGAAAGATGTGAGTGGCCCAAGACCACCCTTTAGTCTTTCCTGCATCGACTCATATCCTACTGCCTGATACTTCAAGCTCTGGTGGATTTGCTAAATGAAGTGTTTCTGAGGCATCATTGCCTGCATTTAGACGTGGGTAAGGGAACATGAACATCAGGGGATGGTTATGAGAGCCCATCTCTGGCTAGGGGTAGTGCCTGAATGACCTGGCTCCAGCAAACACCAGGAGCAGATAAGTATGAGAAGACCAACATAGTGGGCCTTAGATAAACAGGGCTCGAAAAATGCAACCATACCAGAGCTTCTGTCAGATGGTATAGGCTTCACAATGTTCAGTAGATGAGCTGGTTTGCCCAGAAGTAATGCATTGGGAGCAGGATGAGCAGATAGGTCCCATTGGTTTTTGCCAAACCCAGTCAAGCACCACTCCTAAGAAGAAATACATCCGATAGAGGAAAACACTCAGACTGAAGTCTGAGCAAAGATCTTTTCATTTGAGACAAAAAAATAAACTTTGGACTGGGGGCATCAGGTCTTCGACTTTGTTTAATACCGCACCTTAGATCAGTGCTGGATCAAAAAGCCATTTTTAAACAAAACGTAGTGACAACAGCATGCATTTCCTTGTAATAGTTTTATTTAAGGCATTAACTGTGTCTTGAGAAAATGTGGTCATCTTTTTTTTAGTGCCTAGAGGTGCTGAATAAACCTTTTTTCTCGCTGAACTCACAATTAGAAGTGAACCTTCTTCTAATATTTTGGTCGACCTGGAAGTTCTCACCAGAATAAGAAGTGCTCCCAAATCACTGATACCTTGTTTCTGGTTTGGGAAGGATGAGTTTATATTTGACAGGTCAAACAGAACCATTGGACTTCCCCGGGCGATTCAGTGGGTCAACCAAAGCCCTAAAATCCCCAGTGAGGTTCACCGGTCATACGGAAGGGTCAGTTTGCATCCTTTTTCTCTGTAAGATCTGCTTGGGTCTTAGAGAGAGGAACGCGACCAATCCACTTTATTAGAAAGCCAGAGACTGTGTTTTTTTTCAAATTTCAGATAATTTGTCTGTACCCGTAAAAAACACCCCAAAAATAAACGTATTGACATCCGTGATGAAAAGGTTAAAGCCCCTTTTTCCATACCATTTCACTCCTCCACAGAAAAAAAGAAAGTATTTGTTCAATCGTTTAACAAATCTTTTGTAACACCCCTTGCAATACATTTCTGAAAGCCTTTCCCTTTCCTTTATTAATCCACCTCCATGACAATCGATCTCTATGAAACCCTTAGCAAGACCTTTCTAAGACCTTTTACATTAGGCATCAGCAATCTGCAAAAGTCTTCTCCAAGGGTACTTTTGCTGTTCACTTATTTGTTGTGGTGAGTGTTGTGGATGTTTTAGGAGATTAATCAATGGATCATGTACGGGGGACATTTTCATTTTTGAAAAGGAGGAGGTGGAGGAGGTGGATAATGGAGGGGTGGGGGCTGAGGGAGGGATTTGCAAGGGGAGCATACACACTCCATTGTGGGGAAAAACAGTTCTGAGATTTTAGATGTGATTGGCTTGGGGGATGGCGAAAATGTTGGTTTTTGTCTTGGGGGTGATTTAATTTTGGGACATAGCTGAGTGCCACTGGGCAATGGACAGAGAAAAAGCAGCAGGAAAAGGTGGCCATGGTGGACATAGAGAAGTCTCACAGAAACATGGCAGCATTGGGGAGATCTCTCAACTGATCTGAGAAGAGGTGTAGCTATGAATCTGTTTGAGGAGATATCGGCCGAGAGGTAGGGAGGATATGTTGTGAGGCTAGTGTGAGTGGAGACGAAGGAGAAGGAAGAGGAGACAATGGAGGTGCAGGAGTAGTAGGGGCTGCGGGAGGTGGGATGCAACACAGGAAGAGAACGGCATCCGGAGCATCATGAGGTGACAGATGAGTTTAGGATGAGGGGGAGAAGCAGGGGATGGACCATGAGGAGACACTTGCAGGGAAGGAGAATGAAGATGGAGCAGAAGAAGACTATGGGGCAGCGTGAAGAGGGTCAGGAGAAGAAGGTGGCTGGACATGATGATGCTGGTGGTCTAATTCCTATGGCAGTGGAAAGGACGGTCCAAGGATGGGTGAAAGGATAGGGAATTGCTCCATCAATGCATACAATGTTCACCACCTAGGTGCAGCGTTATTTCCTCCGGCCTGTGTTAGGCAAAGTTTGAATGCAGTACCCTCTGGGAACACTACAAACAACTATGACTACAGGTATAGGCAACCCAACCTTTCGTATAAACTTGTACAACACAGTTTTGGTAGCATGTTCAGCAGCCAGGCTTATCACAAGAGGAGAAATGTGAGCAGTAGTGGAGCTACACAGAGATCTACAGTTACAGGAATTCAAATAAACTCTTACTCAAGGTTTCTTGCATAAAGAATTAGTAATTTCTTTATTAGTCAGTTATAAAGCCTTCCTTAGAAGGGGGCAATATAATAGTAACACACACATATACTTCAATACTGTACACTCTTAGTTTCTAAATCAGTAAAGACCCCTTTGGGATGGCCCACAGACACAACCTACACCCACAGGTGACTTCAGTAACAAGGGCACTGGGGGCATTAATATCTTACTGTTGGCATTTAGAATACTTTTAGAAGTCAGTAAAAGGCAAAGGTTATTAGAACACAAGACACCACCAATATTCTTAAGCAGGCAAATACTTTTGGATCCTCCAAGAAGAGTCATACAATTCAATAGGCTAAGCCAAAGTCAATGAGAACAAATATTGTATAGGATGAAGCACTTCTGGTAAGTAAATGGAAAAGTCTTTGCACAAGTTCTTAGGAGTCTTTGATGAAAAGAAGTGACAGGAAGGAAGAGAGTCACAAGCTATCCCTTTTCAGAGACGTAGTGAAGCTAGGTCCGGGGTGCAGCAAAAGCTAGGTATCGTAAAAACTAGCCATACAGATTGCCCATGGAATGGTCAGTCTACGCCATTCAATGTCCTTGCAAAATTCTCTATAGAGGCAAATGCAAACATGAAATCAGCCAACGGATCTGTGAACACAGATCAAGTATTAAAAATGCAATACCTGATAAACCAATGGTTGCCCACTTTCAAGCCAAAAACCATAGCCACAAATACATTTTTTGGTTCTTCCTTCAAACAGCTAGAAACCCCTTCAGAGGTGTTAATCGAGGCCTAGCCCTCAGAAAACTAGAACAGCAATGGATTTATCAGTGAAGGAGGGTGTAAATGTATCAATAGAATGGAACCTTTTCTTTAATTGATTGTTCTTGATTTTGACCACCTACCTACACCTGTTCTGCAGTGATACACCATGATTGTTACTCAGGTTTCCTTCCTTTTAGGTGGCTCATTCACTTGTGAGGTCAATGACACTGTGTAAGGATGCCAGAAAACTTTTTCAGCGCCCTATTACAGGAGGCAACCATGCAACCGTTTTCCTGTTATATATTTTTCAAGTCAATCCAGTTGATAGTAATTGTGATTTATTAAAGCCTAAACGTTAAATACATGCTTTAAAACTGTTAAAAACAAGGTTTGTTCTTCGACACAGCAAAGCGAACTGCCGAAAAAACAAGTTTAAATGTTTTTTGACACAGCTATTTTTTGTGTCCATGTATGCACCACTCATTGTGTTAAATTACTTGGACATCATTTTCAATGTATTTGGTACTTTGAAGAGCAATGGTAACCATGTCAAAAGTCCTGTGTGTACTCTTTGTTCACAGCAAATTTCCCCTACTATCACCCAAGGGCTCAATTCAATGAGGTTAAATGTAGTGTCTTCCATGACATTCATTCCCATTTTTTCCATAACACGAACATCACTCTGCCACTTCCGCCAACCTCCTATAGCCAGTCCCCGTCTCGACAGACCCCATAGATTACTGTTTTCTCCCAAAAAATCAGCACTTTAGACCGGTACAATAAAGCTTCATTTATTCAAATGCGCTTTCCTCGAGACACGCATGCGTGTAGATCAAACACTGCTGGCGAGTGGACACACAGATACAGCTACAGCTCCAGCCACATACTTCAGGTGAACAGCGACCATGGGCTCCCAGCAGTAATTTCTTCACCCGGTGAGTAACGCACTCGATTTGTTAGCCGCTCCAAAGTCGAACTGTCACCGAGACTATCAATAATCCTTAAGTCTCTGCACAACCACCGGCAACTATGCCTTTTTCTACAGGCGCCCACACTGTATTAATGGGATAACTATATATCCACAATCCTGTCTACGTACCCAGGGATTTTACATAATCACTGGCCCAAAACGCTGCTTTTGAAATTTTTAATCTGCATGCCAGGCACCTTCCTTTTTCAGACAATGAGCAGCTTCGCTAATACTCCATAAATCCTTGGGCTATCAGCACAATGACCCCACTATGCGGCCAGAATCACCCCTGTCTATTTTCCTCACAAGGGTGTCCTTTGGTATTCCACACCTGCCGCCAAAGAATTCATAGTGACAGCACCAATCACTGGCCCTTCACGTCATTTTCTGGACATTACAACATTCTATATACTCCATGTTGTAGACTCTTTCTTGCTGGCCTCTCCTTTTTCAGGCCACCAGCAGCTATATCTTTCAACCAACATTCAGCTCTAAGCACAGTGGACCCACTACATGGTCAGTTTCCAGCACTTATTCACTGGAATCTGCAAACCTTCTTTTCTAAAGTATGTTCACATACCCCTTCCAACATGATCTTTGATAGTCCCTCCAAGATTAATCACCAGGTAACACTGCTAATATTACCTTTTAGATCCTAGCCAGTGCAGGATCCCTAATCAATACCACCAGTACTACGGACGGAGTCTTCCCATTCAATCAATTTCAAGAGACGATACCTGCCAGGCAGGTCCTGGCTCTGCAGCATTCTTTTAATCTCGATATCAGGAGTCTATCTTAGGTCATCCTCACCTGACATACACCATGTCCCCCTTTGCCAACAGGTATATCCCACTACCTTGTCTCATCAGCTCTGTCCTGATGGCAGTTTGGTCCCATCAGACAACTGGTCTTCACCTTGCAACATCTGTCGGTTAACACTGCTCCGAACTAGAAACACCAATTGATTTTGTGTCGACAACCTTTGCGTACAACTATCTTTTGAGTAGTACATGTAAGCGCACAATTTGCCCTGTTACTAACCCTCACAGAAATGTACTGCTAACTGTGAAACTGTACCTTTTTGCTTTTGTCTTCTGTATATTTTAATATCACTTCTAGCAGGCCTTATGTTAAGCTGTAGGCCATCATATTTTAGATGTTTGTGTAACTTTGAATACAAATTGTTCCTATGAATTCATACTCCCCTTCTCTGCGACCCTCCTTCCATGACCAATCTGCATGGCTAGTTTTTACCATACCTAGCTTTTGCTGCACCCTGGACATAGGTTCACTACATCTCTGAAAAGGGGTAGCTTTTGACTCTCTTCCTTCCTGTCACTATTTAACTTACCCTCTTGAATCAGGCCCCCTTTAACAAAAAAGAGGGCCCCCTTTTTTGTCTACTTACTTGAAAAGAAGAATCAAATGTAGGGCCACAAGCTGATTAGACTTGTGAGTTGTAGAATTTTCAAAGCAACTCTACGTAAGAGGTAAGCTCTATCAGGCTTATTTTACAGTACCTTAATAATGAAGAAAATATGCAGCTAATGACGTCTGTTCCTGTGCAGCTCTGCAAATCTCACTGTTCCTGGGCCTCAGTCATGGGGACAAGAGGGAGGACGGCGGGTGACTCCTGCAATGCACTTGGAACTGTCAAAACATACAACCAGCAAACTTCTCTTTCAGTTGCTGTTTGGTGTTTCAGCTCCTTGGGTCTACCGCAAATAGCAACAACGCGGTTCCTGGCTGTTGAGGTGGAATTTCCTTGCTTCTGGGGTCCCGCACTTTGTTGAGGGGGCTCAGGCTTGGTCAGTCCTGTTCCTTGGGAGTCCGGACGATCTTCCAAAAGCTCTAGGCCAGCTTAAAAGTAACACACACAATCTGGTGTTCCTCTCCCTGGCTCTACGGTTTCCAGCAGCAACTCTGTGGAAATTCAACCAGATCCGAGATGGATGACCAGGTGGCTTACTTTGCAGTTGATTGGTCCCACCAACTCAAAGGGAGAAGTCGTCCTTGCAGGGGCTTCTCTGAATATGCAAACTTGACGTTTCGGCACTGCAGCAGGTCTTCACCGGGTAACCCAACGGTCTTGGAGTTGCAGCAAGCATCCTATTCAAGCTCTTCTTCGGTTCCTTTGTCCAGTGGTTGACTCTGCCTTCCAAGCCAAAAGACTTGCCTTTTATTCAGTTCTCTCCCATTCATTCCAGCCTAGCTGTCACTCACCCAGCAGGGTGACTGTCTTTGCCGGACAGTCAGCCAGCCAATCTCCACAGAGTGCATTTGGGTCTCCTAAGAGACCAAGCACAGGGAGTTTCGGGCATCTTCCTTACTTCCTGCCTACCCCAGACACTCTGGAGCCAGAGGCGGGTTTCACTCCTGAAGCCTGCAAATAGGCAAAATGAACAAAGAGACCAAACCTGGTTTGGCGCACAGAGAAAATCTCCAGAAGGACCTTTCCACAAAGAACTGGCAAAAAAAGAAGACCCGGGGTCATTTTGTCAAAGATGGCTCTCTGCCATTTTGAAAAAATTGGCTCCCGCGGTTGCTTTACCGGAGCTGCAAACGCAGCCCACTTTAAACACATACCATGATAATTCAAACAAAACCACTGCCACTGACCATTCAGAGAGGAAAGGGTAACATAAAAATGTTACATGAGAAGCTAGTCAAAGGGGATACTAAGTAACCCCTCCAGCACCCTATTGTAAGATAGTGTGTGCTGGGTCTAGCCAGTTACAATGGTAAGTAAAGTCAAGTTCACTGAAACAGTAGTTTATCCCAGAGAAGGTAATTGAACCTTTGGGAAATCTGGAAGACTTCCCTGTGTCACTGCACTGAAGGTGCTTTGTGACACCATGTAAAAGATGATGCCTATGGAGTTTGTCAGACTCCATAACCCAAAAGAAACACAGTGTAGAAAATCACATTAAAATACATGAGAGAGTGGGAAAAAAGGGTCACACTCTCTCCAGGTTAAAATAATCAAGTCCTCAAAATCCAGCAAAGTTGCTGGGGGTCTCTAAGGTGAAATGAATTAGCACATTTCTGAGAATTTTCCCTAACAGCCTGCAGAAAAAACGAAGCCAGAGAAGTGCAGATCTGTGTGCGAGCTCTGTAACAAGAGTATGAGCGTTGCAAGAGTTGCAAGAGTTATATTTTGAGCAAAAAGTCTCCTATAAAACCTGGTCCTGTGCGTGTTCGGATAATCATTTATTGATTAATGTCTAACCTGATAAAAGAAAAACTCAGAGAAATGTGTTTGACAAATTTACATTTTGCATGGGATGATTATGTTTGATAAATTATTTTTTTAGCAAACCCCCTTTACTTGGTTTACTAGCCTTTTTCACATTTTCTTTATTACTCGATGTCTTAAATTCTCATTGCTCTCTCTTTCCAGTGATATTACCCCCAGCTATTTTTAGTGATATCAGAATGGATAAAGTCCAACTCCACACACTATCTTTTTATTTAATTTTAATGTTGTATTGATTTTAACACCGTTCCTATTATTTAAATTCTGTCTTGTCCCTTTTGACAGCTTGTAGGATTATTTCTTCAATATTTCCCCATTTGTAAAGAGAATATTTATTAAGGTATCATTATTCCAATGTATACACCTTATCATTGCATCTCTTTAGGACTTTCTAGAAAAAGCTTGTTCTCACTTCCAGAGCTCTTAGAGAAGCGTTTTCAAGAATGGCCCTGGTGCAAGCCACATGCTCCTGGTGCATACATACTGCATCCTGCAGAAAGCTCTGTTATACCACTGGCCAAACAGTATGGGGAGTCGATCTGTCTACTTTCCAGAGAGTTTCATGAGGGATGTTTCTAAATGTGTTGGCTCATGTTGCTTGATACATTGATGCTCTAATACGTTTTTTTTGCATTATAGTGAGCTTGCTATTTTTGATATCATAATTGCCTATGTCGGCTGCTGTTCATGTGGTTACATGCGCGGGAAAGGGCGTGCATGAAGTTTGCTTTCTGCCATGAGTTGCCTGAGTTTTATGTATCAATAAGCTTAAGGAGTAAATCATTATCTGGCGACCCCTATGTTGGAATGTTCAACCAGCAGAACTGGAGACAGCAGGTCAGGGACATAAGGAATGCCGTTTTTAACAGGCCTTAGAAGGTCGTGTTTTTTGTGATGAAATCCCTTTATTACATAAGTATTGATTTCACAGATTTGTCTTTAATTTACCCAAAAGTAAAATAGGAGAGAAACAGTTATTTCTATTTGATTTCATCATGGGCATCATGAGAGTTATCAACATTTGGTTCCTCAATAAATGGGTTTGCGATGTTATTTGTGCATCCGTTTCTGCATGGAAATGCATGTGTAGTTCTGTTTACAGATGATTTTTTGTGTGTTTGAGCATCTACAAATTCACACACAGGCATGTGCCATATAGTTAGGGCCCTATTCATGGAAAAGTGCACAGAGATCCTGCAAAGACTGTGAGACTCTACACGTACCCCGCAAATTCATATAATTGTTAGCGGAAAGTAACGGTATATACAAATCACAGCCGGAATGCCCCCATGCAAAGCAAAGACAGTCAGAAACAGCTACCTTTGCGCGCTCCCCTGGGTGCGAATACATACACTCTTTAAGCAGTTCATTGGGTCCCTCGCAAGCAGACCTGCATCTTGGGGACCTAGCTCACGGTCCCATATAACTGTTACCGGCACCCCGACAACATGCGTATGACTTATTATAACTAGTGTACACCTCATATAATCTGCGTGTGAACCCCCGTAAACCTTTCCTGCACCCCGCTACACTGCATACGCATCCCAAAGTTAGATCGGAACCCCGGCTGTGTACATGCACCCCTAAATCTGATACCCGATCTTACCCCTGTGCAGTGAATCCTAAGCGCCGTGCCTGCACGCCTGCCTTTGGGTGGCAAATAAAATGAGGGCTTTGCATGCCCATTTCTCCACCGAGAGGTTGTGCGGACGGATCCATAAATATGTATCATTCTGCGCAATCGTGGGCATGCGATGGACTGCCTGCGGACTGTCCCTCGTAACACCCACATTTTCCCTTATTCTTCCTCATTTTCCACGTTCCGCCCCTATCGTGCCCTCTGTGCAAGCCACACGTATGCTCTCTGTGGTGTCATGTGCAAGGCACTCAGCCTCTTGCAGTGTCATGCCGAGCCTGCAAGAAGTACATGCAAAGTATGAAAAAGTCCTGTGCCGTTAATTCCATGAATCGACAAACAGGATTTTGCTTGCGGTTTGGCGAGCAGAGTGCCGATTTTATTATTCCATGAATTGGGCCCTAATTCTATTGCTTATTGTTTATTCTTCATGCATACTTAATGCTTTGCACCATGGGGAATTCTGCAGATAATTCAGTATCACCCTATGTGGGTTTTTGTATTTAGTTTATAAAAATAGCAACATTTCTGCTGCCAGAACAAATATCTGAACTGCAAAATGCCTAAAATGTATTGTGGCTAATTATATCTAACTACAAAGAGAGCTCTAGCGCTCTGCCAGAACTTTGAATCAAAGGAAGGTGTTACACTGGAGGAAACAAACATACCACACAGGTCAGACACCTACACTACCTCACCTTCTTCCCACTGCTCACCCACTGACAGCCATGGACACGAATAATTGCAACTGCTTAATGATTTTGATTCCCTTGACTTGTTTTTTAAACGTGCCTCTGTAGTCTCCATGCCTTTGAAATATTTGTCATGCTGTGAGGAATTCGACCATTCACATGGTGGGTGTGCCCTTGCTTGGGGTTTTTTGAAATTTTTAATGAAATTGAATGATGGTAGATAAACCACTGGAAAATGTGTGGGGCTAATCCACACACATTTTTGAATGCTCACTGCACAACATACCCATAGACCCCTGTACTCTGGGTGAACACAGCCTATAGGCGCAGTCCCCCTGTCATATTTAGTTGGGATTTGACAGGAATAGTACATGATGCATCTACAGAAGGGAGAGGACAAAACCTTCCCCCAGCCATGGCCAGCCTGATAAAGTAACAAAGGCTCCATGGATCCACCCTGTCCGTTTGTTGGGCCCTGCATCTGGTGGCAGAGATTTGCATACCATTTAGAGGGTAATTCAAACAGGCACACATGGGGCCTGGCTGCAGAGGTTAGCAAAGTAGAAAGGAAACCCTAGCAACCTTTAACATGCAACTGTGTCAACCTAAATCCTGTTCCCGTCCTCGGTATCGACTGACAGTGAACTGTCATGTCTGGTACTGAGTTTTTACAATAGTTCACCCTGTGGGGGACCCCATTCAAAAGATACAAGAAAGTGGTTTGCCAGAACCAGAAAGTCTAGTCTCGGTGCAGCTTCAAGGGAGACTTGCCACTTTAATCAGGAACCACAGAGAGCTCCATTAACCAGAGAGACCCTTTGATCGGCAACAGACAGGAAGATGAGTGGGACTTAGTATTACATGTTTTCACCTCTTTACCTTTTCTGTTGCAAAGCACTATATTTATGACCTCATGAATATAGGAGATTGTTTGTGGGGACCCAGGATTGGTTCATTTAGGTAGACCTAGCCTACACCAATCACTGTTGTCCACCTGGCATTAAAAGAGGGCCAAGCTCCTCTTTTGGAAGATCATCTGAAGGCTTCATCTGGCGCAGAAAGAAGAACTCATCATTTGACCCTGGCGGAAGGTACAGTCTGCCGTACGCATTCCGCCAGTGAAGAAAGACCAGGACCTCCAAGAGGGAAGCAAAATCCTTCCCCTAAACATCTTCCAGGGAACAGAGGGAGATACTATATCTATAGGACCATCCAGTAGCTCCAGAACTGGTACCCAGCCAGCACACAGCATGCACTTCTAGGCTCTGCAGCAAGCTTTGTAGGTGGGAAGTGCCAGAGTGTCTCTGAACACATAACCAAGGACAAGGCAGCTGCCTGAAACACACTCCTCAGCTTTGGGTCCTCCATCTTAAAGGATGACACAAGCCCATTGAAGAAGCCAAGAGAAGTGCATAGACAAGCATCTACCGCCATCTCACTTATAGGACATTTTCGAGTTACCAACTGCAGCGCTGATTGTTGGTACTGCTGAGGAACCTCTTGACAACTAGACCGAAAGAAAACAGACCTCTAGGGAAAATAGCTCAGTGCAACCTTTTGTGAGAAAAACACAAGCTTTATTTTGTATACAAAAAGGAAAAGGGCTGATAGGTTATTATAAGTCCACTGCCGTAGAGCTCTCGTTCTACTTCAAAGAGAGCAGCGTGTTATAACGGTAAAAATAGTGATTCATGACGTGCACAATATACAGTATTCATCCCCACCCACTTTGGCTACCGCCTATTTACATGCTAATAATCACATATAGCCCCCTGATCTATTAGTCACATCTTCTCTGACTCCAACGTCTTCACAAGTGGGTGACGATCTCCTCACCTTGGGTCACTGTAAAATGATTGGTTACGTTTCTAAAAACCTGGCCTGTAATCTAATTATGTGATGTGAACCTGGCCTGCACCATGAGCTCAATGGAGAACCTTCTAGGTAATTTTGGTCCCCGTGAATAAAGCATCAATTTTCTTATCCCAGACACGCAGGCGCCCCATCACTCCTCCCCGCCATAATCTTCAAAACATTGGCATCATTCTTTTCTCTCCCTGGTACAAATCACAGACTTTGTTGTCTTCAGCTCCGCCTTATCAGCTACCCCTAATGAGTGGCAGACCTGGGTTTCCTGCAAGTCCCACTAATCAATCGAAATGGTGAAGGATTTATGAGTTTTAAGCATGGACATCTTGTAGTAAAAATGGGATAGACATTCTCTTTGGGGGCTGCTAGTGTCCTACATCTCGACTAGAGTGTTGGCAGCTCAAGACCTCTACCCTTGTTCCCATGCTCTTCACAATCAGCCACAGCCCTTACTCATGGTGGGCCGCTCACATTGCTGCCTAATTTCGCGAGGCTCTAACAAAATGTATCTGTATTTGTGTTTTTGTGTTGCATCCCTCACCAGAGGTGGGGGAAATATTTACCCACAATAACTCATTGTTTTGTGCACCCAACCCGGCCTGCAAGGATTCAGGCCTACCTCGGAATATAATGTCAAATAACCATTCTATATGTATATCGTGCACATGCAATGTTTCTACCTAACATTTTCATAACAGTTTTAGTTAGTTGCCATTTATTGTCCAAGAATAAACATGTCCTGGGCCTTTGACCTCTACCCCAAAATCTCCCCTCTGCCCCCCACACCCACTTATGTGTATTTCCCACATATTAGTACAATTTTCGCAAATCAAAATCTTTTGGGAGGAGCTGGGCTCTGAACGTGCAACCAAATAGTCCCCCTTTAGTTAATCCTCCATTAAATAACCTCTCCTTCTCTCTCAGCTTATCTGCTTCATCCTTAGGGACCCACACCCTACATACGCAACATAAACTTTCCCCAACCTGTGCATATTTCTCCAGAGTACATATAAGATAAGCAAACCCGCCAAGTCAACCCAATGCTCCATATGATTCTCCGGTCCGGTAGGGGTGAAGTCAGGGTCCCAGGGGTGTATTGGTTATTCAATTCTGACCATTCATTGTTTATCTGGGTCCTCTGTCTGAGCTTGCCCATTCTTTGTACCTGGGAGGGCTCTTCCTGCCCAGATAGTGACCATCATCATAGCACTGTTTGGGATAGTCTTGGCACAGCATTGAAGCATAATTTGCCACATACAAAACAACACTGAATGGAGCACAACGTTTGGGACAAACATTTTTTCACCACTGCTCCAAGCCATGTAGGTGCCTATGAGGATAACGTATCAAACCAATCTTCATCCTGGACCCCTGCCTCGTTTTCCATACTGTGTAGGGCCCTTATTATGTTTGTCAGGGACCCATTTTCTGCAATCTTTGGGCAGTTGTATTTGCAGCAAGACAATCCTATCTTTTTGCACACGCTCCACTCCATTGCAGTCAAAAGATCCAAGATGTACCGGTTCTGGAGTGTCACTACCCGGATTGTCCTCAGCTCACTCCTGATGGTGTTAAGACCTTGTTCAGTGTCATTTGCCAGCTAGAGCATCCCCCATCGAACGATTTGCAGCCATTTGGCATTGGCTGCAGTCTGGACCCCTGGCATCAGAAGGGAGACAAAGAAGGTATGCTGTTCCTTTTCTGAGATCTAGAATAAACATGTGATTTGTTACAATTCCTATTCATGCCATCACAAATTGTTCTGTGCCGTCGAAAACAAAACTCATATTCTTCCACTGCTCGGAAATTCACAGGAACTTCTCGTGTCTCAATACATGTCAACTTTGATACATACGTGCCCCATATTGTGAAACAGTTCTTATTGATATTCCATATTACTACTTTTCTCAACCCTGCCAATCCCCCTGCCGCAGAGCTCACCACTGCCTTTTCCCATTTATTTGACACAAACAACACTCCATCCAATTTCTACACAGGTTGTGGCTTACATGGAGCGGTGCTATCATCTTTGGCAAATTGTTCTTCATCCTTGTCCATTAGTACAACTTGTACCTTGTATCCCTGAAACAAACTCCCCACAGAGACAGATGAATCAAACACTTGGCTTTCAAGGATGACATTTCCTGGGGTTCTAGCATTTTGGATGCCCCTGACGTGTGGGGGATAAGCGAGCAGACATAGCAGCTCCCGTTATACCTCTGTTTTGCCACCGAGCTCACGTGGCTATACCACATGTTACTAAATTCCGGATAATGCACACCAGACATTGTGTCAAGAACTACTCCTTTGTACTGATTATACTCATTTTCCTCATCAAAACCCCTTTTGAACCACAATTTGAGTTGCCATAATACTGTGTCTTGTGTATATGTTCTGTTAGAATTCACTTCAGTGGTCATGAAATCATCAGCAGGTTTAGTACAATCAGGAAAAACTTGATTTCCACATCCTCTTTCACTACACCCCCACCCCAACTTTATATGTCCTAACCATATAACCTCACTTGACAGATACAAAAATATACCAAATAAAAATCCACATCCAAGATAAGAAAATGTGTAACATACCGAGATCTAAAAACAGCTTAAATGCACTGAAAGATGTACCGTCAATAAAAGAGGTAATTTTTGCATAAAACTAAACACTCTACCTAAATAAGAAATAAAGTGTCTCAGAAAACGATCCCATTGAGCTGCTGGTATTCTACAATCCATATTGTTTAGCATTTGTCTCATCCAAATGAGGCTAACCGAGTAAGTCTGAATACGTAACCCATTCTAAATAACAATGAGGGTCCGAAAACCACTGGTGCTATACTTCCCCACAGCTAGGGGGTTACTACTCACTGCAGCTCGATGGGCAGTTTTAAAGTGTTTTTTTGCCTAAACCATGCACTACTACGGTTTCAGTGTAGCACTTGCCTATAATGAATTTAATTGCCAGTTTTGTAAATGATTGTGTTACCAAACCTGGTAAACTGTTTGTTAAATGAATATTGACATGATGAATCATGTCATTTCCTTGCCTCCATTACACTAGAGAGGAGTACACAGGGCTGACTTCATACTGGACACTGTGTGAATGAATTTTGGCACCAGGCGCCATCAACCATTAGGGATGACTAGATACACCGGCAGTCACTATCAGAGGCTACAACCCTGTAAGTAAGTGCCGCCATTTTACTTATCCTGACACTCTATGTATTGACCAATATCAGTGAGAATAACGCTACGAATCAGGGGGGAATGGCAATTTGACATATTCCTCTAATCTGATTCGATTGCAGGATAGTGGAGTTTATGTATTTTTGGTTCACATTGAATGTATGACTGCAAAATCAGTGAAAGGGCCAACTTGGATTGTGGACACTGAGTGACATGTCGTCAACCTATACTGCACTAGTGCTATGAGTCTAGACACCTGGATAGACTCTAGTTGTCTCTGGGAAGGGAGCTATTGATTTATTTTGTGCCTCTGCTTCTCGGAATGTGTACCTTTGGAGCACTGAGGATGAGGTCTACAGTTAGCACAACCACCATAAATTGAAGTTGGAGGTGAAAGCGAACTCATATCATGATGAAAGATTTATATGCACAATTTAGCTATGCCGTTGTTATAATAAAAAGAGGTTGGTTTTTATTTAGATTTTGTTGGGTTTTTTGTAGTGTATTTGTCGCAAGACATCTTCCACCTGATTATGTTGCTAGGGTGAGGTGACATCCACGCCCTGCCCATGTCCTGAAGAAGGTCGGAATAATGCTAGGCTGAATTTGAAAGCCCTATATGCCAACCAAAAATATGTAGACTATGTTAACAAGCTCTTTTAGCCATTGAACAGAAATACACACTGTTAGTTTATATGGGTGTGAAGAATTAAAACATTTTTGTGGTTTTATAAAAGTGTTCCATGTAAGGAATAACCCTGAGTATTGTATTGTAATACAACACAAAGTAGTAGCTGAGTATATATCACACAGCATAATGTGGACTGACCAGAAACCGTCAAGCAGGAACCTAACCCTTGGATTATGCAACGCTGCCATTAAGGTAAGCAATTGAATGAGAATACGGGAATGCAGCATGAATGCTCTCGCAATTCAGGGAACACTTATTGAATAGACTACAGCGTAATATTCCAGCCTGAATTCACCTTTAAACTTAAATAAGCTTTACTTGTCTGGGCATCGGTCCGGTGATTCACCGAGTATGTTACTGCTATATACTCTTCAAAAAAAGTACGGTTATAAGACAATTTAGTGAGGGCAAATGACTCTGGGCATTGTGGATTCATCCAATGTTATAATGTCAACAGTAATCATTACAATTTAGAGGCTATTAGGACCACTTACTACTAAACGTTTGGGAAATACTTAATGTATTACATGTAGACAAGCGAAATATTTTGTTTTGTTTTAAACAGGCAGCGCATCAATTAATACTTTCCTCGGTGGAGAAATGGGCATGCAAAGCCCTCATTTTATTTGCACAGGTATTCCTTCGGCATTATTAAATGCAGGCGCAACTCTTATGCGTTTAACCAAGGTGAGAGGCAATGCAGCCATAATATTATGATGCTATATTTAAAAACATGGTGAAGAATTTACTAATGGGACCCCTTGATTTTTTCAGGTGTGCTGGACATAAGGTGCATCACTAACAAGCGTTGACATGTCCAATTTAAGCATTGACTATAATCCAAAAAAAACAGAAACCATACGGTATGACCCCCTGTTATTGATTCACAATTGGCTTTAATAATAATATACTTCAGTATACGACTACCATTAGTAACATCATGAACAGAGATGTTTTTTTTTTCTATTTCACAAGATTTATCTAAAAAAACAATAGAGGAATGGGTAAGCTAGCACTTAATACCACAAGTACTCAACCTTTGGTGATTATAATACAATAAATTCACGATTTGGAATAGTGTTCTCTAATAACTTTTAGTCCAATCCTCCCTTAACCATGTCCAGACAATGCTCGTACTTACTAATTACCACTCTGGGAATATTTGGCCAACAAGGGCACACTTTAGGATGACAAGCTCTGTATTGCCACTTACTTACTACAATGGTTCAGGTGCAATTTGAGGTGCTACATTTAAATATGTACTGAGATATCTGTGAATTAATGACAATTGTGTACCATGAAGGTACAAATATGTATGTTCTTTTTTCTATTTCTGTGTTTTTCCTCTTCCGCCTGACCCCCATTATTCAAACTTGTGTGGTGTGTGTAAAAAAAATATTTATTTCATATATTTATTTCCATATTGTAAATTGAAATCCTGTATCTTTATTTGCAACACTCGATATGACAAATGCACAACTATAATTTGAAATCATTTATCTTATGTCAACACAAACTACCTACTGCTTTTTGAACATAAACAAACAAATATGTATGGCATTCATATCTATTGTGTCAGCCTTGAGAATGACCACGGTCGAAACATGTGTCAGCTGACCGCAACAGAAATAAACTGAACATTTTGAGAATACTCATCTGGAATACTGTTGATTTAAATCAATTTTGAAACAAATCTGATGATCTGAGACAGTTTGCGAGTCAGCATTATCCAATTTAATTCTTATTATGATCAACAGGACCCTCACATAACAGATGCCGGGGGTCGAACACACCACACCCCTCTCAGTAAACGAGATGGTCATGTTGAGCCTACTCAAAATGTCTCTGACCAACAGAATGATTGGAGCTGCAGTGGAAAACAACAGCCCTGTATCACTCTGTCCCCTGCTTAAATGGGTAATTATTTTGTGAAAGGAATTGATTGTACTACCCCAGAGAAGCCCTGCGGGTCCATTATCTCACCTGGCAAAGGGAACCCTCCCTCACAAAACTAGAATTTTGTTGCACCTGTATCCACCATGAATATGAATGGCTTATTCGCAATCTCAATGCTCACCAATGGTTCCTCTTCTGGGTTCGCCATGACTAATAGAACTGGGGATGCTAAAGCTCTCTGTGGACTGTCCTAATCTGGGTATGTGTTTGTTCCTGGAAAAACAAATGGATTTCCACCAACAACAGTGGTCACTTGGTAGTGTGTCACTGTGCCATTGCATACTGCGTTATTATTCTGCACTTGGGAGTCCTGTTGCTGCCCCGGGTGTATTGAAAATGTCTGTGCACCACCAGTACCTGGGGCTGGCAGCGGGTGAAATGACAGTGGGAGAGCAGTCAGGGTAGTGTGCAATGGTGCACTCTATGTACCTGCTGTGTGTGCTTGCATATAAGGCTGAGGGTACGGGACTGGCCCTTCCTGCAAATATGGTTATGGCTGCTCCTGTGGGTATACAACTAGTCTGCTCCTGTACTCCCTAGAAAAGTGACCGAGCTGCTCACATGTCCAACACTTTTCCGCTACTCCTCCTCATGGCCCCATTCCTCCAAAGCCTCCTCGTCCTCCCTGTACCCCCAGAAGCCTTCTCGTCCTAGTTGACACCTCCCTGGAAACTCATTCTAGTACTGAGGCTGGTACCTACCGTTCCGGTCGTATTCACCGCCCCAACTAGGCATTCTACCTGTCCTTCTGTCTGTACCACCATCACTGCCCCTTCAAGCGCAACTTTCGCTAACTTCTTCTGCGCCAGTTTTGCTTCCTCTATCTGTGCCCTTCTCTTTTTCTTTCAACCATTTACAGTGGTGTCCAATAATAGATTGTATGTTTAACTACCCTTTAGCATCTATTCCCACTATATCATTAAGAGTGATCTGCACTTCCTTCAGAAGTCCTCTTTTCACCACAACATAAAATAATGGAATCACCCAATCTCAAGTCTCTCCCATCTCTGTTGTTCACATTTCCTGTATCTGTAAAATGTACTGTGCGGGATCCTCATCATTCCACATCTCCCGCTACATTATTGATTGAAGGTCAGGCATATCTGAATATCGCCACCCACACTTGGGGCCTAATGTCACTAAAATGTGCCCCATCATGGCTGCCATCCCCTAGCTTCATCCCGGGTGACCCGCTTTAACTCAAACGTCATCCCCCTGGGGCCCCAGTATTGAAACAAACAAACTTTTCAAATCCCCTACAGCCAGGGTTGTACAGGCCGTCAGTTTCTCAAAGGCATATATCTACTTTCCCACTGCAGCGGTGAGAGACGGGAGTGCCTTTATTACATTATTTTTCTCCATGTGGTCCCAGTATATACTGGGCCCTCCCCGGACTCTTATGATATAATGGAAGCTGTGCCACCACTGTTTTAGTCACTTTTCTCTTACCCACCAGAGATTTCTTCTCCACTGCCATGCACACAAACCTATTCCTTAACCTAGGTCCCCACAAAACGCTCAACCGTGAGGAAATTAAGGGCGGCTACTCCTCCTCCAACTCATCTATCGTATCCCACTCCTCCTCCACTACTCGCATATGATCATACTCATCGTCAGATCGCACCGTCCCATAATCCAAACTGTCTGCCGGCCTTGTCCTTCTGTCCTCCTTCTCCTTGTTTATATGTATGTCCTTGACAGCAGTAATGGCTATTCGAAACATAATGTCTCCAGCCCCCATTCATCAGTCCCTAACGGTGCTCGTTGCCCATCTCTTCGATCTAATCTCAACCTGGCTAGTTCCTCTTCCACCTTTCTCAATGCTTCTTCCAACTCCTCTTTTGGCTTCCTATCTATTTCTTCCTGCCCTCTAGCTCTCGCAGTTGTTGTCGCTATAAGGTTTAGGAGGTTATGATACTGGGCCGGTATGGGCGGTGAGGGTGGAGTAGCGGGTAAAATGGCATAAGTAGGATGTGCGTATCCTGACACAGCGTTGGTGGTGTAACACACTAGTGGGGAAGAAAACTGGTCTGTTGAGAGCACTGAAGCATTTGGGCAATAGCATGGTTGTGGTCAGGGCACAAGTGGTGGGCAGCTCATTAACCACTTTAGGGGGGTCAAAAGGGCCAACTTCCAAATCTTGTACCATTTTCCACAATTCCAATACTTCCTTCCTATTTTTCAACTTTTTCACTCTTTACCTATCTTCCAAAAAAGTATGCATGTTATTCAAAATATCCATGTTATTTGTTCCCTTTTCTGCCCATGGTTTGCACATTCCCCCTTTTGTCTCGGCTCGCCATTCCTTCTGATACTTAAGTATTTTTCTCGGTACAGGGGAAAAGCTTTATGATGTATCCTGCCTCCTGCAGGATCCACCCTGGGCCAGTAACACACAAGGAGCAGGAACCAGGCTGACCCAGGTAGGTGAGAAAGGAAACATGCTTTATTTACTTCTTAAGGTTCCATAATATAGGTGGTAAGTAGGAGAGATAGTCATAGGCCACCTCCCGGGTTCCCTGCCTAGCTCCAAGTCCCCAACCGTCAGTTGTGGAATCCCCAGGTGCCCCAACACTCTAAGCTCCACCAGCATTCCAACAAAGCCCTTGCACTCACACAGACATCACTCATAACATATAGGATACCACACATCTCCCCCCTTTTAACATTACCACAAAAAACCTAACACCCCTACAATCACGCTAGGACTACAAACATAAACTACTAAATCTCCTTCTACCCTGGCCTGCCACACAAGGGTCTCTGTGCCGCCACCACCAAGAACAAACCTTGCCTCATGGACAACAAAACCAAAACTACAAACCAAAACCCTCCTAATCTACAACACCTTCCGCCAGGCCTGCCACTCCTGGCCTCAGGTCTGCCACACCTGAGCACTAACCATGCCTCCAAAAGAGACAAAACATACCTTCCAAAATAGTGTAGCCCCGATATTGTAAACATACAAAATGGCCTAAACAATTTTCCTAAACATGCCAACCAGAATTCCACAAAAATTAACCCAACAACCATGCCTCATCCCTTCTCCCCTAAAGAAAACATGAAAAATCTAGAAAAGTAACTCAACACAAAGATTACAAAATCACAACACGCAACCACGAAAGAAGGAAGTGTGGTGCGAAAACATGCATAGCAAAAGGCTATTTCAAAGGAACAAAACACTACCAGATGAAAAACAGTAGTGTAGTTCAAATTCCAAAATTTGCAAAAATCCCAATTTGGACACACCGCAAGATGGAAAAATTAAATGATGTGACCTGAAAACTCTGAATAAGATTTAAAAAATTTAAACTGAAAATAATTCCAGAAACCCATGCCAGTGGTTGGACCTGCCTAATCAAAATTCACTACAACTCCACAACAACCACCACCACTGGCCTACAACCTGTGTGCCCTCCACCACAATTAAAATCAGAAATGTAAACTGGCGTGCAATAATAACAAAGTACCTCCTCCCGCATGCACCGCCTGGCACTACAGAAAACTAAGACTCCAACCTTCACCTAGAGGAAAGAATTGTCAAGCGATAACCTTCAATGCAGACAATTAACTATTACTCTGAGGACCTATGTCCCTAGATCTCGTGCGAATAATCTGCGATAAAAACTGACTACAGACCTCAAAAATGGGCCCCATGCCCTAAAGTTAACATTACTGGAACACTCTACTGTGTCCAACCTCCTTAAGAAAACGTGGGGTTCCTCCTCAAGGTTTTAACTACACGGGTAAACACACCTGGCCAGTATGTGAGAACCTAACCCCAATACATGCATGTAACTCCTAAATACACTTCCACACATCAACATCCAAACGTGCAACTCCATGCACGCACACACATACTCTACACACCCAACTACCACGCAAATGCACTACAACTGCAGAACCTGCTGCTTCCTGTGCGCACCATAGCGTCAAACACCCAAACTCCACTTACACCCTCAAATGCAAACTTAATTCAGAATCGTACACAAACCTCAACAGATGCAAAATCACATCACAAAATTTGACTTTTACAAATCTGCATTTCCCAAAAATTATGCTTTTCCCAAAATTTGCATTCCCCAAAATGCACATTACATTATGCATACAATAAATCAATGATTCCCCCCCAAAAACATATCATGTGCATTTTATACAAAAATGTGAGCATTTCTGCATAATTCTTCAACATTTTTGTGGACATATATCAACATCATCGAAAGACAAAGCATCATTTCTCCACTTACTTCATCAAAACATCATTTAAAGATGTTTCTATAGCGTTTCAAACCCTGCACATATTCAAAATCCCTTTCATTTTATATGCTGTACAGGATCAAATATTGTTTTGTGCACAGTTAAATTCAATGATAAGTAAAACTGCGTTAAACTCCATTTTCCAACATCAACTCACAGTAAATTCAAAAACTCTGAGCATATTCCCATGGTTTCACTTTGTGGTACCTTAATCACATTGCAAACATCCATACTCCACGGCACCATAGTTCACATAACAACATTCACCCTTTAAACATAATGGATAACATGTTTAACTCGCTTTCAACAAATCAAACACAGCAATAAATGTCAGTAATTCTATCCACTCAGGTGCCTCCGCACCAACATTTTCAAAACAATTGTCCTTTACAGGCCGATTCATGGAATTAATGTGCGCCGAAAATTCCGGCGCAGAGGTGCCAAAATGTGCGAATCGCAGTGCAAGTGCGAAAATCACAGGGAAACCAGCGCACATCGATTCATGGAAGTCTGTGCGCGAGAAAAATATTGGATGTGCGCTGAAAAAGTGCGCGGCGCACGCCAGCGCACAGGTCATCCAACGGTGTGCGCCACGGCCACAGCGAAATCGCACATAGCGCGGCGCACATAACAAAAGTAGGCGGAACACGGGGCGTAACACTTGGAATGGGGAACAACGCGTGAAAATATGGGCGTCACGGGGGAAGCACAGGAGGCAAGTGCGCGGAAAGCCCACACACTCGCCTACAACTCGTATTCATGGAATCAAATAGGGCAAACCAGCGCACGGGCAAAGACGTGCAAAAGGGCCAAACAAGTCCGCCAACCAGCGCACGGGCAAAGACGTGCAAAAGGGCCAAACAAGTCCGCCACAAGAAAGCAGGCGGGAACGTCCCTGCGCCTGAGATAAATGTGCGCCAAAATGTGCGCTAACAAAAAGCACCTATATACAGCTATGATGAATGATCCATACTGTGGACCTCTAGGACAACTGAGGTGCAAAGGGGTACCAACAAACACGGACACCCGCTGTGTGAAAAATAGCGTGTGCGTGTATTTCGGGGTGCGCGGGAAGTTCCACACGCGATTGGCCTGGGTACATGGATTTCGGGGTGCGCGGGAAGTTCCACACGCGATTGTCCTTGGTACGTGTATTTCAGGGTGCGTGTGAAGTTTCACACGCGATTTCAGTAGGGTACGTGTATTCCGAGGTGCGCGGGAAGTTTCAAACGCAAATTTGCAGGGTACGTGTATTTCGGTGTGCGCGTGAAGTTCCACACGTGATTTCAGCAGGGTACGTGTACTCCGGGTGCGCGGGAAATTCCACACGCGAATCCAGCAGCCTACGTGTATTTCGGGGTGCCGGGGAGTACTACACCTGAATTGGCAGTATGGGTCCTCGCAGGTGTTCCCTCTACACCCTCCACGGCCCCTGCAGGTGGCCCACACCACAGGGGACTACCCTGCACCCCTGCACATATCCCGCAGGCAGCCCATCCACCATGTCCATGCCCCCCAGCCAACCCACATGTCACCTTGCACCACTGCCCACCAACGCATGTCTCCCAGCACCCCCACCCCCTAGCATCCAGGGGCACCCTCCACCAGGCCCCCACTCATGTCTCCCATCCCTCCCCACCCCCCAGCGGTCAGGGGCACCCTCCACCAGGCCCCCACTCATGTCCAACTCATGTCCCCCTGTACCCCCACCCCCCAGCACTGTGGGGCACCCTCCACCAGGCCCCCACTCATGTCTCCCAGCACCCCCATCCCCCAGCATCCAGGGGCACCCTCCACCAGGCCGCCACTCATGTCTCCCAGCACCACCACCCCCCAGCATCTAGGGGCACCCTCCACCAGGCCCCCACTCATGTCTCCCTGCACCCCCACCCCCCAGCATCCAGGGGCACCCTCCACCAGGCCCCCACTCATGTCCAACTCATGTCCCCCTGAACCTCCACCTCTCAGCACTGTGGGGCACCCTCCACCAGGCCCCCACTCACGTCTCCCTGCACCCCCACACCCCAGCATCCAGGGGCACCCTCCACCAGGCTCCAACTCATGTCCAACTCATGTCTCCCTGCACCCCCACCCCCCAGCACTGTGGGAAACCCTCCACCAGGCCCCCACTCATGTCTACCTGCACCCCCACCCCCCAGCATCCAGGGGCACCCTTCACCAGGCCCCCACTCATGTCTCCCACCCCCCCACCCCCCAGCAGTCAGGGGCACCCTCCACCAGGCCCCCACTCATGTCTACCTGCAACCCCACCCCCCAGCATCCAGGGGCACCCTCCACCAGGCCCCCACTCATGTCTCCCAGCACCCCCACCCCCCAGCATCCAGAGGCACCCTCCACCAGGCCCCCACTCATGTCCAACTCATATCTCCCTGCACCCCCACCCCCCAGCACTGTGGGGCACCCTCCACCAGGCCCCCACTCATGACTAACACCCCCCACCCCCCAGCAGTCAGGGGCACCCTCCACCAGGCACCCACTCATGTCCAACTCATGTCCCCCTGCGCCCCCACCCCCCAGCACTGTGGGGCACCCTCCACCAGGCCCCCACTCATGTCCAACTCATGTCTCCCTGCACCCCATCCCCCAGCAGTCAGGGGCACTCTCCACCAGGCCCCCACTCATGTCTCCCTGCACCCCCACCCCCCAGCAGTCAGGGTCACCCTCCACCAGGCCCCCACTCATGTCCCCCCCTCCACCCCCCAGCAGTCAGGGGCACCCTCCACCAGGCCCCCACTCATGTCTCCCAGCACCCCCACCCCCCAGCAGCCAGGGACACCCTCCACCAGGCCCCCACTCATGTCCAACTCATGTCTCCCTGTACCCCCACCCCCAGCAGTCAGGGGCACCCTCTGTCAGGCCCCCACTCATGTCTCCCCCCACTCCCCAGCAGTCAGGGGCACCCTCCACCAGGACCCCACTCATGTCCAACTCATGTCCCCCTGCACCCCCACCCCCCAGCACTGTGGGGCACCCTCCACCAGGCCCCCACTCATGTCCAACTCATGTCCCCCTGCACCCCCACCCCCCAGCACTGTGGGGCACCCTCCACCAGGCCCCCACTCATGTCTCCCACCCCCCACCCCCCAGCAGTCAGGGGCACCCTCCACCAGGCCCCCACTCTTGTCCAACTCATGTCCCCCTGCACCCTCACCCCCCAGCAGTGTGGGGCACCCTCCACCAGGCCCCCACTCATGTCTCCCTGCACCCCACCCCCCAGCATCCAGGGGCACCCTCCACCAGGCCCCCACTCATGTCCAACTCATGTCCCCCTGCACCCCCACCCCTCAGCACTGTGGGGCACCCTCCACCAGGCCTCCACTCGTGTCTCCCACCCACGCACCCCCCAGCAGTCAGGGGCACCCTCCACCAGGCAACCACTCATGTCTCCCTTCACCCCCACCCCCCAGCATCCAGGGGCACCCTCCACCAGGTCCCCACTCATGTCTCCCAGCACCCCCACCCCCCAGCAGTCAGGGGCACACTCCACCAGGCCCCCACTCATGTCTCCCACCCCCCCACCCCCCAGCAGTCAGGGGCACCCTCCACCAGGCCCCCACTCATGTCTCCCTGCACCCCCACCCCCCAGCATCCAGGGGCACCCTCCACCAGGCCCCCACTCATGTTTCCCAGCACTCCCACCCCCCAGCAGTCAGGGACACCCTCCACCAGGCCCCCACTCATGTCTCCCAGCACCCCCACCCCCCAGCAGTCAGGGGCACCCTCCACCAGGCCCCCATTCATGTCTCCCACCCCCCCACCCCCAGCAGTCAGGGGCACCCTCCACCAGGCCCCCACTCATGTCCAACTCATGTCCCCCTGCACCCCCACCCCCAGCACTGTGGGGCACCCTCCACCAGGCCCCCACTCATGTCCAACTCATGTCCCCCTGCACCCACCCCCCCAGCACTGTGGGGCACCCTCCACCAGGCCCCCATTCATGTCTCCCTGCACCCCCACCCCCTAGCATCCAGGGGCACCCTCCACCAGGCCCCCACTCATGTCTCCCTACACCCCCACCCCCCAGCATCCAGGGGCACCCTCCACCAGGCCCCCACTCATGTCTCCCAGCACCCCCACCCCCCAGCAGTCAGGGGCACCCTCCACCAGGCCCCCACTCATGTCCAACTCATGTCCCCCTGCACCCCAACCCCCCAGCACTGTGGGGCACCCTCCACCAGGCCCCCACTCATGTACAACTCATGTCCCCCTGCACCCCCACCCCCCAGCACTGTGGGGCAGCCTCCACCAGGCCCCCACTCATGTCTCCCTGCACCCCCACCCCCCAGCATCCAGGGGCACCCTCCACCAGGCCCCCACTCATGTCTCCTAGCACCCCACCCCCCTGCAGTCAGGGGCACCCTTCACCAGGCCCCCACTCATGTCTCCCTGCACCCCCACCCCCCAGCATCCAGGGGCACCCTCCACCAGGCCCCCACTCATGTGTCCCTGCACCCCCACCCCCAGCACTGTGGGGCACCCTCCACCAGGCCTCCACTCATGTCCAACTCATGTCCCCTTGCACCCACCCCCCCAGCACTGTGGGGCACCCTCCACCAGGCCCCCATTCATGTCTCCATGCACCCCCACCCCCTAGCATCCAGGGGCACCCTCCACCAGGCCCCCACTCATGTCTCCCTGCACCCCCACCCCCCAGCATCCAGGGGCACCCTCCACCAGACCCCCACTCATGTCTCCCAGCACCCCCACCCCCCAGCAGTCAGGGGCAGCCTCCACCAGGCCCCCACTCATGTCTCCCACCCCCCCAACCCAGCAGTCAGGGCCACCCTCCACCAGGCCCCCACTCATGTCCAACTCATGTCCCCCTGCACCCCAACCCCCCAGCACTGTGGGGCACCCTCCACCAGGCCCCCACTCATGTACAACTCATGTCCCCCTGCACCCCCACCCCCCAGCACTGTGGGGCAGCCTCCACCAGGCCCCCACTCATGTCTCCCTGCACCCCCACCCCCCAGCATCCAGGGGCACCCTCCACCAGGCCCCCACTCATGTCTCCTAGCACCCCACCCCCCAGCAGTCAGGGGCACCCTTCACCAGGCCCCCACTCATGTGTCCCTGCACCCCCACCCCCCAGCATCCAGGGGTACCCTCCACCAGGCCCCCACTCATGTCTCCCTGCACCCCTACCCCCCAGCAGTGCGATTGGCCTGGGTAAGTGTATTTCAGGGGTGCGCGGGTTTTCTTACATGCGATTTCATCAGGGTATGTGTATTACGGGTCCACGTGAACTTCCACACGCGATATCAGCTGAGTACGTGTATTACGGGTCCGCGTGAACTTCCACACGCAATATCAGCAGGGTACGTGTATTACGGGTCCGTGTGAACTTCCACACGCGATATCAGCAGGGTACGTGTATTATGGGGTTCACGTGAACTTCCACACGCGACTGGGCCTGGGAGAGTGGGGTACGTGTATTCCTGGGGTGGGCGGGAATATTTACATGCGACTGGACCTGGGAGAGCGTGTTAAGTTTATTCCTGGGGTGGGTGGGAAGATTTACAAGGTCGCCTACAACGCACCAAAAAAAAAGGTCCAATCCGGAAACACGTACGCCAGCATGAAGCAGGCGCACGTCCCGCGCAGCATAAAAGTGTGCGCAAACAACAAACAAGCTCAGACGCCAGGATGAATTTACCGTTCCTAGCAGCAGTGGCCGTGGGATACCGCAGGAGGAGGAGGATAGTCAGGGCCAGATTCTTTACACCCAGAACCAGCCTTTTTGGTATGCCTGATGACCAGGTGTGTGAGAGGTACAGGTTTCCACCTCACATAATACTCGACCTGGTCAGTGAGTGGGAGGATGACCTCACATCACCCACCCTGTGCTCCCAAGCACTCAGCCCCCTGGAGAAGGTCCTCAATGTACTGCATTTCTTGGCTACCGGATCATTTCAGCGGACAAGTGCCATAGTGGGGGGGTGTCACAGGCCATGCAGTCACAGTGCCTACACCAGGTGTTGGCCATCATCACTGCAGGCCCATCAGTCCGCAGGCACATATACCTGCCCAGAACACCTGCAGAAAGGCAGGCTGTCAGCCAGGATTTCTACAGGGTGGCACTATTCCCCAAAGTGTTAGGTGCCATTGATTGCACCCATGTGGCTCTACGTCCCCCCAGGGCATCTGAGCACATCTATAGAAACCGCAAGCACTGGCATTCCATCAACATCCAGGTAGTATGTGATGCCAAGGGAATCATCACCTCAGTATATGCCAACTATCCAGGGTCCACCCACGACAGCTTCATTTACAGGATGTCAACCCTAAACCGGGACGTGGAAGCTGGGCGGCATGGCGATGCATGGCTGCTTGGAGGGTATAAATGCCACAGCACACGCATGCATGACAGATACAGAGTAATGTCACTACCCCACTAATGATCCCCATCACCACCTCCCCAGGGGACAGTGCCTACCCTCTGAGCACCCACGTGATGACGTCAATTCAGAACCCCATCACGCCTCCCGAGGTAAGATACAACACAGCCCATATTGCAACCCGGGGCATAGTGGTGCGCACATTCGGAGTGCTCAAGTCACGCTTTCGCTCCCTTGACCGTTCTGGCGGGCAGCTGTTATACGCTCCCCCAGTAGTGTGCAGGATCATAGTGGCAGCATGTGTCCTGCACAATGTTGCAACACGCCGGGGCCTGGCTGTGGACATGTTGGTGCCCCCACATCCCCAACCACATGCACACCCGCTGCGCATGGGAGGGGAAAGGGCACGGGGTGAGGCAGCCCGTCTGCAGCTGGTGGCTAATTACTTCACATAGAAATCACACCCCTGTGGAGTGCACACAGCCCTGGCACATACCATCTGACAATCAATGATGACTCAATCTGACAATTCTGATGAATTAAGGGACAGTCAACTGTCAGAACCATAGCAGCCTGAGATTGTTCACCTGGAAGTGTCACAATGTGTGCATCCCTACCTACACAAACACCACCAATGCAGTGTCATCAAAAGACACACTTCTATGCAGCAAAAATGAATACCCACTTGCAAAATACAACATGAGAACAGTGCCATGTCACCCAACCCCTCCCCGGCGCTGCCACATAACCGACCATGGCATGTCATGCTATGTGAGAGCAAACAAATTAATCCCCACAACATGACACAAGTGTCACAAAGTACAGTGTCCCTAATGGAAACTGGCCACACATTTAATGCTCACAGTAATGCAGGACCAACAACACATATTACCAAATATTTATCAATAATACTATTCACCTACACAACCTCCAACCTACCATAAACATGACAGTACGGATTTAAAAAATTGGTAGTCTCACCACCTGATAATGCCAGCACTTCGACCACTTCCAACTGTACAGTGTTAGTGCCACGCAAAAGTGTAGGTGCACTGCTTACAACATGGACTCCATTTCCAAAGTAGACCACCTTGTGAAGACATGAGGAATGGACCTGCAAAATTAGGAGGATGATATGGATGCAGAGGCACATATCAATACACCATGCAGTGTACAATACAACAACAATATGCACTAGGAATGTATACACAGTATTGACTACAGACTGCCCACACATCAAATGGGAGTCCAACGTCACTGGGTAAGTCAATGTCACTTGGGCACACCCTTTGCAAGCCCATGGAAACGGGAAGCAGGAGGGGTGTGTGTCACACAAACCCAAGCATCCAACCCAATTTCAGGACAAGCCTGCATGTGTCCAGCCACAATACAGCGTATGCCCACGGGAGCCACACAAGGCAACACACTGTAAAAAAAAATCAAAAATCAAAAATGGCTATGTATGGGCCAGGGGGGGGTGGGGAGGGCCACCCAGGAGGTCTGAGGACAGGGTGCACACCAAAACCCACTTGTGTGGATTTTGGGGAAAAAAAACACCTCCATGGGCTCATGGCCTGCACGGCTACCCTATTGTGAGAGAATCGCTGCTGTCACTCTCCTCACCCTCTGCAGCTGCATCAGGAAGTGGTGGCACTATGGGAGGCAGCCCACACAAAGCTCTAGTCTGGTCCTCCATGGCAGCAAGCATGCGGGTTTGGAAGGTCTGGTTCTGGAGGATAATCGTGCGGAGGTCCCCATGCAACAACCCACGGGATGCCCGGACCTCCTCCCTAGTTGCCTGCATCTCAGCTGAGAGTGTAAGTGTGAGCCGCTCCAGCTGCTGTTCTGTCCTCGTGTCAGTTGAAGCCTCAAGATCAACAAGAGTCACCCTGAGCTGACGGAGTTCCACCCTCAGGGCTTCCCTGTGGCCCTGGGACTCAATAGAAATGGCTTCCCGCAGAGTCTCCAGTGCCGCCCTTTTGTCCCTGTTGGACGCCAACATGTCCTCCCTGTGTGACTGGCAAATGGAGTCTGTTGCCTGCTGTAGTTGTTCCATCAGCCTTTCTTGGGGGACAATGAAAGTGGCCACCCTATCCATGGCCTGAGCCATCATCTCAGATGATGCTGCCTGTTGGTTTGCCATACCATATATGGATTGCTCCCATGCGGTATTGCCAGGTGACGTACGGCCACCGCGTCAGCGGGCACCACACTTGTCTGGGGCAAGGCGAACTGCGCCTTGCTGTGCCGGCACTGCCTGAGGCTACAGGACTGCATTCCCCCTCTGATCTGCTGGCCCAGGAACAGGATCAGATGTTGCAGAGTGTGACCCTGCATCCGTAACCACCAAAGGCGGACCTACCAACACTGACATCCCCATTGAGGGTTCTACCCCTGGTGCAGGTGGGTTGGTGTCATGCCTGCTGGACATATCTCTGGACCAGGAACGACCTCTCCATACAAAATGAGTCACGCCCATAGAACCACTGGACCATTCTATTCGAAATGGAGGTTGTTCGATGCATTGCCCGGAAAACGACGTCTGCATTTTTCACATCATTAAAATTCACGTGACTTAGTTCAGTCACGTGTATCACGGCAGTTCGTACATAAGCAGCATGGAAACGTCAATCGCTGCTTCTGATTAATTCATTTTTGGCGTTTTGTAGCTGAACTCCGGACCTGCGTCCTCGCATTCCCTTCAGCAACTTCTTTTGCCTTTTTTGAGCGTGTTTTCCTCCACACGCTAATTCCTGGAGCCGTGTATCCTTTTTGCGTGTCAAATCTCCATGCGGACTCTGTCTGCAAGCGCGGCTGTCCTGAGCTGCGTGTATCCTGGTTGCGTACCAAATTGCCACGCGGACACTGTCTGCAAGCGCGGCTGTCCTGAGCCGCGTGTATCCTGGTTGCGTACCAAATATCCACGCGGAAGCTGTCTGCAAGCGCGGCTGTCCTGAGCGGCGTGTATCCTGGTTGCGTACCAAATCTCCACGCGAACGCTGTCTGCAAGCGCGGCTGTCCTGAGCTGCATGTATCCTATTCGCGTGCCAAATCTCCACGCGGACGCTGTCTGCAAGCGCGGCTGTCCTGAGCTGCGTGTATCCTGTTCGCGTGCCAAATCTCCACGCAGACGCTGTCTGCAAGTGCGGCTGTCCTGAGCTGCGTGTATTCTGTTCATGTGCCAAATCTTTACACGCGGACGCTGTCTGCAAGCGCGGCTGTCCTGAGCTGCGTGTATCCTGTTCGCGTGCCAAATCTCCACACGTGGACGCTGTTTTCAAGCGCGGCTGTCCTGGGCTGCGAGTATCCTCTTCACTTGCTAAATCTCCATGCGGAAACACTGTCCCCAAGCGCGGCTGGCCTGGCTGCGTGTACGCTGTCCCGTGCAATCCTGCACGTGTTTTTCTGAACTACTTTGAACCTTTGGTGCCTGTGACAGTTAACAGGTGAAAATCTAATTTTGTTCTTCGTGGGAAAGGAGGAAGTATTTCATGAACTATTGGAAGGTGATTGTGCACAGTACTTTGGATGCTATCCTATGGTGCACCAACCCGGTATCTAGCGTGAGCCTCGTGCTGTTCGGGATAAGTCTCCCTACTAATCTTCCCTTCCTTTATCGTTGTTTCAACTCCTGGTTTTCTTCAAGAGACTTTAGTTGAATTCTTCAGTTTTGCCATAAGGTCAGTGTTTTGAATTAATGCTAATACTGTGCCATCATAGTGATTTGAGTTTGGCACAGTTTCTTATGATACTTTATCTATCCTAGGCATACTTACGATACAATACCCACGCCCTTTCGAGTGATCCATCTCTCTGCCTGTTTTATCAGTCAGAGAGTTGTATCATTTGGAAGGTCTAATTTGACCTACCTACAATCAAGTCGTGTGAAAAAGGATCCGGAAGAGCCCTACCAATTGTATCCTTTTTTGGTTACCGTATCGTTTTCAATTGATACATTGGTGATTTATGACAGAATCAGAAGCCATGGAGGGTACGGATCCTTTAACTGTTTTGACTCAGTTAATCACTGACTTGAGAAATGAAATGATTACGGCACAGGACATGCTACGGCATCAAATGGATGTTATGCAAGATGCCATGCATGCCACTCCTCAGGGAGCACAGGTTCCAGTAGCCACTGCATCTGGATCTGGGACTACGACACCATCATTATCACAGGAAACTCTTAAAGTGGTTATACCCACACAGTTTCCCTTGGCTCCCCCGGAAAGGTTCACAGGTGATCCTAAAACCTATAGAACTTTTGTTAATCAGTGCCAACTTCATTTCCTTTGCCGGCCTAATTTGTTTCCCGATCTAACTACTAAAGCAGCATTCGTGCTTTCCCATTTGGGGGGTACAGCTGCTGCTTGGGCTAATCCTTTATTGGAATCAAATAGCCCCTTGTTGTACGATTGCGATGATCTTCTGGCTGCTATGAACAAAGTCTTTGATATGCGCTACGCTACTCAAGCCACAGATCTGGAGTTGCTGAATCTACAACAATGCACTCAACCTCTGTTGGCTTACATCGCACGATTCAACCAATTAACAGCCTAAACCCAATGGTCGGAAAACAAGAAGACGGCTGTTTTCTACAAGGGTCTTTCAGAAGAACTCAAAGATGCCTTGTCCACGGTCCCAGTGGTTCCTACAGGTTTCTCAGAATTTCTTGATTTGATTTTACAAATTGATGCCCGAAGAAATGCCCGCAAAGGAGAGAGAAAACCTTTCATTCATGCACCGGTTCATTCTGATACACCGGCAGCTTCTTCGAATGATCCTGAACCAATGCAAATTGGTGCGGTGAGAGGCTGGTTGTCCTAAAAAACCACTTAAGCCTTCGGGAAACGCCAAAACTGGACAGTAGCAGGAGTCCCTGTGTCGAGTGTTACATCGGACTCCATTACATTTCCAGCGCATGCACCTATAGCTGTTGAGATGACTTTACGTTTTGATGATCAAGAATTGGTTTCCAAGGCTATGGTTAATTCTGGAGCCACTAATAATTACATCGATATCACATATGCCAAGAAATGTTCTATACCCCTTGTAGACAAGAACAAACCTGAAACTGTTAATACTGTGGATGGATCGGTCTTGATTTCCGGTATGGTAACTCAGGAGACTGTACCTATTCAGATGACTTTATTAAATGGTCATTCGGAGGAAATAGTCTTCAATGTCATTGCGGCTCCTCAGTACAAAATATTACTTGGACTTACTTGGTTGACTCTTCATAATCCCGCCATTGACTGGGTTACGGGATTGATCCAATATCCTTCTGTTTTTTGCAATGAACATTGCTTTACCAGTCAGGTGGTGTCAAATAAATCACATATTTTGGCCTCTATGGAGGGAATTTGCACTATTAGTGTGGTACATCAGAGCGGTACACATATACCAAGTGAATATACAGATTTTGCTGATGTGTTTGACAAAGGTCAGGCAGAACAGCTGCCTCCACATAGGCAGTATGATTGTCCAATTGAACCAATTCCTGGAGCTAAAATTCCTACTGGTCGAGTCTATTCTTTAACTCCCAAAGAAGATGTTGTCTTGAAAGATTACATCGATAAAGCTCTTGATATGGGATTTATATGGCCATCTCAATCGCCGGCTGCCTCTCCTTTATTCTTTGTTCCAAAGAAAGAAGGAGATCTAAGGCCTTGCATTGATTACAGGGCCATTAACGACATCACCATAAAGAATCAGTACCCTTTACCACTGATTAATGTTCTGTTAGATCAATTAGGAACTTCCAAGTACTTCTCTAAATTGGACTTGCGGGGTGCTTACAATCTGGTTCGCATTCGCGAAGGAGACGAATGGAAGACTGCTTTTAAGACGCGGTACGGCCTTTATGAATATTTAGTGATGCCTTTTGGTTTTTGTAACGCTCCCGCCGCATTTCAGTTCTTCATGAACGATATCTTCAGAGATATGACAGACCAATTCGTGGTGATTTACTTGGATGACATTTTGATATATTCATCGTCTTTTCCAGAACATGTTAAACACGTGTTAGCTGTTTTACAAAGACTGAGAGAGAACAAGCTTTTTGTTAAAGCCGAGAAATGTGTCTTTCATACACAAGAAGTGTAATTTCTGGGTTACGACATTACCAATCAAGGTGTTCGAATGAGTCGTTCCAAAGTGAAGGCCATATTCAATTGGCCTGTTCCACACAATGTCAAGTCATTACAGTCATTCCTAGGTTTTGCGAATTTTTATCGCAGATTTATTCGTTCTTTCTCCAAAACAGTGGCCCCATTGACAGCTTTAACTAGTTCCAAAGTTCCATTCTGTTGGAACCAGAATGCCCAAGCTTCTTTTGAGATGTTAAAGGAAGCATTTACCACTGCCCCTGTACTTCAACATCCTGATCCGGATTGTCAGTTTATCGTTGAAGCAGATGCTTCCAATGTCGCTACAGGAGCTGTACTTTCGCAAGTTTGTGCAGAAACCAAGGAGGAGCATCCAGTTGCTTTCTTCTCACGTAAGCTTACTTCATATGAACAAAACTATACTGTCACTGAGCGAGAATTACTTGCAATCAAGGATGCTTTCCGAGAATGGCGACATCATCTTCTTGGGGCCAAACATCAGGTGCTGGTGTACTCGGATCATAGAAATCTTCAGGCATTCAAAACTATGAAATGTCTTACAGCTAGACAGGCCAGATGGCAAGTCTTTTTTGCCCAATACGATTTCCGAAATACTTATCGCCCTGCCAGACAACATGTCAAGTCGGATGCTTTGTCTCGCATCGGTGAAGAGGTGAAGGAAGAACCATCGGTGCAAAAGAAGTTGTTGGCAGATCACGTGATATGTAGTTGTTCTGCACAACCTTCCCTAAAAAACGAGTTACAGGAGTGGGTGAAACTAAATCCACAATTGATTCAGGAATTGAATATTGATATATACAATGGTTTGCCTTTCAAACAAGGAGTACTCTATCTACCAACTGGTACCTATCGGAACAAGGCCCTCAGTTGGGGTCATGATTCCTTGATTGCCGCCCATCCTGGACAGAAGAAGACCCTAGAGTTGCTGAAAAGATGGTGTTGGTGGCCGTCTATAACACAAGATGTTGTAAATTATGTTTCAACATGTTCTGTATGCAGTCAATCCAAGAACACTCCTGGCAAACCAGTGAGTTTACTCCAGTCCCCACCTGTTCCTAAAAAAACATGGGACATGATATCAATGGATTTTGTGGTAGAACTTCCAAGAAATAAAGTCTACGATACCATATGGGTTGTGGTGGACTACTTTACAAAATTGGCGCTTTTTATCCCCTGTATTGGTGTACCAACAGCTGCTGGTCTGGCTGATCTATTCATCCGGCATATATTCCGTTTTTTTGGCCTTCCTTCAGTGATAATCACTGACAGGGGCTCACAATTTGCATCACGTTTTTGGAGAGCACTAAATTCGGCATTACTAATTGATGACAGGTTGTCTAGTGCTTATCACCCTCAAACGGATGGACAGACTGAGAGAGTCAATAGCACTATGGAACAATATCTGCGATGTTTGTGCCTGCAGTTTCAGTCAGATTGGCTCAATGTCCTGCCGGCAGTGGAGTT
This sequence comes from Ambystoma mexicanum, assembly GCF_040938575.1. Classification (NCBI taxonomy): domain Eukaryota; kingdom Metazoa; phylum Chordata; class Amphibia; order Caudata; family Ambystomatidae; genus Ambystoma; species Ambystoma mexicanum. Next base: position 340,590,196 of record NC_090927.1, read on the forward strand.
TGCCTATAATAATTCCGACCATAGTGCCATAGGTACTTCACCTTTCTATGCTCTGTATGGGCAACACCCCCGATCCATTCCTTTGGATTCCAGTTTGCCTTTGGATACTCCTGCAGCAGGACGTAATATTAGAGATCTAAAGAGTCTACAGACTAAAGTTAAGCAGCAATTGGAGCAAGCTAAAAAACGAGCTAAGACCTATGCCGATGCTCATAGAATCCCTGCACCTGTCTACAAAGCAGGTATGAAGGTATGGCTGTCCACAAAAAACTTGAGGATACCCGGTAAAAAGAAATTGTTGCCTAAATACATCGGGCCATATGAAGTGCTCCATGTTATAAATCCGGCTGCTGTCTATCTGGCATTGCCACAACGGTGGCGAGTGCATCCTGTATTCCACGTGTCACTCATCAAACCATGCTCTGATGCTACTAGATTGCCTATATGGCCTGTTGCTATTTCTGTGAAAGGGTCAGACGAATATGAAGTACAGGACATACTGGACATGAGGCTACGGTCTGGGAAACCATATTATCTGGTGGATTGGAAAGGTTATGGTCCCGAAGATAGATCCTGGGAACCTCTGTCTAACATTCATGCTCCTGCTTTATTAAGGCGATTCCACTCGAAAAGGGGAGAGGCTGCTCCTTTGGGGGGTGGCACTGTCATGCCTGCTGGACATATCTCTGGACCAGGAACGACCTCTCCATACAAAATGAGTTACGCCCATAGAACCACTAGACCATTCTATTCGAAATGGAGGTTGTTAGATGCATTGCCCAGAAAACGACGTCTGCATTTTTCACGTTGTTAAAATTCACGTGACTTAGTTCCGTCACCTGTTTCACGGCAGTTCATACATAAGCAGCGTGGAAACGTCAATCGCTGCTTCTGATTAATTCATTTTTGGCGTTTTGTAGCTGAACTCCGGACCTGCGTCCTCGCATTCCCTTCAGCAACTTCTTTGGCCTTTTTTGAGCGTGTTTTCCTCCACACGCTAATTCCTGGAGCCGTGTATCCTGTTCGCGTGTCAAATCTCCACGCGGATGCTGTCTGCAAGCACGGCTGTCCTGAGCTGTGTGTATCCTGGTTGCGTACCAAATCTCCACGCGGACGCTGTCTGCAAGTGCGGCTGTCCTGAGCTGCGTGTATACTGGTTGCGTACCAAATCTCCACGCGGACGCTGTCTGCAAGTGCGGCTGTCCTGAGCTGCGTGTATCCTGGTTGCGTACCAAATCTCCACGCGGACGCTGTCTGCAAGTGCGGCTGTCCTGAGCTGCGTGTATCCTGGTTGCGTACCAAATCTCCACGCGGACGCTGTCTGCAAGTGCGGCTGTCCTGAGCTGCGTGTATCCTGTTCGCGTGCCAAATCTCCACACGCGGACACTGTTTTCAAGCGTGGCTGTCCTGGGCTGCGTGTATCCTATTCACTTGCTAAATCTCCATGCGGAAACGCTGTCTCCAAGCGCGGCTGGCCTGGCTGCGTGTACGCTGTCCTGTGCAATCCTGCACGTGTTTTTCTGAACTACTTTGAACCTTTGGTGCCTGTGACAGTTAACATGTGAAAATCTAATTTTGTTCTTCGTGGGAAAGGAAGTATTTCATGAACTATCGGAAGGTGATTGTGCACAATACTTTGGTCGCTATCCTGTGGTGCACCAACCCGGTATCTAGCGTGAGCCTCGTGCCGTTCGGGATAAGTCTCCCTTACTAATCTTCCCTTCCTTTATCGTTGTTTCAACTCCTGGTTTTCTTCAAGAGACTTTCGTTGAATTCTTCAGTTTTGCCATAAGGTCAATGTTTTGAATTAATGCTAATGCTGTGCTATCATAGGGATTTGAGTTTGGGACAGTTTCTTATGATACTTTATCTATCCTAGGCATACTTACGATACAATACCCACGCCCTTTCCAGTGATCCATCTCTCTGCCTGTTTTAGCAGTCAGAGAGTTGTATCATTTGGAAGGTCTAATTTGACCTACCTACAATCAAGTCGTGTGAAAAAGGATCCGGAAGAGCCCTACCAATTGTATCCTTTTTTGGTTACCGTATCCTTTTCAATTGATACATTGGTGATTTATGACAGTTGGACAGTACAGAATCCCTCCCAGAAACACTTACCTGCAACCGCACATAGGTCTCATCATCCGAATCGACACCTGAATAGAGCTCGGGGAGGTGCACCCAGAGACACCCCTTGAGATAATGGTCTGCAGCAAGTGTGGGTTCTCACCCACCACCACACCACGTCCCTCACTGGTGCCCGGTCAGGCCTGAGACCCTCCTGGGTCTGCACCATCTCCACAACCCCAGCAGTATCAAGTGCGTCATCCCCTGCAAAGACATGAAAGAAAAGAAATGGGAACAGGAATTAGCACCATGGCACACAATTAGGGCTGAGAAGCAATTGAACCAGTACTTCATTGACACATGTCCCACATGACTATAACCCTCCCATGCATGCACCGCCACTGCGTATGAAGGGGAGGCAAATGGCACACATTAATGACACCAAGATGGAAGACCAACACATTTGCTGCATGCTGGCTAGCAGTGTCATCACACATTGGCCTGTGATTGCCATGTCCAATACACATACATGACACATGCCATCTCACAGATGACATGTACCATAGCCATGTCACACATGTGACAATAGGACTGAGAAATGCCTAGTGAAAGTGGTGGAATGCAAACAATCAGCCTGAATGAACACAGAATAATACGCAACAATGTTGTGGCAAGATGACACTTCAAGGGCAACTGGCGTGAGGTTGGGCTAAATGTCTACTGTTGCCAGAAGGGATACTGCAATACCCAAATCCTGGTGCGCAGAATGTATTGGATGAAGCACATGGGTGACCCAAACCACTCAGGCACACACACCCTCACCTGGCACTCAATCAGAAGCCCTCACACACACACCATGCACATGGATGACACACACATGCATGTGCACTCACCAGACAATGCCTCGTAATCTGGCAGGTCTCCCACGCCTTGGATCTGTCCCTCCATGATGTAGGTCCCAGCAACATACTCATGTGGAGTGAGTTCAATGTCCTCTGCTGGAGACCCACCTCCAGTCACTAGAGTAGCGGCATGACTTGAGGCCAGCTTTTTCTTTGCCCTGCGCTTCAGGTCATTCCAGCGCTTGTAGCAATCATTAGCTGTGCGCCTCACGAATCCAAGGGCACTTATGATGTCTACGATGGTCTGCCAGTGTGCCAGACGTTGTGCAGGTGTGGTCTTGCATCCTGCACTAATCACCATTTCGCTGTCATGTGCGGACACATACTCCGCAAGTGCATCAAGTTTGTCCTGATTGAAGCTGGGCTTCCTTGGTGGGCCGGACTGTGTAGCCGTGTCTGGGGCATCAGCCTGTACTGGACGAGCACTCTTCCGCTTCCGCTTGGAAGGTGGTGGGGATCCTGAGTGTCCTATGTCGCTCTGGACACTAGGGGCAGGAGCCCCGGTGGACTGTGGACTAGGAGTGTGGGAATAAACACTCACCATGGAACTTGGTGCAGGCATTAGCTGAAGTGTGATGTAGTCAGGGGGAACGTCAGCACGATGGACTAGGACCGACACTTTCCTGGCTGGGAGACTCAGAGCTGGGGTGGATGGAGCCGCAGCTGCCCCTGCAGCCTTCCCACCCTGCCTACTCGGGGCAGCAGATGACATAGCTGCCCCTGATCCACGTGGCCTGGTGACACCAACGTGCACTGCCACACGTGGCCTAGACCTGCTGACCTGGAAGTCAGCCATGGAGCCACCCTGTGCCAGGTCTGGTGCCACAATGGGCTGGTCCAACAAGGGCTGAGCAGGGATGGTGTCAGCCACGTTACCCTCAACCAGGGGGGGGGCATGGGTGTCCCTGACTGGTCACCCACACATGCGGGGCTAGGGACACCCTGAAAGTCCCGGCCACGTCCCCTACCGTATCCACCATGGCCACCTCTTGAGGCTCGGCCACCTTTGCCACCCTTTCCGCATGCTCGCCTCCCAACCATGGCACTGATGTTGTTGTGCGTATGGGAGTTGCAGTAAACTATTGTCCTGGGCAATTGGGGGTCAAAGGGGTAGGGTACTAGATGGAATTCATACCCTAGTGCTCTAGCAAGGCTGTATGTGACCCCTGGGGGAAGATGATGGGTCACGCAACGCACAGGCACCCCAAAAAAAGGAGATAATGTGCACGCAACCCCTCCTAGACCACGTGCGTGGAAAAATAAACCTGCACTACGCTGTGGCACCCAGAACCACAAAAATGAACATATGCGTGTCACACGCAGCCTAGAATGACCTCTGAAGGGGTACGCGACACACGGGGCAAGCGCAGATGTTAAATACGTGCGCGACTCACCGTCTGCCTGGAAAAATAGCGTGAAAAAGACACGCGTGTGCGCGTTGGCAACACCCCCGCCAAAAGAAGAATTGTACGCTGTCTGAGGAGACAGGACAACAGAAGAAGTGAACGCTGTTTGAGGAAACAGGCCCAGGAAAAAGACAAAAAGAGGAAAAGCTGTCAGAGGTAACAGGGAGTATGAACTTGGAATGCCGTGAAGTAAATCGCGTGTGAACCGACAAGAAGTACAGATTTCACCCACTCGCTCTCCACGAAAAGCACGTACAAGGAAATGGCGTTCTACACGTACCTTTTAAACATGCCCACACGTCCAGCGTCACTTCCGCGTGTACGCGCTAAGGCCCTATCCTCCAATTACATGAGCTGACACTCTGACGTGCAGTCATTGGACATGTAACATGCACCCGTGTACAGGGAAAGGCCCGTGCACGCACGTCACAGACGCGCATACGCGCTGAGGCCCTTTCCACCAATTACACGCTATGACACTCTGTCGTGCTTATTTTTTCTACGCGCCATGGAAAATGCACGTGCGCGTAACCTCATAGATGTGCCTACACGCTGGGGGCCTTTGGGCCAATGAATTCGCGTACATGTGCTGACGCACTTACGCGCTAAGGCCCTTTCCTCGAATCACACGCAGACGTGCTGGATTTTCACGTGCCAAATCACTCCGTATCAAGCTGGCCACGCGTAAGCACACGGAAGACCACGCTCCTGCCCAGAAGGCCGAATTACTGCCCCCCAGAGCCCCGAGCACGCTCCCAACTGCCATCTGCTGCTGCCTGATTGCCTACTGCCCACGTGCCCTGCCATTTGCTGCCTGTACATCAGCCAGGGGTGCTGTTGCTGTGACCACCCCTGCTGGAACCGAAGACTCCCGACTGGGATTCCATCGCTCCACAGACCAGCCCCAGGACCCAGTTGCCCACCCACTCCTGCCTCTGGGGTTGTCATGTCGGGCACTGCAACATGTGGCACCACTGGCAACCCCCGGCCAGAGAGGCAGAGGGGCACCAGCTTCACTGCCACCGAAGTTGGTGTCCTGGTGGAGCAAGTCCTGTGGCAGTATGATGCCCTCTTCGGAAGTTTGCGCACCGACAAGGAAGGATGGACTCGGATCTGGACGGACATCGTGACTGCCATCAACGCGGAGGGGGTGGCAGTCCGACTATTCCATCATGTCAAGAAGTGCTGGGAGGACTTCAGGTCCAGGACCCTCAACAAGGCCCGGCGCCTCTTGAAGGCAGCGGATGCTAAGGGGCATATCCCCAGCGCTCCACGTCCAGGTCCTTGAGAGGCAGACCCGTCTGGAGTCGAGCGGTAAGTGTACATGCATCCTGATTGTAAGCTGTGCGTGTGGTGGTGTGCCAGTAGTGTGCAGGTTGCACATGTGTTTTAATGGGACCAAGTAGGGGGGGTGTACAGGGCCGTGAGGCTAACACATGTGTAAGACATGGATGGTGCTTGTGTGTGTAGGCTTGCATGCCAAATGCAGATGTGTGGGCACACATGTTTGAATTAATGTGTATGTAAGTGGGCATGTTCGTGATGTCACACATGGATGTTGGTTTCAGCTACATGTATCTGCACTGTGTACATGTGCATGTGTGTGTATTTGACAAGGGGGCAACAGTGATGCAACATGGATGCATGTGACACCGGGATGTGGAAGACTGATTGGCAGATGTGACATGGATGCCGATCTGAACACTTCAACAGTTGGCAGAGGTGTACACATGCATGCAAGTGTGGTGGTGTGTGTGCATGTGTAGTGCACTCCCTGTTTTGCATGTGATGTCTGTCTCACCTTTGCCTGCTCATGCTGTTCTATGTGTATGGCTGGTGCTGGCTGTTGCGATATGGCTGTGGTATGGCTCATGTGTGCGAGTTGAAATGACATGTGTGTTGGCGATTGTGATGCCATGTCTGAGGTTTGCCAATGCCACTCATGTACAACTGTCATGTGTGTATGTGTCCATTGTACAGTGCCCTGATGCCTGTGTTTTATTTCTCCCTGTCTGCACCGTCAACTGATGAAGAGGGCGGAGAACGTGCTGTGGAGCACAGCGGCAGGGATTGCACCGCCAGCCGGAGACGCAAGGCCTGGCTCCCCTCCCAGGTTGTCATCTCGTCGGGGAGTGAGGAGTCTGGTGCCGCATCCCAGGCCACAGCTGCCGGGGGGAGGTCCAAGAGGCGGAGGTCGGAGTTGGACTCCTCGGCAGCAGAAGGGGCAGCTGGGACCCCACAGGGCCCAACGGGGGAAGATGGCACGGAGTCATCCAGGTTGGTGGGGGGTTTGGTGGAGGAGGAGGCTGTGCAAGCGACAGAGATGGGGTCTGGAGGTGGGTATTCCACTGGTGCTAGTGGTGTAGTGCAGGACCAGGGACAGGAGGCAGCACAGGCCGCCGCGGAGGGGCCTGTGTGCAATCCTGTCCCTAATCCTATCACCGCATCATCTTGCACCAGCAGGGATGCCTACTTCCAGACCCGTTTTCAGACAGGGGATGAGTTTACAACAACTGGCCTTCCTCTGCCTGTGGACGTGGCTATCCAGGTATGAGTTGAGCCTGTCCTGACTGGTGTGGCGTTGCGTCAACAGGCCATGTGAGGTGACCTGCAGTCTTTTCATGGGGAGACTGCACGTCATCTCGAATGGCTCATTGACTGCGTCGGCCTACTGGGACAGGTCACCCAGGCCGGATTCCTCCATTTGCTGGAGCTTGTTCCGACCCCCTCCTCAACTGAACACCCTATGCGCCAGTCGTCCTCCGTGCCATCTTTCCACCCATTTGTCACCTGGGTGCCCTGTGGAGCTGCCTCTGACGGTGCGGCCAGGCTGGTGGAGGACACATCCCTGCCACAGTCGGGAGTCGGACGTCCAGCAGGGGTGGCCACATCAACGACTGCACCCCGGCCGGTGGAGGATGTGCAGGCAGCAGGAGCCAGGGCACGGGCACAGGCACAGCAGCAGCAGCAACGAGGTGGGAGCCATGATGGCTCGGGGCCTTGGACATCGGAGGGGCAGGCATCGGCCGGAGGGCAGGAGGACCCAGGACGGGAAGTCTCTTCGTGTGGCAGCGGTTGGGCCATGCCATAGATGCGGAGCGGCAGCGGGTGGAAGAGGCACGGCTCACGATGGTTAGGGGCGGAGAACTCCATGCGGAGGGTCCTGACGCAGGCCGAGTGCCTCGAGGCAATCCGCAGGGAGTTGGAGGAGAACATGTCGTCAACCCTGTGGACCCTTGGGGCCATTGAAGAGGACCGCCTCTGGGACATTGAGCAGGAGTTCGATGATGCCCTTGCCCGGAACATCCAGAAGTGAGCCGTCGGACTAGCCTGCTGCCCTTGTAAATAGTTCTTTAGTGTTAAGTTTCCTTTCGTTTTTTTTTTGTTTTGGGGCGCTTGGCAATGCCCCAACTTCTTGTATATATTTCTTCATTAGGTAGGATTTTATTTCATACGTTTCATTTAAAGGATTGGGCACATGGACCCTGGATGTTCACTTTGTACATAGTTTGACAATGGATTTGGATTGTTGATTTTTTTTTCCCATGGATCAATGTTTTTTTATTATTTTTGCACCTTGGATTTATTTTCTCAGACTGACACTTTGGAGACTTGCTTTTGGATTGCTTTTCATTTGGATTTCATGCGTCTTTTTCATTTATTGGACATGCTGAATTTCTTTTTTTATTTCCATTTTCTTCTGTTCCATTTCATTGCCTTGCTTTTCTGTTTAATACATTATCATTTGGTGCTTCAATGTGTGGTATTCTCTCTTTGGTTTCATGCATGTCGCAATGTGTTTTTTCATTCACATGCTGTCATTGTGTGGGTTTGACGGACATATGTTGATGTGCAGACTAGCCATTTGGAATGCATCATGTGCTGGTGATTTCTTTGTGGGGTGGATGTCAAACCTGGTGGTGTGTTCGGACTGGGGTGGCGTGGGCAGTGTATTGAGGGGGCATGGGGGCCATGATTATGGATCGTCATGAGGTGTTGGGGGGACATGTATGGGGGCCTGCTGGCAGCTGTCCTGCACTGCTGGGGGGTGGGGGTGCAGGGAGACATGAGCGGGGGCCTGGTGGAGGGTGCCCCGCAATGCTGGGGGGTGGGGGTGCAGGGTGACATGAGTTGGACATGAGTGGGGGCCTGGTGGAGGGAGCCCCTGGATGCTGGGGGGTGGGGGTGCAGGGGGACATGAGTGGGGGCCTGGTGGAGGGTGCCCCGCAATGCTGGGGGTGGGGGTGCAGGGGGACATGAGTTGGACATGAGTGGGGGCCTAGTGGAGGGTGCCCCTGACTGCTGGGGGTGGGGGTGCAAGGAGGGATGAGTTGGACATGAGTGGGGGCCTGGTGGAGGGTGCCCCTGGATGCTGGGGGGTGCAGGGGGACATGTGTGGGGGCCTGGTGGAGGGTGCCCTGCACTGCTGGGGGGTGGGGGTGCTGGGAGACATGAGTGGGGGCCTGGTGGAGGGTGCCCCTGGATGCTGGGGGGTGGGGGTGCAGGGGGACATGAGTTGGACATGAGTGGGGGCCTGGTGGGGGGTGCCCCTGGATGCTGGGGGGTGCAGGGGGACATGTATGGGGGCCTGGTGGAGGGTGCCCTGCACTGCTGGGGGGTAGGGGTGCTGGGAGACATGAGTGGGGGCCTGGTGGAGGGTGCCCCTGGATGCTGGGGGGTGGTGATGCAGGGGGACATGAGTGGGGGCCTGCTGGCAGGTGCCCCACAGTGCTGGGGGGAGGGGGTGCTGGCAGACATGCGTTTTTGATCAGTAGTGCGGGGTGACATGTGGCTTGGCTGGGGGGCATGCCCATGGTGGATGGGCTGCCAGCGGGACATGAGCAGGGGTGCAGGGTAGTCCCCTGTGGTGTGGGCTGCCTGCAGGGGCCTGTCATGATGCCCGCTCCCGGGGAGCCAGTTTCAAGCCCTGCGTCCCCGAAAGCGGACATCCAGTCCCCAAGGAAAGACCCAGCAACCCCATATAGGGGCCATTTGGACAGTGTCCTGCACCTATGGCGCCAGGCTCATAAAAGACATCAGTCCTGGCGCCATAGGCTCCAGGCTCATTATGGGAGTGCTTGGGTGCACTTACCTGATGCAGACCATGCTGCAGGATCCCGGCCTCCTTGAGGCCTGAAAGGAACTACTTTACCTGTGGGACTAATTTACCATCCGGCGTGGTCGAGGAAGGATACATACCTGATTGGAGGAAGGATACATACCTGGAACTTCTTCCAAGGCTATTTAAACTCCACCCGAACAGCCACACATGCTTCGCGTTGTCCTGCATCTAGCAGCTGGACGCTCACCGTGTCTGCTCCTGCATCCTGACTTCTGCCACGCCTGCCAGCATCCTGGATCACCTGCAAAGGAAGAGAAGAAGAGAACAGAAGAAGGAAAAGTCCTTACCTGCTAAATCCGCATCCCGGAGACATCTCGCCGACAATCCTGAAAAGGAAGACTTTTATTTAAAAGCTCATTGCGTCGATCGCTGCAGCGCCGCATTCCACTCACCTTTACAGGGCGCCTCCATGTTCAGCAGCGATCATCCGGATTCGCAGTCACTCCCCAGCGCCTAGGGAGAAAAAGGCAAGAACAAAAGGTGAGAGAGAGAAGGGAATAAGGAAAGCTAAATCTCCATGTTAAGACTTACCTGTTGATTCATTCCCTCTTCATTTCGGGTCTGTGCCGCATCCTGGCATTTCCGGACCCCGGCCCCTAAGGGGAAAAAAGGACATCAGCGTTAATGAGCGAATGAAAAGACATTACCAAAAAACGCTCATTAAAGACTTACCTGATTTCTACAAGGATTTCACCTCTCATCTTGGGTCGATGCCTGTTCCCCGGCATTCCGTACCCCGGTCCCTATGGGGAAAAAGACACTTGCATTAGCACATTAATGCATGGACACAAGGGGAACCTCTTATAAAAAAAAAAACTACCTTGAAGCCAAGCAAGTTTGGTTCTCACCAATCCGAAAATCCATTGAAGTAACTGGATACCAACGCGCCCCTGCATCAGAAGCAGGATGGAGAGCTCGTCCTTCCAGACCCTAAGGTGAGACGCTACGGGGAATCACAGAAGGGTTTCGAGGAGGGTGAGAGGGGAAAGTGGGAGACCGATTGCATTACCCCGCAGACAGTTAATCCCCTATTTTCGCCTACAGAAGGATACTTCTGCGAGCCAGACAAGCCAGATTTGGGGGCCCGGTCCAGTCCGTCTTCCGAACCCTGCGCATCACCTTAGAAGAGGTCACAGCAGCGCGAACCAGACCAGCGCCTCCGTGGGAGTCAGGTGAGCGTTACAGATTGCAAAGCCTTCCTACAAATTCCCACCCAGGCGCTATGGAAAGTTCTGAGACTGATCAGTTGGCCCAATTACTGGGGGAATTACGGGCCGAAGTACATGCGGCTCGTCAAGAGACTAATGCCCTCAGGAGGGAATTAATAATATCAAAGGAAAGAACTGATGACCTGGCCAGACAGCTTTTACAAGGTCAAGCTGGGCAAACTCCTCTACCCGGTTCCGGAGGGAACCCCGCTCCTGTGGTTTCCAGTAACCCTGTGCAGATTAATCTACCCGGAAACATGCCGCTGGCCCCACCCAAATGCTTTGCTGGGGACCCCAAACGATTTGCCGTATTCATGAATCAGTGTTGTTTGCACTTCCTATGCAGACCTGGGGCCTTCCCTAATGATCAGACCAAGGTAGCCTTTATATTGTCATATATCAGCGGCTGCGCTGCCGATTGGTCAGTTCCACTGGTTACTCAAGATGACGCGATTTTCTGTAATTTTCAAGGGTTTCAAGCAAGCATGGAAAGGTTATTTGCTCGACACTCTCAGGGGCAAGCTCTGGATGACGAACTTCTATCCCTGCAAGACGGCAATCAGGACCTCCTATCCTATATTGCAACCTTTAATAGACTAATTGTGGAAACGGGATGGCCAGAGGATAAAAGAGTCACGTTTTTTTATCGAGGCCTACGCGGAGAACTTAAAGATGTCTTGGCCCAAGTTGTAAATCCGCCCCAAGAATGCACAGAGTATATAGACTTAGTGGTCCAATTGGATCACAGACTTCAAAACAGAAAAGAAGATTGGTCCAGGTTTGAGACCCGGGTGTTGGTCAAGACCCATGCTAATCCCAAGGGAGTTGATGGCTCTGAGCCTATGCAAATTGGAGGGGTTAAAGGACCCTTAACTCAAAAGGAACGTGAAAGGAGGCGGCATTTAAAATTATGTCTTTATTGTGGGAATTCTGGACACTCTCTATGAGATTGCCCGGCTAAACCGCCCCCAAAGGCGGTAGGAGCCGCTGATAAAAACCATGAAGACTCTGTTTCGGGAAACGACTCCGCCCGACAAGCGTAGGGGTCCACTTGCCGAGCTTGAAAACTAACTCTCAGACCTCGCATTTCATTGTGCCAATGGTTCTCGTAGATCCAGAACAGCCTAAGCGGTTTCATGCAATAAAGGCATACATCGATAGTGGGGCTATTGGAAACTATGTGGATCGTGAATTGGTCTCTAGGATTAACCTCCCTCTCCGTCCTAAAACCAGCAAAGATGTCATCACCACAGTCGATGGAACTGAAATTGCCTCTGGACCGGTAACACATTCTACTACTGAGGTGACTCTTATTGGTCCCGACGGCCATCGGGAGGGTGTTGTGTTTGATGTAATCAAGGCTCCACAGTTTCAGGTTATTCTTGGAATCCCTTGGTTAGAGACACATAATCCTCGAATTGATTGGCGAGCTAAGAGAATAAACTTCCCGGATTGTACACAAACCTGCTACTCAGAAAACCTGAAGATTAATCTAGCATCTGTAACCTCTGCCTCCATGCAACTACCTCCGGAATACCAAGACTTTCAGGACGTCTTCCAAAAGGAACAGGCCAACACGTTACCTCCTCACAGATCGTACGATTGCCAAATCGATCTGGTGCCCGGTGCACAACCCCCTTGTAGCAGGATTTATGCCCTTACCGAACCTGAGAACCTGCATTTGAGACAATATTTGGATCAATACCTAGCTAATGGTTTTATTCGCCCGTCAAAGTCCCCGGCATCCTCGGCTTTGTTCTTCGTGCCCAAAAAAGAAGGCGACCTTAGAACTTGTATCGATTACCGCGCATTGAAACAGATAACGGTTAAAAACCGTTATCCTCTGCCTCTGATCCCTGAACTCCTTGACCAGGTGAAGGACGCTTGCATATACACCAAGTTAGATCGCCAGGGGGCTTATCATCTGGTACGAGTTAAAGAAGGCGACGAATAGAAAACTGCCTTCCGTACTAAATACGGATTATTCGAGTACCAGGTGATGCCTTTCGGATTGTGTAACGCTGTAAGAGGATTCAATTCAACACTACAGCTAAGTCAACGCCTAGTCTATAATACTGAATGAAAACCCTTATTGATATATTTTTATGTCCAGTTCATGCGTTCTGGATGACTACCCCTATATAACACCCCTCTCTTGGAATCCCCCTGACCCCACTGAGCCAAGAAGTAGTTCTGTTTTACAAGTTAAAAGGTTTATTTGATAATTTAAACAAGAGATATATAGATCACACTTTATAATAAATTAATAATTGAATAGCACACTTAATCTGATATGATAAAGGTTAATAACGGAGAATCTGGCACTAACACGCTTCTCTATAATCAATAAGGAGTTGACATGAAATGGATAAGGTAGCACACTGGTAAATAGGAACAAAAGTATAATGTGGTAGAGAATGCCTTATAGAGTTCAAATGGATGGAATGTTGAATGAATGAAATGCAGTATAGAAAATACTCAATATGATTTCAACAAAACAATGTAATCACTTTTCTCTGGCAATCCCCTCCCCCCCTTGATGCAATGCAAGGAAATGGAAGGAAGCACACAGTTCTCCGAAATGCAATCAACTGTAATTCAGTTCAATCCCCAGCGAGCTTAAAGAAAACAGATAGGAGTTTTGAAAACACAGGCCCAAATGCTTTTATATGTGCTAGCAATGGATGAGAATATGCTGGAAATGCTTTTAATTCCCTTTCAGAGGTTCAGGGTGAGTGATAGCTACTCTCTATGAATTCAGGATCACCTTAACAATGCTTTAGTAGTAACTAGCAGGTAAACGAAGTTTTTGGCAAGGAAAAGCAAGCAGCAGCAGTTTTTACATGTGAAGAAATTTGCAAATCGCGGCAAAATTCGCGGATGCGTGTTCCGCGATTGCGGTAAAACTATAAGGGGTAGGAATGCGGTTCTAGGTGCGATTCAAAGCTAAGATTCTAAGCTTTCAAATAAAAGTTATTGCAAGTCTCTAGCACAAACGGTTGCGGAGATATGAGCGATTTTGTGAAGGTCGTTTTTCAGATTTGAAATTTTAAAGTTCAAAAAGACAAGTGCAGCTTGCGACTAGAAAATGACAAGTGACAGCTTTACAAATGACAGGTGACAGTTAGGAGGCAGTTCTACTTAGATTAAATAGATTGAATTATATTATTTTAACTAAGAGATTGGTTCTGCACAGTTTTCTAGGTACTCACACTATATTCTTGAGTGAAATGGGCCTCGCCATGGATCTGGTCAGGGTTTTGGACTGGGCTCGGGTCTCTCTCTGGGCACAGCACTGCTTTCTCTCTGGGTACAGCACTGCTTTCTCCCTCTGGTCTGGTCTCTAGTTCTGGATAGATTGAAGTCTCTAGTTTGGCTCTCTGGAGGTTTGATGGAGGTAAAGTCTGGATCTCTGGATGTTGTATGGTCCGGCAGAGCGCGTTGCAGCAAATGGAATTGAAGGTCCCTATCTGTCCTGTCTGTCTGCTTTTATGTGTTTAGAATGTGGGTGTGTTCTAGCATCACTGACCCTACCTCTCTCTCAGCTTCTAATTGGTCAAACTTCCATTTATCATTTGATTGGGGAATGAACTGTGAGTCAGAGGAATGTCATTTTATGGCTTGCAGATAGGACACTCCTCTGTCAGATTGCACACATTCTATATTTGATAATAAAAGACATATTTCACAGTTACACAGTTGCTTGAAATTACATATACATGGTGTGGCTGAATTTAGCCATGTCTCTGTCCAAATCTGCTCTTTCTAGGAGCTTGCATTCAGAGATGGCACATAATGGACTTTTTAACTGATTTTTCAATTTCTGACATGGACCCAACTTTACATACATGTGTGCAGGGAGTAGGGACATTAACTGATGAAGTTTCAGATTTTTAACATGCATACATTTAGAGTAATATCCACTTTTCCGCTAAAACCCCCCTGAACATGCCACCGGGTCAAAAAACCTCTTAAAATGTGGGCAGAAAAATCACAAGAATTATGGTATCATTTATAAAATTTTCACATGTCCGCACCATGAGTTATTAATCTTTTTCTAAACAATATTCTGGCTACAAAGGGGTGTGGTTTTCTCTCAGCACAAGGTAGAAATACTGGTTAATCCAGTTCTGCCAAGCCAGCTTGCTCTCACAGGCAGTGCCCCTCCCAGCTCCTGCCAAGAGGAAGCTACATTTTACGACTGCGTAATAAAACCTTTGCCTGAGTGAAGAGGGCTTTGTTCACTCTCCTGCAGAGCACAGGTAATTCAATTATCAGATAGATGGCATATCCTTAGTGTGGGCAGCAAAAGGGCAGCTAGGCCTGGGAACACAGCTGTGACTCAGGTTTCACTCCTGATGGGGGTAGTTGCCAGGTAAATTGGAATCTCTTTAAGCTGTCATTTCTGTTCCCCAGTTTCTGCATTCAAATAAAACTAAACATTTTCACATATGCAGCTAGAAGGCTGATTCTAAGTTTAAAACTATGACATTTAAACAATTGCAACCTATGTGACACTCAAAGTAGGTCACTCATTTCTTTTAAACATTTAGATTTGTAGTGTCTTTCAGTCCAAATTTACTTAAACTGCTGAAATCCACAGCTAAGCCAGTCTTGTTATAAACCTTCAAGTCACTTCAGAATATCACTTTACGTTGTATCCACCTCTCAGTAAGTCTTTCTTTGGCCTGCTTTGGGTTCATTCATTTTTACACAAAAAAAGTAAAATCTGGTGTTGTTTTAAATTGCCGGCTTTTGGATAGTGGTGAGTACTGGTACTGCACCCATTTTTGGGATTTAAGAAAATGAATTCCCAACAATTCTAGGTTGCATTTGGCAATCAGCATTGCCATTCCCAATGGTTTCAGACTACTGTGTGGGTAGTCCAATGGTGGTTTTAGGCAGTTTCCTTCTGTGCCCATAACATCGGCAAAAATGAATGGCAGCCTATTCTTCATGCATTTCCCTGTGCATTTTCTGGGAAGCTCTGGCCATCATGATGTTTTCCATGTCAGTACTGCACAGTTTTGAGGTATGGCTCGGATGCATGGGTAAATACATCCCACAAGCCCCCCTCTTGCGATGGCCATTCTATTTCACGAATGGGACTCGCAAGACCTGGGATGTTTCCTCATCTTCTTCCAATAGATGGCACAGTTCATCATCTTCTTCTCCATCCGGTACTGATCGATCGGTTCTCCTCGCCAGTCCTGATGGGAGTATTGGGCGGTCCACTGGGCCCATTGGATCTTCGTTCCCGGTCTCCGGATCGTCCTCCTTGGCCAGTCTCAAGGTCTTCTTTCTCCTAGGACGACAAAGGAAGAGCGGCAATACCTACTCATAGACGTTTTTCCACCACTGTTGAGATGGTGGGACAGCATATGCATTTCATCATGACGAAACATTACATTCTTATTTTGAAAAAAAAAACAGTATAACTAAGAGACAGTTTCATGCAAATCACAATATTTTAGAGACTAGATGTGGTATGTTTTATGATTGGAACAGAATTAGTCTGAGACAGTACCCGCTAGGATTCCAGAGGATTCCTCCAGTTGTTGCAGAGTGTGCCTGGGATGGCAACATTTCAACTGGTTTATGTGGACCCACTTGTCTTCCCCCGCTGCCAAAGGACCTTTGGGGATGTGGATTTTGTAGGCCACAGGGGAGATCTTGTCGATGATCTCAAAGGGTCCTTTCCATGTAGGCAAAAATTTGCGCTGCTTGGCCTGGTTCCTTTGGAAGTTGTATAGATAGACCCGGTCTCCCACCTGATATTCCTTCCTGGAAGTTTTCAGGTCATAATGGGTCTTCATGCTATCAGCTGATCTTTCTAGATTCCGCTGAGCATAAGCAAAAGCATGTTGGAGGTGTTTCCTTAAATTCTCCACATACTCATGAGTAGTGGAGGCATTTATCAGTGTCTGCTCTTGGGTCCTGTAGAGCAAATGCTGAGGAAGCACCATCTTGCGCCCAGTCATCAACTCAAATGGTGACATTTTGGTTGCAGATGAAGGGGTAGATCTGATAGCCATTAGGACCAGAGGTAATCGGATATCCCAACTTGGCCCAGAATCTGCCACAAACTTCTTTAATATGCTCACAATGGTTCGGTTATATCTCTCTACTGCCCCAGAAGAAGCTGGCCGATAAGCAATATGCAACTTCCTTTTGACCCCCAGTATCTCCCACATCTTTGTCATTACTTCACTGGTGAAGTGGCTACCTCTGTCTGACTCAATCCTTTGAGGTAGACCAAAATGGGAAAAGATGTGGTTAATCATCAAGGCAGCTGCCGTTTCTGCCTTGCAGTTTGGGGCTGGGAGACATTCCACCCACTTGGTAAACAAGCATGTCACAGTCAACATGTACTTATTCCCCCTAGCCGAGCGAATCACAGGGCCTACAAAGTCGATTCGTAAATCTGACCATGGCAGTGTCATCCCCCGCTTTTGGAGAGGCGCGCGGTGCGTGAGGGATGATGGCTGAAATTGTGCACACACAAGACAACCCTTCAGGTACTGGTCGAGGTCCTGCCCCATGTGTGGCCAGTATGCAACCTCTCTTAAGATTTCCAATGTTGTGTGAAACCCCCTATGACTGGCAGTGGCCGCATCATGGGCGTGACTTGACATCAGGCTTCGGAAGGAGGTAGAAACCACCCACTGATCGTGGCCAGCTTTGGATTTCCTTACCAGCAAACCGTCTTGGATCCGGAACATTTATGGACATTTCATCAACACTCTTAGGTCCTCTTTCCCAATGTAATCGGTATCCGTCAGGGGAAAGTTCTCAGGGTCCTCAAGGTGCTGGTAAAATTTACCAATAATTGGATCCCCCTTCTGAGCGGTAATCAAATCAGCATCAGGGGTCTCCTTACTCCATTGTGCAATTGAAAGGTCGTTGTGAGCATTTGTCTGGGACCTAGTGATGGCAGTGACCTGGATTTCCCCCAACAGGGACTCAATCTCAATTAGATCCCCTTGGATGGCTCCGGTTTTGGCCAGCTGATCAGCTAAGTCATTTCCAGTTTTGTCTGGTCCCTCTACTTTGGAATGACCCTTAATCTTTTTCCAATAGATGGTCATCTCATTCGATGTGACCAGATCATCAATGTTTTGGATCAACTTCCCATGTTTCAAGGGTTTGTTGTTAGCACATAACATGCCTCTGGTTTTCCAATTAACCAGGTGCTCCACGAACCCGTTCCGTACATAATCCGAATCTGTGATTATGACCAGTTCGTGGAGTTGATGCTGGACAGCAGTGAGGATGGCCTGATGCACAGCCATCAATTCTGCCACCTGACTACTTCGGGGACCAATTTTGTATCCAGCGGAGGGTTCTGGGGACTCATTCACCCATGCATTCCCTACGCCGGCCACCAGTTCTTTCTCCCCGTTGTTGTCAACATGGTAAGAGCATCCATCCACATAGACAGTGGGCATTCCCTCACACTTGTCTTCTTCAAAGACTTTGTGGGGGGAATTAAGGTATGCCTCCATGTTGTCCTTTATTTTTAGACTTTCGTCCTCGAGACAGTTTTCTCTGGCACAATCATGCAAGTCAGCCAGACCTTGCGCGAGGGGACTCTTCTTGTTTTGGCCATATCTGACCTCCACAGGAAAGCCTTGCATTGACAGAATCCAGGAAGTAATTCGGGAATTACTCACATTTCCGGCCCGGATTCTGTCACTTTGGAGATATTGCAGAGGCTGGTGTGGAGTCTCCACTATGATGTGTTCCCCCTGGATAAACGGGCGGTAATTCTTCAATGCCCACACCGTTGCCAGGAGTGCCTTCTCACAATCGTTGAATTTTTCCTCCACAGAGGATAAAGTTTTGCTCGCATAGGCAATTACTTTATTGACCTTGTCATGCTTTTGGTATAATACGGCCGTCAAGCACGTATTAGAGAACCCTGTCTCCAGGAAGAACTCCTTGTTTCTGACAGGGTAAGCTAGGCAAGGCGCTTGTGAGAGGCTTCTCTTGAGTTGTCTTACTGCCTCGGATTGTTCTGGACCCCATTCCCACTTGACCCCCCCCTTTAGGAGATGAATCAGGGGTCTGGTGATCTCTGCGTAGCCCTCAATGAACTTTCTGCTGTAATTAGTCCGTCCAAGGAGGCTCCTTAGTTCCCGCAGAGTTGTGGGGTCTTTCAGTTTCTGAAGTGCTTCCACTTTCTTTTCCTGGGGACAGAGGCCCTGAGGAGTAATCTCATGCCCCAAGAAATTAACACGGGTTCTACACCACTGTGCTTTCTGAAAGGAAAGTTTTGCTCCGGCGGCCCTCAACTGTGTCAGAACATAACGGATCTCCGCTATGTGTTCCTCCACAGATGAACTTTTGATGAGGACATCATCTACATAAGCCAGGTTACCCCTCGCACCCAGGTCGGGCATGGCCTTATGTAGGAAAATGTTGAATTCATTGCCGGAGTTGAGGTATCCGAAGGGAGTCCGGGTCCATGTTTACTGCTGGCCCCCAAAGGTAAAAGCCAGTTTGTATTGGTCCTCCCTGCTGACAGGCACGGTCCAGTATCCATTGGTCAGGTCTATTGCAGTGAATACCTGTGACCCCTGAATCTGGGCCAGACCTTGGTCAATGTAGGGCAGAGGCCATCGGGAAGTATGGACCCGTTTGTTGAGCTCCCTAAGGTCGGCGCAGAGTCTCCACTGGCCGTTTGGCTTCAATATTCCCAGCACCGGATTATTGAAGGTGCTGTGGACTGGACGGATTATTCCCCGGGACTCAAGGTTCTTAATTATTTCAGTAAGGGACTCCATGGATGCGAGAGGCAAACGATATTGCTTCACAAACACTGGAGTCATGCCAGGGTCCGTGGGGATTGTTGTTGTGTGGATGTCGGTGCGACCACAGTCATATGAGTCTACCGCAAAGAGATCTTGGAAATCCAAGAAAACTTGTTTCAACTTTTGCTTTTGTTCCAGAGTCACACAGGCATCAGCTAGGTTGACTCTCTCTTCCACCATCTGCCTGAAGCCTGGAAAGACTTCTGGTTTGGCTATCTCCGCGGCCTCCTCCAGCTGGGTGGAGAAGTCCCTGGTCAGAGTGCTGATTTGGACCGGAGGCTTCAGGTGGGCAAGGCAGCCCTCATGGACCTGGAAAATTACCTCATCCCTCCTGAAGTCACACGTCACATCTTCCTTACCATAAGGGCAGGAAGTGTACACCAGGAAGTTCCCCCCATGCCGGGTAAAAATCCTGTCTGGTGTTGCGTTGTCATCACTGTCACTGTCAAAACAGTCCTTGGGGATTGGTCCTAACAGTTCATTTACTAAGTCGATGGAAAAATGTCGGTCATCAACCGCCATTCCAATAATGGTGCCTGCGGCTAGAGTAATACTCTTTAAGTCGCTGTTATCCACCTCTATTAGAATGGTGTCATGTTCTATGTTGACTAATGGAGTTGGGTTTAACCCCAACCCTTGCTGTTGGAGAGAAGCATTTAGATGTATGTAAGCATCAGGGTTTTTCAACTCTTGTCCCCTTTTAACTTTCACTTCCAGGGAGAATTGTCGGGTCCTTTCTGGGATGGTGACTTCCTCTTTAACCTGAATTTCCACTGCATAAGGTAGCAATTGAGCTGACCTAAATGCTTGTTCTGGATCATCAAAGCCCATGGGATTATCCGCTAATCGGGACCAAGCTTTGAAGTTTATTAGGTCCAAACTAATGGCAAAGCGATTGAGAATGTCACTGCCTAAGTAAAAGGCGGCAGGGACGTCTCGCACGACCCAACAATTGTGGACTATGCTCTTGTTGCCAATGGAGATTTTGAGCATACACCTGCTTGGCAGGAGATGTTTGGAATTAGGTGCTTCCAGGTCCATTTCCCATTTGTCTATCAGTTTGAAGGGGGGAATGGCTGGATCTTTTGGGAGTTGGCGAAACATGGCTTCGCTGATGAAGCTCTTACCGTTGTTCACACACACTCGAGCGAGAACAGAGTCCTTCCCATCATTTAACTGAACAGGGATGAACAACTGCTCTCCAATTTGCTGAATATCAGCCAGGCTCTGAGCTGATTTCACATCTTTCTGGACTATAGGAGTGGGAGTTTCAGATTGTGGATTGGTATAGAATTTCAGAGTGTTTCCTTCCAGCGTGGAGTACCACTTTAGACTGGAAGGAAGGTTGATTTTCAGAAATAGAGAGGACCCCCCATCACTAGTCTGTTGTCCTACTGCTATTACTGTCACGTCTGGAATCTGGTTGTTCTGGAAGTGAAATTCTACTTGGTCAGATTTTTGTTCAACCATGTGGCATGTGCCGTTTAAACTAACATGGTTGACACTCTGTTTCAATTTTATTGGTCGGCTAGTCTGGGTCCAGAGGACCTTGTTTACACAATCTATTAGGGGTGACAACCTTCTCAGGAGGTCATTCCCTAGTAAACAAGGGGTGCCCTCTGGGGTCACAACTATGACCGGGCGTTTCAGCTTGTGTCGCCCAATTTTAATGTCCAAGTCTGCAGTCCCCTCAACGGGAATTTCCTTCCCGTCAAAGTTCTGTAGTTGTCCCGGAAGAGAGGTGAGAGGAATTTGGTAATTCTCTCCCCTTCCTGCATTCAGTTCATCAAAGGCCCTTCTGGACAGAAGGGTAGCTTGCGATCCAGTGTCCACCAGTGCCAAAATTGTACCCTGTCCCTGTACTTGTACCGGGGCATAATATCTTCCCTCCTTCTCCTCAAGGGGGCACAGATAATGTACATTTTTGGACAACTGGTGGGCTAATTTTCTGGTTTTGGACATCGCTAGCGAAGAGATTTGGGCAGAATTCTGTGGAGAGCCTTGGGAATCTGAAAGAAAAAGTTGGCAACTGGAGATCAGAGCCATTGTGGGTTCCCCTGGCTCCGGTTCTGGGCCGCCCCCCCCTTTTTGGAGGCAGTCACCAGGATGGGTTTGAACCAGGGGATTTTCTTGCTGTTGGTTCTGGGATGAGATAGTGGGCGTCGGTAGCTCAGTCTCCACATCTCCCCAGTCTGGATTTTCATCCCTAGGGACCCATTTTTCTTTGGGAGGAGTTCCCCCCTCTCTGAAGGAGAAGATCCTTTTCCCAGGATCCTCTGAGGATCCCTCTCCTTCAAATTGGAAGACCTGTACCTCCTCCTCAAACTGAGTCTGTTTGGGTCTTTTGTTTCTCCTACCCCCCCTCTGCTCCTTAGGAGGCAGACTTTCAGAGGCAAGAGATTTTGTTTCCGGTTCCTGGGTTTCCAGGGGCTGTTTACAAGTGAGGAAGGAAGCTTCCTCCAAGGCTTTACACCCCCCTTCCCTTTGTGCCTCCTCCCTGGGAACCGGTGAGTTATCGGGGTGCTGCCCCCGTCATTGTTCTGGAGCACCAGGTCCAGAGTTGGGTGCGTTCTGCGCCGGCACGCCCATCTGAGGGTTCTGCTGAGCCCTCAGTATGTGACCCAGGTCCCGCGCCATGTTTTGAACCTGGCGCTCTAACTGGGAAACCCGCTCAGGCTGATACGGGGCCCTGTTTTCTCCCCTGGGCTGATCCCGGGAAGGGTAGCTGTCCCTCCTCTGGTAATACCCCGGGTTGGGAAGATTTGGGTACCCCTCCACCCTTGGCCTCCCCTCTCCCGGATTCAGTGGTCTGGGCTCAGGGAATTGGGGAAAGAAGGATGGATGGTTTTGGGGCTGAAAGTCGGGTGGATATCTGGGGAAAAAGTTCTGCCCAGGGTTTGGTAAATTTCTGCCCTCCTGTGGGAAGTTTGGAGGGAAGTTCCCTGGGTTAGGTGCTTGTCTGGATCCCCCCCCTTGGGCTGGAGGAGTCCACACATAACCCAGGATGGGTCGATTTCCCTTGTAACGGGGACTTACATAATCAGGAGAGCGAGGGACCCCATTTGTGGGGCTGCCTCCTTGGCTCCCTGTCTGTGACTGACCCGAGGACCTCCTGGGCCTAGCATTATTAGGTGCAGGCAGGTTTTTAGGCCCCCCATCTCCAAATCCAAAACGGGGGTAACCTTTACCTCTGCCACCTTGGCAGCAGCAGGGGTGCTGTTGGCTTTGGGGTTTTTCTGGGCATTACTTTTGCTATCTACCGGTTTCTGCACCTCATAGATCCGGGTAGCCTGTTCAATGACCCAGTCTAAAGATCTTTTCTCGTGAAAATCCCTCACGAGCTGGGTCATGATATATTTGGGCAAGGCATGGAAAAACGTATTTATAAATTCCCTTCTATCCATGCGCACCCTTCTTGTGGTCTGTGCAAAAGCACGCTTTAACTCCTGCACAAATTCTTGTGGGGCCTGATCCTCCCCACATTGCAAATTGTAGGCTGCCTTGCGAGCCTCTTGAGGATTTCTGTGAACAGAAAAATGTTTCAGGATGGCCGCCTTATATGTGGACCATCTTAAATGATTTTGGTCCTCCAGCCCCGCAAAGAAACTGGAGTATTCCGGGGAGAATGTCCACTTTACATATTCAATACAGCTTTGGCTGTCCTTCAAATGGAAAGTCTCCATCATTTGTTCAAACAACTCTAAGTGCTCCCAAACAGAATACTTAGCGTTCTTATGGTAAGGCGTGATGACGCTCCTGATCGCCTTAATCTGCTTTAAGGGGTCCTTAAGCAAGGCCCTTTTTGCCTTATTGGCCTTTTTGGTTCGGGTAACCCTTGTCCATTCTTCCTCGGACTCAGAGGCACTGCTCCCAGAGGTTCCCGTCTGTTCTTCCAGGTTTTCCCGGATTCTGCGAGCCTGGGAATGGCTGGCAGAATGTGGGGACCTGGTCTCCTGTGTCCTGCGCAGTTCAGAGGAGTCTTCAGATTCCTCCTTGCTGCCAGGATTTGATGGGTACCCCCTCCACTGACCTAACTGGGCAGAGGTTTTCAGGATGCCCTTAATGGGCCTACTCTCCTGGGGTTCCCCATTGAACTGTACTGTACTTGGGTGCCCATACCCGGATGCCCACCCCTCCATTCCTGAGTGGTACTGGCCTATGAGCCCCATACTCTTAACTGGATAGTAATCTGCCATCCCTGCAGCCCTGTGCTTATGTGCGCCAGGGGACATGGGGGTGGCAGAGTCCAGGGACTGAGAGGTATGAGGGCCTCTGGTACTAGTGCTCCTGAGGTTATGCTCCGGAGTTTCCCTTTCCCAGCGAACCTCATCTCTATCCGCCCCTGCTCCCTGTTGCAATGCAAAAGCCTGCATTTGTGCTTTCAGTTCCTCTGTTAAGGCCTTACTCGACTCTATCAGTCTCTCCTGCATCGCTACCTGTTGTTGGAGCCTATCATTGTGTTGGCAGAGAGCCTCATTCTCTCTCTGTGCTTCCTGATTGGTCCTGGAGTACTGGGCCAGTCTTTGCTGCAGGATGGTTACCTCCTGGGAAATGTCCCTATTGGCCTGCTCCTTTCTTGCCAAAGCCTCTTCCACCCTCCTGGTGTGCTCTAACAAGTTCTGATTTTCTTTTTGGAGGTCACCCAGCCCCTGGAGGGACAGGTGATTTTCTTCCATTTTCCTTTTTAAATGGCAGACTTCCTGGCCTATGGCGTCTCTTTCCTGACTAAGAGCCTGCATTTGTGCCGCCAGGTCGTCCCTCTGCCTTTGGAAGGCACCAGCATTCTGGCGCTCCTGATCAAACTCTGCCTGGGTATCCAGGTCTTTCAGAATTAGTTTGTTGCTCTCTGCCTTCACTCTATCTAGGTGGCCTTGCAGGGTGACTACCTGCTCAGCACATACCCTGTTGAAGTCCAGTTGTTGCTCCAGCTTTTTCTGGTTTTGCAGTAGGGAGTCCAAACCTTCTTGGTATTCCTTCTGCAAGGCCAGAAATCTGGTATCCTGTTCTACCTTTTCCTGTTGCAGCACATCCATATCCTTCTTTATTTTAATGATGTGCTGCCTACTATCATCTTCTGACTCCTGGCTCCTCTGCAGCCTCTGCTCAGAAGAGACCAGGTCAGATTGGACCTTCTCTAACGCCATCTGTTGCCTATTTGCCAGATTTTGGCTTTCAGCACATCTACCCTGCATGTCTCCCATATATAGGTACAGGTATGCTGCTATCCTGGCAATCTTATTGTGTTCCTCTTTGGCTTTAGGAGCCATATATAGTTCACTCAGGGCCACATGTAAGGGACCCTGATCTCTATATATATCTGACCCTGTTTCAGTGACCTGTTGTGTGATGGCCTGCAACCACACATCCTGGCCCTGTTCGGTCCATTCACCTCTCACAAATAGCTTATGCAAGAGGTGCTCTCTGGCTATTTTCATGTCTACTAAGGTCGTCATTCTAGAGATTGGTCTCTGTCCTGACTTACAGAAGTTTGTATTTTATTTTTGCAGAACAGAACTTTTCTTGGAGTGTCCCTTTTGAGGAATGCTTCACAGCGTAATGCAGCGTGGTGATCCGACCGGATGTATGTATCCCGTCAGTTAGCACACTGTATTAAGCTGCACAAGTGGTAAATCTAACCCAACATCCCGGACGAGCCCCCAATTTGTAAGAGGATTCAATTCAACACTACAGCTAAGTCAACGCCTAGTCTATAATACTGAATGAAAACCCTTATTGATATATTTTTATGTCCAGTTCATGCGTTCTGGATGACTACCCCTATATAACACCCCTCTCTTGGAATCCCCCTGACCCCACTGAGCCAAGAAGTAGTTCTGTTTTACAAGTTAAAAGGTTTATTTGATAATTTAAACAAGAGATATATAGATCACACTTTATAATAAATTAATAATTGAATAGCACACTTAATCTGATATGATAAAGGTTAATAACGGAGAATCTGGCACTAACACGCTTCTCTATAATCAATAAGGAGTTGACATGAAATGGATAAGGTAGCACACTGGTAAATAGGAACAAAAGTATAATGTGGTAGAGAATGCCTTATAGAGTTCAAATGGATGGAATGTTGAATGAATGAAATGCAGTATAGAAAATACTCAATATGATTTCAACAAAACAATGTAATCACTTTTCTCTGGCAATCCCCTCCCCCCCTTGATGCAATGCAAGGAAATGGAAGGAAGCACACAGTTCTCCGAAATGCAATCAACTGTAATTCAGTTCAATCCCCAGCGAGCTTAAAGAAAACAGATAGGAGTTTTGAAAACACAGGCCCAAATGCTTTTATATGTGCTAGCAATGGATGAGAATATGCTGGAAATGCTTTTAATTCCCTTTCAGAGGTTCAGGGTGAGTGATAGCTACTCTCTATGAATTCAGGATCACCTTAACAATGCTTTAGTAGTAACTAGCAGGTAAACGAAGTTTTTGGCAAGGAAAAGCAAGCAGCAGCAGTTTTTACATGTGAAGAAATTTGCAAATCGCGGCAAAATTTGCGGATGCGTGTTCCGCGATTGCGGTAAAACTATAAGGGGTAGGAATGCGGTTCTAGGTGCGATTCAAAGCTAAGATTCTAAGCTTTCAAATAAAAGTTATTGCAAGTCTCTAGCACAAACGGTTGCGGAGATATGAGCGATTTTGTGAAGGTCGTTTTTCAGATTTGAAATTTTAAAGTTCAAAAAGACAAGTGCAGCTTGCGACTAGAAAATGACAAGTGACAGCTTTACAAATGACAGGTGACAGTTAGGAGGCAGTTCTACTTAGATTAAATAGATTGAATTATATTATTTTAACTAAGAGATTGGTTCTGCACAGTTTTCTAGGTACTCACACTATATTCTTGAGTGAAATGGGCCTCGCCATGGATCTGATCAGGGTTTTGGACTGGGCTCGGGTCTCTCTCTGGGCACAGCACTGCTTTCTCTCTGGGTACAGCACTGCTTTCTCCCTCTGGTCTGGTCTCTAGTTCTGGATAGATTGAAGTCTCTAGTTTGGCTCTCTGGAGGTTTGATGGAGGTAAAGTCTGGATCTCTGGATGTTGTATGGTCCGGCAGAGCGCGTTGCAGCAAATGGAATTGAAGGTCCCTATCTGTCCTGTCTTTCTGCTTTTATGTGTTTAGAATGTGGGTGTGTTCTAGCATCACTGACCCTACCTCTCTCTCAGCTTCTAATTGGTCAAACTTCCATTTATCATTTGATTGGGGAATGAACTGTG
Organism: Ambystoma mexicanum; assembly: GCF_040938575.1. NCBI lineage: Eukaryota > Metazoa > Chordata > Amphibia > Caudata > Ambystomatidae > Ambystoma > Ambystoma mexicanum. Next base: position 340,616,954 of record NC_090927.1, read on the forward strand.
AGTCAGAGGAATGTCATTTTATGGCTTGCAGATAGGACACTCCTCTGTCAGATTGCACACATTCTATATTTGATAATAAAAGACATTTTTCACAGTTACACAGTTGCTTGAAATTACATATACATGGTGTGGCTGAATTTAGCCATGTCTCTGTCCAAATCTGCTCTTTCTAGGAGCTTGCATTCAGAGATGGCACATAATGGACCTTTTAACTGATTTTTCAATTTCTGACATGGACCCAACTTTACATACATGTGTGCAGGGAGTAGGGACATTAACTGATGAAGTTTCAGATTTTTAACATGCATACATTTAGAGTAATATCCACTTTTCCGCTAAAACCCCCCTGAACATGCCACTGGGTCGAAAAACCTCTTAAAATGTGGGCAGAAAAATCACAAGAATTATGGTATCATTTATAAAATTTTCACATGTCCGCACCATGAGTTATTAATCTTTTTCTAAACAATATTCTGGCTACAAAGGGGTGTGGTTTTCTCTCAGCACAAGGTAGAAATACTGGTTAATCCAGTTCTGCCAAGCCAGCTTGCTCTCACAGGCAGTGCCCCTCCCAGCTCCTGCCAAGAGGAAGCTATATTTTACGACTGCGTAATAAAACCTTTGCCTGAGTGAAGAGGGCTTTGTTCACTCTCCTGCAGAGCACAGGTAATTCAATTATCAGATAGATGGCATATCCTTAGTGTGGGCAGCAAAAGGGCAGCTAGGCCTGGGAACACAGCTGTGACTCAAGTTTCACTCCTGATGGGGGTAGTTGCCAGGTAAATTGGAATCTCTTTAAGCTGTCATTTCTGTTCCCCAGTTTCTGCATTCAAATAAAACTAAACATTTTCACATATGCAGCTAGAAGGCTGATTCTAAGTTTAAAACTATGACATTTAAACAATTGCAACCTATGTGACACTCAAAGTAGGTCACTCATTTCTTTTAAACATTTAGATTTGTAGTGTCTTTCAGTCCAAATTTACTTAAACTGCTGAAATCCACAGCTAAGCCAGTCTTGTTATAAACCTTCAAGTCACTTCAGAATATCACTTTACGTTGTATCCACCTCTCAGTAAGTCTTTCTTTGGCCTGCTTTGGGTTCATTCATTTTTACACAAAAAAAGTAAAATCTGGTGTTGTTTTAAATTGCCGGCTTTTGGATAGTGGTGAGTACTGGTACTGCACCCATTTTTGGGATTTAAGAAAATGAATTCCCAACAATTCTAGGTTGCATTTGGCAATCAGCATTGCCATTCCCAATGGTTTCAGACTACTGTGTGGGTAGTCCAATGGTGGTTTTAGGCAGTTTCCTTCTGTGCCCATAACATCGGCAAAAATGAATGGCAGCCTATTCTTCATGCATTTCCCTGTGCATTTTCTGGGAAGCTCTGGCCATCATGATGTTTTCCATGTCAGTACTGCACAGTTTTGAGGTATGGCTCGGATGCATGGGTAAATACATCCCACAACGCGCCGGCTGCCTTCCAATACTTCATGAATGATGTCCTTCGGGAACTCATTGATGTTTGTGTTGTCGTATATATCGATGACATTCTGGTGTACTCCTCTTCGGAATCTGATCACAGAAAACACGTCAGGGCAGTACTTGAAAAACTGCGCCAACACAAACTATTTGCTAAATTGGAGAAATGTGTTTTCCATACCACAGAAGTCGAGTTTCTAGGTTTCATCCTGACACCCAAAGGAGTCCGAATGGACTCAAGAAAAGTGGATGCCATCCTCAAATGGCCTTCACCTAGTTCTGTAAAAGGGGTTCAAAGTATGCTCGGCTTTGCCAATTTCTATCGCAGGTTTATCCCGGAATTTTCACGCGTGGTGCAACCCATTACTGCACTCTTGAGGAAAAATAAACGTTTTGAATGGTCTGAAGAAGCCGAGCAGGCCTTTCAGGATTTAAAAGCTAAGTTTACCTCTGCACCTATATTGAAACACCCGCGTCCAGATCTCCCTTATGTCGTCGAGACTGACGCATCCAGCCTAGCCATGGGAGCTCTCCTGTCCCAAAGAGATCCCGAAACCAACCAACTGCATCCCGTAGCATTTTGGTCCAGAAAATTCTCGGCACCCGAGGTTAATTATGCAATCACTGACAAAGAACTGTTAGCCATTAAGTCCGCTTTTAAAGCCTGGCGGCATTATCTGCTTGGCGCTCGACATACCATCACAGTGATCAATGATCACTGGAATTTACAGTATTTGAAAACCGCCAAGGCTCAGTCATCATGGCAGCTCCGATGGGCTTTGTTTTCCGCTGAATTTGATTTTGTGATTACCTATCGACCTGGCTGCAAGAATGGCAAAGCAGAAGCCTTATCCCGAATTGGAATGGGAGAATCTGATACAAACTCAGAACCAGTACCAATAATTCCCGAACAGAGGATTCTAGGCATGACTTCGTTACAGACGCTAGAAGACATTCAAGCCAGAGTGAAACAACTCCTGGATCCTACAACCTTACAGGATTGGATACAAAATGGATCAGACTTTACCATAGATAAAGGTTTACCTTATTTCCGAGGACGCTTATTCCTGCCACATAAGGAATTACACGAACTAGTTATTTCCGGTTATCATGATACATTAATGGAGGGACACCCCGGTATTGCCAAGACAGAGGAAAAGGTGAAACGACAATTTTGGTGGCCCTCTTGGCGAAAAGATGTTAAATCTTTTGTGATGTCATGTGGTGTTTGCGCCCAAAATAAAAGTCAAAAGAAAAGACCAGCCGGTCTCCTTCAACCTCTAGACATACCGCCAGCACCCTGGCACACCCTATCAATGGATTTTATTACGGACCTGCCTCCTTGTTCGGGGTACAATACTATTCTGGTAATTGTGGATTTGTTTTCCAAAATGGCCCACTTTATTCCTTTGAAAGGTTTACCTTCAGCTTCTGTCCTAGCCAAAGAATTCCTCGAAAATATTGTTCGGCTACATGGATTCCCATCTATACTAATCTCTGACCGGGGAAGCCAATTAATTTCCCACTTCTGGCGCAAATGTTGTCAAATGGCACAGATCGACGTAAGATTATCAACCAGTCACCACCCTCAGACCGATGGACAGACCGAGAGGACAAATCAGACCCTTGAACAGTACTTACGGTGTATGTTACAGCAATCTGAAAGCAACTGGAAAGACATTCTTTGGATAGCCGAATACGCATATAATAATTTGGTACACTCTGGAACTGGCCACAGTCCTTTTTATACTTTGTTTGGGCATCGCCCTCGAACCTCAAACCTTGACACACCTCAGAACCTCGGAATGCCTGCAGTAGAACATCTGCATTCTACAATTACCCAAGCCTTCAAAGAGGCAACTACGCATTTACAACACGCCAAGAGAAAATACAAGGAGAATGCTGATCTACATCGGAGTGAAGCACCTCAGTATCAGATTGGGGATCAAGTGTGGTTAGCTACCAGACATTTACCACTCAAAGGGCCTCGAACTTTTAACCCAAAATATCTGGGACCTTATTCTATTACGGCAATAATTAACCCAGTGGCTGTTAAACTTGATTTACCAGCTAGTATGCGAATTCACCCTGTTTTTCATGTGTCACTTCTGAAACCAGTGGTACCCGGAACCCGACTACTCAAACCTCCAGAACCTATTCTAATAGATGGGGAGCCCAAATTCGACTCAAAAATGTTTTGGTCAAAACTGTTCTACCTAATTGATTGGAAGGGGTACGGACCTCAGGAGAGGTCGTGGGAACCCAGCGACCATGTGCATGCACCTCGATTAGTCAGGAAATTCCACCGACTCTTCCCAGACAAACCAAAACCCCCGGAGGGAACAACCTTGGGAGGAGCCTTGGGGGGGAGTGCTGTCATGATGCCCTCTCCCGGGGAGCCGGTTCAAGCCCTGCGTCCCCGAAAGCGGACATCCAGTCCCCAAGGAAAGACCCAGCAACCCCATATAGGGGCCCTTTGGACAGTGTCCTGGCACCTATGGCGCCAGGCTCATAAAAGACATCAGTCCTGGCGCCATAGGCGCCAGGCTCATTATGGGAGTGCTTGGGTGCACTTACCTGATGCAGACCATGCTGCAGGATCCCGGCCTCCTTGAGGCCTGAAAGGAACTACTTTACCTGTGGGACTAATTTACCATCGGGGCGTGGTCGAGGAAGGATACATACCTGATTGGAGGAAGGATACATACCTGGAACCTCTTCCAAGGCTATTTAAACCCCACCCGAACAGCCACACGTGCTTCGCGTTGTTCTGCATCTAGCAGCTGGACGCTCACCGTGTCTGCTCCTACATCCTGACTTCTGCCACGCCTGCCAGCATCCTGGATCACCTGCAAAGGAAGAGAAGAAGAGAACAGAAGAAGGAAAAGTCCTTACCTGCTAAATCTGCATCCCGGAGACATCTCGCCGACAATCCTGAAAAGGAAGACTTTTATTTAAAAGCACATCGCGTCGATCGCTGCAGCGCCGCATTCCACTCACCTTTACAGGGCACCTCCATGTTCAACAGTGATCATCCGGATTCGCAGTCATGCCCCAGCCCCAAGGGAGAAAAAGGCAAGAACAAAAGGTGAGAGAGAGAAGGGAATAAGGAAAGCTAAATCTCCATGTTAAGACTTACCTGTTGATTCATTCCCTCTTCATTTCGGGTCCGTGCCGCATCCTGGCATTTCCGGACCCCGGCACCTAAGGGGAAAAAAGGACATCAGCGTTAATGAGCGAATGAAAAGACATTACCAAAAAACGCTCATTAAAGACTTACCTGATTTCTACAAGGATTTCACCCCTCATCTCGGGTCGGTGCCTGTTCCCCGGCATTCCGTACCCCGGCCCCTATGGGGAAAAAGCACTTGCATTAGTACATTAATGCATGGACACAAGGGGAACCTCTTATAAAAAAAAAACTACCTGGAAGCCAAGCAAGTTTGGTTCTCACCAATCCGAAAATCCAGTGAAGTAACTGGATACCAACGCGCCCCTGCATCAGAAGCAGGATGGAGAGCTCGTCCTTCCAGACCCTAAGGTGAGACGCTACGGGGAATCACAGACGGGTTTCGAGGAGGGTGAGAGGGTAAAGTGGGAGACCGATTGCATTACCCCGCAGACAGTTAATCCCCTATTTTTGCCTACAGAAGGATACTTCTGCGAGCCAGACAAGCCAGATTTGGGGGCCCGGTCCAGTCCGTCTTCCGAACCCTGCGCATCACCTTAGAAGAGGGCACAGCAGCGTGAACCAGACCAGCGCCTCCGTGGGAGTCAGGTGAGCGTTACAGGGCCGTGGAGGGTGTAGAGGGAACACCTGGGAGGACCCACACAGCCAATTCACGTGTAGTACTCCCCGGAACCCCTGAAATACACGTACCCTGCTGAATTTGCGTGTGAAACTTCCCACGCACCCCTAAATGACGTGCAAAGGGGTACGCGACAAACACGGACACCCGCTGTGTGAAAAATAGCGTGTGCGTGTATTTCGTGGGTGCCCGGGAAGTTTAACACGCGATCAGGCCTGGGGAGAGGGCTACGTGTATTTCAGGGGCTCGCGGGAAGTTTAACACGCGATCGGGGCTGGGGGAGCGGGGTACGTGTATTTCAGGGGCTCGCAGGAAGTTTAACACGCGATCGGTCCTGGAGGAGCGGGGTACGTGTATTTCAGGGGCTCGCAGGAAGTTTAACACGCGATCAGGCCTGGGGGAGTGGGGTACGTGTATTTCAGGGGCTCGCGGGTAGTTCAACACGCGATCGGGCTTGGGGGAGCAGGGTACCACTCACCGCTGCCTTGCGTGTAGAAGAACGCGTAGCCAACACCCACCCGCTGTGAAGTAATAGCGTATGAACCCCAATGCCTGCAGAACACATGCACCGCACCCCACGAAAAGCACGTACTGAGCAATGGAAATCCACGTGGGATCTTCAAGCCCTGCCAGGGCAACGCCCATGCGCGATACGTCACAGACGCGCTTACGCGCTAAGGGCCTTTGGTCCAATGGAATCGCGTATGCGTGCTGACGCGCTTACGCGCTAAGTGCCTTTCCTCGAATTACACGCTGACGTGCGGAATTTTCACGTGCCAAATCACTCCGCATCAAGCTGGCCACACGTAAGCACACGGAAGACCACGCTCCTGCCCAAAAGGCCGAATTACTGCCCCCCAGAGCCCCGAGCAGCCTCCCACGAGCCATCTGCTGCTGCCTGCCTGCCTACCTGCCTGCCTGCCTGCCTGCTGCCACCGTGCCCTGCCATTTGGTTCCTGCACATCAGCCATCTGCAGGGATCCAGTTGCTGTGTCCACCCCTGCTGGAACAGAAGACTCCCACAGCCCAGCCCCAGGACCCAGTTGCCCACCCACGCCTGCCTCGGGGGTCGCCATGTTGGGGCAAACACCATCCGAGACCACTGGCGACCCCCAGCCAGAGGGGCAGAAGGCCACCAGCTTCAGTCAGAAGGAAGTTGGTGTCCTGGTGGAGCTTGCCCTGGGGCATTATGATGCCCTCTTCGGATCATCACGCACCGACAAGGAAGGACGGGACAGGATCTGGGAAGACTTTGTGGTTGCCATCAACGCGGAGGGGGAGGCAACCCGCAATATCAAGCAAGTCAAGAAGCGCTGGGAGGACTTGAGGTCCAGGACCCTCATTAAGGCCCGGCGCCTCATGGAGGGGGGCCGGGGCAGCATGAGTACCATCCAGCTAAGGGTCCTGGAACGCGTACGCCCAGCGCTCCATGCCCAGATCCTTGAGAGGCAGACCCGTCTGGAGTCGAGCGGTAAGTGGCCAAGCATTGCTGTGTGAGACAGGGCATGTTGCAGTGTGCTGGTTGTCTGATACTTGCCTGTATGTGTGACATAGGCCATGCACGCGTGTGTGTGTGCAGGGACGTCATGGTCATGCATGTGAGACCAGTAATGTGTGAAGCACACGGTTGGTGTATGTGTTTAAATGCAACATGGGGAGCCCTATGCGGAATGGACACATGAGAGCATGCCAGTCTCTGTTCCTGGACATGGGTGGGGGTGAGGGATGGGTGCTGATGCCATGTACATGTATGGTGTCCATGTCTGTGTGTCTGACCTGCGTGTCTGTGACTTGTGAATGCCATGGATGCATGACACATGCCTGTGACAATGTTCAGAATCACTGATGCAGCCTAGTTATCTTTGCATCCACTGTGTCTGGGGTGTACGAGTCCAGATGGATGAAAGTACGGTGAAGTGTGTGCGTGTGATAGGCATGACCCATGATGCATGTGAGTTCAAAAATATCATTGTATGTTTCAAGAGTCCCTTGGACATGTTTGCTAATGTCCATAGCATGTGCCATGCCTGTTACTGCATGTGTTTTGCCTGCACTGACCCATGTGTTGTGGAGGGACATGATGGAAGTGATCTTTGACAGTGCCACTCATCTGCTATTGCTTCCTGTCTAGGGGACCATTGTACAGTACCCTGATGCTTGTGTTCTATGTCTCCCTCTACACAGCACAAAGTGAAGAAGAGGGCGGAGACGGCGCTGTGGAGCAAAGCGGGGGGATGCCCTCATGGCTGCAGCAGAAGGGGTGGGTGAGCCCCCACAGGGGCTTGCAACGGTGGAAGACGGGGTGGTGGAGCCATCCAGGTTGGTGGTTTCCACAGTGGAGGAGGAGGCCACTACTGAGCCGCATATGGGGCCTGGTGGGGGCATCCCTGCTGGTGCAAGTGGTGCAGTCCAGGGGCAGGGGCAGGAGGCAGCACAGGTCGCCGTGGAGGTGTCTGTGCATGTCACTGTCCCTGACACTGTGACTGCACCACCATGCACCAGCAGGGATGCCCCATCCCAGGCCCGTCCGCAGGTAGCAGGTAGGGGGGATGTCCATGTCATCTGACTCCCCTCCACCTGCGGACGAGGGGACCCCTGGCTGTATGGAGAAGGTCCTGATTGGTGTCGCGTTGCGCACGGGTGTCATTCGTGATGAGGTGCATGCTTCCCGGGGGGAGCACGCACGTCATCACGAAGAGCACCGTGCCAACGTGGCCCAGTTGGGAGCGGCCATGGTCGGGGGTTTCGTACATGTGTCGGGCATTCTGGCGACCCTCTCCTTCTCTGTGGAGGCTATGTGCCAGTCGTTCTCCATGCTGTCTTCCGGCCCAGATGCCACCAGGGCCCCCTGTGGACCTGCCCCGACCAATGCAGCCAAATCAGTGGGGATCCCATCCCTGCCACAGTCGGGAGTCAGAGGTCCAGCAGGGGTGGACACACCAGCAACTGGACCCCAGCAGATGGAGGATGTGACGGCATCATCGGGTAGGGCACGTGCACGACGGCGTCGGTGGATTCCATCAGCCTGGATGCCGTCATGCTGGCACAGACAGTTGCGTCGGAGGCAGCGGCAGGCTCGACGTGGCAGGCATCATGGCTCGGGGCCATCAACATCAGGGGGGCAGGCATCGGCCAGAGGGCAGGAGAACCCTGGAATGGGAGTGTCTTCCGTGTGGGAGCGCTTGGGCCAGCAGATAGGTGCGGCGCGGCAGCGGGCAGAGGAGGAACGGCTCACAATGGTCAGGGCGGAGAACTCCATGCGAGGGCGCTGAGGCGGGCTGAGTGCCTCGAGGGTATTGGCAGGGAGTTGGAGCTGGACACTGCATTATCCCGGCGAGAACTCAGGGGCAGGGAACATGCCCGCCTCCAAGCCATTGAACAGGAGTTGGATGATGCCCTGACCCATGACAACAACCAGTGAGCCGTCGGACTAGCCCGCTGCCCTTGTAAATAGTTATGTAGTTAGTGTTAGGTTTCCTTTGCTTTTTTATTTTTTTTGGACCTTTTGGACAATGGACCACATTTTTGTATATAGTTTTTTTATTTATTAGGTAGTATTATTAGATAGGTTTCATTTCTTCCGTTGGGATCATGGACCCTGGATTGTTTATTTGTATATAGTTGACTGTTGGATTTACTTTTTTGAACTGTGACTTTGGACACCTTTCCTTTGAATTATGATTTGTGGTTTTACATTATTCTATGGACATGCTGCTTTTGGTTTTTAATTCCCATTGTCGTTTGTTTATTTTTAATTCCATTTATGTTGCTTTTAATACATTTTCTTCATCAACCTTCAATGTGTAGTATCATCTCATTGGTTTCATGCATATCATGATATTGGTTTTGACATTCACTGACACCCATTGTGTGTATGTGAGGGACATGTGTTCATGTACATACTTGCCATTGGGGTTGTATCATGTAATTGGCATTTCTAAGTGGGTGGATGCAATACTTGGGTGGGTGTTTGGCATGTGGAGGCAGCACATAAGGGCCAGGGATCTAGATTGTGATGACGTGTTGGCTGGGGAACATGAGTCGGGGCCTGCTGGCAGGTGCCCTGCAATGCTGGGGGTGGGGGTGCAGGGGGACATGAGTGGGACATGAGTGAGGGCCTGCTGGCAGGTGCCCCGCAATGCTGGGGGGTGGGTGTGCAGGGGGACATGAGTGGGACATGAGTGGGGGCTTGCTGGCAGGTGCCCCGCAATGCTGGGGGGTGGGGGTGCAGGGGGACATGAGTGGGAAATGAGTGGGGACCTGCTGGCAGGTGCCCCACAGTGCTGGGGCGTGGGAGTGCAGGGGGACATGAGTTGGACATGTGTGGGGGCCTGGTGGAGGGTGCCCTGTGCTGCTGGGGGTGGGGGTGCTGGAAGACATGAGTGGGGACCTGGGGGAGGGTTCCCCTGACTGCTGGGTGGTGGGGGTGCTGGGAGACATGTGTGTGGGCCTGGTGGAGGGTGCCCCTGAATGCTGGGGGGTGGGGTGCTGGGAGACATGTGTAGGGGCCTGGTGGAGGGTGCCCTGCACTGCTGGGGGGTGGGGGTGCTGGGAGACGTGTGGGGGCCTGGTGGCGGGTGCCCCTGACTGCTGGGGGGTGGGGGTGCTGGGAGACATGAGTGGGGGCCTGCTGGCAGGTGCCCCTGACTGCTGGGGGGGGTGCAGGGGGACATGAGTTGGACATGAGTGGGGGCCTGGTGGAGGGTGCCCCTGGATGCTGGGGGGTTGGGGTGCTGGGAGACATGAGTGGGGGCCTGGTGGAGGGTGCCCTGCACTGCTGGGGTGGGGGTGCTGGGAGACATGTGTGGGGGCCTGGTGGAGTGTGCCCCTGGATGCTGGGGGTGGGGGTGCTGGGAGACATGTGTGGGGGCATGCTGGAGGGTGCCCTGCACTGCTGGGGGGTGGGGGTGCTGGGAGACATGTGTGGGGTCCTGGTGGAGGGTGCCCTGCACTGCTGGGGGGTGGGGGTGCAGGGGGACATGAGTTGGACATGAGTGGGGGCCTGGTGGAGGGTGCCCCTGGATGCTGGGGGGTGGGGGTGCTGGGAGACATGAGTGGGGGCCTGGTGGAGGGTGCCCTGCACTGCTGGGGGGTGGGGGTGCAGGGAGACATGTGTGGGGGCCTGGTTGAGGGTGCCCCTGAATGCTGAGGGGTGGGGGTGCAGGGGGACATGAGTTGGACATGAGTGGGGGCCTGCTGGCAGGTGCCCCACAGTACTCGGGGGTGGGGGTGCTGGGAGACATGTGTTGGACATGAGTGGGGGCCTGGTGGAGGGTGCCCCTGGATGCTGGGGGGTGGGGGTGCTGGGAGACATGTGTGGGGGCCTGGTGGAGGGTGCCCTGCACTGCTGGAGGGTGGGGGTGCTGGGAGACATGTGTGGGGGCCTGGTGGAGTGTGCCCCTGGATGCTGGGGGGTGGGGGTGCTGGGAGACATATGTGGGGGCATGCTGGAGGGTGCCCTGCACTGCTGGGGGGTGGGGGTGCTGGGATACATGAGTGGGGGGCCTGGTGGAGGGTTCCCTGCACTGCCGGGGGGTCGGGGTTCAGGGGGACATGAGTTGGACATGAGTGGGGGCCTGGTGGAGGGTGCCCTGCACTGCCGGGGGGTGGGGGTGCAGGGAGACATATGTGGGGGCCTGGTTGAGGGTGTCCCTGAATGCTGGGGGGTGGGGGTGCAGGGGGACATGAGTTGGACATTAGTGGGTGCCTGCTGGCAGGTGCCCCACAGTACTGGGGGTGGGGGTGCTGGGAGACATGCGTTGCTGATCAGTAGTGCAAGGTGACATGTGGCTTGGCTGGGGGGCATGCCCATGGTGGATGGGCTGCCTGCTGGACATGAGCAGGGGTGCAGGGTAGTCCCCTGTGGTGTGGGTTGCCTGCAGGGGCCGTGAAGGGTGTAGAGGGAACACCTGGGAGGACCCACACGGCCAATTCACGTGTAGTACTCCCTGCGTACCCCTGAAATACACGTACCCTGCTGAATTTGCGTGTGAGACTTCCCGCACGCCCCTGGAACACACGTACCCAGGACAATCGCGTGTGGAACTTCCCGCGCACCCCTGAAATACACGTACCCTGCTGAATTTGCATGTGAAACTTCCCGCGCACCCCTGAAATACACGTACCCTGCTGAATTTGCGTGTGAAACTTCCCACGCACCCCTGGAACACACGTACCCAGGACAATCGCATGTGAAAGTTCCCGCACACCCCTGGAATACACGTACCCAGGACAATCGCGTGTGGAACTTCCCACGCACCCCTGAAATACATGTACCCTGCTGAATTTGCGTGTGAGACTTCCCGCACGCCCCTGGAACACACGTACCCAGGACAATCGCGTGTGGAACTTCCCGCGCACCCCTGAAATACACGTACCCTGCTGAATTTGCATGTGAAACTTCCCGCGCACCCCTGAAATACACGTGCCCTGATGGAATCGCGTGTGAAGCTTCACGCGCACCCCTGAAATACATGTACCCTGCTGAATTTGCGTGTGAAACTTCCCACGCACCCCTGGAACACACATACCCAGGACAATCGCGTGTGAAAGTTCCCGCACACCCCTGGAATACACGTACCCAGGACAATCGCGTGTGGAACTTCCCGCGCACCCCTGAAATACACGTACCCTGCTGAATTTGCGTGTGAAACTTCCCACACACCCCTGAAATACACGTGCCCTGATGGAATTGCGTGTGAAACTTCATGTGCACCCCTGAAATACATGTACCCTGCTGAATTCACGTGTGAAACTTCACGCGCACCCCTGGAACACACGTACCCAGGACAATCGCGTGTGGAACTTCCCGCGCACCCCTGAAATACATGTACCCAGCTGAATTCGCGTGTGAAACTTCGCGCGCACCCCTGGAATACACGTACCCAGGACAATCGCGTGTGGAACTTCCCACGCACCCCTGAAATACACGTACCCTGCTGAATTTGCGTGTGAAACTTCCCGTGCACCCTGAAATACATGTGCCCTGATGGAATCACCTGTAAAACTTCACGCGCACCCCTGAAATACACGTTCCCCGCTTGGCATTTGCTGTTTGGGAGCCCTGTGAACTTGTCCAGGGTTAGCGCAGACATTTGTGATGAATTGGGGATTTTGATGGCTTTTCCTTGCGCGAGGGCGTTCTTGGGGGCGTAACATTCGCTGCTGCAGGGTCGTTGCGCCTCTCTGCACCACGGCTGATTTTGGAGGCTAAAATCCATGAATACGCTGTGCGATTAAATGGATTTTATCGCACGCGGCTGGCACAGTGTATCGCACGGGGACACTGTGCGCCAGCCCCGTGTGCCACTTTTGTGTGAAATTCTATGAATTACCCTGTTATTGTCTCCTCGCGACACATACGGCGCTGCGCTCTGTAAGAAAACTTCAGCAGTTAAAGTACATAATGGCTGAGCATGTAGCTTCATAAAAATACGGGTTTCTTAATGTCATCACGAATGCTCATTAATCCACAGTACAGTACCTTTTCAAAGGATGTCCACATAACATCCACTTTACACCTTAGCCGGGGAAACTTCAAACATGAATTCTTCCCACTCGTCAAACAAAATAAACAAACGCCCATGTCCGTAGCTGCGGATCTCGTCTCCTTGACGTTCCTTCTTTGATTCTACATGTCATGACGTTTCTGATGTTGCTGGTTATTTTCCTCAGATCACTCCAACACCAACGCAGCTCTGGGGCTCCGAAAACAACAGAGAAGCAAAAGGGCATTTTTTATGCATTCCAGCCAACGGCACGGCTGGAACGCAGGGAGCACAATGGGCGCGCGCCAACCACGGCCCTCAGGGACCCTCCAATTTGCCCCAATTAGGTTTTCCTTATTTCTTTTATTTCTTTTCTCATGCCCCAGAGTACCTCGGTCTGCAGAAACTTTCTCCATACTGCGCTGCAGATCTCCTTCTTCCACGTGAGCGCAACGGCGCTCGGATCTCCAGTAACAAACCAGAATGCTTAGCAGTGACAACTTCACTCTGCCACACGGCCCCCGACCTTATACTAGGGCCCGAGTCTCCTTCAGTCCCATGGATGGGCTACAGACCTCTCCTGCAGCCTGTCATATGCCATGGCTTCTTGTTAAGCACAACAGGTGCCACGGCCATAAGTCCTGATGGGAGCAAACTCCAAATTTCTCCAGTTCACCAACACAACTCTGCTTGATGTTGGTAGTGGGCATCTCTCCTCCAAGCCTTCACTCTCCTAGCTTTCTCCAAGGTTCAGTTCGCTAACATTCTTGTCTCCAAATTATGTATCCTGCCTCCTGTAGGATCCACCCTGGGCCAGTAACACACAAGGAGCAGGAACCAGGCTGACCCAGGTAGGTGAGAAAGGAAACATGCTTTATTTACTTCTTAAGGTTCCATAGTATAGGTGGTAAGTAGGAGAGATAGTCATAGGCCACCTCCCGGGTTCCCTGCCTAGCTCCAAGTCCCCAACCGTCAGTTGTGGAATCCCCAGGTGCCCCAACACTCTAAGCTCCACTAGCATTCCAACAAAGCCCTTGCACTCACACAGACATCACTCATAACATATAGGATACCACACTTTACACATGTACACCAACAGGGTTACCAGCTCCATCGTAGCTGCCACTCTATCACCGGTATATGATACTTCAGTTGGCCACAACCCAAATCTGCGGGGCTGTTTTCACCCATTGCCTCGTCCCCTTCTTACAATTCCCTGCTACCAATACCCACCCTTCCCCACACTTGCCCCCTTTTGCACTACTCTTACACATGTCCCCACACCACGCACACATGTTCTCTCATACACCCAAACAAGGCCCTTCCTTGGCCTCACCTTGTCACAATAAAACTGACAACAATAAACCCACAACAATAACAATAAAAACTACTTTTCCGCTCCAAAATCCCCCATACATCGGGTGAGGAGATCCCAGGCCTGCAAAGGCGTTTACCACAACTACTTTTCATCCTCACCCCCCCTTACATTGCGCAGAGGGATCCCAGGTACACTAATTATACAGGGCCTCTATCCGTGTCCCTTTTCCTCATTATACAGCACTGTCGTCTTCCCTAGTGAACTTAGAAAGGGTCTCGTTACACCACAATCTTCCATATTATAATCAAACCAACCTGTATACCATGTGGTCTTCCACACCTTCCACTCACTCCCAACTCACAATACCTACACCATTCTTCACGCCCTAAAACACTCACACTCCTCTTCCTTAATCCACTTGTTTTTCTGAACAAAAGGTGCACTTACATCCATGTGCTCTCCGAAGCCCTCCATCATGGGGTCCCATCAACAGCCGGCACAATTCGGGGACAGCATCTCGCTCCAAAGAACATACAGGAATTCTGATAACACAGCTCCTGTAAACCTCTCCAAGGTGTGCGCAAAGGACTGGTCTCTGCAGGAGGGTGTGGCCCCTCCAGGTGTGCAGCCAGGAATCCTCTGACCTTGCAGCGGAGTCTGGGATCATGTCAGGATCACCAAAATGAAAGAATACAATCATCTAGGGAAAAAGGCTTGGTGCACCCGTTTGTGAGAAGAACAAGAGCTTTATTTTGTATACAAAAAGGAATAGGACCAAAAGGGTATTACAAGTCTACTGCTATACTGCGAATAGCTCATTATAATGGTAAAAAGTGTCATTCATGACATGTACAATATACAGCATTTATCCCCCACCAACATTGTCTACCGCCTATTTACATGCTAATATTCATGTATAGTCCCCTGATCTAGTGGTCACATCTTGTCTGACTCAAACGTCTTCACACGTGGGTAATGATCACTTCACCTTGGGTCAGGGTAAGATGATTGATTACGTTTCTGAATACACTGACCTGACCTGTAATCTAATCACGTGATATGCACCTGGCCTGCAACTTGAACTCGCAGGCGCCCCCATCAAGCCTCCCCGCCGTAGTCTTCCGAACATTGGCATCATCCTTTGCTCTACCCTGTACAAATCACAGACTTAGTTGTCTTTTGCTTCCCCGTTATCAGCTACCTCTCCCGATGGGCAGGCCTGGGTTTTCCACAGGTCCAAATAATGTATCGAAACAGTGAAGGCTTTAGGAGTTTTGCTCAGGGACAGATGGTAGTACAAATGGGATGGCCATTTCCTTGGGGGCAGGGGTGCTAGTGTCCTAAATGTCTACTGGTGTTTTGGCAGCTCAAGACCTCTACCGTCACTCCCATGGATTTGTCCTTCACAATCAGCCGCAGCCCTTACTTGTGGTGGGCCGCTCACATTCCTGTCTAATTTTGCAAGGATCTCACAAAATGTATCTGTATGTGTGTTTTTGTTTTCCCTTCCTCACATGGGATGGGGATAAATATTCAGCCCTACCTCTGAATATAATGTCCAATGTTTCGACCTAACATTTTAAGAAACATATTAGTAATAGTTCATATTTTGTCCTATAATATACATGTCCTGGGACATTCACCTATATCCACAAATCTTCCCCCTGCGCCCGCTTGTGTGTATTTCCCACATATAAGTACACTTTTTGCAATCAAAATCCTTTGAGAGGGGCTGTGATCTGAATGTGCATCCTAACATTACCCTGCAGTCGCTTAAAGCTATCCGAGACATCTCGGTCAGTGCTTCAGAACCGCCAACTTGCACTGAGACAAGTATTCCTGAACCTGAGCCGCCGTGTAGGCCAGCCTGTAGCCATCCAACCAGCCTCGCTCAAAGAACTGGCTGCCTGATACCCACAGCTGCCTCCCCTCTTGAACTCTGTTGCAGAATCTGCAAAGCACCCTGAAACCGACTCCACCATGTCGAGCACCAAGAACACCTACAAGCACAAGGTATATTGTGGTTCTGTCCCCCTGGTCCTTCTCCAAAGGACCCTTGAGACATTTTACCACCGATTTCTCTCTTTGTGCTAAAACCAAGTATCCTTGAACTGTTGCTATTATTTACCATACCGACTACCCTCCTGTCAGTATTCAGACTGCATCTCCTTTCCTTCTTTGAAAGTGTCTGTCCTCGGTATTCCTTTATAGGGTGGGTTGTGATTCGTAGTGTTGTTAGAACTGTCTATTGTAATAATAATAAAGTAGATATTTGTATACAACCTTGACTGGACAGTACCTTTTATCATTGGGTAATAATTGTATTTTCCCTGTGTTACAACTAACCAACAATACACAACCTTTCGGAGATATGCCTGCTGTTCCATCCACGTTACCAAAATAGGACAAGGAGGTTTATAATTTGGTTATGTTTCCAATTTGTTCGGATCCCTTCTGGTGTACTAGAGGTGTGAGGCTGATTGATGGTTTAGAAGTCGATGTTCATCCTTGGACCACTTGTGCCCCGGAAGTTAATTAGTCACAAATGCCTTTCATTCTTTTCATTTCCTCCATGCCTTCTAGACTTCACCAGCTCCTCTGTGCCTCTTTTATTTTTCATGCCTATTGTGCTTATTTTTAACATTTCTATTTTTTTTAATTGTGTCATTGCTTTCAAACAAACCATACACATTCATCATTTAAACACAATGTTTAAAATACTATATTTTAAAATACAATATCAAAACATTGATTTCATAGTTTAAATAGATAATTACAATAACACAACAATATTGGGAGGATAGCTCAGGGGCATCACATTTGTCTCGTGAGCAGCACAACGCAGTGCAACACAGTTTTGAATCCCAGTCCTCGCTTAGCGAATGGTTTCCAGTAATTAGCGCATTACAGAAAATTAATGATTAAATTAATGCCAAAATACAACAATATATTTTGACTGAGTATCCTAAATGGCCAAAAGGCTTTTGAATGGACACA
This sequence comes from Ambystoma mexicanum, assembly GCF_040938575.1. Classification (NCBI taxonomy): domain Eukaryota; kingdom Metazoa; phylum Chordata; class Amphibia; order Caudata; family Ambystomatidae; genus Ambystoma; species Ambystoma mexicanum. The sequence continues at coordinate 340,634,051 of NC_090927.1, forward strand.
ATCCAAATTATTAACAACCTCAAATAATGCAGCCTTGCAGGGCCCAAAACACTACACTCATCGCATAAAGAAATAAGAGTTTATACGTATGAAGTATCATGACAAAACCGACAGATTACATTTGCTATTTGATAAAAGCTTAAGGGCCCGGTTCATTGAAAAGAATGCATTAATCCTGCAGGGACAGCGCGCTGATAACGACACTACTCAAGCCTGCACGAATAGGTAAATCTGCATGCTCTACGTATTCATGGATCCAAAGGCGCATTTTTAGCCGACACACAAAGGGAATACATCTGTGTATTGGGGAACACACCCCAATGCACACTAAAACCCAAGCCATAGCCCAAAATAAGCTAAAACCTCTGCGTCCACCCCTGACCTACCAACCAGCACCACAGTACGGGCCCCTCATAAGCAGACGGCACGTATGCGAAAATGCAAGGACTGCTTCGTAAGCTAAGGCGGCAACCCAGCAAAAACGCAAGAGCTTCCTCATAAATCGAGGCTGTACCCCCAAAGAAAAAGCGTGGGCTCCCTCATAAGGTAAGGCGGCACCCCTGTGAAAACACAAGAGCTTCCTCGCAAGTCGAAGCTGCACCCCCAAAAAAAACACTCGGACTCCCTTGTAAGCTAAGTCTGCACCCCTGCAGAAACGCGAGAGCTTCCTCGTAAGTCGAGGCTGCACCCGCAACGAAAACGCGTGGGCTCCCTCACATGTTAAGGCTCCCCTGTGAAACTGCAAGTCTATCCCCCTACACCCTAGGCACCCAATCTGCTGGCATATACACCTACTGCACATCAGCCAGACCGGACACCACCCACCAGCCCTCCTCACCCCCAACACTACCCTAGGCAGCCCCCTCAAATCCAGACACCATCCACCATCCCCCATCACCTCCAACACTACCCAGGCAGCCTCCTGAAGTCCAGACACCACCCGCCAGCCCTCCCCACCTCCAACACTACCCCAGGCATCCCCCTGACAGTACACTCCCTTTCCCACACCACCCTTAGCTTCGACACTACTCCAGGCAGCTCCCTCAAGTACAGACACCATCCACCAGCCCCCCTCACCTCCAACACTCCCCTGGGCAGCCCCTTAAGTCTAGACACCACCCACCATTCCCCCTCAGCTCCGACACAACCCCAGGCAGCACTCAATTCCAGACACCACCCACCAGCCCCCTCACCTCCAGCACTACCCCAGACAGGCCCCTGACAGTACGCTCCCCTCCACACTGTGCTCAGCTCAGACACCACCTCAGGCAGCCCCCTAAAGTCTAGATACCACCCACCAGTCCCCCTCACCTCCAGCACTACCCCAGACAGCCCCCTGACAGTACACTCCCTTCACAACACTGTCCTCAGGAAGCCCCCTATAGTCCAGACACCACCCACCAGCTCCCCTCACCTCTGAAACTACACCAGGCAGCCCCCTGACAGTACACTCCCCTCCTCACAGTACCCTCAGATCAGAAACTACCCCAGGCAGCCCCCTCAAGTCCAGGCACTACCCACCAGCTCTCCTCACCTCCGACACTAACCTAGGCAGACCCTCAAGTCCAGACACCACCCACCAGCCCCCATCATCTCTGGCACTACCCCAGTCAGCCCCCTGACAGTACAGTCCCCTCCCCACACCACCCTCAGCTCCAACACTACCCCAGGCAGCCCCCTCAAGTCCAGACACCATGTACCAGCCCCTCCTCATCTCCGACACTGCCCCATGCAGCCCCCTGTCAGTAGATTCCTCTGTGGTCTACCTCCATCATGAAGCACACTCCTGACATGTCCACCGCCAAAACGATCAACAGGAAGCACTGAAGACCAATCCTGGACCGGAGCATCCGCTGTCACTCCCTGGCAGACAGGAATCTGCAGCACCCCAGCCAGCCAGCACTACATTGTACCAACAACACCGTGGCCACCCCATCAACATGTGACAAGTGAATGCAATGCAAAGTGGCATGTGCATGTTGGCCATGGGTGCAAAGGCATCAAAGTACACCAATTGAATGTGTGCCGAGGACAGATGTAAACCTATTCATACATCAGCCAGACCGATAAATATTGACCATACGCACCACAGCCTGAGTGCAAATGACCTGGGTCGTAGTGGTGGCAAAGGTCCTGTCAAGGACCACAACATGACAGGCCCATGCATGGGTGATGGGAGGGCAGTCAGAGAGTGCATAACTCCATGAGACAGGAAATGCGGGCTGCCACACAGGAAGAACAAACATGGGTCACACATGCATTCCAGTTGCAGAGGTTGAGCATGACATGAGAGCAGGCACTGTGTGAATGCACATGCTGGTGGGCATGTGCGCATGACATGGGTTTGACACAGCAATGACAAACAAATATGCATGTAACGTGACCAGGATACCCCTCCACAGTGAGCCCAACTCCTACCGGAGCAACCACAATGCCAAATACACAATACAGTGAATACAGTGTGGGCAAATGCACAATCCCAAACATGTGCAAAGGGGACACGTGAACAACAGTGGACATGAAATGTAAACAATGTCAAACTGTGTAAACACACAGGAACAGGTGGCATCACAACCATAATCTGAGTAAAATAATTAAAGTGAAACACATCCGCATATTGCTTCAACCATACATGGATGTATGTAATTTCACACACACTACCACCCTCCACCCCAACCACACCGATGCCAAACACACAGTGATGCTGCACATGTAAATGCAAATGAAAACATACAGTGCAGTCCTAGTTATCTGATGGACCCACCTCCAAATGTCAGGCACAGGTGCATCCCTCCACCTCCAACACACACACACACATGAACTGCATGAAGGGTGGAATGGAACCAAATGAAAGATATATTAAACAAAACTATGTACACCAAAAGCTGAGAAAGAAGGTCCAAGAAGTCCAGGGTAAAAGATGACATTTTAAAACAACTCTATGCCTAAATAACTATATACAGTAAAAACAGGGAAGACAAGTCTTCAAAGTCCGGGGAAACAAATAAATCAATAAATGGAACCTACACCTAAATATATATATGCAAAGGCAGCGGTCTAGTCCTCATGGCAAATCTCACCACAGCTGTCTGCAAGGGCTGAGTCACACGCCATGTCCTCCTTCATCTGGTGGTACTCCGTTTATTTCCTGGAGGGCTTGCAGGGTGGGCAGCATCTGTACTTCGGCGTCCCATGCCGTCCTTCAGGAGGCCTCCAGGATGGCAGCCTGCCTCCTTGCCTGACTCAGCGCAACCTCAGTCCTGGCTGCCATCACCCTTGCTTCCCGTGCCCGCTGCCACATTCTGTATAGGCGCTATATAAATAAACTATCATATGATATATCATATCTGTGCCACCAGCTGCCTTTCAAAGTTCCTGAACATGGAAGACATTGGGGGTCATTACGAGTTTGGAGGAACCATGGCTGACTCCAAAGTCGGGTCCGGGTCTGGCTTCTTTGAATGGGGACTTACCTGGTCATTCTAACCTTGGAGGTCCCGGTAAGTCCCCATTCAAAATACCCTTCCCCATTCCCATTCGAGCCCCCCTAGGGCTCCATGGCAATGGGGAGGGAGCTAATAACGGGCCTTTAAATAACGGGCGGTTATTAGCTCCCTGGTCCCTTAGCGGCTCCCGCTAAGGACGGCTGGTTTTACCAGCCGGCCTTAGCGGGACCCGCTAAGGGACCTCCGAATGCGGTGGTAATGGGTTAACGGCACTGGCATCCTTCCCGACGCCGTTAACCCCTTACCGCCGCCCTCATAATGAGGCTCATTGTGTGTAGCACTACCACATGATTGTCCTGCCTCAAACATTCCACCTGCCTCTTTGGTGTGGTCTGCCCTGCAACATTTGCCTCCTCCTAGTTGCCACCTGCTGCAGCTGAGCCCAGTGCACGCTCCCTTGGTACGCCCTCCGACCTCCGCAGTGCCTACTGTCCCTCCATTGTCTGTTCCCCTGTCGGCGCCTGGGTAGGCACTGTGACCACCTCAGCTGCTGTACCTGTGACTTCCACCTCGGGCAGGGATGTAAGCTCCACCAGATGGGGCAATGGGGGTGGAACCAGTGCACAGTGGCCCTGCTGGTATGTTGGCCAGAAGGACACCACGGAAGATGACTGGTGCACAGAGGAGGAAGCCAAAGAGGTGCTCGTCACTGTGAACAGCCCACGGAGTCCACCAGGGAAAAAGCCTGCTGCCAGCAAAGCCACAACACGGTACAGCTCATTGTGATGATGGGTAAGCAGACTATGAGTAGCATGCCCATCATCATGAATGATTGTAGTCTGCTTCATAAGGCCGGCTAGCAGGGGCAGCACCTGATCCCAGATGGACACATCAGCCGCCAACGGGATGCTGGCCTGGGTGGAGGCATCCTGGCATCCGATGGCCCAGACACCTCCATGCTGGCCTGCACAGCCGCATGATCCTGGGACATGATTGCAACATGCACTCCCACCTCGACACCCCCACCTGACCCCATGGGCTGGGCTGCAATGGCCACTTCCTCTGCCTCCTCCACCATCAACCTGGAAGGCTCCAGGGTGTCTTCTGCCATGGATGACCCCTGTAAGGCATCACCCGGTCCCATCACTGCTGAGGAATCACCTGCCACTTCCACCTCATCGGACCTACCCCTAGCAGCATCACCCGATGGTACAGGTGCTACCTCAGCCACATTTCTCCCCGAAGATGAGCTGGCACAGGGGAGTGGCTGGGGCTTGTGCCTATGTCTGGTGGATTGATCCCTGCATCCATGCTCCACAGCACTGCTTCCGCCCTCTTCATCAGCTGCAGCAACTTTGGTAAAGGAGACACAGAACAGCAACATCAGCGTGCTACAACTAAGCTGGTGTGGCATCACCAACATTTAAAGGAACATGACATATCCATGGAACAATCAGCAACATCCACACCCACACATATGGACATGCAATCCACATACAAACAGACACACCAACCCAGGCACAATGTGAAGCACATTCAGGACACATCCACATGTAAACGCAGCACAATGTGGCCAGTGCACAGACACATACCAAGATGAATCACATGACCCTAGGGGAGGGTCAACGTGACCCAATTGCAACCTGATGCAAATCCATGGGAGACATGCAACATGGGCACAGGGGTGGGCATGGAGCAAACTGGTATGACGTACACACACGTAAAGCATGTGAACACAGGTGGTGTGGCCCAACGTCGTGGACACATTGTGGGCAAGACACACAGTGGAATCATGGCCACCAGTGACCAACCATACTTGCACCACTCAGCATGGCCATTTTAACACCTGCCTGGGAATCTCTCCACACTATTTCATCAAACAACATGCCTCTGCCACAACCCATCCTGTGCCCATGAAACACATACATGCATCAATTGCACAGGCACACCTGACATGCCATAGCCCCAAGCACATTCACATGGCATGGACACACCTCACTCCGAGTGCACAAGCAGTGCCATGACCGATCACATCACAGTCCTGGAAACTGCAGTGCCCAAACATGACTATGCCAAACATCCAAATGCACATGTGACCGGCAGACGTGAGTGATGCATAGTCACACATTGCTATTGTCACCACAACCACATGAGCAGCATGCATGCACATGACATGGTCAACACTCCCTCAATTGTCACACTTGCCATCCAGGCACGTCTCAGACACAAGACACATTGCATGTGCACAGTTTTCAAAGATTTACTAAAAAACACAATGCAAATTGAAGTGCATTTCCAATCCGCACATGTCGGCTTTCCCACATGGAGAGAATTGTCTGGGGCCTGCATACAGATGTTGGTTGCTGAAACATAGAAGCCCATGCACAACACACATGCACCGTAGAGCAATACAACACATGCCTACTCACAAGCCGACTCCAGACATTGTTGCAAATCACAGACCTGGGCATGCAGCTCTGGGTAGATCCTTGCCAGGACCCACATGTTGTTGGTGGACAACTTGCACCTGTGCGCATGGTGCACCTCCGTGGTTGCTCCGGCCATCAGGAAGCGCCGGGTCTTGACATGGGTCCTGGATTTTAGGTCCTCCCAGCGCTTATGGATGGTCTTGTAGCAGCTAACTGCCCCCCGTCCGTGCTGATGGCAGCCGGTATGTCCGCCCAGATCTGGAGATATCCTTCCTTTCCAGGTTACATCGCTGGGTCGAAGAGGGCATCATGATTCTCGAGGACCTCATCCACCAGGATGTTAAATTCTTTTGCACTGAAGTTGACAGCCCTCTGCTTCGCTGCCATGGGGTTGCCACTCTGGTTCGAGAAAGATGGTGCAGACATGGCAACACAGAGGCAGGTGTGGGTGGGTATGCTGGTCCTGGAGATGGACTATAGAGCAGTGGTGGTGGTATGTCAAGGTGGGAGTCCAACACAGCAGCTGAGGTGGTCACAGGGCCGGAGACAGGAGCATAGGCAATGGCTGGAAAGCAGGCACCCCCAACACAGTGCATGTGGGCAGCAGGCACGCACACTGGACATGCAGCAGCAGATGTCAACGTGGGAGGCAGCCCAGAGCAGGAGGAGGGTCTTCCATGTTTCACTACGAAGGCAGCCGAGAACAGAGTAAAGGCCCTCAGCGCATACGTTTCATGACATGTGCTGCACGCAGTGTGTCTATGTGGCTCACAACAATTGACAGGGATAGATAAGGATGAGTAAACACATCACTGGCTGTGCACAGTGTCACGCTTACCGGGAGACCGGGGTTCTTTGCACGCGCTTTCCCTTCCTGGCGCCTCTATTCGCGCTTCCGCGCTTGGAGAGGCGCCGGAGGGAGAGCTTCGGGGACCCAAGCTGCAGCTCTTCGGCGCATGCGCGGGAGACCACGATCACGGTTCCGCGCATGCGCCGTGGATTGGGCACCCGTGATTGGAGGGGCTTGCTTCCCAAGCCTCGCTCTGGGTCCGCCGGCGCCCGGCGACGATCAGCTTGCGTTCCAGGCCTCGCGGGTGCCGGCGGCCCATAAAGGGAGAGTGAGGATCGGGAGCAGATCGCGTCTCAACGCGTTCTGTTCCTGATCGTGTTCACTCGCTCACCCTTTTGTTCCAGCGCCTGTTTTCCTCAGTTCAGCCTGACCTGGGGTTCTCCTCTCCTGTTTTTCCTTGGTCCTCATTTTGCCAGCTCACTGTCTTGCCCCGGGTCCCTCTGGATTCTCCCTTTTGTTCCCTTTTGGGTTGCAGGGGTTCTCTGCCTTCCTGGACTCCTCTCCTTGCCTGGTCCACGTCAGTTTTCCCTCCTTCCTGGGTTTCCCCTCCTTCTGCCTGGCTAGGCAGCCCTGCCTTGATTTTCCCTTTTTCTCCCGCTCCTCGCCAGCCTGTGCTCTGTGGTCTTCCTTCCAGTGTCTTCTCCTGGAGTACGCCTCAGCCATTCATGGACCCTTGAGCGCCACAGTATTCAGTGTCTTCTCCTGGTGTACGCCTTTGCCATCCTTGGACTCTTGAGCACCACAGCATCCAGTGTCTTCTCCTGGTGTACGCCTTTGCCATCCTTGGACTCTTGAGCACCACAGCATCCAGTGCCTGCTCCTGGTGTTCGTCTCAGCCATCCTTGGACTCTTGAGCTCCTCTGCGTCCAGCACCTTCCCTGGTGTACGCCCGGCCATTTCTTGGACTCTTGAGGACCACCACACGTCTCGGTCCTCCCTGGACCTTGGAGCTCCATCGTCACAAGAACTTGTTCCTTCAGCCTCTCCTGCCTGTGTCTGCACAGTCCTGACGTCACGGTATCAGGAGAGAGCAGCTTGTGACGTTGGGAATCGGTCCATCTTTTACCCAGTACCCATTCTGGGTGGAGGAGAGGCTGGTTCCTCGTGTCACCAATCCTTCTTGTCAGTCTGGCTGCCCCGTCGAGATCAACCAAACATACAGGTGCGCAACATTCTCGTGACTCACACCTTAACACACATGAAGGAAAGCGGACGTAGTATTTTCATTTCCATGTATTTTGGTGGGGCCACACAATCCGTTCCCTTTAGGAACCATACAGTTTATTTTTTTGGGGTGGTTGTGCCTCTGCGCATACGCACATTTTTTCTATCCCCATTTTGAGGCAACGCGGTCTGTCGCGTACGCACTTTTTCTGTTTGTGGTTGCCACTGTGTATCATGTAGCTCTTTTTTCAATTTGGGGAACTTTCTGGGTGTAGCGTATGTAGCACTTTTTCGTGTTATTGGGTGCCAAGGTGTATCATTTGGGGTACATTTCAGCCTTGCTGGACTACATATCTACGTCGTACATCACATAAACTGTTCCCTGACATACATTGCCTAGGACAATAGCTTGGCGTGCCTTCCATTCATCGCTTACAACTGTGACATGAGTGGAAAGGCCCCAAAAGGGAAAGGGGGCAGACAGGGTCGAGGTGGGGGTGATGTTGTTGAAACACCTTGCCTAGGTGGTTGGGAAAGTGTTGGTGAAACACCTGCCTCAGCCCCAGGTGGTCGGGAAGTGGTGGTGAAACACCTGCCTCAACCCCAGGTGGCCCGGCATCTGAATGCCAACGTGGTTCCAGCCAGACAGGTGTAGCTCCAACCCCCTACCACTCATAGCAGGAAGGGACGCCCAGCACAGCAGGTAGAGGCTGAACCCCAAGATATGGCACAGGACACTGTTCCACATAGGAAGTTGAACTTCTCTGATGAGCAGCTCCAGATCCTCATTGACTATGTGACCGATCACAATAGTGACATGTGCCTGTATGCAGCAAGCACATGTATAGTTGCACAATGTATGGTGAATTGGCAGTGTGTCACAGAACAGATAAATGCTTAAGGGGTGGAGTTGTGCACTGCTGAACAGGTGGTGTAGCGCTGGAACAATCTCACCCATCACACCAAGCACAAGCTGAGTGTCAACCTGACCTCTGCACTTGCAACTGGAGAGGGGCCACCAGAGGAGGAAAACAAGCCAATTCATCCTCATTGAGCAGATGCAATGAGTGGGAGGCCTGTAGAATTATGAGGACACATCAGGTGAGTGTCCGTCATTGCACCTCCTGTATTTTGCCAGTCATGCATCACCTACATCAATTGTGTATAGGCACATCTGGCTGCATTTGTATGACAATCCTGAGTAAAGCATGTCCTGTGACATACAGACTCATGTCAATTGGCCATCATACTGGGCATAGCCCATGTGGCAGCCATTTGTGGCACATTTCTGCGTGACAGGACACATCCCTCACAGGGTACTTCCCCAGCACTTGTGAAACATGTGACACCTACAAATAGTGTTCATTGCTACATTCTTGTTGCGTTTGACTCTGCACTGCTAGACCGGTGCATGCACACAATGTATCACTTACATGCCATGTCATGCAGAGTTGCATGTTCAATTTGTCACCTGCTCCTATGGGTTTCTTTGTCAAGATGCATATCTGAGCTGTCTGTCAACGCACATTATTATGTTCCCAGTGTGCAGTTGCATGAGTGTCCTCAGATCACATACACACTGGGCCTCATTACACGGAATGCGGTAACCATGGCGCTATTAGCGCCATAGTTGCCGCCGGTATTTTACCGTGTCTGCCTTGGTGGATGGTGGAATTACCACCCTACACCAAGGTGAGCGGGGGCGATAATTCCCCATTTATCAAGGCACTTCCCCATACCCATTTTTGCCCCCATAGGGCTCAATGGGAATGGGGAAGGAGCTAATTACGGTACCACAAATTGTGGTACCGTAATTGGCACCAAGGTCCCTTTGCGGGCCCGATCCTTAACGGCTGGTAAAACCAGCCGTTGAGGTCGGGTCCCGCAAAGGGACCTCGTAGTAAGGCGGTAAGGGTTTACCGGTACCGGTGCCCTTACCGGTACCGGTAAACCCTTACCACATTCCGTGTAATGAGGCCCATTGACTCAATTCCAGTGCCACGAGAGCCTACTCATTGTGCCAAATGCTCCCTCTTACCATCCCACGGTCTGTGCCTACTCCGTATGGCCACTGCCCTCACCCTCTTGTGGATTGGTGGACCTTGTTCACATCACCCAATCCACTCTCCATCTCACTGCACTTCAGGGACCTTGACCAGAAGTCACACTTTTGAGTGTACCTACTCATGGGCTTCTTCCCTTTCCACGCCTTCCTGCAGGTCCTCGTTGTCTCTTGTTCCCTGTCCGAGATCTAATTAGTGTGTCATGTGTTAACAGTGGTGTTGTCTGTAGCTATGGATGCCTGGCTATTCCCATGTGATGTCATTGTACATGAAAATGTGACATGTGCATCACTTTTCCCATCATATGTGTGGCGACTTTACAGTTGAATGTCCCCTCATTGTGCATTTACAACACTGTTGAATGTCAATGTGCCTAGTGCTATGCATCAGTTGCTTATTGGGCCAAATGTGTGAATGCGCAATGTCTGATGGGTGCATGCCATGCTATTTCTTGTCAGAGTACTCCTTGGAGTATATGTACATTGTTGTCTCTTTTGACATGTTTCATAATTTATATATTTATTCATTTGGAATATTTGTATAGCGCCTTATGCCCACAGGCCTCAAAGCACTTCCAAAAAACATAACACACAAACAATACATAAATGAGGGACACAAAAAAGCAGAACATTAAGAGAACATATAACGAAAATTCAGGAAAGGTACAGAAGAGATGAACTCTCAAGTTACTGGTAGAGGAGAAAAGCAGGTCAGACTATGAGACCAAGATTTGTGGAGCCCATGGGCAGATATTTATTTACACAATCTCAGGTAGGTAGGCAGGGAGCAAGCTCCACACCCCACCAAAATGCAATCTCTGTTCCCTAGGGCACACCAGTTAGCCAAATCAATCCTGCACACAAGTTTCAGGTCGGAGGAATGCACTACCCTGGGCCCCGTTCTTACACGATGCCAAGAGAGTATTTTATTGCAGAGTGTGTCTCGCGGTTCACTATTCAACAGTTTTGGAACGTTCGTGATGATGACGTTTCATTTGTCCATGACCAGGGCTTTAATGTCTTTATCCTCAGGAATTCACATGTTGGATATCCTTAGCGCATGGACCTTAAGTCCGCCATTCTCGAATTTATGGACTCATGCCAACCAGCCAACTGACCCTTCGCAGGATCGATGACGGGCTCCGTTAGTGCAGTGCTGTGATTTCGTAACAGATTGTTAGCTGAAGAGGGGGAAGAAAGAGAAACTTCTTTCTGAGGGAGCCGCAACTCAGGACTCAATTGAATGTACCTGATTTTCAACTTCCTTTAAAGGCAGGCCTGTCTGTGAAGAGCGGTTCTCTTTGCTGATTGTGGGCATACTCACAGATGGAATGTTAGCTGCTTGCGCACTATTTTCAAAGAAGAAAGCATGATATTTCTCTGCAGAAATGTCAAGGGACACTAACCAAGCGTCAAAGTACTCGGAGGGTTTTTTCATTTTCTTTTTCATAGTCACTTTTTTCATTTTATTTCAAGAGCCCTGGCCCAGATGTTGAATTGTGTTTTTGTTCATCCCTTTCCAAGGTGAAATCTTTTTCGATTTTCTTTTTGATTTTTACCATTTCCCTTGAGTTGTGCAGTTGCCCTCTCAAGGCCATGACATTTGCTGTGGTGGACATGCAGCCATGCAACGTGACGTCAACTGTCGTGATTTCATTGTGGTGGATGGGATGGCATGTGCAGGAAAAATTGGGTTGAGTGAATATTAACACATGTGTGCTGCGTGTATGGTACTGTACTATGGCTGTTATAATGCCTTGTCCCATGTTGCTACAGTGCTCCAGAATGAGGCAGTGACTGCACTCCCGGGGGGTGGGGGGGACACTCTGCACCCTTTAATGTCCCAACTACCCATGTCATCTGGCAGGCACTGGACCTCCAGTCACGCACTTGGAGGCACAGTTCCCTGTGGAGGTGATGCAGGAATCACATCATGCTGGCTCAGTCAGCAGGTAAACATGTGCACTGTCTTGGACTTTCTACCTGTGTAATTGTTCTCCATGATTTCTGCATGCAGTATACATTTTGTGCAGCTGGTGGTGTCACCTTGCGTCATGGTGAATGTCTGTGCTGATGTGTGTCTGTACACATGTATGAGTGTGTGTATGTGCATTTGCACTTCTTTGCCAGTGCATTGTTTCTGTGGATGCACTCATGCTGTTGACAGCTGTTAGGCAGAATCACCTGCAGTACCCTTTGGGGACACTACAGGCAATTAGGACTACAAGTGTAAGCACAATTTCACCTTTGATACAAGCCTGTACTACACAGTAAAGTGGTAGCGATGGCTGAGCAGCCAGACTTATCTCAAGAGTTTAAGTGAGCAATAGAACAAGTTACACAAAGGACCAACAAATACAGTGATTCAAGTAAATACTTACTCAAGGTTTCTTGGTAAAAGAATATACATTTATTTACTCAGTCAGCTAGAAAACATTACTCTAGCATAAGCAGTTCAGTATCACACACTAATACATCACAAAAATCCACCCGGTAAGTAAATGAACAAGTTTAGCTCTAAAATGAAGTGGGGGCAAAATGGCACTTCAGATACTTAATAAAGGAGGGAAAATACAAGGTTATAAGAATAGACAGTCCAAATACATTCATAGGCAGGGCAGAGGGTTTCAGTTAAATACAACCAGCAATTCTTCTCAATAGGCCTGGGCCAATGTCAATGGTTCAGAGTCTTTTGTTAGAATAGCACAGTTCTGGTATATAACGGTTAAGTCTTTGCCACAGATTTTTAAAAGATTTGGCTAGGTGAAAAGTTTGACGAATGTTAAGGGAAGGACAATCCTTCGTAGTTGAGGTAAGTTTCACGCACTTTCTCGATGGCCAAAAAATTTCTGTAGCGCGTTTGCCCAGTACCTTGCCAATGAAGAAAGCTGTAGCTGAGGAATTTGTTCCTGGCAGTTCGATCTAATCTCGCTGTTCCTGAGCTTCAGTCATGGGGACAGGAAGGAGGACGTCGGGAGGTGCCTGCACTGCCAAGGGAAGAGGCCAAAAGCTGTGGCAAGACATCCGTTTAAGGTGTGAGTGCCTTAAAGTCCACGCGCTGGTTTTCCTTCAACAGCACTCTGATGAAATTTCAACCAGAATAGGACGGTGTCCAGGTGGGTTGCGAGTTGGTTGTTGCCACCAAACTCAAGGGAAGAAGTTAACCTTGAAGGGCTTCTCTGTCAGAGTTTCAGGCAATTCGGACCTGCAGCAGGGCTTCACCAATCGTACAGGAGTTGCAGCAGTCCTCTTCCTTCCTCTGCTCTTCGGTTCTTTCGTTTCAGTGGTCGACTCTGCTTTCCAAGTCCCAGAGACCTGCTTTTAAACAGTTTTCCCCAATTCATTCAAACCTGGCTGTCATTCACACAGACAGCGAGCCGGCCAATCACTCCAGAGTGCATCGCAGGTCTCCTAGGAGACTAAGCACAGGGAGTTTCGGGCACCTCCCTTATATCCTGTCCACCCCAGACACTCTAGCGCCAGAGGAGGGCTTCAGCACTGAAACCCCCCAAAGGCCAACGAACAAAGGGACCAAACCTGGTTTGGCGCGCAGAGACAAACACAAGAAGGACCTTTCCTAAAAGAAATGGTGAAAAAAGATGACCATAGTCTGTTTTTACAGATAGGGCTTGGGCGCCATATTGAAAAACATGGCTGACCCGATTTTTAGCTACCGTTGTTAGCGGACGGGAAAAATCATGGTAGTTTGATCTAAACCACTGCCACCAGCCATTTAAAGTAGGAAAAGGGTAACATTTTACTGTTACATGAGTGTTTTGACTCAGGGGAAGCTAGGCAACCCCTCCAGCACTCTATAGTAAGATAGGGTGTGCTGGGTCAGTACATTTAAAGAGACTAGTAAAATCAATTTAAATGTACATGCTCTGGGAGAAAGTAGTCAGTTCCAGAGAAGGTTCTTAACCTTGGGGAGTCTAAAAGACACCCCTGTGCCAGTGCACTGAAGGTGCTGTGTGACACATAGAAAAAGATGACGCCACTGGAGTTGTTTTAAAACTCCATAACCAAAGAACACAAAAGTAAAACACACATCAAAATACATGAAAGAGTGGGAAAAGAAGGCTCACACCCTTTCCAGGTAAAAAAATCATATCCCAGAAATCCAGCAAAGTTGCTGGGGGTCTCAAAAGGTAAGGGAAATTAGCACATTTGGAGAATTCTCCCTAACACTTGTCCCCCCCCCAGACTAAGGGACAGGAGGATTTAATCCACTCCTGGATGAATCTCCTTACTCCAGTCGGTTAAACATCCTGGAGAGACCATCAGCATTTTGGTGGTGACACCCTGACCTGTGTTCAATGATAAAAATCAAACCCTTGCAGGCTGATTGACCATCTCAGTAGTTTTGTGTTTTCCCCTTCCATTTGCATCAACCACCTCAAGGGTTGGTGGTCAGTTTGAATCACAAAAGTAGATCCATACAAGTATGGTCTAAACTTCTACAATGACCACACAATAGCAAAGAATTCACGCTCAATGGTTGCCCACCTTGTTTCTGGTTCCTTCAGCTTCCTGCTGATGAAGCAAATGGGGTGTTCCCTACCTTTTTCATACAGTTGACTAAGGACTGCACCTATGCCTGTATTTGAAGCATCTGTCTGCACAATTAAGGTTTGGTTATAGTCAGGAGCTCTTAGGACTGGAGCTTGACAAAGGGCTTTCTTTAGGCCTTCAAATGCTTGAGTGCAGGCCTCATTCCACCTGAACTTTTTAGGGTATTTGGAAGAGGAGACCACATTCAAGGGAGAAGCTATGGACCCATAGTTCGCTATGAAGTTCCTATAGTACCCAGTGAGGCCTAGGAAGGCTCTCACTTGGGTTTGAGTAATAGGGGTGGCCCAGTTCGGTACAGCTTGTACTTTGCTAGGCAATGGCCTGATTTCACCTCCTCCTATCTCATGTCCAACGTAGACCACTTTACTCTGACCAATTTGACATTTTCTAGCCTTTGTGGTCAGATGGGCCTGCTCAAGAGCCTGCAAAACCTATCCTAAGTGGTCAACATGTGCTTTCCAAGTAGGGCTGAACATGCAATGTCATCCAAGTATGCAATGCAGAAGTCCTCCATCCCATTCAGAACCTGATTAACCACCCTTTGGAATGTAGCAGGTGCATTCTTTAATCCAAAAGGCATTACTTTAAACTGGTAGAGACCTGCTTGGGTTGAGAATTCGTTTTTTTCCTTGGCATGGTCTGTCAGTGCTATTTGCCAATAGCCTGAGGTTAGGTCAAATGTACTGCGGTACTTGGCTGAACCAAGTTGTCCACCAGTTCATCTTTCCTTGGTAAAGGGTGGGCATCAGTCTTGGTGAATGCATTACTAGCTCTATAGTCCACAGAGAATCTCAACTCCTTGGATACAGCCTTTGGTACTAGCACAACTGGACTAGACCATGGACTGTGTAAAGACTGACAACAGATTCAGTAGAAACCCCAGGGGCAGAGTCCTCATTAGTTGCATTCCCAGCCTCATGAAGAGTTTCACCATCGGTCTGGTAGTCCACCAGGGCAGCTATCAGCTCAGCCCTAGAATTATCCACAAAGTCTAACTCCCTGGCTTCACAAGCACTCTGGAGAGCCTCTAAGCTCATCCGAGACAATTTACCATTCGCAATAGACTCCATTGCTTGTAATGCAGTTATTTTGTACACACCCAAACCTTAATCTAATAAAGTGCAGATATTTTGTAAATGGCACGGTTATACACTGATTCTTAAAACCATAAGCATCCCACCGCTGCCACCAGTGTAAAAACTGGTAGGGGGTGTCTGTGCTTCCGCTCTCTATATGGTAGAGGAGAGGCACAGAGGACCCCAGCCAAGATTCTCTATTATTGGTACGTGGTCGAGCAATCAAGGCCTAGCATCTCAGGAGGTGATAGAGGCTGGTTCTTAAGTACAGTGTAGTCCCCGAACCCCCACAAAGAAATGCTCACACACTGTATTACTGAAAACACAGTCTTTATATAATTAATATTCAAAGGTATGTACACGGTCACAATAACGCACTTTGTACTCGGAAGTCAATAATGATAAATATATACAATTCTAAAGTGGTACCACCAAATTTATCGAATCTCATTAAAGTGCATCAACTGTACGGTTAAAATGTCACACAGATCAATAACGAGGGAACCAGCAATAGAGATAGGAAGGAACGCAAGATGGTTGAAACAATAGGCAGAATACTGACCCCTACCCGCGAGGCACAGTTCTGTGTGGAGATCCCCCCACCTGGGCAACCTGTAAATAAAGATATATCGCACAAGCCCAGTCCATATGTTCAATAGTCTTACTTCCTCCTATTAAGGTTTTACCCCCCCAATGTACCTGGTGGAGTAGAGTTCTACGATGATGCGTCGACTAAACCTTCTTGAGTGCCTCCCTTTAAAGCATGAGCCACGGATCGTCGAGAGGCGTCGGGGGAACTTGGCGTTCGGTGTCAGGGAATCGATGGCCCTTCTTAAGTGCCCTCCCTTTAAGGCAGGGAGTCACGGGTTCTCGAATGTCCGACGCTGAACAGGTTGAACTATGGCAGTGAAGTGGCAGCTTCGTTCCTAGTGGTGCTCGTCGACGACAGAGCGTTGGCGTCCTGCAAGGAAGAGGCGTGCGGGGCACCTCGGTGAAGATAGTTCTGGACCGCAAAGAGATGATGAAGAACTGTGGCCCAGCAAGGGCGTCGAGTCGTCAGCGTCTCTGTGGTCTTTGGGTGGCGGGAAGCCCACCGGTGGATGCTCCTCGGCGCGTCGACGGTCGGGCCTTCTCCAGCAGGAGACAAGTGGGTGACGATGCAGACGAGAGCGTCCGATGATCAATGGAAGTTCTTAGGCAAACAGGAGCACGGCGGCTCCGGTCGGCGACGGCGGTCGTCGACAGTGGCGGACAACAGTCCGAGTGCTTCTCCTTGGAGTTCCACAGCAGTCCCGGTATCGGGTCGGCAGCCTGTCGCAGGTCTGTCTACCAGGGAGCGTTGGCAAAGATCAGCTGTGCACGATGGTCCCTCGTAGCTCGGGAAGAGGGCGCCTTACCAGGTCCTCTCTGGGTCAGTCCTTGGAAACACAGCAGCTTTCAGATTGTGAGGGAGAGCAACAGCACTCCTTCTCGTCCAGCAGGGCTTCAAGGTCAAGCGTCAGTTACTCCAGTTACTCGTCGTAGTGGACTTCAGCTTCTGAACACGATTCCTAGCAGTGAGAGGTCCCTAGATATACTGTTGATCTCCCATTCATTCCGCTGGGTCACACTCAAGCATCCAATCACGACTACGGGCATTCAGGCAGGCAGGCAGGCAGCCAATCAGGCACACGAGGTATTCAGGCCATTCACTTCTCTCCAGACACTCACAAGTTATGTGTATTGGGACAAGTACCGAGCCATTCAACACTCCTAGCTGCATTCATATTGGTTTCGGGCAGGGTTGTCTCAGTCATTGTGTCAACCACCAGATACTAGACACCCACAACACAGAATGCATATTCGTCACACACTCTATTCACCCAGGTCCCACCCACACGAGGCACCCACAACATACATCACCGGGAAGGCTCCAACTAGTCTGGCCGGGCCTTCCAACAACACCATATATGGCATTTCCACCCAACAGTCAGTCAGGGGGAAGGGACAGAGTCAGGGCTTCCCAGGACTTTGGGAAAACAAGGTAATGGGTAATAGAAAGCAAGAGGCCACAGGGGCCATCTTGTTTTCCATCAGGAATCAACTGATCCCAATGGCAGGGCCGGGGTATCCCAAAATGGAGGATACTCAGCGCACCTGTCAACGTCAGCATGGAGCTGCCACCAGCCCATACCCTGCTCTGCGGGCCACCCACAGGTGCCCAAAAACATACACTAGGGGCACAGGGTTGTACCCCCACCCATGGGTGCCATAAGGGTATCCCACGGGTCCGTTCACCAAACCAAACGAAAGAGAGCTGCACCTCCAGGAGTCCCACATGAACTCCTGCGGGGAAAACCTACAGAACACATGATAAAAAGCAGTAAAGGACAAGGATACGGAGGCCCTCTCCCTCCGATGCATTTCCAGCATCACAGACTGGTAGAGGGCTCTGTTACCCCGAGATCAAGCATCTTGTTGACCTCCACCTTTATGTGGGATCTTACATGATCTGACATCCTGTAACCTCTGTTTTTGACAGAAAAACACTCACCAGTTTGAATATCATGCTTCCCCAAGGGGTCAAGCCTGGTGATAGTGAAAACAGGGAGGCAAACTTATGTAACAGAAACTTGTACTCCTCCTGTTGTTCAGGTGTCAAATTAGAAGAGAGATTAACTCCTTAAATTCACTCATCTAAAAGCAGGCCTATGAGTAGGTGAGGTAGAGGTTCACTCTCCCCCTCCTCTTGGGCTGAAGCTAGGAACAAAGCTCCAACTTCTGGTCTTGAGACATAAGCCTATAAACAGTTGGTGTGAAAGATTCTGGGAGCCTCCTTAGGATTGCCTAAGTCCACCAGATAGTTGACCTCTCCAAGCTTACCCACAACCTTCAAGGGTCCTATCCAATTGTCCTGTACGGCCCTCTGCCTTGTAGGTACCATAACTAAAACTTGCTGGTCTTGAGTAAACTCAACCATGTTGGCCTTCTGGTCATGCCAATGTTTGACCAGAGCCTGATCTGCTTTTAAGTTATCTCATGGTTTTGCCATCATGTGTGACATTCTCCTCCGGAGACCCATCACATAGTCAGTGACTCTCACTGCCTTGCGGGAAGGAGCACTCTCCAACCCCTCCTTAATTAGGGCCAAGGGACCTCTAACTGGATGGCCATAGAGAAGTTCAAAGGAACTAAATCCAACTCCCTCCTGAGGGACTTCTCTGTATGCAAATAGAAGGCATAGCAGTAGAAGGTCCCACTTTCTTCTAAGGGGTTCCTATAAAGCACCTATCATGCTCTTCATTGTATGGTTGAACCTCTCTACCAATCCATTTGTCTGAGGATGGTAGGCAGTTGATAACTTGTAAGTCACTCCACAGTTCTTCCACATGGCCTGCATGTAGTGGGACATAAAATTGGATCCCCTGTCAGAGATAACTTTCTTAGGAATACCTACTCTGGTAAAAAATACCAAGTAGGGCCTTAGCCACTGCATGGGCTGTAACAGTTCATGTAGGTATAGCTTCAGGATACCTAGTAGCATGATCTACTACAACCAGGATAAACCTGTTTCCTGAAGATGTTGGAGGGCCTAGGGGACCAACAATGTTGATTCGTATACAACTCCAAGAGTTTTTAAGTCATTCCACGACAGGACTCTCCCAGGTACTTCACTCTGTACACTTACAGGTATTTTGACAGTCATATCATTACACTGGATGAGAGCTGGTAACTGTGGAAGCATTTGGACAGGCCTCCAGCAAGCTTTCTTAGGAATTTGGGTGCCTTAGCAATATCCCCAACCTTGAAAAATGATTAATCAATTACAGTTATGCTGGCCCCCGTGTCTCTAATAGCAGGGGTCTTCTGACTATTCACAAGAACACTGTCTTGGTAATATTCTTTAGTATTATCTGGGTTAGAGTTATACAAATCTAAGTTCTGTTGTTCCCACAGATCCAGGGATACTAAAGAAACACTGGCTGAGACTTTCATGGGTTCCTCAGCCAGCAAGTGAAAGTTTCCACTTGCCATTGGTACTTCATCCACTGGGGAGAAGGCTAAGGAGACAGTGTGGATCCCTGAAGGTTTACCCTTACATCTGGGATCCACTTTCACATGGTCAGTTGACCCACAAGCATAACATTTACCAAATGTTTTTATTAAGGGGGGTTTGTTTTGACCTCCTTCTGGTTTGTCACCAGAAGGTACACTAGCCTGATTTGGTTTCCGTTGGGGCTTACCCTTGTTATGTTTGTGGCCCTCTTTTGGGTTGGAGGTATTAGAATTCTCTTTAGTATCTTTCTTGTTCTGCTTCCCCTCATCCTTCTTCTGAGTTACCCCAGAATCCTTGTGAGTAGCCCTGTTGGCAACCCACAAGTCAGCAGCCCTTGCTAACTTCTTTGGATCAATTTCCTTAGAGTCAGCCAAGTGCTGTCTCAGCTCAGGAGAGCAGGCATCATAAATAGATTTCAACATAAACAGATTTATCATACCTTCATAAGTGTTCACTCTGTAACCCTTAACCCATCCATCTAAGTTTTTCAAACATTCAGTCACCCAGGTAGCCCAAGGGGTACCATCATGCTTTTTGAGGGTTCTAAACCTCTTAAGATACTGAGAAGGGGTCTTCCCAAATCTAGCTAAAGAAGCTAGCTTCACAGTTTCATACTCCTTTCTGTCTATATCCCCCCAACTTCATTACCACATCAGTTGCAAAAGGGGGTAGCCTAGAAAAAAGCCAAGGAATCAACTGATTCCCTGTAATGTCTTGAATCCCATGGATATATTCAAAAGCAGCCAACCAATCCAAAATATCAAGCTTAACCTCATACATACTTACTGCATCTTTGGGCATGCGAGGTCTCCTAGGACTGGAAGACTCAGAGGACTCTCAGAAAGAACCGGTTTCAAGAGACAGCTTTTTCATTTCAAGTGCATGATTCAATTCTATTTCTCTGAGTCTAAGCTCCTGATGCTTTGTTTCAGTTTGAGCTTGGATTCTTTTAAATTCTAACTCCAGTCTCATCTTTTCAAGTGAGACAAATTCAGGACATAGGTTTGGACCTGATGGGGTCCCTGTGGTCAAAGGTTGAGGCCTATGAGCAGGTAGAGGTAAGACAGGGCCTACATTCTGAGACTCTTCTGCCTCATCTAACTCATCCACAATATTAGAGCTGGGCTCTGACATATTATCATCCTCGTCAACATTTTCCACATTTGCTGCAGGTGTCAGGGTTTCAGACCCACTCCTCAGACTTTGGTATTCTAACAAATTTTCTATCAACTCAACCTTTTTGCCTTTTACAGTGAGATTCCTAGCTTTACGCATATCTCTCAATTGATCAACAGTTAAAGTCACTAGGGTCTCCTGTCTGTAGCTTTCCATATCAGTCATGATAAAACAATTACTAGTGCTGCCTAGCCTTGGGGATTATTTGAACACAAGTAAAAGTAGCACTCTTAATGTAACAAGTATACTTTATCCTCACCACTGTACACCAGTGTTAGGCAGAATCACCTGCAGTGCCCTTGGGGAACGCTACAGGCAATTAGGACTACAAGTGTAAACACATTTTCACCTTTGTTACAAGCCTGTACTACACAGTAAAGTGGTAGCGATGGCTGAGCCGCTAGACCTATCCCAAGAGTTTAAGTGAGCAGTAGAACAAGTTACACAAAGGACCAACAAATACAGTGATTCAAATAAACACTTAACCAAGGTTTCTTGGTAAAAGAATATACATTTATTTACTCAGTCAGTTAAAAAACATTACTCTAGTTTAAGCAGTTCAATATCACACACTAATACACCCCAAAAATCCCACCGGTAAGTATAGAACAAGTTTAGCTCCAAAATGAAGTAGGAGCAAAAAGGCACTTCAATACTAAATAAAGGAGGGAAAAGACGAGGTTATAAGAATAGACAGTCCAAATACATTCTTAGGCAGGGCAAAGGGTTTTAGTCAAATACAACCAGTAATTCTTCTCAATAGGCCCGTGCCAAAGTTACTGGTTCAGAGTCTTTTGTTAGGATAGCACAGTTCAGGTATATCATGGTTAAGTCGTTGCCACAGAACTTTAAAGGATTTGGCTAGGCAACAAGTTTGACCAATGTTAAAGGAAGGACAAGCATTCGTAGTTGAGGAAAGTTTCACGCACTTTCTCGATGGCCGAAAACATTTCCGGACCGCGTTTGCACAGTACCTTGTCAATGAAGAAAGCTGGAGCTGAGGCAGTTGTTCCTGGCAGTTTGAGCAGATCTCGCTGTTGCTAAGCTTCAGTCGTGGGGACAAGAAGGAGGATGTCAGGAGGTTCCTGCACTGCCCAGGGAAGAGGGCAAAAGCTGTAGCAAGATGTCAGTTTAAGGTGTGAGTGCCTTAAAGTCCACAAGCTGGTTTCCTTCCCTCTGGCTATCCGGTTTTCAACAGCACTCTGATGAAAATTTTGACCAGAATAGGCTGGTGTCCAGGTGGCTTGTGAGTTGGTTGTTCCACCAAACTTAAGGGAAGAAGTTAACCTTGAAGGGCTTCACCAGTTGTCCAGGAGTTGCAGCAGTCCTCTTTCTTCCTCTCCTCTTTGGTTCTTTTGTTCCAGTGGTCGACTCTGCTTTCTAAGTCCCAGAGACCTGCTTTTAAACAGTTTTCCCCCCATTCATTCCAGCCTGGCTGTCACTCACACAGCAGGCTGGCTGTCCTTGCCGGACAGCCAGCTGGGCAATCCAGAGTCACACCACAGTGCATTCAGGTCTCCTAGGAGACTAAGCACAGGGAGTTCCGGGCACCTTCCTCACATCCTGTCCACCCCAGACACCCTGGCGCCAGAGGAAGGCATCAGCACTGAAGCCCGCCAAAGGCCAACGAACAAAGGGACCAAACCTGGTTTGGCGTGCAGAGACAAACACAAGAAGGACCTTTCCTAAAAGAAATGGCGGAAAAAGATGACCAGAATCTGTTTTTAGAGATAGGTCTTGGGCGCCATATTGAAAATCAAGGCTGACACGATTTTTAGCTACTGTTGTTAGCGGTCGGGAAAGATCATGGTAGTTTGATCTAAACCACTGCCACCAGCCATTTAAAGTAGGAAAGGGTAGCATTTTACTGTTACATGAGTGCTTTGACTCAGGGTAAGCTAGGCAACCCCTCCAGCACTCTATTGTCAGAAGGTGTGCAGGTTCAGTATATTTAAAGAGTCAATTTAACTTTACATGCTTAGGGAGACAGTAGTCAGTTCCAGTTAAGGAACTTAAACCTTGGGGAGTCTAAAAGACACCCCTGTGCCACTGAACCGAAGGTGCTGTGTGCCACAAAGAAAAAGATGATGCACTGGAGTTGTTTTAAAACTCCATAACCAAACAACACAAAAGTAAAACACACATCAAAATACATGAAAGAGTGGGGAAAAAAGGCACACACTCTTTCCAGGTAAAAAAATCAAATCCCAGAAATCCTGCAAAGTTGCTGGGGGTCTCAAAAGGTAAAGAAAATTAGCACATTTGGAGAATTGTCCATAACAGCAGCATGTTTGGAAGAGATTGTGCAACACTATTGTCACAATCCTCATTCTCAGTGTTTCATTCAGTGTGGGTGCACGTATTGCTTGGCCACATGCATTATTGGTGCTTCTGCATTCTGAGGGTTTCTGTTCTCCAACACTTGGCACACTGACCATGGCGATGTCTCCTTACTGCCACCCTTCTACTCTCCCAGTCCCTATGTTGCATACCATGCCCTGCAGGTGTTCTCCCTGTGCACACTACTCTTTGACTGTTGCCAATTCAAAATCCACTGCCTTCTTTCTCCTCTGACATGTCCCGCCCAGCCAGACTACTGGTCAACATGTCCCGTTCACATTGATAGGCATGTATGCACACCCTACACTGCAGCGCTTCATGACTTGGGCTCTGGTGACGCCGTTGTGGACATTTGTGTGCATTGACTTCACAGGACATCTTTGTCACACTTGATGCATGATGGTTTTGACAAATATGCACATGTGTACCCCTGACTGACTGATTCTGTTTTACCCAGTATGGTGTCTTTTTGTACATGTTTTTGTACTGTTGGTTATCATCACTGGTGTGTATTACATATTTTCTGATTTTAATTTTTATTTCATGTTTACTGCCACAGTCTGTGGATGTACATTGCATCGACACAATGTAGTTACATGCATGTCTGACTTCCTCCACTTATCATCACTTGGCTTTATCTGGTGTCCCTGTGTTAGGTTCAAGGTAGCCCTGGAATCCATGCACACTTACTGGGGAGGTCTCACTCAGGAGGTGTGGTGTGTTAGGTGGTGAATGTACAGCTGCATGTCTATTTGCTGTGTTGTCCAACAGGGGTATATGTTGGTTGATGTAGGGTAGGGGAATATGCTTTTAATGCCTTAGTTGTGTGGAAGTGGGGTACATGTGTCTTCTTGTGTAATGCATGTCATGGTGGGTTTTTTCCTTGGTGTGTTTGGGATTGGGCTACTGATTGACCCTACACCTGTGCCTATTATTTGTCAGTCTGCCCTTCACTGCCCACCACTTTTGTCCTTCATGGCCTCTACGTGTGTATATTTTCCTTCTATGTGCCTTCCGTGATCTGATGCCATGATGGTACTTCTGGAGGTATTCATATCACTATCGTCCACCCACGGTGATGTTGGGCATGTCCATCCCGGTCTCCACTCCATACAGTGTGCTTGATGTGACTTTCACGTGCCCCTCACTCTCTCTCTCTGTCTGTTGTGCTACTCTCCACTCCTAGGCAATTCTCAATATGTGTCCTGTCTCCCTCTTGCAGCCTGTGGTCCTTCTGCACTGGGTGGTCTATGCCTGTTTTCTGATCTGATTCCCTAAATGGTTGTAATGGATGTCCACTGTCTTTAAGTTGTTTCAATGCATGTCTTTACAATTTGAAGATGTGTTTCCTAGTGGGATGCAGTGTATGCAGGCCAGGTGGGTACCCTGTGCAAGTAAGTAAAGGGCACTCAGGGTGTCATTTGTGGTGTGATGTTTAGCAGGGAGTCTGGCACTGTGTGAAATAACTTGTGTTTAACTTGTTTTGTGAGCATGGGTCCAAGTTCGTGGTTGCAAGTGTCACATGGTGTTCTTATGCTCATGTGTCTGTGAATGCTGTTTTCGCACCTGTATCATGGTTCCACAGGTTGCGGGATTGTAGCTGTGGGTGGGCGATATCTGTAGGGCAGGGGTGCACAACTGATTTTGACAGAGGGCCAAAATTACCTTACATGAGGGCTATAGTGGGCCGAAAAGTAAAAGTGGGCGGGCGGTAGGCTGGACATGTCAGGAGGCTTTTTCAACCCCCAATTTGTATTAAACACATGGAAAAAGATTATGTTTTTGAGGGGTAACGATTTTTATTGCATTTCAAACTTACATTTTGTACTACACATTTTCCATTGTTATCATTTATTTCGATTTAGTTATTGTATATCGTCTGTTTAATTAAATTATATATATTTTATTGACCCTTGATTGGACGTCCGTTATTTGGGACTGCTATAGTTTGCTGTTTGGGGAGGAGTATGGCCTTCGTTGAGTCAGGATCCTCAAAAAAGCAAAGGATTTACATCTCCTAACTGTGCCTGTTTTAGCTTTATTATTGAGTTCACTCTTGGAGTGCAACACTATGCCCCATGGCTCCCACCCCCAACCAAACACTATGCCCCATGGCCCCCTCACCCCCAACCAAACACTATGCCCCATGGCCCCCTGACCCCCTACCAAACACTATGCCCCATGGCTCCCACCCCCAACCGAACACTATGCCCCCTGTCCCTCACCCCCCCAAGCAAACACTATGCCCCCTGTCCCTCACCCCCAAACAAACACTATGCCCCATGGCCCCCTCACCCCCATCCAAACACTATGTCCCATGGCTCCCACCCCAACCAAACACTATGCCCCCTGTCCCTCAACCCCCAAGCAAACACTATGCCCCATGGCCCCCTCACCCCCAACCAAACACTATGCCCCATGGCCCCTCACCCCCAACCAAACACTATGCCCCATGGCTCCCACGCCCCAACCAAACACTATGCCCCGGTTCCTCACCCCCCAAGCAAACACTATGCCCCATGGCCCCCTCACCCCCAACCAAACACTATGCCCCATGGCCCCCTCACCCCCAACCAAACACTATGCCCCATGGCTCCCATCCCCAACCAAACACTATGCCCCATGGCCCCCACGCCTCACGAAAACACTATGCCCCCTGTCCCTCACCCCCAAGCTAATACTATGCGCCCTGTCCCTCACCCCCAACCAAACACTATGCCCCATGGCCCCCTCACCCCCAACCAAACACTATGCCCCATGGCTCCCACCCCCAACCAAACACTATGCCCCATTGCCCCCACGCCTCAAGCAAACACTATGCCCCCTGTCCTTCACCCCCAACCAAACACTATGCCCCATGGCCCCCTCACCCCCAACCAAACACTATGCCCCAAACACACGCAAGCATGCACACATACATACCTGAACCCCCCACCCCCCAAATCAGCACACTCTCAAACATGCACCCAGACAGACCCAAACCCCCCACCCCCCAACTCAGCACACACACTCTCAAACATGCACCCATACAGACACGAACCCCCACCCCCCAAATCAGCACACTCTCAAACATGCACCCATACAGACCCGAACCCCCCACCCCCCAACTCAGCACACACACTCTCAAACATGCACCCATACAGACCCGAACCCCCTACCCCCCAACTCAGCACACACTCTCAAGCATACACCATGCACCCATACAGACCGAACTCTCCACCCCCCAACTCAGCACACACACTCTCAAACATACACCCATACAGACCCGAACCCCCCACCCCCCAAATCAGCACACTCTCAAACATCCACCCATACAAACCCGAACCCCCCACCCCCCAACTCAGCACACACACTCTCAAACATGCACCCATACAGACCGGAACCCCCCACCCCCGAACTCAGCACACACACTCTCAAACATGCACCCATACAGATCCGAACCCCCCACCCCCCAAATCAGCACACTCTCAAACATGCACCCATACAGACCCGAACCCCCCACCCCCAACTCAGCACACACACTCTCAAGCATGCACCCATACAGACCCAAACCCCCCAACTCAGCACACAAACTCTGAACCATGCACCCATACATGCATCTCAACATACACAACACAAACATTCAAAAACAAACATTCATGCACATCCGACACACCCCACGCACCCATCTCAACATACACAACACAAACACTCAAAAACAAACATTCAAACACATCCAACACACCCCCCATCTCAACATACACAACACAAACACTCAAAAACAAACATTCATACACATCCGACATGCCCCCAAACCCACATCTCAACATACACAACACAAACACTGAAAAACAAACATTCATACACATCCGACACGTCCCCCCACCCCATCTCAAAATACACAAAACAAACACTCAAAAACAAACATTCATACACATCTGACACACCCCCCCACCCCTCATCTCAACATACACATCACAAACACTCAAAAACGAACATTCATACACGTCCGACATGCCCCCCCACCCCCATCTCAACATACACAACACAAACACTCAAAAACAAACATTCATACACATCCGACACATCCCCCCAACCCCCATCTCAACATACACAACACAAACACTCAAAAACAAACATTCATACACATCCCACACAACCCCCAACCCCCATCACAACATACACAACACAAACACTCAAAAACAAACATTCGTACACATCCGACACGCCCCCCTACCCCCATCTCAACATACACAACACAAACACTCAAAAACAAACATTCATACACATCCAACATGCCCCGCCACCCCCCATTTCAACATACACAACACACACACTCAAAAACAAATATTCATACACATTCGACACTCCCCCCCGGCCCCCATCTCAACATACACAACACCAACACTCAAAAACAAACATTCATACACATGCGACACACCCCGACCCCCATCTCAACATACACAACACAAATGCTCAAAAACAAACATTCATACACATCCGACACCCCTCCCACCCCCCATCTCAACATACACAACACAAACACTCAAAAACAAACATTCATACACATCCGACACGTCCCCCCCACCCCATCTCAAAATACACAACACAAACACTCAAAAACAAACATTCATACACATCTGACACGTCCCCTCACCCCCCCATCTCAACATACACAACACAAACACTCAAAAACAAACATTCCTACATATCCGACACGCACCCACCCCATCTCAACATACACAACACAAACACTCAAAAACAAACATTCATACACATCCAACACGCCCCCCACCCCCCATCTCAACATACACAACACAAACACTCAAAAATAAACATTCATACACATCCGACACATCCCCCCAACCCCCATCTCAACATACACAACACAAACACTCAAAAACAAACATTCATACACATCCCACACACCCCCCCACCCCCCATCACAACATACACAACACAAACACTCAAAAACAAACATTCGTACACATCCGACACGCCCCCCTACCCCCATCTCAACATACACAACACAAACACTCAAAAACAAACATTCATACACATCCAACATGCCCCGCCACCCCCCATTTCAACATACACAACACACACACTCAAAAACAAATATTCATACACATTCGACACGCCCCCCGGCCCCCATCTCAACATACACAACACCAACACTCAAAAACAAACATTCATACACATGCGACACACCCCGACCCCCATCTCAACATACACAACACAAACGCTCAAAAACAAACATTCATACACATCCGACACGCTCCCCCACCCCCATCTCAACATACACAACTCAAACACTCAAAAACAAACATTCATACACATCCGACAAATCCCCCCAACCCCCATCTCAACATACACAACACAAACACTCAAAAACAAACATTCATACACATCCCACACGCCCCCCCACACTCCCATCTCAACATACACAACACAAACAATCAAAAACAAACATTCGTACACATCCGACATGCCCCTCTACCCCCATCTCAAAATACACAACACATACACTCAAAAACAAACATTCATACACATCCAACACGCCCCCCACCCCCCATCTCAACATACACAACACAAACACTCAAAAACAAATATTCATACACATCCGACACGCCCTCCTCGCCTCCCGTCTCAACATACACAACACAAACACTAAAAAACAAACATTCATACACACGCGACACCCACCCCACCCCCATCTCAACATACACAACACAAACGCTCAAAAACAAATATTCATACACATCCGACACCTCTCCCACCCCCCATCTCAACATACACAACACAAACACTCAAAAACAAACATTCATACACATCCGACACGTCCCCCCACCCCATCTCAAAATACACAACACAAACACTCAAAAACAAACATTCATACACATCTGACACGTCCCCTCAACCCCCATCTCAACATACACAACACAAACACTCAAAAACAAACATTCCTACACATCCGACATGCACCCCACCCCCATCTCAACATACACAACACAAACACTCAAAAACAAACATTCATACACATCCGACACACCCCCCACCACCATCTCAACATGCACAACACAAACACTCAAAAACAAACATTCATACACATCTGACACGCTCCCCCACCCCCATCTCAACATACACAACTCAAACACTCAAAAACAAACATTCATATACATCCGACAGGCCCCCCCACCCTCATCTCAACATACACAACACAAACACTCAAAAACAAACATTCATACACATCCGACACATCCCCCCACCCCATCTCAACATACACAACTCAAACACTCAAAAACAAACATTCATACACATCCGACACACCCCCCCACCCCTCATCTCAACATACACAACACAAACAATCAAAAACAAACATTCATACACAAACGACACACCCCCCCACCCCCATCTCAACATACACAACACAAACACTCAAAAACAAACATTCATACACATCCGACACCCCTCCCACCCCCCATCTCAACATACACAACACAAACACCGAAAAACGAACATTCATACACACCTGACATGTCCCCCCACCCCCATCTCAAAATACACAAAACAAACACTCAAAAACAAACATTCATACACATCTGACACGTACCCACCCCCCCATCTCAACATACACAACACAAACACTCAAAAACAAACATTCATACACATCCGACACGCGCCCCACCCCCCATCTCAACATACACAACACAAACACTCAAAAACAAACATTCATACACATCCGACACACCCCCCACCCCACCCATCTCAACATACACAACACAAACATACAGCAGAACAGACCCGACACACAAACAGAAACACGCAGGCCACTTACTGGAGACGTGCTGGAAGGCAGGCAAGCTGGAACGCTGGTGCGGTAAGTGGAATCGTACTACGGCTGGCGTGGCCAGCAAGGCTGAAATGCCTTCTGGCATCAAGCCTTACTGGCCACGCCAGCTGTAGTGCTGGCACTCCATTGGTGCAGCACACACGCACTACGTGGCTCGTAGGAGTGACGTGGTATGTGTGTGCTGAGCCAATGACGGCCAGTGTTTTGTCCGGGCCGGAAGACAACAAAGACTTTCCTAATGGAGGGCGGCCGATGCTGCTTGCGGGCCGCCCTCCATTAGGAAAGTCTTTGTGCCTCAAGGGCCGGAAAAAAAAGCATGGTGGGCCGCAACTGGTCCGCGGGCCGTATGTTGTGCACCCATGCTGTAGGGCCTTTCCTGTTAAATTGTCAGAAGGGTAGCAGGGCCAGTTGTTTGTGGGCTGTGACACGTTTTGATGGTTGTGGTGGTGTGTGTTTCCTTGCACTTTTCACATGTGTATTGCCTGACACATGGCATCCCATACAATGATTCACAAATATTGATTCATGTATACGGAAGACACTATTTAGCCTTCCTTGGTTGGGGTTCACCATTCTTGCTGTGGATTCTAAAGAATAATCCCTACACATGACACCATTGATGCAAATATTTGGGATGCTATGTAGTCAACAGACACCAGGCACACAACATTGAGCAGGGTTTGTTGTTTACCATGCATGTGCCATGCATGGTGCACCATGAGGATTACAGCAGCATGTTGACAGCTGCTGGGTGCATGTCAATGCTACCTTCGATTCAATGCACATATGACCCAATGCAATTGAGTCACAGTG
The DNA here is from genome assembly GCF_040938575.1 of Ambystoma mexicanum. NCBI lineage: Eukaryota > Metazoa > Chordata > Amphibia > Caudata > Ambystomatidae > Ambystoma > Ambystoma mexicanum. The sequence continues at coordinate 340,664,847 of NC_090927.1, forward strand.
AAGACTGCATTATCTTGCACTTTCTAGTTGTCTGCTACCGTTTGTGTGCATTTGTCTTTTGTCTCTATTTATCATTGCTTTGTCATGTCTGCTTGTGTGTTTGATGCCGGTTACCTTGGTGCCCAGCCTTCCAGTAAGCCATCTGCCTCTGTGAAGTGCTGCCTTCTGCAATATCCTGGGCCTCATTACGAGGAGGGCGCTAAGGGGTTAACAGCGCCAGTAAAGGTGCCGGAGCCATTAACCACTTACCGCCCCATTACGAGGCCCGCTCGCAGGACCCACTCAGAACGCCTGGTTTTACCAGACGTCCTTAGCGGGTCCTGCGAGCGGCCCAGCATGCTAACAACCACCATTAACGGGCCCATTGTTAGCATGCTCCCCATTCCCATTGAGCCCCATGTTGGCTCAAATGTGAATGTGGATGGACCGAGTCTGGGACCCTTAATGGGAAAATACCGGGCCCTCCAAGGTCGGAATGGCCCAGTATTTCCCCAGGCAGGGAACCCAGACCCGGGTTTGGGGTTAGCCATGTCCTTATTAAGGGCATGGCTACCTCCAAACTCGTAATGAGGCACCATGTCTTCACTGCAATTGGTGAGTTTTTGGGTTCAGACATTCTTGGGCTTCACATCATCGGCTCCCCGGTCAGTGTTCACTGCACTGTCCCAGTGCTGCGCTGATGATGACATGGCATGTCATGGCAGAGGATATACTGCCAGGGTGATCCAGCCTTTTATTCATCTCAGTGATGTACTTTTTGTGGGTCAGATCAATGTCACGCTGACTGTTGCTATATGCGAGTGTTGGGTATGTGCCATCAGCTCGATAATGAGGTAGGTGTGACATGGCCATTCACTGCATGGTACTCGGGGGTTCAGACAGTTTGTGAGTTGTGGGTGAGTATTTGTCAGTGTGTGTGTTGGATTTGCATGCAGTGTGCAGATCAGGTTGAATGGGTTCCAGGACACGTGTTGATGGTTGGCATGTGAGTTGTTGTTTTCATTTTTTGCATGTCATTCAGGGAGGCACATATTGCTGTATCTTTGGGTGCATGGATGTGTTTTCTGCGCTCACATTGATTTGTCTTTCTCTGCAGATCCATTTGTCTGGATGTGATGGATGATGGGATTGAGGGGATACTTGCAGATGTATGCATGCATGTAAGATGTGCATTTCTCTTGCAGTGCACTTTTGTTGCTCTTTTGTTCATATTCATCATGACTACTTTGATGTGACTGAGTATTGTTGCATTTTTGCCGCCAGGGAAGCGGTTGACCAGGTACAGTGTTTTTTGTTGCGTAACACTCATTGTGGTTCCAGGGCTTTCCTTGCATGGGTAAATTGGCTTCACGATAGTACTATGCCTTTGCGAGGAATTCGACCATCTGCACAGGGAGTGTGCGCTCGCCTTGGATTCTTTTTATTTTTTATAAATTAATGATGGGAGACCAACCTCTGAGAAATGTGTGAGGCCATTCCACACACATCTCATCTGCTTCCCGCACTAAACACATAGTGACATGTACTCCAGGAAGAGTCTGTTTTACCCGTTCATATTCTGCTGGAATGTGACAGCCACAGGTATATCAAACAATCTCAAGAAGGGGAAGTCACAGCTAATTAAAATATCAAAGACCCTATGGATCTGATTTCCCTTTGTCTAATCTAGCTGGTGGCAATGCATGCTCATGAGTAATAATTAAGGTAAGCCTGGAGAAGAGGCTTGGTTGCTGGAAGAGACAACAGGAAGGCAGGGCTAACACCCATTGGGTATGCAGTGTGTCAGCTTGAAGCTAGGTCCCACCTCTCTATATGGAAACCAGTTAATGGCTTTTCTGGATTCAGTAGGTACTGCAGGAGTGCCTGCAGAGCAGACTTCTTTCAGAGGGATGAAGCATGTGATTTGGGGGAGAAAGGAAGTCTGCTCCCACCACATACTTCAAGGGAGACCTGTGCTTTAATCAATAGTCACAGAAGGCTCAGTTAACCAGAGAGACACTTTGATCTACAACATACAGGAAGATGGGTGGGATTTAGGTATATGTTGTCACCCTTACATTTTCCTGTTGCAGAGAACTCTGCACTTCTTGACTACATGCATCACAGAAGATTGTTAGTGGGGACCCGGGATTGGTTCATTAAGGTAGGCTTAGCCTACACCAATCACTGGGGCCCATTTGGCTTTAAAAGAGGGCTGAACCCCTCACTTAGCAGATATGATATGATATGATATGATATGGCATTAATATTGCGCCTATACACAAGTGTTTCAAGGCATGAAGAGGCAAGGGAGGGGGAACAGAGGGAAGACAGACAACAATCCTACTAGGCCAAGTGTCATTCAGATCGCGCAAGTGCATGGGAATGGGGAAGGAGGAATGTGCAGGGGAGAGGAGGAGGGAAAAGTGCAGTACATGGGATAATAGAATAACAATTAGTACAGCCAGCTGGTGGCAAGTGCAATGACAAGTGCAGACATCAAGTGCTGGTAGTGGGACTGTAGGGATACAGAGACAGTCCTGAGTGCAGGACACTCTACTGAGATTTGGGCCTTTCGCCTTGAATGGAGGACACAAGCACTGTGAAGAAGTTAGGAGGAGTGCCACACAAGCATCATCCAGTGTCCATCTTTTAAGGACATGTTTGAGACAGTGGAGTCCTCAAACCACTCCCTGCTGCACTGCTGACAGTTGTCATGCTGCAGTCACCAAAGCTGTGCCAGACGCCTCAACCAGAATTCCAGATCCGTCAACCAGAACAGAGACAACGATTCTTGGCCCCGAGCCATCTCACCAGCCAGCCTGAAGATGTCCACCCAGCCTCGATTGCTGAACTGCCTGCCACCTGATACCCGCAGCTGTTATCCCACCACTAACTCTGTCTCAAGGACTACAAAGTGTCCTGGAACCGCCTCAATGCTGTCAAGCACCAAGAACTTCTCCAGCACCAGGTGCATTGTGGTTCTGCACCCTGGTCCTTCTCTGAAGGCCTCTAGAGACAGTTACAATCCTTTGCCCCCTTGGTGCTGGAATCGAATAAGCTCGAACAGTAAGACTGATTACTTTACCAACTACCCTCCTGTCAGTAACCAGAGTGCATCCCTTTCCTTTGTGAAACTGTCTGTCCTCTGTGTTCCTTTACAGGGTGGGTCGTATTTGTAGTGTGCTAGAACTGTCTGTTGTAGTAATAATAAAGTAGATAGTTTTATACAACTTTGACTGGACAGTTCCTTTTATCATTAGGTAATAATTGTATTTTCGCTGTGAAGCAACTAACCAACGATACACAACCTTGCAGAGATAAGCCTGCCGTTCCGTCCACGTTACCAAAATTGGACAAGGAGGTCTCATAATTCACTTGTATTCAATCTGTGTGGATCCCTTCTGGTGTACTAGAAGTGTGGGGTTGATTGATGGTTTAGAAACTGATATTCATCCCTGGACCACTGGTGCCCCGGAAGTTGTTTCATCGCAGCCTTAATACTTTTGCTCTCATGTGTGTGGTTTTATGTCTACATGCAATACAGTTGTTGCCCATGTGACAGATGTCACAGAGTTTGTTTATTGTGATATGTACTATGTGCACACTGTTCTTTGCAGTTGCTGTGACTGTGTTGGTAAATGGTCATGATTCACTGTTAATTTTGCTATGAAATGGCTTCATTAATTTCTGCATCTGTGACTGTGGCCATTTGGTTGTGTAAACCACTTTGTCTCACTTGTCAATTGTGTCCTGCTCAGTGTGTTTTTGATTTGGGGTGCATTGTCTCCATATTGGCTCTATGTATGTCACATGTGGATACTGTATCACAATAAGCTAACACAAATGCACACAGCAAGTTACATGCATGTTTTCCCCAAGTCGTATGGCAGCAAGTATATCAAATACAGTTTCAGATGCAATAAACTTTGCATGCACAAAGTGGCCTGATGCTAAACTGCTGCCCCCATGGATTGTTTTAAGACCCCTCTTGGCTACCTAGGAAAGCCCAGTGTGAGCCATGCAGGCAATTCCTTGTCATCTTGCGGACATGTCCATGGTGAATGGCCTTATGCTGATCTAGTAACTGTCCCACTGCTAAAAGAAAGTTGTTGTGTAATTCATGTACAACCAGGTGCGAAAAGCAATGACGACCAGACTGTCCAGTGACAATCGACTATTCCCGTAACATTTTTGTCTGCATTCAAAAGCATCCACCAAACTGGCCTGGCACACAAGGTGATCACTACTGTTAATGTCTGTATGTGTTTTGCACTGCTGGGGAAGTGGAGCTTGGGCTCTGCATCCCATTAAACGGTACAGCAGCATTGTTTCCATGTTGACAGCTCTAGACGAAGAGGGTATGAAGATTGGAGGATGCTATTTTCAAGGCGGTAGATGAGTAATTGTGAGTTCATTCCAGTCCTGTGTATGGCGCAACATTATGGGAATGCAAAGGTGGTACCATGCTTCCCACGGCAAAACTAAACAGTGATAGCTGGATTTTTTTCAATGGCCCATAACCAAAAGCATTGTTCTGGGAACACTTCCACACCCTTCTTCATGAGCCTCTCATGGCATTCCATAAGAGGGACGACCATATGAAAATCAGGCATGACCCCAGCCCAAAAACATCAGTCTAACATGAAATGCTACGTGACACCAGTTATGTATGATATCACAAGCAACCTCAGACATGATCTGTCCTAACTGGAGTCATAGAAGAAGTTTAACACAGCAGGCTCGGGACCCATGTCTGGGCTTTGGCATGTCACTTAAGATGACAGGTGCACACAGCGTTCTTGCATAGAATTAAGGTGGTAATATGTTGTTGCCCTGTGTCCCTTATGCACAAATTGGATTTATGTTGTCTGCTAAAATGTGCCTTATGCTCATCTCACCATGAAAGGTTGTGATGGTGTTGGTGAGGTGGCTGCCACACACCGATGATTTGCACCTGCAGACCTGGATGAATTAGAAAAGCTCAGTACACCAATGGCAGTTGGTGAATATGTCTAATAGGGGGCACGCACCAAACTTTGGGGTTTCAGGGTGGTTCTCCTACCTAGAAAATGCTGAAATAATGGGTTAAATGGTGCAAATTGGGTAAAAAGCCACAGTTTGAAATCAAATTTGAATGGTAGAACATGAGAAAACCTAGTTGCAAGTTGCAGTGCACAGGACCATTTTTCCATGTATTTCCATTATACATATGCCACAACCTTTGCCAGTTTATAATACATTTTCATGTTGGCTGTGCCTATATATGTCCATGAATGCTGCACCTAAATATGCCAGGGCTACCATATAAGGCCCCCTAGCCAATAACAAATGAATATCCAGGCTGGCTATACCAATATTGGGCAGTATAACAAGTAATCACCCTTATGTTTGCTTTTATCCTTGATGCAAAGTACAAATATGCCATGACACCAAAATATATGGCGAGACCGGAGCCACCAACATAAGCCGCTCTAGCCGAGTAATAATACGTGTTTTCTTTATCCTTGATGTCATACCACAGTAAGAGAGTAAAGGAACACTGACACCGTACGCCAAATTAGCAACGTAATACTACTTATCATGCTTGCTTTACACATGATGGCAAGTACAAAATGTCACGCCACATTAAGGAAGTAAATACAGACTGGGACTACTAATATAGATCAATCTAACCATGTAATAACACTTATGTTGGCTTTTCCCTTGATGTCAAGTAGAAAATGCCATGCCACATTAAGAAAGTATATGCAGTATGACACTAGTAGTGCAAGTCTGCATATACATTCTTAATGTGCCATGGCATTTGTTACTTGGCATCAAGGGCAAAGCAAACATGATACGTGTTATTACTTGGCTAGACTAACCTACATTCAATGTATTAGATGTCTGTCTTTCAATATGAGATACCTGTTTGAAAAGGTACCATACCTTTCAAACCTCCCCCACTCCCCTGCTGTATAATTCATTGTAGGCCAGTCTAGCCAGGTAATAACACTTATTATGTTTTCATTACCCTTGATGTCAAGTAAAAAATGGCAAGACAACATAGGAAAGTATATGCAGACTGGCACCACTAATGTAGGACAGTCTAGCCACATAATAAAACATAATCTTTGCTTTGCCTTGAAGCACAGTAAATGTCCATCAAGGGTAAAGTAACCATAAGTGTTATCACCTGGCTAGACTGACCTGTATTCAATGTAGGACAGTCATGCCAGGTAGTAATGCTTATCATGTTGGCTTTACCCTTGATGCACTTTGCTTCAAGGGTAAAACCAGCATGATACGCATTATTACCTGGGTAGACTGTCATACATTGAATGTACACCAGTGATAACGCCTTGTCAGGCCAAAGCACTGTGAACCCCACATGGATTTACTAGACAAGCAGAAAAATTCATTTGGTAGGTGTTGAAGGCCAACACGCCGAAAACCCATGAACATTTAGTAGACAGAGGAAAAGGCCAAAGTACTGAGACACCCATATGCACTTATGAGGTGTAGGTGAAGTCCAATGCACTGAGAACCCCACATGCCTTTGCTAGACATAGAAGAGGGCCAAACCACTAACTTGACAGTAGTAAATCACAGAACAATACTGCACCATAACCCAAACGTTACACCTACAGAAAGGAGCTCATATTCGAGTGGTTGCGGAATTAGGCAGTGGGAACGTGTACATTTCAACATTGTGTAAACGGTTCCCAACTGTCTAATGTTCCTCATTCGGATGACAGAGTGCAAAAGGGGAGTGTAAAAAGGCAGGATACATGCTTCAATGCTGCCCTTTTGTACTGCACCATGCAAATAAAGCAAATGCCACATGCCAGGTGCAAATGGCAGGCACCATTTACTATGCATTCATATGGGGTCTTCCGGCTTTTTGCTGGTGTATAAGAATCCACAACATTTGCGGCGTCATGAAAATCCAATCCAATGCAAATGTTGTACTATTTGTATGCTGGAGAGGAAGGGGGCGCCATACAAATGAAGGAAAATGGGGCTTTTAAAGCTTTCAATTGTTACACCACAACCGAAAATTAGCTCCAAACAGATCAATCAAGAGATGTCAATGCCCCCCTGCACTTGACCATACAATTCCAGATTTGCTTCCTTTCAAAGCCATGTCTCAATCTCACAACATCAGGAAACATATTATTTATCTTGGTGAGTAACCCATCTGTAGATGTGTGCAATCTGCCCCCACTCCCTTTGGGTGGACAGGGTGTCTTTGGCTATCTCTACACATCACTGGTCAAGCAGAGGAGCTTCGGTGACCGCTGCAAAACCACCCACTTTTAGATAATAACATTTCTTTTGTCTAAAAGTGCGGAGTTTTCACTTGGATGCAATGGTTTTATAATGTTTTTCAACATATGAATCTAGTGCAGTAGGGGTGGCGTACCAGTCACATGCAGCAAGACACCATGCTAATGTGTCCCTGCCCGCTTCCAGTTTACCAGTAATTTCAGGAATGTTGCTGCCAGTGATGGTCTCTGCCCATATTTGCTGTGCTTGCAATATGGGTGCAGCGGCTAGCTCAGTAGCGGTTTCACTCATCACCAGTTGGTCTTAATTCCTTAGGTACGTAAAAAGGGCCTTTGACAGTTTAGGTGCCAATCCATGGAAACGTGCACAGAGATCCCGCAAAGGCCACACGCCGAGAATGCCTTGGTGCGAGCCTGCGCAGATGTTTTACTGCACGCTCACGTATTCATGGAATTCTTCCCGCAAAGTGACCATCTGTCATTTCAATTCGGACACGGTTCGTCTTAGTTCGTGTACCGTTGATTCAACTCCAACCGACCGGCGTACACTGGGAACGAAAAAAGACGTCTACAGAAATCGGCACCTTTAACAACGGGCAGCCGTGCCTCCGACGAGAGGCGCTTACAGCGAGGCTGCTTGCTAACTGGGAACAGTACACGGACTAAGTCGAACCGTGTCCAAATTGAAATGACAGAAATGACAGCAATAATACCCAGAATTAGCTGTACAACATTTTCAAGATGTTGTTGTTTGTTAGACCCTGTGATAGTCGGTGAAGACAGACAAGAAAGGCCACGGAAGAGTTATTTGGAAACTCGAAATGCCAATTTATATGACAAAAAATAAGTTTAGAGAGAATGTTGATGCTTTTACTATGTATCTATTATAGATTTGTATCAACAATGTGAATATTTGAGGTGGTGTTCCCCTGATGAAACTCCAACTCTACTGTTTTGAATGAGTTTGTAAGGGAGCGAAACATGTCGGGATGCTTGGGAATTGACTGAGTGAATTAAGCCATATGAAGGTGTATGAGATGCCAAACGGTTCTAATTAGAAGCCCAAATGGTGGTTACAATAGGAACCACTCTTTGTTTAAACACCTTTGTTTTAACACCATTGTTATATTCACTAGGTATATAGTATTACAAATGTTTTTTATAAATATTATTGTGATCTATTCAAATGGAATGATGGATTAAATTCTCTCTTTTTTACTGATAAAAGAAGTTTGATGATCTTTTTTACTGATAAAAGAAGACTGATGGTTTTTTATCTGACATCTACTCTGATCCGACTACACATGGGTTTACAATGCTTGACCTACAGGAATTTGCTGTACCCGTATTGCCATGGACGAGGTGGCTGAAAGCTTTTGAACATTATGCCAATGTAGTATGTGGCACAAATTATAGTGTGAAAAGGGAGAAATCTCTATTCTTATATTGCTTAGGACCAGCAGGTCAGGAAAAAGGTGAACACCTGCCTGAATTGACGACTGATGAAGGTGGGGATATGAATGAATATGAAAAGTCTATAAAGAAGATGAGCAAATACAAAATAAAAAAAACTAAGTACAATTCTAGAGCGATACAAGTTTGGGAACGGATACAAGAGGAGGGAGAACGTGTAGAACAATACATGACAGCGCTGCAGAAGCTAGCCAGGACATGCAAATTCAATCAACAGTTGGAGGAGAGATTGAGAGATCAATTTATGTTTGAATGCAGCAGCAGCAAAGTGTGTCAAAAACTATGCGCAGAGGATGATTCGCCTCTGGAGATGGTTCTATGTATGGCTAAGGAGGTTGAACACATAGAGAAATTTGTGAAAATGTTGGAAGGTAGAGTAAATGAGATCACAGTTAAGGCTGCTCCAGACAGCATATTGCACACATCCAGTGGAGAATCAGTCGCAGTCATGGATAATCAGAGTATGAGAAGGAGATGGAACTGCGACAGCAAGCAGTGAAGATATAATAGTGAAAACAATGATACAATGAGTAGGGATAAAAGAAGATGTCCTACTATGGAATTCCAAAGAGAACGAGGTGGAAAAAGGGGGAGAACGTCATCAAGGAAATGTTATAGATGTGATAGTGTCTCTTATTGGGCCAATAGCCCAATCTGTCCTGTGCTCAGGATAATTTGCAGAATTTGCAATGAAAGGGAGCATCTGGCTAGGTGCTGCAGAAACAAGAATTCCTTCATGAATCGGATTGGAAATGAAGACAGTAATGAAAGTGAAGAGCATGTTTCAGCAGAAGGAAATGAGGAAGGAGATCTCAATAGTCTGAAAATGATTGTCCATGTTAATGGTGTACCAGTTGTGATTATGGTTGATTCAGGAGCTAAATATACACTAATCCCTAAAGTGGAGTGGAAAAAAATTGTCCCAAGTACTTACATGAAGTGGACATTAATCCAAGAGCCTATAGTGAAGCAAATATTAAACTGATTGGTTGGTTCAAAGCAACTTAGGGCTTCAAAGAAAGACAGGGCAAAGGGAGTGTATCTGTCTTGAAGAAAGGCACATCTCTGCTTCTGAGTTGGACACACCAGAGACTGTTGAAGGTACGGTTGGATCCTAATGCGATGGGGTCAGTCTTTATGATTGAGGGTCCAGAAAGAAGTAAAGAAAAAGTACAAACTGAAGTATTCAAAGATGAAATGGGATGTCTGAAGGGATTCACACATTGCATAATACTCAAGCAAGGATGTACACCAGTTGCACAGAAACTATGCATTATTCCAATATCTATGAGAGATGAAGTTAAGCTGGAGTTGAAGAAGTTGGAAGAACAGGGAATAATAGACAGCATTGGTGGGTCTGAATGGGTGTCACCTCTAGTTGTAGAAAGAAAGAGCTTAGGAAAAGTCACAGTTTGTGTTGATTTAAGAGAACTCAACAAATGTCTGATTCTAGAAAGGCATCCTCTACTAAATATACAAGAGCTGATTTCAACTATGGGTCCAGCGACAGTATTTTCAACACTCGACCTTACATAATCAAGTTAAATTGCATAAGGAATCCAGGTATCTGACTGCATTTATAACTCTAGAAGGGATCTTTATATATATTGCAGGATGCCATTTGGTCTTATATCCGTGGCTTCAGTATTTCAGAAAATTATCTATAGAATATTTGATGGTTAAAAGGGTATTATCTTCTTTCAAGATGATATTTTAGTGTATGCTGAAAGCAAAGAGGAACATGATAGAAGACTAGAGAACGTTTTTAAGAAGCTGCATGATATGGGAATGACTCTCAGTAAAAATTAATCAAAAATCAACAGGAAGGAGATTGAATATTTGGCATATGTGATCTCTAAAGAAGGAATTTCATCTAAAAAGGATTTGGTTAGTGCGGTAGAAAACATGGTCTCACCAAATTGCAATGTACATATCAGAACAGTTTTAGGTATGGCAGAACACTACTCACAGTTTATTAGAGGATTTGCTGATCACACTGTTGCTTTGAGAGAAATTATTAAAATAAACAAGAAATATACATGGGATGACAAGTGTGAGAATGGATTTCAATACATAAAGAGAGTGTTAGCAGCAGCGCCAGCTTTACAAAGCAACAAGAGGGACATATGTACAGTAATCATGACAGATGCAAGTAATGTTGGATTGGGAGTGGTTTTGACAAAAATTGAAGAAGGAAAAAAATATGTGATAGCATTTGCATCACTACTGTTGAAGGGCCTGGAGAAGTACTATGTGAATATGGAGAAGGAAGCTCTGGCTATTAAGTGGGCTGCAGACCAATTTAGCAGTTTAGTTTGAGGGACCAGATTTGAGTGGCATACTGATCACAAACCACTGGTGGAAGTATTTTCGACAAAGGGTCTGGATAAAGTATCAGGGAGAATAAGAAGATGGGTATCCAGATTACAGGAATTTGATTTCACAGTAGCATACATTCCAGCAGTATGAAGCTATGCTGCAGATTGCTTATCGTGAATGACAGTGAATGAAGAGGCCAAGTATGATGAGGAAGATCCAGATATAATTTGTGAAGTTTCAGAACCATTGATTCCAAAACAGGAATGGTTTGAAGAAATGGCAAAAGATACTAAGATCAGTTAAATAAACTGTGCAAACATAGGAATGGAAGGGTTCTGGAGTGTTACGGAGTAACTGTGTGTTCAAGAGGGTGTTCTCATGAGAGGAGACAAGCTGGTGCAACCAGAAGGAATAAGGGAGAAAGTGATACATCTGGGACATGAAGGCCATCAGGGAAAAGTGAAGACCCAGTAAAGAATAAGTAACAATTATTGGTGGCTGGCGTGTGACACCCAAATAGAAAGGATTGTTAGGGATTGTATCCTTTGTATTCATTGTGATAAGCTGTGTGTGAGTGAGAAATGTCCAATGGCTCTCACCAACATATCGGGAAGCACATTGGAGAAACTGGCAATTGATGTGATTGGACCTATATGAAGTGGTGGATGTCAGACATATTACATTGTGGTTGTTGATGTCTTGACTAGAAGGGCAGAGTTAATGATGACTCAACATGTTACAATTAGGAAAGTGATTGAGTTTTTGGAGGAGTTGTATGGGCGTGAAGGTTACCCTGATGTAATCCTGACCAATAATTGTTCTCAATTAAAGTTGAAGGGGATGGGAGAATATCATAAGGACAGAGCCATTGTTCACAAACCAGTGCTATATATCATCCCCAAACAAATGGAGTTATGGAGAGGTATAACAGAGTGATAAAAGAATCCATTAATTAGATGGACGTGGTCTAATGGGAGGGATTGGAAGGAAGCAGGAAAAAGAACAGATGTGGCTCATAGATTGATGCCGCACAGCACAACTGAATTTATTCCTTTTGAAAATAGTAGCGGCAGGAAAGCCAGCACAAAGTAATTTCCAGGTTGTATGTGTGATGTGACCGGTATGGAAGGGGTATTAGATGATGTGAGGGGCATTATCAGAATGAAACAGATTAAAAACAAAGCACTGCATGATAATACGCATTTCAAGAAATGTAATGTTCCGCAGGTTGGCGGTTGGGTCAGAATCAAATTGCCTGCAGTGTTGAGAGGTGATGGTTTTCAAACATGCTTTGAGAATGAAGGGTTTGGTACTTGGACAGAATGGTGGTTGAGAGACCAAGGAAGGATGAGGTGATGTGTGGAAGAATGGTTGCGAGGAGGAATGTTGGAGGCAGTGGTTGATTTTCCTTGTCGGTTGGAACAGACATGTCACCGGCAAAACCAAGGATTGGAAGAGGCTACCAAAGACTGAGATATCTGGACGACTATGCTCAGTCATGAAAATCCAAAGGAGGACTTGTGTGAAGGAAGTGGGGTGCGTAGTATCGTGTGTACTGCAGAATGCAGTAACATGAGAATTCAACAATGGAATGACTGGGGAAGCGAGGAAGACAGTTGGTGAGAATGGACTGAGGAAGAAGCAGGGCTAGTCTCCATATTCCTATCGTATGATCATATATATATTAATGCAAAATAAACAAATATATGTATGCCCAACTAAGGGGCCGATTCATGGAACAAACGTGCGCCGAAAATCCCAGCGCAAGCAGGCGCAAGGAGGCGCAAGCGTGAGAAAGCAAGCGCTGGGCTACTTTCCCACTAGTTGTGTGCCAAATCCGTGCATGGCGCACGCTGGCGCACACGTCTCCAAACAGCGGAACAGGGGGCGTAACACGTGGATTGGGGAATAACGCATGAAAAAGAAGGCGTAACTGTGGAAGTACTGCTGGGAAGTACACAGAACGCCCACACGCACGCGAACCACACGTATTCATGGAATCGAATAGGGCAAACCCACGCACGGGCAAAGACACGCACAGGCCTAAACATGTCCGCCACACGAAGGCAGGTGGTAGCGTCCCTGCGCATTACAAAAGTGTGCACAAATAAAAAGCATGTATATACTGAGTGGGGTACGTGTATTACTGGGGTTTGCGGGTAGTTTCACACGCAAAAGGTCACTGTGCGAGTGGGGTGTGTATTACTGGGGTTTGCGGGTAGTTTCACACGCGAAAGGGCCCTGTGTGAGTGGGGTACGTATATTACTGGGGTTCTTGGGTAGTTTCACACGCGAAAGGGCCCTGTGCGAGTGGGGTACGTGTATTACTGGGGTTCGCGGGTAGTTTCACACGCGAAAGGGCCCTGTGCGAGTGGGGTACGTGTATTCCTGGGGTTCGCGGGAAGTTTTACACGCAATTGGCCCTGTGGGAGTGAGGTATGTGTATTCCTGGGGTTCGTGGGAAGTTTTACACACGATTGGCCCTGTGCGAGTGGGGTACGTGTATTCCTGGGGTTCGCGGGAAGTTTTACACGTGACTGGCCCTGTGTGAGTGGGGTACATGTATTCCTGGGGTTCGCGGGAAGTTTTACACGCGATTTGCCCTGATCGAGTGGGGTACGTGTATTCCTGAGGTGAAGTTTTACACTCGATTGGCCCTGTGCGAGTGGTGTACGTGTATTCCTGGGGTTCGCAGGATGTTTTTCACGCGATTGGCCCTGTGCAAGTGGGGTACGTGTATTCCTGGGGTTTGAGGGAAGTTTTACACACGTTCCGCCCTGTGCGAGTGGGGTACATGTATTCCTGGGGTTCGCGGGAAGTTTTACACGCTATTGGCCTGTGCGAGTGGGGTACGTGTATTCCTGGGGTTTGCGGGAAGTCTTACACGCGAAAGGGCATTGCCTGTGCGCGATACGTCACAGACGCGCTTACGCGCTAAGGGCCTTTGGTCCAATGAAATCGCGTACGTGTGCTGACGCGCTTACGCGCTAAGGGCCTTTCCTGGGATTTCACGCTGATGTGCACTTTTTTCACATGCCAATTCACTCCGTATCAAGCTGGCCACGCGTACACACACGGAAGACCACGCTCCTGCCCTGAAGGCCATTTTCCTGCCCCCCAGTGCCCCGAGCACAATCCAACCTGCCATCTGCTGCTGCCTGACTGTCTGCTACACACGTGCCCTGCTATTTGGTGCCTGCACATCAGCCATCTGCAGGGGTCCAGTTGCTGTGTCCACCTGTCATGATCTCTGCTTCCAAAAGATCAGGACTTGCCCGACTCCCTTGGAAGCAGACCCATAACCCCGGTTCCAAGTGCCAGCCAGTGCCAATTGGGACCTTTTGGACCCTGTCCTGGCGCCAGTGGCACCAGGCTCATAAAGATGCCCAGTCCCATCGCTGGAAGCGCCAGGCTCATAATGCTTGGGTGGACTTACCTGCAGCAGACCATGCTGCTTACTTACCTGCCAGTTGAACCCCTGATCCTCTTCTGTTTGGGATTACTTTTCCTGTTGGGTGGGGCAGGAGCCACTCCCTAGGTTCAGAACACTGGAACTCTTCTGGAAAGCAGGAACTCTTTTCTTACCTAGGCGTGGCTGTGGAAGGAGACACCTAAGCACTACAGGAGGCTATTTAAACCACACCCGATGGATGAATCTTGCTTTGTGTTATTCTGCATTCTCTGCAGCAGAACGCTCATCGTGTCTTCTGCTTCTGATCCTGGGCCTAAGGGAACAAAGGCTTACCATCCTGGAATCCAGTCTTCAGCAGCACCTGTAAAGACAAAGAAAGAACAGGTTAGCACTACGGTCTTCAGTGGCAGCGCATCTCTTACCTGGTCCATCGGCTGTCACCAACGCCTCGCGCTGCATTCTGGCATCTGAAAGACAAAGGCTTACCTACTCTTCGCATGCTCCGGAGGTCTTCGCACTGCATTCCGGCATCTGAAAGACAAAAGCTTACCAGCTCTTCGCACGCTCCGGAGGCCTTCGGCGCTGCATCCCGCATCTGAAAGACAAAAGAAGGTGCGTTTAAAGACATTGGGCAACTTTATTACTCACGTGCCATTACTCCTTCCCACGCCGAATCCAGTGGGTATTCCAGCACCCTTCAGCTTCTCTAAAGCTCCGAACTTGTACCTGCAAGATAAAAGGGACAGTTAGTGCGCATCGTGAAGCAGGCTACAAGCGCTTACTTACGTGCTTCCAGGCGCTTCTATTCCTCACGCGGGTTCGATCCTCAACTCTCATCAGCCCGCCATCCGCCATCGCCGGAACCCTGCAAAACAAGAGATATCATTACAAAAGACTTTTAAGACATTTGAAGTGCCCAGAACTTACCGTTCGTGTAGTTAACGACAGACAGCAGTCCTCTGAGGTCAAGAGGCCTGCACCCTTATCCAGTGAAGAAACTGGTTATGGCACCCTGCCCCGAGGCAGATGGAGAGCTCGGCGTTCACTTACCTAAGACATCTTACTCTTCGAGTCAGACATACAGTGCACAGAGGTCCAGCCCAAAGAGCCAACCGTGTGTTACACATCACCTTTGAAGATACGGCATTCACCCAGTCAAGACCGGTGCCTCCGCGGGAATCAGGTGAGCGTTACAGAACACAAAGCCTACCGCAAAACTCCCACCCAGGCGCTATGGAAACCTCGGATACCGACCAGCTAGCCCAATTACTTGGGGAACTAAGAGCAGAAGTGCATGCAGCCCGTCAGGAAACGAATGCTCTAAGAAGGGAAATGATTATTTCCAAGGAGCGAACAGACGATCTCGCTAGACAATTGCTACAGTCACAAGCCGGACAAACTCTGTTACCCGCATCAGGGGCAAATCTTCCTTCAACAGCCTCTACGAACCCAGTGCAGATCAACCTACCTGGGAATGTACCTCTGGCTCCGCCCGAACGATTTTCTGGTGACCCAAAGAGGTTTGCAGAATTTATTAATCAGTGCCGGTTGCACTTCTTATGCCGGCCAGCAGCCTTTCCAACTGATCAAGCTAAGGTAGCTTTCGTGCTTTCGTACCTTAGTGGCAATGCGGCAGACTGGTCGATCCCTCTAGTTAAACAAGATGATCCAGTTCTCCATGATTTTCAAGCTTTTCAGCTCAGTATGGAAAAACTGTTTGCAAGACATTCACAGGGGCAGGCCTTGGACAATGAGCTCCTTTCATTGCGACAAGGTAATCAAGACCTTTTGGCTTATATTGCGTCTTTCAACAGACTGATAGTGGAAACTCGATGGCCTGAGAACAAAAGGATTACGCTGTTTTATAGAGGTCTACGTGGAGAGCTCAAAGATGTGTTAGCCCAAGTAGTGAATCCCCCGCAAGACTGTTCGGACTATATTGACTTAGTCGTTCAAATTGACCACAGACTGCAGAACAGGAAGGCCGATCGTTCCAAGTTTGATGCTCGAGTATTTTCCAAACCACCAACTCCTACCAAAGGAGTAGACTCCGGGGAACCCATGCAAATAGGGGGCCTGAAAGGACCACTAACACAAAAGGAGCGGGAAAGGAGAAAACAGCTGCAATTATGCCTCTATTGCGGAAACTCGGGGCACTTTCTTCGAGACTGTCCGGTGAAACCAGCCAAGAAGGCAGTAGGAGCTGCAGTTACCAGGGTCACAAACTCTGAGCAGGGAAACGACCTCGCCTGACAAGAATAGAGGTCCTCTTGCCGAGCGTTAAAACCAGTTCCGTGACCTCGCATTTCGTGATACCTATGGTCCTCATTAGCCCTGAACATCCGGATCGATTACATGCGATTGAAGCTTACGTCGACAGCGGTGCCATCGGCAATTATGTGGATCATGAAATGGTTTTGAGGATGAATCTGACTCTTTGTCCAAAGGCTGCAAAGGACGTCATTACTACGGTGGATGGTATGGAGATAGCCTCTGGACCAGTAACGCATACCACCCAAGAAGTGACGCTAGTAAGTCAAGATGGACACCATGAGAAGATCGTGTTCGATGCGATCAAGGCCCCTCAGTTCCAGATTATTCTAGGAATTCCTTGGTTAGAGAAGCACAATCCTCAGATCGATTGGCGAGCAAGAACGGTTCAGTTTCCAGAATGTGTCTCTACTTGTCACCCTCGACCTGGTGTTGCACTGGCAGCAATTTCCTCGGAGGCTCCCCAGTTACCTCCTGAATACCTAGAATTCCAAGATGTTTTCCGGAAGGATCAGGCTAACTCTCTACCTCCTCATAGGTCTTATGACTGCCAGATAGACCTGATACCTGGATCTACTCCTCCTTGTAGTAGAATTTATGCCCTCACCGAGCCTGAGAATCTTCACCTCCGACAATACCTGGATCAATACCTAGCGAATGGGTTTATTCGTCCTTCCAAGTCCCCTGCTTCCTCAGCTTTGTTCTTCGTTCCAAAAAAAGAAGGGGACCTTAGAACTTGTATAGATTATCGCGCCCTGAACCAGATCACCGTTAAGAATAGATATCAGTTACCTTTGATCCCTGAACTCCTGGACCAAGTCAGAAAAGCATGCATATATACAAAGCTGGATCTTAGAGGAGCCTACCACTTGGTACGAGTAAAAGAGGGCGATGAATGGAAGACGGCCTTCCGCACCAAGTATGGGCTATTTGAATATCAGGTCATGCCCTTCGGACTTTGCAATGCCCCGGCCGCCTTTCAATATTTTATGAACGATGTCCTCAGAGAGCTCATAGATGTGTGTGTTGTTGTTTACATTGACGACATCCTCGTTTATTCTTCATCGGAAACTGAACATCGGAAACACGTGAAAATGGTCCTCGAGAGATTGCGTCAACAGAAACTTTTCGCTAAGTTGGAAAAATGTGTTTTCAACGTGACTGAAGTTGAATTCTTGGGATTCATATTATCACCTAGCGGAGTGCGTATGGATTCAAAGAAGGTCGATGCAATTCTCAAATGGCCATCGCCATCCTCCGTAAAAGGTGTTCAAAGCATGTTAGGCTTCGCTAACTTTTACCGCAGGTTTATCCCCGAATTCTCTGGTATAGTCCAGCCCATCACTGCCTTGTTAAAGAAAAACAAACGTTTTGAATGGTCTACCGAGGCGGAACAGGCTTTCCAGAATTTGAAGACTAGATTTATCTCTGCACCGATCTTAAAACATCCTCGCCCAGAACTCCCCTACATCGTTGAAACTGATGCTTCGAGCCTTGCCATGGGGGCAGTTCTATCACAAAAGGACCCAGTAACCAATCAGTTGCATCCCGTGGCATTTTGGTCCCGCAAATTCTCGCCTCCTGAAATCAATTACACTATTACTGATAAGGAACTTCTAGCTATCAAGTCCGCCTTTAAGGCTTGGCGGCATTATCTTCTGGGGGCCCGACACACCGTTACTGTGATTACAGATCACCGAAACCTGCAATATTTGAAAACCGCAAAAGCTCAATCCTCTAGGCAACTCCGTTGGGCACTATTCTTTGCCGAGTTTGACTTCATAATTACCTATCGACCTGGTACAAAAAACGGTAAAGCTGATGCCCTTTCTCGGATGGGAGTGGAAGAACATTTGATCAATCCTAAACCTGTACCTATCATTTCCGAACAAAGAATTCTAGGTGTAATCGCCACACAATCCATAGAGGAAGTTAAGAATAAAGCCAGGCTACTGGTAACTCCAGCAGACATACAGAATTGGCATCTGCAGGGAAAGGACTTTACGGTGAAGGACAACCTATTATATTTTCAAGAACGGTTATACCTGCCCAGCACAGATTTACAGAAAAAGGTAATCTCTTGTTATCACGATTCTTTAATGGAAGGACATCCCGGTATGACCAAGACCTCGGAAAAGATCAAGCGCTACTTCTGGTGGCCGTCTTGGAAAAAAGATATCAGAGACTTTATAATGTCCTGTGGAGTATGCGCCCAAAACAAGAGTCAAAAGGAAAAACCAGTCGGCCTCTTACGCCCTATTGACATCCCGCCTCGCCCTTGGCATACGCTTTCTATGGACTTCATCACCGATCTACCTCCATGCTCCGGATACAATACGATCCTAGTAATCGTGGACCTATTCTCCAAGATGGCGCATTTCATTCCACTCAAAGGCTTACCAACAGTAGCAACTCTGGCCTGAGAATTTCTCGAAAACATCGTCCGACTGCACGGTTTTCCTTCAGTTCTAATTTCGGATCGAGGTAGTCAATTTATTTCTCATTTTTGGCGAAGTTGCTGTCGGTCGGCTCAAATTGATGTGAGACTTTCGACCAGCCACCACCCTCAAACCGATGGACAAACCGAGAGGACCAATCAAACTCTGCAACAGTATTTGCACTGCATGCTACAACAAACTGAAAAAACTTGGAAAGATATCCTTTGGATAGCCGAATATGCCTACAATAACTCTGTCCACTCGCGAACTGGGAAAACCCCGTTTTTTCTTTTATACGGTAGTCACCCTCGAACCTCGGAGTTGGATCCACTCCAAGATCTTGGAACACCAGCAGTAGACCACCTGCATTCTACAATCACCCAAGCCTTTAAGGAAGCCGTTTCTCACCTTCAAAGGGCTAAAGAACAATACAAGAAAGGAGCAGACCAACATCGGAAGGAAGCCCCCCAATATCAAGTAGGAGATCAAGTCTGGTTATCCACCAAATATCTACCTCTAAAAGGACCACGCACATTCAACCAAAGATACCTTGGTCCCTATTCCATCACTACCATAGTAAATCCAGTAGCGGTCAAGTTGGACTTGCCCCCTCACATGAAGATACATCCGGTCTTCTACGTCTCTCTATTAAAACCCGTGCAACCTCAAACCCGACTAACTACATCTCCAAAACCTATTCTAGTTGATGGAGAACTCGAGTTTGAAGTCAAAAGCATCCTGGATTCCAAGATCTCCAAATCTAAACTATTTTACCTGATTGACTGGAAAGGCTACGGTCCCCAAGAAAGATCCTGGGAACCTGCAGAATATGTCCACGCGCCTCGTCTAATCAAAAGATTTCATCGAACATTTCCTAACAAGCCCAAACCCCCGGAGAAGCCCGGTTTGGGAGGGGCCTTGAGGGGGTTGCTGTCATGATCTCTGCAGGGGTCCAGTTGCTGTGTCCACCTGTCATGATCTCTGCTTCCAAAAGATCAGGACTTGCCCGACTCCCTTGGAAGCAGACCCATAACCCCGGTTCCGAGTGCCAGCCAGTCCCAATTGGGACCTTTTGGACCCTGTCCTGGCGCCAGTGGCACCAGGCTCATAAAGATGCCCAGTCCCAGCGCTGGAAGCGCCGGGCTCATAATGCTTGGGTGGACTTACCTGCAGCAGAGCATGCTGCTTACTTACCTGCCAGTTGAACCCCTGATCCTCTTCTGTTTGGGACTACTTTTCCTGTTGGGTGGGGCAGGAGCCACTCCCTAGGTTCAGAACACTGGAACTCTTCTGGAAAGCAGGTACTCCTTGCTTACCTAGGCGTGGCTGTGGAAGGAGACACCTAAGCACTACAGGAGGCTATTTAAACCACACCCGATGGATGAATCTTGCTTTGTGTTATTCTGCATTCTCTGCAGCAGAATGCTCATCGTGTCTTCTACTTCTGATCCTGGGCCTAAGGGAACAAAGGCTTACCATCCTGGAATCCAGTCTTCAGCAGCACCTGTAAAGACAAAGAAAGAACAGGTTAGCACTACGGTCTTCAGTGGCAGCGCATCTCTTACCTGGTCCATCGGCTGTCACCAACGCCTCGCGCTGCATTCTGGCATCTGAAAGACAAAGGCTTACCTACTCTTCGCATGCTCCGGAGGTCTTCGCACTGCATTCCGGCATCTGAAAGACAAAAGCTTACCAGCTCTTCGCACGCTCCGGAGGCCTTCGGCGCTGCATCCCGCATCTGAAAGACAAAAGAAGGTGCGTTTAAAGACATTGGGCAACTTTATTACTCACGTGCCATTACTCCTTCCCACGCCGAATCCAGTGGGTATTCCAGCACCCTTCAGCTTCTCTAAAGCTCCGAACTTGTACCTGCAAGATAAAAGGGACAGTTAGTGCGCATCGTGAAGCAGGCTACAAGCGCTTACTTACGTGCTTCCAGGCGCTTCTATTCCTCACGCGGGTTCGATCCTCAACTCTCATCAGCCCGCCATCCGCCATCGCCGGAACCCTGCAAAACAAGAGATATCATTACAAAAGACTTTTAAGACATTTGAAGTGCCCAGAACTTACCGTTCGTGTAGTTAACGACGGACAGCAGTCCTCTGAGGTCAAGAGGCCTGCACCCTTATCCAGTGAAGAAACTGGTTACGGCACCCTGGCCCGAGGCAGATGGAGAGCTCGGCGTTCACTTACCTAAGACATCTTACTCTTCGAGTCAGACATACAGTGCACAGAGGTCCAGCCCAAAGAGCCAACCGTGTGTTACACATCACCTTTGAAGATACGGCATTCACCCAGTCAAGACCGGCGCCTCTGCGGGAATCAGGTGAGCGTTACACCACCCCTGCTGGAACAGAAGACTCCCGACTAGGATACCATCGCTCCACAGTCCAGCCCCAGGATCCAGTTGCCAACCCACTCCTGCCTCTGGGGTTGCCATGTCGGGCACATCTCCATCTGGCACCACTGGCAACCCCAGCCAGAGAGGCAGAGGGCCACCAGCTTCACTGCCACCGAAGTTGGTGTCCTTGTGGAGCATGTCCTGGGGCATTATGATGCCCTCTTCGGAACATCACGCGCCAACAAGGAAGGATGGGAGAGGATCTGGGACGACGTAGTGGTTGCCATCAACGCGGAGGGGCTGGCAACCCGTGACATCAAGCATGTCAAGAAGCGCTGGGAGGACTTCAGGTCCAGGACCCTCCACAAGGCCCGGCGCCTCCCGGATGTGGGCCGGGCACGCATGAGTAACATCCAGATGAGGGTCCTGGAACGCGTAGGCCCAGCGCTCCATGCCAAGATCCTTCGGAGGCAGACCCATCTGGAGTTGAGCGGTAAGTGGCCAAGCATTGCTATGTGAGACAGGGTATGTTGCAGTGTGCTGGTAGTCTGATGTTTGCCTGTATGTGTGACATAGGCCATGTATGGATGTGTGTGTGCAGGGACATCATGGTCATGCATGTGAGACCAGTTATGTGTGAAAAAAGAAGAAGAGGGATCGGAGCCACAACAGTGGATAAATAGTTTTTCTATAAAGTCTGTGTGGAGTTGAGACGTCTCCTTGTGATTATTTTAATAGGTCAATTAATTACACTTCAGGTGCAGCAGGCTTAACCTCGAGGCCAATCGAGGTCCAAAGCAAGACGAACACAGAACACACATCAGGTGTTGCCACCCGATAGCCCTATGCTGCACTCCTATTGGGACACAGTCACAGGAATGTTTTTTAAAACAATAGTGAACAGGAGTCTCCCAAGAGAATGGAACTCACAGCCCACTATGGTAAGTTTCTTCTTCTTAGTTATGCAGAAAAGATATACATATAAATATATACTGTTCTTTCTTATTCATTAAATGCACCTTTGTTCAAATCAACTGAAATAATGGCCACCCGCCCTAGTAGCCACCATCCTTCGTGATTGACTTCCTGACAGCTTACTCAGACCCGGGGCAATAATTTTGCTTCTGGACTGGGTGAGTGGTGTTACATGCATCAGACAAATTTTAAATACATAGAATTAAATTTACCCATAAACTGAGACATGTTATTTTTGTTATTTCTGCTCTTAATGCAGGTTGAGGTGTTTTCATTATTGCTTCAACCATAAGGTCAGTGACTTAGATGTATATCTACCCTCCTTAATTATTGGCACACATTCTGGAGTTGATTAGTTTGTCTCTGTTATTTTTAGGAAAACCCCTATGAAACTTTACATATCCTGCCCTGAAGATGGGTTCATCGTAACCCGAAACGCGTTGGCACCTATAGGAGTGTTTAGTACAAAATATAGAGCAGAGAGGACTTACACTGCTCATCCTTTGATATACACATTATGTTGTTAAAATTGTGAATTGACTGATTTGTGCAATGCTCAATCATAATTGAATGTTTTTGGAATGTGCAAGAATACAGCTCTGAGCTCTTTTCAATTGTATGCAACATTTATATTGATTCATTTTGTACACACTGAGATTGTACAGTGTGACTGATTTGTATTGTTTACTTTTTGCCTGTTACACAAATATACGTGTTGTCTACCCACATGGTATATGATCTTGGTGGCTCTTGATTTGTACTAGGGCGGGTGGACATTATTTCAGTTGATTTGAGGAAAGATGCATTTAATGAATAAGAAAGAACAGTATATATTTATATTTATATCTTTTCTGTATACCTAAGAAGAAATTTACCATAGTGGGCTGTGAGTTCCATTCTCTTGGGAGACTCCTTTTCACTATTGTTTTAAAAAAACATACCTGGGACTGTGTCCCAATAGGAGTGCAGCATAGGGCTACCAGTTATGTGTGAACCACATGGTTGGTGCATGTGTTTAAATGCAACATGGGGAGCTCTATGCGGAATGCACACATGAAAGCATGGCTGTCTCTGTTCCTGGACATGGAGGGGGGGGGTGAAGAATGGGTGCTGATGTCATGTACATTTATGGTGCACATGTGTGTGTGTGTGCCTGAGAAGTGTGTGTGTGATGCCATGGATGCATGTGACTTTGAAGGCAACTTTGAAGCCAACATCTTGGTTTACAGGGGCCCTTCTACATGGATGTTGATTGCAGGCGCTGGGACTGTTTCTGCTTGTGTGTTGTGTGCATTCACCCATGTGTTGTGGAGGGTCAGATGGAAGTGACATTTGACAGTGCCACTCATGTGTTATTGCTTCCTGTCTAGGGTATTTTGTACTGTATCCTGATGCTTGTGTTCTATGTCTCGCTCTACGCAGCGTCAAGTGAAGAAGAGGGCGGAGACGGCGCTGTGGAGCCAAGCGGCGGGGATGCCTCCACTTGGCAGCGCACGCAAGGCCCAGCCACCCTCCCAGGAATTACCATCATCCGGGAGCGAGGGGGCTGGTGCTGCATCTGCCACAACGGCTGTGGCGGAAGGGCCGGGTGAGCCCCCACAGAGGCTTCCAATGGTGGAAGACGGTATGGGGACATCCAGGTTGGTGGTCTCCACAGAGGAGGAGGAGCCCGCTACTGAGCCACACATGGATCCTGGTGGGGATAGTACCAACTGGTGCAGTCCAGGGCCAGGGTCAGGAGGCAGCACAGGTCGCCCCGGAGGGGCCTGTGCATGTCCTTGTCCTTGACCCTGTGACTGTACCACTATGCACCAGCAGGGAGGCCCCGTCCCAGGCCCCTTCCGCAGGTAGGGGAGAGTGCGATGTCATCTGCCTCTCCACTACCTGCGGACGAGAGGTCCCATGAATGTATGGGCTCCGTCCTGATTGGTGTTGCCTTGCGCATGCGTGACATTTGTGATGACGTGCGTTCTTCCTGGGCAGAGAACGCACGCCATCACAAAGAGCAGCGTCGCAACGTGGCACTTTTGGGAGGGGCCCTGGTTGGTGGGTTCCTACATGTGACGCGCACTCTGGTGGACCTCTCCTCCTCTGTGGAGACTATGCACCAGTCGTTCTCCCTGCCGTCTTCCGGCCCAGATTCCACCCGTGCCCCCTGTGGACCTGGCCTGACCAACACAGCCAGCTTGGTGGAGATCCCATCCCTACCACAGTTGGGAGTCGGCGGTCCAGCAGGGGTGGACACCACAACTGGAGACCAGCTGATGGAGGATGTGCAGGCATCATCGGACATGGCACATGGACAGCAGCAGCAGCAGCAGCAGCAGCAGGAGCAGGCTCTAGGTGGGAGCAATGATAGCTTGCGGCAATTGACATTAGGGTTGCAGGCATCGGCCAGAGGGCAGGAGCACCCTGGAATGGATGTGTCTTCCATGTAGCTGCGGTTGGGCCAGCGCATAGATGCGGAGCGGCGGCGGGCGGAAGAGGCGCGGCTCACCATGGTCAGGGCGGAGTTCTCCATGTGTCGGGCGTTGAGGCGGGCAGAGTGCCTCGAGGCGACTCGCAGGGAGTTGGAACAGGCCACGAGTGTCCCGGGGCCAGGGCAGAGGCTTGTCTCCGGGACATCGACATGGAGTTCGATGATGCCCTGGCCCGGGATACCACAGAGTGAGCCGCAGGACTTGCCTGCCACCATTGTATATAGTTAGATAGTGTTAGGTTTCCTTTCCTTTTCTTTTTTATTTTGGTTGCGCTTGGACAATGCACCACGTTTTTGTATATAGTTTTTTATTAGGTAGTATTTTTGGTAGGTTTCATTTCATCAGTTGGGCTCATGGACCCTGGATTGTTCTTTTGTACATAGTTCACCATTGGATTATTCACATTTTTTTTATTTTCACCATGGAGCAATGGATTTCACTTTCTTTTTTTCCTTGGATTTGCTTTGTTGGACTGTGACTTTGGACACCATTTCTTTTGGATTTCTTTGAATTATGATTTCTTGTTTTTTATTCTTTTACGGACATGCAGCATTTCTTTAATTATTCCCATTGTTGTGTGTTTTCTTTTGATTACATTCATGTTGTGTTTAATACATTTTTTTCTTCATACTTCGATGTGTGGTATTATCTCATTGGTTTCATGCATGTCATGATATGGGTTTTCACATTCACTTGCACCCATTGTGTGTGTGTGACGGACATGTTTTCAGTAACATACTTGCCTTTGGGGTTGTATCATGTAATTGCCTTTTCTATGTGGGTGGATGCAATACTTGGTTGGGTCTTTGGGCTGGGGAAGCTGGCCATAAAGGCCATGGTTGAGGATCGTCATGACGTGGGGGCAGGGGGACATGAGTGGGACATGAGTAGGGGCCTGCTGGCAGGTGCCCCGCACTGCTGGGGGGTGGGGGTGCAGGGGGACATGAGTGGGACATGAGTGGGGGCCTGCTGGCAGGTGCCCCGCACTGCTGGGGGGTGGGGCTGCAGGGGGACATGAGTGGGACATGAGTAGGGGCCTGCTGGCAGGTGCCCCGCACTGCTGGGGGGTGGGGGTGAAGGGGGACATGAGTGGGCGCCTGCTGGCTGGTGCCCCGCACTGCTGGGGTGTGGGGGTGCTGGGGGACATGAGTTGGTGATCATTATTGCAAGCTGACATGTGGCTTGGCTGGGGGGCATGCCCATGGTGGAAGGGCTGCCTGCGGGACATGACCAGGGGTGCAGGGTAGTCCCCTGTGGTGTGCGCTGCCTGCAGGGGCCATGGAGGGTGTAGAGGGAACACCTGGGAGGACCCACACTGCCAATTCACATGTAAGACTCCCTGCGAACCTCAGTAATACACGTACCCCACTCGCACAGGCCCTTTCGCGTGTGAAACTTCCCGTGCACCCCAGTAATACACGTACCCCACTCGCAAAGGCCCTTCCGCCTGTGAAACTTCCTGCGCACTCCAGTAATACACATACCCTACTCGCACAGGGCCAATCGCGTGTGAAACTTCCTGCGCACCCCAGTAATACACGTACCCCACTCGCACAGGCCCTTTCGCGTGTGAAACTTCCCGCGAACCCCAGTAATACACGTAATCCACTCGCACAGGCCATTTCGCGTGTGAAACTTCCCGCGAACCCCAGTAATACACGTACCCCACTCGCATAGGCCCTTTCGCGTGTGAAACTTCCTGCAAACCCCAGTAATACACGTACCCCACTCGCACAGGCCCTTTCGCGTGTGAAACTTCCAGCGCACCCCAGTAATACACGTTCCCCGCTTGCCATGCTGGTACAGGGTTAGCGCAGCCCTTTGCGCTGGATTGGGGATTTTGATGGCTTTTCCCTGCGCGAAGGGCGTTCTTGGGGGCGTAACTGGCGCTGCTGCAGGGTCGCTGTGCCACTGTGCGCCACGGCTGGTTTTGGTAGCTAAAATCCATGAATACACTGTGCGCGGAAATGGATTTTAGCGCACGCGGCTGGCGCAGAGATTCGCACGCGCACACTGTGTGCCAGCCGTGTGCGCCACTTGTGTGATTAATTCTATGAATTACCCCCTTAGTGTCCAGTGCGTTAGCCAACACTATAAAAGTCCAATTCTGAATTCTGTTTGAAGCACAAAAGGATGTGACTATGACGCAGGGTTTTAAAACTGTACCTTCACAGTTTGCCCCTTTAAAATTCCTGTAGGACAAGAATATTTGTAAATTACTTGTAGAGGGAGTAAACCATCACAAAATTCCATTCTGACAATTTTTCAGTTCTCCATCGTTACTTTTTTCCTTACAGGGTTGTTGGTGCCCTTGAGGATTGACTCTCAGAAATAGAAAAATACTACTTCTAGTGCCAGTGGGCCTTTGTGCTTGAATAGCATGGACGGGTGCAGGAAACAGGAAAAAACACTATTTCTAGCACTAGCAACCCACTTGTGCTACACATTCTAGCATGAGGGACTGCTTGTGCTGGAAAAAGAAGGTACTCAACTTTGGAATAGAACAAAAACAAGTTCCTGCGGGGGATGACAGCCTGCCCCTTTTTGCAGGGCCCTTGTCTACTGTTAGGGAGAATTCTCATAAATGGCTAATTTCCCTTACCTACTGAGTCCCTCAGCAGCTTTGCTGGATTTGTAGGATTCATTTTTTCACCTGGTAAGAGTGTGAGCCTTTTTTCCAACTCTTACATGTGTTTTTCTATGTGTATTTCTACTTTTTGTGTGATCTTGGGCACTGAAGCCTCCCCTACTCCATGGCACCATATTTGTCCATGTGTGCTACAGAGCACTTTCAGTGCAGTGACACAGGGTTGTCTTTTAGACTTCCCACTGACTCCATGTTCCCCACTGTTGACTACTGTCTCCCAGAAAAGATAAAGTTGCCATTAACTTTATTTAGTCATTTTTACCACAGATCCAGTACACCCCATTTTACATGGAGTATTGGAAAGGGTTAATTCTTATCCCTTTTTATCCGTGCCTCTTGGAGCATTGTTTGCTCCCTTTACACTAAGACTTGGCTGGTGGCAGTGGTATCTATTTTTTATACCGCGGTTATCTTAAATAACAATGGTATTGTTTTAGGCTATTATATTAGCCTCAAACATAAACCCGCTTGACCATATATGTTTTATTACGGTTCCTGCTGGGTTTATTCGCCATTTCTTTTTGTAAATATCTTTCTCGTGTTTTACTCTGCGCGCCAAACCAGGTTTGGTCCCTTTGTTCATCGCCTTTTTGCGGGCTTCTACACAGACGCCCTCCTTTAGGTGCCTGAAAGTCTGGGTAGGCAGGATGTGAGGGAGGGGTTTTAGGACCCCTGCCATGGGTTCCCTTGGTAACCCAAGTTGCACTCCTGTGTGAGTGGCTGGGTGAATGTCCTTGCCAGGACAGCCACCCTGCTGTGTGATTGACAGCCAGGCTGTATGAATGAGGGAAAACTGCATAAAAAGCAGGTCTCTGAGACTGGAACGGCAGAGTCACCACTGGAACGCAAGAACCAATGAGAACTGACGGGAGAGGACCCCTATCACGACTGAACCGCCAAGTGAAGCCCTGCTGCAGGTCCGAATCGCCAGAATCCGACAACAGAGAAGATCCTCCAGGAAACTTCTTCCCTTGAGCTGGTGGGACCAACCAGTTCCCCCAAACTTCAAGCCAGGACCCCTCCTCTGGTCAAATTCGCTGTACAGAGCTACAGTGGGCCAGATAGCCAGGAAGGTCGGACCCTGCTTGGGTTTTAAGGAGCGCCCCTTTTATTTGTTACTTTGCTCTGCTTCTGGTTTCTTCCCTGGGTAGTGCAGCACCCTCCACCCTTCCTACTTCTGATCAGTCCGACAGTCGCTCTAGGAACTGAGAGCCTGCAGGAACTACCAGGAACGTCTGCCTCAGCTACAGCTCCCTCTCCGTTTTAAGGTACTGGCAAATCTGGTTGTTCGTTTCGTTCAGCCTCGGGGAAAGTGTTTGAAATCGTTCTCCAATCCAAAGGCTTGCCCTTCTCTTTTCTTTGAACTAACTTTTCTACCAACCAACCTCGTCGGGAATCCGTGGCACGAACTTTACCACAAAATACCCTGAACTGTGTGATCTTGAGCAAAAGACTTTTGACCTATTGACTTTGGCCCTAAGGCTTTTTAACCTGATTCTATCATTGTAGTTCCTACTACTCAATTGCCCTGAGTACTACACCTGTTGGTGTGGTCCATTTTCTGTTAACTTTGTCTTTCTTTCCCTTTTAAATTACTAGAGTGCCATTTTGCTCCCACTTCATTTTGTGAGCTTAACTTGTCTGGAACTTTTTGGGAGTTGTGTGGTGCAATGAGAGTGTGATTTTTAAACTGCTTTAGAATAGTGAATTGATATACAACTGAAGAGTAAAATGAATGTATATTATTTTACTTGAAAACCTGAGTCAGTGTTTGCTTGAATCATAGTAATTGCTGTCGTTTGTGTAACTATCTGACACTGCTCACTTACTCTTGAGATAAGTCTGGCTGCTCCACTACTGCTACCACTTTAACTGTGTAGTTCCAAAGGTGAATGTGTACTGTCACTTGTAGTCTTAATTGTTTGTGGTGTTCCCAAAGGGTACTGCAAATAATTCTGTCTAACATCTACTTTGAACCCATGAAGGTGTATGTCTATAAATGGTTGAAAAGGTTTGAAAGCTCCAGGAACCTCAAACCGCCTGAAATTCAAGTGGGTTTGACTTTTCCTCAAACTGGTTCAAGCATAAATAATGATGGTAGAGCTAGGTCCCGCCTATGTAGAACAATAAAATGTAACATATGAAGGTTGTGCGATTAGAATAATTGAGGCGTGCAATAGACAAAAGATGATAATAGGTTTTGTTACAAAAACAGGTAACTTTAACAAGCAGAATGACAGAGCTCTCATGTTTCCCATTTCCATGCTTGAGAAAGCCACCCAGTCCTACTTTTTATCTTGGAATTCTGGGATTTGTAGTCATTTATTTGCAATGTTAAAACAAAACTACAAGTACAGAGAATTCAAAGTGAAAACCAGCACCCAATGGTTTTCTCACACATAGAATTGTGAAAATTAAGATGTTTACGAGTGACAGATTTTATGCCCTGGAACATAGAATCAAATGCCCTCCTTCAAGTGGAAAAACAATACATTTCCATGAATAATAAAATCACGTTAGAGCGGGGCTCAATCGGTTCCCCAGACACACATACATTTATACTATCGAAGCAGGTCGCAGCCCAAAGTCGCCTTCTGACAAGGCCTTCCAAACCGGACGGATACACTTTCTGTTTTGTTTCACAGCAAAATGATTATGCTGAAGGAAGTGTGGCGTTTTGAAGCTCTATAAAAGGCGCAGAGGACTGCAACACAGTGGGCTGACATCTGCCAAGACTAACAGGTTTCTGTTTAGAGGCCCTCCAAGTGCTGCTCCTGTGAAGTAGCAGAGCTTGGGAGGTAATTAGCCGCAACCATAACATAACACTCCACTGCTCAGTTAACCAATCTGTGCCATTGCGCTGTTGTTTCAAGCAGCGGTTGCTTAGTTGTCAGTCTAAACAGGGTGATTCAAAAATGACTTTCCACAGTGGGCACACCGAAAAAGGTCAGCTAAGCAAACAGGTGGAAGCATTCAGGCACACATAGGAGCTGGGTTTTCGGGATAGTTCATTCGTTCTTTTAAGGCCACGTTGACTAAATGGCCGTGAAAACAGCGAAACTGCCTCCTGGAGCCCACTTCATGCTGAATACGCTAGAGGGATATTGCTAGTCACCATCCAGTGTTGCCGAAAGTACCAGTCCCTTTCATGTGCTATAGGGAGTAATGAATTACTTATAATACCAAGTCCAAGCATCATATCGCTAATACATGGTCTACTTCTTGCTCTGGCGTAAGGTATCTTCCAGTTATTGACATGCAGAATAAATATGGAATCAGAACAAATATACACACACCAAAATGCAACCTGTAAAGAGCTGCATACGTATATCTTGCGCAGTTTATTAAAGTTGCCTTCAAAATCTTTGTAGTCCAAAATAAGCAGCAACATACAAATAGGTTCCCTCTCTTCCTTATTAACCTCCACCTGAGCATAAATACAAAACCATAAATGATCACTCAGAAACTGCAATGTCAGAGAACTTTGATTTTGAAGAAAGACATCTGAAAATGTTATCATGCTTTAGTTAAGTGTTTTAGTTGCAGCTGAATGTCGGTCCAACGAGGTGCCTATCACAGAGGTTGTTAATTCTGGCAGCTGGCATTGTAATGTCAAAAGGTCAATACAGATGGCGCCATATTTTTTTCCCGAATGAAGCAACAGGGAGTCTCTCCCTGTTGCCTTCCCACCCCATCACAAGGCCAACCCCTTCCACGCCCCTCACTCCCGACCCACATACCTTCTTGGACCGGAACTTTATGCTCCCGGCCACCGCAGCCAGTTTCCTGAGGGAAAAAAAATCGCACCTAGGATAAACCCCAGGGTGCGAATGGCTTTCACTCCTGCTGTGAGGAGCTGACATGGATTTTAACGGCTCCCGGCCCTCGCAGAGGTATGTAGGCTCAGGCTGGGGGCTGTTAAAGGCCATATCCACACCCAACAGCGGGGGTGAAAGCAGGGATGTCATTTCACCAAAATGCCAGGGGTAGCAGAAGTGACATCACACGACCCTTGACCTTTGATGAAATCACAGGAAGTTATGTCATCTGACCCCACCCCGAAGTGACATCACGGGAAGCAATGGAACATGACCTTTCACCTCTTTACAAAACACAAAGTGACGTCACATAGCATTGTTTCTAAGTACACTATGAAAAATATGTTTGCAATATCGCTCTTAAGGGATTTACATTGCATACAAGAATGGATCACCATATGTATCATTAATGTCAGTGCGTATAGGCCCATATTACCAAATTACTGAATGCAAGCAGACGTCCAAGGCGAAATGATAATGATGTGTTATTATATAGCACTTACGCTTAAGCGC
This sequence comes from Ambystoma mexicanum, assembly GCF_040938575.1. NCBI lineage: Eukaryota > Metazoa > Chordata > Amphibia > Caudata > Ambystomatidae > Ambystoma > Ambystoma mexicanum. The sequence goes on from NC_090927.1 coordinate 340,696,784, forward strand.
TTCATTATAGAACAAATATACATACAATATCACCCAACCTGTGTTGGTACTCATTCATCAACCGCAGCAGGGAGAAAGGCTGAGTTGATCTTGCCGGGAGTCGAACCTGCAACCTGCAGACCACACGCACATTGCAGCAGTAGCGGCCACCCACTGAGCTATCTTCCTGGCTATAGCTACCAGAAAACCAGCCATTGTAGAAACTAAGAGCCACATGCTGCTGGCCACAGCACAGGAGCCCCAATTAAAAAAAGAAAGAAAGAAAAAAAAGATATGTATTTTATTTTTTAGGGGTAGCAAGGGAGACCACAGGGGTAGCAAGGGAGACTACAGGGGTCGCAGTTGCGACCCCTGGAGACCCCTAAATGACGTCCCTGGGTGAAAGCCATAGTAATGTTATCAAAATTAGACTGTTATATATGCTGTGAATTCAGATCATCTTATTTCTCTCTGAGTGGGCGGACCTCTCCTCCTCCCTCCTGACCTCAACTACTCAACTCCTTCTCGGTGACCTCAATATCCATCTAGACTCTCCTTGTTCCTCCTGTGTACTCTTCCGAGATCTCTGTGATTCTGTCTCCCTTTCTTTCCTCCCCTCTGGCCCGACTCACATCTGCAGGGAACACACTTGATGTCTTGATCTCCTCTGACCTCCCTCTCCCCATCCCTCTGACCACTCCTCTCTCCTAGTATGATCACTCCCTCCTCTCCGCTCATCTCTCCCTCTCTTCCTTCCAGGCCAAGCCTAGCCCAACACTGCCACCTACCTTCTTGGACATCCGGCCCAAGAAGCGTGTGTCAGTTGAGGCTTTCGCTGCCACCCCCCCCTCCACATCCCGACACATCCCTGTCTATGCTTTGCTCTTCTATTTCCAATACTCTTTATGCTCTTGCCCCTGTCATGAGGATCTGTCTGAAGCCCAAAGCCAAGTGTAATTCTTGGAATGACTCTGACCTAGCAACACCTAAATGTAAGTGTATGGTGGCTGAGAGGAAATGGAGGGCTTCTTCATCATCCTCTGACAAACTGGGCTGTCGTCTGCTCAAAAGGCAATACAGACTCTCTGTCCACACTAAGAAGAAAGCCGACATTCAAGCCTGTGTCTCTGCAGCATCTAACAACTCGGGTGAACTCTTTAATATATGAAAGGAGCTGGCCAGCACAAAGTCTCTACCTCTCCCATCACCTCCCAGGCCCTTTGCCTCTCACTTTATGCCGGTCTGATAGCACAGCAAGTAGAGCACTCGCATTGACATCTGTGCAGAGCCTGCTGTTGCAGGTTCGAATCAAGGCAGGGCCAAATTCAGCCCTTCATCCTTCCGAGGTGGATAAATGAGCACCACATACCATGGGTAATAATAAGCGGCGCTCAGATGCCTGAGGGTTCGTAGCGCTATATAAATGCTAAATTATTATTATTATTATAAAAAACCCAGGATATCCTGTACACCCACTCGTCCCATCTCCCTCTTCTCCCCTCTCCTTCTGTGAACTCTGGCATTCCTACAGCTACCCCCACCCTCGTTCTCGTTCTTTCTTCTTTTATCCCCTGACAAGGTCTCTAGACAAGTCCAATCTATGAAGGTCTCGTCAAAACAGGTTCCTCCTGTTCTTCCAAAACCTTCAGGGACCACATTGACACCCTCACTCCTGTCTTGGCTGATTACTGCAACCTCTCCTTCACCTCAGGACCTTCCCCTGCCCTCTGCAGCACTCTCTTGTGCACCCTCTTCTTAACAAACCCACAGATGACCCTTCTTGCCCGGCTAACTATCGCCCAATCTCCATCACTCCATTTCTGGGCAAACTCCCGGAAAAGCTAGCCATCTCACAGCTCAACCTACACTCTGATTCTGTGGGTTGTCTCCACGACCATCAGTTTGGCTTTAGAGCTGCCAGAAGCATGGAAACTGCTCTCCGGAACATCCCTGAAGTTCTGCTCTCCAACCTTGATTCTAACATCCCTTCTGTCCTTATCCTACTTGATCTCTCTTCTGCCTTCGACACGGTGAACCATACCATCCTGCTCAACCGTCTCAGTAACAACCTGGGTATCACCGATCAGACTCTGGCCTGACTCACCTATTTCCTCTTTGATTGACCCTCACAGGTCCAACTTGCATCCCTCCTTTCATATATCTCCCTTTCTACCTGCAGCGTTCCCTAGGTGTCTAAGCTCTCAACCTGGCTTTTCAACCAATACCTGGCAACTCTCGTCCACCACATTGCCATTTTCTGCTCCAATTTTGAGTGCTATGCTGATAACACTCAACTCCTTTTCAGGCTTCATCTTCTTTCATCTCTGATTCCCTATCTGCCATTCAAGATTAGTGTGCCGCCAACAATCTCTGCCTGAACGCCTCATTGGCACACCTTCACCCTTCTTTGGTGTCACTCACTGGCCGGCCTCCCTTGGCCCTCCTACTACCCCCACCTGCGAGCCTAAGAACCTTGGGGTCATCTTTGACTCTACACTTACCTTCTCTACCTACAACTCTGATGTCGCTAAAAAGTCAAACTTCCTACTGTACCTCCTCAGAGGTACTCTGCCTTTCCTCTCCTTCCCCCAGAAACTCACTGTCTCTTGAGCCCTGGTTCTTTCTAAGTTGGATTATTGCAACAGCTTCTTTCTAAGTCTACTTTCTTCTACTCTCTCTGCTCTTTGCAACTTATCCAGAAAAGGAATGTGAGACTTGTCCTGGGTCTCAAGCCCTGAGATCATATGTCTCCAGCTTGAAATCTCTCCACTGGCTTCCAGTGGCTGCAAGGATTACATTCAAGACCATTTGCATTGTCCACAAGGCTTTCTGGGGCCTGGGTACAAAATACCTTCAAATGTCCCTCCGTAAATACCTTGCCTTCCGAGCGCTTCGCTCCTCCACTTCTAACTTCCTCAGGGTCAGTAATTTTTCTAAGAAACAAACTGGGGGTAGATCTCTGTCTTCGGCTGGGGCCTGCCTCTGGAACAGCCTCCCTGTCACTCTGAAACTTGAGGAGAGCCATCTCTGGTTCCGGAAGCACCTCAAGACCTTCCTCTTTGCTTCTCATTTGCTCTTCCTCTCCCCTGCTGATCTGCTCTGTCTCGGCATCATGCACCTGGTTAGCCTTTCACTTTCGGTCCCAGGTACCTGCTCACCCTGCCACAGACCTGCATTGCATCCTGGCACTCCCTTGCCTTGAGGTCTGTATCTGTAACCGTACTGCACTTATCAGACACACCTGGTCTGTTGCCTTAAACATAGCACTTGCCAATCGCTGGCTACACTAACACTGTGGCTACACTAACACTGTTTGTTGTTTTTTTTATTTATTTATTTATTTGTTTTATTCCTTCGCTCAGCACTTTCCACTCCCCCCATGCACTTTCCCTTTTTCCTCTCCCATGCACTTTCCCGTTCTCAATGTCACTGGGCTTAGTAAGATCGTTGTTTTGTTCTCCCTTGTTGTTTTTCCTTGCCTCATAAAATAAAATATCAGTATCAATATCAATATCAAATACCCCCTACTATTAAAAGTAATATATTGCAACTCACCAAGGAGTTCCGTCACCATAGGTGGCCAATTTGGCTTAGGTTGCAGACTGTGCTAATTTCTTTTTATATTTTTTTAAGGAACAACTTACAAAACACAGGAGTTCCCTTTCTATTTCCTTGACCATGAGAATGCAGGTGCATGTGCAGACAGCCTGAAGCAGGGGTGGCTAAGGAAGGTTTGGGGAGTGCAGGTTGTGGGACAGGCAGGGGGCGTTAAGTGCTTGTTGGAAAAGGGGGCAATGCCTGGGTGTGCAGTGAATGAAAAAAGGTTGACCTGGGTGCAGGGTGCCAGAAGCCAGAAGAGAATGCGAGCAGTGAGTGCAGATTCACATTCATGTTCTTGAGTACTAATAGAGCAACAAGCCAACAGTTTTGGCTTGTGTGTGCCATGGGAGAGAAACTTGCCAGGCATTGCTATAATGGTACTACCTGGACATCTGATGTCAAAAGAAGGAAACCAGTGTGATTAGCTGGACATAAGATAGCAGTGCCTGGCAGATGCCAATCTAATATCTATAGACAAGTCAAATCTGTTGTCTTTCTCAATGCTTGTTTTTAACAGGACTTCAATGCATACTTTAATTGTGTTTCATACCTCTGGTGCTCTGCGCAGTCTTGCTTGCAAGACCATGTCTTTATGAAGTGCCTCAAGGTACACTTGGTAAAGACATTTTCATTACAGGAGTAGAGGTTTTGCAGCTAAAATATACCCATTAACTCTCTTCTGTGCATTTATTATCACCTATTTAGTGTGAGTGTCTATGTGAAGACATTAAGTTAAGGTTTGAGTTGACGCTCATTTTAAACTCATTCCCATTTCCTTTACATCTAGTTTTTTGATGCCATGTTTTGAGAGGGGGGTGTCTAAAGTGACATTAGATGTACGAGCAGAAAACATAGCATGCACTTAACCTGTCTGAAAGTTGATAACACTGCGGAACTGCTACCGTATCTCTGCTCTTATATCTAAGGTTGCTGGATCATGTTGGGATACAACTCGGAAACAGGCCGCGAAAACAATGTTTGCCTACTGCTTTTGCTACAAACCTGGGTTATTTTCATATTCCTCCTTGGGGGTTAACGATTACCTGCCTTTCTTCTGGCTAGTGTCTCATATATCTGCTTGCACCTCACGCATTCAGTCCATACCAAACAATTACATTCTTGGGTCTGAGCCTTGGAAATTCACTCTCTGGCCATTGTTGCCCCTTCTGTTGAACGCCTAATCCTGACACCCTTGCACTGCCACCAACCACACTGATGCAAGTGCCTGTTAAATTCCAGCCCTCGGCGTGCGCGCGCGGGGGCTGGCGTTGCTGGACTAGGCCGCACGGCCTGTGGCACAGCTCCAGCGGGAGCAGCAATGATGCACACACACACACATGGATGGTCTGCCCCGGAACTGCCTCCCGAGCGTGGGGGCAGGGCTTTTATTAGGAGCGCCCTGCGTCACCCCGTAGCGGGACGCAGGGCGGAATATAACATTCCTCCTTTATTATAAAACAAACAAACATAACAATAACTGACATCAACTGTAAGTTCAACATCTGTTCACTTCTTTAACCAATAGCTACCCTGCCATTAATGTTCGTGGTCCGGGTGCATCAAACTACCACACATAGTCATTTAACTTGGCTGGCAGTCTCGTGGCAGATCTCAGACCGTATCGCCCTTCTCGGGGCCTACACCCCCCCGGCTCATTGTCTGGCTCACCTTCGCTGTTCGGGTCCTCGAGGCCGGGTGCATCCAGCGGTTCCCAAGTTCCATCCATCGCTCCTGTATCCTCCGGGATGGACCCAGGCTCTTCTTCGCTGGGCTGAGCGTCCTCGTCTTCCCGGTGGTACTCACTGTCCATCCACAGGTTGCGAGGCACCGCCTTGAAACACGACGAGTTCCTTGTCACTTGACGGCATCCTCGTGTCACCGTCACCATGGTTCCGTGCAGGTCACTGACGGTCCATGGCAGTTCCTCGTATCTGGTGTTGAGTTTTGACTTGGTGGGGTTGCGTAGCATGACGACTTGGTCCCCCACTTGATGATTGGACGGCCTTGCTCTCCTCTTGCCACTCATGTGGGCGTTGGCACTCCTCCTCATTTCCGTGCATCCTTTGTTGACCTCGTCCGGGGTCCTACTTGCATGGTGCGGAATCGAGGATCTGATGATGGTGCCGAACATGAGGTCCACCGGCGGTATGCCGGTTGTGCTGTGGGGTGTGACCCGATAGTTCCAGAGGAAACGGTAGAGGTCAACCTTTCATGGGCTGGCGTTCGCCTTGGATACCCTTAGCACCTTGTTAATGGTTCTCATGAACCGTTCTGCGTCCCCGTTGGCCTGGGGCCATCTCGGCATGATGTGATGATAATTTATATTAAGGTCCTGCAGATAGTTTTTGAATTCCTCCCCTGTAAACGGTGGCCCATTGTCACTTTTGATGGAGGTAGGTAGACCGTGAGTTGCGAACATTTTCTCTATGGCCGGAATGACCACTTCCGCTGCTGTGGATTTGACTATTTCAACTTCCGGATATCGGGAGTGGTCATCAACGGCCACCAAAAGGTGGAGGCCTTCTCGTAGCTTGTAGAAGTCAATGCTGATGGCCTCCCACCGAGAGTGGCCACGTTCCGCCGATAGAATTGGTTCCGGTTCTGGCGGGGCCCCCGTTATCTGACAGGCTAGGCACGTGCTAATGAGTGTCTCGACCCGTTCCTCGATCTGGGGAAACCATACCCTGTGCCTTATGCAGGCTTTTGTCCTTGCCAGTCCTTGGTGTCCTTCATGCGCTATGGCCACTATCCTGTCTTGTATTCTGAGAGGGATTACGATGCGGTTTCCTCTTAGTATCAATCCGCCCTCTGTGATCGACAAATCTTGCCGGACGGTGAACATGCCGGACAGAAACCCTTTCGCTTCCGCTGTTCTGTTGTGTGTGTGTCTCATGAAGGTTTTCCAGTCCCCTGAGATAATGGCATCTTTCACTAAGTTGCAACAAGGATCCTTGTGAGTTTCTGACTCAATGTCCTCGATGCTCACAGCCTTTTGGTCTCATTGTGTGTACCACTTGGCATATATGTTTCTCAGTCTCTTCGGCCACTTGGATTTATTGTTGGGTTGCCGCTCGCGGATGCCTCGAGAGAAAATCTGCGGGGTTTCCACTGCCTGGTTGGTAGATGAGATCAAAGTCGTATTGCTGAAGATGTAGTAGCCATTTGATGATTCGTGCCGGAGGGTGTGACGACGTTCCCATGAAGATGGGTAGTAAAGGTTTGTGGTCAGTGATTGCCGTGAACTGCCGCCCATATAAGTAGAGATGAAAATGCCTGCACCCCCACAGCACGGCGATGGCCTCTTTCTCAATGTGGGAGTACCTCTGTTCGGTTTCCGTGAGGGCTCTCGAGGCGTAGGCTATCGGCCTTTTCTCCCCTTCCTACGTCACCTGCATTAGGATGGCTCCGAGCCCAACGGGGCTTGCATCCACGAACAGTTCTGTGGGCAGCTTGGTATTGTAATACGCCATTTTGGTGTCGACGGACAGGGATTCCTTGATGCTTTGGAACAAGTCTTGGCACTTCTGCCCCCAGTCCCACTTGATGTTTGCTTTCGTGAGTTCCCGTAGTGGCTCAGATAGGGTGGCCAGGTTTCGGATAAACCTCCCGCAGAAGGTAGCCATACCTAGGAAACTGCGTACCTCTGTGGGGGTCATCAGTGGGCTTGCAGCCTGAATGTCTACGACCTTCTGGGGATCAGGGGAGATGCCCATGCTGCCAAACTTGTAGCCAAAGAAAGTGATTTCCAATCTGAGGAACTCACACTTCTCCCTGTGTATGGTCAGCACAGCTTCTTGCAGTCTGCCCAGTAGGGTGTGAAGCCTCTTGATATGCTCTTTCTTTCTTTCTTGTCGGGGGCGTGAATCAGAATGTCGTCGCTCACGTTGAGGACACCACGGATGCCCCTGATGACCTCTTGGATGGTTTGCTGGAATACCTCAGCAGCAGACGATATCCCGAAACTCAGGCGTTTGTGTCTCCTCAACCCCAAATGCGTCGAGAATGTTGTGATGTAGCGGGAGTCTCTGTGGAGTTTGAGTTGGTGATACCCCGCCTTCAAATCATCTTTCGAGAATACACAAGACCCCGTGAGGTCCGCCACGATTTCGTCGATCGTTGGGGTGATGTGGCATTCTCTTTTGATGGCAGTGTTAGGGAGACGCATGTCAATACAAATCCGGACTTTTCCGGGCTGTTTAGGCTTTCGCGTTACAACCATTGGAGAGACCCATGGTGTGGGCCCTGTGACTGCCTCTATGATGCCGGCTTCTTCCAGTGCCTTGAGTTCCTGCTCCACTTGTTCTCTCATGTGGAAAGGTGTCCTCCGATGCCTTACGGCTTTCGGCTGTACTGTTTCGTCAATGTGCAGTCTGATGGTTTTGCCCTTCAAGCAGCCTATTCCATCTTGCAACTTGGGGTATTGACTCAACATTTTCTCCACCTCCTCGGCTTCATCGACATGAATTTGACCACTCCCAGATCTTCTGCTGCGTCCCCACTCAGGAGGCTTTCAATTCCTGCCTTCACGACATAGACTTTCGACCATAGTCTGTTTTCGCCGTGTTCCAGCGTAGTGCGGAAGCTGCCAATGACTGGTAGGGGCTTCCGGCTGCCGTATGCATACAACAGCGTGTCTGTGCTTTTCAGGTCTGGTTGAGGGTTTAGAGTCTGGAATATGCTTGTGGGCATAACATTCACCGAGGCGCCTGTGTCAATGGTCATGTGAATGCGCTGGTTTTGGACGGTGACCATGCACTTGCGCCTTCGGACAGATTTTCTTTGTGTTTCTTGACCTTGGATTAATGCAGACACCAGGTATACCTTCCTCCCTTTCCTATCGTTATCCTTGCCGGGATCCTGCTGCCCTGCCAAGACATCATCCCCTTCTTCCTCCATGGAAGAGTTGGCCACTGCGACCCTCCTTGCACTGGCTTGCTTCTTTTTCTTGGTCGTGTTCTTCTCCGGAAGGTTCTGTGGGGATTGCGTGGAGGTGCCCGCTGATCTGCATACCTTTGCATAATGATCCTTCCTGCCACAGGCGCCACATGTGGTGCCTTGTGCGGGACAGTTGCGGCGGCCATGTCGTGGGCCACCACACCAGCCACACTCTGTGGGCCCAGGAATGCGCGGTTGCCACCTGTTCAGGCCATAGCCCCCACTGTAGTCATCCCTCGAGGATTGTTTGTTGGTGATCTGGGCCACCATGGCTGTGTTGAGAGCAGGTTGCAATCTGTGTAGCGTGGCCTCCATGTTGGCCGCTCTGGTGTGAGCTAGTTCCCTTTGTCGTCCAAGGATCCGTTGCAGGGGAATACCTCTCTCGCTGAGTATCAGGCGTCTTAGTTTTTCTGAGTGTATGCCGTTAATAATTTTCCTCCTGATCTCCCTCTCAACATTTGTGAACTCGCAGGATATGGCCAATTTTCTCAACCGAGTGCGGTAGGCATCCAGGGTTTCGTCTGCTGCCTGTATGGTGGTGCAGAAAATAAAAGTCTCATAGTCCGGGTTCAGTTGAGGGAGAAAATGAGCCGTGAGGGCATCTTTTGCGCTTTGGTATGCATCTTGGCCATCGTCAAAATTCAAGGAGTTGAAAATGCGCAGTACCTCGTTACCCACACTGAGCAGTAGGTGCGCCTTCATCTTCCTGGCCGACGTTATATCTTTGCACTCCATCGCCATCTCGAATTTCTGGATCCACAGCTGCCATCTGGGTCCACTCGATGATGGGTCGGTAAAGGGGTCAAAAGCCTGGACCAGTGTCGAAGAACCTCCTTGTGTGTGAGGCTGTGGGGATGTCAACGACAGGTTTGCCGCAATTCTGGACGGCGTGATGGGCCCAGGGGTGGACGTACCTGCCGCCATGTTGACGTGTACCTGGCCGGTGTTGGCGTGAGCTCTTCGGGCGACCACCAGCGCAGTGAAGTTGGGCCTTCCCTGGAAGTGCTGCTGTTTCCAAGCACTGTGACGGAAAGTTCAGGAACTGGTGCTCCCACGTGGTTTTGATGCCAGTTTGTGTTGCTGCCCTCTAGTGTGGGAGGCCAGATGGCTCCACAATGCCCAGCCGGCAAGTAGAGGGCGAATGAGAAGGAGAGGCAAAAAAAAGATATTTATTATTTTTTTTCTTTTTTTTTTGGGGTGGGGGGTCACGTCTGCCATCCCCCCACTCCGGGTGTCCAAAAATGTTGCTGCGATGGTTGCGGGCCATCTGTGCGCTATAAACACTGAGCGCGTGTTAGTATTCGCTCCACCGCGTCGCCATTGTTAAGTTCCAGCCCTCGGCGTGCGCGCGCGGGAGCTGGCGTTGCTGGACTAGGCCGCACGGCCTGTGGCGCAGCTCCAGCGGGAGCAGCAATGATGCACACACACACGCGTGGATGGTCTGCCCCGGAACTGCCTCCCGAGCGTGGTGGCAGGGCTTTTATTAGGAGCGCCCTGCGTCACAGCGTAGCGGGACGCAGGGCGTAACATAACAGTGCCTCTCACTGCATCTGTTGCAGCTGTGCGTCACTCTCTGAAGCTGTCAGGAATTTCAGGGCAGTCATCTCATTGTCATTTGCTGTAGTTTAGAACGCTACCACGTTGCCTCCTCTAATCACAATGGGTGTTGCTGCATACCCTGCAGCGGAGGTGGCACCTACACTACAGATTCTGCAACCTCTAACCCCCTTTTCGGACCTTGATACACCACCAGACACCGTGTCTCTGCACACAAGAGTCAAGTGATCTAGAAGGGAGACCAGCAGGCACAACATGACATTTGTGAGGGGAGTTTCTAATCCCCAGGCCATCACCTGTTAGCAGTCTGCCCTCCAAGGAGGGGGGGAAAGAGGTCTCAGGTGATATATAAATATTTCTCAAACATTATACCACTGCTGCTCTTGATATCTAAACTCAAAGTGTTCCATTCTTATGAAATGTGTTGTCTGTTTAGTGCCTTCAACGTCCATTATATCCTTCTGTGGCCTTTTACTGTGAATATGTTGGCTCAATGTTTTCCATTTTAAGCACCCCTGTTGGCTGTTTGGTGAACTGCAGCCTTAAGTATCCTTTGATCATTGTATGTATTGAGCTACTCACACGAGTCCTCTACTTGTGGAGGTAACAGCTGTAAAGCATGTCCTACCATTCCAAGAGGATGCCCATGACAAATACCGCCTTAAAGGAATGCCATGAATTGAAAGCATACCTATTTTATTTTTAAACCCATTATAATGCAGCAATAAATGACATTCATCATCCATGTACAAGCAGCATGCAAACACTACTTGCTCTAAAAAGCATAGTACAGCAAATTTCTCCCCGATGCAGGCATTTCCACTCGCATCATAAACCTGGGGAATCGTCAGTGTAAAAACAGCATGAAAACAAAATGATCTTAAATGCATCATTCAAAAACATCCCTTCCCAATACAGACACTTCCACATGTTCCTACAAAATGGCTTATGCTATAAGAGGGATTTCTCCAGGATGCACTTGTTATACATGGCATAGCATCTGAGCGAAAACAGGACCCTGCTCTAGTATTTATCTTCTTGAGCTTTGGCAGTGAGCAAAGCTTGCTCTACCCTCCCATGTACAGGGGGCTACTGCATTACAACAAGCAAACACATGCAATATGCTCTGGTATACATTGAGTTGTCATGGTCAGTAAAATAAACCCCTTCTCCACTGAAAGCATGGGTTTCATTGCTGCAGAAGTTGAATTGGCAGATGTATGTGAAAGGTGTAACATGCATGTTCTTATGCTCTGGGGAGCTTTCAATCTTGCAATGAACTACTTTATCCCTGAGCCATGATTTAGGCGTGCAAATATGACTATAAGAAGAAACCGTGTCACACAATGTAGACCGCAAAACACATGCTCCAGTCAGTTCTCGTTTGGCAGGAAAGGACTGTGTCCTGGGTATAACTAAGTCATTGCCATTGTTGTGGGTAATGAGCACCCCAGAAAGACCATCATCTTCGTCTATACTAAAAGGTCATTCAGGCCATTTAGCCCCATGATGTCAATGCCAGTGTAGGTCAAAGCCAAGATGTTCTCTCAATCGGACTCCTATATTCAACGAAAAACACTCGAAACTCCTTTTCGAAGAGGTGGCAATGATTAATAAGTACGGGGACAAAGCAATTACCTAACACAACAACAATGCAATTCTTTTAATTATATCGGGACCCCCTTAAAAACCATATAAGAAGACCAGATGTTCAAAACAAAACTAACTACATGCTGAACACCAAAACACAATTTCACCCCCCACACACACCATCAGATTATTCAAGGTATCCTTAGTGTAAAGTAAATTACTATACACACCACTGTACTAGCAACCTCAAAAATAATATGCAGCATACGGCGTGCACAGATAAACCAACCAGGTTTGCAACCAACTGTATGATTGGCACACACCTGTGGTTTAGACCCAAAAAAATAAATCCAAGGAAACAATGATGAGAGGCATGAGCTGCAAGGAAAACAGCTTTAATTCATGCATGTAAACGGCCGGGAGAGTCAGTCAGCTCAGTGGAACTGAAAAACGGAAAACTCAGCCCGCCCACACTGGGTTACAGCACATAAAGGAAAAACACCACAAGATTAACATACAATACATAATATCAGGTGTATTATAATTCTGTCATCCCCTTTGGCTCCCACCTAAATGAGTACCTAAATACAAAATACATTATCAAATTGTATTGGATAGAAAAATCCTAGGGACCTAGCGAGTGCACCCCTCTGCATATGTCCTGATTGCATAATCAATAGAAAAATTTAAACTACCCCCATGTGGCAAAAAACTTGAAACAGTGAGCTTCTCTCCCATGGAAATTCTCTTCTTGGCAACCCACTCATTCCCAGGCTTGTAGCCCCACAAGCTGTAACATACTTTTTGCAAATATCTTAGTGTAACAGGTTGATGTCTCCGGCACACAGTCTTCCAGCCATATCTCTAGGGAAGCAGATGGCCTCATGAGAAATGTAACTAAATCACCGCTCTTGGAGAACTAATTCTTCATATTGATGGGTGTTTCTAAGTCACCCTACCAAGGACCCAGATGTTCTAATACTTGATAGAGGACAGTAGAACGACTGCCTGGTTGTAGTATTCTGACATCATCCCTACACTAGGTCTTGGTTCATATTGAAAAAAATCCCTTTCAGTAACTCTTATTTATTCATTTTATTTATTTATTGGGCATTTATTATGTGTTTATACAGTAAGTCAATTATGTTTCAAAGCACCCAAAGGGCAGCAGGGAGGGGACACGGAATTGGAGAACCATATATGTCTGTGCTCATGGGTGACCAGTAGATGAAGTTCATAGTAAGGTAAGTGTTATGTGTTCTGGGGCCACATTGGGTAGAACGTGTAGGCATGCAGGATTGAGGCTCGTGGGCGCAGATGCAAGTGCAGAGAGCTGGACAGAGGCTGGTGCGATTGGGCATGGGAGGCCAGGTCCCAGAGGGATACATAGGGCCCTTGCCAGCAATTACAGCGACTGTGAGTTTAGCAGAGGAGGGATGAAGGGAAGGAGAAGGTGAAGAGGAAAGTCTTGAGGAGCTTCCAGAATTTGAGGAAGTCCTGCTCAAGATGAAGAAGGAGGGGGAGGTTGTTCCAAAAGAGGGAGCCAGCTGAAGAAAGTGACCAGCCACGGGCCCTCTGTTTAGCAAAACACTTTAAACACAGAGAGTTGGTGCCAGAGGACCGCAGAGGTCTAGAGGGCGAGTATTTAGTAAGAGAAAGTTGCAGATACCATGGTCCCGGTCCCCAGATATCTGTAAGAGATTTTGTCTTATTGGGGTAAATTCGGGATTTGGCAGTATTTTTCTTACTGTAAACATTTTGTGGTAAATTGGCAGTAAATTGGCCTTACATTTAGAGTGAGTTTGATATCACTCTATTTTAGTGACTATATATTGTTAGCTTGTATCGGTGGTAATTTTAGTGGTATCTTACTTTGCGGTATTTTCAGAATTATCTTATTCCTGTGGTATAGCGGTGAGCATGTTTTTTTTATATTAAAACCCCATCATAAAACAAACCTTTCCTTTCTATTAGAATGTCTTTTAGTCACCTGTAGAGAGCCCCCAGACTTATGACACTTCAGAGAACCCAATGAGTGTATTCATAGCACCACCTATTGTTTGTGGCAGGTATTACTGGCTTATGTACATCTAGTAATCTATGTGCCTAATCGGGCACTCCTTCCCCTCTGCATGCAAGGAAGGAATCACACATTACACTTATACACACACCTTCCTACCTTGTAGATATTTACTTACTTGCTCTTGTTTGCTATTTTAACTACAGTGGTAAATTGGTAAATGCACTACTCACTGATATAAACATCACCTCTGCGCTTCACACATATAAATGATTCACAGATGTAGGAATTACACCAAAGTGTCTGTTTTTTTTGTTGCACTTTGTATTACATGACAGTTACAAACCGCAAAATATCTTACCACATGATATTTACAGCATCACCTGCAAGATATAAAAGAAAAACAGAAACAAGCAGGTATTTTGCAAACACAAATTTATGCTCTCACACATAGAACATAGAGAGAATAAAAAACATACAATGTTTACTAACCTCCCTGCACTGCCAATAAATTCTAGCAACACACGTACATCATTCTATTTTTTCCTCACTTAGCACTAATCTTACCAAGTGGGTATAGCTGTTGAGCTGGGGCGACCACTTTTTTGATAGGGGCTTGTGGGATGTGGTCAGAAAATCATAGACGAAAAAGGGGTTTTCCCAAAAACAAGCTACCTATTGTTGTCACAATCTCGGGCGCAAGGTCTAGATAAAGATGAGGAACATGCAGGAGAAACATAATCTTATTATAGAATCAATCTGTACAAAAGCTAGTATTTTATTCAAAAAACATGATTTTATTTGATTACATAAAAAGATTGAACATAATTAGTTCGATTAAAAAAACACCAAAGATAACCAAAATCACAATCCTGTTTAACAGAAACGGTTAGATAATAGAGGTAGTCATGTGGGACCACTTCATTTCATCCAATCATGTATCAGGCCTATTTTCTTTTATGAATATAGGTGATGTTAGTAGTTGTGTAAGTGACTTTTCAACACAAACAATGACTCATGAAAACATTTTTGAACGATCACTAATGATACAGTATATGGGCATAAACCCATCTGTAAACAGTGTCGACAGGTTAGCTCTGTTTCCAGCCTTGTAGGTCAACACCAGTCTTTTGTGAGTGGCTGTCGTCGTGGGATGGAAGTGAGACCATATAAGACTTTCGTCAGGACACGTTAAGGCGGTGTTAGTAACCCCAGCATCGAAATCTTCATACTGGGCTGAGAGTATCAAAAGATGTATTTCTAAAAACAAACAAACACAATAGGTTCAAAACTAGCTAAGTTCCAAATGTCATTCATCAGCAAGCCTCATCAGTATTTCTATGACCTGCACTGTCTTATTTTAGTGGGTGTGCAACCAAGAAAACTGAGTGGTTAATCCCCTCAGTCTCGATCAAAGTTAGTTAAATAACTTATATTTTTGGAGTATCTTATTACTGATGTAGAGAGATATTTATCGTTTTCTTATTTAAGCATTCTTCATAAAAGTGTTATTCATGTTATTTCTATAGAGCGATGTTATTTTTTGTACCTTCAAGTGGAGCTCCATTTTCACGATATTTGATGGAGTGTTACAAGGTCCAAGAGTTATTAATGACTTTGTTTCCTTTTTGAAGCAAAGGGTGTCGATCAATGGCTTATAGTGACTAGAGGAAAAAGGAAAAAAAGGAATGCATGTAATGCACATCAGTGTTGTAGCGATTGCCTCGCTACAGATACATTATGGAGGGAATATATGTGAGTCCTCATACCTTTAATCCATAGTAATGCTGTTGCCATCAGTACAAAGGCAAAATGCGGTATTGTTGGAATCCGTATAGACGAAAAACGGGGCAGTACGTAACAAATATCGCGTGTGTACCCGATCTACAAATTCAAAAGGTACACAAAAGGACTATGAATGAAAAGGAATCCAATCTACTTTTCAATACAAAAAAACTCTAAATGCGGGAGACTTACTTGTACGTATGGAACAGGACTATTTGTTCTCTGTCCAGACGGTCGCGTACCGTGTCGGTGATCATGTGATTTATATGGCGCCTTTATACATGATCACACGTTAGCGTTGGCGTGATGACGTGTTTTCTAATGGCTAGCCTGATGCGAATGAAAACGCAAAAGACAACACGCAAAAGGGACGGAGGAAATCGGCCATTTCTGAATGGTTGCCCAAGATCTAGATGGATGTGTGTTAAAAATATGGCTGTTTCTGAAAGGCGGCACAGAGCATGGGAGCAGGTTGTTATAAAACACAATGCAGTGGAAGCTCTGGGATGTATCATCCAAATCTAGTGAACCGTCCATAATTCTGACTAGCAGGACTGTAAGCTGCTTGGTCCCCGATATTAAAAGGGGAAGAGACACATCTCATTTGTGTATAAACAGATTCCATTCGATATATAAATTTAGGCCGCTTTTAACCGAGTCTTGTTTGTGGATCCATTTTTGTTCAAGTTTTCGTAGATTGAGGTCCCTATCTCCCCCTCTGGGATGTGGATCGAGAGTTTGCAAGACAAACCAGGTCAAATCATTGAAAGAGTGTTTCATTTTATTGTAGTGATCTACTAGTGGTTTATCTTTGGTATTATTCTTAATGCATGAGCAATGTTCTCCTATTCTGGTTCTGATAGTACGTTTAGATTTCCCAATGTACATCAGATTGCATGGACAGATAATACAATAGATCACCCATTTTGTGGCACAGTTGGAAAAAGATTTTAGTGTCCAAGTACCAGTCTTCAGCTCAATAGTTTTGACATTCCTAGTGAAGTTACACATTAGGCATTTGCCACATTTGTAGTGGCCTACAATTGGAGGGAGGCTCCATAGTGTGGATTGTGTAGATGGTATGGTAAACTGTCTGGGATACGTGTGGACCAATCTGTCCCCGATATTTTGTAACCGTTTGAAAGCAAAACGGGGGGGAGGAATAGAAAAGGCCTCCGTATTTATCATTGGCCAGTGTTTGAGAATAATTCTCCTCAAGGCATTGCTGATGGGAGTGTAGGTTGTCACGCAGGTGATTTTATCTAGTTGCGTGCGGTCTTGTTTTTCTAAGCAGTCTGCTCTCTGAGTGTTTTTAGCCCTTTTGTATGCTCTTCTGATCGTATGGGGTGGGTAACCCCTTTCTTTCAAATTGTTCTTTAATTTGTCACTGTGGGTTACAAAATCTTGTTTCTCAGAACAATTCCGCCTGATCCTCAAAAACTGTCCGAACAGCAGGTTTTCTTTCAGTGATTGAGGATGGAAGCTCTCAAAATGCAGGAGTGTATTTTTTTGAGTTGGTTTCTTATAGAGGCTGGTTCCAATTCCATTGTTAGATCTGCGGTATATAAGGAGATCTAAAAAAGGTATTTCTTTGATGTTAGCTTCCCATGTGAACTGCAATGATGGCTCGCGTTGGTTAAGCCAGATGTTGAAACTAGTAAGTTCTTCTTTTGTACCGCGCCAAATCATGAAAATATCATCGATATAGCGATGCCATGTGTGGATGTTTTTTCCGAAAGGGTTCGTATCATGGTATATATGGGTGTTTTCAAAATGATCCATGTATAGGTTAGCCAAATCTGGGGCAAAAGTAGCCCCCATGCTTGTGCCATTTAGCTGTTGATAAAACGAGTTCTTATGAATAAAGAAATTTTTTGTCAGGGCAATGTGTATGCATTCGGCAATAAACGCCGAAGGAGGCTGTTTGTCAGGTCTTGTTTCCAAGAGTTTGAACATCACATCAATACATTTTGTTTGAGGTATATTAGTGTAAAGTGATGTGATGTCGAGGGTGACAAAGAGATCTTCTGATTGTATAGTAATAGACTGCAAGATTTTTATCATAGCAGTAGAGTCTTGAATGTAAGATCTCATTTTATTGACGAAAGGTCTCAAAAACACGTCTGCATAGACTGACAGAGGTTCCAAAAGTGAACCGATAGCAGACACTATTGGCCGTCCCGGGGGACATGTCAAATGTTTATGGATTTTGGGCAAACAATAAAACGCCGGGGTGACTGGATTTTTGTTTACCAAAAATAATTTTTCGTCATCATTTATCCACCCTTGGTGAGCTGCATGTGTCATGAGATTGTCGATTTCTTCCATGATTCTGGTGGTAGGGTCTGATGGAATAGATTCATAGACCGAGGTATCAGATAGTTGTTTATCAACCTCTTTTTCATAAAGATCCGAACCCCATAATACAATCCCCCCGCCTTTGTCAGCCGGTTTTATTATGAATAAAGGGTTGGATTCCAGATTCTTCAATGCCGGTTGTTCTGCTTTTGTCAGATTATGTATTTGTCGATTTTTATTAGTACATAGAAATTTCATATCCCTTAGTATTCTGTTTTCGAAGGCCAGAATTTCTGGTGATACCATGGATTGTAAGGGGGTAAAGTTAGATGGTGGTTTTTTTCCCGATTTATTGTCATTTTCTGGGGCTGGATTATTTTTATCATGGAAGAAAAAACGCAATCTGACCGCTCGAAAGAAATTCCTCATTTCAATTTCTGTTTGAAAAAGGTCTGCTCGTGCTGCCGGAACAAAGGATAGACCTTTGGATAAAAGTTTTATTTCGTCCGGCAGTAATGTGTGTTTGCTTAGGTTGAAAATCGGGTTTACCATGTTGATGGGGGGATCCATTGGCGGGTCCGCATCCCATGGTTGCCCCATTGTCTGTTTCTTCCCCGAGTGCCTCTCCTTTGAAAAAACTGCTGTTGTCCTCTTTGAGGTTGAGTGACATCACTTATATTTAAAGCATTTGTGGAGTTGTCTGAGTCACTACTATTGGAGGAGTTGGAGAAAGTTACCCGTTTTCTGTTTCTTTGGGATCTTATTTGTGGCTGTCCATTCCAATTAGTCTGGTTTGGATTGAGTTGTTGAAAAAAGCCGGGAACTAAATAGGGGTATGTAACTTCTTTTTTGTAATTAGCGATATCCTTCTTCAGTTTCCAGATCTTTTTGTCTAGTGTTAGTGTTTGAAATTTAGACATTTCTAAGTTCAATTTTTCTAAAGCAGATTTTGCCTCAGGGATACTTGAGAGGTTGATAAACAACTATCTGATACCTCGGTCTATAAATCTATTCCATCAGACCCTACCACCAGAATCATGGAAGAAATCGACAATCTCATGACACATGCAGCTCACCAAGGGTGGATAAATGATGACGAAAAATTATTTTTGGTAAACAAAAATCCAGTCACCCCGGCGTTTTATTGTTTGCCCAAAATCCATAAACATTTGACATGTCCCCCGGGACGGCCAATAGTGTCTGCTATCGGTTCACTTTTGAAACCTCTGTCAGTCTATGCAGATGTGTTTTTGAGACCTTTCGTCAATAAAATGAGATCTTACATTCAAGACTCTATTGCTATGATAAAAATCTTGCAGTCTATTACTATACAATCAGAAGATCTCTTTGTCACCCTCGACATCACATCACTTTACACTAATATACCTCAAACAAAATGTATTGATGTGATGTTCAAACTCTTGGAAACAAGACCTGACAAACAGCCTCCTTCGGCGTTTATTGCCGAATGCATACACATTGCCCTGACAAAAAATTTCTTTATTCATAAGAACTCGTTTTATCAACAGCTAAATGGCACAAGCATGGGGGCTACTTTTGCCCCAGATTTGGCTAACCTATACATGGATCATTTTGAAAACACCCATATATACCATGATACGAACCCTTTCGGAAAAAACATCCACACATGGCATCGCTATATCGATGATATTTTCATGATTTGGCGCGGTACAAAAGAAGAACTTACTAGTTTCAACATCTGGCTTAACCAACGCGAGCCATCATTGCAGTTCACATGGGAAGCTAACATCAAAGAAATACCTTTTTTAGATCTCCTTATATACCGCAGATCTAACAATGGAATTGGAACCAGCCTCTATAAGAAACCAACTCAAAAAAATACACTCCTGCATTTTGAGAGCTTCCATCCTCAATCACTGAAAGAAAACCTGCCGTTCGGACAGTTTTTGAGGATCAGGCGGAATTGTTCTGAGAAACAAGATTTTGTAACCCACAGTGACAAATTAAAGAACAATTTGAAAGAAAGGGGTTACCCACCCCATACGATCAGAAGAGCATACAAAAGGGCTAAAAACACTCCGAGAGCAGACTGCTTAGAAAAACAAGACCGCACGCAACTAGATAAAATCACCTGCGTGACAACCTACACTCCCATCAGCAATGCCTTGAGGAGAATTATTCTCAAACACTGGCAAATGATAAATACGGAGGCCTTTTCTATTCCTCCCCCCCGTTTTGCTTTCAAACGGTTACAAAATATCGGGGACAGATTGGTCCACACGTATCCCAGACAGTTTACCATACCATCTACACAATCCACACTATGGAGCCTCCCTCCAATTGTAGGCCACTACAAATGTGGCAAATGCCTAATGTGTAACTTCACTAGGAATGTCAAAACTATTGAGCTCAAGACTGGTACTTGGACACTAAAATCTTTTTCCAACTGTGCCACAAAATGGGTGATCTATTGTATTATCTGTCCATGCAATCTGATGTACATTGGGAAATCTAAACGTACTATCAGAACCAGAATAGGAGAACATCGCTCATGCATTAAGAATAATACCAAAGATAAACCACTAGTAGATCACTACAATAAAATGAAACACTCTTTCAATGATTTGACCTGGTTTGTCTTGCAAACTCTCGATCCACATCCCAGAGGGGGAGATAGGGACCTCAATCTACGAAAACTTGAACAAAAATGGATCCACAAACAAGACTCGGTTAAAAGCGGCCTAAATTTATATATCGAATGGAATCTGTTTATACACAAATGAGATGTGTCTCTTCCCCTTTTAATATCGGGGACCAAGCAGCTTACAGTCCTGCTAGTCAGAATTATGGACGGTTCACTAGATTTGGATGATACATCCCAGAGCTTCCACTGCATTGTGTTTTATAACAACCTGCTCCCATGCTCTGTGCCGCCTTTCAGAAACAGCCATATTTTTAACACACATCCATCTAGATCTTGGGCAACCATTCAGAAATGGCCGATTTCCTCCGTCCCTTTTGCGTGTTGTCTTTTGCGTTTTCATTCGCATCAGGCTAGCCATTAGAAAACACGTCATCACGCCAACGCTAACGTGTGATCATGTATAAAGGCGCCATATAAATCACATGATCACCGACACGGTACGCGACCGTCTGGACAGAGAACAAATAGTCCTGTTCCATACGTACAAGTAAGTCTCCCGCATTTAGAGTTTTTTTGTATTGAAAAGTAGATTGGATTCCTTTTCATTCATAGTCCTTTTGTGTACCTTTTGAATTTGTAGATCGGGTACACACGTGATATTTGTTACGTACTGCCCCGTTTTTCGTCTATACGGATTCCAACAATACCGCATTTTGCCTTTGTACTGATGGCAACAGCATTACTATGGATTAAAGGTATGAGGACTCACATATATTCCCTCCATAATGTATCTGTAGCGAGGCAATCGCTACAACACTGATGTGCATTACATGCATTCCTTTTTTTCCTTTTTCCTCTAGTCACTATAAGCCATTGATCGACACCCTTTGCTTCAAAAAGGAAACAAAGTCATTAATAACTCTTGGACCTTGTAACACTCCATCAAATATCGTGAAAATGGAGCTCCACTTGAAGGTACAAAAAATAACATCGCTCTATAGAAATAACATGAATAACACTTTTATGAAGAATGCTTAAATAAGAAAACGATAAATATCTCTCTACATCAGTAATAAGATACTCCAAAAATATAAGTTATTTAACTAACTTTGATCGAGACTGAGGGGATTAACCACTCAGTTTTCTTGGTTGCACACCCACTAAAATAAGACAGTGCAGGTCATAGAAATACTGATGAGGCTTGCTGATGAATGACATTTGGAACTTAGCTAGTTTTGAACCTATTGTGTTTGTTTGTTTTTAGAAATACATCTTTTGATACTCTCAGCCCAGTATGAAGATTTCGATGCTGGGGTTACTAACACCGCCTTAACGTGTCCTGACGAAAGTCTTATATGGTCTCACTTCCATCCCACGACGACAGCCACTCACAAAAGACTGGTGTTGACCTATAAGGCTGGAAACAGAGCTAACCTGTCGACACTGTTTACAGATGGGTTTATGCCCATATACTGTATCATTAGTGATCGTTCAAAAATGTTTTCATGAGTCATTGTTTGTGTTGAAAAGTCACTTACACAACTACTAACATCACCTATATTCATAAAAGAAAATAGGCCTGATACATGATTGGATGAAATGAAGTGGTCCCACATGACTACCTCTATTATCTAACCGTTTCTGTTAAACAGGATTGTGATTTTGGTTATCTTTGGTGTTTTTTTAATCGAACTAATTATGTTCAATCTTTTTATGTAATCAAATAAAATCATGTTTTTTGAATAAAATACTAGCTTTTGTACAGATTGATTCTATAATAAGATTATGTTTCTCCTGCATGTTCCTCATCTTTATCTAGACCTTGCGCCTGAGATTGTGACAACAATAGGTAGCTTGTTTTTGGGAAAACCCCTTTTTCGTCTAATCTTACCAAGGCCAGTGAAATCTGAAGTCCCTGCACGACCTCGCTGTCTTCCCAGACCCAGAAAATCCTCCGTATGTGTGGGGAGCAGCCAACTGATTAGATTCGTAGCCAGCGCTTGACCTACATGTAGTTCAGCAGATATGGCACCGCCCGTCTCCTGGTCCAAGCACGAACTGCCAACTCCCGTTAAGAAAACTCTAATTCAGCCCTCTGTTGATGTGGCTTATCCACCTACAATCCCTACCAATCAGAATAACAAGAATGTGCCCTGTGCCACCCTTTGTTTTTCAAGACAATGAAGACTTCATTTTCAAAGTAACTGGTTTTTTTCATTCCTGCATTTTACATATTTCTGTTCTCCACAAGATGAAGAAAACGCTAGTGTGCATTCCTCATGAAAAATAAATTTCAAACAGTGCACCCAAAACATGCACTGCATTTCATTGTGCACAGAAGACTGCATTATAATGTTAGAGAAGTTGAAATTAGTACTTTGGTAAGGTTAGTACAAGGTTAATCAGTTATGTGTTCTAATGCAGTTTTCACACATAAAACATCACGTATAAATTGTGCACCTCTTTATTTCAACTGGCAGCACACTGTGTTTTTTTTTATGTGTTCTGACAACTTTGCCTGCTGGCTGTTACTCAAATAATGCCTGCAGTTTCAAACTGGGCCTGGCTGTATTTCTCTGCTGTATGTTGCATGTTGGCAATAAAACCCCACATATCCTTACATATGGCTGCACCTCCATGCTGCATGTTGTATGGAAATAAAAGCCCATATATATCCTTACATATCTGTGCCGCAACTGGGAGCCAGTGAAGAGTTTTTAGGGCAGGAGAGATGCGGTCCCGGGGCTTAAGGCCAAGGATAAGTCTTGCTGCCGTATTCTGGATTAGCTGGAGGGGTCGTAAAATGGAGGAAGGTAGATTCAGGAGAAGGCTATTCCAGTAGTCAAGCCTAGAGAGAACCACGGCTCGAGTAACATTGAGCTTCTGGGGGAAAGTGAGAAAAGGGAGATTTTTTTTGAGAAGGAAGAGTTGAAAGTTGGAGTTCTTCAAAATGTCCTCAGTGTGAGGGAGGAAGGAGAGAGAGGAGTTGAAGATGACCCCAAGGTTTCTGGCTTCAGAAGTAGGAGCAGGGGGAGAGCCCATAGTGGATGGCCAGAGTGAGAGGAAAAAAGAGGGAGCAGGGTCCCAATGGGCATGAGCTCGGTCTTGCTGGCATTGAGGCAGAGATCTTTGGAAGTACACCAGGACTGGATGGCAGATAGGCAGTCTGGGATGATGGAAGATGGAAGAGGGTCAGCAGGGAGTTTGAAAAAGAGTTGTGTGTCATCTGCGTAGCACTGGAAGTTGGCATATAAGGAGGAAATGAGGAGTGCTTGCTGAGCAAGCTAAGTGTTGAAGAGCCAGGGGGAGAGATTTGAGCCCTGTGGGAGACCACAGGTGGTAAAGGAAGTAGGTGAGGAGAAGGTGCCCAAAATGACTGGGGATGAACAGTCAGTTTAAAGGAGGTAAGCCATTCCAGTGCCTGCTCTGAGATTACAAGGTTATCATGGCGTCACTTTATGAGGATGGCATGGTTAACCCTATCGAAGGCAGATGATAGATCGAGTAGGATGAGGACAGCTGGAGAGTCCAGATATGCAAGCAGTTCTTCACAGGTGTTCAGAAGAGCAGTTTCTGTGCTTCTGGATGCCCGGAACCCAGGCTGATGGTCGTGGAGACCACCAACAGGTTCAGTGTGTGAGGTAATTTGTGGTAAAACAAGCTTCTCCAGCAGTTTCCCAAGGAAGGGGGTGATAGAAATAGGGCAGTAGTTGGCTGGACAGGTAGGGTCTGATTAATGGTTTTTTTTCAGGAGGGGTGCACAAGGGAGTGCTTGAGGGAGGATGGGAAAGGTCCAGTGGCAAAAGAGTGGTTGCAGAGATCAGCGAGTGCAGGGGCAAGAAAACCAATGTCATCCTTGATGGTTCTGAAGAAGCAAGGAGAAACCTGTTTGGAAGAGACCTTCATGGAGTCGACAACTCTTGCGACTTCTTTAGGTGTGACAGGGCAGAAGGAGGAAGATGGAGGTTGAGGAACCGTAGGAGGTGAGGGAGTGAGGGAGGGGTTGGGTGGAAGGGTAGCAAGGGTGCTCAGGATTTCCAGAGCTTTAGTGGTAATGTGTTAGGCCAATGCGTTGCAGAGGGCCTGGGATAAAAGAAGGGAGGAGGAGACTGAGCAAGGGTTGGCTAGTTCCCTGCAGATTTTAAAGAGTTCAAATGTGTTATTGGGCAGTGCCTCGGGTGAGAAGGAGTGAGTAGGAGGTGGGATTCAAGGTGAGTGGCCACTTTTACTGTGGGAGCTGTTAGGCAAATAATAAAAAGAAAAGAAATAGAGGACAAAGGGCATCACATGGCTGCACAAATAATATGTCTAACAGTTGGGCTTTAAATAAAAGAAAACAAACATTCGTTCTCTGTGACGTTTATTTGTCAGGAAGCAGGAATACAATACTCGTGTCACAAACCCCCGTGCAAGCACCTTTGTGTTCACCTTGATAAATGTATAGAATCAGGCTGATAATTACATTTTACAACCTTCGTCAGTTCACCAAAACTGCTGAAGCCCTGTCCCAATCAGTGATTTAGCATTTTGGTGCCTACAGTGTACTGTTTATCTGTATAAAGTGGGTAAAGTAGGAATTTTTTTTAGAATGTGTCACTGATGGCCTTAAGAACACACCATCTCTCAAAGATAGTTCAAGGGTTTTTCATGGAATTAATTCAAAGAGGCTCTCTATTGGCCACCCCTCTTGCTCTCGCCTCCACTTGGTGGTTTCTTCTGTAGCCCAGGGATCCCTAAACCACAATATGATCACTAGGGATCAGTTACCCTAATTGTGTAGTAGCTGACTGACTGGCTGTGATGGCCTAAAGACAAACAGCTTATCTACGTCTCTTCCTCCCAAGAAAAATCTAGGTGAATCCTAACCTGAAATTCCCCAATAGGAATCTTCTCAAGAAGTGGTACCTTCCAATCACCTAGATCTCATTTGATCCTTGTCTTCCATGCTCTTGGACTCCTCGCACTGATGTTCCATCCTTCCTCTCCCAGTCTTATACTCTCTCACCTTTCTTCCTCCCACTCCCCTTTGTCTCCCTTTTTATTCAATTTTCAGTCCCTCTAATGTTCTTCTTTGTACTTGTACTCTCCTTTGTTCTAGACCCCTACTCTCTTTTCTCCACTCCAATACTCTCTGTGTTCCACTCCACTACTCTCACCTCTTCACACTAATACACTACACTCAACCTACACCTTTTTCCACAGTCACCCTACTTTCACTCTCCCAGTTACCTTCTCATTCAGTCTCATTCACAACTACTCTCTCTCTCTCTCTCTCTCTCTCTCTCTCTCTCTCTCTCTCTCTGTTTATCTCGCTCATTAACTTGCATGCACTCTCACACTCAAGTACCACTTTCTCCCACCAATCAATAACTCACCTTACACACAATTACATCAATCCTCTGCCATGCTTCTCTGAGCCATCCTGCCACCGCTACGTCTTTTGGTCCTCAATCTCCCCCCTTGACCTCACCATGTTGCTTTTTATCCTTCCCCTTTCCCTTCCATTTGTTCTCTCCCTCAACTGGTTGCCTGGGTGAACTGCTGGCTTCCTTCTCCCCTCTGGCTAACTTACAGGTAGAAAACAACTATACCGGGCTTTAAGCCCCACCCCCTTTTCGTAAATTGGTAATAGTAGACTGCTCAACGCATAATCAATTTGAAAGCTTGTATAACTACAGGTGTTGAATAATGGCAGTTTGTTAAAGGTGTAATCAATTCCAGAGTTTGTATCAGGTCTACACAGTGCGACAGGATTGCTGGCTTGTTATGTGGGCCACTGTGCAGTAATGATGAAGATACAACCAGTTGTATAGTTCACATCACATAGTGAGTCTGCATTGATGGTTTGATGTGCGGATTACTCTGCAGTCTTGCAGTTCCTTGCTGTTTCTCTACCAGTTGGGTTGCTCGTTCTATCCTCCACTGCCAGGCCTTCTGGTAAATGTAGTCCTATGGGACAAACAGAACAACACTGGCCAGCATTGTGCCCAACAGGAATGGGGTGAGAATAGGTTGTGCTTAGTTCACTTAGCCAGGGACAGGTAGAAGGGACAGACACTGGGATCCTCCCAACTCCCACATCTCACCTCTGCATACTCAACTGCACTGGCAAATATCCTCTTAGGTCTCTTGCCCCAGGATGAGAGGGGTCCCCATCCCGTATTGGCAGGGTTAGGTCTCTGACCCTGTGACATATGTATGTTTTTGTAGTGATAGCATGCTATATGTATTTTCCAGTTTTCCTTTGCGGTGAGGAATAACCTGGCAGGACATCTTGAATAGCCGACATACCCATCTATTTGGGATGCAATGAAAGTGAAGAGCTACCTCAGTGGATGCTGTGGAGAAGGGATGAAAGAGCAGCACATGGAACGTCTACTTCAGGTGGCACAGGAGAGTAGTGGTGGGGAAGAGTTGAAATAATATCATGAGATTAACAGAGTAACTGCATTGCAGCAAGTGGACATGACATGCCATCATCTCACATATAAACAAACGTGCCTCATTACATTCTTCAGAGGCTTGTTCAACAGCAAATAGAGCTCCTGATCCACCCATTGTAACCAAAGAAGTTTATTTCCTTGGATGGAAAAGAACATTTTGGGCAAATAATTCCCCAAAATTAATTGAGGTCAACATAAAAGGAAATGGTTGCTCATTTTGCACGAATAATTATTAGTATTAACCTTGTGGGTGGAAAGTTAACACTATGAGACAAAGTATGCATAGACAATGACCGTGATTGAGTTACAAGGTGATACCTAGCACCCGGCACAGCTACAGTGTCACTCTGAACCTTAGTAGCAATATCCAAATATGCCTAAGATTGATCTGCACACACTAATGCTAAATATGCTATCACCTATGTCCTACCCATACTATTGCCAGTCTAGCCAGGATATTACGCGGAATGGATCTCTCCTACGCTATTGACTTATCACTCAGAGGAATCTATTTGTTCACTGAAAACCACAAACAGAAAGCAAGTACCTTAAGTTGGAATTCGAGATGCAATATATGTATATGTACATAAATTAGCATTGTTTTGAGCTCATTAAACACCTAACATCAGAGTTTGTTGTAAGGGAGCAGTAGCTTTAATTAACTTAATCCAATAACGGCGGCTGCACTACTATATAATGTAATTGCTAAAGCTCATTCCTAATTCCTAAATGAGAGTCTCCTTCAATGTAGGAAACACCAAAAAGAAGGAAGAAAAACTTGTTTTCCATAATTGAAAGTTGTGTCAAAAATGTAAAACCCCACATTTCTTACTCATATAATGTCATTGTTCAGGATTTGCCTTTGTAGGAAGTCAAATGAGCAAAGACAACTCAGCCACCCAATCTTATATTGAAAGATAGAAATGCTCTATATGCAAGATCAACTGATATTCAGTATTTGTCAATATGCCCCTTGTGACTAGGTAACATGCTCCCCAGGTCTATCACCCTTTCCCAAAGACCTCACCTGTCGCTGTGGTGGTGTAGCCTTTGC
This sequence comes from Ambystoma mexicanum, assembly GCF_040938575.1. Lineage (NCBI taxonomy): Eukaryota > Metazoa > Chordata > Amphibia > Caudata > Ambystomatidae > Ambystoma > Ambystoma mexicanum. The sequence continues at coordinate 340,724,671 of NC_090927.1, forward strand.
AGGGAACCTGGCATGACAGAGGATGGACATACACCACTACTTTTTTTGTGGAACTTCGTCAACAGGATTGCCGTTAATGGAATGGCACCTGAAGTGAATGGTAGGAGGTTGTTTGAGAATTGGGCAACCTTTTCTTGGTGGCGTCCTTGGACTGAGCTCTAGAACAATAGTTTGGAGGAGCAAGCAGTGGGGTATGCCAAGAGGGAGTTCAGCAAACGTTAAGGTGACCAATCCAGTATCAGTCTTCAGAACCCAACCTTGACAACTATGTCCCTCGGAAACCAACCCAAAAGGGGGATGGGCCCTCAAAACAGGATGAGAGAGAAGGGCCAGAGAAGCTTGAGAGGTCTTCTGATGCAGAAAGTGTTCAAGAAGAAGGCTTGTCATGTTTTTGAAATCAATGTATGTCCTGATGAAGGCCCAACTGAACATTGTTAAAGGAGACCGCCAAGGATGGGCGGATCTTCAATAAAAGGGCAGAAACAACCTGTGTCGACCAAACATTCCACGTGAAAACATCCTCTCGCCAGGTCCCTACCTGACCGGGAATCACTCCGTCGGGATTCCACAGCCTTTATCCCTGGCGGCGGGTGTGGCAACCCCTCAGCCAATGAGGAGGCTCGAAGCGGGGCCATCCCGGCGCCGAGCCTCCCCACGGCTGAGAGGCTGCCTTCGCCCCCCGCCGGGGTCTCGGGCAAGTCTTTTTTTTTTTAATTCCCTTCCCCCCCCTCCCACCTGCCCCCCCAACTTACCTTCTTGGTCCTGTGTCCCCAGCGGGGGACGAGGGAAGCCTCCAGCCGTGTGGAGACTCAGGTCCCCGCCGGGGACGCAGGTACGTTTTTTTTTTCCCTCTTCCCCCGTCCCACTCCCGCCCTCCCAACCCCACTTACCTTCATTTCGATCCTTTTTCGGGAGCGGACGCGCTGGGAACACTTGGGTTCCCAGCGCATCCGCTCCCGATGGCCGCCATGGAAAGGGAAAACGGACTCTGTTTTCCCTTTCCATGGCGGTGGCCATTTTCTTTTTTTTTATTTCTCCCGAAATGCCGCAGCGCCTGAAACGCTGCAGCATTTTGGGACAAAAAAAGAAGCTTTTAGTGCCCCGGTCACGCAATTTTTTCGGGCCGGGGTACTAATAGCAATAGAACCCTCGCATCGGGGTAATGCCCCCGACGCTCGGGTTCTATTGCTTAATTAGAACCTTGCCGCTGGGCAATGTAGGAACAAACAAACCATCTTCTGAGAATCAACAATTACAAAATATCCGATGTAATGTTGTTATTCATGTTTAGCAACAAAATATTCTGTCGGCGGTGTCTATAAATGAATATGGTTGTGTTCTCATACCTACATAGATCAATATGGCAAACCTTATAAACAATGTTGATTGCATACACAGAAACTTTTTCAGTACTAACCCCACATTGCCCTGATATGATATGATTTGGCATTTATAACGTGCCTGTATACAAGTGTTTCTAGGCGCAACAAGGACGAAAGACTTAGGGAGGACAAGACAAACTGTCCTACTAGGCCTTGTGTCATTTATATCGTCCAAGTGCGACAGTAGATGTGAAGTGCAAGGGGAAGGATAGGGGAACTACAAGGGAGAGGAAAGGGGGAAGTGCAATCAGGGCAACATGGCTTTGAGTAAGTGCAGACAGGTCAGCACAGCTCTGGGTAAGTGAAAGGAGGCAGGGTTCTGTGGGGTTACAGTTACAGCCCCTAAGTGTGCAGTAGGCCAGGAGGCAGTGCAAAGAAAGACTGGTCATGTAAGGAGCCTGGTATCCAGTAAAACACTGAGGGAACCAAGCAACCAATCGGCGCAGCAGACAGGTAGGTTAGCAAGGGAGCGAGAGAGAGAAGGCAGAGGAGAAAAGGAGAGTCTGGAGCTGCTCCCGGAACTTCAGGTGGTCTGACTCAAGTTTGAGAGGGGCAGGGAAGCTGTTCCAGAGGGAGGCACCTGCAGAGGAGAGAGATCTAACCTCCACTCTCTGTCTGGAGAAGCTTCTGATCCCTCAGAGAGTCAGAAGTAGCTGAGGGAAGGGCTCAAGTAGGAAGGTATTTCAGAAGAGAGTGTTGGATGTAGTGTGGTCCCCAGCCCCAGAAAGCCCAGTGGACGATGCTGTGGGTATTGAACTTGATCCTTGCAGCCACTGGGAGCCAGTGGAGAGATTTTAGGGCTGGAGGGATACAGTCCATGGACTTGAAGCCAAGGACACGTCTCACAGTCCTGTTCTGGAATATGAGCAGAGATAACTGATTTCTCAGTATTCTGCTGACTTTACTTAATCATATTTTTTTGTTGAATGGTACATGTATGTGAAATGTGTTCTGTTCTTTTGTACACTTTGTGACATTTAACCTGATGTCTTAGAATTCTGTACATATGCAATTTGTTCCATTTGTGTGTGTATTTAATATGCGTATATGATTAGAAATAAAATAAATAGTTTTTTACAAGAATTGAAAGCAGAGGTATTTCATTACATATCTGCACCAACTCCACATAGGCCAAGAGGTTTCTACACAAGAGGGAGGGGTAGCTCTATACTCGCATGTTTACTTTTGTTTAAATCTCCCCATAGTTCAAGTAAAGCCTAGCGGTAATTGAACATTTGGGATTAACTACTATGTTAGAAGAGTCTCTAAGCTTAAGCTTGCATAGGCAAGTGACATGAATGACCCCATTGTAACGAAAGACGTTATTGCAGAGTATGATTTTGGTGAGCTCTAAAGAAAAAACCTTGCTTTCCTCACAATTCTCTTCTTGTAATAGTGACCATTGCAGTGCCTCAAGTCCATCTTGGTGAGGGATACATGTGTACAAACTTTGTACATTGAAAGATACTAATATACCATCTGGTTGTAAACCTTATAACTCCTTCAGAGTGTTGAGAAAATGTGATGTACCCCTTAGGTATGTTTTGTTTTCCTGGAGTACTCTTTCAAGATAAATTGCAAAAGGGTCAAAGATGCTTTCTGTCCCTGCCTTGATCGGACTAAGTGGGGGATTTCTGATGTCTTTATGGATCTTTGGTAGACTGTTGAACACCGTTGTGATTGGATAATCTTTTGTCAGACATTTCTGAGTTTTTGTGTTAATCCACACATTCTCTAGAGATTTCTCTAGCGTGTCTTTTATTAATATCGCAATTGAACCAGGGGGGGCCTGATCAATTGTCACATAGGTGTTTGTATCATTCAATAAGAGCCTACATTGTGTACTGTAAAAGGTGGTATCTATTATAACAATGGCCTGCCCTTGTCTGCTGGTTTCAGTGACAAAGTATTGTCATCCGCGAGAGCTCTAATTAGCTGACTTTGATGTTTTCGGATGTTATGACATGCGGTTGTTTGAAATTGTATTCTGCCTAGATCGTTCAGCCTCTGTGTCTCAAAAAGCTTAATAGCCATGTTGTTAACCCGAGGATCAAATAAACTCTTAGGCTTCATTTCTAAATAATTATATGTCACAGATGGCTCCTCTTGAGGAGGCTGTAGATCAAGAAAGACTTTTAGTCTCATCTTTCGTATCAGCCTGAAAAGATTTGTTTTTTCCTCTAGCAAAGTAGAGTTCTCTGTAGGAGTGAAAGATAATCCTAAATTCAATATATCAAGTTGGTTTTTTGAGAGATGTTTGGAAGATATATTCACTACTAGCTGTTCGTCTGTTTGTTTTGGGACCTTAGATTTCTTGTTGCCTCTTCTCGTCATCTTTTTTCTAAAAAGAGACTGGGAGGGCATTTGAAATGGATGCAGGCTGTGAAGAGTGGTGACCATTCGTTACTACAGTATTAGATACAGTACTCCCTGTAGCTGCTGTGCTGGTGGGATTAGTAGGTGCATGGTTTGTCCTAGTTTCCTCTCCTCTGACCGGGGTGTCACTATTTATGTTGCTTTCCTCCTTTCTCGGGCCTCTTCATTGTGGTCTAATATTATTGGCTGGTCTGGTGTGTTGGTAATGTTCCTGCCATTTAGAGACAATGGGGGTCATTACAAGTCTGACGATATCCTGCCGGTGCTACCGGCGTGTTGCCGCTGAACTGTGACACCCTTTCAGTCACCTGAGATCCTGTGACATTACAAGTCCTGCGGCCCGGGATATCTGGCAGAGAAAAATGTTAGTCCCCATTCCCATGGAGTCCCATAGGACTCTGTGGGAATTGGGACTCTGAAGCACTGGCACCGTTAGTAACAGTGTTGGTGCTTCCATGACAACTGTTTCTACTAGGGCCGATGCGCCCGGCAGGTCAGAACTGCTGCATGCAAGTGCGCCGGTAGGCACAGTTGTAGTAGGTCGTTCCAGAAAGGGTGCCAGTACATTGCTACTGGCACCCTTATTTAATGATCCCAATGCCCTGAGAATAGTACAATGTGTCCCTTCTGAACTTTCCCATCTTATGTTGTTCAATGTCTTTTTTGTGCCCCTCTAGTGAAGAGTTTACATCTGCTAGGACAGTTTGAAGTTCCTCCCTACTCTTAAATGTCGCTAGCTGTTCTGTTAGATCCTTGATCTCAGTATCTATATGGGTTACTGATTTTGACAACTCCTCAATAGTTAGTAAAATCAAATCCAATGAACATTTATTGAGTTTGTGCTCCCATCTCTTTGCAAATTCAGGACTGTCCCTGCAAAGTGCGGGTCGTACGCAGACTCTCAACCCTCTTGTATTCTATGTGCCTGACAATATTGGGCAAGTGTGGTTGCATGGAGTTTTTGTAATATCTCCCTACGAATGAGCATCTCTAGTTGAAATAAGATCAGGATTAGCTGCTGTTGGTGTGCTTATTTATTTATTTAATTTATTTGTTCATTTGTATAGTGCACACAAGCTGATACATGAGGCCATTAGGCATAATAGGCGGTTACAATGATGCAGTGGTTAGATTGTTGCATATAGTCATACAAGTATATACAATGTATTCAAGTGAAGGCACAATAGGTGGTTACAGTGTTACATTGATGCAGTGGTTTCTATATCCTTAATTAACCCCAAAATGTGGGTAGCTTCATGCTAATTAAATGCAAGGGTGGTCACGTGTTTCTCAGTGAAGTGATGAATTTATTTATGTTTCTAAGTGAAGTGTGGTGAGGAATCTATGGCAAAGTGCATCCATAATGTTGATGCTGCTCATAGAGTGAGGGTGGGTCAAGTGCTTATGGAGTGTGTTTGTGAAAATCTGGTGGGAGAAGTGTAAAGTTTGGATAATGTTATTGTGTGTAGGGGAGGTTACTATCAATGTGTGTCACTGGCTGATGTGTCTAGTGTAATGTTAAAAGTAGATTAGTTGGACAGTTAGTCTGGAGCATCAGCAGTCAAGAGGTGGATTGTATATTTATGCTAACCAGCATTGTGAACTAGCAGAATATAGTAGACTATCCCATAGCAGTAGTTGTCAGAAATGTATTACTGTTGTTACAATGTTCCTGGTTGTGTTGTGGTGCATCGCTGGTTACATCAGTTGCTAGTGCATGGTGCTTGTCCAGTTCATTGTGTGGTCCCCTCATGCGAGGCTGAGTGGTGCTGCAGTATCAGTGGGTAATCGAAATAAAGACCCCAGCAGATTGTCTACAATTGAGTACCTTGTTTCAAGGCTTGTGTTTGTATGTAGTGTAGGGAAGGCATGGTATCACAAGTATGACACTGACACAATGGACACAATTTGTAAAACCTTTATTGAAAATCTTGGGGTTGGAGAAACTCCTATTCTGCCCTTTAACTAAGATGGGAGTAGTATAAACCATCAAAAGATAAACAAAACAGTCCTAGTAGAGTCTGTCACATCAAAATGGCCTATGTTAAGAAAATCAAATGCCTGCCCCATCTCTTGTACAAAAAGTGTAAACAGGAGGAACAGGAGACATGTATGCAAAGGAAAAATCAGTGTTTAAAAGAATAATGGTAGTTGAAGCAGCTCTCCTCCTCACAGAAAACCAAGCTTATCGTATTTCAGGTCTCCCTCTGCCAGGCTCAGACCCCTTTCGGATGTCAAAGACTTTTGAATGTGCATGACTTTTACAGACCACCGAAGGACCACTTTGATTCAAAGTACATGTTTACTCTTGCTAATTCACTTTTACTTTATAGCTTCAAACAATGTACCTTTCCCAGAGACTTTATTGAATGGGCTACTTCCCTTCGCCGGACCACTGAAGTATCGTTGATCTCACAGCTGCCTTTTACTTCAAAGTTCATTCACAGGTCTGCTTTTCTTCATGTCTCATCCACACGCGAGCAGCCTTCAGTTGTGATATGATGTTACTATTTCATTCACTTTGACACAAAAACAGTCTTGCGGGTCGCTTGTCAACTCACTGGCTGTGTGCCCTTCTTTCTTGTTTTTCTATTTCCAATTCACGAGTCAGCGTTAGTACCACACGCTTCGCCTCACCTCCCAAATCTGCCGTTCAACCGGGAGGGTCACTGGCATCCTTGAAACACAATGCAAGCTTCACTTGTGGGATCTGGCTTTTCCACAAAGTTCTGATGTCCTTGAAACACAATGTAATCTTCACTTGTGGGATCTGGCTTCTTCTGGAAGTTCTGCTCGTACTCGTGTTCCACCTTGCTCATAGTGTGTCTTGAGGTGTTGTCTTTTATACGTGTGAGGAGAGCTAACTGCTATCAGGTCTATGCACTTAGGCTAAATTATCTGACTTCGCCTGACCCGATTAATGGGACATGTTCAGTACGATATGAGAGAGTTAGTCTGGCTACTCTCAGTCACCCTCTTCCTCGGGCCAGTGTTTGTTTAAATAGGTGAGGGGGGAGTTGGTACTTCAGAAAATCCTACAAAATAGGATTTGGTAGATGAACAAAAAAGGGGGAATACAGCGTCTCACCATCAGCTGGCTCACCCCCACTCCCTGAAGACCCCTCACCCAGGTGATTCTCTCACACTTGTCCACCCCCAGGGTCTGGATCCAAAGGCAATGGCCGTGCCCTGGCCACCTGAGAGAGAGATCCCTGGGTTTCTCACAGTAGGTTGCAGATCAGAATGTGTAGGATGTTTTAGCTGGCTAGTCTGGCATTTATATGGGTGAATGGTTTCAATTTCTTGTGAAGGTAGCATGGGTTTTTGAGGTGGATAACGTTGTACACGATGTAGAGTACTTTAAAAGAAATCCTCTAGTGTAATGGGAGCCAGTGGAGCTGGGGAATGATGGGGCGCGGGGGTGAAGGGCAAGTATTTTTGTAGGTGTAGAATGGGTATTGCTGCGGCATTCTGTATGGCTTGCAGGGGAGAAAGAGTGATGTTGGGGAGTCCAGTGAGGATAGCATTTTTGTAGTCCAGCTTGGACAAAAATGGTGCCTGGACTGTGGTACAGAAATTGTCAGAGGAAGTATGTGTCTTATCTCACACATGAAGTATAGATGTAGGTTGCATTTGCTGGTGAGGGCATTTACGCGGTCTGTGAAGGATAGCTGATGGTCAATGGTGAAGCAGATGGGACTTGACTGGCGTGGAGAGGGATATTCGTGGGTTGTCTGATGTAGTTCTTTGATCCAGGGTGTTCCTGGGGTGCAGATAAGGAGGTATTCCATTTTGAATTGATTGAGTTTTATGAAATGGGTTGCCATCCAGGTGGTGATGGTGGAGAGACAGTGTGTGAGGGTGTGGAGTTCTGAGGGGGAGTGGATTTGGTAGTAAATGTGTGTGTCATCTGCATATTGGTGAAACTGGATATTGTAGTTGCTCAGAGTCTGTATGAGGAATTCAATATGTAGGTTGAACAGGTCAGGAGATAGAAAGGACCTTTGGGATGCTCTGTATTTGATCGGTGTTGTATTTGATCGATTGAGTGGATGAAGTGTCTCCTGTCAGTCGAGAGCAGTGTCTGAGAGTTTTATCCTATTGGTTAGGGTGTTTAGAGGATATTGTAGATGGTGTTGAAAGCTGCAGTTGTATGTAAAGTGTATCCTTAGTCAGTAATGATGTTGAGGCCTGCCTGGATGTGAAATATCACTGTCCCAATGCTGTTTCCACGGTGGAAACGTGATTGCAAGGGAATGAGGAGGTTGTTTGTTGTGATGTGCGGTGGGATTTGGTAACAAGCATTCTATGATTTGGTGAGGTATGGCAGAATTGTGATGGAATGGTATTTATCAGGATGAGTGGGAAGGGGGATAATTTCTGGAGGAGGGCAGAGTTTTTTCCTGTTTTGAGTGTGAAGGGGATGGTGCAATGGTAGAGACAAGAGTTGATGTGGTTGAGCCAGTGTAGAGCCAGCGTGGTGATGCACTTAGTTGCGGCCAGAGCTGGACATTAATCATCCAGGAAGTGGAATCGTTTTGATTTGGCTTTGAGGGTGATGGCAGTGTCTTGGTGTCTCGGTGAATGGGGTGGAATGTTTCTCATGTATGTACTTGAAGGAGTTGCCTACTGTGGTCGGTAGGGATTTAATAGTGGCGGATCTTGGTTTGGAGAGTGCCTTTATGAAGTAAAAAAGTGTCTGTGTGCAGGTGGGAGTGGTTTGATTTTCTTGAGGGTAGTGGACATATTTGGCACTGCGTGTTGCCATCTTGTATTTGGAGCAGCTGTCTCTCAGTGGTGTCATGGTGGAGGGTGTTTGGTCCTTCCTCGCTGATTACTCTCAGTATAATTAGCAATTATGTTTTAAACTTTGTAGATAAGCAAATTTGAAAGGGAAGGAACACAAATAAATGATTTTATTTTACATGAATCCACTACAATACGTAATACAAATGATTATCAAAGACCCATTTACCGAATAGGAGAAGACAAGAGATATAACTTTAATTTCCAGTAGTAATTATACTAAGTAATGTGCACATTAGCAAGTTGATTGTTCTCGACATCATAAACTGGTTGAAATGTAACAATCATACATGGCTCTGAATCCCATTTCCATTTAAATGTCCCATAACCCCATAGCAGTATATTACAATTTTAACAAAACAGAAACATTTTAAACTAATACCAAATATAGTCATTGGGATTTTCTTAATACCTTTGCATATTGTTTCCATATGATGCATGTATGCCATTCTCTAAATTGTTTAATGTTATCATCAGACAATTATACTAACAGCCATTTGTTTTGTTTTTTTGTTGCCTTTTGCTCGTTTTTTGTTATTTATTTTCATTCCTGTTCTTTTATCATCACCATAACCAATGCTCTTGCTCCCAAACAACCTGAACATTGTTTGATGTATTTCTTTTTAAACAAATTTGTCTTTTTCAATTGTATATCATTTTTCATTAAAAGAATGTATTAACAAATGACAATTTGTACCAAACATGATTAGTAAAAAATGACACCTTTTCAACAAACATATATTTGTTTTGACAATTCCCATAGCCTTAAAAAAAACTCTTATGAGTGAAACGCGTGTATGCCTTATGTTTATGTTATTATAATTACAATCTCTCAGCAGGTTTATATGAATGAAATACATGTAGAAAAAAGTTAAGTTAGTAGAAATGTAGACAGCCAAGCGCATCAGGATACAAAAATATTGTCTCATAGCAAGCTTAAAAGAGATCAGGTTTCAGAAGTCATGTTTGGAAGGCAAGTCATTAAAGGCCCATGGACGTCACCTCTAGAATGCTCTTTCTTTGCATAGGAAATGTTTCTTACTGAATGGATCCCCATGTATATGTTTGTGTTAAATAAATATTGTATCACTAGTAGGTTTACTACATTAGATGAGGTGTGGGAGCCCCTCCACCGTGAGCAAACATGGCATTTCCTGTTCTCTGGGTAGGTGCACACTCAGAAGGGTCTGCAACCATGTTTTTGCTCACTGTACCTTTCACAGAAGAGACATACCCATTTGCATATCAATCTGGTCCCACCCACTTGGGCAGTTCAGCACCTAAGTGCTAGGCAACTCTCCTCTGAACAAGAGTAACAACAGTAACCACAGACATGTGTTTCCCACTTGTTGGGGCTCATCAGTGAGGTGAAGCTGTGCCTATCTAATGCACAGTGAGCAAGGGCATGTTGGGTATTTTGTGTAGATTTGGGGCCTGGCGGTATTTTCTTACCGCAGAAAAATAATTTAGCAACAATCACTCCTTGTATTCAGATTGGGTTATGTATAATAATAATACAGTGGATATGCATTATTTCAGTACACAGACATGCATGGTTGGTATGCGTGGTTGGTATGCGTGGTTGGTGGTATTTTTGGTGAGCATAATTCCTTTGTTTTATTTGTGTCCCCAATATCGAGAACCCCTTATTTTTGTTTAGATTTTTCGTGTGATCACTAGAGAGACCTCAGGCTTGCATTTCAGAAACACCACATTTTCATTTTTAGTGTGTCACCATGGGCAATTTATCGCTGTCTTATCTACGGCAGTGAGCTATCATGCGGTATCTATCACCAACTTATTTACGTTTGGTGAGCTATGTCCAGAGCCTCTCTTTCCGCCGACTCATAGACCTCCGGCAGACTATAACACACACAGTTAGTTAGAATTGCTCATACTGAATGACATTGTGCACACAGCTGCAGCCAAATCTTATTTTTAGCTACCTTAAAAATGACAATTGCACTGTCTAAACATCTCCCCACATCATCAGCACTGTATTGGTAAATGCACAAAAGAAAGAGAAAATAAAGCACACCACCCGTCTGCTTTCAGATATTTTTGTGTATTATAAAAGTTGCATTTAAACACGATCTCACTCTTTTTACAGAAATAAACGAAATAGCACAGTAACAACATTATTTGTGATACACTGAGAAGAGAGTGGCAGGGAACAAGAATTCAATTTGCAACATTAAACACGTGGGTAAAGCACAGGAATCTCCTTTGCTACACTGACTGAATATTTTCGCACACACTCAGCCCCCACAATTCAGCGAGATAATTACCAGGCTTGTTCAGCATGTAACTTCTTTGGCTGGTCGCCTTCTGGAGGGGTTCACCCAGCAAAGACAAGCATTTGCTTTCACTCAAACTGGGACTTGTTCACTGGAAATCCCAGTCTCTGCAACCAAGTTGAATCTGCTTTAGGAATCGGGCATCCCCAGCTATCAACCCAGTCCTTCTCCGAGCTGTGTCAAGATGTCTCTCCCTAGCTTCTTCCCAGAGATTATACAAGAAAACTCTGGTTACCTCCTACCAAAGGATCCTAACCAATAAAATTCTATCATGCCCTAACCACCCTCTGCACACAATGGCTTGGCTTATACAGTTGCAACTGTAACCAAACTGATTTCCTGCTTATTCAAGTCTTTGCTTCCTGCAAATACTGTGGATAGAGCGCAGATAGAAGCAAAGAAAAAAAAAATCTGAATGTAGTCTGAAATGAGTTGAGTTGAGTTAGCGTGTTCGTTTTTTGTTAATGAGGTTAGTTTCTTTATCCTCAAATGTGTCTCCTGCAACAGAGGAATTTCAGGTAAAAAGAAAAAAATGGTGTGCATTTTGAATATGAAAATAAAATGCACTTTTAAATGAGAAAATGGTTTGTTTTTAACCTGTGTAGCCTGTCTTCATTTACATCTCCATATGTTGCACTGGCAACACATAGCTTGAAGCAATTGCATTAAACCCATGCAGTGCCGCTGCATAAAAAAAAATGCTCAATAACACGTCTTGCTGTACCACATTATATCAATGCACCAAACCCATGCAGTGGCGCTGCACTTCAAAAAACATGCTATACATTGATCCTGTGCAGTGGTGCTGCGCTGTGTGCTCCCAAAACACGCTAAACAATCCTACATATACCCTCCTTTTTTTTTAGAACTTGGCTACAATCCAAGCCAATTTTAAAAAACAACCTGCTCCTTTTCTTCTTTTCAAAATGTAACAATCCAATACAATTAACATTCTTGTTGTGAAGATGAAAATTGAAAAATCACTGTTCAATCAACATAATATTAAAATTCATCTGACTTCATCAATTCTTATAAAATGTTCTACATTTGCCTTCCCAATGGAAGTGTCCATAGTCCAGTGTTTCAATTTTATACTTGAAGTCAATTGAAAATAATAAAATAAAACAACTAACTAAAACAAATAATTAACATAACAGATTAAAACAATTAATTTAAATAATAAATACGTGGAACTCCATATGCCAGGACACTTGTCTGCCTCTTTTGGTTCATTCGGGTACTCTTTCATCTTGGTACTCTTGGATCCTTTTCTATAGAAGTCATCTTTTCTTTGACATTCCGGTTATTTTGTCTTCACCTCCACCTGGAGGCAGGCATCCTTTGGTCTTCATCCAGGGGACTCCAGGACTCCATCATCTCCCGTGACCTCCGGTACAAATATGTTAATATTCTAAATCAAATAGAAAAGAAACAGATTAAGTATATAGCACAATACTAATTTCACCCTTTTGCTAAAATAAAACACGCCTTCTAAAATACTTTGCATTTTTTCCTTCGCCTTCTGAAATTAAACACAGGTTATAGATAACAAGCATACATAAAACAACATTCAATATTTAATGCATTTTCATTCTGCAACTTCCGCTTCTATTTTTTTTATATTATATATATTTACATATACTACAGTGTTTATATGCCCTTATAATCAACCATCTTCATTTTTTTAACTTCTCTGTCACTGCCACCTGACTAGACATAGTCACTCCACCTTTTTACGTTCAAGGGACTTTCTCTGTTTCTACATGCTCAAGCTGCCTGATCTCGTGTCTGGGATGGCATGGCTTAATCTGATTTAAGTGCACAAATTGCTCTATTGTTGTTTCACCTTCAGTCTTTAAAATTTTATAAACTACAGGAGAAACCTTATCTATAATTTGAAATGGCCCCTGCTAGGCTGCTAGAAATTTAGAATTTTTCTGTTTACTTTTTCCAAAATGAAACTTCTACACCTGATCCCCTACACTGTATTCACTCACTGATGTTCTTTTATCGTAGTATGACTTTGCACTGTCAGCAGCTCTTTCTAGATTTCTCTGCACAAAAGCAAATGCATGTTGCAAATGCTTCCTCAATTCATGAATATACTCATGCACTGCGGATGCACTCACAAGTGTCTGCTCATGTGTTCTGTATAGTAGCCATTTTCCATTTTCCTTCCTGTTAAGACTTCATGTGGACTAATACCTGTTGCTTTGGCAGGAGTTGATCTGATTGCCATCAAAACCAACGGTAAACGTAAATCCCAGCTGGAACCTGCTTCTGCCACAAATTTCTTTAATATGTCCACAACAGACCTATTGCTCCGTTCAACTCCACCTGAAGAGGCTGCCCGATATGCGATATGTAGTTTCCTTTTCACACCCAGTATTTGCCATACCTTACTCATTAGAGTACTAGTGAAATGACTTCCTCTTTCTGACTCAATTCTTTGTGGCAACCCAAACCTTGAGAACACATGGTTCACCAGCAATGTGGCTGCTGTTTGCGCACTACAATCTGGTGCAGGAATACATTCAATCCACTTCGACATCAAACATATCACACTTAAAATGTAACGGTTTCCTCTGCTCGACCTTTTTAAAGGGCCTACATAGTCTATTTGCAAATCTGACCATGGAAGAGTTAGGCCTCTTTTCATCAATGGGGCTCTATGCATTGGTGAAGCAGGTTTAAATTGGGCGCATACTAGACATCCTCTAGTATATAATTCCACATCTTGGGACATATGTGGCCAGTAAGCATAATCTTTTAGTATTTCCAATGTTTTTTGTGAACCTCTGTGGCCTGCAGTTATTGCATCATGTGCATGTTGTAGCATTAGCCCTCTGAATGAAAGGGGTACCACCCACTGTATTTGTCCTGTTATGGACTCTCTAATCATGAGTCCATCCTGCAGTCTAACTCGTTTTTTATTCTTTAATAGCACTCTCAACTCTTCTTTTCCCATACAATCATTTTCTGTTAAAGGGTTTTGTTCAGGATCTATCAAATGGTTATAATAGATTCCCAAAATTCAATCATTCTTTTGTGCCTCAATCAAATCTTGGTCTGGGGTATTGTAACTCCATTGTACCACTGGTTGCTCTGTCTCCTTTGGTGTTTTAGAATGTGTTACTGCATCAACTGCATTGTATTTCACCTGTATTTCACACAGTACATTTTCAATAGGTAGCAATTCTCCCATCACAGCCCCAATTTTAGCCAGGTGATCTACCTTATCATTTCCCTCCTTATCCTCTACGGATGTTTTTAAATGTCCACGAATTTTTCTCCAGTATATTGTCAAATCATTTTCTGACACCAATTTGTCTATGGCTTGTATCATTTTTCCATGTTTAAGTGGCTTTTTGTTTTATGTAACCATGCCTCTCGCTTTCCAGCCAGGTAAATACTCCACAAAGCTATTTCGTGCATAGTCAGAATCAGTCACCAGGACAATTTAATAAAATGAATTTATTATCAACTGCAGTAGCAATCGCTTTATAAATGGCCGCCAATTCCGCCACTTGACTGTTTCTAGCTCCAATCCTCATCCCTACACTGTGGACACCTTCATATTTCAACCAGACATTCCCTAATCCTGACACTAATTGTTTATTACTGTCATTTTCAATGTGAAAAGCACAACCATCCACATATACAGTTGGAGGATCCTTGCATGTTTTTTTTTATCAAAAGCTTTGTGTGGTGATTGTTCAAATTCCTGCAAACTAGGTTCCACTTCCATTTCATTTGATACTTGTTCAGCTGCACAGTCATGTAAGTCAGCTAACCCTTGAGCAATTGGGCTCTTTTTATTTTGTCCATATCTCACTTCTACAGGAAAACCTTGTAATGCCAGCGTCCATGAAGTGATTCTGGACTGCGCTAGATTACCTGATCTAATTCTTTTACTCTCTAAAAACTGCAAAGGTTGATGATTTGTTTCAATTATCACCTTTTCTCCCTGAACAATAGGGCGGAAATGTTGTACCGCCCACACAGTGGTTAATAGGGCCTTTTCACATTCATTGAATTTCATTTCAACTTGGGAAAATGCTTTACTTGTATATGCAATAGTTTTGTGATTCACATCATGTTTTTGTGATAACACTGCTGACATACAATGTTCAGAGAACCCCATTTCTACAAAGAAATCCCTACCCTTCATGGCATATTCTAAACATGGTGCCTTTACAAGACATTCCTTCAATTTAGCTACTGCCTCAGACTGCTCTTTTTCCCATATCCAGGGTGTATTCAGTTTAAGCAGTTTAGTCAATGGTTGAGTGATTTCAGCATAATTTTTAATGAACTTTCTGTTATAGACTGTCATCCCTAAGAAACGTTTTACCTCTTTCACATTTTTAGGGTCCTTTAGTTTTTGTATGGCCTCTATTTTCTTCTTTTGTGGATTTAGCCCATGTTCAGTCACTTCATGGCCTAGAAAGTTCACTTTTTTCTTGCACCATTGTGCTTTTTGTAAGGACACTTTGGCGCCTGCTTTCTGCAATTGGCCAAGCACATGTCTTATTTCATCAAAATGGCTTTTAGGCTTTCATTTTTTATCAGGACATTGTCCACATAAACTATGGTTCCTCTTTCCGCTGCATCTGGCATGGCCTTTCTCAAAAATACGCCAAATTCACTCCCACTGTTGATGTACCCGAACGGAGCTCTAAGCCAGGCGTATTGAGTCCTGTCAAATGTAAAGGTAAATAAATTCTGTATCTCCTCTGCCAATGGCACGCACCAATATCCAGAGGTGAGATCTAACGTGGTAAACACTTTTGAACCATGTACCTGAGCTAGGCCCTGATCAATGAATGGCAGTGACCATCTGGATACTGGCACTCTTTTATTTAACTCCCTCAAGTCTGCACATAGCCGCCATTGACCATTTGGCTTTAACACACCTAAAATAGGTGTATTGGATGTACTATGAATGGGCCTGATGATTCCCCGAGCTTCCAAATTCTTTATAATCTCTGCTAATGATTCTAAACATGCCAGCGGTAGTCTATACTGGCGTACAAATACTGGACTTCTGCTACACCCTTCTGGTAGTGTGGCCACATGTAAATCAGTTAAACCGCAATCATAAGCATCTTTTGCAAATACATCCTTAAACTCCATAAATATTTCCCTCAGATTGTTTCTATCCTCATCGCTGTCACATGCATCCGCTAAGGAGATCTGCTCTTCTACCATTTTGGAAAATTCTGGAAAATCTTCTAGTAAGGGAATCTCGGTGCTTTCCTCTAACTGTGTGGCTGTGCCTTTTTGTAAAGCTGCCACTTTTAAATATTTTGGCATATCAGCTTCCACTTCAATGGGCTGATTTTCTGTTTCATTTTCATTTAAATTAAATGTTATGCAATCCTCTTGATGGCAGCACACTGTCATTTGAATCATAAGGATACACAGAATGAATTTTATATATTCCTTTGGGCTGAGAGTCCAGGTGTTCTAGCAACTCACCCTTGGCATCTACATACTTTTCAGGGATATTTCCAATCACCATGTTATTTAAATCTGCCGTATAATGTGATTTTTGTAGGGCCATTCCTAATGGGGAGTTTTCCTCTAAATGAATATCCTGACAACCTTTATTATTTACCATAATTTTTACAGATCCTTCACCAATCTACCAATGGAATGTATTCATAATCCAGGCCTTGCTGTTTTATGGATTCATTCAGGCATACAAATGCATCAGAGTCTTTCATCTGCTGTCCATTTTTGCATTTCAGTGTTATTGCAAACTGTTTTGTAAATGCAGGAATAATAGTATCTTTCCTCATTTGTAACTCGATTGCATAAGGAACCAGTTGTGCACAATGATAAGCCCTTCGTTGTCTTCAAATTCAGGTGCCGGCCCACCTAGGCGTGACCATATTTTTTGATTAAGGAAATCTAACACCATACACATTCTGTGCATGATGTCATTGCCCATGTAAAAGTCATTTTGTGCTCCACTCACTATCCATACATTATGGTACATTATTTTCTGCCCAATGCTAATTTTAAGCATGCATCTGCCTGCAATTCGGTTTTCAAAGTCTGGACTGTCCAACCCAGAATTCCTCCCTCTCCATTATTTTTTGCAACAATTTCTCATTAATGAAGCTCCTCTCCTGTTCAAGCGCTAAAGTGGCTTTTATTGTTTTAAAATAGTCATGCATACCAACATGAACCCATGGTTGCTCATCTTCCATGTGTATTTCAGCAAGAGTGGTAATGTGTTTTTCTGAATCTGTTTTAGGAACAATATTCTGTTTGATTGTTTTCTCTTTTAAATAAAAACGTAATGTGTGCTCATCTATGGCAGTCTGCCAATTTTTCCTTGGGTCCAAGTATATTTGTACAGGTAGTCTTTCATTGTCGCTCTGCATTTTGTCTTGACACATTAATATAACAGTGACACTAGGTATGCAACTATTCTGGAGATATACCTCCACAGCATCATTTCTTTTGGCAACGGTGTGACATTCATTTATGTTGCTGTTTTGTGATTTTAGTTTCTTAGGTCTCAATGGTTTTTTGGTTAAGGACCACAGCACTCCATTCACCCCATCTATGAGAGGAGACAATCTTTTCAGGCAATCTGTCCCCATCAGAAATGGAATTTCACAAATAGATGTGATCAATACCTCTTGTTTCATTCTGTGCTTTCCTATTTTTATGTCAACCTCAGTTACACCTATGATGGGCACCTCCTCCCCATTAAAGTTATGCACTGAACCTTGATTTTCCTTCACTGTGATCTGATTCTGTGGGGGTCTCCCTTCATTGATACTCTTTACCAGCTCCTTGGACATAATTGTGGCCTGTGCACCAGTGTCAATCATAGCAAATGTTTGGCATTTTTCTTCTACAGTGATGGGTGCATAATATCTGTCCCCAACTTCCTCTAATACACATAAGAAGTGTGAATTCTTACTGATTTCAGGGCTCACCTTTCTCAGGCCTTTTTCACTTTTGGCTAAGCACATTGGTAAATGGAAAGACATTTTTCCCTCCTTTTCACCCATTTCTGCGCGAGAGACTTTATTCATTTCTCCATGATCAGAGGTTTTTTGGAGTGTGGCCACTGTTTGCCCATCCATCTGGGTATCATCAGGGACCACATTACAACCTTCCAACTGAACATGTGTAACAACATCATTTAGTAATTTGTCATTATTTAATTCTGTGCATTTGTGATCATTTAGTGTGGTACCAGCCCTTTCAGCCTCTTCAAAAATACTTGGCTCAAAGAATTCTTCAGGTGATTGATTTGTACCCTCCTTTTGAGTATTCCCTTTTTCTGTCTGTGTTTGTTCACCATTTTGACTGTCCAGGGAAGGAGCTATAGCATCCCCACTTACTCCCTGTTCACTGGTATTCCCCATGCATGAGTCATTTTTCTTAAATCTGTCCCTTTGTTCTTTTGGAATTTCAGGTGTTTCTTTTTCATTTGCACAAACTTTCAATGTTTGATTTAGCTCTAGGTTAAACCGTACCTCTTTTTTAGAAGTGTTTGCACTTTCTGTTACATGTTCATTTACTGGGGTTTCCACTTTTAAATCATTAGACATCTCAGAGTAATTATGCGAAATTACATCAGGGCAATATGTCTTTTTGGCACCGCAGGTATCATGAGTACTTAGTCACTTTTCAGACGCCCCCCAGTCATTGCTATGACCATCAGCCCCCTCCTTGGATGGCTGTTTTTGCGCTGTATAGAGCTTTCCTATTTGCTCAGCTAACATTTTCATTTGGGCCTCAAGGCACTGGAACATTTCCATCTCTCTAGAATCCTCTTTCTGTGGCCTAGGTCGGTATTGGTTGTTTTCCCCCTGATTGGATCTATTCTGATACCTCTCAGGTGATTGATGTCTGTTGGGATGGTTTCTGAACTCTTGATTCATTTGTGGAGGGGAGCGGGGTGCACCCATCCTTTGATTATAGTCCCTTGGTGGGGAATCATTGTACTGACGTGGATTGTAGTTCATGTTCTGCCTCATGTCCTGTCTCTCAGATTGTGGGTACTGGCCCCTATGTTGATTCCCATTATCAGTAAATCGATCCACATATCGGGGTCTATCCTGATTACCATATATCATGGTGTTGGGATCAAATCTGCTCTGTGTCCCCAATGTCTGGTAGGGACCATCATTTCTTTGATCTTGATTTTGTCTCTGGTTATTGTTCATACCTGACATATCAGGCCGATATCCTGCCCGGGGTCTGTCCCCTAAATACCTAGGGCTGATGTAGCTCTCCCTATTACTAGGATCATGTGATTGGAACATTGTTACAGGAAAGGGCGATCTTTGTTGATTACCCCTTTGTTCAGGTGTCACATTATTTTTACCTGGGCTTTGAGCAGACTCAAGGGACATTTTGGCTGACCTGATTTCCATTACTGTGGCTGAGGGTTCTTTAGATTTAGGTCTAGTATCTTTCATTTTATCACTTTCTCTACCCTGACAATAGAGTACCTCATATAGTTTTGTGCTTTGATGTACAATCAATTCAAGGGACTTGTCACAGTCAAATTCACGTACCAATTGGGATATGATGTCTTTCTGTAGCCCATAGAAGTATGCAGTTTTAAACTCATTGGAATTTGGGACAAAAGATACATCAAAGCGAGAAAATGCTCTTTTGAAGTCTTGTAAAAATTGGCGAGGGGATGTATTAGGCCCAGCAGTGATTGTGTAAGTGACTTTCTTTGCCTCCTGCAATGACTGAAAAGGAGAAAAATGACGCCTAATTTCTTTTTCAAACTCCACCCATGTCATATTCTGCTGTTCATTTAATCCCCTTATGATGCTGGCCGTCGGGGCATCTAAAGTTAAATGAAAATATTGTCTGTACTGTTCCTTTGGTATCTGGAGTGCTTTAAAAATGTCATGAACCGCTTCTAAGTGATCCTCAATGCAGCATTCACCTCCCTTTTTAAATGGTTTGATCAGGGCTTTAATGGATTTCATTATTGTTATGGGGCTACTTGTTGCAATGCATGGAATTGCACTACTTTGTGATTCAATCCTGGTTTCAGGTGTATGGGATTGGTGGCTGACCCCAATGGGAGTATCAAATCCCCCAAGGGCGCTGCAACCAAGTTCAGTCACTGGCCCAGTCACTGGAGCACTAGCTCTTTGGGCAGAACTAGAATTCACCTCCACTCCATTGAATGTAGTACCCTGCCGCCTCTCCTGGAACCTGGGAATGCACATTTGTTGTTCTAAGTCTTTGCACTTTTTAAGGAGCCTGCGTGCTTCATTTTGCAGATAGTTGTTTTCATCACTCATTTTATTTATTACCTCCTGCATGTCGCACATTTGCATTTGGCATTCATTGAATTCTTTGTTTCTCCTGTCTTTTTCTTGAATCATTTTAACCATTTCTTGCTCTGCACCTTGGAGATCACTTTCTTTTTCAAAATGTTCTTTTTGTAAAATCTGCATTTCTGAAAAAATCTCATCTTTATCCTGTCTAATGTGGTCCACTAAGACTTTTAAGTGTACCAATTCTTGCTCACTATCCTCAAATTGTTTCTTGCTTTTGGACAACTGAGCATCAAAATCTCTGCATTTTAATTGCATGTCTTTTTGGCATACATCCAATTCTGCTCTTAACATTTCCTGATTTTTACTTGCCCCATCTAATTCAGTCTTTAACCTGTTAATTAGCTGGGTATCATTTTCCTGCATTCGCAGGGACCTATTCAAAATAAACCATATTTTGGCGCATAGCCGTATTAAACAGTCTTTCTCTGCACTTTTATTGGCTGCATTCAGTAATCTTGTAAGACAGACCTGAATTATGCTGCCTTCTGCAAAAATATTGTCTAGTTTTTCTTTCTGCACCTCACCCTGAATGCGGTCATGCCATTCTAAGGTACTGTTCGAGGACCACGTCCCATGTGCAAACAACTTTGCCTCTAAATATTGCACTAGGTCTGAGAATGTGGTTTCCCTTTGTGACATTCTGAAATTCGTTTTTAGTACCACACTGCTATTATGAAATGGGTTCCCTTTAATGTACAGATGGCAGTGTGAGACACACTTGCCACGCCCAGTAGGTGCTCTGTGATCACTTTCCCGGCCTGCAACGCACCATAAATATGTTGAGTATTTTGTGTAGATTTGGGCCCTGACGGTATTTTCTTACCGCCGAAAAATAATTTAGCAACTGTAAGCGATATTCAATCAACACTACAGCTAAGTCAATGCCTAGTCTGGGATGCTGAGGAAAACCCTTATTGATGTATCTTTATATCCAGTTCAGTACTCTGGATGACAACCCTTGTATAACACCCCCCTCTTAGAATCCCCCTGACCCCACTGAGCCAAGAAGTAGGTTTGTTTTGCAAATTAAAAGGTTTATTTGAAAATGTAAACAATATATATATCACACTTCTATAAATAAATTGATAATGGATATTACACTTGTGAATATGAGCAGTAATCAGCAAGAGGTAACTATGAATAGGAACAGAAGAACAAGGTGGGAAAGAATGCTTTATATGGTTCAAGGAAACGCAAGGTGGAATAAAATACAGTACAGAAATAACTTGTTATGATTTTAGCAAAAGGCAATATGATCACTTTTTCTTTTGACAATTCACTCCCCCCCTATGCAATACCAGAAATGGAAGGAGAGCACACAGTCTTCAAGAATCCCAACAAATCACACTTTATAATGCAATACACAGTTCCAGTTCTCCCAGCAAGCTTAGGGAAAACAAGGATGAGTTTTAAACACAGGCGAATTACTTTAATGTGGTTTGCAAGAAAGTGAAAAGGTGCTAAAATTGCTGTTAATTCCTTCTAGAGGTTCAGGGTAGGGGATGGCTACTTTATATTAGTTCAGGCTCACTTTAACAATACTCTATGAATGATTAGAAGATTGCAAACAAATTTTTGCAAAGAGAAGCAAAAAGCTGCTGATTTCTACAGATGAAGAAATCGGGCCAAATCGCAAATCGCGGTAAATTTCGCGAGTGGGTGTCTCGCGATTACGGGAAAAGTATAGGGAGTAGGAAGTCGGTTCTAGGTTCGTTTCAGATGAAAGTTACATTTCGTTCCTAGCCCAAACGGTTCCAGAGATACGGACGATTAAATAAAGGTAGTTTTTCGGATTTAAAGTAACTCAAAATGACAGGTGACAGCTTGCAGCTGCAGAATTGACAGGTGGCAGTTGTTCAGCTTTAAAAATGACAGATGACACGATTTCTAGGAGGCAGTTCTACTTAGGTTAAAATAGTTTGGATTAGATTATTTTAACTAAGAGATTGGTTCTGCACAGTTCTGCTAGGTGCTCACAATATAAATTTGAACTAGGCCTCGTCACGGATCTGGTCAACACGTCCGGCTGCGGTTCTGTCTGCTCGGTGGGTCAATCAGGCACCGGTTCTGCTCACAGCGATCTGGGTCAGCTCTGCTCTGCTGGTCTAGCCTCTCTGGATTCTGGATGTAACACTGCTTTCTGGGTACTGCTACAGGTTCTTGCAAAAATTCTCGGCAAAACTTCAAACAGCTCACCCGGCTGTTGAATAGTTTGGTTAGTTTTGAGGCCTGCTGAAGAGGATTCAGCTGGTGGATTCAGGCCTCTCTGCTACAAATTCTGGAGTTAATTTCTGCTACAGGTTCTGGAGATTGATGGATTTGAAGTCTGGATCTCTGGATGTGAAGTCGTCGATCAGCATGCTCCGCAGCAAATGGAATTGAATGTCTCTACCTGTCCCAGCAGTCTCTTTTTATGTGTTTTGAAAATGGGTGTGTGCCTGGGCCTAGCTAAGCCTGCCCCTCTCTACTTGTCATTGGCCCAATTCTCCCCTCTCCCATGATTGGGGGAAGGAAATGGATTGTCATCATGATGAGGTCTGTTTGTGGGTCAGAGGATCCTCCCCTGGTCAGTTTGCCCACAAATCTATATTTGATTCAAATACATCTTTCCCAGATACACAATTTGTTGAAATTACATGTACACATTATATATTCCTTATGGTCCATGCTTGTCCGCCTCTGATCTTCCTGGGGGCTTTTATTCAAAAATGACAACATTTTGCGCTTTTTAACTGGTTTTGCAATATCGGACATTTACCCAAAATTACACACATGTGCGCAAGTAGTATGGACATTAATTGATGAAGTGTTAGATTTTTAACATGCA
Organism: Ambystoma mexicanum; assembly: GCF_040938575.1. Lineage (NCBI taxonomy): Eukaryota > Metazoa > Chordata > Amphibia > Caudata > Ambystomatidae > Ambystoma > Ambystoma mexicanum. The sequence continues at coordinate 340,747,700 of NC_090927.1, forward strand.
GACATTTGGAGTAAGACCATATTTTCCGCTAGCAACCCCCCAGAATACACCACAGGGTCCTAACGCCTCTTAAAATGTGCACCGAAAAATCACAAGAATAATGGTATTACTTATATCATTCTGACAAGTCTGTACTATGAATTATCCATCTTTTTTTAAATTATGCCCTGGTCAAAAAGGGTTGTGGCTTCCCACATCACATGGTGGAATAACTGGTTTATCCACTTCCCCCAAGCCAGCTTGTTCACAGATGCACAGCTGCCCCCAGTTTCTCCCAAGAGGAAGCTATTTGACGACGCCCCCAATATAACATTTGCCTGAGTCAAGGAAGTTGCATTGTTCGGTGCCTTCCAGTTCCCAGGTGCTCCACCCCTAATCTAATCAGAGAGGTGTCAACTCCTTTTGGCAAGGGGCGGCAGGATGCAGCTAGGCCTGGGAAGAGTGGCTGTTAATCCACTTTCAACTCCTGTCGGGGGTAGTTGTCAGGCAGAATTCAGTTTCATTAAGCCAGGTTTCAGCTAAATGTCACTTTTTGTTCCCCGTTTTCTACATTCAAATCAAACTGACAATTCTTTACCTATACATTAAATAATTACTTCCTTCAAGTCATTTCAGAATATAGTTTTACATTGTATCCACCTCTTAGCAAGTCTTTCCTTGGTCTGGTTTTGTTTCATTTGTTCAGTTTTACACAAAAGTCTGGTTGTTTTAAAACGCCGGCTTTCTGATAGTGGTGAGTACTGGTAATGCAACCATTTTTGGGATTAAGAAAATTAATTCCCCACAGTTCTGAGTTGCTTTTTGGCAATCAGCATTGCCATTCCCAATTGTTTCAGGCTACTGTGTGTGTAGCCCAATGGTGGTTTTAGGCAGTGCCCACCTGTGCTCACAACATAGGCAAAAATGGGTGGCAGCATATTCTTCATGTTTTCCCTGTGCACTCTCTGGGGAGTTCTGGCCATCATGATGTTTTCCATGCCAGTACTGCACAGTTTTATGGTAGGGCTTGGATGCATGGGTAAAAACATCCCACACAACAATCACTCCTTGTATTCAGATTGGGTTATGTATAATAATAATACAGTGGATATGCATTATTTCAGTACACAGACATGCATGGTTGGTATGCGTGGTTGGCATGCGTGGTTGGTGGTATTTTTGGTGAGCATAATTCCTTTGTTTTATTTGTGGCCCCAATATCCAGAACCCCTTATTTTTGTTTAGATGTTTCGTGTGATCACTAGAGAGACCTCAGGCTTGCATTTCAGAAACACCACATTTTCATTTTTAGTGTGCCACCATGGGCAATTTCTCGCTGTCTTATCTACGGCAGCGAGCTATCATGCGGTATCTATCACCAACTTATTTACGTTTGGTGAGCTATGTCCAGAGCCTCTCTTTCCGCCGACTCATAGACCTCCGGCAGACTATAACACACACAGTTAGTTATAATTGCTCATACTGAATGACATTGTGCACACAGCTGCAGCCAAATCTTATTTTTAGCTACCTTAAAAATGACAATTGCACTGTCTAAACATCTCCCCACATCATCAGCACTGTATTGGTAAATGCACAAAGGAAAGAGAAAATAAAGCACACCACCCATCTGCTTTCAGATATTTTTGTGTATTATAAAAGTTGCATTTAAACACGATCTCACTCTTTTTACAGAAATAAACGAAATAGCACAGTAACAGCATTATTTGTGATACACTGAGAAGAGAGTGGCGGGGAACAAGAATTCAATTTGCAACATTAAACACGTGGGTAAAGCACAGGAATCTCCTTTCCTACACTGACTGAATATTTTCACACACACTCAGCCCCCACACTTCAGCAAGATAATTACCAGGCTTGTTCAGCATGTAACTTCTTTGGCTGGTCGCCTTCTGGAGGGGTTCACCCATCAAGGACAAGCATTTGCTGTCAATCAAACTGGGACTTGTTGACTGGAAATCCCAGTCTCTGCAACCAAGTTGAATCTGCTTTAGGAATCAGGCATCCCCAGCTATCAACCCAGTCCTTCTCCGAGCTGTGTCAAGATGTCTCTCCCTAGCTTCTTCCTAGAGATTATACAAGAAAACTCTGGTTACCTCCTACCAAAGGATCCTAACCAATAAAATGCTATCATGCCCTAACCACCCTCTGCACACAATGGCTTGGCTTATACAGTTGCAACTGTAACCAAACTGATTTCCTGCTTATTCGAGTCTTTGCTTCCTGCAAATACTGTGGACAGAGCGCAGATAGAAGCAAAGAAAAAAAAATCTGAATGTAGTCTGAAATGCGTTTCAGCCTGCCTCATTTTGCAGTGTAGACACATTATATTATTAATGAGTTAGCGTGTTAGTTTTTTGTTAATGAGGTTAGTTCATTAATCCTCAAATGTGTCTCCTGCAACAGAGGAATTTCAGGTAAAAGAAAATAAATTGTGTGCATTTTGAATATGAAAATAAAATCTGCTTTTAAATGAGAAAATTGTTTGTTTTTAACCTGTGTAGCCTGTCTTCATTTACATCTCCATATGTTGCACTCGCAACACATAGCTTGAAGCAATTGCATTAAACCCATGCAGTGGCGCTGCATAAAAAAAAAATGCTCAATGACACATGTCTTGCTGTACCACATTATATCAATGCATCAAACCCATGCAGTGGCGCTGCACTTCAAAAAACATGCTATACATTGATCCTGTGCAGTTGTCCTGCGCTCTGTGTTCCCAAAACATACTAAACAATCCTACAGGCACCATGTCTGGATTACCCAGGTTAACGTAGGGTTAAACCCCAAGTATTTCAACATTAGAAGAGGTCTGGGGGCCCTTCTACTGCAAACGATCACTGCCAAATAATCAGTTCTCTGGGTAGCTGCCAACTCAGAAGGGTCTGCAAGCACATTTTTGCTCATGTGCATAGGTTCTTCCCCCAATTTCTGTTGTAAAATAGCAGTAATATATGTCAATACAAATTCAGCTAATTGCCATTCACCAGAAAAATGCAAAGAATTGTCAAAGATCCTATTCAACTAAACTGTAACCCTTATCAAGGAAGAGAGAGAAGGCATGAGTGGGTAAATGCCATTAATCCTAGATTTTTTTTTCTTCTTCACAAGATTTACCCTTGTAATGACTATGAGGAGAAGGGGAGCAAGCAAAGGGGACACTCTGGCTTCTCTTCTAAAGCACACAACTTACCCTTGCAATGACTGTGAGGAGGAAGGGAGCAAACAATGAGAAACTCTGGCTTCCCGTCTCTAACATAAGACTTAGCCTTGCAATGACTGTGAGGAGGAATGGGGCAAGCAATGGGAACAATCTGGCTTCCCTTCTCAAACACAAAATGTACACTTGCGATGACCGTAAGTAGGAAGGGAGCAAGTAATGGGGAAACTCTGACTTTCCTAAACTGTGCGTTCCTTGTTGATTCCCTTTATCTCCACATATCTCAGTTTTCTTTAAAATCAGCCACACGCCGAAAATAGGCACTATCTATACAAAATAATTTCATTGACATTGCATATCATCAAAATGTGCTCACATTCTTAAGTTAGACATACAATAGTCGATTCCTTGTCATCTGGTCTTAAACATCCACCACATTGTTTAAAAAGTGAGTTTCTTCAGAGAAAGTACTGGCCGGGAATCCAGGTTCCAGCCGATACCAAAAACGTGTACCACGTGATTTTCCCCCACTCTTTAAGTAACTGGAAATCGACCTCAAGCGCTGGGCCTCCCAAGAGATATCACTGATGGGCCGGATTACTGCCTACAAGATGTACATGCTTACCAGATTTCTGTATGCATGCTCATCCCTCCTGGTCATGATCCCGACACCAGCCCTCCGAGGCATGCAGAGGAAAATGCTACAATTCGTATGGAAGGGGAAAAAAGCCAGGATACCCAAAGGAACAATGATGGGTAACGCAAGACTTGGTGGCCTAGGGGTCCCGGACCTGCAGGGATATCAAATGGCGGCACAATTAGCTTGTGTCCAGGCATGGCAAACACTATCGGTGTGGGTGGAGCTGGAACAGGAGCGCCTTCCCCTTCCCCTCTGCTTTCTCCCACACATTTCACCCCCGATGCGACGGCAATGGCAGGGACTTTTACTATCCACCAAACACACTATAAATACTTGGGACAGAGTCCTGAAGCAGAAGGGGGTTCCAAGAGGACTTAGCCCTTCATCTCCGGTGTTCCTGAAACCGGCCTTTTCACCGGGGGCGAACCCCCGAAACTTCAAAACCTGGATTGCGGGGGGCCTGGAGTCTTTGTTACAGCTTTTTGAAGGAGGACTTCATCGTACCTTCAAACAACGCAAGGAGACCTTCCGGCTTCAGGAGAAGGATAGATTCACCTTATCCAACTATGCCACTGATACTCCCACCTGCAAACCCGCCAAGCAGCAACTCGCCCCCTACGGCCTTAGAGCTGACCCTAATAGACCTCCCAACCCAAGGCAAGATCTTGACCCTGTATAAGCGCCTCCAGAAGGACTTTCTTACCTAATGAACTTGATCCATGGCACAATGGGAGGCAGACCTAGGTCACCCAATAGAAGACCAATCTTGGGTAGACATTTGGACTTGCATCACCAACAGAGAATGTGCCTACAAAATTCTGCTGCACTGGTACTACCCCCCTCTGAGGCTTCACCACATGAATCACTCTCTTGACCCGCCCTGCTGGAGACAATGTGGTCAGGTAGGATCTTTCTTTCACATGTGGTGGACCTGCCCAAAGGTCCAAAGCTTTTGGAAGCAATGCTTAGCCAGCATTGCAGAGATCACCCAGACAACGCTTCCTCTAGAACCCAAACCCATTCTCCTGGGCTCCCCTGTCGCGGGGGTCTACTCAAGATCTGGTGCCAAAGCTAAGTTACTGTCTCAATGTCTGCTGGCGGGAAGGATAGTAGTTGCCCGCTCATGGGAATCCGTGGAGGGCCCCCTCCTGCCCTTGTGGTGGGTGAATGTATGGGATGTATTGGTCGCGGAAAAAGTTACTGCGGCCAGGTCGGGCCACCTCCACCGATTCTGAAACATTTGGGCCCAATCCTTGACTATGACCGAGAATTCCCGGCTCTGACCTATAAACCTCAATTGGCACGGAGGGTCCTGGATGATGGGCACACTCTCCGAGAACAGAGACAATGAACTTGGGCATCATACGCCCGGCCGGGTCCGATAACAATGGGGGAAGGGGAGAGAGGCGAATGAGACATGACCTTAATTTGATGTATAACATGATTCAATGTAAACTTGTATTGCTGCCACCCTGCCTTGTTCAAAAATAAACATATGTAAAAAAAAAAGAAAGTACTGCCCTTTTTATCTAATGAAATGTGAATTTCTGTTTTTTGTTTTCTCTTATGTGAGTGTGGGGAGGTCAGGCACCTCTCACATGTTCTTTCAACTTGGAAAGAATGTCAAGTTATTTCACTTGTCTGCCATGGCGATTAAGAACTAAAGTAAAATAGGCTTTGTAGCATTTTTGTGAGCACCATGCCCCCACCATACACTAGGCTGATAGCCATGACAAAAACGTCTGTACCATTAGTTCTGGGAGGGGACTTCATTATAGACCTAAATGAAATACAAGAAAATAGTGTAGTACAATTGAAACAAGACTTGGCCGATATGAGTTTGGTACTTTTGGACTTACCTAAAACTCATATTCAGGGAAGAGCCCTGGCAAGATTTCAACCTATTAATGATTGGAAGATTATTGAATATAGAAATAAACACACATATTGGGCCTCATTACGAGTTTAGAGGTAGCCATGCCATTTTTAGTGGCATGGCTACCCCCAAACTCAGGTCTGGGTCCCGAAAAATGGGATTTACCAGAACATTCTGACATTTGCAGGCCCGGTAAATCCCATTTTCGGGACCCAGACACGGTACGTCCCCATTCCCATTTGAGCCCCCATAGGGCTCAACGGGAATGGGGAGGATGCTAACAATGGACCCGTTAATAATGGGTCAGTTGTTAGCATCCTGGTCTGCTCGCGGGTGCCGGTATGCACATCTGGCCATGGGCTCTATCATGACTTTGGTGTTATCCCGGCGGTATTACTGCCGGGAAACCACTAATACAAATAGCATTACCTCTATATGATGCAGCACAGTTTGCACCGGATCACGAGTAGTGGAAGGCTGTCATTCCTGATTTTCTAAGAGTCCATTTGACTCTATGGAGATTTTCAGCACAATTACCGCCAACAGTAATAGCGCTAAAAACAGGCGGAAAGCTGAAGGTAAAACTCCAATTTTCCATCCAACTCAAGATTGGGAGGACTCTTAAATGCGGCGGTAATAGCATTACTGCCGCATTTAAGGGCTACCGCCCAACTCATGATGAAATTGTCAACAGAGACTTGTTTTTAAGATCTGAAACTTGCACAAATATAGAAGTATCAGCAGTAGCGGACCAGGTACAATTGTATTACACCATGATCACACAGATGTTGATGAAGTAGCCCTGATTAAACATAAAGTTATCAAGTTAAAACATCAAGGCAATACATGGTTCAATGAGACGCTAGCCTATATAAAAAAAGAAGTTAAATGGTCAGAATTTAAGTGGAGATGTAATCCTAATCCACACAGTACCTTGACTTTGAAATATCTTAGAACAAAATAGAAAACAGCACTTACAATTAGTAAAGAAAACTGTAATAGGGCTATGTTTAAATTCTTGCAGGATCAAAATGATAGTTCGCAGAAATTAAAATTAGTTGAAAATTTAAATTGGTGCAACCAAATGCAAAAATCCTTAACAAAAACTGAGTGAGATCAGGAACAGTATTCTTTTATCTCAGCCAGAAAGCGTGCTTAACCCAAAAACATGTGTACCCCAATCTGTCAATACATCCAAGGTGAATAAATTGAAGGTGGGAAGCAACCCTAGGAGCGTGTAAGGGATAATCAGGGATCACAGTGGCCTTATGGCCTTCAGAAACATCTCCATAGAAGGGATTAAATGTATAGCCTTGAGCCTGAACCCCACCAATTGTATATGTGATCCATGTATCTCCCAGAAAGTTAAATCCTGCATTGATGTTGTGACTCCTATGATAATGAAGATTGTGAGCAACTCTTTTCATACTTCCTCTATTCCTGTGGTTCTGAAAAAGGTCTGGGTAACACCACTCCTTAAAACATACACTAGAATCTAGTAACTAGATCATGAAAATCTGGGAAATTGCAGGACAATTTCTAAGGTATATTTCCTATTGAAATTCTTGGATAAGATTGCAAAAATACAACTACAAGATCATCTTGAAGACAACGAGATATTAGGTGACAGGAAATCTGGTTTCAGGTCCCACCATGGGGCAGAAAGAGCGCTAATGGATGTTAAGGACAGTCTGCTTCAGATAAATGATTATGGTAATATGGGTATGTTGCTGCTCATGTATTTATCAGCAGCACTTGATACTCTGGACTGCGAGGTTAAATAAACTAAAGATGGCCACTCTTTGAGTGAACCTGCAGTTGATTGAATTAGAACTTTTCTTAATAATAGAATATCCAGAGTGAAAGTGGGGGATGGTTTATCAGATCCAGAGATCTTAGACTGTGGAGGGCTCTTGCATCTCACCCTTACTCTTTAACATACCCATCAAACCAATTCATTACCTACTAATCGAAAAGGGCATCATATTCCAAAGTTATGCAGATGACTCGCAACTGGGGTTTAGGTTGGCATGCTCATATGAGGATAACATGTGCTTTATTAGGGAGACATTTACAGAAATTGCAAGATGGATGCCAGTCGACTGGCTGGACCTTAATCAAACCAAACAGAAGTACTCCTCATTCTAAAATCATTTATAAGGAACTTTGAAAATGTGTGGTCCCAGAAGATACTGGCTGTTCAGTGCAAGTGATGAACATGTAAAGCCTCACAGAATTATTTGTTATTCTTGTCTCTTGTTTGCTCCACATTTTAGCCATCTAATGAGCTCAACACATTATTAGTTGATGATCGTAAGACAGATAAGACCTCTGATATCAGAACATAATTGTGCTGCATTACAAGGGGCCATTATAGGAGCACACTGGACTATGGCAATATGGCAATGGTCTTTTTGCAGGATTAACAAATAGGCCATCTGGAGATTACAATGTTTTCCAAAGGCTGCAGCCAGAGTTGTGAAAAAGGTGAATGTTCAAACACATATGGCTCGGGTCCTGAGAAGAATGCATTGGCTCCCTGTGGCATATCTTATCTCATTTAAACACTTGATGATTATCCATAAGACACAATATGGTGCAAGTGGTATCAACCCAGCACTCCACCAAGTCAATGCCTAGCGTGGGATGCCTAGCTGGAACCCTTAATTATATATCTTTTTATGTCTAAAAGTTCTTTAATTTCTGAATGATGTACCCTCATATCATGCCCCTCTCTTTGAATCCACCCGGTCTCACTGAACCAAGAAGTAGGTTGTTTTGCAAAGTTAAAAGATGTATTTTATGAATTGAACAATATATATATATCACACTTTTATGAATTTGAACAATATCTAGATCTCACACTTATTAGTATTTATACAATGATCAGCACTGGATGATATTACAATCACAATCTCTTTAATCAATAGGAGTATGGATGGAAGAACAATGTAGCATAGAATAAAACATTGTGTGGGTTCAATGAAATGCAATGATAGGAAATTAATGCAGCACAGAAATAATACTTGATTTGAATTCAATCAAATACAATGTAATCACTCTTTCCCCCTGCTACTACTCAATCCCCCTAATATGAAACATAGAGATGGAAGGAGAGAAGACAGGTTTCAGGAATAAACACTCTACAAATGCAGTATCAATCCCAATTCCCCCAGCAAGTTTAGAGAGAAACCGGAATGATTTTAAAACAGGTCAATTGCTTTTGAATGTGATTTTAAATGAATGGGAAAAACACTGAAAAATGACTTTAATTTGTTAAATTGGATTCAGAACTAGTGGGAGCTGCTTTGGATAGGTTCAGGTAGACACTAGCAATGATGGTTGGATAACTAGCAGATAGAAAACTGAATTCAGAGGTTGAATGTAAAGATTAGCTATTTTACATGTGATGAAATCATTCCAAATGCAGAATCGCTGCAAACTTTTCCGCGCGCGATAAGCACGATTGCGGCAAAACTATAAGGAGTTGGAATGTGATTCTGGATTCGTTGGAAAGCTGAGGATGTTCGCTTCAATTTGACAATTAAATTTTGTTCCTAGCATGTAGGGTTAGAAGTTATGAAGGTTTTAGTAGAGGTCTATTTTTCTCAAAAAGAGTCAAGATTTCAAATGAAAGATGTGCTTTTGAAGATTACAAACAAGGATTGGTTTTACACTAAGGGGCTTTGAAGATGCGAGATACCAACGGTACAGCCACCAGTCCAGAGGCTCCTCTGTCTGATCTTTGCCCGCTGCGACACTTGCCTTTCTTCAGCAATTATATTAGCGCAAAGATGATTAATCACTACAATTATCCCAGGATTATATGGATGAAAGAAGGATTGAGGACAAACAAACACGATTCTACAATACAGTCTGGATATGTTGGAATGGGTTGGATTGGATAACTTAAGGGTAGGAGATTGGCTATGGACAATTCAATGCTAAATACTCACAACTATGGTTTTGGAATAGGCCTGTCCGGATCTGGTCAAAGGGTTTTGGACTGGAATCTGATCGCCACTTGCACTTGTTTCTGCCCTCAGCAAAGCACTCTGGTCTCTGCACAGCCTCTTGGACTGGATCTGACTGGTTGGTTCTGGGTTACAGCTCTGCTCTACTGGTTTAGATCTCTGGGTTCTAACAAAGGATTTTTGGCAAGAAGCAGAAATACAGCACAGCCAGGCTGTTGTGCCCCTTGGAAATCTGGGGTTAAAATCAGGTTGCAAGATTTTAAAGGCCAGCTGAGAAGGGTTTCAACTTTAGAATTGGGCCTTCTGCTTTCAGAGTTCTGGAGTCTGGATCTGGATTCTCCTGCAGAGCGCTTCTCCAGTAAATCGGTTGATGGGTGAATGTGTGTGTGTGTCTAGGTCCTCAACATTACCTATTTATGTATTTCCCAAAGGGGTTGATACGCTGATTATACTACACCCACCCTCTAGGAAAATGATTGGTCAAAGTATTCCCTCTCTCTTGATTTGAGAAGGAAACCAGTGTGTCATGAGGTGTCATGATGATGCTGTGTTTATGGTCCAGGGAAAAACCTCCCCTTTGTTCCTACACAGAAAATATATTTTTCATATAAAGCATATTTACAATATCACCAACTTACTAATAATACATATTTACATCCCAAATTAAATAAGGCATGTATCTGTCCAAGCCCCATCTTCTTAAGAGTTTTGGTTCACAACTGACAGTTTTTCGTGCTTTTGGTTGGTTACCCAGTGTCAGATCTGTACAAATCTTTCCACATACATGCGCATAACATCTGGGCATACTCCTGTAAATGTTCATATTCCTAGCATTATCACAATTGCTACAAAGTCAACATTTTAGTGGTTCAGTCTCTGAATATCGCACAAATTCCACAGTAGTTTCAAACTGTGAGAAACATGTTCATTTTAACAACCTATAAATTCCAGATTTCTATCAGTTTGGCACAGTTTTCATGAGTCTTTTTCTCAAAACTATATTTCCTTCAGTTCCACATACACAATTCGGTCTAGCCCCGCCTCCAAGGTTTGGCTGACCCAAGAGCAACCTGAGCCTCTTCCTGCCAGCAGCTGGTTTCTGTTGATGCCCAAATTTGCATTTCCTTTCAGTCAAGGGAGTACCTGTCAGAGCAACAGGCCAAAGTCATCCTCCCACCTCCTTTCACAACTCCCTGCCAGTTCCTCAGCAGAGAGCAGGGGGGAAGATTCCTTTGTTTGGGAGAAGCTGTGGAATGTCTTTGAAGCCCAGTGTGGCTGGCTTTAACACACTTTTAAACAATGTTTAAAATAGTATTTTTCTAAAATACAATTTACATTTTAAACAAATTTAGCCACAAATCTCTTAATTCCAGCCTTTTTAAAATATAGAAGATCGGATTGTATCAACTTCTATTGCTTTTGATGGGAAGTCTCTTCATTTCCACACTTTGATTTTAATGTACAAGTTTAAATGAAAGTATAGGTAAATGCCAGTTTGTGACACAGGCGAGCGGCCGTACTGTGCCCATTTCTGACATATTTTTCCCATGCAAGCAGCTTTGAATGTGGATTTTCTTATGATGAAATGTGCTTCTGCTGACATTGTGCTTAGGTGTATTCTTTAAATAAAGTGATTTTTACCAGCCAACAAGGATGTTGGATCTTTTCTGCTGTTTGAGAATCATTAATTTGCAAATTTAACAGCCAAGGAAAAACAGATTTTTAAAGCAGTTCTGGGTTTCCCTTGCAATGCAGCACTGCTTTTTGAAGCAGTTTCATTTTACTCTGTGGGCAACCCAATGATAGGTTTTGGCAGTGTGGTCTTCTGTGTTACCACTGACATAGGCAAAAAAGAATTGGTGGCCTATTTTTCAGGATTCCCTGCGCACTTTCAAAGATTTTTGGCACATAGATCTTTTTGGCGGCCATCCTGTTGTTTTTGATGAAAACAGCGCACTGTGATGTTGCAGGGCATAGACTAGTGGGTTAGAAAATCCCAAAAGCCCCCCTCTTGCGATTTGGCATTGGACATCCATCAGTGGGAAGTCGCAAGACTGGGATGGTCAGTCTCATTTCTTTTTGTTCCAAAAATGGCAAAGTTCATCATCTTTTCCTCCATCAGGGGTGGATCGACCAGTTCTCCTCACCCAGTCCTGATGTGAGTATTGAGCGATACTCCGAGCCCCTTAAATTTTTCCTCCTGGTCCCTGGGTGGTCCTCCTTGGTTTTATTCTCCATGGTTTCCAATCAACTAGGGTGACAAAGCAAAAACATATTTGTAGACATGTCCCCACCACTATTAATGCAGTGGGGCAGACACATACATTTTGACAAATCAGGACTCATTTTTCGATTGTAATTTATGGACTATATATGGAATATTTTATAGTTGGAATTCTAGGGAGCTGGAGTGACCCCCTCTGGGGTTCCAGGAGACTCCTCCAGTTGCTGCAAAGTGTGCCTAGGATGACAACACTTAAGTTGCTTAATATGGACCCACTTATCTTCCCCCTTTGCCAAACCGCCTTTGGGGATGCAGATTTTGTAGGCGACTGGTGAGATTTTGTCTACAATTTCAAAAGGACCCCTCCAGCTAGGCAAAAATCTGCGCTGTTTGGCTTGGTTCCTTTGGAAATTGTATAAGTAGACCCGGTCTCCTAAATTGTATTCTTTTCTAGTAGTCTTTAAGTCATAGTGGGTCTTTATGCTGTCTGCAGATCTCTCTAGATTTCGCTGAGCATAGGCAAAAGCATGTTGAAGGTGTTTTCTTAGATTTTCAACATACTCATGAGTTGTGGAGGCATTGATCAATGTCGGCTCTTGGGTTCTGTAGAGCAGATGCTGGGGAAGCACCATCCTGCGTCCAGTCATTAGCTCAAACAGTGGCATTCTAGTTGCAGATGAAGGGGTAGATCTGATGGCCATTAGGACAAGAGGTAATCGAATATCCCAACTTGGCCCAGAATCTGCCACAAACTATTTTAATATGCTCACAATTGTTTTGTGGTATCTCTCAACTGCACCACTAGAGGCCGGTAAGCAATGTATAGCTTTCTTTTTTCCCCAGTATCTCCCAAATCTTTGTCATTACTTCCCTGGTGAAGTGACTACCTCGGTTTGACTCGATCCTTTGGGGGTAGTCCAAAACGCGAAAAGATGTGGTTGATCATCAGGGCAGCTGCTGTTTCTGCCTTGCAATTTGGGGCCGGGAACCATTCCACCCATTTAGTAAACAAGCATGTCACGATCAACATGTACTTGTTCCCCTTAGAGGATTGAATCACGGGCCCGATATAATTGACTTCTAAATCTGACCAAGGCAGTGTCATCCCCCTTTTGGAGAGGCGCAAGGTGTGTGAGGGATGTTGGCTGACATTGTGCACACACAAGACACCCCTTCAAGTACTGGTCGAGGTCCTGCCCCATGTGTGGCCAGTATGTAACCTCTCTTAAGATTTCAAGTGTGGTATGAAACCCCCTATGACCGGCTGCAGCCGCATCATGGGCGTGACTTAACATCAGGCTTCGGAATGAGGTAGGAACCACCCACTGATCATGGCCAGCTAGGGATTTCCTCACCAACAAACCGTCTTGAATTTCGGAACATTTTTGGACATTTCATCAACACTCTGAGGTCCTCTTCCATATGTAATCGGTATCTTCCAGGGGAAAGTTCTCAGGGTCCTAAATGTGTTGATAAAACTTACCAATTATTGGATCCCCTTTTTGAGCTGTAATCAAATCAGCATCTGAGGTCTCCTTACTCCATTGTGCAGTTGAGAGTTCATTGTGAGCATTTGTCTGGGACCTTGTGATGGCAGTGACCTGGATTTCCCCCAACAGGGACTTGATCTCTAGTAGATCCCCTTGGATGGCTCCGGTTTTGGCCAGCTGATCAGCTAGGTAATTTCCAGTTTTGTCTGGTCCCTCTACTTTAGAATGACCTTTGATCTTTTTCCAGTAGATGGTCATCCCATTCGAGGTGGCCAGATCATCAATATTGTGAATTTATTTTCCATGTTTCAATGGTTTGTTGTTAGCACATATTATGCCTCTGGTTTTCCAGTTAACCAGGTGCTCCACGAACCCGTTCCGTACATAATCCAAATCTGTGACTATGACCAGTTCGTGGAGTTGATGTTGGATAGCAGTGAGGATGGCTTGATGAACAGCCATCAACTCTGCCACTTGACTACTTTGGGGACCAATTTTGTACCCGGTGGAGGGTTCTGGGGTCTCATTCACCCATGCATTCCCTATGCCGGCTACAAGTTCTTTTTCCCCGTTGTTGTCAGCATGGTACGAGCATCCATCCACATAGACATTGGGCATTCCCTCACACTTGTCTTCTTCAAAGACTTTCTGTGGGAAAGTGAGGTATGCCTCCATGTTGTCCTTGATTTTTAGACCCTCGTCCTCGAGACAGTTTTCTCTGGCACAATCATGCAAGTCAGCCAGACCTTGCGCGAGGGGACTCTTCTTGTTTTGGCCATATTTGACCTCCACAGGAAACCCTTGCATTGACAGAATCCAGGAAGTAATTCGGGAATTACTCACATTTCCGGCCTGGATTCTGTCACTTTGGAGATATTGCAGAGGCTGGTGTGGAGTCTCCACTATGATGTGTTCCCCCTGGATAACCGGGCGGTAATTCTTCAATGCCCTCACCGTTGTCAGGAGTGCCTTCTCACAATCGTTGAATTTTTCCTCCACAGAGGTTAAAGTTTTACTCGTATAGGAGATTACTTTATTGACCTTGTCATGCTTTTGATATAATACTGCAGTCAAGCATGTATTGGAAAACCCTGTCTCCAAGAAGAACTCTTGTTTTTGACAGGGTAAACTAGGCAAGGCGCTTGTGAGAGGCTTTTTTTGATTTGTCTTACTGCCTCGGCTTGTTCTGGACCCCACTCCCACTTGATCCCCCCCTTCAAAAGATGACTCAGGGGTCTTGTGATCTCTGCGTAGTCCTCAATTAACTTTTTACTGTAATTAGTCAGTCCAAGGAGGCTCCTTAATTCGCTTAGAGTTGGGGGTCTTTCAATTTCTGGAGTGCTTCCACTTTCTTTTCCCGGGGACAGAGACCCTGAGGAGTAATCGCATGCCCCAAGAAATTTACACAGGTCTACACCACTGTACCTTTTGGAAGGAAGGTTTTGCTCCGGCTGCACTCAACTGTGTCAGAACATAAGGGATCTCCGCTATGTGTTCCTCCACAGTTGAGCTTTTGATGAGAACATCATCTACATAGGCCAGGTTACCCCTCTCACCCAGGTCAGGCATGGCCTTATGTAGAAAAATGTTGAATTAATTACCGGAGTTGATGTATCCGAAGGGAGTCCGGGTTCATGTGTATTGCCTCCCCCCGAAGGTAAAGGCCAGCTTGTATTGGTCCTCCCTACTGACAGGTACAGTCCAGTATCCATTGGTCAGGTCTATTGCAGTGAATACCTGTGACCCCTGGATCTGGGCCAGTCCTTGGTCAATGTAGGGAAGAGGCCATTGGGAAGTATGGACCCATTTGTTGAGCTCCCTAAGGTCGGTGCAGAGTCTCCACTGGCCGTTTGGCTTCAATATCCCCTGTACCGGATTATTGAAGGTGCTGTGGACTGGACGGATTATCCCACGCCCTCAAGGTTCTTAAATATTTCAGTAAGGGACTCCATTGATGCGAGAGGCAAGCAATATTGCTTCACAAACACTGGAGTCATGACAGGGTCTGTGGGAATTGTTGTTGTGTGGATGTCGGTGCGACCACAGTCATATGATTCCACCGCAAAGAGATCTTGAAAATCCAAGAAAACTTGTTCCAATTTTTGCCTTTGCTCCAGAGTTTCACAGGCATCAGCTAGGTTGACTCTGTCTTCAACCATCTGCCTGGAGCCCGGAAATAATTCTGGTTTCGCTATCTCAGCG
The DNA here is from genome assembly GCF_040938575.1 of Ambystoma mexicanum. NCBI lineage: Eukaryota > Metazoa > Chordata > Amphibia > Caudata > Ambystomatidae > Ambystoma > Ambystoma mexicanum. The sequence continues at coordinate 340,763,269 of NC_090927.1, forward strand.
GCCTCCTCCAGCTGGGTGGAGAAGTCCCTGGTGAAAGTGCTGATTTGGACTGGTGGCTTCAGGTGGGGAAGGCAGCCCTCATGGACCTGGAAAATCACCTCATCCCTCCTGAAGTCACAAGTCACATCCTCCTTACCATAAGGGCAGGAAGTGTACACCAGGAAGTTCCCGCCATGCCGGGTAAAGATCCTGTCTGGTGTTGTGTTGTCATCACTATCACTGTCAAAACAGTCCTTGGGGATTGGTCCTAACAGTTCATTGCCTAAATCTATGAAAAAATGTCAGTCATCAACCGCCATTCCAATAATGGTGCCTGCGGCTAGAGTGATACTCTTTAAGTCGCTGTTATACACCTCTATCGGAATGGTGTTATGTTCTATGTTGACTAGTGGTGTTGGGTTTACCCCCAACCTTTGCTGTTGGAGAGAAGCATTTAGATAGATATAGGCATCAGGGTTTTTCAGTTTCTGTCCTCTTTTAACTTTCACTTTCAGGGAGAATTCTCGGGTCCTTTCTGGGATGGTGACTTCCTCTCCAATCTGAATTTCAACTGCATCAGGCAGCAATTGAGCTGACCTAAATGCTTTCTCTGGGTCATCAAAGCCCATGGTATTATCCGCTAATCAGGACCAAGCTTTGAAGTTTATTAGGTCCAAACTAATGGCAAAGCGATTGAGAATGTCACTGCCTAAGTAAAATGCGACTGTGACGTCTTGCACAACCCAACAATTATGGACTATGCTCTTGTTGCCTATGGAGATTTTGAGCATACACCTGCTTGGCAGGAGATGTTTGGAATTAGGTGTTTCCAAATCCATTTCCCATTTGTCTATCAGTTTGAATGCGGGAATGGCTGGATCTTTTGGGAGTTGGGGGAACATGGCTTCGCTGATGAAGCTCTTACCATTGTTCACACACACTCGGGCGAGAACAGAGTCCCTCCCTTCATTTAACTAAACAGAGATGAACAACTGTTCTCCAATTTGCTGAATATCAGCCAGGCTGATTTCATATCTTTCTGGACTATAGGAGTGGGAATGTCTGATTGTGGAGTGGTAAAGAATTTCAGAGTGTTTCCTTCCAGTGTGGAGTGCCACCTTAAACTGGAAGGAAGGTTGATTTTCAGAAATAGAGAGGACCCCCCTTCACCAGTTTGTTGTCCTACTGCTATTACTGTCACGTCTGGGATTTGGTTGTTCTGGAAGTGAAATTCTACTTGGTCAGATTTTTGTTTGACCATGTTGCAGGTGCAATTTAAACTAACATGGTTGAAACTCTGTTTCAATTTAATCGGTTGGTTAGTCAGGCTCCAGAGGACCTTATTTACGCAATCTATTAGGGGTGACAACCTTCGCAGGAGGTCATTCCCTAGTAAACAAGGGGTCCCCTCTGGAGTCCCAACTATGACCGGGTGCTTCACCTTGTGTCGCCCAATTTTAATGTCCAAATCCGCAGTCCCCTCAACGGGAATTTCCTTCCCATCAAAGTTCTGAAGTTGTCCAGGAAGAGTGGTGAGAGGAATTTGGTAATTCTCCACCCTTCCCGAATTCAGTTTATCAAAGGCCTTTTTGGACAGAAGGGTAGCTTGGGATCCAGTGTCCACCAGTGCCCAAATTGTACCCTGCCCCTGTATTTGGACCGGGGCATAGAATCTTCCCTCCTTCTCCGCAAGGGGCACAGATAATGTACATTTTTGGACAACTGGTGGGTTAGCTTTTTAGTTTTGGACACTGAGAGAGAAGTGATTTGGGCAGAATTCTGTGGGGAGTCGTGGGAATCTGAAAGGAAAAGGTGGCAACTAGATATGGGAGAGGTTTTGGGTTCCCCTGGTTCCGGTTCTGGGCCGCCCCCCCCTTTTGGAGGCAGTCACCAGGATGGGTTTGAACCAGGGGATTTTCATGCTGTTGGTTCTGGGGTAGGATGATGGGCGGCGCTAGCTCAGTCCCCACATATACCCAGTCTGGATTTGAATCCTTTGGGACCCATTTTTATTTGGTAGGAGTTTCCCCATATCTGAAGGAGAAGATCCTTTTCCCAGAATCCTCTGAGGACCCCTCTCCTTCATATTGGAAGATCTGTACCGGGGCATTCTGTGCCGGCATGGTCATCTGAGGGTTCTGTTGAGCCCTCAGCATGCAACGCAGATCCTGTGCCATGTTTTGGACCTGGCACTCTAGCTGTGACACCCGCTCAGGCTGATACGGGGTTCTGTTGTCTCCCCTGGGCTGATCCCAGAAAGGGTAGCTATCCCTTCTCTGAAAGTACAACGGGTTCAGAAAATTTGGGTACCCGTCCACCCGTGGCCTCCCCTCTCCCAGATTGGGTTGTCTGGGCTCAGGAAAGTGGGGAAAGAAGGATGGATGATTTTGGGGTTGAAAGTTTGGTGGGAACTTGGGGAAGAAGTTCTGTCCAGGATTTTGGGAATTTCTGCCCTCCTGGGGGAAGTGAGGAGGGAACTTCCCTGGGTTAGGTGCTGTTTGGTTGGATTCCCCCCCTTGGACCGGAGGGGTCCACACATAACCCAGGATGGGTCTGTTCCCCTTGGAGCGGGGACTTATGTAGTCAGGGGAGTGAGAGATCCCATTTGTGGGGCTACCTCCTTGGCTCCCTGTCTGTGACTGGCCCGAGGGCCTTCTGGTCTTGGGATTGCTCTGATTTTGTGCAGGCGGGTTTTTAGGCCCCCCCATCTCCAAATCCAAAATGGGGGCAACCTTCACCTCTGCCACCTTAGCAGCAGCAGGGGTGTTGGTTGTTTTGGGGCTTTTAGCAGTAGTCTTGTTTTCTATGGGCTTTTGCACCTCATAAATTCGGGTGGTGTGTTCAATGATCCAGTCTAGTGATATTTTCTCATGAAAATCTCTCACTAGCTGGGTCATGATGTACTTTGGTATAGTGTGGAAAAAAGTATTGACAAATTCTTTGCTGTCCGTGCGCACCCTTCTGGTGGTCTGCACAAAGGCACGCTTTAATTCCTGCACAAATTCTTGTAGGGCCTGATCCTCCCCACATTGCAAGTTGTAGGCTGCCTTGCAAGCCTCCTGATGATTTCTATGCACAGAACAGTGCTTCAAGATGGCCGCCCTATAGGTGGACCATTCAGAATGATTTTGGTCCTCCAGCCCGGCAAAGAAGCTGGAGTATTCTGGTGAGACGGTCCATTTCACATACTGAATACAGCTACTGCTGTCCTTCAAATGGAAAGTTTCCATCATCTGCTCAAAGAGCTCTAAGTGCTACCAAACAGAATACTTAGCATTCTTATGATAAGGCGTGATGACGCTCCTTATCACCTTGATTTGCTTTAAGGGGTCCTTAAGCAAGGCCCTTTTTGCCTTATTGGCCTTCTTAGTTCGGGTAACCCTGGTCCATTCCTCCTCTGTCTCAGAGGCACTGCTCCCAGAGGTGCCCGTCTGGTCTTCTAGGTTTTCCTGGATTCTGTGAGCCTGGGAATGGCTGGCAGAATGTGGGGAACTAGTCTCCTGTGTCCTGGGGCGTTCAGAGGAGTCTTCTGATTCCTCCTTGCTCCCAGGATTTGATGGGTACCCCCCCACTGTCCTAGCTGGGCAGAGGTTTTCAGGATGCCCTTAGTGGGCCTACTTTCCTGGAGTTGCCCACCAAATTTCACAGTACTTGGGTACCCATAACCAGACACCCGCCCATCAATTACTGGGAGGTGCTGTTCTATGAGCCCCATATTTCCGATTGGATTGAAATCTGCCATCCCCGTGGCCCTTGGCTTATGTGCGCCAGTGGACATGGGGGTGGCAGAGTCCAGGGATTGGGAGAGACGAAGGCCTCTGGTACTAGGGTTCCTGAGGTTATGCTCAGGTGTTTCCCTTTCCCAGCGAACCTCATCTCTATCGGCCCCTGCTCCCTGTTGCCATGCAAGAACCTGAGCTTTCTGTTCCTCAATCAAGGCCTTACTAGTCTCTATCAATCTCTCTTGCATGGCAACCTGTCTGTGGAGCCTGTCATTGTTCTCACAGAGAGCCTCATTTTCTCTCTGTGCTTCCAGGGTTGTTTTTGAGTACTGGACCAGTCTTTGCTGCAGGAGGGTTACATCCTGAGTCCTGTCCATACTGGCCTGGTCCTTCCTTGCTAGAGCATCTTCCACCCTCCTGGTGTGCTCTAACAATCTTTCATGCTCTTTTTGGAGGTTACCCAGTCCCTGAAGGGCCAGGTGATTTTCTTCTATTTTCTCCTTTAAATGACAGACTTCCTGGCTTAAGGTGTCCCTGTCCTGAGCAAGAGCCTGCCTCTGTGCCGCCAGGTCATCCCTCTGTCTTTGAAGCGTACCAGCTTTCTGGCGCTCTTCATCAAATTCTGCCTGGGTATCCAGGTCTTTCAGAATTAATATATTACTCTCCTCTTATTCTCTGTCTAGGTGGCCTTGCATGATGACTACCTGTTCTGTGCATGCCCTGTTGAAATGTATCTGTTGCTCTAGCTTTTTCTGTCTCTGCAGTAGAGAGTCCAAACGTTCTTAGTACTCCTTCTGCAAGGTCAGAATTCTGGTATCCTTTTCCTGCTGCAGGATACCCATGTTCTTTTATCTTGATTATGTACTGCCTACTTTCATTTTCGACTCTTGGCTGCTCTGTAGCCTCTGCTCAGCAGAGTCCAGATCAGTTTGGGCCTTTCCTAATGCCTGCAGTTGCTTACTTGCCAGATCTTGGCCTTCAGCATATTTGTCCTGTATTGCTCCAATATGCAAGTAAAGATATGCCGCTATTTTGCCAATCTTGTTTTGCTCATCCTTTGCCTTAGGGGCCATATATAGTTCACTCGGTGCCGTATGTAAGGGACCCTGATCTTGTCATATATCTAACCCTGTTGCAGTGATCTGTTGTGTGATTGCCTGCAACCACACATTCTGATCCTGCTCTGTCCATTCACCTCTCACAAATAACTTATGGAATAGGTGTTCTCTAGCCATATTGATCTCTACCAATGTCACCATTCTGGAAATATTTATTCTTCCTGACTTACAGAAGTTTATTTTATTTTTGCAAAACCGACCGTTTCCTTAGAGCGTTCCCTTTTGAGGGGTGCTTTTCACAGTGTAATACAGCGTGGTAGCCCAACAGGATTTATGTGCCCTGTCAGTTAGCACACTGTATTAGACTGTCACAAGTGGTATATCTAATTCAGAAATCCCAGATTCGAGCCCCCAATCTGCAAGTGGTTTCAACCCAGCACTCCACCTAAGTCAATGCCTAGCGTGTGATGCCCAGCTGGAACCCTTAATTATATATCTTTTTATGTCTAAAAGTTCTTTTGATTCTGAATGATGTACCCTCATATCACGCCCCTCTCCTTGAATCCCCCCCGGTCTCACTGAACCAAGAAGTAGGTTGTTTTGCAAAGTTAAAAGATGTATTTTATGAATTGAACAATATATATATATCGCACTTTTATGAATTTGAACAATATCTAGATCTCACACTTATTCATATTTATACAATGATCAGCATTGGATGATATTACAATCACAATCTCTTTAATCAATAGGAGTATGGATGAGAAGAATAATGTAGCATAGAAAAAAACTTTGTGTGGGTGCAATGAAATGCAATGATGGGAAATTAATGCAGCACAAAAATAATACTTGATATGAATTCAATCAAATGCAATGTAATCACTCTTTCCCCCTGCTACTACTCAATATCCCCTAATATGCAATATAGAGATGGAAGGAGAGAAGACAGGTTTCAGGAATAAACACTCTACAAATGCAGTTTCAATCCCAATTCCCCCATCGAGCTTAGAGAGAAACTGGAATGATTTTAAAACAGGTCAATTGCTTTTGAATGTGATTTCAGAACTAGTGGGAGCTGCTTTGGATAGGTTCAGGTAGACACTAGGAATGATGGTTGGATAACTAGCAGATAGAAAACTGAATTCAGAGGTTGAATGCAAAGAATAGCTATTTTACATGTGATGAAATCATTCCAGAAAAACAGCACATCCAGGCTGTTGAATTTGCTGTGCCCCTTGGAAGTCTGGGGTTAAAATCAGGTTGCAAGATTTTAAAGGCCAGCTCAGAAAGGTTTCAGCTTTAGAATTGGGCCTTCTTCTTTCAGAGTTCTGGAGTCTGGATCTGGCTTCTCCTGCAGAGCGCTTTGCCAGTAAATCAGTTGATGGGTGAATGTGTGTGTGTGTCTAGGTCCTCAACAGTCCCTATTTATGTATTTCCCAAAGGGGTGGATCAGCTGATTATACTATGCCCACCCTCTAGGAAACTGATTGGTCAAAGTATTCCCTCTGTCCTGATTTGAGAAGGAAACCAGTGTGTCATGAGGTGTCATGATGATGCTGTGTTTATGGTCCAGGGAAAAAACCTCCCCTTTGTTTCTACACAGAAAATATATTTTTCATATAAAGCATATTTACAATATCACCAACGTACTAATAATACATATTTACATCCCAAATTAAATAAGGCACGTATCTGTCCAAGTCCCATCTTCTTAAGAGTTTTGATTCACAACTGACAGTTTTTTGCGCTTTTGGTTGGTTACCCAGTGTCAGATCTGTACAAATCTTTCCACATACATGCGCATAACATCTGGGAATACTCCTGTAAATTTTCATATTCCTAGCATTATCACAATTGCTACAAAGTCAACATTTTAGTGGTTCAGTCCCTGAATATCGCACAAATTCCAGAGTCATTTCAAACTGTGAGAAACATTTTCATTTTAACAACCTATAAATTCCAGATTTTTAGCAGTTTGGCACAGTTTTCTATGAGTCTTTTTCTCAAAACTATATTTCCTTCAGTTCCACATACACAATTCAGTCTATCCCCGCCTCCAAGGTTTGGCTGAGCCAAGAGCAACCTGAGCCTCTTCCTGCCAGCATCTGGTTTCTGTTGACACCCACATTTGCATTTCCTTTCAGTAAAGGGAGTCTTTTGTCTCCTGTCAGAGCAACAGGCCAAAGTCCTCCTCCCACCTCCTTTCACAACTCCCTGCCAGTTCCTCAGCAGAGAGCAGGGGGGAAGATTCCTTTGTTTGGGAGAAGCTGTGGAATGTCTTTGAAGCCCAGTGTGGCTGGCTTTAACTCACTTTTAAAACAATGTTTAAAATAGTCTTTTTCTAAAATACAATTTACATTTTTAACAAATATAGCCACAAATCTCTTAATTCCAGCCTTTTTAAAATATAGAAGATCGGATTGTATCAACCTCTATTGCTTTTGATGGGAAGTCTCTTCTTTTGCACACTTTGATTTTAATGTACAAGTTTAAATGACAGTATAGGTAAATGCCAGCTTCTGACACAGGCGAGCGGCGGTACTACGCGCATTTCTGACATATTTTTCCCATGCAAGCACCTTTGAATGTGGATTTTCTTATGATGAAATGTGCTTCTGCTGACATTGTGCTTAGGTGTATTCTTTAAATAAAGTGATGTTTAACATCCAACAAGGATGTGGATCTTTTCTGCTGTTTGAGAATCATTATTTTGCAAATTTAACAGCCAAGGAAAAACAGATTTTTAAAGCAATTCTGGGTTTCCCGTGCAATGCAACACTGCTTTTTCAAGCAGTTTAATTTTACTCTGTGGGCAGCCCAATGATAGGTGTTGGCAGTGTGGCCTTCTGTGTTAATTGTTAAATAGATTGGCGGCCTATTTTTCAGCCTTCCCTGCGCCCTTTCAAAGATTTTTAGCGCATAGATCTTTTTGGCGGCCATCCTGTTGTTTTTGATGACAACAGCACACAGTGATGTTGCAGGGCATAGATGTCATGATCTCTGCTTCCAAAAGGTCAGGGTTTTCCCAACTCCCTTGGAAGCAGATCCATAACCCAGGTTCCGAGTGCCAACCAGTCCCAATTGGGTCCTTTTGGACCCAGTCCTGGCGCCAGTGGCACCAGGCTCATAAATATGCCCAGTCCCAGCGCTGGAAGCGCCGGGCTCATAATGCTTGGGTGTACTTACCTGCAGCAGACCATGCTGCTTACTTGCCTGCCAGTTGAGCCTCTGATCCTCTTCTGTTTGGAACTACTTTTCCTGTTGGGTGGGGCAGGAGCCACTCCCTAGATTCAGAACACTGGAACTCTTCTGGAAAGCAGGAACTCTTTTCTTACCTAGGCGTGGCTGTGGAAGGAGATACCTAAGCACTACAGGAGGCTATTTAAACCACACCCGATGGATGAATCTTGCTTTGCGTTATTCTGCATCCTCTGCAGCAGAACGCTCATCGTGTCTTCTGCATCTGATCCTCGGCCTAAGGAAAAAGACTTACCATCCTGAATCCAGTCTTCAGCAACACCTATAAAGACAAGAAAGAACAGGTTAGCATTACGGTCTTCAGTGACAGCTCTTCACTTACCTGGTCCATCGGCTGTCACCAACGCCTCGCGCTGCATTCCGGCATCTGAAAGACAAAGGCTTACCTACTCTTCGTGCGCTCCAGAGGTCTTCACACTGCATTCCGGCATCTGAAAGACAAAAGCTTACCAACTCTTCGCACGCGCCGGAGGCCTTCGGCGCTGCATCCCGCATCTGAAAGACAAAACAAGGTGCGTTTAAAGATATTGGGGAACTTTAATACTCACGTGCCATTACTCCTTTCCACATCTAACCCAGTGGGTATTCCGGCACCCTGCAGCCTCTCCGAACTTGTACCTGCAAAATAAAAAGACAGTTAGAGCGCATCGTGAAGCAGGCAACAAGCGCTTACTTACGTGCTTCCAGGCGCTTCTATTCATCACACGGGCTCCATCTTCAACTCACTTCAGCCCATCATCCGCCATCGCCGGAACCCTGCAAAACAAGAAACATCATTACTAAAGACTTTAAAGACATTAGAATTACTCGAAACTTACCGTTCGTGCAGTAAACGACGGACAGCAGTCCTCTGAAGTCAAGAGGCCTGCTCCCCTTATCCAGTGAAGAAACTGGTTACAGCACCCTGCCCCGAGGCAGATGGAGAGCACGGCGTTCACTTACCTAAGGTGAGAGCGTTAACCTTTGGGGTTCTACAGGAGAAGAGGAAGGGAAGAAGAGAGAGACATTCAATAACCCAGTTCCTTAATCCCATATTTTCTATCTGCAGACATCCTACCCTTCAAGTCAGACATACAGTGCACAGAGGTCCAGCCCAAAGAGCCAGCCGTGTGTTACACATCACCTTTGCAGATACGGTATACGCCCAGTCAAGACCGGCGCCTCTACGGGAATCAGGTGAGCGTTACAGAACGCAAAGCCTACCACAAAACTCCCGTCCAGGCGCTATGGAAACCTCGGATACTGACCAGCTAGCCCAGTTACTTGGGGAACTAAGGGCAGAAGTGCATGCAGCCCGTCAGGAAACAAACGCTCTAAGAAGGGAACTGATTATTTCCAAGGAGCGAACAGATGATCTCGCTAGACAATTGCTACAGTCACAAGCCGGACAGACCCCGTTACCCGCATCTGGGGGAAATCTTCCTTCTACATCCTCTATGAATCCAGTGCAGATCAACCTACCTGGGAATGTACCTCTGGCTCCGCCCGAACGATTTTCTGGTGACCCAAAGAGGTTTGCAGTATTTATCAATCAGTGCCGGTTGCATTTCTTATGCCGGCCAGCAGCCTTTCCAACTGATCAAGCTAAAGTAGCTTTCGTGCTTTCGTACCTTAGTGGCAATGCGGCAGACTGGTCGATCCCTCTAGTAAATCAAGATGATCCGGTCCTCCATGATTTTCAAGCTTTTCAGCTCAGTATGGAAAAACTGTTCGCAAGACATTCACAGGGGCAGGCCTTGGACAATGAGCTTCTTTCGTTGCGACAAGGTAATCAAGACCTTTTGGCTTATATTGCGTCTTTCAACAGACTGATAGTGGAAACTCAATGGCCTGAGGACAAAAGGATTACGCTGTTTTATAGAGGTCTACGTGGAGAGCTCAAAGATGTGTTAGCCCAAGTAGTGAATCCCCCACAAGATTGTTCGGACTATATAGACTTAGTCGTTCAAATAGATCACAGACTGCAGAACAGGAAGGCCGATCGTTCCAAGTTTGATGCTCGAGTATTTTCCAAACCGACAACTCCTTCCAAAGGAGTAGACCCCGGGGAACCCATGCAAATAGGGGGTCTGAAAGGTCCTCTAACACAAAAGGAGCGGGAAAGGAGAAAACAGTTGCAATTATGCCTCTATTGCGGAAACTCAGGGCACTTTCTTCGAGACTGTCCGGTGAAACCTGCCAAGAAGGCAGTAGGAGCTGCAGTTACCAAAGTTACAAACTCTGAGCAGGGAAACGACCTCGCCCGACAAGAATAGAGGTCCTCTTGCCGAGCGTGAAAACCAGTTCCGTGACCTCGCATTTCGTGATACCTATGGTCCTCATTAGCCCTGATAATCCGGGTCGATTACATGCAATTGAAGCTTACGTCGACAGCGGTGCCATCGGCAATTATGTGGATCATGAAATGGTTTTGAGGATGAATCTAACTCTTTGTCCCAAGGCTGTAAAGGACGTCATTACTACGGTGGATGGTACGGAGATAGCCTCCGGGCCAGTAACGCATACCACTCAAGAGGTGATGCTAGTAAGTCAAGATGGACACCATGAGAAGATTGTTTTCGATGTGATCAAGGCCCCTCAGTTTCATATTATTCTAGGAATACCTTGGTTAGAGAAACACAATCCTCTGATCGATTGGCGAGCAAGAACGGTCCAGTTTCCAGAATGTGTCTCTACTTGTCACCCTCCACCTGGTGTTGCACTGGCAGCAATTTCTTCAGAGACTCCCCAGTTACCTCCCGAATACCTAGAATACCAAGATGTTTTCCGGAAGGAACAGGCTAACTCTCTACCTCCTCATAGGTCTTATGACTGCCAGATAGACCTGATACCTGGATCTACTCCTCCTTGTAGTAGAATTTATGCCCTCACCGAGCCTGAGAACCTTCACCTTCGACAATACCTGGATCAATACCTGGCAAATGGGTTTATTCATCCTTCCAAGTCCCCTGCTTCTTCAGCTTTGTTCTTCGTTCCAAAAAAGGAAGGAGACCTTAGAACTTGTATAGATTATCGCTCCCTGAACCAGATCACCGTTAAGAATAGATATCCGTTACCTTTGATCCCTGAACTCCTGGACCAAGTCAGAAAAGCATGCATATATACAAAGCTGGATCTTAGAGGAGCTTACCACTTGGTACGAGTAAAAGAGGGCGATGAATGGAAGACGGCCTTCCGCACCAAGTATGGACTATTTGAATATCAGGTCATGCCCTTCGGACTTTGCAATGCCCCGGCCGCCTTTCAATATTTTATGAACGATGTCCTCAGAGAGCTCATAGATGTGTGTGTTGTTGTTTACATTGACGACATCCTCGTTTATTCTTCATCGGAATCTGAACATCGGAAACATGTGAAAATGGTCCTCGAAAGATTGCGTCAACACAAACTTTTCGCTAAGTTGGAAAAATGTGTTTTCAACGTAACTGAAGTTGAATTCTTGGGATTCATATTATCACCTGGCGGAGTGCGTATGGATTCAAAGAAGGTCGATGCAGTTCTCAAATGGCCATCACCATCCTCCGTAAAAGGTGTGCAAAGCATGTTAGGCTTCGCTAACTTTTACCGCAGGTTTATCCCCGAATTCTCTCGAATAGTCCAGCCCATCACTGCCTTGTTAAAGAAAAACAAACGTTTTGAATGGTCTACCGAGGCGGAACAAGCTTTCCAGGATTTGAAGACTAAATTTATCTCTGCACCAATCTTAAAAGACCCTCGCCCCGAACTCCCCTACATCGTGGAAACTGATGCTTCAAGCCTTGCCATGGGGGCAGTTCTATCACAAAAGGACCCGCTAACCAATCAGTTGCATCCCGTGGCATTTTGGTCCTGCAAATTCTCGCCTCCTGAAATCAATTACACGATTACTGACAAGGAACTTCTGGCTATCAAGTCTGCCTTTAAGGCTTGGCGGCATTATCTGCTGGGGGCCCGACACACCGTTACTGTGATTACGGATCACCGAAACCTGCAATATTTGAAAACCGCAAAAGCCCAATCCTCTAGACAACTCCGTTGGGCATTATTCTTTGCCGAGTTTGACTTCATAATTACCTATCGACCTGGTACAAAGAACGGTAAAGCTGATGCCCTTTCTCGGATGGGAGTGGAAAAACACTTGATCAACCCTAAACCTGTACCAATCATTCCCGAACAAAGAATTCTGGGTGTAATCGCCACAGAATCCATAGAGGAAGTTAAGGATAAGGCCAGGCAACTTGTAACTCCAGCAGACATACAGAATTGGCATCTGCAGGGAAAGGACTTTGCAGTAAAGGACAATTTATTGTATTTCCAAGAACGATTATACCTACCCAGCACAGATTTACAGAAAAAAGTAATCTCTTGTTATCACGATTCTTTAATGGAAGGACATCCCGGTATGGCCAAGACCTCAGAAAAGATCAAGCGCTACTTCTGGTGGCCGTCTTGGAAAAAAGATATCAGAGACTTTATAATGTCCTGTGGAGTATGCGCCCAAAACAAGAGTCAAAAGGAAAGACCAGCAGGCCTCTTACGCCCTATTGACATCCCACCTCGCCCTTGGCATACGCTTTCTATGGACTTCATCACCGATCTACCTCCATGCTCCGGATACAATACGATTCTAGTAATCGTGGACTTATTCTCCAAGATGGCGCATTTCATTCCGCTCAAAGGCTTGCCAACAGCAGCAACTCTGGCCCGAGAATTTCTCGAAAACATCGTCCGACTGCACGGTTTTCCTTCGGTTCTAATTTCGGATCGAGGTAGTCAATTTATTTCTCATTTTTGGCGAAGTTGCTGTCGGTCGGCTCAAATTGATGTGAGACTATCGACCAGTCACCACCCTCAGACCGACGGACAAACCGAGAGGACCAATCAAACTCTGGAACAGTATTTACGCTGCATGCTGCAACAAACTGAAAAAACTTGGAAAGACATCCTTTGGATAGCTGAATATGCCTACAATAACTCTGTCCATTCGGGAACTGGGAAAACCCCGTTTTTTCTTTTGTACGGCAGTCACCCTCGAACCTCGGAGTTGGATCTCCTCCAAGATCTTGAAACACCAGCAGTAGACTACCTGCATTCTACAATCACCCAAGCCTTTAAGGAAGCTGTTTCTCACCTTCAAAGGGCTAAAGAACAATACAAGAAAGGAGCAGATCAACATCGGAAGGAAGCCCCTCAATATCAAGTAGGGGATCAAGTCTGGTTATCCACCAAATATCTACCTCTAAAAGGGCCACGCACATTCAACCCAAGATACCTTGGTCCCTATTCCATCACTACCATAGTAAACCCAGTAGCGGTCAAGTTGGACTTGCCCCCGCACATGAAGATACATCCGGTCTTCCACGTCTCTCTATTAAAACCCGTGCAACCTCAAACCCGACTAACTAAATCTCCAAAACCTATCCTAGTTGATGGAGAACTCGAGTTTGAAGTCAAAAGCATTCTGGACTCCAAGATCTCCAAATCTAAACTATTTTACCTAATTGACTGGAAAGGCTACGGCCCCCAAGAGAGATCCTGGGAACCTGCTGAATATGTCCACGCTCCTCGCCTAATCAAAAGATTTCACCGAACATTTCCTGACAAGCCAAAACCCCCGGAGAAGCCCGGTTTGGGAGGGGCCTTGAGGGGGGGTACTGTCATGATCTCTGCTTCCAAAAGGTCAGGGTTTTCCCAACTCCCTTGGAAGCAGATCCATAACCCAGGTTCCGAGTGCCAACCAGTCCCAATTGGGACCTTTTGGACCCAGTCCTGGCGCCAGTGGCACCAGGCTCATAAATATGCCCAGTCCCAGCGCTGGAAGCGCCGGGCTCATAATGCTTGGGTGGACTTACCTGCAGCAGACCATGCTGCTTACTTGCCTGCCAGTTGAGCCTCTGATCCTCTTCTGTTTGGAACTACTTTTCCTGTTGGGTGGGGCAGGAGCCACTCCCTAGATTCAGAACACTGGAACTCTTCTGGAAAGCAGGAACTCTTTTCTTACCTAGGCGTGGCTGTGGAAGGAGACACCTAAGCACTACAGGAGGCTATTTAAACCACACCCGATGGATGAATCTTGCTTTGCGTTATTCTGCATCCTCTGCAGCAGAACGCTCATCGTGTCTTCTGCATCTGATCCTGGGCCTAAGGAAAAAGGCTTACCATCCTGAATCCAGTCTTCAGCAACACCTATAAAGACAAGAAAGAACAGGTTAGCATTACAGTCTTCAGTGACAGCTCTTCACTTACCTGGTCCATCGGCTGTCACCAACGCCTCGCGCTGCATTCCGGCATCTGAAAGACAAAAGCTTACCAACTTTTCGTGCGCTCCGGAGGTCTTCACACTGCATTCCGGCATCTGAAAGACAAAAGCTTACCAACTCTTCGCACGCTCCGGAGGCCTTCGGCGCTGCATCCCGCATCTGAAAGACAAAACAAGGTGCGTTTAAAGACATTGGGGAACTTTAATACTCACGTGCCATTACTCCTTTCCATATCTAACCCAGTGGGTATTCCGGCACCCTGCAGCCGCTCCGAACTTGTACCTGCAAAATAAAAAGACAGTTAGAGCGCATCGTGAAGCAGGCAACAAGCGCTTACTTACGTGCTTCCAGGCACTTCTATTCATCACACGGGCTCCATCTTCAACTCACTTCAGCCCGTCATCCGCCATCGCCGGAACCCTGCAAAACAAGAAACATCATTACTAAAGACTTTAAAGACATTAGAATTACTCGAAACTTACCGTTCGTGCAGTAAACGACGGACAGCAGTCCTCTGAAGTCAAGAGGCCTGCTCCCCTTATCCAGTGAAGAAACTGGTTACAGCACCCTGCCCCGAGGCAGATGGAGAGCACGGCGTTCACTTACCTAAGGTGAGAGCGTTAACCTTTGGGGTTCTACAGGAGAAGAGGAAGGGAAGAAGAGAGAGACATTCAATAACCCAGTTCCTTAATCCCATATTTTCTATCTGCAGACATCTTACCCTTCAAGTCAGACATACAGTGCACAGAGGTCCAGCCCAAAGAGCCAGCCGTGTGTTACACATCACCTTTGCAGATACGGTATACGCCCAGTCAAGACCGGCGCCTCTACGGGAATCAGGTGAGCGTTACAATAGACTAGTGGGTTAGAACAATCCACAATGGTAAATCTATGATGTATATGAACATTTATTTTTTTCTGGCATGCCACTTCTAGACCACAGATATCTACTATGTGCCATACATTAGAATAAATCTAGAGTTTACGGCTGTTCCTTGTTCCTGCACCATTGTAGGTATTAGACTATGGAACAGCCTCCCACTGGACATAAGAGAAACAGATGCTTTACTTCAATTTATGAAGAAAGTGAAAACCTTTTTGTTCTAGTTTGTTGTCTGATGTCCTCAATATTATCCTTGTGTTCTAAAGTATAATGGTCGAGCACTGAGAAACTCATTAGGTAGCAGCACCATGGAAGAACAGCTCAGCGTCAACATGCTCTCCTTGGAAGCAAGATGACACAGAGCCACACAGGTTCGATCCACGGGTCCGTGCTTAGAAACCTCTGGGTATTAAGCATGTTATAAATAACCTATAATATAAATAACCTATAATATAATATCATAATATCCTATCACCAACACAAAAAGACAGAAAATACAAATAGAGAACAGATCTCCAGGTAGCAGTACTCTTTATTCCACCCCATAGGTTGCCATACGCACAGGACACTTACCTGAATGCTATCTTTAGTTGTTTGTTGAAATCAATTTGTGTAAATATAGAAAACTGGTTTTAACACAGAAGCTCCAGTTCATAGATCGTTTCCATGTAGAGGATTCATCCTTTACGGCTAGGTGGAATCCTGCACTTAATCCTTACAGTCATTCCGGGAGTAGTAGTTTGTTCTGTTATTCCACTTGTTTGCACAGACCATCATTTGATCTCTTTCTCTGTCCCTCTTATGAGTTGTTTGCTGCCCCCTGACAAGCAGACTATTCGTAGGATGAATTGGCGTAATTTAGATTTACCTCACTTTGCTTCTGTTGTCACAGCAAATTGTCTTAGGAACAGGCCTATTGATTTTTCTATTCTGTCTCTAGCTCTGTTGAATGCTGCCGATCAACTTGTTCCTCTTAAACTTAACAGTGTCCGTTGCCGACCTTCTCAACCTTGGTTCTCTGCTGAACGTATGGCAGCTAAACTTTGAGTTTGCCAAGCCGAGTGTAAATGACACTCTTCCTATAGCCCTGCTAATAAAGCACTGCTTGTTTCTCTATGAAGGGAGTATCACCTGGCGATTAAAATAGCCAAGCAATCTTTTTTCACACATAGGGCCTCATTACACGGTAGGCGTTAAGGGAAAAACGATGCCGCTAAAGGATTACTGACATCGCTAACCGCACCTTCCAATTACGACCCGCCTTATCCGCTATTAGCGGTACCGCTAAGTACGGTGCCTCTAATAACGCCATGGTCATGGGCGTGCAAACCTTCATGGCAGCAATAGCGGCATGGCGGAAATAGGAGTCTATTACAAGACATGCGAACATGCAAATAGAGGCATGGAGCAGTCCCAAAAAGCCCATGCCGGCATGCCGGAAATAGCGGCATTGTGAACCACCCGTAAAGGGCCATGTGCATTGTTCCCAGCCGCCACAGGTGCCCACAATCAGCACAGGTGGAGGCAATGGATACTGGGCCAGCACAAAAGGAGCACACCACAACACTTCCCATACCCATTCACACACCAAAATGATTCCAATACTAGCAGCATTACATGGGCTGGAGAATATGATTGCATTGCAACAGCAACAACAACAGGCAGCATAGAGGAGACGCAGGAGGAGGAGGAGGGCGAGACAGGCACAGCAAGCCCCACCAGTGCATCTAGTTGTACCACAGAGGCAGCCATGAATCCCCAGGATCAGAGCCAGTCCATTCAACCTAACCCCTGAGCAGATACACACCCTGTACCATCTGACAGGGATACCATCACCACCATAGTGGATATGGTACACAACGACATAGTCAGCCTCATAGACATCCATACTGCCAATCCCCCCTCTACTGAAGGTGGTAACTGTGCTCCAATTCCTGGCCACAGGCACATACCAGCATATGGTAGGACAGATGCAAGGCATATCACAACCATTATTTTCACGCACGCTGAATCAGGTGCTCGATGCCCTCCTGAAGCACACAAGTGAACACATTTCGCTGCCACGGACTGCCCAGGACATCCCTAACACCAAGGTTGGCTTCCATTCACTGGCAGGCATCCCAAGTTGCATCGGTGCCATCGACTTTACCCATGTGGAATTGGTTGTCCCACATGCCAATGAGGCAGTGTACCGAAACAGAAAGCAATACCACTCCATCAACATTCAAATGGTATGTGACTCCAACAAGATCATCACACATTGTTGTGCCTGCTATCCCGGATCAACACATGATTCAATGGTCCTGCGATACTCAACAATACCACGCTACATGGAGCGACATGCTGGACAACGTTCGTGGCTACTTGGTGAGTAACATGGCAAGCACATGGCATTGTGATGTGGGCAGTACATTCAGGGGGGTGAGAAGCATACTCCAACCGGGTGTGATTGGGGGGGTGAGAGGCATACTCCACCTGGGTGTGAATGGGGGGGTGAGAAGTATACTCCAACCGGGTGTGATTGGGGGGGGTGAGAAGCATACTCCCAACTGGTGTGATGGGGGGGAGAGAAGCATACTCCAACCGGGTGTGATGGGGGGGGAGAGAAGCATACTCCAACCGGGTGTAATTGGGGGGGGAAGCATACTCCAACCGGGTGTGATTGTGGGGGAGAAGCATACTCCAACTGGGTGTCATTAGTTGTCATGGTCAACTATGCCCATACAGAATCACACCACTGTCCCCCGAGGCAGCCCACACTGTACCTGACACATTGAAACCACATGCAAGTAGTAAGCTGCACAACAATGAAATAAACCCATCAACCCAATCATGCCATATCCATCAACATGCACATTGCACATCAGACCATAACCCCTATAACACAGCTACATGCAGCCAATATGGACAATGGAAACGTACGCTGAACAGCATCACAACGGAAATGTGAACTTGAGTGCATACAAAGGGATTACCTATATCCATCATACTGATGCACACCCGTACACCACTACAGAATTGCCGCATGACAGCATGGGGCCATCAACTTCCGAATGGCAGTTCACTAGCAGTGTGGTCCAAATGGTGCCTGGACCAAAATACATGAATGACTGGACCTCACCCAGTACATGGCATCAACTGCCGTAGGCATGCATGGTGCATGTCCACTTGCAAGGACTACATCACCTTCCCACATTGCAGTTACCTTGATTACCTCCATGCATGCAGGGATTTGTGAATGTCATTCACAATGCAAAGTTGATTTGTGTGATATGTACAGGTTCCACTTGATGTAAACACTTACACATACCCATTGTTGCACCCATGCAGGTGATGCTGGCTATCCCCTGAAGAGGTGGCTCCTTACCCCTGTACGGAACCCACAGAACAG
The DNA here is from genome assembly GCF_040938575.1 of Ambystoma mexicanum. Classification (NCBI taxonomy): domain Eukaryota; kingdom Metazoa; phylum Chordata; class Amphibia; order Caudata; family Ambystomatidae; genus Ambystoma; species Ambystoma mexicanum. The sequence goes on from NC_090927.1 coordinate 340,781,799, forward strand.
GCACGAAGAGGAATACCATCGTGCACATACCCGTACCCGCGTAGTAATTGAGCAGACATTTAGCCTTTTGAAGACATGGTTCCGGTGCCTCAGCAGGTTGGGTGGGCCACTCCTGTACGGGCATGAGAAGGTGGCCAAGATCACCATGGCATGTGTCATGCTGCACAATATGTGTATCAGACGGAATGTGCCACTGCCCCCTGACATTGAACTGCAACCACCTGGTGAGGATGATGATGGGGATGAGGAGGGAGAAGATGGGGCTGCAGGTCATGCAGGTGGCGATGCCCAGGAGGGACGTGCTGTTCGCCAGCATCTGATAGACCAATATTTCTAATACACATGGATGAATAGTGTTCAATGGATTTGGGTATTTGGGCACTGGGTTTTGTGGTGAAATGTACACTGTGCCCTGTCCACCAGTAAAGCACACATACACAATTAAATTGTCCACACCTGTGATTTGTCATGTCACCAGTGTGTATTAAGTATTGTAAGTAAAAGAAGTGCATGGACCCAATGACACAAACACCCTTTCCCTCCTCCCCCCACAACACTCCCAAAAACCCTTTCACCCCTCCCCCCCAACACTCCCAAAAACCTTTCCCCCTCCCCCCACAACACTCCCAAAAACCCTTTCCCCCTCCCCCCACAACACTCCCAATAACCCTTACCCCCCACAACACTCCCAAACATGGCTTGTACATCAGTGCTGCATAGCTGTACATGTGTCAGCAACATCTGGCAGGCCCTAGTTCCCATCCCCTCTGCCACCATTGGGGGGTTGAGAGGTTGTGCGCCGCATAGCCCACAAGGACCTGCGCCTGGGCTGGTCTGCCTTGAGCTGGCAGAGGAGGAGGTGCACGGTTGGTCTGGTGTCGGTGGGGTGTTGTGTCCGTCCATCGCGTCTGCTATGCGTGGGAGGACCTGCCTCACAAGTGACATTTCCTCACATAGCCGGTTGGTGCTGGCTTCTATGGCTTGTCTGATGCCCCTTGCATGCTCCCTGCACTCCTCCCTCGCAAGTGCAGCCTCGCCCACATGCTGGCCAACCAGCGCAGTGATGTCTTCCTGCCGCTGTCTGATGATGGCCATGTCATGGTCTCTGTGTCTGTGTTGTGCGGTGGGCGCCGCACCTTGTGGTATTTCTCCAGCATCAGGTGATGTCACCGGTGGACTCCAGCACCCTGCCACAAGTTCATCCCCAGACTGCTCATGGCTGCTGGAATGTGATGTGGGGCGTGGGCTCAGTTATTTTGACTGCTGGGGGCTGGGTGTATGGTGTTGAATGGGCGAGTTACAAGTGTCCTCTACATCGGACATGGGTGCCGTGGCAGCTGCCTCGCCAATGGAGCTATTGGCAGCGGACAGTGTCCCTTCTGCGGGTGGATCGTGCATGGGGGGATTGCTGGAGTGGGTGCTGCAATTGGTTCAGGCAGACTTTCACGTCTTGGTGACGCGGGTGGCTTTGTGGGTTTGGCCCTCTGCAGGAGTGCACTCTTTCCAGTGCCCCTCGATGTGCTGGCCATGTTGCCTGATTCCATTCCCCTGGCCTGTTTCTTAGTGGGTGGGGCCTGCGTCGCAGTGTCCTGCTCATCGCTGTCAGTTTGTGAGCCTGTGGGGGACAAAGAGAGGGATGGCATTGGTGATTGGTCAACGTGCTTCATGCAGATGTTGTTGTTCCTGCTGTTCTATGCATTCGGACTTCATGTTTGGCCATACAGGTCGTTAGACAGTTGGGTGGGTCATTCATGCATGAGTCTGGGTGACACGTGTCTGTGGTGCTGCATGCATGTGTTTGTGTCGGGATGTGCACCGCATATGGGCAGGATTGTGTGCATGTATGTTTGATGGCCCCTCCATGAGATGATTTCAGGGTCACATTTGGGGGATTGCCTCATGTTTCACAGTGCAGTGTTTTGTGTGGACACTCACCTCCATCTGACAATGTCGGGACACCGCGCTCCATTTCGCCTACTCCCTGGAATTATTCGATCCAAATGGTGCTTGCACAGGACTCCTCCCACACCTGCAGTTTTATTGTGGATCCTCCACCGCCTCCTGTGCCCATGGCCAGCCACCGGTTGGCAGCCAGGATGCTGCGTACACAGAGGCGTAGATCGTCCCACTGCTTCCGGACATCCTTGACAGTGCGGGGGGTGGATCCCACTGCACTGATTTTACGGGCCACCTCTGCTCAGATCTCCTTCTTCTTGATTAGGGTGGGACGCTGCATGTCATTGGCAAACACCACCTCCGCGTTGGCAGCAAGTATGTCAGTTAGCATTGTCAGCTCTTCATTTGAAAAGCGCTCCTTGCGCTGCCGCTCAGCTCCTTTTTTTATGGCCTTGGGCATTCTCAGTGGGTCTGTGGATGATTTTGGAAAGCGCTGGTGTGGCTGCAGGTCCTGGGGGTAGAGGATGCAATGGATTGTGTTTTTAAAGATGGCTGTCGTGCTCTTTCTCGTTCCTGTGCGATGACGCTACTTCCGGTTACGCTTATTTATGGTCACCGGTATTAGCGGTCACCACTATTAGCGGTAACCGCTAATGCCGTGTTGTGGGAGGGCGGAAAAGCAATCAGCGCTTTCCTCGGTGCCGCTAAGGGACTTTTCAGGGCCTTTTGCGACATGGCGGTAGGGTCCTTACTGGCATGGCACTAAGCTCGTGCCCGCGTAATCGTGATGCCACGCAATTAGCGGTCTGCTTCTTACATGGACACGTTATTAGCACCATGCCGGTAAGGGCCGTAACTTACCGCCTACCGTGTAATGAGGCCCTAGTGTTGAATCGGCCCTCAATCAGTCTAAAGAGATTTTCTCTGTTATTAAATCTTTCTCATCCACTGCTCGCTTTCTTCCTACTGCCCTGCCATCTCAGTCTCACTGCGATGCATTAGCTGATTTCTTTCACTCTAAAATCACTACCATACACAAAAATATTGTATCTTCTTATCTTGTTATCTTGTTACTGATGCGAGGGCTGTCGACATTGCCCCACCTGTGGTCACGAGCTGGGGGTCCTTCCCGGTGTTCACGGATGAGGTCATTTTGTCTGCCATCTCTCATCTCAAGTCAGCAGCTCCGTCTGACCAAGTTCCTCTATCTATTTTAAAGGATCTTTTGCCTTTGATTATTCCACTGGTGACGCAGGCTGTTAATTTGTCCTTTAGTCTGGGATATATTCCTATTGAACTTAAACAGGCCACGGTGGTCCCCCTTTTAAATAAACCATCCCTGGATGTGTCTATTCTTTCTTATTTCCATCCTGTTTCTTTACTTCCCTTCTTTATGAAACTTCCTGAGGCCCTCATTTCTCCTCTTCTGTCTTCTTATTTGGAGTCTTCTCTTGTGCTTGATCCTTTTCAGACTGGGTTTCATCCTAGCAGGGGTACTGAGAGTGTTTTAGTATCAGTGATGGATGATTTGACCAGGCCCGTTGATGACAGGGGGCATGGGGGCTCTAATTCTGCTTGATCTATCGGCAGCATTTGACACTGTCAATCACCCCCTCCTCCTCTCTCACATGGCTTCCATCAGAATTGCTAGTCCCATACTGGCCTGGTTCACCCCGCTCTTGACCGGCCGCTGCCAGTCTGTATCACTGCCTCCTTTTCTTTCTCCTTCTTACTTTCTTTTTGTGGGGTCCCCCAGGGCTCTGCCTTGTCCCCAATATTATTTAACATCTACGTTTGTTCCCGGGTGGCCCTCACCCACTCCCATGGCTTTAGGTGCTATGCCTATGCGTACGACATGCAAATCCTGGTCCGCTTGGAGTGTGCAGAACACAACTGTGTAAAACTATTCTACAACGCAGTAAATCTTCCACATACCAAACAGATCCCAAAGGGGGGTGGCCTGGGAGTTACAAGGTTATTATTGAAGACAGAAGGATAGATGGTATTGCTCACTATCCCTGCTTAGTCCCAAAATCTCCCTAGAAAGTGCTGATGGGCCGCTTATCTAAAAGGGACAGAAAAACAGGGTAAAGAGAAATCATTTTTGAATGAACTGACAATCTAATGATTGTTACAACCTTGTCTGTACCAGCTCACTGGTACCCTAATGGATAAGGATCAGTGAAGAAGTGTTTAAAAAGTAAATACCTATGGCAAATTTTCGGCCTTCTACTGTGGGTACATAGTAATTTAATATCCCGTAGATAGGCTGAGAAGTTCTAGGGTAACTTAGGTTAAGAGCTGATAGCTCAAACTAGGAAGGATATGCCAGAGAAGAAGAGTATCTGGCACTACCTATCTAGATGAGCTTCTAAAATGAAGACAAACATATAACGACCCAAATCATCTGTCTTTAGATGCTTGATACTAGACAGAATATGGGAAAGTTAAAAAAGAGTGTTGTTCTGAGTGTAGATAGGTTTATTTTTGCCTCCACCGTGTCACAACCACTGTCTACGTTTTCAGTGGTACAGGTGTGGATATGAGCACTTTCTTCAGGACAGTCTTCTAAAAAACTGGCAAATTCAGACATTTGATCACCAGCATTGCCATGGGGAATATACTTTACCCCACTTCTTATTGCCATGGACTAGGAAGTTCGAGGAAAGAAGAGGACAAACAAATATAGTCCACGGTCACTTCTCAGTTACTGCTCAAATCTTTTTAACTGATTGTGGGCCTCATTACGACCCAGGCGGATTTTGCGGTGCTAAATGCACCGCGAAGCATGGCGGAAAGCCGCCGATAGCGCCATGGGGGTTGGCGGATTTACCGCCCCATTCCGACCTCGGCGGAGCGGTAAATCCCCAATCCCCATTCTGCCCTTCCCCATTCCCATTTTTGCCCCATAGGGTATAATGGGAGTGGGGAAGGAGTTAATTACGCCACCGTAAAATACGGTGGCGTAATTAACAACGAGGTCCCGTAGCGCCATGGTTTTCTCCGGCTGGTAAAACCAGGCGGAGAAAACCTCCATGGCGCTACGGGAACTCGTAGTATGGCGGAGAGGTACGCCATGCACTACGCTGGCGTAATACCCTCTCCGCCAGGGTCCTAATGAGGCCCTGTGTGTCTAGATAGAGGAGTGAGCAGGTCCTAATTGGTAAATACACAGGCCTGTGCTTTCATCTCCTTTTAATTTGGCATGTGTATATTACAATATCGTTGTCTATAGATACAGTATGCCCGTGTTAAGTAGAATACACCAGTGGATGGAACAGCATAAGTCATAGCCCCAAACCCACTGTTAATGGCAAATTCCACCTTCTTTTCTCGCAGCGTATCCTAATTACATACAGTTTTTTAGTCGTAAGGGAGGGAGGGCAGCACGATCTTGTATTGTGGCCGCAGCGCAGTACTTACTTTGATGTAAAGAATAGCCGATCCCTCACAGTACGAGCAGCCGTTCGCGGGCGCATCCTGTAATAATACACCCACTCCCGGCTGTTCCGGATAGGTCACGTGTACCTGTCACATGTCCCGACTTGCACTCGATGGCCCTAATGATGGCAGAGGCGTAATTATGGAGCGGAAGACTGCGGTCTCAGTGTGCTCTGTATTAACAGACCGCAGTTAGTCAGGGAAGTCAGGCATCACTGGCAACGTACTGATGGCACTCGAGTTTCTAATGTGTAATGAATATTGACTGTAATTATCCACATCAAAAAGTCTTTAGGCTGACATCCATTCAGAGAATAATTCAATTAGGTATAGCAATTATGTACACACATTTGAAAGCAGGTTGTATAAAGCCCATCATATGTTTTAGCTCATTGCTGGGTCAATTTAAATTTTTATTAATTTATTTTTTATTTTTCGTTTTGTTCTTTATTATTCAGAAAAGGCTCAAACGGATGTCTGCTATAAATTATCTGCTGTGTCCATAGCCTATGATCCAGGCTGCCTATATGGATCTGTGTGTCAAGTGTCAATATGTCAAATGATGCCCACCTTTTGTGTGAGGCAAGGGTTGTGTCTATTCAATAACAGACAGTGCTTGCCAGGGAATGGATTCATTAAGGCCTAGGCGGTCTGTTCCTAGACGAAAAATGCAATTCTGTTCACGTTTCAACAGCATACTGGCAACATCTTCTCCTCTCCTGGGACATTTAACCTGTTTAATAATGTTCTATCTTATTTCCTGTGTTGTATGTTTTTCTTGTAGGAAATGTGCAACTAGCGGGGCATTCTCCTGTTTAGTCCTAATGATATGATATGATATGATATGATATGATATGATATGGTATTTATAACATGCCTATACACAAGTGTTTCAAGGCGCGACAAGGCAAGGGGGGGAACAAAGGGAGGACAGACAGCGATCCTACTAGGCCAGGTGTCATTCAGATTGCGCAAGTGCATGGGAAAGGGGGGGGAAGGAAAAGTGCGCAGGGGGAGCGGAGAGGAGGGGAAAGTGCACTACATGGGTAGTGGAATAAAGACAACAAAACAGCCAGCTAGTGGCACGTGCAAGGAAGTGCAGACCTAAGTGCTGGTAGGGGGACTGAAGGGATACAGAAAAACAGTCCCCAAGTGCAAGGGAGTGCCAGGGAGGCAGTGCAGGTGGGTAATTGACAGGGCCTGGGCCAGAGATCAGAAAGGGTGGCCAGGTAACCATTGCAATATCAGTCAGGAGTTCAGCAAAGAAGGGGAGGAGAGAAAGCAGAAGCAAAGGGAAGGTTTTGAGGTGCTTCCGGAACCACAGATGGTTCTCCTCAAGTTTAGGGGAGGCAGGAAGGCTGTTCCAGAGAGAGGCCCCTGCCGAAGAGAGTGATCTGCCACCAACTCGTTGCTTGGAGAAGCGACTGACCCTAAGGGAGTTGGAGGCAGATGAGCGAAGAGCTCGAGAGGGAAGATATTTAGGAAGGCAGAGTTGAAAGTAGTGCAGCCCCAGACCCCAGAAGGCCTTGTGTACAATGCAGAGGGTTTTGAATTTAATCCTCGCAGCCACTGGGAGCCAGTGCAGAGATTTCAGTCCTGGAGAGATACGATCCCTGGGCTTGAGGCCAAGGACAAGTCTCACAGTCCTGTTCTGGATAAGTTTCAGAGGGCAGAGAGTGGAGGCTGGCAGATTTAGATAGAGGCTGTTACAGTAATCCAGCTTGGAGAGGACCAGGGCCCTGGAGACGGTGAGCTTCTGGGGGAAGGAGAGGAAAGGAAGAATACCTCTGAGGAGGTGCAGATGGTAGTGTAACTTCTTAGAGACGTCAGAGATGTGAGGGGAGAAGGAGAGTGCAGAGTCGAAAATGACCCCAAGGTTTTTAGCCTTGCAGGTGGGAGTGGGAGGAGGGCCAAGAGATGCCGGCCAGAGAGCTGCACGGAAGGAGGGAGTGGGGGTGCCGATGAGTAGAATCTCAGTCTTACTGGCATTAAGGCGGAGGTCGTTGGCGGCACACCATTCCTGGATGGCAGACAGACAGTCAGAGATGAGGGAAGGAGAGGAAGAGGCCAAAGGTAGCCTGAAAATGAACTGGATATCATCCACATAGCACTGAAAGTTGGGACAGAGAGTGGTGATGCGGTGGGCAAGGAGTGTCAGGTATTGGTTGAACAGCCAGGGAGAGAGGTTAGACAGTGTCAAAGGCAGAAGAGAGATCGAGCAAGATAAGAACGCAAGGGGTGTTAGAGTCGAGGTTGGTGAGAAGGTCTTCATGGATGTTCAGGAGAGCAGTTTCCGTGCTTCTGGCAGCTGGACAGATATTCTTGTATCCGTTTCTTTACGGATCTGCTGGTCATCCCTATATAGATAAGATTACAGGGGCATTTTATGACATAGATGACGTTGCTGTGTTGCAGTTTGTCAGCAAATTTTGTCTTCATGGTGTTTGGAGACCCAATTCCAACATTTTTGTGCATGTATTCAGAGTGCAGACATTACAATGTCCACAAGGAGAGTGTCCCACTGTGGGCATGGTGTCCCACAATATGGTTTGTTGCATATTATCATTCGGCTCTTGGTAAGAGTGGACTAGAGTGTCTCAATGGTTCTTTCTTTTCCTTATAGCGAACCTGCGAGGTGGGAGACTGATGGCCCCCACATTGATAATCGGCCAAAGCTTAAGGATTTCCCTTCTGATCATGTTTATTTTATTTGAGTAGCCAAAAACTGCAGTAATGGTTTTGAGTTCTTCTGGCCTTGTTTTTGTTGCAAAGTTATGTCTCGTGGAATATTCCTGGTGCGTTTCCTTGCTTGCCTAATCATCTTGTTTTGATATCCTCTCTCAAGCAGGAGGTCTTTGAGAATCTGTGATTGTAAGTCGTATTCCTGGAGGCTGGAGCAGGTTCTCCTTTTTAGTGATGCAAATTGTTGTTTTCATAGTAAGAATACCCTGAGGTTGTTGTGAACATACATGGACAACAGTCAGGTTCCACACTAGACATTTCCATCTCCTCTGACCAACGACATATGGAAGGTCAGTACATACTGACACCATTTGTGCTTGTGATACCCTTGATTGCACGATGTGGTATATAATAAGAATATGCATGTAACAGCTTTGCCTTCTTTCACTATTGTATTAAGATGTGTATTATACTGATGTCTTGCACACCGACTGTACTAATTAGAGGCACATGATAGATACTGTACTCTCTATAAGCAGTTTAGCCTGGAGCAGTAACTGAGAAGTGACCGTGGACTATTTTTGTTTGTCCCCAGGTTCCTTCCTCGAACTTCCTAGTCCATGGCAATAGGAAGTGGAGTAAAGTATATTCCCCATGGCAATGCTGGTGATGTGATCAAATGTCTGAATTTGCCCGTTTTTTAGAAGACTGTCCTGAAGAAAGTGGTCATATCCACACCTGTACCACTGAAACCGGTAGACAGTGGTTGCGACACGGTGGAGGCAAAAATAAACCTACCTACACTCTGAACAACACTCTTTTTTAACTTTCCCATACTCTGTCTAATATCAAGCATCTAAGGACAGATGATGTGGGTCGTTATTTGTGTATCTTCATTTTAGAAGCTCATCTAGACAGGCAGTGCCAGTTACTCTTCTTCTCTGGCATATCCTACCCGGTTTGAGCTATCAGCTCTCAACCTAAGTTACCCTAGAACTACTCAGCCTATCTATGGGATATTAAATGAATATGTACCCAAAGTAGAAGGCCAAGAATTTGCCATAGGTGTTTACTTTTTAAACACTTCTTCACTGAACCTTTCCCATTAGGGTACCAGTGACCTCGGACAGACAAGGTTGTAACAATCATAAGATTGACAGTTTATTCAAAAATGATTTCTCTTTACCCTCTTTTTCTGTCCCTTTTAGATAAGCGGCCCATCATCGCTTTCTAGGGAGATTTTGGGACTAGGCAGGGATAGTGAGCAATACCATCTATCCTTCTGTCTTCAATAATATTTATTTATTTGCATTTGTATAGCACGCTTACAGCCCAGGGGCATCGAGGCGCTGTTACATGAATTTTGTACGAAATTTTGATTAGGAGGATACAGTTGACCGACACGGTCCCTTAGGTACAAGTGCACTAACGATAGGTGACTTCATAAATGACAGGTAGGTGACTTAATACATGAACAGGTGGACAACAATCAGTATTACAGCAGAAATAAATGAGCATATAAGTGTTAGAGAGGCAGTTTAGAGAAAGAGCTTGGTTTTGATGGCTTTGCGGAAAACTTGTTGGGACTCGATCATTCTTAGGAGAGACGGAAGAGCGTTCCAGTGTGAGGCAGCCAACGTGGGGAAGCTAGAGCCCCCAGCACGGATTTTCAGCGTCTTGGGAGTGATGATCGTGTAGGCATAACTTTTTCTGAGAGGTCTTGTGGATGTGTGCTTAATTATTCTTTGGGCAAGGTAGGGTGGTGCCAGATCATGAAGGCATTTATGGGCAAGCGAGAGTGTCTTAAAGAGGATTCGCTCTTTGACTGGGAGCCAGTGAGCCTGCCTCCTCACCTCGGAGATGTGGTCTTTCCTTGATGTGCCCGTAGCAGCCGTAAGGGTGTTTTTTGCACCAGTTGGAGTTTAGCCAGGTTCTTGCAGGAGGTCCCTATGAGGAGGGAATTGCAATAATCAAGCCTTGATCCAATTATTGCCCTAGCGATGGTAAGGCAATTCTGGCGGGATAAGAAAGTTCTGGCTGAGTTAAGAACTTTGGAGTAGTAGGCCGATGAGGAGGCAACAGCATTAACCTGTCTGTCCATGGGCAGATCCGAGTTTAGGTAGACTCCAAGTGTCTTGACATTATTAGATACCTTGATGGGAATGTTGTCAATAGTGAATGACAAGTACTGCTTATCCAGGTTGCCCAGGGTAGAGGGGGAGCCAATTAGGTGGTTTTCCGTTTTCTCGCTATTAAGGCACAACCAGTTATCCACCATCCAGGACTGGATAGTGGAGTATATGGTAGTGAGGGTGATCAAGTCATCTTTGTAGTTGCCGGTGAGTGGAATAAGCACCTGTGTGTCATCCGCATAGTTAGTATACGAGATGCATACAAGGCCTCGTGAAGAGGTTGGAAAGGGTAGGCGCAATGCAAGAGCCTTGAGGGACAGCACATTTGATGTGGCTGGGGGTGGCACAGGCTGAGTCAGAGAAGACTTTCATAGCCCTCTCTTGGGGAAAGGAGGTGATCCAGGCACAAGCTTTGAGGGATAAGTTGGCTGCAGTGGCAAGGTGATGACAGAGGGTGTTGTGCTCTACCAGGTTAAAGGCCATCGATAAATCAAGAAGCTATCGGAGTGCAGGTTTGCCTGAGTCTCTAAGATCGTCCATTTGATTCTTTAGGTCTAGAAGGGCTGTTTCTGTGCCATTTCGTGGGCGGAAGCCAGACTGCCGCAGGCCGAGGAGACAGTTATCTTCAAGCAATTTCTGGACTTGCAGGTAGGTTACTTTGTCCAAAATATTTAGGAGGAAAAGGACGGTGGTGATGGGCCTATAGTTCCCTGGAACCTTTGGGTCAAGGGTAGGTTTTTTAAGGAGCGGGCGAACCCAAGCTTCCTTGAGATCCTTGATAAACTTGTAACTCCCAGGCCACCACCTTTTGGGATCTGTGTAGCATGTGGAAGATTTACATCAATGTAGAATAGTTTAACACAGTTGTGTTCTGCCTTCTCTTTGTGATAAAAAACCTACCTGTTAGGGCGTTACCCTGTATACTGTCTTTTCAGTGCCCCCCAGTTTTTGTGACTACTGCTTAGAGTGTGACAAGGACGAGGTTTTGTCTCGCTTGTACGACTGCCTGTCAGTCGTGGGAGATTGGATGGCCACCAGCTGGCTCAAGCTCAATGGGGATAAGACGGAGGTCCTGGTAGTAGGGACCTCCTCTTCTTCTTCTGCTTCCTGGACTCCTTCTTTTTGGCTTTCCTCACTTGGTGTATTTGCTACTGTGGTGATGGTGGTGAAGAATGTAGGGGTCTACCTGTTTGCCTCTTTGTCTATGGCTTCGAAGGTGAGCATGGTATGTCAGTCAGGGCACTTTCTGTTGCGGGTTCTCCACAAGATTCTACCCTTTCTTCCTTCTTCTCTTCACCCGTTAGTGGTGGTTGCTCTTGTTTCTAGTAGGCTTGATTATTGCAATGCTTTGTATTTGGCGCAGCCAGTTGGTCTTATGCCCCGGCTGCAATTACTACAGCATTTGGCTGCTCGGGTTGCTACTGCCACCTCATATGATTCTCATATCAGCCCAGTTTTGCGTTGCCTACATTGGCTTGCAGTACAACAGCGTATAGCTTTTAAATCCCTATGTTTGGTTCATCGAGCTTACTATCAGGTTGGGCCTGAATTTCTTTGGGATAAATTGCAGCCTTACATTCCTTCCCGGACTCTCTGCTCTGGTGACAATTGCCTGGTTGTGGTTCTGAGGGTACGCTGTGCATTTTCTGTCGGTGCCGGCACACTTTGGAATTGTCTTTCGCTCAAACTTAGCCTGAATGAAAATCATTTGACCTTCCGTCGTTTACTGAAAACTACTCTTCTGCTAGACCGCTCAGATATGGCCCTGTTGTGTTCTTCCTTGTGCCAAGATGCCTCCGGGTGAACGTGCGCATAAGAAATTCTCCTAACATAACACAACATCCTTGAATTTCCCATGCATACATATAGCAACAACGAATGAGAAGTTGATGACAAGACAAACAATCAAGAATTGGTTGAGCAAAGCTGAGGTTTGTGCTACAAGATAACACAAGTAAGGTTTCCACACCTGCCCTTACAGGATCAGAACTTCTATTTTAATTGGTATCCAGAGGACAACATCTATTCATATTTTTGTCATTACTTTCTGTAAGGAATACTTTGGAACTTCCTTATTTAATTTCACAAACTACATACCCAATAATGCATCTCATGGCAGTTCTCATTCCCTGGCTATTCCAATGCAGCAGTCTTAGAACTACAATCTCCAGAAGTCTTAAAGATCAGTGCTGCTTCCACTTTCCCAGGACCAGAGAGGGAAGAGGTAAATTACCTTCAGGTGTGGTTCTTCAGGTGCTGCTAATGAGCCCGCTTCAGCACAGGACAGGTCGTATTTAAGCAGGAGCACAGGGGTCTTGCATTGAGTTTGCTCCCAGCCCTGTGTGCTCTGATTCTACGATTTCTGCTGTTTCCTCTTGCTTCCAGAAACTGCTCCTGTTCAAGTGCACTGTGCTCCCTGCATATCAGCCCTGATACCCTGCCTTCACTCCCCTGCCTTCTGCCCTGCACCTCTGTGCTACCTGCATTGCAGCCCTGTTCCCCTGCTTGCAGTCCTCTGTTCCCTGTCTGCAGTTCCTTGTTCTGTATGCATAGTCTGTGTTACCTGGCTTTAGCTTCCTAGATTCGAGTCCAGAGTGTCCTTGTTGTCTGTCTGCACTGCTGCTCTTGTTATTCTAGTCCAGAGTTACAGTTCCTTGAATTCCTTGTTACCAGTTTGCAGTTCCGTCTTGTTATCCTAGTCCAGAGATTTGGGCCTGAGTTATTATATTTCCTGGTCTATATTTCAGTCCGCTGTTCTGTGATTCCGGTCCTTAGTTTCTGGACTGCCTTTGCAGTGTCCTGTACACTTGCACTTAGATTATTGTCTTCTTGCTTTTCCTCTTTCTTCTGGGTAAAGCTCTGTTGACTGATGTCCCATGAGTACTTCTAGTGCTGTTTGTTGCACACACTTACACAGTTCCTGGGGCTATGATGTACACTTTAATGAAATAAAACATTATTAATTTCCACATTCCGTGTGTGAGCTCCTAATGTCTATCACAGCCATCTCTGTCACTCTTGTCGCAGCATAGTTCCTCTTCTTCTCCCTCTTCTTCTTCATTGCAGGCAGGTGGGAGTGAAATGATGTGCCTTATGGCAAGGTTGTGAAGTAAACAGCACAGAATGCCTTTGCAGGTGCATATGTCAGGTCGTCACCAGTCAGATACATTCATCAGGAATCTAGGTCTTCAAGAGACCACACGCAGACTTGATAGTTTTCTGCATCTTCTCATGGGCCTCAGTGGACCCAACTTTCACTTTATTTCTTGAAATAGGAATAGATGCCATCCATGGTGTAAGTTAATTGGAACTGACCCCTGTCGACAGACTTTCGGATATTGCATATTGAAGGCTGCCCACAAATCATCACATGCAAACTCTGTCTACTGACCACTTATACAAGCCACATCCTTATTCCTTTAATAGACACCTCCCTATTGTAGGAAAGCTACTGCTAGGGAGTTTGTAGGGCTCGTGGGTTTAGCAGGGGTAATTTGTATAACAGTACGTAATGGGATAGTTAGCTGCACATACTATCTACCCATTTATAGAATGCATAATTTGTTGATTGTGGAATATCTGCTTACACACATGTTGTGAGAAAAGATGGATGTGTATGCTACCCAATTGGGAAGTTCCATAAAAGCCCCCCTTCGTTCTGCACATCTCAATGCCTTCATCATGCAAATTTATGTATTTGCCGCAATTGTATGTATTCGCCAATGCAGTGCAACATGGCATCCAATATCTGTTCCAAAATGTGTCAGAACAAAGGGTTCATAATGTCAGCACATATGGCAGCAGTACTTTGAAAGGAGTCTCTTGTACCACAGTGTAACACCAATAAACCTTTCGCCAGAGGTGAGATTTGGTACCAGGTTGTGCACAGGATCCAACTGGAGCTTAATGCTATTTAGCAGCTCCAATGCTGTCCTTGTGTCCAGCTAATACATCCTCATGGTTTGTTCCTCCACATGTCCATTAGGGTAAACATCATCCTGTCGATATACTGCTTCTGCCCTCTGCTCTTCTGTGCCTGTTGCCACACCACAACCTCCCAACTTTCATTCACTTCACTATCTCTGTTCCCCCCTTCTTTCCAATCCTCCTCCCTCATCTGCCACCAAAAGTAAATTCCAGCCCGACTCCATGGTCCTCAATCTCAACTAAGCCATGACATTGCTCCAAGCTCTCTCTCCTCCACTTGCTCAAGCCTTTGATCTTGCTTTTACTTAATTCATCTCTGCACAGTGCACCCCCTTCAATGATCACTATCTTACCTACACTTTTACTATCTCCAGTCTGCGGCCTCAATGATGGTCTTTTCCAGGCATCCAGCTGCTGAGGAAAAACCTGCATTGCTCATCTGGCTCAAAGGCCGACCCCTAACTCTTCTAGCTGCCTATATGACTCTTCACTGACCTTGACCACAGCTCTCGGCACAGCCAAATGCTTGTATTACACTAATCATGTTTCCTCTCTCCACTCACATCCACTCAATCTATTCAGGACCACACAGCCCATGTGTGTTCCCCCCAAGAACTCTGTTGTTTCCCTCTCTTTCTCCCCCATTGACTTTGCCTCCTACATCTCCATTAAAATCACCAAAATATGGAGCACCCTGTCTACCATTCTCTTTCTCCATCCCTTCTGCATTTTCTACTACTCACATCTTCCCCACACTCTCCTCTCTATCTCACTTCAATCCCACCTCCCACTCCTAACGCCAACTCATCTTCACGTTGACAACACATCCTCTACTCCAGGTCATTGCTTTGCACTACACATTGTTAGAGAACTGACACATGTCACATCTGCTCACCTCTACCCCTTGTTCAACCGCTCTCTCAACTGATATCTTCCGATCCTGTTATAAACAGCCACAGCCTACCTCTCCTAAAGAAACCAAGTGCGGATCCCAACACCCATCATTCTACATACCGTTCTCCTCCCTCGTCCCTACCAATCCAAAATCCTCATGAGGGTTGTCTTCAACCACATAGTACACTGACTTACTGACCCAGTACACTCACTTACTGACCCTCTCCTAGCTGGCCTCTGGCGCCTCATGCTCTGATCCACATCACTAATCCTTGCACCACTGCCCAATAGAGATTTTGATTGTATTTGATATTGTGGATCATCAATCCCTTATTCAAATTCGTTCCCTCCTTGTCTTCAAGAGTGCTGTACTCGGCTGGGTGTCCTCCAATCACTTGGCCCACCTCTTTTCGATCTCGTGGGACTCCAGGACCTCCTCACTGATACCTTTCCCAGTGTGATTTACACATGGATCTGTCCTTGGCATACTTCTCTTTACCCTATAACCTCCTTCCTCTACAAAATGATGCCCCCCTTTGGCTTTAAGTATCACCTCCTTGCTGATGATATGTAGATCTCCGTCTGCTTCCTTTCTGTCACATGTGCATGCCTAACCACCATCCACCACTGAATGGCTGTGCACTAACTCATGCTCCACTCCTCAAATACGGACATCATCTCTCTCCCTGCCTCCAATGTAACCTCACTCTACCCTCTCGCATCTCTTCCCCCCTGGCCTCCTCACCCTCTTATCCATGTCTCAAAAACGTGTGGCTCTCTTAGACGTTCACCTGAAACTCTTCCTGTTCATCACAGCCACTGCCACTGCAGTCAGACTCAGCCTCCTAAACATTAGAAAAATCTCCCCACACCTTACGAAAAACTCAGCTAAAACCCTAATTGAACTCTTGTGCTCAGCAAACTAGACGTTACGAGCCTACTTATTGGTCTACCCCCTACTCTTTTGCTCTCCTAAACAAACTATTTTTAAATTATCCATATCGCCCTCCAGCTCTACTTAACATCGCCATGCTGAATGGCTCGCCAAGCAAAATCACTTGCTCCTTAAATTCCTGCTACTCGTCTTTAAATCCAACCATGGTCTTGCCCACCACACAAATGTAGTCTCCCCCGCACTCTCTCAGCTCCTCATCTCTTCACAACCTATCTGTACCCTGCACCCCATGTGCTGCCTTTCACATGCATTACTCCCCACTTGCCCCATTGCAGTATAACTCTCTCCTCTCAGCTTCAGTGGAACTCTTCAAAATGTGGGTTTAAATACACCTCCTAGGGATGGAAGGAACCCCTAAAATCCTTTTACCCACCTAGCCAAACTAACAGCCCAACTTACCTATTTTGCATTTTACCCTTCACCACTCGGTATGCATTACTACATCAAATGATGCTCCAATGTAAAGGCTCCTTGCCCTAGCACGGCCTCCCCTCTATCTTATTGTCTACTTTGTAAGTCATTTCTGCTCCAAATGACACCATATTCTTCTCTATTAAATACAAGCATGCAATTGCACTTCCAGGGGTCATGCAAAGGCAGCCTTGCGTTCACTTCTTGCCGAGTGGACAGTTACGGCTGTCGTCTCTTGTCGGTCAGTTCAGTCGGTTTAGCATGCCTCGTTTTCCATTACCTAGTACTTTAATCACAGCACTCTGTCCAGGCTCGTACTGGCCCATAGGGCAATAGGCAGTGTCTGTTAGGAAAGATTTCATGATTGCACGTAATTTTCCTTCCATGTGGCAACCCCTAAACTTTTTGCTGTTGTTTTCACCTTGTTCTTGACTTTGCCAGAGAAGTGCAGCCTTCTGCCGCACTCCTCTGGGCTTTCGCTCTTTTCTTATGGGGAAACTGACATGCCCTTAAGACAGTCAGTACCGGGGAACGCTGTTTCCCGTAGTTTCTTTTATCATGTTGCGGCTTTAGTGCAACATGACACAAGAGGGCACTGTAAGCTAAGTTACAGCTCTCTTGGGTCTCTAGCCTTCTACAGGCCCTAGATACTCTTTTAGGATGGTATTTGATCGGTGCAAGTCATTCAGGGACTGGAATGGTGGCAGCGATCGTTTTGTTTATTTTGAGCTCCTTTTGGCGTTCTGAGCACGTTTTTCGCACTGAACCCAAAATGGTGGCCTGGCTCCCAAAATGGCCAGACCACTAGGCTCCTTTGTCCTGTCCACTGACCGTCTTGCTCCCTTCACCTTCCCCAGGTCGGGCGAACCGGGGCCTTCCTTATTTGGGCATGTACTTTCCCGCGAAACGTGGTTGTTTTCGCGGGCTTCTACATGTCGTTTGTGTGCCTCCAGGGTGTGGGCTGGGATGTCTGGTCCCAATACACATCCTGGTTGCCAGAGAGTCTAGGGTGGTGTGAATGCCTGGGACCACCGTGGTCCGTGATTGGTCCACGTATGGTATGTGTGTTGATGAGCGGATCTCCCATTGGCTCCCCTCCGTTTTGGCGCGAAGGGAACCGTGGATAAGAGGGAGCTGGAAACACCACTACCAGGTCGATCTCCTGAGTTCTCACGAACGAAGGAATACAGGAGCCAAGTATCCTGCAACCACGAGGCTGGACCGAGGAATCGCTGGTGACCCGCTGAAGGAATCCTCCTTTGCACTGCTGTCGTCCTGTGAAGCCCTTTCCTCCTTGGATCGAACCAGAAGGCCTGTACTGGTGCTTCGACCTTTGGAATAGCAGGAACAGCTATTCCCGGCGACTTCATCATCTCCTGCCAAGTAAGCCTTCGGAAGTGTCTCTGGGCCATCCAGTTGACTGACCAGCTTACAAGGGAGTCCTGCTCTGTAACCGCCGCCAGGTTGTGTTGTATTTCGAGTCCTTGTCACTCTCCCACGCTTCGTACACTTGGCGTTCCCAAGTCTGAAGGGAGGAGTGTACATTTGGCTTGAATACACACGGCCGCTCCGTTGTCCTGCTGCGGCAACAAACTGTGCTGGTTTCGTCGATTGGGACGTCTTTTTGCTCTACACGACTACAAGGCGTTCCCTGCTCTTCTGAACCTGCCAGCTGCTGAAACTAACGTGGAGAAGCCTGGGTCTGCTTGTTTCGGGGACCGGTGAGTAGTTTAGCTAGGATCTGGTCGCCCTCCTGCAGTATCCCATTGCCTTTCCCTGCTGTGTAAAAACAGCACCCTTTTGGCCGTACTCGCGCTCTGCTTCTACCCGCTGTGGAGGCTGCGCTTGAGTTGCGGAACCTGTTCTCCTTCTGCTGTGCACTAACCCGAACTGCCTGACTTCCTCCGAAGAGCTTCCCCTTTTGCCCGTTGGCACCGGCGTGGCAGGTACTTTGAGCACAAGGCTCCACTCTTCGCAGGGCTCGGACTTCCATCTAGTTAGGTGCCTCTGAAGGCGAACTGTGTCTAAAGCGTTATCGCACTGCCTGTTTTCCTTTCCTTTCAGGTGGACTTCATATTTCGTGCTTTAAACGCTTGCGACTGTGTATTTGTATATATATTGTGTTGATATGGTATGTGTTGGTTTAATATTGTGATATTGTGATTTTCTCGCTACGGTCATTATTTTAAAGGCCTTAAAATAAATGTGTATCTATTTTTGATATAACAACTGTTTGGAGTAGTTTGTAAGCGCTCTTGCTTTGTGTGCTCATTGCGGGCTTTCAGTCACCCTCACCCCTCTTGAGACCTAGTCTTGACCGCCGCGATCGCTACCTTGATTGGTCTGGCTCGTCCAGAGGTTACCCTGTTCCAAGTAATTAGGTTGGCCTTCTGAACTTCTGCGCCACCAGGACAGAGTTCAGAAATCTGTCTTAACAAATTGGTGTACAGCGGTGGGATACGACTGAAGGTATCCAGTGTTGCGCTCGAACTAAGGCATTTCAGGTTATTCCAACCAGTACACGTAGGGCCTCATTACGACCCTTGCGGAAATGGAAAAATGATGGCGGAAATGCAATACCGCCATCGAACACCGCTCGTTGCGATCATGACCCGTCACCGTAAAGTACGATGCCATTAGCGACACCGCAGTGAACGGCAACGCTAACTGCACCAAGTACGCGCACGCGCGCCTTGCAAAACCGGAATCACCGCCATGGCGCAACGGTACGCGAATTCTGACCCTAGCGGACATGTACTGAACGCCATCAAGCACGTCGTAAAGTACCATTCCGCCATGGCGAGAAATACGGCAACGCGAACCAACCGTAAATGGCCCACTGAGTGCCTGTACTCCACTCCCTGGCCTCATTGCACAACTCCTGGCAGGCGCAATGTACCCACACTATGCAACCAGTGAAATCCACAATTCACCCATGCATGCCAACGTAGAAAAGCATGCAGGGGCTCAAAGCGGCCCGTGAGTGGGCATCCATGTACGGCATGTCACCATAGCCGTACTGACGCAGCACAGGCATGTGAAGGTACAATACATCAAAATGAAAATCAAGAACACATGACACAAAACAACAGTAGTCCCCCATCGCTTGCCACCAGCGCAAGGCAACATCCAAAACAGCATCCTGAGGGGGATTGCACCAGCCCTGTACTCATGCCAGTAAACAAACCAACCATCAGCAGAAGCATGTACCACACAAGTCGGCAGAGTGACTGAGCAGCCAGGCTCATCCCAAGAGGGGCCGATGGGAGCTGCAGGGCACAGATGGCATCAATACAGAAGCTATTCCAATGGACATGACCCCAGTCCCCCTCCAACAAACGCACGCAAACACAGTCACCTGTGACCAGCCACATTCTGAACAACCCATCATTCCACCAATCGACCTGGCTGACAGGCACCAGTCGGCCAAAAGCCAATCCCCCGCCCCTGAACAGCACATCATGTAAACAGTCACAATGGCAGCCCCTATCCGTGACCATACTGTGCTACGTAGGCAAACGCGGCCAGTACTGTACCACACAACTCAACTCAGAAGGCGGAACACAATGCAGATCATCACGCAATACATACCGCCACAAAGCGAAAATCGCCACATCACCTGCAAAGAACAACGCAACACGACAAATATCGGAATACAATTTAAATGCACATCCAAATGACAAAGGCCCCACAGCAAATTGCAAAATACCACCAAAACAACCATCATCACCGAGGGCTGCATCTGCAATAATTGACCGGCTTCCACTTGTGTGACGCCCTGTACCATCATGGCACACAGGGCCTACATCAACGTTCCAAAAGGCAACATGGAAGCGGCAAGAACCGCAGGTCCGTCCCATGAGGCAGGCACTAGTCGAGCTGAAAGGCCGAAATGTTGCACCTAGCCACCAGTACAGCGTAAGGGCATGTGGCCCATTGGCGATCGTCCCATAAGATCGAAATGGTGCTCCACTGATTCACCCGAAGCTGCAGGAGTCGAGAGTAAAAACCATCTGGAGGAGTGGCGTAGAGATGGCATCTGCAATAGGGCAGGAGATACCTGTCACCCAAAAGAAACACAAATTAACCGATTGCATTACGGGACTCATGATGCATTACAATCTTCATTCAACACACCAAATCCACACCCATATGCATGCTAGCCCACTCCAAAGGAATATACACACCCCTAAATCAGTATCGAATCATAACGAAACCAATCGAGCTAAATACACCATTGTCAACGTCGGTTACTGTGCATGCGTCCGTCAAGATAGAACCCATGACATGGGATTAGTAACGTGCCTAGACACAAGTGTATGAAGGCGCGTCGAGACAGGGAGGATCCGACAAGGGCAGATAGACGTATGTCCCACTATGGCAGCCTT
The DNA here is from genome assembly GCF_040938575.1 of Ambystoma mexicanum. Lineage (NCBI taxonomy): Eukaryota > Metazoa > Chordata > Amphibia > Caudata > Ambystomatidae > Ambystoma > Ambystoma mexicanum. The sequence goes on from NC_090927.1 coordinate 340,802,525, forward strand.
GCATCACATAACGCAGGGGAAGGGGAGTGAATCAAAAAACCCATGTACATGGCAGACCCTAAACGGAATCATCAGTCCATGCATCCACACATCATTCCCTCATCCCGCAATGAAAACGCATGAATATTCACTCACATAATATGTGAAACTTCCATCGCGTCTGTGCGTAATGCAGTCCGCAAAAACCACTGTGCCCCTGGCCGGATCTGTAGTGTTGTGAAGCAAGATGGATTTGGGAACGTCCTGCCTTATCGTCCACTACGCTGTTGCGCATCCCATTCAATTCATATCATTCATTGCCTGCTCGTTATGGGCCATGTCCCAAGGACATTCTACAATAGAACGTTACATTTCCAGCCAGACCTGTGGGCGTATCCTCGCCGCTACTTCAAAACCCAAAATGCTGGCCTTCGAATTCCTCACTTGCAACATTACGTCGAAAAGGCTTCTGTGAACGCTTGCATTCACAATTACATCAATGTAGTGCGGCTGTGTGTCATGATGCTAACTGGCTGCAATCACAAATGGGACGCCACGCCCGTCGGTGAAGTACGTTACTGTGCTGCATGAGGGTCGGCCATCGATCGAGCCCTACATACCACTGACTCTTCACAGGTATGTAAGCGGCTGCAATCATAGCATGTGTAACAATGGGAGCATAGCATGAAAATCAGTCAAAGTACATCACACTGCCATCGGGATTTGATACATGATTCCAATCCCAAGATGCCATGCGGCCAAATGCAGCCTTACGTGCGGGACGTGCTCGGCCAGAAGGGATTGCATCTGCCACAGATTCATTCAATCAGCACAGGTGGAGGCCATACAGGCCGACAGCACATATATTGCAGACCCAAACCCCTCCCACAACCACTCCCACTCCAAAATGCTACCGGCAGGACTAGCGATGTTGGGCCTGGGGTACCAGATAGCACTGCAAGTGCTACAACTACAAGAAGACGACGAACAACAACAGGTACAACAACCGGGCGCACAGGGGAGACGGAGGAGAAGGAGGAGGAGGAGGGCAAGGCAGGGTCAGCAAGGCCCACAAGCACTGCCACTACCACCACGCAGGCGGCCCGCAATCCCACGCCTCCGAGCCGATCCGTTCAACCTCACTGCTGAGCAGATCCACACCCTCTACCGTTTGGACCGGGACACCATAATCGCCATTGTGGACATGACACATGCTGACCTCGTGAGCATGATAGATAGCCCAACCGCCATCCCACCCCTACTGAAGGTGGTGTCTGCACTCCACTTCCTGGCCACAGGCACCTACCAGCACACAGTGGGACAGTTGCATGGCATTTCACAGCCACTGTTCTCACGGACACTCTTCCAAGTGCACGATGCCCTCCTGAAGCACGCCGACGACCACATCACACTACCACGCACGTACCAGGAGATTACCAACGCTAAAGTGGGATTCCATGCACTTGGCGGCATCCCGGGTTGCATTGGTGCCATCGACTGCACCCATGTTGAATTGGTTGTCCCACATGCCATGGAGGTCCAGTACCGCAACCGGAAACAATTTCATTCAATCAATGTGCAAATGGTGTGTGACTCCAACAAGATATTTACGCATTGTTGTGCCAGATTTCCTGGATCTACCCATGATTCTATGGTCCTGAGGAACACAAGAATACCACGCTACATGGAGCGACACGCAGGGCACAGATCCTGGCTACTCGGTGAGTCTCATTCCATGCATGACATCGTGGCCCATTTGATGCGTCAATGACCTTGCAGGGGGGGGGGGGCTACTTAGCACTATCATTCCACTGACACCCTTTATTCGTCTCATACAGGTGATGCCGGGTATCCACTGAAGAGATGGCTCCTTACACCAATCCGGAACCCACAGAACGAGCATGAGGAGGACTACAACCATGCCCACTCACGTACCCGTGTGGTCATTGAACAGGCATTCGGCCTACTGAAGGCTCGTTTCCGCAGCCTCAGCAGGTCTGGCGGGGCACTCATGTACAGCCATGAGAAGGTTTCTAAGATGGTCATGGCATGTGTCATGCTGCACAACATGTGCATACGTAGGAATGTGCCCATGCCCCCTGACGCTGTACTGCATGCACCTGAAGATGATGATGATGATGAGGGTGGGGATGTGGAGGCACCTCAAGGAGTCCATGAGGCACAGGATGTACGTGCAATCCGACAGAGCATCATAGATGCATGCTTCTAGCAACCACGCATGGTGCCTATTACACGGAAAGGGGACCTGTGGCACTGTGTGTGTGTAGTACAGGCACATTGTGGACTGTACGCCTATGAAGGCCTCGTACGCAAATATCAATGTCCACACATGTCATTGGATGATAATGAGGTGCTGTATTGTTAATGTGATTTGATTTATACACCCTATGGACCCGCCACCCAGTGAAGCCCAACACTCCCCCTCCACCCTACTACCTCCCCCCCCAACACCAGTGTCCAAATATGCATGCTGTCCGTGGGTAGACGCTATTGCACGCCCCCTCTACGGGTATCAGGGGCACCCCTGCCCGTGGAGCGCAGGTTCCTGCCAGATCTGCGTTGGGGGCTGCCCTGGACGGAACTTGCCACGGATGATGTCTCTGCCTGCTCGCGTCCATGCATGTCTCTGAGGGTTTGTGAGAGCTCCGAGAGCACACGGCGCACAGCAGCAAGTTCAGCACAAACGTCTTTGGACGTCGCATGCAGTTCCCCCCTCAGGCTCTCGGTGCTTTTCTCCATTTGTGCTCTCAGGCTCTCGGTGCTTCTCTCCATTTCTCCCCTGAGGCTCTCACTACTTTTCTCTATTTGTGCCCTGAGTGTCTCGGTGGATGTTTCCATGGCTGCCCTGGAACCCCCGCATTCATTTGCATGGTCCTTGAGTAGCGTGGACGCTTCCTGCTGTTGCTCGATCAGCAGGTCGAGGGACTGTTGCCTCTGCTGGGCCATGGACATTTGCGGTGGTGTGACAGGGGGGCTGCTCAACACATGTTGCCTTGGCACAGGACTTGTGGGGGTTGGCCAGTCGTCGTCTTCAGGGTGCCCCTGCGTGGTTTCGTCATGTTGTAGGGGATGGAACATGCAGGGGGATTGGGAAAGGTCATGGATGGTACCTACGTCGCCAGCACTGTTTTCCGTGTCGGAGCATGCTGGCATGACAGCTGTGTCACCTATGGTGCTGCTACCACCAGAGGCAGTGCCATCAGATACGTTCTTTGGGGGGACCTGTGGTGCTGGGGTTGTGGACTTGCTGGCTGCTGGGGTGCCTGTTGCAGTCCCCTCCAGTGTGCTGCCACTTGATTCCTGCTGCTGCCGTGTCTTGATCCTTGCACCTGAGGTGGAGGCTCTTGGGACGTTGGTCCTGGCCCTCTTTGCAGGCGTGCTGGTAGGGGTGTCCTGCAGCTCGTCGTTGGTATCGGACCCTGTGGTGGAGTAAAGAGGGGCGAGCGTTAGTTATGGGTCTGTCGGATTTGGAATGGCAACGTATCAAATGCATTGGGGTGGTACATGAGGCTGATTTGGGACTGGGCCTTGGAGGTGGTCTCATTTTCGTGTGGATTGAGGATGCATTCATTTGGCTGCATGCAGTTAGGGGGTGCATGCTGCACATGTAGGGGTTGTTTATGGCTTCTTGATTGATTTGTTTGTTCATTCTGACTTTTAGAGGGCGCTGTCAGGGCAAAGTATGTATTGCACTATGGGGTCACATGGTACTGCACATGTTCGTGGTTTGTGGATTTCGCATTGTTTCTCTTGGCCAACCTACCTGATTCTCCGGATGTCGGCACTCCTTTCTCCATCCCTCCGACTCCCTCTATGCTCTCCATTCCTATGGTGGAGGCGCAGATTTCCTCCCAGGGGGTCAACTTGATGGGCGACTCTGAACCCCCCCCGGTAGCTGTGGCGATGTTCCTGTTCGCAGAAAGTATGCTGCGTACGCGGATCCGCAGGTCGTCCCACCGCTTGCGACATTGCTGTGGCGTGCGGGGTGTTGTCCCCACCGCACTTACGCGCTTTGCCACCAGGACCCATATGGCCTTCTTGTTGGCAAGGGCCGTCCTGGTCATTTGACTGGAGAAGACGACGGCGGAATTTTCCTGGAGGGTCTCGGTGAGCAGGGTCAGTTCCTCTCGGGAGAAGTGTACCTGCCGCTTGCGATCACACGCTTTCTTGGCTACCTTTCCCATATTTATTTTTTTAACTGGGGTTGCTAACGGGTTGGGATGTGTGTCAGGGTCGGATTTTTTATGGTTGTGTTGGGATTCGGATTTTATAGTTGTGCGGCGTGCTGTTTCCCGTTCCGGCCACATGCTTTTACTTCCGTTTCCGTATATTTACGGTGGCCGTAATTTGCGGTGCACGCTCGTTACGGTGACCGCTCATTACGGTGACCGCTAAGATGGGTGGCGGTATTGCACCTGGTGCAGCGTACGGCGGCGGTAAGGGCCGTTTTGGGGTCATTTCCGCCATCGCAGCCTTTCGGATTCCGCCATGGCGTAATGCTCGTGCCCGATGGGTCGTGATTGGCCGCACTTTGCTCCTTCGTGCAATGGCGGAAACGCTATTTACGCTGTTGCGGTCCGGTCAGTCACTTTCCGCCAGGGTCGTAATGAGGCCCGTAGTGAATTGTTGTAGTATAACTTTAAAAAGGCCATAGTCCAATCAAACAGTATGGAAACAAATACCTTGTTAACTTTAAATGCTTCCAAATCAGAAACGCTGAAAAAGATGTGTGCGGAGAGAGGTGTTTCCTCTCAAGGCACAAAATTGGAAATGATCCAGAGAATCGTGGCGTGGCAAGAAGCGCAGCTTGACGCTATAACTTCTGAGGACAGTGCAGAAGGTGGTGGGGCTGCTCTCACTGGTAGAACCGACGGTTCTGCCGCTGCACTGATCCATCGCGACCACGAGGACAGGGAGGACGAGATGTCTAATGTTTCCTCTGCCAGTGTTGATGGGGATGCTATGCTTGAATTCAAGAAGCAAGAGCTGCGGTTTAGGCAGCAGGAGCTTGAATTCAGCATAGCAAAACTAAAAATCGAACAGGCAGAAAAACAAAAAGACAGGGATCACCAGTTGGAACTGGCCAAGCTTCAGGTTGCAAATGGGTCCAAGGGTCCTGGACATGGGTCTGGGGCTTCCTCTCATCCACGGTTTCCGAAAGATCTGCTCAGTGTGTATGAAGAAAGGAATGACTTTATGGACTGGCTGAATGCGTTTGAGTATGCATGCGAGGTTCAAGAAGTTGACAATGCTGATAAGATTGCGTGGTTGCTCAGTAGACTGCCCCGTTCTGGCTGTAGTGCCATTATGGAAATGTCGAAGGCTGAGCGGGCTGATTTCGCAATGTTAAAGCAAACTCTCATTTTAAAGTTTGGGAAGACTCCGGCCCAATATTTAAAGTGTTTTCGAGAGTATAAGAAAAAGGAAGGTGGTACTTGGGTATCTTATGTCGCTGAATCTTTGAAAAACTTAACTGGCTGGGTCGAAGGTTATAAGGTTTCTACCTTCGAAGGCATGATAAATCTTGTCATGCTGGAACATATTTTTGCTTCTTCTTCCCCGGAGCTTAAGCAGCATTTGGCCGATTCGAAGGAGATAGATCCTAAGAAGCTGGCCATTGCAGCAGACTTATGGGTGTCACATCGAGTGTCCCATAAGGACAAAACTCATCCTGGTAAGCAGGAGGAAGGGAAAAAGTCCAAAGATATGGAGGGTGGGGAATCTGCTAAATCTTCTTCCCATAAGGGCCACAAAAAGAAAAACAAGGGTAAGACACAAGAGAACTCACAGGGTAGTGGAGGTCAGCCTCGGAAACAGAACTCTGGTTACAATAAGCCTCCCTACGTAAACAGACCCACTGGGGCTTGTTTTTCTTGTGGAGCAACTGACCATGTGAAGGGGGATCCCCGGTGTAAGGTTAGACCTTTGGGGGTCCACTCCGCTAATCTGGCTTTCTCCTCCTACGAGGAAGAAGAGATTACAGGAGCATCCTTCTCCTCAGACTCATTTCCCAGCGGAATAGAGGCTGAGGTAGTTTTAGTGTCCCTGGGTTCCTGGGAGCCTAAAGTCGCAGAGGCTTATGCTAGGATTCCGGATAATACAAAGCACTACTTTAAAGACAGTGTGCTGATCAATGGAGTGGATACTCCAGCTCTTAGGGATAGTGGGTGCAGTCGAACTGTAGTGGATTCTACCTTGGTAGACTCAGAGGAAGTTGCCAGAGCTACTCTGATGCCCACTAAGTTGGCTGACGGCCCCCTCCGTATGTTTCCCGTGATCCCTGTAAATCTTACTTTAAATGGTACAGCAGTCAGGATTCCAGTGAGCATTCAGAGAAACGTCCCGGGAAAGGTCTTGTTAGGTAATGATCTCAGAGCTTTAGGGCTCGTAGGAGACACTGCCGAAAGACCCTACACACGGTCTCAAGCACGGGCAGCATTGGCCAAGTCCAATACGCCGCCCCAGCCAAAGGGGAAACCCAAGGCGAAAGGAGTCTACAAGTCAAAACGAGGGAAAGAGAATATTCCCCCGAGCTCGCCTACCACTGCGGTGGAGGAAGTTGGTCAATCGCCCGGGCCTGACGAGGAGGTGGCGATGCCTGAAGTTTTCGACCCCAACGATCATCCTGAACTAAAAGACTTGTTAGTTGAAGGAGGTCCTGATAGGGACGAATTCAGTAAAGGCCAACGTGAGTGCCCATCTCTGGAAGGCCTAAGGAGACAGGCCTGCTCCCAGCTTGAGGGTGAACCTCCTGGGAAGCATAGGATTTATTGGGAAGGTGGACTCCTGTATAGTGAGCCCACAGAGTCTACAGAAGGAGACCATAGGAGGTTGGTGGTTCCCCTTGCTGTTAGGCCCTTCCTCCTGCAGTTGGCGCATGAAGTTCCCCTTGCTGGTCACCTTGGTATGAAGAGGACCAAGCAAAGGTTATCCATGCACTTCTACTGGCCCAAGATGGGGGTGCAAGTAGACAGTCACTGCAGGAGTTGTGCCTCCTGCCAGTTGTCTGGTAAGGTTGGCGCGACAATCCAAGCTCCGTTGGTACCGCTCCCAATTGTGGGGGTACCATTTGAAAGGGTAGGGATCGACATGGTTGGTCCCCTTGACCCGCAAACATCCTCAGGCAATAGGTTTACCCTGGTGCTGGTCGACCATGCAACCAGGTATCCTGAGGCCATCCCATTGAAAACTGTAACTGCCAAGTCAGTTGCAGAAGCTTTACTCGGCAGATTTACTAGGGTTGGCTTCCCTAAAGAAGTTGTGTCGGATCATGGCAGCAACTTTATGTCGAAGTATAGGCAGGCTATGTGGAAAGAATGTGGGGTCACCTACAGGTTCTCTTCTGCATACCGCCCCCAGACCGATGGTCTGGGGGGGCGTTTCAACAGGACGTTAACGAGCATGATTGGGGCTCTGAAGGAGCCTCAGAGAAGAAAATGGGATCTTCTTGTTTCATGCTTACTGTTTGCCTACCGAGAGGTACCACAGGAGGGTGTTGGCTTCAGCCCCTTCGAACTTCTGTTCGGTCATCCCGTACGGGGACCCTTAGCCATCGTCAAAGAGGGATGGGAGATGCCCACTCCCCCTGTTACTACCAATGTAGTTGATTATGTGCTAGGGCTCAGTAAACGGATGGTACTTCTGATGGGCTTGGCTAGTGATAAATTGAAGGCAGGGCAAGCGCTGGTGAAACATTGGTACGACCAGAAAGCTTCCCTCATCAACTTTACACTTGGTCAGCAAGTCCTGATCATGAATCCCATAAGGCCTCGAGCTTTACAGGACAAATGGTCAGGCCCTTACCCAGTGGTGGAGCCCCTGGGTGAGGTTAACTATTCAGTGGACCTTGGAAGGCCTGGACAGGCTCTAAAAGTGTTTCACGTGAATAGGCTGACGGCTTTCGTCCCAAGCGGCGAAATCGCAGCACTGCTATTGGCTTCAGACGTTGAGGAAGAGGAGTCTGAACCTCTCCCCGACCTGTTCCAAAGCAGTCCTTCAGAAAGCTCTTTTGAGGGTGTCCGAGTGGCCCCTCACCAAAATGGACAAGGCTCAGTGGTTTACCTTGGACATGAAGTAGGTGGAGGGAGGAGACAGCCTCTACTCAGTCAGGTACAAGCAGTACAAGACTGGCCTACCCCCACTACGCAAACCCAAGTGAGAGCCTTCTTAGGACTCACGGGGTTTTACCACACTTTTGTGGCAGACTATGGCACCATAGCTGCTCCTCTGACTGCCCTCACAACTCCGAAGAAACCCAAGAAGGTAACTTGGACCGACAAGTGTGAGAAGGCCTTCAATGGCTTAAAAGACTCCTTGTGCCAGGCCCCTGTCCTTAGGGCCCCTGATTATCAAAGACCTTTTATCGTGCAGACGGACGCCTCTGACACTGGGATAGGAGCTGTACTATCACAAGTAGATGAGAAGGGTAAGGAACACCCTATCGGTTTTATTAGTCGCCAGCTTAAGGACAGAGAGCTCAGATGGTCCACGGTAGAGAAAGAATGTTTCTCTGTTGTGTGGGCCCTAAGGAAGCTGAGGCCCTACCTCTATGGGACCCACTTCACTGTGCAAACTGACCATAAGCCGTTAAAGTGGCTAATGAACATGAAGGGGGAGAATCCAAAGTTGCTTAGGTGGTCCATAAGTCTACAAGGCTTCGACTTCACTATTGAGCATAGGCCAGGTGTCCAACATAGCAATGCTGATGGGTTGTCCAGAATGTTTAACCGACCTGAACAAGAGACTCATCCAGGAGTGGATTAGTTCCCCCTGTCCATAGTCTGGGAGGGGCAAGTGTTAGGAAAGATTTCATGATTGCAGGTAATTTTGCTTCCATGTGGCAACCCCTAAACTTTTTGCTGTTGTTTTCACCTTGTTCTTGACTTTGCCAGAGAAGTGCAGCCTTCTGCCGCACTCCTCTGGGCTTTCGCTCTTTTCTTATGGGGAAACTGACATGCCCTTAAGACAGTCAGTACCCGGGAACGCTGTTTCCCGTAGTTTCTTTTATCATGTTGCGGCTTTAGTGCAACATGACACAAGAGGGCACTGTAAGCTAAGTTACAGCTCTCTTGGGTCTCTAGCCTTCTACAGGCCCTAGATACTCTTTTAGGATGGTATTTGATCGGTGCAAGTCATTCAGGGACTGGAATGGTGGCAGCGATCGTTTTGTTTATTTTGAGCTCCTTTTGGCGTTCTGAGCACGTTTTTCGCACTGAACCCAAAATGGTGGCCTGGCTCCCAAAATGGCCAGACCACGAGGCTCCTTTGTCCTGTCCACTGACCGTCTTGCTCCCTTCACCTTCCCCAGGTCGGGCGACCCGGGGCCTTCCTTATTTGGGCATGTACTTTCCCGCGAAACGTGGTTGTTTTCGCGGGCTTCTACATGTCGTTTGTGTGCCTCCAGGGTGTGGGCTGGGATGTCTGGTCCCAATACACATCCTGGGTGCCAGAGAGTCTAGGGTGGTGTGAATGCCTGGGACCACCGTGGTCCGTGATTGGTCCACGTATGGTATGTGTGTTGATGAGCGGATCTCCCATTGGCTCCCCTCCGTTTTGGCGCGAAGGGAACCGTGGATAAGAGGGAGCTGGAAACACCACTACCAGGTCGATCTCCTGAGTTCTCACGAACGAAGGAATACAGGAGCCAAGTATCCTGCAACCACGAGGCTGGACCGAGGAATCGCTGGTGACCCGCTGAAGGAATCCTCCTTTGCACTGCTGTCGTCCTGTGAAGCCCTTTCCTCCTTGGATCGAACCAGAAGGCCTGTACTGGTGCTTCGACCTTTGGAATAGCAGGAACAGCTATTCCCGGCGACTTCATCATCTCCTGCCAAGTAAGCCTTCGGAAGTGTCTCTGGGCCATCCAGTTGACTGACCAGCTTACAAGGGAGTCCTGCTCTGTAACCGCCGCCAGGTTGTGTTGTATTTCGAGTCCTTGTCACTCTCCCACGCTTCGTACACTTGGCGTTCCCAAGTCTGAAGGGAGGAGTGTACATTTGGCTTGAATACACACGGCCGCTCCGTTGTCCTGTGCGGCAACAAACTGTGCTGGTTTCGTCGATTGGGACGTCTTTTTGCTCTACACGACTACGAGGCGTTCCCTGCTCTTCTGAACCTGCCAGCTGCTGAAACTAACGTGGAGAAGCCTGAGTCTGCTTGTTTCGGGGACCGGTGAGTAGTTTAGCTAGGATCTGGTCGCCCTCCTGCAGTATCCCATTGCTTTTCCCTGCTGTGTAAAAACAGCACCCTTTTGGCCGTACTCGCGCTCTGCTTCTGCCCGCTGTGGAGGCTGCGCTTGAGTTGCGGAACCTGTTCTCCTTCTGCTGTGCACTAACCCGAACTGCCTGACTTCCTCCGAAGAGCTTCCCCTTTTGCCCGTTGGCACCGGCGTGGCAGGTACTTTGAGCACAAGGCTCCACTCTTCGCAGGGCTCGGACTTCCATCTGGTTAGGTGCCTCTGAAGGCGAACTGAGTCTAAAGCGTTATCGCACTGCCTGTTTTCCTTTCCTTTCAGGTGGACTTCATATTTCGTGCTTTAAACGCTTCCGACTGTGTATTTGTATATATATTGTGTTGATATGGTATGTGTTGGTTTAATATTGTGATATTGTGATTTTCTCGCTACGGTCATTATTTTAAAGGCCTTAAAATAAATGTGTATCTATTTTTGATATAACAACTGTTTGGAGTAGTTTGTAAGCGCTCTTGCTTTGTGTGCTCATTGCGGGCTTTCAGTCACCCTCACCCCTCTTGAGACCTAGTCTTGACCGCCGCGATCGCTACCTTGATTGGTCTGGCTCGTCCAGAGGTTACCCTGTTCCAAGTAATTAGGTTGGCCTTCTGAACTTCTGCGCCACCAGGACAGAGTTCAGAAATCCGTCTTAACAGTGTCCAAACCAAAAACACAACATGCTAGTGTCGGCTACTTTTGTTGGTCAAAGTGGCCCACTTTTTGTGGCCCAGTTTTGACCATGGTCACTGAATAAATATATTCATTAAAATGCTCAATTTGCATCACATTTTATCAAAAACCTCCCTGTTGGGTACTACTCAAACAGTCTGTCCCAAAAACAATGAATAGCCATTTGCAATTGTGGGCCAAGTTTTCATTGGTGCCTGAGACAATTGTGTGTCCCAGTCCGACCCTGCAACTGTCGCTCTGTGATAATCGGGTGCTTTGACAGTTTTCAAGGGCGTGTTGTCACGCTGCCACATTGGCTGTATTAGTGCGCTATCACACATGCACAGCACCATACTTCCAACACCTCTGCATCCTTTGTAGCTTGCAACAGCCATCAAAGGTACGCCGCACTTTAATGACATTCTCATTTTTCATTTTTAATATAATTTAATGAATAACTCCGGAAGGCGTAAGGGAATTACTTTAAGGTAATTACTTTAACGCTATGTATACACCACTATTTACTGCAACGCACCGTCAAATATTTGCAGCTATATTTCCCAGAATAACCTGAAAGCGTGGGGGGTGGAGCTTAGGAGACATTAAGGGAAAATTGGGTAAGGGCAACACTTTAAATTAACTTTGTGTCACTGGCCTCATTATGAGTAGGTCGGTAAGGGACACCGGTGCCAGTAATCCCTCACCGCCGTACTACGAGTTCCCTTAGCGGGTCCCTCCTTTAACGCCTGGTCTGACCAGGCATTATGGACGGGACAGTTAAGGGACTTCAGAGCTAATAACGGTACCGCAATTTGTGGTACCGTTATTAGTGCCTTCCCCATTCCCATTGAGCCCTACGGGGTCTCAAATGGGAATGGGTAATGGCTTTTTCAATGGGGACTTACCGGTCCCGCAAACGTCGGACTACACCGGTAAATCCCCATTGAACCATAACGGTGCCGGACCCGTTATTGCAAATAGCGCCATGACTACCTCCAATCTCGGAATGAGGCCCACCGTCTACATTTTGCTTTATTTGCAGGTTGATTGACATTTTTAATCAAAGAAAGAAAATATGTCAGGTGAGGATACCTTCAGCTTAATTTGTATTTGTGAGGATCAGTAGCATATTTCATGGAGAACAACTGCATCCTGTATATGGTCGTGCATCAAAAGGCCACAAGGTCCATGAATGTCATTGAAACTAATGGATCGAGTACTAATAGTCTTGCACATGGAAGTTCTATGCACTATAGGAATGTCAGAAGTCATACGTTGAACTTAAATGTCCATGGGGTTGTTAGGAAGTGGGGCACTTTAATGCCCAGCGACCATGACACATAGATGACCTAGGGAGGCATGTGTTTCCAGGTGTGCTTGCTATGCCAACCACTCACCATGAACGTAGCCCTGCTCGAGACCAGTCCACAGTGCAGCCCATGTCAATTGTTTAAGCAGCTTCTGAGACTCCAGACCCCTTGGGCATGTTGTGTTGCTGTGGTGACAGGGTGACGTTTCCAAATAAAGGCTGGTGAGTGAGTTGGAGCATTGATGTACCAGCCACCGCAAATTGAGGAGGAAATTAGGTTTGCGGAGAGAGACAAGTAACTGCGCCCACACACACTCACCGATGTTTCCCGTTTCCACAGCCCTGGCTAGAAAGTGTGGGCAGCGGTAAAGAAGTCTGAGGCATTATCGGTTTGTTGATCCTGTGGAGATGGGGAAGAGAACCATGTGGCCTTCCTTGTTCAAGTAACAAGTGGAAACAGTCCCCTGTGTGAATCACGCATCTTGGTGGAATCTTAGCGCAGCAGGTTGCGGCCAAGAAGCCAAAAGTATGCAATAAAGCAACGACACAAGTTTCCAGTTTCCTATCACACCAACATTTCAGCGTGGATTTCATAGCACAATGTCGCTGCGAGGCTGAAACCTACCCTTTGACTCGACTTTATGGCTTGGATTTCAAAAAACGCATACTTGGGAATACGCCATGCCCACAAATTGAAAAACTAACATTCAAGTTGTCCAAAGACATTACGGAGTCCCGGAGATTTGACATTCTCATGCAGCCCTAACACAATTGAATAACACTGCTCACATGTGGTACGTGCCAAGCGCGCCTCGATGATATGTTCTCTCCAATGCCCTGTAACAGCTGCATCGCATGCTTTTGTTTCCACTTGCAGGAACAGTAGCCCTTTAGACACCGCCTTGTCCCAGTGCACGTGGAAACCCTGTTAAATTGGGCACCTGAAGACACTTTTAAAAGTTTAGCATTACTTGATGGCATGAATATTTGGCTGATAGAGGCGTATGACGGTGGTGGTTTTCAGCTAAAGACAGGGGCTCTTAAGCCCCCTCCAGGTGTACGTCTCACCACGGTGTGTTATTTTTTTAGTTTTCCTAAAGGATTTGGAAGAAGGCTTCCACAATATTCATTTCCACTGTCTGCAGTTGGATACGTTCTTCAAGGCTCTTATCAGGGCTCCGTGGCATGCGCACACACGCTATTTGCACATGTGCACCTGCATTAACAGTGCAAATACCATTTGAGTGCATTTGGACCTGCACTAACGTGCATGTGCATACATTGTGACCGCATGCGCAATGAATGCAGTGCTCATTTTACAAAAAGAATCCCACATTTCCTGGAGTGGTCAGCTTACGTTTGGACTTACATGCCAACAGGTCCCCTTTGGTCAATTCCCGTCTTTTGCACTGCTCAGTGCGAACGGGAGGTGTAAAATGGCGGCAGAAGAGACTTTACACCTCCCTTGTGCAGTCATTCTGCAATTCAAAATGAGTAAGCGAGGCCTGCCATTTACTCATGACAGGCAGGGCTGGCCTGGCCTTTAGGGAACTCTGGAGATTTCCTGGTAGGCCTCTGGACCCTCGGCCTCTTTTGTGTGGTAACCTATTTTATTTCCAAATGATCTCATAGGAGAAGGGTTGGGCTTGCAAAATAATGTGCAATATTGGCCCACTATGAACAATATTTCCGGGGCCTCTTTCGGTTCCCACCCCTGATGGCAGGTAACGTTTACAATGGATTCCTATGGAATCTGCCTACGTTTTGCTGTTGTAAAAAAAGCCTGCATATTCCATTGGAATACATTAGTTTTAAGTGAGCATGAACATGCCAAGTGGTTTTTGAAGGCCGAGAGGAACCCCCTACACCTTCAAAAACTACAGAAATTCCCCAGAGCGTGAATGAAAGTGTTAAAACAGGCGTCACACCCCTATGCCTGTCTTTATCACCTTCATTTACGCTCCAGGAACTTGCCAATGAGCGCCTGTGTATGAATGGGCAAATGTCCCATAACACCGTCCCGCGATGAACTGTGCATCACCGAATGTTGTTTCGGAACCAAAGAAGCAAGGAATGCTATCTTTACCTTTCTCATGAGTCTGAGGTGGACATGCTTTCTTCAACCTCCGTTGAGTAGATCCCAGAGTTATCTTAGTTGTACTGATGGCAAAGTCCCTTTCTAGTTTCTCTGAGGACCTCTTGGTTACACATGATGGATATGAGGCACAGAACAGCCATAACGTCTTCGTATTGAGCGAGGGTTGACACCGCTGTACACACTGATTTTATCACTTGCCTTTATAATGGTGTGGTCCATACGCATAATTCTAAATTCGAACATGTTTTTTCCCCAAAATACAACTGCCATACAGACTGATATGCCCCTGCAGTGCACCCACCAGAGCAAACGATAACCATAACTGACTAATGACATTGCATCATGGTAGCAATGTCTCGACTATAGTCTTTAATTCAATGCAATGTCCTATCTGCCCTTGAGCAAATTATGATCTCATGCAAATGCTTAATTATAACTGTAACTATAACTGACTAATGCTATTGTACCATTGAAGTACAATCTCTAACTAAGTGTGTAACCATGTGCCATGTTCTTAAAGCTACGGTGCCTATATGCCTATCGGTTATGTGCGCTTTAAACATGTATAAATGAATAAATTAATACATGATGAGGAAAGGCATTACAAAGAGTCAATGCTTCAACAACTGTCATTCATTTTCACAGCCTATATGTACCTGTCATTATTTTCATAATGCCCTGTCATATAAGTGAGACTACGGCAATTTGTTGTTTATTAGAATGGTGTGGCTTCCTTTAAACTTTTCATTTCATCATGAAGCAAAGCAGGATAATTGTCCCTGCCGTGTAATCCGGCTGCAAAACATCACACGACATTATTAAATAAATATTCACAGGGTAATTCATAGAAATTCGCACAAAAGTGGCGCACGCGACTGGCGCACAGCGTGCCCGTGCGAATGTCTGCGCCAGCCGCGTGCGCTAAAATCGATTTCCGCGCACAGCGTATTCATGGATTTTCACATCCAAAACCAGCCGTGGCGCAGCGTGGCGCAGCGACCCTGCAGAAGCCAGTTACGCCCTAAAGAACGCCCTCGCGCAAGGAAAAGCCTTCAAAATCCCCAAATAATCGCAAAGGGCTGCGCTAACCCTGGACCAGTTCACAGGGCTGGCAAACAGCAAACGCCAAGCGGGGAACGTGTATTTCAGTGGTTCGCGGGAAGTTCCACACGCGATTGTCCTGTGTACGTGTGCATCAGAGGTGCGCGGGAAGTATCACACGCAAAATCAGCAGGGTACGTGTATTTCAGGGATGCGAGGGAAGTATCACACGCGATTCCAGCAGGGTACGTGTATTTCAGGGGTGCGCGTGAAGTATCACATGCGATTCCAGCAGGGTACATGTATTACAGGGGTGCGCGTGAAGTTTCACACGCGATTCCAGCAGGGTACGTGTATTTCAGGGGTGCGCAGGAATTTCCATATGTGATTTCAGCAGGGTACGTGTATTTCAGGGGTGCGCGGGAAGTTCCACACGCGATTCCATCAGGGTACGTGTATTTCAGGGGTGCGTGGGAAGTTCCACACGCGATTGGCCCCGTGCGAGCAGGGTACGTGTATTCCAGGGGTGCGTGGGAAGTTCCACACGCGATTTCAGCAGGGTACGTGTATTTCAGGGGTGCGCAGGAAGTTCCACACGCGATTGGCCCCGTGCGAGCAGGGTTTGTGTATTTCAGGGGTGCGCGGGAAGTTCCACACGCGATTTCAGCAGGGTACGTGTATTTCAGGGGTGCGCGGGAAGTTCCACACGCGATTTCAGCAGGGTACGTGTATTTCAGGGGTGCGCGGGAAGTTCCACACGGGATTTCAGCAGGGTACGTGTATTTCAAGGGTCCTGGGAAGTACTACACGTGAATTGGCCGTGTGGGTCCTCCCAGGTGTTCGCTCTACAACCTTTTCTGGCCCCTGCAGGCAGCCCACACCACGGGGGACTACCCTGCACCCCTGCTCATGTCACGCAGGCAGCCCATCCACCATGGGCATGCCCCCCAGCCAACCCACATGTCACCTTGCACTACTGATCAACAATGCATGTCTCCCAGCACCCCCACCCCCCAGCAGTCAGGGGCACCCTCCATCAGGCCCCCACTCATGTCCCCTATTACTGTCATGATCTCTGCTTCCAAAAGGTCAGGGTTTTCCCAACTCCCTTGGAAGCAGATCCATAACCCAGGTTCCGAGTGCCAACCAGTCCCAATTGGGACCTTTTGGACCCAGTCCTGGCGCCAGTGGCACCAGGCTTATAAATATGCCCAGTCCCAGCGCTGGAAGCGCCGGGCTCATAATGCTTGGGTGGACTTACCTGCAGCAGACCATGCTGCTTACTTGCCTGCCAGTTGAGTCTCTGATCCTCTTCTGTTTGGAACTACTTTTCCTGTTGGGTGGGGCAGGAGCCACTCCCTAGATTCAGAACACTGGAACTCTTCTGGAAAGCAGGAACTCTTTTCTTACCTAGGCGTGGCTGTGGAAGGAGACACCTAAGCACTACAGGAGGCTATTTAAACCACACCCGATGGACGAATCTTGCTTTGCGTTATTCTGCATCCTCAGCAGCAGAACGCTCATCGTGTCTTCTGCATCTGATCCTGGGCCTAAGGAAAAAGGCTTACCATTCTGAATCCAGTCTTCAGCAACACCTATAAAGACAAGAAAGAACAGGTTAGCATTACGGTCTTCAGTGACAGCTCTTCACTTACCTGGTCCATCGGCTGTCACCAACGCCTCGCGCTGCATTCCGGCATCTGAAAGACAAAGGCTTACCTACTCTTCGTGCGCTCCGGAGGTCTTCACACTGCATTCCGGCACCTGAAAGACAAAAGCTTACCAACTCTTCGCACGCTCCGGAGGCCTTCGGCGCTGCATCCCGCATCTGAAAGACAAAACAAGGTGCGTTTAAAGACATTGGGGAACTTTAATACTCACGTGCCATTACTCCTTTCCACATCTAACCCAGTGGGTATTCCGGCACCCTGCAGCCGCCCCGAACTTGTATCTGCAAAATAAAAAGACAGTTAGAGCGCATCGTGAAGCAGGCAACAAGCGCTTACTTAGGTGCTTCCAGGCGCTTCTATTCATCACACGGGCTCCATCTTCAACTCACTTCAGCCCGTCATCCGCCATCGCCGGAACCCTGCAAAACAAGAGACATCATTACTAAAGACTTTAAAGACATTAGAATTACTCGAAACTTACCGTTCGTGCAGTAAACGACGGACAGCAGTCCTCTGAAGTCAAGAGGCCTGCTCCCCTTATCCAGTGAAGAAACTGGTTACAGCACCCTGCCTCGAGGCAGATGGAGAGCACAGCGTTCACTTACCTAAGGTGAGAGCGTTAACCTTTGGGGTTCTACAGGAGAAGAGAAAGGGAAGAAGAGAGAGACATTCAATAACCCAGTTCATTAATCCCACATTTTCTATCTGCAGACATCTTACCCTTCGAGCCAGACATACAGTGCACAGAGGTCCAGCCCAAAGAGCCAGCCGTGTGTTACACATCACCTTTGAAGATACGGTATACGCCCAGTCAAGACCGGCGCCTCTACGGGAATCAGGTGAGCGTTACAGAACGCAAAGCCTACCACAAAACTCCCGTCCAGGCGCTATGGAAACCTCGGATACCGACCAGCTAGCCCAGTTACTTGGGGAACTAAGGGCAGAAGTGCATGCAGCCCGTCAGGAAACGAACGCTCTAAGAAGAGAACTGATTATTTCCAAGGAGCGAACAGATGATCTCGCTAGACAATTGCTACAGTCACAAGCCGGACAGACCCCGTTACCTACATCCTCTACGAATCCAGTGCAGATCAACCTACCTGGGAATGTACCTCTGGCTCCGCCCGAACGATTTTCTGGTGACCCAAAGAGGTTTGCAGTATTTCTCAATCAGTGCCGGTTGCATTTCTTATGCCGGCCAGCAGCCTTTCCAACTGATCAAGCTAAAGTAGCTTTCGTGCTTTCGTACCTTAGTGGCAATGCGGCAGACTGGTCGATCCCTCTAGTAAATCAAGATGATCCGGTCCTCCATGATTTTCAAGCTTTTCAGCTCAGTATGGAAAAACTGTTTGCAAGACATTCACAGGGCAGGCCTTGGACAATGAGCTTCTTTCGTTGCGACAAGGAAATCAAGACCTTTTGGCTTATATTGCTTCTTTCAACAGAATGATAGTGGAAACTCACTGGCCTTAGGACAGAAGGATTACGCTGTTTTATAGAGGTCTACGCGGAGAGCTCAAAGATGTGTTAGCCCAAGTAGTGAATCCCCCACAAGATTGTTCGGA
Organism: Ambystoma mexicanum; assembly: GCF_040938575.1. Classification (NCBI taxonomy): domain Eukaryota; kingdom Metazoa; phylum Chordata; class Amphibia; order Caudata; family Ambystomatidae; genus Ambystoma; species Ambystoma mexicanum. The sequence goes on from NC_090927.1 coordinate 340,821,108, forward strand.
CTATATAGACTTAGTCGTTCAAATAGATCACAGACTGCAGAACAGGAAGGCCGATCGTTCCAAGTTTGATGCTCGAGTATTTTCCAAACCGCCAACTCCTTCCAAAGGAGTAGACTCCGGGGAACCCATGCAAATAGGGGGTCTGAAAGGTCCTCTAACACAAAAGGAGCGGGAAAGGAGAAAACAGTTGCAATTATGCCTCTATTGCGGAAACTCAGCGCACTTTCTTCGAGACTGTCCGGTGAAACCTGCCAAGAAGGCTGTAGGAGCTGCAGTTACCAAAGTTACAAACTCTGAGCAGGGAAACGACCTTGCCCGACAAGAATAGAGGTCCTCTTGCCGAGCGTGAAAACCAGTTCCGTGACCTCGCATTTCGTGATACCTATGGTCCTCATTAGCCCTGATAATCCGGATCGATTACATGCAATTGAAGCTTACGTCGACAGCGGTGCCATCGGCAATTATGTGGATCATGAAATGGTTTTGAGGATGAATCTAACTCTTTGTCCCAAGGCTGTAAAGGACGTCATTACTACGGTGGATGGTACGGAGATAGCCTCCGGGCCAGTAACGCATACCACTCAAGAAGTGACGCTAGTAAGTCAAGATGGACACCATGAGAAGATCGTGTTCGATGTGATCAAGTCCCCTCAGTTTCAGATTATTCTAGGAATACCTTGGTTAGAGAAACACAATCCTCTGTTCGATTGGCGAGCAAGAACGGTCCAGTTTCCAGAATGTGTCTCTACTTGTCACCCTCCACCTGGTGTTGCACTGGCAGCAATTTCTTCAGAGACTCCCCAGTTACCTCCCGAATACCTAGAATACCAAGATGTTTTTCGGAAGGATCAGGCTAACTCTCTACCTCCTCATAGGTCTTATGACTGCCAGATCGACCTGATACCTGGATCTACTCCTCCTTGTAGTAGAATTTATGCCCTCACCGAGCCTGAGAACCTTCACCTTCGACAATACCTGGATCAATACCTGGCAAATGGGTTTATTCGTCCTTCCAAGTCCCCTGCTTCTTCAGCTTTGTTCTTCGTTCCAAAAAAGGAAGGAGACCTTAGAACTTGTATAGATTATCGCTCCCTGAACCAGATCACCGTTAAGAATAGATATCCGTTACCTTTGATCCCTGAACTCCTGGACCAAGTCAGAAAATCATGCATATATACAAAGCTGGATCTTAGAGGAGCTTACCACTTGGTACGAGTAAAAGAGGGCGATGAATGGAAGACGGCCTTCCGCACCAAGTATGGGCTATTTGAATATCAGGTCATGCCCTTCGGACTTTGTAATGCCCCGGCCGCCTTTCAATATTTTATGAACGATATCCTCAGAGAGCTCATAGATGTGTGTGTTGTTGTTTACATTGACGACATCCTCGTTTATTCTTCATCGGAATCTGAACATCGGAAACACGTGAAAATGGTCCTCGAAAGATTGCGTCAACACAAACTTTTCGCTAAGTTGGAAAAATGTGTTTTCAACGTGACTGAAGTTGAATTCTTGGGATTCATATTATCACCTTGTGGAGTGTGTATGGATTCAAAGAAGGTCGATGCAGTTCTCAAATGGCCATCACCATCCTCCGTAAAAGGTGTGCAAAGCATGTTAGGCTTCGCTAACTTTTACCGCAGGTTTATCCCCGAATTCTCTCGAATAGTCCAGCCCATCACTGCCTTGTTAAAGAAAAACAAACGTTTTGAATGGTCTACCGAGGCGGAACAAGCTTTCCAGGATTTGAAGACTAAATTTATCTCTGCACCAATCTTAAAACACCCTCGCCCCGAACTCCCCTACATCGTGGAAACTGATGCTTCAAGCCTTGCCATGGGGGCAGTTCTATCACAAAAGGACCCGGTAACCAATCAGTTGCATCCCGTGGCATTTTGGTGCCGCAAATTCTCGCCTCCTGAAATCAATTACACGATTACTGACAAGGAACTTCTGGCTATCAAGTCTGCCTTTAAGGCTTGGCGGCATTATCTGCTGGGGGCCGACACACCGTTACTGTGATTACGGATCACCGAAACCTGCAATATTTGAAAATCGCAAAAGCCCAATCCTCTAGGCAACTCCGTTGGGCATTATTCTTTGCCGAGTTTGACTTCATAATTACCTATCGACCTGGTACAAAAAACGGTAAAGCTGATGCCCTTTCTCGGATGGGAGTGGAAGAACACTTGATCAACCCTAAACCTGTACCAATCATTCCCGAACAAAGAATTCTGGGTGTAATAGCCACAGAATCCATAGAGGAAGTTAAGGATAAAGCCAGGCAACTTGTAACTCCAGCAGACATACAGAATTGGCATCTGCAGGGAAAGGACTTTGCAGTAAAGGACAACTTATTGTATTTCCAAGAACGATTATACCTACCCAGCACAGATTTACAGAAAAAAGTAATCTCTTGTTATCACGATTCTTTAATGGAAGGACATCCCGGTATGGCCAAGACCTCAGAAAAGATCAAGCGCTACTTCTGGTGGCCGTCTTGGAAAAAAGATATCAGAGACTTTATAATGTCCTGTGGAGTATGCGCCCAAAACAAGAGTCAAAAGGAAAGACCAGCAGGCCTCTTACGCCCTATTGACATCCCACCTCGCCCTTGGCATACACTTTCTATGGACTTCATCACCGATCTACCTCCATGCTCCGGATACAATACGATTCTAGTAATCGTGGACTTATTCTCCAAGATGGCGCATTTCATTCCGCTCAAAGGCTTGCCAACAGCAGCAACTCTGGCCCGAGAATTTCTCGAAAACATTGTCCGACTGCACGGTTTTCCTTCGGTTCTAATTTCGGATCGAGGTAGTCAATTTATTTCTCATTTTTGGCGAAGTTGCTATCGGTCGGCTCAAATTGATGTGAGACTATCAACCAGTCACCACCCTCAGACCGACGGACAAACCGAGAGGACCAATCAAACTCTGGAACAGTATTTACGCTGCATGCTGCAACAAACTGAAAAAACTTGGAAAGACATCCTTTGGATAGCCGAATATGCCTACACTAACTCTGTCCATTCGGGAACTGGGAAAACCCCGTTTTTTCTTTTGTACGGCAGTCACCCTCGAACCTCGGAGTTGGATCCCCTCCAAGATCTTGAAACACCAGCAGTAGACTACCTGCATTCTACAATCACTCAAGCCTTTAAGGAAGCTGTTTCTCACCTTCAAAGGGCTAAAGAACAATACAAGAAAGGAGCAGATCAACATCGGAAGGAAGCCCCTCAATATCAAGTAGGGGATCAAGTCTGGTTATCCACCAAATATCTACCTCTAAAAGGGCCACGTACATTCAACCCAAGATACCTTGGTCCCTATTCCATCACTACCATAGTACACCCAGTAGCGGTCAAGTTGGACTTGCCCCCGTACATGAAGATACATCCGGTCTTCCACGTCTCTCTATTAAAACCCGTGCAACCTCAAACCCGACTAACCAAATCTCCAAAACCTATCCTAGTTGATGGAGAACTCGAGTTTGAAGTCAAAAGCATTCTGGACTCCAAGATCTCCAAATCTAAACTATTCTACCTAATTGACTGGAAAGGCTACGGTCCCCAAGAGAGATCCTGGGAACCTGCTGAATATGTCCACGCTCCTCGCCTAATCAAAAGATTTCACCGAACATTTCCTGACAAGCCAAAACCCCCGGAGAAGCCCGGTTTGGGAGGGGCCTTGAGGGGGGGTACTGTCATGATCTCTGCTTCCAAAAGGTCAGGGTTTTCCCAACTCCCTTGGAAGCAGATCCATAACCCAGGTTCCGAGTGCCAACCAGTCCCAATTGGGACCTTTTGGACCCAGTCCTGGCGCCAGTGGCACCAGGCTCATAAATATGCCCAGTCCCAGCGCTGGAAGCGCCGGGCTCATAATGCTTGGGTGTACTTACCTGCAGCAGACCATGCTGCTTACTTGCCTGCCAGTTGAGTCTCTGATCCTCTTCTGTTTGGAACTACTTTTCCTGTTGGGTGGGGCAGGAGCCACTCCCTAGATTCAGAACACTGGAACTCTTCTGGAATGCAGGAACTCTTTTCTTACCTAGGCGTGGCTGTGGAAGGAGACACCTAAGCACTACAGGAGGCTATTTAAACCACACCCGATGTATGAATCTTGCTTTGCGTTATTCTGCATCCTCAGCAGCAGAACGCTCATCGTGTCTTCTGCATCTGATCCTGGGCCTAAGGAAAAAGGCTTACCATTCTGAATCCAGTCTTCAGCAAAACCTATAAAGACAAGAAAGAACAGGTTAGCATTACGGTCTTCAGTGACAGCTCTTCACTTACCTGGTCCATCGGCTGTCACCAACGCCTCGCGCTGCATTCCGGCATCTGAAAGACAAAGGCTTACCTACTCTTCGTGTGCTCCGGAGGTCTTCACACTGCATTCCGGCACCTGAAAGACAAAAGCTTACCAACTCTTCGCACGCTCCGGAGGCCTTCGGCGCTGCATCCCGCATCTGAAAGACAAAACAAGGTGCGTTTAAAGACATTGGGGAACTTTAATACTCACGTGCCATTACTCCTTTCCACATCTAACCCAGTGGGTATTCCGGCACCCTGCAGCCGCCCCGAACTTGTATCTGCAAAATAAAAAGACAGTTAGAGCGCATCGTGAAGCAGGCAACAAGCGCTTACTTAGGTGCTTCCAGGCGCTTCTATTCATCACACGGGCTCCATCTTCAACTCACTTCAGCCCGCCATCCGCCATCGCCGGAACCCTGCAAAACAAGAGACATCATTACTAAAGACTTTAAATACATTAGAATTACTCGAAACTTACCGTTCGTGCAGTAAACGACGGACAGCGGTCCTCTGAAGTCAAGAGGCCTGCTCCCCTTATCCAGTGAAGAAACTGGTTACAGCACCCTGCCTCGAGGCAGATGGAGAGCACGGCGTTCACTTACCTAAGGTGAGAGCGTTAACCTTTGGGGTTCTACAGGAGAAGAGAAAGGGAAGAAGAGAGAGACATTCAATAACCCAGTTCATTAATCCCACATTTTCTATCTGCAGACATCTTACTCTTCGAGCCAGACATACAGTGCACAGAGGTCCAGCCCAAAGAGCCAGCCGTGTGTTACACATCACCTTTGAAAATACGGTATACGCCCAGTCAAGACCGGCGCCTCTACGGGAATCAGGTGAGCGTTACAATTACCCCCACACCCCAGCAGTGCAGGGGCAGCCTCCACCAGGCCCCAACCATGTCTACCACCACCCCCACCCCCCAGCCACCAGGGGCAGCCTCCTCCAGGCCCCCACTCATGTCTCCCACCACCCCCACCCCCCAGCAGTGCAGGGGCAGCCTCCACCAGGTCCCCACCCATGTCTACCACCACCCCCACCCCCCAGCAGTGCAGGGGCAGCCTCCACCAGGCCCCCACCCATGTCTACCACCACCCCCACCCCCAGCCACCAGGGGCAGCCTCCACCAGGCCCCCACTCATGTTCCCCTGCACCCCCACCCCCCAGCACTGTGGGGCACCTGCCAGCAGGCCCCCACACATGTCCAACTCATGTTCCCCTGCACCCCCACCCCCCAGCACTGTGGGGCACCTACCAGCAGGCCCCCACTCATGTCCAACTCATGTTCCCCTGCACCCCCACCCCCCAGCACTGTGGGGCACCTGCCAGAAGGCCCCAACTCATGTCCAACTCATGTTCCCCTGCACCCCCACCACCCATCACTGTGGGGCACATGCCAGCAGGCCCCCACTCATGTCCAACTCATGTCTCCCACCACCCTCACCCCCCAGCCACCAGGGGCAGCCTCCACCAGGCCCTCACTCATGTCTCCCACCACCCCCACCCCCCAGCCACCAGGGGCAGCCTCCACCAGGCCCCCACTCATGTCCCCTATTACCTCCACCCCCCCAGCAGTGCAGAGGCAGCCTCCACCAGGCCCCCACTCATGTCTCCCACCACCCCCACCCCCCAGCAGTGCAGGGGCAGCCTCCACAAGGCCCCCACCCATGTCTACCACCACCCCCACCCCCCAGCACTGTGGGGCACCTGCCAGCAGGCCCCCACTCATGTCCAACTCATGTCTCCCACCACCCTCACCCCCCAGCCACCAGGGGCAGCCTCCACCAGGCCCCCACTCATGTCTCCCACCACCCCCATCCCCAGCCACCAGGGGCAGCCTCCACCAGGCCCCCACTCATGTCCCCTATTACCCCCACCCCCCAGCAGTGCAGGGGCAGCCTCCACCAGGCCCCCACTCATGTCTCCCACCACCCCCACCCCCCAACAGTGCAGGGGCAGCCTCCACCAGGCCCCCACTCATGTCCCCTATTACCTCCACCCCCCCAGCAGTGCAGGGGCAGCCTCCACCAGGCCCCCACTCATGTCTCCCACCACCCCCCAGCAGTGCAGAGGCAACCTCCACCAGGCCCCCACTCATGTTCCCCTGCACCCCCACCCCCCAGCACTGTGGGGCACCTGCCAGCAGGCCCCCACTCATGTCCAACTCATGTCTCCCACCACCCTCACCCCCCAGCCACCAGGGGCAGCCTCCACCAGGCCCCCACTCATGTCTCCCACCACCCCCATCCCCAGCCACCAGGGGCAGCCTCCACCAGGCCCCCACTCATGTCCCCTATTACCCCCACCCCCCAGCAGTGCAGGGGCAGCCTCCACCAGGCCCCCACTCATGTCTCCCACCACCCCCACCCCCCAACAGTGCAGGGGCAGCCTCCACCAGGCCCCCACCCATGTCTACCACCACCCCCACCCCCCAGCCACCAGGGGCAACCTCCACCAGGCCCCCACTCATGTTCCCCTGCACCCCCACCCCCCAGCACTGTGGGGCACCTGCCAGCAGGCCCCCACTCATGTCCAACTCATGTTCCCCTGCACCCCAAACCCCAGCACTGTGGGTTACCTGCCAGCAGGCCCCCACTCATGTCCAACTCATGTTCCCCTGCACCCCCACCCCCCAGCACTGTGGGGCACCTGCCAGCAGGCCCCCACTCATGTCCAACTCATGTTCCCCTGCACCCCCACCCCCCAGCACTGTGGGGCACCTGCCAGCAGGCCCCCACTCATGTCCAACTCATGTTCCCCTGCACCCCCACCCCCCATCACTGTGGGGCACCTGCCAGCAGGCCCCCACTCATGTCCAACTCATGTTCCCCAGCCAACATGTCATCACAATCTAGATCCCCCGTCCCTATGGTCAGCCTCCAAATGCAAAACACCCACCCGAGTATTGCATCCACCCAGTCAGAAATGGCAATAACATGATAGAACTGCAATTGCAAGTTTGGAAACAAACTAATGTCCCTCACATACACCCAATGGGTGTCAGTGAATCTCAAAACCCATATCATGATATGCATGAAACCAATGAGATGATACTACACATTGAAGTTTGATCAAAAAATATGTATTAAAGAAAACATGAATTGAATCAAAAGTAAACTAACAGAAATGGGAATGTAAAAAAAGTAAAAAGAAGCATGTCCATGAATAAAATGCAAAACCAAAAATCAGAATCCAAAGAAATGGTGTCCAAAGTCACAGTCCAGAAAAGAAAATCCAATGGGAAATCATAATTGAAAGCCCTTGCTCCATGGGTAAATTGTAAAAAGAAAAGAAAATCCAACAGTGAACTATGTACAGGTGAACAAGCCAGGGTCCATGATCCAAACAAAAGAAATGAAACCTATCTAACAACACTACCTAATAAAAAATAACTATATACAAAAATGTGGCCCATTGTCCAAAAGGTCCAAAAAAATCCAAAAACAAAGGAAACCTAACACTAACTACATAACTATTTACATGGGCAGCGGGCTAGTCCAACGGCTCATGGGCCAGGGCATCATCGAACTCCTGTTCAATGGCTTGGAGATGGGCATGTTCCCTGGCCCGAGGTCTCGCAGGGATAAAGCAGTGTCCAGCTCCAACTCCCTGCGAAGACCCTCGAGGCACTCAGCCCACCTCAGCGCCCTCCGCATGGAGTTCTCTGCCCTCACCATTGTGAGCCGTTCCTCCTCTGTCCGCTGCCGCTCCGCACCTATCTGCTGGCCCAACCCCTCCCACACGGAAGCCACTCCCATTCCAGGGTTCTCCTGCCCTCCGGCCGATGCCTGCAGCCCTGATGTTGATGGCCCTGAGCCATGATGCCTCCCACGTCGAGCCTATCGCTGCCTCGGACGCAACTGCCTGTGCCAGCACAACGGCATCCAGGCTGATGGTATCCACCGACGCCGTCGTGCACGTGCCCTGGCCGATGATGCCGTCACATCCTCCATCTGCTGGGGTCCAGTTGCTGGTGTGTCCACCCCTGCTGGACCTCTGACTCCCGACTGTGGCAGGGATGGGATCCCCACCGAGCCAGCTGCATTGGTCGGGGCAGGTCCACAGGGGTCCCTGGTGGCACCTGGGCCGGAAGACGGCATGGAGAAAGACTGGTACATAGTCTCCACAGAGGAGGAGATGATCACCAGATTGGCCGACACATTTAGGAAACCCCCGACCATGGCCGTTCCCAACTGGGCCACGTCGGCAGGGTGCTCTCCGTGATGACGTGCATGCTCCTCCCGGGAAGCACGCACCTCATCACGAATTGCACCTGTGCACAACGCGACACCAATCAGGACCTTCTCCATACGGCCAGGTGTCCCTTCGTACGCAGGTGGAGGGGAGTCAGATGACATGGACATCCCCCCTACCTGCGGACAGGCCTGGGATGGGGCATCCCTGCTGGTGCATGGTGGTGCAGTCACAGTGTCAGGGCCAGTGACATGCACAGGCCCCTCTACGGCGACCTGTGCTGCCTCCTGCCCCTGCCCCTGGACTGCAACACTTGCACCAGCAGGGATGCCCCCACCAGGCCCCATGTGCGCCTCAGTAGCGGCCTCCTCCTCCTCTGTGGAAACCACCGAACCTGGATGGCTCCACCCCGTCTTCCGCCGTTGCAAGCCCCTGTGGGGGTTCACCCACCCCTTCCGCTGCAGCCGTAGGGGCATCCCCGCCGCTTTGCTCCACAGAGCCGTCTCTGCCCTCTTCTTCACGTGGCGCTATGCAGAGGGAGACATAGAACACAAGCATCAGGGTACTGTATAATGGTCCCCTAGACAGGAAGCAATAGCAGATGAGTGGCACTGTCAAAGATCACTTCCATCATGTCCCTCCACAACACATGGCTCAGTGCAGGTAAAACACATGCGGTAACAGGCATGGCGCATGCTATGGACATTAGCATACATGTCCAAGTGATTCTTGAAACATACACTGTTGTTTTGGAACTCACATGCATCATGTGCCATGCCTATCACATGCACACACTTCACCCTAGTTTCATCCATCTGGCCTCGTACACCACAGACACAGTGGATACAAGGATGACTAGGCTGCATCAGTGAACCTGAACATTGCGACAGACATGTGTCATGCCTCCCTGGCATTCACAAGTCACAGACATGCAGGTCAGACACACAGACATGGACAGCATACATGTGCATGCCATCAGCACCCATCCCTCACCCATGTCCAGGAACAGAGACTGGCATGCTTTCATGTGGCCATTCCGCATAGGGCAACCCATGTAGCATTTGAACACATGCACCAACTGTGTGGTTCACACATTACTGGTCTCACATGCATGACATCCCTGCACACACACATGCATACATGGCCTATGTCACACATACAGACAAGTATCAGACAACCAGCACACTGCGACATGCCCTGTCTCACACAGCAATGCTTGGCCACTTACCGCTCAACTCCAGACGGGTCTGCCTCTCAAGGATCTGGGCGTGGAGCGCTCGGCCTACACGTTCTAGGACCCTCATCTGGATGGTACTCATGCGGCCCCGGCCCCCCTCCACGAGGCGCCGGGCCTTCAAGAGGGTCCTGGACCTGCAGTCATCCCAGCGCTTCTTGACATGTTGGTAGTCGCGGACTGCCACCCCCTCCGCGTTGATGGCAGTCACGATGTCCGTCCAGATCCGAGTCCGTCCTTCCTTGTTGGCGCGCTTACTTCCGAAGAGGGCATCATACTGCCCCAGAACTTGCTCCACCAGGACACCAACTTCGGTGGCAGTGAAGCTGGTGCCCCTCTGCCTCTCTGGCCGGGGGTTGCCAGTGGTGCCAGATGTTGCAGTGCCCGACATGGCAACCCCAGAGGCAGGAGTGGGTGGGCAACTGGGTCCTGGGGCTGGGCTGTGGAGCGATGGTATCCCAGTCAGGAGTCTTCTGTTCCAGCAGGGGTGGACACAGCAAATGGACCCCTGCAGATGGCTGATGTGCAGGCACCAAATGGCAGGGCACGGTGGCAGCAGGCAGGCAGGCAGGCAGGCAGCAGCAGATGGCTCATGGGAGGCTGCTCGGGGCTCTGGGGGGCAGTAATTCAGCCTTTTGGGCAGGAGCGTGGTCTTCCGTGTGCTTACTCGTGGCCAGCTTGATACGGAGTGATTTGGCACGTGAAAATCCTGCACGTCTGCGTGTAAATCGAGGAAAGGCCCTTAGCGCGTATGCACGTCAGCACGCATATGCGATTTCATTGAACCAAAGGCCCTTAGCGCGTGAGCGCGTCTGTGACGTGAGGCGCGCGGGTGTTTCCCTCATTACAAGTGATGACAGAGCACACGTGGATTTCCACCAATCGCGTGTGGAACTTCCTGCGCACCCCAGAAATACACGTACCCAGGCCAATCGCGTGTACGCTCACTTCCCTCCGATTACACGCGATGACACTCGGACGTGCAGTTTTACCACGTGTGCTCGCATATGTGATTTCATTGGCCCAAAGGCCATCATGCGCAGCTGTGATGTCACACGCATGGCCGTAGAGAATGGCGCGTGTAAAAATGAAGAGATACACGTCCGAGTGTCAAAGCACGTAATTGGTGGAAATGGCCTCATTGCGTATGCGCGTCTGTGACGTGTGTATAAAAGGTACATGTAGAACGCCATTTCCTTGTACGTGCTTTTCGTGGAGAGCGAGTGGGTGAAATCTGTACTTCTTGTCAGTTCACACGCGATTTACTTAACAGCGTTTCCAGTTCGTACTCCCTGTTACCTCTGACAGCTTTTTCTCTTTTCCTCCTTTTCCTGGTCCTGTTTCCTCAAACAGCATTCCCTACTACTGTTGTCCTGTCTCCTCAGACAGCATACAATTCTTCTTTTGGCGGGGGTGTTGCCAACGCGCACACGCACATATTTTTCATGCCTTTGTTCCTGGCGGACGGTGAGTCGCGCACGTATTTAACATCTGTGCTTGCCCCGTGTGTCTCGTACCCCTTCTGAGGTCATTCTAGGCTGCATGTGACACGCATACATTCATTTTTGTGTTCCTGGGTGCCACAGCGTAGTGCAGGTTTATTTTTCCATGCACGTGGTCTAGGAGGGGTTGCGTGCACCTTACTTCGCTTTTTGGGGTGCCTGTGCGTTGCGTGACCCGTCATCTTTCCCCAGGGGTGACATACAGCCTTGCTAGAGCACTAGGGTACGATTACCATCTGGTACCCAACACCTTTGACCCCCAATTGCCCAGGACAATAGTTCACATCGACTCCCATACGCACAATAACATCAGTGCCTTGGCTGGGAGGCGAACAAGCCGTAAGGGTGCAAAGGTGGGCAAGCCCCAAGTGGTGGCCGTGGTGGATCCGGTAGGGGACGTGGCCGTGACTTGCAGGGTGCCCCTAGCCCCGCATGTGTGGAGGAGGAGTCAGGGACTCCCATGCCCCCCCCCCTGGTTGAGGTTACCGTGGCTGACACCATCCATGCTCAGCCCTTGTTGGACTAGCCCACTAAGGAACCAGACCTGGCACAGGGTGACTCCATGGCTGACTTCCAGGTCAGCAGGTCTAGGCCACGTGTGCCGGTGAACGTTGGTGTCATCAGGCCACGTGGATCAGGGGCAGCTAGGTCATCTGCTGCCCCGCGTAGGCAGGCTGGGGAGGCTGCAGGGGCAGCTGTGGCTCCATCCACCCCACCTCTCACACACCCATCCAGGACAGTGTCGGTCCAAGTCCATCATGCTGACATTCCCCCTGACACCATCACACTTGAGATAATGCCTGCACCAACTCCCATGCTGAGTGTGCAATCCCACGCTCCTGCCCCTAGTGTCCAGAGCGGCGCAGGACACTCCAGATCCCCACCACCTTCCAAGCGGAAGAGGAAGAGTGCTCGTCCAGTAGAGGCTGATGCCCCAGACACGGCTACACAGTCCGGCCCGTCAAGGAAGCCCAGCTTCAATGAGGCCGAACTGAATGCAATTGTAGAGTATGTGTCCGAACATGACCGCGAAATGGTGATTGTTGCAGGATCAAAGACCACACCTGCACAACGTCAGGCTCACTGGCAGACCATTGCGGACATCATAAGTGCCCTTGGAATCGTGAGGCGCACAGCTAATGAAGGCTACGAGCGCTGGAATGACCTGAAGCACAGGGCAAAGAATAAGCTGGCCTCAAGTCATGCCGCAACTCTAGTGACTGGAGGTGGGTCTCCAGCAGACGACATAGAACTCACTCCACATGAGCATGTTGCTGGGACCTACGTCACGGAGGAACAGATCCAAGGCGTGGGAGAAGTGGCAGATTACGAGGCATTGTCCGGTGAGTGCACATGCATGTGTGTGTCATCCATGTGCATGGTGTGTGTGGGAGGGCTTCTGTTTGGGTGCCAGGGGAGGGTGTGTGTTCCTGAGTGGTTCGGCTCACCCATGTGCCTCTTCCTATACATTCTTGGCAACAGCATTTGGGTATAGCAGCATCCCTTCGGCCAACATTAGACATCCAGCCCAACACCACGCCAGTTGCCCTTGGAGTGTCATCTTGCCACAACACTGTTGCTTATTTACCTCTGTTTATTCAGGCAGATTGTTTGCATACCACCACTTTTACTCGGGATTTCTCAGTCCTATTGTCACATGTCTGACATGGCTCAGTTTCGTGGACATGATTAGTTTGGACATGTCCCTGTGCTATAGGACCATTTTTGACTGGCAGCTGCAGGTTAAACATTTGAACCATTACAATGTAAATAATCAATTATATGAACAAACTGGACTGAATGAACACTTGGTGACCTCCTCTACCTCTTCACTTCATGGCTAGGGTACATGCCATCTGTGTGACCTGCCATTTGACCTGCCAATCACTGGCCAATGTGTGATGCCACTGCTAGGCAGCATGCAGCAAATGTGTTCATCTTCCATCTTGGTATCATCAATGTGTGCCATCTGCCTCCCCATCACACGCAGTGACGGTGCATGCATGAGAGTGTTTTAGTCATGTGGGACATGTGTCAATCAAGTACTGTTTCTGTAGCCTCTCAGCCCTAATTGTGTGCCATAGTGCTAATGCCTGTTTCCATTTGTTTTCTTTTATGTCTTTGCAGGGGAAGACGCACTTGATACTGCTGGGGTTGTGGAGACGGTGCAGACCCAGGAGGGGTCTGAGGGCCGACCGACCACCAGTGACAACGTGGTGTGGTGGTGGGTGAGAACCCACAACTGCTGCAGGTCGTGCTCTCAAGGGGTGTCTCTGGCTGCACCTCCCCCGAGCTGTACTCAGGTGTTGATTCGGATGATGAGACCTACGTGCCGTTGCAGGAGAGTGTTCCTGGGAGGGATTCTGTTCTGTCCGACCCACCTGCACCAGGGTTAGAACCCTCAATGGGGATGTCAGTGTTGGCAGGTACGCCTTTGGTGGTTACGGATGCAGGGTCACACTCCGCAACATCTGATCCTGTTCCTGGGCCAGCATATCAGAGGGGGAATGCAGTCCTGCAGCCTCAGGCAGTTCTGGCACAGCAAGGTGCAGTTAGCCTTGCCCCAGACAGGTGTGGTGCCCGCCGACCATGGGAGCAATCCATTTACGGTATGGCAACCCAACAGGCAGCATCATCAGAGATGATGGCTCAGGCCATGGATAGTGTGGCCACTTCCATTGTCCCCCCCGAAAGGCTGATGGAGCGACTACAGCAGGCAACCGACTCCATCTGCCAGTCACACAGGGAGGACATGTTGGCATCTGACAGGGACAGGCGGGTGTCACTGGCGACTCTGCAGGAAGCCATCTCCATAGAGTCCCAGGGCCACAGGGAAGCCCTGAGGCTGGAACTCCTTCACCTCAGGACGACTCTTGTTGAGCTTGAGGCATTAACAAACCAAAGGACAGAACAGCAGCTGGAGTGTCTCACCCGTACACTCTCAGCTGTGATGCAGGCAACTAGGGCAGAGGTCTGGGCATCCCGTGAGTTGTTGCATGGGGACCTCCGCACACTTATCCTCCAGAACGAGACCTACCACACCCGCATGCTTGCAGCCATGGAGGAACAGACTAGGGCTTTGCGTGGGCTGCCTCCCATAGTGCCACCACCTCCGGATGCAGCTGCAGAGGATGAGGATAGCGACAGCAGTGATACCCCCACAATAGGGTAGCCGTGTAGGCCATGAGCCCATGGAGGTGTTTTTTTTCCGCAAGATCCACACAGGTGGGTTTTGGTGTGCACCCTGTCCTCGGACCTCCTGGGTGGCCTCCCCAACCCCCCCGGGGTTGCCTTTTGTGGCTCCCGTGGGCATACACTGCATTGTGGCTGGGCACATGCAGGCTTGTCATCGATTTGGTTCAGATGCTTGGGTTTTTGTCACACACACCCCTCCTGCTTCCCGTTTCCATGGGCTTGCAAAGGGTGTGCCCAAGTGACATTGAGGTACATGGTGACATTGGACTCCCATGAGCTGTGTGGGCAGTCTGTAGTCAATACTGTGTATACATTCATAGTGCATATTGTTGTTGTATTGTACACTGCGTGGTGTATTGATATTTGCCTCTGCATCCATCTCATCCTCCATATTTGCAGGTCCATTCCTCATGTCTTCACAATGCGGTCCACCTTGGAACTGGAGTCCATGTTGTAAGCAGTGCACCTACACTCTTGCGTGGCGCTAACACTGTATACTTGGAAGTGTTCGGAGGGCTGTCATCATCAGGTGGTGAGGCTAGCTAATTTTTAAGTCTGTAATGTCATGTTTAAGGTAGGTTGGAGGTTGTGTAGGTGATTGGTATTCTTGGTAAGTATTTGGTAATGTGGGTTGTAGGTCCTGCATTACTGAGAGCATTTCATGTGTGGACATGTTTCCATTAGGGACACTGTAGCTGCTGACACTTGGGGCATGTTGTGGGGATTAATTTCTTTCCTCTCACATTGCATGACATGCCATGTTGTGTTGTGTGGCCGCGCCGGGGAGGGGGTGGGTGACATGGCACTGTTTTCATGTAGTATTTTGCAAGTGGGTATTCATTTCTGCAGCATGGAAGTGTCTTTTCATGACACTGAATTGGTGGTGTTTGTGTAGGTAGGGATGCACACATTGTGACACTTCCACATGAACAATCTCAGGCTGCTATGGTTCTGACAGTTGACAGTCCCTTTGTTCGTCTTAATTGTCAGGTCGAGTCATCATGGCTTATCAGATGGTATGTGCCAGGCCTGTGTACACTCCACTGGGGTGTGATTTCTATGTGAAGTAATTAGCCACCAGCTGTGTACGGGCTGCCTCACCCCGTGCCCTCTCCCCTCCCATGCGCAGCGGGTGTGCATGTGGTTGGGGATGTGGGGGCACCACCATGTCCACGGCCAGGCCCCGGCGTGTTGCAACATTTTGCAGGACACATGCTGCCACTATGATCCTGCACACTACCGGGGGCGCATATAACAGCTGCCCGCCAGAACGGTCAAGGGAGCGAAAGCGTGACTTGAGCACTCCGAATGTGCGCTCCACTATGCCCCGGGTTGCAATATGTGCTGTGTTGTATCTTACCTCTGGAGGCGTGATGGAGTTCTGAATTGGCGTCATCATGTGGGTGCTCAGAGGGTTGGCACTGTCCCCTGGTGAGGAGGTGATGGGTATCATTAGTGGGGTAGTGACATAACTCTGCATCTGACATGCATGCATGTGTAGTGGCATTCATACTTACCAAGCAGCCATGTATCGCCATGCCGCCCAGCTTCTAGGTCCCGGCTTAGAGTAGACATTCGGTAAATGAAGCTGTCGTGGGTGGACCCTGGATAGTTGGCATATACTGAGGTGATGATTCCCTTAGCATTACATACTACCTGCGCGTTGATGGAATGCCAGTGCTTGCGGTTCCTATAGATGTCCTCAGATGCCCTGGGGGGACGTAGTGCCACATGGGTGCAGTCAATGGCACCTAGCACTTTTGGGAATTGTGCCACACCGTAGAAATCGAGGGTGGCAGCCTGCCTTTCTGCAGGTGTCCTGGGCAGGTATATGTGCCTACGGTCTGATGGGCGTGCAGTGATGATGTTCAAGACCTGGTGTAGGCAGCGTGACTGCGTGGCCTGTGACACCACACCCACTATGGCACTTGTCCGCTGAAATGATCCTGTGGCCAAGAAGTGCAGTACATTGAGGACCTTCTCCAGGGGGCTGAGTGCTTGGCAGCACAGGGTGGGTGATGTGAGGTCATCCTCCCACTCACTGACCAGGTCCAGTATTATGTGTGGGGGAAACCTGTACCTCCCATACACCTGGTCATCAGGCATCCCAAAAAGGCTGGTGCTGGGAGTGAAAATTCGGGCCCTCACTATCCTCCTCCTCCTCCTTTGGTAACCCACGGCCACTGCTGCTAGGAATGGTATATTCATCCTGGCGTATGAGCTTGTTTGTTGTTTGCACGCACTTTTATGCTGCGCGGGTCGACGTACGCCTGCTTTATGCTGGCGTACGTGTCTCAGGATTGGACCATTTTTCGGCACGTCGTAGGCGAACGTGTGAATCTTCCCGCCCACCCCAGGAATACACGTAGCACTCTCTCACAGGCACAGTCGCGGGTAAATATTCCCGGCCACCCCTGTAATACATGTACCCCACTCTCACAGGTCCAATCGCGTGTGGAAGTTCACGCGCACCCCGAAGTACACGTACCCAGGCCAATCGCGTGTGGGACTTCCTGCGCACCCTGAAGTACACATACCCAGGCTAATCGCGTGTGGAAGTTCACACGCACCCCGAAGTACACGTACCCAGGCCAATCGCGTGTGGAACTTCCCACGCACCCCATAGTACACGCACCCAGGCAAATCGCGTGTGGAAGTTCACACGCACCCCGAAGTACACGTACCCAGGCTAATCGCGTGTGGAACTTCCCGCGCACCCCGAGGTACACATACCCAGGCCAATCGCGTGTGGAACTTCCCACGCACCCCGAAGTACACGTACCCAGGCAAATCACACGGCTGGGGGGTGGGGGTATGATATGATATGATATGGCATTTGTAGCGCGCGTACGTGTCTCAGGATTGGACCATTTTTCGGCACGTCGTAGGCAAACGTGTGAATCTTCCCGCCCACCCCAGGAATACACGTAGCACGCTCTCACAGGCACAGTCGCGGGTAAATATTCCCGGCCACCCCTGGAATACATGTACCCCACTCTCACAGGTCCAATCGCGTGTGGAAGTTCACGCGCACCCCGAAGTACACGTACCCAGGCCAATCGCGTGTGGGACTTCCTGCGCACCCCGCAGTACACATACCCAGGCTAATCGCGTGTGGAAGTTCACACGCACCCCGAAGTACACATACCCAGGCCAATCGCGTGTGGAACTTCCCACGCACCCCATAGTACATGCACCCAGGCAAATCGCGTGTGGAAGTTCACACGCACCCCGAAGTACACGTACCCAGGCTAATCGCGTGTGGAACTTCCCGCGCACCCCGAGGTACACATACCCAGGCCAATCGCATGTGGAACTTCCCGCACACCCCGAAGTACACGTACCCAGGCAAATCGCACGGCTGGGGGGTGGGGGTATGATATGATATGATATGGCATTTGTAGCGCGCCTACACAAGTGTTTCAAGGCGCGACGAGGCAGGGAGGGGGGAACAAAGGGAAGACAGACAACGATCCTACTAGGCCAGGTGTCATTCAGATCGCGCAAGTGCAGGGGTAGGGGGAAGGGAGAAGGTGCAAGGGGAAGGGGGGAAGTGCAGTACAAGGTAAGTAGAATAAAAATAAATAAATAATAAATAAAGAGGGCCAGCTGGTGGCAAGTGCAAGGTAAGTGCAGACAAGTGCTGGGAAGTGGGGGCTGTCGGGATACAGAGACAGTCCCGCAGTGCAGGGATTGCCAGGGAGGGGTTGCCAGGTAGGCAGTGCAAGTCAAGAGTGGCAGGGCCCAGGATCGGGGTCGGTAAGAGTGGCCCAGTTGCAGATACAGTGCAGTTTCAGCAAGAATTAGCAGGGGAGAGGGAGAGAGAAAGCAGAGGCAAAGAGGAAGGTTTTGAGGTGCTTCCGGAACCGGAGATGGTCCTCCTCAAGTTTCAGGGAGACAGGAAGGCTGTTCCAGAGGGAGGCCCAAGCCGCGGAGAGAGATCTACCCCCAGCTCGTTGCTTCGAGAAGCGGTTGACCCTGAGGGAGTTGGAGACGGATGAGCGAAGGGCTCGGGAAGGAAGATATTTAGGAAGAGAGAGTTGAAGGTATTTAGGCCCCAGTCCCCAGAAGGCCTTGTGGACAATGCAGAGGGTTTTGAACTTTATCCTTGCAGCCACTGGGAGCCAATGTAGAGATTTCAGTCCTGGAGAGATTCGGTCCCTGGGCTTGAGGCCAAGGACAAGTCTTGCAGTTCTGTTCTGGATAAGTTGCAGAGGACGGAGAGTGGAGGCAGGCAGATTAAGATAGAGGCTGTTACAGTAGTCCAGCTTTGAGAGAACCAGGGCTCAGGAGACAGTGAGCTTCTGGGGGAAGAAGAGGAAGGGAAGAATACCTCTGAGGAGGTGCAGCTGGTAGTGTGACTTCTTTGAGACATCAGATATATGAGGAGAGAAGGAGAGTGTGGAGTCGAAGATAACCCCAAGGTTTTTTGCATTGCAGGTAGGAGCAGGAAGGGGGCCAAGAGAGGCCGGCCAGAGAGCTGCAGGGAAGGAGGGAGTGGGTGTGCCGATGAGGAGAATCTCAGTCTTACTGGCATTAAGGCAGAGGTCATTAGCGGCGCACCATTCCTGGATAGCAGACAGACCGTCAGAGATGAGGGAAGGAGAGGAGGAGGAGGCCGAGGGGAGCCTGAAAATGAGCTGGGTATCATCCGCATAACATTGAAAGTTGGGGCAGAGAGCAGCGATGCGGTGGGCAAGGAGTGCCAGATACTGGTTGAACAGCCAGGGGGAAAGATTAGATCCCTGGGGTGGTGGGAGATATGAGTGGGGGCCTGGTGGAGGCTGCCCCTGCACTGCTGGGGGGTGGGGGTGGTGGGAGACATGAGTGGGGGCCTGGTGGAGGCTGCCCCAGGTGGCTGGGGGGTGGGGGTAATAGGGGACATGAGTGGGGGCCTGGTGGAGGCTGCCCCTGCACTGCTGGGGGGTGGGGGTGGTGGGAGACATGAATGGGGGCCTGGTGGAGGGTGCCCCTGGTGGCTGGGGGGTGGGGTGGTGGTAGACATGAGTGGGGGCCTGGTGGAGACTGCCCCTGGTGGCTGGGGGGTGGGGGTGGTGGGAGACATGAGTGGGGGCCTGGTGGAGGCTGCCCCTGGTGGCTGGGGGGTGGGGGTGGTGGGAGACATGAGTGGGGGCCTGGTGGAGGCTGCTCCTGGTGGCTGGGGGGTGAGGGTGGTGGGGGACATGAGTTGGACATGAGTGGGGGCCTGGTGGAGGCTGCCCCTGGTGGCTGGGGGGTGGGGTGGTTGGAGACATGAGTGGGGGCCTAGTGGAGGGTGCCCCTGCACTGCTGGGTGGTAGACATGAGTGGGGGCCTGGTGGATGCTGCCCCTGCAATGCTGGGGGGTGGGGGTAATAGGGGACATGAGTGGGGGCCTGGTGGAAGCTGCCCCTGGTGGCTGGGGGGTGGGGGTTGTGGGAGACATGAGTGGGGGCCTGTTGGAGGCTGCCCCTGCACTGCTGGGGGGTGGGGGTGGTGGGAGACATGAGTGGGGGCCTGGTGGAGGCTTCCCCTGGTGGCTGGGGGGTGGGGGTGTTGCGAGACATGAGTGGGGGCCTGGTGGAGGCTGCCCCTGCACTGCTGGCCCTGCACTGCTGGGGGGTGGGGGTGGTGGGAGACATGAGTGGGGGCCTGGTGGAGGCTGCCCCTGCACTGCTGGGGGGTGGGGGTAATAGGGGACATGAGTGGGGGCCTGGTGGAGGCTGCCCCTGGTGGCTGGGGGGTGGGGGTGGTGGGAGACATAAGTGGGGGCCTGGTGGAGGCTGCCCCTGCACTGCTGGGGGGTGGGGGTAATAGGGGACATGAGTGGGGGCCTGGTGGAGGCTGCCCCTGGTGGCTGGGGATGGTGGGAGACATGTGTTGGTGAACAGTAGTGCAAGGTGACATGTGGGTTGGCTGGTGGGCATTGCCATGGTGGATGGGTTGCCTATGGGACATGAGCAGGGGTGCAGGGTAGTACCCTGTGGTGTGGGCTGCCTGCAGGGGCCGTGGAGGGTGTAGAGGGAACAACTGGGGGGACCCACATGGCCAAATCACGTGTAGCATTTCCTGGCACCACCGAAATACACGTACCCTGCAGAAATTGCGTGTGAATCTTCCGCGCACATCGGAATACACGTACCCAGGCCAATCGCATGTGGAACTTCCCGTGCACCCCGAAGTACACGTACCCAGGCCAATCGCGTGTGGAACCTCCCGCGCACTCCCACCTAGCCAGGCCAATCGCGTGTGGAACTTCCCGCGCACCCCGAAGTACACGTACCCAGGCTAATCGCGTGTGGAACTTCCCGCGCACCCAGGAACACGCGCACATGCTATTTTTCACACAGCGGGTGTCCGTGTTTGTCGGTGCCCCTTTGCACCTCATTTGTCCTAGAGGGCCACTGTATGGGCCATTCATCATGGCTGTATATGGGTGCTTTTTGTTAGCACACATTTTGGCGTACATTTTTTTCAGTCGCAGGGGCGCTACCACCTGCTTTCTTGTGGCGTACTTGTTTGGCCCTGTGCGCATCTTTGACCGTGCACTGGTTTGCCCTATTCGATTCCATGAATACGGGTTGTAGGCGAGCGTGTGGGCGTTCCGCGCACTTGCCTCCTGTACTTCCCCCGTGACGCCCATATTTTCACACGTTGTTCCCCATTCCGAGTGTTACGCCCCGTGTTCCGCCTACTTTTGTGATGTGCTCCGCGCTATGTGCGATTTCGCAGTGGCTGTGGCGCACGCTGTTGGATGACCTGTGCGCCGGTGTGCGCAGCGCACATTTTTAGCGCACATCCAATGTTTTTCTCGCGCACGGACTTCCATGAATCGCTGTGCGCTGGTTTTCCTGCGATTTTCGCACTTGCACTGCTATTTTCGCACTTTTCCGGCGATTCGCACGTTTTGGCACCTCTGCGTGGGAATTTTTGGCGCACATTAATTCCATGAATCGACCCCTGAATGTATTCTCAACTTTGGATAACTTTATTGACTCATTATGTATTAGGAGTAGTTTCTAAGCAGAACCACAACATGGGGGATTATCAGAAATCAGAGGATTGAGAGAGACCAACATGGCCCCTGGCTAAAATGGGTTGGAAGACGCAGGGACTTGGCTCTGGCGAGCAGGCGGCTGGACAAGTATGAAGCCGGCAATTCCTGGAGCGAGCGACTATGCCTGTGCGGAATAATGCGTCTGATGCTTACTACCTTCCTTATCTCTGCCTAGGCTTTCATTCCCCGTCTACCACATGCAGTCACTCTACATTATCTGCTCAGTGAGTTTTGGTGACAAGTGACCCGGGCCTGCAAGAGGCTTCGCATTACCAGAATAACTGATTATGTGCACCTCTGGTACCGCCTCACTTTCAACACTATGCTATGCATTAATTCATCTAGTGTATAGGGGGTGGCAAAGTACCCTCAGAGTCAATGTCGAGCTCCTAGACACAAGAGCTTGTTGATAGAGGTGAGGTTTTGTGGGGATCTAGCACACACTGAAAATGGAAAGTTGAACAGCGTGCACTGAACCCATTCCCTTATTGCAGATAATCCTAGCTGGGAGACCAAGGCTGGTTCCAGTAGGATGCCAACGTGGAGTCCCAGGCGGATCACTATATAAGCAGCCCTGATACCCTGAACACAGGCTCAACGAGGCATTGAACTATGCCCAGATATTTACTGTAGCCCCAAGCAACTAATTTGGGCAAGCCAGGGGCAGTGGTGTGAGAGTTTAGTCAGAGACTAAAGTACCCCTTCACAACCCTCAATCTCGACTTTCGATATTTGTAACTTCTTAACAACAGTTTTGAAATCACTGCACACAATCAAAATTAGCATTGAAAACTAAAGGCATAAACAGCAAGTTTCCTATTCCACTCCTAGATGGTGGGCAACATCTTATCCACATGCTTATGATTGACAAGATGACAACCCTGCAGGTGGCATCGGCAACAGTGACTGGAATGAGCCTCTGGCCTAGTTAAGAAGCAGTGAACAGACAGTTTACGGAGGATTCCAAGGGACATAGAGGGAGGTTGGAGCGGGCCTCTGCAAAAGCTCCAAAATGAGGTACCTAAATCAAACAGATGTGAATAAACCACACTAGAAGCTGAGGGCATCGTAAAGGCCCGGTAACCTAGGTGCACACACTTCACAGGCATCCCAGGAATCTTAATATAAGCTTTAGAAATTTGATAGTTTAGTAAGAGCTGTACTTCAAGAAGGGAACAGTGAAGTGAAAGCACAGACCCCCACATTTCATTCTGTTAAGTGACTTCAATTCAGCACTCCAACTAAGTCATTACCTAGTCTGGGACGCCCAAGGGAAGCCCTTATTTATATATTTTTATGACAAGTTCATAGATCTGGATGATAAACCCTTGTATAACGCCCCTCTCTTTGAATCCCCCTGACCTCACTGAGCCAAGAAGTAGGTTTGTTTTGCAAATCAAAAGATTTATTTGAAAAATCAAACTATATATATATATATATATATATATATATCAAACTTTTATGAATAAATTAAAATTTGATAGCACACTTATGAATATAATGTTGATCAACAATGGGTAATGTTACAATTGCACACTCTTTTCAATCAGTGAGGAGTTAGTATAGAAAGGATAAGGTAGCAGAGAATACTTGTATGGTTTCAAGGAAAAGCAAGAATGCAGCACAGAAATAAACTGATATGGTTTCAACAAGAAATAATATGATCACTTTTCCCCTTGTGGCAATTCACTCCCCCCTATGCAATATAAAGAGATGGAAGGAGAGCACACAATTTTCAGGAATATAATCAAATGCAATACAAATTCTAGTTCCCCCCCTAGCAAGCTTGGAGCAACCGGTATGCTTTTAAAACATGCAGAAATACTTTTAAAGGTGATTTGCAATGAAGTGAAAATATGCTAAAAATGATTTTAATTCCCTATAAGAGATTCAGGGTAGGTGACAGCTACTTTGAATTAGTTCAGGTCAACACTAGTTGATTAGAGCCGCAAAACCATACCTGTCTACCACCAATTGCCTCACCCTTGCTTGTGCCTTAGTGCCATTGAAACTGGACTACTGCAACGCACTATTTATAGGGTCTAATAAACACACGTTGCAAAGTATTCAAACACTACAGAACAATGCTCTTAGAGCTGCCCTAGGAATTCCAAGAAGAGAGCATATTTCAGAGGCTAGAAGACAATCCAACTGGCTTTCCACAGTGGACAAAATTAAACTCAAAACAGCCTCTTTAACGTTCAAAAGTATCAATGAGCTAGCGCCCAAATACCTAACTGAAAGATTCAATAGAAAATACTCCTCTATACCTACTAGAGAAGCATATTCCAACAAGTTAGTGGTACCCCCATTTAAACTAAATACTGCCTGAGGAAACAGCTTCCCGGTCAAAGCTGCCCAGCTGTGGAACTCCCTCCGGCGCTGCCTAAGATCTTCCCAATCCTACTCACACTTCAGATCTAGTTGCATCAAGTGGATTAAAGAAAATGATCAATAAACCGGCCTTATGCCTACATAACCTCAGACTAACAAGACGAACTCTGCATACACCCTGAATATAACTGTATATATTCCTTGCTCTCCATATAACTGTATATATCCTGTACAATGTATATTTATCTTACTGTCTTGTACTATGTAACTGTTATATGCAAGTAACTGCAATCTGTTAACATGTGTAACCTGTAAAGCTTAAAGTATTCTTGAACAACGCGCCCGGTTACCCTCGGGTCTGGTGCGCGCTATAAATAAATAAACAAACAAACAAACAAACAAACTAGCAATGATTCATGAGTGATTATCAGGTTGAAAACTAATTTCAGCAATGGAAGCAAAAGACAGCGATTTTTGACAGTTGAAGAAGTTTGAGTCAAATTGCAATTTGCGGCACTTTTTCAGAGTGCGTCAATCGCGATTACGCGATTATAAGGAGTAGAAAGTCTTAGATTCTTAGCTTTAAAATGAAAGTTAAATCTCGCTCCTACGACGTGCGGTTCAAAAGATACGGACAATTCAGTGGAGGTAGATTCTCAAAATTAAAGTAAAGCTCAGAATGATAAATGACACTTTCACAGCTTTGAAATCACAGAATGAACACACACTTTCTAATGCAGTTCTAGGCATGTTGAATTGGTTTGAATTAGATTATTTTAAACTAAGAGATTGGTTCTGCACAGTTCTGGCTGGACACTCACACTATAAATTTGAACTAGGCCGTCAAGATCTGGTCAGGTTTGGACTGGACTTTCGGCGGGTGGTTCTGAAGTCACAGCTATCTGGGTCAGCTCTGCTCTCTGGGTCTGGTTCTCTGGTTCTGGCAAAAGTTCTTGTCACTGCACAGCGGTCTGGTCTTCTATCAGCACTGCACAGCCGTCGGGTCTGGGTCTGGTCTGCGGTTCTGGATACAGCTCTGCTTTCTGGGTTCTGGCACAGGGTTCTAGCCAGAATCAAACAGCTTGCCCGGCTGTTGAATATCAGGTTGCAAAGGATTTTGAGGCCTGCTGAAAATGGATTCAGCTTGTGTTTCAGGCCCCTCTGCTACAGGTTCTGAAGTCTGGATTCTAAGTTCTGGTTCTGGAGTCTTCTGGCAAAGCACTTTGCAAGAAATCAGTTTGAAATGGAAAGTGGATGTCCCTACCTGGATCTCAGTGGCTCTTTTTATATCTTTTGAAAATGGGTGGGAAGGCTGACTTTCTATGCCCAACCCTCTGAGGATCTTGATAGGCTACAGGATTCTCTGTCGCCTAACTGGGAGCTGAGCTGTGAGTCATCCCATGTCATGAGACATCATTTTTATGGCATACAGAAAGAACACTCCCCTTGTCACTTTGCACACAAATCTATTCTTGACTTAAATGCATATTTATCTATGCACAATTTTTCTGATATTATATGTCCAGTTAACATATTTTCTGCAGCGCCAAACCATCCGATCCCTGTCTTTGTAAGATGTTGTGTTCACTTCTGACAGAATTCTGCCCTTTTCATCCAGAACACAACCTCTAAACTTTTCCAGAATTTACACAAATGTGCGTAAGGAATATGGGCATCAGATGATGAAGTGTCAGATTTTTAACATACAGACATTTGGAGTAATACCCTATTTTCTGCTACTACCCCCCAGAACATACCACAGATCATAACACCTCTTAAAATGTGCACAGAAAAATAACAGGAATGATGATATTATTAATATAATTTTGACAATTATGTACTATGAATTATCCATCTTTCTAAAATTATGCTCTAGCCCAGAGGGGTGTGGTTTCCCAAAGCACATGGGGGAATTTCTGGTTTGTCCACTTCCTCCAAGCTCAGCTGGCTCACAGAGGCAGTGCCCCTCCCATTTCCTTCCAAGAGGAAGCCATTTACGACCCCCTGATTTAGCGATTGCTTGGAGCAAAGAGAAGTTCATTGTTCTGTTTCACTGCAGTCTCAGGCACCCCTCGCCTGATTCAATCAGAGAGGTGTGATATCCTTTTGGTGGGGCAGAAGAAGGCATGCCAGGCCTGTGAATACAGTTGCTGGGCAAGTTTCAACTCCTGTCGGGGGTAGTTGCGGGGCAGAATTCAGTCCCTTTAAGCCAGGCTTCAGCCAAAGGTCAATTTTGTTCCCATTTTTCTCCATTCAAATCAAACTTACAATTTTGACACATACAGCTAGAACGCTGATTATAAGTTCAAAATGATGACATTTAAACAGTTGCAACCTATATGACACTCAAAAGTAGGTCACTCATTTATTTTAAACATTTCAATTTTAGTGGCTTTAAATCCCATTTCACTTAAGCTGCTGACATCCATAGCTCAGCTTGTTTTGTTATGAACATTATTTTAGGCTCTTCATCTTTCCAGAAGACTTCATTCTACCAGACGTCTGCTGGTGTTCAGTAAGATTTTTGAATATCTTGCAATGTTTGAAATAGGCATTTTGAGCTTGCATTCAAAGAAACAAAGGTGATTTCAAAGCTCTTTTTGAGCTAACAGGCACTGCTGTTTTTCCTTTGGCACCACATTTCACTCATAGCGCTTCTGGCCCATCACGCTCGCACTGGTGGGTGGCGAGTCAGGCGACCATTTTGGTGTGCCCAAAAACTGCGCGGTTTTCCCGGATTCCGGTGCAAATGTGGGCTTTTAAGCCATCTTGGATTTTCTAAGCCCGCAGCACCAAATGTTGCAGCAGAATAACTTGAACGTGGGTTGATACACCTGACAATACTAAGTAGGTATCTCCCCTGGCACCAGCAGACTCACTTGCATCTTCTTTAAGGGTCCACAAGTCCACCTAACCATAAATAGAACAATGCTGCTAGCTACAGAAGAGAAGCACATTAGAGAATGCCAAGGGGAGCTGCCATCAATGACAGACATGTCAAAAAAGGACATCGATAGAAAGCAAACAAGGCAAAGATTAATCCAATCAGGGAAAGAGTCCATCACAAGCAACACACAGATCCTACCGGACTAGTGGGTTGCAGTAGTAGTAGGTATATTTCGGATCATTCGTCCATAGAGCCATACAGCTAACACAATGACGTCAAGTTGACAGTAAAAATACTCACAATGTTGACAAAGAAATGCCATAAATAGATCAAAACGATTTGCATACATGTCACTTAATGATTACAACGAGTGCTTCACCTAAGCAATGTAGGAATAGACTTGACAGTTAGCAAGGGGGCCAATGCTTCAAGTACACATTTAACATAGTCATAGCAGCAACAAAGAAATGTGTAATGTTCAGTTGGGGGCTAACAAAAAGCTGGAAATGTTGTCTTTGGAATTGGATAACAGACACAAATTGGGCCAGGAGTGAAAAAGTACAGGAGGTGCAGTGCATAAATAGTCAGGTAGGAATATATACGCCCAATTTAAATGACAACAGTGTCGGTCTGAGGTGACAACAGTAAGTAAGTTCTTGTTTCCATGCTCTGTGCACTCAGCGAGCTAGGACAAAGGCCAAATTCACCGCCAAACCTGCTAGTAGAAAGGTAAGTGCAGGTCTGCAGTGTCTTATTCCGCTTTCTCTTAAAATGCCCAGTAACCATGTCTCCCTGGTATCCGAATAGCTGGGACAGAAGCTAATGAAATGCGTTAGAGTCCCATCTGCCGAGCATAGTACAGTATGAAGGTCTTCTGGCTTTCCATCAGGACCTCATTCCTACAAGCGGCAAGGCATTGAACCTTGTCTTGGTTAGAAAATGTCTGTGCTGTAGCCTTGTCACAAAAGCCACATACTTGGCACCTC
The DNA here is from genome assembly GCF_040938575.1 of Ambystoma mexicanum. Classification (NCBI taxonomy): domain Eukaryota; kingdom Metazoa; phylum Chordata; class Amphibia; order Caudata; family Ambystomatidae; genus Ambystoma; species Ambystoma mexicanum. The sequence goes on from NC_090927.1 coordinate 340,848,791, forward strand.
CAAGAGTTGGGACAAGAGGTAAATAGAGTTGGGACAAGAGGTAAATAGAGTCTAACGTTTCCTTTGTTGACCATTTCATCCTCCCTAGTGTCAGAGAAGAACTGAGACATCTTTAGTTTCAGGGTATGTTTGGGTGGATATCTTGGTAACAGCTTAGTGTTATCAGAGCAGGCTCCAAAGCCCAGCTTGTACAAAAGAGATCTTACAAAGGCGAGCTAGCCTACTTTGCTCTAGCTTTTGTGTTACAGCACATTTGTGACCAAGGCCTTTGTCAGGTTTTCCGGTTATACGACCACAAAGTATGCCAAAATCAAATAGGTTTGCCGCAGACGAGGTTCAGTTGCTATGTCAACGCGGTCTCCTGATAAGTCATATAGAACGAGATGGACTCTGGGAGAGACAGTAGCCTGGTCAGGAATTGATTTGCTGCTTTCTATAGGCAATTTACAAACCTGTTTCCACAGATATTGCTCCCACACATCCCTGCTTGTCTAGCTTTGCCTCTGTATATTGCCAGCAAGTGGTCGGCTGGCTAATGTTGAATAATTGTAGCAAATCTGAAAATGCTACAAAAGGCTATTACCGTCCCCGTTTAAGTTAGAAGCCCCACATTTTGAGATGCAGCCAGTGACAGAGGGTTGAGGGGAGGAGTGTTGGTGGAAAAGGCCAGTTTCAGATTGTATGTTAATAAAGAAGGTTGCTATGTTTCTCTCCGGTCATGCGTCCATTATTTATAGGCCCAGTCCGGCCAACAAAGGCCTGCCTAATTTTTACAGCTGACTTCAAAAGTTCATTATCCCAGGTTAATATATCATTAAATCTAAAACCCAGATAATCAAAATTGTCACATCCGCTCAGTCATTGGCCATCTATACAACTTCTAGGATCAAACTTTCTTTTACCTGACGCACACACATTATAAAACATGTATTGTGATTGACTTTCAGGCCCCTGTCTGACATGTAACATGTGTATTTGTCAATGAACAATTGTGGTGATTTGAGCGTTGTTGCCAGGAGCACAGTATCATCAGCGTAGCTCAGCACTCACCACTTCCTGCTATTACACCTGGGGGCATATGTGGTTCTTAGCTACCAGACAATGCATAGGGGTGTTAACATAGAGATTAAAGAGAAAGTGGGCCAGCACACATCCCTGCTCTACCCCCTTATCCACCTAATTTCATCTCTTAGTTGACCTCCTGTCCTGTACCAGACTTGCATCCTTGAATCATTGTGGAGAGCCATTAGCATTAAAAGGAGAGGTCCCGCCATACCACGATCTCTCACAGTTATCCACAGGTACCTTCTGACTACGTGCTCAAAAGCGGAACTCAGGTCCACAAAGACCACATACACAGGAGAACCCAAAGTGTTAACGTATTTGGCAATAATTAGGTACACAAATATGGGCTCCTTACAAGTATGGCGGTGAGTGAAAAAAATTGGAGGGTAAAAGATTTACTGTCACCTTTTCCGCAGTGTCATACTACAAGTAGGGCCCTGGGGTGGGGGATTTACCTCCAGAATCATGCTGCAGGTAAATCCTCCCATTTTCCGTCACAAATCTGCACAATTAAGCAGAATTACAGCAGCGGAAATTTCACTAGTAGTAAATCCACTAAAAGAGGCCAATAGAGTGCAATGGACTATCAAAAAATAGGGATTAACTCTGCCACCACCACTTGTAATCCAGTGGTAATTCCATCAAATCAGGTGGTAGTAACAGTAATTCCATTGGGCAGTATTCTGGTGGATTTACCACTGGTAAACCACCCAACTTGTAATGAGGCCCTAGTCCCTGTAAAACAGTGCCCATGCCTGGCCTAAAAACAAGATTGGTATCAGACAGGAGTTTGCTTTCATGGGCCCATTCCTCCAGTACCAGAATGCCTGCATAGAGCATAGATGAACTGTCCAATAAGGTTACGGGCCGATAAGCAGACGAATCAGCTTTATTTCATTTCTTGAAAATCAACTCGTATATAGCACATAGTAGAAATAAGTGCATTCAAGATTTGGACCAAGACTGTAACCCATAGCACAAGCTGGCAGAGAAAGATGGCAGAGAAAGATGTCATTGGGAACACCATCAGTCCTTGGTGACTTGTTCGCCCTTTGCCTGGCGATCACATAGACCACATCAACCATCTCTTCCACAGCGAGTTCTTGAAGGCTGCCATTAATGTTTTCTTTTTACCCTTGCATGATTCTGATAGCCAGGATTTCCTCATAGCTTTATTGGACGGATCACTAGGACAAGGGGCTCTAAAAATCGTGTGACCAGTCCTAATTATCTTGAAGAAAGCTGCTACTATCTCCTCTGGTTTAGCGTACTTGTTTACACTCCTTTTGAATGGTGATATTAATCCTGTTGTGTAGACTGTCTTCCCTTTCATTAATCCAACATACAACGCAAGTACCCTTCTTGATTGGCTCAGAAGAGAAAGAGTGCATGTCTGCCTCCTACCCCAATCCCATTTGAGCAGGAGTGGGTAATGATCACTTTCAGTCCTTGCATAGACCTCAAAACTGCATATGTTGCCCCACCATAAAACAGGTGTAGAGGATGTCCCAAATAAAGCCTGCACTCCCATCGCCCATTTTGAAGTACCAGGAACATTCACACCAAATATGTGACGTATGATGAGCAAATAAACCAGCAGAGAGCTGCAGTAGGGCTCTGCCCAGTACCCATCAGAAGAGCAACACCTATTGAAGTACCAATAACCAGACAACCATGGACAATAAGGTATCCATTGAGAAAACCCTACCAACAAATGAGATGAAATGAAGATTGCCTAAGTACCATCCCAGAAGAAACCAAAAAGGTCTCAATGGAAGACGAATGTGGACGTCAAGAGAGCCCTGACAGACTCACAGATAGAACAAATGAGGAACCAAGAGTGACACAAGGAGACAAAACGCCATCAGAAAAGAGATTCTGAGCTTAAAGTGAAAGAAAACTATCAAAGCGTAAGAGTTAAGCTCTAAGCAGGATGAAGATATTCAACCAGCTAACACCTCTACATATGCTTGAAACCACAAGAAAGCTAAGAAAACAGTGTGGCTTGCTATGCTAAGTAGAAGAATAGCGCGGCAAGCACCATTGTACATAATCTACCTCAACATGATGCACATTATTACACGAAAAACAGAATCAACTCAGGTTACTAGAGGCCAAACAAGACAAGATTCATATTCTAGCAAAATGAGAAGAGACAGCTAAATCGAAACTCAGCAGATGCAACTCATGCCAAAGTATCCAAGTTCATACCAATAGAAGGAACAAACAGTAGCTACATCTAATTGAAACTTAAGAACAGAGAACCAATGGGACGACATACTTTTAGTGATGTCTACAGTAGTCATTTTTGAAGGAAAGGCATCGAAGCCCACCTGACAGTGTTTACCCAATCCCCTCACTCCGTTACCATATACAGATATAGTACCTATATTAAAGTTTCCTTTTCCTAGCCAATAGAATTGAATATTAACTTTTAAGTGTAACACGTCAATTATTATGAGTTTTGAGTATAAATGTCACTGTTTGAATGAAGTTCGTTGGAGTTGAAGCGAGACGGACTATCGCATTACTGCTGATTGCTATGACTCCCTGTTTTTTGTACTTGTCATTAAACGGACTCACTTTGCCAAACCATTGAGTTGTCCTTATTGATTGGTGTTGGAGTAATAAATCTGCACCCCCATCCATCTCAAGGTGCAGCTATCTCGTCTTAAAGTACACTCGGAGCAAACCTCGGCTATATGGGCCGGTCGAGGATCTCCTGAGTACACTTGGTAGCAGAGGATGGTTACGATCCATCGACCTCTGTGTTATGGGCAGAGATTAGATGGTTATCGATTATTGATTTGAATAAGACAAAAAGACATAAAGTAACTCTAGGTCTTTGGCAATACCACGAGTCCTTTGCCATTTGGCTGAGTAGACCGTGAAGCTCCCCGTAGAGAATGGCAGCATAAAGAGACTGCAGTCAGGGCCTGAAGGGACCCGTCCCCCCACGCATCCCTTCCCATTCCTACGGGCAGCTGAACGGGCGAAAAACCAAAGAAGGTGGTAACAAAGGCTGTTACCCCGAGGGTCCAGAGAAGAACCATGCAAACGGTGAGTGAAAAAGACTAATGTTCTGGCAAAAGTGCATGCTATAGAACAAGTAATGGGAAAAAGTAACGGAGGGAGGCGGGAGAAAAAAAGATACTAAATATAGTTATAAGTAGAGAAGACTGTATATATATATATATATATATATATATGTAAAGATGCGTTGTACCTCGGCACAAAGCTTTCGGAGTGCACTCCAGAATACGGACCCACGTGGAGATTCCACACTGGACCCAGAGTTCCAAACAGACCAACAATGCTCCAAGCATCCAAAATATTCTTTAATTAATTCGATGCCATGGACAGAAGAAAAGTGAAAGATACTTGATCACGTATTAGGATACAAAAACAAAAGAAGGACATTTAAACTTCCTTGCTCTCTATGGTATGCAAGGATAGAGTGACGTGCACAATTGAAAGCATGTATTTGCACAACATTCGCCATGTTTAAACATGTTATAAACCCAAATGGGTCATGTAGAATACACTAAAATGCATAAAACACATTTGTTAAACACATCAAATTGACTGGCGATGTTTTTCTTTTCTCAGCATATAAACCATACACAGTAAACATTATTATGTCCTCCATTTGCACGTACTACGCATATTTGGTTAATGTCATGTGAAATTTCCGCGTATTGAACCTCCTCCTAATATGGAGCTAGTAGCTTGCCATGTATATCAACGCGGAAATTGCAGACTCTGTATTTACGTGTATTCACTATATAGTAAGTGCGCAGACAAATGGCCAGTAAATTTCAAGATGGGTGTATGTCGTAAACCAGGTAAATTCACAAGGTAACAAAAGTTGTTCTTAAAATTCCAAAGTGGGTTTCTGAGAACAATATCACAATGTAATATGTATCATTTGTTGGAATATTCGTCTGCCTATGCAATTAACCCTGAGTAAGCCTGTTACTATTAAAGTGCTAGTGCATGAAAAAAGCAGTTTTTTTAGACATACCACACCTAAAAATATATATATATATCTGACATAGAGATCAAAGAGACTAAGAACCCTTTTTAAAGTCACCTTGTTTATGTTCGCACTTTTAAATGTGATCAAGCGGTCTGTGCACCGTGAAACGCGTCGTTTCTGGATTCTTTCCTTGTCATGCTGACATTTAATAAAGCATTGTTAGTCTGGTGAAACTTTGGATTGTGTTTTGCCTCTGTGCAGAGAGTCTCCATCGACTTTCTCTGCTGTTCTTGGGAGTGCATTCCATTGGTCAGCTCTTCCTGGTTCCATCCAGGTCCTGGGAAATTGGTTTTCCTTTTTTTCGAATATATGTATATATATATATATATATATATATATATATATATAATATATCTTACAACATATGACAACATATTTGCATGCCACATATACAGGCAAGAAGTTAGAAAAACGCCTTGCTGTTCTCGAGTTATGGAAAATCTATGAACAGGGAAGGGAGGAAGAGGCGCAAACAGATTGGATACTTAATGTATGCACAGAGGGTGGTGAGACGTCTACCGCGCCACCTGTCCCACCCTAAACGAAAATTGAAGAAAGTAAGGACGAGGGATTATACCCACTGAGAGAACTCAAAGCAGCCATGGGTTACAGCAACCCCGCATATGAGTCACCTACACATAGTAGTGACGAAAATCATTGGAAATATGAGGACAAGAATATTACCTTAGTAGTCCCAATGGACAAGGCGAGATGTGATGATGAAGGAAGAGATCAGGCACAGACACGTGCGTCTCTCTACAAAGATAGAGAAGGGAAGCGATGGAAGGGAAGCGAAGATAGAACTGTTTAGATAGCATTCACAAAAGACGAATGGATGGGAGGACACATTTTATTGAAATTCGATGGAAAAGGCATTGATGATGCAAAACAAAAGGAGTGGTTAGATGAGACACGGAGAAAGGGCAACGAAAAGGAGTTAAGAGATGAAAAGATAAGAAAGAAAGACAGACAAAGCTGAGTACAGCTATATCGCAAAGAGCAAGAAAGACAGCTCGATTGCAACCCAAGAGCAGCCAATGACCAAGACAAACAGAAACAGCAAAGGTTAGAGGAAGAGCAAAGGGTACATGAGAAAAGAATAAAAAGACGAAGAGATGAGGAAATTTGAAGGGCAGATGAACGTAGAAATGAAAAGAGAAATGAAGTAGATAGAGGCAGAGAAGAGGCGAGAAAACGCAAAGATTTTGATGATGACACAGAATGTAAGCGAAGACAGAGAGCACACAATCTTGAATATCTGGGGAAGGAGGTTAAGAAACCCACTCCAGTTGTAGATTGGGAAGACATTGAAGAATTCTTTCCTGAGTACGATTGAGTACCAGGCACGTCTAGGGCAAATATTGACAATGACTTCGACACCAGAAGCATCGGAGAGACGATCGATAGAATGTATGATGAAATGAGGCTAGAACAAATACCACAAGGGGAGGGAGAAGACGAGCGCCTGGAAAGCACTCAGCTGTATGACACAGAGGATGTCTCCCAAAGTATTGGGAATAGAGAGCTATCCCTGGATAGATTAGAAATAAGTACAAACAAAGAGGATATGAGAAGTCGCACTAGTTGGGGACAGACAATGTCCAACTCCGAAAGGGAGCAGCGTGAAAAAAATGAGGAAGAGGGAAGGAGCAAAAGACTACTCCCAAGGGAAAAAGGAATAAGGAGTTCAGACAATAGCAAATCTGCACCAAGAGCATCAGAGTCCACCACGCAGCCTGACCGATATGAAGAAGTATCTCATGGTCAGAGAGGGGTGGCTTCGCTGCCCTATGTGGACAGACTAAGGGCATTGCCAGGCAGACGGCGATGCAGGAATATTACCCCTGCAATAGACAGGAGAACAATGAGAGAAGGGAGAGAGGGCTACACATTCCAATTTATGTTGCTCGAGAAGGGGGGAGTAAGACCGCAATATATACCATGGCCACACATGGATCGAGAACATTTGAAAAACAAGCTTCCAATGCTGACATTGGGAGCCAGAAAGTGGATACATGAGTTAGAAAAAATGACAGGAGAAAACACGTGAGCCATAGTGGACATCAAATGTCTCCTAATCACCATACTTAGAGAGAGAGCAGATGATGTGTGGGCACGAGCAGGCTACCCTGGCATAACCACAATTAATACCGCGCACAACGGAGCGCCATTCAACAATTGTAGAGCCGCAGTATGGAAAGCGCTACGAGTGCTTTACCCAGACACTTCTGATATGGGAGCTATAATGATGCAAAAGATGAAGGAGTCTGAAGATCCATTAATTTACATACAGAATTTTCAAGACTCATGGGTGCTCAAGACTCATGAATCTTGGACGAAATCTATACCTGTGTTTTACCATATATTGTGCCAAGTGCTGCCAGAGCCGATACAGAAACAACTCAAGAAATTGGTGGGAATTGAAGTCAAGCCTTGGGCTGAAATCCATTTGACCATCGAACATTATTGTAGATTGCTGCAGGAAAAGAATCACAAAAAGGAAGCAAATCGAAAGAAATTGTCAAAATATGCTCTTGAGGGAGCCATGATAATTAGCACAAGCATGCAGCAGGTGGCTAGTCCACAGCAAGATAATCAAGGCAATACAGGGTTTTATCCCAGGGGATGAGGATTTAGAGGAAGAGGATGGCAGAGCAATCAGGGAGGTTTCCAAAATAATCAAGGAGGTTTTCAAAATATGCAAAATGGTAACCAAGATATGTCAAATGGGCAAATGATCTGACCACCGCCAGTATGTTGGCTGTGTGGAATGAAAGGGCATTTGGTGCGCACATGCAGAAATCAAGGCACGATGTAGAATGGCCAAGGAACAGGAGCAGGCATGGCAAATCCACCTGTAGTTTTACAGCAGGGTGGTGCGCAGAATCACACGCCGCAACAACTAGCGCCAGGAGTGCAACAAGGTGTGCAACCACAAAGCATGGGACATTTACCACAAGGGCAATCCCAAAAAGCACTGCTGCAACTATCACAGACGATGAGCACAGGGCAGACCACGAACCCTGGAATGGGGAGTAACAATGGGAATGGGGGAAATTCACCAGCACACAGTGGGACAAATTTGTATATAAACTAGGACAGCTCACTGGGAACCCTGATGTGCTCTATCCTATCAGTGACACCAGACCCTCACAGGGAACCTAGGGTGGATGTCGTTATAGGGAATAAAGAATATTCCTTCTTAGTTGACACGGGTGCAACACGCTCGTGCATACGTGAAGGCAAGTTTTCCTTGTCCGTCGAGTCCATAAATACTCAGAGTTTTACAGGAGCTACCAGTCGTGTTGCCTTTACAAATGCACTTCCAGACTCCATAAGAGAATGTGAAATTAATGTACCTTTATTACATTCTCGGCAGACCCCAGTAAATATTTTGGGTCGAGAATTAATGACAAAGTTAAAAATGACAATCTCGTTCAAGGAGAAGGGCATAGTATGTTCCGCTCCAGGAATGCACTACTCAAATGTATGCAAAATGATTAGAGCATACTCAGGACACATAGCCATAAGGGCCATACCATTAGAGCCAGAAATGTTTGCATATGGTATGAATGTGCTTATGGCAGGATTGACAGGCCTTGCAGACAAAATCATGAGAACCCCTGATGAGTTCTTATTCAGACCCAGAATACCGATGCATGAGGAGAAGGGACAAGTATTTCCCTTGATGATACAGCTGCAGGGAAAGGGAGAGTGCCCTTGATTGATGGTTATGACAACGAGGGCAAAAAATGGTGTGCAGTAATCGCCATTGAGGAAGGATATTGATTGACTGACATCACCGATGACGATCTGTTCGAAGAACAAGCAGATATGGTAGAGACAATGGTGGAATTGAGTCTCACCTTTTGGGTAAAGATGATTAAAAGAGAAGTACATCAGAGAATGAAAAGTCAGAGAAAAACACTGTGGGTTTGCAAACAAGGGTCTGTGCGCTAGTGATCACTGAATAACACTGACGTATCGTAATACAAATAGTAGTGCATGCAGCAGAACCACCTACGCAAGCCAGTCCACCCTGGCTGGTACTGGAAACTGGTAAAGGAAGATGTGAGGTGGCAATGCGCTTTACACTCAAAACAGTGAGGCACAATGATGAGATTGTTGATGCTTTAATTGAAACAGAAAAAGCCGACACATGTTTCGACACACAGGTCGTTCTCAAGGCTGAATTAATTTTGTGTACACAAAGCCGAAAGCAACTTATCATGTTACAAAACAACATTGAATATGGTCAAAAGACATGAAAAGATTAATGACAAATCAAGGATAAATACAAAATAATACAACAAACAACATTAAAGGTCATAAATATGACATATTAGCGTACCACATACCCGGGTTGAAGAGTGGAGCAAAGGAAGCGAAGACAGTTGCAAAGAAAAGAAAACAATATGATAAAACAAATAAAAATAATAATGAGTAATGGAGTGTACAGTAATGTAACCATGAAATATATTGACATGTATTAAGAACTCACTGAATATATACATCATTAGAATATATAGTGGGGGGTAGCTGAAGAAACCCAATAGAGTGCACAAATCACCGGAGCCACCACTCGTGCACAGCAAGCACCAATCATCTTAGTAGCAGTATTGTAAATAACAACAGAAACACTCAAATCTAGTAGAGACCCCATCAAAAGTGGATGGAGCCAGAGGCATAAACAGAGCTACTCCAAATCCAGTGCAAGCACGTATGCTAGTAAAATAAGTAAAGCACTTACCAAACGTAATTCAATTCTAATAGTGTATTCTTAAACACGCTCTCTGTGCTGGTATCCAAAAAAAGTATAATATAAGGACCCGAGTCATAGATCAAAACAGATCAAGGATTGACATATAATGTCACAATGAAACCACATACCTAATGGATTGTTCGAGTAATCAACTGGGAAATTGGTAACCCGTGTCAAAGAAGTGTAGACGCCACAATGGCAGTATCAATATATAACCTGTAGAAAAGTTAATATAGTCATAACTTGCCACACTAAACCTAATAGGAGCAGAGTATATAAAACACGGATAATTATGTTTCGCACAAAATGCGAGAAAGGAAAAGCAACAAAAACCACATCAAACTTACTCGTAAAATCGAGCATCCAATTGTAGAAGGGAATTCCCAGAAAGCAACCTTCCTGATAGCGTTGGTCAAATAAATACTAACGCGAACGTCATAATGGTGACGAAAGCGGCGTTGTGCAAAAAATACGTCGCACCGCTGACATAATGGGTAAACAATCCAAAGAGTGGCGCGTAATTGTGCCGTAGGACAACGTCGCACCAGTGACATCATAGGTAAACAACCATTGTATGGCGCATGCAAATAAAACGTGTGTGGTTAAGTTAACAAGTACATTAATTCATTGTTTGATTAGGTATGAATGCCTAAGTAAATACAGAAGGAAAATACCCAAAAAATACTCGATAAGTGAAACAAAGCGATATCGGACAAAACGATCCAAAAGGAAAGGGAGCAAGTTATTACTGGAATAATGCGTGATTGACAATTAAGCAAAATAGAATGCCAAAGCATTAGTTAGATATTAATGTTATGAGAAAGCCAATATTGGCACATGCAATAAGAAAAGACAAAATTTAGTATAAAACAAAATGATAAGTGACAGTGCTTGCAAGCAGGAGCAGAAAGGGCTCCGGTGTGGTGCAACCAAAACCTGCCATATCTTATACTTAGTTAGGCGATCCCATTCATAATGGACTGGAATGCGATTAAAGGAACAATCAAATCAACTCCTCAGTAAAATAAACCATAATATTACAGAAAAACAGACAGGTCATGATCAGTGTTAAGACCTCGTGTTGTACATCGTAATAAGCAAATAAGTTTAGCCTCCATTTGAGTCGGAGATTGCCGCCCCTTTTCCCCCTGTGGGCCTTCATCAGTCCAATGAAACGCAAATCAGAAATATGGTCCATCTGATGTTCCAATTGCCAGTGAATGACCAAAGGCAATTTAGGTTTTGGCATTCTAAGGCTGGCCAGATGCTCTCTTATTCGAATTCGTAGCTGGCGAATTGTACTGCCCACATACAATTTCCCATAAATGCAAATGATGGCATAGACTACATAAGTAGTCTTACAGTTTATAAAATCTCGTATGACAACCCGTGACCCAAAATCATCACAGAAGACTTGACATTGTGAATGAGCTCATGGGCATTGATTACAATGACCACATTTGTGGAAGCCACCTGGTTACTGTAGCCAGGTGGGAGTCAATGATTTGTTGTCCAGAAAAGAAGGACTCACCAAATTTTTGATTGTGGGCGCTCTGGTATAAGTAAATTTAGGTTTGGGTGCCAGATAGGGTTGCAGGTCTTTGTCTTGTCTCAGAATATGCCAATGTTTGGCTACCATTTTGTACAAAAGTGAAGAGTCATTGGTAAATGGAGTAATGATAGAAATATATGGAGGGTGTACCTTGGACTTGGTTGGATTGGTCAGGAGATCACATTGGTTGACATGAGTACATTTGGAATATGCTTTTTGCATAACAGAACTCTTATACCCTTGTTTGAGGAATCGCTGATTAAGGATGTTACATTCCTTTTCATAATCTCTAGACAGTGTGCAATTTTGTCTGGCCCTATGAAATTCACCCATTGGAATGTAGTCAATAGTGGCACGTCGATGATTACTCTGAGCAGCCAAGATTGAGTTAACTTCAGTGGGTTTTCTAAAGGTACTGGTGTACAAGTTGTTCATTTCGATAAAGATATGCAAATCCAAAAAATCAATTTGATGTGTATCACATTGGCCTGTAAGGCTCATTCCAAAACAATTGGTATTGGCATAAGTTAAGAAATCATAAAAAGAAGCTTCAGAGCCTTTCCAGATCAGAATGATATCATCTATAAAATGTCGCCACATTACAATATTAGGAACAAATAAAGCTTGATTAAGTATATGTGTTTCCTCATAAAAGGCCATAAAAAGGTTAGCCAGAGAGGGAGCAAATTTAGCCCCCATGGCCACACCCCTCAACTGCAGGAAAAACTGGTAATTAAAGATGAAAACATTGTTCGCAAGCACAAATTGCAAAAATTGCTTAAGCATAGATACATGGTCAAGGTAAGATGCTGAAGTGTTCCTGAACACATAATATATTGTCTGCAAAGCTAGATCATGATTAATATTGGTATAAAGTGCAACAACATCAATTGTGGCAAGCAGGTAGTCTGATTCCCATGTAATGGCTTGTAAACCTTGGAGAATGCAAGTACTATCATGTATATAAAATGACATTAGTACAACAAAAGGTTTAAGAACTTCATCCAGATATTTTGACAGGTCTTCAGTAGCCCAATTAATGCCACTCATGATGGGCTGTACTTCAGGTAAAGCCTCAAAAGGTTTGTGGATCTTCGGAAGAAAATACATAGCAGGTATGGTAGGGTCAGTATTCAGCAAAAATTGTTTCTCATCGTCAGTTAAAAATCCTTTGCTATGCCACATATCAATTAGCTCTATGAGGTCTATAACCACACGCTTAGTGGGATTGGATTTCAGAACCTGATAACAACCAGGGGTATTAAGATGTTTACAGCCCATGGCAATGTAGTCAGATGTATTGAGAATTACAATATTACCCCCTTTATCTGCCTCTTTGATAACAATACCTGGGTCATCCGCTAAGTACTGTAAGGCTTTCTTTTGGTTGACTGTAAGATTGCCTTTGGTTTATGATCTGTTCTGCTTATCCAAATATGTGTGGATGTCTAGGGTTAATGCTTGATTGAAGGTCTCAATGACATTGTCTGCAGAAAGTTGAGGGGTGAATTTAGATTTGGTTTTAAGTTCCTTAAGATTCAAATGCAGTGGATTAATACATTCATGTGCAACATTAGGCAGTTGAGAACTGGTCTCCTGATCCAAAGTAACCAAAGTCTCAATGATATTTAGATCCCCAATAGTGAAGGAACTGGGGGGATCAGGAGACCGGGAGCAAAGATCTGAGGGGCCCGGGGTACCGCCCAATATTCCCATTAGGACAGGCGAGGAGAACCGATCGATCCAACCGGATGGAGGAAAAGATGCTGAACTGTGCCATCTGCGGAATTGGAAGAAGATGATGCGGACACCCCAGCGCGTGGATCAAAACATCCTTTGCACCCGACTCCATCTCGACTCGAAATCAAAGTGCAGTCGGGCGGGGGGGTTTGTTGGGTGTCCTGACCCACGTTTGGACTATTATGCTGCAACATTTGGTGCTGTGGGTTTAGGAAATCCAAGAGGGTGGAAAAGCCCACATTTGCGCCAGAATCCTGGAGAACCACGCAGTTTTGCGCACAACAAAGTGGTCCCCTGACCTGCCACCCACCAGTGCAAGCATGATGGGCCAGGGGTGCCATGAGTGGAATGTGAGCCAAAGGAAAAACAGCAGTGCCTGTTATCTTAAACGTGCTTTAAAATCACCTTTGTTTCCCTGAATGCAAGCTAAAAATGCCTATTTTAAACATCACAAGATATTCAAAAATCTCAATGAACACCAGCAGACATTTGGCAGAATGTATTCTTGTGTGCATACAAAATCTGGAAAGATGAAGAGCCAAAAACAATGTTTATAACAAAACTGGCTGAGCTGTGGATGTCAGCAGCTTAAGTTAAATGGATAGAAAGCCACTAAAATCGAAATGTTTAAAATAACTGAGTGACCTACTTTTGAGTGTAACATAGTTTGCAACTGTTAAATGTCATAGTTTTGAACTTAGAATCGCATTCTAGCTGCATGTGTGAAAATTGTAAGTTTGATTTGAATGAAGAAAAACTGGGAACAAAAGTGACATTTAGCTGAAGCCTGCTTTAATGAAACTGGATTCTGCCTGACAACTACCCCCGACAGGAGAGGGAATTCAGCAGCTGTGTTCCCAGGCCTGGCTGCATCCTGCTGCCCCTGCCAAAAGGAGATGACACCTCTCTGATTGAATTAGGGGAGTGGCACCTGGGCACTACAGGAAACTAAACAAAGCACTGTCCCTGGCTCAGGCAAATCTTATATTGGGGGGGTCGTAAAATGGCTTCCTCTTGGGAGAAACTGGGAGGGGCAGTGCCTGTGAGAGCAAGCTGAGCTTGGGGGAAGTGGATAAACCAGAAATTCTACCATGTGCTTTGGAAAACCACATCCCTTTGGGGCCAGAGCATGATTTTAAAAAGATGGATAATTCATAGTGCAGACTTGTAAAAATTATATAAATAACATCATCATTGTTGTGATTTTTCTGTGCACATTTTAAGGGGTGTTAGGACCCTGTGGTATGTTCTTGGGGATAGTAGCGGACAAAAGGTTGTTACTCCAAATTACTCCAAATGTATGCATGTTAAAAATCTGACACTTTATCATCTGAAACCCATATCCTTGGTGCACATTTGTGTAAAGTCTTTTTAGAGGTCGTTATCTGGATGAAAAGGGGAGAATTCTGTCATAGGTGGACACAACATCGTACAAAGACAGGGATTGGATGGTTTGGTGCTACAGGAAATATGTTATATGGACCTATAATATTAGAAAAATGGTACATAGATAAATATGTATTTGGGTCAGAAATAGATTTGTGTGCAATTTGACAAGGGGAGGTTCCTGTGACCATAAAACCTACAGCATCACTCTGACATTCCATTTCCTTCCCCCACTCAAGGGAGAGAGGAAAGCTTGGCCAATGATAAGTGAGAGTGGCAGGTTTAGCTAGGCCCAGGCACACACCCATTTTCAAAACACATAAAAGGAACATTGAAACCCAGGTAGAGACATTCACTTTCCACTTTCTTGCAGGACGCATTGCCGGGAGACTCCAGACTTCAAATCCAGAACTCCCGGGATCCAGAACTTTACTTCAGAACTTGTAGCAGAGAGGCTAACCCACAAGCTGAGTTCTCTTCAGCAGGCCTCAAAAATCATTTGCAAACTATTCAACCGCCGGGCTGTGTGGTTTGCTGCTTGCTAAGAATCCACTTGATAACAGAACCGGAGACCCAGAGACCAGATCGCTGTGAAGAACCGCTAGCAGAAGTCCAGCCAATCCTGACCCGATCAGTGACAAAGTCGCATTCCTGTCCAAAATCTAGTGTGAGTAACCAGCTAGCACTGTGCCAAAACCAATCTCTTAGTTTAAAATAATCTAATCCAAACTATTTTAGCCTATTAGAACTGCCTCCTAGAATCGTGTCATTCTGTCATCTTTAAAACTGAAAACTGTCATCTGTCATTCTGAGCTTTAAAATTTCAAATCCGAAAAACTACCTTTACTAAATCAGCCGTATCTCCAGAACCGTTTGTGAACGAGATTTAACTTTCATCTTAAAGCTAAGATTCTAGGCTTTCCAACGAACCTAGAACCGACTTCCTACTCCTTATAGTGCCTCCGTAATTGCGCTCGACGCACGCGACTAAATTGCCGCGATTTGACATTTGCTTCATTTTAGCCACGGGTAAAAATATTTGTTTTTGCTTCCATCCCTGAAATCTGTTTTCAACCTAATAACCATCCCTGAATCATTGACAGGGCTGGCCTGAACTGTTTCAAAGTATCTATCAACTACCCTGAACCCCCTATAGGGAATTGAAAGCCTTTTTAGCATATTTCTCACTTAATTGCAACCACATCAAAGTATATTGCCTGTGTTTAAAACTCCTACCTGTTTTCCTCTAAGCTTGCTAGGCAGGAACTGAATTATATTTGATTGCATTCCTGAGAACTGTGTACTTTCCTTCCATCTCTTTACATTGCATAAGGGGGGGGGGGTGAATTGTCAAAGAAAAGTGATTACATTGTCTTTTGTTGAAGTCACATCAAGTTTATTTTCTGTACTGCATTTTCATTCATCATTGCATTGTCCTTGAAGCCATAAAAGCATTCTCAGCTACTTTATCCTCTCTATATCACTTCTAAGCCATCAAAAAGAGTGTACCACTGTAACATTATCCATTGTTGATCACTATCATCTTCACAAGTGTGCTATCAAACATTCATTTATTATATAAGTTATATAAGTGTGATATATATATATATATATATATATATATATATATATATTGTTTAATTTTCAAATAAACCTTTTAATTTGCAAAACAAACCTACTTCTTGGCTCAGTGGGGTCAGGGGGATTCTAAGAGAGGGGTGTTATATAAGGGTTGTAATCCAGAGTAAACGAACTGGACATAAAAATATATCAATAAGGGTTTCCCTCAGCATCCCAGACTAGGCATTGACTTAGCTGTAGTGTTGAATTGAATCTGCTTACAGTAGTGATGGGAATTTAACCCAGTTGGAGCATGGAGAACATTTAGGCCAATGTGTTGACTCAAATGTTCATGCAACAGACTGACATTCTGCTTCTCTGTGTGGATGAATTCCGCCCAATCAGAGATAAGGTGAGGGCTTCTGCCCGTCCATTCCACCATCCACTCTTGTGGTAGAATGGCCATCATGTTCACCCATCAAAACTGATATGGGCTGTTTGTGCTTTGCCATACCTTATTGCTCTGCAATTAGCACCCTGGGCGGGAGAGCCAGCCAATCAGAAGGATAGGAACGTGGGCTTACACTATCAGTGAAAGCCCACATTCCCCAATCCTACTTACCTTTTTGCTGGAGTGGCAAGTCCTGCCGCTGCAGCTGCTCCAGTCCCCACTCTGGTCGCCATGGAAATGGCTGAGCAGCTCCATACGGAGCCCCGAGTTTCTGATCCATGACGGCCATGTTGGTAGAGTATTTACTTTCCATGAATGGGACACCACAATGCGTCCCATGCACAGAAAGAAAATAGCACCCGCGTTGCATGCTACATGGGTGCTAATGGTGATATGACCATCGGAGGCTGGGCCCACCCTGTGGGTAACAGCCCACCACCCTCATTAAGTGACCCTCCCTTCACTTGTGCCCTTAACTTGGGTGGCAGGCCATTACCCACAGGGTGGGTGAGCCCGCCACCTAGGGGGATATCACCTCAATATCAACTAAATGGCCTTGTTTGCGTTTGCAATGTGCCAGCTTCTACTTTCACTGCAGTTTCATGTCATTCCATAAGTTGCATGGCTTATATCACCGTGATGTTGAGGGCTGCATTTTCTTCACCTAATGTCTCTCACTTTGGAAATAGCCAAGTTGTTAACATCATTCTGCTTATGAGCAACACCCACTGATTCATGATACTGACGACAGAGCATTCAATCACACTGACAACCTTTGCACTATGCATGTGGGTGTCATTGGCAGGATGTTTTCCATATAACCATATATTTCTGTATACTGTGTTCGCATTCTAGCTAGCACTTGAAATTGCAACTCAGTGCTAAGTGCCATTTAAAATGATATCTCTTTAGAAAATCAGGTGTAAGTGCATAAGAGATATAAGGGGTCATTATAACTTCCCGAGTGCAGAAAAAATGCCATAAAAATGCTGGTAATTCCGGCACCAGCATTTTATCTGGACCATGGAAACACAAGTTTGCCAGTAGGGGCAGTGAACTACCAGCAGGTCTGACCTGCCAGAAGTTCAGGCCCCTACTGGCAAATAATTACCGGAATCACCGGCACCAGTAGTACTGGTACCGGTGATTCTGGTAATCCCATCCCATGGAGTCCTATGGGAGTCCATGGAATGGGAACTTCTTGGCTACTCCTCGCATGTAATATCCGGGTAATACTGGGGGACGGTAAGATACCGGCAGGATACTGGCAACACTGTAAGGAGGGCCAAATGCTTTATAAAGCACAGTTCCAAGCTCTCAGATGGTCCAAGTAGCAAAAGCTCTGCCTTTCCGAACGCTGTTGATAAAAGGTAGAGAAGCAACTTTCTTTTTTATTTTATTAGATACAGTCACTGGAGCCCCCATTCTGCTGACAACGCGCAGTGAACCCAGAGGAAACCACCTGAAGAAATTACCCGGGTAAGGGAGATGGCATAGAATCATATAAGTGTAAACATGTGGAAGTGCTTAGTGTTGAAGCCAACATGAAATATTTTTCTTTCTGCTGTTACTTAGAAAAGCAGATGAGTACCATTAAAGTCTACCTGCTTCGATACATTTCATTCGTTTATTTTCCATTTCAAATGTTCTTGCGCAGCTGTGTGCTATTACCATTATAAACATTTCATTTTGTAGAATGCTATATTTTGGCCAAAGGAATGCCACTATTTGCTTAGATTTCGATGAATCCGTTGCACCTGCGGAGACCATTTCAATGGCAAAGGGGGACAATACAGGTTGGGCGGTAATGGTAATTCCGATGGTAGCCAGCAATAGCACTGCTCAACACCGCCTGTCCAATTATATTATAGGTCAGATAATGCGTCTAGGAATTCACCACTGCTGCAAGTTCGCTGGTGCTGTACCAGAAATACCACCTTGGCATTGCTACTCATGAAAAACCACCAGGTGTAAATATCACGATATTAATAAAGTTAGAATCCACCAAAAATGAAGTCATAAATCTTCCAAAATATACCTACATCTAAAAGGAGGTGGTTATGACAGCTAGAGCACAACCATGTTACACAATTGGCAGCACTTTGCCTGCAAAGGCACCCAACAAATGTACCCAACTTTAAAAAAGCCTCAACACAACACAATACTGGTGGCGGGAAAGGGGTAGTGCCTTCGTTGTATCCTAAATAAGAAATTATGCGCATTGCATGTAACTCACATTCCTAGGTAGATGCACCAAGGCAGGAGATAGAAAATGAACTCACATGAGCGGTGTATGCCACGAATAGCCACAGATGAAGCCCCTCCCCTGCCCATGACTTAAAAGGCCCGATGGCTGGCGTACACAACATGTTCACACGTGTGAGCGTAGCCAACATGTGATGGAGGGCAAAATGCAGGTCAAAGGAGCTAGGCAGCAGTGCAAACAATGGACGAGGATACATGCCTCTCCGAGAAGGGTCAGGAAGATGAACCATGTATACCCCCAACCCTCCTGGGCTTTAACAGAGCAGTAACTGATCCTGCTGTGCCACCATGACTGGGACAGCACCACAGACCATTTGAACATACAGGAGATGTGGTTGGTTCCCTGCATAAGCCCTTGATGACATGGTTCTGCAAAGCTATACCCTTTGGAAGGTCATGGAGAGACACAAGGTCAGTAAGACCTGTCTCCTAGATAGGGTTTTGACAACCACATCTTGTTCACTGATATAATATCCCTCTCTACTCCCGCTCACCACCTGAAGTCCCCAACACATCTCCCCTCCACTGTGCTGACCAGATGAGCCCATGTTGCAAGGGCAGCACAATACAGATCTTACATTTGCCCCTCAATAGTCTTCTGTGAGTTGTACTACAGAATCACATCAAAGGAATACAATGGATTCAAATAAAAGACGTCTTCAGACAAACTACTTGGCTACATTTGTATGTTGCTTGTGACATGGAGGTCTTTAGGAGCAAAGGTCACACCCCAAATGCGGAAATTGACATGGGTCTAGTGTCACAGAACTGATATGTTGCATTTCCCATGCAGGTGACTCAGACTCCCCACTGATGCCTAAACAGATCAACACCACTCAGGAGCAGCTGAGGAACCAGGAATATTAGCATGTTGCAGCTAATATCAGAACCCATTTAAAAGGGCTTTGACCCCCTGAAAGGAGAATCCATAAGCCCTCTTGAGAAAGTCTGAATGACATCATTGGCAACTTTATGCCACAGAACCCATGCATTGGGGACCAGCGGCAACGTCAGCAAAAGAGAACTTACCCACTAACAGCTCAAATGACAATGATGATATGCAGCAAAACATATCCTGCAAGGGTTATGTGCAGGGCATATTGACTGCATGGAGTACATGCACAAAAACATTGCTGCTGATCTACAGTAATTACATAGCTTTCAACATACCTCAGACCCATGTGTCCTGCCTAGATATTGAGTTATCCCACAGGAATAAACACAGGCCACGGTGAAAATATAACAAAGCAATTAAATACCCTATGCATGATATAGCAACCTCATTGTCACTCCGTAGCTCAATTCCCATAGTGCATACCCCTAGCCCTAATGCATATTGTACTCTCTTTCTGGTGCACCATTGCATGATACAGACAGCAAGCCATGTGGTGCATTTTGTGTATTTCCTAACACAATGCCCATAACACACTCCCTTAGCTCTAAAGGTACATACTACCACCTCCCTAGTCCGACTCACATAAACGAAACCCACAATTACTGTGTTGCCCTTCAGAGAAAGAGGGGGAAACCAAGAAACACTAACAGAGAGGAAGTATTGAGGCAGAAGTATCTCATTCGGTGTTGGTCATGAAGGATAACTGTTCCTGCCCCTTTATCTGGCCTAATGCCACCATCCTCTCTAACCTTTTGAGGAAGCTGGAGCATAGATCAACACACTGCACCATGTTGCCCATGGCCTCCCTGGTGCACTGTACCTGCATTAACCAAGAACATTCAGCCTGCAGGTGGCAAAGATGGCCGGGATACCACCCACTCTTATGACCTATTTTCTGGTGGAACTACTTCCTCTTCATGTCACACAACCATGACAAAACATGGGTTTTAGCTTCTAAAGAGTCAGAATAAGACATTGGTTTCCCAGGTTTGGTCCCTGTCAAGAGGGGCCTCAGTACGGGTCCAGCGGTAACCCTGCCGGTGCAACCAGCGGGTTGCCTACAGACCCGTAATATTTTACTGGCAGCTGTTTTACGGGTGCCACCGGGAGATTGCAACTCCGGCGGCCCAGGAAGTCTGACGCTGGTAAAATGTAATCCCCATTTCCATAGAGTCCATGAGTCTCAGTGCTGCATCCATACAGACAGACACACACACACACGCACACAAGTAGAATAAACTAAGCCATCCACATCAACAAAATGCAACAATATTTTTTAGGAATACAATACATGACACTTTAAAACTTTCAATTACCAATCACACATCTGTGCTGTGATGTAACTGCGTTATCTATTTTTTAAATAGTATTTATAAGGCCTAAAAGGGGGGATCAAGGGCATGCGGGCGCGGAAACCTAAGAAATGGGCATTCTTGTGGTTATCTGTCAGAAGCAGTAACTGCTCTATTTATTTATTGAAACAGGCATGCAAAACCTAAAGCTTCTGCCACTGCGAGGTAACCAAATGGGGAACAGCCGCAGTGACACTTGAAGTGCCAACCAAGCACCACCATATTGGGAATGATGTGAAGGAGCAAATGTATTGCCTGCACAAACGTATCTCACGCGTCTAGATGCACACACAACTCCCCTCACTTGAACATGGACACGTCATAAATGACAAATTAAACTATTCATTTCAACATTCATTTCAGAGGATATACATCACAATCACGGAGAGCCTAGAGAACTATGTATAAGCTATTTACACATATTGGGCCTCATTATAACCTTGGCGCTCCCGTAATGAAGGGTAATGAAGGGTGCCGGTACAGGACCGCACCCTTTATTACGGGAGCGCCTATTACGAGGTTCCCTTTGCGGGACCCGGTAAGGATGCCTGGTAAAACCAGGCGTCCTTAGCGGGTCCCGCAAGGGGAACAGGGAGCTAATAACAGGCAGTTAATAGCGGTCCCGTTATTAGCTGAATGGGGATGGGTTCCTTCAAGGAGGAATTACCGGGTCCTCCAAAGTCAGAATGACCCGGTTATTCCTCATTGAAGGACCCAGGTACTGGGACCCGGTATGGAGGCAACCATGCCCTTGTTAAGGGCATGGCTGCCTCCATTCTTGTAATGAGGCCCATTGTGTTTTATGATTAT
The DNA here is from genome assembly GCF_040938575.1 of Ambystoma mexicanum. Taxonomy (NCBI): domain Eukaryota; kingdom Metazoa; phylum Chordata; class Amphibia; order Caudata; family Ambystomatidae; genus Ambystoma; species Ambystoma mexicanum. Next base: position 340,870,668 of record NC_090927.1, read on the forward strand.
AGTGTGTTGCAGTAAATGACATGTTGAATGTTACAAATCAAATGTAATTTGGCAGATGTTAGAAGCTATGTCACCTTAACTCTGAACACCAATGACCTTGCAGATGGCATTACCCATAGCATCACTAATGACATCATTAATAATTAAAAGGAATTGTCCCTTCTAAGTTGAAACGCTCCAGTGTTTCTCCTCTCTTGAAAAATCCACTGTGGATCTAAATGATCTCCAAAAAGATCACTATGTTGCAGGATTTCCTTGGCCAGAAAAGATTCTCAAACTCTCCAAAAAATAGTGACCTCCTAGCTTCAGGAACATGATGAGAAAAATTAACTCTTTGATATTTACCAATCAGTCTTCCGCCCAAGACATGCAGTGGAAACTACTTTGATTTCGGTGTGAAATGCCATTCTGGCCTGGTCTGACAATGGTGAGCTTACTCTTTTGGTGATGTTGGACCTGTTGGCTTTATTCGACACAGCAGATCACAGCATTCTATTAGATGGACGAAAAGAAGTATGTGTTCTCTCAGGCATGGCCCTCTTATGGTTTAATTCTTTCCTGACTAATCATCAACAGGTAATTCTTGGCAGGTTTCTGCCGACACACCTCCAGGCAGATGTGATAACCCTGTGCCCTTTCGCCACTTCTTTATAATATCTACATGAAACCGTTTATGAACATTTTTAAGAACTTCAAGCTAAACTTTCACTCATATGCTTACGATACGCAGAGTTTAAAAAAAAGGCAACCTTAAAGAACCCATTCAGAGAGTAGGCCAATGTCTGGATGAAGGTCGTCGATGATGTCTGGATGAAGGTGGTCAAACGCCAATAAAACTGAAATGGCCTTGTGCGGACCCAAACATATGTTAGCTGACACTGTGAATCCCTCCCCTCAAAATTGAAGTTAGAAAACCTGGGTGTATTTGGCAAGCTAATCTGGGTAGTGAAATCCACGCTGGAGCCTTAGTTCAATCGATCTTCTATTCTCTCCAACAATTGAGCCTTTACTTTCCGTATATATCTCAAAATTGTCATTCTATGGTAGTGGGAACCTTAGTCAACTTTCACTTGGATTATGGGAACAGACTTTTCGCAAGCTGCCTTGAAAGACTTTTCAAACGGAATTTTCAAACAGCCGAAATGTGGCCAAATCACGCATTCAGGCTTTTACTCTCAATCATTTTGGACGTTTCCATGTATACGTAGACACCCAGGCCACTAAACCTCTATCCTCACTGGCAGATTTACATCTGACTCAGATCATTGTCTGGTGTCATTTTCTATAAATGGCTCAGTATCTTCAACAGTATCTTGCTCTGCTGCTGGTCTTCTCTGTGACTGGAGGACAGTGGAAGTTTCCATTTTTCCTTTGTGCATTCTTTCTTACATTGATCCTTCTCTTTCTTTGAATTACCCTCTCAACGCACTACAGGATACTTTTTTTGAGTGAAGCAGATTCTGTTGCACCTCTAAAATGCACCCAAAACCGTTTAGGCGATCCAGCCCATGGTATACACCTTCACTTAGAGCACTTGCGTTTCCCTATAGATAGGCTGAACACACCTTGCGCTCTGCCTGTTTTCACGAAGCTGAAGCTGCTATGTTAACTTGCCACCTCAGATACCATTAAGTCATCAAAGAAGGCAACGGCATGTTTTTCACTAACAAGATTCAAGTGGCCTTGAATAAACCCAAGGAGCTTTTCTCTCTAGTTAAAGGATTATCTTCTCCGAATGCAATCTCTACCTCAGTGCGCTCTATGCAAATCCTCTTTGATTCCTTAGCGGATTTCTTTGTTCAGAAAATCCTGAACATTTGTGCTAACATTCCAACTCTGGCTCCAGTGTCATAAATTGTACTCCTACCATTGCCCTCCCTTTATCATCTGAGGGTAAGTCACTGTCCTAGTTCATTGGAAGTTACTGAAACTTACCTCTAAGAAGTCATCTCCTGGCTTACATCTTGCTCTCCACTAGATTCCGTTCTAGGAAGTTTGTCCTGATCTAGCTTCAGTTCTTTTTATGGCACTTTGCTGCTGATGAACTTTCATCCTATTTCACTGTTGTGTTTTTTAATGAAGGTGTTGAAGGCCATTGTGACACCTCAGCTCAAGGATTTCCTTGAAGATTCCCTGATCCTTGATCCATTTCAGTTATGTTTTCACCCTTTGATGGGGACCAAGTCGGTCACCACCTCAGTCATTGATGACATCACCATGATAAAGGATCAGGGTGGAGTTGGCCTATTGATCTTAATAGATCTATCGTCTGCATTTGGCACTGTAAACCATTTCATTTTGTGTCAGTGGCTTGAAGAAGCAGATGTGTCAGGCACTGTTCTCCAGTGCTTCACCCCCTCCTTGTCAGACCAGTCGCACATGCTCTCTCTGCCTCTTATTAGATTTAATCCATCTTCTCTAGCTTGTGGTGTCCCATAGGGCTCATCATTGTCATCCCTGCTCTTTAATATATATGTGCACCCTTTTGTCACGCTGATCCACACCTTTGGCTGGCATTTCTACTGTTACACCGATGACGCCCAGCTTGTCATCAGAATAGACAACCATCATCAGGACATAGCTGGGTACCTGAGGGAGTGTTTGACAGGCAGAGACGAGTGGATGAATGTTAACTGGATTAAGCTTAATAGCGAGAAAAAAAATGAGGTTTTAGTTGTCGGTCAGTAGTATACGTCACTTCCGGACTCCTGATTTTTGGCTTGCCAGCTTCAGGCCTCTTCCCTCACCCGTGGACTCTATGAAAAATCTTGGAGTAAAAATGTCAGCTTCATTTTCAGATCCATGTGTAAGGCTGGTTTCTACAAGCCAAACATTTTAAAGAAAGTATTACCTGTCTTACCTCAGACACTTCGGGGTGCGGTTGTTTCTTCAACCATCTCAGGTACAATTGAATACTGTAATGCCACTCTCCTCACTCAACTTAAATATTTTATAAAAGGACTTCAGATTCTTCAAAATAGTGCAGCCCGCTTGGTTGTCGCCTTGCCAAGGTTTAGTCACATTTCACCTGTCCTTGCCCAACTTCACTCGCTTCCAGTGGATCATAGAATAAAATTCAGGGCCCTTTGTTTGACTCACCATGTGTTACACAACCAAGGTGCATTGTTCCTTCAAAAGAAATGACCTTGTACTGTCCCTCGAAAAGCATGCGTTCGGCCGATCTTGGACTTTTAGCAAATCCTAGTTTTAAAAAATCAGCGGTTAAGCATTTTCTGTGGTTGCAGCTCTGCTTTCGAATACTCTTCTTCCCTCATTTCGGAATATGACAGAAGGCCACGCGCAGTTACTGAAACGTCTTAAGAATGTCCTCTTTCTACCAGATGCTATCTTTCCATTTTCTCCTTCATACGTCTACCGGCACCCGGATACCTCCTCAATGAATACGTCCAATGAAAAGATACTCTAGTCAAGGATTCTGCAACCTGCAGCTTTCCATATGTTTTAGACTATGACTCCCATGATCCCACACATTTTACTATGCTGGCAAGAGATGGCGGAAGATGTGGTTCAACAGATCAGGAGAGCCAAAGGTTTTAGACCCGTGGTCTAGTCCCTTTATAGATTACTCTGTTTTTGTCACTGTGATTGCCAGGTACAGTGTCCAGTGGGATTATTGTTCACACAATCTGCTTTCTCTCAAATCTTCGAGCTATGGAGTTCAGCAGTTTCCAAGGGGTGAAAGTCCCAGACTCGCCTGCTTTCTATGATTCAGCTTTTCGATAGGCTTGGTACACTAGCCTGCCAAGCACTAAGGTTCAGGACTAAATGTGACCATGTTTTGTTAGCAGGGTCCCAGACCTTGTATTTGGGTGCTAATCTCCCTCTGCCCACTCGTGTACCTTGTTCTTGGGTCGGCTATGGCTTTTGCTCATTTTTAGCTCTGCTCTGCACTCATGGGAATCGTGGGGCTCTTCTGCATGTCCCTGGGTCTGCCACAGCTCTGCTAGATCATTCTTCATTCGGCATCCCACTCTTCCTCCTGTTTGCCGACAACATGGCAACCGCTCTGCAGGTTCCCCAAGCAGGACTCCCTTTCACGTCCTTCTTCGATCTTTATACTTCTCTGCATTCTTAATTGTCTGAATCTACTAGACTGCACTCTTGGGACCTGCGTGTTGCTCACCCTTGCCCCACTCCTCTTCTCAGTCCCAATAGCCGAGGTCTGATCTTCACTTGGGAACCTACTACTCTCCCTCGTCTCAGTGTATGGCACTGGATTAAGTTTGTCTATGCTGCAATAGCACATAATGTAGGTAGGGACTGGGTATGAAGATATGTGAGTCTCTACAAGGGTATCTGCATAACACGTTCCCCCTGGGATGTCATTCCTCATCACAAACAGGATTTTTCCTCCCATGTGGTCCTCCCATGGTGCAACGCCTCCCGGGGGATTATTGGACTGTGGGCACAATGCCCTGGCCACATGAGAAAGGTTCCCGCCCATGGGAGAAGGGACGACATCTTAGGTTTCGTCACATAGGGTAAGAGTTAGGGTCAATGTGATTGCTGTAGGTTGGTGATGTTGGGGTTTGGTTAGTCTTTAGGGTAGATTGTGTCAGCGTAAGTGTTAGTCTAGGGGTTATGGTAAGGCTAGGGCTAATATGGTAACACTTTGGCTGTTTAAAGGGATAAGGAAGTTTGCTAGGGCTGGTGATGTTGGCATACTATAAGGCTTATGATAAACCTAGTGGTGACCCTTAATTCTGGACCGCCAGACTTAGAAGGAGGCCCTGTGTCTGATACTAGAGAGTACAGGGGATGGGATTAGTGACTCACATTGAATGGTGTTTGGAAGGGGATCCAGAATGGATGCTCTTCATCTATGTTGTAAAACTTCCCTGGAACTTCGAGGATGAAGCAGAAGGGATGCCCATCACCTTGTGTAAGTTGTTACATTGCCAATGAGAATGATGCCAATGTCAGAGCATATGCTCAATGGACAGACATACTCTGGCAATAAAGAGATAACTTTTCTAGCCCAAAGCTTTAATGTTCACAATAGATTCAGTAGCTTCTACATGCAACTTGTAAAAACTGGTATCAGGTTGACATCGAAGTGCTAGCACCATAGCCCAAAGATGGGATTTCTTTTTCTCTCACGGAATGTGCAATCTTCAGTTTTGGCTTCAGGGCTGACCTTGTGCCCAAGCCAAGAACTCGACAGAATGCCAGTAATTAAAGATTAAAAATGATATTTGCGTCTCAAAGATTACTTCCATGTGCAGAACAATGAACAAAGATCTGCCCCCTTTTATGATGGCACAAAAAAACACACTGAAACTGGACACCCCCCTATGGCCTAGATTAAAACTTAAAACCTACATCACCTGTCTCACAAAACATGTAAGATGTGACACACTCAACAAACAATAGGTGGCTACACAGAATCACAGCCCCAAGAGTGAAAGACAATAGGAACACTCCAAACAAACAAGGACATCATAATAAAACCAGCCGACATGGATGGCACTGTTGTGATCATGTATATGCAGAAATACAAAAGTGAAGTATACTAACAACTCCTTGACACAAATGATTACCAGGAATATGTAAGAAATCATCAAATTAATGCCAAGCAGTATTCAGAACACCTGCAACATCTGATTCCAAACAATCTAACTCCTTCTTTTTTAGATTCTCAAAAAGATCCACAAAACAGGAAATCCTGGTGGCCCAATCACCTCAGGAGTAAATACAGTAACCAAAGCCATATTTGGATATATTGAATCCTTCCAAAACCACTGGTGAGGTACAAAGAAAGCTTTGTTCAAGATCAACAGAGATACGTTCAAGAGTTAGACTGTGTGCCACTGGATCTACTCCTGGACATGCTAGATGTCACCCCACTTTAGTCTACCATTCCACATGCAGATGAAATTCCTGTATGCCAGAGATTCCTGCAAAAAGTGAACACCAAGATAGACACTCCAACCACGGCCATCATAATCTCAAGCGATTCATACTTGCACACAATTGTTGCTTCAATGGAAGACATTTCCTACAAAATACTAGAACAGCCATGTGCACAATAATGACACCTCTCTGTATGCCGATGCCTTCAGAGGAGACATTGAACACAAGTTCTTGCAACAACAATTACAGAAACCACTACCATAACTGCAATACAATAATTACATCTTCTTGATTTAGACTGAAGTAACAACTATTTTAACAATTGCATGAACTAATAAATGTCTCCATCAATGCATCAAGTTCACCATGGAATGTTCCAAGAAGAACATGCACTTCTGGGATGCAACTATCTATGTGGAAGGATCCCCCCCACCTGGAAACAGCTACATACAAGAAACCCACAGACAACAACAAATACATGCTCAGGGCAAGTTTCCATCCAAGCCACACAAAATGGTCTGCCAGGCCATCCTTTACCAATGACTATGTCCAAACAGAAAGACAAAGCAATGCATCTTGCAAAAGCATCACAAGCCAGGCAAATTGACGGGGATTTGTAATTTCTTTATTTAACATTCTTATTAGTTTGCAAAGAATCATTTTGCAAAGGAAATGCATCCACAGTACAGGAAATACACATATAAAAATGACACTCCAAGTTAAACAAAATAAAAAACATTACATCATTAGAACCTCAATTCTCAATCAATGTAACATAATTAAATACATTTCACCAGTAAGAAAATCAACAATTCAAGGTAAAGTGCAAGTGCCAGAGGATTACATTGATAGTCCCATTCACAGTTGAGTGCAACATCTAATCTTATTACTTGTTTAAGAAACTAAATTCACTTCATTTAAAAATCTAAGTAAAGCCAGCAACAAACATAGTTAATATCATGAGACAACCTGCTGCCAAAAGGGTTCCTGTGTTGAGCCAACCAGTGCCATTTACGAATTTGCTAAAACACTGTCGTCTTAGCTGCTCTAAGCCTGGACATTCAGTTATGATGTGCCTTACAATTTCCTGAAGTCCCAATGATTCATAGTGTTCACAAATGAACTTCAAACCTTCACTCCTGCATCTGATATAATTATTTCTCCCATTGACAAGGAATCCCAGCATTGAAAATACCCAGAGACAACCTGCTGTAATGCAGACACTGTGGAAAAACAGAACGAATATCCTCGCTTGTCCCCTTTCATCCAATACAAACACACAACTGAATACGATTATTAAGGACCTACAACCAATATTTGGCATTCAGATGAGATGGAGAGACATTTTCAAAGAAGCTCACATAACTGCATAGTAGTTTCAGACCAGAGGTGCATTTCCTCTAGAGCAGGAACCTGCAAGACCTGGGTTGTACCAAGGCAATACAAGGAGGTGCAAAACGTGCCAACCCCACTGAACTCCATATACCTTCATATCAACCCAAGTTGTGTATCTCCTCCAAAGCAAGACATGGCAACAAATAAAACATGTATGTAGCACTGAACAGGAGCTGCATTACAGAACGACCCTACATAGATAAACCTTGAGACACAAAACAGAAATACCAGTGGGTCGGCACATCATTCAGGATGGGCAACATTGCAGGATCTGTCGGTGATGTTTTTTAAAGGTGATATCAAATACCACACACATAAGAAAGTGGAAGCTGAAGTACTTGACTACACCTTACCTAAAAGATGGAGGTCAAGAACATAGATAAAGGACACACTCTGCCAACTTTCTGCCAGGGAATAGCAAGCCAATCACTTCAACAACGCCAAAGGTTTCTCCCCACAGTACCACCTATCGCGCGTTAACAGCTGTAGGACACTACTTTCAGAACTCCTAATGTATTTGGAAACAGGACATTGACAATGAAAATCTTGGGTGTTGAAGTTCCAATCGTTGTCACCCATAATTGAGCATGATGGACTCGTAGTAAGCAACGAACGTTGCACCATTCCAAAGTGAGTAACATATGTTGCATTTGCAGCATTGTATGGAAGCATGGAAGCCATGGTGAATCATGAGGCATACAGAAGTAACATTGGAAATTGCATCAGTTAAACCGTGAGAACATATATTGTGGTGTCACATTGTTTACCCACCAGTAAACCTCAACAGCTCTATTGAAATCACTCCATGACCCTGACACTACACAGAGCGTACAAACCACACACTATAACACAATAACAAAGCAGGATATGTTTTGCATTATACTGGGCCTTACTTTGAGGACATATTACTTTCAACAGTTACATGTAAATACAGTTTCTTGAAGTTAAAATCTGAGCTTGAAATGTAGACTGTTTTCGGTGAAAACTGGTCTGTATTTCCCTGGCTTCCTGACGTTTGGTGGTCCTTAAAGGGCCATCCCAGGATTGCCTTCCATGCATATTATTAATTCACCAAATAAATCGTAAACTGAAAATACTCCTTTTCCTTTACGTTCAGTGTGTGCTTCTTTGCCAATCATTTCATTTTGCACCAACATTGTTTTCTACTTGCTTCAATTAGGAACATTTCTGAGCTTCTTTATTTACTAACATGTGTTACATGGCACAACATGCATTAAAGTTAAATCAGACAATTAAACATGTATCGTTCATGCTTAAGCCATACTTTCATGTGGGTCACATTTCTGTTTGTTTCTGGGATGTTCAACATTATAATATTAATAACATCACTGTATATGTCTGGGGAATGAACCCATGATACCAGCCTGTTTCATGGGAGAGGTCCATCTATCCATAAGTAACAGAGAAAGTCACAGCGAGAGAGAAGTCTGTCACATGTAAGTAAAGAGGGTGAGTGACACCCCATTAGATATTTATTCCAACCAAAGATTCTTTGTTCTCTTTTGCATCTTTAAAGAAGGCACCTTTAGAGGTGGACAGAATAACCTTTTTCTGTATCTCCTTGGCCCAAACACTTGTAGTGCAAACAGTTCTGAACATAAAGACCAGCTTGCGAAATCCTATCACGAAGAGAGCTTTTGTCCTCTATTATTTATTTGTATCTCTTGTATTGCTTATAGAGCAAACCTAATTAAAGAGCAGTGGAGGGCTCTACATGTGAGTATGCCTGCATTGGGCTTGTTGTTTTATACAGTAGCACAACAATGTGGGTTGACAGAGGGATTTGTATTCGTCTGGCAGGTATTGTTGAAACAGCCATGTTTTAGTGCTTGCAGAACGGGAGGATGGTGGGGGCATTTCAAACATCTGATGAGATTGAGTTTCAGATGAAGGCGGTATAGCTAGATATATATATGGGCTAGATTATACACCAACCTTTTGATAGATTTGCTACGAGAGGCAGAAGAGCGTCCAGAGGTGGGGTGTTTAGCCACCATGCATAATTGTGTTCTGTTTCAGACTGCTTTGTAGGTGATAGACACAGCTTTGAATATGATACTGGCCCGAAGGGGGAGACAGTGGAGCTTGCACAGTGTAAGAGAGTTTCGTTTGAATTTGCAAGCTCCTGAAAAGAGGTGGCTGCAGTGTGGTGGATTGCTTTGAGCCATCCCTCTAGATAATATGACTCTCTATTTTATCTCACATATCACACATGGGAAATAATGTCAGCAGGTGTTGGAAAATTGGTTGAAATAAGTTGACTTATGAATTACGTTTAAACTTTAAATAGTCAAAAACAGTAAAACAATATTTTGTTATATTTAAATGTAACTTTACTAAAATATTATCTTTCAGGAAGATGTGCCACAACCACCTTTTTCTATGTATGAATCAAAGTCTGGTGGCCTAAAATCTAGCTTTATATTTAAGCTTCTTTGGGTGCTTTAAACAGCCTTCACTTCACCAAGAACTGGTATACAGTGTCGGAGCATACAGTCAAATAATCCAATTATGGAGCTCAGCACCAATCTGAGCACAAGTCAGGGAAGGGTTTAGTCATTGCCACTCAAATAGGCAATCTAATGATGGTCTTGTTCTCATAATCTCCTTCTGGTACATGTTATGAGTATGTTTTGGTTGTGCTTATGTTATAGCAGCAAGGGGGGCAATCAGAAGGCAACAGCTGTGCTCAATAAGCACAGATCTCCTAACATAACAGTTAGGGAAATACTGACTGAATGCATACAGCCTGGCTACAGGAACACAGTGTCTGATTTGCATTATTAAATCATTACCACTTGTGTTCCCCATTAGACTTCATTTAAATAACTATGACTGTCCTTGATACTCATCTGCTCTAATCCAGTTCCATAACCTTTCCTCAGTTCATTGTTGCTTGAATTAACTAAGATGACTTGCACGATAGTCTAATCTTATTTGAAAACAGATAGTTATCTAAACTATTCAAGTTGCCTTTTTATCATTAAATTACTCTTTTAGTTAGTATTAAGTTATTCTATGCACTGTTAATTTTCCCTTTACCATGCAACTCATGACTTTCTAAAATGTACAGGATTGTATAGGACTCTGTATGACTTCCGTTTGTGTTAAGGAATAGCCAATACAACATGTATATAACAAGATAACAGTGCTTCTCACCATGCCTAACAGTTTGCTTTCCCTTTGGATAACAAGTCTGGCGAATCCCTGAACTGGGGGAAACAGTGAACATTGTTTTTTAAGGCACACAACAACTGAATCTGATAGACAAACAACATCTCACTCATTAAATCTTCTGATCACCCATAAGGGGTGATTTCACTGAATGTTCTATGGTCCTCCTAGAAGAAATGGGTATTTTATGCACTCCCAATTCACCTGTAAGGATTATAGGGTTGGTAGATCTAGTGAAGCAGGGCAGTTCCTTGTAGACCACAGATAATCACCTTCAATCAGGAGAAATTCACGAAAGCCCATATGTTTCCATATATATAGCAGTTGTAAGTACTTTGGTTCTATAAACCCCAAACGGTTGATCATTGCTGGACACCAAAAACCTTGACTGAAAGTTAACTTTTACATTGATGGGGACTTTTCTTACATTTTATCTGGATGTTTCTCAGAAATAGAGACAACAGCACCTGAACAAAGCAAAGAATCATAGAGACGTGTAGGACTTTCCTGTCATCTGTTCATATAGAAGATGCATGGCCTTCGGTGAAAGTGGCACGGTATGCATTTAAAAGACCTCTTAATCATGCATATTTCTTTTACACAGGTTAGTAGATTATGCTAAATAGACAATTAAATGTAAATTGAGGAACTCCATCAGATCCTCAATCCATCACACAATGAGCTGACATCTGACACTCTCGTACCTCTCACACCACAGCACTCGTAATCACACCACATCACAACACTTGCAACCACACCATTCCATGGCACTCACAACAGTCACAAGCATGCCAATGACCCTTTTAAGCACACAATCCAACCACATACATGTATCCTCATATGGTACAATATAACCCAGAGCGCAGACACCCTTCACTCACTGGCAACATATAAACATCACCTAGCTGAAATACAGGAAGAAGACATGCCCTCACAAATTTCCATATGGCCCCAACATAAAATAAGCTCAAGTACTGGAAGAGGACCACACCAACAATATGTCATAAAGCTTCCATATCATTTAACAGGATCCCGCTTAAGTATAGTGAGAGGGCATGTACCCACACTTGCCAATTTGGTATACAGCTTCCACATTAATAAAGCTAAAGTACTGGAAGGAGACTTAAGCAAAATTTGGAATGCAGCACCCATGCCAAATAGCAGCCTCCAGTACTGGAAGACGACAAGAATCCACAATTTGGCATAAGACACCACATACATTAACCACATTTCAACATCAATATGTGAACTTACATATAACTAATAACTAAGGTTTTACGGTATTTTTTTTTTTTTTACTTTTCCATCTGTATGTATCCATATTTATTCTTTGGTCTTTTTATCTGTATTTATCTCCATTTATTATTTTGTATTTACTGAAATTAACTTTTACTACTATTTTTCCCTACTATTTTTCCACATTTTTGCAAATCAAATGTTGACATGAACTCTTTAAACTTGAAGATGCATTTTCAAATTTAATATGTAGAGTAAAATGCAAAGTAAGCTGCTGAACCCCATTATTGGTGTAATGCTGAGAAACAACTGCCTACTGTTTACACCTGAAATCGCCATGGAGAATAAAATGGTCACAGGTTTTACTTCACATTTTATGTTGCCTTAGTATGATGCATAGATTAAGCAACTGAAGTGCATAAATAGTTGGCAGCTGTCAATTGATAATTTAGTGATAAAAGTTCTGAAAGCACACATCTTTAACAGCCTTCTGATTGACATGGTTACTTCAATAATTCTTTCACCAATCCCTGCTGATCTGCAGGTGAAATGGATGTACGTTCCAACCAGTGCAGAAAACAAAGAGTGAATTAAAAGTATTTGCCAGGTCATCAAGAGGCCCTGCACAGAATACATCTCTGGCTACAAAAGAAAGTCACTTTCTTTGATTACATTTTCCTTCTCCTCCAACACCATACCAAGTAACCTCAAAGAATCTTGGGTCCTGCCTCTCCTCAAGAAGCAAACCCTAGACCCCGCTATTCCCACCAATTACAGGCCCATCACCACGGTGCCATTCCTGTTAAAGATAATAGATAGAGTAGCATACCTGCAGATTCAGCAATATCTTGAAACTCACAAACTACTAGGCACCCACCAATCAGGCTTCAGACCGAAGCACGGCACCGAAACAGCCTTAATCGATCTTAAAACCCAGATCAATGAGATTAACGACAAAGGGAACACTGCCATGTTACTACTCCTCGATCTGTCGGCAGCATTTGACCTGGTAGATCACGCAGTCCTGTGCGAACACCTGGCCTCAGCAGCCCACTTCTCGAAAGAGGCCATAGCCTGGATCCAATCATTCTTGGACAACCGAACTATGAGGGTCTTCTCCACCCTAGCCTCAGCAGACTCCATTAAAATAACCTGTGGGGTGCCCCAAGGCTCCTGCGTCTCTCCCACCCTCTACAACATCTTTACCAAGCCCCTATTCGACAAGTTGGACAGACTGGGTGTCTCATATACCAATTATGCAGATGACACCCAGATCCTCATACCCCTTTCAGGCAACTACGCTTCAGATACGGCCTTGGTAAACAAAATATATCTCATCATTCAGGCATGGATGGCCACACACGGTCTATGTCTAAATGATGAGAAAACCGAAATCCTGCTCCTCGGATCCAATACCAATCTCAAAAAACTCAGTTCCAACTATAAGGCCTTCAACATTGATGGCAACACCATCACAGTGGCCAAAACAGTGAAAACACTAGGCTTTCACCTTGATGCAACCATGTCACTAAAAAAACAAGTTAACTCACTAGCATCCTCCACCGCCTACACATGCAAGCTAATTAGGGCAAGTAGAGCCTTCCTCACCCAAGCTAGCTGCATCATCATAGCCAACGCCCTAATACTATCCAGACTGGACTATTGCAACGCCATGTACCTAGGAGCCAACAAATGCATAACCAACAAACTACAGACATTACAAAACAACGCTCTCAGAACAGCCCTCAACCTACCCTCCAAGGAACACATCTCCAACAAAAGGAGAGAACACAAATGGCTTAAAATCCACGACCGCATCTCCCTCAAAACGGCATCACTCACCTACAAATGTTTAAACAACGCAGCCCCCCCTATCTCGCATCCAGTATAAAGAAAAAAACGTCCACCCGCCCCACCAGATCGATTAATTCCTACTGCCTGCAGGTACCCAATTTCAGACAAAAGAAAACCGGCGGCAGCAGATTCCCTGTCTTGGCAGCCCAACACTGGAACGCCCTCCCACTCTACATTAGGACAGACCAATCCTACTATAGCTTCAGGCGAAACACCCTCACTTGGCTGCGGGCCAATGATCCTCACGACTAACCCTGCCATCTAATCTGATCATGCCAGTGCTATAACCTGACTACCATGCACAGCCTTAAATATGTAAATATGTAAATGTAACCGAACTGCCCCCATGCACAGCACTAATTATGTAAATTTGTAAGCTTTCGCTCAATTATATGTATATATGCACATCCCACACAATGTAACTGTAAATGTAATGCTCTTTTTCTCATGCCTATCTTATTCTGTAACCAAGTTTTTATGTAATCCTATCTTCCTGACCTCTGTTGCGCCCTGTTACCTCTGGGTTTTGCGCGCTATACTAAATAAATAAACAAACAAACAAACAAACAAGTGGCCAGTCGGCACAGCCTTGGTCAGCCAGGCCTGACTGATAGCATGTAAACACATGCTTTTCCATTTTTGTACAGCTTTTTAACATAAATACAGACAGGAAAGCAATTCATTCCTGTTTGTATGTAAGTGTAGAAATCCATAAAAATGGCAAACTGGGAGTCCTACCTATAATATACGCATCAAAAGCAACAAGTACACCTAATTGACACCTAACTGCACTTCAAAAGAAATGTGTATGGCAGGTAGGCTTACCCAGATTTTACCTTAACAATGGTGCATCTACTGTTACATTCACATATCCTACACATAATCAACAAAGAATTACATTACTGCCCTTGATTCACAACAGAACTGTTGGACAGCATGCAGAATCTTGGTAATCAGCACCTCCACAATCACAGACATAGAGCTACCGAAAATATATACCTAAACTGCAGATACACCAGGGTAATGTGCAAGTCTGCAACATGATACAAGTATGTATAACAATGTACAAAAATGTAAAGTCTACAAATATTAGAAACAATTATGTGATGGTAACAACATAATAAACGTTATTAATACATTAAAACATATTTTAAAATCAAATATCATGGTGACCTTAACTTACCCTGTTTTTGTTTTGAAATATTTTGTTTTTGCTCTAAAATGCTTTGTAGTGAAAGTAATGCAACGTTTTGTGTGATTGTTTGTTTTTAATACAAATGTTAAACTGCTTTTATGTATTTATGTTGTTGATAAGTATTACATTTGTCTTGCTTTTGTTAATATGTACAGCTTGCATTTTTTACTCAATTTAATTTAGCAAACATCACATGTTTGTATTTTTTTATGCACAGTGTAATGACTATAAACGTTGTGTATATATTGTTATTTGTAGAAGTAAATGTAGCTAAGCTTTTACAGTATATGATATTTTAACACTTTTTAGTTGTTTAGTGAATGTTTTCTTTGTATAATGTTATGTTTATTGTTTAGTACATTATATGTATTTACAATGATGCCATGTTCCTAGTTATTGGATATTGTATTTGTAAAGTATGACACTTAAATGCGTATGTATATTTTGTTACTTTAGATTAATGTTTGTAGCTATTTTGTGTACTCTGCATTTTTTCTGAGGTATTATTCTTGTGCATATCAAATTTAAAGTGTGTTACTGTATAATCATTTTGCATTACAAAAATATTGTATAATTTCTTTTAACATATTATAGGTCTGCATTCAATGTACTTTTCAATGATTTTATATTTGATACAATTACTTGTTTGTATGTGTGAAATTGTTATAATTGTATGGTACGATGTTATGCTTTTAATTGTGTGGGTGAATTAAGGTTATCATAATATTTGATTTTAATCTAATATAATTTTACATGTATTAATAGAGTTTATTATGCTGTTACCTTAGCATTATTATTTCTGATGTTTGTAGACTTCATGATTTTGTTGGTTTTACCTTAACTATTTTGTAAAAAAAAAAAAGGTTTTCAAATAATTTAAATTTTTTTGTGGTTACGTGATTATTGATTTTGTGTGTTTGTTGTTATACTAGCATGTGTTGTAAGTGCATGTAGAATTAGTGTGCGTATGTGTGTTATAAGAGCATGTTGTATAACAACTTCTGGTGTAAGTCTATGTATCATAAGTGTGTGTGTTGTACGTTTCTGTGTAGAAAGAGCATGAGTCATACCATTGTGTGTAGTGTGTGTTGTAGGTGTATTAGTTAAGTAAATGAGTTGTCTTTGATGTTAGTTTTCAGGAGATCTTCATTTTGTAATGTACCAACAGTAAAGCTCATACACTCTACATTGTGATTGCAGTGCATGTTGTAGGTCCCTCTGTGGTAGGAGTATGTATTGTAAGAATGTGTGCCATAGGACAATGTGCTGTAGGGGTGAATGTCGTAGGATCACATGTTGTAGGAGCATGTTAAGTGTTGTAGGTGTTGTAGGTGCATATGCAGTAGGTGTGCTTGTCATCAGAACATGTATTATAGGAGTGTGTATTGTAAGAGGGCATGTTAAAGCAGCATGTGTCAGGAGTGTGTGTCTTAAGAGAGTGTGTTGTCGATCCTAATTTTGTAATGTACGAACTGTAAAACTCATGCACTCTGTGTGTGTCACTGCAGCACATGTTGTAGATTCCTGTGTGGTAGGAGTATGTGGTGTAAGAATTAGTGTCATAGGACCATGTGTTGTAGGAGCAGATGTCATAGGAGCACATGTTGTAGGAGCATGGTATGTGCAATAGGCGTGTGTGTATTAGGTGTGCTTGTCATCTGAACATGTATTATAGAAATGTGTGTTGTAGGAGCGCATGTTATATCAGCGTTTGTCATATGAGGACATGTTTTAGGAGTGTTCATCATTACAGTGTGTGTCGCAAGAGTGTGTGGTAGGAGTGTGTGCCATAGGAGCATGTGTCGTAGGAAGACAGTTTTTAGGTGCATGTGCAGAAGGGGCATGTGTCCTAGGTGTATGTGAGAGCACTTGTCATACGTCTCCATGTTATGTGTAGTATGGCCCGGGTGCATTAGGTGCACATGTCACATAAGCTCATTATTAGTATTCATGTGCACAAAGTTAACATCACAAATGTACGAGCAGGGTTTTCATATAAAATGTACATTTATTCTGCTCAGGCATTGCATGATTCCTACAATTTACATTTTCATATTAAAAGAGTACATTCTCTTATGGAAAGTGTACATTTATTCCATCACTTAACTGACATCAAAGACTGCACCTGGCTGGAAGACTTAATTACCCAACAAGATATAACCACAGCATCAGAGAGGAACCTATGCAATGGTTTAGTTGGACACATGACTATTCTTGGTGTAGACAGGGTTGTTAAACCAATCTCAGTGCCAGACCATATGGGTATGCCTTCCTTGGAATTCGATGTGGGACAACAATAACCTGATCAGCCACATTGTATTGAGATGTCATGTAAGGTTTTGAAGTGGTCTGTTCTATCATTGAACATTGCTGGGCTAGGTTTGAAGTTGTTAGATCCTCATTGGTGTTTCTTTGTTTCTCAGTATGATATTATCTTGCTGAAAGAGTCATGGGCTCTATGTTTCTCTCATATCCCAGGCTATCTAACTTAAATTACTCCTGCTATAGTTTTAAGTAGAGGTTGGGCCTAGGGAGGGTTTTTCTGCTTGGTGAGGAACAATTTGGATGTAGCTTTTGATCTACATCCAGAATCTACTAGCTCAATACACATTCGGAATTTACGGAGGGGCACAGATGTGTTTGGGTTTGTTTTCTATATATATAATAGTTGTAGTGGTGTGGACTCACATTCTTTGGTGTTGGATTCTTTTTCTAGCCTCTGTGAAAAATGTATTTCCCCTCATGATTAGATGCTCTAATTGGATCAATGTGTAATTATTGTTGGTGAAATGAATGCCCGCATTGGACTGGATGAGTACGGAGCTGACTTTGATATCAATGTATTTGTGGCTTGGGGTACGTCTAATTTTTGCAGTTGTTCAGAATTTATAAATAATCAATCGAAAGAATGCAGACTTGCTAAAAGGGATTTAACATCTGCCTACAGAAACTAACAGGTAGGAAAGTGTTAAAAGAAGCTTGTTTACATTATATGACTGTGCTGCACAAAGCCAAACATACTTTTGAGAGTGCCAGATGGAACAGGCTATTAACAAAATGGAGGGTAAAAGACTCTAAACGGTTTTGGCATCTGATTGCAAGGGGTTCTAATGTTTACTCCAGTAGAGCGGCAACTAATAGTAATATTTCCAAATATAAATGACATGACCTAGAATAATCTTGGGAAATTAGCAAAAGATTTTATGGTGCCTCTGGTTTATACATTTATTAATGATCTTGCCACTGCCAAAGCACCATTCTTCTAATCTGATTCTTTTCTTTCATGTCAGCCCCTCTGGGTTTAATTCCCCTTTGGCTTAATTCCTCAATTTGTTGCAATGTTGACCCGTCTTTTCAATATAGATTACAAAGTAAAACAAAACTCAATAGCGCTGTCAGCTCGATTCTTAACTTTTAGCAAAATATAGTTTGAAATGAATTGCTAACATGGTGGAATAAAGGAGTGCATTGCATATGGCTTCTACTCAATACAACTTTGCAGTAAGGACATCATTTGTACACATGTTATGCACATTAGAAGGACATGTGAAGAAATCCAATTCTTGAAGCTATTACATCCATGGTTTGCTGCTTTCCCTAAAAAATGACTACTTCATGTAATTTTCACTATATTTATAACATTCAACTGAGCTATTCACTTTTACAGGCATCTTTTTAATTATGACATCAAGCAAGTGGCATAAATCTCCAATGAGATTGTTCCTCTTTGTCTGCCAAGAAGGCCTTTCCCATTTTATGTATTCTAGGCCTCCGTTTTATTAGCTATACAATGTTCAACCCATTATTGAGCAGAATTGGATGGTCCAAGCTAGATCATTAGATCATTTCATGTTTCAGGCAATCAGGTTGTTTTGAGAATTAGACAGATATATGACCAGGTAGCCTGCATCTGCTAGTATTTCTGGGCAGTAGAGAAGTAGCTGCAGGAATATATATAATATGTAGAGGAGGTCCCAGATATGACCTACACCCCTGCCCCCATTGCGAGTTGCCAGTAAGGTACTCGCCGAGGTACGTGACGTATGAGGAGCAAATGAACCAACAGAGAGCCGCATTGGGACTCTGCCCCGTTTACATAAGGAGATCGGTACTGGTTGAAGCAGCCATAACACGACAACCCTTGGCAGCACGGTACCCTATCAGACCGCCGTACCATCAAAATGAGGAATACCTGCACACGGTCCACGAGGAGACCCCTAAAGCCTTAATGGAAGGCCAATGGAAATAAACCAAGGGCCCGAGCAGCCCTGAGAACAAACAGAATTGGCTACTGATAGCACGTATGCCAGTACTAATAACTACAAGGATAATTATAACGGATACAGGGGGGAGACACTGGTAAAACTTAAGAGAATGGTGCCACGAGACAAGATGGAAGCAACCACCCTGTTCAACGAGTGTAAATAAGCTTGAAACACAAGATGCTAAGAAATCGATACTGCCTACAATGCTTAGTAGAAGAATAGAGCGGCAAGCACCAACCATATATCTACCTCAACACAGCACAATGTACACGTGCGACTCCATTTTGTGAAAGCAGAAATGTACCCAGGCGGCCAAAGGCCTGACAGGCCAAGTTTTGAAACTCAGCAAAGAGGCTCATGCCGGGGAAATCGAGACTGACCAGAGAAGGGGAGGTGAGCATGAGCTCACAAGACTCCAACTACAGAGCATACCAGCCCTCCCGTGAAGGTCAAGATAAGAGAGGCCCATGCAGGTGGCCAAGCGAACACGGAATTAAATGCACAAAAGGTTGGAAACTGAAGCAGATTCATGGTGAACCAACACGTGACCAGACAGGCGCGAAGATGTACCACCGCCTGATCTCATCCAGAACCCGAGGATGCCATAACTTTTCCTGATAACAGACTACAGATCCGAGGCCATACCCAGCCAACTAATTGACACATAGCCCTAAAACACTGATTGATGGAAGGGAGGAAGGGTGAATCTTGGGACACTCGGCACCTGGGTGTCTATTCTGCATGTTGCTAATTAAAATGGAGATTTATGTTTCGGGTGTAACTTGCCCAATCACAATGGGCCATGTAATCCAGGGTCCTATAGACACTGTAACCAATAAGACGTTGTACTTGTGGTGACGTCAATCACGTGTGTTGTAGAGGGATGGGCATAGACGCCCACCCGATAAGAGTTATCCAATCCACTTGCTTTATTTCCATATACAGATATAGCACATATACTTAAGTTACCTTTCCCAACCAATTATATTGTGTGATGATTTTTTATAGAATTATACGCCAATGATGATGAATTTTGCCCATAAAAGAGGCTGTTTGACTGAAGTTCGGGGAAGTCGGGGTGAGGCAGGTGTTCGTGATGCTGCTGATTTCCATTAGCTGATGTATGTATCATTAAACAGACTTCCCTTTGCCAATTTATTGAGTCTTGGTTATTGAATTCTGCTGGAGTATGTGAATCCTGCACTCTGTCCTCACATGTTGCAGCTATCTTGTATTACTAGTTTTCGAGGGTGAGTACTGACCAATGGCCCCGTCAGTAATTTCCTCTCCTCGTCAACAAATATATATATATATATTACATGGCCATAGCAGTGGCCATGTAGTTATGGTTAAGTTGGTGTTTCCATAGGAAGAGCACTTTTTGGGTGGCTTATGACTTCGCTCCCCCTGGACGAATCCTCACCAAAATTTGAAAAAAAAGTATATGGCCCACTCTGAATTTCTTTGCAAAGTTTGGTGAGGATTCGTCCAGGGGGGGCAAAGTTATAGGGGGGTCCCAAAACTTTTTTTCTCCATAGACTGAATAGGGAACAAACTTTGCTCGCGCCTACAGCCCAAACCGCTGGACGGATTTTCACCAAATTTGGACCAGGAGTTTGGTCCCAAAAGCGTGCTTTTGCAGATTTGGTGAAAATCCGTCCAGTAGTTTTTTTTAAAATGACCAAAAAGTAGGTCATAAAAAATTAGTGATATCTGTGTTCGGTCCGCGGACAGACTTCCCTGTTCGTTCCTCGGACAGTGTCCTGATTGGCCAATCAGTTTGCGTGGTGTCCGCGGACAGGCGACGTGTTCGCTGATTGGACAGTGTGGAGCGAGAAGCGCGTCAGATTTTCGGTAGCGCCCGCCATCTTGGATTCGCAGATGTCCGCGGACAGCGCGGTGAAACTTGGTTCAAAATTTGTATTTAGTAGAGTGTGTTGGTGTGTAGGAGTGTTTGGGGAGGGTGGGAGAGTATGAGTTGAAAGTTGTGTTTTTTTATGTGGTAGACGTTCTTGTTGTGTTCGATTTGTCTGCGGACATCACGGGTGTTCTGAAATGTTCTAAATAAACTGAATGGGGGTGTTCTTAGGACTCAATATGTGTCTGTTTTGTTCACAAGCAAGCTGAAACTGTTCTAAGAACACTCGCGGTGTCCGGAAACGTTCGTAAATAAACAGAATTGGGGTCTCCTGAGAACGCTGTCCGTATTGTTCTCTGGTAAATTGAAAGTGTTCTAATAACTCTCGCAGTGTCCTGAAATGTTTGTAAAAAAACAAAATGGGGGTGTTCTGAGGATGCTGTCCGTATTATGTTCGTAAATAAACAAAATGGGGGTGTCCTGATGACGCTGTCCGTAGTGTTCGTTGTCAAGTTGAAAGTGTTCTAAGAATTCTCACGTTGTCCTGAAATGTTCGTAGGGGGTGTCCTGAGGATGCTGTACGTATTGTTCATTGTCAAGTTGAAAGTGTTCTAAGAACTCTTGCGGTGTCCTGAAATGTTCGTAAATAAACAAAATGGGGGTGTTCGGAGGACGCTGTCTGTATTGTTCGATGGCAAGTTGAAAGTGTTCTAAGAACTCTCACATTGTCCTGAAATGTTCGTAGGGGCTGTCCTAAAGACGTTGTCCATATTGTTCTCTGGCAAGTTGAATGTGTTCTAAGAACACTTGCAGTGTCCTGAAATGTTCGCAAATAAACAAAATGGGGGTGTTCTGAGGACGCTGTCCGTATTGTTCGATTGGCAAGTTGAAAGTGTTCTAAGAACTCTCGCGTTGTCCTGAAATGTTCGTAAATAAATAAAATGGAGGTGCCCTGAGGACGCTGTCTGTATTGTTCTCTGTCAAGTTGAATGTGTTCTAAGAACACTCGTGGTGTCCGGAAAAGTCGTAAATAAACAAAATGGGGGTGTTCTGAGGACACTGTCCGTATTGTTCGTTGTCAAGTTGAAACTGTTCTAAGAACTCTCGCAGTGTCCTGAAATGTTCATAAATAAAGAAAATGGGGGTGTTCTGAGGACGCTGTCCGTATTGTTCGTTGTCAAGTTGAAAGTGTTCTAAGAACTCTCGCGTTGTCCTGAAATGTTTGTAGGGGGTGTCCTGAAGACGCTGTCTGTATTGTTCGCTGGCAAGTTGAATGTGTTCTAAGAACACTTACGGTGTCCTGAAATGTTCGCAAATAAACAAAATGGGGGTGTTCTGAGGACGCTGTCCGTATTGTTCGTTGTCAAGTTGAAAGTGTTCTTAGAACTCTTGCGCTGTCCTGAAATGTTCGTAGGGGGTGTCCTGAAGATGCTGTCCATATTGTTCGCTGGCAAGTTGAAAGTGTTCTAAGAACACTCAAAAATATCCGCGGACATTAAAAGTTTGCATAGGCCATAGTTGATATATTTGACTCTGTGGGTGTGATATGCTGCGGTGGTTGTGGCCAGGGCATAGAGTGTTGGGTGCATGGCCATTTGGCCATGCACCCAACACTCTATGCCCTGGCCACAACCACCGCAGCATATCACACTTATAGTTGCTATAACTTTGGGTCAAAAACAAATTTATAAGGAACAAAGTTATAAGATGCTATGGGTGTGATATGCTGCGATGGTTGTGGCCAGGGCATAGAGTGTATAATATACTTACTGTTTGGTTTAGTAACCGGAGTACATGTATTTCTTGTTCATTTCTGTGATAAAAGAAAATAGCATGTTAGTATTAGTATTTTGTAATGACTTATTACATTGTATAAATCAACATTTTTTGACCCTCATATTTAGTAGATTACAAACCAGAGTACTGTGCAATTTGCTCAGTTTCTGTGTTCGTTGCTAAAATCATTTGGTCTCTGGGAGAATCAAAAATCCATGTTGGATTAAAAAGAAAATCTTTTTCTGTTATGCTACAGTTTATTTGTTTGTTTGTTTTCAGTGTTCACTTGTTGTTTCTGGCTAATGCTTTATACATTGGCTTGTTGCATTCTTTTGGAGCAGTAACATATTATTTATTTGTTTGGATATTGTAAAATGTTGGAGCAGTTAGATACCAGTAGGCGTATTCTAACTGTCTATTTTTTGATATGTTTTAGTGGTATTGATTTATCTGTTTGGATATTGTTAAATTTTGGGACAGTTAGATACCAATTGGCGTATTCTAACTGTCTATTTTTTGCTCTAATTTAGTGGTATTCATTTATCTGATCAGTTGTTGTCAAATCTTTGGGCAGTTAGATAGCTTTTGGAATATTCTAACAGTTTATATTTTTTTACTACAAGTTTACTTAATCCATAAAAGCATGTGGATATGTGGTGCTCCTCTGGCTTGGTATTCTTTTCTCCAAAAGAAGTGTTGCACTTCCCCAAGGGGAGGAACAGTTTTATTACAAATAAAATGTAGCATAGCAATGAAGCGATGGTGAAAATATCTTGAAACATTAACAGGATCCAAAGAACAAAGTTCTCCAGGTGTTAGTATATCTATGTTTGTTTTGTTTTTGTTTGATATGCGTAGAAAATCACGTAAATCTTCCCATGCATATTCTGCACAACTTAATGTAACAAACCAAGTGGGTGGGC
The DNA here is from genome assembly GCF_040938575.1 of Ambystoma mexicanum. NCBI lineage: Eukaryota > Metazoa > Chordata > Amphibia > Caudata > Ambystomatidae > Ambystoma > Ambystoma mexicanum. The sequence goes on from NC_090927.1 coordinate 340,894,239, forward strand.
CAAGGATTCTGATCATACAGCGTACATCTCCATGACGTCGAAACCAGTACTCTTTAGTACCACGCATATTTGCTAATAGATTTGTAATATTTGATTGTAAAACCTCATCCTTTTGTTGTACTTTTTGTAATAATTGTGTAGCTGTCATATTTTGAAAGTGTGATCCTGATTTTAATATGTGTGCAACTCCGTAACATAAAGTTGCTAGTTCACTTTCAAAGAGTAGGTGGAAGATGTATTCCACATTTTGTCTAAATCTGGGATCTTCAGAATACATCCGTAATGAGCGGTATTCTGATGCTGATATTTGAATAGGTCTATCATCGTACCTTCGTCCTTTGCCAGTAGGAAGGAGTAGAGGAAAAGCATGTACTTCTATACTTTTTTCCCATATGCTGATTGGTGATCCTTTTGTTTGACACATTTGGTATGTTTCCAGTGCGTCTTCTATGGTGTCATCAGAGTGCCAAGGATGAATTGTATAATGGTCTAAAGTATTTGATATTGTAGCAGGATCTAGGAGCTCAAATTGACCAGTTTCTTTTGTTTCTTGAATTATTTCAGTTGTATCCTTCAAGTTTTCTTCAATATTAATTTCTTTGTAATATTCATTATTCTCTTTAAGATATTGCAAGGCTTGTCTAACTTTATGTAAATTTACCAGCTGTTGCCATATTTATTTATCTTTTGTAGGTACTCCATTTACTAAGATAATTAAAGATTGCTGCATTGGACGTTGCACTCCTAGAGTATGCACATTTTCTTTTAGATCTAATGGTAAATAAACTACTTTTCCACGAATGCCTTTTGCCAATTCAGAGGGAGGTAATTTTGCTGTATTGGGTTGAAGGCGTATTATTGCTTGAAATCGGTGCACTGTTTGAATTATGATGCTCTCATATAAATTAAGTTGTTGTAGGGGTTTTGGTAGTGGGTATAATTCATAATTATTTGTGATAGCCCGTGAAGGAGTTTGGTTTTTGTTAAGTTTTGTAGTGCAGTAACTGCAAAGTATTAAGGGGTCAGTTATTTCGTATATTTGTTTTCTGCTACAAGGTAGAGAGCTAATTCAAACCATTTAGAATCTTCATTGTCTTCTATATTGTATGATAGGTCTACAGTTTTTGTGTTACTTTTATAAAAAGTTCTGCAGCAACATACACACACATGGTTTGGTACTTCAGCCGATGTACTTTTAGATTTTATTATTTCTTTTTTGTATGTGTTTAGTAAAAGGTTGCCATGTGTAAAATTGTTGCTAATTTGGTCTAAAGCTATTTTATTCTGTAAGTGGCTTTCACTTCCAAAATATTTTTTCTGGATATAGTCAATTTCTTCAAGTAGGTCTTTTGCTGTACCATGAAGAAGAATGTTATTCAAATGTGCTAGTGCTAAAGCAGGACTTTTAGCATAGTACAGTTTATAGACTAGATTTCTTATAGTTGAATGATGTGTTGACATCCTTTTGATATCATGGAAGGTGGTTTTACAAGTAGGTCCTGTAATGCAGGCCAATGAATGTCCTTGTAGTCCAGTGTACTTGTGCACTGGACAGGTATCCATATGTTGCAGTAGTTTAATTTTAATTTTGTCTTTGCTTTTTACATATTGATTGAGGAATTGGCGTAAAGACTTGAAACATTGTTTGAGAATGTTACACATTGACGAGCATGGCCATTTGTACACTAGATGTTCTGATTCAGTTGAATGGAGGGGTAATTCTAAGTTTTCAGGGCATATTTTTGTAAGGATTACTTCTTGTTCCATTATGGTATTATTCACTTTTTCATAACCTCAACCACTGCTATGTATGGCAATTGTATTTGTTTGCTTTTGTTTGTACACTTCTTCATTAAAGTATGGTTCTGTGCTCGTAGTGTGATTCCATTCACCTCCGCAGATACTTAAGAAGTTCTTTCTGTTGACATTTCGTTTATTGAGAAGTCTTTTTTGTAATTTAGTTATTAGTTTTGATAGTGGTTTTATTTTAACACTAAAATAAATAACTTTCTTTTGAGAAGAATTGCACTGTTTATCAACGCTTCTAAGATTAATTTCCTACGATAGGTTTTAAGCATTGAACCTGATTTCTCTCCTGTTTTTATAAGATTTTGAAGGACTTTGTGATGGTACATTTTGGCTAAAATACTTTTCTTGGTATGCTTACTTTGCACTATATAAAAATTTAAAGAAGCAGTTTTATCTGTAGTGATAGCTGATTTTCTTTTAATTGTTTTTTGGTTTGTTTTACATTTTGATAGAGGAGGCAAAGTTTTTGTACTTTAAACTTCTTGTGTTTCACTACATGACTGTTTTAGCTGTTTTGTTTCAACTTTCTTTACAAATTCTGCTAGAGATGGATGCTTATATTGGACACTTTTATTTTCATTTGCTCTACTTCTGCGTTGCTTTCTACAGATTTGACTTTTGGTAGGCATTCTTTAGGGTCTGTTGAAAAAAATAAAGAAGGTATGGGTTGGGGTGTTCTGCAATGTATGTGTGCTGTGTGCATGAGTGTTTGAGTAAGATGATAAAGATGTATGTAATGGTGTGTGATTGTGCATTGGGAACTACAACTAGTAGGGATGGGTACTCTTGAATTTATGTGCTACTAAACTGGGGTTCAGATGACAGAAAAAAGTAAGCTAGTGATGTGGAGAAGTACACATAGTAAATCTAATGTATACAATTAAAACAGCTGTTTGTTCTATAATATCAAAATTCTAGCGGTTGAGTTGGGTAATTTGTGTGTCCAAAAATAGGAATTTGTGGGCCATTCTGGCTGTAAATCCCTGTTTAAGACATGGGGATTTTTGCACAGAATGGTGCACAATCTCTATTTTTAGGCACAGAAATAGCATGAATTAACTTTACAGTGTGTTTGAGTAATAATCCAAATATTATAGTGATATTCTACTTACTTTTTTTCTAAAATGAACAGGTTACTTCTTAGTTCTTCTTTGTTCTTCAAATTCGGCTGCTTCTGTTTAGGAGAATGGGCTTCACTGCAATTGTAAAAGAAACAAATTAGTAATTTTGTTTGTATGTAGCACTGTTTTTAATTTAGACATTGATTTTTTAATTGAAATCCTCAGTGCCTTCCTCAAAACCATTAAAACTATATTATTTACATAAGATACGTCGCACCAGTTCAATACATATGATATTTTCTTAATGAACAAATTGTATTGCAATGACTAATTGTAGCAAACAAAATATCTTTACTATGTCTTGTGAAATTCATAATGTACCACTGAATACCACTATTTCTGTAACTAAGCTCTTCCAGGTAATAGTGCCTCAATGTCATGCTTAAATTAAAGTAATTAAATAAATAAAGAAATTAAAGAAATTATGTAATTGTGAAAGTATTATTTTTTGAGATTTGAACATAGAGTGTGCATGCATGCAATTTTGTTTGAATATATGTAGTCTATATATTTAATTTCAAAAATGTTCGTTTAACATGATTTGAGTGTTTGTGTGTATAAAGAAAGTAAATAGTATAAATGTTTATAAGTGACAGTTGATTTTAGGAGATTGAAAAAAAGACAGTACATTCATTTTACAGATTACACAAGCTAAAAGAAAATGTGTTCATGTACTGTACAGAAAATATGCATACCTGTAGTTTGTGTTCATGCATATGGATATGCATGGAGCTGCAAGTAGAAATCTTGGAGACGTGTACAGTATTTCTTGTAGATGGTGCTTGCCATTGATATGACACTTGTACTCAGAGAGATTCACAGTACATTTGCAGTGCTGATCTATGATGATGCAGTTAGTATCGTGAATACGATTGGTGGATGGTCTTGAATGTGATTGGTGGATGGTCATGTGCACTTCTTAGCTAAATCCAATGAGGGAATGGCACAGAGAGTGAAGTGGAAATGGTAGAAGGGCTGTTCATGTTACGATATGTCCACGGACATTGCGGTAGTTCGCGGACATCGGGTGTTACATCCGGGGATTTATGGGTTCAGAAGTCATGCAAATGAGAATGAGCACTGAAAGGGATTGGTCAGGAAAGTTTAGTGGGTGTGTTGTGCCAGGAGAGAGTTTCTCAGATACTCTTTTTGCTGAGAGAACAACAGATAGCTATGGCTGTGTGTTTCAGAAAACAGATTGTTTGGATTTTGGGAGATTCATGGATACATTGGTTGAAGGTGCATGCAGAAAGCTGTGGAGTAGCTGTCGATCTTGGATTTCCACATGTGGAAGTACACTGGCATGGAGTATGTGGAATGAAGTGGTTGGACTTGCTACCTCTCTGTGCTACTTTGTAGACAGAGCAACATCCAGACATAATTGTAATTCATTGTGGAGGGAACAGTTTAGGACATGTGTCTGGAATTTCTTTGCAATTTGCTATGAAAGAAGGACTTGGGAAGGTCATGAACATGTTTGCTTATTCTCAAGTAATATTTTCACGTATTGCGCAGAGACAAATTATGGTTGCTTAGCTTACCATAACTGGCGAATTTCAAGGGTTTTTCGGTTTTACTTGGAACCATAACGTCCCTTTAACAAAGTTTTTTCACTGAATTTCATAGGTTTTTAGTAGCGCAACTTAACCATAACGTCCCTTTAACAAAGTTTTTTTCACTGAATTTCATAGGTTTTTAGTAGCGCAACTTAACCATAACGTCCCTTTAACAAAGTTTTTTTCACTGAATTTCATAGGTTTTTAGTAGCGCAACGTAACCATAACGTCCCCTTAACAAAGTTTGTTTTTTCACTGAATTTCATAGTTTTTTAGTAGCAAAACTTAACAATAATGACTTTGACTTTATATACATGTCATATGGAACTGACTAGATCTCTTCTTATGAACGTGATGTCCGCGAACTTATTTAATGTTCGCGGACATGTTCGGAGAACAGTACCACTACCTAAAAACTGTGGGGGGAGGGGGTGGTGGGGTATGTTTGATTGTTATATCATAATATAAGAACATTTAACAAATTCAAAAAGCAGCACACAAACACATTATATATAGTAATACATAAGAAATGTAACCCATATATGTAACACACTAACCATTCATTTAAATACAATATGTTCTGAAATGGAATATACCACAAGAACATAAATTGGCTTCCAATATAATTACCTCACAGACACAACAGAACTGAGAACAAGACCAGACCCACTGAATACATAGGACTTATCTTACCAGAAATAGTAAGTGTACTTCATTTTACTCATATAATTATAAACTTTCTGTATTAGATTAAAAAATATATTATCTTTTCTTTTTTTTCTCACAGAAATGTCTAGTACTCTGGAATGGCTAGAGGACAATTTCCCACATGAAGAAATGTCACAAGATAGTGAAACTAATGGTAAACACTTTATAATATAAACCATTTAAATATTATTATTTTGTATACATTTAACATATATATATTTCTTTTGTACAGAGCTTAACAAAATAGAAACTACCTCTGAAGAAGCTGTTATGGAAAACACGCTTGACAACATAAAAGAAAAAATTGATTTACTGTTGACCAATTTTAATAATTTGAAAACTTTTGTTGAAGATCATTTTAAAACAAAAACGTCATACCATTGCCCCACATGTACTTGTCCCTCCTCACCATATCCCAGTCAATTATCCCCAAACCCTCTCCATAATCCAAAACGTTTTGATGAGATTTCCATCCCTTCTTCACCTAATACCAATCATGTTGAAACCCCAAATTCTCCTGTTTTTGTTTCTGTTTCTGCCTCACCTTCTCTATCATAAATTATTAGTATATGTTAAATAAAGTTTAATTTTTATATTGTATTGTGAATAGTTTCCGTTTTTTCTTTTAAAAACAATAAAAGTGTCCGCGGACAGTGCGAGTGTTCTGAAATGTTCGTACATAAACGAAAATGGAGGTGTCCTGAAGAACACCACACCTGTTCGTACTGTTCGCTAGCAAGTTGAAACTGTTCTAAGAACACACGTGGTGTCCTGAAATGTTCGTAAAGAAACAAAAATTAAAGTGTTCTAAAGAACACTATATCTGTCCGTAATGTTCGCTATCAACTTAAAACTGTCCTAAGAACACAATTGGTGTCCTGAAATGTTCGTAAATAAACAAAAATGATGTGTCCTGAACAACAGTACAACTGTTCGTAGTGTTCGCTACCCAATTGAAACTGTTCTAAGAACACAATTGGTGTCCTGAAATGTTCGTACATAAACTAAATTACACGTGTCCTGAAGAACACTATATCTGTCCTTACTGTTCGCTACCAAGTTTAAACTGTTCTAAGAACACACGCGGTGTCCTGAAATGTTCATTTCACGTGTGACGCACTTTTAATTACTTCAGAACCCGAACAGTGTCCGTAGGACATCAATGCGCATGCGCTAACCAATCTCTGTGCACTTGGTGTCCTGCGGACAGGCGCTTCCTTTGCAGACTTGTTCGCAAACAGATCATATGAACGCGCCCACGCTCATCGTGTGTCCTGAAATGCGGACACTGTTCGTGTCCCCGAACAATTCAAAAGTACATTTTCAGTTAATCCATAATATTTTTCAATAAAATCTCACCATGCCACAAGTCCCACATAGCAATCTTGAGTTTCTATATACCTTTTGAAACTTTCTGATCCTTTTTTTGTGTTCGATATGTCCGCGCACAGTGCGCATGTCCGCGGACCGTGCACAAGCACCCCTATAAAAGAGCACGCCCAAGAGCTTATTCCCATTGTGTTTCTGGCTATTCTTCAGAACACAGTGATTTTTGCTGCCACCTGCAGACTACACCATCATCGAGTTGGCATCCTTGGCTGCTGAACTGCCACTTGGTGCTGCACCTGCTTCGGCACCACCACCACCCCCTCCACCACCACCACCTCCCCAAGGGCCTGAAGAGGGGAACAGGACTGAGGATGCGGAGGAGGAAGAAGAGGATGATGAGAATGAGGTAGAGGAAATCCCTACTACCTGCACTAGGCGTGAGTCTTGGGTGTGGCGGTTATTTACCATTCATGGGAATGGTCCTATGGCTTGTGCGAACCATGTTACCTGCAATGAGTGCAAAATGATACTCAGTCGCGGGAAGCACGGTAACTACAGCTTTGGGACCACTACTATGAAGCGACACCTGAGGTCATTTCACTCTGGGGCTATTCGCAGGGTTGTACCTTGCGAAGAACGTAGCAGGTTGATTTCCTCTACTTCATCCTCTGTTTCTGATCCTGTCACCACAAGGACCACCTCTGTGGGACAGCGTCTTTCTCAAGCTGCCTCACAGGCCATACAGAATGCTGATGACCCTTACCTTTTGAGGGTCACAGTTGTATGTATGTACTGTGACACAGTACTCTGCAGGGGGGAGTGACTTCGGAGTGCTTTTGAGACTATCGTCTCAGAGCACGAGAAGACCTGCTCACTACCCAAATAAAACCCACTCTACATCTTCCTCTCTCAGCTCGCCCTTTCTTATCCCTGTGGTTGGTGCCCCCCCCTTTACCCTCCTTTACCCTCCTCTCCTAGTGTGTCGTGTCTGAAAAACCAAAAAAAATACAAAATTACAAAAATCAAAAAAAAATAAGGCTCTTTTCAGAGCCGCCTTTCCCAGTTAAAAAATAGAAGTGAAAATAAATGAAGCAGGGCTCTTTGTATTTTTTAGAAGTCCGCGGACAGTTCGCGAACATTAAAAAAATTGGGTTGCTACTCCATCACAAACATTGTCATTTTCTCTGGAAAGAAGTGGTGGCTCTGAAAAGAGCCTCTGGGTGGTGTTTGTAAGTCAGAAATTGTAAATGCTTAACATCTACTTCAAAATTGTTGTTGTAATTCCAAAAAAGGTCGCAATGCATTTTGTACATTTCTCAGAAAAATCTGATTGCCAGCATAAGTAAGATGGACTCCATCTCTGCGAAAAATGTATGTACTACAAAACATAATATTTTCATTGTGAAAAGAAGACATGCCAAAATCTCTTAGAAAGCCACAAACAGCCTTATTAACATTGCGCCTTGCTTTTTCCATTTGTGGACCAAATGAAGAAGAACGAAGCCACATTTGTCTCTGTGCAATCCGTGAAAATATCACTTGAGAATTAGGAAACATGTCCATAACCTTCCTAAGTCCTTCTTTCATAGCAAATTGCAAAAACATTCCAGTCACATGTCCTAAACTGTTCCCTCCACAATGAATTACAATTATGTCTGGATGTTGCTCTGTCTCCAAAGTAGCACAGAGAGGTAGCAAGTCCAACCACTTCATTCCACGTACTCCATTCCAGTGTACTTCCACATGATCTACAGCTACTCCACAGCTTTCTGCATGCACCTTCAACCAATGTATCCACAAATCTCCTAAAATCCAAACAATCTGTTTTCTGAAACACACAGCCATAGCTATCTTTTCTTCTCTCAGCAAAAAGAGTATCTGAGAAAATCTCTCCTGGCACAACACACCCACCAAACTTTCCTGACCAATCCCTTTCAGTGCTTATTCTCATTTGCATGACTTCTGAACCCAAAAATCCCCGGATGTAACTCCCGATGTCCGCGAACTACCGCCATGTCCGCGGACATATCGTAACATGAACAGCCCTTCTACCATTTCCATTACACTCTCTCTGCCATTCCCTCATTGGATGTACCTCAAAAATCACATGACCATGCACCAATCACATTCAAGACCTCTACATCTAACTGCATCATCATAGATCAGCACTGCAAATGTACTCTGAATCTCTCTGAGTACAAGTGTCATATCATTGGCAAGCAGCATCTACCAGAAATACTTTACAAGTCTTCAAGATTTCTACTTGCAGCTCCATGCATATCCATATGCATGAACACAAACTTCAGGTATGCATATTTTCTGTATAGTAGATGAACACATTTTCAAACAGACGTTTACCTTGTAAAATCTGTAAAATGAATTTACTGTACTTTTTTCAATTTCCTAAAATCAACTATCACTTATAAACCTTCATACTTTTTACTTTCTTTATACACACACACTCAAATCATGTTAAACTAACATTTTTTAAATGAAATATATAGACTACATATATTCAAACAAAATTGCATGCAAACACAATCTATGTTTAAACCTTTATAAAAATACAATTTCATATTTTTTGTTTTTATTTATTTATTTACTTAATTACTTTAAATTAGACATGACAATGAGGCGCTATTACCTAGAACAGTTTACTTACAGAAATAGTGGTATTCACTAATATATTATACATTTCACAAGACATAGTAAAGATATTTTTTTTTTGCTACAGTTAGTCATTCAATACAATTTGTTCATTAAGAACATATCATATGTACTGAACTGATGCAATGTATCTTATGTAAATAAATTAGTTTAATGGTTTTACAGAAGGCACTGAGGATTTCAATTAAAAAATCAATATCTAAATTAAAAACACTGCTATATACAAAGTTACTAATTTAAAGCTTTTACTATTGCAGTGAAGACCAGTTTCCTGAAAAGAAGCAGCCGAATTCGAAGAAGAAAAAAAACTAAGAAGTTACCTGTTAATTAAAAAAAAAAAGTAAGTCAAATTTCACCATAATATTTGTATTATTAATGAAATTTACTACAACATTAATACGAGCTATTTTGGTTTCTAAAAATAGAGATTTTGTACCATTTTGTCCAAAAATTCCCATGTCTTAAACAGCGATTTACAGCCAGAATGGCCCACAAATTTCTATTTTTGGACACACAAATTAGCCAACTGAACCACTACAATTTTCATATTATAGAACAAACAACTGTTTTAATTGTATACATTAGATTTACTATTTGTACTTTTCCACACCACTAGCTTACTTTTGTTTTGTCATCTGAACCCCAGTTTAGTAACACATAAATTCAAGAATACCTATCCCTACTAGTTTTAGTTCCCAATGCACAATCACACACCATTACATACATCTTTATCATCTTACTCAAACACTCATGCACACAGCACACATACATTCCAGAACACCCCAACCCATATCTTCTTTATTTTTTTCAACAGACCCTAAAGAATGCCTACCAAAGGTCAAGTCCGTAGAAAGCAACGCAAAAGTAGAGCAAATGAAAATAAAGGTGTCCAACATAAGCATCCATCTCTAGCAGAATTTGTAAAAAAAGTAGAAACAAAACAGCTAATACAATCATTTAGTGAAACACAAGAAGTTTCAAGTACAACAACTTCGCTTCCTCTATCGAAATGTAAAACAAACCAAAAAACAATTAACAGAAAATCAGCTATCAGTACAGATAAAACTACTTCTTCAAATTTTAATATAGTGCAAAGTAAGCATACCAAGAAAATTATTTTAGCCAAAATATACCGTCACAAAGTCCTTCAAAATCTTATAAAAACAGGAGAGAAATCAGGTTCAAAGCTTAAAACCTATCGTAGGAAATTAATCTTAGAAGCATTGGTGGACAGTGCAATTCTTCTCAAAAGAAATGTATTTATTTTACTGTTAAACAAAATGAAACCACTAACAAAACTAATAACTAAATTACAAAAAAGACTCCTCAATAAGCGAAATGTCAACAGAAAGAACTTCTTAAGTATCTGCGGAGGTGAATGGAATCACACTACGAGCACAGAACCATATTTTAATGAAGAAGCGTACAAACAAAAGCAAACAAATACAATTGCCATAAATAGCAGTGTTCGAGGTTATGAAAAGGTGAATAATACCATAATGGAACAAGAAGTACTCCTTACAAAAATATGCCCTGAAAACTTAGAATTACCCCTCCATTCAACTGAATCAGAACATCTAGTGTACAAATGGCCATGCACGTCAATGTGCAACATTCCCAAACAATGTTTCAAATCTTTACGCCAATTCCTCAATAAATATGTAAAAAGCAAAGACAAAATCAAAATTAAATTACTGCAAAATATAGATACCTGTCCAGTGCGCAAGTACACAGGACTACAAGGACATTCATTGGCCTGCATTACAGGACCTACTTGTAAAACCACTTTCCATGATATCAAAAGGATATCAACACATCATTCAACTATAAGAAATATAGTCTATAAACTGTACTATGCTAAAAGTCCTGCTTTAACACTAGCAAAGTTAAATAACATCCTTCTACATGGTACAGCAAAACACCTACTTGAAGAAATTCACTGTATCCAGAAAAAATATTTTGGAAGTGAAAGCCATTTACAGAATGAAATAGCTTTAAACCAATTAAGCAACAATTCTACACATGGCAACCTTTTGCTAAACACATACAAAAAAGAAATACTAAAATTTAAAAGTACATCAGCTGAAGTACCAAACCATGTATGTGTATGTTCCCGTAGCATTTTTTATAAAAGTAACACAAAAACTGTGGACCTATCATACAAAATAGAAGACAATGAAGATTCTAAATGGTTTGAATTAGCTCTCTACCTTGTAGCAGAAAACAAATATGAAATAACTGAGCCCTTAATACTTTGCAGTTATTGCACTACAAAACTTGACAACAACCAAACTCCTTCAGGTTCTATCACAAATAATTTGGAATTATAGCCAGTACCAAAACCTCTACAACAACTTAATTTATATGAGAGCATCATAATTCAAACAGTACACCCATTTCAAGCAATAACACGCCTTCAACCAAAAACAGCAAAATTACCTCCCTCTGAATTGGTAAAAGGCATTCGTGGAAAAGTAGTTTATTTACCATTAAATCTAAAAGAAAATGTGCATACTCTAGGAGTGCAACGTCCAATGCAGCAATCTTTAATTATATTAGTAAATGGAGTACCTACAAAGGACAAAAAAATATGGCAACCGCTGGTAGATTTATATAAAGTTAGACAAGCCTTCCAATATCTTAAAGAGAATAATGAATATTACAAAGAAATTAATATTAAAGAAAACTTGAAAGATACAACTGAAATAATTCAAGAAACACAAGAAGCTGGTCAATTTGAGCTACTAGATCCTGCTACAATATCAAATACTTTAGACCATTATACAATTCATCCTTTGCACTGTAATGACACCGTACAAGATATACTGGAAACTTACCAAATGCGTCAAACAAAAGGATCGCCAATCAGTATATGGGAAAAAAGTATAGAAGCACGTGCTTTTCCTCTACTCTTTCCTACTGGCAAAGGAGGAAGGTATGATGATAGACCTATTCAAATATCAGCTTCAGAATACCGCTCATTATGGATGTATTCTGAAGATCCCAGATTTAGACAAAATGTGGAATACATACTCTTTGAAAGTGAACTAGCAACTTTATGTTACGGAGTTGCACACATATTAAAATCAGGATCACACTTTCAAAATATGACAGCTACACAATTATTAGAGAAAGTGCAACAAAAGGATGAGGTTTTACAATCAAATATTACAAATCTATTAGCAAATATGCGTGGTACTAAAGAGTACTGGTTTCAACGTCATGGAGATGTACGTTGTATGATCAGAAACCTTGGCCCACCCACTTGGTTTGTTACATTAAGTTGTGCAGAATATGCATGGGAAGATGTACATGATTTCCTACGCATATCAAATAAAAACAAAACAAACATAGATATTCTAACACCTGGAGAACTTTGTTCTCTGGATCCTGTTAATGTTTGAAGATATTTTCGCCATCGCTTCATTGCTATGCTACATTTTATTTGTAATAAAACTGTTCCTCCCCTTGGAGAAGTGCAACACTTCTTTTGGAGAAAAGAATACCAAGCCAGAGGAGCACCACATATCCACATGCTTTTATGGATTAAAGATGCTCCTAAATTTGGTCAAGACAGTGATATCACTGTTTTACAGTTTATTGAAAAATATGTCACTTGTGAAATTCCATCTGAAGCCACAAATAGTGATCTTCGTGCACAAATTTTACAATTTCAAAGACACAAATGTGGAAAATATTGTCGTCGCAAATACAAAAACAAAGGCAAATACTACACTAAATGCCGATTTGGTTTCCCTAGACCAGTTACAAATACAGGTCAAGTAAACAACCTCATGTCTTCAGTTAGACATAGTGTTAAAGGTAAGTCACCTAAAAATACATATTACATAAAAAGAAAAGAAGAAGAAAAATATATCAATGATTATAATGCAATCATTGCCCACTTATGGAATGCAAACATAGATGTGCAGTACATTGCAGACAATTCTACTGCAGTTGCACGATATGTCACATCATACTTAACTAAAGCAGAAAAGACAGAGCTCCAAGACCTCTGGAATGACCTGTCATCAGATAAAACAGTATCTCAGAAATGATACAGCTTGGGCATAAAAATGCTCACCCATAGAGAATGTGGATCTTATGAAGCAGCTGATCGTTTAACTGGTACTTCATTGTATGGTAAATCTGAAAATATAGTATGGCTAAGTCTTGGTCCAGCTAAATCTAGAAAAAGAGTTATAAAATCATATGAAGATATAGAAATAATAGCCAAACATGATCCCAACAGCCAAGACATTTTAAAAAACAATTTATTGGACACATACTACCCAAACAGAAGTAATACTTTGGAAAACATGTGTCTATACCAAATAGCCCAAAACTACACATACAAAAATAATATGAAACCTGATGAAAAAAAAGGTAAATATAGAGTGACAGACTGCGAAGGCAGCTTAGTTAAACTCACTAAACCAAATTTAATTAATCATATCAAGTTGTCATTGAAGACTCCTCAACATAAAGAAGTATATTACATGTCCCTGCTACAACTCTTCAAACCATGGAGAAAAGAAGAACAATTACTAGATAACTATGACTCATATGAGGATGCTTTCAAAGCAAATGAAAGCCCTATAACTGATGTAAACTTTACACAGTACAAAACAATGTTGCACAATGAACAGCAACATGAAGAAGAACTCCAAGCCCAACTAGATAAGGATACTCCTGACAGTAGTCAACCTTCTGTAACAGGAAGCCAAGAACCACTGGGAGAACCACTAATAACAAATGAGGCAGAATTAGCTATGATAGAAGTAGAAAACACCATGTGTCAGTTTGAAGATAAGGAAGACTTAACTATACTACAATCAAAACTAAACAATGAGCAAAGTAGCATTTTTCAAGAAGTAACAAAACAAATTTCACATGGTGTAAAACATGAAAATAAAGAATGTTCCTGCCATAATTATAAACCTATACTACTGTACGTCAGTGGTGAAGCTGGTTCTGGCAAAACATTCCTAATCAAAATCATTAGTAAGTTCCTTCAACAATTGACAAACAACAAACTGTCAGCTGTTGTCACTGCCCCCACAGGTTTAGCTGCCTACAACATAGGTGGTGTTACATTACACCGATTACTACTATTACCAGTAGAACACCAGAACAAATTAGACTATTACAAACTTTCTGCAGAAGCTGCAATGGAATTACGCAGAGTATTGAAACAAATGAAAATGCTACTAATAGATGAAGTGAGCATGGTCTCCAACCTGATGTTAGCTTTGATTCACCTCAGATTACAAGAAGTACTCAAAACAGACTATGAAGAGCACTTTGCAGGAAAACACATTATTGTTTTTGGAGATCTGCTTCAATTAACACCAGTAAAAGGTGAACCTATTTTTAAAACATTAGGGCACAAACTCTGCCGTAAAACTGTTGGCAGCATTGGAAATGTCAACCTTTGGCAACATTTCCAATACAGAGAATTAACAGAAAACATGCGCCAATCTGCAGATCTAACTTATGCCAACATTTTAAAAAGTTTGAGAGTTGGTATACTTTCTAAAGAAGCAGAAGCAACATTGAAAACCCAGCACATTAATGCACTTTATGGCGATAATGCATGTGCTACAGATGTTATGGAACAATTAGCCCACAAAAATGTCAATTGTATGGCCTTAATGGCAACTCTTGCAAGCTGTCTCAAATTCAATGAAATAATGTTAAGTAAAGAAATGCAACCAATAATGGAAATTAGCGCCACAGACAAACTAGATGTACATGGTATGACACTACCCATGTGTGACCAAGCCACAACAAGACTAAATAATTTAGAAAAATCAATCTCAAACACAGCAGGCTTAGAAAAGATGTTAAAATTATCCTTAAATTGCAGAGTAATGCTTAAACGTAACCTTGATGTGGACCAAGGACTAGTTAATGAAGCACTGGGTGCAGTTGTTGGCTTTCAAACATACCCACGTGACAACAAAATTCAGTTTGTCAATATACTCTTTGACAAACTTTCAGAAGTAAAACGGATAGGATGCTCAACAGCTAGATTCCTTCTCTTCAAAGATATGTATGTACGCAGAGAACAATTTTCTCGAACTCTTGCATACGCAGTCACGATTCATAAATCACAAGGTCTTACCCTACACAAAGCAATGATAGATATTGGTAACACAGTCTTTAAAGAAGGCATAAGCTACGTAGCACTATCACGCTTACGTACACTTGACGGTCTATTTCTAATCAACTTTGATGCAAGTAAAGTAAACGCTGATATTCCTTGCATTTTAGAATATAATAGACTTCGCTCACTATACACTCCCCATCTAAACACATATTCTGTTCCACAAAAACTAAAACGTTGTAAAAGAAAACTGAATCAAACAGAAATGCAACAGGACGTCACTGCAAATCCTCCAAAGAGAGTAAAAGAAACTAATACTTCATCAAGTACCACAAACAAAAAAGAATCAATTAGAGAAAGTAAACCAGGTACTTCTTTAAAGAAGGAAGACAAACTCCAAAAAAAGCAGTTAGATACAGAACTACCTGGACCAAATATAGTTGGTGTAAGTTGATATGCAAATGTAGCAATGAATATTCTATTTCAATTACCACCAATTGTTGACAACATTTACTTACACAGTACAGACCCATTGTGTTTGCAAATGTTAGTACTTCACAGAAATGCAGCAAACAATCCTGACAACACATATAGTGTTTTTAGAATAAGACGACAATTGGACTATTGTGCTGGAATGGTGAAATTCACTATAAACTCACAGGAAGATCCACAAGAATTTCTAATGTACTTACTACAAGTACTGGAAAACAAAAACATACCTATAAATGAAATCTTTCAGATTTCATACATGTGGAAACATCCATGCACTCTCTGCAACAATGTGACACAAAAAGAAATCCCCAATGAACGCTTCATATATATATATCAATACCAAATTGTGAATCCATTCCATTTCAGCAACTTGTACAAAATGCAAACCATGGTACATTATGCTCTACCTGCAATTCAGATAATCGCTCCACGTTAGTAATACAAACACATAGTAAATACGTAATACTAATGCTTCTACGTTACAATGCAGATGGTACCAAAAACAACTGCAAGCTGACTGGATTCACACATGGTCAAATATCACTTGGTAAGAAAACCTTCACAACAATAGGTATAATCTACCACGCAGGAGCCACAACCAATTCAGGGCACTACACTGCATATATAAAAAAGAAATGTGGATGGTTTGAATGTAATGATAGTACCATTACTCTAAAGCAGAGATTACCAGCAAATCTTACAAATGCTTATTTGATGTTCTTAAAACCAAAATTTGATAAATAAACTGTATTTAAACCTTTAAGTAAATTTGTGTTAAAAAAATATAAACTGTTAGAATACTCCAAAAGCTATCCAACTGCTCAAAGATTCTACAACAACTAATCAGATAAATGAATACCACTAAATTAGACCAGAAAATACACAGTTAGAATACGCCAATTGGTATGTAACTGTCCCAAAATTATATATTTGTGTTAAAATAATATAAACTGTTAGAATACTCCAAAAGCTATCTAACAGCTCAAAGATTCTACAACAACTAATCAGATAAATGAATACCACTAAATTAGGCCAAAAAATACACAGTTAGAATACGCCAATTGGTATCTAACTGTCCCAAAATTTAACAATATCCAAATAGATAAATCAAAACCACTAAAATATATTAAAAAAAATAGACAATTAGAATACGCCAATTGGTATCTAACTGCTCCAAAATTTTATAATATCAAAACAAATGAAGAATCTGTTACTGCTCCAAAAAAAATACAACAAAGCAAAGTATAAAGCATTAGCTAGAAACCACAAGTGAACACTGAAAACAAACAAACAAATAAACTGTAGCATAACAGAAAAAGGGTTTTCTTTTAATCCAACATGGATTTTGTTTCTCCCACAGACCCAATGATTTTAGCAACAAATACAGAAACTGAGCAAATTGCACAGTACTCTGATTTGTACTCTACTAAATATGAGGGTTGAAAAAAAATAAAAGTATATTGCTTATACAATGTAATAAGTCATTACAAAATACTAATACTAACATGCTATTTTCTTTTATCACAGAAATGAAGAAGAAAAACATGGACTCCCATTACTAGACCAAACAGTAAGTATACAATAATAAGGACAACCATAGCAGCATATCACATCCATAGTATCTAATACCTTTGTTCCTTATACATTTGTTTTTCACCCAAAGTTATAAGCAAATATGAATGTGATATGCTGCGGTGGTTGTTGCCAGGGCATAGAGTCTTGGGTGCATGGCCATTTGGCCATGCACCCAAGACTCTATGCCCTGGCAACAACCACCGCAGCATATCACATCCATAGAGTCAAACATTTCAACTATGATCTATGGGAAACTTTTAATGTCTGCGAACAATGTGAGTGTTCTTAGAACACTTTGAACTTGCCAGCGAACAATACGGACACCGTTTTCAGGACACCCCCTACGAACATTTCAGAACAACGCGATAGTTCTTAGAACACTTTCAACTTAACAACGAACAATACGGACAGCGTCCTAAGGACACCCCCTACGAACATTCCAGGACACCGGGAGTGTTATTAGAAGCATCTTCAGAACACCACCATCTTGTTTATTTGCGAACATTTCAGGACACCGCGAGTGTTCTTAGGACACATTCAACTTGACAAAGAACAATACGGGCAGCGTCCTCAGGACACCCCCTACGAACACTCCCCGGACACCGGGAGTGTTCTTAGAAGCGTCTTCAGAACACCACCATCTTGTTTATTTGCGAACATTTCAGGACACCGCGAGTGTTCTTAGGACACATTCAACTTGACAAAGAACAATACGGACAGCGTCCTCAGGACACCCCCTACGAACACTCCCCGGACACCGCGAGTGTTCTTAGAAGCGTCTTCAGAACACCCCCATTTTGTTTATTTGCGAACATTTCAGGACACCGCGAGTGTTCTTAGGACACATTCAACTTGACAGAGAACAATACGGACAGCGTCCTCAGGACACCCCCTACGAACACTCCCCGGACACCGGGAGTGTTCTCAAAAACGTCTTCAGAACACCCCCATTTTGTTTATTTGCGAACATTTCAGGACACCGGGCATGTTCTTAGGACACATTCAACTTGACAGAGAACAATACGCACAGCGTCCTCAGGACCCCCCCTACGAACACTCCCCGGACACCCCGAGTGTTCTTAGAACAGTTTCACTTTGCTTGCGAACAAAACGGACACATATTGACTCCTTAGAACACCCCCTAGTCAGTTTATTTAGAACATTTCAGAACACCCGTGATGGCCGCAAACAAATCGAACACAAAAAGAACGTCTAACACATAAAAAACAAAACTTTCATCCTATCTCATACACTCCCACCCTCCCCAAACACTCCTACACACCAACACACTCTACAAAATACACATTTTGAAGAAAGTTTCACCGCGCTGTCCGGGGACGTCCGCGAATCCAAGATGGCGGGTGCTACCGAAAAATCTGACGCGCTTCACGCTCCACGCCGTCCAATCAGCGAACACTTTGCATGTCCGCGAACATCACGCAAGACGATTGGCCAATCAGGACACTTTCCGCGGAGAGAACAGCGTGTGTCCGCAAACCGAACAAAGATATCACTAATTTTTTTTTACCTACTTTTTGGTCATTTTAAAAAAAACTACTGGACGGATTTTCACCAAATTTGCAAAACCACGCTTTCGGGACCAAGCCGCTGCTCCTGGTCCAAATTTGGTGGAAATCCGTCCAGCGGTTTGGGCTGTAGGCGCGAGCAAATTTTTTTTCCCATTCACTCTATGGAGAGTGAGTATAATGTATACAATTATGAGCATATAGAGGAAAGGTAGAGTAATAAAAATAAAACTATGAGAAAGTGCTGATAACCATAATGATTATCTTCATGCACAGAAAGGATTGCTCTCTTTCAAGCCTGTATCTTCCGCTATGTATATGTTTCATATGATGTGACTGGACCCTAAGTCTACAAATATAGTACCTTTTCAATTTTTACTTCCTGACTGTTACTGAAGAAAACTATGTGGCTTCGATATGTCAGTAAAGGATAAAAAGGGAGAGCCAGCCATGTGATGTCATCAGTGATGTCATCAATGACATTTGTGATGTCATCTTTGATGTCCTGGGTGTTAGTGTTAGCAGTGCATGAGAGGCGCGAGTTATGGTTGCTTATGTTACCATAACTGCCGAATTTCAGGGGTTTTTCGGTTTACTTTGAGCCATAACATCCCTTTAACAAAGTTTTTTCACTGAATTTCATAGGTTTTTAGTAGCGCAACTTAACCATAACGTCCCTTTAACAAAGTTTTTTCACTGAATTTCATAGGTTTTTAGTGCACAACTTAACCATAATATCCCTGACTTCATATACATGTAACATAGAACATACTAACCCCCTCGTAGTGATTTTCATGTCCGCAGACTACCGCCATGTCCGCGGACACATCGAAAATCTGAGCGTGGTGAATGTAAATTTAAATAGTGTGCCCCATTTCCCCATTGAAGTTGGCTCTGAAAAGAGCCGTTTTTTTGGGGGTTTTTTACAGATGCTTGACAGACACCTGTTATTTTGTATTTTTTTTCTTGTTTTTTTTTCTTACTTTACTCATAAAATATTCACATAACCTTCTCCAAAGCAACCCTCACATTCCAAAATAGAAAGGCATTTCCCGTAAAAGATAAAGAAATGCCACCTTCTTTAAAATTAACAGCATTACTGGCATCAATATTCTCATTGTTACAGAAGAACATACCAGCTCTAAGCATGAAGGCACACATGCCTCGGTTGATGACACACCTAGCAATATTTTGCTGAGGACAAAAAACTGAACTATTGTCCCATATTGCCCTAGGTAGTAATCCAGAAAAAATTACTATTGCATTTGGAAGGATCTTCATTACTGCTTGAACCAAGCGTTCCAAATCAGCCAACAAAGTAGGGGCACTGACGTTGCCCAAATGGAAAGCACCATAGTGCAAAACTACCACATGCGGACTGTTCATCGTGGCCATATCCTCACAAACTTGTACAATTCCCTGTACATTGCAATCAGGCACACTGCTCCACACCACCTCCACTCCTTTCACATCAAAGTTCTTTGCAACGTGCCTGCATTTAGCGTACTGCTGTAAACCATGCACAAACATATCTCCGAGCACCAACATCCTGACTTTCTCCACTTCTGCCATCTTCACCACACACAGTCTCTTTCAACACAAATCCACAACCTCGACATCTGATTGGCTGATCCGTACAGTCTTCTTTCCATGTTGGATTTCCTGGAAAAACCCGGATGTAGCACCCCCTGTCCACGAACAGCCGCGTTGTCCGCGGACGGCGTCCACTTTACTCTCTGTGCCATTGCCTCATTGCATACAGCTAAGCAATCACACAATACGAATAACGTCCTCAGAACAACCCCATTTAGGATTTTTCGAACATTTCAGGACAATTATTATTTCATTATTCAACATATTAACATTACACATATTATACTTTCATCTTGTACTCTGCACACAATGCTATGTTTCTCCATTAGTAGCTCAGTATACTAGATAGAATCCCATAATACAATGCTATTTATATCAATGCATCGTTCAAAGCACTAATAACGGTATGATATTTATTGCAATATACTTGACACTTTTTTCACAACATTATAATAAAAATCCCTAGTACACAAATTCCATGAAAAGTACATACACACGTGATGTCATCAGTGATTTCATCAATGACATTTGCGATGTCATCTTTGATGTCCTGGGTGTTAGTCTTAGCAGTGCACGGTGGTGGCGCCAGTTATTTTTTAAAGCTTACCATAACTTGCGATTTTCAGGGGTCTTTCGGCTGTACTTAGAACCATAACGTCCTTTAAACAAACTTTTTTTAATATCACGCAAACAATATACAAACATGGCATGCAAAAACCAACTTCTACAGATGGCTTTACACAGAATGTTGCAAAGTAAGAATTTATGCTCGTTCACAGTGAAGGTCAGCTGCTTCCACAACTTCTACAGATGGCTTTACACAGAATGTTGCAAAGTAAGAATTTATGCTCGTTCACAGTGAAGGTCAGCTGCTTCCATTTTTTTCTCGGGCCCCGGAGAGGCTCACTCAGCGGACTATAAGGTTGTATTGTGTTTTGACCTTGACAGACAGAGATTGTGATGAAAGACTTCTCTTGAAGGAGTGTTGCTAAAACGTAAGAGAAGATAAAGATGAAATTTCTGAAACGAAACCACTTTTATATATTATATCACTATGCGAAAGATCGTTGGCACATGCTGAGTCGTATTTTGGGACTGCACCACTCGTAGACAATGGAAATTGCAATTGTACTGTAAGTAACCCTTTAGATTACTTTATACCAAATATAATTACAATAGCGTAGCATTAAAGACCGCTCAGGTTGAACTTGTTCGTTGAAAGTGGCATAATGTGTTCTACCGCGCACTATCACCGCCGAATTGATCCCCTGTCGTTTAGAGGGCTCTAAAAAAGGCAGACGACACAGGGTAGGTTAATAGAAATAATTTAACCGGTCTATAGGCGGTCAATCGCTCTACTCGCTGTGCCACTTCACTGTAGCCTGTCAAGTGGCAGCGCGAGTACAGCACTCGCTTTGACATCCGTGCACAGCTTGCTAACGCAGGTTTGAATCCCGGCAAGGCCAAACTCAGCCTTTCATCCTTCCGTGGTCGATAAATGGGCACCACACACCGTGGTTAATAATAAGCACTGCTTAGATACCTCACGGTTCTTAGCGCTATATGAATGGGAAAATATTATTATTTTATTATTAACATACTCTGTTGCACTATCTTCGATAGCAAATATTTTCACGCCCTAATAAATAAAATGATGATTTTTAATGAAGATCGGCTGGTGAGACTAATTTATGTTTTTTAAAACAGGTATGTGGCTCCATTTTGCCTATGTCACGATTTACAGACTCCAGCGGATGGGGTCTTCAACTGCCAGGTGCAGGTCCAAATATTTATTTATTTATTTATTTAACATTTATAAAGCGCTCACACAGCCCGCAGGCATCGAGGCGCTGTTACAGGGATTGTTTGTTTTTTCTTAGTTGCGTAATTGTTTTTTTTTTTTTCTCTTAGTTGCGTATTTATAACGCGCTTAAACACCCAGAGGTTTTTAAGCGCGGACCCGGGGATCGAACCTGTTGTTGCTTCGTGTCGTCCTGCTTCCAAGACGCGCACGCTGCCGCTGAGCTATCCTCCCTGCTATCCTCCCTGCAACTTCATGACCCTCACCATTTTATGGGACAATCGCCAAGGACCAATATGCCCTTACGCAGTACTAGCGGCTACAAACAACATACCAACCAATAGGGTGGTCTAATGGCTCGTTGTTGGAGCAACCTTCCGAATATCAGAGCGACCATTTACTGCTTTTATCATAAACCAACAGCCTATCTACCGCAAAGGAACAACGCGTGGCTCCAAATAAACGTTTGCTGATCGACAGCAGAGACAATAGCAAATCGCTGAATATTCACTAAACATTTCATGTGAAATAAATGTACTTTACCAAATGTACAATCCTGCTGTTTACTTTTAAACCACAGTTTCATATTCCGAATTGTGGCGCACTGAGTTGTAAGCTGATCTAACACTCTCTGTACCGCAAAGGAACGTCGCGTGTCTCAACATGAACTTTTGCGGATCGACAACAAAGACAAATGCAAATTGCTGAATATTCTCTAAACATTTGATGTCAAATAAATGTACTTTACAACATTTACAATCTTGCTGTTTGCTTTTAAATCACAGTTTCATATTCCGAATTGTGGCGCGCTGTGTTGTGACATAATGTGTGTTGTCTTCCGGGTTCTGTGTAAAGTCGCGTAGTACTGGAGACGACTGGGCGCATTTGATTACGCACCCTGTAACGTCACGGAGAGAGGCGGGGAATATGAATGCTTTGATAATATCAGGCTTAGGGGCTGGAGATATGATTTAGTGTCGCAAAAGCAAGTCAGCCAGGTCAATAGCGCCAGTCATAGGATTATCACATAATGTCGGCGCACACCAGCCGGATTTATCGTTTCTTTAGTGGACAAAAAGTCAGTTGACGCCCCTAGGAAATTGTACTATTAGCGGACAAAAGGAGTGCTCTTAAAACACCCTGACAACGAACAATACAATCAACGTTCTCAGAACACCCCCATTTTGTGTAATTGCAACCATTTCGGGACACTGCGAGTGTTCTTAGAACACATTCAACTAGACAGATTACAATACGGACAGCGTCCTGAGGAAACCCCCAGTTTGTGTATTTACGAACAATTAAGTACACCGCGAGTGTTCATAGCTCGCTTTTACCTTCCTTGCGAACAAAAATGACACATACTCCGTCCTCTAAACACCCCAACATTTAGTTTATTTACAAAATGTCAGAACAGCCGTGTTCTCCGCGGACAAATCGAACGCAACAAAAACGTCTAGCACATAAAAAAACAAAACATTGAACCTATCTCATACTCCCCCACCCTCCCCAAACACTCTTACACACCAACACACGGCACTAAATACAATTTTTTATCCACGTTTCACTGCACTGTACGCGGTCGACTGCGAATACAAGATGGCGGGCGCCACAGAAAATCTGACGCGCTCCACGCCCCTCGCCGTCCAATCAGCGAACACGTTGCATGTCCGCGGACATGACGCAAGGCCATGGGTCAATCGGGGTGCTGTCCGCGGAGCGAACAGGGAAGTCCGTCCGCAAAGCGAACACAGATATCACTAATTTTTTTGCCTTACATTTTGGTCATTTTTAAAAAAACTACTGGACAGATTTACACCAAATTTACAAAAGCACGCTTTTGGGACCAGGCCGCCGCTCCTGCCGCAAATTTGGTGTAAATCCGTCCAGCGGTTCGGGCTGTAGCCGTGCGCAAAGGTTTTTCCCATTCAGTCTATGGGAAAAAAAAAGTTTTGGGACCCCCCTATAACTTTGCCCCCCCTGGACGAATCCTCACCAAAATTTGCAAAGAAATTCAGAGTGACCCAAATACTTTTTTTGCAAAGTTTGGTGAGGATTCGTCCAGGGAGAGCGAAGTTATAAGCCGCCCAAAAAGTGCTCTTCCTATGGAAACAGTAACTTAACCATAACTACATGGCCACTACCGTGGCCATGTAATATATATATATATTACATGCCCTGCGGTAGCGGCCATGCAGTAATGGTTACGTTGCTGAACCCATAGGAAGAGCACTTTTTGGGTGGCTTTCTTCATGGAAAAAACTCAGCATTTAGAGAATTAATTATGTCATTGTTGCAGAAGAACATCCCACGAGCGGACAAAAAATCACACATGCTTCTGTTGATGAGACCCCTTCCAGCCTCTGGTTGGGAACAACAAACATTAGTATAGTCTCATATTCTTCTTGGTGGTGTGGCTGTGAAAACCACCTGGGCAGTGGGAAAAAGCCTCTTCACTGCATTCATCAACCTCTTCAGTTGATGGAACAAACATGAAGAAGCCATGTAACCCAAATGCATGCTGCCATAATGCAGGACGACAACATGAAGGGTAGCAAAACTGACTACTTGTCTCCAAGTTGCACTTCAATGGTATATGCTTTCAACATTTTCATTTACCCATATCAGCCAGTTTAATATCCAAACAGGAACTCTCTTCTTTCCTTCAGACAATGCTATACATTATTTTCCGCACTAACCCATCGCCTACTTAAATTGTAAAAATATTGCATAAAAGCTGCACAGAATGTATCTTACCAACCTAAACCAACTTCCCAGAAGCTCAGTGTCTCCACAGCTGTGGTGCTATGTAGGCTGGACTATTTCAACAGCCTCTTTCTAAATCTGCCGGCTTCTACACGCTGCCCTCTGCAGCTCATCCAGAACAGGAGTGCAAGACTTGTCCGTGGACTCAAGCCCAGGGATTGCATCTCTCTGGGAATTAAATCTCTACACTGGCTCCCAATGGCTGTGAGAATTAAGTTCAAAACCCTCTCATTATCCACAAGGACTTCTGGGCGCTGGGGCCTCAATACCTTCAACTCTCACTTCCTACATATCTCCCTTCTGGAGCTCTTTGCTCATCTCCCTCCAACTTCCCCAGGGTCAGTCGCTTCTCCAAGAAACTAGTTGGTTGCAGATCTCTTTGTTTGGCTGGGGCATCCCTCTGAAACAGCCTCCCTGCCTCCCTGAACCTTGAGGAGAACCATCTCCAGTTCCGCAAGCACCTCAAAAACGTTCTCTGTACTTCTGCTTTTTCTCCTCATCTCCACTGCTGACTTCCTGGCTGAAATTGCCTTTCTGGCAAGCCCCGCACTTGGAGACTGTTTTCTGTATCCCTAACAGCCCCACCACCACTTGATGTCTGCACTCATCCTTGTACTTGCCAGCAGCGAGCCGTATTTTTACTTATTGCTATTTATTCTTTTTCCCATGTACTGCAGTTTCCCCTCTCCCTACACATGCACTTGCACAATCTGAGTGACACATGGCCTAGTAGGAACATTGTCTCTGTCTCCCCTCTCTTCCCCCATCCTTCCCTCATCACACCATGAAACACTTGTGTATAGGCGCGTTATAAATGCCATATCATATTATATCATATCATATTATACACACATTGCATGCACGAAAACAGGATGCTGCCACTTACCTTTCACACTACACAGCATTTTTCCCCAGTAACCCAGTAACCCATTTTCTACACAATTTTCAAAAATATCGCACAAAAGCAGCACTGAATGTAGCTTAGCAACTTAAAAAACAACAATTTACAGTGTGTGCATAGAAATATGATGCCTGCCCCTTACCTTGCACACTTCAACCATAGCCTTCTGCATTTCTCTGTACAAATAGGCCTTCTGCCACAGTTTTTGCGCACACACAACAACCAGAAACCTTATTGAACAATGCCTTAGCCTCCACAGTCCCATTTCCATGCCTGCCATCCTGAAAAGGCCTGGATGGGACACGTGTAATCCTGAAACTACTGCGGAATCCGCAGCGTTATCGTGCTAGGAACGGAAGGTGGAAGACATTTCAAACAGGGTACGGTGAAGGGGCCCCTAGGGGACCCTTGCATATGGAAACAAGGCACAATCACCACACACAAACTGATACGCCAGACACAAGGTTGTATTCCCAAAAGCTAGGTTTTATTGCAAAGTAAATAGTCTCAGTTGGCCAACTGGGTCCCACGCCTCGCGACATGTGTTTCTAGACCCCGGGGGACGCAACAGAGTGAGAATCGCACAACAGTTACATATATACAAATCAAGCATCTTACAATCAATAGTGACACATTCAATACCACCCCTAATGTATTTCCTTTGAATTGGGCACGATGATTGACAATTGTGACGAGTATGACACCTTCAGACATTTATTTAGCAACAGGTTACAATTTCTTGAGCCTACAGATACAATTCTTTGTTATAAGAACACACTGCTTCTGTTCTCTGCAAGCAAGCTGCGTGCAGGGGAGAGACACATTCCAGGCCTCGCTATCTCCTAGTTTCTATTCATGTACTGGGGGTCAACTTGCTCTCCGGGGCTCTACAGGGCTCAGGAAAGGGGGGCCGCAAAGAAGAGCATAATTCAAGCATTTAATGTTCGCTTCTAACATTTCTACTGTATTAACGAGACTAGCTGGCACCTGTGTACTGATTAAAATGCCTCGATGCTTACTTCCAAGGATTTGTGAGGGAGGTGACCGAGCATTTCTGTCTGGGTTGCTGCGTTATGTTTCACCAAGTCTCTTGCGACCTTGCTCTTTGCATGAATAATAATATACCAGTGGAGCAGAACAAGCTAACAGAAAGCAAAAGGCAAACATTAGAAAACTAAATGGCGATTTCAGTCACCTCAAAATGGCCGTACTTCAGTCAAGCTTATGGCTATATATTTCTAATACTAAACACATGAGGCGGTTGGACTTCGGCCAACAAAGTACATTGCCTCATGATTGAGGGGACGCCTACTTTTTTCTGGACTGACAATGGGATTGGGTCTTTAGTGGCTCAGAAAATACTTTTTTACATGCTTTATAACATGCTTGCAAACAACCTTTTTTGCTTTTTCTCTTTATATGACTTTCTGTTTGCTTCTCCTCCTTACGTTTTTACCAAATTCCGGTCAACGCTTCTTGCACAGTGTAAAAGAAAATAACATTGCCAATGGCGGTCAAAGAAATGCCATTTGCATGGAAACAGTGCTTATTTTGCGACTTCATGATTTCATAGTGTGTGGAGAACATCCCATCAGTGCACATAAATTCACAAATGCTTCTTTTTATAAGACACCTTACAAGCTCTGGCTCGGGACAAATTATACCGCCATGGTCTCATACTCCTCTTGGTGGTATGCCTGAGAAAACGACATTGACAATGGGAAAAATCTACATCACTGCATTGATCAACTTCTTCAGGTGACGGAGCAAACGTCCAAATGACATGTAACTCAAATGTAGACTTCCATAATGCACCACGACAACATTAACAGTAGCGACAGAGGCCACATATCTGCAAAGGTGAACCATCGCACTGAAACTGCACTCATAGAGACTGCCCCACAAAGCCTCCACTACTTCCAACCTGAAATTAGCAGCAGCGCCTCGTTGCATGGCAGACCTGTGTAGATCTTCCACAAATGTATCACCCACAATCAGCACTGTGCGTCTCTCCATCTCTACCACCCTCACAGCACAGAGTATTGGGAACAAATATTACTGCCACTTTCTGTGAACCACATCCTGAACACCTGATTGGATAATCCCCACAGTTACATTTCCATGCCCACCATGCTCAGAATGGCAGGATGTGGCACGTGTGCTTTCCCAGCTACAGTGAGGGCCGCGCCCCAGTAAAGCAGGGGCAGTCCTTCTTCTATTTCCACTGTTCTTTTTCCAGCACTCCCTCGTTGGGTACTATTAAATATTCACACACGCATGCACCAATCACATCCAAGACCTCTGCATCCAACACTTTCATTTCTGTACAGCACTCCATATTTACCTATAAACACTCAGAGTACACATCGCGCGTGCTTCCAAAGCACCACCAGTAGAAAGTTCTGCAAAATAATCCATGATTTCAGCATCCAAAATCACCCAGAAGGCATCCATCATGCCTTTGGCCATGCACACAAGTGTCTAGGCCTTGCCCACACCCAGCACAACATAATGGAGCCATGCATGCGAACATGCAGCCAGATACCACAATCCCCAAATGTAACATAGGCAGCAGCATTTCTACCCAACCCCTGCACCATAACACAGTGATGCATTGAAACATGAAATAGTTAGAAGAATCCACAAACATACCACAGCGACACCCCTACCGACTTCCATTCACAAAGTATTGTGTCACTGCCAACCAAACCACAACATCTTTACAACATAAGGCCTACTCCCAGCAATCTGCACAAAGCAGAGTACCTAAGCACATAGAATATCCAGTTCAACCCTACCCTCTTCTATACTGACAGTTTTCCAACACTGCACCCAGTGGGCACACTGCAGGACTTGTCACTGCACCATCTCCAGCCATACACCGAAAACTGTAGGATGTTCTAACAATCACCACACCATGGAACCAACAATATACGCATGTCAGCTCCCTTTTGGTGCTCTATCAAGTTTAAAATGCGCTCCACAACCATTCTTTAAAGGCCACCACCCTCTGAGAGATGCAGCATCAAAACTGCATTGCTATGGTGGGTGTGTCAGGGCCTTGGCTCTTGGGTGCATGGCCTACAGCCTACAGTCTTTGGCCATGCACCCAATAGTCTAGGTCTTGGCCACACTTACCGCAACATAATGCAGCTATGCATGCCAACATGTGACCAAGTACCACAATCCACAAACGTACCACAGCCACTGGCACTCCGCCCCAACCTCTGCACTGTAATACAGCTATGCATGGAAAAATCCAACAGTTAGCAGAATCTACAAACATAATGCAGTCTCTGGCACCCCTACCCACTTTTATTCACATACTATGGTGTTCCTGCCAACTGACCTACAAAATCTTCACAACAGTTGAAGAGGAAGTGTCGAGTATCATCCCCACTCCAGTTGCCCCCGTCCCATTACCTATTGAGTTCACACACAAGTATGTGACATATGGAGAACAGAAGAATCAGCAGAGAGCAGCACTTGACTCTGCCCAGTACCTATCAGTATGACAGCACCTGATAATATACCTACACCTAAGAAAACCTGGACAGTAAGGTATCCATTAAAGAAGCCATACCTACATTCTAAACAATATGACGGTTGTTTGAATAAAATACCTGAAGAAGCAAAGAAGATATGAAGGAAGATGAATGGTGACATCATAAGAAATCGGACTGATGCACATATAGAAGATATAATGACCTGAGAATACTGACAAGAGACAAAATACCATGGATAAGTGACATCTTGAGCCAAGGTGAAGAATTTGATGTCAAAATGAAGAAACTTATGCCACATACATGATGAAGATATTTAGTTAGTTTATCCTGCACAGATGCAAGTAACTGCAAGAGGCAAAGAAATCGTGAAACTTGCTTATGCTTTATAGTTGATAGATTACGGCAAGTGCCAATGTTTACAAATATATACCTCAAGAAGCACTTTATGTATGAATGTACGTCCACTAGTACATAAGCAGAATTGAACAAAGGTTACAAAAGGCCTCAGATGGAGTGTGTCGCAGCAAGAAAAATCGAGAATCAAGACATAACAAAACTCAACTAAAGGATGACCATGCCAAGAAGCCAAGGTCTTATCTGACTGGAATATGCCGACATTGAATACGATTAAGGAAAGAAGAGAACAGAGCATCCTGTTCAGAAAGGTCAAGATAAGCCACAGACATCAGAAGACAGGAAGAATTAAATCAAATGTACGAAAAGACATGGATAAAAGCAGATTTCATGTTGTCCAGTCACGTGACAAAGACAGGCTGGAAGGAGGCAACTTTCACCACTACGCATGGGTCCCTGCCATGCCCATTCTCCTTGAAAGTTCTCAGAACACAGAGCATACAGAGGGCCATACTACAAAGCAGTAATTGACACATGACCACTGAGGTGATGATTGATTGTAGCATAATTGGTAGGATGTTCTTGTCATGCGGCAGCCCTGGCGCTTGTGGAATTCTTGGAGGATGCACTGTGTCAACAGTCCTACAGCAGTTCCTGGAAACGTCGTTCCGGGGAAGTCTACATGCGGTCTAGTCCTCTCCCAACATGGCTGCCGCATAAAAGGGTTGCTAAAACAACGCGCCTTTGTCACGGCTCGGCGCGTAGTATCGTTCTTCCTGGTACCCTCTGCAGCTCTCGTAGCTGCTTTTTCCTACTCCTAAGTGCTACTGTTTTTCCTCAGTAGTTTCTGTCCTCACTTACTGTCTGGCTTGCCTGCCTTTGCTTCCTTCATTTCCTTACACTTTCCTCTGCCACTCGTTGCTCTCCATGGCTGTAATTTCACACAAGTTCAGTCTCGTCTGGTACCCGTCCTAGAGGTACGCCCTTTTACCTTACCTTCACCTGTTCTTCCGATATTCTTCTCGCTGACACTACATGAAGGGAGTTCTTGCCCTCGTCCGTGTCTGAATCTGCCTTTCCCTGGTGACTCTGAACGCTCTGCAGCCGCTCCGGCATTTCTTTTCCTTATATCAACGTTCTGTGCTATTACTTTAGTCCAGTACTTCATCAGACCTCGGACCACTACAACATGCCGCAATATGTATCCATTGCCTAGACTCTCCAGTCTGAATCCGTTGGAGCTGTTGACTTCGGTACTCTGTATTTTCTGTAGTACCAAGGTTATCCTACAAGTCATACCAAGGACATCCTACAAGTCATACCAAGGACATACAACTACAGGGTTTTTTGGTGCCTAGTGCTTTTTCCCTGTTCTGGAGGAGGGCTCTCTGGGGTTGCCTTTGGTCAGGGGTTCAAATCCTGCCATGGTGGTCTCCAGAGGAGCCCGTCCTTACTTGCGTGAGAAGAAGAGCAAACCTTCTAAATGTCAAGAAGAGAGGAACTGAAGAAGAGAGCACCAGACCAATTCATCAGACGAAAGAGGTGAGGAGGGGTCATGGGAGAGTTCACCAGTGGCGTCCAGTCGTGACAGTTCTTTCTGCGTGCTACTAGACACAGGTTGATGAGTTTTTGCTATGAATATTGTGTTTTTTCTAAAAGTGAAGAGAGCGAGAAGATCGAGCGGTTGCTGAACTTGTCATTAAACTGAATCCCTTTGCCAAACTATTGAGTTGTCTTAATTATTTGATGCATGAGTATGAATCTGCATCCCCATCTATCTCGAGGGTACATCTTAAAGGGCTGTTTGAAGATCATCCAGTTCACTTGGTAGCAGAGATTAGACGGTTAGATTAGATAAAGCTAACATAAGTAACTTCGGGTCGTCGGCAATATCGCACGTCCTTTGCCATCTGGCCCATAATACGAGAAGCTCCCCGTAGATAGTGGTTAGATTAATCAAAAAACCCTGCAGGTTAGGTGTGATGGGTTACTTGCTTTCCCCCAAAAACCCCTCCCACTTCTACAAGTAGCGGATCAGATGAGCGGCACAGAGAGGCGGTAATGAAGACAGTGATCCAGAGCGTCCGTAGATGAAAGACATGTGAACGGTGAGTAAAAAAGACTGAGGCCCTCATTACGACCCTGGCGGAAATCGCGGTGCTAAATGCACCGCGGAGCACGGCGGAAAGCTGCCGATAGCGCCATGGAGGTTGGCGGATTTTCCGCCCCATGCCGACCTTGGCGGGGCGGTAAATCCCCAATCCCCATTTTACCCTTCCCCATTCCCATTTTTGCCCCATAGGGTATAATGGGATTGGGGAAGGCGTTAATTGCGCCACCGTAAAATACGGTGGCGTAATTAACATCAAGGTCCTGTAGCACCATGGATTTCTCCGCCCGGAAAAACCAGGCGGAAAACGTTCCATGGCGCTACGGGAACTCGTAGTAGGGCGGACGGGTCCGCCGTGAATACCGCTGGCGTAAACCCACTCCGCCAGGGTCGTAATGAGGGCCTGAATGTTTTGGAAAAGCATGCATGGCTTAGAAAACAAGTAAAGGGAAGGTAACGGAGGGAGGCTGGATAAAATATAACATCAGAATAAGAGTGTAATATGTATATATAAGGGGAAAGAAATTGACTTGAGTGTGGGCGAGCAATATAAAGAGTTATCGTGAGTGTAGCCGCGATAAGAGTATACGCCCAGTGCCTAGGTTTTAAAGAATGCTAGCAGTAGCCCTTATCTAAAGACCTGTTAATAGGATGACATAGAAGACCAGATCTTTTAAA
This sequence comes from Ambystoma mexicanum, assembly GCF_040938575.1. Taxonomy (NCBI): domain Eukaryota; kingdom Metazoa; phylum Chordata; class Amphibia; order Caudata; family Ambystomatidae; genus Ambystoma; species Ambystoma mexicanum. The sequence continues at coordinate 340,926,840 of NC_090927.1, forward strand.
GATGATCTGAAAGAGATAGGCTTGAATTCCATGTCAGAATAAACATAGGGGTAAGATGCATCTGAGAGAGCAGATGGCATAAAATGTATGTAGCTGTCCAGATTTTGTCTGTTTGTTTTATGTGTAGTTTGTCTGTTTGTTTTATGTGTTTAAGTAAACTCGTGACGTCATAATTGAAAACTGTTTTTTGTGAAAAAAGAGCATGAAAATTGCACAATAGTAAAAGGAAATTATTGCATGACATGGATTGACGATTGGTGCTTGCTCATATTGTTGATTGTTGAGAAGCAATTGTAATAAATTGTAAAGTGAAAAAATAAACAAGCGTTATGTGAATAAGAGATAAACGAGTTAAGCATGGAAGAAATTACTCAGTTAATACACATGTGAAAACAGTTGCCGAAACATGCACCTAAGCTTAAACAGTACAGTGCGGAATGGGTTAATGGGACCGCAGACAAAATGTTTATGCCGTGGCCCCAAGTTGGATCGCTATCTAAAACGGTCCTACAGCACATGATGACATATTTACATGCCAGGTACACTGGCAAAAAGTGAGACAAGCGTCTGGCTAGTTTAGCACTTTGGGAGATGTACCAGAAAGAAAGAGAGGAGGAGCCGCCGTTAGATTGGATATTGAAAATATGCAAAGAGGGGGGTGAAGAGCCTTCTGCGTCACCCACCCCGTCTGAAATAAAAAGCAAAGCTAGTAAAGACGGAGGATTGTACCCACTGGGGGAACTTAAAGCAGCAACAGGATATAGCAAACTGTCATATGAGTCACCTATGCAAAGTAGTGATGAAAGCCCAGAACAAGTTAAGGAAAGAAACATCACCTCCTAAGTCTCGAGGGACAAGGAGAGGCGCGAAATGGAAAAAGGTGATCAAGCACAAGCAAGTACAGGAAGAGAGCTAAAGAAATGGAAAGGAGATGAGGATAGAAATGTTGAGATGGCATTCACACAGAACAAATGGAATGGTTAAGTTGCTAAACCCATAGGAAGAGCACTTTTTGGGTGGCTTTATAACTTTGCTCCCCCTGGACGAATCCTCACCAAACTTTGCAAAAAAAGTATATGGCCCACTCTGAATTTTTGCAAAGTTTGGTGATGTTTGGTCAAGGTGGGGCAAAGTTATAGGGTGGGGTCCCAAAATTTCTTTTTTTCCCATAGACATAATAGGAAAAAACTGGGACCGGCTATGTGGTAAAGTTATTTGAAGGTGGTATAGTTTGAAAGGGAAAAAAAAGTGCTTGTGGTAATATGTTCATAGGGTTTTGCAGGCTGCCATGGCAAGGGAAGAGGTGCTGTGTACAGAGCCCCGCCTTCTCTTTCCATGTTGGCTGTCTTGGAAAAGGATGTTCCTTCCTCTTCCCGCTGTAGGATAATCCTTCCTTCTTACAGCGGGATGCCGCAGGTCCACCCCTATAGGAAGAAAAATCTATGTTTTAGCACCCTCAGTTCCTGCTTTGGGAACCAGGGGTGCTAATGGCCTTTATACCCGATTTCAGGGGCTGCAATGGACGATAAAGGTCCATAGCCCCCCTTTTTAATTTATTTATTTATAACGCACCAAAGCCCACAGACATCAGGCTGTGTGGTTACAGTATTTGTTGAGGAAGATGGGGTGGAGGAAAACAGCTTACTACTTGCTGAGAAAGGAACAAACTTTCTGAGAGCATTGCAGTCATTGGATTTGGTGTGGTGGTGCATGGAGGTGGTCCCGTAGGAGTACTGTCCAGGTAGTCTGTGACACTCAGTGCATTTCACTTTGGTAGCTTTAGCCTTTGATACACTCCCAATAGTAGCAAAGAACTGGCACACCCATGATTCGATCTTGGTGCCAGAAGTATGCACTTCCTCTACCTCATCTTCTTGGTCCTCTTCATTGTCTTTGAAAGTACTGTGCTTTCTTTATTGTGAAGGTCCTCCAACTGGTGGTGGAGGTGGCTCTTGGGGAGGAGGGATGGCAATAACTGATGCCATTTTTAAGATAAATAGCAGTTTTGATAAAAATTCTTCCAAGTATGTACTGTGTACTAGATTGGTAATGGATATTGAGTACGAAAAGGTGTAGGTGGTGTGCACAGGAAATTTTGAAGTTGAAAGTTCCTAGATCAGTAGAAAATGCAGTTCTGAACTGTCTTCGAAGCACGGATCCAATCACGAAGTGCAGACGCCTTCGTGAACACGTCACCATGCTGCGCGATAGCGTATGGCCACGTGGCACTGTCGAGAAGGTCTGCGATGAAGTCAGATGTTCCCAGACATCTACGTATGCAAAATGATTTCAAAAAGTTGCAAAAAGTGTATAGACGTGTTAAAAATGATGCTACTAGGTGGGAAATGGCAGAGTTTTAAGGTGAAACTTTGTAAATTGGAAGAAAATATTGCTTGTTGGCTAAGTATGATATTAGTAAGTTGTAGGAAAATAGCATGCACTGGAAAGAACCCATGATATTCAATGTAAAAACTTTGTTAAAGGGACGTTATGGTTAAGTTGCACCAATAAAAACCTATGAAATTAATTGAAAAAACGTTGTTAAAGGGACGTTATGGTTAAGTTGCACTAATAAAAACCAATGAAATTCAATGGAAAAACATTGTTACAGGAAGGTTATGAATACAGGTAAAACCGAAAAACCTCAGAAATTCGCCAGTTATGGTAAGCTAAGCAACCATAACTCACGCCACCACCGTGCACTGCTAAGACTGACACCCAGGACATCAAAGATAACATCACAAATGACATTGATGACATCACTGATGACGCGTGGGCACTTATATCGCGGACATGATCCGGACTCTCGGACAGTGGAAAAGTAAAATGTTCTGCAATCTATGGAGTGTTATTGGGAAAGTACACGTTTACAAACACCCCACAATGTGCCATTGCACATGTATGTATTTGGTTCAACAACGTAGGTGTCTTTGCCGATTGCAAGGTCTCTGCAGCAGCCCAACAAAAGGTCACACCCCAGAACTGCTCTACATTCTGTTTGTAGCTTTTCAGAACAGAGTAGCAGTCCACATAGCTTTGAGCTGTAATTGATTTTGGAACAATTTCTTACCTTTGCAAGTAATGGCAACCATGTCAGCCCGGCTCACTACGCACAGTAATGGAGAAAGGTATTAACACCCCTTCCTGTAAACCACACCCTCAGTACCAATAATCCCCACTGTCCCATTCTCATGGGCAGCATGCTGAAAATGGTAGTATTTGACACGTGCGCTTCCCCAAGTACCATGAGGGCCGCGCCCCAGTAAAGCAGGAACAGTCCTTCTTTCCTTTCCACTATCTTAATTCTAGCACCCCCTCATTCGGTACTGGTAAGTAGTCACACACGTATCCACCAATTACATTAAAGAGCTATGCATGTAACACTATCAGTTCTGAACAACATTCCTCTGCATAGACACCACACCCAGAAATGTTATTGCTCAATCCCTTAGCTTCCACAGTCCCATTTCCATGCCCATCCTCAAATTCCCTGGATGTGGCTTTTGTGCTGTGTGCGGGTGTGGGGGAATACATTGCAACAAGAGTAGGGGATTTCGTCTTTGGTGGTGCTCTGAAAAGAGACTTTAAAAAAAAATGTTTTAGATGCTTCTAGAGAAACACCTTTATTTCTGGTTTTTAAAGGGATTTCTGTTTTCCTCTCCTCCTCACATTCTTACAATAAACTTTTCAATGCTTCCTGTAGAGGGGCAAACAAAAGAGCATCACCAATGCTGGACAAGGAAATGCCATTTTCATGGAAAAAACTCAGCATTTAGAGAATTAATTATGTCATTGTTGCAGAAGAACATCCCACGAGCGGACAAAAAATCACACATGCTTCTGTTGATGAGACCCCTTCCAGCCTCTGGTTGGGAACAACAAACATTAGTATAGTCTCATATTCTTCTTGGTGGTGTGGCTGTGAAAACCACCTGGGCAGTGGGAAAAAGCCTCTTGACTACATTCATCAACCTCTTCAGTTGATCGAACAAACATGAAGAAGCCATGTAACCCAAATGCATGCTGCCATAATACAGGACGACAACATGAACGGTAGCAAAACTGACTAATTGTCACCAAGTTGCACTTCAATGGTATATGCTTTCAACATTTTCATTTACCCATATCAGCCAGTTTAATATCCAAACAGGAACTCTCTTCTTTCCTTCAGACAATGCTATACATTATTTTACGCACTAACCCATCGCCTACTTAAATTGTAAAAATATTGCATAAAAGCAGCACAGAATGTATCTTACCAACCTAAACCAACTTCCCAGAATCTCAGTGTCTCCACAGCTGTAGTGCTATGTAGGCTGGACTATTTCAACAGCCTCTTTCTAAATCTGCCGGCTTCTACACGCTGCCCTCTGCAGCTCATCCAGAACAGGAGTGCAAGACTTGTCCGTGGACTCAAGCCCAGGGATTGCATCTCTCTGGGAATTAAATCTCTACACTGGCTCCCAGTGGCTGTGAGAATTAAGTTTAAAACCCTCTCATTATCCACAAGGACTTCTGGGCACTGGGGCCTCAATACCTTCAACTCTCACTTCCTACATATCTCCCTTCTTGAGCTCTTTGCTCATCTCCCTCCAACTTCCCCAGGGTCAGTCACTTCTCCAAGAAAATAGTTGGTTGTAGATCTCTTTGTTTGGCTGGGTCATCCCACTGAAACAGCCTCCCTGCCTCCCTGAACCTTAAGGAGAACCATCTCCAGTTCCGGAAGCACCTCAAAAACGTTCTCTGTAAATCTGCTTTTTCTCCTCATCTCCACTGCTGACTTCCTGGCTGAAATTGCCTTTCTGGCAAGCCCCGCACTTGGAGACTGTTTTCTGTATCCCTAACAGCCCCACCACCACTTGATGTCTGCACTCATCCTTGTACTTGCCAGCAGCGAGCCGTATTTTTACTTATTGCTATTTATTCTTTTTCCCATGTACTGCAGTTTCCCCTCTCCCTACACATGCACTTGCACGATCTGAGTGACACCTGGCCTAGTAGGAACATTGTCTCTGCCTCCCCTCTCTTCCCCGTCCTTCCCTCGTCACACCTTGAAACACTTGTGTATAGGCGCGTTATAAATGCCATATCATATTATATCATATCACATTATACACACATTGCATGCATGACAACAGGATGCTGCCACTTACCTTTCACACTACACAGCATATTTTCCGCAGTAACCCAGCAACCCATTTTCTACACAATTTTCAAAAATATCGTGCAAAAGCAGCACTGAATGTAGCTTAGCAACTTAAAAAACAACAATTTACAGTGCGTGCATACAAACATGATGCCTGCCCCTTACCTTGCACACTTCAACCATAGCCTTCTGCATTTCTCTGTACAAATAGGCCTTCTGCCACAGTTTTTGCGCACACACAACAACCAGAAACCTTATTGAACAATGCCTTAGCCTCCACAGTCCCATTTCCATGCCTGCCATCCTGAAAAGGCCCGGATGGGACACGTGTAATCCTGAAACTACTGCGGAATCCGCAGCGTTATCGTGCTAGGAACAGAAGGTGGAAGACATTTCAAACAGGGTACGGTGAAGGGGCCCCTAGGGGACCCTTGCATATGGAAACAAGGCACAATCACCACACACAAACTGATACGCCAGACACAAGGTTGTATTCCCAAAAGTTAGGTTTTATTGCAAAGTAAATAGTCTCAGTTGGCCAACTGGGTCCCACGCCTCGCGACATGTGTTTCTAGACCCCGGGGGACGCAACAGAGTGAGAATCGCACGACAGTTACATATATACAAATCAAGCATCTTACAATCAATAGTGACACATTCAATACCACCCCTAATGTATTTCCTTTGAATTGGGCACGATGATTGACAATTGTGACGAGTATGACACCTTCAGACATTTATTTAGCAACAATTTACAATTTCTTGAGCCTACAGACACAATTCTTTGTTATAAGAACACACTGCTTCTGTTCTCTGAAAGCAAGCTGCGTGCAGGGGAGAGACACATTCCAGGCCTCGCTATCTCCTAGTTTCTATTGATGTACTGGGGGTCAACTTGCTCTCCGGGGCTCTACAGAGCTCAGGAAAGGGGGGCCACAAAGAAGAGCATAATTCAAGCATTTAATGTTCGCTTCTAACATTTCTACTGTATTAACGAGACTAGCTGGCACCTGTGTACTGATTAAAATGCCTCGATGCTTACTTCCAAGGATTTGTGAGGGAGGTGTCCGGGCATTTCTGTCTGGGTTGCTGCGTTATGTTTCACCAAGTCTCTTGCGACCTTGCTCTTTGCATAAATAATAATATACCAGTGGAGCAGAACAAGCTAACAGAAAGCAAAAGGCAAACATTAGAAAACTAAATGGCGATTTCAGTCACCTCAAAATGGCCGTACTTCAGTCAAGCTTATGGCTATATATTTCTAATACTAAACACATGAGGCGGTTGGACTTCGGCCAACAAAGTACATTGCCTCATGTTTGAGGGGACGCCTACTTTTTTCTGGACTGACAATGGGATTGGGTCTTTAGTGGCTCAGAAAATACTTTTTTACATGCTTTTTAACATGCTTGCAAACAACCTTTTTTGCTTTTTCTCTTTATATGACTTTCTGTTTGCTTCTCCTCCTTACGTTTTTACCGAATTCTGGTCAACGCTTCTTGCACAGTGTAAAAGAAAATAACATTGCCAATGGCGGTCAAAGAAATGCCATTTGCATGGAAACAGTGCTTATTTTGCGACTTCATGATTTCATAGTGTGTGGAGAACATCCCATCAGTGCACATAAATTCACAAATGCTTCTTTTTATAAGACACCTTACAAGCTCTGGCTCGGGACAAATTATACCGCCATGGTCTCATACTCCTCTTGGTGGTATGCCTGAGAAAACGACATTGACAATGGGAAAAATCTGCATCACTGCATTGATCAACTTCTTCAGGTGACGGAGCAAACGTCCAAATGACATGTAACTCAAATGTAGACTTCCATAATGCACCACGACAACATTAACAGTAGCGACAGAGGCCACATATCTGCAAAGGCGAACCATCCCACTGAAACTGCACTCATAGAGACTGCCCCACAAAGCCTCCACTACTTCCAACCTGAAATTAGCAGCAGCGCCTCGTTGCATGGCAGACCTGTGTAGATCTTCCACAAATGTATCACCCACAATCAGCACTGTGCGTCTCTCCATCTCTACCACCCTCACAGCACAGAGTATTGGGAACAAATAGTACTGCCACTTTCTGTGAACCACATCCTGAACATCTGATTGGATAATCCCCACAGTTACATTTCCATGCCCACCATGCTCAGAATGGCAGGATGTGGCACGTGCGCTTTCCCAGCTACAGTGAGGGCCGCGCCCCAGTAAAGCAGGGGCAGTCCTTCTTCTATTTCCACTGTTCTTTTTCCAGCACTCCCTCGTTTGGTACTATTAAATATTCACACACGCATGCACCAATCACATCCAAGACCTCTGCATCCAACACTTTCATTTCTGTACAGCACTCCATATTTACCTATAAACACTCAGAGTGCACATCGCGCGTGCTTCCAAAGCACCACCAGTAGAAAGTTCTGCAAAAGAATCCACGATTTCAGCATCCAAAATCACCCAGAAGGCATCCATCACGCCTTTGGCCATGCACACAAGTGTCTAGGCCTTGCCCACACCCAGCACAACATAATGGAGCCATGCATGCGAACATGCAGCCAGATACCACAATCCACAAATGTAACATAGGCAGCAGCATTTCTACCCAACCCCTGCACCATAACACAGCGATGCATTGAAATATGAAACAGTTAGAAGAATCCACAAACATACCACAGCGACACCCCTACCGACTTCCATTCACAAAGTATTGTGTCACTGCCAACCAAACCACAACATCTTTACAACATAAGGCCTACTCCCAGCAATCTGCACAAAGCAGAGTACCTAAGCACATAGAATATCCAGTTCAACCCTACCCTCTTCTATACTGAAAGTTTTCCAACACTGCACCCAGTGGGCACACTGCAGGACTTGTCACTGCACCATCTCCAGCCATACACCGAAAACTGTAGGATGTTCTAACAATCACCACACCCATGGAACCAACAATATACGCATGTCAGCTCCCTTTTGGTGCTCTATCAAGTTTAAAATGCGCTCCACAACCATTCTTTAAAGGCCACCACCCTCTGAGAGATGCAGCATCAAAACTGCATTGCTATGGTGGGTGTGTCAGGGCCTTGGCTCTTGGGTGCATGGCCTACAGCCTAAAGTCTTTGGCCATGCACCCAATAGTCTAGGACTTGGCCACACTTACCGCAACATAATGCAGCCATGCATGCCAACATGTGACCAAGTACCACAATCCACAAACGTACCACAGCCACTGGCATTCCGACCCAACCTCTGCAATGTAATACAGCTATGCATGGAAAAATCCAACAGTTAGCAGAATCTACAAACATAATGCAGTCTCTGGCACCCCTACCCACTTTTATTCACATACTATGGTGTTCCTGCCAACCGACCTACAAAATCTTCACAACAGTTGAAGAGGAAGTGTCGAGTATCATCCCCACTCCAGTTGCCCCCCTCCCATTACCTATTGAGTTCACACACAAGTATGTGACATATGGAGAACAGAAGAATCAGCAGAGAGCAGCACTTGACTCTGCCCAGTACCTATCAGTATGACAGCACCTGATAATATACCTACACCTAAGAAAACCTGGACAGTAAGGTATCCATTAAAGAAGCCATACCTACATTCTAAACAATATGACGGTTGTTTGAATAAAATACCTGAAGAAGCAAAGAAGATATGAAGGAAGATGAATGGTGACATCATAAGAAATCAGACTGATGCACATATAGAAGATATAATGACCTGAGAATACTGACAAGAGACAAAATACCATGGATAAGTGACATCTTGAGCCAAGGTGAAGAAGTTGATGTCAAAATGAAGAAACTTATGCCACAAACATGATGAAGATATTTAGTTAGTTTATCCTGTACAGATGCAAGTAACTGCAAGAGGCAAAGAAATCGTGAAACTTGCTTATGCTTTATAGTTGATAGATTGCGGCAAGTGCCAATGTTTACAAATATATACCTCAAGAAGCACTTTATGTATGAATGTACGTCCACTAGTACATAAGCAGAATTGAACAAAGGTTACAAAAGGCCTCAGATGGAGTGTGTCGCAGCAAGAAAAATCGAGAATCAAGACATAACAAAACTCAACTAAAGGATGACCATGCCAAGAAGCCAAGGTCTTATCTGACTGGAATATGCCGACATTGGATACCATTAAGGAAAGAAGAGAACAGAGCATCCTGTTCAGACAGGTCAAGATAAGCCACAGACATCAGAAGACAGGTAGAATTAAATCAAATATATGAAAAGACATGGATAAAAGACGATTTCATGTTTTCCAGTCACGTGACAAAGACAGGCTGGAAGGAGGCAACTTTCACCCCTACGCATGGGTCCCTGCCATGCCCATTCTCCTTGAAAGTTCTCAGAACACAGAGCATACAGAGGGCCATACTACAAAGCAGTAATTGACACATGACCACTGAGGTGATGATTTATTGTAGCATAATTGGTAGGATGTTCTTGTCATGCGGCAGCCCTGGCGCTTGTGGAATTCTTGGAGGATGCACTGTGTCAACAGTCCTACAGCAGTTACTGGAAACGGCGTTCTGGGGAAGTCTACATGCGGTCTAGTCCTCTCCCAACATGGCTGCTGCATAAAAGGGTTGCTAAAACAACGAGCCTTTGTCACGGCTCGGCACATAGTATCGTTCTTCCTTGTACCCTCTGCAGCTCTCCTAGCTGCTTTTTCCTACTCCTAAGTGCTACTGATTTTCCTCAGTAGTTTCTCTCCTCACTTACTGTCTGGCTTGCCTGCCTTTGCTTCCTTCGTTTCCTTACACTTTCCTCTGCCACTCCTTGCTCTCCATGGCTTTAATTTCACACAAGTTCAGTCTCGTCTGGTACCCGTCCTAGAGGTACGCCCTTTTACCTTACCTTCACCGGTTCTTCCGATATTCTTCTCGCTGACACTACATGAAGGGAGTTCTTGCCCTCGTGCATGTCTGAATCTGCCTTTCCCTGGTGACTCTGAACGCTCTGCAGCCGCTCCGGCATTTCTTTTCCTTATATCAACGTTCTGTGCTATTACTTTAGTCCAGTACTTCATCAGACCTAGGACCACTACAACATGCCACAATATGTATCCATTGCCTAGACTCTCCAGTCTGAATCCGTTGGAGCTGTTGACTTCGGTACTCTGTATTTTCTGTAGTACCAAGGTTATCCTACAAGTAATACCAAGGACATCCTACAAGTCATACCAAGGACATACAACTACAGGGTTTTTTGGTGCCAAGTGCTTTTTCCCTGTTCTGGAGGAGGGCTCTCTGGGGTTCCCTTTGGTCAGGGGTTCAAATCCTGCCATGATGGCCTCCAGGCGAGCCCGTCCTTACTTGCGTGAGAAGAAGAGCAAACCTTCTAAATGTCAAGAAGAGAGGAACTGAAGAAGAGAGCACCAGACCAACTCATCAGACGAAAGAGGTGAGGAGGGGTCCTGGGAGAGTTCACCAGTGGCGTCCAGTCGTGACAATTCTTTCTGCGTGCTACTAGACACATGTTGATGAGTGTTTGCTATGAATATTGTGTTTTTTCTAAAAGTGAAGAGAGCGAGAAGATCGAGCGGTTGCTGAACTTGTCATTAAACTGAATCCCTTTGCCAAACTATTGAGTTGTCTTAATTATTTGATGCATGAGTATGAATCTGCATCCCCATCTATCTCGAGGGTACTCGAGGGTACTGCTAGTCATCTTAAAGGGCTGTTTGGAGATCATCCAGTTCACTTGGTAGCAGAGATTAGACCGTTAGATTACATAAAGCTAACATAAGTAACTTCGGGTCGTCGGCAATATTGCACGTCCTTTGCCATCTGGCCCATAATACGAGAAGCTCCCCGTAGATAGTGGTTAGATTAATCAAAAAACCCTGCAGGTTAGGTGTGATGGGTTACTTGCTTTCCCCCAAAAACCCCTCCCACTTCTACAAGTAGCGGATCAGATGAGCGGCACAGAGAGGCAGTAATGAAGACAGTGATCCAGAGCGTCCGTAGATGAAAGACATGTGAACGGTGAGTAAAAAAGACTGAATGTTTTGGAAAAGCATGCATGGCTTAGAAAACAAGTAAAGGGAAGGTAACGGAGGGAGGCTGGATAAAATGTAACATCAGAATAAGAGTCTAATATGTATATATGAGGGGAAAGAAATTGACTTGAGTGTGGGCGAGCAATATAAAGAGTTATCGTGAGTGTAGCCGCGATAAGAGTATACGCCCAGTGCCTAGGTTTTAAAGAATGCTAGCAGAAGCCCTTATCTAAAGTCCTGTTAATAGGATGACATAGAAGACCAGATCTTTTAAAGATGATCTGAAAGAGATAGGCTTGAATTCCATGTCAGAATAAACATAGGGGTAAGATGCATCTGAGAGAGCAGACGGCATAAAATGTATGTAGCTGTCCAGATTTTGTCTGTTTGTTTTATGTGTAGTTTGTCTGTTTGTTTTATGTGTTTAAGTAAACTCGTGACGTCATACTTGAAAACTGTTTTTTGTGAAAAAAGAGCATGAAAATTGCACAATTGTAAAAGGAAATTATTGCATGACATGGATTGACGATTGGTGCTTGCTCATATTGTTGATTGTTGAGAAGCAATTGTAATAAAGTGTAAAGTGAAAAAATAAACAATTGTTATGTGAATAAGAGATAAACGAGTTAAGCATGGAAGAAATGACTCCGTTAATACACATGTGAAAACAGTTGCCGAAACATGCACCTAAGCTTAAACAGTACAGTGCGGAATGGGTTAATGGGACCGCAGACAAAATGTTTATGCTGTGGCCCCAAGTTGGATCGCTATCTAAAACGGTCCTACAGCACATGATGACATATTTACATGGCAGGTACACTGGCAAAAAGTGAGACAAGCGTCTGGCTAGTTTAGCACTTTGGGAGATGTAACAGAAAGAAAGAGAGGAGGAGCCGCCGTTAGATTGGATATTGAAAATATGCAAAGAGGGGGGTGAAGAGCCTTCTGCGTCACCCACCCCGTCTGAAATAAAAAGCAAAGCTAGTAAAGACGGAGGATTGTACCCACTGGGGGAACTTAAAGCAGCAACAGGATATAGCAAACTGTCATATGAGTCACCTATGCAAAGTAGTGATGAAAGCCCAGAACAAGTTAAGGAAAGAAACATCACCTCCTAAGTCTCGAGGGACAAGGAGAGGCGCGAAACGGAAAAAGGTGATCAAGCACAAGCAAGTACAGGAAGAGAGCTAAAGAAATGGAAAGGAGAGGAGGATAGAAATGTTGAGATGGCATTCACACAGAACGAATGGATTGGAGGTCAGATTTTATTGAAACTCGAGGGTAAAGGCATTGAGGACATGAAACAAAAGGGAGAACGAGACGAACAAGAAACAAAGGATAAGGAAAAGACAAGATGATTGAGGGATGAAGGAGCAAGAAAAAAGGATAGGCAGAAATGAGAGCAATTATACCATGATGAACAAGCCAGAAAACAGGAAAAGGTGGAAGAACAAAGGAAACGTGAAAATAAGCAAAGGACAGCTGATGATCAGATGATCAGGAAAGAATAGAACAAAGAAGAATAGAAGAAAAAGAGCAAAAGATATGAGAGAAGATAATAAAAGGATGGAAAGGAAAGGAAATATGAAGAGCGAATGAACAAAGAGATACAAGGAAAAAGAGGAAGAGAGGGTTACAGAGGAAGCAAGGAAACGTAGAGAGTTGATGACAACATTGAATGCAAGCAAAGACAGAGAATATCTGGAAAGGGAGGTTAGAAAACCTGATCCAGTAGTAGAATGGGAAGATACGATTCAGTACCAAGCACATCAAGAGTAATTCTAGAAGATGATTTCCAGAAGCATCGGAGAGACAATCGATAGAATATATGATGAGATGGAACTAGAAAAAGTACCCCAAGGAAAGGGAACAGATGAGTGCTTTGAAAGCACTCAGTTTTATGATACTGAGGACGCGTCACACAGCAGCAGACATAGAGAGCTGCCATTAGATCGGCTAACACTAAATAGAAATGAGGAAGATGAGAGAAGCTGTACGAGTTGGGCACAGGCAATATCAGATGAAGAAAGAGAAGCCTGTGAAGAAGAAGAAAGAGAAGAGAGAGACACAGAGCGAGGTCGCGAGAAACGTTTCTCTAGGGAAAAGGGAATAAGATGGTCAGATTCAACCACATCCACATCTAAAGTGCCAGAGTCAGTGACACAGTCAGACCGGACTGCCACACTGTCAGAGGAGGGTGTCTCCCCCGCCATACGTAAGCAGGTTAAGGACATTGCCAGGCAGACGGCGATGCAGGAATATTAACCCTGCGGTAGACAGACAAATGATGATTGAAGAAAAGGAGTTCAGTGTGTCACAGTTTCCATTCTTAGAGAAGGGAGGAATAAGGTCACAGTATATACCATGGCCAAAAATAGATAGAGAGAATCTAAAAAACAAGCTACCAATGTTGACATCTACAGCTGGGAAATGGATACACGAGTTAGAAAAAATGATGAGAGGTAATACGTTGGCTATAGGAGATATCAAGGGTCTTTTGATCACCATACTTGGTGACGGAGCTGACAATGTTTGGACACGAGCAGGTTATCCCAGTGTAACTACAGTCAATACTGAACATGACGGAGCGCCGTTTAACAATTGCAGAACAGCGATATGGAAAGCGCTTCAAGTGCTATACCCGGACAATTCTGACATGGGAGCTATAATGACGCGTAAGATGAAAGAGGGAGATGATCCATTGATTTACATTCAGAATTTCCAAGACGCACGGGTGCTGGAAACTCGTGAATCTTGGGGGAAATCTATACCCGTGTTTTACCATACATTATGTCAAGGGCTGCCAGAACAGGTGCAGAAGCAGTTCAAGAAGTTGGTAGAAATTGAAGCTAAGCCATGGTCTGAAATACAACTGATCAATGCACATTATTGCAGGCTGCTACAAGAGAAAAATTGCAAGAAGAATGATGCAAGGAAAGGCGAAGAAGCCAAATTAGTGCAGAATTTATTTTTCGAAATGTGTCATTGAAGGGGCAATGTTAACTAGCACAGATGGCTCCAATGCACAGCAGGTTAATAACCAAAGGCAGCTTGATCAAAGCAATAATGGGTTCAGCCCAAGAGGAAGAGGCTACCGAGGAAGTGGATGGCAAAATAATCAGGGAGGTTTTCAGAATATGCAAGGCGGAAATCAGATTATGCCAAATGGGAAAATGATCAGGCCATAGCCAATGTGTTGTACGTGTGGGATGACAGGGCATCTAGCGCATATGTGCATAAGTCAAGGGATGGTGCAAAATGAGCAATTTACAAGAGGGGGGATGATGAATCCACCTGTGTTCTTGCAGGAGGGTGGAGACCGATTTGTGCAGAATCAAACTGTACAGCAGCAAGTGCCAAGAGTGCGGCAAAGCTTACAGCCACAGCAGACTGTGACCAATTTCCTGCAAGAACAGTCTCAACAGTCTGCGATGCAACTTCTACAGACTGCAGGCACAGGACAGGTTTTGAATTCTAGAGCAGGAAATGCCACGGGTGATGGAGGAAATCCATTCACTATCTGTGGGATGAAATTGTACATGGGCTAGGACAGCTCACTGGGAGACCTGATGTGTTCCATCCTATCAGTGACACCAAACCCTCATGAGGAACCAAGGGTAGATGTCACTATAGGGGATAAAGAAAATGTGTTCCTAGTGGACACGGGTGCGACACGCTCATGTATACGTGAAGGCAAGTTTTCTTTATCCGGCAACGCCATCAATACCCAAGGTTTTACAGGAGCTACAAGCCGCGTTCCTTTCACAAAAGAACTTCCAGTTTCTATAGGAGAATGTGACATGGAAGTGCCCCATTATATTCAAGACAGACGCCTGTCAATATATTGGGATGGGATTTGATGACAAAGCTAAATATGGCAATCTCATTCACTGAGGAAGACATACTGTGTTCAACTCCAGGAATGCATTATTTTAACATGTGCGAAATTATCAGAGCATTCGCAGGATGAGTGGCTATGAGAGCTATTCCATTAGAACCAGAAATATTTGCATATGGAGTGCACATATTAATGTGATGGCTACCAGGGCTTGCAGACAGAACAATGAGTACACCAGATGAGTTTTTGTTCAGACCAAGAATACCTATGCATGAGGAAAAGGGACAAGTGTTTCCCTTGACGATACATGCAGCCATAGTGAGAGGAGAGATGGCTTTGCTTGATGGCTGTGATGATGACGGCAGACAATGGTGCGCTATAGTCACCATTGGGGAAGGTTACAGATTTATTTCTGTAAATTTTATTTATTTGCATTTGTATAGCGCACTTGCAGCCCAGGGGCATCGAGGCACTGTTACCAGTAGTTGTTGGGCTTTTGATTCAGAGGTTCTACAGGTGACCAGAGGTCTCTTGGTTACACAGCTACACAAATAGTTACATGTGATGCATGATATGCATTATACAGTTGCAGAATGAAGTCAGGTACATTTCATAAAAGAGCTTGATTTTAATGGCTTTGCGGAAGGCTTGGTGGGATTCAATCATTCTTACGTGAGGTGGCAGTGTGTTCCAGTGAGTGGCGGCCCGGGTGGGAAAACTGGAGCCACCGGCGCACACCTTACGTGTTTTAGGCGTGACAATGGAGTTGGAGTAGTACATTCTTAATGGTCTGGTGGCAGTATGCTTGGTGATTCTTTAGGTCAGGTAGGGTGGAGCAAGTTCCTGGAGACATTTGTGGGTGAGGGCAAGTGTTTTTAAGACAATCCTCTCTTTGACTGGGAGCCAGTGGGCCTGTCTTCTGACTTCGGAGAAGTGGTCTTTTCTCGCGGTACCTGTGGCCACCCTCGGTGCATTATTTTGGACTAGCTGAAGATTGGCCAGGTTTTTATTGGAGGTCCCAACGAGAAGGGCATTGCAGTAGTCTAACCTTGATCCAATTATTGCCCTGACAATGGTGAGGCAATTCTGGCGTGACAGGAAGTGTCTGGCAGCGTTGAGGACTTTAGAGTAGTAAGCTGAGGAGGAGGCGATGGCATTGACCTGTCTATCCATGGAAAGATCGGAGTCTAGGTAGACTCTGAGTGTCTTCACGTGATTGGAGACCTTGATGGGAATATTGTCAATAGTGAAAGAAGCGTACTGTTCACCGAGGTTTCCCAGGGTGGAGGGTGCCCCTATGAGGAGGAGTTTGGTTCACTGTTGAGGCAGAGCCAGCTATCTGCCATCCAAGATTGGATAGTGGAGTAGATAGTGGTGAGTGTTTTGATGTCCGCTAGGTAGTCACCCGTGAGTGGGATGAGTACCTGTGTATCATCCGCATAGTTAGTATACGAAATGCCCAGGGAATCAAGGATGCTGAACAGAGGCCTCGTGAAGAGGTTGTATAGTGTGGGCGCGATACACAAGCCCTGTGGAACACCACATGTGATGTGGCTAGGGGTGGCACAAGTTGAGTCAGAGAAGACTTTCATGGCCCTTTATTGGAGAAAGGAGGTAATCCATTCACAGACTTTGGGGGAGAAGTTAGCTTGGGTGGCTAGATGGTGGAACAAGGTGTTGTGGTCCACCAAGTCAAAAGCAGCGGATAGGTCCAGGAGCAGTAGGAGAGCCGGTTTCCCTGCATCTCTTAGATCATCCATTTGGTTCTTTAGGTCCAGGAGAGCCGTTTCGATACCGTGTCGCGGGCGGAAGCCAGATTGCCGCAGGCCGAGGAGACGGTTTTCTTCAAGGAACATTTGGACTTGCAGGTAGGCTGCTTTGTCCAAAGTTTTAAGCAGGAAGGGTACAGTGGTGATAGGGCTATAGTTCCCCGGGACCGTTGAGTCCAGCAAGGGTTTTTGAGGAGTGGGTGTACTCATGCCTCCTTAAATCCAGTTGGAACGTGGCCCGAGTGGAAGGATGAGTTAATAAATGCTGTTAGGAAGGGAGCTAGGATCTGTGCCGCGTCTTTAATGAGACTAGCTGGACAGGCATCTCCCTTACAGTTAGATGGTTTGATGGACTTGAGCAGGGCGATAACCTCCAGCTCAGTAATATCTTTGAAGTCAAATAGTGGAGAGGAATTGGTCATGGTGGGCGTGGTGGGTTTACAGTGCAGGTTAGCTATGAGGCGGGAGAGGGCTTTTTGATGGCCACAAATTTTAGTTTCAAGAGTGTTTAGCTTGTCTAGCATGGCCGATTGAATACTATTGCACCAATTATCATCTTTGATGAGAGAGGGAGGAGGAGAGGATGGTTTTTCCAATTCCCTAAAGATGTTGAAGATTTCCTTGGACCCAGATTTGGCATCATAAATCCTGGCGTTGAGGGAGGCAGCTTTGGCTAGGGTGATGTTGGTTTTCTAGGATTTTGAAATGGCTTTGAACGCATTTTTGGTGGCTTCAGATGGGTTGGCTTTCCATGCAGAGAGGGAAATCCTCTTCTGTGCGCGTTGGTCAAGGAGTTCTTTGGAGAACCATGAGTTTGAGTGTTTGGCTTTCTTAGATTTTTTAAGGGTCAGTGGCGCAATGGCGTCAACTGCTTGGGTGATGACATCTTTGAAAGTGTTGGCTAGGGTTTCTGGGTTGTTGGAGAATGGGGTTGAGAAGGTAGGGTGCTATATTCTCAACTGTGAGTTGGCGAGAGCTCCTTGCGAAAGTTGCTGGGCACGGGAGGGAGGTGTGAGAGGCTCTCTTTTGGTGTTAAGGTTCAATTGGATGTAATGGTGGTAAGACCATGGGATGGGAGCGTTGACGGTGATAAGTAAGAAGCAGTTATGGTGACTGATCCAGTCGAGGGTGCGCCATTTGATGTGGGTAGGATCAGAAATAGATTGCGCTATGCCCAGGGTGGGTAGGGCATTCTTGAGGGATTTGGCATGGTAGTCCTTGGGGTCATTGAGCCCTAGGTTGAGATCGCCCAAGAGAATGACCTGGGAGGTCTTTTTGATCTTATCGGACAGTGCGAAGATGAGGGTGTCATGGAAGTCGGTGCAGGGTCCCAGAGGTCTGTAGACAATGTACATGGTTATGGTGCAATTAGGGGAGACATTAATTTTTAAAGGGAGGTAGTCACTATAGTGGTTAAGTTGCCCTGCTACTTCTCTGATGGCAAGGGTTTCCCTGGCAATGAGGGCCACGCCTCCTCCTCTCTGAGAGGTACAGTCTTTCCTAAAGATGGAGTACCCAGATGGACTAGACAGAGATTGTGCCGGGCCTGAGCTTTCATTGAGCCAGGTTTCTGTAAGAATTAGGAGGTCATGATTGTCCTTAATGATCAAGTCGTTGATGTCAAAGGCGTGGGCAGGTACGAAACGAGCATTGAGCAGGGCGCAGCTGAGCGTGTGAGCCTGTGTAGATGTGGGTGGCCTGGTGAGTGCGGTAGGTGGATCAGGCATGGGGGGTCGTATGGCTTTAGCATTGGTCATAGCGGCAGCAATAGCAACATTTGACATGGAGGCAACACTGGGCATAGCAGACAGTGCAAGATCAACTTTGGTCATAAGGGCAGCAGTATCAACAGTATCAACATTAGGCCTGGAGGCAACACTGGGCATAGCAGGCAGTGCAAAATCAACTTTGGTCATAAGGGCAGCAGTATCAACAATATCAACATTAGGCCTGGAGGCAACACGGGGCATAGCAGGCAGTGCAAAATCAACTTTGGTCATAAGGGCAGCAGTATCAACAGTATCAACATTAGACCTGGAGGCAACACTGGGCATAGCAGGCAGTGCAAAATCAACTTTGGTCATAGGGGCAGCAGTAGCAACAGTATCAACATTTGGCATGGATGCATCACTAGGCATAGGCATGGATGGTAGTGCAAAGCCAGTGTTGGTATTGGGCATTTCTATTGTGGCGGCCGTGGGGGCCGGGTTGGTGATGAGGATGTCTATGAAATGAGGTGGAATGGCTTCAATGTACAAGGGTGTCATAAGGTAAGCAGGCCTGTGGAGCACCGAAGTGTCATCAAGGTAGGTCATGGTAGGGTTGCGCCTGCATGAAGGTGGCGGACATCTAAGGCCTACCTGCAAGTTGCGGTCTGCTAGTCTTGGGGTGCAGGTGGTGGAGATAGTGGGGCGGGTGCGCGACTGATGACGATCTATTTTAAGAACAAATAGGTGAGGATGAGATGACATTTGAGGTTAATTTAATTTATTGGGTAAAAATGATTAAAAGAGAGGTGCCCCAGAGGATGATGCTGGCACAACAACGTCCTGAATATTTTGATGACGACATGGCAAATGTGCCTGTCTCAGTATGGACTACAGGCCCTTATGACGTAGGCTTACTAAAGGGAGTTGGAGAAGTGAAGATTAAATTGAAACCAGGAGCAGTTGTAACAAGAACACAACAATATCACATGTCCAGGCAGGCAGATGATGGGATTTTCAAGACAATTTCTGCCATGATGGACCAAGGTATCTTAGTGACGTCAGAGTCTTCATGTAATACTTCAGTTTATCTGATCAAAAAATCAAAGGGAGGGTCTTGGTGTTTAATACAAGATTTAAGACCGATAAACCAGATAGTACAGGCCGAGTTCCTTCTAGACCCTAACCCACCTACAATTCTATGTAACATAGTTGTTGAGGCACAGTATTTCACGGTGATTGACTTAAAAACAGAGTTTTTCTCAATTCCATTGCACAAAGACTCACAAGATTTGACATCTTTCACGTTCAGGCAAGTTCGTTTGAAAAGCACAAGGTTGCCCCAAGGTTATTGTGAGTCCCCTTTGATTTTCAATAGAGTCCTGCAGATGTAATTAAGCAACATTGCATTAGAGAGTGTTGTTTTGAAATACGTAGATGACACTTTAGTATGCAGCACAACAGATGAAGAGTGCAGACGCAATTCCTTTTAGTTATTGACTATATTTGCTGAGAAAGGATATAAAGTTGACAAGGAGAAGTTACAGTATTGTCAACAAGAGGTGTTGTACATAGACCAATTGATTTCACATGAGGGAAAAAAGGTTACTCCTGCAAGAGCTGAAGCTATTTGAGAATAGCTAAACCGCACACGGTAAAACAAATGCAAAGTTTTCTAGGATTATGAAATTATGTCAGGGCATGGGTCTTTGACTACAGCTCTTATACCAGGCCCTGATTACAAGCCTTAAAGAAAGCAGAGGCAACGGTAGAAAAAACTGTGTGGACTAAGGTCAAAGAGGAAGAGTTTGATGAACAAAAAAATGCCATTTACAAGGCACCAGTTTTAGGGATTCCCAATTATGCAGAGCAATTCTACCTGTTTTCACACACAGATGGTATTGTTATAACAGCAGTCCTTACACAAAAAAAAACGCGATTGGTTACAAGCCCCTGGCATACTACAGTGGGATTTTAGACCCAGTAATGAGAGGTCATTTCCCATGCGAACAAAGTTTGGCTGCTGCCACGTTTGCCATAGAGAAAGCTACAACCATTGTAATTGGGTGCCCAATGACGTTATTCGTTGAGCACACATTATTCGCCATTTTAGAGAAACCAAAAGGTACATTGACATCACACAAAGCTTCTGCTTATGAAGTGGTCATATCAAATTCAGCAATTAAAATAATTTGATGCAGACTAGTGAACCCAGCTATGTTTATAGCAGAGCCAGTTACTGAAGGAGAGCCAACACATGATTGAGCAAACTATGAAGAATTCTATTATGAGATCCCAAGAGTAAAGGAAAATGCATTGGCAGAAGGAGAAATCGTCTTCATTCACGGTTCTTCAAGGATCAATCAAAATGACGGACAAAGATATACAGATGCCGCTGTGGTGAAGCACACAGCAAATGGGGAATTTTGAGTACTTATTAGTGCACGTTTACCCTCTCATTATTCAGCACAGGCTGCAGAATTATTGGCGTTGATACTTGCGCTTCAGAATCACGCAGACCAGTAAGTAAGGGCGTACAGTGACTCTGCCTATGTGACGTCAACAGTGCACACAGGCTTAGCGTGCTGGAAAAGGAAGGGCTACCTCTGAGTGGACAGCACGCCAGTGCAGCACACAGCCTTATTGGACAGGCTGATTAAGGCACCACAACTCCCAGTGGGCATAGCAGTCGTGAAATGCGCAGCCCATACGCAAGGGACAGATTTTATCTCACACGGAAATCAAGCAGCAGAAGCTGAAGCCAAGCATGTAGCAAATGAATATGAAATAATGATGAATGTGGAAATGCCTGATGTATATGAGAAAATGATTGTTGTAAGGAGTGAGCCGGAAGGCTATAGTAATATATCAAGTACACAGTTAATGTAGCTCCAAGGGGAGGCACCGCAGGAAGAAAAGAACCCTTGGAAGAGAAGAAGGTGTTCTTTAAACCCCTCTAAGGCTTTATGGTGATAGGACAGCACTGGTAAACCAGTAATGCGTATAGTCCTACTGAAAATAGCACTGGAGCAGTTACACTATCCAGTGCATGTAACAAGAGAGAATCTAGCAGCAACCATTGCCGAAGACTGGTTTGTACCAAACCTAGTGGGGCATGTTGCATTTCTATGGTAAATTGCATGGTCTGTCAGAAATGTATGGCTGGGCATGCACTACGTGTGATCAGAGGAGTCATCCCAAGGCCTAATGGTCCTTTTCAGCACTTGGACATCTACTTTGTCGATATGATTTAAGTATGTAACGGGTACAGGTATCTAATTGCAGTGGTTTGTCCATTCTCTAGATGGATAGAAGCAGGTCCATATACACACCCAGACTCTACCTCTGTGGCCAAATTCTTGGTGAGGGAGGTGTTTACAAGATGGGGAGTTTGTGAAGTGATGAGGTCAGATAACGGTCCTCATTTTGTTAACGAAGTATTTGAACAGATCAGCTTGCTGCTTGGTATAAAGCACAGGTTTTCATCGGTGTATCATCCACAAGGGAATGGGATATGTGAGAAGCTCAACAGCTTGTTAAAAGAAAGGATAGCCAAGTTGAAGCTTAACCTGAAGAAAGGATGGTTGCATTGGCTTGCACCGGCATTGTATGCACTCAGAAACCAGCCTGGTTCTGACCACCGGATGCTGTAAATGATTCAAACTAGAGCTAGATGTGGTGCTCAGCCAACAGGAGAAGTGCTAGGATTGGAAATGCAAAACTACCTGAACTGTATGACTTCCAGTTTTTTCTGTAATTTCAGGACAGCTGCAGCGATGACAAGGAGGGTATAGGGCAGTACAGAACACAGAAGGAGATACTACTGCTGACAAGGTGGGCTGAGCCAAGGTTCTACGGCCCTTTCATTGTAGAGGATATTACGCCATCTGCAGTCAAGTTACAGGGAAGAAGAGCTTGGATCTTCCTTGGTGACATCAAGCCATTTAGCAGAGAGACCCCTCTGCCCACACCACAACCCAGAGAAACTACAGAAAATGGGGAAGAACCACAGCATGTGCAGACGAGATCCATGACGAGGAAGAAGGACGCATGACCAGTCAAGTGAAAAAAGCAAGGAAACCTTTGTGGTAAGATTGTGGTCTGGTTGTAAGACATTTCCTTTGAGCAAAAAAGGGAAAAAGGACAAAAATATGAACACTCTGTGCATCCTAGTTGCAGAGTAGAAGAAAAGACGAATTGCATTTATTGAGCCACAAGTAGCTTGTTGACTTTGGACTGAGGCACACTAAAGCCTTGACAAGAAAATCTATGCCAAATTTTGATCGAGGATATATAAACTAGAAAAGAATACAATATCCTGAGTCCTTCCACAAATAATCTTTGTTTGGACTTACTTATCGTGTCACCCAATAGTGACCTCGCTAGGCACATACTGACCTATTTTGAATTGGTATTGAGGACCTATCCGTCGTTGGTGGGGAGACTTACAAGCATAACATAGTTTTTGCAAGAACCTGATAACGAAAACACAATAAGAAGACTGCTCACAGTGATTGCAGAACAGTTTCTTTTACTTCCAGAGTACAGCGAGGACAAGACAAATGTCCCTATCACCAGAGAATCATAGACTGGCAAATGCAGTGTTTTTTTAGTTTAACTGAAGACTTTCCAGACCTTGTTGGAAGACATGCCAACGGTGATGTACTCACGTTCATCCGTGATCCAGCCAATACTACTCACTTGAGTATGCTTTTACATAGCATAAAAATACAGTTTGCACTTTCTTCTCATCAAAATCACAGAAGAGTGTTGAGACTTCCATTCGAGGGACAAATCGTGGACGTGTTGACAAGAAATACTCTTTTGCTGACAGGGAAGCAACATGTCATCTGGAGTGAAGCAGATTCAAGGTATAGACTGGGAACTAGTCTATATGGAACACATATTATAGACTTGCCAAGGTACTTGTTCAATATTGGAACATTACATTGCAAACAGAACTGTTTCTAGAGATAAGAGACAGTCCATTATCCAGAGTCAGAGGACAACTGGTCCAGAACTATTGATCTGTGAAGCAGAGACAACAGATTCCAGAAAAAAAGTGATAATAATGAAAATGTATTAAAGAACCAGTTTTTGCTTCTTTAGATGATCGAGAAAGGAAGCCAGAGCAGCAGCATTGTCCTCCCTAGGGAGTAGAGACATTCATATTACCCAAGAAACAAATGCTGTAAGATAACCTACCGATGCATTGTTTATGCATGCATTTTTTATAGGTGCACAAAGTGTTGTTCCTGCGTACCCACCTGAGAATGCACATTTGATACCCACAAGGGCGCCCAGACCTTATATAGTCATTCCTGTCCAAGAAAAAATGACAGAGTGACTGAGCTTGAAATGGATGTGGAAAGCAATGACACGCACACAACACTTGTTTAGCAAATAAGTTGAAACGTGGGAGACAGGGTCAGCAAAGTAAACCAGACAAGAGATCGATGAAAGTTGCACCTACTCAGATAATGAGTACAAAAACACCTGGTCTAGTGTCTATGAGCTCAGAATCACATTCCAGAGAATGGGGGATGCTTAGACAAACAACAATGAGAAGTTTCAAACCAAGAGAAGTTGGGAGACAAATGAAGAAAGCTGAACTTTTAAAGAGACAAAAGACTTCAGAGAATAAGCAAATATAGATGGCACCTGCAAGCACACCTCATCCTATGAGACATGATATCAGGGCATTGCCTGGAGTGAAGACACAAACAAAAATTAGAAGAGGCATTTTCATGCCTGATTGGTATATTGAAATGATGAAGCAAATTGCACAACTTCCTACTCGAACAATTCAAATAGAAATGACCAGATCACTGATGGAGATGCCTGAGAGTCCTCCAGCAAGAAGGAGCTATACAGAAGTATTACGTGACATGCTTGTGAAAGCTCATATCAAAAGAATAAGAGCCAAAAGAAGCACACAAGATGACAATAATTAATTGAATGATTACCTGGATAGCAGACCACATTTGGGAAACAGCATATGGTACCAACATATGAAGGAAGTTGGAAGACAAACTTCGGATGAGGAATGCTTTGTATGTGCACTTCTGCCCTACAGCATGGCAAAGTCAAAAATCTTTGTAGATATCTGTCACATATAGCAATGTGCAAAACCAGAGGTCAGTTCCTGGGAAGTGTTGCTTCTCTCAAATGGGCGACTGAAAAAACAGATCCAGAGGAAGATGATTATGTCTAAGACATAAAGACAAGAAACAATGCCAAAACGAAGAATGTTTGGATCAGATATGAAAAACCTGGAATAATAGGAGCAGAGATCAGAGGAGAAGTGAACAAGAAATTGGAAACTACAGGAAAGACTTCAGAAGAATCTTTCAGATGGAAGAACAGAGGTCAAATGCAAATCTGGAGAACAGTACTTTCACCAGATGGATGGGACAACCGAGTAGTGATCTGCAGAGCATGGGTAGTAATAGTTTGTTAGCAGGCTACCAGTGACATAGTACAAAATGGATGCAAGCCACTATGGCCAAATCTTGCCAAATTACTGATATGGATCGAGGACAGAGGAGGTCCTTTGCAGATAATACCATTGGAGGACCCAAAATTCTGTTTCAGATGCAATGGCACAAGAAAAATGGGAGAGACTCGCAATTGTAGTTGAGTCTTTGACATTCCAAGAATGGTGCATGGTACTGCAGTGATCATGGATCACTATTGGGCGTGTGGATCCCAAACATACACGAGATTGCCAAAAAATTGGGGAGGCATATATACATTGGTGAATGTCCATGTTCCAGCGTTGGTGATTCCAAAAAGTGATTCACACATTGACACTTTCCCAAAAGCAGATACTTACATGAGAAAGAAGAGATCTCTGGAGCTCATGAGGAGAACAAAGAGGGAACATTATTTCTCTGCAAAATCCATAGAAGCTTTCGATGCTATCCCATATGAACCCAGGTTGTTCAGCCTGACCTCATCAGTGTTTACAATGATCCTGATGCCAAGAATTCAGGTTGGAGCAAATACTAAATGGTTGCAGATAACCAGATGGGAGTCACAACCATAAAAGCATTCAATGCAATCAGAGAAGAGTTGAGAGCAATCAGACTGATGACACTCCAGAACAGATATGTCTTAGACATGATCACAGCTAAGGATGGAGGTGTTTGTTCAAAAATCGGAGAATCATGTTGCACATTTATACTTTCACACGATGGCCAGAATGGAACCATAACAGAGGCCATAGATATGCTAAAAAAACTACAGAATCAGATGATAGGTGAAGCTGACAAAGTTGATGATGACAGTTGGTTTGGAGCACTGTTTTCATGTATTCCACAATGGATGGCAGATGCAGTCAAGTTCCTAGGAGCCCTGTTGGTGATAAAATTACTTGGATTCTGTGTGATCAAACTAATAATCTCACAATGCCAGAAGACTGCAAAGAAAGCCATAGGGATGAAGATCATGATTGATGTTGAGTCTGGATAAAAGCCCAAAGACCTAACTGATCAAGAAATAAGAGACATTGTGAAAACCAGCATTTATGCACCAGAGGGAACCAAGTTCCTGTATCCAAGAAATCAGAGAAAATATGTGCGAAGATGGATCTAATGCAGTCCAAGTGTAAAATGTCAACTGATGACATGGAATAAGGATGAGCCTGTGAGAACAGCAGGATGATTGAAAGGAGTAATAAAGATATGGACCCCAAGCAAGCATCTCTTCAGACCAAAATGTCTGGATCCAGAGGATGAAATAAAAGTGAAGGATGAAGAAAAAGTGGATGTAAAGAAAGAAGTGAGAGTGGTCGATGAATCGCCCAGATGGGGGAGTGAAGAGGAAGTGTCGAGTATCATCCCCACTCCAGTTGCCCCCCTCCTGTACCCATGGATACTACAGGCACACCACCGTCTTCTTACACCTAATAATGAGATATATCTGGTGAGCCACTTCTCACTCCCCCACCCTTTACAATACTTCACCCACCACCACATGGCGTTAAGTATGTTTTCCAGGCCCTTTTAGGTGTGAGCAAAAAAAATGTCCATTATATCTATGGGAAAAAAATGTTTTGGGACTCCCCTATAACTTTTGTGCAGATTCGTCAAATGGCACCAGATTTACAAGCCTTTACAATACCACTTTAAGACCAATTTTCATTTGCAGTTTTATTGAATATAAGCCATCCAAGAACTGCTCCCGAATATCTGAAGTGACCCCGAACTTCACAGGACTGTTACCGAACATCTGGACCATTCCCGTTCGCTAACTTTTACGGCGAAAAACACCTGTTTTTTTGCTTCTTATGGCAATATCCCATCCCATCCTCATCACCCCCAGCTCCCCAGAGATTGTTTGTTGAGTTTGACAAGTGCAATATTGTGTTTTTCCAATTTTCTTTTTCCACAGTGTCAGCGGACACCCCCAAAAGTCTGCAAATCTAACATGGCGGGCGGTTCAAGAAAACCAACATATTTCACGCTTTTTCCCATCCAATCAGTGGACGCCCCCGATGTCCGCTAACTTCACGCTGCCCGATGGGCCAATCAGATCACTGTCGGCGGACCGACTTTGCTCATGCCTACAGCCCAAATCGCTGGACAGATTTTCACCAAATTTGCAGCAGGAGCGGCGGCTTGGTCCTGAAAGTGTGCTTTTGTAAATTTGGTAGAAATCTGTCCAGTATTTTTTTTTAAATGACCAAAAAGTAGTTTCAAATAAATTAGTGATATCTGGGTCGTGTCTGCGGACTCATTTCCCTGTTCGGTCCGTGGACTGGACTCTGATTGGCTTAGAAGGCAACGCACTATCCACGGACATCGGACGCACACACTGATTGGATGGTGAAAAGCATGAGTGCGTCAGATTTTTGAAACACTCGCCATCTTGGATTTGCGGACTTCGGCCACTGTCTGCGGACATCACGGTAAAAACATATTAAAAAACACAACATTGCACTTGTCAAACTTATCAAATAATCTCTGGGGAGGTCAGGGTTGATGAGGATGGATGGGATATGCCTTCAATAAGCAAATAAAACAGGCGTTTTCACCGTAAAAGTCTGCGAACAGTCCAGATGTTTGCGCACACTGCTGTGAAGTTTGCGGACACCTCTGCATTACAGGATTGGTGAAAAGCAGTTCTTGGATGGCTTATAACTTTGGCGCCACTTAATGGAACTGCATGAAATATTGCAATTATATTACCGCCCTGATTCCGAATGTGTTTCCAAAGTTTGTTGGGATTCTGTAAAGAGGTGGCAAAATTAGAGGTGGTCCCGAAATAATGTTAAGGCTTATAAAAAAAGGTGTCATTTGACAAATCTACACTTATTTTGGTAAACTGATAATAGATCTATATATAAATGTTTTTCCGAAGTTTGGTGGGATTTTGTCAAGAGGGGGCAAAATTAGAGGGGGGTCCCAAAATATTGTAAAGGCTTATAAATGTGGTGCCATTTGACGAATTTACACAAAGGTTTGCAAAAATATTATAGATCTAGATATAAATGTTTTTGTACAGTCAGAATAGATTTTGTCGAGTGGGGGCTAGGTCATATGATTATTGTATGTGCATACATTTGACACTTTTGAAAAAATAAAACATGGTTGAATTTCCAGCAAACTTGTGTAAGGAGCATTGGCAAGGACCAGAAAGCATGGTTTTGCAAATGTGCCCGTGTTTTATTTTTTGACAAGTGTCATAATGTAGGTACAAAAAATAGTGATATACCTTTGGTGACTTAGGTGTAGCCTGTGGCCATGGGCAGTGGCCAGATTGTCTGGGTCATGGAATAAGGTTGTAATCCTGACAATCTGGCTACTGGCCATGACAACGAGGGACAACACATGGGGTTAAAGTGGCCATTTCCATGTGGAAATTGGGATAGGTTTGAAAGGGTAGAAAACTGTGCTTGTGGTAAAAATCCTTTTTTAAACACCCCGGGTTCCCGCTTTGGGAAACTAGGGTGCTAATGGCATTCCTCCCCATTGCAGGGGCTGGAATGGGGGGATAATGGTCCAGAGACCTCGTTATCCACCCTCACTCCGCTTGGGCTGATAACCTGGGCTGCCGGCCGGTATCCACCTTTCCAGTCCCTGGAACGGGATATGAACAATATTCCCATTAGCATAACACAAAATGTAAATGGAAATGTTGGAAAATCTTATTGAGTCTATGTACTTTACTGAGAAATGTAAAGTAGATGGAGTCTATAAGTTTTTTTTTTAGTTCTATTTTTAACTGTGAAAGGTGGTTCCTAAAGGAACATTTCTTTTGTTGTTTTCGGATGTTTTCTTTTTTGCCGAAGAGCTTAGAATGAAAGGTGGGGAGGGAAATGAGGGAAGAGGCACCAAACACTATTATGGAGGGTCAGGTGGACAGTGGAAAATGTTGCGTGTGTGTTATTTCTAAGGTAGGGGGCAGTGTTTCTCATGCTCCTTGATTACAGCAGTGGTGGTGGCTCTTGGGGAGGAGGGATGGCATTAGCTAATGCCATTTTAAGATAAATAGCAGTTTTGCTAAAAGTATGTACTGTGTACTAGATTGTTAATGGATAATGAGTAGAAATAGGTGTAGGAGCTCTGCAAGGGAAATTTTGAAGTTGAAAGTTCCTAGATCAGGAGAAAAGGCAGTTCCGAACTGCCCGTGAAGCACGGATCTTATCGTGAAGTGCGGAGGGGGTTCTCAGACACGTCACCATGCTGCACGCCAGCATATGGTCATGTGGCACTGTCCGGAAGGTCCACAATGAAGTAAGATGTTTGTAGACGTCTACGGATGCAAAACCAGTTGAAATAGTTGCAGAAAGCGTATAGAAGTGTTAAAAATGATTCTAGAAGGTGGAAAATGGCAGAGTTTTAAGGTGACACTTTCTAAAATGGACACAAATATTGCTATATTGAGCAAGTATGATATTTGTAAGTTGTAGCAAAATAGCATGCACTGGTAAAAACCCATGAAATTCACTAAAAAACGATGTTAAAGGGATGTTATGGTTAAGTTGCACTAATAAAAACCTATGAAATTCAATGAAAAAACATTGTTAAAGGGATGTTATGGTTACAAGTAAAACCAAAACCCCCCAGAAATTTGCCAGTTATGGTAAGTTAAGCAACCATAACTCGCGCCACCACCGTGCACTGCTAAGACTAACATCCAGGACATCAAAGATGACAACACAAATGTCATTGATTATCATCACTGATGACATCACATGTGAAATACATTTTGATGAAAAGTCCCTACAAGGAGTTGTGTTTATATTGTTGGTAGCAAGATGTCAGGGGTGATGGGGAGACCTATCATGAACTACTTAATCTATTAAAGAATGTACTCATCTAAAGTCATTGTATTGGAGTGTTGTTGTTAATACAGAAACCTAATCGTATATAAACATAGGCAATGACCGCAGCATGCACCATAGAAGTACACAATGTATAATCTTGTAATTTTGGATAATACAATAATGAATGCTCCCTAATCAGAGTTTTGAGTAATGTTAAACAATTGGTAACTAGCTAACAATTCAAGAATTACAACAATTGTGCTGGTACAAATAATATATATGAAGAACCACAATGCATCCAAATCAGAGGCACATACAGGGAAACTAACGTAAGGAAGAAAGAAACAGCATCATCAGAAAATGTTAATGACATTAAAGTTTATCTTCATGTATACAAATGAATTGTGTGTTTGAGGGCTGCTCTTTTCCCCATGTGTGTGCATCATGAGCTGAGACCAAACACTAAGGAAAGTACTTAAAGAATAGATGACAAGGTTATCATCTAGAT
Organism: Ambystoma mexicanum; assembly: GCF_040938575.1. Lineage (NCBI taxonomy): Eukaryota > Metazoa > Chordata > Amphibia > Caudata > Ambystomatidae > Ambystoma > Ambystoma mexicanum. Next base: position 340,957,103 of record NC_090927.1, read on the forward strand.
ATATAGCACCTTTTCAATTTTAATATTCTGACTGTTAGTGAACAAAACCACCTGGCTTATATATGTCAGTGAACAAAAACAAGTGGCCCAGATGTGTGATGTCATCAGTGATGTGATCAATGACATTTGTGATGTCATCGTTCATGTCCAGGGTGTTAGTATAAGCAGTGCATGGTGGTGGCGTGAGTTATGGTTACTTAGTGTACCATAACTGGCACATTTCTGGGGGGTTTCGGTTTTATTTATAACCATAACGCCCCTTTAACAAAGTGTTTTCATTGAATATAGGAGGAGGACAGATTAGCTGAAAGGGAAGCTGCCATGAACACAATCAAAGAAGCTTCTCCAAAGACATCAGCAGAATTTAAACTCATTCAACAAGTTAGTAATCAGCGAGAACAGGAAACAAAAAAATTGAAAGAGACCCTGAATAACAACCAGTTGTCGTTACAGAACAGCACAGTCTCTTTGAGGCAATAAAAGCCAAACGGAAGGAGTGCAGAGAATCCCAACAATGCTTAGAAAGGATGATTGACAATATTACCGCCTCATTCTGATGGTTTCCTCATTCTGATGGTTTATTAGATGGCATTTTGAGAATAAAAATGCAACTCAAAGAAAGTCCGAAAATAGCTACAAACCCATTCATAAAATATGTGGATTCACAAGCAAAATTTGATCAGTTACGGAATATAAAATTAATCAAATAAAAAAAGAGAACAGAATTAACCTAAGAAAAAGTTGCTTCTATTAAAAAATACAGCAACTTGCCTTACAATTGATGCAAGCATGTGCACAAGGTGATTATAGCAATGTTTTGCAACAAGAGCAAATGCAAGAACAAAAGTGATGCTGCCATTGAGAGTGAAGTTAGAAAAAGTCAGAAAAAGGAATGAAGGAACATAGCCAGTTGGCAATCCATGTACCAATAGAGAGAAATACCAGCAGATCTGGCACACCTGGCCATAGTCAAGACTTAAGGGGTGCCATGATAAACAATTGTCCTTTTGCGTATGCACCCACAGAGACAGGAAGAGCTGGGTTCCCTGTTGCCTGTCAGATTGAAAGGGTTAGCACATTTAGTATGACAGGAGTGAAATGAGAGTACTCCCAAACAGAGAATCAGTAAAGAAATATATCAAAATGAGTTGAGAGAATAAGAATTACCGTGTGTGATTCAAAGTAGAAACCATTTAGTATATCTTGTTAACCTTGAGGAACAAGACTGCAAACCAGAAAAGGCAATCTTAAAACCCCTTCCTAAACCGGGGACTGTAAGCAATACCCAGAGCCCCTAGATAGATGGGAAAACAATGATTTTGAGCAGCAACTGGAAGAAACGCCATTTTATCCAACCCCTCAGAAAAGATTTGAGTCACATATACCAGAATATCAATCGACTCTACCCAAAGAAAGCCTTCCAACAATCATTATGACAGGGAGAGTAAATATACAAGCAGGTGGAGAAGCTCAGGTTGTGCCCATGACTCATTTGGTGGCAGTTGGACTCATTTACGGAAAAAGAAAAAAATAAATCATAAATCACATATTGTGAACTATGCAATCAAACAGATTTAGCCATACAACTCTCCATTACCGCTTCAAAAAACAATTCAGAATATTCTGTTTGGAAATATCTAGGGGCTCATTCCGAGTCTGGCCATAAATATGGTGTTAATTCCTCCATATGGAATTACCATTGCCCCCACTGTATCAGGCAGAATTACCGGCATATTATGAGCCCATGCCGGTGCACCAAGCCACCTGATGGTAACAGTAATTCTGCCATGCAGGGATAACTGCCAAAATCTACTACCACATTCTATTTCTACCAATATTTCGCTGAATTACCATTACTGCAACCAGTAACTGGAGAAATTACGAACAGTAATTCGGACAAAAATTGGCAGAACTACTGCCAGGCAAAAATAGAATCACTATGGTAATAGCAGGCTGCACAGCACCCATATTTAAAAACAAATCCATTGGATATGACATTTCTAGCAGCCATCCAATCTTTCCAGAAATTAGGCTGTGTAATCATACATTTACGAAGGCGAAGCTCTCTACCAGCTGGTCAGCTTCTTGGGGGCAGTGTTCGCAAGAGGACACACTTGCCTAAGTGCCTCATCTGGGCCGAGGTGCACAGCAAGGTGGTGCCCAGGGGCATTGAATATGTCATAAAACGCTGTAATGGCCTGCGGGCCAGAGTGTGCAGTCCTCTGGCACAACATTGCAAGGAAAAAGCGGCCTCTGGTGGAAGTACTGTGGAGCCACCCAACCTGACCCTCTGGACGGTGTCCATCAGCAGGATCCTCCCCATGACAGGGTGTGGGATCGGCCGCGTATGGAGCTGTAGGCCAAGCTGATCCTGGCTATTACTTGATTGTTCATTTTTAAATATAAAATCCAGGACAACATTCCAAGGTCTACACTGATTGTCCATCCGCTGACTCTGGGGCTGCCAATTCACATGCACAATGAAGTGAAGCAATATGCAGGGTCCCACCATGTGCAGTGAGAGAACACTCTCCAATATACCATAACTGTCATATGAGGAGAGTGCCATGTATCATGAATGGGCCACTAACCCCCCAGTCCATAGACATACATCATCACTCATCACTCGCACATAGAAGCCTCCACAAACAAGAAATGTAATGGGTCAAATAGACAGACGTGCAACACGTGTCACCTAGCCATGCCCAAGGAAGTCACCACAAGTCCTATAAAAGATGTGTTAGCCATCAGTGACGGTGCTCCCCCTGATAAACTGCACCACAACTCACTGCTTTGAGCACCCCCAATGCCCACTATACTATCCCTTTTACCTCACATCATCCACTGCATGCATGTAGTTAACAGGCAATGGCCATATTGCTATCACTACTGAGATCCTATATCCGCATAAAGAATTGGCCAGCAAGCATATTCATTGTAATGCGTGCATTCTTTCACTAGTTGCATGAAAAGTAGCTATCAAATCCTAGGGGTACCATGTGTAACATCCTCACCATTCCCCACATGAGCTGCATGGAGGTGTCTACAAAACAATAAAATGCAACGCACAACCAACCACTTTTGCCCATAGCAATTAAGGTATGTCCCTTTTATCATAAAAGGCAGCCATGACTGTCAGGATGAGAAAGAAGAAGGCACCATTGCAGCAGGCACCTCTGCCACCACAACATGTGTTTATTTATATAGCACTATAACCAGTAGATATCAAAGCGCTGAGACATATAACAAACAGACAAAAACAATCAAGAAAGGCAACAATCAGTGGAGTTTGAAGGTATATTACATAAAGTATTTATTAAAAAAAAGTAAATACAAAAGAAAAAGGCAATAAAGAAGTTGATCAGAATAAAGAAAAGCAGAATTAAGAATAAAATAAGATATACAGGATGGCATCTGACATGGGTCACTCCAGTACAATTCTCATATTGGAAGTAGGTGCCACGTTGCTCAATTTCTTACATATACTCATGAACAAGAGGATATTTCTCGGGCCACAGCCAATCACAATACAATCTGTGTTGCTCACATTACACCCGCTGTTAATGTGCACTCTCCGAAGCACTGTCAGGTCTTGTATTCTAATGCAGCCTCAACCCCAGCACCACCTTCCAGCCACACCTCCAGGGATGTGTAGCCGAACGAGCTACCACCTTGCCAGAGGCCCTGAGAGCACCATCCAACACACCTGTCAGCACACAAAGTACCCCTGCCATCCCCACCTCTGGCAGATGTGACACTGTGACAACAACCATCATCACCACCACTCTGGCCCTGTGTGACACTGCCACCATAACAACCACAGTCACGACCATGCCCAAAGCCGCATATGTCCCAGATGCCACTGCTGCTTTCACATTAGTGGCCCACATGGTGAGGGAGTTAGCCAAATCAATTTCCTCCAGCAATGGGTCCATGCTGATGTGCATTAAACTCACTCTGTGGACTATTCGAGGAGAGGGCTATGTGACCAGCACCATCTTGGAAAAGCCCACAGCACCCTGTTGAGTAGCTTTCAACAGTGACAGCCCCCCTCTCTACCGGCTATGCATGGACGTGGCAAGGTCCAAGACAAAGAGCGAATGCTAAGCTACAGGTACTGTTTAGGGGATGCAGCTGGGGATGGGTGTTATAGATGTGGGAGTTTGGCTGGCATGGGTTCATTGGTTGTGGGAGGTGAATGGGCATGTGCGCTCTCACTGTTGAAAAAAATGTTAGCTTTGCAACAAATGAATCCAGTGGTCATTAAGTGTATGTCATAGATGTGCCTTTATTGAAGTTATATCACAAAAAAATGAGGATTCATATGTGTTGAAAAATAGTTCTAAATGAGTTCATGATGGATGATGAGTCCTTCCCTTACATCATCACTTCCAACTCTAGGTGGCCTTTGGTAACATGCATCATCATTATGTGAATCTGAATCTGGGTGAGTGTTGCTGTCCACAGGAGGCATGATATGATATGCTATGATAGGTTATTTATTACGCGCTCAATACCCAGAGGTCTCTAAACGCGGACCCAGGGATTGAACCTGTGTTGCTCCGTGTCATCTTGCTTCCAATGCGAGCACGTTGTCCCTGAGCTATCCTCCCCGGGCCTGGGGGCATTCCTCCTAATAGGGATATTCCTATCAATGCACACGTTGTGCAGCATTGCACAGACTATGACAATCTTTCTTACCTTCTCAGGGCAGAACAAGAGTGCCCCACCGGTATAGTGGAGGCACCATAATCTTTCTTTGAGCAGTCCAAATGCACACACCCTTGTCTGTATGTGTGCGTCATTTATGGCTCCTCTTGTTTTGGGGTAAGGTGTCTGATGGTTGTCAACAGCCATGGTAGCAGTGGATAGCCTGAGTCACCTGAAATAGGTAAGAGACTCTGAAACCATTCAAATATAGCTTGACATTAAAGATTCCTGAAGTGCAATTGTGTCTCAAGGCACCTCTATTGGAATAGTGGTCATTTCCAAAAAAAACATTTCAATGGACTTAACAAATGCTTTAATTGATCCGGTAGATGAAGATTTGTATCACAATATTGGTAAGTGGATCAGAGATCCTCTTTACCTGACAAGCTGGCCATTTTTGTGGTGTACTCCCTCCCTGTGGTATGGTAGGGCAGAGGATGTTATCTGTGATACATTGAAAGATGAATTTGTGTTCTGAGTCACCAGTAATTACCTTGATTTCAGGAAATCATATGTTCAGCCAGATGCAGTAAACAGAAATCTCTCCATCCAACTTGACAATACTACAGAAATTGCTATCTCAGAAATATTCCCAGACTTCCATTAGATGAAAGAAGAACAGATCAGTATGGCTGCTCTCTATGAGACAGATGAACAAAGACAACAATTGAGACAAGTGTTTCTGGATTTCCAGAAAATGATCTCTGTTGATTCACTGTGGACATACATGTCTTAATTACATAATTAATCCTACGGACCCCGATATTGCACTGTCATTTGTAAATCAGTGCAGGTTACCTCTTGCATCCATGAAATCACTCGCAGAGATTATAAAGAATTTGGAATCCTGTAGGCTCTTTCATCCGATCCATAGTATCATTAATACCCCAGTACAAGAAATATTACAATTAAATGGTCAATGGAGACTCTGTATAGACCTAAGGTAACTAAACACGAGGGTACATCTGTCAATCTGGTTTCTCCCTTATATTGATCAGGGACCTGCAGAGATCCGATCGATCATGTACCTGCACAGATCCAAGATTCCAAAGTCTACTCTGCTCTCGATAGGACAAATTGATGTTGGGCTGTCTTGGTACTCTATGAGCATCAATATAAACTTGCTTTTACATTTGGGGGCAGCACTGTGGATGGACTCATACACCCGTGGGAATGCATTCAATATATTCATGCATAGAGCCATGTTTGATCTTGTAGAGCGACAGAACTTTTTTTAGATCACCTACTAATACAAAATAAAAATGTGTAAGAACACTTGGTGGAGGTAAGCCATGTGCTCACCCAATTAAGGAACAAAGGTCTGAAACTATCTCTTCAGAAAGCACAGTGGTGTAGAAAAAAAGAAAACCTTCTGTGCCATGAAATCAGAGGGAGTACCTTCATTGTCAGAAAAAAGGTTGAGGCTTTACTGAAGTTAAAGATCCCCACCAATCTATGGAAATTATGAACTCTTTTAGAATTGATCAAGTATATTCGTAACCGTTGAACGAAGCAGGAGTGGGCTGTGAAACAACTAAAAATTAGTCTTTCCTAAGCTACCTGATTTGCTTACCTATTAAATATACAGAGGTTTTTCTGGAAAAAAGGAATTTTGAGGCAGCTGTTTAACTGTGGTCTTCTACCAGAAGCATGGCCAGTTAACAGTAGTTAATTTTTCAAATTTTAATATGTCCACGAAAATGTATTTAAAAACAGAAACAATCTGATAATCCGTTGTTCAATTCAATATATTCATGCAATTTATGGCACAACGCATTTCGAGACATAGGGGGTCATTACGAGTAGGGCGGTAAGGGATACTGGCCACGGGTATAGAGACCGGTGCCGGTAATCCCCTACCTCCCTATTCCGAGGTCCCTTGGAGGGAACCGTAAGGGACATGTGGTCTGACCACACGTCCCTTACGGGTCCCGCTAAGGGACGAGGGCGCTAATAACGGGCTTGCCATTCGCGAGCCCGTTATTAGCGCCTTAGCGCCCTCCCCATTCCCATCGAGCCCTATGGGGGCTCAAATCGGAATGGGGAATGGTTTGTTCAATGGGGACTTACCGTTCCCATCAGGGTCGGACTAGACCGGTAAGTCCCCATTGAACAACACCGGTGCCGGACCCGTTATTGCTGGCGGTCATGGCGCAAATAGCGCCATAACTACCACCAATCTCGGAATGAGGCCCATAGTCCCTTCATTAGGAGCAAAACTCAGAACATCTATTTATAAGAATTAAACAAGGAGAAAAAAGTTGTTTACATTTTTTATTAATGCTTTAGTTCTTTATTGTAATGCTGTCCAGTTCACCTGTGTGTAATATTAAATTAATGCACCTGACGGAATGGAATCTTTTCCAACAATTCAAACAGATTTGAATAACTCGAACAACATATAGATAGGTAGAAAATTATAAATAAAGGTTTACTTGCCCAATCCTAATGTCTTTGATAATATCAGAGTAGCTTATAACTGGTCAAGATGGCTACCTTTTAAGAGTAAAAGCAGTCCAACTGTAGGTATCAGTAATGTGCTTGATTTTGCTATCTTGACCTGGGCATATAAGGAAATGAAATAATTGTGCAGGGTCTTGCAGAAAAATAGGTTGTAAGTAGAGTAGTAATAAATAGTAGCTATGACTAACACTCAATTGTAAAACATGAAGGTATAACGGAAAACAAATGATTCTAGCAAGTCATTAGAGGGTACATAATAGTCCCGATTGATCCCTATAAGCTACAAGGCTAAGGCTAAATGGTTCTCACCTCCAGCTTTGAGAGCAAGGTTGATCTTCCAAAGAAAACCTTCAAAGATTTAAGGTTGAACCCAGTGAAAGTGTTCACGCAGATGCCTGCTTTATGTATGACACGTCATCTGCGCATCGCATGGTGGCGTCATGCATGCATATGATGTAAAGGTGTAATGACGCTGCTCATCAGGAAGTCTCTGTGTTGTCAATGTTCAATCGCTGAGGGTCCACGATTGTATACAAATGTCTAGAAGTCCTTTGTATGTCTGTATTCTATTATATATACAGTAAAAATGGTCTGGAGTATTAACATAGCTGGGTCTAAATGGATATGTATAAACATATTAGTAGCCCTAAGTCTGTCATAATATATTCCCGATTGAGCAACCATGTATATCTAAATATCCAGGTATTAGGATATCGCGAAAGTATGTGTATAATTGGAAATTAGTACTACACATAGAACAAATAAAATAATAACTGCCAATTTACTCTAAGTGTGACTAATAGTATCACTATACAGTGATATTCATGACATTCTTGAATGAAACATTTAGTGTAAAGAGCTTAATTAGTGATAAATTAAGTTATTTTTAAACACTTACAATGTATATGGTAGGGGGTTATAGGCACAGATAATTATATAATAGATGAACAGTTTACATTGTTTACATGTGTCTATGCATTCCATAATGTGTTCCTATTTTATTTTTTGTGTTTTTTTTATTAACCCTTTCACATTCCAAGATTAAAAAAGAAGAACAAAAAGTAGTGCTATTATAAGCGATACACTATCGCCCCACATCAGGCAAGACCAGAATGTCTCCCCCAGGTGGATAAGATCTTCGGGTACTACTCGACTAACATATTTAGTTCTGGTTACTTTTAACTGAGTGCAATATAAAACGAAATGCTTCATAGTTCTTGAACAGACCCGGCGTCATATAATCTACAATGTTGGCTGGACCCAAATTCTGGATTCCATGTGCCTAAATTCTCTAGAGTATGATACTGATTAAGATGAAAGACTATATGTGCTGCATTAATTCCGTGGCAAGGAAACAAGCAAATAAACTTCAGAAGGCTCTCTCTTTTTCTGGGAAATTTCACATACTCGCTACAGGACCTGTGGCAAGATAGACCATTAATCGTAGCTCAGCAGTCCATTACAAATAGTTTTTTCTGTCAGAGGATGGTCTTGATGTAAATTCCTCCTCTGACAAGTTAACGATCTCAAGAAGGTCCCTGCAAGTAACTCTAAATGCATTCAGCGCTTGTGTGGACTGGTTTGTTAGCAGTTTTCCCAGGTCCTTGCATAATGAGTTAGCAGGTGGAAATATCATTTTTCAATAATTAGACGGTTGCCTCCATTGAAACATTGCCTGTAAAGAAGTTAGACCTAATTTGTGCATAATGATTCCATAAGGAACAGATTTGGGTAGACAGAAGGGCTCAATTCATGGAATAATCTGTGCTGAAAATCGGGTACTTGTGCGAGAAATCACGCACAAGTCCCTTTTTGTCGATTCATGGAACCCAATGCGCGGGACTTACCCGGGACTTGTGAGGAATCCGCACCGGTCCACCCAATGAACTCCTTGCACGAAACTCCAAGAGAAGGGCTGGCCGGGCTTGCACAGCCACCTAAAAAGTGAGTGGAATATGTGGAATGAAGAAGAACACGTGAAAATGTGGGCGTTACGAGGGCCGATCCACTATCAAACAATTGCACCGCCCATATATGCGAAAAATAGGGTCACGAAAAAGCATGTGCAAATCCAGAAACACCTACGCCACACGATAGCAGGCATAAACGTCAATGAGCACACTAGCAAATGCATAAAAACATGCACGCTCAACAAACGCATGGATACAGCCATGATGAATACACCATTTATTGCAGCAATCATCCAGGGACACCGCAGGAGGAGGAGGATGGCCAGGGCCCAGATCTTCCACCCAAGGACCAGCCTTTTTGGGATGCATGATGACCAAGTCTATGGCAGGTGCCCCTCCCATTTCATCCAAGACCTGGTCATGGAGTGGGAAGATGACCTCACATCATCCACCATGAGCTTCCAAGCACTGAGCCCCTTGCAAAGGTTGCAGTCTCGCTGCTTACACCAGGTGTTGGCAATCATAACTGCATGTCCTTCTGTTCGCTGGCATATATATACGCCCAGAACACCGGTAGAAAGGCAAGCAGCGGTCTAGGATTTTTATGGGGTGGTGCACTTCCCAAAAGTGCTAGGTGCCATTGATTGCACCCATGTTGCTCTATTTCCACCTAGAGCAACAGAGCACATTTACCGCAACCGGAAACATTAGCACTCCACCAATGTTCAGGTCATGTGTGATGCCAAGAGCATCATTACTGAAGTGTATACCAACTATCCTGGTAGCACACATGATAGTTACATCTTCAGGATGTCCCTGCTACACCGGGCCCTGGAAGCTGGGAAGCATGGCAACACACGGCTCATTTGTGAACATGAATGGTCATGCACATGCATGCATGTTGCACACAACACAATAGAGACTGTCAACAAATAACAACAATTCTCACCACTACAGGGGACAGTGCCTACCCTCTGAGAACATACATGATGACGCCAATATGCAACCCCAACACACCTGCCGAGGTAAGCTACAACACTGCCCATATTGCAACTAGGGGAATAGTGGAGCACACAATCGGAGTGCTCAAGTCACGTTTCCTCTCCCTTGACCACTCTGGTGGTGTGTTGTTATATGCACCACTAGTAGTCTTCAGGATATTTCAACACAGTGTGGTGTCCCGGTGGACATGGTTGTGGCACACCCATCCACACCCACAGGCACACCACTTGCATATGGCTGGAAAAAAAGGGCACATTGAGAGGCTGCACGTACCCAGCTTGTGCAATGTTTTTTCATCTAAAATCCTTCCCCTGTAGAGTTCACATGATCCCGCCAAATACCAGGTGCCATTCAATTGAAGTGGGAGAATGGAAGACCAGGCTCCCGTCCTTCACCTCTCGAGCTTGGCCTAGAGGGTCACGGCCCAGACACCCGCCGCGAGAAGAGTTCGTCCAGTTACCAGACGACCAGGTACCATGGTACAGGAACATACGGATGTGTCCACCTGCCTGCCCAGCAGCCCGCACTGACCGTGCCGACACCTGCGGCTCGGATCAGCTAGACTAAAAACCACACGTCGTTAGAGATGCCATGACGACCTAGACAACGGGAAGCACATCTGTATAAATATACACACTTAACATTCCCACACCAATCTACACGAAGAATATACTCAGTGCTCTGACGTAGGCGACAGGCATATTCACGGACGTGCATCTTTATTATTTTTACATAGGCTTTCAGAGTACAGAAACGCAAGACGCATCATGAACTCATCTATAACGCTTGCTCATGCTTCCCTTGAAACCCGTTACCACCGTGAGAGGTATAATGGAAACACGATATTGGTCATGGAAATATATGCCACTATAATCTAAAGCACCCATGCACGAAATGGATCACTTATGCACCAGGCCCAAGTAGGCCTCAAGCAAGAGTTCCGTGGACATTAACAAAGCAAAAGTCAGGTTGCTGATCCTGCAGAATGAGCCTGGTGGAGCACCCAGCCAAGGTCGCAATGTTGCAAACCCACATCCAAGAACAAATCATCAAAGGCACGATGTTGCAACCTTGCACTCCGCGTACCAACGTTAGAATCATATCTACAAATTAAACCAGACACACAGTGGAAAAACAATATTAATTGTGCAGAATTCTGCCTCAAACACGGTCCCGCCTCACGTGACCAAGCCGAACCTGACGAGATGCCAAAACCCAGGAGAGACAGGGCGTCTGGGTCCCGCACTACGAGACACAGGCCGGGACACTTGAAAGGCTCCATGGACACCTGCTACAGTGGGAACGGTCAGCTCCCACCTATAAATAAATCCTCACATTGTCTGCATGTACCCATATTGAAACATTGTTGCAAACACGGGTACACCGAGAGCTGGGAACAACGGTGGTCCCAGGCTGGGGAGCTCACGGATGCACCAATCAGAACATGGGGCTCTTATCTCACACGTCATTAACATTAGCCAATCCTCAGGGGTCTTCATGTAACAATTCTTATGTATCTAATTGAAGGGACAACCCAGATATACCACCTGACTACACCTTGACCACTAATATCATTCTCTATATGTGTACTATACTAACCCTACCACTCGAGCAACCAATTATGAGTGGCGGTAGGTTTTTGTTAACTTTTTGAAGTGACGCAAGTAGCGCGTCATATTACAGTAAAAAGGGCCTGCGAGCCCCACGATTGTGTGTGTGTCAGGACGAACGCGTACGCTCCTTGACCCATCCCTGCCGTTTGCATAATAAACAGCAGAAGTTGCCTTGCTCCTTGTGTGTGCCTCATACTCTGTCTCGATCCGAGATATACACGGGAGGAGTTGGGGCCTCCCTGCCCGGAGGTCTGCGGGTGGCCCGGCCGACCCCGGCAGAATTTCCCCCCGACAAGTTGGAGGCACTGCTGAGATCTGTTTAAGATCGACTTTTATTTTTAATTTTTCCAGGCACTCCCGTTGCGAGGAGGCCCGGCGGCGCGGCCCCCTCTGCCGTTGCCCCCTTCTGAGGACTACAGGACCATCGCGGAGCTGCGAGAGGACCGGACAGCGCAATCCGGATATTGGCCCTCGGGAGCCGGTTGAGAAGTATCCCGCCCGCGGTCGGCGAGTGTCCAGACGTGGTCCAGACGAGGGGAGGTGGCGAGCCGCTTGGAGGGGTGCACGCAGTCGAGCGGCCCTGCATCGAGAGAACTTGGTGAGCATGACACGCACAACAAGCAATGCGAAATTGTGAGGGAGGGGGAGGAAGTAAATAAGGGAGGAGGGAGGAATTGTAAAGTGGCGAGGGTTTAGTTGAGTGTTGCTAATGGAATGAATGGTAGCGAAACGAGTGCGAAAGCAGGCGGCTAACGTTACGCGAAAGAGGGGGGCGGGGCACGAAAACATCACGTGAAGCCGCTCGTAACAGTGAGCTAACGTTACGCGAAAGAGGAGGGCGGGGCACGAAAACATCACGTGCAGCAGCTCGTAAGACACTGATTGGCCTAAATCGCGACTACGTGTGAGGATGGGTGTGTGGTTTCCTACGATTTGATATTTATTATTGAATGAGTAGATGAGGTTCCCTATTGTTCGAGCAAGAAACTCGATAGGTAGATGACGTTTCCCTGTGGGCGGTGGCTAGTTACGTAGTTGCCCAAAACGGAAGATAATTGGCTGGTTAAGCCCTCCTGTTGAGGGGCGTATCACACGCGAGGCGACGCAGCGTGCGCAGTCCGGTTATAGTATTGATGAGATTACCTTGTTCCAGGAGAGACAGGAAGACAGCTGTAGGGTTAGCGGGGTAGATTACAAGTGTATTTTGAATTTAAAGAACATAACACGAATATACCAGTAGCTCGAAGAAATCGGTGACGTCACCAGTAGGGATTTAATAGGATATCGTGAGCACAAGGAACCTTGGGTTCGAGAGTGGTGGGGAGGAGAAGTATGATAAAGGAACTGATACGGAGATAAACTATAAACCAGTGGATCGAAAGAAGAAGGGGAAAGGGGCGTGGCTGCGCACGGAGAACGCCGGCCACGGCAAGTGTAAAAGGGGGAGGAGAACGGAGAAACAGGACAACTGTATAAGATCGTCGTAAGGGGTACGCAGCCGCAGGGGGCTGCGTGCGCTTCGGCCGCAGGGGGCCGTAGGGGAAGGAATATAATATAACATCACATTTATTACTATTGCATAATTTGTCAAAGGATTGTCGTAAGTCCCCACACTTGCGGGGCGAGGTAAGCAATACAAGGTTGTATATTGTAAATTGGTAGTAAGGGGAAGGGTAACAAGGGGAGTACAACCATGTCATCGGGGAGAGGGTCGGGAGGGTGGGGGAACACCCTCACTACCCCACTACAGCACATATGCACCACACTGCCACCACACAGGGAGAAGTTAATTAAGTACAGCATAGAGTGGACCCAGGGGACAGACAACAAAATGTTAACACCATGGCCGCCTAATGGTAGTTTCGATCCATATGCCCAACACTCACTACTGAACCATCTGCACAATACATACAAGGGGAAGAAGTTGGCAAACCACGTGGAGGTGTTTAACTTATGGAGGATGTTCCAGGGGTCTCGACCAGGACCAAATGGAATGTTCACTATGGGGGAAACACCGGAAGAAAAGGAGATTAAGAAAGAAGGAACGGGTGGGGAAAAGGAGTGCGAAAGCACAAAGAATACGGGGAACGAAAGACAGGGAGGAGAAAAGATTGATAAATTAGACGACATAAAAAAGGAACCGAGCAATGAGATACCCATAACACCGGGAGTGAAAACAGAGGGAGGAGGGTTGTACCCTTTAAGAGAATTAGGAGAAATAGAAGGACGGTTAAGGGCGGCTGAAGGATACTCAAACCCGGCATACAGCCCTCCACCATATGTAGCTCATGGGAAGATACCAATGGGGGAAGGGAGGATTAGAGAAGAGCAGACTGTAGAGATAGGAGAGGATGAGTGGGTAGCTGCACAGATATTGTTGAAATTACGAGGCTCACTAACTGGAGAAGAAAGGGAGGCGGTGAGGAGAACAAACGAGGATAGTGCCAGAGAGAGTGAAATGAGGGGAGAGGAGCTACTACGGCAGAAGGAAGAGATTTTGGAGGAAAGATTAGCAAAACTAAGGGAAGAGCAGAATGAACTGATCAAACAACTTGAGAGGGAGGAAAGAGAGAGAGTGAGGAAAAGGAAAGAAGGTAAGGACGAATTGGAAAGATTAAGGGAACGAAGCGAGGAACAAAAGAGAGAAGCTGAAAGGGTAAAAGCAGCAGCAGATAGGGTATCAAGAGTAGTGCTGAGAGAGAAGAAGAAGGAAGAAGAAGAAAAGGAAAAAGAAATGGAAATATGGAGGAGGAGGATAATATCTGAGACAGCTAAAAAATATGAAGAGGGGAAGGTAATAGAGAGTATAGTAGAAAGAGAAAGGGTGAAATGGGAAAGAAAGAGGGAGGATGAAAGGATATTGGAACAGATGAGCAACGAAGTAATGGAGGAATTAAAAAGGAAAAGAGAGGAAAATAGTAGGGAAATGGAGGAAAGAAGTGAAGAAGGAAGAGAAGGGAGGGGTAAAGAGAGTGAAAGATGGGGAGATGTATATAAAAGTAGGGAGGTAGCAACGACATCAGCACTAGGGGGGACAGTTGGTAAAAACGAAAGGGGAGAAAGAGACCTAATAGATTTAAAAACAGTAACAATAAAAGGAAAAAAGGCAGAGTGGGGGGTGGAATTTATAAATGATTTTTGCAGTGAGGAGGAAGAAGGAGTGGAGAAGGATGGAAGAAGGAGTGAAAGGGAAAGCTTAGATAAACTGTACCTCACTAGAACAAACATAGATTCGCCCTGGATAAGTAGAAGAGGGGAGGAGCTGGAGAGAAGTAAGGAGGAAACGAAAAGAATAGAGGAAACACAAACCAATGAAACCACGCCACCAACATCTCCATCACGCCGCCCTCCCACGTCACTACCTACGTGTTCAACCACCGCACGCTCTCTGCACAGAATAAAGCTCGCGCCCTTCATGAACGAACTTACACCGTATGCATGTCGGCTTAGGGACCTCCCTAGTCGCAGGCAAGACAGACAAATAAACATACCCTTATTGAACACAGGAAATGATGAAAGAAGGGGAAAGGAAGAAGAGGGAGGTAGGGGCAGAGGTAGTAAGGAAGAATTTGAAGTAGTAAAAGAAATGGGGGAAGAGGAGGGGTGTGAAGACTCAATATCATGGAGCGTAAAGGGTGACACAAGACAGAATTTAATGCCACTGCTGGAGAGAGGAGGGGTTAGACCACAATATGTACCTTGGAAACATACGGATAAGGAAAATATAAAATGTAGGCTCCCATCACTAAGTGGAGGTGCGGGTAAGTGGATATATGAAATGGAAAAACACACCGCAGGACAGAAACTAGCAGTAGGAGATGTGAAGGGCCTGTTAATATCAATATTAGGGGATAGAGCGGATGACATTTGGAAAAGAGCGGGATTCCATGGGGTAACAATAACAAACACATCGCATGATGGGGCACCATTTGCAAACTGCAGACATGCGCTATGGCAGGCACTGAGAGTGCAGTACCCAGACACCTCAGACATAGGAGCCATTACTTCCCGTAAGATGGGTGAAAATGAGGATCCTGTTGATTATATCCAGGACATTCAAGAGAAGTGGCGCATGGAGACTAGAGAACAATGGGACAAGACACCAGCCATATTTTATCATATACTAGTACAAGGGCTCCCAGAAGGAGTTCAGAAACAGCTAAAGAAAGTAGTAGGAATGGAAGCAAAACCATGGCCAGAAATACAACTGACTATAGTACATCACTGCAGGACATGGCAAGGAAAGATGAAACAAAAGGAGGAGGACAGGAAAACAGAAGAGGCCAAATTAGTACAGAAAAAACTTACTAAATACACAATGGAAGGGGCACTAATAACTACGCCCACACCAATGACCCAAAGCCCAACGCAAGTAGTGGCTGCACAAGATCCAGCTCAAATAGCGCCCCCACAAGGTGTAATACAGCAAGTGCCGCCTCTGCAATTACACACACCGAACATGGGAGGAGGGTACCCAATGCAAGGAACTGGGTATTATAGTTATAACAGAGGGAGAGGAGGGTTTATGAGAGGGAGAGGATATGGATATAATACCCAACAACAGGCTGGGGGACTCAGGAATAACTACTCCACAGGGCAACCCGTATACCAAGACAACGCAGGGAGCTTCCCATGGCAAAACAGGGAACCACCCGTGTGTTGGAGCTGCGGAATATTAGGACACATGTCACGTACATGTAGGGTCAGGCCAGGAACACCAGCATGGAATGAGCAAGCACAACCTAGGACATCACAAGAACAGCAGGGCATACAACAGCAGCAGATGTCACAACAAGGGAGTGGCCAACCACAACAACCACAACAGCAACAAACCTATTCACTGCCACAACAACAAATAACACAGTATCTGCCACCGCCACAACAACAAGTAGCGTTAATACAACCACCACCACAAAATGAACGAACACAATTGGGTGGGGTGACGGTGTTGGGACACAACCCTTACACAGGGAATGGCCAATCATTGTACCCCCAATAGGACAGCCCACAGACGGCCTTGGTGTGTCCCATCCTGTCAGTAACACCTAATAGTGCGGAGGAGCCACGCATAGAGGTAACGATAGGTGACAAAAAATTATCATTTCTTGTTGACACCGGGGCGACCCGGTCTTGCATAAGGGAAGGTAAATTTAAGATGTCAGGCGAAGCCATGAACACCCAAGGATTTTCTGGGGCTAAAGGGTTGGTTCCATTTACTGATAACGTTCCGTTATCTATTGGAGATTATGATCTGTCAGTTCCACTTTTGTATTATAGTGCCTCGCCAGTAAATATACTGGGGAGGGACATAATGAACAGGTTGAACATGACGATCTCGTTTACAGAGGATGGCATAATTTGCTCTACTCCAGGGATTAACATGCTCGCAGCACGACAGATTTTGCAAGCATACTGTGGACAGACAGCGATTAGGGCGGAGCCAGTAGATGGCGAGATATTTCAATATGGCACTGACATGGCATTTGCATGGATGCCAGGGATAGAAGGGAAAATATGGAGGAGACCAGCAGCCTATCTATTCCGACCAGAAACACCAGGTAATGAACTAGAAGGGAAGGTGTTTGCAGTGGACATTGAGAGCATTATTGCAACAGCTGATTATGTTGCTGTGCACGCCCAAGATAACGAAGGGAGAGCTTGGAGGGCGGTGATAGCACTAGCAGAAGGGTGTAGGCTGACCCAGGTGTCAGATGAAGAGCTGTTCTCAGAAGAAAAGGAAGAAAATGAAATGGTGTTCATGATGAGCGTAGAAATATGGCTAAGAGTGGCTCACAAACAAGTAGCACAGAAAATTGCAATGGCACTTGAGGCACCCGCAGGCACCCCAGTCCCATTTTTTAAGGAGGATATGTCAAAGGTGCCCAAATCATTATGGACTATTAGCCCTTATGACGTAGGATGCATAAAAAGCATAGGGGGTGTAAGGATAAGGTTGAAAAAGGGTGCCATATTACCAAGAGTGAAACAGTACCCATTGTCAAAAGAGGCAGATGAGGGCATATATGAAACCATAACGGCCCTTATAAACAATGGCATATTGGTCCCCTCAGAATCACCATGTAACACAGCTGTGTACCCGGTGCGCAAGGCTAAAGGGGGGTCTTGGCGCTTCATACAGGACCTCAGACCCTTGAACAACATAGTAGAAGCAGAGTATCCAGTAACAGCAAACCCGGCCACAATATTGTGTGGCATTCCGGCAGAAGCATCACGTTTTACAGTGATTGACCTTAAAAATGCTTTTTTCTCAATACCATTACACCCAGACTCACAAGATTTGACAAGCTTTACTTACCGAAATACAAAGTGGAAACATACCAGATTACCACAGGGGTATTGTGAATCACCCTCAATTTTCAATAGAGTAATACAGATGGATTTGGGTAACGTTGAGGTGGAAAGCACAGTGTTACAGTATGTGGATGACATAATAATTTGTAGTACAAACGAAAGCAAATGTAGACAGGACTCCTTAAAAATGTTGACAATATTGGCTGAGAAGGGGTATAAGGTAGACATGGAAAAGATACAATACTGTCAGGAACAGGTACTTTACATTGGCCAACTGATATCTCAACATGGAAGAAGGATTGCACCACAAAGAGCACAGGCCATCTCAAGCACTCCCGTGCCACAGACTGTGAGAGAACTACAGCAATTTTTGGGGCTGTGCAACTACTGTAGAGCATGGGTATTTGATTACAGCTCATACATAGGACCCCTGCTTGAGGGTTTGAAGGAAGCAAATAAAGGGGAGAAAAAGTTGGGATGGACTATGGAAATGAGGGAGGCATTTGACGAATTAAAAGACGCAATATCAACTGCTCCAGTACTGGCATCCCCAGACTATGAGCGGCGCTTCTTTATTTTCTCACATTGCGACTCAGCAGTGATGAAAGCAGTATTGGCCCAAAAAACTAGCATGGGCTATAAACCAGTAGCATTTTACAGCGGTCACTTAGACCCTATAATGTTAGGCCAATTCTCTTGTGAACAAGGTCTCGCTGCAGCTGCTTTTGCAGTAGAAAAAGCATCAGCAATAACTATGGGGTGTCCAACTACACTATTTGTGGAACATGCACTATTTGCGATATTGAATAAACCTAAGTCCACACTAACAACACAGAGGGCATCAGGTTATGAGATTATTTTGTCTAAAGCTGAACTAGCAATTGTTAGATGTAGCACGGTTAACCCTGCAAGGTTCCTAGCAGAAGTAATTGAAGAAGGAGATTACGCCCACGACTGCACCCAAGTAACTGAACTATACTCATGTACTAGGAAAGTTGAAGAAAACGCACTAGAGGGAGGTGAGCTTTTGTTTATTGATGGGTCATCAACTATTGATCAAGGAGATGGGATTAGAAGGACTGGGGCAGCTGTAGTAAAAATGATGGAGGCGCCGGTGTGTGTGGCTATGAAGTGTGTACAATTACCACAGCATTACTCTGCTCAAGCGGCGGAACTCGTTGCACTCATATTGGCATTAAAGGAAAGTTTTAATAAAAAAGTAACCATATATTCCGACAGTGCATATGTTACATCCACTGTCCACTCAGGGCTATCAAAATGGAGAAGAAGAGGGTTTAGGAGAGCTGATGGCACTCCAGTACAACATGCCCTCTTGTTGGCTGAACTAATTGAAGTAATAAACGATCCCCAAGAACTAGCCCTAGTAAAATGCACCGCACACACCAATGGAGAAGACTATGTATCAAAAGGAAATGCAGCAGCAGACGCACATGCGAAATATGCTGCATATTTTGGTGAGATATGGAACCCCACCGACTCACAGAGAGGGAGAGGGAGGGGAATAGCGAGGGAGATGTTAATAAGAGAAGGGTACACCCATCTCCCAGCCACACAGATTATGGAGCTACAAGCGGCTGCACCAATGGCCGAAAAAGAAGTATGGGTGAAAAGAGGATGCACAATGTCACCAACTGACGCACTATGGCGCCAGGGTGGCACTGGGAAAGTTGTAATACCGTTGGCACTGTTAAATACCGCCCTGAGCCAATTACATCACCCTGCCCATACAGGCAAGGAAATAATTGCAGCACGAATTAGAGAAGATTGGTTTTGTCCCGAGTTAACCTCTCATGTGTCAAATTTTATCAGCAATTGCCTCACATGTCAACAGTTTACGGCCGGCCATACTTTAAAAGTGATAAGAGGTACAATACCCCGGCCAGAAGGGCCTTTTCGGCACCTTCACATTGACTATGTTGATATGATCAACATCTGTCAAGGCAATAGGTATATGATTGTAGTAGTATGCCCATTTTCTAGGTGGATTGAAGCAGGGCCCTGTTCACACCCTGATGCGTTTAGAGCAGCCAAATTCATAGTAAGGGAGGTCTTCCCCAGATGGGGAGTGTGC
The DNA here is from genome assembly GCF_040938575.1 of Ambystoma mexicanum. Classification (NCBI taxonomy): domain Eukaryota; kingdom Metazoa; phylum Chordata; class Amphibia; order Caudata; family Ambystomatidae; genus Ambystoma; species Ambystoma mexicanum. Next base: position 340,977,205 of record NC_090927.1, read on the forward strand.
GAGGTGTTAAGATCAGACAATGGGCCCCATTTCGCAAACGAAATGTTCCAGCATATCACATCCCTGCTGAACATTAAACACAAATTTGCATGTGCATACCACCCACAGGCTAATGGTGTATGTGAACGCCTAAATGGCTTATTGAAGGAGGCAATTGCTAAAATACAACAAACAACAAAGAAAAGTTGGTTGTATTGCCTCCCGTTAGCATTGTTTGAACTTAGAAACAGGCCAGGGTCCGACCACCACCTCACCCCACACGAAGTGGTTACTGGACGCCAAATGCGCCTTCCCCTAACACCAACGTCAAGGGCATTCACCGACCACGACAGTTCAGCGAATGTGTTAGGTGATGAAATGTATCAATATGTGTCTTCTTTGATTACTAGTGTTGTGTTTGTGTCTCAACAGCTCGAGCGCATAAGGGGCGGGTCCACCAGCAATCAAGAAAAAGACGAAAGTACGGAATTGGGAAAGGAGAACTCCTGCAAACTTGCCAAAGGTGACCACGTACTACTTCGCAATTTCAATAGAAGGTGGCATGAGAAGAGGTTCACTGGCCCCCATCTGGTAGAGGACGTATCAACAAGAGCAGTAAAACTAAAGGATAAGCGTGCCTGGAATCACCTACATGACGTAAAGATCTACAAACTGCAGACCCGCCCCAGCGCCAACGACAGAGCAATTGGAAGAACAGCAACCACATCCCCTACAGCGGAAGAAAGTTCAACCACAGACAACGACCCAATTGTTCCCTCGGAGACAATAACTGACGAAGAAGGGAGTGATCCCCATACTGCCCACCCCATGATCACTCGCTCAAAGAGTAAAAATACTTCCGCCATTTGAGCACAAACCCCCCCCATTGACTGCTAAGTACAGTTGTAACTAAAACTGAAGGACATGATTGCACTAATACACATGTAAACACGTGAATGTTCTCTTTTTTCTCTCGCACATACAGGAACTGCGTAATATTGTATTGTTAAGAAAACTAATTAACAAATTCAGTGTGCAGGTGTAAATGGTGCTGCCAGACGATAACTACCCAGAAGAATTGTCACACCAATTTGTATACGAAATAAAGAGGCCAACATACTTAAAAAGGAGAAGGGTACGTGTATACTACACAGCCTTCCTCCTGGCCATAGAATATCACATGCCCCACCTCCGCCCATACTTGCCAGTACTAAGAGACCCATCACTTAGAGTAGCGTGGGAGCAGCTCTTCGCCTGGGCACTGAATGACTACTTGATAGGGAGAGCTTAAAAGTAACAAAACTAACATCTAATAACCAGCACTTTTGAGAATTTTCAGGCGGGCAACTGTAACGTCGCAAGAATAAGCTGCCAGGACCGCAGCAAGGTAAGAGCAAAATGCCGGTGAAATTAGCATATGTAATAAAAATAATAGGGATTTTTATGATCACCGGGTTCTTGGCTGCTTCTGTCTGGCAGTACAGCTATGCTATTGATTTTATTGCTGCACCCAAACTTAATATACCCCCGTCCCCTGCTGCAACAGGTGATACGTCAGGTGGTAATAGTAATTTTGCACCCAAGCAAAATAGAGTTAAACGCAGCACATACTCAGACAATAAAGGTATTGATAATTATGTACAAGACTCAGCACACGTCACAAACAACATATGGTACCAACACATGACCCGCATTGGTAAACAGACAACTGAGGATAGCTGTTATGTTTGCTCATTAATACCATACGCCATGAGCGCTTCACGAACATTTGTTGCCACAGAAATAGATGAAAAAACAGCACAGCGCGTAATATATTTGGCCCTGTTCCAAACAAAAGGAAGATTTCAAGGAACAGTAGTGCACATGACATGGAAAACACGAGACTCATACCCATATGAAAACAACTTCCTCAAGACCTATCTAAGTTATCACAAGACCAGTTTACATGCTGAAGCATTCAGGTACATAACAAGTGGCCCTGCAAAAGGAGAAACAAAGAAGGTAACACTGCAGTACCTACCATGTGATTGGTACGCCACTGAAGTTCCGGGTAAACAAGGATGCTGGGAAAGGCCGCTACTGACGATAACAGGAAAGGTGTTCCTGGGCAACAGCTGGGAGATAGGAGTGATTGGCAGCAACATGGTAACAAAAGAAACTATCTCAACTATCGAGACACACAATCATCGATGTTGGACGACGTGGATCAAGTATGTACCAATGCTCACATGGGTAGAAGAAGATGAAGACCCGATAACTATACTACCATTGACTGCACCCAAAGTATGCTATCAGCATAAAGGAGAGGTGGACGTAGGATATAACACTAATTGTGCAAACGTGATGGAGTTACCTGAGGGGGGAGCGGGAACAGCAGTAATAATGGACCATTATTGGGCCTGTGGGGAAAAGGCATATCATACATTGCCTCCCCTGTGGAATGGTGTGTGCACAATGGTACACGTCAATGTGCCATCACTAGTGGTACCTAAGAAGCATGTCGATGTGGCGAAATTTCCTAAAATGGATGAAGGGGATAAGAGAAGAAAGAGATCTGCACCACTCCAGAAGGAGCAAGGAAACAGGACCAACAGCAATGATACTGTCCTAAACAGGAGAAAAAGACAAGGAGAGCCATTGACAGGAAATTACCTGTGGGGAAGATCGGAAACGGAACTAACATCAATACCGCCAGAACATAGACTATTCAGCAGAGCAGCAATGTTCTTCTCCTCAATAATACATCCGGGACTGCAGGCATACGCAAACGCAAAATGGCTCCAAATAACAAGGTGGGAACTAATGATGACCATCAATTCAACAGTAAATGGGTTCAACGCAATTAAAGAGGAGCTGCGAGCTGTAAGGATGGTTGCACTCCAGAACAGATATGTATTGGACCTCCTCACAGCAATGGAAGGAGGAGTTTGTGCAAAGATAGGACAATCTTGCTGCACGTTCATACCTGCCAACGATGCTGACAATGGTACGCTGACAGAAGCAGTTTCACAATTGGCCCAGATGCACTCCAAAATGATGGACGAAAGTAACGGTGTGAACAAGGATAAGAGCTGGTTTTCACTATTATGGTCATGGATGCCATCTTGGCTGTCAGATGGACTGAAAATAATAGTGGGATGTGCTATTTTGGCTGGAGCTGCCCTGATAATAATTAGGTTTTGGAAGGCCCGGAAGGCACGCACGACTGACGAGTTGCTGGAAATGGTGGGAATGCACCCCTTAATGCCAGCAGATGACGGCCAGCATACAGGTGTGATAATACAAGAAAGGGAGAAGTTGCGCACCCAAATTATCACCAATCATCTAGACCCACCATCAGTGAAGATTGAAAACCCAAGGAACCCCCGGAGCTACATAGGAAGATGGGTATACTGTACTCCTGGAGGGACATGTGAATACATGTATTGGTCATTTGAAGATCATGTAAACCATTATGGACATCTCGGCGGGATAACTAAGATATGGAGGGTAAGAGGAGATAACGAGAAGGATATGTTTGTGGTCGACAAGTCGACCAGAGGGGGGACTGAAGTGGGAGAATGGAAGACCAGGCTCCCGTCCTTCACCTCTCGAGCTTGGCCTAGAGGGTCACGGCCCAGACACCCGCCGCGAGAAGAGTTCGTCCAGTTACCAGACGACCAGGTACCATGGTACAGGAACATACGGATGTGTCCACCTGCCTGCCCAGCAGCCCGCACTGACCGTGCCGACACCTGCGGCTCGGATCAGCTAGACTAAAAACCACACGTCGTTAGAGATGCCATGACGACCTAGACAACGGGAAGCACATCTGTATAAATATACACACTTAACATTCCCACACCAATCTACACGAAGAATATACTCAGTGCTCTGACGTAGGCGACAGGCATATTCACGGACGTGCATCTTTATTATTTTTACATAGGCTTTCAGAGTACAGAAACGCAAGACGCATCATGAACTCATCTATAACGCTTGCTCATGCTTCCCTTGAAACCCGTTACCACCGTGAGAGGTATAATGGAAACACGATATTGGTCATGGAAATATATGCCACTATAATCTAAAGCACCCATGCACGAAATGGATCACTTATGCACCAGGCCCAAGTAGGCCTCAAGCAAGAGTTCCGTGGACATTAACAAAGCAAAAGTCAGGTTGCTGATCCTGCAGAATGAGCCTGGTGGAGCACCCAGCCAAGGTCGCAATGTTGCAAACCCACATCCAAGAACAAATCATCTAAGGCACGATGTTGCAACCTTGCACTCCGCGTACCAACGTTAGAATCATATCTACAAATTAAACCAGACACACAGTGGAAAAACAATATTAATTGTGCAGAATTCTGCCTCAAACACGGTCCCGCCTCACGTGACCAAGCCGAACCTGACGAGATGCCAAAACCCAGGAGAGACAGGGCGTCTGGGTCCCGCACTACGAGACACAGGCCGGGACACTTGAAAGGCTCCATGGACACCTGCTACAGTGGGAACGGTCAGCTCCCACCTATAAATAAATCCTCACATTGTCTGCATGTACCCATATTGAAACATTGTTGCAAACACGGGTACACCGAGAGCTGGGAACAACGGTGGTCCCAGGCTGGGGAGCTCACGGATGCACCAATCAGAACATGGGGCTCTTATCTCACACGTCATTAACATTAGCCAATCCTCAGGGGTCTTCATGTAACAATTCTTATGTATCTAATTGAAGGGACAACCCAGATATACCACCTGACTACACCTTGACCACTAATATCATTCTCTATATGTGTACTATACTAACCCTACCACTCGAGCAACCAATTATGAGTGGCGGTAGGTTTTTGTTAACTTTTTGAAGTGACGCAAGTAGCGCGTCATATTACAGTAAAAAGGGCCTGCGAGCCCCACGATTGTGTGTGTGTCAGGACGAACGCGTACGCTCCTTGACCCATCCCTGCCGTTTGCATAATAAACAGCAGAAGTTGCCTTGCTCCTTGTGTGTGCCTCATACTCTGTCTCGATCCGAGATATACACGGGAGGAGTTGGGGCCTCCCTGCCCGGAGGTCTGCGGGTGGCCCGGCCGACCCCGGCAGAATTTCCCCCCGACACAATGATGACAATGGGCCAATCCACTGTGCCCACCAAACCACCCTGAAAAGTGCCCATGGAACTGAAAAGGTGTGTGCATTCCTTTGAACTAAAAAAACATTTAATTTTGTGCTTCCCTAAGAAACACATTGAAGAGGGAGGACACCACTACCACCATGCCAACCATTTAATGAAATCACCCTTTGGCACCACAAACATCCCATATGACTAACTACATACCTAACAAATGTGTAAGCAGCGATAAATCCTGAAATATGTCTGAGCTCAAGCCATATGTGGCCTCAGAAATTAACAGGGACAAAAAATACAACAAGCACAATGGCGTATTGCATCACACATGTACTAGAATGTGCATGATGAGCACAAACATGTCTCTATTGTGGGGTGTAGAAAATCTGTGCTGTATTGATCCACATGTGACACAATCTGGCAACATGATCACAATAAACCCCATCCCAAAAACAAAAAACAACAAAAGGTAATTGACAATTGTGACAAAGAGAGCGACACACCAGAATGGCCACATCCAGACATGCAGCAACTAATGTAGCCATTCCATAAGCAGATATAGTTGGAACTCCCAACAGGGAGCAGGCCTCATAACGATTTGCTTCAGGAGTAATTGCCATTGGGGTCAGTGGGGATGTGCACAGTCTAGACATATGCACACACTCAGGGCACGCCATAAGGCATGTTGGTTGTAGCATGGAAGCACATGCATGTGTGAAAAGAGATTCTGTACCATGCAGCGCATGAAGTGTAACTCGTATTTTGGACACATGCACATGTTTAGCAGAGCAGACTCAATGACATCAAGGATGCAGCAAACAACTCTGCACACTGTGGTATCATGTGGCAGATGTTGTGGGGGTATGCTAGTGGGGGATGGGTGCTGTCACACAGACACGTTCAACTGATGTACAACACACGGTTTGTACCCACTCTTGTGTACACTTGACAGGAGTCAGCATACCACATAACATGGTTCACCTGGGGCAGTCATTCCCATGCAGCCAGATGTGCACTACAATTATACATCTTAGTGATGCTTTAATTCACACACTCAGGATGCACAATGTTGGGCACTCACTGGACGTGTCCTCATAATTTTCCAGGCCTTCCACGCCTTGCACCTGCTCCAGTAGAATGAATTGGCTCATTGCCGCTTCATGCTCGGTCAGCTCCTCCTCCTCTGGTGACCTCCCCTCCAGTTGCCAGAGCAGAGGCTAGGTTGGCACCCAGCTTGGTGAGATCATTCCAGCGCTTCACTACCTCTGCAGCCAATGGCATTGATCTTTTCCGTGACATGCTGCCAATGCACCATAGGCTGAGCTGGTGTATGTGTACTTCCCGGCTGCATGTCACAGTGGTGGATGGTCACATAGTCCATGAGGATCTTATGTTTTTCATCATGGAGTTTCTTCTTCCTCAACATGCCAGTGCCCTGTGCCGTTTTCTGGGGTTGAGCTTGTTCCTGCTGTGCAGGATTTTTCTTCTTGCCACAAGGTGTTAGTGCCACCCCTGTGTGGCTGGGACCACTCTGGTGGCCAGATGCCAGACCAAAAAGGGGCTTGGCATTACCCCCTGGGGCTGGGGAAGCTGCCTCCACAGCATGTACCTTACCCTTTCGGGCTGGGGCAGCTGCCTCCATAGCACATATCTTACCCTTTCAGGCTGGGGCAGCTGCTTACGCAGCACGTCCCGGAAGCCTTGGGGCTGGCACAGCTGCTTACGCAGCTTGTCCCAGAATCCTAGGGGCTGGGACTGCTGCTTCCACAGCACATCCATGACCCTGGCCACGTCTTTCCCCTTTTCCTCTTGGGGCCTTTGCACTCATGTTCCAGGTGTAACGGACATATGGAAGACACACCAAGTAATTGTCCTGGGAAATTGAGTGAGTGGGCAGTCTACGTGATTGAAGACATATTACAGCGCTCCAGCAAGGCCCAAATTTACCCCAAGTATGAAAGATATGGTATGCGTAACGTACAGGCACCCCAAAATAAAAAAAACAATGCATACGCGTACCAGAATAGCTTCCGAAAAATAAGAAAAAAGCAGTATGCGATACGCAGTGGCAACCAGCAACACAAAAAATATGAATGCGAACTCCGGAAAGCTACCAGAAAGGTAAGAATAGTAGAAAAGTGGTACGCAATACACAGGGGCACTGGACTCAACATTAGCTTCGCAAAAATCAAAAGTAGATGCATGTATGGGAAGAGGCAAATCCTCCACGAAAATAAGAAGTTTGTTTATTCCCTGAAGTAAATGGATTGCGTGGCAATCAAAAATATGCAGTACTCCACTCCTCCATCTCCTCCCCTTTGCATGCATGTTCGGAGTTGCTTCTACACGTAATAATGTATCCCCAAATATGACGTGCTGAATGCCTGTGACCAGTGCGTGTCAAGTAAGTTACTCTCTGAAGGCCTTTCATCAGATTTCATGTGTCCATGCTTTTCTCATTTTTTACACGCAAAGTCCCTTCACTCTGTTTCTGGCTGCCTACATTGCGATCCAAGGAAGACCCACGGTCCTGCCTCTATGCCATTTTACCTGCCTCCTACTGCCCTCTGCTGCCCCAACTTCACCATCTGCTGCTGCCTGTACAGTATGTGTGCCTGCTGCCCACCTGCACTTTGTTTGGAGTGCCTGCTGTCCAGTCATTGCCTATGCTCCTGTCTTTGGCCCTGTGCCCACCTCAGATGCTTATTTGACTCCCACCATACCATTCTACAACCACTGCTCCACAGACCAGCTCCAGGACCACCTTGCCCACCCAAACCTGCCTCTAGGGTTGCCATGTCAGCACCATCATCCTCTGACCAGAGGGGCAACCCCATGGCAGCGAGGAAGAGGGCTGTCAACTTCACTGCCAGGGAAGTTGACAGCCTGGTGGAGAAGGTCCGGGAACATCATGATGCCCTCTTCAACCCTGTGATGCAAGACGGCAAGGAAGTATGTCAGCAGATCTGGGACGGGATCATGGATGCCATCAACATGGAGGGGTGGCACTCTGCACTTTCAAGACCGTGCACAAGCGTTGGGAGGACCTGAAATCCAGGACCGACGGCAAGGCCCTGCGCTATGTCCAGGCTGGTGCCACTGCGGAGGTGCACCGTGCATGCAGGTGCCGGATGTCGCTAACAACATGCGGGACCTGGAGAAGTTCTACCCGGTGCTGCACTCCCAGGTCTGTGAGTTACATCAACATCTGGAGTCGACTGTGAGTAGCCATGTGGTGCAATGCTCTACGGTGTATGTGCTATGTCCATGTACCAGCATGTTGGCAGGGACCCCCTTAGGCTTGCAGCAAGTATGTTTCTGAGACGGATGTCTGCATGCATTCCCCAGACATTGCTCTCCATGTGTGCATTCACACATATGTGTTTTTTAAATGTGCTATCACTTGCATTGTGTGTTGTAGTGCTGGCTTGCAGACCATGCACATGCAATGTTACTTGTGTCTGAGATGTGTCAGGGTGACAAGTGTGCCTTTTGAGGTAGTGTTGCCCGCGTCATGTGCATGCATGATGCTCATGTGCATGTGCCAAAATTGAGAATGTGTGACTGGGCATCACTCACACCTGAATGCAACACATGAATTTGGATGTCTGGCTTAGTCACGTAGAGGCATTGCAGTTCACCGGAGTCGGGTGTGATTTGTCATCAAACTGCTTGGGGCCTCTCAGTTGATGTGTGTGCATGACATGTGTATGTGCTTGTTGCTATGGCATGCTCACATGTGCATATGCAAATGATGCATGTGTGTATAGCATACACAATAGATTAGTTGTGACAGTGGCAAGTAGCTTATCTGATTGTGTGGAATGATGGCCAGAGAGGGGTCTGCATGGATGTGGATTCCATGTCCATGTGTGTGGGTGTGGAGGTTGATGGTTCTTTCCTTGACAAGTCATGTTCATGTGAATGTTGGTGATGCCAAGCCAGATCTGGTGCAGTACACTGACGTTTCTGTTCTTCGTCTCCTTTTCCACAGTTGCATCTGATGAAGAGGGTGGAAGCAGTGCTGTGGAGCATGGCTGCAGGGATGCTTCCACCAGGCAGAGGCACAGGCCCCAGCCACGCTCCATGACAGCTCAACTTCAGGGAGCGATGTGGCGGCGGCAGCGCCGGTGACATTGGGCATGGCTGCTGGGGGTGAGTCCAAGAAGGTGAAGGTGGGGGGAACTCCTCAGCAGCGGTGGGGCAAGGTGATGCCACACAGGGGCCATCCATGTTGGAAGATGCCCTAGAGTCATCCAGGTTGACGGAGGGGGAGGTGGAGGAGGTGGACATTGCAGCCCAGCCCATGGTGTCAGGTTGGGGTGTTGAGGCAAGCGTGCCTACTGCAGTCCTATCTCAGGGACATGAGGCTGTGCAGGCCAACATGGAGGTGCCTGTGCAAAATCTAGTCTCTGAGCCATTGCATGCAGCAGTGTACGCCTGCCAGGATGCCTCCACCAGACCCACAACCTGGTGTCGGCTGATGTGTCCACCCACACCAACACCCACTTACCATCTTGTGTGTCCATTCGGGATTATGTGCTACCCTTGCTGGCCGGGTTGTCGAGGCAGACAGGTGTCATTTGTGATGATGGGCAGGCAACTCGCAATCTGCCCATCATCACAGTGAGCTATACCGCCTCGTTGGCTGGCTTACAGCATGCTTGGTCAATGGTGTCCTCCATGGTATGTTCACTGCAGCAAACACCTCCTCATCTTCCTCCTTTGCGCACCAGTCATCCTCCTGGGTGCCTTCCAGCCCAGATACCAGCAGGGCCCCCTGTGCACCAGCCCCACTCACAATGCCTGTCTTGTGGAGACCACATCCCTGCCCGAGTTGGAAGCCCAAGGCACATCAGCTGTGGTGGTCACCATGCCTACCCAGGCTCCGACAGGGTCACCAGCAATGGAGGGACAGAGCAGTGCAGGAGCGGTATGCCCCCAGGTATCATCATCAGCTCGGTGGGTGTACCCACATAGCAGAAACTGGGCAGTGTGGCAGCAGGTATCAATGAGGAGGCAGCTATTTGTTGCAGGGCAGACCACTGAATGTAGGCAGGTGTGAAGTCAGTGGCAGGAGGCACATGTGGACCTAAGGCACAGGATGTCTTCTGTGTTCCGAGGATATGAAGAGCAGAGATCAGGGCAGAGACGCAGCGGGCTCAGGAAGCAAGAGTAGTGATGGCCAGGGCTGAGATTGCGCTGCATCTGGCAAGGAGGCGGGCTGCCATCTAGGAGCCCACTACATATTTATATCCAACAAACTGTTTTGTTTTTACATTTCATGCTTCATGCAGTTCATTTGTGTGTTGGCCTCTTTGATAGTTCTATTTTCTAGTGCATCTCTCCATTGCAAGTCATGTATCTTGTAGCGTGAATGTTTTTGTATTGTTGTTGCTGGGATGGTTGGGGATGGAAGGATGCACATGTGCCTGACATGTGGGGTGGGTCCATCAGACGACTGGGTCTACACTGTATGTTTTCATTTGCATTTACCTGTGCAGCATCACTGTGTGTTTGGCATCAGTGTGGTTGGGGTGGAGGGAAGGGGGCTCACTGTGGAGGTGTTCCATGGTCACGTTAAAAGCACGTCTGTTTGTCATTGCTGTGTAAAACTCATGTCGTGCAGACACGCCCACCAGCATGTGCAGTCACACACTGCCTTCTTTCATTTGTTGCTTAACCTCTACCACTGGAATGCAGTAGTGGGCCATGTTTGCTCTTCCAGAGTGGCAGAACAATTCTCCAGTCTCTGTGACTCATGCTCGCTCTGACTGCTCTACCATCACCCATGCAAGACCCTATCATGTCATTGTACTCTGATAGGTATTTTGCAACCCATTGCACCCAGATCACTGATGCTAAGGCTATGACACGGCTGGCCATTGTTTGTGGATCTTGCAATATCTTTTGGTTGGTTTACTTCTGTCGTGGGCGCACATTCAGTTACTGTGCTTCGATGCCTTGGCAATGTGCCATGGACAACATGCACATGGATTTGCATTCACTTGTCACATGTGTATAGGGGGGCTGATTAAGGCCTGGAAAGGTGTGTAAGCAGGTTCTCCACTCATGGATGGACCTCCAGTGCTTCTGGTTGCTCGTATTTGCGGTGTACATGTAGGTGTTGCACTTCATGGTGCTGTCAGACCACGGAAGTTCAGGTGAGCTGCAGACATGCATTGCACTGGTATTGTGGGAGACTGTCAGGGGACTGCCTGGGGGGGTGTAACAGGTGAGGGGGGCTGGTGCGTGGTATACAGTCTGGAGGGGGTTGCCTGGGGGAGTCACAGGTGAGGTGGACTTGTGGGCTTGTCGGTGGTTTCCAGTCAGGAGGGGGATTCGTAGAGGGTGTCACAGGTGAGGGGGCTGGTGGGTCATGTCCAGTCTGGAAGGAGGTTGTCTGGGGGAGTGTCACAGGTGAGGGGGCTGGTAGGTGGTATACAGTCTGGAGGGGGTTGCCTGGGGGAGTCACAGGTGAGGTGGGCTTGTGGGCTTGTGGGTGGTTTCCAGTCTGGAGGGGGATTCCTAGGGGGTGTCACAGGTGAGGGGGCTGGTGGGTCATGTCCAGTCTGGAGAGAGGTTGCCTGGCGGGTGTCAAAGGTGTGGGGGGCTGGTGGGTGGTGGCCAAACTGGAGGCACGCTTGGAGGTGTCACAGGTGAGGGAGGCTGATGGGTGGTGTCCTGTCTGGAGGGGGATGCCTGTGGGGGTGTCACAGGTGAGGGGAGTGGGGGAAGTGTCTGGGTGTAACGCTCACCTGGTATCCACAGGGACGTCACTCAGCCTGTTCTGACCTCTTACAACCTCGAACCCTTCCCTGGAGGCTATTCGACTGAAGACTGGGCCTGAAACACAGGATTGGTAGAGTTTAACTCCCTATTGTCTCTGTGTGCTTGAACCCCTTCTTCCCCGGGGTCCAACCCTTCCCTTTGATCCACAGCTCACCTTGTTTTCTTGGATAGTGTGCTCTCCATCCTGCTTTCAGCGCAGGAGCGCGTTGATTGGTGCGGGCTCGTTCCTGCCTAGTTACTTCACTGGCAAGAGTCCGACGGGTAGGTATAATGAGTCTTTTGAACAGTTCTCTAACTTCGTTCCTTTCCTTCCTTAGATGATGGCCGGCGTCTGGGGATGGCGGCGTGCTGCTGAGATGAGTAGCGCTGAAGGTGAGTGAGAGCGCGATGCGCGATGCACCCCTTTCGTATTTGTATTCAACTGAGTTCTTTTCCTGTGTCTTTTAGGTGCTGCGACGTTTCCAGCGTGAATTCCTGAATGCCGGTTATAAAGAACAAATGCGGTGAATAAGCGTGGTATGCGGCGCCTCTAGATGTTTCCACGCTAACCTGGAGTGTCTTTTCCGTCTTGCAGATGGATGAGAAGTTCCAGAGACAGAGTTCCCCCAGAGCGGCTGGGATTCAGGTAAGCGTTTGAAGCTCGTACAGTATTTAAAAATAAGTGAAGATTTGCAGAATGCTTACTAATGCCTTTTTTCTGTTCTTTTCCCTTTTCCTTAGGAAGCGGCGTGCCAGGATGGGAATGACACCGCCGAAGATGCCCGCAGAACAGAAGGAGCGATGAATGATGGGCAGAAGCACCGCAAGTTAAGGCGGTTCCTAACAGTGTTCTTGTTCTTGCAGGAGCTGAGCGCAGAAGAAAGATGCAGGCCTACTGGAGACCGATCTGAACATGGTGAGTGTCACGCTGCAGGTGCAGGTGTCTCTGGGCTGAACCACACCCAAAAGACTAGACTGCACATGCAGTTCTGGGAAGCGAAATATGTGGGGGCATCCATCTTGTCCCCATCAATGCACTACAAGTCTGTAATAAAGAGGCACACAGAAATGGAGGCGAGTGAGAGCTTTATTCGAGGCCCCCGGGGTAGACACAGTGGAGGCACCAACTGGCGAGGCACTCTCAATTGGAATATACATGCATGAGGTTCTAAAGAGACTCGTGCATGTATTACCATAACATCTCCCCCACCTGAGGCAAAAAGAAAAAGGGAAAACAGGGGGGGGAAAACAGGAAGGTGAAAGGGAAAAAAGGGGGTCAGGTGGGAGAGGCAGAGGGAAGATGGGTAAACTGGGGTACATTAGTAATAGACATAGTCATTGTTTTGGATGATTTTGCGGTTCCTTCTGGACATTCTTCCAGTGGGGACTCCTTGATGCATGGAGTGAGGTCTATCATTGTCCACATGTTCACGGAGAGATTCTCTTAGGGGATGTGAGGTGTGTTGTGATGGTCTGTCAGGACTGTTGTCCTTAGATATGCTGGTCTCTTGGATGTCTTTTGTTACTTTTATGAGATCATCTCCAGACCATCTCTTTCCATCATCGAGGATGACAGACTTCCCATGACAACTCACAACTCTCTGTGGAGGTCTGAAGATGGATTCACCCTTGAGAGTTTTCTTCGGTTCTTTGACACATACCCAGTCTCCTTCACGAACCATCATCTCTTTTACTCCATGTCTGGAGTCGTATTGTCTTTTGTATTTTGCTTGTTTTTCTCTTACTGTCTTTTGAAGTAGATCCATGTTCACCCTTGCTTCTCCCGTGTATAAGAACATCCACGCCGGTCTAAATCGGTTGGTTGCAACCCTACCTCGCATGAGGGTGAAGGGCTCTATGTTTGTGGTGGTGGGTGGGGTTGTTCTATACGCATGTAAAGCTTCTTTGAGGGTTTCTCTCCACGGGAGGTTGTTGGCCGTGGCCAGTTGAACTACGCTCTTCACGAGCCTGTTCATGCATTCCACAAGTCCGTTGGAAATTGGATGGTACAAAGATGTCGTTATGTGGCTGGACCTTTTCTTGAGGAATTCCCCAAATTCCATAGACATGATCTGAGACCCGTTGTCCGAAACCACTTCCTTGGGATCTCCCTCCCTGTTGAAGATCTCTGTCAGGAAATCTGTGACTTTCTTTGAGGTCACATTGTCCTCAGCTATTCCCCATTCTGTCCATTTAGAGGTGTAATCGACAAGTACTATGATATATACTTTGACTGTTTCGAGGTTCTCGAATGGACCCATGATGTCGATTGCCAGTTTAGACCACACATGTTTGGGAGGTTCAATAGGCTGTAGGGGGGTCTTTCTTAAGATCTTGGACTTGTCACTCATGGCACACGTGGAGCAATTTTTGACCAGTTCTTCTGCTTCTCTCCACATTCCTGGCCACCAATAGTTGTTTCTCAACTTGTTTTTCGTCAAGCTCCTTCCTAGGTGACCTTCGTGTGCCAGTTGGAGTACTTTTTTTCAGAGTTGGGTGGATGGGATTACTCGATCGCCTCTGAAGATATGCTCATCGTCCATTGATAATTCTTCCTTGAAGGGAATGAAGGTAGTTAAAGCCTCTCCCGTTTCCACCCAGTCATTAGCTATCGCTTCCCTGATTTCTCGCTGTTCCGGATCAGTATTGGCATTAATTTTCCATTCATCTCTGGAGATGGCAGGGTTTACGACAGCTATGATGTCTTCATCTGGAGATGCAATCTCAGTGTCGATGTTGGTCGATAATCTGGAAAGACAATCTGCTACTTGGTTTTGTGGATCAGGGGTGTAGCATAGTTGGAGGTTGTATTGCATGATGTCGAGGAACCAGCGTCTTATTCTCGGTGATATAAGGTGAGGGGTTTTGGACTGAAGGACATTTACTAGAGGTTTATGGTCTGTTTTCAGTATGATGGGTAAGCCCCAAATTAGGTGCCTGAAATGCTGAAGAATCCACCTCAGACCCAGAGCTTCTCTCTCAATGGTGGAATAGTTTAGTTCGGCTCCCCTCAGTACTCTCGATGCAAATGCGATCGTCACGATGTTCTTATCTTGTTGCTGTTCCAGGATACCACCCAGTCCGGTTTTACTTGCATCTACGGATATGATGGTTTTGGCTTTACAATCGAACATTCCTAAGGCTGGAGCTTGGTTAATTAGGAATTTGATTTCTTCGAATTTGTTCTTGCATTCAGTGGACCATATGAATTTGGCTGCCTTCTTCAAGATGTTCCTCATGTTCTTGGTCTTATCAGCATAGTTGTTTATAAACTTGGAGTAGTATTCTGTCATCCCGAGGAAACTCCTTAATTGGTCTTTACTTTGAGGCTCAGCGATATTCATTATGGTGTCCATGAGTTTCCTCTTGGGGCTGATGCCGTTGGCGTCAATGGAATGGCCCAGGTATGAAACTCGGTCACACTTTATGTTGCATTTCTCTAATTTGAGTGTGAGCCCACTTTTTTGTATGACCTGTAGGACACCCACAAGTTTTGCGTTGTGCTCTTCTTCTGTACTGGCTGATATGAGGATATCATCTTGGAAGCAGTGTATGTCATCAAGTCCTCCAAATAGATGTGACATGAGTCTCTGAAAGACTGCTGCGGCTGAAGCGAGTCCAAATGGCATTCTGTTAAACATGAATGCACCGAGAGGTGTGACAAAAGATGTTAGGTTCTTTGAGCTCTCTTCCAAAGCTATCTGGTGATAGGCTGAGGAGAGGTCCAGAGTTGTAAAGTATTTTGCAGGTTTCACGGTCGATAGGAGTTCAGATATATTGGGAAGTGGGTGTCTGTCAATCCATATGTTTTTGTTTAGGTCTCTCAAGTCGACGCACATTCTTATGGAATTGTCCGTTTTTTTTACTAAGACAATAGGGGCAAGCCATTCTGAACTCTCGATGGGCTGTATGATATTTTCATCGCAGAGGCACTTAAGTTCTTTCTTCAACGCCTCTTTTGTTCCAAAGGGAATACTGCGGACTCGGTGGGCCACTGGGACAGCACCTCTTTTGAGGATTATTCTGTGTTGGAAACCTTTTAGGAGTCCAATCTTGTCGCAGAACACCTTGGGGAATTGTTTTGCTAGATTAGATTTGATGTCCATATCATTATTGAGCACACTCAGCACAGGGATTTCTTCTCCAGGGTGTATTCTTACTCGAAGGGCGGCTTGTTCTTCCCATCCCACAACGGAGGAGCCATCTTTGGCTACAAAGAGTTTGCAATATGTTTCTCTGTTATGGAACTTGAGGTTCACCCACACATATCCCATTATCTCGATGGGTGTTTTTCCATAACCGGTAGCTCTTATACAAGTTCTTCGCAGGTTAAGTATCTTGCCAGAGAGTACACTCAAAAAGGTCTTGAGATCCACGATGGTGTAGGGGGAGCCAGTGTCTACCATTACGGGTAATGATATGCCGTTGATTTGCATTTTGACCCAGGGACCGTTGCTCTGTTGTTGGGATGTTACAGTGAGTATTTGTACCGTTTTTTGTATTGGACTGATAGATAACATGTCATTGTGCTCTTGGTTGCTTTCAATGACTCTCACAGAGGACGGTCTGGTGAAAGGTCGCCTGGTGAGATCACCATATCTGGTTGTCTTTCCCTGTGTGTTCTTGCAGACTTTGGCAAAGTGTCCAATCTGGCTGCACTTATAACACTCCTTAGCGATGGCGGGGCATTCTTTGTCAGGATTTGCATGCTTGTACCATCCGCACCTTCGGCAGCGCGTTGGATTCTGGGAGTTGTATGGCCTCGCTCTGTTTGAGCCAAATTTCGAACCCATTGATGGCGGAGCCTTTCTTACTGCTGCTACTAGAGGCTCGTAAGGCTCGGACTCAGGGCTGACACATTTGATCTCCACACTGGTCGTGTGGTCACGTCTTTCCCTCATGCATCGATCTCCCAATTCCATGCTCCTTGCTATCTCCGTGGCTTGGTCCAGGGTGGGATTTTTGGTTTGCCACAATTTTTGTTGGATGCGTGGATCAGCCACATTCAGCACCAATTGGTCTCTCAAATACTCATCACAGACACCTGTGAAGCTGCAGGTTGACATAAGCGCCCTGAGGGACGCTATGTATGAATCAATAGACTCGCCTTTGAGCTGCTTTCTGGAAAAGAACCTGTATCTTTCCAGTACTACGTTGGTCTTGTTGCCAAAATGACTGGTGAGTTTGGCCAATGCTATGTCAAACTTGCGGATGCCATCTCCTCCCATGTTGCCGGGTTCAGGAAGGGTCCTGAAAAGTCTCAGTGCTTCTGCCCCTATACAGTTCAAAAGGGTCGCCTCCTTGAGGTCATCATTGAATTTGCTGCCCCCAATGGTTCTGAGGTAGACGTGGAATCCATCGATCCATTGTTCCCATGGGCAGGTTGGGCTCCCAGGGCATGGAAGAAACTTAGTGGGAGGCGGTACGCCCTGCATGGTGGTGTGCCTGATTCTAGGTTGTAAGTGGTGAGGAATGGCGTTGAGTGGCACCAGTTGCTGTAGTGATAGGCAGAGGTTTGTAGTACTGTTGGCAGTTAGCAAGGAGGCGCTGGTATACAGTCTTTATAGAGTTGCTTGAATGGCAGGGTGGGACCCCAAATCAGAGAATGCCCAGGTGTATCTGTACTGCAGAGTCTTTAGGCTTCAGTGCATGGATGGTCCTTGGTACAGATTGTGACCTCACAATGGGCTGGGAGCGCAGGTTGGCTGGTTCGGGGAAGACCTGATGGAATGTTCAGTTGTGATGTCACAATGGACCAAGATAGTGAGTAATTAGTCCGGAAGGTCAGGGTAGCCATTGAGAGAATGAAGACTGCTAATGCTGTGTGTGGTTGCTGGGCAACAGCTAGCAGCTTTTGAAAAAGATGCAGGGTTCTGTTCAGGGCAGCGGTGAGGGTTTTACACAAAAAAAAATGCCAGCAAAAGGAAAGCGCACGTTTCACCTCGTCCGTTTTACACTTAAAATGCCAAATGAAAGGAAAGTGTAAGTTTCACTTCGTCCTCCCCCCTCCTCTGACCTGATAGATGGACAGCTCCTGCTGTCTGAAGCACTTATGGAGTAGGGCAGGAGTGCAATGTGCGCTGCTCTGAACTCCCAGCGAGCAGGAGCGGCACCCTTTACAGTGTAGAACTGAAGGTGGGGGGAAAGGATGTCGAGGCCTCTCTTGGCAGCGCCCGCAACAGCCTGCCTGTCAGCTGTCAGCAGAAGTCGGCGGCAGTGAAAGGGGGGGGCTGTGCTCACAGTCAGGTGGCATGATACGCTCCCGGGGGCCTCGGGGTACGGTGCCTCGTCGCCATTGTAATAAAGAGGCACACAGAAATGGAGGCGAGTGAGAGCTTTATTCGAGGCCCCCGGGGTAGTCACAGTGGAGGCACCAACTGGCGAGGCACTCTCAATTCGAATATACATGCACGATGTTCTAAAGAGACTCGTGCATGTGGTCAAAAATTGCTCCACGTGTGCCATGAGTGACAAGTCCAAGATCTTAAGAAAGACCCCCTTACAGCCTATTGAACCTCCCAAACATGTGTGGTCTAAACTGGCAATCAACATCATGGGTCCATTCGAGAACCTCGAAACAGTCAAAGTATATATCATAGTACTTGTCGATTACACCTCTAAATGGACAGAATGGGGAATAGCTGAGGACAATGTGACCTCAAAAAAGGTCACAGATTTCCTGACAGAGATCTTCAACAGGGAGGGAGATCCCAAGGAAGTGGTTTCGGACAACGGGTCTCAGTTCATGTCTATGGAATTTGGGGAATTCTTCAAGAAAAGGTCCATCAGCCACATAACGACATCTTTGTACCATCCAATTTCCAAAGGACTTGTGGAATGCATGAACAGGCTCGTGAAGAGCGTAGTTCAACTGGCCACGGCCAACAACCTCCCGTGGAGAGAAACCCTCAAAGAAGCTTTACATGCGTATAGAACAACCCCACACACCACCACAAACATAGAGCCCTTCACCCTCATGCGAGGTAGGGTTGCAACCAACCGATTTAGACCGGCATGGATGTTCTTATACACGGGAGAAGCAAGGGTGAACATGGATCTACTTCAAAAGACAGTAAGAGAAAAACAAGCAAAATACAAAAGAAAATACGACTCCAGACATGGAGTAAAAGAGATGATGGTTCGTGAAGGAGACTGGGTATGTGTCAAAGAACCGAAGAAAACTCTCAAGGGTGAATCCATCTTCAGACCTCCACAGAGTGTTGTGAGTTGTCATGGGAAGTCTGTCATCCTCGATGATGGAAAGAGATGGTCTGGAGATGATCTCATAAAAGTAACAAAAGACATCCAAGAGACCAGCATATCTAAGGACAACAGTCCTGGCAGACCATCACAACACACCTCACATCCCCTAAGAGAATCTCCCCGTGAACATGTGGACAATGATAGACCTCACTCCATGCATCAAGGAGTCCCCACTGGAAGAATGTCCAGAAGGAACCGCAAAATCATCCAAAACTTCAACAATGAATATGTCTATTACTAATGTACCCCAGTTTACCCATCTTCCCCCTGCCTCTCCCACTTGACCCCCTTTTTTCCCTTTCACCTTCCTGTTTCCCCCCCCCATCTCCTAAAAGTAACAAAAGACATCCAAGAGACCAGCATATCTAAGGACAACAGTCCTGACAGACCATCACAACACACCTCACATCCCCTAAGAGAATCTCTCCGTGAACATGTGGACAATGATAGACCTCACTCCATGCATCAATGAGTCCCCACTGGAAGAATGTCCAGAAGGAACCGCAAAATCATCCAAAACTTCAACAATGACTATGTCTATTACTAATGTACCCCAGTTTACCCATCTTCCCTCTGCCTCTCCCACTTGACCCCCTTTTTTCCCCTTTCACTTTCCTGTTTTTTCCCCCCCTGTTTTTCTTTTTTCTTTTTGCCTCAGGTGGGGGAGATGTTATGGTAATACATGCACGAGTCTCTTTAGAACCTCGTGCATGTATATTCCATTTGAGAGTGCCTCGCCAGTTGGTGCCTCCACTGTGACTACCCCGGGGGCCTCGAATAAAGCTCTCACTCACCTCCATTACAGTGTGCCTCTTTATTACAGGAGCTGAGCGCAGAAGAAAGATGCAGGCCTACTGGAGACCGATCTGAACATGGTGAGTGTCACGCTGCAGGTGTCTCTGGGCTGAACCACACCCAAAAGACTAGACTGCACATGCAGTTCTGGGAAGCGAAATATGTGGGGGCATCCATCTTGTCCCCATCAATGCACTACAAGTCCAATCCCCAATGTCATCCTATGGGAGTGAGTGAGTCTGGTGCCACAAGCGCCAAGTCTGACTCCAACTGGGTCTTTGGAGGGATGGAGAGGCCCTTGAGGGCCATGTAGGTGATTGTGGCCTGGCTCCAGCCTGACATCTTGGAGGGCTGGGGACATGAGGGGCAGGAATCATGACACTGGGCTAGAGTGTTTGATGTGCAGTAGGGGCGTATGTGGCCAGAATGGGTGCTGAGGAGACTTTGGTTTTGGTAAGGGGTGTAGACTCCACTTCCGAGGGGGGTCCACCTTATTGCTGGGGTGTGAACCGGCCTTGTGAGTGAGGGCCCACTTTTTCACTGGGGTGCGGCCTTGGCTTGCGAGGTGAGGCACTGCAGGGGTGCAGCCTGGCCTTGCGGGGGAGGGCATGCGTTTTCGTTGGAGTGCAGCCTGGCCTTGGTAGGTGACGTGCGTGATTTTGCTGGGGTGTGGCCTTGGCTTGTGAGGTGAGGCACGGCATTTTGCTGGGGTGCAGCCTGGCCTTGCGAGGGAGGGCACGCATTTTTGCTGGGGTGCGGCCTGGGCTCGCAAGGTATGGTATGTGATTTAGCTGGAGCACGGCCTGGGCTTGCAAGGTTAAATGCGCGATTGCGCTGTGGTGCATCTTGGTCTTTCGAGGTGAGGCACGCCTTCTCACAGGGGTACTGGATGGTGGGCCAGGGGTGGCGTGGAGGCTTGAGCTGTGTTTGTCCTTTTGCTTGCTTTTCGGTGTGCTTGGGGGCGTATTGTGGGCATTTCTCACGCAGCTTGTTTTTAATAATAATAATAATTTAGCATTTATATAGCGCTACAAACCCTCAGGTATCTGAGCGCTGCTTATCATTACCCACGGTGTGTGGTGCTCTTGCCCTAGGAAGGATGAAAGGCTGAGTTTGGCCCTGCCAGGTTTCGAACCTGCGTCAGCAGGCTCTGCACAGATGTCAAAGCGAGCGCACTGCGCAGTGTGCTACCGGACCGCTCTGCTACCAGCGCAAAGGCCAGTAATGCATATTTAAATCCATGAATACGTGTGGCTTGCAATATTTTGTCTGTGCCATGGCTCACACGGGCTCCTTCTCGGCGCGCGGATATAGCACCATTTTTGCGCCCCATTCCATGAATCGGGCCCTTAGTCGGAGCCAGCCTTTCCCTTCTTCTAACCTTCAAATTTCTTCCCTTGTTTGTTTGCATCATTATGATGTACTCCTTTTTATTCCATCTTGCTTGGCTTCCACTTCCCTTCCCCTCTTGTCATTCATTCTTCACTTCTTTTCTTCGCTTCCATTCTTTTTTCCCTTCTTTTTTTGATATTGAACGAATAGAGGGGAAATACAGATTGAGAGTAAGGTCAAGGCGTCAGGGTTAACGTCTAGATCGGCAGTGCAACCTCTAGAACTCCTCAGCCACCAGGGGTGGGGTGATGGAAGGCCTGTCTGCATCTAACACAGCATCAACTTTGCAAAAACAGATCTGTGCAAAACAAGAGCAGGGAAACGTAAATGTTATTAAAGATGGTGCGAAATGTGCACCTCCCCGCCAAAACAAATAGCACCAGCAAAAAGAGTGTGTGTGATCCGGCCCCTAGTTGAAGGGAATGAATGAGCTTTTCAGCCAGGTAGGCTTTCGTGATCCACCTTGTCAACAAGATGGCACTGCAATGGGCTTGCGTTCAGCAATGTGGGGCAACTTGCAGCAAATCATTTCTGATGTGCTAAAAGTGACGGCCTTCTTGAGGCTAGACCTCTTTTCTTTGGGCACGGAGGTTTCCTATCGCCCATGGCACTTTCTGCAACAGATGTCTTTTCTGTGCTGTCTCAGCCTATCGCAGGAGGCAATGTATACGGAATCATAAAGACTGCTGTCGGCCAACGTGGCCCCGCAAGTAATACAACAAAAGGAAATATGGATCCCGTCAGGGGTGCCTGGGGCGTGCCAACAGTCTGAATTATTCTTGAGTGCAAACATGTTCTTGGATCCTCAGATGAAAGATCAGTCCAAGAAATGAAAGATTTTAATTTAGAAAGGGCATATCGAGCATTTGTGAAAACCAAATGTGGTGTTGCGTCTCTCCAATAGGCTTCAAGCTAAAAATGGAAACCATGTTGTTTATCCGGCTACTCTTCAAGTTTATGCTCCAAGAATACGCGCACTCTTGGGAATGTTGGCAAAGGTTGGCACTCCAGAAAGCGCAGGCCAATTCCCCAAACTCTCCCGAGCAGCCTTGCAGAACAGATGTCAGCCTGTTGGCATCACCTTACTCTATGTGGCACTTGCGTTCCTCAACTTACTTTTTCGTCTGTTCGAAAACAGAATAGCCTGTCCTTTGTCTGGGTTTATAGTTTCTGTGCAGTGCAAAAAGTTGACAGGCTTCATACGTTTTAAAGTATTTTGTGACCTGAGTCACAACCCCCACAGGTTAAACGTAGCGCTGAGCAGACAGGACTGCTACTCCACAAAGTATAAGAAGTAGACAAGTGTGACTATAGAATAAGCAACTATTCCCTCGCCCAGGACGATAAAGAAAGTATATTCATAAACAGGTTTGAAACCAGTAATCACACCCAGAGGGGTGAGCGAGAGAGAGAGAGTGGGAAAGAGAGAGACAGATAGAGAGTTACAGAGCTAGGGAGGGGCGAAAGTGAGCAAAACGGAGAGAGAAAGGGAGACCGACTGAGAGATACAGACCAATATAAAGAGAGGGAGGGATGGGGGGGAGGTAGATAGATCGGGAGAGAGACAGGGAGACAGATAGAGAGAGAGAGAAAGAGAGACAGAGAGAGAGACAGAGAGAGAGAGAGAGAGAGAGAGAGCGCGAGAGAGAGATGACGAGACAGAGGCAGAGAGAGAGGGGGACGAAGGAGTGAGCGAATGAGAGCAAGAGAGAGAAAAGGAAACACTCAGGCACTTGCCCGGCCTTCCACTGAATGCACATCTCAGCTTTTTACTAGTAAGGCATAAGCTCTCATAGGTCCTTGGCACAAAGCTTAAATCTGCAAAAGGATAATTCGGGATGCAAGAGCGATAATATGCACAAAGACATAAGTCAGGAGATCAATACATTACCCAGAGAAAGGATATTCGGAACATACTATTAATCTATTCAATTAATATTTAGAAGTATTTCCCAGTCTCCGTTAACAGAACCATAAACTGTCTAATAGAACCTTTCTCAGACTTTTTGATAATATTAGTCATTTAATGGACCAATGACATTGCATGGCATATGCAAAATACTGAAGGCCGGGCTGAAGCTGGAGAGGAAATGCTGAAGGCCGGGCTGAAGCTGGAGGGAAAATGCTGAAGGCCGGGCTGAAGCTGGAGGGGAAATGCTGAAGGCCGGGCGTGGAAATGCTGAAGGCCGGGCTGAAGCTGGAGGGGAAATGCTGAATGCAGGGCTGAAGCTGGAGGGGAAATGCTGAATGCCGGGCTGAAGCTGGAGGGGAAATGCTGAATGCAGGGCTGAAGCTGGAGGGGAAATGCTGAAGGCAGGGCTGAAGCTGGAGGGGAAATGCTGAAGGCCGGGCTGAAGCTAGAGGGGAAATGCTGAAGGCCGGGCTGAAGCTGGAGGGGAAATGCTGAAGGCCGGGCGTGGAAATGCTCAATGCCGGACAGAAGCTGGAGGGGAAATGCTGAATGCAGGGCTGAAGCTGGAGGGGAAATGCTGAATGCCGGGCTGAAGCTGGAGGGGAAATGCTGAATGCCGGGCTGAAGCTGGAGGGGAAATGCTGAATGCAGGGCTGAAGCTGGAGGGGAAATGCTGAAGGCAGGGCTGAAGCTGGAGGGGAAATGCTGAAGGCCGGGCTGAAGCTAGAGGGGAAATGCTGAAGGCCGGGCTGAAGCTGGAGGGGAAATGCTGAAGGCCGGGCGTGGAAATGCTGAATGCCGGGCTGAAGCTGGAGGGGAAATGCTGAATGCAGGGCTGAAGCAGGAGGGGAAATGCTGAATGCTGGGCTGAAGCTGGAGGGGAAATGCTGAATGCAGGGCTGAAGCTGGAGGTGAAATGCTGAAGGCAGGGCTGAAGCTGGAGGGGAAATGCTGAAGGCCGGGCTGAAGCTAGAGGGGAAATGCTGAAGGCCAGGCTGAAGCTGGAGGGGAAATGCTGAAGGCCAGGCTGAAGCTGGAGGGGAAATGCTTAAGGCCGGGCTGAAGTCGGAGGGAAATTGTAGCTATTCAACAGAGGAGGCTTCTGAGAAAAGGTTACCTTCACAAAGCTCTCCCAGCCAGGAGCTTCTGGCCGGTGGTGTCTGATGATGGTGTATTATCCCTCATGGTGTACTGTCCCCGGCGGTGTGATGTCCCCTGGTCTAGAGAGGTCTGCAGTGGAGAGGTTTGTACATGAAGATAATGCCCCTCAAGTGAAGTGAATGGGACTGCAGAGTGGAAAGGATACAACGTTCGGAGATGGATCAATTGGGTCTGTTCTTCTGTCTGTGCGCACGGCGCTTCTGATGGAGCCTGATGAGAGCACATCCCCAGCTGGGCTCTCTATGGTGTCTCTGTTCCTCACTCATAGAAAATCATGCTTTGATTCCATTTTTTCCAGTGTTGCTTTGCAAAGTGCAAGCAATCATGTGTGCATCTGAAGTGAAGAACAAGTTGCAAGATGACACACCCGTAACACTTGTCCTACCTAGCACAACCTTTGGTGTTTATCAACTTGTGACCCTCACATTTGCCTGGATATCTATCACCTTTAGACATATAGGAGAGGGTTTGAAGGAGCTTTCTTTTCGAGACATCACGCAGGTGCCAGGGACTTCTCCTATTTCACTGCAGCTATGTGACCTTCAGTGGACAGCCTCGTCTCATGACTCCAGCGCCATTACAAGAAGCTCAGATTATTCCTGTTAACTAGTCTGAGGAAATGCCCATCCTCTTCTGAAAGTCATCTTAGCACTGTGAAGAACATGTAGCAAACATGTATTGACAACATGGTAAACATAACCAGCAAGGATTCGAAGGTTCTAGTCCGTGTCATGTGATGTAATGGGAAAACATGCCCTAGTTGCTTGGTGGAGAATTCAAGCCACTAAGCGACCACATAAGCAGTTTCCAGAGGGGTGTTGTGTCTAATTTGATTTAAAAAGAAGATCCCAAAGACTGGTGGTCTTGTTTTATTGGTATTCTTCTAGGAGAATTATCAGACAGGACCTTCTAGCACTGCTAGACACCCAACCCCCAACTCTTGCCAAGACATTCTGACATGACTTTTCTCTGTTCAGGTCCAATACCCTGTCCTCTGGACATGCAGAGGAGTGTTGGTGGATTAGCTCTCACGAAAAGATTTCCTTTCAGGGAAGTCCACAGAAAAAAATATTCTCTTTTTCTAGGTAAATATATGCTCTTAATGCTCCAAGGTGTGTGGGCAGTTTTCTATCTACACTGATCTTAACTCAGATAAGTTCAGTGGACAAGCAAGCCCCTCCTGCTTTTCATTGGCTGCACCAACAGGCATTGTGGCTGATGCACTGCATGGGTGGCGATCCATGACCCTTACATGTACTTTCAAGGGCAGGACACATGGGAACAAGAACTCATACAAGCGCGCCCTGGTAAAAGCTCTGTCAGAGATATTGGAGGTTAATGAGATTACAAATAGCATTTTTACGACCCGCCTATGCTGTCCAACTGCATGTTATGCGGCAGTTGAAAAGTTAGATTTGGTTTTATTTATACTTATTTCAGGACCTGTTTATTGAATTGTAAAGGAGTCCTGGCTAACAAAGGGTTCATGGTTTTTTTAGACACACATTTCAAAATTTGGCATATACATTATACTTGGCATGACCCAATTTTGGGGGACCCTCTTTTGCCATTTCCCCTGGTTGGGCCAGTGGGAGGGGCTGGGACCAGCTGCTGCTAGATAAACGGCAAATTTTAGACTGCCCGAGCAAAGCTTTGGAAGCTGTGTTGAAGGCTCCAACTACACTCATTTCACGGGGAGCCTCAGACACGGTCTATCGGTGTATTAATGTGATTACACCGGCTTGTTTTTAATGTTGGTCCTGAACTAAAAGGGAGGCAAGGGAGGGAGGTTGTACTTTCTCGAAAGCTGCTGATTGGTCCTGTTTGTAGAACTACTGATTGCATCATTTTGGGGGGGCTTCCTCCCTTGGTAATAGACATAATGTTCATGATTATGTTCCAATAGTGCCTTGGAACATCAATGGGCTGGCCAGTAAAATCGTGGATCCTGGCTTCCATGCCCTAATTGATAATTATAGGGTGATATTCGTGCAGGAGATGTGTTTTACAGGTCCAGCACATTAGCGAGCTATCAGTCATTTTTAAAACCTGCATTAAGGTCCTTAAGGGGGCACCCCAACGGAGGGTTGTTGATTTGGATTCATGCCAGCATTGAGGCTTCTTGTAAATACTTGAACTGGAATCGCCGGATGTGCTTTGCATGATGTGTAGATTCAAGGGCGGTCCAACTATTTTTTTATTAAATGTGTATTTAAGGCAAAATCAGCAAACCGTTGCCCGATTGGAATTGGATTTGAGTAATGTCTCTTTGAGTATTGTTGCTTCCACAAATAAGATTTTGCTTGTCATGGGTGATTTTGATTGCCAGCTGGAAGATTCTAACCAATGTACAAGGATTTATCAAAGGAAGATGAATTATGGGGTATCGCACAGCAATCAGTTGCTTCCAACTCTTGCCCTTGTCCACTAGTGGGTTGGATTCGTTCAATCTTATACACATACGGTCTGAGAGCCTGTGATGGGAGGTTTTTGGAGGACTCCCCAGCTCATATGACTTTTCACTCCCAGAACAAGAGCAGTATCCTTGACTATATATTAGTAACAATAACCCATTGGGATGCTTTTACTGCATTTGGTGTGCTAGAAAAAGTTGAGAGCGACCATAATCCATTGGTGGTTTCTCTTTCTTTGCTGGATCCAGGAAGAAATTGGCCTAATAATCTCCTTTACCATCATGGTGATGATAACTCACAGATGGTAGCATGTTGGAGATGGCCGTTAGTGGCCTCAGATGACTTTTTGGCACAAATCTCCTGCTGTGGCTGCCTACTCTGAACCTAATTCCACCCACTCACACATTGGTTTTTACACTTTAGTAATGGAGAGAGTGGCCCTGTTCAATACTAGGAGGGGGCGGAACACATCCTCAGTCAATTATAAGACCCGTCGTTGGTTTGATCGCGTTTGTAGAGCTGCCAAAGGATGCCCACTCAAGAGCAGGGAGGCGAGAACAAACAGGAAGGTAGCGACCTTAAGATATGACTATAAAATCCTACTGGTTAAAAAGAAGTGAGAGTTTTCTAAACGTAGTTGGACTGCCCTTGACAATGCAGCAGGGTTCAACAACATTAAGGAGTTTTGGTGCTTGGCAAAAGATAATATCAATTCTGATTGTGAACCAGCGTTAAACAATATCTCTGTGTATGTATGGCATGATGTTTTTTAACTAATGTGTCCCCTTGGGCAGCAATTAGCGAGACATGTTGAGATAAGGGGATCAGTGGGGAGGGTGCTGTAGCATATCCAGTGGCCCACAGTTGCCATGGTTCACCCTATTGAGCGTTAGAGCCCTTTTGGAAGCATGCATGCAATGCATGTGTTGCAGAATAACTCTGACACCAAATAATCGAACCAACTCAGGAAGGTAGCAAAGTGTTTCCTGTTTTAATATCAATTATCTAAAACAGGGAGTTACAACAGACATCAAAGGATGTTGAAGAAGCATTCTCGAAGCATTTCATAAAAATTGACACTATTAAAAAACTGTGTCATACGTGACGTCACACTATGTGGCAAATAAGAAAAACCCACCAGGGGTTTGATAGGTTCAAGGAGAACATCTAAATATACTTTCTATAAGGGGTTGGGTTGTGATTGGACATCTGCTGTCAGGTGGACCACTTATGCCCACCTCTAGTGCATCATTGTTCATCATTATTAAGCACATGGTATATTATTGGCTCTCGAACAATAAGGCCCTTTGTTATATGGCCCTCTACAATTGGTTGGCACGTTCGGGCCAGTCTGAAACATTCAGTTCACTAGTAGCACGTAAGCTCATACCCTAGGTGCCAGCAGGTTGACTTGACTTTTCCTCCACACCCAATTAGCCCAACGTCTCTCACCACCCATGCCTTCTTCCATGAATATTGTCTTTGAACTTGGCCTTGCAGTGTATTCTCATCTCTGGGAATAGAAGGGCGTATGAGCACGCACTATCATAGTTCTAGGACTGCATGCCCAACTCTGTTTCCATCCTTGACTCATGTGACAGGAGACAGCACTTCGGCTAATTTTGCAGGATTTAATTGTCTTGAATGAATACAAATAGTTTTACAAAGGTAGCGGGCGCCCCTCTCTCGCAAGAACAGACATGATAACCTGTTCAGTGGTTATTAACCACTTGAGAGTTCGCAGCCACTGCTTTTACTCACTGTGCCTTTCACAGATGGGAAATATCCATTTGCATATCAGTCTTTGTCCTGCCCAGGGGCAGTCCAGCACCGAAATACAATGGCAATTCCAATCTGAACGAGAGTACCACCAGCAACCCCATACACGTGTTTCACCCTTGTTGGGGATCATCAGTGAGGTGAAGCTGATGCCTCTCTAAGCACAGTGAGAGGGAGACCACGTCTGGTTGCCCCCAGGAGACCTAGGGTTACCAATCCCAGGTTCCTTAACAAATAGTTTTACAAAGGTAGCGGGCGCCCCTCTCTCGCAAGAACAGACATGATAACCTGTTCAGTGGTTATTAACCACTTGAGAGTTCGCAGCCACTGCTTTTACTCACTGTGCCTTTCACAGATGGGAAATATCCATTTGCATATCAGTCTTTGTCCTGCCCAGGGGCAGTCCAGCACCGAAATACAATGGCAATTCCAATCTGAACGAGAGTACCACCAGCAACCCCATACACGTGTTTCACCTTTGTTGGGGATCATCAGTGAGGTGAAGCTGATGCCTCTCTAAGCACAGTGAGAGGGAGACCACGTCTGGTTGCCCCCAGGAGACCTAGGGTTACCAATCCCAGGTTCCTTAACAAATAGTTTTACAAAGGTAGCGGGCGCCCCTCTCTCGCAAGAACAGACATGATAACCTGTTCAGTGGTTATTAACCACTTGAGAGTTCGCAGCCACTGCTTTTACTCACTGTGCCTTTCACAGATGGGAAATATCCATTTGCATATCAGTCTTTGTCCTGCCCAGGGGCAGTCCAGCACCGAAATACAATGGCAATTCCAATCTGAACGAGAGTACCACCAGCAACCCCATACACGTGTTTCACCCTTGTTGGGGATCATCAGTGAGGTGAAGCTGATGCCTCTCTAAGCACAGTGAGAGGGAGACCACGTCTGGTTGCCCCCAGGAGACCTAGGGTTACCAATCCCAGGTTCCTTAACAAATAGTTTTACAAAGGTAGCGGGCGCCCCTCTCTCGCAAGAACAGACATGATAACCTGTTCAGTGGTTATTAACCACTTGAGAGTTCGCAGCCACTGCTTTTACTCACTGTGCCTTTCACAGATGGGAAATATCCATTTGCATATCAGTCTTTGTCCTGCCCAGGGGCAGTCCAGCACCGAAATACAATGGCAATTCCAATCTGAACGAGAGTACCACCAGCAACCCCATACACGTGTTTCACCCTTGTTGGGGATCATCAGTGAGGTGAAGCTGATGCCTCTCTAAGCACAGTGAGAGGGAGACCACGTCTGGTTGCCCCCAGGAGACCTAGGGTTACCAATCCCAGGTTCCTTAACAAATAGTTTTACAAAGGTAGCGGGTGCCCCTCTCTCGCAAGAACAGACATGATAACCTGTTCAGTGGTTATTAACCACTTGAGAGTTCGCAGCCACTGCTTTTACTCACTGTGCCTTTCACAGATGGGAAATATCCATTTGCATATCAGTCTTTGTCCTGCCCAGGGGCAGTCCAGCACCGAAATACAATGGCAATTCCAATCTGAACGAGAGTACCACCAGCAACCCCATACACGTGTTTCACCCTTGTTGGGGATCATCAGTGAGGTGAAGCTGATGCCTCTCTAAGCACAGTGAGAGGGAGACCACGTCTGGTTGCCCCCAGGAGACCTAGGGTTACCAATCCCAGGTTCCTTAACAAATAGTTTTACAAAGGGTGAAACACGTGTATGGGGTTGCTGGTGGTACTCTCGTTCAGATTGGAGTTGCCATTGTATTTCGGTGCTGGACTGCCCCTGGGCAGGACAAAGACTGATATGCAAATGGATATTTCCCATCTGTGAAAGGCACAGTGAGTAAAAGCAGTGGCTGCGAACTCTCAAGTGGTTAATAACCACTGAACAGGTTATCATGTCTGTTCTTGCGAGAGAGGGGCGCCCGCTACCTTTGTAAAACAATTTGTAAGGAACCTGGGATTGGTAACCCTAGGTCTCCTGGGGGCAACCAGACGTGGTCTCCCTCTCACTGTGCTTAGAGAGGCATCAGCTTCACCTCACTGATGATCCCCAACAAGGGTGAAACACGTGTATGGGGTTGCTGGTGGTACTCTCGTTCAGATTGGAGTTGCCATTGTATTTCGGTGCTGGACTGCCCCTGGGCAGGACAATGACTGATATGCAAATGGATATTTCCCATCTGTGAAAGGCACAGTGAGTAAAAGCAGTGGCTGCGAACTCTCAAGTGGTTAATAACCACTGAACAGGTTATCATGTCTGTTCTTGCGAGAGAGGGGCGCCCGCTACCTTTGTAAAACAATTTGTAAGGAACC
The DNA here is from genome assembly GCF_040938575.1 of Ambystoma mexicanum. Classification (NCBI taxonomy): domain Eukaryota; kingdom Metazoa; phylum Chordata; class Amphibia; order Caudata; family Ambystomatidae; genus Ambystoma; species Ambystoma mexicanum. The sequence goes on from NC_090927.1 coordinate 341,008,077, forward strand.
TGGGATTGGTAACCCTAGGTCTCCTGGGGGCAACCAGACGTGGTCTCCCTCTCACTGTGCTTAGAGAGGCATCAGCTTCACCTCACTGATGATCCCCAACAAGGGTGAAACACGTGTATGGGGTTGCTGGTGGTACTCTCGTTCAGATTGGAGTTGCCATTGTATTTCGGTGCTGGACTGCCCCTGGGCAGGACAAAGACTGATATGCAAATGGATATTTCCCATCTGTGAAAGGCACAGTGAGTAAAAGCAGTGGCTGTGAACTCTCAAGTGGTTAATAACCACTGAACAGGTTATCATGTCTGTTCTTGCGAGAGAGGGGCGCCCTCTACCTTTGTAAAACAATTTGTAAGGAACCTGGGATTGGTAACCCTAGGTCTCCTGGGGGCAACCAGACGTGGTCTCCCTCTCACTGTGCTTAGAGAGGCATCAGCTTCACCTCACTGATGATCCCCAACAAGGGTGAAACACGTGTATGGGGTTGCTGGTGGTACTCTCGTTCAGATTGGAGTTGCCATTGTATTTCGGTGCTGGACTGCCCCTGGGCAGGACAAAGACTGATATGCAAATGGATATTTCCCATCTGTGAAAGGCACAGTGAGTAAAAGCAGTGGCTGCGAACTCTCAAGTGGTTAATAACCACTGAACAGGTTATCATGTCTGTTCTTGCGAGAGAGGGGCGCCCGCTACCTTTGTAAAACAATTTGTAAGGAACCTGGGATTGGTAACCCTAGGTCTCCCGGGGGCAACCAGACGTGGTCTCCCTCTCACTGTGCTTAGAGAGGCATCAGCTTCACCTCACTGATGATCCCCAACAAGGGTGAAACACGTGTATGGGGTTGCTGGTGGTACTCTCGTTCAGATTGGAGTTGCCATTGTATTTCGGTGCTGGACTGCCCCTGGGCAGGACAAAGACTGATATGCAAATGGATATTTCCCATCTGTGAAAGGCACAGTGAGTAAAAGCAGTGGCTGCGAACTCTCAAGTGGTTAATAACCACTGAACAGGTTATCATGTCTGTTCTTGCGAGAGAGGGGCGCCCGCTACCTTTGTAAAACAATTTGAATGAATACAACCTGCCACTCACGGTGTTTTTTCATTGCACCTTAACAAGGGATGATTCAGCATCTCAATTTCACTTCCTTCAGGAATAAATAACCAGCCTTAGCTGCTCCAGCCTTGACACTAGACCAGACAGCTCTTCTTGATTGTTCCATGATCTTGACTAATCCTTTGCTGAGACACAGCTTTCATTCTTTTCACGGGTTTAAACTTACTATATTTGTGACACTGATGTCCAGTTTCTATACTATGGCGGCTTCGCCTGCAGTATATTCACTACATATAGCCACCTTCTATGATCACATAATCTACTTGTGTCACTGCATGTGTACATTTATTCAACGACTTGCATTTTCTGCAGTGCTTCTTACACATGCATTCTTCTTTCGTTCTTTAAAGTTACTTGACTCTTATTTTCGTCATTGGTTTCTAGGTGATCCATACATTTTCTTCCTCATCCATTTTTCAGGGTGTCACGCTTGTCTCTTGTGACGTCACCAGCTTCTCTTTCTCTCATTCTCATATTCCTTCAGGAAGCTCCTCCACTAGATTTTATCTTCTATTCAGAAATACATTTGATATAGCTTTCTCAATGGATACTTTTTCTCTAATGTTTGCCTGGAATAGTCACAACTGCTGGTATCAAGCATAGAACGATTTCAGGCTCCCAGCATATAGGTAATGGGGGGCGGGACTTCCTGCAGAGGCATGTGGCTGCGTCTCTACACTATCACTCCACTCAAAGTAAAGCAGGCTATTCTCGAGCAGCATTGTGGTAGGGCCCCAGACCTGGATTTCATGCCTTCTGACTTGTTCAGAAGTGAACCTTCAATTTGAATTCCCTTTCTCACAAAAAATGTTAATAGTGTTTGTACTACTGATATGCCACCTCATAGCTGGAATGAGGTAGTAATTATCCCTGTCTATAAGAAAGGTGACAGGGATCAACCGTCTAATTGGAAGCCCATCTTTCTGATTGATTCCCTGGCACAAATCTACTCGATGGTGATCCTCCAACTCATGGAGTATTGGGTGGATAATCTAGGTATCCTTTTACATGCCCATGTGGGCTTTAGGCCAGGGGCTTACACAATAGACCATGTGATGAGGCTGGACCTCATTCTCCAAGAATACATGTCTCTGAACTCCCAATGCCTGTACCTGGCATTAGTGGACCTCAAAACCACCTACTGTGCCAAGGGACCTTCTATGGTTATTGCTGGAGGAATTGGGTATTCCCCCAAGTATTGGCAATTCCATCAAGATCTTATATTCTGGCAATAGTGCACAGATTCGTTGGGGGGTACACTGAGAGACAACCGTCCCAGTGTCTATAGGCATCGGGTTTAGGCAGGGATGTGTTTTTGGCCGACTTTTATTCTTATTATATATTAATAATATTACTTTCGCGTTACATGTAACAGCAAATGATGCTCCTTGTTTGGGAAGCCATAAATGGTGTCTTCTTCAGTTTGCAGACAACACTGTGTTGCTGTCCAAAACCCTGGTATGGCTACAGAACCAGCTGGATGTTTTTGAAAATCTGTGTTCTGCAAAAGGTCTGTGAATTAATTATTCTAAAACTACAATCATGTGAGATCTTATCTAAGCAGCAAGATGTTAGAGACGGTGGTGCCTTTAGCTATTTGGGGCTATGGGTATATTTCAAGCCTTACACTCAGTTTGGGGGGTTGAGTGCTCTCAATACCCCTTAGGATTTACGGTGCCCAGACAATTCCTGTGGTTATATGCAGAGCTGACCTCTGGGGCCACGCTGACTGCGCTTCCATCCAGATAGCAGAGAACAGATTTGTGATAAATATAATTGGTCTACACCTTCCTTGCCGGTGGCGTGTAAATTTGGTGTTATTGAAATACAATACATCATCATGTTCCAACCTGTTTTATATTGGTGAAGATTTTGGAACACTGAAGCCCTCACACTTTAGATAGAAGGACAAGTGAGAGAAGGACTAGTGGAGGAACTTCATACATGAGGTGGTAGACAGCTCCAGTGGGTCAGACACATAAAATGCTCACCAACATTTGCCTTGTGGATTTATGAGAAAATCCCACAAAGTTTGGTGCTGGTGACAAAGGCTGTGTCAAGAATCGATTCACTGAATGGGCATGGAGTATGATGATTGACACTTGCCAGGCGGGAAAATAGTCAGAAATGTATCTTCAGCTTAAAAAGGATTGGGGCTTGGAAACGCATTTGGACTATCAGTTGAGCCCCAATTTTGAAAGTCTGTATGCTAGGTTTCGCGTGGGCATCCTTCCACTCGCCCATTTCACGGCCAAATGGAGCAACGGTCGCTCATCACCCGATTTTGCTTTGATGTGGCTGAAGATGAAGTGCACCTTTTTTTGTGTTTACCCATTCTATCATTTGGAGAGCTCTCAATGTCTCAGGCCATTGTAGGCCCTCTATATATTAAAACGTTTTGCTACCTTTCTTAGCTTCATATTAAACTAATATTTAATTAATGTTTTTAAGCACACTGGGGGTGCAGCTAGTAATTGCAATTATTAGTTGTGGGTTTTAATCTTGGAGATGTACTTTTTTCATTTTATGTGTTTTGTGATTACTTGTTTTATTTTTATCTCTGTTGTATTCTTTTTTTTTGTGGTATTTCTGCAGAAATAAATAATAAGAAGAGAAAGAAAAAACAATCAAACCCATACATATTTGATGGCACTAAGGCAACTTGCAAACGACTTTATATAAGGCATCAACCTGTGAGCAGAACAGACGAGATCCATGGCCCGTGGAGTAACTTTGCCGCAAAAGTTGGGGGGGACATGACATCTGATGAAAAGTTGCCCCGGCCAAATGAATGGGGACAAAATGGTGTGCCGTGAAAGTTGGGGGGGGGGGGACATCCCCCTCCGCCCCTAAAATGACGCCCATTTCCATGGCTACGGCACCATTGCAAGTAAGTCGAACTATTCCTGTTAACGAGTCAGAGGAAATGTCCGTCTGTCAGTACAACGCGCTTTAGGACACCAATGGTGCAGAACACATGCACCTTTCCCTGCAATTTTGCATCACCGAGGTACAACAGCAATCCAAACGGAGGGCCCAGAAAGTGGAAATACGCGGGTGTATAAAATACTATTAAGGGCTTTAATGCACATCTGGAGACGTGTTTGAAGCAGACTTGCGCGAGTGATACTTCTAGGATATCTAGACAGTTCAATAAAGTCAAAGTAAGACAATACTTTTGCAAGCAGTGAAACAATCTCAGTGTTTAAAAATACCATCATTAAACCACTGCAGCTGTGAGTGTGAAAATAGATGCAACAAAGTCATATGGTTAGATCTTGAATAACCGCTGTTAGAAATTCTGTAAATCACTTGCATTTCGAGCCATCCCCACGCCATCACTCTTATGTGGATATGAAAAAGAACAAAGATGGCGGCTCATCAAAGCTTATGAACCAATCTTAGTATCGCACATATTTCCATCTCACGCACAGAGTGAAAGAGGCCATTTCCATATGACCTAAATGTTAGGTAAAGAGAAGAAAAAGTCGAAGGGGGTTATTTTGTAATCCCCTGCAGCGGTAACTAATGCGTAAAAAACATGCCTAAACCTGTTATGTATGGTTTTACACATTAGTTACCATTCCATGAGATTTTAAAGTTTCTTCTGTTCTTCAAAGGGAGCGGGGGCACAGACCGAAATGTGCACGTCTGCCAAACCCTCCTGGCCCCCTGACCTCTTGTCAGAAACGATTGGTTTTACGCCAGAATCATATTTTCATGCTGCCAGAAAAGCAATGGATTATGTTGTATTCGTTAGGCAGCAGGCATCGGAGGCTCTGGAGGCGTAAGCCTATAGTTTATTCTTCTCAGATGTATCAAGAGGAGCCCCAGATAACATCAGGTGTGCAATAGAATCACTCGTCATTCACCCATATTCCATAGAACAGGGTATTTGACCCATGAAGTAGATACAGATAGGCTTAAAGCCTCAGTGTCATTGGACAAAAATGAAATGTGTTGAAACCGACCAGCGAAGATAATTCATTGGTATGCTTTCGGGCTGTCTCAATAGTATTTTAGGAGCAGTGGGAATAGAACAGTGAGCTCGGAGAGGATAGTAACATAACCCACTGTAATTAAATCTTTCATTCAGCAGGACTCGTGAAACATACAAGGTGAGGAAGCCAAAGGACGGAAGGTGGCTGCACCTTAAGTCTTTTCACAAGAATGCCTCAGTCGCTCACAGCAAACAGTGTTACATCGGGGGAGGCTCCAGTGGGAGGAAGGATATAGGCGACTGAACCTCTGTTTTGATGAACAAATAAGTCCAGGAGGGAGGGTGCCTTTTCAGTGGTCAGCCCGAAGCATGGAAGCAGGAGGTGGTGTGGCAGGCTAAGTCAGAGGTGGGTGTCTCTTCTGTAAAAAGACTTTGCCGGACCAGGTATCTGGAGGTAGGTCTGCATGGGTGGGCTAAGCAATGGAAGGATAAGAAGCTGTAGTATGCAGGATGCTCTGGAGAGGTCAGTCAATGTCATAGGTAATGTAAAGGGCAAGGAGACCAGTTTAAAGAGGGATCAAAATCAGAATGAGTGGTACGACAGGTGGGGTGCGGTGCCCCTAATGGGGATCAAGGAGATGGCTACAGTGGGGAGTATCATATACAAGACAGCATAGTAGTTCGAATATGGTCCCATCAGCTAACATCAGGGGAGGACAAAGTGTAGGAAAGGGCAAGCTCAGTGAAGTGGCAATCATTTATTTACCAAACCTTTCTTCCCCAAGCAGTCCAGGTGAATCAGCATGGACTCAAGGAATGTTGTAGTAGGCGAGAGGAACGCTCACTTTATTTTTTTCCCTCAATGGAAAGCATGCTAGTCCCAGCACTTGCAATTGTGTGCGCTTCGATGAGGAGGGCCCAGAATGTCTTTGCTTACTTCCCTATTGCCATCACTGCCATCTTAAAAGAGGGGCTTTCACACGTGGAGGATTACTTCCTAATGAGTGTTCACAGTCCCGTACTTTGGGACAGATTGGTAAAACCTCTGTCCCTGTACAGCCTGATACCGAGCAACATTTAACAAATCATTGGGCCTCATTACGACTTTGGAGGTAGCCATGGTGCTATTGGCGCCATGGCTGCCTCCAAAACCGTGTCCGGGTCCGGGTTCCCTGAATGGGGAAATACCGGGCCATTCTGAGTATGGAGGGCCCAGTATTTCCCCATTCAGGGAACCCGGACCCGGACCTTCCCCATTCCCATTGAGCCCCCACAGGGCTCAATGGGAATGGGGAGGGAGCTAACAACTGGCCCATTACAAGAGGGCCCGTTGTTAGCTCCCTGGTTCCCTCGTGGGACCCGCTATGGATGTCTGGATAAACCAGACGTCCACATCGGGTCCCGCGAGGGAACCTCGTAATAGTGCAGAATACGTTTAACGGTGCCAGCACCATTACCGGCGCCGTTAAACGCATTCCGCACAACTTGTAATGATGCCTTTTGGGCATCATTACGAGAACGGCAGTAGCCAGGGAGCTATTAGCTCCATGGCTGCCACCGTTCCGGGCTCCATTACTGGGTTCCTGCAATGGGGACTTACCGGGTTACTCCAAGATAGGAGGACCAGGTAAGTCCTGCATGCAGGAACCCTTCCCTATTCCCATTTGAGCCCCCATAGGGTAATAACGGGCAGATTACATCTGGCCCGTTATTGCCTCCCTCTTCCCCTCGAACCACAGCCTCTTGGTTTAAGCTGTCGAGCCTACTCGACAGCTTAAAGGAATTAAATAACCATTGCTTCCTATGAGTCTTACTGTTGCCCTTGCATATACATTGCACAAAGAGGATGAGACATGTAGGGCTTGTTATCAAATAAAAGAATACCCATATTTTGCATTTCATATGTGAACTGCACAGGTTAAGGACAGTGACAATTGTTATCACGTATGGTAGTAGGCACACTGCCACATATTATACATTTTATGTCTTATATTTATGTATGTGAATCTTCATTTCCCAGTGAGAACATTAATTTCCACATTCAAATACAACATCAATAGCTTTTGTATATCCTCTCTCTTCTGGGATGTATGTTTCTCTGATCGTCAGCTAGACATAGGCCTCTATTCAGGCAGACCCATTACCACAATGTATTGTATTCCTGGTGATTGGAATAAATGTACCAAACCTAACAACAAACAATCTAGATGCCTTCCTAGCAAATTTGGCACGTAAAAGTATTTGCCCTGTTATAATAATCACAGTTGATTGATATTTGTATATTTCTATTTGTTTATTATTTATAATGCACCCCTCACCTTGAGGTATCTGGGCGTAATACAAGGAAATGCTATTTCTTAGTTACACAAAAGTAGGTACAAATATACAGAACATGATATACAATCAACAGAAAAAAATGGACAAACAATAACAGTTGGCAGGAGGCTTTGCTACAAGCAAGCAATACGATTTACAATTATTTACATGGGACCACAATGTTGTGCCCATTTTGGTAAGACTGTTTAGTTGGGTGCATCATTGGTAATGATCCAATTTCATGTCTTTCCTGAATTTTTGGAAGGACAGGTCAGCTGTAAGAGTCATAGGGAGAGTGTTCCAAAGTTGGGTCACCAAGACTGGAAAGCTGCTGCCGCCTGCTTTTTTAAGTTAGAGCTTTGTACTTGTAGACACCCTGAGTTGGAGGACCTCTTTAGTCAGGACTGATGGGTTTTGTGGAATTTAGTCATGTGTTACTGCCGAGCTGAATTATTGAGGCATTTATGCGTTAATGAATCAGTTTTAAGATGAATCCATTCCTTGACAGAGAGACAATTATTGTCTTGTCTAATCAAGGATATATGTTGTCTGAGTGGAAAGCTCAGGGCTGTTTTCAGGGCATTGTTCTGTAGAATCTGAAGTTTCTTAATGATCTGTTTGTTAGCACCCAGATAGAGTGCATTACAATAGTTGATTTTGGAAAGTACTAGGGCTCTAGCTAGCGTAATGTGACTCTTTGTGGAAAGGAAGGGGCTACAGTAGCGAATGAGCTTACAAGTGTAGGCTGTCGCTGAGGTTGTTGCACTGACTTGTTTGCACATGTTCAGGGATTAGTTTAGGTAGAAGCCTATCGTTTTTACTTCTTTAGCAACCTTGATGACGTGTCCTTCAATGTTGAAAGACCGGTAGAGGTCGCCCAATTTGTTAAAGTTGGATGGGGGTGGCTAGAAGAAGCAGTTCATTTTTCTCATCATTCCGGCAGAGTACATGTGTGGCCATCCACGCCTGAATGATGAGATATATTCTGTTGACAAGGGCTAGATCTTTGTCGTAATCACCTGTCAAAGGTATAAGGATCTGGGTGTCATCTGTGTAGTTTGTGTAGGTGACACCCGGGTAGTCCAAATAGTCAAATAATGGTTTTGTGATAGAAAGCATTGATGAAATTGCTGAAAACAAACACATAAACTTTATGATAACAAACACATCACGTGGTTGAGATATGAAAGCCCTTATAGTACTGCCTGGCCAGTGAATGTTTCTGTGTCTTCCTTGCATAGTTTAAAGGATTAAGTTATGCTAAAGTAGCACAATCTGGGCCTCAGTATAGGCATGATGGTAACTGTAAAAATGAATGGCATTTCAAAATAACTCCTAAAAATGAGCGGCTTTCTTAAATAACTCCCACTGTTAAACTACCTCATTTGAGGTTTGCATGTAATGGGCTATTTAGCGCAAGGGCTACATAGAAGGTCCTGCATGGTATAAAAATGGGGTACTTACCACATGCACCTTTCCGTTTACATTTACTCAGAGTAATGCAGTTTCTTTCTGTTGTCATGGATTCTCCAGACATAATCTGTAGCACAGCCTTATCCGCCTAGGGTGGAGTATCTATCTTGGGACAATGACCTGTCCCAAGTTCAAATGTGGGTAAAAGTTAATTTTCCTAGGTGATATTGACTTCTCTTTAGTACACATTGGTAATAGAATTGTAGATTCTGGAGTTGTGTGTGTGTGCAGTACAAAGAATTACATACATACACCCACCCCCTTCAAACAACATCACACCAGGATTAAACCTCATTCCCCATAGTTACCCAAGGTCTGTCTAACAATAAATATTTCCAAAAACAACAACTCAGGCACAAAACACAAAAGTACACAGACGTCTGCCCCTTACATTTTGTGCACATTACTTGCCAAGTGCTCATCACTGAAGTTAAAGCTGCATCTTACTCTATGACTATCAACGAAGCTGCTAATAGGAGTAAAGCTATTTTGTTGTGGTCAAACACTGCTCCAACCCAACTCCTTCATCACAATAATAGATACAATCAGACAACATACTGATGCATAGAGAACCGTGTCCCCCACCTCATGGTGCCGCCTTGTGGATAACTTTCACACCGCTCCTCCACAATGACCATGCTGATATTGCTGTTTCACTAGAATGTACCTCTAATAAGGATGGCACCCTTCGCTCCACCATCATTAAACATATCTCAGAATCTGTTCTTACCCCAACCTCCAGATAGTCAGTGTCTCACTCAATCAGTACGATTTCCTAAGCATCCTAAAAACCTGATAAATCTACCCACTCCTAAAAATCCTATCATAGACCCAGATGAACCCATAGACCCAGATTGCTGGCTGTTTGACAATCACTAACCTTTCGTTCATTGATAAAATCATTGGGAAGGCAGTTGCCAACCAACTCCATGATCAGCTCAACTAACATGGACTGCTCTGTGACTAACAATCTGGATTTCAAACCTGATGCAGTACAGCAGCTTTCACCATCCAGCCCATAGATGGAAATCTCCAAATGATGGGAAAAGGTGACTCCTTCCCATTGGCATCCCTGACCTCCCCGACACATTTGACAAGGTAGACCAATTCACCGTTACAAGTCCACCTGTAGAAAATGTACTGTGGGTTGCCTCGAAACGCACCAGTAAAAAATTTACAAAAGTAATCAAATAAGGCATCTACGCCAGGCAGGAAGTAACACAATTTATTCTGGGCTCAGTTACAGCTGGTAAAGCGAAATTCAAACAGAATGCAGAAGAGAACTGCATAAAAAGTGCTGTTGCAGTTACATTTCAAGATGAAAACTTTTATAATGGTACAAACTAATTAGCATCAAGTCACATTGCAACATTAGGTCAATCCTCCAAGTGATTCTAATTAACAAAGCTATGTTATTCCCCTATAGTGGGACATACATTATCCAGAAATGATTGAGTCCCGCAAGTCTTACCACACTGCCCTCGAACCCCACTGTGACATCCCAGTCCAACTCACGGTTCCCGCATCATAGTGACCAAACATTGAGACATTTGAGACGACCAACAGCACTTTATTCATCTGCCACCGGACATCCCCCCTGCTTCCCATGAGAGCACAACTGATCGTGACACCACAAGAGCCTTGAAATGTTAACAAGTAATGGATTTAATGTTGCAGCCTAGGAACTCTTTCAGCCACATCCGAGGCTGAGAAGCGCTATGGGGCTATTTGAAACTGTCAGTAGACCAGTTTTTGTGACTAATATGCTGAATTATAAAATTATTGTACATTTGCTGCCTTTCCCCAGCACCCATGTGCTTCGCTTCCAGACCTCAAATGCATCGAGAGCTGTTTATCTAATTCTGTCCGATCCTGTGAACGTGTAGTTTGCAATATGCTACCAGCTTCTACTACTGCTAGGGAAATTAATAACATGCACATTCATTTTTTTGCGAGAGTGAGCATCCAAGCATGTTTGCAATGCCTAAATCTAAAGTTATGTCCAACATACTTACCTGTAATTCAAGCTTTATTATCTGGAGGTTAACTGCCTAAGACCCTATTAATGGGGTATTTTCCAGCATAATGCATAAGCCTATGCAGCGAACACTAAAGCCCCCCCCTTTTTATCGGCTACTCCTGCAGCTGATAATTATCCACCTTTTTACCACGCTGAACTTGCATTTCCACTACAATACAATGAGGTTCACAGGTGTAGTCCTCAACTGGTTCATCTCTTAACTCTGCAAGTGACCATTTACCAGTCACCTACACAGTCCCACAGGGATCATCACCCTCACCAGTGATCTTCAGTCCATATACGGAACCACAAATTTTGCTTCTCAGTGCTTTGTTCTGGAGTAACTGCATTTTGTTGATGTTTTTTTTCGAGGTGCCTAGTAGGAGTATGTTACAATAATCAGTTTTGGTTGGGATGAGGGCTCTTGCTAATATGATGCAGTTTTGTTGAGTGAGGAAAGGGCGACTTAGCATGATGAGTTAAGTGGTATAGTCTGTCGTTGAGGCTAGGGCGCTGATGTATTTGCACACGGTGAGACTTGAGTCTAGGTAGACCCCTAGGGTTTTTCATTGATTTGAGATTGGGATAAGGGTTTTGTCAATGACTATGGTTTTATATTGTGGGTGGAGCTTGGCTAAACGTGTGGGAGATCCTACTATGAGGATCTCTGTTTTTTCTCCGTTTAAGCACAAACTGTTGGCTGCCATCTAGTTCCGGATGATGGCATATATTTTATTCACGCAGATGGTGTCCTGTTCTAGGTTGCCTGAGATTTGTATAAGTATTTGCGTATCATCAGCAAAGTTAGTGTAAATTACTCCCACTGTGTCTAAGGCTGCAAAAAGTAGTTTGGTATATGCATTATAGAGCGTTGGGGAGAGACAGGATCCTTGGGGAACTCCTAGCGGGACTGAAATCGGATCAGTTGCTGTATCGCCTATGGCTACTCGTGATGTACGGTCTGAGAGGAACGAATTGATCCACATGGTGGCTTCCTTGGAGAAGTGGAAATTGTTTGCTAGGGTTTGGCACAGTTTGCTATGGTCTACTAAATCAAATGCCGCGGACAGGTCAATTAGGAGCAAGATGCATAGGTTTCCTGAGTCCCTGACCGCGTCCATTTGGTTTTTCAGATCCAGCAGTGCTGTTCCGGTGCTGTGTCTAGGGCGGAAACCTGATTGTCTTTCCCCTAGTAGTTTGTTATTTTCGAGGTGGGCTTGGACTTGGGTGTAGGCAATTTTATCTATGATTTTAAGAAGGAAGGGGACTGTGGTAATGGGTCTATAATTAGTGGGGATGGTGGGAGCTAGGGTGGCTTTTTTTAAGGAGCGGGGTGACCCACTCTTCTTTAATTTTGGCTGGGATGGTTTTGGTATTGAAAGAGGCATTTACGAAGTTGGTGATGATAGGTGTTAGTGTGGGAGCGCAGTCCTTGACTAGTTTTGCAGGTAAATTGTCTCCTTTACAGTTAGAGGGTTTCAGTGAGGCTATCATTTTTTGTACTTGTCTGTAGCCACTGGTGTGAAATGAAAGACTGGTATGTTGGGTGTGGTGTCTATAGGTGACAGAGAGGGTGTCTCGGAGGATGTGCCTAGTATTTTCTTTTGGGTTTTGAGTTTATTTTGCAGCGTGCTAATTTTGGTAGCTAACACATCTTGAATAGTGGAGCACCATGCTTTGTTTACTACGACTGTGCTGGAAGGATGAATAGGTGTTTCCAATTCCTTAATGATGGTGAATAGCTCCATGCTATTGGAGGAGGCATTAGCGATACACGTTTTAAGTGAATTAGCTTTCTGTGAGTAAACTTCCATCTTGTAGGATTTGGCGACTAGTTGGAGTTCTTTTTTTGATTCACTATTGGGGGTTTTTCTGAGCAGATGTTCTAATGCTCTTTTTATTCTTCTAAGTTCAATGAGGTTCTCATTGAACCAAGTGTTATTAGGCTTGTGTTTGGGTCATTTCATTCTGAGTGCTACTATTTCATCAATCGCTAATTTTAGGTAATTTTGAAAGTGTAGAGCAATCTCTTCTGGGTTCTGCACAGGCGGAGGCTGAGTATTTACAGTGGTGTTACATTTTCTGAGGTTAGTTTTTTTGAATTTCTCATCATAGTAGGTAAAGCAGCAGGGGTGGGAGGAGTGGGTTCCTTCATTGGGACAATGTCAAATGTGACGAGGGAGTGGTTGGTCCAGAATAATTCGATGATGTCTTTTAGGTGGACAGTGGTATTCAAAGTAAGGATCCAATTGAGGATTCGTCCTTTGGCATTGGTTGGGGCATTAACAATTTGTTTAAATTGCATTTCTAAGAATGCATCATTGAAGGCTGAGGCTTTGAGGTCTGTTTGGTCATTATATCCCAAGTTAATATCCACTAGAAGGATGAATTTTGTATTTGGTTTGATTAGTGGGGAGATGAGTAGTGGTAGTTCAGTGTCAGGGTTATTTGTGGTGCTTGGTGTTCAATACACTATTTGGAAGTTGATAGTAGTTTTACGGTCAGTGGCTAGTTTTAGGCTTAGGAGTTCATGCCTGGTAGAGCTTCGGTTTTACATTCTCTGAACTTTGATGATGTTTTGAATATAATTACAACTTCTCCTCCAGTGGTTTCCTGTCGATCTGATCTAAGTATAAATTAGTCGGCATGTATAGCTAGTGAGAGCAGTGGTCCTGAAGCTGCATGGAGCCAGGTTTCGGTTATGGCTATGGCTAATTTGTGTTCGAGAATAAGGTTGTGGATGTCAATGGCGTGTGCGCCTAGAGATCCAGCACTGAGTGCAGATCCAGTGCCTTTTGTCCAGCCCCACCACCTTTGGTCAGGCTGCTTAACAGGAAGCCATCCAATGATGGTCAATAATATGCACCTTCATGGATTCACATCTCAGTTGACACAAAGTGCCTAATCGCTTGGGTACAATATTGATAGCAGTCACTCCACCTGCCAACATATAAACATAAGCCCAAACTGCTGGGTATCCAATAGCAGTACTCCAGAAGATAAAACCCTTCTTCCCACCTGAGGATTTCTGAAACACACTCCTGGTCCTGGTAATCTCACACACTGATGGAGGAAATGCCATCCTGACCAGCATCCCAGCCACACTCCCACATCCACTTAGGCAGCTCACCAATCTGATGCATGCCTCATCATGGTAACTAAGCAATGTCACCATATCTACCTCTTCCTAATAGAATTACACTGGCTACCGTTAAACACCATGATACTCCTCCAAACTTTCTGCACCATATATAAGACAAGGACTGCCCAAAAAAGCAGCCTACTTAGCCATAAAACACATGGGATCAGATTAAACAAGCTCCTCTATTGGCCGGAACATTATGAAGCTTGAGACTAAACTGATGGGCAAAGAGAAAACCAGGAAATAGGCCTCCTCCATCTACACCCCAACCTACAGGAACACCATCCCTGCAGCAATCAGGATCACTCCAACACTCCTTCAGTTCAGGATGCAACTCAGTGCCCTTCTCAACGTGGAATACTGAGGGGTCACTTAGGGCCTGATGCTCCTAGGTATAAACTACCCCTGAGGTATGGGTTATCCAAGCTTCTACAACGTGTAACCTCCCTTTCCACCAACCTCTGTTAAGCCCTGGTTAATTTTCGAGCACTCCATTGCCTTTAAGCTAGATTTACGCTACATAAACACAAATACAAATCCTTTACTGTGCTTAGTTATGCAAATTGTGTACAAGACAGGAAAAGAAGTGGCATAATCAGAATTATTGTGTCCGCATTTTGATTCAAGGACATGTCTGAAAGTTGATTCATGTAGTCACTGGTCGATGGCTGTGAGACATTGACACTGGGCAGTTCAAATCCAGACAAATAAGAGGTGGGAACCCTTAGCAAGAACTCCTCACGTGTTGCTGTAAATACAGATGATTTCAATCGAAGTTAGTTTAAGGCTTCTGAACTCCAGGAAGTCTGCTTCTGCCCACCTCAGACTTGGTTTTAATGTATTCAAAAATCTGAGGCCCTGCATGTGTTCATGTTCAAGCAAGAATGTGTGTTTCTGTAACACTATACAATCTCACCAACCTATTGTAACATATTGCCACTAAAAATGCAGACATAACCATGCAAGTTGCATTGCTTATGAACTGTGAAAGAACAGGAAGCAATCAATATGTATTTGTTATTTAGCGTAATGTTTTCCTACGGAAGGCAAGACAGACCAGCAAGTGATGATAGCTGAGTATTTATGTGACTGCTCTTCATATAAGTCCCATGGTTGTCTATGTGAGAGAGCATTTGTATATTGTAAAAATCTTAACATTTCAACTCAATATAGATCATTTATCCTAACAGCTATTGCTGTCCAAGTAACTGTTTTTTCTGTCACCTGCTCTTAGGGAAGGCCTTGCCTGAATGCAGTTTCAAATTGTCCATACTGGGACACTGAGGTGTGACCAGCCTGTCGAGGTCTGAGGGCCCACTGACCATGGCCCTGTGTTGGAGGTGTTCTGTTCGTACCACCGACCATGTATTTCGCAAGGGGCAATACTAGACTAACCATATGAATTATTTTCTGATGGAAGATTATCATTCCAAGATGAACAGTCTAGTACACTCTTATTGCATCCAGAGGCCTGAATTGAGAGGTTATGAAACTGGGTCCCATTCCAACGCAGGGGTGGCACAGATGCACAGGGCTGCAGCGGGCTCTGCATATGGGGCATCACTAACTATATTCCAGGTGTTTTGCATGCGGCTTATGATTCTCACAGTGGTGCCACGCTTTTCCCACTCCTACGCACACATTTTGTTTCATACTGCCCACACTGCCCACTCGCATTGCACACGTTTTTGCTTTAGTGCTACTTTCTACTTTACTCACTAATTAAAGGAAGACCAAGAATGCAACGGCTCATTTGTACACGTGGCCACTGCCTTCCGCAATTGCACAATGAAACGCATCACTTCCTTGCAGGGGTGGACTAGCCTATAGGGAACTCTGGAGATTCCCCAGTTGGCCTCTGCGCTCTGTGCCTCTTTTCCAAATGTTCCCATGGGAATGGGATTGGGCCTGCTGAAAATGAGCAACACGGGTCCACTTTGAAAATTACTTCCAGGGCCTCTTTTGGTTCCTGGTCCACCTCTGATTCCTTGAGTTTTGTGCATGATGTAAATTGCAGATTGAAACCAACACATGACCTAGTGAGGGGGTCTGCAACCTTTGGATCTCTGGATTTTATGAACTACAACTCCCATCCGTCCTACCCTACATAGTCATTGGTGGGGGATCATGGTAATCATAGTCCAACCATCTGCAGAGCTGAATGTTGAAGACCCTTAACCCAGTGAAACACTTTCTAAATAACATCATGTTTCTAATGTATTAAGAAAAGAATAAAAACATTAAACTCAATCAATTGCCAAAGAACAATAACTCAAGAAATCGCAGGTCCGTTTTTTTTGTGAGCTAGTATGAGTTGCAAAGTTTAAGGAGAGAGCAAACTAGTACAGGGCAGCAATACCTCGAGTTTTCCAGGCCCCTTTGATCTGACCTTAAAATGGCCTCTCCCATCTGTTAGTTAGCATGACACCCCGCATTGAAGAAATGCCCCTCTCGGGAGGTGTATTTGTCACCGAGCTATCGTGTGTGTGTGTTGGCAAATCCGCTGGTCGTTTGGAGGGAAAAGGCCTCAGCAGGAAGGCATCAGCCCGCTGGCACATCCTGTGACTTCACCCTGCCATGGAGCCTGATGCCTGTCACCGCTCGGCGGCACGTGGCTCCTCGGGGAAATATTAGAGGGCACGGGGGCTCTGCCTGCCCTGTGAGTAATGATATGCCAAATGGCCGGCGCGACACTCCCCATGACCAACCATGTTTACATTGCTAATAAGAAAATAATGACTTCAGATTTGGCGCGCAGCGGCCGCACTACGAGTATGCGCTTCCAGCAACTCTCCCACCTGCTCTCTTTTTGACAGCATCTATTCCCAACACTGTGCATGCATGCCCATTGACATGCTGTCAGTGGGATAGACACGTGTTAAGAATCCAAACTGTTAGAAGCCTGCATCATTTTAACATTTTTGCAGCAAATAAGTGAGTTGATTATCATCCAAGAAAGGCCAATCTAGAATTTCTTTATTGAATTGATAAAGGTTGTCTAGTTAACTTTGACTTTTTTCAGTGCTTGTATGCTTTTCCTAACGCTGGTTTAATTGAAGTGCAAATGCACTCAAGCAAATATGCTTTTGCTTGAGTGGACACGGCTGAGTGCTCGTTTTTTATTGTTTTACAGGCTTAAACATAAAAGAGACCTCTTCTTTAATAACCGCGTTTAAGTACACATACATGGCAAACTCGTTCTCGCTGCTATCTTTCAATCTTTCAGAGGCTATCCCAAGAAAGCACTCAAATAATTATCCAGGTTCATTGTTATCAAGTCCTATATTTTAGCATCTTGTTAAAAAGGAACATTTTCCAGTGGAACATAACGTGATATTGCTTGTTTCTGAGGCATCCTGCTTTTGAAACGAAAACAAGACTTGTGTTTTGGGTGTTAACAAGTAAAACGTTGCTGTTATATGTTCCTAATAAGAGATGCTCTCTCCTGCCTGTCACTACCCTCTAACACACACAGAAATAGTCACCCCTCTCCTTCTTTGAGGGTCGTTTCCTGAGCGTGTAAAAACTGCCCAGGAAATGGCCTTGTAACTGCCTTGTTCAGCGTAGGCATTTAAGTGGTATTTTCCACGCATAAATTATTCATGAGATCACTGCCTAGCAACATTTCGGTTTTGGGATTGCAAACAGAATACACAGTCTGGGCCACTAAAACCTATTCGTTTTTTTTCATTTATCAAATCAGAACACCTTATTAACCGCCTCTGTGTACCCCTGACTGCTGCTTCCCTGTTCCTGACCCCTGTGCCCTTTGACTGTTTCTGCAAAGCCCTCTTTATTTATTTATTTGTATTTGTAAAGCGCCTACAGGCCGGAGGCATCGACGCGCTGTTTCAAGAAGATGTCTTAGTTGCGTGCCGCTCTGTCCCTTGACTGCTAAGCAGCCCTTCTTCAGTGCTCTGCCCCCGACAGTAGCGCAGCCCTCTTGGACCTGTCTGCACCCACGACTGCTGAGCAGCCCTACTAGACCGCTCTTCGTGCGACCTCTGCCTTATCCCTCTTTGACCACCCTGCCCCCACCCTGTCTGCTACTACGCCATCATTGACTGGTGTTGCCTACCTGCTACACAGCCTTCTTTCCCATCTCTTTGCTCCTTGACTGCCATGCCCCTTCCCACTGTCTTGTGTACGCCCCAAGCTTCTGGAACCCCATCTGGCCCCTGCAGCCTCCAACCATCCTGCCCTGCTCTGAGCTGTCTCCTTCCCATCCTGAGTTGCCAATTGAAGCCTTAGTGTGTCTGACAATGTCCTCCTTCTTCTGCCTGAACCCATGCCCTGACCCTGACCAGCCTTCCTTTGACTTTGCCCCACAGCTTCAGGAACCCATTGGGACCATGTGACATGGAAGACACTGAACGTTGTCAGATGATGAGCTGAAGGGCCTGGTGCAGGGCTTTGGTGAGTAGTTCCATGCTTCAAATGTTCAGGATCCAAAAAGACATCCCATGCTAGCGAAACAAGCAGAAAGACAGTGCTGATGAAACAGACACAATTGCAGTTACCAAAAAGGTGTGACCAGAAACTGGTATCCATCCAGTGCAGGGACAAAGGCACATGAAATGGCTCACCACTGCCAACTTTGGACCTGCGGCCCTGGGAGGGACATGTGCTGACTACCATTTACATCAGCAGCCTCAAAAGAATCAGGTGGACTTGGTTACAGGCCAGTACATCACATGCCAGCCTGACAAAAAGCAATTATGTGATTTGCCACATGTGTTAGTGTAATGTCTTTAATCTATGGAATATAGCTCAGTTTTGAATGTTATTTTTACGGAGAAACATCCTCTGAACTAGCACACCCCACCATGACAATTCCACCCCCAAACTTCTGTGGCAAGAAACAGGCTATTTTTAGTCTCAGTATTCTGTTTTATTAAAAATATTAGCATCCTAGTAAAACATTCTGGAATGCTAATAGCAAAATAAACCTCTGTCTGGGGGGGACAATACAGGGACAGGCAATGCCCGGTCTCCTGTTTCAACTGTCTGTGATGTTTTTTAACCTCCCTGGGCAATGCCTGGAGTTTAAATATATCAAGATTAAAGGTGGTCCCCTGTTTTTTGAATGCTGGAGATGTCACCCACAATATTCCACACAGATACAGGCAGTGTGTCTACAGAAAAATAAAACACAGCCCTCATGCAGTCTATATTGCTAATGTTTACATCCATAATGCACACAAACATCCATAGGTATTGAAAGAAATAAGAGTAACTATTCTAGACTAAAATATACAATCTTCTCCAATCTGAACTTTCAACTTGTCAGAATCACATTTCAAAGGAAGCACAAAACCTTCTAATAATAACTTCACAATATAAAGTTCACTTAATTTCCTTTTACACCTTCAAAATGGGTTGGCCTCAGCAGGAAACCATTGGATTCACCTATAACACTTTTATTTTGAGCTAGCTGATTCTACTCTAAATGTTGTTCTACAGGCTTGGCTTTAAGGGAGAACTTTGGTGAGCGTGATATCACAATATCTAGCTTCATTTAAAGTGTCACACCAGCATGACAGGACACATTTGAGATAGAACATGAATTAGGACTTCGTTTTTATGGACATTAGGATTCACATAAGGTAGAATCCCTTCTTTTCTACAAAATGTAATTTAGAATATCACATTGGTTCTTTAAATTGATATTAAGTTCTTTTTAATGAAAGAGGAGAAAATAGCCTCTGTCTTTTTCCACTCTTAGGGGTATAAAACTCTATTCAGGATTTTCTTTTTTGTGAAACTTTGGGTTTCTCAGGTCAAGAGGTCGAAAATGTCTTTCAAATCCTTGAGCCACACTTTACTCCAAGGTCACAGCCCCATATATAAACTGCCCTTGTGAAAACTCAGGGATTAATTAATATTTGGCTACTGCCAGATAAATAGTATGCCATGCACAATTATACATTCTAGGGCATTCTGTTTATAACATGCTTCCACAAAATTACCTATTTAGTGGCACAGCGTGTTAAGTATCCTCACCAAAGACTTTCTATCTGCAGTTTAACAAGCTTTCAAAGCATGTGTTTGAATGTACAGGGGTTGTTGTACCTTCTTTAGAATTTTCTTTGTAATGTCTCCGGGCAGGTAGGAACATCACCATCTTCAAGCAGCTCTGGCAGGTGAGCTCTGCTCCAACTCTCTACACAGATTTCAAAATCCCTCTCAGGCAATCTTATTCTGTCTTGGAAAAGGATTCTGCATTTGGCTCCCTATGAAAAAGGTCCACTTAATGAGGACTAACATCAGCTAGATCGAGGTGGAAACCTAATCAGCACTTTCGGACAAGCTCCCTTCCTCCACAGTTTTCCAAAACGTTCTCAACATCGCGGCTCCTCAGGATTATTTCCACCACGGACTTCCTAATCCAGCAGGAAAGTGGCCTTTGGGAAATTACTTTGGGAACCAAGCGCCCAACATACCTCTGACCCTCCTAAAACCCTCCGTGATGCAAACTTTACAGCCGGCATCCACCTCCAGTGACTTAGCACTGTGAGCAAATTGAGGATGCCCACAACAGCCTGGCACTGCACCCTACAAACAAGGACCAATTGATACCCTGCTCCACACCTGTGAAACAGCAATCTAAAGTTTCACCCAACTTTGCTTCCCCCCAGGGAGACCTTCTCCAGGCCCAAGATGAAGGCATCTTGCCGAAACGTCTAACGACCAGCACTCCATTTTTCCTTCCTATCTTTTGATTTAGATCCAGACGTCGACCACGTGTTAGGTTACCCTTTAGCCTGGCTACACACAATCAACTGTCATACCATTCATTGCTGTCTGCTTAGTTGGTTTTTGCGTTGTATCATTTTGTATTATGAATTACCTGTACTATCACTTGTCACTATAGGTGGTGGTTACACTTTGATCTCAAAAGCACTGTATTTTTTAGAGCTTTGTATGAACTTAACTTAATTGTTAACTCAGTTACATCAAGGATCTGTGAATATTAACTACCCTTAATGTACTGGACCTTTTTACAAAAAAAATCATAAAAAGAGAACAAATGCATGACTATGAAATGCATCTACAGCGAAACAAATAAAAAAGCTGTACACTTTATATTTATTCTTGTCTGTTTCTCTCTAAAATGTAATGTGTATTACTACATCCAGAATGTTTATGCATGTTTGTGACATGTAGAATACATTCTAGGTCTGCTACACTTAATAAGTAGACCCCAATACTATAGACCTCAGGGCAGACCCCTCTTTGTACCATGTAACCCCAACAATGCAGCATCATCTGACACATCAATTCCTGACTGGACAAGGCCTATGGCAGGTATTCTTCATATACTGACACACCAAACAATCCCCCCTTTACTTTGAGTGGCCTTAGGTTTTCAACACCTGACACAGGGATGGATCACCCCTTTGTGGAATTATGATCAAATTAGCCTGAAATATGGACCTCACCATTATAGAGGCCTATATATTTTGAATATCAAGAACATTATGAACTCGCAGACATTCTTCTGATTTTTGTGGTTGCCAGCATAATAAAGTTATACTAATATAATATATATATATATAAATATTATAAAATATATATATTACACGGCCCGTGGTAGCAGCTGTGTAGTTAGGATCTATGTGATCACTGCGCTGCCCATAACTGCGACGGCTGAAATGCCGCCGCCAGGTACAGCATGGTGCAGTGATCATATAGTTCACTGTGCCCGCTTCCCCGGCCTGCTTTTCCCTTCCTACCCTCCACCCCCACACCCCAACATACCTTTCACGGTGGCACACTTCTGTGTGTTCCGCCTGCACCCTGCTATCCCTGCGGCATCAGCTCCTCCCACTAACGTGGGTTAGAGCTGACGCCACAGGGTGCTTTTCTTTTTTTTCTTTCTTTCGTGTCGCCCGCTTACCAAAATGGTAAGCGGGGGGACACCCCTGCAACCCCCAACTCCCGTTACAGCGCCTAAGCAGTGCGGGGGACACCCCCGCAACCCCTGCTGTGCTTGGGCACAGTAAATGTCACCCTCATTTTGTGCATCCCTAAAGTCGCACTAACTGCGGGGGGCGCACAAATGAGGGTGACATTTTTGTACAATTCCGTGTAGTTATGGTCAAGTTGATAAATCCAAAGGAAGAGCACTTTTTGGGTGGCTTGTAACTTCGCTTCCCCTGGACGAATCCTCACCAAACTGTGCAGAATATGTATATGGACGACTCTGAATTTCTTTGCAAAATTTGGTGAGGTTTCATCAAGGGGGGGGGCAAAGTTATAGGGGGGTCTCACATTTTTTTTCTTCCCGTAGACTGAATGGAGAGCTCACGCCTACAGCCCAAACCGCTGGGCGGATTTTCACCAAATTTGTGGCACGAGTGGCGGCTTGGTCCCGAAAGCGTGCTTTTGTAAATTTGGTGGAAATCCATCAAGTATTATTTTTTAAAATGACCAAAAAGTAGGTCCAAAAAAGTTAGTGTTATCTGGGTTCGGTCCGCGGACCCATTTCCCTATTTGGTCCACAGACATGGGTCTGATTTTGCTTAGAAGGCAACATGGTGTCCGTGGACATCAAATGCGCCACTGATTGGATGCTGAAAAGCATGAAGTGCGTCAGATTTTCGGAAACGCCACCATCTTGGATTCGCTGTCCGCACACATCGCAGAAGAAACATATTAAAAAACACAACATTGCACTGTCAAATTTATCAAATAATCTCTGGGGCTGTGTGGGGTGATGAGGATGGGATATGGCTGCAAGAAGCAAAAAAAAATGGGTGTTTTTCACCGTAAAGGTACATGAACAGTCCAGATGTTCGCAGACACCTCTGCATTACAGAGTTGGAGAAACGCAGTTATTGGATGGCTTCTAACTTTGGCGCCACTTAATCAAAATGCATGAACTTTTGCAGTTATATTCTTGACCGGGTTCCAAATGAGTTTGCAACATTTTGTGGGATTCTGTCAAGAGGTGGAAAAATTATGGGGGTCCCATAATAATGTTAAGGCTTGTACATGAGGTGCCATTTGACAAATCTACACTTAAATTGGCTAATTGATAATAAATCTAGATATACATGATTTTGTCAAGAGGAGGCAAAATTAGAAGGGGATCCCAAAATATTGTTTAGGCTTATAAATGTGGTGCCATTTGACAAATCTACACAAAGGTTTGCAAAAAGATAATAGATCTAGATATAAATGTTTTTGCAAAGTCTGGTGGGATTCTGTCCAGAGGGGCATAATTAGAGGGGGGTTTCGAAAATGTTGTAAAGGCTTATAAATGTGGTGCAATTTGACTAATTTACACAAAAGTTTGCAAAAAGATTTTAGATCTAGATATGCGTTTTTTTGTAAAGTCTGAGTGGATTTTGTCTTGTGGGGGCTAAGTTATATGACTATTCTATGTGCATACATTTGACACTTTTGAAAAAATAAAATATGGCTGGATTTCCAGCAAACTTGTGTAAGGAGCATTGGCAAGGACCTTAAAAAATGGATTTGCAAATGTGCCCGTGTTTAATTTTTGACAAGTGTCATAATGTAGGTACAAAAAATAGTAATATTCATTTGGCGACTGAGGTGTAGCCTGTGACCACGGGCAGCGGCCACATTGTCTGGGTCATGGAATAAGGTCATGATCTGGACAATCTGGCTACTGGCCATGACCACGAGGGACAACACATGGAGTTAAAGTTGCCATGTCCACCTGGGACCGGCATTGTGATAAAGGTATTCTAAAGTGGGATAGCTTTGAAAGGGAAGAAAAATGTGCTTGTGGTAATATGGTCATAGGGTTCTCTCTCCGTCTTCTGCAGGCTGCTATGGAAAGCAAAGCGGGGCCCTGTATGGAACCCGCCTTCCCTTTCCATGATGGCCATCTTGGAAAAGGATTTTCCTTCCTACACCGGGACGCCGCTGGCATCCCGGTGTAGGAAGAAAAATCTATTTTTTTTAGCACCCCGGTTCCCGCTTTGGGAACCTGGGCTGCTAACGACCTTCATCCCCATTGCAGGGGCTGGAATGGGGGGATAATGGTCCAGAGACCTTGTTCTACACCCTCGCTTCGCTCGGGCTGATAACTTGGGCTGCCGGACTGGTATCCACTGTTCCAGTCCCTGGAACGGGGGACGAACGCCACAATATTTCCATTAGCATAACACAACATGTTGATGGAAATGTTGGAAAATCTTATTGAGTCTATGTACTTTACTGAGAAATGTAAAGTAGATAGAGTCGAAGTTTTTTTTTAGTTCTATTTTTTTAACTGTGACAGGTGGTTCCTAACGGAACATTTCTTTTGTTGTTTTTTGATGTATTTATTATTTTGGCAGGAGAGCTGAGAACAAAAGGTGGCGAGGGAAACGAGAGAAGAGGCACCAAGCACAAATATGGAGGGGCAGGTGGACAGGGAAATATGTTGCACATGTGTTACTTCTCAGGTAGGGGGCCATGTTTGTCATGCTCGTTGATTACCACTTCAAAAGCACTTCAAAATTGCAGAATTATATGTTTTAGGATATACAGAGGACTGTTGTCTTAATAAAATATGGATCAACAGCATCTTTTATTGCTTGCAAGGTAGCTGGTGGCATTTTGTGTCCCACAGAAGTAGGCTGTGTGGTTACAGTATTGGTTGAGAAAGATGAGGTGGAAGAAGACAGCCTTCTACTTGCTTAGAAAGGAACAACCTTTATGAGAGCATTGCAGTCATTGGATTTGGTGTGGCAGCACATGGGGGTGGTTCCTTAGGAGTACCGTCCGAGGAGTCTGCAATTGAGTACAAAGTTGCACTCAGTGCATTTCACTTTGGCAGCTTTAGCCTTTGATACATGACCAACAGTTGTAAAGAACTGCCACACCCATGATTCTCTCTGCGTGCTAGAGGTAGGCACTTCCTCTACCTCATCTTCTTGGTCCTCTTCATTGTCTTTGGAAGTACTGCGCTTTTTATGTTGTGAAGGTCCTCCAGCTGGTGGTGGTTCTTGGGGAGGAGGGATGGCAATAGGTGATGCCATTTGTAAGATAAATAGCAGTTTTGCTAAAATTCTTCCAAATATGTGCTGTGTACTAGATTTTTATTTTATTTGCATTTGTAGAGGGCACTTGCAGCCTGTGGGCATCGAGGCAATGGATAATGAGTAAGAATAGGTGTAGGAGCTGTGCAAGGGAAATTATGAAGTTAAAAGTTCCTAGCTCAGTAGAAAATGCAGTGCTGAACTGTCTGCGAAGCAAGGATCGGATCACAAAGTGAAGACACGTTCTTGGACACGTCATCATGCTGCATGCCAGTATATGGTCGCATGGCACTGTTTGAAATGTCCAGGATGTTTGTGGAAGTCTACGGAAGCAAAATCAGTTCAAAAAGGTGCAAAACGTTTATAGAATTGTTAAAAATGATGCTAGAAGGTGGAAAATGGCAGAGTTTTAAGTTGAAACTTTGTAAATTGCACACAAATGTTGCTATATTGGGTAAGTATGATATTAGAAAGTTGTAGGAAAATAGCATGCACTGGTAAAAACCCATGAAATTCACTGAAAAAACTTTGTTAAAGGGGCACTATGGTTAAGTTACACTAATAAAAACCTATACAATTCACTAAAAAAACGTTGTTAAAGGGACGTTATGGTTAAGTTGCACTAATAAAAACTCATGAAATTCAATGAAAAAAATGTGTTAAAGGGACGTTATGCTTAAGTTGCGCTGACAAATACCTATGAAATTCATTGAAAAAACTTGTTAAAGGGACGTTATGGTTGCAAGCAAAACCAAAAAACCTCAGAAATTCACCAGTAATGGAAAGCTAAGCAACCATAACTCACTTCACGACCGTGCACTGCTAAGACTAACACCAAGGACATCAAAGATGACATCACAAATGTCATTGATAACATCACTGATGACATCACATGTGAAATTCATTTTGATGAAAAGTCCCTACAAGTGGTTGTGTTTATAATTTTGGTAGCAAGATGTCAGGGGTAATTGGGAGACTTAGTTTAGTTTAGTTTATTATTTGATAATGCGCTCCAAACCCAGGGGTAGCCGGGCGCAGCAGAAACAAGAATATTTAAGCTTGGTTACATACATTAGTTACAGTACATGATAATTACAATATTTACAGTACATATATACAATGTATGGGTACATCAGTTCACAAAGAAAGAAGAGAGATGGTCTGAAGAGCAAGTTTTAGGAGAATCATCATAGTTACAAACAGAAATCCAGGATCAAGTGCAGGGGGACAGTTTAATGGGTGTCATTGGTCCAGAGACAGCTTTTCAGGTTACATCTGAATCTAGAGTAGGGCTGATCAGCTCTCAATGCAGTGGGAAGTGCATTCCAGGCGCAAGCAGCTCTAACAGGGAAGCTAACTCCACCACTTTAGTTAGTCTAAAACTGGGAGTTTCTAGTAAGAATTGGTTAGAAGCTCTGGTGTGGTGACTGGAGGTTTCTCTGGTCAATCTAGCAGAAATATATGGGGGTGCAGTATTGTTCAGTCCTTTATAGGTGGGAGATACCATCTTGAGGAGAATTCTGTCACTAGTTTTTAACCAGTGGTGGTCTTTCCTGATATCAGATATATGCTCTCTACGGGGTATGTCCAAGGCTTCTCTAAGAGCATTGTTCTGCAATATTTGCATTTTGTTTATGATGGTTTTGTTAGCACCTGCATATAGTGCGTTGCAATAGTCCAGCTTAGACATTATTAAAGCATTGGCTAGTATGATACAGTTAGTTTTAGAGAGGTAGGGGCTACAGGCCCTGATCAATTTGCAGGTGTAGGCTGTGGAGGAAGCCAAGGAATTGACTTGTTTTTTGAGAGATAGTGTGGAATCAAGGTAGAAACCCAGTGTTTTTACCTCGGTTACTACCTTGATTACATTTCTATCTATATGAAAGGCAGAGTAACTGGGGCTAAGTTTTTTAAGATGGGAGTCGGAACCCAAGATCCGTATCTCAGTTTTGTCGTCATTCAGGCAGAGGCCATGAGAGGCCATCCATGCCTGAATGAGGAGGTAAATCTTATTTACTAGAGCTGTGTCTTCGACAAAGTTGCCAGATAGTGGTATGAGGATCTGCGTGTCATCCGCATAATTAGTATAGGTAACCCCCAATCTGTCAAGTTTGTCGAAGAGAGGCTTAGTGAAGATGTTGTACATTGTTGGGGAGGCACATGAACCTTGTGGGACGCCACAGGTGACTTGTATTGGGTCCGCTGAAGCTAAGGGGGAGAACACTCTCATCATACGGTTGGCTAGGAAGGATTGTACCCAGGCTATGGCTTCACTTGAGAAATGGGTGGCAGACGCTAGATACTTGCATAACAATGCATGGTCCACCAGGTCGAAGGCCGCCGATAAGTCAAGGAGGAGGAGCATAGCTGTTTTACCTTTATCCTTCAACTCATCGATTTGTGTCTGGAGGTCAATTAAGACCGTTTCAGTACCATGTTGTGGTCTGAATCCAGATTGGCGTGCTCCTAGTAGTGGTTTGTCTCCAGATAGTTTTGGATCTGGAGGTAGGCTACTCTATCAATGATGTTGAGGAGGAAAGGGACCATAGTAATGGGCCTACAATTAGTTGGGATAGCCGGGTCAAGGGTCTGTTTTTTAAGGAGAGGCAGTACCCAGAATTCTTTAAGGTTAGTAGACACAGTACTTGATTTAAAGGAGGCATTAATTAGCTTGGAAATGAAGGGTGCTAAATCTCTAGCTGCGTCCTTGATAACTTGTGCCGGGCAACTGTCGCCCTAGCAGTTCGATGGTTTCAGAGATGATATAACCTTTTCAGTTTCCAGTATGGATATATTGATGAAGCTGAATGGTTTGCTACTACTTGGTGTAGCTATGCTTGGTGTATCAATCAGAGGGGAGGTATGTGTTACTGTGGAACTCAAGGAGACTTTCTTCTTTGCAATTTTGGACTGTAGAGTTATTATTTTATTTGCTAAGGCATTTTGGATGCTGGTGCACCATTGTTTGTCCTTGGGGACATTATCAGTGGGAACAATTAGGTTTTCCATTTCCCGGAGGATGGAGAAGAGTTCTTTGGAATTGGAGTTAGCTTTACTGATTCTATCATTAAATGTGTTTTTTCTGGCTTGGATTATTTCTTTCTTGTATTTGTTTGCCAGGTTAACAAGTAAAGTTTTATTCTGAGGCGATGGTGAGTGCCTCCAGATTGCTTGGAGTTTACATTTTTGGATCCGTAGTTCTTTGAGATGGGGGGTGAACCATGGATTGAGGTGTGATTCTTGTTTGCTTTTTTGTAGTTTGACTGGGGCAATACTATCCAAGGCTTTGGACATAGTATTGTTAAATGTTTCAACTAGCGTGGTTGGGTCAGAGTTATTTACGCTAGCGGTGAGAGCTGGTAGGAGGAGAGGGAGTCGTTTATCAGCACTAATTTTGTTTCTGGTTAGCAGGGGTGGTACTATTTCACGAGTATCTGGTTTTGGAGACTCTATAGTGGATGAGAAACAAATAAGGTAGTGGTCGGTCCAGGTTTGTGGGCTAATATTAGAGATGGTAGTGACACAGTTCAGGTTAGCTACCCAGTCTAGTGTCCGTCCTCTTATGTGTGTAGGAGCTAAGACTTTTTGGGTAAGGCCATGTTCAACTAGAATTGATTGGATAGATTGGGCCTGTTTGTCCTCAACATCGTTAAATCCCAAGTTAAAGGACCTCATTACACGGTAGGCAGTGGACCAAGGTGCTATTAGCACCTTGGTCCATGCCAGTAAAATACCTGCATCGCCTTGTGGAAAGGGGAATTACCGCCCTATTCCAAGGTTGGCGGGGCGGTAATTCCCCCTTCCACCATTGCCCTTCCCCATTCCCATTTTTGCCCCATAGGGCATAATGGGAATGGGGAAGGTGCTTATTACGGTACCGCAAATTTGCGGTACCGTAATTAGCACCAAGGTCCCTTAGCGGGTTGGCGTTAAAGTACAAACCCGCTAAGGGACCTCGTAGTAAGGCGGTAAGGGTTAACGGTCACCGGTACCATTACCGGTGACCGTTAACCCTTACCGCCTACCGTGTAATGAGGCCCAAGGTCGCCTAGTAATAGGAGCTGGGTGGAGTCGTTGATGTTATTGGTGAGGAGGCTGGAGAGGTCTTCCTCAAAGTTACCTAGAGGGCCTGGTGGGCTGTATACAAGGAGAATAGTGTACTATTATTGGAGATGGGTAGTTTAGCTGATCATGAACTTATCATGAACTACTTAATGCATTAAAGAATGTACTCATCGAAACAACATTGTATTGGAGTGTTGTTGTTAATAAAGGAACCTAATCATATATAAACATAGGCAATGGCTACAGCATGCCCATAGAAGGGCAATGTTTATAATCTTGTACTTTTGGAAAGTACAATAATGAATGCTACCTTGTAATGATACAAGCTTTGACTAAAGTTAAACATGTAATAACTAGCTAACAATTCAAGACTTACTACACTTCTGCTAGTACAAACAATACATATGAAGAACCACCATGCATACAAATCAGAGGCACATATAGGGAAACTAAAGTAAGGAAGAAAGAAATAGCATCATCAGAAAATGTCAATAACATTAAAGTTTATCTTCATGTATACACATGAATTGTGTGTTGGAGGCCTGCTCATTTCCCCATGTATGTGCACCATTAGCTGAGACTAAACCATAAGGAACGTACTTTAAGGACATATTACAAGGTTAACGTCTAGATATACAGCAACATTTGAGTTTTAATAATCTGACTGTCAGTGAACAAAACTACCAGGCCTAGCTATTTCAGTGAACAAAAATAAGTGGACCAGATATGTAATGTCATCAGTGATGTCATCAATGACATTTGTGATGTCATCTTTGATGTCCTCAGTGTTAGTCTTAGCAGTGCACGGTGGTGGTGTGAGTTATGGTTGCTTAGCTAAGCATAACTGGTGAATTTCTGAGGTTTTTCAATTTTACTTGTAACCATAACGTTCCTTTAACAAGTTTTTTCAATGAATATACATATATCATGTTTATAGGCATGTGGCATGGAATGCTTTGCAGAATCCAAATCTAATGTTGCTTTTTAAATTGGCGAACACACTCAAATGTCATAGCCAATAATGTTCTATATTTATTTGGAAAGGTTTCAATGAACAAATGTACTTAGTTTCGAAATCTGTGCATTATACCTTCATTGGAATTTGTCATTAACCAAAGAAAATGCTGAAGAAATATTCTGCGAACACAGGTGATACATTAGAGAAATAATAGGTGATTGCTTGTTGCTCTACACAGTTTAATGGTTCAGAGTTTAGTTATATTGGGGTCTGTCTTTGAAGCATTATTTTACTAAAGAGCAAAGTCTTTGATTTCTCACCGACTTCCCTCATAAACTGTGGAGCTCCATGAAAACTCAATTGTTGGTATGCAATGGGTTTATTTTGTGTATTTCGAGCACCAAAGAGTATGCTCTGAATACTCAAAGCTGTAACTGTTCTCTGCAGATAATAGATTAGTTTCTGGTTAATGGTGGGTATGTTTTACAAAAGCTTACCACTGGACATTTTGCCATGAGAGCTGAGCTCTGCATAAGCAGAAGACAAATGTACAAGATTCTGGCTGTATTAACCATTTTCAAGTGACATGCAGAAAACAATGCTCAAGGTGCAACTGTTGATTTATTTTAAATAATGGAGGTCTTATCTATAAATGTAACTTAAACTGTGTAATAGAAATTGTGCATCAACTTGCCATCTTCTCGCAAATTATTAAAATATGCTTTTTCACTTGTTCTCACTTTATGTTTCATTAATGTAACACGGCTTCACAAAAGAACAGTTTGCATCGGACATTTTGCTTGGAAAAATAAACACTTCGGGCTCACAATTCAGTGGTATATCTGCAGAATGACCACGAAACTCAATTGCAATTACCCACACTTGATCCTGCATGTTTGCCAAAGGATTACTAGTGGTGGTAACTCCACGTTTTTGGAGTACATATGCCACAACTTGTGCTCCTAGGACACACGCTCCTACGAAATCGTTGTGAGGAATTCGACCATCCAAATGGTGGGTGTGTACTCATCTGGGTGCTTTTGTAATTTTAAATCAAATTGAATGATGGTAGATCAACGTCTGGAAAATGTGTAGGGCTAATTTTTATACATTTTCCAATGCTCACTGCACAACATACACATAGATCCATGTAATCTGGGTGGACAGAGCCTACAGGCACAGTTCTCCTGTCATATTTAGTTGGTATCTGACAGGTGGACTACACAAGGCATCTCCTGAAGGGGAAGGGCCAAACCGTTCCCCTGCCATGGCTAGCCTGATTAACTGACACATGCCCCATGGATCCACTCTGTCTTTTTGTTGGGCCCTGCAGCTGGCTGGTGCGATTAACATGATTAACATACTAATAGGGTGTACTTTAAGCAGGCCCACATGGGGCTTGGTTGCAGAGGTTAACAAAGGAGTCAGGAAGCCCCAACAACCCCAATAAACTTTCATATGCAGTGCATCAACCAGAAGCCAGTTCCCATCCTTAATATTGATTGAGAGTCAAATGTCATGTCAGGGACTGCTTGTATTACAGTAGTCATCCCTCCAGGGGGAACCTACTCAGAAGGTACGAGTATGTGGATTGATGGTGCCAGAGCATTTGGTCTTGCCATAGCTTCAAGATAGACCTGCCACTTTTATCAGGAATTATAGAGAGTTCCTTTGACCAGAGAGACCTGCTTCAGAGAGAGATGCCTCGACCAGTGCTTCAGAATCATCGACCAGCATTGAGACACTGATTCCTGACCTTGAGTCGCCATGTAGGCCAGCCTGCACCCATCCGTCAAACCTCGCTGGCCAAATTGCCTAGCGCTTGTTACCCGCGGCTGTCTCCCATGTTGAACTCTGTACCAGAAGCTGTAAAGCACCCTGAAACTGACCCGACCCTTTTGAGAACTAAGAACATCTACAGCACAAGGTACATTATGGTTCTGTCCACCTGGTCCTTCTCCAAAGCCACTAGTGACATTTTATTACCTATTGTGCTCAAACCAAGTATACTTGAACTTTTGCGATTATTTATTATACCGACTACCCTCCTGTCACTATCCAGTTTGCATCCCTTGTCCTTCTTTGATTTCCCCCAGAAGCTCATTGTTACCAGAACCCTGGTTCGCTCTAGGCTAGATTACTGCAATAGCCTTCTCTTGAATCTACCCTCTTCCTCCCTATGACCCTTCCAACTAATCCAGAGTAGGGCAGCAAGACTTATCCTTGGCCTCAAGCCCAGGCACTGCGTCGCTCCTGCCCCAAAAACTCTTCATTGGCTCCCGGTTGCTGCAAGGATCCAATTCAAATCCCTCTGCATCATCCACAAGGCTGTATGGGGCCAGGGACCACGCTATCTGCAACTTGCTACTAGATTATGTCCGTCTAGTCCTGTACGTTCCTCTAGTACCAACTCTCTGTGTGTCAAGCGTTTCGCTAAACAGAGGGTCGGTGGCCGATCTCTTTCCTCAGCTGGCACCTCTTATGGAACAGCCTCCAGGTTCCACCTCGTCTTGAGCCTGATCTCCTCAAATTCTGCAAGTTCCTCAAGACTCTCCTTTTCACCCCTTCCTTCCCTTCTTCCCTCCTCTGCTAATCCCACAGTTGCTTAAATCTGTTGTCCAGGGCTCTTATGTATTCTTCGGGGGGCCCTGGCCTCCCACTCCCAATGACCTTCAGCCTCGGCCAGCCCATAGTACTTGCCTTGGCACCCACGATCTTATGCCGTTGTAGGGCTTCACTTAGCTATTTATTGCAGCTGAACGCTCCCAAGCACTTCCTACACTGGGCACTTACATCTGCTGCCCAACCAAGAGGAAGAATACCCCAGCACTTACCCTTCATGCCCTCTTCCCCTCTCCTCTCTCTGCTCTTGCACACTCTGAATGCTCACAAGGCCTAGCAGGTCCATCGTTATCCCCCAATGTATTATTGTTCTCAATCCCATGTTCCCTCCCTGTTGCCCCGTGGGCGCTTTGAAACACAATTTACTTGCTGTATAAGCACCTAACAAATGCACAATAAATAAATAAATAAATAAATACATAAATAAATAAATAAAACTGGCTGTCCTCTGCATTCCTTTACAGGGTGGGTTGTATTGCGTAGTGTGCTAGAACTGTCCATTGTTATAATAATAATAATTAGATATTTTAATACAACCTTTACCTGACAGTCCCTTTTGATCTTTATAAAACTAACAATGAGGCAGAGGTAAGGTAATTTCTATCGCCTTCCAGTATAGAGGGGTTAGTTCAAACAATGATCAACATCAACAAACAATTGTTCAACCACAACCTCAAACCAATAACTTAACCCAAGGGTTCACCACAGGAATCAACCAGTATTGGTCATGGTTGGACTTCACCTTTAGAAAATCAGCTATCAGTGGTACCACAGGACGACCGTCTGTATTTAAAAACAGAAACAAAATATCGAGGCTGAGTACCCCAAAAGGAAATACACCGAACACGGGTTACAAAGGAACATACAAAGTACTTTATTCTCTACTGAATTCAATTACAAAAACAGTGCAAAGTCAGATAGCTATCGCCCCTAAGTACAACACAACGAACTCCAGCGTGGTTCAGTGTGTTCAGTGAGAGACGCTGTACATTAGAATGCATATGCCTTTTATACATTTTGTGGGCACTATGTCCAGCCCCACTTCGGGTTAATATTCCACTTTATACATCACCAATTATAGGGTTTGTTGCCGAATCCCAAATAACCGCATCTAACTGGTTTGTTTTTATTATATGTAACAATAAGCGTATGCATTAACTGTGTATTCTAAAGTTTCACATTGCAGGTCTTCTTAAACATTAATACAATGTAGTAAAACAGATGTTCTTTGTTCAATATGTAAATACATTATCATAATATATACTCGTGGATTGGTTTCATTGCGCGAGTAATCTTTTTACACAACGTAGGACGAGGTCTCAGTTCATGACCTCAACAAGTAGCCTGCAGGCAAATTACACATTAGCGATGTACAGAGGTCAAGACGGCCATGTTGTATTTTGCAATGACATCGTCCACCATTTTAGCTCACAGGGTGACTTTTCCACACAAATCCAAAATGGCGGTGTGACCTAAAATGGCGACCTACATGGATTAAAGGTCAGGACCTTGCAACGCAAATTTTCTCGCAAGCGACTTTCAAGCAGCTTGGCGTAGGCCAATATTAAATATATTTTCCACAATAGGAGGCACGATATATTTTCTATTCCGACATGGAGTCCTCGCCATTACATTCAGCCTTGGCTTAAAGGTGTACTATGATGATACCGACACAAACTCAGAAGGGCTTTAGGCGGTAAATTTCACATCAGAAAATCCTAACTTTGTGGTACTGATCGTTAGCCTTTATTGGAATCCGAATAAGACAAGTCTGAATGACACCCAAGCAGGGCTGGCAGGGCTATTCACAAAGGGGTTGGACTAAGGCCATCAACAGAATATCATTATAGGTGGCACATTTAACGCCATCTGCAGAGAAGGGGCTTGATCAGACAAATAATAAGTCCCGATTGGAACCCCTGCAGATCTGATGATGACGAGTCAACTATGGGACAGCTTCATGCATCAGTGGTGTCTTCATCTGGTACTACCGCTATCTACACCAAATACGGGAGAGATGGTATCTTGAGCAGAGGAATCTCATCTTCTTGGATAGATTACATCTACATCACTCAACATCTGAATTTTCGATGTGGTCCCTTTACAATTCAGTATCTTGGATTCAGTGACCATTCACCTTTATGTCTTACCTTAAACGTGAAAGTGAAATCTCATATAATTTCTCAAATGCTGGCTCCTCTCTCCATTTACAGGAGAGGACTGTCGGAAAAGTGCAACGTGACAGCATTTTGCAACTATCTTTCTATCCAGCAAAATTATAGATTTGGAGGTTCTGAAGAGATGCAATTGATGGAATAGTTTCACCAACTACAAATTCAACTTAACTACCAAACAGAATCTAATAGCCCTGACAGATAAAGGGACGTTTTCTCAACCTAAGCAACATATTCATGCCTACAACAACAGCTTAGCAGAGCCAAATGATCTGAAGAGAATTTGCTTAAAAAAACCTCCAAACAAAATCCATGACTGTTGAGTTCAGGAAGGGTTTGCCCAAATTGACTCTGACTTGTGTAATGGCAGAATTAACTTAGACCGGACATTATTCTGCTAAATTCTGCTAAGTTCTCTAGACCCAGTGCATTTATTTTGGAAGACTTGCGATTGTGCGGTTCTGTGGAATCAGGAATATATCCTTGGGGGAAGGAGGACTTACTATGGACTATATCTAAGATCAAGGCCTCTACAGCTCCAGGTACTGACCAGGGTCAGACTGGGACAAGAAATAGGCCCGGACTGCAAAATAAAAGTGGGCCAAAAAATAAATTGTCCAACTACTGCCGATTTCAGCGATTTGCAATTCCTTAGGGAGCATGGTGGAAAGGCAGCACTACACACATTTATGGTTGTTGTATGTCATGTTTTGGCTTAAAATAGGTAAAAGCCATGGTTAAAATACATTTGAATGCACCAGTATACATCCTAGCAACATAATAGATAAAAACATCATCATAACCGGAGGGAGCTGCACTGTAGTGTAAGCTGACATCACTGCCCCAACATTACAGAAGCAAACTGTTCATTGTTAGGATTTAGCATATTAACCGTGGCTCATTAATTCCCCTGTGATCCAGATGTTTCTCCTCTCCTTTGCTTATCAGCCTCACCAGCAGCAGTCGGTGTCAAATATTAGGAGCTGCTCTATCCCTAGACACAACATTGCTGAGGATATTCACACACACGACCCATTGGGTTGTGAGTGACTAGAGCCCCATTTAGTCATGCCATTCTCACCGCTCAAAAGATTCAGAACTCTGGCACAGACATTGTGACCTGCCCAGGGTATCAGATCACAGAGTACTGGACATTTTTGGGAAAGGCCTTAACTAACATTATGCTTCATAGTCTTTATTCCCACTTTGCCACTTTGCCACTTTGCCATTTTGCCACCCACCTTGTACCTGCAGCTCATGAAAACCTTGCAACAGTGACACCCATCCAGTACTGTTTATATTATGTGCATATTGACAATTGTGCTTTTGCCTTTCCCATTATAAAAGCACAGCTACAAATCTCAATGCATAGCAAACATAACAAATCTTTCACTATAAGTGTAGGTGAGAGTGTATGGTTGTGTGTTGTGACGAATCGAAGGAATCAGTCACTTCTCCTCAGGGAGAAGCATTTCCTTGTGAGGATAGGGAGGTGAGCCTGTACACAACATTCCCCCTAGCAGTCACAGGTAGAGACTTCACTCCTGGGGACAAGGATTCCCGTTCCCATGAGGGACTTCTTCCCATCACATTTAGAAACACCCCAAGGCTATACCAGGCACCAGAAAATGTGAATCCTCCTCTATCTTTTAGTGTGACACCTCTGCAGAAGATAAGTGGTGATCTGATACTGAGATGAGTAAAAACCTAGGAGCAAGAAAGAATAGAGAATTGCCTGACACTGGGAAAAAGAAACCCAAAAGAGTTATGTTTAGCATGACACCAACACAAAGAAAGGACTACTGTTGGGAAATGGGAAAGCTCCAGAAGAGTATCATAAAAATAGGAGGAGCAAGAGAACCAATGAGAGTGACCCGGGAGTTTCGAAACTGCTAGAGGGAAGCCGGTAACCAGGAGAGAACACAATTCTCTAGGCAAGTGAACTGGAGCTGAGTAGTGTGCGAGGTGCACTGTGCGAGAGGGAAATCCAACAAAGCCTGCCAAAAAGCAAATGGTCCCTGGAGGGACATTGAAGGAACAAATACGTAAGGGAGAAACTGTGGCTGGGAAGTGCCTGAGCCACAACTGCAGACTCAGCAAGAGTTCTTACCGTGTGGTGGCTGGGAAGAGAACACCTTTCCATGGCAAGGCCATACAGAGAGAAAGACACTGGGCCTCATTAGGAACCTGGTGGTAGCCATGCTGATAAAAACGGCACGGCTGCCGCCAGAGTCGTTTTTTTTTTTCTGGTGGCTGGCAATGGGGTATTACCGGGGCTGCACTCCTGGTAATTCCCCATCGCCAGGCGCCGGGAAAAATTACTACCCATTTCCATTGATGGGAGGACGGATGCACCGGCCCTGTGTGCAACAGTGCCTGTGCATCCGTCAAGGTCTGCGAGTGGGTGCCTTTCCACCTGCCAGGTCAGACCTGGCAGCCGTAAAGGCACCCGCTCGCAGAACTTGGCATATGCCGGTACGGTAACAATGGCAACCGTTGTTACCAGACTGGCATACTCATAATGAGGCCACTGAAGCGTGTCCGAGCGAAAAAAGCGACTAAAAGCAGCAGCCATTCCTACGAACCATAGAGGGACAGCAAAGGTGAAGGCCGACCCGGTGATGCAGTCCTATTACACTGCAGGTAACACGGAGAGCACGAGACCTGGGGGACACGGTACACATGTTCACCAGCAGAATAATATCCCTCTCACTAATAATAAAAGCAAACATAAGGATTTGAGTAAGCCTACTCGGCTCAGTGGACGTGAATATCTTAAGAAGACCATTAATCAACACGTGACTGAGCCTACTCGTCTCAGTTAGAGTGATTACATTAAGAAGAGCAAAAATCATAAGGGGACTCAGCCTACTCATCGCAGTAAGGGTGGATACATTAAGAAGAGTGACAATCATAAGGGGTCTCAGCATACTCGTCCCAGTGAAAGTAAATACATTAAGAAAAGTGAGAATTACACAGGGACACATCCTACAGGTCCCAGTCAATGTGTACTTTTTAAAAGGACTGAGAATCACCCAGAGGAGCAGTACACTTGTCCCAGTGAAGGGAAATACTATAAAAGGAGTGAAATAAGTCACTGGGTTCAGCACACAGATCCCAGTGTGAAGAAATATATACCACAAGGTATACCACAAGGACTATTCATTAATAATCAAGGAGCTCTGAAAGTGAACAAACTGTTGTCAGGAAAGGAACAGTTTCCAATAATAGTTGAAAGGAGCAAAGTAAATACATTTTCAAAAACCTGAGCACCTTGTAAGAGGAACTTGAGAGCTCAAGCCGGAGTAGCCAAAGGGACATGGGGGGATGCCCTGAAAGCATTGAACAAACTGGTACAAGATATAGCGAGAAGCTATTTGAGAATCATATACTAAGAAGTACTTGCTGCAAAAGCAACCCCAGGAGAAGGGAGTCATTTTCCTGGTCTTTAGTTATTTAGTGTAAGGGGTAGGGTCAGTTAGGATTAGCTTTTGTACATAGGACAGACTTACTTTGGACTTTAGACCAGATGAGGAGCACCCTAGTTTTGTTGTGTTAGATAGGAAAGCCTTTATAATAGGGAAAAATTATTATTTTGATTTCAATAAACACCTTTTTACAATGGAAAATAATTGTCTTGCTCCTTCTTCTGACCTACCAAAGTGTGTATGTTATTTACATATAATAGAGAGACAAAGAGAGAGCGACAGAGAAGTGGGGGGAGAAAACATGAGTTGCTGTATGCACATAAGAGCACAATTGGCTGATGGGTTTCTTGACATGACCATGTGATCGGCTTTCTCTTCTCTGTTATGTTGTATGTACAATTTATCTCAACAACAACCAATCCAGTGTCCAACAGGAAGATATAAAAGACATAAGCTTACCATGTCTTCAATTACAGCTTGGAGCATATGAGATGTTTACCTGACTCACCCTTCCTATGCCTGAAGAACTAAGCACCAGAAGAGTGCACCAGGGAAACCCTTGTGGGGAAGAAAACCCTGTGCTGCTTGAGAGCGAAGGAAGGGGTAGGCTGAGATGTGGCTAGAGAGCGTTGGAATGTTGCCCACTGGATATTCTCGGTCGGGACTCGGCTGTTCTCTTAATTCACGTAATGACTAAAAGGACAGAGGGAGAGAATTAGTAAGAACCAAAGACTTCCCCTTCTCCTACAACCAGGAGTACCTGTACTTTTCTCTGAGGCAAGAGCAGCTGCAAGGGTACACACAGGAAACTGGACTCAGGGTGCCGTAATACAGGTCAGCTCCTTAAAGGGAAGTATGAAGGTGAAAATAAAGAAAGAAACGAAATGTTCGAGTGTAAGAAAGTAATCCCCACCTACCGGTAAGGCATACCGCGAGGCTAGAGGCACGAGCGGATGTATCTGCCACGAAACCGCAGTGAGTGCTGGAATCCGTAGTCTCGTGGACAGAAGGCACCCATACTATCTATGATAGAATGTAACAAATTACTCCTGGTAGGTGTGAAGAAGACAGGGAAGGATTGCGTAGGAAGAAATCAATTGGCCACCTACATAATCAGAAAGGGGAACAGCTGACTGTTGGAAAGTCGGTTCTATCGAAAGCCCAAGAAACGTGCTGCGATAGAATGCTGAGTTCCTGGATCGGATGGGTGAGAGAGACGGTTAGGGAGGAAACAAGGTTCAATGATGAGCACGAAGTAGTCACTGAGTAGGCAAAAACTCATGAAGCATAACAAAGGACAATAGCAACGCACTGCTGTGTTGTTTCCGGAGTTAGATGTAACTCATCCGTGGGAAGAGGAGGGGCCTCCACCATCTCAGCTTGCAGGACTGGACCCGGACTACGAGCTGAGGACGCCATCTTGGGGGAGGACATACAAGTGGACGATAGATGGCGCCAACGATGCCACAGGGACTAGCTTCTCAGTCCCTTCATAACATCTTCACCGCTTGCTAATGAGACCCTCTGCCACCCACATCCCCCAGCCACCCTTACTGTCTCTCCTAAACCTCTCCTGTAACCACATACCTGTATTTGGAACCCACTTGAGAGCATCTGCCGCTCTTTCCGTTGGCAAACCATGTTACCTTTTGCTTGCCTACAGGTATCCAAAACGGTGATGAGTAAATC
This sequence comes from Ambystoma mexicanum, assembly GCF_040938575.1. Lineage (NCBI taxonomy): Eukaryota > Metazoa > Chordata > Amphibia > Caudata > Ambystomatidae > Ambystoma > Ambystoma mexicanum. The sequence continues at coordinate 341,048,016 of NC_090927.1, forward strand.
GTGGCATATTCCTGAACAACCACAGGTGATAAAAGTCATGTTTGAGACAGTGTAGAATGACTTCTTACCCCACCCCCAAATCCTCAATAACAGGCCATTTAGAAAGCAATGCTAAAACACAAGATATCATGGATGGGGCAGGGGAGGCAATTGGCTACGCGTGATTAGATGAGGCAATGCTTTTTGGTCCATTTCTAAAGAGTTTAATTATGTGTTTAATGGGTGAAGTTAGGTATTCATATAGAGCAGAAGAATTTGAACTGCATAGTATTGTCTCAAGATCACAATGAATGTCAAGGCAACTTCTTCTCACAGTGGGGATAGCTTTCTTCCCATGGTCATGAGGCAAGACTGGCTCAGACATATTATTTTGGGGTTATGGAGGGCAAAGAAAGCAGTCTATGCGCCACACATATGAAAATCATTGGGCTTGGTCCCCATAGGAACTTGAATCTGCAACACCACCAAGTACCGTGCCTCATCACCCTGAGGTACTTATGTCATATACCACAATGGATACTGAGCTCATAAAAGTCCCGTATCACCCGTACACAATGCTAAACCCAGGCCATCATTGTTGAGGTTAGAGAGCTTGAAAACCTGTGTCAAACCTCAGCATCCTCCAATGCTGGTAAAGACTGGTGCACCACTAAACAAAACGCCCTCTCATCTAAAATCCTCCTACTGCAAAATAAAATCGATAGTAAAAAAACGCTCCTAGCTGACAAAACTCCACCCACCATATCAATGACCACATCAAATGCCACTACTGGCCCCCCATTTCAATTCACACCAGTGTCTAACAAAGAAGTATTTGACACCATAATGAAACTCAAAGCCTCCAACTGTAAAGAAGACCAATTCCCCTCCCACCTAGTGAAACTCTGTGCCCCCACCCTTACACCCATCATCACTGAATTCATCAATGCCTCTTTCCTCACAAACACAGTCCCCACCAGTATCAAAAAAGCTTGGGTGACACCACTTCTAAAAAAAACATCCCTGGACCGTCAATACCCACCAACTACCGACCTATTACAACGGTCCCATTCCTCTTAAAAATAATTGATAAAATAGCCTAATGCCAAATTCAGAACCATTTGGAACACCATCAACTATTAGGAGACCGTCAGTCAGGATTCCGTCCCAACCATAGCACAGAGACAGCCCTCCTTGAGCTGAAGATCCAAATGGATGCCACTAGAGAAGCAGGTAAACTCTGTCTACTGATGCTCCTGGACCTCTCAGCGGCCTTTGATTTGGTTGACCACGATAAACTCTGTAACACTCTAGCAAACAATTTCAACCTAGCTCAGAACGCCACCAACTGGATTAAATCATTCTTGGCCGATAGGACTTCCAGAGTATCCATCGGCAAAGAATCAGCAGACCCAGTGCCTATCCTGGCAGGTGTGCCGCAAGGCTCCTGCCTATCCCCCACTCTGTATAATGCCTATACCAAGCTATTATTCGCAGCGTTGGATGCCATGGGTGTCATCTATACTAACTTCGCCGATGACACCCAAATCCTCATTCCTCTCTCAGGCAATCACGAACAAGACTCCCTCCTGGTTAACCAAATCTACTCACTCATTCAAAACTGGATGGCTAATAATAGCCTTCGTCTCAACGACGACAAAACCGAGCTCCTCATACTAGGCTCCTCCAGCAAAATCAATACCCTTGAGCCCGCTTTCAAATCATTCACCATGAGTGCACTTTTGAGGGTGGAGGTGGGGGGTTGTGTGTTACCTAAAATGGGGGGAAAATCAGTGGTTTTGTTCTTGGTTTGGTGTTTGAGTGGTGAGTTGTGGAGGCTTTTGTGTTGGAAATTGATGGGCGTGGTGTTTAGTTTGGTCAGTGTATTGGGTAGTAGGGACATTTTAGTTCTAGACATGAGTCTATTGAGTCTTTCAATACCCAGAATGGGTGTAGTCCTATCATTAATGCTAATAGGTTTGGTGTGTTTGTATGTGGACGGGTTGGGACTGAGGCACGGGAAGTCTGAGGTTGCTGCATTCTTGGTGGTGGTAGGTGTAATGTGGGATTGGGGAGATGGTATGGGAAAGGGGTGTGTGTGGGGAGGAAATGTTCTCTTGTGCATGGTGTAGCATTAGGGACTATACAAAAATGGAACATGATAATGGTAAGGAGATAATGGTTATTTAATGGTAATGGTAATGATAATGGTAATTTCTAGTTGGTGCAACAAATACCCTCAGTTACAATGGGGGTTGTGGGGATGGAGGCTATGGGCTTTGGGGCCTGTTCGAAGGGAAACTATCAGTGGCCATGCGCTCACAAACATTACCAATTCTGTGATGCACCAGTCATTTTTCCATGGTGCCAGCCTCGTTTACAAGGTTGCAAGGAACAAGTCCGAAGCAATAAAGTGCAGTGACTCATCAAATTACGAAATGGGAATTGAAGTCCCTTGAAGTGAAGATGGGCTTCTCCTAATCGAAGAAAGTGCACAGGACAAATGAGCATTTGACTTTCAGAAAATGAATCAACGCCATAACAATAATGTTGGCTGTTTTCCTAAAACGTGGCTGGAAAAATATAAAGGTGCCCACCTTTGAAACCCACATGTCCCTATTGAGCTACACTGTACACTGCAAAATCTCAATGTGAGACATTTCAGAGAATGCCATTCTCTGTTCACGTGGTGTAGTGGGTAAGATTCTACCGTGAGACATCGCTAACCTGGGTTTTAATCATGGCTTAACATGCACTAAAATCATGTATTTTTTTTATTTTATTTTTTATTTATTGTATATGGTTTATTTAAACATTTACAAAATACACTTTATAGCAAAAGAGTAAAAAATATACATATGCAAAGTAAAACAGTATTGAATATGAAGTAAACATTATTCTATTCTAAGCAACACACAACTATACAAAAATAAGCATTTCAGATCGACAAATCAGATTAACCAACATTTCATAATTACTAAAATGAAAAAAAGAAAAAAGAGAGAACAAACAAAATGATAAACAAATCAAGAAAACCTAAAATCAAAACTCTTAAAGTTTCTAAGAAGACATTTCTTAAAGTTTCTAAAAAAACATTTAGGATAAATCACAAACGACTTTTAAAGAGGCAGTCACTCTAATCCTGAGTGCAGTGTTATGATCATGTCTCATTTGATACCACAGTAATTCTCTATTTACACAGTGTAAATGTTGTACAAATTGTGCAAAGTATGAGATACGATATTGGAGCAGAGCTGGACAAATGATTAAAATGTGCTGCAATGTTTCCTCCGTACCCTCTTTTCTACAGAATCTGCACCAGACCCATGGGTCTGTCAGCAAATTCCAACTCTTGAGAATACTATTAGTTCTCATCACATTTAATCACATCACATTTAATCACATTTAATCTAAATCTCATAAAGACGTTTTGTAAACTTCTGCAAGGATATTTTTCTAAATAAGCTTCCACACCAGGAAAGAATTTCCAGAAAGAATATGCTTGATTAAAATTACTTGAGTGCGATACTGTACATGCAGTCTGTAACCAATCATCACTTTTTTAAATCATTTTTACCTTTTGCGGGTTAGATTGCAACATTTCAACTGAGACACCCAAATTGGTGAGACAAGACTCTACCTTAGCTTTTAATTGATTAGTAAACAAGTTAGAAGGGTCCGTACCTGCTATAGTATAAAGATTATCTGATGAATTTACTAAACACTTTCTCCATAGTAAGATCTTCTTCAACATGATAAACGATTGCAAGGAGTGTAAGCCCAACTTGTATCTTATAATTTCCATCGGAACACTTTTAGGTATAAGAATCCTTTCCATATAAGACTTTCTAGGGACTTCACCCAATCCGTATTTTCAAAATCAAAAAATTCCATACCAAACATAAACCTTGGAATACCCTTCATGATGTAGAAGGTTCTTAGCGGTGTCAAGGTGAATTTACAATATTTGATCTCTAGTTTGCGCATTTGCCTTAAGGCCATCTCTACCTTAGTCCTCAATTGTGTTTTTATTATGGTTGTAGAACCTGAACCAATCACATTATAACCCAAGTACTTAAAGGCAATCTGGCACTTAATACATTTGCCCTCGCAGTGCCAAGTGTGACCAAGGATATTTTTCCCAGATTTACCCAGGCACACAATGGCAGTCTTGGATGCATTTATTTTTAAGTGTAGTTTAGATACAAATATTACAAATGCATTTATCATTCGTTGTAACCCCACTTTGGTACAGTCCAATAGCAAAAAATCATCAGCGTACGCTAACCATTCTATCGCTTTATTACCCAGTTTTGGTGCCACCAACCCTTTGTTTTTTAACGCTTTGTTGGCTCCACAGACATATAGATTAAACAACGTAGGAGCAAGCATGCAGCCTTGTCGGAGCCCATTAGGGATGTTAATCTCTGAGGTAAATTGACCTTCTGAATTTAATCCCACTTTAATTTTAGTCTCTGAGTACAATTCTATTATAATTTCCAGGAGATGTTTAGGTATATTCAGGTCTCTCAGTATGGACCATAGGGATGGGCGATCAACCATGTCGAACGCTCTACTGAGATCCATGGAGGCAACAAAAATTGGAACTCCATTTTTCATTAGTGCTTTGGATTGTAGACTTTTAAGTATAAGTCCCCCGCAATCCGTACCTATGTTTTTTTTAAAACCAATTTGTTTGGCATCCAATATGTTATTGCACTTAATCCAGTCTTGCATTTCTTCCAGTACAATAGAAGCAAATATTTTCGACCCCGGATCTAAGATAGCTATGGATCTGTAGCTTTCTGGAGCATATCTGGATCCCTTTTTATAGATCGGGAGTACAAGTGCTAATCTCCAAGACTCTGGTATGGTTTTAGTGCTCAAAATGTCATTATATAGGATTTGCAGAACCTTAGCCCATACATCAATGTCAGGAGCCGCCGAGTTTTTAGATTTAGTAATTAGGCGAGAGATATTTGCGGCAGAGATGTTCAATTCCCATGTAGCAACCTTATTAACAGTTCCACCAAAATTGGCTGTCTCACAGCTATACATTTTAGAGAAATAATCATGCCACCTTCTCTCACTAATTTGAGTAAGTAGAATTTCTTTTTGAGAAACTTCAACCTTATTAATGATTTACCAAAAGTTAGATATGTTATTTCCTTTTAGTGCATTAATCATGTTTTCCCCATCCAATTGAACTTGCATGCCCTTAAAATGTATTAACCAATTTTTGTATTGTTGCTTGATTTTTTTAATCTGCATCAATATATAGTCTGCGGTATGGCCCATATTTTTAACTGAGCGAAATTTCACTCCTCATCAATTGCCTATGTTTGTAAACCTCCATACTGAAACAATGTGTATGACTCCTTCTAACATTACCATCAGGTATCAAATTCACTACAGATTTCAATATTATATCATTAACATGTGTTGTAAACCTGGTCACGGACAGATTACAGACCCGATCTTCAAGATGCATCTGTTCAAAATTCTTAACCATAGCAGAGGAAAATGTCTTTGTTTTAGCAAACAACCATCTCACTTTGTTCCCTTTTTGATTCACTAACAAGCCCTGAATATAGCGTGAAGATGGCTCGAAAGGGGCTGGATAAGGAAAATCAATATGTAGTAAATTGTGATCGCTAGTAGGCATCTTAACTATGGTAAGTGTAGAGATAACTTTATCAAATCCAACAGACACAAAAATGTAGTCCAAAATATAGCTGTAAGCTCTAGTATTCCAGGTATGGCAGTTGTTATCCATCATCGTTAATCCCATAATTTCCGCAAAATTATACCATATTGCTCCCCGAAACTTGGGGTTCCCTGCCGAGATTTTGGCATTAGATTTATTATGCTTGTTTTCTGACAATAAGGCATCTGCCACCATAGAATCAATATTGCAATCTGAATTCAGGTCCCCTGCTATAATTATGAAACCATTCACATTAACTGCTCTCTATTCATCAATTTTAGAGGTGAAGTTATTAATTTCTTTTACTAATTGAGAATCAGAATATTTTAGCGGGTTCCAATATACATTGGTGATGCAAAGTTGGATATTTGTCTCAACATATTTGATTTCATAAGTCACTGTTAGAAAGGAATTAGAACTAGACCATTCGCTCAATTTTGTAGCCCCAAGAAATTGTTTACAGGCCATTAGGAGCCCACCCATTGGTCGCCCTTTAGCCCCCTTTATGGCCTTTGTTTGAACTATATCATATTCTTCCCATAAAAGATCACTGGTAGCCCAAGTTTCTTGCAAGAGTAACAAATCAAACGTTTGTAAAACATTGGTAACCTCACTATTATGGATCAAATGTAAATGTCCTCTCGTGTTCCAACTTGCCAAAGATATTTGTCTAGACTTGCTAGAGTGGTTTCGCCAATTCCCTCAGCGAATTAATAGATTCTCTGAGGGAAAGAGCCAGCCATCTCCACTCTTGCTTGTCATCATTGTTCATTGATAAATTCTGACTCCCCACGATGGGTTCCACCCCTACTCCACTTTCCACACCATTTGTAGATTGAGAGTTACCACTCTTTGGGGGAAGGTGTGCTCGTATTGAAGTAGGTCAAAACCCCTGCGCTGTAAAGATTCAGCCTCCTTTAACAGCAGATTTCTTACTAAAGGAGATGGAATAACAAGACGTACATAGTCTAATCTCTGTCTATGAATGAAATCCACCAAGACTATATCAGCAGATGAAATTAGTGCTAATTCCAGAATTGCCGCAAACAATGAGAGTATATATGGACGGTTTAAAGAGATTTGGTTGCCCTCCCAGAACAGTGTTGTCAATATGAGACTTGGAAGGTCACTTAAAGCACGTATTTATTTGTCTGATAGGCGCATTCTATTTAGTTTTCGCTGCAGGCCTTAAAAGGGTTTCACTGACTTGTGTCCTGCTGCAGGGTTGTTTTACACAGGCAGAACAGCACAAATGCAGAGGGGCAGATCCTCAACATCTATATAGAGGGGAACAGGAGCCAAACAGCATTGTTACAAAGAAGTGCAGGAGACAGGCAATACAGAGAAGATGTTTCTTTGTGGAGATGTGCAGTGGCTGAGCATTGGTGCCAGGTGGCACAGAATCACGTTTTATATTTTTTAAATAGCACCAGCCAGTTAGGATTCCACTACATTAAACCTTTAACAAGGGACTAATAGTAAGAATTCGCAAAACAACGGTGTCTACTTATAACAGGACACTACATTCTCTACAGGGCACAAGTCCAGCAAAAGCGCAATTTTAATTTAAATTACCTTTCTCTAATGGCAAAACGTGAACAGATCAAATACGCTTTTCTGAAAATAATAATGCCAGAGAAGAGATGTTCCCATACATTTTCTGCTTTAAATGTGCACTTCTTTAAATCCTTTAATATGTACTGATATATTCTCTGCAATACAAAATCCCAATTCCCAACGTGAGATGCTTTACACAATTTCGTTATGTTTTTCAGTAGTTTTGTGTGGAAGTGTGTGGCCTAGGGACTGGATGACGTAGGTTAAATTACCAACTTTGGAACACACACTAAATCATGAATCCAGTTGTATGAAGGATATCACTGCCCTTGCCAGCTTCTAGGCCTTTCCACCAGTGTGTACCCATGAATTGCGCTGTGCAAAGGAGTAATTGAGAACCTACATCTCCTTCCCCCTTTCCTCCTTTTCCACCATAAGGATCACTAACCTGTTCTTGCCCGGGCCCTCATCTAAAACTGCCGAGTAATGAGCCAATCCTGTTCAATCTGAAAAGCACTTTCATCACCAGGGACCAGATATTTTTGCTTTTTAATCATTCATTCTACAGATGCTGAATGGGCGTGTGCATAGCAGTCAGCACATGAACAGGAAGATAAAACATTAACATCCAATAGGATTTGACGTTTTGTCATATACGCCCCTGGCAACCTGCTGCTTCCATATTTTGAGCAAGATGTAATTAATATTGTAAAGTGCATGGAGGGCCCATGTCATTATTAATAGCAAGCTAGACACATTGCACTACATTGATTTTAGAACAATGTGCAGCATGCACAGTTAAAATACAAAAAACGTCACACACATTGGACATTAAAAGCGGCCCACATTGATGGGCGGATGGTTCTGCCCCGGGCCCAATGTCCAACTGGGTAATCAGAGCCTGGTCCTGATGGTCTGGCACCTATTCCACAGGCTTGGGTGGCTCCTTTAGGTGTACTGTTTTTGTCTAGAAAATCCTCCTTCATGGCAAAAATCCATTATTATCCGCATTTTCTAGAAGGGGTTGGCCAGTGACCAAAACAACTATAGGCCAATTGCACTTCTGGATGCAGCTAGTATGCTAATATCTTCTCTCTTACTACGAGATCTGAACTGCTCGCTGCTGCATCTGGAGGTGCTAAATCGATGCCGGATGGGATTTAGATCAGGTATGGGCACCACCCTTAATGAGACTGTTATGGATCACTTGTTGGAATCAGTGAAAAAGGGTGCCTTGTGTTCTATATGCATGGCCTCCCTGGACATGAGCAGCGCTTTTGATCGAGTGAACAGATCTCTCCTCTGGAAAAAGTGATTGGGATGGTCAGTGCCTCCAAAACTAGTCCAACTGATAGCCAGACTACATACCAACACATCATTTAGGATTAGTTTGACTAAAGAGGCTGCAGTGCCAGCACCCATTCAGACTCTTGTGGCCCTCAGACAAGGTTGTGTCTTGGCACCCACCTTATTTGATCTCTACATTAGCAACCTGGAAACTGAGGCAATCACATGGCCAGTTAAGCTGGGTCATTTGAAGTTAAACAACATAACATTTGCCGACAATCAGATCTTTTTAATAAAACCCATATGGGACTTGAGATGTCTTTTTTGCCTACTCTGTCAGGAGAAAACATCTGATTAACGGTGAGAAATCTAAGATCATTATGTTTTTGAATAAAGCAAACCGAAAGTCATGATATGGAAGATGGGACAACAAACTGTCGACAGGGTGGCATCGATACGCTACTTAGGTTATAATCTGAAAAACTCTCATTCACTAGCAGCAAGTCAAATCTGCCTTCGAGAGAAGTCTAGGCCCTTATTTTGCCAGATTGATGTCAAAGTTGTGTAAATTCTCCTTTCTTCCCGTACTATCTGGCAAAAGTGGAGCCATCAATCCTGTATGGGTATGATTCTACCACCCTTGACTTGGGTTTATATCTAAATATCATTCAGGGGTTAGTTTGGAAAGAGACCGTGGGCCCGATTCATGGAATTTTGCATGGTTCAAACTGACCTTGCACTGCCAGCACAGACCCTAATTTATGATTGATGTGTTAAAAAATGCCCTAATTCTCCCTCATCTGAAGAAAACCTCACTTGAACCCTCTTTACCATCTAACATTTGTCCCACCTCACTTCTCCCACTCCTGATGAAATTGTTAGAATCCTTGATTTTTCCTTTACTTAGTTCTTTTCTTGAATCTTCTCGGTTATTTGACCCATTTCAGTCCATGTTTGGCCCTGGCTTGGGTACTGAATCCGTTCTTGTCTCGGTGGTGGACAATCTGGCATGTCTTGTTGACCAGGGTGGAGTGGGTGCACTAATTCTTTTGGATATTTCAGCTGCTTTGGATTCTGTTGACCACTCCACCCTGATCACTGAGCTTGCCGGCGCAGGCCTAGCTGGACAGCTGCTTGCCTGGTTTTCTTCTTTGCTTTCTGGGTGCTCTAAATCTGTTTCCCTTTCTCCTTTCTGCTCTAAACCAGTGCCTCTGACTTGCACAATAGGGCAAGGATCAGAACTTTCTCTGGTTTTGTTCAACGTATACATCCACCCACTTGTCAGACTAATCCAATCCCACGGTTTCCTTTGCTACTTCTATGCTGATGATACACAGATGATTCTGCATCTTGACCTTCTTTTGTCTGAAACGGCTGGTCATTTTAGGGGCTGCCTTGAGGCCGTGGGGAGGTGGATGTCTGACAATTGGCTTAAATTGAATGTGGAAAAAACAGAGGTGCTGGTAGTGGGATCTCCTTCTTCACTTTCTCTGACTCCTGGGTTCTGGCCACCCACTCTTGGGCCCTGTTCTCTCCCGGTAACTGTGGGGAAAGATCTGGGCGTCAAATTCTCACCTTCTCTCTCAATGAAGGATCAGGTAGCCTCTATCTGCCAAGCTGGACATTTTAAGCTAAAGACTCTGCATAAGACTCTTCCTTTCATTCCTTCTTATTTCCATGCACCAGTAGTACCTGCACTGGTCATGAGCTTTGTGTCGACTATTGTAACGCTTTTTACCTTGCCCAGCCAGCATATCTTATTCGCCGCCTCCATCTTCTACAGAATATAGCAACAAGGGCAGTGTTGCATCCCCCATTTGGCTCAAACATGTCACCTTTTCTCTGCCAGTTGCAGTGGCTTCCCATTGAGAAACGAATCTTATTCAAATCTCTTTGCATTGTTCTATGCAGAGTCTTTTATAAAATCTGAGCTAAATATATTCAGGCTAAATTCCACCCCTATGCTCCCCTGAGAGTACTTCATTCTTAAATAACTCTGCCCATACAGGTACCGGTTGCTAAACAGTCCCGGTCGGAGGGCGGGCTTTCTCAGTGGCAGGTGCTAAGGTTTGGAACTCCCTTCCACCCACGTTACGAGCCACCTCCAACCACTTTTCATTTCTTCGGCTGCTGAAGACCTCTCTGTTCTGATTCCTGTATTTCTGCCCTTGGATCCTATCTAGTGTTTCCTTTAGCGCCAAGATGCCTTCGGGTGGCTGTTGCGCTTTACAAATTCACATAACACAACGTTAAATAACTGTGCAAAGTGTATTTTTGCAGAGCAAAGCCGGTACAAAGTCATTTTGAAGTACAAAATTACTTTGCACTGACTTTGCACTGCTCTGCAAAAATACCCTTTACACAGTTCCATAAATCAGGGTTTGTCTCAGCAGTGCAAAGTCACCATGCACAAAATTCCATAAATCGGGCCCTTAGAGTGTATACGGTTGTTCCTGAAGTGGTCTCCTGGCACAGTGCCATTAACACTGCTACATCTATTTCAACATTGATTTCCCTATGTAGATTTATGCCAAACGTCTCCCAAATTGATTTCTGTGGCGTGCATATTCATAGATATTATGGAAATTGCACACTAAACTTTGAGACTAAAAATCCTTATTATCCTGGAAGGGGGTGCTCGGCAGTCAGGAAGCTCAGAAATGGGGCTGTATTAACAATTAGAGGCCTGCATTCCGAGGAGCCTGTGTACTGCTCCCCTTGCCTTGCTCCTCCTTCACCCCTTAGCATTCGCAAAGATAACATGAGGAGACTAAGGGCACATTTAACAAAATGATTCTTACGCTTCTGCAGGACACTTGTGTATTTTGTAAATCTGTTTTCCTCGTTGATTATGTCAGGATCATTAACAAGGAAAACAGACTTTTCAAATACTGTGAGGTGGTGGTCAGCAGTGTAATATTTTGTAATCATTTGTCTTTAATTCAAAAAACACCCTCGCTCACGAGCCACGCGGGTGCCAATGGCAATATGACACTCAGCAGCGGGCTGACCAGGGTGATAATAGCATGGCTGCCCTCGTTAAGGTACCCTTGCTTCTCTGGCGCCCTTAACACTGTGCCGGCCGGCTGTCTCGGGTCTTATCGGCTCACTATTGGTGGGATAGACTAATACGTGGTGGCTCAACACATGCAGATGATGTTGAGATAAATGGACGTGGTCTACATTCCAAGAAATGAGCATCAGTTTGTTCTCTAAACACAGTGTAGGAGAGCATAGAGAATGAATGAATTAATGAAAAAAAATATTCATAAGTGGAAGTGCCGATCAATTAAATGATCAGCACGAACTGGGAATCTTTTGTGCAAATAAAAATAATAATAATATAACGTGTTGGCTACTAGTTAGTATATACAAAGTAGCTAAAGCACATGTTTTAAAACGGATGCAATCAGTTGTGTCTAATTCCAGTCCCTACAGATATGAGATAAACGCAGAGGAGAAGGAGGGATTTATGGTGTGAAAACGAATTCAATAAGTGGTGTACCTATTAAGGGAGAGGTAAAGGAGAAGTGGGAATGGTGAACGATTTGTTAACTGATTGGGTGAGAAAAAGACAACAAAAAGTGTGAAGGTAATAGTTTTCTTTGGTATTTGATAGGTTCCACTCATTCACTCACTCACATTCAGTCGATTTAAGTACTTCTTCTGGCAGTGGCAGCTCCCTATCATGTGTGGGAAAGCAGGAGCCAGTGTCTGATCCTGTCAATTTTATGGAAACATAGATGAAATTGGTGAGGGACAGCATTAAGGTCATGAGGCAGCTCAAACATATTATGCCCAGCAGAATGCCTGCAGCTGGCTACCTGCTGCCCAATCTTCTCCTTGCAGAAGGAAGGCTTTGGTTGTCCCTGGTGAAGTGTGGGGGGCCATTGGCATTGGGCTTGGTGACGGCTTCCAGGATTGTGGTCATTGAATCTTCTTTGGTGTTGGCTCTGTTCGTAGGGGTTGAAAGCCATCATTTACGAGGTTGGGGGTAGCCTTGCTGGTTTTACCGGCATGGCTACCCCCAAACTCGGCTCCGGCACCCACTAAAGGGGAATCACCAGGCCATTCCCACCTCGGCAGACCCGGTAATTCCCCTTGCGTGGGTGCTGGAGCCGCTACGTCCCCATTTCCGATTTGAGCCCCTGTAGGGCTCAATGGGAATGGGGAGGATGGCAGCATCGGTACCGTTCATAACAGTACCGTTGCTACCATCATGGGCTGCTCGTGGGTGCCGGTACGGCCAACTGGTCAGACCAGGAGGCTGCTAGGGCACCTGCGAGCAAAAGCCCTAGTACGGCGGTACGGTAGCAACGGTGCTGGTAGCGATACCGGCACCGTTGTTGCCTTTCCGCCATACTCCTAATGAGGCCCCATGAGCATCTCTTTGTCCATGCTTGGTTGAGGGCATCCACTAGGAGGAAGATAATTTCTGATTGTGTCACTAACTCCTTGCTTTCACTTGAAACACAGTAGACACAATTCTGTATTTTGATGCTAAACCGTTAGGCATGAAAGTGCAAAAGCACAAGGAAAAAACGGGAGGCCGGATTATGATTAGCCTCCTGGGAGGGGGCACTAGCAAATCAGGAAGCTCGGAACGTGGGTTGTACTCTCTGTTATAAGCAGCATTCCAAGCGACCTGAATGCAGCTTGGTCGGTGCCCCCTCAGCCCTTTGTCCTCTCCCATAAGGTCCCTTAACACTGCAAAGACCACATAAGGGTTCTACGGGCTCCATTGTTTTGCTAAAAAGGAAATCAAACCATACAGCGTGATCCCTGCAGCACGTGTCGTTCTCCCGAAGTCCATTTTCCATGAAGATTATATTAATACAGTGGGGCGTCAGGCAGCACTGTGCAAAATGTCTTGGTTTATTTTTTGAAACTCAAATGCCCCCCTGAACCCGCGTGTGTGCTAGGCAGGTGCTAATAGTAATTTACCATTAACAGTGGGCCGACCGGGCCGGCAATAGCATCAGCGCCCACGTTAAGGGACCCTTGCTTCTCTCAGGCCCTTAACATGGGTGGTGAGTCATTACTGTCCGGGTCGCCCCACTGCCTCGGGTAATATCTCCTCATTAATACTCTGGTCTAAGTAGCAAAGTCTTTATAAAGATTAAAGCTACAATTCATATACTTTGGAGCAAGAATGTATGCCCACATTTAAAAACGATGGGGCCAGTTTTAATGTAGATCTTCTCTCCAACCTTTTCCGGGTGTATATGGCTGTCATATTCCTTTTCCAGTGAAAAGTGACTAATGGGCCTGTGTCAATCCTTGCACGCGCAAACAAACTCCCTGGGCTTCCAGTGAAAGGCCCATACATGGCTGCAGATGGGATGATGTAGCAGAGGCATCACGCATCCAAGGGCAGGCATGATATGTCCTTTTGAGTAATTTGCCTTCCCATGTCTTCTATCTGCTTTAGACATGCATCACATTGGGAAACCTGCATGTTGAGGATCTTCGAGCCTGTTCATGATTGTATGACAAGGCTTGCCAGTCTTCTGCTCCTTCAATCAGGATCTCTTGGGATTTTGCAGATCCTGGTATAGCCAAGTGTTCTCTCCAGGCTATGTGAGGCTGAGTCTGTGTCATTCGAATGATGGATGAAGGGAAAGCACTTTACACGTTCTCAATAGAATGGTGAGAGGATGTTACATGTCCTTGGAAGTGGGGATGAACCTTGAGAAAAGAAATTGAAGGGAATGCATTGTGTAAAAAAGGAAAAGGCACCAACATATGACAGATGTTTTTTGAAAGGAGCTCTGAATCTTTATTTCTAGCAACTTACCCTCAGAGGCTGGCCCATGGCTCCAGGGTCTACTTGTGACATCTTGTCATTTTGCAAAGTGTAAGAGGTAAGGGGAAAATTTAAGGAAGGGTTTAAATAGCAAATGACAGCATCTGCCCCCATTGAAAGATACACCCAGCAAGGTACTTGTGAGCAGGGAAGACAGATGACAATTTAATTAATTGAATTGAATCAATGTTTTATTTCTATTGCACTCGTACACAAGTGTTTCAGAGCGCGACAAGGCAAGGGAGGGGAACAGGGGAAAACAAAACAACGATCTTACTAGGCCCAGTGACAATGAGAACGCGCAAGTGCATGGGAGAGGGGGAGGGCAAAAAGTGCGTGGAAGCGGGGAGAAGTGGAAAGTGTGGAGCAAAGGAGAAACAGATAAATGATAATAAATAAATAATAAAGGCAACAAACCGTGGTAGTGCAGCCAGCAAGTGGCAAGTGCTGGGTTTGAGGCAGCAGACAGGGTAGGTCTGATAAGTGCAGGAACTAGGGGAGCTGTATGGATACAGATACAGACCCCATTGCAAGAGGTGGCCCGGAGGCAGTGCAGGAGGGTGGCAGAGTGAGCAGGTAACTGGGCCCGAAGGACAGAGGGTGATCAGGTACATGATGCAGAGATAGAACAGATCAGCAGGAGGGAGGGGGCAAAGGCAGAAGCAGAGAGGAAGGTCTTGAGGTTCATCCGGAACTGGAGATGGTTCTCCTCAAGTTTTAGAGTGGCAGGGAGGCTGTTCCAGAAGGAGGCCCCAGCCGAAGACAGATATCTACCCCCAGCTTGTTTCTTTGAAAAATTACTTACCTTGAGGGAGTTAGAGCAAAGAGCTTGAGAGGGGAGGTATTTGCAGAGGGATAGCTGAAGGTGTTTTGAACCCAGGCCCCAGAAAGCCTTGTGGACAATGCAGATAGTTTTGAATGTAATCCTTGCATCCACTGGTAATGCAGCTCACTTGGCTGGAACCCTCCTCATCGTGGAGCCTCACATGGCACCCTGGTTAATATATTTGTCCTCTACTTTACACATGGAGGTACTGTTACCAATTTTAATAATACAATTTAAAGACCATTTTCAGCCACCAACAAAAATAACACTTACTCCTGGTATTCTTACTAACATTTTAGGCTTCCTTAACATGGGGTAAACCTTAGGAATATTGCAATGCTCTGTTGACATTAAATATCACCCTTTTGAATCTCTTGTTCCTTGAAAGTATTGCACTAATCAGAATAGTTTCTGTATCTCACTTGGTGCTGTCTAACCCTCTCAAGTAATGTATACATGGACATGTTAATTTCCTCCTACCTTGTCAAACAGGTAGGAGGAGGCTTATCACCAAGTCTTCTTTCACTATTCATTACAAATACCTCCACGAACATTGTAGAGTGGGATGTCATACTATCTGCTAAATTACACTGCAGATCAATTCCCTCAAATTGAGATAACTCGCAGTTGGCATTTGTATGATACATTTAAGAAACCCATTGGCAGCAGGCAGGTAGCATGCTGTGTTTAGATGCATGAACTTGAGATCACAGAAAACCTCAGGCATCTGTGAAGTGAATGGTACTATGTTGTCTGTTAACTATTCTCTGGGAATGCCTCCTCTGTCAAACATCTGCAAGACAAATGTCTTAAGGTGGCAATAGTGCTGACGACCACCAACTCAACCCATTGGGGTGTACAGTTATCCAGAACTACATTTAACTGTTTAGCTGTTCCTGAGATTATAAAGGGTCCCATTATGTCTAATGCCAAATTGCACCCGACACCCTATAGAAGCACCCACATGAATATGGTATTGTCACATACTACATTGCTGGCAATCTTTCACTGACTAATTCTTCAACTTCACTATCCATCCATGGCCACCAGTATCTTTCACAAATGCTGTGGTTGGTCTTACTGATAACGAAATGCCTTTTCTGAGGTAGGATAACCACTTTTCCTCTCAACACTAATGGTAGGCTAACCACTGCACCTTTTGATATGCCCCATTTACTGTTGGCTACATGTGGTGCATTCCACCTAGAGGTTTCCAATGATACTTGGTTTACGTTGCTGTATAAGACTTTTTTTATCATTTCCATCTCATGTGTCATTTACTTATTTTAATTATCTCAGGCTTCTCATGTTGCCTGCCGCTATTAGCAGGACACCTGTGTACTCTTCTGTTTAATGGGGCGAGTCAACTATAACTTCCTAAACCCCTTGCAGCCTCCCGACGATGATACACAACCACAAGGCAGTTGTTAATTTTCTTAATCCCAAAGAAGCAATCCCCTCCATCCATCGCTTTGCTCTCTATATGCAGAGTTCCACAAGACACTGTGCAGCAATTGCTTACCTACTTTCCCAAGACATGGGGGTCATTATGTGTTGGTCGGTAAGGGATACCGGGCACCGGTAAGGAGACCAGTGCCGGTAATCCCTTACCGCCCAATTCCGAGGCCCCTTAGCGGGAACCGTAAAGGACATGTGGTCTGACCACACGTCCTTTACGGGTCGCGCAACGGGACCAGGGCGCTAATTACGGGCCGGCTATTAGCAGGCCCGTAATTACTGCCTTCCCCATTCCCATTGAGCCCTCTGGGGGCTCAAATGGGAATGGGGAATGGCTGGTTGAATGGGGACTTACCGGGTCCTCCAGGGTCAAAATGACCAGGTAAGTCCCCATCCAACCAGACCAGACCAGGACCCGGTATTGGAGGCAGCCATGGCGCTAATAGCACCATGGCTACCTCCAAGCTCGGAATGAGGCCCATGGACTCCCAATGCAGTCACTACCATGCACTCTTGACAGGATACCGGACTATGGTAGGTTCCAAAGGTACACAACGCAGGGCACTGGCTTGGTTTCAACTGGTACAGTGTTTACATAAGTGTGGTTTTAGGCTTCATGCTCATATGCCTAGTGCATCGACACAAATGAATACTGTGGGGTGAGGAAGTCCACCACCATCGCCACTGCACACAGTGTGTTGCAGATATGACTAGACTTCTCCGAGGGTCTTAACTTACCACTTGTTTGTTGGGTACTGGCAACCTCTGAAAGCCAAAGAGACACAAATCGTCTGCAAGTACCGTCCTGGTAGAATTGACTACCCCCTCACAGTATACTAAGAGTAAATTGTACATAATTGAAACAGTGGAATCCCTGTGAATTAGTGATTACCATCTGAGCAATTTCCCCCTGTGAACAGTTTAACAGAAGAGAATAGAGTTCTCAGCAAAGCAGCTTATCCCGGTGTTACTTGAGCTGCTGGGAAAGAACTGAAATGTACTTTAAAGATATTAATTATTCATGTGGTTTTGTGTAGTGCGGGCGAGGCTGCAGGGGACATCAAGTGCTGTACACGTAGTTTGAAGCATGTCACAAAATAACAATTAAAGGTTCAAACCAAATACATACAAATGGTTAGTGATACAATACTTTCTTTAAACGATCTTGTCTTTGCTATTATGGAGTTGTATAGTAAACAGAGCCCAAGGATATACAATAATACGTTACAACGATTGTTAAAAATACAAGTAGATCGATTAATACATTTGATCCCAAACAATAAATCTGGGTTCAATTAGGGGTGAGAGTAGACCAGCTCATGGTAGAGAACAGGGATTCTTTATGGAGAGGAAGAGCAGATCTTGGTGTAACATCTACCAAGGACACAAACTGGAGTGTGGTCAGTCAAGATGGTAGTCTTTACATATCGCCATTACATAAGGTGAGAAAGGGGAGAGAAAAGGGGGGAACAAGATAGACAAGGAAAGGAGGCAGAAAGTTAAAGGACTACGTTGCATAAAGCAGTGACTGTATGTTTCATTTCAAGATTTACCATTTTCTCTCACAATTTAAAGTAAGGAAGGCATGTGAAAGGTAGACTTATCACGGAAAGTTAGAAAGTTCAGAGTGGTGAAAAGGACTGCTTAAAAGGGTAGCAGAAGAGATTGGAAGCACTTCATGAAAGGTTTGGGTGCATCCGAATTAGATTAGAGAATAACAGATGGCAGCTTTTGTCTTTTTGAGAAAGGACTGGTTGCTAATCAGCTCTCTGACGAAAGATACCCATTTTGGGGCACAACCTGAGAAGGATTGCCAATAAGTCTGTGTTTCATAAGAGGGGGGTTCAAGTCTAAGCTCCTATTGAAATGTTAAACACACAAGATCACTGCTTTTCATGAGTAGATCCCACATTGAGTTTGTCTGCCAAATAGTTGCGGTATTCTGCTTTACGGCTTTCTAGGTCCAATAGGCTGCTTTGAATTCACATTCTTATTTCTATGGACAGTCAGTGGAGTGACAGCTGGACCCAATCATGTTATCAGATTTCCCAGTCACCGATATCAGTCTGGCTTCTGCATATCTCTATTTAGGAATACCAGCCAGAAGAGCTTGAACCACTTCTCGTAAATCATGTTTGAGTAAGACTGTTTTATGTTTCTCAGTTTGAGAAGGTGGGATTGGGCTCCCCTTGTTACATATTTTGACTAGCAGTTGTACCCGCGTTTTGCACAGAAATTCCTACGACAAAATAGGCAAAGGTTTGTTTATATTTTATACTTATTACATTGTGTACACCATGGAACCTACCGACATGCCACATTTCTGGTTCTTAGCATGTTGTGAAATATGCTGAACATTTCGAACAGACACACACACACACACACATATCCGAGTGTTGCAGAACGCTTAACAATTAACCACTTTAAAAACAATTATAGAAAAATGTAAATTCTATACTTTTCACATTGTCTACACCATGGAAACTTCCCACATGGCACAATGCAGGTTTGGAGCATGCTGGGAAGTATGTTAAACATTTCGAAAAGACACACAACACAAATCCCTTTTCCCTTTCATATATATATATAGAGATGGGAAATCCTAAGGTTCAGTTTCATGTCGAGTGAGGATCCAGTGGAAGTGTTTGATATGAATGGTGACGACTACTCTATGGCTTTGAGAGATGGTATCCATCAGTACAACTGGTAATTAAAGATAAAACGGCAGGGATGGGTCAAGGAGCGTACGCGTTCGTCCTGACACACACACAATCGTGGGGCTCGCAGGCCCTTTTTACTGCATTATGACGCGCTACTTGCGTCACTTCAAAAGTTAGCAAAAAACCTATCGCCACTCTTAATTGGTTGCTCGAGTGGTAGGGTTAGTATAGTACACATATAGAGAATGATATTAGTGGACAAGGTGTAGTCAGGTGGTATATCTGGGTTGTCCCTACAATTAGATACATAAGAATTGTTACATGAAGACTCCTGAGGATTGGCTAATGTTACTGACGTCTGAGATAAGAGCCCCATGTTCTGATTGGTGCACCCGTGAGCTTCCCAGCCTGGGACCACCGTTGTTCCCAGCTCTCGGTGTACCTGTGATTGCAACAACGTTTCAATATGGGTACGTGCAGACAATGTGAGGATTTATTCATAGGTGGAAGGCTGACCGCTCCCACTGTAGCAGATGTCCATTGAGCCTTTCAAGTGTATTGGCCTGTGTCTCGTAGCGAGGGACCCAGACGCCTTTTTTCTCCTGGGCTTTGGCATCTCGTCAGGTTCGGCTTGGTCACGTGGGGAGGGACCGTGAAAGAGGCAGAATTCTGCACAATTAATATTGCTTTTTCTACTGCGCGTCTGGTTTAATTTGCCGGCGTGACTTTAACGTTGGTGCGCGGGGTGCGAGGTTGCAACATCGTGCCTTTGATGATTTGTTCTTGGACTGTGAGTTTGCAACATTACGACCTTGGCTGGTTGCTCCACTGGGTTCTTTCTGCAGGATCAGCAACCTGACTCGTGCTTTGTTAATGTCCACGGGAGCTCTTGGTTGAGGCCTACTTGGGCCTGGTGCATAATTAGCCGTTTGGTGCATAGGTGCTTTTAGGTTATAATAGCATATATTTCCATGACCAGTATCGTGTTTCCATTATACCTCTATGGTGGTGATGGGTTTCAAGAGAAGCGTGAGCAAGCGTTATAAATGAGCTCATGATGCGTCTTGCGTTTCTGCATTCTGAAAGCCTATATAAAAATAATAAAGATGCACGTCCGTGAATATGCCTGTCGCCTACGTCAGAGCACTGAGTATGTTCTTCCTGTAGATTGGTGTGGAAATGTTCAGTGTGTATATTTGTACAGAAGTGCTTCCCGTTGTCTAGGTCGTCATGGCATCTCTAACGACGTGTGGATTTTAGTCTAGCTGATCCGAACCGCAGGTGTCGGCATGGCCAGTGCGGGCTGTTGGGCAGGCAGATGGACACATCCGTATGTTCCTGTACCAGGGTACCTGGTCGTCTGGTAAATGGACAAACTCTTCTCGCGGCGGGTGTCTGGGCCGTGATCCTCTAGGCCAAGCGCGAGAGGTGAAGGACGGGAGCCTGGTCTTCCATTCTCCCACTTCAGTCCCCCCTCTGGTCGACTTGTCGACCACAAACATATCCTTCTCGTTATCTCCTCTTACCCTCCATATCTTAGTTATCCCTCCGAGATGTCCATAATGGTTTACATGATCTTCAAATGACCAATACATATATTCACATGTTCCTCCAGGAGTACAGTATACCCATCTTCCTATGTAGCTCCTGGGGTTCCTTGGGTTCTCGATCTTCACTGATGGTGGGTCTAGATGGTTGGTGATGATTTGGGTGCGCAACTTCTCCCTCTCTTGTATTATCACCCCTGTATGCTGGCCATCATCTGCTGGCATCAAGGGGTGCATTCCCACCATTTCCAGCAACTCGTCAGTCGTGCGTGCCTTCCGGGCTTTCCAAAATCTAATTATGATCAGAGTAGCTCCAGCCAAAATAGTACACCCCACTATTATTTTCAGTCCATCTGACAGCCAAGATGGCATCCATGACCATAATATTGAAAACCAGCTCTTATCCTTGTCTACACCGTTACTTTCATCCATCATTTTGGAGTGCATCTGGGCCAATTGTGATACTGCTTCTGTCAGTGTACCATTGTCAGCATCGTTGGCAGGTATGAACGTGCAGCAAGATTGTCCTATCTTTGCACAAACTCCTCCTTCCATTGCTGTGAGAAGGTCCAATACATATCTGTTCTGTAGTGCTACCATCCTTACAGCTCGCAGCTCCTCTTTAATTGCGTTGAACCCATTTACTGTTGAATTGATGGTCATCATTAGTTCCCATCTGGTTATTTGGAGCCATTTTGCGTTTGCGTATGCCTGCAGTCCCGGATGTATTATTGAGGAGAAAAACATTGCTGCTCTGCTGAATAGTCTGTGTTCTGGCGGTATTGACGTTAGTTCCGTTTCCGACCTTCCCCACAGGTAATTTCCTGTCAGTGGCTCTCCTTGTCGTTTTCTCCTATTTAGGACAGTATCCTCGCTGTTGGTCTTGTTCTCTTGCTCCTTCTGAAGTGGTGCAGATCTCTTTCGTCTCTTATCCCCTTCATCCATTTTAGGAAATTTCGCCACATTGACATGCTTCTTAGGTACCACTAGTGATGGTACATTTACGTGTACCATTGTGCACACACCATTCCACAGGGGAGGCAGTGTATGATATGCCTTTTCTCCACAGGCCCAATAATGGTCCATTATTACTGCTGTTCCCGCTCCCCCCTCAGGTAACTCCATCACGCTTGCACAATTGGTGTTATATCCTACGTCCACCTCTCCTTTATGCTGGTAGCATACTTTGGGCGCAGTCAATGGTAGTATTGTTATTGGGTCTTCATCTTCTTCTACCCACGTGAGCATTGGTACATACTTGATCCACGTCGTCCAACATCGATGATTGTGTGTCTCGATGGTTGAGATAGTTTCTTTTGTTACCATGTTGCTGCCAATTACTCCTATCTCCCAGCTGTTGTCCAGATACACCTTTCCTGTTATCGTCAGTAGCGGCCTCTCCCAGCATCCTTGTTTACCCGGAACTTCAGTGGCGTACCAATCACATGGTAGATACTGCAGTGTTACCTTCTTTGTTTCTCCTTTTGCAGGGCCACTTGTTATGTATTTGAATGCTTCAGCATGTAAACTGGTCTTGTGATAACTCAGATAGGTCTTAAGGAAGTTGTTTTCATATGGGTATGAGTCTCGTGTTTTCCATGTCATGTGCACTACTGTTCCTTGAAATCTTCCTTTCGTTTGGAACAGGGCCAAATATATTATGCACTGTGCTGTCTTTTCATCTATTTCAGTGGCAACAAATGTTCGTGAAGCGCTCATGGCGTATGGTATTAATGAGCAAACGTAACAGCTATCCTCAGTTGTCTGCTTACCAATGCGGGTCATGTGCTGGTACCATATGTTGTTTGTGACGTGTGCTGAATCTTGTACATAATTATCAATACCTTTATTGTCTGAGTATGTGCTGCGTTTAACTCTATTTTGCTTGGGTGCAATGTTACTATTACCACCTGACGTAACACCTGTTGCAGCAGGGAACGGGGGTATATTAGGTTTGGGTGCAGCAATAAAACTGATAGCATAGCTGTACTGCCAGACAGAGGCAGCCAAGAACCCGGTGATCATAAAAATCCCTATTATTTTTATTACATATGCTAATCTCACCGGCATTTTGCTCTTACCTTGCTGCAGTCCTGGCAGCGTATTCTTGTGACGTTAAAGTTGCCCGCCTAAAAATTCTCAAAAGTGCTCGTTATTAAATGTTAGTTTTGTTTCCTTAAGCTCTCCCTATCAAGTAGTCATTCAGTGCCCAGGTGAAGAGCTGCTCCCACGCTACTCTAAGTGATCGGTCTCTTAGGACCGGCAAGTATGGGCGGAGGTGGGGCATGTAATTTTCTATGGCCAGGAGGAAGGCTGTGTAGTAGACACGTACCCTTCTCCTTTTTAAGTATGTTGGCCTTTTTATTTCGTATACAAATTGGTGTGACAATTCTTCTGGGTAGTTATCGTCTGGCAGCACCATCTATGCCTGCACACTGAATTTGTTAATTAGCTTTTCTTAACAATACAATATTACGCAGTTCCTGTATGTGCGAGAGAAAAAAGAGAACATTCACGTGTTTACATGTGTATTGGGGCAAGCAATGTCCTTCAGTTTTAGTTACAACTGTACTTAGCAGTCAATGGGGGGGGGTTTTTGCTCAGATGGCGGAAGTATTTTTACTCTTTGAGCGTGTGACCATAGGGTGGGCAGTATGGGGATCACCCCTTTCTTCGTCAGTTATCGTCTCCGAGGCAACAATTGGGTCGTTGTCTGTGATGGAACTTTCTTCCGCTGTCGGGGGTGTTGTTACTGTCCTTCCAATGGACCTGTCGTTGGCGCTGGGGCGGGTCTGCAGTTTGTAGATCTTTACGTCATGTAGGTGGTTCCAGGCACGCTTATCCTTTAGTTTTACTGCTCTTGTTGATACGTCCTCCACCAGATGGGGGCCAGTGAACCTCTTCTCGTTCCACTTTCTATTGAAATTGCGAAGTAGTACGTGGTCACCTTTGGCAAGTTTGCACGAGTTCTCCTTTCCCAATTCTGTACTTTCGTCTTTTTCTTGATTGCTGGTAGACCCGCCCCGTGTGCGCTCGAGCTGTTGAGACACAAACACGACACTAGTAATCAAAGAAGACACATATTGATACATTTCATCACCTAACACATTCGCTGAACTTTCGTGGTCGGTGAATGCCCTTGACGTTGGTGTTAGGGGAAGGCGCATTTGACGTCCAGTAACCACTTCGTGAGGGGCGAGGTGGTGGTCGGACGCTGGCCTATTTCTAAGTTCAAACAATGCTAACGGAAGGCAATACAACCAACTTTTCTTTGTTGTTTGTTGTATTTTAGCAATTGCCTCCTTCAATAAGCCATTCAGGCGTTCACATACACCATTAGCCTGTGGGTGGTATGCACATGCAAATTTGTGTTTAATGTTTCAGCAGGGATGTGATATGCTGGAACATTTCGTTTGCGAAATGGGGGCCGTTGTCTGATCTTAACACCTCGCACACTCCCCACCTGGGGAAGACCTCCCTTACTATGAATTTGGCTGCTCTAAACGCATCAGGGTGTGAACAGGGCCCTGCTTCAATCCACCTAAAAAATGGGCATACTACTACAATCATATACCTATTACCTTGACATATGTTGATCATATCAACATAGTCAATGTGAAGGTGCCGAAAAGGTCCTTCTGGCCGGGGTATGGTACCTCTTATCACTTTTAAAGTATGACCGGCCGTAAACTGTTGACATGTGAGGCAATTGCTGATAAAATTTGACACATGAGAGGTTAACTCGGGACAAAACCAATCTTCTCTAATTCGTGCTGCAATTATTTCCTTGCCTGTATGGGCAGGGTGATGTAATTGGCTCAGGGCGGTATTTAACAGTGCCAACGGTATTACAACTTTCCCAGTGCCACCCTGGCGCCATAGTGCGTCGGTTGGTGACATTGTGCATCCTCTTTTCACCCATACTTCTTTTTCGGCCATTGGTGCAGCCGCTTGTAGTTCCATAATCTGTGTGGCTGGGAGATGGGTGTACCCTTCTCTTATTAACATCTCCCTAGCTATTCCCCTCCCTCTCCCTCTCTGTGAGTCTGTGGGGTTCCATATCTCACCAAAATATGCAGCATATTTCGCATGTGCGTCTGCTGCTGCATTTCCTTTTGAGACGTAGTCTTCTCCATTTGTGTGTGCGGTGCATTTTACTAGGGCTAGTTCTTGGGGGTCGTTTATTACTTCAATTAGTTCAGCCAACAAGAGGGCATGTTGTACTGGAGTGCCATCAGCTCTCCTAAACCCTCTTCTTCTCCATTTTGATAGCCCTGAGTGGACAGTCGATGTAACATATGCACTGTCGGAATATATAGTTACTCTTTTATTAAAACTTTCCTTTAATGCCAATATTAGTGCAACCAGTTCCGCGGCTTGAGCAGAGTAATGCTGTGGTAATTGTACACACTTCATAGCCACACACACCGGCGCCTCCATCATTTTTACTACTGCTGCCCCAGTCCTTCGTATCCCATCTCCTTGATCAATAGTTGATGACCCATCAATAAACAAAAGCTCACCTCCCTCTAGTGCGTTTTCTTCAACTTTCCTAGTACATGAGTACATTTCAGTTACTTGGGTGCAGTCGTGGGCGTAATCTCCCTCTTCAATTACTTCTGCTAGGAACCTTGCAGGGTTAACCGTGCTACATCTAACAATTGCTAGTTCAGCTTTAGACAAAATAATCTCATAACCTGATGCCCTCTGTGTCGTTAGTGTGGACTTAGGTTTATTCAATATCGCAAATAGTGCATGTTCCACAAATAGTGTAGTTGGACACCCCATAGTTATTGCTGATGCTTTTTCTACTGCAAAAGCAGCTGCAGCAAGACCTTGTTCACAAGAGAAGTGGCCTAACATTATAGGGTCTAAGTGACCGCTGTAAAATGCTACTGGTTTATAGCCCATGCTAGTTTTTTGGGCCAACACTGCTTTCATCACTGCTGAGTCGCAATGTGAAAATATAAAAAAGCGCCGCTCACAGTCTGGGGATGCCAGTACTGGAGCAGTTGATATTGCGTCTTTTAATTCGTCAAATGCCTCCCTCATTTCCATAGTCCACCCCAACTTTTTCTCCCCTTTATTTGCTTCCTTCAAACCCTCAAGCAGGGGTCCTATGTATGAGCTATAATCAAATACCCATGCTCTACAGTAGTTGCACAGCCCCAGAAATTGCTGCAGTTCTCTCACAGTCTGTGGCACGGGAGTGCTTGAGATGGCCTGTGCTCTTTGTGGTGCAATCCTTCTTCCATGTTGGGATATCAGTTGGCCAATGTAAAGTACCTGTTCCTGACAGTATTGTATCTTTTCCATGTCTACCTTGTACCCCTTTTCAGCCAATATTGTCAACATTTTTAAGGAGTCCTCTCTACATTTGCTTTCGTTTGTACTGCAAATTATTATGTCATCCACATACTGTAACACTGTGCTTTCCACCTCAACGTTACCCAAATCCATCTGTATTACTCTATTGAAAATTGAGGGTGATTCACAATACCCCTGTGGTAATCTGGTATGTTTCCACTTTGTATTTCGGTAAGTGAAGCTTGTCAAATCTTGTGAGTCTGGGTGTAATGGTATTGAGAAAAAAGCATTTTTAAGGTCAATCACTGTAAATCGTGATGCTTCTGCTGGAATGCCACACAATATTGTGGCCGGGTTTGCTGTTACTGGATACTCTGCTTCTACTATGTTGTTCAAGGGTCTGAGGTCCTGTATGAAGCGCCAAGACCCCCCTTTAGCCTTGCGCACCGGGTACACAGCTGTGTTACATGGTGATTCTGAGGGGACCAATATGCCATTGTTTATAAGGGCCGTTATGGTTTCATATATGCCCTCATCTGCCTCTTTTGACAATGGGTACTGTTTCACTCTTGGTAGTATGGCACCTTTTTTCAATTTTATCCTTACACCCCCTATGCTTTTTATGCATCCCACGTCATAAGGGCTAATAGTCCATAATGATTTGGGCACCTTTGACATATCTTCCTTAAAAAATGGGACTGGGGTGCCTGCGGGTGCCTCAAGTGCCATTGCAATTTTCTGTGCTACTTGTTTGTGAGCCACTCTTAGCCATATTTCTACACTCATCATGAACACCATTTCACCTTCCTCCTTTTCTTCTGAAAACAGCTCTTCATCTGACACCTGGGTCAGCCTACATCCTTCTGCTAGTGCTATCACTGCCCTCCATGCTCTCCCTTCTTTATCTTGGGCGTGCACAGCAACATAATCAGCTGTTGCAATAATGCTCTCGATGTCCATTACAAACACCTTCCCTTCCAGTTCATTAACTGGTGTTTCTGGTCGGAACAGATAGGCTGCTGGCCTCCTCCATATTTTCCCTCCTATCCCTGGCATCCATGCAAATGCCATGTCTGTGCCATACTGGAATAGCTCGCCATCTACTGGCTCTGCCCTAATCGCTATCTGTCCACAGTATGCTTGCAAAATCTGTCGTGCTGCGAGCATGTTAATCCCTGGAGTAGAGCAAATTATGCCATCCTCTGTAAAGGAGATCGTCATATTCAACCTGTTCATTATGTCTCTCCCCAGTATATTTACTGGTGAGGCACTATAATACAAAAGTGGGACTGACAGATCATAATCTCCAATAGATAAGGGAACGTTATCAGTAAATGGAACCAACCCTTTAGCCCCAGAAAATCCTTGGGTGTTCATGGCTTCGCCTGACATCTTAAATTTACCTTCCCTTATGCAAGACCGGGTTGCCCCGGTGTCAACAAGGAATGATAATTTTTTGTCACCTATCGTTACCTCTATGCGTGGCTCCTCCGCACTATTAGGTGTTACTGACAGGATGGGACACACCAAGGCCGTCTGTGGGCTGACCTATTTGGGGTACAATGATTGGCCATTCCCTGTGTAAGGGTTGTGTCCCAACACCGTCACCCCACCCAATTGTGTTCGTTCAGTTTGGGGTGGTGGTTGTATTAACGCCACTTGTTGTTGTGGCGGCGTCAGTTGCTGTGTTATTTGTTGTTGTGGCAGTGAATAGGTTTGTGGCTGTTGTGTTTGTTGTTGTTGGTCACTCCCTTGTTGTGACATCTGCTGTTGTTGTATGCCCTGCTGTTCTTGTGAGGTCCTAGGTTGTGCTTGTTCATTCCATGCTGGTGTTCCTGGCCTGACCCTACATGTACGTGACATGTGTCCTAATAGTCCGCAGCTCCAACACACTTGTGGTTCCCTGTTTTGCCATGGGAAGCTCCCTGTGTTGTCCTGGTATACGGGTTGCCCTGTGGGGTAGTAATTTCTGAGTCCCCCAGCCTGTTGCTGGGTATTATATCCATATCCTCTCCCCCTCATAAACCCTCCTCTCCCTCTGTTATAACTATAATACCCAGTTCCTTGCATTGGGTACCCTCCTCCCATGTTTGGTGCGTGTAATTGCAGAGGCGGCACTTGCTGTATTACACCTTGTGGAGGCGCTATTTGAGCTGGATCTTGTGCAGCCACTACTTGCGTTGGGCTTTGGGCCATTGGTGTGGGCGTAGTTATTAGTGCCCCTTCCATTGTATATTTAGTAAGTTTTTTCTGTACTAATTTGGCCTCTTCCGTTTTCCTGTCCTCC
Organism: Ambystoma mexicanum; assembly: GCF_040938575.1. Lineage (NCBI taxonomy): Eukaryota > Metazoa > Chordata > Amphibia > Caudata > Ambystomatidae > Ambystoma > Ambystoma mexicanum. The sequence continues at coordinate 341,076,437 of NC_090927.1, forward strand.
TCCTTTTGTTTCATTTTTCCTTGCCATGTCCTGCAGTGATGTACTATAGTCAGTTGTATTTCTGGCCATGGTTTTGCTTCCATTCCCACTACTTTCTTTAGTTGTTTCTGAACTCCTTCTGGGAGCCCTTGTACTAGTATATGATAAAATATGGCTGGTGTTTTGTCCCATTGTTCTCTAGTTTCCATGCGCCACTTCTCTTGAATATCCTGGATATAATCAACAGGATCCTCATTTTCACCCATCTTACGGGAAGTAATGGCTCCTATGTCTGATGTGTCTGGGTACTGCACTCTCAGTGCCTGCCATAGCGCATGTCTGCAGTTTGCAAATGGTGCCCCATCATGCGATGTGTTTGTTATTGTTACCCCATGGAATCCCGCTCTTTTCCAAATGTCATCCGCTCTATCCCCTAATATTGATATTAACAGGCCCTTCACATCTCCTACTGCTAGTTTCTGTCCTGCGGTGTGTTTTTCCATTTCATATATCCACTTACCCGCACCTCCACTTAGTGATGGGAGCCTACATTTTATATTTTCCTTATCCGTATGTTTCCAAGGTACATACTGTGGTCTAACCCCTCCTCTCTCCAACAGTGGCATTAAATTCTGTCTTGTGTCACCCTTTACGCTCCATGATATTGAGTCTTCACACCCCTCCTCTTCCCCCATTTCTTTTACTACTTCAAATTCTTCCTTACTACCTCTGCCCCTACCTCCCTCTTCTTCCTTTCCCCTTCTTTCATCATTTCCTGTGTTCAATATGGGTATGTTTATTTGTCTGTCTTGCCTGCGACTAGGGAGGTCCCTAAGCCGACATGCATAAGGTGTAAGTTCGTTCATGAAGGGCGCGAGCTTTATTCTGTGCAGAGAGCGTGCGGTGGTTGAACATGTAGGTTGTGACGTGGGAGGGCGTGATGGGGATGTGGGTGGCGTGGTTTCATTGGTTTGTGTTTCCCCTATTCTTTTCACTTCCTCCTTACTTCTCTCCAGCTCCTCCCATCTTCTACTCATCCAGGGCGAATCTATGTTTGTTCTAGTGAGGTACAGTTTATCTAAGCTTTCCCTTTCACTCTTTCTTCCATCCTTCTCCACTCCTCCTTCCTCCTCACTGCAAAAATCATTCATAAATGGCACCCCCCACTCTGCCTTTTTTCCTTTTATTGTTACTGTTTTCAAATCTATTAGGTCTCTTTCTCCCCTTTCGTTGTTACCAACTGTTCCCCCTAGTGCTGATGTCGTTGCTACCTCCCTACTTTTATATACATCTCCCCATCTTTCACTCTCCCTACCCCTCCCTTCTCTTCCTCCTTCACTTCTCTCCTCCATTTCCCTACTATTTTCCTCCCTTTTCCTTTTCAATTCCTCCATTACTTCGTTGCTCATCTGTTCCAATATCCTTTCATCCTCTTTCTTCCTTTCCCATTTCACCCTTTCTCTTTCTACTATACTCTCTATTACCTTCCCCTCTTCATATTTCTTAGCTGTCTCTGATATTATCCTCCTCCTCCATATTTCCATTTCTTTTTCCTTTTCTTCTTCTTCCTTCTTCTTCTCTCTCAGCACTACTCTTGATACCCTATCTGCTGCTGCTTTTACCCTTTCAGCTTCTCTCTTTTGCTCCTCACTTCGTTCCCTTAATTTTTCCAATTCGTCCTTACCTTCTTTCCTTTTCCTCACTCTCTCTCTTTCCTCCCTCTCAAGTTGTTTGATCAGTTCATTCTGCTCATCCCTTAGTTTTGCTAATCTTTCCTCCAAAATCTCTTCCTTCTGCCGTAGTAGCTCCTCTCCCCTCATTTCACTCTCTCTGGCACTATCCTCGTTTGTTCTCTTTACCGCCTCCCTTTCTTCTCCAGTTAGTGAGCCTCGTAATTTCAACAATATCTGTGCAGCTACCCACTCATCGTTTCCTATCTCTACAGTCTGCTCTTCTCTAATCCTCCCTTCCCCCATTGGTATCTTCCCATGAGCCACATATGGTGGAGGGCTGTATGCCGGGTTTGAGTATCCTTCAGCCGCCCTTAACTGTCCTTCTATTTCTCCTAATTCTCTTAAAGGGTACAACCCTCCTCCCTCTGTTTTCACTCCCGGTGTTATGGGTATCTCATTGCTCGGTTCCTTTTTTATGTCGTCTGATTTATCAATCTTTTCTCCTCCCTGTCTTTCGTTCCCCGTATTCTTTGTGCTTTCGCACTCCTTCCCCCCCCCCGTTCCTTCTTTCTTAATCTCCTTTTCTTCCGGTGTTTCCCCCATAGTGAACATTCCATTTGGTCCTGGTCGAGACCCCTGGAACATCCTCCATAAGTTAAACACCTCCACATGGTTTGCCAACTTCTTCCCCTTGTATGTATTGTGCAGATGGTTCAGTAGTGAATGTTGGGCATATGGATCGAAACTACCATTAGGCGGCCATGGTGTTAACATTTTGTTGTCTGTCCCCTGGGTCCACTCTATGCTGTACTTAATTAACTTCTCCCTGTGTGGTGGCAGTGTGGTGCATATGTGCTGTAGTGGGTAGTGAGGGTGTTCCCCCACCCTCCCGACCCTCTCCCGTATGACATAGTTGCACTCCCCTTGTTACCCTTCCCCTTACTAGCAGTTTACAATATACAACCTTGTATTGCTTACCTCGCCCCGCAAGTGTGGGGACTTACGACAATCCTTTGACAAATTATGCAATAATAATAAATATGATGTTATATTATATTCCTTCCCCTACGGCCCCCTGCGGCCGAAGCGCACGCAGCCCCCTGCGGCTGCGTACCCCTTACGACGATCTTATACAGTCGTCCTGTTTCTCCGTTCTCCTCCCCCTTTTACACTTGCTGTGGCCGGCGTTCTCCGTGCGTAGCCACGCCCCTTTCCCCTTCTTCTTTCGATCCACTGGTTTATAGTTTATCTCCGTATCAGCTCCTTTATCATGCTTCTCTTCCCCACCACTCTCAAACCCAAAGTTCCTTGTGCTCGCGATATCCTATTAAATCCCTACTGGTGACGTCACCGATTTCTTCGAGCTACTGGTACATTCTTGTTATGTTCTTTAAGTTCAAAATACACTTGCAATCTACCCCGCTAACCCTACAGCTGTCTTCCTGTCTCTCCTGGAACAAGGTAATCTCATCAATAATATAACCGGACTGCGCACGCTGCGTCGCCTCGCGTGTGATACGCCCCTCAACAGGAGGGCTTAACCAGCCAATTATCTTCCGTTTTGGGCAACTATGTAACTAGCTACCGCCCACAGGGAAACGTCATCTACCTATCGAGTTTCTTGCTCGAACAATAGGGAACCTCATCTACTCATTGATCAATAAATGTCAAATCGCAGGAAACCACACACACCCACCCTCACACGTAGTCGCGACTTAGGCCAATCAGTGTCTTACGAGCGGTCGCATGTGATGTTTTCGTGCTCCGCCCCCCTCTTTCTCGTGACGTAGCCGATTGCTCTCGCACTCGTTTCGCTACCATTCATTCCATTAGCAACACTAAGTTGTTTAAACCTTCGCCGCGCATCTGTACAACACCTCCCTCCTCCCTTATTTACTTCCTCCCCCTCCCTCACAATTTCGCATTGCTTGTTGTGCGTGTCATGCTCACCAAGTTCTCTCGATGCAGGGCCGCTCGACTGCGTGCACCCCTCCAAGCGGCTCGCCACCTCCCCTCGTCTGGACCACGTCTGGACACTCGCCGACCGCGGGCGGGATACTTCTCAACCGGCTCCCGAGGGCCAATATCCGGATTGCGCTGTCCGGTCCTCTCGCAGCTCCGCGATGGTCCTGTAGTCCTCAGAAGGGGGCAACGGCAGAGGGGGCCGCGCCGCCGGGCCTCCTCGCAACGGGAGTGCCTGGAAAAATTAAAAATAAAAGTCGATCTTAAACAGATCTCAGCAGTGCCTCCAACTTGTCGGGGGGAAATTCTGCCGGGGTCGGCCGGGCCGTCCGCAGACCTCCGGGCAGGGAGGCCCCAACTCCTCCCGTATATCCCAGATGAGATAGAGTATGAGACACACACAAGGAGCAAGGTGACTCTGCTGTTTATTTATACAAAACGGCAGGGATGGGTCAAGGAGCGTACGCGTTCGTCCTGACACACACACAATCGTGGGGCTCGCAGGCCCTTTTTACTGCATTATGACGCGCTACTTGCGTCACTTCAAAAGTTAGCAAAAAACCTATCGCCACTCTTAATTGGTTGCTCGAGTGGTAGGGTTAGTATAGTACACATATAGAGAATGATATTAGTGGACAAGGTGTAGTCAGGTGGTATATCTGGGTTGTCCCTACAATTAGATACATAAGAATTGTTACATGAAGACTCCTGAGGATTGGCTAATGTTACTGACGTCTGAGATAAGAGCCCCATGTTCTGATTGGTGCACCCGTGAGCTTCCCAGCCTGGGACCACCGTTGTTCCCAGCTCTCGGTGTACCTGTGATTGCAACAACGTTTCAATATGGGTACGTGCAGACAATGTGAGGATTTATTCATAGGTGGAAGGCTGACCGCTCCCACTGTAGCAGATGTCCATTGAGCCTTTCAAGTGTATTGGCCTGTGTCTCGTAGCGAGGGACCCAGACGCCTTTTTTCTCCTGGGCTTTGGCATCTCGTCAGGTTCGGCTTGGTCACGTGGGGAGGGACCGTGAAAGAGGCAGAATTCTGCACAATTAATATTGCTTTTTCTACTGCGCGTCTGGTTTAATTTGCCGGCGTGACTTTAACGTTGGTGCGCGGGGTGCGAGGTTGCAACATCGTGCCTTTGATGATTTGTTCTTGGACTGTGAGTTTGCAACATTACGACCTTGGCTGGTTGCTCCACTGGGTTCTTTCTGCAGGATCAGCAACCTGACTCGTGCTTTGTTAATGTCCACGGGAGCTCTTGGTTGAGGCCTACTTGGGCCTGGTGCATAATTAGTCCGTTTGGTGCATAGGTGCTTTTAGGTTATAATAGCATATATTTCCATGACCAGTATCGTGTTTCCATTATACCTCTATGGTGGTAATGGGTTTCAAGAGAAGCGTGAGCAAGCGTTATAAATGAGCTCATGATGCGTCTTGCGTTTCTGCATTCTGAAAGCCTATATAAAAATAATAAAGATGCACGTCCGTGAATATGCCTGTCGCCTACGTCAGAGCACTGAGTATGTTCTTCCTGTAGATTGGTGTGGAAATGTTCAGTGTGTATATTTGTACAGAAGTGCTTCCCGTTGTCTAGGTCGTCATGGCATCTCTAACGACGTGTGGATTTTAGTCTAGCTGATCCGAACCGCAGGTGTCGGCATGGCCAGTGCGGGCTGTTGGGCAGGCAGATGGACACATCCGTATGTTCCTGTACCAGGGTACCTGGTCGTCTGGTAAATGGACAAACTCTTCTCGCGGCGGGTGTCTGGGCCGTGATCCTCTAGGCCAAGCGCGAGAGGTGAAGGACGGGAGCCTGGTCTTCCATTCTCCCACTTCAATGGAAATAATTCAATGTGTGTAATATACATGAGCGTGCCATTTGAATCTATCTCTCTTTCCTCTCAAACACCACAGCTGCATCATTGATGTATAGCAGCACTTTTTTTGGTTTCAAAGTTTCTCTGAGATGCAAACAATAGAATCATGTGAGGTGCTGCATGTCATTTCACAAGTTGGTGTCCTTTTGTCATTCTGACTGGGCCCTTGGGCCTACAAATGTCAGCCCTGATCCCAGTGCACGAAGGCGCTCAGTTTTCAAGCACGTAGGCACTCAGACTAGGTTATATCCATAGCCTTGGCTTCCTAAAGTTGATAGAAACTCATCCAGGAGAGCCATATTTCACTGCTGCCCTCCTTTCACCTTTTTAGCCTGGCTACATAAAAGGGTTTACAGTAACTAATATAATTCTATCACTAAAATTCTATTTTTCACAATACAAACGCTTACCACCTATCTGCGATGCACACGTGAAGTCTACATTTCTCATAAAGACAGCGTCAACAGGTTTGTTTAATTGCTTTATCAAGTACCCCATTAAACAGGCTATAATCAGGATATAGTAGGGGTTGGTTGGCACAGAACACCAGTGGCGTGGCTAGGGAGGGTCCTGGGGGGGCCGCCCTCCCCCCTGTGAAACCCTGTGCCCCCCCATGCGCCCCCTCTACCTAAGACGAGCAGTGACCATGCTCTTCCCCTACCTTTGTCTATGCCCCCCCACCTTTTGTCTTTGGCCCCCTCTGTGCCCCTCCTAAATATGATTCCTGGCGACACCACTGCAGAACACTAACAAATGCTGTAGGTAAAATGCAATATGCCAATATCCAAACACTTATTATTAACTTAAATCCTACTGCACCTATTTTAGTTTGGCAATTATAGAGAAGGGGAACGGAATCACCCTTTGAATGTCATAATAAGCTAGACTTCAAAGACTTCACTACGTTTTGCCCCATCTGGCCACTTAATGCTTTTTTTGTATAATTGTTTTAATGTAGGGGTTGGTTGAATATACCATTTATCACTGGTGAAAGTACACACATCTTTATTTAAAGGAACATAATGCTATAATTGTCATAATTATGCTATTATTATGGTTTACTAAGTGTTTCTCGGGAGGCTAGCTCAGGGGCAACGTGCTCGCCTTGGAAGCAAGAAGACACAGAGCAACACAGGTTCGATCCTCAGGTCCGTGATTAGAAACCTCTGGGTATTAAGCACGTTATAAATAAACTATCATATCATATCCCTGTAAACAATCTTATGTGGGCTTATTCCATTACTTTACCTTTGGAGACCATTCTACAATACTGTAGATTCCAGGTGTGCCCATCATTCTGAAACCATCACGTGCCTCCCTTTTGCCTCAACAAGGGCATCACTGCTTCCCTTGTTCCCCTTTCCCCACACATAAGACAATTTCACAAGCAAAAGCATGTACAACAGTCCCACAATGAGTGGAGCCATCAGGATACACACATTAAGCAAATGTAGGATCCCTCATGCCGGAACCTGAACGCTCTGTCCACAAAGTGCACAAGCACATATGCACTCAGTCAAACATCATAGTCAGATCATAGGAAGAGGATCCACACGTGCTGAGCGTGGGCGCCATCACTGATACCGCCCATGAATTTTGTTTTGTTTTTAATCCGGCCATTTAGTGAGGTCAAGCAGGAGGTCCCATACAAAAATCAATTAATGTTCAATAGTTAGAACAAAGCATTTCCTGATGTAAACTCCTTCTGTAGGTTCTGAAAAGCTGAGGTGTAGATTCTGGAATGGCACTCGCAGCGTAAGCAAAACAACTGGGCCTGGTATATTCAAGGAAACAACTTTAGTTGCAGGGACGTTAAGGTGAGAACTTAACACAACAAAACCACTGAAATTCAGCTAAAGCCACCTTAAATATGTGCTCCCTGTTGCCATCACAGATCACATCATTGATGACATTACTAATTACATGTTGTAGGAGAACACTGATAACATCACAAATTGCATCACGGATGACATCACTGGTGACAACACTAACTACATTGTGTATAACAGATTACATCAATAATGGCATTGGACATAACATGATTAATATGTTAGCTCATAAAAACTATTTTCTAAATAACAATTTAGGCCATGGACTTGGCCATGATGAAGGCTGTGGTCACTGGCCATCACCAAACACAATAGCTAGTGGTTAGTTAGTGTTGCAAAATACTAATGTGCATGGTTAAAAGCCATGTCTAGTTGCCCATCACTGTTTTAAAATATACAGTGTGCAACGTTGAATGCTGTATCAGTGGCCATAGCTAAAGGCCATAGCTAGTGCCCTTTAATATGTTAGAATATACAGACAGCACAGCCAAAGGCCGTAGCCACTGGCAAATATTGTGGTGTTTGGTGGCATGTTAGTGTTTTAAAATATACAGTGCACATGGGTGAAGGCTGTGGCCAGTGTCCATGACTGAAGGCAATGATTAATACCCATTAATTTGTTAACATATATTTGGCCATGCACACTAACCATGGCTGACCACCATTGTTAATGCCGGTTATTGTTCTAATATAATTAGTGATGTCATCAGTGATGTGATCTTGTGATGTGATCAGCCTATGACCACCATTGTGGGCATAGGCTGCGCAACAGGGGCACAACGTTAAGGTGGCTTTAGCTGAATTTCAGGTGGTTTGTTGCGTTAGATTCTCAACTTAACATCCATAATACACAAGTTCTTTCCTTGAATTTCATGTTTCTTTTTTACAATGTATTGCTCACCTTAACATCCCTGCAACTTAAGTTTTTTCCTTAAATGTCAAGGGATTTGATATTACATACATAATTGACATTAATAATGCAGACAATTGGGTTAATGAAAACAATGTATCATTTTAAATAAAAAAAGATATTGTAAAATAAAAAGAAATTGTGCAACCACATTCCCCCCACATAAACCTGTTCTTAAAAAACATTGTTTGCATATTTATGTAACTTTTTAAAGTGTTTACATGTATATGTACTATTGATCAATAGAAAGTTATTAACGTGTTACAGTAACTGTGTACAAAGACCACATTCAATGCATCCTACAATACATCTTTACAGGACTACTGTCCACATATATCAAGGATGCATGCATGGATAAATGCATCAACGACTGGGGGTGTTTTTCGTGCGGCTTCCACAGGGCATAATGGCGGTTAGAATGAAATACATAAGGAACTCACACTGCATTTAAAGGATCTATTAAAGGTCTCTGATCCATATATACATTATGCATTTTATTTTCTATTTTTATAATTGAAAAGTTGGCCCTGAAAAGGACCATTTTGGTGGATAAGGAAAAAAGAGGTAGGAACTGGGAAGGGAAAAACACTAGAGTTCATACATATAACAAAAGTTATTTATATTTAGTACATGTGTTTGTGTTTGTTTAATTCTAAAGAATAGGGTAAAAACGAATTGACACTTAAAAATATACCTAGCGTTGTCAATTGGTCGTATGTTCTGAAAAAGTCTTGCCTAAAGCGTTTAGGGTGCCACCTCCCACCGCGATCAAGCTGTGACAGTGTTTGCACATCAAGATGAAGTTCGAAGCATCAGGTGCAGGCATGGACTGAGGTTGGGTGTTAGTTGGTGGAAAATAGCCACTAACCGTGTTGGAAGTCTGTGATGGAGATGATAACTACTGCTATGCTGATCTTGCTCCATGTGCTTTGACCTTATGTTTCACATGAGCTTTCCTATATGAATCATCCACTTAATCCCAATGAACGTGGACAAGATCTTGAATTAACGTGGATGTTTCCAAGCTGTGCAATGGCTTGTGTGAAGGTCCACTTCGCAAAGCCATACCACACAAATGGCACATGACATCCTCTATCTCCTTTTTGCTGTCTTGGTCCTTTAAGCAGAAATATTGGGAGCCATTTTTTTTTGTGCACATTGCTTCTTGTGCGGTGTTAAAGCTGATTCATCAGCTTAATCGTCATCACTGCTGATCGCAGTTATTTTGAAATGCAGGACAGTGGAGGAATAATAAATACTGTAAAAATACACAAAACAAAAAGGACCCTGCCACTTAATATCAAAAAACGTAAAACAATAACAAGCTAAAATAACAACAAATGACAAACTACAAAGTAAAAGACATAGGGAAAAATTATAGGAACACAAAAGTTAATAAAGAAATGCATAAAACAAGGTACTGCTTTTAAAAGTTCCAGAAGACTTACTAAGAAGTTCCCCCACCATCTGAAAAAAAACAATGACAGAAAACAGGAAAGATGTGCTTGAGAGAGGGGTATAACCCCGGTTATATGATATAGGGAACCAGAATGTGTTTCCGTACGCGGGGGCACGGCCAAGCACAATAATGTGTTTGCGCCACAATTATTGACTAATCGCCTAAATCAAAGAGAAGATGCACCTACACATGGCTGTAGCCGCATCAAGGAAAGGCCCAATCAAATCGAAAGCTTTGTTGACGTGGCTACGCAGCTTCACGCCTGTTTTGTGTTAATTTTTGTAATGTTATCCATGTAGACAGTTTAAAGTACAATTGTTACCCGACAAGGGATAATTGGATTGTTAAAAACATTCTTATTGGCCCTCACTGAGTCCTTAGCAGCATGACAAGGCACTGGTCACCACTAACTCCCTTGGTGTTCGTTCTGGGTGGGGCTGCCATGGAAAGAGAGAAGGGACTACATGTACTCCCTTCTCCCTTTCCATGTCAGCTATTTTTTGTGGTTTATTTTCTTCCATCTTTTTAATGACCGCCATGGAAAGGGAGAAACGACTATATGTAATCCCTTCACCCATTCCATGGTGGGAACCTTCTTTGTTTTAGTTTTTTTAACTGTTTTAAATGGCTGTCATTAAAAGGGTGAACAGACTTCAAATCACATTCCATGGCGGACATCTTTTTTCTTGTTTTTTTCTGTTGCGAAATGCCGGAGTGTCTTGCAACCAAATAAATATACTATTATTACCCCAGGATTAAGTGAATGAAGACTTTTGGCAGATGCTTTGCATCAGAAACAAAAGATCCTGGGAAGGCATCTCGCTCATCCAAGTGATGCTGCTGGAGATAGTAGCAGCAAGTCTGTGGACAATTCATCAACACGAAAAGGGGATAGAAGGAGCACACTCGCCAGTTTACAAAAGAACCAATTTTGAAAGGTAGAGAGAAATTACATCATCTATTCGGTGCAGGGGAGGACAAGTGGCCCTGGCACAGGGCTACAAAAAGAGAGAAAAAGAGGATCCAAACTGGAACCCTCCCGTCCCCTGCACACCGTGATTGTGCGTCACACTGACGCCGTAGGGTTCATTCATAAATATAATAGTTGCAATTCACATTAAACAATTTCAAATGCAAAGGCAGTTTACACTGAGGTAGAAATGATGCAGACAGATATCAACATGTAAAAGTACATGAATCATTTATTTCCAAATGCAGAGGCCAGAGAAAGTTCAATTCATTGAGTATGGCTGACGCGTTTAGAGAAATTAAATTCTCTTCTTCATGAGGTTTTGTACCTATAATATGATATTGACTTTACATTACCTTGATTGTAACTTTCCCCTTTTTTTCTCTTTTTTTCTACATTGCTGATATCCAGTTCTTGTACATAATCTTTGGCTCAAAGAAAGATCCGAACTCATTACCAAAGAACAACTCCTCGTACCCAAGACCAAATCCAAGGAAATACCATTGCTCCGCATTACCAAATATTCCAGACAAAGTTTTTAAGTAGGCAAAACAATCAGGAAACACTGGAACATTTTACATAATGATTTGACACTTAAAGAACTGTTCCCCAAAGCACCTATGATTGCCTTCAAGCGGGGTAGGAATCTCAGGGACAGATTAGTGAATGCAGAAATACCACCCAAGGACAAACAGTTGGTTTTACAAACCAAGAAAATTGGCACTTTCCCCTGCCTCTGTTTCCAGCACTGTAATAATGTAGCTAAAGGTGATAACATTGTTCACCCATGCACAGGCAAAAAGATTAAACTTCAGCACTTTGCTACCTGTATGTCCACAGGGGTAATCTATGCGATTAAATGCTCTTGTGGCAAACTATATGTTGGACAAACTACAAGATCTGTGAAAGAGCGCTTCACTGAACATAAATCCAATATTAGGTGTAAGAATACCAGATCACCCCTCTCTAGACACTTTCTGGAAAACAACCACACTGTGGCTCAGTTGAAATTTCAAGTGCTTGAGGTTGTTAAAAAACCCTACAGAGGTGGTGATTACGCATCCATACTCTCGCGAAGAGAGAAGTACTGGGTCCGTACATTGAGTACATTAATTCCCAAGGGTCTTAATGATGAATTTTCTCTGAAATATTTTCTCTAACTTGGTAATAACATTCTTACCGTACCTCTCCAACCTATCTGGTTTCTAATGTAACTTAGCTGTTTGCCCTCATGTGCACATGGAGGGCATACCATACTATGCCATCACTTGATTAGATGTTAAATGTCTATGGATCATCATATACTATGAATATCTACATATCCGCAATTATGTATCTGACATATATCTCTGTTTTTTACCTCATATAAATTCAAAGCCACCATACTAGAATCCAGAAGGCCGATGTTGCATCGTAAGGCTTGGTGGAAATCAACATTTCCGTATTTGCAACCTTAAATAATTTTTTTGGGTAATTGATAATTAATATTCCTATTATCACCAATATAGTTTACTTATGACTTAACCTTGCTTCCAATTTTTTTGCTTTTTTGACTCGTACCGTGCATCTCTCTAGTCATTGCACCATGTGTGACGCACACATAACACTCATTCTAAGATGGCCGCCGCCTCATATATATTTTGTTGAACCTTCTCCCCACTTTCAGTCCGTCCACTAGTCCGTCGTTGTTGTTTACGCACAACGGATCTTATACTGCTGACGACGCGCTCGAGGGTCTTCCCCCTGACGAAGAAGCGTCCATCGCCTAGCAACTGAACACACGCGCTCCTACAGTACAGCGACGCGACCCTTATTCCACTCATCCCTCCAGCTCGTGACTCCGTGGCTGGATCGTGCACACCAACAGATTGTAAGTCCGATCGCTGCATTCTCGCGATTCATGCACTTTGTCAATCAGCCGTGCTCTGTTTGAGCCGTATTTTCTGTAACTTACAATACACGTGCTTGGATTTTGCAGATCCAGACACTTGGTTTCCATGAACCTCCGCTTTGCGGCAGGACTCCGTCATTGGCTCGTTCTGGACATAGTATTGACTATCAGTTCCAGGACACCCGCCAGAAGGGTGGTAAGTGCTAGTCATTTTGACTATCTATTCCGGTATCTTTCCCTCTGGGTTTTACGGCTCACCGTAGACTTTGTTTCTATTCTCTTTAGTATAGAGGGCTTCCCCCTACGTGGGAGGAATCTACTTCGTGAACTTATGATTCGAATTTTCTACCGCCCAAGCTAAGTGGCCCACCTTCTCACATTAGCATACAGGACCTCGATCTGGGGTGAGCATACTCATCATTATGAACCTTTTTTTCCTGACAGATATACCACTTATTCTTGCCTTATTGGCCTTCCTCCATTTTTGTAGATTGTGGCTTTGGATGTAATTGAACTCTGTTCTGTATGATTTGACACTCTAACTTGACATTTTGGATAGATTTTGAGTCCATATAAGACATTTGTAATTATCAATTTTGTAATCTTGATGATGAGGTTTTATAATATGATATTGACTTCACATTACATTACCTTGATTGCAAATTTCCCCTTTTTTTCTCCTTTTTTCTACATTGCTGATATCCAGTTCTTGTACATAATCTTTGGCTCATGAAGAAGAGAATTTAATTTCTCGAAACGCGTCAGCCATACTCAATGAATTGAACTTTCTCTGGCCTCTGCGTTTGGAAATAAATTATTCATGTACTTTTATATGTTGATATCTGTCTGCATCATTTCTACCTCAGTGTAAACTGCCTTTGCATTTGAAATTGTTTAATGTGAATTGCAACTATTATATTTATGAATGAACCCTAAGGCGTCAGTGTGACGCACAATCACGGTGTGCAGGGGACGGGAGGGTTCCAGTTTGGATCCTCTTTTTTCTCTCTTTGACAATTCATCAGCAGCCTCCTCTCTGAACCTCTCTAGCATTCTGATGAAACTTTGATCGCAGTGCTCCAGTGCTGCATGTGTTTTAAGACTTTGGCTGTTGCTGGCAGCACTTTTAATGGGTGGAGGTTGATTCTGCAACATCCACCACTCACAGTTCCAGTGAAGAGGTAAGACCACATGTAAGCCAAAAAAGACTGCAGCCCACTATGGGGCAAACCATCCAGAAAGTTTTAGGTGCTACTGTGAGACATAGTTCACAGCATCTATCCCTCATCTAGAATTTGTTAATGTTCCCCCAAGGCATGGACGTGATCAGAAGTAGAGGCGAGCCTGGAAGAGAAAAAGGGGGAAGAAAGAAAGTTCGGAGGGCACATGATGGCCATACACTTCGGGTACGCTGCAGAAGGAGCAAGGTGGCAAGAGAAACACACTGAGGTCAAGGTTGAAGAAAAGCAGGTGGCAGAAAATATCCTCACCCAACCTGGTCGAGGAAAAAAACAGCTGGTAGGAGCAGTCCAGCGAAGAGGAGGCGGAAACGCTATCATCTTCCATTGAAGATGATGGAGCACCCCGGAAGTGCCCCGAAAGTGCGTTTGTGTTGAGCGGCTACGCACTACAGTGGACTTTTCTCCTTCTCCAAGCACTGCGAGTTTCATTTTCATCACGGCAGCCCATGTGCAAGAGGAAGGGCGGTGGAACTGAAACAGTGGACCATGAACCCCAGAAAGCTATGCAGTGTCATCTGGGATTCGCACCTTGCTGCCCCCGCCTCCCGCCTCCTACCAAGCCTACTTAGCACTAGGTGCTCGTGCACCCACGCGCGTACCCCGGAAGTGCCCAAAGGTGCTGTTGTGCTGAGCGGACTACGTTCTAAGTGGACGTTTATCCTTCTCCAAGCACTGTGAGTTTCATCACAAAAGAAAGTCCATGCGCAAGATGAAGAGTAGTGGAACGGAAGCAGTGGACCACGAACCCCAGCGTAAATATTCCCATTATTTTGAATAGGCGTTGTCACCCGTCACTCTACCTCGGGTGTTGCCTTCATTGTGCTGAGCAAACTCAAACTCTATGTGGTCTGGGACTTGGTCTGGGGATTGCCTTTGGATTGTCTTTGCTCTTAAAACGGTGAGCCTATTACTCAGATTGCAAAACACATGCCCCGTATTCTCTCATTTCCTTCCAGAAGCCGTGCAGCCTCATCTGGGATCTGCCCCTTGCTGCCCTGGCCTCCCGCCTCCTACCCAGCCTACTTAGCACTAGGTGCTTGCGCACCCACGCGTGCACCCTATAAGTGCCCCGAAAGTGCTGTTGTGCTGTTAGGCTGTGCGGGTGAGCGGTGTGGCGGTGGGGGTACCTTACATTTATGTACCTATATGTGAATTATCTTAAACTGATTTGATAGCAAATTGTCTTTGAGTGGGTGATGGGAATCTGAGTAGAGGGGTTAATTATTATCTCTCTTTACAAGTGAGTCCGGGTTAGTTTTCCTTACTGAGTATCCTATTACTGGTGTACTGTAATTGTTACGCACAACCTACTAGTAATAACTATAAAACTTACATACTATCATAGCACGGTTGTGCAGTGGGCACATAGAGGGTCAACCCTCACTTAAACAGCAACAAGGTGACTATCTCAGAGAAAACATTACTGTTACCCCCAAATTTAATCTGCTCTCTCAATCGATTATTGAACATAAATCATGTATTCCAGTTTTCTCACAAAGTAAAATGCCTAACAACACACTCACTAATGATCAAACAATATGTCATGAAGTTGCATTTGCCTGCTTGAAATTATCCCTTAATGCTTTTCCACTACCCCATGCTGAAATACCAACCTCCAACAGGGAAAAGGAGCAAATACGGAATTAAAAAAAAAGCTTTTTGAGTATGCGTGATATGGAGGAAGTTATTGATATACCTAAGGTGGAGGATCCTGCTCTGTACCCTCCCTCAGATATAAGTCCATTTACATATGAGTGAGAACATTCCACCCTTTTCTAGACTGAAAAGCTATAAGGACATCTGTGAGCAGTCTCCCATAAATGCTTCTGCTCCATGCGAGACACAAGAGGCAGCAGTACAGAACCCCCACAATCATGATGATTCATAATTAGGGGAATGTTTTGGAAAGCCAATAAAACCATCACATCAGAACATTCCTCCTCTCTAGGATATGATCTACCATTACCAGCTGAGGAATTGCAAACTCTTGAATCTAATTATCCTGTCATATCTAGAATGTTAAACCTTCTAGATAAAGGCAATGATTATACACACTATGAGCTGAGGGATACCAAAACTGCACTGGCACATATTTTATCAAAATTAAATAAATTGGAGGGATTTATTTTCTCAGAAGATTACAAACGTTAAGGGGGTGCAAATCACCTCAGAGTGATATCAATTGTAAATACTCGATTGCAACCCAAACCACGATGTTTACAGAACCATCTGACAACAAGCATTCAGTGGGGCCACCTGCCTTGTCTTTTCCCCAATCATTTACCCAAACAGTAAATGATGTTACTTCAGGGGATGGGATACAAATATACACGCACGCCCAATTATGTCAGATGGTAACCTCCCACTCTGAGAAAATTGATCAATTGCTATTTTTCAATCAGTCTAATGAAGGGTAAGTGGTAGTGGACAATTCCAATGAGGGTGCGATCCCCAATGTAGAGGATATTGATCATCCAGAAAGCCCCTCTGCCTTCACAGAGCTGATTGAAGAGGAAACTAAGCCCAAAGAAACTCTAGTTGAAAGTGATGCTGCAGGTGAAAACTCCTCACAGAATGTTCATCAAAAGTATTTTGCCTCAAGAAAAGAAAAAATTCTTACATATGTGCACTCAAAAGACTTCAACTTCATAATGTCATACAAACTGAGGTAAATGAAAAAACAAAAATGAGATCAACAAAAAAAAACCTAAAAAAGAAATGAAGATCCTCAAAAGGGAAGCCGTCAAAAAGGATGTTGCCTCTAACATGGTTACTTCTGAAGAACCCTCTGTTCTCGGAATTGATGTGGAGGAGCTTTCTATAGAAAGTAGATTAGCCCTCCAGTTTGATCCAGAGGGATGTAGCAAGTTCAATTCCTCCAATGCATCTAACCAAGATGCTGTGATGCCCAAGAAACCCATGAACAATAGAGGTGAAATTATTCTCAAAAAAACAAATCAAATTTACCTCAACAGACCCTACTATCAACCTATTATAAACCAATTCCCAATAAAAAACAAACGCAGTGAAAACTATGGCTGATAGTGAGGGTCCTAATATTCCCTCAAATTCCAGCTCAGATGCCCAAGTATCTATAATTGGAAGCACAACAACAATTGAACTGACACAGGCTGTGCCACTATAGCAAAACATGCCTACTTCAAAGTGCATTGAAGATAGGTTGCGACTTGAGAAGCTTCTATCCGAGGGTGGAACTCCTCTTCTCCATCCCCCGTGTGTAGCGAGTCTTCGTTCACCAGGCCAAATACAAGATGCCGTTTTGCCGGGTGATCACGGTTCATCACAAATCAATACACATGAAGGGTGTGCTAGCCAGGCGGATGAGATCTTCACAAATTCCCCCGGAATCTCTTGTATAATGGGATGGGTCAGTTCTCCTGAGATCAATGCCAACAAGAGCTTAAATCGCTCATTTATGCTTCAAGCATTTCAGGAAATTCCTGCTCTAAGAACGCTTGCTTCAAGAGATATTGAATGGATATTACTCCCTCCTATTAATAATTATAGGATGGTGTTAAAAGTGCAATCCACGATAATCGCCGAATTACTTTGGGCATACAAAAGAGAACTCAATATAATAGGTCTAGGCCCCCACTTTTTACAATCTATTGAGGAAGTGATTGCATTCAATGAGAAACCTTTAGAAACTCAAAAATTGGCTGTAAATCCTATTCTATGCAACCAATCAACACAACTTCCTGAAGCCGCAGTAATAGCACAACTAGCGGCCATCTCTGTGAATACCAGAGACTGGTCTTGGCTTTCTGAACTATTAGTCGCTCCTGAGGAAGCTAAGAATGTGACAACTACATAGCATTAAAACCTCACTTAGGATGATGTCCTGGAACACTTGTGGGACTAAAAATCTTTTACTTTGGGCTACTGCCAGGAACTAGCAAGAAAAAGTGGATATCATGCTATGTCAGGAAACAATGAGCATGTTGCCATTTCAGTTGAAAGGCTTCAGTGCAATCCACATGGAGGCCCTCCATGGAGCCTCAGGAAGGCCCTCAGGGGATCTTGCGATCTTTCTTAACAACAACTTGTCTTACTCGATTTGTAAGATTTACAAAGAACATCCCTTTCTGGCAGTGGTGACGTTCGATGAGGTATTTATGCTGTGGCCACTCTGTAAATTGGTTTTGGGGGGTGATTTCAATGCAGATTTTATGGGGCAAATATACCCTAAGGCACGTATACCAAAAAACTCAGCCACCTCCAAGCGAAGGGCTTTATGGTACGCATTTTTAGCACAGTGGGAGATCTAACCTGTGCCTTTTAAGAATAAAGAAGCTGTGATTACTTGGGAAGGCAACCACATGAAATCCTGTATTGACTACTTCGCAGTGTCTTCAGGAATTAGTTGCTTCTGCAAGGAAGTAGAAATGACAACTCCAGGTTACAGTGATTATAACATCCTACAACTAACTTTAGAACTTGAGTATCCCCACTTGAGGAATGATTCTCTGCAAGCTCTCATAGTGAGTGATCGACAAGGGTCTTCCTTAAGGTGGAGTGCCAATACTTGTGACACACTGAATTCCTTGATTGGAGATGACATGGACAGACTTCTATCATTTGGAATTTTAAAGAATGACTCACAACTATGACTAGAATTATTCCTTGCTATAGTAACTGGAGCAATTAAGAAGCTCACCAAAAAGCAAAGAACTACTAATGTACGACCAAACTATTTAAATATCTATAGTATTGAGCTTAAAACAGTAAAGAGATTTAAAAATGCTGAGATTAGACATCTTAAAAACCTTGACCTTAACAAATTGGAATTTTAAAAACAAAAACGACACATATGTAATCAATACAGTAATAGGTGCAAAAATGATAGAGTGCACCAACATCATATCACTAACCAATCAATGATGACCAGTTTGTGTCGCAATGATAGGCGGTCTACTTGGGCGATATTGCGTGATGATTCAACAAGCAATAAGTGGCAACAAACCTCTAATATTTCTGAAGAGGTATGGATTGAATTTTATAAAGCAAAGTTTCAATTACCTGAAAGATTCTCCAAAGTAATCTCTGAATCCCTACCTGACATTCTGGGAAGCTTCCAAGGATGGACTCTTGCAAAGATCGCAATAGCTATACGCATGCTGAATAATTCTAAAGCCCCGGGGCCTGACTGTATTCCACCTTGTGCTATCAAAAGACATCCTGTCCTATGGGCTAAAATCATACACACTCAAATTAAAGAGATAATAAGAACTCATTCAGTCTCGCAATCATGGCTGAAAGCGATAATGGTACCAATCCACAAAAAAGGAAATAAAACAGATCCCTTAAACTTCAAACCAATTTCCCTCATTGACGTGGATGCGTAAGTGTTTGCAATTCTAATTCTGCATGATCTTCAACTTTATTTGCATCAACATAAAGTATTATCTCGATTCCAGATTGGTTTTCGTACTCATCTGTCTTGGCACACTTCCTTGCCAAGACAAAAATACACAATACTACAGCATTGTATATGGCATTGATGGATTTGTCAGCAGCCTTTGACTTAATTGTAAGGTCAATTCTTTGGGAAAAAATGGTACGAAAGGGCATTCCCTCGCATCTCATAGCACTAATAGCCAAATTACATCACAACATCTCTTATCTTGTGAGGATTAGTAGCTCTGGTGCCACCATGCAGCCTATGCCGACAGATGTGGGGGTTAAGCAGGGTTGCAATTAGGCAGCAACCCTGTTTATCCTCTACCTCTGCGACATTGATGAAATATGGAAGAATGAGATCTCGTACCCGGCCAGGCTTGGCCAATTAAGCTGAAGCTTAATATATTTGCAGACTACTTACATAGGCATAACCTGCAATGCAATGTTCATAAATCAAAAATATTTATATTTAAAAATCTAAAAAATGAAGGGCACTCCATGAAATGGTCAATCAACAGCATCATAATTCCTCTAGATACCTCATTAAAATATCTAGGATATGATGTTACCGATACTAACTCTAAAATTAGATGGAAGGTTGGGCTGAATGCCAAAATTGCTGCACTCAATACTCTAAGATGACCTATGCAAGATTCTGCAAATTCTTGTTGAGCCCATTATTTGACTTCTGCACATTAAAAGTAGAAGCATCCATCCTCTATGGATTAGATATGTGCTTGTTGAAGAATGATTCTATTCTTGATCAGATTCAAGGTAAATTGTGGGAAAGTACTTTACAATTAGCACAATCCCTTCCCAATTGTGTTTTACGACAGGAATTGGGACTAACTCCATTATCCGCTAGGTATCAATGGCGCCAATTATTGAATCTTTCAAAGATGTTGTAACCTCTGGACAACTCACTCTATGAAGACTTCCGACCAATGATCTCTAATTCCAACCCGCCATCAGTAATGAGGTTCCTTCATGTAAAAAAACACCTCTTTCAGCTTGATTGGGCAAAGACGTTGAATGCAATGAGTTCTAGTCTCAATATTGCAAAGCAGCCTTGTTTGTCTCCACAAGAACAGCACGAAAATTGTACCTACTGAAATTTCCCTGCTATAAGTTAAGAGAACTATATATGAGATTCAAACTAAACAAGCTACACACCTTGGAGAAAACAATAAAGTGGGTTAAAGGAATAGAAACTGATGAAAATATATCTTGCTGTTTCTGCAATGAGCAGTCACAAAGACAGTCTCTGAAACATCTTGTAATATATTGTACTTACTTCGAAGCAGTTTGTCTAGATCTCCTTGGAGGTGTAATACTTGGAACCTCACCGAGTGCCAGAGAATGGTGCTGGATGAATTTGATGTGGGGAGTATCCATTAGAACTATATTGGCACTAACAACATTTTTGACAATGCTGGTCACTGAATTAGCCAAAAGAGACTCACTAAATGAAGTATGATTTATGTTCCTTCAGAAGTATGATTCAAATGTTATTTTGAAATCTCTTAGAAAATGTATAAGAAATGTGAAACATGACAAATGCTCTTCAAATTTTAAATGAAATGTATATAGTTATTTCTATTTTTATGATTTGCCAATGATGCATCTTTGTTGTAAAAGTTTGTTAATCCAACTAATAAACAACTTTTAAATTAAAAAAAAAAAGGCGAAAGAGCTCTCAAGAAAAGAAAGACCGAGTACAAGCAGAAGGAGAACGGAGACAACTTTGACCCAGACACTTTCATTCATCCCTGTTCATCAGTAGGGGAGCCACCAAGGAAAGTAAAGGCGCACCTGAGGAGGAGATTCAGAACACCACTGGCCAAAAAAGCCAGAAATAAACTATGGACTGAGTGTCCCAGACCACATCTGCCAGAAGGAATTGCTGAAATACCTGAAATAGACAAAAGAATGCTCACCTGCATGGGCAAGTATACTAAACACATAAAGAAATGGCTTGATGCATCTTGAAAATCATGCCAAGATAATATACTGGATTTGTTGAGACCAATTACAAAGATACTCCATCTGGCAGATAAAGTGAAAGAGAAAAGGGGGTCTCATGGACCCTATGGTTCTGACCAGATGGGCCCTGAAAGCCATATGCCTACTGCACAATGCCAACAGTACACGCACAACGGAAATGAAAAGGTCCATCATAGTATACATTGATCCTAAACTGAGTGAGATAGCAACATGGAAGGCAGCAGCAGCCAAGCACAAATTATTTGGCAAATCACTCATCAAGGAGAACCCTAAAACAAAGTTCATATTTGTTTATTCGTTCAGACTGTGTCTGTCCATTATTTAAGAAACACCAATTTGGTGAAAAATAAACTTTTGTTTCTTGTTCTGTTTTCTTTGATGTTTATAGAAATCTCTATCTTAAAAATGTACATATCCTGATGACATATTTCAACACATGAATAAAATAAATACTAAGGATATGTCTAAGTTGCATTGGATATTGTGACTTTCTTGTGGAATTTGCAAATCACTTTCTCAAAATGTACAGGAAACCTGCTCAGCACAGACAGGAAAAAACAATGAAAGAAAGTTAAGAAGATGTGCATTGGTATGATAAATATTCACCTTAACTCCATGGAAGAACCAGTGTGCCCAGACAGCTGGCAGTATTTCTGCGTCAATTAGCATTGGAGTAAGAAGGACAAGTTCACTATGTTTCCTATTGTAAGCCGTTACAGATGAGACCTTCCAATAAACCATCCCAAACTTTTGAAAACTCTAATTTGATTATGCACCTCATCCAGTTCCATTATGACAATATAGAGAAACCCTGTAAGAAGGCTAATTTCCATCAATATTGACAAATCCAAGGCCTGTAATCTGTGCACAGGTATCTGCTATAGAAAAGCACTGCTGTGTCACACTCTTCCACTTCTCTTGCTTCATCTGCTCCACCCTCCTCCACCCAACCTCTCCCTATCTTACCTATACACAATCTACATGACTGCAAAGTAATGTATTTGAAACATGATAACTTCATCATTGTGTGAGATCGTACCCTACATGCTTACAGAAGAGCTTTTTTGGAACACCAAAGCAATTGCTGCAACTACAAATATTTTTTAATCCCCTTATTTTACAAAAATAAAAAAAACTTGTATAAAGAGTAAAACCTATACTTCAAATACTAATTGTGGACTGAAATTGCAATGCTGAAGTCAATAGTGTGCTTGTTTTTATTGGAGCAATTTGCACCAGAAAAAAACATTCTATTTCTTTTTGACATAATAAGAGTTTGCACAACTAATACCATTCCTTCGAAAACAGCTTGCATTAAACATTGTCACTTTCTTGGGGAATTTGCGAATCACTTGCTCAGACCTTACAGGAATCTTGCTTAGCACAGACAAGAAAACACAATGAAAGAAATGTATGAAGATGTGCATTCCCCTACGCCTTCTTAAGGTCCAAAAAAGCCACGTACAGCCTACCTCCGCTTATCGATCGATATTTCTCAAATACAATATGTAAAACCAAGCAGTGGTCCATAGTTGAAAACCCAATATGGAAGCCTGCTTGGGAGGTAGGTAACACTGCATGACTCTCTGCCCTCTCTTCAACTGTCCCTTTATACATGTATTAACGATCTTACTGGGAATATCCAGGAGCGAGATTGGGCGATAACAATGGGGGTTGTTAGATGTGCCCTTCTTAAAAATGGCAACAATTACAGCTTTCTTATAAGAACTGGGTACCACTTTACAGTTTGCAATAGCGTTAAAAGGTTTCCCTAAAATAGTGGCACATCAAACAGGGCTCCATTTCAAGAGGTCCAACTGAAGACCATCAGAGCCCCCCTTCCCCAATCTGAGATTGAGATACACTCCAGGATCTCCCCCGTTGTAAAGACTATAGGCTACCCCGCATCACCCAGGTTACACTGCGGGAGAACATCCTCCCCTTCCACTTCCTGAAAGATGTTAGTGTAGTGGGACACCTACTTATCACTTGAGATGCAGCGAAGATCGGCCATATTTGGAGGCTCAAACCCTCTGAAAACAATGCTCCAAACAAGCTCATAGTTATTTAAAACCGTTTGCTCTAACCTCTCCTACTGTTTCACTGTGTGTTCATCCTCTTTGTTTTCAACAGTTTTCTATAGTCAGATTTAAGAGCATATAATTGACCAGAGTTCATGTCTCCACGTTTCATTGCCCCATTTAAGTTCCATTTCAGGGCCCTACACACTTGATCAAACCAAACTGCACTCCCGTATTTGACCTTTCAGGAGGGTTGCTACATTGCGAGCTGTTTTCTAAATTCGCCAACTAGTAACTCTAGTAAGTCTTCGTAGCTCTTAATACATGTTACACCATCCAATCGGGAGTCATAGAACTCTAGCAAATTGTCTGCAACCCTAAGTAACCTCAGAGTCATCTCCCAGTGATCCTGCCTTACATGCGTTAGGCAGTTACATGCACTCCGACCATTTTCCTCCAACAAAGCAAGTGCAAGTCCAAAAAAAAACATAGCCATAACCAGAGGGAAATGGTCACTGTCTAATCGGGTTACCACCTCAAATCTGATTATACTTGCAAAGGAATAACCATCTACCAAACAGTAGTCTATAACAGACCCGTGTTTACGTTGACTACAGGCACAATTTAGGGGCCGGTCTCCTTTGCATCTCCCATTTAACTGAACCGGTGACCTTGCCCACAAAAAGAACATTATATGGAATTTCAAGCTCCAGACTTTCCCCCAAAACCTTCCCCCAATAAACATTCCCCAATTGACAGTGTGTTGGTGGTATGTACACATTCATCACCAGCAAGTCCATTATACCTGGCCTGCTTTTCAGCAGAACAACCACAGCAAATCCATTGCCAACCACCACCCTTTCAGCTGACCAGAGTGGAGATGTCCTTAACTCCATGGAAGAACCAGTATGCCCAGAAAACTATC
Source organism: Ambystoma mexicanum (assembly GCF_040938575.1). Lineage (NCBI taxonomy): Eukaryota > Metazoa > Chordata > Amphibia > Caudata > Ambystomatidae > Ambystoma > Ambystoma mexicanum. Next base: position 341,100,607 of record NC_090927.1, read on the forward strand.
ATTGACAGCTGGCAGTATTTCTGTGTCAAGTAGCAATAGAGTAAGAAGAAATTTAAAGTTGTTCAGTGTGTTTCTATTGTGAGCTGTTGCAGAATGAAGCTTACAATAAACCATCCCAAACTTTTGCAACCTCTAATTTTATTCAGCACCTCATCCGATTCCATTACAACAATGTGGAGGAACCCTATAGGAAGGCTAATTTCCATCTAAATGTACAAACCCATGGCCTATAATCTGCGTACAGGTATCTACTGTGGAAAAGCACATCTGCATCACTCTTCCACTTCTATTACTTCCTATGTTCCAGCCACCTCCACCCAACCTCTTCCCATTCTACATATACCAAATCTGCAAGACTGTAAAGTAATGTCTTTGCAATTTGAAAAATGCATCATGGTGTGTGATCCCACCCTATATGTTTACAGAAGAGCTATTTTAGAACTGCAAGGCAATTGCTGCCATTACAAATATATATCATTATTGTAATTGCCAATTTGTTTATCACCTTATTTTACAAACTAGAAAAAGAAAAGAGTAACCACAACAAACACATAGTTAAACATATTAAATGTGGGTTGAAATTGCATTGCTGAAGCCTTAAGTGTGCCTGTAATTATTGGGGCAATTTGCACCGGAAAAAACATTCTATTTCTTTTTTACATAAAAGAAGTTTACACAACTAACAACATTTCTAATATTCTTCATGAGTGTATCTTTAAAAATAGAACCAATCAAACACATTTTTCATAAAATTAAAAACTGGGTTTCACAAAACAAACAACTAATGAAAAGAGTAGGGGCCAGATTCATGGAATAAATAGCGCTGAAAATCAGGGAATTGCGGGCAAAATGGCCGCGCAAGTCCCCGTTTGTCGATTCATGGAACACAAGGCGCGGGGCTTACCTGGGAGCTGCGTGGAATCCGGGCCAGTACAATATGTCACTGCGACACCATGAAGGCCTTGCGTGAGACTCCCAACTAAGGGTCTGGCCGGCCCAGCGCAAAAGAGTGCAGAACACATAGAATGGGGAAGAACACATGAAAATGTGGGCGTTACGAGGGACGTCCCTGTAAAGGACCGGAAGGGGGTGTCTGTACTTCTGCTCTCTATATGGTAGAGGAGAGGCACAAAGGACCCCAACCAGGATTCTCTATTATTGGTACATGGTCGAGCAATCAAGGCCTAGCTTCTCAGGAGGTGATGCAGGCTGGTTCTTAAGTACAGTGTAGTCCCCAAGCACCCACCAAGGAATGTCCGCACACTGTATCGGTTAAAACACAGTCGGTTATGTACAGTCTCACGATAACTCACTTTGTACTCGGTTATCTATAGTGGCAAATATACAGTTCTACGTGGAACCACAATTACTATTAGATTTCTTCATAGTGCATCAACTGTACGGTTAAATGGCACCCAAATCAGTTTGAAAAGGAAACCAACAATAGAGAGAAGAGGAAAGCAGTTGGTTAGAACAATTGGCAGAATACTGGTCACTACCGTTAAACACAGTTCTGTGTGTAGTTCCCCCCACCTGGGCAACCTGTGGAATAAAGATATAACACAAGCCCAGTCCATATATTGTATATAAAGTACTTGGCGTTGTAGCGTTCCTCGTCGGGGAATCGACAGCCCTTCTTGAATGCCCTCCCTTTAAGGCAGGAGTCATGGGTCGTCGAAAGTCTGATGGAGAACAGGGTGAGCTACGACGTGGCAGCTTCGTTCCTAGCAATGCTCATTGGAGGAGAAGCGTAAACGTCCTGCAAGGAAGAGGCGTGCGGACACCTTGATGTGGCCCAGCAAGGGCGTCGAGTCATCGGTATCGCTGTAGTCTTTGGGTGGCGGGAAACCCACCGGCAGATGCTCCTCGGCACGTCGACGGTCAGGCTTTCTCCAGCAGGATAAAGCAGTGGCGATGCGGACGGGAGCATCCTTGGATCTGAAAGTTCATAGGCAAACGGGAGCACGGCGGCTCCAGTCGGCGATGGCGGTTGTCGACAGTGGCGGACAACAGTCTGGGTGCTTCTCCTTGGGATTCCGCGGCAGTCCCCGTCTCGGGTCAGCAACCTTTCGAAGGTCTGTCTACCAGGGAGCTTTGGCAAAGATCAGCTGGTGCACGATGGTCCCTCGTAGCTCGGGAAGAGGGCGCCTTACCAAGTCCTCTCTGGGTAGGTCCTTGGAGACACAGCAGCTTTCAGATTGTGAAGGAGAGCAACAGCAATTCTTCTTGTCCAGCAGGGCTTCAAGGTTAAGCTTCAGGTTTACTCCAGTTACTCGTCGTAGTGGACTTCAGCTTCTGAACACGAATTCTAGCGGGGAGAGGCCCCCAAATATACTGGTTGGTCTCCCATTCATTCTGCTGCGTCACCCTCAGGCAACCAATCGGTCAGAAGGGCATTCATGGAGGCAGGCAGCCAATCAGGTGCATAGTGCATTCAGGCCATTACCTTTTCTCCAGACACTCACAACAAGTTATGTGTATTGGGACAAGTACCCAGCCATTCAACACACCACACTGCATTCATACCAGTTTCGGGCAGGGCTGTCACAGTCATTGTGTCAAACACCAGATACTAGACACCCAGAACACAGAATGCATATTCATCACATACTCCATTCACCCAGGTCCCACCCACAGGCGTACCCACAACATACGGTCATTGGGAAGGCTCCAGCCAGTCTGGTCAGCACTTTTCCACACTACCATATATGGAACTTCCACCCAAAGGCCAGTCAGGGGGAAGGGACAGAGTCAGGGCTTCCCGGACTTCAGGAAGATTAAGGTAACAGGCGATGGAAGGCAAGAGACCACGGGGGCCATCTTGTCTCCATCAGGAATCTACCGATTCCAATGACAGGGCCTGGGCATCGCAAAATGGAGGACGCTCAGGGCCCCGGACAATCCAGCATGGAGCTGACACCAGCCCGTACCCTGCTCTGTGGACCAGACACATGTGCTCAAAAACATACACTAGAGGCACAGGGTTGTACCCCCACCCATGGGTGCCATAAGGGTATCCCATGGGTCTGTTCACCAAAACCAAAAGAGAGAGCTGCACCGCCAGCAGTCTCACATGAACTCCTGCGTGGAAAACATGTCAGAACACACGATAAAAGGCAGTAAAGGACAAGGATACGGAGGCTCTGTCCCTCCGATGCATTTCCAGCATCACAGTCCCACAGTCAAACAATCGCACCACCCATATGCACGGTAAACAACCGTATTCATGGAATTCAACAGGGATCGACAGCGCACGCAAAACAACATGCAAATCCCAAAACACCTGCGGCACCCGATAGCAGGCGTAAAAGTCAATGCGCACACAAACAATTAATAAAATTCCTGAGTGATCAACAAACACACATATATAGCTATGATGAATATACCATTTGTTGCAGCAGTGATTGTGGGACACCGCAGGAGGAGGAGGATGGCCAGGGCCCAGATTTTCCACCCAAGGACCAGCCTTTTTAGGATGCCTGATGACCAGGTCTATGCCAGGTAGAGGTTTCGCCCTCGTATCATCTTAGACCCGGTCACAGAGTGGGATGATGACCTTGCATCACCCACCCTGTGCTCCCAAGCACTGAGCCCCATGCAAAAGGTGCTCAATGTACTGCATTTTTTGAACACTCGGCCATTCCAGCAGACCACTGCCATAGTTGGGGGAATTTCACTGGCCATGCAGTCACGCTGCCTACACCAGCTGTTGGCAATAATGATTGAGTCCGGCGGCACATCTATATGCCCAGAACACATGCAGAAAGGCAGGCCATGGTCCAGGAGTTTTACGGGGTGTTGCATTTCCCTAAAGTGCTTGGTGCCATCGATTGCATCTATGTTGCTCCATGTCCACAATCAGAAACACTGGCACTCCATCAACGCTCAGATAGTATATGATGCCAAGGGCATCATTACTTCTGTCTATGCAAACTATCCTGGCCAACACATGATAGTTATATATTCAGAATGTCACCCCTACACCGGGTCCTGTAAGCTGGGAAGCATGGAAACACATGGCTCATTGGTACAGACAAATAGACACTTGCAACTAATGACTACATGATGATGCCAATACAGAACCCCACCACACCTGCCCAGGTAAAATACAACACTGCCCATATTGCAACTCGGGCAATAGTGGAGCGCACATTTGGAGTGCTCAAGTCAAGTTTCCGCTCCCTTGACAAATCTGGTGGCGTGTTTCTATATGCTCCACCAGTAGTCTGTAGGATCATTGAGTCAACATGTGTCCTGCACAATGTTGCAACACAGCATGGCATCCCAGTGGACATGGTGGTGGCACCCCATCCCCACCCACAGTCCTTCCACTTGCATATGGCTGGGCAAAGGGCAGGTAGCGAGACAGCACCTACCTAGTTTGTGGCTACTTTTTTCACCTAAAATCCATCCCTTGTGCAGTGCACACAGCCCTGAACCATTCCAGATGCCAATCAATGATGACAAAGGGCCAATCAACTGTTCTGACAAAACCACCCTGAGAATGTTTCCTTGAAAGTGCTACATTGTGTGTATCCCTCAGAACTAAAACACATTTCATATTGTGTTTCCAAAAGAAAGAGTCCCCCACTACCACCACGACAACCATTCCATTAATTCACCTCTGTTTCAGAAAACAAAAATCCCATATGTAATGTAAAAAGATTATGTTACTGTGCACCATACCCACTGAAGTGGCCCCCTTCTGCTCTGGTGAATCTGAGTAAGTAAAATACCGATCAAATGCACAAGCATTTATAAATACAGAAGCATGTGTGAGCTGCAAGCCATACATGGCCTCAGCCATTATCATTTACACAAAGTGCAACAAGCACAATTGTTAATACATGTGCACATGTCCCAGATTGTGCATGATATGCACAAGGATGTCCCTATTGTGGGTCGTACAAAATAAGAGCAGTATTGACCCACAATTTCTTCAAACTCTCATAACGATCAATATCAATCAACATCTTACCTGTCCCCCTGGCATGCAGCTCACACTCAAATTACACCCCATTCAATAGACATAATTCCCTGATGGAAGGATCTGCAGACAAAGAACAAACTGAAACATAGTGCATGGCACACATGTATGGGCCAAAAAACTGAAGACACACAGGCACCCCTCGATGACATATAACACATGCAAACAACAACTCACAAGACAACCATCTTTGCCTTCTTGGCACGTGGCGTTGACCCTGTTTGGCAGGGACCACTCTGGACCACACATGCTGGACCACTAATGGCCTGGGGCATGGCAACACCCACTGGGGCTGAGCCAGCTGCTTCAGCTGCATGAACTTACCCTTTTGGTCTGGGATAGCAGCTTACACAGTACGTCCCTGACTCGGGGCGGGGGGGAGGGGGCAGAAGCTTCCCCTGCATGTCCCTGACCTTGGGGGGGTGGACAGAAGCTGCACCTGCAACTCCCTGAGCCTTGTGGGTGGGGAAGGAACTTTGACTGCACGTCGCTTACCCTTTGATGGATGGACAGCAGCTGCCCCTACATGTCCGTATACCTGGTGGGGGGACAGCAGCTACCACTGCAGGTTCCTGACCTGGGGGGTGGGGACAGGAGCCACTGCGGCAGGTCCCTGACCCTGGGGGGGTGGATACTGGAGCTTCCCCTGCATGTCCCCTACACCTGGAGGGGGGCAGCAGCTTCTGCTGCACATACCCGACCCCGACCACCTCTGCCACCTTTCCCTCTTGGGGCCTTTCCACTCATGGTACAGGTGGACTTGTACAATGGAAGACACACCAAGCAATTGTCCTGGGCAATCGGATCAGGGGGCAGTGTATGTGATGGAAAACATACTTCTGTGGTCCAGCAAGGCTCAATATTACCCCTGGTGAAAAAAATATGGGACATGTAACACACAGGCACTCCAAGATATATGTTTATGCAACACATTGATAGCTGCTGTAAAAATAAAAAGAGTTACGTGATATGCTGTGGCATCCAGCAACACCGAAAATACGTACGCGAAGCCCAGCAAGCTACTGTAACGGTAATAATGGAGGTATGTGATACACAGGGGAGCCCAGAGTATGAAAAATGTGTACGCGACTCACCGTTAGCCTCTGACAACAGAAAAGTAGATGCGCGTATGTGTAGAGGAAAATGCCTCACCAAAATAAGGTTGTAAGGTCCCAGTAGTGATCAAATTGCATGGCACCCCAAAATTCACAGTAATCCACTTGTCCGTCTCCTACCAATTGCACAAATGGTCTGATTTGCTTCTACGACTTACATAACCCGATTCGGGCGTTCTGAATGCCAGCACCCAGCATGTGTCACATAACTTATACGCGGAGGGCCTTTCCTCTGATTTCACATGCCCGCGCAAATTTCAAACGCGCAAAGAACCATCACTCCATTTCCGGCTGCCCATGCGTTAGACGCGGAAGACCCACGCTCCTGCCTACAAGCCTTTTACCTGCCTTCTTCTGCCCTGAGCTACCTCCTACCAAGCCATCTGCTGCTGCCTGTCCACTGTGTGTGCCTGTTGCCCACCAGCCCTGCATTTTGAGTGCCTGCTGAACACCCGTTTGCCAGTGCTCCTGTCCTTGGACGTGTGACAACCTCAGCTGATTCACCAGACTCCCAACGTCCCATACCATCACCATTGCTCCACAGTCCATCTCCGGGACCACCTTGCCCACCCACACCTGCCTCAGGGGTTGCCATGTCTCAACAATCATCTTCTGAAGTAAGTGGCAACCCTGTGGCAGCGAGGCAGAGGGCTGTCAACTTCACTGACAAGGAAGTTGACATCCTGGTGAAGCAGGTCCTGGGTAATTATGATGCCCTTGTCAATGCACTGATGCAACGTGGCAAGGAAGGACATAAGCTGATCTGGGACCGGATAGAGGATGCCATCAACGCAGAAGGTGTGGCATCCCGCACCTTCAATCATGTGCACAAACGCTGGGAGGACCTTAAATGCAGGACCCACAGCAAGGCCCTGTGCTTCCTCGAGGGCCTGTTCCACAGTAGAGGGGGGAAGGTGCTGGCTGTCTATTACCAACATGTGGGTCCTGGAAAAGTTTTACCCGGCGCTGCACACCCTGGTCAGCAAGTTGTGCCAACATTTGGAGTCGTCAGGTCAGTATTCAAATGTTGCTAGGCTACACAGGGCATGTGCATGCTCCTGCATTTTGGGAATGAACACCTTAGGCTCACAGCAAGTATGCCTCTGATACGTATGTCTGCGTGCATGACCCAGACAGTGCTCTCCATGTATGCAGTCAACCATAATGATTTTGATGAGATGTCATTTGCATTGTGTGCTTTACTGCTGCCTTTCAGAACGTGCACATGTTTTGTTACTTGTGTTTGAGATCTGCCGGTGTGACAAGTATGACCGTTGGGGTAGTGTTGGCCATGTCATGTGCATGCATGGTGTTCATGTGTATGTGTCAAAGATGGGAATATGTGACTGGGTATCAGTCATGGCTGGATGCAACAAGTGCATTCCAATGTATGACATATTCATGTTGCGGTATTACAGTTGACGGGACTCTGATGTCATTGCTCATCACACTGCTTGTGGACTCTCAATTGATTTGTATGGATGATATGTGTATGGACACATGATGCATGTGTGTGTAGCATACGCAATTGATTGGTTGGGATAGTAGCATGTACCCTGATGTGAATGTCTGTTGTTATGGACAAGCATGTATGTGCAGGTATGTTGATTGCATGTACATGTGTGTGGTGGTGGAGGATGACACATGTTCCCTTGACAAGTGAACTTCATATGAATGTTGGTATTGCCAAACACACATTGGTGCAGTACACTGATGTTTGTGTTCTCTGTCTCCTTTTCCACAGTTGTGCTGGAAGAAGAGGGCAGAAGTGCTGTGGAGCAAGGCAACAGGGATGCCTCCATTGGGCAGAGGCGCAAGGCCCAGTCATGCCCCCATGACAGCACATCGTCGGGGAGTGAGATTGCTGATGCGTATCGGGACCATCGGGCAATGCTGCTGGGGGTAAGTCCAAGAGGGCGAAGGTGGTAGTGGACTCCTCAGCAGCGGCAGTGGGGGGTGGGCAGGTGAGACAACACAAGGGCCATCCAGTGCAGAAGATGCTCTGGAGTCATCCAGGTTGGCAGGAGTGTAGGGGGAGGAGGTAGCCGTAGAAACAGAGCCCACAATGTTAGGCGGGGTGATGAAGTGGGTGCAATTTGTACAGTCCTGCCCCTGGGGCCAGATGCTGTGCAGGCCACCAGTGTGGTGCCTGTGCAAATTCCTGTCCCTGGGGCAGCGGATGGCGCTGTATGCACCTGTCGGCATGCCTCAACCCAGACCCAGCCCCAGGTGTTGGATGTTTCGACACAGACCAAAACCTCAATACCATCGGCTGTTGCGATTCGGGACAGTGCAATTGTCACTCTTACCTGAGTCTGCGCAGGAGCAATGGAGTCCACCAACTCTTCTCTTATTTCCTACTTGCCCACTACTGCTGGAAGGACTATCTGCCAAGAAAGGTAATGTTTTAGAGGAGAGGTCAGCAGTTCAAAACCCCACCCTTCTTCCCAGTCCCCTCTAACCAGATATGTCACTTCCCTCCGAAACTAGGGTATGACTCACCTTTCTGTTTAACTTGGTGAGCTCTCCATCCTGCTCTTGCAGGGCGCTGAGTCTGAGTCCCAGAGGGTCTAGCTGGAGATGGCCGCTTGTAACGGCTGATGTTCAGGTATATATTAGTTCAGTTAAAGTTCGGGACCAGTTGCCTTACTGGTAGGTTTCCTTGTGCCAATGGTAAGTTCAGGAACCCAGTTACCTCACTGGGTTTGCAGTTGTCCTAGCTGATACGTTATGGTACCATGTAAGTTCAATTCCCCAGTTGCCTCACTGGGTTACACCGGGTTCTTTGCGCTGCGTGATTTATAGTCTGAATGCGTTGAGAGTAATGAGCAAATGTTTTCTGAGTCTAACCTTGTCTTCTCTTTCTCTTCATAGGTCCTCTCCGAGAGGTGCTGAGATACTGAACGGAAAAGAGGAGTAAGAGGCAGAACCAGCAGGAGTTCCAGATGAAGACCGCACACCAGAGGTGAATGTCTTTAAGCGGTCTCAAAGCGGTTTCTTAAGGCGCTGCAGAAGGTGAAGTAAAGTTCCTACTCTAGCCGGTCGTAATCACCTGTTCTTGTTTTATTTTTCAGGTGCTGATATGCTGTGAAAGCTGTGGGACGAAGGCGAGCAACTCCGGAGAAGAACTGACGGCCGCAAGAGTCCTCACGGGAATTCAGGTAAGCGGAGAAGTCCACACGGGAATTCAGGTAAGCGGAGAAGTCCGGGTAAGCGTGTGATACAGAATTCACATGAAGTGCGTGTTGATCCCTGGGCGTGGCTTATATAGGCAACCACGCCCAGAGACTAGACCGCGCTGCTTGCTTTGTGCTGGGAACGTTTGTCCATGTTGGGGAAGAAGGAAGTTCTCTTGGCTGTGATTGGATGATGGGGTTTCCCTGATGACATACTCTGGGTTCTCAGAGCCTTAACCCATGCCACTCCTGACTGTCTCCCCCACCTATCCCTATGAACAACACAGAAAGAGGGCCTGCAGGTATGCCTCTGGGCCATAACCATGACAGTCCTCCCCCTCAAGGCCCCTCCCAATGGTGTGTTCTCTGGTCCTGACTTGGAGGGGTTGTCCCAATAAAAATGTGCGTATTAGACAGGGAGAGCGTAGGTTCCCACTAGGTTCCCATGACCTGTCCTGGGGCCCATATCCTTTCCAATCTATTAAGTAATACAGGACCTTTTTAACAAATTTGGAGTCTAGGATCTGTTTGATCTCATATTCTGGCTCTTCCCCTTCTACTATTATGGGAGCAGGTGGTGCTTGCATTCGGGTCCCAGGGTGTACCGGTTTTAATAAAGAAACATGGAACACTGGGTGGATGCGCATTTGAGACGGTAACTGGAGCTTCACGACCATAGGGGAAACTATTGTTTCAATTGTAAATGGGCCCAGGAATTTGGGTTGAAACTTTTGATGCCCTTTCAGGGACGTGTTTTGATGCTAGCCATACAGAGTCCCTACTTGGTAGGCTGGAGCTTCTTTTCAGTGACGATCAGCGTTTTTCTTTTGAGTAGCCTTAGCTGCCTTCAGATGTGTTGTCACGTCCTTGATAGCTTCTGATATTCGTTCATGTAGGGTCTGAATGGCTGGCATTTCGATGATTTCGGGTGGATCGTATGCAGATCCACCTGAGATCATCGCCCACCCGAGATTCCGTCCATACAATGTATAGAAAGGAATCAACTGTGTGGAACTGTGCGTCGAATTGTTATACGCATATTCATCTATCCATAGGATCTCTGTCCAGGAGTGATCAGTTTGATGCAAGAGGCAACAAAGGTATTACTCCAGAGATTGGTTTGTGCGTTCAGTCATCCCATCAGTTTGTGGGTGATGACTTGTAGACAATCGGATCTCTATCCCAACTATGGAGTAACATTTCTTCCAGAATCGTGATACAAACTAGCTTCCTCTGTCGGAGATCACCACGGACGGGAAGCCATGTAGCCTCCCTATGTTGTTGAGAAAGACTTGGGCCAAGACTTGGGCTGATGGAATGCCCTTCAACACAATAAAATGAGCCATTTTTGTAAAAAGATGAACGACCACCAAGATAGTGTTGTGACCAGAGCTGGGTGGTAAGTCTGTGATGAAATCAACGGAGATGGTATGCCAGGGTGTAGGTGGTATCACCAATGGTTGTAGTAAGCTAGTTGGTTTTTCACTCGAGGCCTTCTTATGAGCACAAGTTCCTCACAAGTTGATAAAATCGGTAACATCTTGCTACCACGTAGGCCATCAATAGTTTCTTTTGATTTTCTCCATTGTCTTTGTTATTCCAGGGTGCCCCTCAATGGGTGAGTTGTGGTATGTTTTAAGAATTTCTTCCTGTAAGGTTCGTGTTGGGAGGTACAGGCGTTTTCGGTAATATGGCAGGCCATCTCTGACTGAATAGTCGGTTCCTTTCTTGGCCCACGTCAGTAGTTCCTCCCTTGGCAAGTTGTTTCTTATTTCCCTCTTGATTTCTTCCCAAGGACTGTCTCCACAAAGGCCTAGGATCTTATTTCACGGTATGATGTTCAGCTTCTTCCCCTTTGCCTATCCGTGATAAAGCGTCTGCTTTGCCGTTCTTGGTTCCAGGTCTGTAAGTGATCACAAAATCATATTCTGATAGAACAAAGCCCAGCAGAGTTGATGGGATGATTGGGCTTTAGCCGAGCGAAGGCATTGAAGATTCTGATGATCGGTTGAGATGGTGATGGTATGTTTGGCTCCGAGTAGATAATGCCTCCATTCTTTGAGGGCTTTCTTGATTGCCAGCAGTTCCTAGTCTGTGACTGCATAGTTCAGCTCTGTGTGAGAACATTTCTTCAACCAGAATTCTACTGGGTGAAAATGGCCAGTGGTTGTATTCCTTTGGGACCAGACGGCCCCCATGGCGACGCTGGAAGCGTCAGTCTCTACAACGTAAGTGAGTTCAGGCTGCGGGTGTTGTAAAATGGGTGCAGATGTAAATTTCTTCTTTAAAGCAAGGAAGGTCTTGTCAGCCACGGAGGTCCACTCAAATTTTCAATTCTTGCATGATAGGGAGGTAATTGGATGTACCATGTCTGAAAAACTTGGTATGAACCGCCTGTAAAACTTTGCGAAACCGAGAAAGCTCTGCACTCCTTACAGTGACGTGGGTGGCAGCTATGTGAGTATAGCTTCCACTTTCCTGTTGTCTATTTTGATGCCTTGTGGTTATAGTATAAAACCAAGACACTCTACTTCGGTGACGTGGAAGGAAAATATTTCTAATTTGGCATATAGGTTGTTGTCACGTAACTTGTGGAGAACTGCTCACACATGTGATATGTGTTCTTGAGCAGTTGCCGAGTAGATGAGGATTTTGTCAATATATACTAATGCGCAGACGTCCAGTAGTTCTCGTAGGACGTCATTCATAAAGTGTTGGAATGCGGCCGGGGCATTACATAGCCCAAAAGGCATCACTTGGTATTCGTAGAGACCATACCAAGTGTGAAATGCGGTTTTCCACTCATCACCTTTTTTGATGCGTACCAGGTGGTAGGCCCCTCGGAGATCCAATTTTGTAAATATCCGAGCCCTGCTTACTTAGTCTAAGAGTACAGGTATTAGGGGTAATGGATATCTGTTCTTTACTGTGACCTGGCTCAGTGCCCTGTAGTTGATGCAAGTTCATAAATCTCCCTCTTTCTTGGGGACAAAAAAGAGGGGAGAGGCCGTGGGTGACTTTGAAGGATGTATGCAACCGTTTGCAAGGTATTGGTCCAAGTATCGCTTTAAATGAGCGTTTTCGTCTTCGGTCAGGGCATAAATCCGGCTGCATGGGACTCGTGCTCCTGGTATTAAATCAATTTCACAATTGTAGGCATGATGTGGTGGCAATGTATTGGCCTGTTCTTTGGCAAATACATCTTGGCACTCCTGGTACTCCGGGGGTAAGGCCCATATCAACCCTAACACGAGTGTGGCCTTGGGAGATGCGAGTAGTGCGAGTTGAGATACCTTGTTTATTGTTCCATAACAATGGCTGTACCCCTTAGGGAAGGTTAATGTTCTGGCATAGTTCAGCTCTGCGGGAGAACATTTCTTCGACCAGAATGCCACTGGGTGAAGATGGCCAGTGGTTGTATTCCTTTGGGACAGGACGGCCCCCATGGCGAGACTGAAAGCGTCAGTCTCCACAAAGTAAGGAAGTTCAGACTGCAGGTGTTGTAAAATGGGTGCAGATGTACATTTCTTCTTTAAAGCAAGAAAGGCCTTGTCAGCCACGGAGGTCCATTCAAATTTTCAATTCTTACGTAGATGGGAGGTAATTGGATGTATCATGTGTGAAAAACCGGTATGAAGTGGTCCCCTTCTGCTCTGGTGGATCTGAGTAAGTAACGAGCCGGTCAAATGTGTAAGCATTTATAAATACAGAAGCATGTCTGAGCTGCAAGCCATAAATGGCCTCAGACATTCCCATTTACACAAAGTGCAACAAGCACAATTGTCAATACATGCGCACATGTCCCAGATTGTGCATGATGTGCACAAGGATGTCCCTATTGTGGGTCATACAAAATAAGAGCAGTATTGACCCACAATTTCTTCAAACTCTCATAACGATCAATATCAATCAACATCTTACCTGTCCCCCTGGCATGCAGCTCACAGTCAAATTACACCCCATTAAATAGACCCCATTCCCTGATGGAAGGATCTGCAGACAAAGAACAAAGTGAAACATAGTGCGTGGCACAAATATATGGGCTGAAAAACTGAAGACACACAGGCACCCCTCGATGACATATAACACATACAAACAACAACTCACAAGACAACCATCTTTGCCTTCTTGGCACGTGGCGGTGACCCTGTTTGGCAGGGACCACTCTGGGCCACACATGCTGGACCACTAGTGGCCTGGGGCATAGCATCACCCACTGGGGCTGGGCCAGCTGCTTCAGCTACATGACCCTTACCCTTTGGGTTGGGACAGCAGCTTACACAGCTCGTCCCTGACCCGGGGGGGCAGAAGCTTCCCCTGCATGTCCCTGACCTTGGGGAGGTGGACAACAGCTGCACCTGCAACTCTCTGAGCCTTGTGGGTGGGGCAGGAACTTTCACTGCACGTCCCTTACCCTTCGATGGATGGACAGCAGCTACCCCTACAAGTTCATGTACCTGGTGGGGGAACAACAGCTTCTGCTGCAGGTCCCTGACCCTGGGGGGTGGGTACAGGAGCTTGCTTCCATGACCCCTACCGCCGGAGGGGGGGCTGCAGTTTCTGCTGCACATACCCGACCCCGACCACCTCTGCCACCTTTCCCTCTTGGGGCCTTTCCACTCATGGTGCAGGTGGACTTGGACAATGGAAGACACACCAAGCAATTATCCTGGGCAATCGGAGTCAGGGGGCAGTGTATGTGATAGAAAACATACTTCTGTGGTCCGTCAAGGCTCAATATTACCCCTGGTGAAATAAATACGGGACACGTAACGCACAGGCACCCCAAGAAATATGTTTACGCGACACCTTGATAACTACTGTAAAAAGAAAAAGAGTTACGTGATACGCTGTGGCATCCAGCAACACCGAAAATGCATAGGCAAAGCCCAGCAAGCTACTGTAATGGTAATAATGGAGGTATGCGATACACAGGGGCACCCAGAGTATGAAAAATGTGTACGCGACTCACCGTTAGCCTCTGACAACAGAAAGGTAGACGTGTGTGTGTGTGTGGAGGCAAATGCCCCACCAAAATAAGTTTGTACTGTCCCAGTAGTGAACAAATGGCGTGGCACACCAAAATTCACAGTAATCCACTCGTCCGTCCACTACCAATTGCACGTATGGTCTGATTTGCTTCTACACACTTACATATCCCGATTTGGGTGTTCTGAATGCCAGCACCCAGCACGTGTCACGTAAGGTACATGTAACGCTCACCTGATTCTCGCAGAGGCGCCGGTCTTGACTGGGCGACTACCGTATCTTCAAAGGTGATGTGTAGCACCCGGTTGGCTCTTTGGGCTGGACCTCTGTGCACTGTATGCCTGACGTGTAGAGTAAGATGTCTTAGGTAAGTGAATGCCGAGCTCTCCATCTGCCTCGGGGCAGGGTGCTGTAACCAGTTTCTTCACTGGATAGGTAGCGCAGGCCTCTTGACTTCAGAGGACTGCTGTCCGTCGTTTACTGCACGAACGGTAAGTTTCGAGTCATTCAAATGTCTTTAAAGTCTTTAGTAATGATGTCTCTTGTTTTGCAGGGTTCCGGCGATGGCGGATGACGGGCTGAAGTGAGTTGAAGATGGAGCCCGTGTGATGAATAGAAGTGCCTGGAAGCACGTAAGTAAGCGCTTGTTGCCTGCTTCACTATGCGCTCTAACTGTCTTTTTATTTTGCAGGTACGAGTTTGGAGCGGCTGCAGGGTGCCGGAATACCCACTGGATTAGATGTGGAAAGGAGTATGGCACGTGAGTATTAAAGTTCCCCAATGTCTTTAAACGCACCTTGTTTTGTCTTTCAGATGCCGGAATGCAGTGTGAAGACCTCCGGAGCGCACAAAGAGTAGGTAAGCCTTTGCCTTTCAGATGCCGGAATGCTAACCTGTTCTTTCTTGTCTTTATAGGTGTTGCTGAAGACTGGATTCAGGATGGTAAGCCTTTGCCTTTCAGATGCCGGAATGCTAACCTGTTCTTTCTTGTCTTTATAGGTGTTGCTGAAGACTGGATTCAGGATGGTAAGCCTTTTTCCTTAGGCCCTGGACCGGATGCAGAAGACACGATGAGCGTTCTGCTGCAGAGGTTGCAGAATAACGCAAAGCAAGATTCATCCACCGGGTGTGGTTTAAATAGCCTCCTGTAGTGCTTAGGTGTCTCCTTCCACAGCCACGCCTAAGTAAGAAAAGAGTTCCTGGTAAGAAAAGAGTTCCTGCCTTCCAGAAGAGTTCCAGTGTTCTGAATCTAGGGAGTGGCTCCAGCCCCACCCAACAGGAAAAGTAGTTCCAAACAGAAGAGGATCAGAGGCTCAACTGGCAGGCAAGTAAGCAGCATGGTCTGCTGAAGGTAAGTCCACCCAAGCATTATGAGCCCGGCGCTTCCAGCGCTGGGACTGGGCATATTTATGAGCCTGGTGCCACTGGCGCCAGGACTGGGTCCAAAAGGTCCCAATTGGGACTGGTTGGCACTCGGAACCTGGGTTATGGATCTGCTTCCAAGGGAGTTGGGAAAACCCTGACCTTTTGGAAGCAGAGATCATGACAGTACCCCCCCTCAAGGCCCCTCCCAAACCGGGCATCTCCGGGGGTTTTGGCTTGTCAGGAAATGTTCGGTGAAATCTTTTGATTAGGCGAGGAGCGTGGACATATTCAGCAGGTTCCCAGGATCTCTCTTGGGGGCCGTAGCCTTTCCAGTCAATTAGGTAGAATAGTTTAGATTTGGAGATCTTGGAGTCCAGAATGCTTTTGACTTCAAACTCGAGGTCTCCATCCACTAGGATAGGTTTTGGAGATTTGGTTAGTCGGGTTTGAGGTTGCACGGGTTTTAATAGAGAGACGTGGAAGACCGGATGTATCTTCATGTGCGGGGGCAAGTCCAACTTGACCGCTACTGGGTTTACTATGGTAGTGATGGAATAGGGACCAAGGTATCTTGGGTTGAATGTGCGTGGCCTTTTTAGAGATAGATATTTGGTGGATAACCAGACTTGATCCCCTACTTGATAGTGAGGGGCTTCCTTCCGATGTTGATCTGCTCCTTTCTTGTATTGTTCTTTAGCCCTTTGAAGGTGAGAAACAGCTTCCTTAAAGGCTTGGGTGATTGTAGAATGCAGGTAGTCTACTGCTGGTGTTTCAAGATCTTGGAGGGGATCCAACTCCGAGGTTCGAGGGTGACTGCCGTACAAAAGAAAAAACGGGGTTTTCCCAGTTCCCGAATGGACAGAGTTATTGTAGGCATACTCGGCTATCCAAAGGATATCTTTCCAAGTTTTTTCAGTTTGTTGCAGCATGCAGCGTAAATACTGTTCCAGAGTTTGATTGGTCCTCTCGGTTTGTCCGTCGGTCTGAGGGTGGTGACTGGTCGATAGTCTCACATCAATTTGAGCCGACCGACAGCAACTTCGCCAAAAATGAGAAATAAATTGACTACCTCGATCCGAAATTAGAACCGAAGGAAAACCGTGCAGTCGGACGATGTTTTCGAGAAATTCTCGGGCCAGAGTTGCTGCTGTTGGCAAGCCTTTGAGCGGAATCAAATGCGCCATCTTGGAGAATAAGTCCACGATTACTAGAATCGTATTGTATCCGGAGCATGGAGGTAGATCGGTGATGAAGTCCATAGAAAGCGTATGCCAAGGGCGAGGTGGGATGTCAATAGGGCGTAAGAGGCCTGCTGGTCTTTCCTTTTGACTCTTGTTTTGGGCGCATACTCCACAGGACATTATAAAGTCTCTGATATCTTTTTTCCAAGACGGCCACCAGAAGTAGCGCTTGATCTTTTCTGAGGTCTTGGCTATACCGGGATGACCTTCCATTAAAGAGTCGTGATAACAAGAGATTACTTTTTTCTGTAAATCTGTGCTGGGTAGGTATAATCGTTCTTGGAAATACAATAAGTTGTCCTTTACTGCAAAGTCCTTTCCCTGCAGATGCCAATTCTGTATGTCTGCTGGAGTTACAAGTTGCCTGGCTTTATCCTTAACTTCCTCTATGGATTCTGTGGCGATTACACCCAGAATTCTTTGTTCGGGAATGATTGGTACAGGTTTAGGGTTGACCAAGTGTTCTTCCACTCCCATCCGAGAAAGGGCATCGGCTTTACCGTTCTTTGTACCAGGTCGATAGGTAATTATGAAGTCAAACTCGGCAAAGAATAATCCCCAACGAAGTTGTCTAGAGGATTGGGCTTTTGCGGTCTTCAAATATTGCAGGTTTCGGTGATCCGTAATCACAGTAACGGTGTGTCGGGCCCCCAGCAGATAATGCCGCCAAGCCTTAAAAGCAGACTTGATAGCCAGAAGTTCCTTGTCAGTAATCGTGTAATTGATTTCAGGAGGCGAGAATTTGCGGGACCAAAATGCCACGGGATGCAACTGATTGGTTACCGGGTCCTTTTGTGATAGAACTGCCCCCATGGCAAGGCTTGAAGCATCAGTTTCCACGATGTAGGGGAGTTCGGGGCGAGGGTGTTTTAAGATTGGTGCAGAGATAAATTTAGTCTTCAAATCCTGGAAAGCTTGTTCCGCCTCGGTAGACCATTCAAAACGTTTGTTTTTCTTTAACAAGGCAGTGATGGGCTGGACTATTCGAGAGAATTCGGGGATAAACCTGCGGTAAAAGTTAGCGAAGCCTAACATGCTTTGCACACCTTTTACGGAGGATGGTGATGGCCATTTGAGAACTGCATCGACCTTCTTTGAATCCATACGCACTCCGCCAGGTGATAATATGAATCCCAAGAATTCAACTTCAGTCACGTTGAAAACACATTTTTCCAACTTTGCAAAAAGTTTGTGTTGACGCAATCTTTCGAGGACCATTTTCACGTGTTTCCGATGTTCAGATTCCGATGAAGAATAAACGAGGATGTCGTCAATGTAAACAACAACACATACATCTATGAGCTCTCTGAGGACATCGTTCATAAAATATTGAAAGGCGGCCAGGGCATTACAAAGTCCGAAGGGCATGACCTGATATTCAAATAGCCCATACTTGGTGCGGAAGGCCGTCTTCCATTCATCGCCCTCTTTTACACGTACCAAGTGGTAAGCTCCTCTAAGATCCAGCTTTGTATATATGCATGCTTTTCTGACTTGGTCCAGGAGTTCAGGGATCAAAGGTAACGGATATCTATTCTTAACGGTGATCTGGTTCAGGGAGCGATAATCGATACAAGTTCTAAGGTCTCCTTCCTTTTTTGGAACGAAGAACAAAGCTGAAGAAGCAGGGGACTTGGAAGGACGAATAAACCCATTTGCCAGGTATTGATCCAGGTATTGTCGAAGGTGAAGGTTCTCAGGCTTGGTGAGGGCATAAATTCTACTACAAGGAGGAGTAGATCCAGGTATCAGGTCTATCTGGCAGTCATAAGACCTATGAGGAGGTAGAGAGTTAGCCTGATCCTTCCGGAAAACATCTTGGTATTCTAGGTATTCGGGAGGTAACTGGGGAGTCTCTGAAGAAATTGCGGCCAGTGCAACACCAGGTGGAGGGTGACAAGTAGAGACACATTCTGGAAACTGGACCGTTCTTGCTCGCCAATCGATCAGAGGATTGTGTTTCTCTAACCAAGGTATTCCTAGAATAATATGAAACTGAGGGGCCTTGATCACATCGAACACGATCTTCTCATGGTGTCCATCTTGACTTACTAGCGTCACCTCTTGAGTGGTATGCGTTACTGGCCCGGAGGCTATCTCCGTACCATCCACCGTAGTAATGACGTCCTTTACAGCCTTGGGACAAAGAGTTAGATTCATCCTCAAAACCATTTCATGATCCACATAATTGCCGATGGCACCGCTGTCGACGTAAGCTTCAATTGCATGTAATCGATCCGGATTATCAGGGCTAATGAGGACCATAGGTATCACGAAATGCGAGGTCACGGAACTGGTTTTCACGCTCGGCAAGAGGACCTCTATTCTTGTCGGGCGAGGTTGTTTCCCTGCTCAGAGTTTGTAACTTTGGTAACTGCAGCTCCTACTGCCTTCTTGGCAGGTTTCACCGGACAGTCTCGAAGAAAGTGCCCTGAGTTTCCGCAATATAGGCATAATTGCAACTGTTTCCTCCTTTCCCGCTCCCTTTGTGTTAGAGGACCTTTCAGACCCCCTATTTGCATGGGTTCCCCGGAGTCTACTCCTTTGGAAGGAGTTGGCGGTTTGGAAAATACTCGAGCATCAAACTTGGAACAATCGGCCTTCCTGTTCTGCAGCCTGTGATCTATTTGAACGACCAAGTCTATATAATCCGAACAGTCTTGTGGGGGATTCACTACTTGGGCTAAAACGTCTTTGAGCTCTCCACGTAGACCTCTATAAAACAGCGTAATCCTTTTGTCCTCAGGCCATTGAGTTTCCACTATTAGTCTATTGAAAGATGCAATATAAGCCAAAAGGTCTTGATTACCCTGTCGCAACGAAAGAAGCTCATTGTCCAAGGCCTGCCCCTGTGAATGTCTTGCGAACAGTTTTTCCATACTAAGCTGAAAGGCTTGAAAATCATGGAGAACCGGATCATCTTGATTAACTAGAGGGATCGACCAGTCTGCCGCATTGCCACTAAGGTACGAAAGTACAAAAGCTACTTTTGCTTGATCAGTTGGAAAGGCTGCTGGCCGGCATAAGAAGTGCAACCGGCACTGATTGATAAATACTGCAAACCTCTTTGGGTCACCAGAAAATCGTTTGGGCGGAGCCAGAGGTACATTCCCAGGTAGGTTGATCTGCACTGGATTCATAGAGGATGTTGAAGGAAGATTTGCCCCTGATGCGGGTAACGGGGTCTGTCCGGCTTGTGACTGTAGCACTTGTCTAGCAAGATTGTCTGTTCTCTCCTTGGAAATAATTAGTTCCCTTCTTAGAGCATTCATTTCCTGACGAGCTGCATGCACTTCTGCCCTTAGTTCCCCAAGTAACCGGGCTAGGGGGTCAGTATCCGAGGTTTCCATAGCGCCTGGGCGAGAGTTTTGCGGTAGGCTTTGCGTTCTGTAACGCTCACCTGATTCTCGCAGAGGCGCCGGTCTTGACTGGGCGACTACCGTATCTTCAAAGGTGATGTGTAGCACCCGGTTGGCTCTTTGGGCTGGACCTCTGTGCACTGTATGCCTGACGTGTAGAGTAAGATGTCTTAGGTAAGTGAATGCCGAGCTCTCCATCTGCCTCGGGGCAGGGTGCTGTAACCAGTTTCTTCACTGGATAGGTAGTGCAGGCCTCTTGACTTCAGAGGACTGCTGTCCGTCGTTTACTGCACGAACGGTAAGTTTCGAGTCATTCAAATGTCTTTAAAGTCTTTAGTAATGATGTCTCTTGTTTTGCAGGGTTCCGGCGATGGCGGATGACGGGCTGAAGTGAGTTGAAGATGGAGCCCGTGTGATGAATAGAAGCGCCTGGAAGCACGTAAGTAAGCGCTTGTTGCCTGCTTCACTATGCGCTCTAACTGTCTTTTTATTTTGCAGGTACGAGTTTGGAGCGGCTGCAGGGTGCCGGAATACCCACTGGATTAGATGTGGAAAGGAGTATGGCACGTGAGTATTAAAGTTCCCCAATGTCTTTAAACGCACCTTGTTTTGTCTTTCAGATGCCGGAATGCAGTGTGAAGACCTCCGGAGCGCACGAAGAGTAGGTAAGCCTTTGCCTTTCAGATGCCGGAATGCTAACCTGTTCTTTCTTGTCTTTATAGGTGTTGCTGAAGACTGGATTCAGGATGGTAAGCCTTTGCCTTTCAGATGCCGGAATGCTAACCTGTTCTTTCTTGTCTTTATAGGTGTTGCTGAAGACTGGATTCAGGATGGTAAGCCTTTTTCCTTAGGCCCTGGACCGGATGCAGAAGACACGATGAGCGTTCTGCTGCAGAGGTTGCAGAATAACGCAAAGCAAGATTCATCCACCGGGTGTGGTTTAAATAGCCTCCTGTAGTGCTTAGGTGTCTCCTTCCACAGCCACGCCTAAGTAAGAAAAGAGTTCCTGGTAAGAAAAGAGTTCCTGCCTTCCAGAAGAGTTCCAGTGTTCTGAATCTAGGGAGTGGCTCCAGCCCCACCCAACAGGAAAAGTAGTTCCAAACAGAAGAGGATCAGAGGCTCAACTGGCAGGCAAGCAAGCAGCATGGTCTGCTGAAGGTAAGTCCACCCAAGCATTATGAGCCCGGCGCTTCCAGCGCTGGGACTGGGCATATTTATGAGCCTGGTGCCACTGGCGCCAGTACTGGGTCCAAAAGGTCCCAATTGGGACTGGTTGGCACTCGGAACCTGGGTTATGGATCTGCTTCCAAGGGAGTTGGGAAAACCCTGACCTTTTGGAAGCAGAGATCATGACAGTACACGCGGAGGGCCTTTCCTCTGATTTCAAATGCCTGCGCAAATTTCGAACACACAAAGTAACCATCAATCTGTTTCCGGCTGCCCATGAGCTAGACACAGAAGACCCACGCTTGAAGCCTTTTTACCTGTCTTCTTCTGCCCTGAGCTACCTCCTACCAAGCCATCTGCTGCTGCCTGCCCACCAGCTCTGCATTTTGAGTACCTACTGTACACCCATTGCCAGTGCTGCTGTCCTTGGACGTGTGACAACCTCAGCCGATTCACCAGACTCCCAATGTCCCATACCATCACTACTGCTCCACAGTCCATCTCTGGGATCACCTTGCCCACCCACACCTGCCTCAGGGGTTGCCATGTCTCAACAATCATCTTCTGAGGTAAGTGGCAACCCTATGGCAGCGAGGCAGAGGGCTGTCAACTTCACTGCCAAGGAAGTTGACATTCTGGTGGAGCAGGTCCTGGGGAATTATGATGCCCTCGTCAATGCACCGATGCAACGTGGCAAGGAAGGACATAAGCTGATCTGGGACCGGATAGAGGATGCCATCAACTCAGAGGGTGTGGCATCCCTAACCTTCAAACATGTGCACAAACGCTGGGAGGACCTTAAATGCAGGACCCACAGCAAGGCCCTGTGCTTCCTCGAGGGCCTGTACCACAGTAGAAGGGGGAAGGTGCTGGCTGTCTATCACCAACATGTTGGTCCTGGAAAAGTTTTACCCGGCGCTGCACACCCTGGTCAGCAAGTTGCGCCAACATTTGGAGTCATCAGGTCAGTATCCAAGTGTTGCTAGGCTAGACAGGGCATGTGCATCTTCCTGCATGTTGGGAGTGAGCACATTAGGCTCACAGCAAGTATGCCTCTGATACGTATGTCTGCGTGCATGACTCAGACAGTGCTCTCCATGTATGCAGTCAAACATACGTGATTATGATGAGATGTAATTTGCATTGTGTGCTGTACTGCTGCCTTTCAGAATGTGCACATGTTTTGTTACTTGTGTTTGAGATCTGCCGGTGTGACATGTATGACAGTTGAGGTAGTGTTGGCCATGTCATGTGCATGCATGGTGTTCATGTGTATGTGTCAAAGATGGGAATATGTGACTGGGTATCACTCATGGCTGGATGCAACAAGTGCATTTCAATGTGTGACATATTCATGTTGCTGTATTACAGTTGACGGGACTCTGATGTCATTGCTCATCACACTGCTTGTGGACTCTCAATTGATTTGTATGCATGGCATGTGTATGGACACATGATGCATGTGTTTGTAGCATACACAATTGATTGCTTGGGATAGTGGCATGTATCCTGATGTGAATGTCTGTTGTTATGGACAAGCATGTATGTGCATGTATGTTGATTGCATGTACATGTGTGTGTGGTGGTGGAGGATGACACATGTTCCCTTGACTAGTGAACTTCATGTGATTATTGGTATTGCCACACACACATTGGTGCAGTACACTGAAGTTTGTGTTCTCTGTCTCCTTTTAAACAGTTGCGCCTGAATATGAGGGCAGAAGAGCTGTGGAGCATGGCAGCAGGGATGCCTCCATCGGGCAGAGGCGTAAGGCCCAGTCATACACCCATGACAGCACCTCATCGGGGAGCGAGATTGCTGATGCGTATCGGGACCATCGGGCAATGCTGCTGGGGGTAAGTCCAAGAGGGGGAACATGGTAGTGGATTCCTCAGCAGCGGGGTTTCGGGGTGGGCAGGTGAGGCAACACAGAGGCCATCCAGTGTGGAAGATGCTCTGGAGTCAACCAGGTTGGCTGGGGTGCAGGGGGAGGAGGTGGCCGTAGAAACTGAGCCCATAATGTCAGGCAGGGGTGATGAAGTGGGTGTGATTTGTACAGTCATGCCCCTGGGGCCAGAGGCTGTGCAGGCCACCCTTGTGGTGCTTGTGCAAATTCCTGTCCTTCGGGCAGCGGATGGCGCTGTATGCACCTGTCGTTATGCCTCAACCCGAACCCAGCCCCAGGTGTCAGATGTTTCAACACAGAACAAAACCCCAATACCATCGGCTGTTGCGATTCGGGACAGTGTAATTGTCACGCTTACCTGAGTCTCCGCAGGAGCAATGGAGTCCACCGGCTCTTCTCTTATTTCCTACTCGCCCACCACTTCTGGAAGGACTATCTGCCAAGAAAGGTAATGTTTTAGTGGAGAGATGAGCAGTTCAAAACCCCACCATTCTCCCCAGTCCCCTCTAACCAGAAATGTCTGTTTCCTCCCAAACTAGGGTATGACTCACCTTTCTGTTTAACTTGGTGAGCTCTCCATCATGCTTTTGCAGGGGCACTGAGTCTGAGGCCCAGAGGGTGTAGCTGGAGATAGCCGCTTTTAACGGCTGATGTTCAGGTATACATTAGTTCAGTTAAAGTTCAGGACCAGTTGCCTCACTGGTAGGTTTCTTTGTGCCAATGTTAAGTTCAGGAACTCAGTTACCTCACTGGGTTCGGAGTTGGCCTAGCTGATCATTTCTGGTACCAGGTAAATTTGATTCCCCAGTTGTCTCACTGGGTTACACCGGGTTCATTGCGCTGCGTGATTTACAGTCTGAATGCGGTGAGAGTACTGAGCGAATGTTTTCTGAGTCTAATCTTGTCTTCTCTTTCTCTTCCTAGGTCCGCTCGGAGAGGTGCTGAGGTACTGGACGGAAAAGAGGAGTAAGAGACAGGACCAGCAGGAGTTCCAGATGAAGACCGCACACTGGAGGTGAGTTTCTGTAAGCGGTCTCAGAGCGGTATCGCAAGGCGCTGCAGAAGGCGAAGTAAAGTTCCGACACTAGCCGGTCGTAATCACCTGTTCTTGTTTTCTTTTTCAGGTTCTGGTATGCTGTGAAAGCTGTGGGACGAAGGCGAGCAACTCCGGAGAAGAACTGACGGCTGCAAAGTCCTCACGGGAATTCAGGTAAGCAGAGAAGTCCACACAGGAATTCAGGTATGCGGAGAAGTCCGGGTAAGCGTGTGATACAGAATTCACACGAAGCGCGTGTTGATCCCTGGGAGTGGCTTATATAGACACCCACACCGAGAGACTAGACCGCGCTGCTTGCTTTGTGCTGGGGGAAGCAGAAAGTTCTCTTGGCTGTGATTGGATGATGGGGATTTCCTGATAACATACTCTGGGTCCTCAGAACCTTAACCCATGCCACTCCTGACTGTCTCCCCCACCTATACCTATGAACAACACAGAAAGAGGGTCTGCTGGTATGCCTCTGGCCCGTAACCATGACAGTAATACCCCTGCTAGAAGGTGTTGGGAGGCACACCAGCGTCATACATGATGATGTGCGAGCTTGCTGTAGACTGCTTGCACGTCATCACAATGAGGTATGGCACCTCCTTACGTGACTAGCAACATTCCTGGTCCAGATTGTGCTGTGTGGGCTGTCCAGCAATGCAACCCCCTCCTTGTCTTCCTCTGCTGTGCGGCAGTCATCCTCCGGGGCGCCTTCCGGCCCAGATACCACCAGGGCCCCCTGTGCACCAGTCCCACCCATATTGCCCAGTCTGGTGGAGCAAACATCCCTGCCTGAGTTGGAAGTCAAGGGTCAATCGGCTGAGGGGGTCACTGTGCCAATCCAGGCACCAAAAGCAACACCAGCAATGGAGGGAGAGCAGGCACCAACAAGCAGGGCACAGGGCATACACTCCCGGGTAACGTCATCAGCCGGTAGGGTGTATACGCAAAGCAGGCACCGGTTGCTATAGCAGCAGCAGGATCTAAGGAAGAGGCTCTTTTTCTCAGGGTATACCATCACAAGGAGGCAGGTACATAGCGTCAAGCAGGATGCTAATGTGGAACTGCGCAGAAGAATGTCTTCTGTGTTTATACGCTACAGGCAGTGTATTAGAGCAGAGAGGCAGCGGCTCGGGAGGCAAGAGTGTCGATTGCCGGGGCAGAGGTTGCACTGCGTCTGGCAAGGAGTCGGGCTGCCATCCTGGAGGCAACCCGCAGAGAGGCGGGGGGTTGAAGAGGAACATGCTGGAGGCACTACAAGCCCTAAAGATAACAACAGAGGCCCACATGGGGGAAATGGATGCAGTGCTCGATGATGCCCTGGTGCAGAGTTTGAGTGACATCGGAGATGAGAAGATGGACTAGCCCACTGCCTGTCTACATGGTTCTTTAGGTGTAAGTTTCCTTTTATTTATTTTTTTATTTGTAGCTCACAATTTGGACATTGCTTCACTTTTTGTATGTACATAGTTCTTTATGTGTAGGTTTCATTTTTTTTACAACCAGAGTTTATGGACAATGCTTTCAATTTTAACTTGTACATTGTAGTATAGGCATGGTGATAGATATTTTTTGGATGATGTACATGGACACCTTGATTTTATTTTTCAGACTGTATGATGTAAATACATTTGGATATTATACTTTTTATTTACTCAACTCATTGCTTCTTGAAGTTCTTTTGTGCGTATGCATTTTTGCTAGTCTATTTAGAGGCTGTGCTTCTCTGTATTGGTAGTCATGTGTCTGGCTGAGTTCATGATTGTTGGGAGGAATGGTTGCAATGCCAGTATCCACATGTGGCTGATTGGTGGTGGTGTGTCAACTAGACAGATGGGTGTGCACTGTCAAGTGGTATTTCCTTTCACATCTGCTGCATCAATCTGTGTTTGCCTTCCCTGTGGTTGGGGTGGACGGTCGTGGGGTGACTGTGGGAGTGTTACATGTTCACCATCATGTACAGGACTTTGTTAATGCTGTGTAACACACATGTTATGCATTCACCTTCACAAGCATGTGTTTCCACAGTATTCATTTACTCAGGTGTTGGTCAACCTCTTGCACTGGGATACAGTAGTGGCAGTTTTTTCTATATTCCACAGTGGCTGCCCAATTCAACAGTCTCTGTGAGTTGTGCACTCTCTGACTGCCCTATTCTTCACAAATGCCTGGACTGGTAATGTGATTGTTTGAAGATTTTATTATTATTTTAAACTACCAGCTCACTCATGCTGAAGCTGTGACACACCTGACCATTGTTTGTTGATGTAGCACACATTGTTGGTATGTTTGCTTCTGTCATTGTCAAACATTCGGTCACTGGGGCTTAATGACATGCCATTGTCGCATGGGCAGCAGGACCTCACTTTAACATTCACTTGTCACGTGTATGTTGGGGGATGGTCAAGGCCAGGAAGTGGGTGTGAGCAGGTGCAGCACTCATGGATGTAGCTCTGGTGAATGCATTTATTTGTGTTAGCAGGATACATGTTCCTGATGATATTCAGGATGATATCACAATAAGGCAGGCAGGTGTGCAACACACAATCGTTGCAGTGATGATATCAGTTAGTATCAGATGGTATCAGTTCATGAGTGGGCTGCCTGCATGGGGTGTCACAGGTGAAGGGTGCTGGGGGGTGGGGTCCCTTCTGGAGGGGACTGCCTGCAGGTGGTGACCCTTCTGAAGGGGGATGCCTGCAGGGGGTGTCACAGGAGAGGGGGCCTGCGGGTCGTGCCCCTTCATAAGTGGGCTATCTGCAGGGGGTGTCACAGGTGAGGGGGCCTGAGGGTGGTGTCCCTTCTGGAGGGGGCTGCCTGCAGGGGGTGTCACAGGTCAGGGGGCATGGGGGTATTGTTCCTTCTGGAGGGGACAGCCTGCATGGGGTGTCCCTTCTGGAAGGGGCTGCCTGCAGCGGGTGTCACAGGTGATGGGTGCTGGGGGGTGTAGTCCCTTCTGGAGGGGGCTGCCTGCAAGTGGCGTCCCTTCTGAGGGGCGCCTGCAGGGTGTGTCACAGGTGAGGGGCCCTGGGGTTGGTGTCCCTTCATGATGGGCTGCCTGCAGGGGGTGTCACAGGTGAGGGGGTCTGGGGGCGGGGTTCCTTCTGGAGGGGGCTGCCTGCAGGGGGTGTCACAGATGGTTGGGCCTGGGGGTGCTGTCCCTTCATGAGTGTGCTGCCTGCAGGGGGTGTCACAGGTGATGGGGCCTGGGGGTGGTTTCCCTTCTGTAGGGGGCAGCCTGGGGATGTTGTACCCTCATGAGTGGGCTCCCTGTAGGGGGTGTCACAGGTGAGGGGGCCTGGGCGTGGTGTCCCATCATGAGTGGGCTGCCTGCAGGGTGGTGTCACAGGTGATGGGGCTTGTAGGTGGTGTCTCTTCATGAGTGGGCTGCCTGCAGGGGGTGTGTCACAGGTGATGGGGCCTGGGGGTGGTGTCTCTTCATGAGTGGGCTGCCTATAGGGGGTGTCACATGTGATGGGGCCTGGGGGTGGTTTCCCTTCTGTAGGGGGTTGCCTGGGGATGTTGTGCCCTCATGAGTGGGCTCCCTGTAGGGGGTGTCACAGGTGAGGGGGCCTGGGCGTGGTGTCCCATCATGAGTGGGCTGCCTGCAGGGGGTGTGTCACAGGTGATGGGGCCTGGGGGTGGTGTCTCTTCATGAGTGGGCTGCCTATAGGGGGTGTCACATGGGATGGGGCCTGGGGGTGGTTTCCCTTCTGTAGGGGGCTGCCTGGGGATGTTGTACCCTCATGAGTGGGCTCCCTGTAGGGGGTGTCACAGGTGAGGGGGCCTGGGCGTGGTGTCCCATCATGAGTGGGCTGCCTGCAGGGTGGTGTCACAGGTGATGGGGCTTGTAGGTGGTGTCTCTTCATGAGTGGGCTGCCTGCAGGGGGTGTGTCACAGGTGAGGGGGCATGGGGGTGGTGTCCCTTCATGAGTGGGCCGCCTACAGAGGGTGTCACAGGTGACGGGCCTGTGGGTGGTATGTGTACTACACAAGGGTAAACACGCCAGCTAATGCTGCGGCTGGGCAGGATGGGTGTGTGCTACACATGGGTAAACAGGCCAGCCATTGCTTTGGCTAGATGAGATCCTCAAAACACCAAGCACTCCTTTTCTTATATAGCCGTGGTTATAAGATCCTTTTGTATAAAAACCCTCTAATTGCCGCGGCTATCACACGTCCACAAACACTTGATGTACCATTTACTGATATATAGCCGTGGCACACAGGGTGCCACTTTTACCCCCGGGTGCAAGTGGTACCCTGTGCAGCTGCGGCTATACTCTTATAAACTTGCAATTGTACTACCTAACAAAAACTGGAAACAGCTAAAATGACTCCATAGTGAAAGTGCTTTAAAATTACAACAAATACAACAAATACATGTTCAACCTCACTAACATGAATACAAAAACTAAATACCTGCACATACATGCCATTGATTGACAAATCTAATTTTGTAAGTCAATGTTAGTGAAAATAAAAAAATACATTAAATAATACTTTGCCACAGAATTAGAACAGATTAAAAACGTGATAATGAACACAATCTGATAGCAGTGGTTAATATTACTAAAACACACAACACTACAACTACACCTTCAAATATGTAAATATCTATCAACAAATACTTTCATATCAGCCACACTCATGGCTTGTGCACAGTGAGAGTTCTGGATTCAAAAGGATAAAACTGCAGGATATGTTGGCTTTTATAATTTCCAAAATGAGTTCCAAAAAAAAGAGGACTATATACTAATAAAACTAATAAAATTACTAAAATGGATGAGACATTTTCACTACAACCTATCACACAGAGTTAGACAAATAGAACAGTAACAACAACTAATAACAATCATACTCACCGAAATCTTTTTTTCCCCCTTCCCAGCATTTTGTATAGCCACAGCGATTCGACACGGCTGCAGATCTTGTTTTATAGCCGCGGATACATGTACATTTATTTGCAAACTCAAAAACAAACTAAGCTTACCTTCAAAACTTCAAATAAAACAAGGGAACACCTATGCATAAAATAACACACCCATTACATTCTGTGTTGTATCATCCACATAGCAATATGATTATTGCACAGAAAATGTATGGTTTAATAGACACTATAACCATAGCCGTACCTACAGGTACAACTAATAAATTGACGAAAAGTGTTGACGAGCCTACACACGTGCTATTTTATTGAAATGGTTATAGAAAATCCCCTTCATGGCCGTTTGCTGTTAGAAGAGGCTATACGAAAAAATATAAAAAAATCTATGAATAACATGTTCTAATTCCACTCCCCCAAACTACAAACAAATGTCCCTTACAAGTTCAACAGCCCATGCTCCAAACTCTATTGTCCTCCACCCCCCTGTCTCTACAATTCCCAAAACACTCAATGCATCTATGATGTTACTCCACACAAATGATGTTACTCCACACAAATTGTCAGATAGCCTTGGCTACCACACCCCCACAAATACACGATGTGCCATTTGCAGGAATATAGCGGGGGCTCTACAGGGTACCACCTATACCTGTGAGTAGTAAAGCATCGCACTAGGTGGGTGTGGGATAGCCACGGGTAAACACCTCCTAGCATTTGTTGTTGCTAGGCGCGATCCTCAATACACCAATCACTCCCCTTTTTTTGCATAGCCGCGGCAATAATTCTTCTTTTTTTAACTGAGTATGGAATATGAATGACAAAAGAGACAGTAGTGATAAAATGGTACTTAAAAGGTGTCAATACAATAAATGACTGGTCATGGAGTTATTAAAGTGGATGATGATAAAGTGTACATAGAAGTTAGAATATAAAAGATGGGGGTTCATTAGGGTGGATAAGGTTCAAAAACATGTAAAGGATGGTTTGGATACAAACAATGAGAGTATATTGCATAGAGAATTTTACAATCAGAAGGATAAAACAGCATCAAATGATAGCTTTTATACTTTCCAAAATCAAAACCACAAAAAGAGGACTATATTTACTAACCAAAATACTAAAATGGCTGACATATTTTGAGTGTAACCTATCAGAGACAAACACAGAAGTACAACAGTAACATCAACCAATTACAAACACCAAAGACACACACACATCATACATACCCCACTCAAGGAAATTACTAGAAATTCAAACTAGGAATAATTTTTCTGGAAAAAGGCAAAGACTACATATATCATGGCTGGTTTGAAAGATTTTACAATTAAATGGTTTAAATTGCAAGAAATGCACTGGGTTCAGGTTTTTCCAAAATTGTTAAGTCTGAGAAGTACAAGGCGCCAAACGTCATGCTAATTCATTGTAGAAGCAATGATTTGGGAAATGCACAATGTTTGTGCCTTAGTTTAATGATGAAACAAGGCATGGGAAACCTAATGGAACATTTTCCTCACACCATATTTATCTTTTCTAATCAGACTAAGAGGCAAAAATGGAGTTGGACCACCAGATTTAATGCTAACATTGATGAAAAATCACTGAGAAATATTAATAAAGTAGATTCAGAATTCATGAGAGACCACAACCAATTACGGATTTCAAACCACAACATACATTTCTACATGGCCAATTTCTATAGACATGATGGAGTACACCTAACCGATGAAGGAAATGCTGTGTTCCTTCATAACAACAAAACAGCTAATTTGCTAAAATACTACACTCAAAGTACCCCAAAAAAGTTTTAAGGACTACTTTGTAGAACATGTACAAACACAAGTGAACAAAAACATTTTCTTTTTTAAAATTAGACAACTGTGGCTATACCCCCGGTTACATTGGGAGGACCCTCCCGTAGCCGCGGTTACACATTCATTTTCCCATACATTAAAAAACACATATCGCAAAGGTTTCAGATTTGAATCCCACATGCCTTGAGGGTCGAACATCCAAACAGAAAGACATGTAAAATTCTATGATAAAACATCCATAAAATAGTATGGTCACTGTACCAAAATACAAACAGTTGTAGCTGCGAATAGGGCAGGAGGGGTCAAACCCGAGGCTACACCAGCCTGCCAAAATGCTCGACTCCCAATTGGAGCGCTGAAGTTTTACAGATTCAAAAAGACATATTAACAAGGTGTAAAAATTCAAACAGCACAAACGAACACATGAGGGCATAGAATCAGAAACACATTTCAAATTGTGTAGTTTAACATCAATGAAATATCATGATCAATGCACAGGACTTGGTATCGCTATACCCATGGCTATAGTGATAGTTATAGCCATGGCTGCACCCATCAAAAATAAACAACATCCCATTGACTTAGTGGTACCAGTGGCTGTAACCCCTCTGACAGTGCGCAATGTTTCATCGGGTTCTGTCGAAACCACAGATATTCAATAAAAAAAACAAATACAAGGTATTTTCCTTTTCCACCATACTTAAAACATTCTCTGGGTGGTTCTTGAAAGAGCCTTTGTATTCTTTTATCAATGTATATATATATATATTCAGTGAAAAAAACGTTGTTAAATGGATGTTATGTTTAAGTTCCGCTAATAAAATCCTTTCAAATTCAGTGACCAAACTTTGTTAAAGGGATGTTAAGGTGCAGTTGACCCAATAAAAACCTATCAAATTCAGTGCAAAAACATTGTTAAAGGGACGTTAGAGTTACTTTGCACAAATAACAACCTATCCATATTATGGTTACAAGTAAAAGTGAAAACCCCCAGAAATTCACCAGTTATGATAACCTAAGCAACCATAATTCATGCCACCGTGTGCACTGGTAAGACTAACATCCATTCAGGTGTCCCTTGTGGATTGGGCTGCTCTTTATTTGGGCGCAAGTGATGAGATGTGTTAGCGCATTTCATTTCTTGCATTTAGAAAAGTTTTGAGAATCTGGCACCCTGAGAATTCTTTTTTTTACAGTAGATTTTGCAGCTATTTATGCAAAAACAGAATTTTCCGTGCAAAACGGCCGTTTTTGCAGCATTTTGCATAAAACAGCCGATCCACAGCATTTTGCGGGATCGCAAAATCGCTGTAAGCTAGAGGGTCTGACTAGTGCGCCTGGAGGCAAAAATGGACCAAATGATGAACAGTTTTGGCGACTTAAAAGAATTTGTACAGAGACATATAATGGACAATATATATCACTGCCCCACCTGCACCTGTACACCTTCCCCCTATCCCAGCCAACCATCCCCACAAATTCCCAGTAGGCAAAGGCATTATGATGAGACCTCAATCCCTTCCTCCCCGATAAGCAACCTGTGGAAAACCTCAATTCCCCTATTTATGTTTTCATTTCTGCTACCCCTTCCCTTTCCTAATTTTGTGTATTTATGTGTCTAAACAAAGTTCTATGTGTATAATGTGTATAATGTTGCTGTGTGTGTGTGTGTGTTTTCTTTTCTAAAAGCCCTGTTAGGAGTCTGCGGAGTGCAGAACTGTCTGGGATGTCCGCAATTAATCAAAATGGAGGTGTCCTACGGACACTGCGCCTGTCCGGGAAGTCCGCATTCAAAATGGAGGTGTCTGTAGGGCTCTGTGCCTGTCCGCATGTTCGCAAAGCTGTGACATACCTTTAATTAGTTTGGGGACCCCACCCCTGTCCTGTGGACACCTGGGCTCACGTGCATCACATTCCCTGTGTCCTACGCATCTCTCCCCCCGGTTCCTATGAACAACGGGCCTGTCCGGCATGTCTGCAAAATGGTGACGTATTTTAATTAGTTCGGGGAGCCCACCCATATCCGGGTGGACACCTGGCACATGCACATCGCAACCCCTGGGTCCTACAAACACTGTTCCTGTTCAAAACTGTCCACCAAACGTGTGTCGCACTTTTAATTAGTTCGGGGAGCCCAACCCTGTCCATAGGACACCTAGGTACATGCGCACAATGGATCACACGCAATAGGTGTCCTACAGACAGCCGTCCCATTCACAAACTTTTGCGTTGTCACCATGTGACCACTCCCATGCTGAGCATCGGCCCTTATTTGCGAACAGGGTCTGGGCCCCGAACAGCAAACAAGTGTTTTTTGGGTCGATCCAAGGTGTTTTACTGTGAAACTGGACACTTTTTAGAACTTTTTGAGCCAAGCTTGGTGGTTGAAGTGTCCGCGAAGCACACGTCTGTCTGCAAAGCGCTTTCCAGCAATCCCTATAAAAGGCCACACCCCAGTGCCGCTCCTCATTCTGTTTTTGGATTTCCTAAACAGAGCACTCTTCCAGATTGCCAGATAGCTCTGTCACCAAATTGCTGGTTGCACCAGATTGCTGCTTGCACCAGATTGCTGTTTGCACCAGATTGCTGCTTGTGCCAGATTGCTGCTTGCTCCTGCATTACCAGCATAATGGCATCCACTGCTGTTGCATCTGCTGCCTCTGCCTCAGCACCACACCCACCCCCACCAACACCACCACCACCTTCCGAAGAGCCTGGAAAGGGGAACAGGCATGAGGATGCAGAGGAGGAAGAAGAAAATGAGGTAGTGGAAGTCCCCACTACCAGCTGCCGATGTGAGTCTTGGGTGTAGAGGATTTTTACCACCGTTGGTTGTAAGCCCAAGGCTAGTGCGGCCAAGGTTTGCTGCAATGAGTGTATGGTACTCAGTCATGGCAAACCTGGGCTGTACAGTTATGGGCCTACCTCCATGCGGTGACACCTGATATCCAGCCACAAAGCAGCAGTTTGGAGTGTTGTCCCCTTCAAACAGGGTAGTAGGTTGAGTTACACTGCAGCATCCTCAACATCTGCTCCTGTCACCACAAGGGACACTCCTGTGGGACAGCGGATCCCTCAAACAGCCTTGCAGGCCATACACACAGATCCTTACCTTTCAAAGGTCAATCTTTTGTGTGTGTACTGCGATGCGGTACTCTGCATGGGTGAGCAGTTCCGGAGTGGTTTCGGGGCTGCGGTCCGGGTCCATGAAGGAAAGTGCCCACTACCTCAATGAGGCACACCTAACATCCTCCTCTCTCCATCTGCCCCTTCTTATCCCTGTGGTTGGTGCCCCTTCCACACCCCCCTACCCTTCCCTCCCTTGTGTGTCATGCTTTAAAAAATCCCAAAACAATTCACAAAACACAAAAATAAAAAAGTCTCTTTTCAGACCCACCTTTCACAGTTTAAAAATAGAAGTGCCAATGAAATGGGACAGGCCCCTGTGCATTCCGTGAAGTCTGCGGACAGCTTGGTAGTCCGCGGACTCCCAAAGCATGCAGGGTGTGGCAGCATGTAAACCATTGCATTCTTTACCGGGAGAAAGTTGTGGCTCTGAAAAGGCCTTTTAGTGGGGTTTTTTGTTCTTGAAAGTTTTGAAGTGGCCAACATCGTCTACACACATGCTTGCTATGCTTGCAAGAATGGCTGCAAAGCATTTTGGATATTGCGCAAAAAAAGGTGATTGCCAGCATCAGTAAGATGGACGCCATCTCTGCGGAAAATGTTGGTGCTACGAAATGTAACGCTTTCATTGTGGAAGGAAGCTTTAAGAACATCTCAGAAAAATGCACAAACAGCGTTGTTGACATTGCGCCTGGCTTTCTCCATTTGTGGACCAATGAATGATGAAGAGCGCCGCCACATCTGTCTCTGGGCAATGTGCAAAAAAATTACTTGAGAGTTTGGAAACATGTCCACAACTTTCCCAAGTTCCTCCTTCATCGCAAACTGCAGAGAGATTCCAGTAGCGTGGCCTAAACTGTTTTCTCCACAATGAACAATAATAATGGCTGGTTGATGCTGCATCACCAAAATGGCACCAAGAGGAAAAAAAATCCAGCCACTTCATGTCACACACTCCATACCAGTGCACATCCACATGAAGCAATCCAAGATGTGAAGTCACTCCACAGTGCTCTGCATACACCTGCAACCAATGTATCCAAGAGTCCCCCAAAATCCAGACACTCTGCCTTCTGAAACACAGTCATAGCCACACCCATTTGCACTCGTCTCAGGAAACAGAGTCTCTCCCACACTCTCTCCTTGCACACCACACCCAGGCATCCTTATTGACCAATCCCCTGGCCTGCACAATCCCATTTCCATACCTTCCATCCTTAAAAGTCCCATATGTGGCATGTGAGAACCGTGACTACTGCAGAGTTTGCAGATAAACGGCCAATTCAAGGGGATGGGGATTGACATTTAACCCAGGGTAGAGATTTCCTCTATTGTGGTGGCTCTGAAAAGAGCCTTTTCTTTTTTTGTAGGTGCTACTGAACAAACACCTTTTGTTTTCTATTTTTTGGGGGATTTTTTTCTCTTCTTTTCTTCCTTCCTGCCTTACATCAACCTCTGCAGAGCATCCTTTAGATTGCGAAAAAAAAGCATTTGCAAGAATGGACAATGAAACGCTGTCTGCAGTAAAATAGTGCACACTAAGGGAGTCAATGTTGTCATTGGTAAAAGAGACATCTCAGCATGTCGCAAACCTATACCCATGCCTCTATTAACAAGGATCCTTCCAACATTTTGCTGGGGATTGAAGACATTGGGGTTGTTCCATTGTGCTGTTGGTAGTATTTCAGAAAAAAACACCTTTGCATTAGGGAAAAGCAGAATTAGTTCTTCCAGCAACAATGTCATTACAGGAACCAAACTTAGAGCACTGATGTAGCCCAAATGCACTCCTCCACAGTGCACCACGAAAAAATATCAGGACTACCAAAAGTAGCAATGTTTCTGCAAAGAGCAAGCAGTGCCTACAAATTTCCGCCAGGCACACTGCACCATAAAGCCTCCAGACCTGGAAATCTAAGATCTGCAGAAACACCTCTTGCCTTTGCATACCTCTCCAGATCACATACAAAGTAATCTCCCACTATCCATACAATAACTCCAGCCATCTTCACGACACAAACATCACAGCAATGAAAAAAGGTATTACCCTCCCTTCTTGTAAAGCACACCCTTAACACCTTACTGGCTTATCCCCACAATCCATTTCCATGCAAGGCATGCTGAGAAGCCCCGGATGTAGCACATGTGATCCACAAACTACTGTAGTGTTCATGGATCTCGTAAACCAGGGGAACCGCTTCTTCCCTTTCCACTTCACACTTTGCAAAACTCTCTCTTTGGCTATTGGTAAGCAGTCCCACAACCATCCACTAATCACATCCAAGATCTCTGTATCTAACTCTATCAACTCAGTACCACATTACACAGAGCACAGGTCTCCTATGATTCCCAAGCACCAGCATCAAAAAGTACTGTTAAACTCTCCAAGATTTCTACTTCCAGATTCATCCACATCTAAATCCATCAACACAAGCTACAGGTATGCATGTTTTGTAATGCACACAGAAAATGAAAACTGCATGTATGTTACCAAAGCATAGCAAGTACATAGATTGCATGCATTTGAACAAGGTGCCTGCCATTTACCCTGCATAACCTACTCAATAATCATACTCTAATTTGAACCTTTTCCTCACATCAACTGACAGTTACTTACAATGGTGTTTGCTTTCACAGTTTCCTTGTACTGCCCACTATCATAACAGCTGCAAACCACATATTTCAATTTCAGCACCACTGCCTGCGATTTGTTTCTTTATAAAAAAAACACATTGGGAACATTTGCACAGCACATTCAAGTGCCAGATCCTATGTAAAATGCCCAAAATGCACACAAAAAGGTACACTGCATGTATATTAGTAAAGCATGGGAAGTACATACATTGCACAATTGACCAAATGCACCATTGGGAGGAAAGCAAAGACATGCATGTGTACATTGGAAACAGTGCTAGCTGTAAATATAGATAAATAAATGAAATAACAGAAAAGGATTTCTGCACGTATGTAGCAAGCATCTATGTGTGAGAATGTTAACAAAATTCCACACATGGTAACATTCTCATTTACAATCTCTTCATCTTTATGCCCTTTTTCTCACTCTACTATTACTTGCACCAATCCATTTCCAAAACAAGTAGTGCAACAACATCTCACACACTTCAAAAGTGCAGCCCATAGGGCACAGTTATCACTGCAGCACTGGGCAAGGGTATGAAAAGGTAGACAGTAACATTAGAGCATAAGAAACGCTGATTGTGAGAATAAACCCAAAAAACTTACAATCAACTCTCCATTCCACCGGACCCATCTGTCCCATCTACAAATGGTTGTGCACCTCAATGTGTAACGCACACAAACAATCGTTCAAATCTTTGCAGCAGTTCCTCAATCAGTATGTGAAAGCCAAAGACAAATTAAAATTTCAAATATTACAAAGCATGGACTCCTGTCCAGTGTACAAATACACAGGACTATGAGAACATTTGTAAGCCTGCATTTCCGGGCCTGCTTGCATAACCACCTTCCACCACATCAAAATGTTACCAACACACCATTCTACTATACAAAATCTCATTCAGAGACTGTACTATGCAATAAGTCCTGCTTTAGCACTGGAGCACTTCAATCAGATTCTCCAACATGGTACAGCCAAAGAACTGCTGAAAGAAATAGACCACAACCAAAGCAAATATTTTGGAAGTGAAGAGCACTTACAAAATCCAGTA
Source organism: Ambystoma mexicanum (assembly GCF_040938575.1). Classification (NCBI taxonomy): domain Eukaryota; kingdom Metazoa; phylum Chordata; class Amphibia; order Caudata; family Ambystomatidae; genus Ambystoma; species Ambystoma mexicanum. Next base: position 341,138,469 of record NC_090927.1, read on the forward strand.
ATTTTAGAAGAGAGTAGCGACAACCTTGCAGATGCCAACCTTCTATTGCACACGTACAAAAAAGAAATAGCAAAGCTTAAAAGCACATCTGCTGAAGTACCAAAGTATATGTGTGTTGTTGCAGAACTTTTTATACAAAGAGCACCAACACTGTAAATATATTGTACAAAATAGAAGACAATGAGGAATCTCAATGGTTCCAATGAGCTCTCTTTCTTATAGCAGAAAACAAATATGAAATGACTAACCCCTCAAAACTTTGCACATACTGCACTGGAAAAACTTGACAATAACCAAATGCCTTCATGGGCTATCACTAAACCACTCCTACAGCTTAATTTGTATGAGAACATTCTAATCCAAACAGTGCACCCATTTCAAGCGACAATACGCCTTCAACCGAAAACAGCCAAGTTGCCTCCTTCTGAATTACTAAAAGGCATTCATGGCAAAGTAGTTTATTTGCCATTAGATCTTAAAGAAAATGTCGACACTCTGAGAGTGCAACAGCAATATTTAATTATCCTAGTGAATGGTTACCTACAAAAGACAAAAGAAATTGGCAGCAACTAGTAGACTTAAACAAAGTTAGAGAAGCCCAGTAATATCCTAAAGCGAATAATGAATACTACAAAGAAATAAACATTGAAGAAAACCTGAGAGAAACCACCAAAATAATTCAGGATTCCTCATCAACTGGCCAATTTGAAATCCTACATCCTACCACAGCCTCCAATGTTTAAGACCAGTAAATAATTCACCCACTGCACTCCAAAGACACCATAGACGATGCACTAGAAACATATCAAATAAGGCAAGCCTAAGGATCTCTAATCAGCATATGGGAAAAATGTGTAGAAGCAAGAGCCTTTCCTCTGTTCTTGCCTACCGGAAAAGGTGGAAGGTATGATGAAAGTTGCACACAAATAACAGCATCAGAATACTACTCTTTACAAATGTATTCTGTAGAACCCCAGATTCAAACAAAACATTGAATACATAATCCACCTCAACTCTATGTTACAGAGTTGCACACAAATTGAAAACAGGTTCCAATTTGTTTTAACATGTCTGCTATGCAGCTACCTCAAAAGGTGCAAGAGAAAGATGATGTTTTACAGTCAAGTATTAACAAATCTCTTGGAAAACATGTGAGGTATGAAAGAATACAGGTTCTGACGTCACACAGGTGTACGGTGTATGCTACGCATCATTGGCCCACCCACATGGATTGTCACTTTAAATTGCGCAGAGTATGCATGGGAACACTTGTACAATTTCCTGCACATAGCAAACGAAAACAAAGCAGGGATAGACATGAAAACACCAGGAGAACTCTGCTCTCTTGACCTTGTAAATGTGTCAAGGTACTTACATCACCACTTTATTGCCATGCTGCACATCATCTGTAATAAAACAATTCCTCCCCTCGGAGAAGTGCAACACTACTTTTTGAGAAAAGAATATCAATCCAGAGGAGCACCACAAATTCACATGCTTTTGTGGATTAAAGAAGCTCCTAAATTTGGTCAGGACAGTGATGCCACTGTTTTGCAGTTCATTCACAAATATGTCACTTGCCAAATTCCTTCAGAAAGCACACATAGTGACCTACATGTACTCATTTTGCTGTTTCAAAGACTAAAATGTTGCATGTATTGTCGGTGCAGATATAAAAACAAAGGCAAATACTACACCAAATGACGCTTTGGTTTCCATAGACCAGTTTCAGCCAAAAGACAAGTATACATCTTCATGTCTTCTGTTAGACACACTGTGAAAGGCAACTCGCCTAAGAACACATGCTGCATAAGAAGCAGCAAAGTACATCAATGATTACAATGCAATCATTGCCCTCCTGTGAAATACAAACATAAATGTGCAGTACATTGCAGACAATTCCACTGCAGTTGCACGATATGTTACAGCCTACTTAACCAAAGCTGATACAAGAGAGCTCTGGGATGTAATATCATCTGACAAAACACTGTCACAAACAGTATACAGCTTTGGCATAAAAATGCTCTCCCATAGCGTAGTGAATTTGGCTACTACAAAGCTGCAGACCGTTTAACCGGCACAGCCTTGTGTGGGAAATCTGAAAGCATAGTCTGGCTCAGCCTTGGTCCTCCTGCATCAAGAAAAAGAGTTCTCAAATCATACCAAGACATAGAAACAATAGCCAAAAACGATCCCAACAGCCAGGACATTTTGAAAAACAATTTATTTGACACATACTACCCAAACAGGAGTACTGCTTTGGAAACTATGTGTCTATACCACATAGCCCAAAACTTCTCATACAAAAATAATATTAAACCAGATGAGAAAAAAAGGTAAATACATAGTCAAAGTTGTGAGGGGAGCCTGGTTACACTTACCAAACGCAGCCTGATTACTCATGTGAAGCTATCATTAAAAACTCCTCAACATAGAGAACTTTACTATGTGTCCCTACTGCACCTTTTTAAACCATGGAGAAAAGAAGAAGATTTATTGGACACCCATGCCTCCTATGAAGATGTTCTCAATGCAAGTGAACGCACTATAAAAGATATAAACTTTATACAGTACAAAAATATGTTGGACAATGAACGCCAGCAAGAAAAAGAACATGAAGCACAAATAAATGTAGACACTCCTGAGAGCAGTCATCCTGCTCTTACAGGAAGCCAAGAACCACTTGGAGAGCCAATTAAAGTCAATGAGGCAGAAATAGCTATGACCAAAGTAGAAAACACCATCTGTCAGTATGAGCAATCTGAAGAAAACTTTGCTCTACTGAAATCCCAACCGAATGATGAACAGCGTAGCATTTTCCTAGAAGTAACTAAAGAAATTGAACAGGGTGTGCAGCACAAAACATAAATGTGTACCTGTCTAAACAATATAAACCTGCACTCCTGTATGTAAGTGGTCAAGCTGGTTCAGGCAAAACATTCTTAATAAAAATCATCAGCAAGATCCTCCAACAATTGACAAACAACAAGCTTTCAGCTGTTGTAACTGCCTCCACAGGTTTAGCTGCCTACAACATAGGTGGTGTTAATTTACACTGATTGCTGCTCCTTCCAGTAGAACACCAAAACAAATTGGACTACTACAAACATTCAGCAGAGGCTTCTATGGCGCTATGCAGAGTTTTGAAACAAATGAAAATGCTCCTAATAGATGAGGTGAGCATGGTCTCCAACCTAGTGTTGGCTTTGATTCACCTCAGATTGCAGGATGTCCTTTAAATGGACGACAAATAACTCTATTTTTTATAGGAAAACATGTTATTGTTTTGGGAGATCTTCAATTAACACCAGTGAATGGTCAACCTATTATTAAAACCTTAGGACACAAACTGTGCTGTAACTCACTTGGAAGCATAGGAAATGTAAATCTCTGGCAACATTTTCAATACAGAGAACTACCTGAAAACATGTGTCAGTTTGCAGACCTCACCTATGCTAACATTTTGTAAAGCATTCGCCTCGGTCTGCTTTCTAAGGAAGCACAGTCTATCTTAAATAGCAGACGCATCCATGAGCTATACGGGCATAACACATCTGCTACGGATGTCATGTACCAATTAGCACACAAAAATGTAAGATGTATGTCCTTATGCCAACCCTAGCAAGCTGTGCACAATTCAATGAAACAATGTTGAAAAAAGAAATGCAACCAATAGTGCAAATTTACTCTACAGACAAACTGGACATGCACGATATGACAGTAACTAAGTGTCAACAAGTCACAGCATGACTAAATAGCTTAAAAAACTCTCCAACACAGCTGGTTTGGAGAGAATTTTAACATTGGGCCTCATTATAAATGTTCCGGTCTGGGAACTACGGTACTGGTAAGCATGACGGTACCATAGTTCCCGGACCAACATACTAGGAGTCTGCTTGCAGGTACCATTGCAACCGCCAGGTATGACCTGGCGGCCATACGGCACCCAAGAGCAGAGCATGTCAGATGCACCGGCACCGTTCATAACAGTGCTGGTGCATCCGGCTTCCCCATTCCCATTGAGCCCCACGGGGAATGGGGAAGAATATTTTCTGGCGCCCAGGAATGGGCAATTACTGGGTCCTGTTAAGGATTTCAATCAGGCGACACATCCCTTGGTCTCAGTCTAGGATGTAGCGCTCAACTGATGGCTTTCTCTTTATTTTATGCAGATTCAAATTGAGATGGTACACAACTCGTATCACACTCCCTTTTTCACATACCCCAGGTCACAAAGGACCATGAACCAGGCCGGTGGGTGAAATTACAATGTTTATTTATTTGTAAAAATCAAATAAAATCATAAAATGTTTTATATGGGGCAGCAATCACCAATGGAGTGATAATTACAATAGAAATGTAAGCAGTGCAGTTAGTTAACCTTCTAGTAGAACATAAACAAAGCACAACTGAATAGGAACACTTTTTGAATTAGCAGAGATAGCACCCAAGTTAAGGTTTCACCCTGCAATGTTCCCTTAACCCACAAATAATCATATTGTGTGTGGATAGAAAGACGCAGGTAGTCAGGAATAAGGGGCAGAAAACAGAATCAAAATCATTCCCTCACAAAATAAGAGGTGAAAACCGATTTTAAACCCTTCTGCAATAGCAGGAAATGACACTCAGAAATGGCAAATAAATAATTAATGTGTGGTTTAAAACTTTTAGGTAAATATAATTTCTCACAAAAGAAGTAATATATAAAGACTTGCAATCCCAAGACAATGGATCAATAAGAAGCATACAATTTGAAAATTAGTGGAAAGTTTAAAACATGCTGCAGCCAAATGACACGTTTTGGAAAACCTGCAATTTACCTAATTCCCATATAAAATGCCATAAGCGGTTTCTATGAAAAACGGGTGAAATACTCTGATTTGCAATGCTGTATTTGGGCTGGGGAAAGATGTATATCACAGGGACAATATAAAGGTGAACGGATGGTGGTATCTGAAGATTTGGATGAGATTTTCAGGGTGGAATGAAGTTCAGGTTAGGAAAATAGAGCAGTTAAAAGTGAGAAAATCGGTTTTGAAAGAAAGGTAAGTTTGACTTAAACTAAATTATATAGACTATATTGTTAAAGAAAAATGCAGTAAGCTCCAAGATTGATTCATGAGGTCAACCTTGGTCACAACAGTGCTGGACCTTAACTGTACATTAGTTTGATTATTCAAAATATAACCAAGGGCTTATAAATTACACAAGACCAAATTAATAAAAGAGATGGTGTTAACACTTTAGAAAGTCAAGGACAGGTACACAGATAAGTCTAACAGTTTCAACAAGTTAGCAGGGTATACATCTCACTGTTTAGAGAGTGGGACAAGGACAAAAGCAGGCAAGATAAGCTATGTGTTTCCGTGGGGCGGGGCTTATACTCACAGTCCACTTTTGAGTTTTGGGAATTGTTGTACAGTCAACAGGGTCTGGTCACAACACGGTGGGCGTGCCTTACAGCAAACAGCTGGCCAGTTCTGATCACCGGAACGCAAGGACAGCTGGGCAATTCTGGTCACTGGATACTAAAGGTCAGCTGGATGGCAGGATTGCTGCGGACATGCAGTGTGGGCCGCAAGCCGGTCTGATTTCAGGATGTAAAAGGTACCACCGATTTCCCCTTTTTGTTAATGGGATATGAATGTTTTTTTTTCTGGATCAATGGCCTTGCTAGAGTAGGAATCAGCTATGCTTGGGTTTTTCAGTGGGCTCTGGAGTAGGGTCAGCAATGCTTTGGCCTTGTAGGGAAAATCTGAAATCAGCAAGGTGAATGGACATCAGAAATGCAGCGCAGTAAATCAGGAGCGGGAGTCTGTAGAAATCTGGTAGGGGCTCTTATTTATAATGCATAGTGACATCATAGACTACATGGTGGGGCAGGCTTAGCTAAGCATGCCTCCAAACAACTGGATTGGAAAATCAATGTTGGTTGCCTCCTCTAGGATGTGACTCAGTTTAGGGGTAGTACTTTACATTGTACAAAACCTTGCTACAGTCCTTTTTGCCAAAAATCAGTCATAACAGAATTTACACATTTGTACAGTTAAGGCACGGTAACAAATCACATGGGCAGAATATGGGCCTCATTACGACCCAGGCGGTAAGGGGTTAACGATGCCGTAAAAGGTGGCGGCACCGTTAACCCCTTACCGCCTAATTACGAGGTCCCTCTGCGGGTCCCGACCTTAACGGCTGGTTTTTACCAGCCGTTAAGGATTGGACCCGCAAAGGGACCTTGGAGGTATTTACGGTATCACAATTTGCGGTACCGTAACTACCACCTTCCCCATTTCCATTGAGCCCTATGGGGGCAAAAATGGGAATAGGGAAAGGCCAATGGTGAATGGAGAATTACCGCCCGCAACCTTGAAATGGGGCGGTAATTCTGCCATTCACCATGGCGCAATCGGTAAAATACCGGCGGCAACGGTTACTGCCTGGGTCGTAATGACCCCCATATATTTTATTTATAGCATAGTAGTCCATTCCTCACGATTGTGGGACCTTGTTTTGCCCTTCTACCAGTTTTTCATGCTTTTCAGTGAGAATTATATTACTTAAAATTCTATAACTTTATACATGGGTGTGGATTATCATTAGGCATGTAAGTATTAAAATTTGCAATGACATCATGGATATTTTCCTGATAATACCCAATTCTCTGCCATTTCTATTCCCAATGGGTCAGTTAATGCTACAATGTCTTAAATTATAAACCACAAAATCGCATTTAAACAGTGACATTTTCAAATGTTTGCCAAGTCCTACTGCAGAGATAAAAGTCTTCAAAGTTTATTTATAAAATAGTCTCTGGAAACAGATGGGCTGTATTGCTCCCCATATTTGGACATAGCTTCCCAAGCTACCCCTTCAGTCCAAGTTTGTCATGGAAAATTGCTTTGAAGCTTCTGGTGGAAATCACGAGGAGGTGTGAATTTGTTTTTGGGCTGACATCCCCCATGCAGCCACTGTAGTTTGATTTAATTTTATTTATTTTTGGCTCTGAATTGGAAGAAAACCTGCTGAATAGAACCATCTCATATATGTATCTTCACAGCCCAATCCCCTTTCACATTGCTGGGCAAGGAGAAGTTTTTTTTAACATTGTACTTTTTAAAACAGGCCTTTTTTTCTTTAGTTTGCAAAACCCATTTTGACACATGTGGAGCAAATGTTGATGGGATTTATCTTTCAAATTCGTTTTTCTGCCTTGCCAATATTGTTTTGCAGCCATAGTTAGTTTCTGGTAGGCAGCAGTTTTGCTTGAACCAGAGATGCACTGAGGCTGACATAGCCCAGAGCTGGAGTTTCTTTGCATTACTGATCCTTCACACTTTGTAACTCAAAAAGTGAAGATTTTCCCGTGCAGTAGAAAATGAAGTTTCTTTGGCCCTTTTTCAAATTTGGCTTGACAGAGCCTGTCATTCAGTGGTCATGCTTGGTTTTGCCGAAGTACAATGTGGATGTGGATAAGCATGGCAGGGTCTTATTAATAAAATATTGTGATAAGCAATCAGGGGAAAAAGAACACCAGAGCGGCATCATTTTTAAATGTGAATAATTCCCTTTTTCCAGGGAACTTTTTGCTGGCTTTCACTCTATTTCTTTAATATATGTAAGAACACCCTGGCAGGCTTCCTCAGTGTGCCCCCTTGTTCCATCCTGCCCAATATGTGCTTGGCAAGATGGTGCAGCCATCTTTTTGTCGCTGCAAAATGCAGTTTTGAGGCCATGGTGCTCACAGGAGCCAGCACAGCCTTTTTGCTGGTGACTGCAGATGAGGAGCTTGGTGATGTGGGGAAGTACTGCTGAGTGGATAAATGTATCCCACAAATTCCCCCCCCCGACTCTTCTGAGATTCCGAGTCAAGGGAGAGTTGGGCAACGTTGGATTCATCAGGCGGGCAAATCAGGGTTTATCAGGTATGAGTCTTTAGCGGTTCGCTGCAATCCTTTTGCTGTCTCTTGTTGGAGCATGAAACAACACCCACGGCTTTCTCTTGGAACTTTCTTTGTGGTGTGGAATGACACCCCCAGATTTCCTTTGATTTCTCCCTTCCAGGTAGCCGGGGAGGTCCTCCTTGGTCTTTGAATAGGCGCAACCAGTACAAATCTATTAAATAAATAAGAACTGGTTACTTCATTTTCCCACTAACTGCCTTCCAATAGGGTTGCCAGCAGTGGGAAATGCATGCACTTAATAATGACAATTGATAATGAAGAAAAATACTCCCTGTTACATAAATATACCTATAAATCTAAACAGTTCCCTTCTGGTTCTTCCTTTTCTTGTTCTTATGCATTAGATGTCTCCTCTATTTGATTTTCTCTTGGCTCCTCAATTTGCTGCAAAGTGTGCCTAGGATTACAACTCTTTAGCTGATTAATATGGACCCATTTCTCTTCTGTCAGTTCTCCTTTAGGGATGTGGATTCTATAGGCGACAGGTGAAATTTTAACTAAAATTTCAAAAGGACCGCGCCAGCTTTGCAAACATTTACGCTCTTTCATCTGGTTCCTTTGTGTATTGTTCAAGTAGACCCTGTCTCCTACTTGGTATTCCTTTTTGATTGTTTTTAAATCATATTGAGTCTTCATACCCTCTTTAGATTTTTGCAGATTCCGCTGAGCATACGCAAAAGCATGCTGAAGGTGTTTTCTTTGATTCTCAACATACTCATGTGTTGTGGAGGCGTTTATCCGTGTCTGCTCTTGTGCTCTATATGCTGAGGTAGCACCATCCTTCGTCCAGTCATCAGCTCAAATAGAAACATCTTGGTTGCAAAAGAAGGTGTAGTTCTGATGGTCATCAGGACAAGCGGTAATTGGATGTCCCAACTTGGCCCAGAGTCTGCCACAAACTTTTTTAGAATGCTCACAATGGTTTTATTGTACCTCCCAACTCCACCACTAGAGGATTGATGTTATGCAAAATGAAGTTTCCTTTTTACCCCAAGTATCTCCAACATCTTTGTCATCACTTTGCTGGTGAAGCGACTACCCCGGTCTGACTCAATCCTGTGGGGTAGGCCAAAACACAAGAAGATGTGGTTGGTCATCAGGGAAGCTTCTGTTTCTGCCTTGCAATTTGGGGCGGGAGACATTCCACCCATTTGGTAAACAAGCATGTTACGGTTAGCATGTACTTTTCCCACTAGAGGAGCGAATCACAGGCCCGATGACATCTACTTATAAAACTGACCATGGCAGTGTCATCCCGCTCTTCTGGAGGGAGCTTGGTGTGTGAGTGATGTTGGGTGAAATTGTGCACACATAAGACACCCCTTCAAGTTTTGGTCGAGGTCCTGCTCCATGTGTTACCAGTATGCAACCTCCTGCAAGATTTCTAAAATAGTGTGAAACCCCTGATGACCGGCTGTGGCTGCGTCATGTGCGTGACATAGTATCAGGCTTCGGAATGAGGTAGGGACCACCCACTGGTCGCATCCAGATATGGCTCTCCTTACCAACAATCCGTCTTGGATCAGGAACATTTTTGGACATTTCATCAACACCCTGAGGTCCTCTTTCCCAATGTAATCGATATCCGTCAGAGGAAAGTTCTCAGGGTCCTCAATGTGATAAAGCTTACCAATAATTGGATCCCCTTTTTGTGCTGTGATTAAATCAGCATCTGGGGTCTCCTTGCTCCAATGGGCAGTTGAGAGTTCGTTGTGAGCATATGTCTGGGACCTAGTGATAGCAGTGACCTGGATTTCCCCAACAGGGGCTTGATCTCGAGGAGATCCCCCTGGATGGCTCAGGTTTTGGCCAGCTGATCAGCTAGGTCGTTTCCAGTTTTGTTTGGCCCCTCTATCGTGGATTGACCCTTGATCTTCTTCCAATAGATGGTCATCCCACTAGAGGTGACCAGATCATCAATATTTTGGATGAGCTTGCCATGTTTAAGTGGTTTATTATTAGCACATAGCATGCCTCTGGTTTTCCAATTAACCAGGTGCTCCATGAACCCGTTCCGAACATAAACTGAATCAGTAATTATGACCAGTTTGTGGAGTTGGTATTGGACGGCAGTGAGTATGGCCTGGTGAAATGCCATCAACTCTGCCCCCTGACTACTGCGGAGACCGATTTTGTACCCAGTGGAAGGTTGTGGGGCTTCAGTCACCCAGGCATTCCCAACGCCGGCCACAAGTTCCTTTTCCCCGTTGTTGTCAACATTGTAGGAGCACCCGTCCACATAAACTGTGGGCATTCCCTCGCACTTGTCTTCTTCATAGACTTTGTGCAGGGAATTCAGGTGCACGTCCATGTTGTGCTTGATTTTAAGACTTTCGTTCTGAAAGACAGTTTTCTCTGGCACAATCATGCAAGTCAGCCAGAACATGCGCGAGGGGACTCGTCTTGTTTTGGCCATATCTGACCTCCACAAGAAAGCCGTGCATTGACAGAATCCATGAAGCAATTCTGGAATTACTCCCATTTCCGTCCCGAATTCTGTCCACTTTGGAGGCATTGCAAAGGCTGGTGTGGAGTCTCCACTATGATTTGTTCCCCCTGGATGAACAGGCAGTAATTCTTCAATGCCCACACCGTTGCCAGGTGTGCATTCTCACAATCATTGAATTTTTCCTCCACAGAGGATAACGTCTTGCTTGCATAGGAGATGACTTTATTGGCCTTGCCATGCTTTTGATATAATACTGCTGTCAAGCATGTATTCGAGAACCCTGTCTCCAGGAACTCCTTGATTTTGACAAGGTAAGCTAGTCAAGTCGCTTTTGAGAGGTTTCTTTTGAGTTGCTTTACTGGCCCAGCTTGTGCTGGAACCCACTCCCACTTCCACAGATGGATCAGGGGTCTTGTGATCTCTGCGTAATCCTCAATGAACTTCCTACTGTAATTAGTCAGTCCAAGGAGGCTTCTTAGCTGCCACAGAGTTGTGGGGTCTTTACATTTTAAGAGTGCTTCCAGTTTCTTCTCCTGGGGACAGAGACCCTCAGGAGTTATTTCATGTCCCAAGAAGTTGACACGATTTCTTCACCACTGCGCCTTTTGGAAGGATAGTTTTGCTCCGGCAACCCTCAACTGTGTCACAACATAAAGGATTTCCGCTATGTGTTCCTCCATAGTTTAGCTTTTTATCAGGTCATCTTCCATATAGGCCAGGTTATCCCTTACACTCAAGTCAGGCATGGCCTTATGTAGGAAGATGTTGAATTTGTTGCCAAAGTTGATGTTGCCGAAGGGAGTCTGGGTCCAGGTGTACTGCCGCCCCCGAAGGAAAAGGCCAGCTTGTATTGGTTCTCCCTACTGATAGGCACGGTTCAGTACCCATTGGTCAGGTCAATGGGAGTGTATACTTTTGACCCCTGGATCTGGGCCAACCCCTGGTCAATGTAGGGGAGAGGCCATCGGGACATGTGAACACATTTATTTAGCTCCCCAAGGTCAGCACAGAGTGTCAACTGGCCGTTTGGTTTTGAAATCCCCAGCACCGGATTATTAAAGGTGCTGTGGACTGGACGAATTATCCCAGGGGACTCAAGGTTTTTGATGATTTCTGTCAGGGACTCCATGGATGCGAGAGGCAAGCGATATTGCTTCACAAACACTGGAGTCATTCCAGGGTCCGTGGACATTTTGGTAGTGTGGATTTCGGTGCGACCACAGTCATACGAGTCACTGCAAAGAGAACTTGAAAATCTAAGAATACCTGTTTCAACTTGCTCTGGAGACTCACAGGCATCAGCTAGGTTGACTCGCTGTTCAACCATTTGCCTGAAGCCCGGAAAAACCTCTGGTTTTGCTATCTCAGCGGCCTCCTCCAATTGGGTGGCGAGGTCTCTGGTTAGAGTATTGACCTGGACAGAGGGTTTCAGGTAGGAGAGACAGTGATTGTGGACCTGAAATATCACCTCCTCCTGCCTGATGTCACAGGTCACCTCTTCCTCACCGTAAGGGCAGGAAGAGTACTCCAGGAAATTCCCCCCTTGCCAGGTGAAGATCCTGTCTGGTGGTAAATCATTGTCAATATCATTGTCAAAACAGTAATTGGGGATTGGTCCTATCAGTTCATTTCCTATATCCATGGAAAAATGTCAGTTATCAACCGCCATTCTAATAATGGTGCCTGCGCGCAGAGTGACACTTCTAAGGTCGCTGTTATCTATTAATATTGGAATGGTGTTGTGTTCTACATTGACTAATGGTGTTGGGTTTAAACTGAACCCCTGCTGTTGGAGATGGGCATTGAGGTGTACATACGTGTCAGGATTTTGCAGTTTCTGTCCTCTTTTAATTTTTAATTCAAGTGGGAATAGTCGGTATCCATCCTGCAATGGTGACCTCCTCTCCAACTTGAACTTCAACTGCATACGGCAGCAATTGGGCTGACCGAAATGCTTTTTCTGCATCATCAAAATCCATGGGATTTCCCCCTAGTCGGGACCAGGCTTTGTAATTCATTAGGTCCAAATTAAAGGCAAACCAATTGAGAATGTCAATGCCTATGAAGAGAATGCAGCAGGGACATCTCGCACGACCTAAGAATTGTGTTCTATGCTTTTGTTACCTATAGAAATTTTGAGCATACACCTGCTAGGCGGGAGATGTTTGGAATTGGGAGTTTCCATGCCCATTTCCCACTTATCGATCAATTTAAATGTGGGAATGGCTGGATCTTTTGGGAGCTGCCTGAACGCGGCTTCGCTGATGAAGCTCTTACCATTGTTCACGCACACTTGTTCTCTAATTTTCTGAATATCAGCTAAACCTTGAGCTGGTTTCTCATTAATTTTGACTATATAATTGGGGTTTTCATGTTGTGAATCAGTATAACATTTCAAAGTATTTCCTTCCAGTGTGGAATGCCACTTGAAACTGGAAGGAAGGTTGATTTTCAGGAATGGAGAGGAGTTCCCATCACCAGTTTGTTGTACTACAGCAAATACTGTCACGTCAGTTATTTGATTGTTCTGGAAATGAGACTCATTCTGATCAGGTTTTTGTTCAACCATGTGGCATGCCATTTAAACGAACATGGTTGACACTCTGTTTCAATTTTATTGGCCTGTTAGTCTGAGTCCAGAGGACCTTATTCACCCAGTCTATTGGGGAGGACAACATGCGCAGGATGTCATTCCCTAGTAGACAGGGTGTGCCCTCTGGAGTCACGACTATGACCGGGTGTTTCACTTTGTGTCGCCCAATTTTCATTTACAAATCTACTCTCCCCTCAACAGGAATTTCATTCCCGTCGAAGTTTTGGAGTTGTCCAGGAAGAGAGGTGAGAGGAATTTGGTATCTCGTCCCCCTTCCTGAATTTAGTTGTTCAATGGACCTTTTTGGCAGAAGAGTGACTTGGGATCCAGTGTCCCCCAGCACTGCAAATGTACATTGCCCTTGCACTTGGACTGGAACATACAATCTACCCTCTTTCTCCTCCAATGGGCAAAGGTAATGTGCATTCCAGGCAAGCTAGGTGGTCAATTTCTTGATTTTAGACTCTGACACAGGGGTAGTTTGGGCATAATTCTGTGTTGGAGTTTGGGAATCCCTCTTCTAATATTTGATTCCCTGGATGCTCATTCTGGAGTTCCATGATGGGCGAGTGTGAATCAGCCCCCACATCCACCCAGTCTTCATTTAGATCTTTTGGGACCCATTTTTCTTTGGGAGGAGTCCCTCCGCCCCTGAAGGAGAAGATTTTTTCCCCAGAATCCTCTAAGGATTCTTCCCCTTCAAACTGGAGGACACTAACTTCTTCCCTAAAATGGACCTTTTTGCTGTCTTTATTTCTCCTACCCACCCTCTGTTCCCTGGGTTGCAGATTTTTGGGGGCAAGAGATTTCTGTTCCGGTTCCTGGGTACCTGGGTCGCTTTTCACGAGGGAGGAAGGAAGCTTCCCCTAGGGCTTTACACCCCCCTTCCCCTGTGCCTCCTCCTCTGGAACCAGTGAGTTGTCAGGGTTCTCTCCCCATCATTGTTCTGGGGTGTCAGACCCTTGGTTTGTGCGGTTCTGAGCGGCCATGTTCACCTGAGAGTTCTGTTGAGCCCTGAACATGCGACCCATATCCTGGGTAAGGTTTTGGACCAGGCACTCCAGTTGGGACACCCGTTCCATCTGGTACGGGGGTCTCTGTCTAAATCTAGGTGGATCACGGGAAGAGTAACTGTCCCTTCTCCCTTAGGACCCTGGATATTGTGAATTTTGGCAACCCTCCACCCTTGGCCTCCCCTCTCCTGGGTTGGATTGTCTGGTTTCCTGAAAGCAGGGAAAGCAAGGAGGGTTGTTCTGTGGGTTGAGGTTTTGTGGGTACCGGGGAAAGAAACTTAAAAGAGCATTTGGGGGATTACTGCCCTCCTCGGGGAAGTTAGGAGGGAAGTTACCTGGGGTGGTAGTTACCTGATTGGATCCCCACCCTTGGGCTGGGGGAGTCCATACATACCCCAAGATTGGTCGGTTACACTTGTATCTGGGACGCACAGGAGAGTAGTCTTCTGCCTCCTCCCTGCTTCCAGGGTTGCCGGAGGATCCCCCCACTGCCCTGATTGGGTGGAGGTCTTCGGGATGCTCTTATGGGGAATCTTTTCCTGTTGTTGCTGAGCAAATTGAACCGACTGGTCCCTTTAGAGGTAGTGCTCCTGCAGGTCTGATTCCCTGACTCTCTCCTCATAGGAGGTTTCCTGGTCAGAGACATCAGCCTTTATGTTTTTGTACCTGCAAAGGGATGCCATTCTATCAATTCCTGAAGGGGCGCTGACCTGTCAGCTTCATTGTGCTTGGCCTATTAATTTCTGATGGTCTCATGGTTTCCGGCTCATATGAACCGGTAGCCATAATATCAGCAGTGCGCAAAGGATTAAGTGGGTGTGAGTCCCTTAGAATAGAGGTCATCATACTATAATCAGGGGTTGCCCTGTCCCTCTCTATCTGTTCGGGGTCCCTACAGTTTGTATTAGATCTAGGATAATCCTTCTCCAACCTCGCTGGTTTTTCTGTTTCAGCCACTATCGCTCAATAAAAGGCAAAGATCTGATCCTTTTGTTCATCTATCAGGGTTTTCCTAGCCTCTATGACCCACTCTTGTGCTGCCACTTGTTTGTGGAGCCCATCATTTTCTTCACAGAGAGCCTTGTTAGCTCTTTGTGCTGCCTGTATAGTTTGGGCACCCTGAGCCAATTTTTGTTGCAGGAGACTCACCTCCTGAGTTTGTGCATTTTTAGTTTGGGTATTCTCTTCCAGAGCACCTTCTATCCATTTGGCGTGCTCCAGTAGATTCCCATATTATGTTTTGAGTTCATTTAGTT
This sequence comes from Ambystoma mexicanum, assembly GCF_040938575.1. Classification (NCBI taxonomy): domain Eukaryota; kingdom Metazoa; phylum Chordata; class Amphibia; order Caudata; family Ambystomatidae; genus Ambystoma; species Ambystoma mexicanum. Next base: position 341,153,744 of record NC_090927.1, read on the forward strand.
TCTGGAGGCCTAACTCATTTCCCTGTAACTCTGTTTTTAATTTACTTACTTCCTGACATAGGGCATCTTTCTGCTGATTTAGGGTGCTTCTCTGTTCAGCCATTTCATCCCTTTGTTGCTTGATGGTATTTAATTTTTGGCGCTCTTGATTGAATTCTCCTTGGGAGTGGAGTTCTTTAATATTTGTTTACTATTCTCCTCCTCCAACCTTTTGACCTGATCTTGCAGCATGGTTTTTTGCCCTGAGCTGCTCCTGTTATACGTTAATTGTTGAGTCAGCTTCAACCTTTTCCTGACACTCTGTTATTACTGCTTCTAGTTGGGCCTCTATGTCTACATGATTCTGTTGTTGGAGAGCCAAGTCCTCTTTTAGTTTTAGAATGCAATTTCCAGATTCTACCTCCAAATCTTGGCTCTTTTGTAATTGTTGCTCCGCTAATTTTAATTCCGCCTGTATCTGAGCAAAAGGTTTGGATTGATTTTGCGCAAGAGTTGTATTTTCATTTTAACGTGCTACTCTTTCATTTTTGGAGTCATATATAACTCACTCAATTCTTGGTGTAATAGGCCACCATCCCGTCATATGTCCAGGTTCAAGGCGGTGACCTGTTGTGTTATTTCTTGTAGCCAGACTTTTTCATCTTGTTCTGGTCATTTACCTCTGACAAGTAACTTGTGCAGAAGATGCTCCCTAGCCATATTGATCTCTCCTGTAGTCATTTTGGACATGTTCTTTATGTATTAATTTATTTATTCATGTAAGGGTAACCTGTATTCTGTTGCTTTCTGTCTATTTTGGGGTTGATTTAGTTTTACTTTTAGACACAGGCCTGGTACTTAGAGTATTTGTTTTGGGGAGGCACTTCTACAGTGTAACACAGTATTCCCACTACACAAAATATCACTACCTTGCAGATTAGTCTGCTGTGTTAGACGGCCACAGGTGGCAACCAAACTCAATCCCCGGCTATGAGCCCCCAGGTTTGTTAAGGATTTCAATCAGGCGAAACACCCCTTGGTCACAGCCTAGGATGTAGCGCTCAACTGAGATGCCTTTCTCTTTATTTATGAGGATTCACTTTGAAATGGGACACAACTCGTATCACACACCCTTTTTCAAATAACTCGGGTCACAAAGGACCATGAACCAGGCCGATGGGTGAAATTACAATGTTACTTTATGTTTAAAATTAAATGAAATCATACAATTTTTAACATGGGGCAGCAATCACCAATGGGGTGATAATTACAATAGAAATGTAAGCAATGCACTTGGTTAACCTTCTAATGGAACATATACAAAGCCCAATTGAATAGGAGCACTTTTTGAATTAGGAAAGATAGCACCCAAGTTAAGGTTTCCCCCTGCAATGTTCCCTCAACCCACAATTAATCGGATTTTGCATGGATAGAAATAAGCAGCAGGTAGTCAGGAATAAGGGGCAGAAAACAGAATTGCAATAGCAGGAAATGGCCCTAGGAAATGGCAATTAAATAATTAATGTGTGGTTTAAAACGTTGAGGTAAATATGATTTCTCACAAAGTCAGTAATATGTAAACACTGCCAATCACAAGGCAATGGATCAATAAGAAGCATACAATTTGAAAATAGTGGAAAGTTTAAAAGATGCGGCAGCCAAATGACACATTGGAAAACTTGCAATTTACCTAATTGCCGTTTAAAATGCTATAACCGGTTTCTATGAAAAACGGGTGAAATACTCTGATTTGCAATGCGGTTTTTGGGCTGGGGGAAAGATGTATATCAAAGGGACAATATAAAGGTGAAAGGATGGTGGTGTTGAAGATTTGGATGAGATTTTCAGGGTGGAAAGAGGTTCAGTTTTAGAAAAATAGAGCAGTTAAAAGTGAGAAAATCAGTTTTGAAAGAAATTGAAGTTTGACTTAAACTAAATTATATAGACTATATTGTTAAAAAAGAACGCAGTAAGCTCCAAGATTGATTCGCGAGGACAACCTTGGTCACCCCAGTGCTCAACCTTAACTGGAAATTAGTTTGATTATTAAAAATATAACTAAGGGCTTATAAATTGCACAAGACAAAATTAATAAAAGAGATGATGCTAACACTTTAGAAAGTCAAGGGGCCTCATTACACGGAAGGCGGTAGCCATGGCGCTATTACCGCCATGGCTACCCCCTTACCGCTGTCACAGGCTGGGTTCCCGGAATAGGGACTTACCGGCCTACTCCGACCTTTGCAGAGGACCGGTAAGTCCCCATTCCGGGAACCATTCCCCATTCACATTTGAGCCCCCATAGGACTCAATGGGAATGGGGAAGGAGCAAATAACGGTACTGCAATTTGCAGTACCATTATTTGCACTGAAGTCCCTCAGCGGTTCCTGTCCTTAATGTGTGGTCTGACCACACGTTAAGGACGGGTCCGCTGAGGGACCTCGTAGTAGGGCGGTGGGGATTACTGGCGCCCTTACCGGTGCCGGTAATCCCCTACCGCCTTCCGTGTAATGAGGCCCAAGGACAGGTACACAGATAATTCTAACAGTTTCAACAAGTTACCAGGGTAAATTTCTGACTGCTTAGAGAGTAGGATAAGAACAAAGGCAAGGCAAGATAAGCTATGTGCTTCTGTGTGGTGGGGATTATACTCACAATCCACTTTTGAATTTTTGTGATTTTTGGACAGTCAACAGGGTTTGGTCACCACAAGGCGGGCGCGCCTTACAGCAAACAGCTGGGCAGTTCTGGTCACCAGATGGCAAGAACAGCTGGGCAATTCTAGTCACTGGATACTAAAGGTCCGCTGGATGGGAGGATTGCAGCAGGCATGCAGGCATGCAGTGTGGGCCGCAAGATGGTCTGATTTCAGGATGAAAAAGGTACCACCCCTTTTGTTAATGGGATATTAGTGGGTTCTTTCTGGACCAATGGCCTTGCTGGAATAGGAATCAGCTATCCTTGGGTTTTTCAGTGGGCTCTGGAGTAGGGTCAGCAATGCTTTGGCCTTGTACAGAAATTCTGGAACATCAAGATGAATAGAGATCAGGAACGCAGCACAGGAATTCAGGAGCGGGTGTCTGTAGAGTTCTGCTAGGGGCTCTTATTTATAATGCATAGTGACATCATAGACTATATGGTGGGGCAGGCTTAGCTAAGCATGCCTCTAAACAACTGGATTAGACAATCAATGTTGGTTGCCTCCTCTAGGATGTGACTCGGTTTAGTGTTTGCACTTTACGATGTACAATGCCTTCCAATAGTCCTTTTGCCAAAATCAGTCATAACAGAATTTACACATTTGTACAGTTGTTGCACGGTAAAAAATCACATGGGCAGATTATATATTTTATGTAGAGCATAGCAGACCAATCCTCACGGGTGTAGGACCTTGTTTCGCCCTTCTACCAGTTTTTCATGCTTTTCATTGAGAATTATATTACTTAAAATTTGATAACTTTAGACATGGGTGTGGATTATCATTAGGCATGTGTAACGCTCACCTGATTCCCACGGAGGCGCTGGTCTTGGCAGGAAGGTGTCTATGACACGAAAAGTGATGTGCAGGACTCGATTTTCTTCTGGGGCCGAACCTCTTCGCACTGTGTGTCAAACTCGAAGAGTGAGATTTCTGCAGGTGAAAGAATATGGGGGTTAATGATCTGGGTTGTTGAATGTCCCTCTCTCTCTCTCTTCCCAGCTTCTCCGTAGAGCCCCCAGGTCAACGTGCTCGCCTTAGATAGGTGAATGCTGGACTCTCCATCTGCGTCTGGTGCAGGGTGCCGTAGCCAGTTCCTTCACTGGTGAAACATAGGCCTCTTGACATCAGAGGATCGCTACCGTCGTTAACTGCACGAGCGGTGAGTTTCCGGACACCGTTTTAGTCCTTATAGTCTTTAGGTGCGTGGGCACGTTAATATAGAACAGGACTCTGTATAATGCTTTTTCCTATTTGTCTTGCAGGGCTCTTCAGATAGGAGATGGTGTGAAGAGAGCCGAAGTTGGAGCCAGAGCCTTGGAATGAAGCGCTTGGAAATGCGTAAGTAAATGCAAGTGCTCTAACTGTCTCTTTTCCCTTGCAGCTGTGAGTTCGTGCTGAAGAGATGCTGGAAAACGCCGGAGTATTTGCAGGCGTTCTATTGTGGCGAGCGCGATGGACGTGAGTAAATACCTGTCTAATGACTCTTCGTTTGTCTTTCAGATGCTGGGTTGCAGCGTTGAAGAAATCCGGAATTTCGCGGAGTGCCGGTAAGAAATAACAATGCTTTTGTCTTCACAGGCGGAGGTGCAGCGTGAAGAAATGTTCGCTGCCGATGGATCCGGTGAGGAAAGCGCTGCGTGTAAAGGTTGCCGTGCTAACCTGTTGTTTCTTGTCTTTGCAGGTGCTGCTGAATACTGGATACAGGAGTGGTAAGTATTGTTCTTGCAGGTTCAGGATCGGAAGGAAGAAAGGCTGGAACAGACTCGGTGAGCGTTCTGCTGCAGATGCAGAATAACGCGAAGCACGTTTGTTCAATCGGGTGTGGTTTAAATAGCCTTGGAGTGATGAGGCGTCTTCCTCCACGGCCCCGCCTAGGTAAGAAAAGAGTTCCAGTTCCAGAAGAGTTCCCGTGTTGTATCCAGGGAGTGGAGCTTGCCCCACCCGGGTAAGAAAGTAGTTCCTGTTCACAGAGGATTCTTATGTGGCTGGTAAGTAAGCAGCATGGTCTGCTGCAGGTAAATCCACCCAAGCATCTTCTTTCATATTATGAGCCCGGCGCTTCCAGTGCCGGGACCGATGGCTTTGATGAGCCTGGTGCCACCGGCGCCAGGACAAGGTCCAAAAGGTCCCAGTGGGGACCGGCTGGTGCCTAAGATGACGGTTAGGGGCCTGCTTCCAAGGACTTTGGGCTGTTCCTGACTCCTTGGAAGCAGTGATCATGACAGCATGTAAGTATTAAAATTTGCAATGCATCATGGATACTTTCCTTATAATACCCAATTCTCTATTCTCTGCCATTTCTATTCCCAATGGGTCAGCGAACGCTACAATGTCTCAAATTATAAACCACAAAATCACAAATGGTGACATTTTCAAATTTTTCCAAAGTCCTGCTGCAGGGATAAAAATCTTCATAGGTTATTTATAAAATAGTCTCTGGAAACAGATGGGCTGTCTTGTTCCTCATATTTGGGCATAGCTTCCCAAGCTACCCCCTCAGTCCAAGGTTGTCACAGAAATGTTCTTTGAAGCTTCCGGTGGAAATCATGAGGAGGTGCGATTTTTCACTTCGCACTTTAGTGTCCTAGAAATCTATTGTGCGAGGCTGGAGCGCAGACAAGAGTCTGTCCAACCTAGCAATTATCACTTGGGTGTCCTGGAAGTTTATGGTGGTTCCCTTTTGTTTCTGGTATCCCCTCAGCAGAAACCTGTTTTTGAGCTGACATTCCCCATGCAGCCACTGCGTTTTAATTTAACTTTATTTCTTTTTGACTCTGAATTGGAGGACAACCTGCTGAATAGAACCATCTCATACATATATCTTCACAGCACAATCCCCTTTCACATTACTAGGCAAGGAGACATTTTTGTTCTACATGGTACTTTTTAAAACAGGCCTTTTCTTTCTTTAGTTTGCAAAACACATTTTGGCACATTTGGAGCAAATGTTGATGGGTTTTATCTTTCAAATTCGTTTTTTTACATCTGTCTTGCCAACATTGTTTTGTAGCCATAGTTAGTTTCTGGTAGGCAGCAGTTTTGCTCGAACCACAGATGCACTGAGACTGACATAGCCCAGAGCTGGAGTGTCTTTGAATTACTGATACTTGACACTTTCTAACTTAAAAGGTGAAGCTTTCCTGTGCGGTAGAAACTGAAGTTTCTTTTGGCCTTTTCCAGATTTGGCTTGACAGTGCCTGTCATTCAGTGGTCATGCTTGGTTTTGCCGAAGCACAATGTGAATAAGCATGGCAGGGTTTTATTAATAAAATATTGTGATAAGGAATCAGAGGAAAAAGAGCATCAGAGCGGCATGATTTTTAAATGTGAATACTTCCCTTTTTCCATGGAACTTGGCCTGGAAGCAAAGCAGCGCTGCTTTTTTACTCTGTTTCTTTTGTATATGTAAGTACACTGTGGCAGGCTTCCTCAACGTGCCCCCTTGTTCCATCCTGCCCAATGTGTGCTTGGCAAGATGGTGCAGCCATCTTTTTGTCACTGCAAAATGCAGTTTTGATGTCATGGTGCTCACAGGAGCCTGCGCAGCCATTTTGCTGGTGACTGCAGATGCGCAGCTTGGTGATGTAGGGAAGTACTGCTGAGTGGATAAATATATCCCACAATCCAGCAAGGCTGTAATGACCCAGTAATTAACCATTCCTGGGCACCGGAAAAAAAGAAAATACCGGCAGCAGCCGTGCCTGTATTACAGGCATGGCTACCACCAGCTTCGTAATGAGGCCCATTGTGTTTAAACTAGTTTGCGTACACTGGATCCAGTCGCGATCAGCTTTTTTTCCCTTGTGCGAGTCCATATCTGTAATGTATTATCATTCCATTGTTATCAGCATGTCCTGTACCCTTATTGTGACCGTATCAATAATAGAAACTTGGGTTTAGCTTTGTGTAGTACGTTTAGACTGTTTGATAACTATTGAGGTTTGGTAAGTCTTCAATCATCACGTACAACATTTTCTTATGTTTGACTGAATACTTTTTTTAATGTAAATTGTCTTTTTCGGATTAGCCTCACACATTTCTACCAAATTCAATTTAATTTAAAATTTCAAAAAAGCCCAGTCGAATTCCTCATTCTTATGCATAATGTTTTTTTTTTTTTTAAAAAAAACAAATCCTTCATTTTATCGTGTTTGTCTTGTGGAATGTTGCACTTATATTGTAATCATTTGCTTGCTGTTTTACTTTTTGCATCTCTATATGCACTTTAGTATTAAATTGTTTCATGCCTAAGAATATTCACCTTTATTCTTGCTGTTTTTTTGAAAGATGCTTTCATTTGTTTGATATGATTCGATTAATAGATGTCAAGAATGAGATTAGTATTCATCCCATGGAAACATAATTTTGTATATGCACAGGTCCGAGTGAAGCCAAGCTTGGCCAATTTGTGTGCCCTATCGGAGGGTGGGAGCTTCAAGGCCTGCTGGGTCCTAAATGCCAATACATAGGCAGGCATTGTGGATTAGGCTGCGCTGGAACTGGATGATGTAAAAGCAAGTGATATTGCTTTTATATCTCCATTTTAGAAACTAGTCCATTTTCATGCTGAAACAGGAACAGAGATAACATCTCTGCTGTGCTTTCCTCCTCCATCTTGTGGGAGCACTTATTTGTATGCTTGCGTCAGATTTGCGTGCAGGGGTAAACGATATGGATTCCTATGGAATCCACCTCAAATCGTCACCTGCTAATGAGCAGGTGGATTCCATCAGAATTCATTCATTCAAAAAAAGCCTGCAAAGCGTAATATACAGGCAGTTTTAACTTTTTGAGAGATTGAGCTTAACAGTACAGTTAAAGGTGATATTGCCTTGTTTACTCTTGTTTTTGCACTCTGTCTTGCAAATGTTGAGAATTGCACGCAGGGAACCCAGCATAACCTAAGTGCTGATGTTGGTGATCCCCTGCATGCAGTTTCATGTGTTTCAAAATGGCCGCCACATTGTAAAGCGTGTAGCTCAAAACAACTCATAGCTGAAAATAACAGGTCAAGACGGCCCACGAAAACAATACACATGAGTGTGGGTGAAGCTGCTCAGAAAGGAAATCCAGGAACATCCACCATGAAGCACAGTCAGAGTTAGTGCAACACTATAAGCACAAAAATAAAGTGATTCTCCTTTACCCTTTCCCAAAACGTACGAGAGTATCTGTGACAACTGCACCCCTTCCAGGATCGCAGCATCTTCTGTTCGCCATTTTGTAAAACAATGTTATGCTATATCAGAGAACGATGCAAAATGACTGGCGTTCATTTAAAAAAGAAAAAGCGAATTGTCTTCAGGTGGCCAACATTAATGCTAACTGTGCGGGCCCTGGCATGCACTTTTTATCATTTACAAAGCATAGTATAAAACTCAAGAGTAAAATCAACACCAGTATTCTGATGAATTCGTCTTCCAAAAAAACTAAAATAGTAAACGACTATTGCCAATTACACTTTGCAGACAGCGATTACTAATATAGTCCCATAGAATTTGCATGCTCTTTAGCAGGTGCTACTGCCAGGCAGAGTCCACAGGAATCCATTTGTTTTACACCTGCATAAAAATCTCAAGAAAGCAAAAAAGGAAGTTCACTCACAAGACGAATGGGGAAAGTACGGTGGAGATGGAATCTCTGCTGCGTGCCCCCTCTCATTTTCAGCTTTAATTTCAGTGAGACAGTTGCCGGTTTTATTATTTTTGAATTTAGGATTAGCCTCCTATCCTCATTATGTCCTTTATCCTTGTGTGATGGTGAAGCTTGATTTGGTTTTGCAATTTGCTTATTGTTGCTTGACCCTCATTATGCGCGGTTTCATGGACCATCAAAACATTTCTTATTGGCCCTCATTACAACACCAGCGCTAAACCATGGCGCTATTAGCACCATGGTTGCTGCCAGTATTGTAACGAGTCCGCCATTGTGACATGGGGAAGTACCACCCCATTCCAAGGTTGGCAGGGCCGTACTTTCCCATTTCACCATGGCCCTTCGCCATTCCCATTTTTGCCCCATAGGGCATAATGGGAATGGGGAAAGGTAGTAATTACGGTACCGCAAATTGCGGTACCGTAATTATCGCCAGGGTCCCTTTGCGGGTCCCTGCAATAACAGCTGGTTCCAGCCGCCGTTATGAGAATTGGGCGCTAAGGGATTACCGGTACCGGTACCCTTACCGGTACCGGTAATCCCTTAGCGCCAGGGTAGTAATGATTGTCTCTTGCCATTCTTTTGGCATGCCTCTCTTCTTCTGTTCTGTCTTCATTTAGTCTTGCCATCATTTCCTCATTACGTACTAATTAAATACTTTTGCAAAGCACTTTGGTGCAAAGTGCTAAACAACCAAATCCATAATTAAGCCATAAACACCCGTTCCACAGGCTGGAACGGGCGGTAACAGCCCGGGGCCCCAGTTGATAGGCCCAACCGTAGTGTGTATTCTTATGGCTATTAGCACCCGGGGATTGCAATCCGGAAACCCCCAGGTGCTGATAGCAATGTTTTTGGTATGAATGAACGGGACACCATGTGGCACCCCGTTCATTCATACAAAGAATGGACTCAAGATGGCCACCACAGAGCTGGAAGACAGGGTTTGGAGCGGAGCCCCTCTTCTATTTCCATGGCGGCCGGAAGGAACACAGAGCAGCGGTGGTAGCGGCGGGGGCACCGCCGCCGTTAAAGAAATCAGGTAAGTGAGGTTGAGAGGGATGGTAAATGATGGGGAAGGTAGGATGGGGAAAGATGGCAGGGTGCGGGAAGCAACAGCCAGGTTGCTTGAACGCGGGCTTGGATCCTGGGATTCAATCCGCGATCCGGGAAACCTGATTTGTTGCTCCGCCTGCCCCGGGTGCTAATAAAATATAAACAATAACTTGACGCATGTTGCATTGGCGATTCCCGTTCAAACATATTTATTTCCCCATATTTTCCACATTCAAAAGCTATGTTTCTTTTATTTGTGGACTTTACAATCCCCTATTGCATGAAGGAACGGCTGTTTTTGTGAGATTCTTGCGTATGAATTCCTTTCCTTCTGTATATTTTTCTTCTTAATGTGTTTGTATGTATGACTGCGCACAATTGGATTTTCTTATTGTTAACACACAAGCCAAGGACAGAGCTGCAACCAGGGCCAAATCCAAACACTATCTGGTGTCTCTCAGTTGTGTATCTTGAAGAGTTGTTTTGGCCGCTCGCCCTGCCCAAAGCCACATGTTGTACTTGTACTGGATGTAAAAGGCTGGTGTTGTTTTAATATCAAATGTTCCTTTCTTTTTCAAAGCAGACGATTACTGCAGCTTACACGCACAATGATTCAACACGCTACATACACTGAAGTCATTATAGGAAACCAGACATGGCGAAGCAATGGCGTGTTAGCAAGTTTCCAATGGGGGGATTTGCGTACAATGCCATAATAGGGTGGGTGAAGAAAACCTTTCCGTTCTGTGGATCATAATGGCGCATTATCCCGATTGCTCCCACAAACGTGTCGCTGCCCCTAAACCTCATGTTGCAAACATTTCAGAGAGTGGTCTCAAAACCAAAACTGCAACACCACACACATTCTCATACGTGCGTAATTCATTATGTTGGTGTGATTGTTGCTTGAGTACAGACGCCCACTGTTTAGTTATGAAAAGTGGTACAAGAAAGCATCTGTCTATGGATGGGGTTTGTACAGCAGGAACTTAGCTGGGAAGCAATGGGGCGCTGTACAAAGGTGCAGAGGCGTTGATAGGGGGTGTGGGGGTTGAGGGCGCTATAGACCCAGGTCTTTTGTTTGTAGCCCAGTATAGAAGCTCAGGAGTTACCACCAAAAGGCTAGCTAGCCCCGAATCCCGACAGTCCTGACATCGCCCTAGCCCCTGATCTTTTCCAGACCTAGCAACACCCCTGCCTTGGAGTATTTAGGAGAAGCTGTTCCTGTGTACGGGGCAGAGTCATATTTGTATAGAATTCTTTAAAGTTATTTTCAATTAAATGTTTTCGATTTTATGAAATAGAATTTCTGTGTGAACATGCACCTAATTTTTATTCCGCCATTGTGTCTTTCTATATTATTGGTAGGTCCCCTCCCAAAACACTTTAAGAAAGCTAACAGCGACGGCCGACCAGCAGAGCAGGCCCCAGCCCAAGTTGGCAATTCATTCCAACCGCGAGGGCCCCGCAGAGCCAGGACGGCGCTCCATTCCAAAGAGCAAACAGATTGCAGATCCAGAATTTAGAGATCATTGGATTTCACAAAGTTCCCATAGGTGCGAGAGTTGACGGGACTGCCCCAGTGTTTGGTGTCCTGTCCTTATGAGTCCCAACTCAAGCCTTTACACAAGTGCAACATTCAGCTGGAAGACGAGTACTAATCTAGAAAAATGTCATCTGATCACTTCCCTAATATCTAGAAGTTACCACGCGCTGGAGCTGGAGTCACTTTTTGTCAACATTTGATTTTGAAGGATGCATAAGTAGATGGCATCCAGGCACCTCATATAGAACCGGATTAAATAGGCAGAGGAGTTGAAATAAGGCATACCTAGAAATGGATTAATTGCGCTAAAGGTGGAATACATTTCTTTAAAGCAAACATTTATATACTTTGTTCCTTCATTTGTATGTACCTGCCCCTTACTAGTATCCTATTTACACCAAAAATAGTTTGATGAAGTGAGGCTAAATGGAGGCACCAGCAAAATCTCATATAGGTGACAGATTGAATGTTATGTTAACTTATTTTATTTATTCATTAATGTTATAACATGTGTGTAGTGTCACTGATGTGGCCTTGTAGCGATGTTGGCTGGGAGCCCAGGTGTGCGGTTGGACAGGTACATCAATAGATTGCTTGCTATGCGGATTATGTTGGGAAGTAACTGTTTATAGGGGCCAGAGGACATTTTACTCAAGAGAATTGAGGGGCTCAACAAAACATACAAGGAAGGAAGGAAACTGAAAATGGACGGGAAGTGGCTAAACACAAGGAGATCCACTTGTGTGCATGTGTACGTCCGGGCCATGTGATCCCCTGCGCCATGCAGGTACTTCTCATGCGGTTCCACCTACATCACATTTGTTTGCATGCGGCGAGCCTGAGATTACAGATAACATACGTATCCCAGGAAAAGAGGGGTTGTCATTTTTGATCGTGCCGGTGTGTGCATGCGGGTGTGACAGTTATCTCAGTGCGTGTTCTGCATTGATGCGGAAGATGGCACAGAGACCCAGAGATAGCTCCAATTACTGTGCTATCATCTGCTCCATGTGGAAAATAATCAAAGTCCAGTGGAGTGGACTTTGCCCACAGAGATGTGAGGCTGTGGCCTTCCAGAAGAGCCTGCTGAGTGGTATAGTATCCTGACGGTGTGTAGGCCAGCAGCACTGCACAGAACAATTCAGGACCTCTGTCTTCACGTACAGCAACACACCGACCTTTGACACACTCGTTGGCAAAGCAAAAAGATCTGTTTTACTCTGTGTATATGTGATGTGAGTGTGTGTATGTGTGGTTTGGGATTGTTTTGTGTGTCAGTGTGTGTCTGGGGATTTTGGGTTTATGATGGCCATACATTTGCTTCTATAAATGGATTTATATTTAGTTGGATAGTTGTTCGGATTACTATTCGGACATAGGCCAACATTGTGACCCCTCTGTAAAATTATGACCACTATATTTAGTTTCAGGCATTGAGCACGTTGAAGTGGTCCAGGATGGCATCCTCTTCTGTGTCCGTGGTCAACTGTGCAGGATTGTGGTGATTTCTGCATGGAGTGGATATTTGCATGGGAATCCAGTTGGTTCCTTAGGTTCTTGTGCGATTTGTATTAACTTGTAGTTATGTAGCGTGTATTGCCAACTCAGCACCAATAACAACGGTACAATTTGAATGTAAACAGTGAAACAATGTTAACTAATAGATCCGGAAAAGAAAGAAGATACATCTTTAGGTATAAGCAAAACAATGGGAAAGAAGCAGCAGTATGGATACAAAGGGTCTGAGAGTGCCATACTTAAGGTGCCAAGAGAGAAAAAGGGCGAAAGCTCGACTGGTCGCCCGTAGGATGTGGGGACAAATAGTAAAAAGTGTGAATGAGGGCAAAGTGAACCTGTGGGTTGGTACGAAGAAATGAGAGGCTACAGAGGCGCCTAGCTATGCAAACATCTAAATACCATACACAAGATATTAAATCAGACAGGGTTCAAAATATAACCAATAAAGGGTACGAACAAGAGAAGAGGCAGAGTCACAAGGAGGAAATTGACATGGCAAATTAATAGACAGAAATGGGGCTAATTGATGAAGGGGTGAACCAGGAAGAGGGAGGAGCAATGATCAAGATGCGGAAGAACTATACCTGAAATCATGGCATTGAAAGTTAAGAATGGCTCAGCCATATACATGTTCACTAAATGAAAACCGCAAGAAAAGCAGATCAGGAAACATATAAGAAGCAAAGGGAAGAGAAGAATCAAATGTGACACCAAGATTGTGAGATGCTGTGGAGAGAAACAGATGAAAAAGAGGAAAATAAATAAATGAGGGAGGAATGGAAGGAGACATCTGCAAAGAATTAAAGAACATTTCCAAAGAATTAAAGAACATAACTTCCGTTTTTAAAGAATTTAAATGAAGAAATGTGATGTCACCCAAGATTTAATAAAGGAAAGCCAAGCAGAAAAAAATTGAATGATTAAAGTCAAGAGAATGAAATTCGGATTTCTGAATTATAAAAGTGATAGGAAAAGTGAAAGAAAAATATTAGCTGAAAGGGGGATACTGCACAATGATAAAAAGAAGAGGACAGAGAACCGAACCATGAGGAAGCCCTTATTGTGTTGTGTATGTGCTAGAGGGGAATGACCAGCCCAGGAGACAGAGTAAGAATGACAACCATTCATGGAGAGTTCCAGAAAAGCCAAGCGAGGAAAAGAAAAGCACCGTCGGCCATGTTGGAAGCTGTGGCTGTATTTACTGGAATAAGGAGAGAAGAATGGGCATTAGAGCGAGCAGAAAGAAGAGAGTCAGGAGCAAAGTAAAGCAGTTTCAGTGGAATGGAAAGATAGAAGAGGGCGCAGTAACGAGCGAAGATTCAAATAAGTAGAAAGCCGGTACCAAACCGCTCTTTCAAGAATCTTAGAAATAGAATGAAGAAGGTAGATGAGGAAAACTAGAAGGACACGTAAAATGCACCAGAGGTGCAACATCACACAGCTGGATCATTTTAGCCCTGGCAGGGGGTGCGCACAGTGAGAAACACTGCGTGTAACATATTGTGCACATGTGTTTTAGTCAGCTTGAGATTTTCCTGGATTTGGGAGTGGGGGCATAGATAGGCAGTATAAAACTCACTGCCTGATGCGGGATGTGTCACAAATCCAACATCATATTTGAGCGCACCTGATTTTGATGAGGGAGATGTTTAGTGTTTGCATGAAACTCACATGTTTCTTGGACCTGGTTTGTGTACTATTTTTTTCAGGCCAATTCAATAGGAATCCATGGAAGTGGGGGTTAGGTTGACCCATCCAGGGCCATCTTAAGCACTTTTGGGGCCTGGGGCATGGACAGCTTTGGGGCCCCCCTCCGCCGGACCTGCCTTTCTACTCTTTATCTGTGGCCCTCCAAGATGGCCACTCCATGTTGCAGTAAGCCTCAAGTCTGCTCCTCCTCCCACTGGTTGGCTGCTCATCTTTAACCAATGGCAGCAACCGGGAGGCGGGAGCAGGCATGAAACACTGAAGGCCCACAACAAGGCTCCTGTGTACTCCCTGTTTGTTGCCTGAGCATGCGATGTCCCTCTTCTACCCCCCGGTGCACAGATGAGCTTACCCCCTGCCTCTTACGCTCAATATGGTCCCCGCCCCCACTGCTGGCTCCCTTGCTTCCTTCCACCTCGGTAGCGCTGCAAGCTGATCTCTCGCCTGGGGCATGCCTCAACAGCAGTACTGAGCCTGCTGCTTCTACCTTCAGAGACTACCTAAATTACTCTAGAGAAGGAGCCAAGTACCCCCACCTCAACCATCTCACCCATATTGCCAATATGTTGGGAGCCAGAGTGTGAGACACGTGCAGTACCAGTGTATGACGGCCATTAGAATGACATTCCAGAAGAAGCAGGACTAATAAATGAAAGAGCAGATTGGTGATGTCACACAAAGCCAGACTGACATACATAGAAAAGATGCAGAGACAACAGAAACAAATATAGTCTCTAAAGCATCAAGACAGTATCAAGATAAGTGACACCACAGGGTCGAGATGAAGAAACTTATGCTACAAAAACAATGAAGATATCAAGTCATTTTACACGTGTACAGATGCAAAGAAATGCAAGCAGGTGAAGTATTCTTGAGGTTAGCTATGCAGTGAATAGATTGTGGCATGCGCCAACATATACCTATATAGGACTAGAATGAAGAATGGATGTTTCCACAAAGTGTTATAGCAGAGCTGGACCAAAGAGGGAAGGCCTTTTTTCCAGTGTGTCGCAGATGAAAAACAATGAAATTCCAGAAGTGAATCTCAGAAAGGCTAAGCTGGATGAGCCCCAAGAAGCCAAGGTCTTATCAGACTGTTATGAGCAGATATTAGTTACAATTGTGTGAAAGAATGAAATGCCTGTTCAGAAGGCATGGACGAAAACAAGGAAGACGTCTATTAAAGAATAGTATTATAAATGCACTAGAGATCAAATTTGTGGTCTTCACTCACGTGAATGGATGAAGTTGGACAAACATGACGAACCACACCTACGCAGAGAGGCAGAGCGTGCCCCTACTCCCCTGTATTCTGCAGGGCAAGGGACATTTCCAAGGCCAAGTTCAAAGCCTTAATTGACGTGCAGACCACTGGGGTGATGAAAGATGATATGCTAATTGGTGGGTAGCTATGGTTATGACCAGCTCACCAGCACCTAAAAGTCCAGCCTGCGTGCTGCTAACAAGGGTGGAAAAGTACTGACGGATGTAAGAATGCCAACCAATTGTAGGGGACTGCATAATTAAGGGCCCTATAGTTTGTGTAACCAATAGGACATCATGTATTTAGTGACTTTCATAGTGACCTGTTTTAGGAGAGGGCTCAGTTGCCCCACCTGACGTTAAGGAGGCTATCACTTTCTTAGGCAAGTATGGAACATATAATTAGATGTTACCTCTAAGCCTATCACATTTGCCACTAGGTTTTTGTAGTTTGCCACATAGGATGACGTTAGCAAGTTCGTAGGTTAACTTCATCAATGACAAGTTTATACTATAATTAAGAAGTTTTTTTCTGAAGCAAATTGAGAGAAACCATGCTATGAGACGTCCGTTGATGTCCATTCTACTCCCTGTTTTAGATAATTGATATTAAAACAATTAACCTTTGCCAACTTCCTGAGTCGTTTGATTATTGATGCTTGAGTAACTTCTGCATCCCCATTGATCTCAAATTATTACTACCTCATCTTAAAGGGCTGGGTCATTTGTCCCGGTTTATTACACAATAGACTATAGAGGTAACATCAATGTTGAGACTCTTAATGTTCCATGGTCACTTGTATTATGGCATGCTCTCCATCTCGGCACCACCCTCCATCTTTACACATGCTTCTGGTCATTTGACTCTCGCCTGCCCTACCTCTACTCACCTTAATCATCCTGGGGACCTGTATGCTTTCCTGTTGTATTTTGCTGTCCCCCCCATTGTATGCATGTGATGCCTGTATGCCTGCCTGCTGTATTTCGCTGTACCCCCCTGTTGAATGCATGTGATGCCTGTATGCTTGCCTGCTGTATTTCGCTGTCCCCCCTGTTGTATGCATGTGATGCCTGTATGCCTGCCTGTTGTATTTCGCTGCCCCCCTGTTGTATGAATGTTATGCCTGTATTCCTGCCTGTTGTATTTCACTGCCCCCCCTGTTGTTCGCATGTGATCCCTGTATGCTTGCCTGTTGTATTTTGCTCTCCCCCCTGTTGTATGCATGTGATGCCTGTATGCCTGTCTGTTGTATTTCACTGCCCCCCCTCTTGTATGCATGTGATGCCTGCATGCCTGCCTGTTGTATTTCACTGCCCCCCCTGTTGTATGCATGTGCTGCCTGTATGGTCTAAATTCCTTCATCTCACTGTCCCTTCCTCTCTCCTCTCCCCCACCTTACTATATTCAAAGCACTTACTCTATCAGAAATGTCTTCTGACCCAGTAGGATAGTAGCTTGTTTCCTCCCCCTCCCGCACTAGTTTCTTCCCCCCTACCCCTCCAGCACTACCTGAAATAGTCGCTTGTTTTGTTCCTCTCCTTCCCCCCGCCGCCATCTCCTCACCTCTTGTTATTTTCCCGCTACTACCAGAAATGTCGCCAGGCCTAGTGCTAGTTAATTTCACATTCTTAATGTATCAAGGCCTTGTACGAATGTCATTGTATTTTCCCTTGTTCCCACCTTGCCTTGAAGCGCTTTGAAACACGTGTGTATAGGCGCTATACAAATCAACTATCAATCAATCAATTTCGGTTGTCTTTCACAGTGCACCACAGTCTAAGCATGAGAGGATGCAGATGTCCCTGTCCCTGTGCCTAACGAGGCCCAGTTCTGGTTGCTAGAAACCACAGGCTCCTGATAGAAAGGCGCTCCATCAGTCCTGCCAGATGAATCCTGTGGAGGCAAGCCTTGCTTTAAGGCACGACTTACACTCCTCTTCTATGTGGCACCAGCAAATGGCTGATTCATGGAATTATTTGCCCCGAAAAACGGGGATTTGTGCGCCTTTCTGCCCGCAAATCCCCATTTGTTAAACAGGGATTTGCGGGCAGATGGCGCACAAATCCCCGTTTTTCGGCGCAAATAATTCCATGAATCAATGACCAGAAATGCGCTCTGATCTTGCTCTGCGCATGTCATTGAGTCTGGCAGCATTACTCCATGCATACCTTGTTTATTCTTGCCTGGAATTGTGTGTCAGTAGACATTTTAGAAAGCCTGTATTGCCTGTACAGCTGAGTATTGAGTTTCCTGCCTAGCCGGGCTTTAGCTGGAGGCCCTGCCCTGTCTGTAGCCGAGAGGCTCGCTGTGCATAAGCTCGGATCGCCGGCATGAGTGGAAACCGCAGAATCATTATGGGCCCTAAAGGCTTCACCTGTATCTGCAGGGCGCTCCAAACCATGGTTACAAAAACAAACTAGATATTCCTCGGATGCATATGTGCCACGTGCTATATTTCAGAAATTCACATTGCATTAATTGGAAACAGCACATATAGAATTATTTATGGAGTACGTGGTTTCATACTTCGAAAAATTAGTTACCTGCAAAAGATGTGCCCCCTTGCAGTGCCCTGGTTGCACTCTAGAAGACCTGCGTACTTTGGCTCTGCCTCTGCACCCTTCTAGCAATTGGCCTTCCCATGCACTCACCATTATGTCCGCACTTCTGATGGATGAACAAGGCGCATCCATTCGAAGGAGAAAGTGGACAACATCTTGCCTGAACGTTTGTCACACATGCAATGGGGCCACGGCTACATGAATTACCTCAGACGCATGAGTAGCCAATACTTTTCTCTAGACAGTGCAATTAAATCGCTGTTGCATGTATGGGTCTGAATTTTCTAAAATGCTTCTTCATCATAGCTAGGACCTGATGAAGGTCTAGATATTGCTTGTTAATGCAGGAGATCTTCTTGCCAAAGCTCGGAGGGCGCAGGTGTTTGTTTTCTTCCATTTCAACTCTAATTATCTAAAAAAAAAGAAAGTGCCTGAAGTAACTGAAATGACATGTGATATTAAGGAATTGGCATTATGTGTTGAACTTAAATCCGTCTATCTTTTTGATTTGACACTGCCATTGCAGAAATACTTGTACTCTGATTCATGGAATTATGTGCGCCGAAAACGCAGATTTGCGCTCCTTTCTGCCCGAAAATCCCAGTTTGAAGTATAGGTATTTTCGGGCAGAAAGGAGCGCAAATCTGCGTTTTCGACGCAAATAATTCCATGAATCAGGCATCTGTTACTTTCATATTTGTTGTGATTTTTATTCCTTAATATCTTTCTCTCTTCATAAGCAGCACATTGTTGATGCTTGTAGTGATTGAATATTTGAATGTGTGAAATATGAATGTACAGTGTGCATGAAATACTTAATACGATCTGTTCTCTGATGTTCCTTGCACATGTGTTTGCTCTCAGTAATTATATTGATGCACTAATACAAGTTTTTGTTGTTTTGACCATTCGTTTGGAGATCAGATTCTGGAAATCAATGTTCACAATACCCTAGGGTCTTTCCTCTGTTGTTTTGTACAAGCTTGGAGCCAGCGCCCGGTGAGCCACGCATCAAGGTTTAGAGGAGAAGATGCAGGTGACCAGTTGCCAGAGGAACACCTTCAGTTCTCTTGAAATGAGGTCTCCAGAGTCGAGAGCATGTAGTCCTTGCTTGGAAAAATCCCTTTTACATCAATTGGTTTCAACATAGATAGACGCCATTTGCATAGCTTAAGCGAGTTCAAATTAGTGTTATGGTGGGTGAACCCTTTGAGAGAAGCTCAGGACATAAATAGATTCAATCAGGACTTCCCCACTTAGCTGATTTGAGGGGAAAAAGTAGATGATTGGGTCTTGAATGATGCTGAGATGTTTCACCTCCTAGGAGGATTTGGGGTGCGGATGCCAAGGTAAGCAACCACAATGCGAGAGGTTATATGCTCTGAATCCTCTGTGGTAAATTGCTGGTAATTGAGGGGCCGATTCATGGAACAAACGTGTGCCGAAAATCCCAGCGCAAGCAGGCGCAAGGTGGCGCAAGCGTGAGAAAGCAAGCGCACGCGCACACGTGCTATTCAAGGAAGGCGCTGCGCTTGTTTCCCACTGGTTGTGCGCCAAATCGGTGCATGTCGCATGCGGGCACACACGTCATCAGACGGCGTGCGCTACGCGCACAGCAAAAGTGCACATTGCGCAGCGCACACAACAAAAGTAGGCGGAACAGTGGGCGTAACACGCAGAATGGGGAATAACGCATGAAAAAGAAGGTGTAACTGGGGAAGTACTGCAGGGAACTACACGGAATGCCCACACGCACGCGAACAACCCGTATTCATGGATACGAATATGGGAAATCCGCGCACGGCAAAAGACGCACACAAGCGTGAATGCGTCCGCCACACGAAGGCAGGCGGAAGCATCCCCGCGCACAGTATAAAAGTGCGCGCAAACAACAAACACGTATATACAGCTACGATGAATGCCCCATTTGTCGCAGCACTGATCGTGGGACACCGCAGGAGGAGGAGAATAGCCAGGGCACGCATTTTTTCACCACGGACAAGCCCTTTTGGGATGCCTGATGACCAGGTCTATGGCAGCTATAGGTTTCCACTCCGTATCATCCTAGACCTGGTCTGGGAGTGGGAAGATGACCTTACATACCCCACCCTTTGCTCCCAAGCATTGAGCTCCTTGGAGAAGGTGCTCAATGTCCTGCATTTTTTGCCCACTGGGTCATTTCAGCGGACTACTGCCATAGTGAGGGGGTATCACAGGCCATGCAGTCACGCTGCCTACACCAGGTCTTGGCAATCATGACAGCGCACCCCTCAGTCTGCAGGCACATATACATGCCCAGAGCACCTGCAGAAAGGCAGGCCGTTGTCCTGGACTTTTACAGGGTGGCACACTTCCCCAAAGTGCTCGGTGCCATAGATTGCACCCATGTGGCCCTACGTCCAGCTAGGGCCACTGAGCACATCTACCGAAACCACAAGCACTGGCATTCCATCAATGTACAGGTGGTATGCGATGCAAAGGGAATCATCACCTCTGTCTATGCAAACTACCCTGGCTCCACCCATGACAGTTTCATATACAGAATGTCTGCCCTGAGCCGGGCCCTGGAAGCTGGGCAGCATGGCGACACATGGCTCCTAGGTGAGTACAAATGCCTTGCACATGCATGCATGTCACACACACACACACAAATACACAAACCCCAATAATCACAACCATTATCACCTCTCCAGGGGACAGTGCCTACCCTCTGAGCAACCATATGATGACGGCAATCCGGAACCCCACCACACCACCCCAGGTAAGATACAACGCGGCCTATACTGCAACCAGGGCCATATTGGAGCGCACATTCGGAGTGATCAAGTCACGCTTCCGCTCCCTTGACCGCTCTGGTGGGCAGCTACTCTATGCACCCCCAGTAGTGTGCAGGATCATTGTGGCAGCATGTGTCGTGCACAATGTTGCAACACGGCAGGGCGTACCGGTGGACATGGTGGTGCCCCCACATCCCCAACCACAGGCACAGGCGCTGCCCATGGGTGGGGATAGGGCACGTGGCGAGGATGCCCGGACCCAGCTTGTGGACACATTTTTCACCTAAACTCCCACCCCTGCGGAGTGCACACAGCACATACCAGGTGACAATCGATGATGACAAAGAGACAGTCAACTGTCACAACCTTACCACCCTGAGATTATTGCCATGGAAGGGTCACATTGTGTGCATCCCTAGCTACCTAAACACAAGCAATCCTGTGTGACCAAAAGGCACACATGCAAGGTGTGAATCACACACACCTGCAAAACAGGCCATGACTATCACTGGTATGTCACTCAAACCCTCCCAAAGCACAACATGACATGGCAAGCAATAGCCATACACCAACACAGTACCAATAAGGTACACATTGCCATGTGAAAAATGTAAATTGGCATCAGACAATGATGCCTGACATGGAATCAGATGAAATGACTGACCAACAACCTCCCACCCAAAAGAAGTCATACCCAAATGCATTCCAAAAGTCGAAGTTGTAAAATAACAATGAATGCCTGTCTACATGCACATTGTGCATTGAAAAATCAACACTGCAGCTTCTGTGTGCCGTGTCCACCTCCTGCAACACACTGCTCAGTGCACAGCACAGTTAACAGCCATTGTGTGTGATGCACACCCTGAGCATCACATCTAAGTGACAAACCACATCAAAAAGCAAATTAGGCATGTACAGGATCCACAATTGGTCATAGGACGTCTGCTGCAGGGACACAGTGGGCACCAGAAGGAAAACAGAGTGTACACGTGGACATGGAAGGGTGGTTGTACATGTAGTGCATTATAGTGCGAGTGTGTGGGTCAGTAGGGACATGCACTCAACATATGCATGTGCAATCAAGTGACCATCAGTGTCCTCTACACATCACATGTAAACATTCACCATGTGTACACCCCAGCATGTCAAACCACAACTATCCCCTCACACCTGAAAGGTAAACACAACACATGAACAGGCATTGATCAGCAGAACACATCATGTACATAGGATACCACAATTACAATGTCAGGGTGCCCATCACACTGCAGGGCAAGGATATTATCAACCAAGCACCACCCCTCCCTCACAAATCACCATGACCCACTGAACAACTGCACCGGGGTTATGGAGCCTACATCCTTGAATTTCACCTGGCCACAGGATCACCCTTCCTCTTTGTCACCATCTCCCACCTTGTGTGTAAAAAGTTGCCGGCACCCTCAGAGTCCACCTTGATTTGCAAAAACACTTCATCCAAGAGAACTCAAAGCAGGCCAACACAGAAGCCAAGCAAAAAGCCTGCAGGCAGAAAAACTAACCAGAACAGCCTCCAGTAGATGACTTGAAGTAGCAGTACCTCACAAAGGCCAAGTACTACCACAATGACGTAACAACCAAGGTAGCATAGTAAAACAATGTCACAACAGGATGTGTACCATGTGTGGTACATAACATAGAATGAAGCACCACAAACGGATGTGTACTGTCACTGCTCCAGTGTACAGGTGCAGGAGTGGCACGAACCAACCACCCCCACCGTGGTCTGGGTGGCTGCAAGGTCAAACTCACACAGGCCTCTGAGACCCTGGTAGGGAAGGAGGGTCAGGTATATGGAGTCGGGACAGGCGTTGGCATACTGGATAACCGGAATGAGGGGCAGGAGGGGGGAGTAGGATTGACATGGGAAAGTAGGGAATGGCCAAGAATGTAGTACTCACATTAACACATACACAATCATACCAAACTTGTTCATCATAAACATAGCAGCAATTCACTGAAATGGAAGTCAAAGAGAAACTTATCTCTGTGGTGAGTGCTGGCCTCCTGCCTGCGCACTCTCAGGTCCGGTAACAGGAGCACTTCAATGCTGCAAAGAGAGCCACAGTTAGAAATCTGTGCGTGCCCATAACACACAAACACACCACCAAATATGCCCCAAAGTAACAAACTATTCTACAAACAGACAATCTGGTGTGGATGCTTCGTACCCATATGTAACATTACCCCTGTGATGGTTCATACACAGTCAATGCAGTAAGTCAGGCGCCAGTGGGTGCGTGGCAAATGGAACACCAATGTGTCACGAATCACACAAAATGCAATGTTGCCTGGGTAAGCAGACAGACGCATATAGCAAGGTATGACTTCTAAACAAGTCGTGTTCCACCATGACCCAAATAAAGTAGGCAGTGCATGTTTCAAATTCTACATGGAAATGAAATGCACTGCACCCGAGTCTGTCCCTTGCCGTCTGTCCCTGTCAGCTGCTTCTTTCCATGTCTCGGAACGTTACTTGGGTGATACAAGTGCCTCAATGGACCGTGGTGGACCGGAGGGAATGTGCCACTGCCCCTGCAGGTGCCCCAGACAACCTTACAATCAACTAGCCATGAGTCCACCAACACATCTGAGCTGTATTGTGCTTTTCAACACCAATATTCGTCCAAGCTCACCCTCAGTGCTGCTACTAAGCATGCATGTGCAACTGGCCTGGTGGAAGGTTTGCTGTGTTGTGGCCCCCCTGTGCTGCTCACCTTGCCTGGAGTCCCTTGAAAGACGTCAGCAGTTTTCGGATGTATGATTGCAATCCCTGTGCCTCTGCTTGCACACACATGAGCATGTGGGCACCACCAAACGTGTCCAGATTCCAGACGTCCAATGGCCCATGTCTGCTGGCAAAGGTGGTCTGGAGGCTCATCCCCCTGCAGAAAGGGCATGAAACACATGATTAATGCATTAGATTCATCTGTGTGTGTCTCTTCAGGCATCACATCACTGGACCATGTCAGAGACGTACATCAGAAATCACACCACAGTCCGTCTTTCACAGCCAAAATGTGGAACACACTATCTACGGCATGAATTGCAACAAGCACATGTACAGTAAAGATAAGAAACATACTACACAATGCATAGCAATGAATGTACACATGAATCATGAAACACCCCATCTAGCAAAAGCAGAACAGTGGTCAATAACACCCCAATCATCCCCACTAGGGGTGTTAACACAAGTTCCACAGCAGCAGACATGCCACAGATATGACAGTCCAAAGCCCTTGTGTAATAGGCTGTTACACTGAACCATCCTTGCGAGCCCATGGATAAGGGAAGCAGGAGTGGTATATGTGAGTTAAGGACCCCAAGCAGCAAACACATACACAAAACAAGCCTGAAGGGCCCAGCTGGAACAGACAGTGGATGCTTTCAAAAGCCACAAAGCACCACACTGTCACATGAAAGCACAATAGACAAGCAATTTTAAACTATATTAACTAATTACACTAACTTCGAAAAACCTACTTTACCTAATTAAACTAACTATCAAACAGAAACTTAACTAACTAAACTAAAAGAAAAATCAAAAATGGCCACATACGACCCGGCGGGGGGCAGGGGGACCCAGGTGGGGGGAGGTACAGGGTGCTGCTCAACACCCATATGTGATGAAGCTGAGCCAAAAAAAAACCCTCCATGGGCTCAATGCCTGCACAGCCCGATCTATGTGGGAGATAGATGGTCGTTCGAGTCTGGAAAGGAGGACGTGGCACAGTAGCCTGGCCACGCCTAGCCGCAGCTTGCCCCTCGTCGGCAGCAAGTCTGCCGGACGGGTGAGCCTGGTTCTATGTGGCGATGACACGTAGGTCTGCATGCAGAACCTCCCGTGATACACATGCTTCCTCTTGCAAGGTAGCATGTGTAACACGGAGTTCCTCCTGCAAGGCCTGGCTGGACAACCGCTGCACGTCCCGGCAAGCATGTAGCTCAGCCGAGATGGTACGCTCAAGCTGTGCAAACCTCTCCTCAGACCGCTCCTTCTGGGACATCAGAAGGACATCCAGAGTGGATTTGAGGGAAGCATACTCCTCCCTCAGGGCCACCATGTGTGCCTCTGCGTGAGCAGCAATTGCTTGACGCAGAGACGACATTTCAGCCTGGCATGCCCTGTCTGAGGCCGCCATGCCCAGCCTGTGCGAGCGGCCCGTGGACCGTGCCGCCTGCTGCTGTAGAAGCACCTGCCTAGCAGGGGGGAACACGGATCGGGCCACACGCTTCATGCTCTCAGCGATGCTCTCCATTGCTGCCCCCTGCCGTTCTGAATTGGCAGTCATGTCTTGCTCCCACTCAGTATACAGCGGTTGCGCATGGTGACCGCGTTGCTGGGCTTGACCTCTGCAGGACCCAAGGACCGGTTGTCCTCGTCGTGTTGGCACCGCCCGCGGCTGCACCACTACATGCCCCCTTCGACGTGATGTCCCAGGCACATCAGTGACTGGTGTGGAGGGTGACCCTGCGTCCCGATCCACCACGGGCGGAGGTTCCAAGACTGTCTGACCCCTCAGTGCAGGTGTCGCGGACAGAGGAGTGTCCACATCAGAATCACTCACCCCTGACACATGGACCTTATGCTCATCCAACTCGACATGGACGTCAGAGTCGTCATCAGGGCTGGACTCATAGCCAGCCATAGACAAGATGGCCTGTAGCACTTGGGGGTTTTTGCGGCCTGCCACCCCACGACCCCCACTTGATGTATTGATACCAACCCTGTGCCTGGCATGACAACACCATCCTCCGGCTCCATTGCGTCATCATCTGAAAAATAGAGAGAAAAAAGGTCACTACACATGTCAGAAGCACACAACACACACACACCGACAACATCTGGCAGACACGTGACACACAAAATAGAACCTGGCATGCATGCTGGGTCAACTGGGAATTGCTTCTGTGATCAGACCTGTTGAAAGGTGGCAGTTTGCATTGAAGTGGGTCTATGCAGTGCAGCCAATGTGTATGTTACTCACTATCTACATGTACAAGTACTTCATGGTGTGTGTCAGAAAATGTGAAGGCAGTGCAAGGTCAACTTCAGGCATCACGTGCAATGTGCATTCAAGGGGTAGCATATCTACAAGCAAAGCACCCCTCCACCCAAGTGCAAAAGCATGGATGCCTAGCATGTTATCAAAAGGCTGACCATAGACCTGTGCATTGACAGGCAGTGTTGACTAGCATCAACAGCTTCATGTGAGTCAAGTGACAACACTGCAAATGATGATGGGACAGTAAGCAGGACACATGATGAAACGTCTGGAGGTCACCCGCGTGTGATGAGGACACTACACCAGTTGGACAGAGTCATTGGCCATTAAACAGGCTGAGGCCTGTGACCCACCCAGATTATCAGACCCTAAACATGTGTGCAACGCAGTACTGAGCCACAGTAGACATGGGAAGGCTGATGAATTGCCATGCAATGTATGTCACCCAGGACTTGTATTACAGTGATCATCCAGTCATGGACACATAGGGGCATGCGTGCAATGCACATGGAGCATGAATGGGCACTCATGTCCCTGCGGGGCATCTAACCTCTGCACAGTACAAGTGAGATACCCTGCATCAAGAACTAAGGCTGTACGACACAGCATATGTCTGGCAGATTGGTTGCAGGAAGTTAGCATGTACACAGGACGCATTAACAGGGAAGTACCCAACGGCAATATTGAAGCAGACCAGTGCAAAGGTGGAATTGGGGTGCAGAGCGGGGGGTGGAGGGGCAAGGGAGCATGCCTACATGGAGTACCCGCATGCAGGCAGAGGACACATGCACGTCAGTCATGCTATGACATTGTGCCTGGGCTGAGAGGAAGGTCACCCCACGCTACATGCAGAAGGGCCAGTGAGCTGGGACATGGACCGGAGGGGCATACTGGTAACCAGCATGTGAGTAGGGTGCAATAGTATTGATGCCGACAGTCCCCGTCTGCTCCACATGTCCACCATCCAGCAGAGCAGACATGCATCACGGAAGCATTGCATTACTTGCACATCTGAACCATGTACACGTCACATGTAGTGGCAATCATGCACAACACATCCCACAAGTAAAACACACACGTCCTCAACAAACACGCTTCAACACTCACTGGACTGGGCATCAAGGTCCGGCATCTCTCCCACTCCTTCGACCGATCAGATGGTATGAACTCCGCAACGAGGGACTCATGCGGAGTGAGGACTTCCAACTCTGGTGCAGGCCCACCGCCAGTCACCAGAGTCAAGTTATAACTTGAGGCACGCTTAGCCTTAGCACTGCGTTTGATGTAATTCCAACGCTTTTTGCACTCTTGCACCGTGCACACCTCATGGCCGAATGCACTGGCATGTTCCACAACATGCTTCCAGTGGGTATCACGTTGGGCAGCCGTATTCTAACTATTGGCACCCACTAGCATGTCACGGCTGTGGCCCCGCACGTAGCCCACGAGGAAGTCCAGTTCCTGGTTGCAGAAAGGCTTCTTCCTCGACGTGCAGGAGGTCGTGGCTGTGTGTGAGGTCCCAGCCTGTGCTGCAGGTGCAACCATCCTCCTCTTGGATTGTGGCTCAGACCCTGGCTGGCTAATGCAGCCCTGACCAGTATGGCCAGTGGGTTCGGTGGATTGAGCCAAGGGAGTGGCAGGTGGAGGGACGACCAAAGGCCCGACTTCTGTCAGTGGCAGCTGGGTGCCCTCTAATGGACCCTGTGCAGCAACATCCGCTGTGGCAGGGTCATTGACCGCAAATGTCCTGGTTGGCAGACTCACAACCGGGGTGCTGTTGGGTGCATCTGCCCCTGCACTTGCCAACAACCGGCTGTTTGGGGCAGCAGATGACATAACTGCCCCAGGGACACACGTCTTGGTCAGGGCAGCCCTGCGTGCCCCTACGGTTTCCCTCCTGGCCTGTTGGAAATCTTCCAAGAGCTCCACAAGTGCCAACGCAGGCTGCGCTGGTGGACCCTGAGCCTGGGTGGCAGTGTCCACAGCTGCACCTGCAGCTACCACTACCCTTGGGCCCGTGGCAGTCGATGGAACGGACTGCCGGGTCACACGGGCGCCAGTGCCAGATGCAGAAGCTGCATCTCCCGGAACCACAGGGGTTGGTGGCATGACTGCACCGACACATGGCACGACATGCTCAAGTGGCGCACCACTGCCTCTTCCCCCTCTGCGGCTGCCCTGGACACCCTGGAGTCCCCCTACTCCCTGGTCACCCCGTCCACGTCCCTGACCATGCCCGCCACGAGGAGTACGCCCAGCTGAGGCGCCCCTCACCTTTGGTGTCCTCCCAACCATGGCACAGATGTAGCAGTGCCGGCACAGATGGAGTAGTGCCAATGGGAGGTGTACACCACAATTGACCTTGGCAATTGGGGTAAAGGGTGTGGGAAGCAAGATGTTAACAGCCCCCCTGCACCTGCAAGGCTGTATGTGACCCCGGTGATGTAGTGATGGGTCACGCAAGGCTCAGGCACCCCAAAACTGCTGGAAAACCGTGCACGCAACCCTGCAGCCTACATGCGCAGAATCAACCTCCCGCAGTACGCGGTGGCACCCAGTAACACGAAAAATGCGTACGCGTGGGACACGAAGGCTACTATGACATCAAAAATGGTGCGATACACAGGGGCACCCGCAGTGGGAAAACTAGCGTGCGTGACTCACCGTATGACTAGCGCGATGCAGAAAAACACACGTAACCAATACCCCCGCCAAAAGAAGAGATACGTCCTTGATAGCTGTGAAGTTGTGATGGCGCACGAAACAACAAGAAGCAGCAACACACGTCGGTCTCCACGAAAGGCACGTACAGCGAACTGCTGGCCCCGCTCACCTTTAACCCATGCTGAGGGAAACGCCTGCGCGTGTCACGTCACTTACGCACGTAGGCCCTTTCCTTGGATTACACGCATTCACACGGGGACGTGCATTTTTTTCGCACGTGCGCTAATCCACGCCACAGGGGAAATGTCTGCGCACGCCCCCGCGCATCACGTCACAGAAGCGCTTACACGCGAAGGGCCTTTGGTCCAATGAAATCGCTGATGTGCTCACGTGCTAAGGGCCTTTCCTCTAATTACACGCTGACGTGCAATTTTTTCGCGCGCCAAATCACTCCGTATCAAGCTGGCCACGCGAAAACACACGGAAGACCACGCTCCTGCCCTGAAGGCCATTTTCCTGCCCCCCAGAGCCCCGAGCACGCTCCCACCTGCCATCTGCTGCTGCCTGCCTGCTGCCCACGTGCCCTGCTATTTGCTGCCTGCACATCAGCCAGGGGTGCAGTTGCTGTGACCACCCCTGCTGGAACTGAAGACTCCCGACTGGGATACCATCGCTCCACAGCCCAGCCCCAGGACCCAGTTGCCCACCCACACCTGCCTCTGGGGTTGCCATGTCGGGCACACCACCATCTGAGACCACTGGCAACCCCCAGCTAGAGAGGCAGAGGGCCACCAGCTTCACTGCCACCGAAGTTGGTGTCCTGGTGGAGCAAGTCCTGGGGCAGTATGATGCCCTCTTCAGAAGTTCGCGCGCCGACAAGGAAGGACGGACCAGGATCTGGACGGATATCGTGACTGCCATCAACACGGAGGGGGTGGCAGTCCGCAAATTCCAACATGTCAAGAAGCGCTGGGAGGACTTCAGGTCCAGGACCCTCAACAAGGCCCGGCGCCTCTTGAAGGCAGCAGATGCTAAGGGGCGCCGGGACCACCTGTCGGAACACCAGATGAGGGTCCTGGAACGCATATGCCCAGCGCTCCACGTCCAGGTCCTTGAGAGGCAGACCCGTCTGGAGTCAAGCGGTAAGTGTACATCCATACTGATTGGAAGCAGTGCGTGTGGTGGTGTGCCAGTAGTGTGCAGGTTGCACATGTGGTTTTGTAGGGCCATGTATGGATGTGTATGTATATGGCTGTGAGGCTAACACATGTGAGTCCTCTCATGTGTGAGACACATGGATGGTGTATGTGTGGGTAAGCATGCAGGCCAAATGCATATGTGTGAGCACACATGTTTGAATGACTGTTTATGTAAGTTGGCATGGTAGTGGTGTCACACATGGATGTTGGTTCCAGTTGCATGTATCTGCACCGTGTACATGTGCATGTGTGTGTATTTGGCAAGGGTGCAACAGTGATGCAACATGGATGCATGTGACACTGATATGTAGAAGGCTGATTGCCAGATGTGACATGGATGCCGATTTCATCACTGTGACAGTTGGTGGAGGTGTACACATGCATGTAAGTGTGGTGGCGTGTGTGCATGTCTAGTGCACTCCCTGTGTTTCATGTGATGTCTGGCTCATTTTTGGCTGCTCATGCTGTTGTATGTGT
This sequence comes from Ambystoma mexicanum, assembly GCF_040938575.1. Taxonomy (NCBI): domain Eukaryota; kingdom Metazoa; phylum Chordata; class Amphibia; order Caudata; family Ambystomatidae; genus Ambystoma; species Ambystoma mexicanum. Next base: position 341,183,897 of record NC_090927.1, read on the forward strand.
ATGGTTGGTGCTGGCCGTTGGGATATGGCTGTGGAATAGCTCATGTGTGTGATTTCAAATGACATGTGTTTAGGGGATTGTGATGCCATGTCTGAAGTTTGACACAGCCACTCATGTGGAACTGTCATGTGTGTATCAGTCCATTGTACAGTTCCCTGATGTCTGTCTCCTATCTCTCCCTGTCTGCAGCATCAACTGATGAAGAGGGCGGAGAGGGTGCTGTGGAGCCCAGCGGCAAGGATCGCACCGCCAGCCGGAGACGCAAGGCCCGGCTCCCCTCCCAGGTTGTGATCTCGTTGGGGAGTGAGGAGTCCGGTGCCGCGTCCCAGGCCGCAGCTGCTGAGGGTAGGTCCAAGAGGTGGAGGTCGGAGTTGGACTACTCGGCAGCAGAAGGAGCAGCTGAGACCCCACAGGGTCCGACGGAGGAAGATGGCATGGAGTCATCCAGGTTGGTGGGGGTGTGGTGGAGGAGGAGGCCATGCAAGGGACAGAGACGGGGTCTGGAGGTGGGGATTCCACTGGTGCTAGTGGTGCAGTGCAGGGACAGGAGGCAGCACAGGCCGCCGCGGAGGTGCCTGTGTGTAATCCTGTCCCCGATCCTGTCACTGCATCATCCCGCACCAGCAGGAATGCCTACGTCCAGACCCGTTCTCAGGGAGGGGATCGGCTTACACCAACTGGCCTTCCTCTCCCTGCGGATGTGGCTATCCGGCACCGGGTTGAGCCTGTCCTGGGTGGGGTGGCGTTGCGTCAACATACCATGCGAGCTGACCGGCAGTCTTTTCATGAGGAGACTGCACGTCTTCTTGCATGGCTCGTTGACCGTGTTGACCCACTGGGACAGCTCACCAGGGCCAGATTCCTCAATTTTCTGGACCTTGTTCTGACCCCCTCCTCAACTGAACCCCCTATGCGCCAGTCGTCCTCCGTGCCATCTTCCCACCCATGTGTCACCTGTGTGCCCTGTGGAGCTGCCTCTGACCCTGCGGCCAGGCTGGTGGAGGACACATCCCTGCCACAGTTGAGAGTCGGACGTCCAGCAGGGGTGGCGACATCAACAACTGCACCCCAGCCGGAGGAGGATGTGCAGGCAGCAGGAGCCAGGGCACAGGCAGAGGCACAGCAGCAGCAACAAGGTGGGAGCCATGATGGCTCGGGGCCTTCAACATCGGAGGGGCAGGCATCGGCCAGAGGGCAGGAGGACCCAGGACGGGAAGTGTCTTCTGTGTGGCAGCGGTTGGGCCATGCTATAGATGCGGAGCGGCAGCGGGTGGAAGAGGCACGGCTCACGATGGTCAGGGTGGAGAACTCCATGCATAGGGCCCTGAGGCGGGCCGAGTGCCTCGAGGCCATTCGCAGGGACCTGGAGGTCCAGATGTCATCGTCCCTGCGAACCCTCGGGCCATGGAAGAGGACTGCCTCCGGGACATCGAGCAGGAGTTCGATGATGCCCTGGCCCAGGAAATCAGAAAGTGAACCGTTTTACTAGCCCGCTGCCATTGTAAATAGTTATATAGTGTTAGGTTTCCTTTTGTTTTTCTTCTCATTTGGGGCGCTTGGACAATGCCCCACTTTTTTGTATATAGTTGTTCATTATGTAGGGTTTTTGTAGGTTTCCTTTCAATGGTTGGGCTCATGGACCCTGGATTTGTACTTTGTATATAGTTCCACAATGGATTTCACTTCATTTGCCTTTTTTTTTAACCATGGATCAATGGATTTTTCTTTTTTTTCACTTTGGATTTGATTTGACGGACAGACTCTTTGGACCCATTTGCTTTTGGATTGATTTTTATTCTGGTTTTACACATCTTCTTTTTCATATTTTGGACATGCAGCTTTTTATTTATTATTTACATTATTGTGTGATTTCATTTCATTCCCTTGCTTTTGTGTCTAATACATTTTTATTTGATACTTCATTGTGTGGTATGCTTTCCTTGGTTTCCTGCATGTCACGATGCATGTTTTCTCATTCACTTGCACCCATTGTCTGTGTGTGATGGACATGTATTGATGTGCATACTTGCCATTTGGGATGTTTCATGTGATGGGGATTTCAATGTGGGGTGTATGTAATACTTGGTTGTGTGTTTTTCGACTGGGGTGACGTGGGGTGGGATTTGGGTGGCCGTTAGGCCCATGATTGTGGATCGTGATGACATGTTGTGGGGGACATGAGTGGGGGCCTACTGGCAAGTGCCCCGCACTACTGGGGGGTGGGGGTGCAGGGGGACATGAGTGGGACATGAGTGGGGGCCTGCTGGCAGGTGCCCCGCACTGCTGGGGGGCGGGGGTGCAGGGGGACATGAGTGGGTCATGAGTGGGGGCCTGCTGGCAGGTGGCCCGCACTGCTGTGGGGTGGGGGTGCAGGGGGACATGAGTGGGGGCCTGCTGGCAAATGGCCCGGACTGCTGGGGGTGGGGGTGCAGGGGGACATGAGTGGGACATGAGTGGGGGCCTGCTGGCAGGTGCCCTGCACTGCTGGGGGGTGGGTGGGACATGAGTTGTTGATCAGTGGTGCAAGCGGACAGGTGGCTTGGCTGGGGTGCATGCCCATGGTGGATGGGCTGCCTGCGGGACATGACCAGGGGTGCGGGGTAGTCCCCTTTGGTGTGGTCTGCCTGCAGGGGCCGTGGAGGGTGTAGAGGGAACACCTGGGAGGACCCACAGTGCCAATTCACATGTAGGACTCCCCGCGCACCCCCGGAATTCACGTACCCCGCTCTGACAGCAAAATCTCGTGTGAAACTTCCCGCAAACCCCAGTAATACACGTACCCCACTCGCACAGGGCCTATAGCGTGTGAAACTTCACGCAAACCCCAGTAATACACATACCCCACTCGCACAGGGCCTATCGCGTGTGAAACTTCCCGCGCACCCCCGAAATACAGGTACCCTGCTGAAATTGCGTGTGAAACTTCACGCGAACCCCAGTTATACACGTACCCTGCTGAGATCGCGGGTGAAACTTCCAGCGAACCCCAGTTATACACGTACCCCACTCGCACAGGCCCTTTCGCGTGTGAAACTTCCCGCCCACCCCTGAAATACACATACCCGCATTCAATCGCGTGTGAGACTTCCCACGAACCCCCATAATACACGTACCCTGCTGAAATCTCGTGTGAAACTTCCCGCGAACCCCAGTAATACACGTACCCCACTCGCACAGGGCCTATCGCGTGTGAGACTTCCCGCCCACCCCTGAAATATACGTACCCTGCTGAAATCGCGTGTAACACTTCACGCGCACCCCTGAAATACACGTACCCAGGCCAATCGCGTGTTAAACTTCCTGCGCACCCCTGAAATACATGTACCCTGCTGAAATCGCGTGTAACACTTCACACGCACCCCTGAAATACACATACCCAGGCCAATCGCGTGTAAAACTTCCCACACACCCCTGAAATACACGTACCCTGTTGAAATCGCGTGTGAAACTTCCCGCGCACCCCTGAAATACACGTACCCTGCTGAAATTGCGTGTGAAACTTCCCGCGCACCCATGTAATACACGTACCCTGCTGAAATCGCGTGTGAAATTTCCCACACACCCCTGTAATACACGTACCCTGCTGAAATCGTGTGTGAAACTTCCCGCGCACCCCTGAAATACACGTACCCTGCTGAAATCGCGTGTGAAACTTCCCGTGCACCCCTGAAATACACGTACTGAGGCCAATCGCGTGTAAAACTTCCCGCACACCCCTGAAATACACGTACCCTGCTGAATTTGTGTGTAAAACTTCCCGCGCACCCCTGTAATACACGTATCCTGCTGAAATCGCGTGTGAAACTTCCCGCGCACCCCTGTAATACTTCCCGCGCACCCCTGTAATACACATACCCTGCTGAAATTGCGTGTGAAACTTCCCGCGCACCCCTGAAATACACGTACCCCGCTCGCACAGGGCCAATCGAGTAAGAAACTTCCCGCGAACCCCAGTAATACACGTACCCCGCTTGCCGTGCTGGTACAGGGTTAGCGCAGCCCTTTGCGCTGGATTGGGGATTTTGATGGCTTTTCCCTGTGCGAGGGGCGTTCTTGGGGGCGTAACTGGCGCTGCTGCAGGGTCGCTGCTCCACTGTGCACCATGGCTGGTTTTGGTAGCTAAAATGGCGCAGAGATTCGCACGCGCACACTATGCGCCAGCCGCGTGCGCCACTTGTGCGCTAAATTCTATGAATTACCCCCTGAGAGTCATCCATCAGCCCTCTTCAAATAGTCATTAGCTTAATTGTTTGAGGGGTTAGCCAGCAGCGTGTGGATTTTGTTGATGATTTGTGTGTCATCAGTACAGATGTAGCATGCAAGTCTAGAGAGGTGAGTGGGCTGTGTAAACAGTTCAGAAGTAAGAGCAAGAGGATTGAGCCCATGGGAACCTAGGAGGTGATGGGTTTGGGGTGTGGAGACAAAGGAGGAGGAGAGATGACTTGTTCTCCACGCAGGACAGGAAACAGGAAATCCAAGCCAGCTTGACCATGTATTTTCATGTGTTTTAATCAATTTAGGGAGTTGAGTAGTTTACAGTGTCGAAGGCAGTGGAGAAGGCCCGATTGATATTTGCTACAAATCATCCAAAGTGGCAGTGAGTGCGATTCAGAACCAATAGTGTGATGGATCCTTTCTCGTGCATGATACAAGAGGTGGTTTACTTTTATGAATTCCTGTGGCAAGATGAACAGTGACATCCTAATATGCTTGATAGGCTTGGTCAAAAAAGTGGCGATTGGTGACTGTTCTGTATTTATTGGAGTTGGCTGTCAGGGCCTGTGTTTCTATGCAGAGTTTCAATAAAGGTGATGTTGAATTCTTCCGGGAAGGATCCTGAATCAAAAGAAAGCCTTAATGAGTGCAATGACGAGGTCAATTGCTTCTGTTGTTGGTAGGATTCCCTTAAAAAAAAAGCCTGTAGACTAAAATATGGAAGGGAATGTGATTTCCAATGCTGTACAAGTAGTACACGGAAGAGGACAATAGAGGGGTATTATAGTAGGGAGAAGGAAATCATAGTGGAAATAGAATTGGCGAGAGATGCAGTAGAAGATGCAGATGAGAAGTGGTTGTGAAGAATTGCATCTATTAAGGGTGTAATAGGCCCTAGCATTTTTGATTTTCATTATTCATAATATTATCTGGGTAATCCATCTCAGAAAGGGTGACCTGCTAGACAGGCACCAACTTCTCTAAAACTCCATGACAAAAGCATAGTGTAAATATGTGCCCAGCTGTACCGGTCCTCTAACAGAGCTGCTGCTGCAGCACCTGCTCTCCAGTAACAAAGAGCAGTTTCAGAGGTCACATGTGCACTTTTGAAAGCTGCTGAGAACAAGGCTCCTGAAGGCAGAGGCTTCATTACCCCCAGAACCTCTGGTGTAAACATAGCATAACTCTGAAACTATCAGTCTGGGGGCAGGTTAAACTATACAAATAAGCCATGCAGATTTCTATATGGTGACTGATGGAAACAGTGTTATTAAAGCCACACCAAATTGGATTCAGGCCAGTGGCAGCAATCTGAGCTCAGACCAGCTATGATAGGTTATGTGGATTGCAGGCATCCTGACTGCATTACAGTGAATGAGACATAAAACAAGAAACCTGCCTCGGTTGACTCTCTGGAAGGATGGGTAATGCCTCCCTGCCAAGAACAGTACCTCACACAAGGAGATCTCCTGGGAACTTGTCTTCAAAAAGGCACGTCATTTCAAAGGCCTGCCTCACAATAAGGGTTGGTACCACAGTGAGCCTTTGAAGCTGCACGTTACAGAAGGGGGTTTAGTTGGGGAGTCAGAGAGTGGGCATGAGAAAGGATTCATCAGTCTTACTTTTCAGTAAATTATCTCTCTTCCCTGTCCTCTCCACCTCCAGCAAACAAGGCACTCTGGGTATGACATCAGGTTGCAAACATCACTTGTCTCAGCGACAGATAATGGATCCCTTACAGCAGGTTTGCTTTCATAAAATACCCTGTTGCCTTTTAGATGTAAAAAAGGGCTTGTCCACTCTTTACTTTGTTGCTTCACTTATGGACCTTCAAGGACATCAGGAAACACGTATGTGGATCCTGTTTGGAAAGCAGTCCATTCCAAATCCCTCTGGTTTCTGAAGAGGAAAGCTTTGCTCCTACCCCTCCATAGGGAATATTGGGATGACTTTGCTGAGGACCAAGCCCTACAACTTTGCCAGAAAAACTACCTACAATGGGAGAGTAGAGACTGAAAAGGACACACCTTGCCCTTGACCACCCTGCAGTGAAGAAGGGTGGTGCTTGTAGTTTACTATCCAGGAATCAAGAGTATAAAATCTACACCCCGGGGCCGCGTGATAAGTCGACTGTAAGAGTGACTGAAATGGGCCCTGTGGGCTTAGTGGCCTCTTCTCCTTCCCCTATTAGAGACCATGTTTCAGAGGTCTTGGCTCTCAGTTCTCATAGGAGACTGAGACTTCAAGGTAACCACTCTGACTCAGAAATGCATTAAGCAGAGGACCTTGTCTCTACATGTAAAAGCCTAACCCAAGAACTTGACAACTTAACATCAATGCCCAATCCTATAGGACTTGTATCTTTGGAGAGAATACCTAGAGCCAATAAAAGTGATACCATAGAGCTAGCCTTTATTCCTGTTGTGTCCTCATTCCTTGATGGGTTTGAGAAACACACAGGTAGGAATACGGATAACTTTACATCACCTACCGTGGCTCCACCAGGGGGTCCAGGCCAATCCCTTCTCAATCAGAGCTTACGGCTCTCTCTTAATGGCCATGTCTCATGGCCAGTATGGCGAAAGAGTTAATCCTATGTACTAGTCCCTTCGACCTTGGCTTATTAGTGAACGCATTGAATGACTGGATGTTGGATTTTCACCCACTTAGAGTTAATACTGCTGGGTGATGGGTCCTACAGTTTAGCCGTCGGGTCCCTGTCACCTATATTGGACATCGCCAATCAAGTCAACATACCAAGTGCGCTGTTGGATCAAGAGTCACAAACTGATCTCTGCAGTAATGGGCCAATGGTGCCTATTAGACCAACAATGGCTTTTAATGAAAGGGTTGAATCCTCCAATAAAGACAGTATATGCTCTGAACAGGAGTTATATCCTCCCTCTCCGGCACCTGTTTTGAAATTGGGTCAAAAAGTACATAAACCATCTACAGCAACAAAGGCCACATTTAAGATGGAATCCTCGCAGAATCTGCGCTTCAGAAAGCTACAAATGCCTAAAATGTATGATACAAGTATACATGCTTTAATCATGGACCAGAGGAACTTTGTCTTCACTGACATATGTATAAAGTTGGGGGTCAGGGGTCCAGAGAAGCCTTGCATAATAAGGTTCTAGCTTGGCATAGACAGAGAACTGGGCCGGGCGTGGTCAGATTATCTGACTTGAAGATTTTCTGCAGGCTGGATTTAAGAGACTGGGGCTCGCAACCAAACACTGAATGTGTCTTGGTGGTGAGGCCAGCTCTATACCTGCTTTTCTAAGATTGTGTAAATACCTTCCTAGAGGGTCATCTAACTATAATTGGATTCTCTGATATACCTTACTTTAAGGAGTAGCTTCATATACGCCTTTCCTTATTATGCTTTACTCATTTTCAGTCTCTTTTTCTTGCTTATGATGCTGCTTTTTATTCTCCTCTGGTTGCTGATACACCCCTGCTGATTGCTTTTTTTGTGTTATTTGTAAAACTGTCTGTATTTATGGTGTTTGTATTGTATGCGCCCTCACGCCTTTGGGTCTATTGGTGCGCGATATAATTGAAATAAAGTAGTGTAAAAAGTAAAAATGGGACTTGCAGCATCCAGCTGGCCAAAGTAGCACAGGTCTCCTGCTTTTATCACTCAAACCACTTTGACCACATTTGAACCATATTCACAATTTTTGAACCACCAGGACCTGTGATACTGCCTGTGGCACTCAACTACGAACTTCAAACCGCTACTTGTATTTATCGAAGTGGTTTGATCCTGCATTGCTCCACCAGAGTCTTGTCACCTATCCATCTCAAACACCAGCACACTGTGCAGATGACATCATCAATCAAATCATTGAACCACTAGAATTTAGGGACTTTTCATTGCAGCTCGACTCAGACCACTGGTTCATTGTGTCACTCATCGATCCGAATGAGGGATACTCATCACTTTGAACCATGCTTAATGGTCAAACCACTCCTGGTGACCCATTGACCTACATAACATGTTGCAGCCTTCGAACTTCATGGAGTACACTTGAACCCCATTTGACAATGACTCGCAGACTGGGATCAGTGCAACTTGTTGCACCTAATTTGTTTCGATCTACAAGTATCACATCTCGAAGCCTTGATAAACCCATCAAACCTCCTAAGAACTGGAATGAGGTACTATTGAGAGCCTCTGTCCCGCTGGTCCATTTTTGCAGCTCTAGTGAATTGTTAAGTTCCTTTTTCCTGTAGAACATATCCTTTAAGTGACACTATTGCTTCACCAGAGTCTTGTCTCCTATCCACCTCAAACACCAGCACACTGTGCAGATGACTTTTAACTGCTGCATCATCAAACAAAGCATTGAACCACCAGGACCTTCGGACTTTGCATTGCAGCTTGACTCAGACCAGTGGCTCATTGCGATACTCATTGATCCAAATGAGTGGTGCTCATCACTTCGAACCATGCTTAATGGTCAAACCACTCCGGGTGACCCATTGACCTACATCATGTGATGCAGCCTTCGAACTTCATGGAGCACACTCGAACCCCATTTGACACTGACTCTCAGACTGGGATCATTGCAGCTCGTTGCACCTAACTTGGTTCGATCTGCAAGTATCACATCTCAAAGCCTGATTAAACCCATCAAACCTCCTAAGAACTGGAATGAGGTACTATTGAGAGCCTTGGTCCCACTGGTACATTTTTGGGGCTCTAGTGAATTGTTAAGTCCCTTTTTCCTGAAGAATATATCCTTTAAGTTACACTGTTGCAATGTTTGCATTTTTGATCCCTTGCTTAAGTATCCAGAGACCCTACACCTATTTGTTGTACATGTTCTGTCTTCTTTTACAGGGAAGGGTTTTTATCGTGTTTTTAATAGTTGTATGAATGATTTATTTCATTAAATTATAAATATATTTTTATAGAAACTTGATTGGGCATTTGTTTAGTTTGAAACTTGCGTAGTATTGCTGCTTGGGCTCCTACTGTCTCACATTCACACCCCTTCTAAGAGTATAGCCTTTCATCAGCCCATGTTACTGCAAAAGGTGAAGGAGTTATACCTCTTGGGTGTGAAATTCTAAATTCTTTACTAGTGGAAAAACCAGTGTCATGGGATACTGTGTGCAAAGGAAGACCTTTTCAGAGTGTAAGTATAGTATGTGGTGTATTTTAACATAATTTATGTTGAGAAAAAATACAATTTTGTAAAGGAACTTGCTCCTTTTACGTGGAGGAATAGTAACCTCAAATAAGATCTCACAGAATCCATTGAAAGTTCAGCAGAGTACAATTGTTGTATCTGCTCCTCATTGGGACTGATTACAAGTTTGTTGTTAGCTTTGCCGATAAAACCGGCAGTCTACCGCCAAACTTGTGAATTATTCCGGCACCAGCGAATGGGCAATTACCGGGTCATTACGGTCCTGCCAGACCTGGGAATTGCCTGTTCGTGGGCACCAGAATAAAATGCTCCCCATTCCCATTTGATCCCCGGAGGGCTCAATGGGAATGGGGAGGTCGGATGCACCGGCACCATTCTGAATTGTGCCGGTGCATCCAACGTGCTCTGCTCGTGGGTGCCGGTCCGCCCAGTAGGCCAGTCCTGGCGGGCGGGAAGGCACCCACGAGCAGAACTCGTAGTTTGCTGGTCCGGTAACAACGGTACCGGGAAGCTTACTGGTACCATTGTCCCCAGACCAGCAAACTTATAATGAGGCCCAATGTCTTGGATTTCACTTATGGGTTTTGGACTCAGATAGATAATGTTGAGGGATGTTAGAGTAATACAATTCACATGCAGCATGATTTGAAATTAGACATGAGATCATACAATAAAGTAATTTGAAGTCAGATAAAGTTTAATATGTACATGAAGAATATTATTGATTTAATAATACATAACAAGAAATATTAAAATGAATAATTACATAATCCATAAGAACACTGAAAAAAGTAATTTATTTTGTTAGAGAAATAGTGCTTAATCAAATGAATTTCTGTTTATATGTTTTTTTTAAAAATATATATATTTTCTTAGTGTATGCAACTTGAGGTATGCTATTAAAGTGATATCACTGTCTTGGGCCATTTCAGTTATGTTATGATACATTTGTATAATGTAGAGGAGGTCCCAGACATGGCCTGCACCCCTACCACCCAGTACGAGGTACCAGGAGCGTACTTGTCAAGGTATGTGACGTATGAGGAGAAAATGAACCAACAAAGAGCTGCGTTGGGACTCTGCCCAGTGAACATCAGAAGAGCTGTACCTGTTGAAGCACCCATAACCAGACAACCATGGGCTGCACATTACCCTATTAGACAGCCATGCCAGCAGCTGAGACGAAATGAAGAGTACCTACAGACGATCCGCAAAGAAACCCAAAGAGCATTAATGGAAGGCCAGTGAAAATGACACAAGGGCCTGGACAGACTCGCGAATGAACGAAACCGGCTATCGAAAAGTGCGAGTAGCTATGAAAATAGATGTAATGGACACAGGAAAGAGACAATGTTAAAACATAAGGAAACGTTGCTATGAAAGAAGATGGAGGTAACCAACCAGTTAATGTGTCTAAATAGGCTTGGAACGCAAGGAGCTAAGAAAACGGTACTGCTTGCAATGCTTAGTAGGAGAATAGAGCGGCATGCGCCATATATATATCTACCTCAATGAAGCACTCTATACTAGTGCGACTCCATTTTGTAAAGCAGAACTAAGCCAAGGCAGCAAGAGGGCTACCAAGGCCGAGAGTCATATTCCAGCTAAAGCCAGGTGGGAAGAGCGGAATCGAAACTCGGCAAGAGGTAGCTCATGCTTGAGAATTCGAGGTCAACTCCAGGAAGGGAGGATAGCGGCAACTCAGGAGAACCGAAACTTAAGAGCATACCAGCCTGCCCCGTGAAGGTCAAGATAAGGGGGGCCCAGGCAGGTGGCGAGGCTAAAGGAGAATCAAATACATGAAAGACTGGAAACTGAAGTAAATTCATGGTGAACAGACACGTGACCTGCCAAACACAAGGAGGCACCAACATCTGATGTCACCCAGAACTCGAGGGTGCCATAACCTTTCCTGATAAGAGGCTAAAGTTTCGAGACCATACCCAGCCAACTAATCGACACTTAGCCCAAAGATACTGATTGATAGGAAGGAGGCAGGATGAATCCTAGGACATGAGGCACCTGGGTGTCCATTCTGCATGCTGCTAATTAAAGTGGAGATTTATGTCTAGGGGGGAACCCACCCAATCACAATGGACCAAATTATCTAGGGTCCTATAGCTTGTAGAACCAATGAGACGTCGTAGTTGTCATGACGTCTGTCACGCGTAATGTAGAGGGTTGGACATAGACCCCCACCCGATAAGAGTTATCTAATCCACATGCTCTGTTACCATATACAGATATAGCACCTATACTTAAGTTACCTTTCCTAACCAATTATATTGCATGATGAGTTTTGTAGAGTTAGACGTCAATGATGATGAGTTTTGTGTATAAAAGTTACTGTTCAACTGAAGTTCGTTGAAGTCGGAGCGAGACAGGCGATCGCAAGACTGCTGATTTCCAACTGTTTCCCTGTTCGATGTACTTGTCATTAAACTGACTTCCCTTTGCCAAACTACTGAGACCTCCTTATGAGCCATGTTGGAGTAAGTGAATCCTGCACCCCCATTCCTCACATGGTTCAGCTATCTTGTCTTACAAGTACTAGAGGGTGAGCACTGGCCTATGGGCCCGTCAGTGATTATATCGTCCTATTTTACACTTGGTAGCGTGAGGTTGGTTTCGGCCATCGATTATTGATTATTGATTATACATTTTAAGACACCCATAGACTGATGGCACAAAGTAACTCTGGGCTTTCGGCAATATCATGAGTCCTTTTGCCATTCCAGCTGAGTGACTGAGAAGCTTCCCGTGGACAATGATAGTATAATTTCGGAAAAATCTGCAGTGAGTCTGAAGGAACCTGCCTTTCCAAGCATAACCCTTCTCATTCCCACGGGCAGCGGATCGGAAGAAAGGACCGCAATAGGCTGAAGAGGAAGGGGTGGTGATCGCGAAGCTCCAGAGAGGAAAAAGATGCGATCGGTGAGTGAAACAATAAACTTGTTACTTTGGCAAATGTCTTGTAGGCACTGGAACAAGTAAGGGAAAGGCAACGGAGGGTGGCGGAGAAAAATAAAATAGTTAGAAATAGAGAAGACTGTATATATATATAAGGGGTTAATGACTGGAGTATAAGAGAAAAACGTAAGGTTACCGGGGGGCACCCGAGAGAAAAATGTAAGGTTACCGGGGGGGCACCCAAGAGAAAAACGTAAGGTTACCGGGGGGGGGCACCCGAGAGAAAAACATAAGGTTACCGGGGGGCACCCAAGAGAAAAACGTAAGGTTACCAGGGGGGCACCCAAGATAAAAATGTAAGGTTACCGGGGGGCACCCGAGAGAAAAATGTAAGGTTACGGGGGGGCACCTCAGAGAAAAACGTAAGGATTCGCCTTGTTCCTGCGCTTTAATACAGCAGTCAGAAGAAACGTGAACCCAGAGCCCATATAATAGGGGACGACTAGGCTACGGTGACGATTAAAGACGGCACTGATGGGGTTCGTTTAGACCCCATGGCGGGGTATTAATTAGAAGGCAGGTATATGTGTTATGTGTGACCAGCTGGTGTCCGTCTAGTCTGTCAAGTGTCTGTCTTATGTGTTCTGTTGCATGCCGAATGTAAGAAGAATTGTATCATTCATTGTTTGAAATGAAAGTGTGGTTTTACGTGATTCCGTAACTAAGAGGGAATCACACATGGATTGATGTTTTTGAGTAAATTGATGATATAGAATTTTGGCAGGAAAAGATTGGATTGGAGCTTGCGTATTTGGTGCTCGCTCATATTGTTGAAAGTATTGAAATTGCATGAAAATATTGTTGGTAAGGAATTTTAGAATGGAGGCGATTACCCCACTTGCCCACTTATGTAAGCAGTTGCTTAAACATGCAACCAAGCTTAAAAAATACAGCACTGAGTGGGTTAAGGGCATCGCCCACAAAATGTTTATGCTGTGGCCACAGAACGGGTCCCTGTCTAAACCCGTCCTGCAACACATGGTGACTTATCTGCATGCCACATATACCGGCAAGACACTAGAGAACCGCCTTGCTGTTCTGGAACTTTGGAAAATGTTCCAACAGACGAAGGAGGAAGAACCGCCCGTAGACTGGATATTAAACGTCTTGCACGGAGGGGGGTGAGACGCCTACTGCACCACCAGCCCTGTCTGAGCCAGTCATCGAGGGAAGTAAGACAGAGGGACTCTACCCGCTAAGAGAACTGAAGGCAGCCACGGGGTACAGCAACCCCGTATATGAGTCACCTATGTACTGTAGTGATGTAATAAAAGAGAAGGAGCAGGAAATTAATCTTGCCTCCGCAGTCCAGTGGGACAATGAGAGGCACGATAATGATGAAGGGAAGAACCAGGCACAGAGTTGTGCATCTCTCGTTAGGGAGAGAGAGGGAAAGGAATGGAAAGGGAGTGAAAATAGAACAGATGAGATAACATTCGGAAAAGACAAATGGATGGGAGGTCAGATATTGCTGAAGCTTGATGGAAAAGGAAGTGATGGTATAAGGCTGAGAGAGAAGTCTGATGAGGTACAAAGAAAGGAAAAAGAGAAGGAAACGAATATGAGGGATGAAAGGATAAGAAGGAGGGATAGGCTGAGGCGAGAGAAACTATATCGCGAAGAGCAAGAGAAACAGCTTGTTCGCGAACAGAAGGCAGCCTACGACCAGCACGGACAGGATAAGCAAAAGTTGGAGGAAGCTAGAAGGGCAAAGGAACGTAGAGACGAAAGGATGAAGGAAGTAGATAAGGCTAGTGAAGAAGCGAGGAAGCGCAAAGAAATAAATGAGGAATTAGAACGTAAGCGCAGACAGAGGGCACGAGACCTTGAGTATTTGGGGTGGGAAGTCAAAAAACCCAATGCTGTTGTAGAGTGGGAGGACATAGAAGAATTCTTTCCTGCAAATGACTCGCTACCAGGTACGAGTGGGGCAAATTTTGAGGATGACTTCAACACCAGAAGCGTCGGGGAAACGATTGACAAAATATAAGATAAGCTGGAACAGATATCCCATGGGGGAAGGGAAAATGAGCGCTTAGAGAGCACTCAGCTATATGACACTGAGGATGTCACCCAAAGTAGTGGGAGCAGGGGACTGTCCCTAGACAGACTGGAGATTGGGCAGAGAGAAGAAGATGCAAGGAATTGTGTAAACTGGGAAAAATCAGAATCCGACTCTGGTGGGGAGACTGAGGACGAAGCAAACGAGGGAGGGAGACGGCGCGAAAGGCAGCTCCCAGGGAACCAAGGGGTACGATGGTCAGAAGCTAGCAAGTCCGCAACTGGGACACCAAAGTCTGCCGAGCAGCCCGGCCGACATGAAGGAATACCCCACGGTCGGAGGGGGGTGACAGCACCAGCCTATGCAGACAGATTGAGGGCATTGCCAGGTAGAAGGCAATGTAGGAATGATACCCCAGCCATAGACAGGAGAGCTAGGGGGAAAGAGAAGGAAGACTGCGTGTTCCAATTCCCACTGTTAGAAAAGGGGGGAGCAAGACCACAATATATTCCATGGCCACACATGGACCAAGAAAACCTGAAAAACAAGCTTCCAATGCTGACATCGGGAGCCGGGAAGTGAATACATGAGTTAGAGAAAATGACAGGGGGGCATCACCTTAGCTATAGGGGACATTAAGGGCCTCCTGATCGCCATACTTGGTGAAAGGGCAGACGATATATGGAAACGGGCTGGGTACCCTCGAGTAACCACAATTGACACTTCCCATGATGGAGCGCCATTTAACAATTGGAGAGCAGCAGTGTGGAAAGTGCTACGAACGCTTTACCCTGACACTTCCGATATGGGAGCTATAATGACACGAAAAATGAAAGAGTCAGAGAATCCGTTGATTTATATCCAGAATTTTCAAGACGAAACGGTGCTCGAAACGCATGAGTCTTGGACGAAATCTATCCCTGTATTCTACCACATATTATGCCTGTGGTTGCCTGAGCCGGTACAAAAGCAGCTCAAGAAATTAGTAGGAGTAGAAGCTAAACCCTGGGCCGAAATACAGTTGACAATTGTGCACTACTGCAGATTGTTGCAAGAGAAAAACTGGAAAAAAGAGGCAACTCGTAAGGGTGAGGAGGCAAAGCTGGTGCAAAAGAAACTCTCAAAGTATGCTCTCGAGGGAGCCATGCTGACAAACCCAGCTGAACCAAGCACGCAATCAGCAGCTAACCCATCCCAGCATAACCAGGGTAACGCAGGATTTTACCCGAGAGGTAGGGGATTCGGAGGAAGAGGATGGCAGAGTAACCAGGGTGCATTTCGAGGTAACCAAGTTGGATTTCAAAATGTGCAGATGGGCAGTCCAGCCATGCCAGATGGACAGATGGCCCGACCACCACCGGTGTGTTGGCTATGTGGAATAACAGGACATGTGGCGCGCATGTGTAGAAGCCAAGGTATGTGGCAAACGCCCAAGGAATGGGGACCGGCATGGTGAACCAGCCTGCCGTCCCACACCAGGGTGGTGCAAAAAATCTCATAGTGCAGCAGCAGACGTCAGGCTTGCAGCAAGGTGCGCAGCAAGTGGTTCAAACCTCGAACATGGAGAACCCACCAAAAGGACATTCCCAGCAGGCACCATAGCAAATGCCTCAGGGCACTAACTCTGGAGGGAGACACAACCCTGGAAATGGCGGAAATCCACAGGCATACAGTGGGCCGAATTTATATATGAAATAGGACAGCTCACGGGGGGGCTCTGATGTGCTCTATCCTATCAGTGACACCAGACCCTAATAGGGAACCTAGGGTGAATGTCGTCATAGGGGGCAGAGAATATTCCTTCTTAGTTGACACTGGTGCAACGCGCTCGTGCATACGAGAAGGCAAGTTTTCCTTGTCCGGCGAGGCCATAGATACTCAGAGTTTCACGGGAGCTCACAGTAGAGTTCCCTTTAGAGACACGCTCCCAGTCTATGTAGGAGAGTGCAAAATGAATGTACCCTTATTGTTTTCACGACAGACCCCAGTAAACATCCTGGGTCGGGACTTGATGACAAAGTTGAATTTGACAATCTCATTTACCGAGAATGGTATAGTGTGCTCCACTCCAGGAATGCATTATTCAATTGTATGCGAAATGATTAGAGCATACTCAGGACGCATAGCCATGAGACTATATCCTTAGAACCAGAAGTATTCGCATATGGAGTGCGGGTGCTCATGGCGGGATTGCCAGGCCTCGCAGATAAAACTATGAGAACCCCTGATGAGTTCCTATTCAGACCAAGAATACCTATGCATGAAGAGGAGGGACAAGTATTTCCCTTAATGATACAATCTGCCGCAGTGCGAGGGAAAGTGCTATTGGTTGAAGGATATGATGACGAAGGGAAACAATGGTGCGTGATTATCGCCATCGAAGAAGGGTACTGAGTGACCAATTTCACTCATGACGATCTATTCGAAGAACACCATGACCTAGAAGAGACAAGGGTGGAAGCGAGTCTCACCTTTTGGGTCAAAATGATTAAACGGGAAGTGCCACAAAGAATGATGTTGGCACTGATACGTCCAGAATACTTTGATGATGACATGGCCCAAGTACCCGTCTGTCATGATCTCTGCTTCCAAAAGGTCAGGGTTTTCCCAACTCCCTTGGAAGCAGATCCATAACCCAGGTTCTGAGTGCCAACTAGTCCCAATTGGGACCTTTTGGACCCAGTCCTGGCGCCAGTGGCACCAGGCTCATAAATATGCCCAGTCCCAGCGCTGGAAGCGCCGGGCTCATAATGCTTGGGTGGACTTACCTGCAGCAGACCATGCTGCTTACTTGCCTGCCAGTTGAGCCTCTGATCCTCTTCTGTTTGGAACTACTTTTCCTGTTGGGTGGGGCAGGAGCCACTCCCTAGGTTCAGAACACTGGAACTCTTCTGGAAAGCAGGAACTCTTTTCTTACCTAGGCGTGGCTGTGGAAGGAGACACCTAAGCACTACAGGAGGCTATTTAAACCACACCCGATGGATGAATCTTGCTTTGCGTTATTCTGCATCCTCTGCAGCAGAACGCTCATCGTGTCTTCTGCATCTGATCCTGGGCCTAAGGAAAAAGGCTTACCATCCTGAATCCAGTCTTCAGCAACACCTATAAAGACAAGAAAGAACAGGTTAGCATTACGGTCTTCAGTGACAGCTCTTCACTTACCTGGTCCATCGGCTGTCACCAACGCCTCGCGCTGCATTCCGACATCTGAAGGACAAAGGCTTACCTACTCTTCGTGCGCTCCGGAGGTCTTCACACTGCATTCCGGAATCTGAAAGACAAAAGCTTACCAACTCTTCGCACGCTCCGGAGGCCTTCGGCGCTGCATCCCGCATCCGAAAGACAAAACAAGGTGCGTTTAAAGACATTGGGGAACTTTAATACTCACGTGCCATTACTCCTTTCTACATCTAACCCAGTGGGTATTCCGGAACCCTGCAGCCGCTCCAAACTTATACCTGCAAAATAAAAAGACAGTTAGAGCGCATCGTGAAGCAGGCAACAAGCGCTTACTCACGTGCTTCCAGGCGCTTCTATTCATCACACGGGCTCCATCTTCAACTCACTTCAGCCCGTCATCCACCATCGTCGGAACCCTGCAAAACAAGAGACATCATTACTAAAGACTTTAAAGACATTAGAATTACTCGAAACTTACCGTTCGTGCAGTAAACGACGGACAGCAGTCCTCTGAAGTCAAGAGGCCTGCTCCCCTTATCCAGTGAAGAAACTGGTTACAGCACCCTTCCCCGAGGCAGATGGAGAGCACGGCGTTCACTTACCTAAGGTGAGAGCGTTAACCTTCGGGGTTCTACAGGAGAAGAGAAAGGGAAGAAGAGAGAGACATTCAATAACCCAGTTCATTAATCCCATATTTTCTATCTGCAGACATCTTACCCTTCGAGTCAGACATACAGTGCACAGAGGTCCAGCCCAAAGAGCCAGCCGTGTGTTACACATCACCTTTGAAGATACGGTATACGCCCAGTCAAGACCGGCGCCTCTACGGGAATCAGGTGAGCGTTACAGAACGCAAAGCCTACCACAAAACTCCCGTCCAGGCGCTATGGAAACCTTGGATACCGACCAACTAGCCCAGTTACTTGGGGAACTAAGGGCAGAAGTGCATGCAGCCCGTCAGGAAACAAACGCTCTAAGAAGGGAACTGATTATTTCCAAGGAGCGAACAGATGATCTCGCTAGACAATTGCTACAGTCACAAGCCGGACAGACCCCGTTACCCGCATCTGGGGGAAATTTTCCTTCTACATCCTCTATGAATCCAGTGCAGATCAACCTACCTGGGAATGTACCTCTGGCTCCGCCCGAACGATTTTCTGGTGACCCAAAGAGGTTTGCAGTATTTATCAATCAATGCCGGTTGCATTTCTTATGCCGGCCAGCAGCCTTTCCAACTGATCAAGCTAAAGTAGCTTTCGTGCTTTCGTACCTTAGTGGCAATGCGGCAGACTGGTCGATCCCTCTAGTAAATCAAGATGATCCGGTCCTCCATGATTTTCAAGCTTTTCAGCTCAGTATGGAAAAACTGTTCGCAAGACATTCACAGGGGCAGGCCTTGGACAATGAGCTTCTTTCGTTGCGACAAGGTAATCAAGACCTTTTGGCTTATATTGCGTCTTTCAACAGACTGATAGTGGAAACTCAATGGCCTGAGGACAAAAGGATTACGCTGTTTTATAGAGGTCTACGTGGAGAGCTCAAAGATGTGTTAGCCCAAGTAGTGAATCCCCCACAAGATTGTTCGGACTATATAGACTTAGTCATTCAAATAGATCACAGACTGCAGAACAGGAAGGCCGATCGTTCCAAGTTTGATGTTCGAGTATTTTCCAAACCGCCAACTCCTTCCAAAGGAGTAGACTCCGGGGAACCCATGCAAATAGGGGGTCTGAAAGGTCCTCTAACACAAAAGGAGCGGGAAAGGAGAAAACAGTTGCAATTATGCCTCTATTGCGGAAACTCAGGGCACTTTCTTCGAGAATGTCCGGTGAAACCTGCCAAGAAGGCAGTAGGAGCTGCAGTTACCAAAGTTACAAACTCTGAGCAGGGAAACGACCTCGCCCGACAAGAATAGAGGTCCTCTTGCCGAGCGTGAAAACCAGTTCCGTGACCTCGCATTTCGTGATACCTATGGTCCTCATTAGCCCTGATAATCCGGATCGATTACATGCAATTGAAGCTTACGTCGACAGCGGTGCCATCGGCAATTATGTGGATCATGAAATGGTTTTGAGGATGAATCTAACTCTTTGTCCCAAGGCTGTAAAGGACGTCATTACTACGGTGGATGGTACGGAGATAGCCTCCGGGCCAGTAACGCATACCACTCAAGAAGTGACGCTAGTAAGTCAAGATGGACACCATGCGAAGATCGTGTTCGATGTGATCAAGGCCCCTCAGTTTCAGATTATTCTAGGAATACCTTGGTTAGAGAAACACAATCCTCTGATCGATTGGCGAGCAAGAACGGTCCAGTTTCCAGAATGTGTCTCTACTTGTCACCCTCCACCTGGTGTTGCACTGGCAGCAATTTCTTCAGAGACTCCCCAGTTACCTCCCGAATACCTAGAATACCAAGATGTTTTCCGGAAGGATCAGGCTAACTCTCTACCTCCTCATAGGTCTTATGACTGCCAGATAGACCTGATACCTGGATCTACTCCTCCTTGTAGTAGAATTTATGCCCTCACCGAGCCTGAGAACCTTCACCTTCGACAATACCTGGATCAATACCTGGCAAATGGGTTTATTCGTCCTTCCAAGTCCCCTGCTTCTTCAGCTTTGTTCTTAGTTCCAAAAAAGGAAGGAGACCTTAGAACCTGTATAGATTATCGCTCCCTGAACCAGATCACCGTTAAGAATAGATATCTGTTACCTTTGATCCCTGAACTCCTGGACCAAGTCAGAAAAGCATGCATATATACAAAGCTGGATCTTAGAGGAGCTTACCACTTGGTTATGAGTAAAAGAGGGCGATGAATGGAAGACGGCCTTCCGCACCAAGTATGGGCTATTTGAATATCAGGTCATGCCCTTCGGACTTTGCAATGCCCCGGCCGCCTTTCAATATTTTATGAACGATGTCCTCAGAGAGCTCATAGATGTGTGTGTTGTTGTTTACATTGACGACATCCTCGTTTATTCTTCATCGGAATCTGAACATCGGAAACACGTGAAAATGGTCCTCGAAAGATTGCGTCAACACAAACTTTTCGCTAAGTTGGAAAAATGTGTTTTCAACGTGACTGAAGTTGAATTCTTGGGATTCATATTATCACCTGGCGGAGTGCGTATGGATTCAAAGAAGGTCGATGCAGTTCTCAAATGGCCATCACCATCCTCCGTAAAAGGTGTGCAAAGCATGTTAGGCTTCGCTAACTTTTACCGCAGGTTTATCCCCGAATTCTCCCGAATAGTCCAGCCCATCACTGCCTTGTTAAAGAAAAACAAACGTTTTGAATGGTCTACCGAGGCGGAACAAGCTTTCCAGGATTTGAAGACTAAATTTATCTCTGCACCAATCTTAAAACACCCTCGCCCCGAACTCCCCTACATCGTGGAAACTGATGCTTCAAGCCTTGCCATGGGGGCAGTTCTATCACAAAAGGACCCGGTAACCAATCAGTTGCATCCCGTGGCATTTTGGTCCCGCAAATTCTCGCCTCCTGAAATCAATTACACGATTACTGACAAGGAACTTCTGGCTATCAAGTCTGCCTTTAAGGCTTGGCGGCATTATCTGCTGGGGGCCCGACACACCGTTACTGTGATTACGGATCACCGAAACCTGCAATATTTGAAAACCGCAAAAGCCCAATGCTCTAGACAACTCCGTTGGGCATTATTCTTTGCCGAGTTTGACTTCATAATTACCTATCGACCTGGTACAAAAAACGGTAAAGCTGATGCCCTTTCTCGGATGGGAGTGGAAGAACACTTGATCAACCCTAAACCTGTACCAATCATTCCCGAACAAAGAATTCTGGGTGTAATTGCCACACAATCCATAGAGGAAGTTAAGGATAAAGCCAGGCAACTTGTAACTCCAGCAGACATACAGAATTGGCATCTGCAGGGAAAGGACTTTGCAGTAAAGGACAACTTATTGTATTTCCAAGAACGATTATACCTACCCAGCACAGATTTACAGAAAAAAGTAATCTCTTGTTATCACGATTCTTTAATGGAAGGACATCCCGGTATAGACAAGACCTCAGAAAAGATCAAGCGCTACTTCTGGTGGCCGTCTTGGAAAAAAGATATCAGAGACTTTATAATGTCCTGTGGAGTATGCGCCCAAAACAAGAGTCAAAAGGAAAGACCAGCAGGCCTCTTACGCCCTATTGACATCCCACCTCGCCCTTGGCATACGCTTTCTATGGACTTTATCACCGATCTACCTCCATGCTCCGGATACAATACGATTCTAGTAATCGTGGAATTATTCTCCAAGATGGCGCATTTCATTTCGCTCAAAGGCTTGCCAACAGCAGCAACTCTGGCCCGAGAATTTCTCGAAAACATCGTCCGACTGCACGGTTTTCCTTCGGTTCTAATTTCGGATCGAGGTAGTCAATTTATTTCTCATTTTTGGCGAAGTTGCTGTCGGTCGGCTCAAATTGATGTGAGACTATCGACCAGTCACCACCCTCAGACCGACGGACAAACCGAGAGGACCAATCAAACTCTGGAACAGTATTTACGCTGCATGCTGCAACAAACTGAAAAAACTTGGAAAGACATCCTTTGGATAGCCGAATATGCCTACAATAACTCTGTCCATTCGGGAACTGGGAAAACCCTGTTTTTTCTTTTGTACGGCAGTCACCCTCGAACCTCAGAGTTGGATCCCCTCCAAGATCTTGAAACACCAGCAGTAGACTACCTGCATTCTACAATCACCCAAGCCTTTAAGGAAGCTGTTTCTCACCTTCAAAGGGCTAAAGAACAATACAAGAAAGGAGCAGATCAACATCGGAAGGAAGCCCCTCAATATCAAGTAGGGGATCAAGTCTGGTTATCCACCAAATATCTACCTCTAAAAGGGCCACGCACATTCAACCCAAGATACCTTGGTCCCTATTCCATCACTACCATAGTAAACCCAGTAGCGGTCAAGTTGGACTTGCCCCCGCACATGAAGATACATCCGGTCTTCCACGTCTCTCTATTAAAACCCGTGCAACCTCAAACCCGACTAACTAAATCTCCAAAACCTATCCTAGTTGATGGAGAACTCGAGTTTGAAGTCAAAAGCATTCTGGACTCCAAGATCTCCAAATCTAAACTATTTTACCTAATTGACTGGAAAGGCTACGGCCCCCAAGAGTGATCCTGGGAACCTGCTGAATATGTCCACGCTCCTCGCCTAATCAAAAGATTTCACCGAACATTTCCTGACAAGCCAAAACCCCCGGAGAAGCCCGGTTTGGGAGGGGCCTTGAGGGGGGGTACTGTCATGATCTCTGCTTCCAAAAGGTCAGGGTTTTCCCAACTCCCTTGGAAGCAGATCCATAACCCAGGTTCCGAGTGCCAACTAGTCCCAATTGGGACCTTTTGTACCCAGTCCTGGCGCCAGTGGCACCAGGCTCATAAATATGCCCAGTCCCAGCGCTGGAAGCGCCGGGCTCATAATGCTTGGGTGGACTTATCTGCAGCAGACCATGCTGCTTACTTGCCTGCCAGTTGAGCCTCTGATCCTCTTTTGTTTGGAACTACTTTTCCTGTTGGGTGGGGCAGGAGCCACTCCCTAGGTTCAGAACACTGGAACTCTTCTGGAAAGCAGGAACTCTTTTCTTACCTAGGCGTGGCTGTGGAAGGAGACACCTAAGCACTACAGGAGGCTATTTAAACCACACCCGATGGATGAATCTTGCTTTGCGTTATTCTGCATCCTCTGCAGCAGAACGCTCATCGTGTCTTCTGCATCTGATCCTGGGCCTAAGGAAAAAGGCTTACCATCCTGAATCCAGTCTTCAGCAACACCTATAAAGACAAGAAAGAACAGGTTAGCATTACTGTCTTCAGTGACAGCTCTTCACTTACCTGGTCCATCGGCTGTCACCAACGCCTCGCGCTGCATTCCGACATCTGAAGGACAAAGGCTTACCTACTCTTCGTGCGCTCCGGAGGTCTTCACACTGCATTCCGGCATCTGAAAGACAAAAGCTTACCAACTCTTCGCACGCTCTGGAGGCCTTCGGCGCTGCATCCCGCATCCGAAAGACAAAACAAGGTGCGTTTAAAGACATTGGGGAACTTTAATACTCACGTGCCATTACTCCTTTCTACATCTAACCCAGTGGGTATTCCGGCACCCTGCAGCCGCTCCGAACTTATACCTGCAAAATAAAAAGACAGTTAGAGCGCATCGTGAAGCAGGCAACAAGCGCTTACTTACGTGCTTCCAGGCGCTTCTATTCATCACACGGGCTCCATCTTCAACTCACTTCAGTCCGTCATCCACCATCGTCGGAACCCTGCAAAACAAGAGACATCATTACTAAAGACTTTAAAGACATTAGAATTACTCGAAACTTACCGTTCGTGCAGTAAACGACGGACAGCAGTCCTCTGAAGTCAAGAGGCCTGCTCCCCTTATCCAGTGAAGAAACTGGTTACAGCACCCTGCCCCGAGGCAGATGGAGAGCACGGCGTTCACTTACCTAAGGTGAGAGCGTTAACCTTCGGGGTTCTACAGGAGAAGAGAAAGGGAAGAAGAGAGAGACATTCAATAACCCAGTTCATTAATCCCATATTTTCTATCTGCAGACATTTTACCCTTCGAGTCAGACATACAGTGCACAGAGGTCCAGCCCAAAGAGCCAGCCGTGTGTTACACATCACTTTTGAAGATACGGTATACGCCCAGTCAAGACCGGCGCCTCTACGGGAATCAGGTGAGCGTTACACCGTCACAGTATGGACTACAGGGCCTTATGACGTAGGCCTCTTGAAGGCCTACGTCATGGGCAGGTGAAGTAAAAATTAAATTGAAAGCAGGAGCAATTTTACCAAGAGCGCGACAATATCCCATGTTCAGAGAAGCGGATGAAGTGATCGCGAAGACAATTTCCGCCATGATGGAACAGGGTATCCTAGTGACGTCAGAATTACCTTGCAACACAATGATTTACCCCGTCAAGAAATCGAAGGGAGGGTCTTGGCATTTGATCCAAGATTTATGGGCATTAAACGATATTGTTGAAGCCGAGTTCCCTTTAGTCCCTAACCCATCTACAATTCTATGCAAAATACCCACTGAGGCAAAATATTTCACGGTGATCGATTTGAAAAATGCATTTTTCTCAATCCCATTGCACAGTGATTCGCAAGACCTGACGTTGTTTACTTTCAGACAAATTCGTCTGAAAAGCACGAGATTGCCACAGGGGTATTGTGAATCTCTGTCTATCTTCAATAGAGTCCTGCAAATGGACTTAAGCTATATTGCAGTAGACAATGTTGTCTTTCAGTATGTAGATGACATTCTGATCTGCAGCACCACGGAAGAGCAATGCAGGTGTGACTCTGTCCAGCTATTGACTATACTGGCTGAGAAAGGATATAAGGTTTACAAGGAGAAGTTGCAATACTGTCAACAAGAGGTACTGTGCATAGGTCAGCTAATCTCCCACGATGGGAAAAAGATAACCCCAGAAAGAGCTGAAGCTATCATGAACACGGCTAAGCCGCTCACGATAAAACAAATGCAGAGTTTCCTAGGCCTGTGCAATTATGTTAGAGCATGGGTCTTCGATTACAGCTCGTATACCAAGCCCTTGCTTCAGGCTTTGAAGAAAGCCCAGGTGACAAAGGAAACAGTTGAATGGACTGAGACAATGGAAAAGGGGTTTGCAGAACTCAAAGGGGCGATTTGTAAGGCCCCAGTTTTATGGATTCCAAATTATGCAGAGGAATTCTACCTGTTTTCACATACTGATGGTAAATCTATGACGGCAGTACTCGCTCAGCGAACTTCACTGGGGTATAAGCCCCTAGCGTATTATAGCGGGAGTCTGGAGCTGGTTATGAGAGGCCACTTCCCATGCGAACAAAATCTCGCTGCCGCCGCATTTGCCATCGAGAAGGCATCATCCATAGTGATGGGGTGCTCTATGACTTTGTATGTCAAGCACTCATTATTTGCCATACTAGAAAAACCAAAGGGAACGCTGACATCTCAGAGAGCATCCGCTTATGAGGTGATTATCTCTAACCCATCGATCAAAATAGTTCGATGTAAAACTGTAAATCCAGCCACGTTCATAGCTGAACCAGTCACAGAGGGAGTACCTATACTTGACTGTACAAACTATGAGGAATTCTATGATGAAATCCCCAGGGTAAAAGAAAATGCCCAGCAGGTGGTGAGATTGTGTTCATTGACGGTTCTTCGCAAATTGATCAAGAAGACGACAAAGATATACAGGCGTTGCCGTAATAAAACACATGGCAAACGGAGAATTTCAAGTACTCGTTAGTGCACGAATAGCATCTCATTATTCAGCACAGGCTGCAGAATTATTGGCGTTGATACTCGCCATTGAGAATCATGCAGACCAGGAAATAACGGTGTACAGTGACTCCGCCTATGTGACGTCCACAGTGCATGCAGGACGGCACGCTGGAAAAGGAGGGGCTACCTCCGAGCAGATGGAACGCCAGTACAGCACGCAGCCTTATTGGACATGCTGATTAAGGCACTACAGCTCCCAGTGGGCATAGCGGTCGTGAAATGCGTCGCCCACACCAAAACTATGGATTTCGTGTCACGTGGAAATCATGAAGCGGACATGGAAGCCAAGCGTATGGCATCCAAGACTGAACCGATCATGGACGTGGAAGTGGCACGTACCCATGAAAGGATGATGGTAGCACGAGCCACACCTGAGGCCTACAGCACTATGGGGCAGACTCAGTTAATCGAGCTACAAGGGGAGGCACCTCAGGAGGAGAAGAATTTGTGGAAACGTCGAGGGTGCTCCTTAAGCCCCTATGATGGATTGTGGAGGCAGGACAGCACTGGTAAACAAGTAATGCCTGTAACCCTACTAAAGATAGCATTGGATCAATTGCACTACCCACATATATGACAAAAGAAAATCTTGCTGCAACGCTCGCAGAAGACTGGTTTACACCGGATTTAGCAGAGCATGTTGCATTTTTTATGATGAACTGCATTATCTGCCAGCAATTCACCACTGGGCACACATTAAAAGTAGTGAGAGGAGTTATCTCCCGGCCAAATGGGCTGTTCCAGCACTTGCATATCGATTATGTCAACATGATTCAAGTGTGCAATGGGTACAGGTATTTAATTGAGGTGGTGTGTCCATTCTCTAGATGGATAGAAGCAGGTCCCTGTACACACCCAGATGCTACCTGTGCTGCCAAATTTCTGGTGAGGGAGGTGTTCACTAGATGGGGGGTGTGCAAGGTAATGAGGTCAGATAACGGGGCTCACTTTGTCAATTCAGTGTTCGAGCAGATCAGCTTGTTGCTTGGTATAAAGCACAAGTTCACGTTGGTGTATCATCGGGAGGGGAATGACATATGTGAACGGCTCAAAGGCTTGTTAAAGGAGAGGATAGCCAAGCTGAAATTCACAAAGGGATGGCTGCACTGTCTACCACTGGCATTGTATGCACTTCGGAACCAACCAGGCTCCGACCATCATCTCACGTTGCACGAGATAGTCACAGGCAGAAGGATGAGGACCCCTCTTACCCCCCGAGATAGAGATAGATGTGATGCCCAGCCAACGAGAGAGGTCTTGGGGACAGAGATGCAGGATTACTTGAACTGTATGACATCCAGCGTCTCTGTCATTTCAGGCCAGCTGCAGCAACGGCGAAAAGGGTGCAGCACAGTACAAAATACAACAGGAAGTACTGAAACAGGTGCAGCACAAGGTTTATGTGCGCCTCTCATCTTCCCTGGTGATGCTGTACTTATAAGGAACTTCACAAGAAAGAGGTGGGAGGAGCCACGATTCAATAGCCCTTACATCGTGGAGGACTGCACCCCGTCGGCCGTCAAGCTTCAAGGAAGGAGGGCGTGGCTCTTCCTAAATGACATTAAACCATACATAGGGGAGAACCCTCCAACTGCATCTAACCACGAAGAAACCACAGACAACGGGGAAGAACCTCAGCACGTGCAGACAAGATCCATGGCGAGGAAGAAAGACGCATGAGCAGCAAAATAAAGGCAAGAGAACTCTGTTTTAAAATTGTTGCCTTTTAACCGAACATTTCCTAAGCTCAGAGAAGGATGATAAACAATAATAATACAGACACTCTGTGCACCACAGTTGCAGGGTAAAGAGAAGCACATCCAAAGCCAGAACAAAGTTGATAAACCGAACTTTTGAAATACAGACTGCGAAAAAGACATTCTCTGAGAGCGTAACACAGCATTCTGAGGCAACCAGTGTCAAGACTTTGTTTACTGAACTTATGGTATCCCCCAACGAGACCTCAAGTGGGATGTGCTCACATACTTCCAGCTGATGGTGATATCATATCCGTCACTCATAGGGAGAGAAACCAGTGTCACAGACTTTATTTAAGATCCCACCAACAACGAAGTAATCCGGCAACTGCTTAACGTTACTGCGGAGGCTCTTGCCGAGCTACCCGAGTACAGTGAAGAGGACACAAATGCTTCCACCACCGGTAGACTTTGATGAACTCAACTTCACACTGTTCTTCCAAATAATAGAGAAGTGCCCGGCACTTATCGGAAGGACCACGGACACACGCACGTTTGTCAGAGACCCAAGGAACTTAGCACAACTGAACCAGCTGTGGACTAAACTAAATAACCTGGTGGCAATCCACGCAACAGGAAAGTGCAGTGACTGTTCAAGTCAAAAGAAAAGCTTGTGATCGGGACTCAGCAAAACAGGACAAATTTCCCTGTCACCTGAGGACACCCGGCTGGCGCACAACGTCCTGTTCAGACTGGTCACAGACTATCCAGAAATGGTGGGAAGGCCTACTGATGTTGACGTCATCACCTTCCTCAGAGATCCAGTCAATGTCCCACACATGGGCCCACTCCTCCACAGCATCATGCTCCAAGTAGAGCTATCCAACTTCCAGTGAGGATACCTTAGGAGGTTCCAATGAGACTTTCTGCCGTGGGACAGATTGTGGAAACAGAGAGTCAGTGCTTTATCTTTCCGCCGTGGGACAGATCGTGGAAACAGAGAGCCAGTGTTTTATCTTTCCACTGTGGGACAGATCGTGGAGATAGAAAGTCAGTGCTTTATCTTTCCGCCGTGGGACAGATCGAGAAGAGTGGAAACGAGAACTCCACCATTGTGTTTTTTCTTTTTCTTTTTCTATTTTTTCCCATTTTTATTTTATATTTTTCATGTTCACTTTCATTTTTATTTTTATTTTTACTACATTTTATTTTTGTGTGATTTTTGGCAGTTCCATCTTTTCATTCCTCCATATTGAACAGGTCCCAGCATGTCCACAGGACCAAAGCAAATTGGAGGAGGGCACTGGGATTTTACCTATTGTAGATATGCACAATGAATGTGATGTGCCAAAGATGCTAGCCTAACCTTTTTCCATAGTCTAGCAAGGGAACTGTACCCCTCACCCAGAGACAACCATCACCACCCACAAGAGGGGGGACGCCCGAGAAGCACTCATCACTATAGTAATTCACGAACTCTGGAGTAACGAAATCGGAGTAAGAAAAAAGAATAAACGCTGAAAATAGACTTATGTTCGGCATGGGGGCCCAGAACAGTAACTTGGTTTTACCACCAGCACAGGGGCGCCCCCGCTTCCCTGGAAGAAAATGCTGCCAATTATCTTATAGATCTATTATGTGTATATGCATAGTAATTATCATTGTGTTTCTGTCACTGACCATCAGAACTGCATTTTTTATCGGTGCACGAAGTGCCCCAATTTCAGTGCACCCACATGATAATGAGCGCCTGGGTTCCACGAAAGGACCCAGACTCTACATAGTTATCCCAGTTCCAAGAAAACCTGACGATGAAGTAAACAAATTAAAATTGAATGTAATTAAAGGTGATGATTCTCACACATTTAAGGTAACAAATGAAGAGGGAAACGGGAGACAGGGTCAGCACGGAATGAATGAAAATGTAACACTGACCACTGCACGCACTCATACACTGAATGCACACGAACAAGGGCAAGTGTCAATGGCTACTGGGCCTCAAACGAAGGCAACAGAGAAAACGAGACTGCCTGCCGAACAACCAGTTCTAGAAAACAGTAGAAGTAACTAAGAAGAACCAAGGGAGAAACCAAAGAGAGAGGGCATAGCAAAATCCCTCAAAGGAACAGAAGTAGCCACGAAGGACCTCACAGAAAAACCCCAAATGCTGGCAGATTATTTGTTCCTGTTCATAGTTAGAGCAAAGAAACTGCACGAGGAGCAGGAAAAAAGAACTACAGAGATTATAACGACAAGCACGCCAGCTCTAACGCAAGGCACAAGCACATGGCCCACGACACAGCCACGCGTTGGGGAGTCGGTGAGTCAATGGTGGCTAGAGAACATCTACGAAAGATTACAAAAGGAAAGGAAAAGAAACGCAAAACCTTCTCCTACCACAGCGATACAGGTAATGAAACCTGCTCCTCAGACAAGCATGCCCGAGAATCCTCCAGCAAGAAAGAGTCATATAGACACATTTAGAGATGTGGTTATAGTTAACTACAAAAGGACGTTGAGGATCAAGAGAAACCCACATGAAGACAACAATGAACTCAATGATTACCTGGACAGCACAGCCCATCTCGGAAACAACATATGGTACCAACACATGAAGGAAGTAGGACGAAGTCAATCAGAAGGAGAATGTTTCGTCTGTACACTCCTACCGTACAGCATGGGAAAATCCAAGATCTTTGTAGCTGTGGAAATTGATGTTCCCACAGCACACTGTATGTCACACGTAGCAATGTGCAACACCAGAGGACAATTTATGGGAAGAGAGGCTTCGCTGATATGGGCCACCGAAAAGGACTACCCAGATGAAGATGGCTACGTCCAGGACATTAAGACAAGAAATAGGGCACATACCAGGAATCAGGTGATCAGATACGAGAACCCTGACGTCAAAGGATCAGGAACACAATGGGTAATAAACCCTAGATTGGACATTCAAGGAAAAACTGCAAAGGAGGCTCAAATCTGGAAGAACAGGGGCTAAATGCAGATCTGGGGAACAGTGGTTTCCCCAAACAGATGGGAAGAAGGAGTAGTAATCTGCCGAGCATGGATGGTCCTCGGAGCCTGCAAGGAAGCAATAGAGAATTCACAGAGGTTATGCAGACGTCTATGGCCGAAGTTGGTAAGATTGCTAACATGGGTCGAAGACAGAGGAGGACCCTTGCAAATAGTACCACTGGAAAGCCCGAAACTATGCGTCAGAAGTAATGGCACGAGGAAGATGGGAGAGGATGCAAACTGCGGACAAATCTTTGAAGCCCCAGGAATGACACAAGGAACCGCAGTTATTATGGACCATTACTGGGCGTGTGGATCCAAGGCTTATATAAGATTACCGAAGAACTGGGGAGGCATATGCACACTGGTGAATGCCCACGTCCCCGCACTAGTGATCTCAAAAAATGACCTGAATTTGGACAGTTTCCCGAAAGCAGATGCTCACCTAAGAAAAAGGAGATCTGTGGAATTGGTATCCAGGATGAAGAGAGAAAATTACTTTTCTACCAAATCAGAAGAGGCATTCCAAGCAATCCCATATGAACACAGGCTATTCAGTCTCACCTCAACAGTATTCACCACAATGCTCTTGCCACACATCCAAATTGGAGTGAATACTAAATGGCTGCAGATAACCAGATGGGAGTTATTGCAGACCATTAACACCACTATAAAAGGATTTAACGCGATCAAAGAAGAACTGAGAGCAATCAGACTGATGACCCTCCAGAACAGATATATACTTGACATGATCACAGCGATGGATGGAGGTGTTTGCGCAAAAATCGTAGAATCGTGTTGCACTTTTTTATACCATCGCACGATGAAGAAAATGGAATCCTAACAGAAGCCATAAGTATGTTGACAAACCTAAAGAACCAGATGATCGACGAAAGTGATGAAGTGGAGGATGACAGCTGGTTTGGAGCCCTGTTCTCATGGGTCCCACAATGGATGGCAGATATATTCAACATTCTGGGAGCCTTACTAGCAATGATACTGCTAGGATTCTGTGTTATCAAGATAATCATCACACAGTGTAATAAAACTGTGAAGAAGGCCATTGGGATGAAAATCATGGTCAATGTCGAACCAGGATGGAAGCCCAGAGACCTGACTGATGAAGAAATAAGAGACTTTGTGAAAGATAGTGAATTTGCACCAGAAGGAAAAAAAATCACATATCCCAGGAAACTAAGAAAGTATGAAGGAAAATGGATATATTGCAGCCCAAATGGACAATGCCAACTAATGACCTGGAACAAAGACGAACATGTAAAAACAGCAGGAAGTTTGAAAGGAGAGATAAAAATATGGACTCCCAAGATGCACACATTCACGCCATCGTGTACAAACCCTGAAGATGATGAACAAGACATAGATGAATTAAGAAAGACGAACATGAAGGAGGACGCAGAAGTGGTCGATGAACCGACCAGAAGGGGAAGTGTAGAGGAGGTCCCAGACATGGCCTGCATCCCTATCCCCCAGTACAAGGTACCAGGAGCATACTCGCCAAGGTATGTGACGTATGAGGAACAAATGAACCAACAAAGAGCTGCGTTGCTACTCTGCCCAGTGTACATCAGAAGAGCCGTACCTGTTGAAGCACCCATAACCAGACAACCATGGGCTGCACATTACCCTCTTAGACATCCATACCAGCAGCTGAGACGAAATGAAGAGTACCTACAGACGATCCATGAAGAAACCCAAAGAGGCTTAATGGAAGGCCAGTGAAAATGACACAAGGGCCTGGACTGACTCGCGAATGAACGAAACCGGCTATCGAAAAGTGCGAGTAGCTATGAAAATAGATGTAATGGACACAGGAACGAGACGATGTTAAAACGCAAGCAAACATTGCTATGAAACAAGATGGAGGTAACCAACCAGTTAATGCGTGTAAATAGGCTTGGAACGCAAGTAGCTAAGAAAACGGTACTGCTTGCAATGCTTAGTAGAAGAATAGAGCGGCATGCGTCATATATATATATATATATATATCTACCTCAATGAAGCACGCTATACTAGTGCGACTCCATTTTGTAAAGCAGAACTAAACCCAGGGACACCAAGGCCGAGATTCATATTCCAGCTAAAGCCAGGAGGGAAGAGCGGAATCGAAACTCAGCAAGAAGTAGCTCATGCTTGAGAATTTGAGGTCAACTCCAGGAAGGGAGGAGAGCGGCAACTCTGGAGAACCAAAACCTAAGAGCATACCAGCGTGCCCCATGAAGGTCAAGATAAGGGGGGCCAAGGCAGGTGGTGAAGCTAAAGGAGAATCAAATACACGAAAGACTGGAAACTGAAGCAAATTCATGGTGAACAGACACGTGACCTGCCAAGCACAAGGAGGCACCAACGTCTGATGTCACCCAGAACCCGAGGGTGCCATAACTTTTCCTGATAAGAGGCTACAATTTTGAGGTCATACCCAGCCAACTAATTGACACATAGCGCAAAGATACTGATTGATAGGAAGGAGGCAGGGTGAATCCTAGGGCATGAGGCGCCTGGGTGTCCATTCTGCATGCTGCTAATTAAAGTGGAGATTTATGTCTAGGGGTGGAACCCCCCCAATCACAATGGACCAAATAATCTAGGGTCCTATAGCTTGTAGAACCAATGAGACGTCGTAGTTGTCTTGACGTCTGTCACGCGTGATGTAAAGGGTTGGACATAGACACCCACCCAATAAGAGTTATCCAATCTACATGCTCTGTTACCATATACAGATATAGCACCTATACTTAAGTTACCTTTCCTAACCAATTATATTGCATGACAAGTTTTGTAGAGTTAGACATCAATGATGACGAGTTTTGTGTGTAAAAGTTACTGTTCAACTGAAGTTCGTGGAAGTCAGAGGGAGAAAGGTGATCGCAAGACTGCTGATTTTCAATTGTTTCCCTGTTTGATGTACTTGTCATTAAAAGGACTTCCCTTTGCCAAACTACTGAGTCCTCCTTATTGAGCCGTGTTGGCGTAAGTGAATCCTGCACCCCCATTCCTCACATGGTGCAGCTATCTTGTCTTACAAGTACTAGAGGGTGAGCACTGGCCTATGGGCCCTTCAGTGGTTATCTCGTCCTCTTTTACAATACCACCTAATATACTATTGGTATGATCTCAAAGCGCTGTGGGTTGAATGCCCTTGGGGACCACAGTCCGTGTCAATGGAGAGAATAGTGTAGCCTATAGTGCTTGGGTACACTTGGTAGGTGTGCAGCCAGAGTGGTTTGCTGCATTCTAATGCTAAGTATGCTAAGTGTAATGCGGTGGATGAGGGAGATCAGTGTAACGTGCACAGCAAGGAGGGTGCTTTTTGAGTCTGCATTCTGTCTGCCAAAGGGCCTGTGTAGAAGATTATGTGTGCAGCTATGCCGTTTTTTTTTTGTGGGTTTTAGCTGCTTTCTGCCAGGCTGTTGAGGTGTTCTATGAGCAATGTAGGTATGTGATCAACTAGTATGAATTGATGGAGGGGTGTAGCTGCATTCTATTGTTTCTTCATGGAAAGTGGAGAGTGAGCATATTGGTAGGAATGAGTGTCTACGGTTACCGGTAGGAGGCCCTCACACCCGGGGGCTCAGTGCACAGGCCGTGTCTGTCTTGGTGGTTTGTGGTAGTGGATATCTGATAGAGATACTCTGGCTAGTGAGGATATGGTGTGCTAGCTCGTACGATTGTCCTTTCCCGGACACTCTGTAGTAGGTCCCAGATGGCCCATTATCCGGTCCCTGATGGTAGTTTAAGGCAGGAGGCTTGGTACCTTCTGGGTTATCACATGATTCTCCGAAGAGTCCAGGCATCCATAATTAATTCTGTGCCTCCAGTGAGGGGTCCTTGGCCCTAATTTCTAGGTAGGCATGGGTTGCCTCTATTGATCATATACCACCTGCTATTCCTTGGTGGTCGAGCTGGGTGCATGCAGTCCACAGCTGCCTAGGCCGTAGCCTGATGGTCTATAGGCCGACTTCTGTGTCTTGACAGTTCCTGCTTTCCGGGGTGAGGTAATTAATAATCCTGCTTCCATCGCCTTGCTGTTGCTGTGTTTTGTGTTTGCGCTAACTCTATCAGAAATGTGCCCATTGGTGGATGGATTTGTGGCCTCAGGCCGTCCCTTTCATGGATTTGGGAAAAACCATGATTTCAGTGCTTTAGGGAAGGCCATGCAGTCCTGGTTGTGTCGAATATGGGGAGGCTGTGAATTCCACAAAGTTGGTGCCAAGGGTTTATAGTGACTGTTTCGACAGTCAAAGTTTCTACATACAAACATTTTGACACAAAAGCATCAAAAAAACTTTTTTTTCGCTGCTTTTGTGTCGAAACTTTTGCATGTAGAAACTATTTTTTCAAAACTATGACTGGACAGCAGTGCCAAGGTAAAGTAGGCTGACCCTTCCAAACCTGGCTGACTTGAAGGCTGGGGTCATCAGTAGATGGGTCATGCTTGACCTTAGGGTACGTGTTGGGCGGTACGGCATATACCTCTGTTGGAGATATGTCAGGAGGCCTTGTGCACTGCTCAGTGGGTGATGCACAGGATTATGAATGAAGCCCTTCATCCAATAAGTAGCCAGTGGAGGGGGTGGAGAGCAGGCAACATGTGGTCCCTTCATCCCAGTGGAAGAAGGAGTCTCGCAGCTGCGTTTTACACTCTTTGAAGTGTGTTAAGTTGTTAGGCTGATGCACCCAAGTAAATGTAGTTTTCATAGCCCAGTCTGGAAATGACAATGGACATAATAGAAGCCAGCCTGTTGGGGAAAGTGAGATAGGGGAAGATGCGTTTCTGGAGCCTTAGGTGGTAATGACAGGATTTTGATACATTATTTATCTGGTGGGCAAGGGTTAGGCCCGAGTCCATTGTGCATCCAAGATTTTTGACTGCGTTGGAGGTAGGTGGGGAGTGCCGAGGGAGGGGGTCATGGGAGTGGTTGTGGGAGTAGAGCTGTGTTGCCACATACCATCTCTGTTTTCCCTGGGTTAAGAAGCAGGTAGTTTATTTTCATCCATAAGTTTATGTCAATGAGTCAAGCTGCTAGGTCCAGGCATTGATCAGAGCTGGTTTTGGGGATTCTTAGGATAATTTGTGTGTCATCAGCGTAATTGTAGCAGGCGAGGTTGTGTGAGTGGATGATCCTTGGCAGCAGAGTCATGTAGAGGAGAGGAGAAAGGCAAGCGCCTTAAGGTAATCTAGTGTTTACAGGGCGAGCAGAGGTGGTAAAAGGGAAGAGGACAGTGATTTGATTCCCATTGTAAAGGAATGAAGCAATCCAGTTCAGTGCAGAGTCTCGAATTCCTAGGGAGTGAAGTTGGTCGAGGAGGATTGAGTGGTTAATGGTGTGAGAGATCAAGGAGAACCAGAGCGGCGCATCCTTCAGAGTCAGGTTTCAGTTCCATGTTGAGGCCGGAAGCCTGACTGATTGAGGTCTATTAGCTTGTTAGATTGGGCGAAAAGGTTGAGTTGAGAGTATTTGTAATTGTAAATTGTAATTGTTTACTTGTAGAGCGTTTATACACAAGTTAAGTGCTTCAAAGGGCTTCAAGGTGGGAAGAGAACAAGGGAGAACAGTCGTCATTCTTAGGGCTTGAAGATTCTGAATGATTTACAACAATAACTAGCATGCAAGGCCAGAGGCATATATACTAGTGAAGTGCTTCACAAAGAGTGGGGGAAAGGGGGTGGAGGGGTTACCATACAGATAAAAAAAACTCCAGTACTGGCCTTGAGACATTTCAGGTTGCTTGGTAGTTGGTCATCAATATGCCTATGCATGAGTATTTCAAGCATGCCCAAGCTAGGGAGGGGAGACAGAGGGAGGACCGGATAGACAGACTTGTAAGGCCTAGAACATTCAAGGTCAAAGGCGTGTAAGTGAGCATAACAGGAAGTGTGAGGGAGGGGAAGGTCGACAAGTGCGCCCAGTCAAGCAGGGGCCTGGGTTAAGTTCAGAGTGGGTGCCCCTCTCATGGGGCATATTGCCGTAGTGCTAGGTATAGTGCCAAGGCCCGGAGGCAAGTGCATGACTGGCGGGGGAGCCGAGGACCGGTGAGGCTCTGGACATACACCAGGCAACCAGTCAGCTAACTGAGCAGGTCAGGGAAGAGAAGAACGGAGGTAAAGAAAAAAGGAGGTTAGCAGGGTAGATGCAGAGAGGAGGAAGAGAAAGGTAAGTCTTGAGGAGTTTCCAGAACTTAAGGAGTTCAGGCTCGAGACGGAGAGAAGTAGGTAGGCTGTTCCAGAGGGAGGCACCTGCAGAGGATAAGGATCTACCGCCGAATCTCAGTTTGGAGAAGCGGCTCACCCGCAGAGAGTTGGAGGAGGCCAAGCTGAGGGCTCTAGAAGGAGAGTATTTGGGAAGAGAGCGTTGTAGATAGTAAGGGACCGACCACAGAAAGCCTTGTGGACTATGCAGAGGGACTTGAACTTGATCCTTGCAGCCACAACGAGCCTGTGGAGTGATATCAGTGCTGGAGAGATGTAGTCCCTGGGCTTGAGGCCAAGGATAAGTCTTGTGATTCTGTTACGGGTAAGTTGCAGATGCCGGAGAGTAGAAGTAGGAAGACTGAGCAAGAGACTGTTGTAGTAGTCGAGTCTGGAGAGAACCAGGGCTCTGAAGACAGTGAACCTCTGGGGGAAGATAAGAAAATGTAGAATACCTCTGATGAGGTACAGCTAGTAGTGAGACTTTTTAGACATGTCCGAGATGTGGGAAGAGAAGGAGAGAGTAGAGTCGAATATGTTTTTTGCCTCACTTGTGGGTGGGGGCGCAGGGAGGCCGGCCAGAGTGAGAGTGAGAAAGTGGGAGCTGGGGTCCCAATGAGGACGATCTCTGTTTTGCTGGCATTAAGGCAGAGATCGTTAGCAGCACATCAAGACTGAATAGCGGACAGACAGTCAGGAATGAGCAATGAGGAGGAATCGGTCGAGGGTAGCCTGAAAGATAGCTGTCTGTCATCCACATAACACTGAAAGTTGGAGGTGAAGGTGGTAGACATTGAAAAAAACAGGTGGATAGATTAGATCCCTGGGGGACACCACAGGTACAGAGAGTGATAGCAGAGAGAAAGTACCCAAGTTCCACGTGGGACGGATGGTCTGCAGTTCAGTCGATGAGTTTCGCCTGGAATCTAGTGTTGGAGATGGGCCTGTAATGTAATTGTTCAGCTGGTGGGGGTCGAGACCTGCTTTTTTCAGAAGGGGTTTGAAATGTGCTGCTTTTACAGGGTCTAGAAAAGTGGGAGAGGTGAAGGAGTCATTGACTATGGACCTAGTCTGTTCTCCCGCACAGGTGGAGAAGATTTCTTTGAGGAGAGAGGCGGGACAAGGGTCAAGGGGGGATGCGGAGGGTATGCTGCTGGACAGTAATTTGAGGAATTCCTTGCTTGAAATGGGCTCAAAGGAGTTGAATGTCAGGGATGCGGGGCGGATGGGATCTTGAGAGGTGGGTGATGGGTGGGGGTGAGGCTGGACAGTTTGGCATTAAGTGTGGCACCCTGTTTAATGCTGTACTGTGGAAGTGATGGGAGAGGGAGTTGCAGAGCGCTCACTAATGTCGAGATGATCCTGTGGAGCTCTTTACTATTGAAGGGGCAGTTCAGGATTGTAGTAGGTTTTTTTGGCCTTTTGGATCATAGATTTGTAGTTA
Source organism: Ambystoma mexicanum (assembly GCF_040938575.1). Taxonomy (NCBI): domain Eukaryota; kingdom Metazoa; phylum Chordata; class Amphibia; order Caudata; family Ambystomatidae; genus Ambystoma; species Ambystoma mexicanum. The sequence goes on from NC_090927.1 coordinate 341,222,155, forward strand.
TGCTGCTGGTGGGCGAGCATGGCTTTGCTAATTATTATTTTTTGCTGGTTGTGGCCTGCGGTGTGAGTGGGACCTATGGCATGTCAGGAGTGGTTGAGTGCCTCTAAGCTGGTGGTCAGGGGTTGGGTCATGGAGCTGTTGGGTACATCAAACCAGATGTTTAAGGGCCCCAGGAGAGTGAGTAAGGGATGGTTGATCAGAGTGGTAGCTAGTGAGTGACAAAGATTGTTTGTATAGTGTCTGTCATATCCCAGTGACCTGTAGATGAGTAGGAAACTGTGTAAGGTAGTGGGAAACAGAGAGAGTCTGACCAGCAGGGATTCGCAGTTAGCTGTGCATGGATGGGTTTCAGTGAGTGAGACAGAGATGTGAGGTTTGGGGAGGATGGCTACTCCGCCACCTCTAGAGGGTCTGTAGTGGGTAATGAGCGTCTAGTCAGAAGGAAAAGCCTTGTGAGCGACTGGTTAGAAATCGTCACTGAACCATGTTTCAGAGATGAAGATGAGATTGGGGTTGTTAGAGGATAGTAGGCCAAAGATGCTGTGTTTGTTTTTGGCCACAGAGTGGGCATTGAATAAGAGGCAGGTGACTTAGTGGGAGGAGGTGGTCCTTCTGATGCTAGTTGTCAGACGGACTTGGTTGGTCTGAGTGGCTGCTGGGGAGGTGTCAGAAGCAATGTGAGACGATGTGGGCAGGGAGCCCCGAACAGTCAAAGTAGTCTGGGGTAGTGTTTGAGGAGGGAGAGGAGGGGTGAGGCCAGGAGGGAGCATGAAGAGTGAACGTGTGCTGGCTGGTTTGCATTGGATGTAAATAGATTGAGGGGGGCTAGGCGGTGAGTGGTGCCATTTTGTTGTGTGGCTTCCGGTCGGCTGATGGAATTAGGTCTGGATGGAATTGGAGGTGTAGAGGTGGTAGGTGAGAGGTCGAGTTCAAAGAGGGAAACTCGGGGAGTGGCTAACGGGGAGTTCCTGACAGCAGGATTGTGGGTGGTGGGAAAGAAGGACTGAAGCAGTTGAGGTGAGGCATGAAGAGTGGAGGATGAGGGGTGGTCATTTGTCCCGAGATTTGTGTATTTGGGGTGCAAGAGGTGTGTCAGAGAGGGTGGGGAGGTCAGAGGGGAAAAGGGATGAGGTGATGGTTCTGAAGAGAGCAAGTCGTCCCATAGTGAGAGAAGGGAAAGCATTGGAGGCGGTGGTCTGGAGATGGAGGTTGAGGGGATGTAGAGGAGGGGTGTGTGTGTGAGGGTTGGGCAGAGCAGGTGGGGGAGTGGTTTAGATTGAGGGGAGAATGGGGAAGGAGGCAGTTTGAGTGAGGCCCGCTGAGGGGATACCGGATATCGGTGAGAGTGGGGAAAGTAGTGAGGCAGAGCAGGTCGAGGGGGAGGGAGAGTAGGTGTTTCGGCAGGATAGTGGGGTTAGTGGAGTGACATGGAACTCCACACATGTGAATGTTTGGTGTGGATTGAAAGGGGGTTGGTGTCTAGGGGGTTCTGGCTAAGGCAGAAAGGGGTGAGTGTGGTGGTCCTGATCTACAGGGTGACATACTGAGAGGAGGAGCAGATGTTGCAGTAGTGGTTGGGGGGTTGTGTTTGGAGTACCAGAGTGCTCCTCATGCTTGGGACCTGGGAGCTGGAAGTAGTGCGATGTGGGGTTTTGGCTGATGTGGGCAGGGTTGAGAGCATCAGATCTGGGCATGCTGATGAATTGGGGGTGGAATTTCTGCAGGGAGCTGGTGGGTTGGAGGTTGTGTTTGGAGTGCCAGAGTGTTCCTCTAGCCTGGGAGTTGGAAGTGGCATGGTGTGTGGAGGAGTAGGGGTGGTGGTCATTCTCCACAGTTGACGATGGGGACGGAAAGGGGGTGTGTGAGGGTAGGAGCATGTGCCGAGATGTTAGGGTGCTGGGTAGGGGAGGGACGGATTGTTGTGTGCCAATGTCTCCTCTGGTCTGAGGGATGGAGGCAGTGTTGTGAAAGTGCGAGTGAAGTAGGGGGCCAGAGTGGCCAGAGTGTGAGATGGTTCCGAAGGGGATAGAAGGGATGGAGAGGTGTGGTGGTGTGTAGCTGGAATTCGAGAATTAAGGTGCTAGAATGTTGGTGGTGAGCCGGATGCAGTGCTTACTTGCTTGCCAGCGGGTTTCTTTCGTTTGTTGGTTACAAAGTGTAATGGAAGTGGCTGTGTGTGGGATTGCTGTTCTGAGTGAGTGTGTCGTAGCTGGGTCAGAATTGAGGAGGTGGAGAGGGGGTTCTTGCTTCGCGCTCCACTTTTGTCCAAATGGAATTCTCGGTCATGGTTGTGTGAGGGAGCATTGTGGCAGGAGGGGATGGATGCATCTGAGTCGGTCGCCGCAGGTAGGGAACTGCTTGGTCAGGGTGTTTTGGTGGAGCAAGGCACCCCAGTCTAGTGAATGCAGTAACAGCTAGTTAGATTTACAACAGGTATATATGATGGCACCTTGACTTGACTTGAGACACAGCAAGTGTAGCAACCCCTAGACTCTAGACATGTAAAATGGGGGCCCAGTAGTGAAGGCGACAAGACCTGGATTTGAGACACCTAAACTGAGGGCGCAGTAACAACAAATGCAACAACACCTAGATATGAGACGCCTAAAATAGGGGCAGAGTAATAAATGCAACAGCAACTTAAGAGTTGAGATGCCTAAAATCGGTCACAGTAATGAAAGCAAATAACACCTAGATTTGAGGCACCTGAATGGGGCACAGTAATAAAAGCAAACAACACCTAGATTTGAGACGCCTAAAATGGGGGCACAGTAATAATAGATACAACAACACCTGTAGTTGAGATGCCTAAAATGGGGGTACAGTAATAAATGCAATAGCAACCTAGAGTTGAGACGCCTAAAATGGGGTCACAGTAACAAAAGCAAACAACACCTGGATTTGAGACAACTGGATATGGCAGAGTAATGGAAGCAAACAACACCTAGATTTGAGATGTCTAGTTGGAGGCACAGAAGTAAATGTTAAAACACCTAGATATGAGGCACCTAAAATGGGTGCACAGTAATAAATGCAACAGCACCTAGACTTGAGGCGCTGAAATTGGGGGCACAGTGATAATAAATGCAATACACCTAGATTGGCGACGCTAAAAAAGGGGGCGCAGTCATAAGAACAAACAACACTTAGATTTGACACACCTGGATGGAGGAAGAAAACAACTAAAATGTGTGCCTAGATATGAGACACCTTAAACAGGGGCAGAGTAATAAATGCAACAGCAACCTAAGAGATGAGATGCCTGGATGGGGCACAGTTATAAAAGCAAACAGCATCTAGATTTGAGATGCCTAAAATAGGGGCAAAATAGTAAATGTAATAACACCCAGATATGAGACATCTAAACTGGGCACGCAGTAATAATAAATACAACAATAGCTGTAGTTGAGACAATGTAAATTAAATACGGTTTGTAATGAGAGATGGGTCGCTGCATATGGCCTAGTCCCTCGCTGAACAGCAGCCAGCTGATGGCTCTAGCCAATCACAGCGGCGGAGGGAGGGTTAGGAGTGGGATCTGCTGGGATGCAGGAAGTGGGCAGGATTGGGAACGGGCCTGCAACGAGCACGAAGGAGCACCGACAATGCTTTTTCAAAGAATATATTACCCTAAAAGGGGCTTAAGCAATGGATTGAATATTCATCTGCTCCAAAGTAAATGCACCTTTCACGAGAGATGGGTCACTGCGCAGAGCCCAGTCCCTCGCTGAACAGCAGTCAGCTGGTGGCTCTAGCCAATCCCAGCGGCGGAGGAAGGGTTAAGAGGCGGGAGCTGCATCTAATTGTATGTTATCATTATTGAAATACACATTTTGTTCACCTGGAAGATGAACTTGAAATCTTATTGTTGTAAGTGAAGGAGCAACAGTTCCCTCTAGCAGTGATAACAGGTGAAGCGGCAGGACAGCTGCAGACAAACACACATCTGTCCTTTTATTTTAAAGTATGATTTCGGGAACACTGATCCCATAAAAGAGGATGTAACAAAACAAACAATAGTAAATTAGTAATAAATAAAAAATGCAGTATATCATCAATGTCATACCCTTGAAAAAAGCACCTTCTCTCTCCCTTACTTCTGTTATCTGATGTGAGAGCAGTGCCTTTCGTGAATAGCAGATTTGTTCTTAAAGCAGAATAGCCCTCAACCTTGGATCATTAAACCAATAAATGTAACTTGGACCGCCCATCAATGCTCCTGTTTCTAAAGTAGCATTCCACGCTCCCTTTTTTACACTCTTTTCTATGGGCCTCATTACGACCCTGGCGGTAAGGGGTTTGCGCCAGCGTTAACTGCGCCGACCCCTTACCGCCAACTACGAGTTCCCATAGCGCCATGGTCATTTTTCTGCCCGCTTTTTGCGGGCGTAAAAATCCATGGCGCTATGGGACCTTGGTGTTAATTACGCCACCGTAATTTACGGTGGCGTAATTAACTCCTTCCCCACTCCCATTATACCCTATGGGGCCGAAATGGGAATGGGGAAGGGTAAATGGGTCAATGGGGACTTACCGCCCCGCCGACCTCGGAATGGGGCGGTAAGTCCACCATCCGCCATGGCGTAAACGGACTTTACGCCATGGCCGGAAAGTCCGTCGATGGCGGAAAAAATCCGCCAGGGTCGTAATGAGGGCCAATGTCTTTGTTTAAGGGACAAGAAGGCATCTGTCACTATTATGTGGTCTTCCTTATTCCTAGCCTTTTTCAAATCAAAGTAATCAAACAGACCAAGAGATTTTAATGTTGCTTTTACATAATTCAGCCATGTGGTGCTGTAATTGATGTCACAGACCGTAACGTCCTCTATTAAAATCCTGGTTAATGTCAAGTTTGGGTTACCCCCATATTTGCAACCAATAGGCTACAGGCAGCAACTGAATAAGATCCTGGCTGTACGTCAGGCTGCATTCTTCATGTAATAGGTAACCAGGAAAGCTGTGGTGTACTTCCATTATGGTTTTAAGGTATTGGTTCTTGTTCCTTTGTAATTGATTGGAAAATTGATGGCCCCTGAAACCTGCGTCGTACGTTGCCACTGGTACAGACTTTGTTCTATAAATGGGTACGGAATGGTCAATTGAGAGGCCTCCTGTTTTATATCCATATCCTATTATTGAGCCATTTATCTGCGTGAAATGTACTTGCTTGAATATTAATATGGGTTCCACTTGAGCCCTTTCGCTAAGTTAACGCCCAGGTATCAAAATTAGTTTACCCACTCCATAGTTCTTCCCTCTGCCGTTAAAGGTCTACCAACTCTCTTTGTGGTAGAAATACACAGATTTAGATTTTCTTATGCTCATTTTTAAATCGCTTTGAGTCATATATTAATTGAATCCTGTTACCAGCGTTTGTAGCTTGTTTTTTGTTCTTGTCCCCATGCGAGGTTTCCAGACAAGTCTGACCTATGAAAGTCTCACAAAACAGGTTCTCCTGTTCCTCCAAAAGCATCAAGGACCACATTGACCCCCTTTCTCCTGCTCTGGCTGACTTCAGCAACCACTCCTTTGCCACTGGAGCCTGCCCTTCCCCACTGAAGCAATCTCCTGTGCACCCTCTTCTTAAGAAACACTCAGTCGACCCCTCCTGCCTGGCTATCATCCGATCTCCATCACGCCTTTACTGGGCAAACTCCTGGAAAAGCTGGCCATCTCCCAGCTTAATCTTCAAACTGAATCTGTTGGTTGTCTCCATGACCATCAGTCTGGCTTCCGAGCTTCCAGAAGCATGGAAACTGCTCTCCTGAACATCCGTGAAGACTTGCTCTCCTACCTCGATTACAATACCCCCTGTGTCCTCATCTTACTTGATTTATCTTTTGCCTGTGACACGATGAACCATGCCATCCTGCTCATCCATCTCTGTGATAACCTGGGTATCACCGATCAGGCCCTGGCTTGGCTGACCTCTTTCCTCTCTGATCGACCCTCCCAGGTCCAACTTGGGTCCTTCCTGTCCTCTGTCTCTCTCTCTACCTGTGGTGTTCCCCAGGGGTCTTACCTCTCACCTGGCCGTTGAACTAATACCTGGCACTTCTTGCCCACTGCATTGCCACTCTCTGCCCCAACTTTCAATGCTATGTGGACCACACTCAGTTCATTTTCAGGCTCCCTTCTGCCACCTCTTCTCCTTCTCTCATTTCTGACTGTCTGTCTGCTATCCAGGAGTGGTGTGCCGCAAATGACCTATGCCTTAATGCCAGTAAGACTGAGATTCTCCTCATCGTCACACCTGCTCCCTCCTTTTCTGTCACTCTCTGGCCGGCCTCTCTTGCCCCTCTTCCTACTCCCACCTGTGAGGCTAAAAACCTGTTGGTTATCTTCGACTCTGCACTCTCCTTCTCTGCTCACATCTCTGACATCTCAAAGAAGTCATACTACCAACTGCACCTCCTCAGAGGTATTCTTCCTTTTCTCTCCTTCCCCTTGAAGCTAACTGTCCCCAGAGCTCTGGTTCCCTCTTGGCTGGACTACTGCAACAGCTTATTTCTAAATCTGCCTGCCTCTACTCTCTGCCTTCTGCAACTCATTCAAAATGGGACTGCGAGACTTGTCCTTGGCCTCAAGCCCAGGGATCACATCTATCCAGGACTGAAATCTCTGCACTGGCTCCCAGTGACTGCGAGGATTAAGTTCAAAACCTCTGCATTGTCCACAAGGCTGTCTGGGGCCTCAATACATTCAACTGTCTCTTCCTTGTCGAGCTCTTCGCTCATCCGCCTCCAACTCCCTCAGGGTCAGTTGCGTCTCGAAGCAACGAGTTGGTGGTAGATCTCTTTCTTCGGCTGGGGCCTCCCTCTGGAACAGCCTCCCTGCCTCTCTGAAACTTGAGGAGAACCATCTCCGGTTCTGGAAGCACCTCTAGACCTTCCTCTTTGCTTCTGCTTTCTCTCTTTCTCTCCCCTGCTGAACCCCTGACTGAAACTGAAACTGCACTGGTCACCTGGCTACCCTCTGATCTTGGGCCCAGGTCCCCTGCCCACCAGTTGCACAACTGCACTGGCCCCCTGACATACCTTGCACTCTGGGGCTGTTTCTGTATCCCTACAATCCCCTACCAGCACTTGACACTTGATGTCTGCACTTACCCTTGCACTTGCCACAAGCTGGCCACACTTTGTATTTATTTGATTTATTTATTACTGTTGATCTCATGTACTGCACTGCCCCCACCCTTTTTTCCTTCACACGTTTTCCCTCCCCCATCCCCTGCACTTGCGCGATCTCAATGTCACCTGTCCTAGTAATATCGTTGTCTCTGTCTTCCCTTTGTTCCACCTCCCTTGCCTCGTCACGCCTTGAAACACTTGTGTATGGGTGCGTAATAATTGCCATATTATATCATATCTTGTGATGAGAACAGCGTCGTCTGCATACATTAGCACAGGAATGCACTTGCTGCTCATTTTGAGGACGTTGCTGGTCAAATTGTGTGGCAGAGACGGAGTTTATGTATAGATTAAAAAGAAGTGGAGCTAGGGTAGAAAGATTAAGATGAGAAAGAGGTGGGAAGCAGATGGGTAGAGCAGGAGCTTGTAGTTATGGGTGAGATATGTTCAATGGAGATTCAAATTAAGTAGTGTGTGGAAGAGGATGATGGATATATCATGGGGAGATAAGGATTTGACAAGAGCTAACAAGGTTTCTTAACTATGGAAAGGTAAATAAGTAAGGTAATTTTAGTCCAACCGAATGATTCAGCATGATGGGCAGTTTGATCATCTTAAAAGATGAATCAAGCTGCAGGACCACGCTTAGGAGTACCCTGCCCCGACAGGGTGCATTTCTTCTGTAGCAGTGCACTCTCAACAGATCTTAGTTGGCTGGGAGTCCCAGTGGGACAGGTGGTTCTCCAATTACTCCCCCGCTTTGAGAATCTCTTGGATAATGTCATTGTTGAAGAAACCTTCGCTGAGACCTGATCAGCCCTGTAACTACAGATCTATTGTCAATATCATGTTTCTTACTAAAGTTGTTGAAAAGGTAGTTATGATTTATTGACATAGTAATCAATTTTCTCACTTTGGAAGCATGAAAGTCTGACCCAGCCCGATCAGGCTTCAAACCTGTAGGTTAAATACAATATAAAAACTTGATACAATTTGAAATGGTTTGAGCCTATTGGTGCCTTTTGGCTCAAAAACTACTGAATCAGCTTGAGCTAGTAACGTCACAGTATGACATACTTTTGACTGTTTGCTTTCAGTTCTTGAGCCTATTCATCATGACTCTATGCAATTAGTACCTATTGGTTTGAATCATGATGAATATGTTTGAGGTCGTCAGAAAGTCGCTAGAGAACATATTTCATGAGATTATGACAATTCAACAAATTCAAGCCAATTAATACTTATTATCTCCAATCATGTGTTTTCTGTTATCACTAGTGGAAAAGGTCTGATCATATGAGCTGATTCCACCGTCCATTGTATTGATAGGTTTGCAGTATATTGGTGCCAGTTCGACCACTGGTTTGTATGACCTAAATACAGATTGGTAAACCCATTTTTCACCAGATTTGCATGGTGCACTGGTTCAGGCCAAGACATGTATGTCTTTGAAATTGGGGTGGAATTGTTTCTGCCAATGTTGACAAAACTTCCCTGAAAATCATTTCAATGCATTGAACGCAAATAAACCCTTATTTTTATCATCCTTATAACTTTTGAAATCATTTCTAACTGTTTTTAACTGTGTTTGAATCTTCACATATGAGACAAGCTATGTGAAAACTTGACATTTGGTGAGTGTGAATGAAAGATAAGAATTTAAAAAGTTACATTTCCGCTTGAAAGTACAACAAAAACCAGTGGCTGCCTACCACTATGGAAGTCCGGGCTGCACCCTCCGCTTGGGTGGCAGGTCGCCACCTCGCTTGAGAGACAGGTAGCATATTCCCCCATGTGTTTTATTTGCACTGACTGAAAGGAGAATAGCCCTTTCCTGTTAGTTAGCATGTTCATATTGCAGAGACGTGCAATGTGAACATGCTAACTGGCAGGAGAGACTTCCTGTCATGCCAGTCAAGGATAAGGCAAACATGATAAGTTTTATTACATGGCTATCTTGGTTTATGGTGTCAGCGTGCATTTACTTTCATACCGTGCCATGACATTTGTTACTTTTTACTTCACATCCAGGGTAAAGCAAACATATCAGTGTTGTTATGTGGCTTACATTGATAGCTCCAGTCTAGCCATATATTCTTTGCGTGTCATGGCATTTTTGTAGATAGCATCAAGGGTAAAAGCAAACATTAGTGTGATTACTTGGTAAACTGGGCTGTCTGGCTCTGGCCAGTTTGGATATACTTTCATTCTGTGGCATGGCATTTTTTATTGGTTGTATTTCATTATATGGTAATACTGGCATATAGTGGGGTGGCATGCATGAACATATTTGGAGCCAGCATGACAATATTTTATGTACACGGGCATATGTTGTGGGTACAGGCATCATGAACATGTTTTGTAAAATGGTCTTTTGCACGGTTGGTGACATGCATCTATTTCTTTTTTTTTTAAGTGCTACCATACACAATTGATTGCAAACTAGGTCACTTTTGTCCAATTTTTCCAAGTAAGTGCGGTATAGTGCACCATTTTAACCTATTACTTTAAAACATTTCTTGGGTACAACCCCACTTTGCCACTCCTGCACATTAGACACATACATTTACACCGCTCCAGTTCATAAATTCACCGGTCACCACTGACAAAACCGAGACTATGTTCACACTATTGTGTTATAAATTAAAATAAATGAATGACATTAGCTCGCGCGCGCATATGTGTGTGTGTGTGTGTGGTTTTTCACACTTTTGTGAAAATGTATCAATGGGAAAATATCAAAATTAAGGGAAAGAATGGCAGTTACATACAATGTTATTTGCAATATGTGTACTTGAAAAAATGTTTTAATTAAAATGAGAGAGGTCAGGGTCTGAGTACCGTAACGCTGACATCTTCCTTTTCCCCACAAGCCTGCACACGGTCCATTTTCAGTAAGCATTGCATATGAAATGGACCACTGGTGCTCTAAACTTATATGGTCTGCATTTATCATTTTAATTAAATCTTTATGGTGTCTTTTTCATTGGAACAGGTTATCCCCATATTGGAAAAAACCTGAAGAAATATGGGGTTTGTCAAATGCCACCCCAGCTTACCCAAGGGATTTACCACTGGAAGTATGCAGGAACAGATACATACCATGTCACCGCAGGGACTGCATACCAGCCGGCTCGTGCTGAAGGTATGAACTTAGATCATTGCTTACATACAATTGTCTAGGAGAGTTCCAGCAATATCTTTTTGATTTGGCATGCTACGTAATAACAGACGCACGCACGCGGCGGGACCTCGGTCAGTGCACTGTGCATCATGTGGTGGTCTTACGGTTGTTGATTACTTTTTCCATCATGAAGCCTTTTGATTTTAATCGGATCATTGTGTGCCCATATGGATATTCCTGGTGGCCTAACCAGTGAACATAATTAAAAGTCATGATTGGCTTACGCTGTAAGCACACATCTGTTTTTAGTTCGAACAAGATGACTTCGCTTTTCAAGAACATTCTCCTAGCGCTGGATTCCCATTTTCTCCGTACCATATATGCTTTCTCCATTGGAGCAGCATGTTAATATAAACACTATACATAACTTACATCCCACATTTTTAGAAGTATCTGGTGCTCTGAACACAAGTGAAACCACAGGAATGACTGCATTTTTGATTTGATCCCTGTAAATCTGTTTCAACAGTTGCTTTGATTTTAACAATTATTCTGATTTATATTCCAAATGCTATAATTTGCAGAAAATGTAACCATGTGAAAACATTTTTCCGTGCAGTGTATCTTGGCAGCTTGGTTTTGTTGTGATGTCATCCGGACAGATTTAATGAAAAGGCAAGTGGAATTGCAGAATGGAACAAGGCATTGTGTTTGATGAACTTGCTTAAACCGAGCCCAGAAAAAGTGCCACGATCCCCGAAACACGGCATTGCCATGCGACATACCTATTTTGTAGTCTATGTTTTGGATCACACGTATATGTCTGTTTACTAATTTGTAACAAATATATCTGCCATTCGCCCGTTTGGACATGTGTTAATTTTTACTCAAAGGTGACTTCATTCCTTGTTGCGTAATGTTTCATTGTTTATATCACGTACACACTATGAACTGAAAGATCTCTAAACTGAACTCTCATATTATGATAGACAGACCCCCCCTGACTGCAATATTAAGCAACAAACTTTTTAAGGAGGTGTCAATGGGACACCGTGTCAATGTATGAGGTGTGGAGGTTAGTGTGACTCTGAAGTGTAGTTCTTTTGCTGCAGCCTAGCTCTCTCCTCAACAAGCGCATCACGATTAAAGTAAAATCCCGTGCCTGTGATGGCACAGAAGAGGTGACAGTAGGGAATTTGAAGAGACCCTAAAATAACACAATACTTGGTTGTAAAAAATACAAATGTGTTTCTCGATTTTAATAAAATATCACAATCTAAACAAATCCATAGACATAAATAAAGCAATATATAACAAGATCATAAAACAAATGTGTCACAGACAACATTTATATTCCCGACATGTAACATGTTGAATTTCTTGACGCCTTTATATGGCTGAACTTTCTTCAGGGGAAAAAAACTTCTTTCTCGTATAAAATTCTTTCAATATTGTAGGGTTCCTAAGGATGTTATCAAGCACGCTGAGAGGTATCCAAAGATGGTATGGAAGGACTCTCAAAGGATAATCCATTTCAAACTGGGCCTCGCTTCGCGAGGATCGGAGGATGCGCCCTGTCACTTTTTACTTCTATGAACACGGAAGGTATACTACCATTTCGTGTTCCGAGATGACGGCATGCACTCTTGGCGTTCCTGTTTCTCTTTCCAATTTCTAAATCAGTGACTTTTGGCACTTGGACTGACAGTGGAAACATGCTAGCTCTGCAGACTGAAAGTCGACTAGCGGGTAGTCCCACAGAATTGAATAAAACGCTCGAACCCCGCCCGGTCATCTTGACGCCAGCAATTAGAGAAACGACAATGGACGAGTTTCGCATCAAAATGGATTGTTTAATACAGGTGCTGGGGTAGAACATATATCTATAGCCCCAGCATTAACAGAAATAGCACCACTACACAAACAGAAATCAGTAACACTCCCATGAGCCCCGAAAAAGTGGACTGTGAGATATCAACCAAGAAACATAAAATCCAGAACGTACAGGATGTACAAAAAGGGACATACCAGCCCAAACACTATAATTACAATTTGGCGACGCACGGTGAGCAAACAGAAACAACAATACCTAAAGGTCTGAACCACGACAGGAGAAATATATGGAAACCTTTGGGGCTGTCAAGACCAGGCCTCTCACATTTTTTAGTATCAACGGGAGGCACTGCAGGAGGGGTAGCCTGCCTCATGGTGTTATTGGTGGGAAAGAAATACCAGATAAACCGCTTTTGGAGAGTGCACCTCAGGTGGAGAAGGCAGGCTTTCATTTTAGGAAAAATCTCTCTTTACGCCAAAACCTAGCTGCTACATCCAAAAATCGTGCACAGTGCTTACAATCTAAACAGTCGTATGGATGACATATTAGCCAATCTAATGGCCTAAATAAAAAAGCTGCAATATATATATTTTCAGCAGCAAATTGTAGGCAGGATGGTGAAAAAAACCGTACATTAAATCATCAGCTGAATGGGAAAAAGGACTGTGAGAACCGCCCTCCTGTGCTGCTTTTGGATAAAGGAACAATCACAATTAAACGAACCAACATTCCCATGGATGCAGAAACTTACATTGCAACTCTTACGACCCTCACATCTATCCAGCCCCTTTTATAAAGCTCTATGAGCACATAGGGGACCAGCTCAAGGACCAGACATCCATGATTGCCATGCTCCATTCGAAAATGGTGTATGTTGAGGGTTTTGTAAAGGCTATTCAAAAAGATCTAGATAACAGTACGGCAAATGTAGCCCCTTTGATGCATACCATACTTGATCCTCTAATCATCGAAAAGGAAAACCGCAGGAAATGAAGAACGTTTGATATTCAGGACTTCAGAACCAAGTTAACATCAGTGGAGGATGCGCACAATCTCGAAATTGATAAACCGGAAATTGCTGGTAAAAGAATTGTGGAAGGGGGTAACATGAACCAAGTTCCCCCCGATCCTGAGAAGGCGGGTGGGATGGCACTGAATATTGTTTAGGTGGGAAAACAACCGGAGGACCGCTCTCCTTCTATTTTGGTGAAAAATCCATCGAATCCCCCTAGATCGACAGATCCTGCTACAAGTAGCATTACAGAGGACTCAATTAATGTGGTCCAGTCAAAAGAAAGGAAAGCACCACTAGGAGGAAGAAAAAATGCTGAATTGCCCACCTCAAATATGCCCTATGTCCAACAATCAGAAGATCGAGCAAAGGCAGGTGAAGTGTAAAGAAGATACAACATTAAAAACCACGCAAGTAAACAAAAGATAATTTGGAACAACTACTGGGGTAAAACAACCCCTGGGAAAGAAGTTCAAAAATTTTAAAAAAACAGCCGATTAAACAAAGAATGAATGGTACAAGGCAATTTATTCAAAATTTTACTTTACCAACTGACCAACTCAAACTAGTTCAGAAAAGCTCTAAAAGTCTGATAACGGAATCAATTACCATCAACAATAATGGGCAAACTCTTCCCACTAAACAACAGGATGTCCAGGCAGAAAATAGAGTCCTTCGAAAAATCCTCAATTGACCCAATGCATATGTCCACTTACTCAATCTCGGATCAAAGTGGAAACTCTGACCAGTCTCAAGTGACTGACGACCAAGATTGTGAAGAAGTAGAGGATGCCCAGGCGCTAGAACCTCCACCTAAAGACCATACTCTAGACCAGAGGAATACACTCTTAGGACCCACAATATTTAACAAAACAAACCCTTTAGTTTGCTTGACTAAACATAAGGAATCAATTGTGGGTACACACCAAAGGAACCCTTATGTAACATGGCAAGCTGATGAAATACAGCATTCTGAAATTGAGGAAATTAAGAAATTGAGTACACCATCTGAGAAATCTACCTGTATTTCTAAACAGGTGGAAGAAAAATCCCAAGAGCAACCGAAAGATGAACTGGACGAAAGTCAGCACTCTGAAACCGAGGACATTAAGAAATTGAGTGTACCATCTAAGAAGTCTACCTGTACACCTAAACAGGTGGACGAAAAACCCCAAGAGCAACCGAAAGATAAAATGGAAAACATGGATGTCCCTCCTATGGTCTTGTATGAAGTACAACAACCTTCCATGGGGGGCAGTGGCAAACACTATGTAATCTCACCCCTGAAATTAATAAGACCAGCGATGAGAAATAGTCGGGAAATGGAACAAAAACCGCCTATCCGATCTCATGACAAACAAGAAAGACCATAAAAATCTGAGTCTAACAAGCGGTCGGATATTTACCATCAAGATGGTCTGTTGCTGGAAAGACTGATAAAATCATCGGACGGTCTGATTTTAAATAAAGCGAACGTCATCAGACTATTTCACCATGTTCCTTCATTAAGACTCTTGGGTTCAGATGATCTGGCGATCATTGAATTCTGTGATGATACACACACAGACAAGGTGACCATTTTTCCCACAACACCATTAATTGTGCAGTTACTGAAAGAAGAAGCTGGTAGGTTGAGACAACTAGGGTTCGACATGACTGAACAAATGGTCAAGATCAGATCACCTAGGAAAGTGTCTCCAAAACAGTGAGGAAGGTATAGTCAACAAAGTAACTGGAATTATGATAGTCGTAGGGACAGAACAAACTCAAGAGAATGCAGACAGGACCGGAAATATTCAAGAGATTGTGGATCAGAACAAAACTATTGGAAAGATGAAATAACGTTGCTAACACGAAAAAAGAAACCACGAGAACTGAAATAAAGGGAACGGAAGAAAATTGGAAGTGGCTGATGGGCCTAGTAGCGGACAAAATGAAAATGCTGTAGACACACCAGAAAACAGATTGTAGACCACTAACGGTAGCAAGTTGGAAAACTAGAGATCATGTTCATTAGAAGAGCATGATCTAATTTGACTTTAGGAGAGCTGGTTAAGGTCGGTCCCAATAGTCGGCGGCTTATCTGTCTACCTTAATCGTGCAGTGAAGGGACTTATGGGCGGGCTGACCGATGTCAGGCCTTCAGATTCTCATAAAGGAACATCTACAATTTACAGTGGAGGAGGAAATAACGCCTAATCCTCTAATTCAAATATTGGTGGGGAACTTGCTTGTCATTAACAATACGACGAAGAAAACCTTGATTCTGATGAACTTATACTGGAATCCGGCCAGTATTGCTAGTCTCAACTTTCCAACCTTGGTATCAGATCATATAGACAAGTGTCGAACCCGTTGGAGAGATCATTGGTTTATGCTTACCTGAGATCTTAATTGTACATGTCTTGTTAAAAATGGAGAACACACAGACATAGATCCCATAAAAGCAACAGCGTTTGAGACACAAGGACATCAGTGGATGCTGAACATGGATCTGAAAGACCTGGTTATTCTTAATGGTAATATCACTGGAGATACTCCAGGGCAGAATACCAGGAATGGCAAGAATGGTGGTAAGATCTTGGACTACATCTGCATCTCAAAAACCATGCTGTCATTCATGGACACCATGAGAGTAGAAAATATGACGACTAGTGATCATAACCTGCTGAGTTTATCTTTATCCGTAGCTATACTGCAAAATGCACAGTCATATCCTTTAAACCTGGAAGTCATGCAAGGTTGTAACAGACTGAAAATAGCAACCCACAACCTAAATAACTTGACTGATAACCTTAGAAACATCAACACCTTACCTGAATATGCAAGTGGGTTGAAAAGACTTAACTATCTGAACCTTTTCTCTGAATTTCAGATAAAGAAGGGATGGTCTAGCTATCCGAGAATTGCATATCGTCATGTCTATGATCCTGTGGTGGCCAACAACAAAAAAAAATGCTGAAAAGGAAAATTGTGGTCATTGTAAAAGAAAACTCTTCTCAAGTAGGCCGGCTAAAGATCAAAGCACGACAGCAATACTGAAAGTGGTGGAGAATGTATAAGAAAAATCAGCTGCGAAAAGATGCAGAAGAGATGCTGAAGAAACTGAACAAGAAATACGGGAGGTATGTGAGCCCTAATCAACCAAGCTAACACCCCATAGGAGGCACTGACATCATCTGCCATATCAGCAACAACATGGGTCACATACTTCAGCAAATTTAATGACAGCATGAATGCGAATGATTTAGCACTTGAGCTGCAGACAAAAGCTGGGAAATGGGACACTTTCAAAATCCACTCAGAGGCAATTCTAGAAATAATAAATAACTCATCGAATTTGCGGGCCCCTGGTCCAGATGGCTTGAGTAATTCCATCTTGAAACAAGAAAAAGCTAAATGAGCCAGCTTCTTTGCCATCATGTTTGACTATATAGTCAAGGCACGTAGGATCCCGAGTTCCTGGAAGGCCTCAATAATTGTTCTGATTTACAAAAAAGGCTAAGAACAGATCCGTCCAACTATCGTCCCATCGCTCTGCTGGACATCCCGGGAAAGATCTTTGCCTACTTGATCTTAAAATCTTTGGTCAAGTGGACATCCATCGCAGGTCATTGAGACATCTGGCAAGCAAGTTTTGTGAAAGGAGTAGGGCGTTCCCTAAATAATTTTATCCTGAACATATTGAAGGCCCGAACAGAGAGGGAAAACACTAAGAAGATCTACCTGATGTTTGCCGATCTAATGCAGGCATTTGATACGATCATATGCCCGAAACTTTGGGACAAATTGCATCAATGGGGATGTCCCTACACCCTGCTTGAACCAATACAGGACCTATATAGAGACACTAATTTGAAGATCAGGTTGAACTCGCAGGGCCTTTTGACGAAGGCCTTACAGACTAATAAGGACCTCAAACAGGGCTGTCCCTTGGCCCCAGAGCTTTTAACTTGTTTATTTCGGAAATTGACCAAGCCTTTATGGACATTAGATGCTTCCCCCCTAAATTAGCAAATACAACTATTGGATACTGCTGTATGCCGATGATCTGGTTTTGGTGGACCAAACCCCTATTGGGCTACAACGACAGTTGGAAGCACTTAAATCTTACATTGAATCGAACGGTCTCATGATTAATCTAAAAAAATCAATGATCCTCCAACTGGGAGAACAGACGTCACGTGGTAGAAAAACAAGGTTTGAGTGGAAACTCTAGGGAGTGAAAATTCTGGTGACAAAATCATTATTCTACCTGGGAGTATGCATGAACACTAGCTCTATTGCTGCCCCAAGATTGGACTTATTAGAATAAAAGCGCAGAATCTTGCGGCCCAAGGGAGAATGCTCCTAAAATAATTTGGTGGATTCTTGATGCTTCCAGTGGTTGCCTTCTATCATTCAAAAGCTGCCCCAATCTTAACTTATGGCGCAGAGTCCTCCTTTAACTTTAAATTGGAAAACTGGCCTAAGATCGAATGCATCTTTTGGATAAAAGTCCTGGGCCTTCCAAAATTGACCCCCATCCAGGCTGTTTGGATGGAACTGGGGCTGACGTCACCCAAAGCCCTTGTTACCTGGAAAACTCTGTCATTTTTCAGAAAGTGTATGGAAGCAAACCCAAAAGGAGGCTTTGTGGTACTGAAAATGGCTCTTTTAGAAGGAAAAGAGACAACATTAGTGGAATGGGAGCTTAACTGCAAGGCTATATTGACAGATTTAGGAGCAACCACAAAAACTCTCGTTGGGAATCCAGACAAAACGAAAAAGAAACTGTTTACTGTGGACTAGATAGTCACCCTGTAGGAAAGATCTAAATATAAAGGATACAGCAAAATGATGGGGGCACCTAGGAAACTGAATACAGTCCCGAGATATCTCCAATTGTTTCTCAACTGGTTTTTCAGGAAACAATGTTTGCTCTTCAGGCTAAACCTTCTGCCGATTAGAAAAGTGCAGTGGCAGAAGAAAGACAAAGAGAAACTGGTAACTTTGTCAAAACCCTGATTCAGTGGAATCACTGAAGCAACTTGTAATGAGTTGCCCAGCTTTAGAAAATCAGCGAATCTCGCTAATGAATGAAGTAATTGTTAAATACGGCCAAAGATCTACTGACAAATGGTGGACAATTCTTCTAGATGGTGAAAAGGTGCCCATAATATTGGCCTTGGTTCAATTTCTGATTTTAATCTTTGCTACTATCAATGAGACCACACAAGGGATGAAGTAACAGAAGACAAAACAGGATGATGACATTGAACTATATCCAGAGACATACAGTGTTGTATGTACACTTAGACTTTTGACTTACATGTGTGGTCTCCTCTCCTCCCTTCTTTCTTTTAATTCTTTTTTTTCTAATTTTGGTCTGCTGTATTTACTTTTTTTAATGTACTTGGACTGTAATGTGGCTAAAGGTTGTCTCTTTTACTTCTAGGGGCAGATTATTACATTTTAATTTCCCCCAAATCAGGAAAACATATTTAAGTTGCGCCAAAATACTGTCCGTTTTAAGTTGTGCCTCTCATTACAAACATGCATTGGTTTTTAAGGAAATGACATCACACTTGGTGTTCAATTTAAATGGGAAACACAGAGCATTTTATTTAACACTGCACCTGTATTTTTGTCACGTTAGCATCTCCATGATTCCCACATGGCAATTTGGATTTATATTGGGAATTTCTATACTTACATTTTAAATGTGGCTTCTCATTTTGGAAAACAGCTTATGCCCTGAATCTGGAGCTGCTGCTTTAGCAAGGTTCCATTTCATTTAGCTGTTTGGAACCCAGTTTCCAAAATGGCTGAACATGCTGGAAAAGTCTGTCTTCAGCCTGCCTAAGAATCCCTGATGCAAAATGGTTTCAGCTTAGCACCCCAGCCACCTCCTTCTGGTTGTATCCAGACATTTTCTTCAATATTCATCTACCAATATTCATACTAATAATAATCCCCCAATTTTTTGTCCACATTATTTTATAATCCTTGACTACTCCCCACATCTTTGGAAGGATAGCTCTTGCCTCTTGAGCCTCAGGACTACAAAGGTGGGAATTTCAATTCTCATGTTATAGAAATGCATTTTGTTTACTTGCAACAACTTTCAAGTTAATAAAATATAATTCATTATAACCCTTAGATCAGAAGGACGATTGTAATATGTAGAATGTCTCTGGGCATTGTGGAATTCCAGAAATACTTATTTTTCTCATTAATCATTATTTTTTCCAGTATGCCATAGGTAAATTTTAAGTTGAGTGAAAGACATGTCTGTTCTCTATTATTTGCAATTAGCCTCATGTTTCTCAAATATTCCCTTATAAAGTTACTCTTTTTATGATTGAACTGTGGGGGTATAATGCATAAATTCAACATTCCTATTCATTTTATAAGTGAAGAAATGCTGATTTTGGCCGACACCATTCAATGTTGGTAGATTCCAGATACCTTCTTGTTCCTAAAATAAATACAGGTCAAGGCAAGGTTTCTTTTGCTTGTTCACAGAGCTCAGATAAGCTGCCACATGACTTCAGCTAAATGGATTTCATGAGGGCCCTATATTTGATGGATGTGATAGGTCTCCTTAAAGTTATACATTAGCCAGCCATGGGGCAGTGCTTTAAAAGCAAAACCAGTTTGAACACAATGGACCAGGGCCTTAGTAGCCCTCATATCTTGTGATGTGGCTTGGGATGTAGGAGGAGAGGTGAATTCTAGGACAGCACCAGGTAAATGTAGCATGGAGCAGAGAAATTATACACAGCTTTCCATCAAACAAAAGTGTGAACCAATTCAATACTTTCTACATGTCTCATTTTGAGTTAAATAATATACAAGGTTATTCAAAGTCAAATGAACAGTATAGCAACATACCATGAAACTTCTAATAATTCCTAATTTCTGAATTAAATTTTTTATTATAACGTTCGAAATTCACAAGTGCACCTGTTCATTTCATAACTGATTATTCACATGAGTTCACAATTGAAAGGAAAGGAACAGGAACACATTTAAAAGTACAGATATATTTTCTCTGCACATGGTATCCAATAATATTAATAAGTGTTCTGGGACCAACGCTGAGTTCCGCACTCCAGATACTTGGGTCTTAATATGTTCTATGTCTGGCAAACGTTGCAACTTCCATTTGCATTTCTCTGCATGTCTTTAGATACTGATTGCATAATAGTTGAAGCAATACTTGATTTTACATTTCTATCTTTAGCAGTGAAATCAGGCATGTTGAATTTTTATATATAGAAAGTTCTGGTTTAAATATGCAGTTCTCGGCATGTCTTCAACATTGCCGAGCCAGTTCCTGGAATTACTTTTCAATGTCTCAGAAATGGTTGCTGTTTATCACTCGGGTGCGCACACAGTTCAGTTATTTACACTTCACATTTCACAGGGCACCTTTTTTTATCATGGTGGTGGGCAAGATGTGCAATCCAACAGGAGTCATGATTTTGTGAATGGTGCCTCTCGCACTCTTTCAGAAATACCTTTTTTTGTCAGTTCACCTTAAGAAAACTACCTGCGCTGCATTTTCTCCCACAGTATAAAGTGCAAAGATCGCTGGGAAGCAATGGAATGCTGTACAGTACGTGATAGTGATGTTTCCATACATCACTTTTGTTTATCATTATGATTTGATTTGATTTGATTGATTTCAAATTTGGGCATTTGTAACACACACAGGATGGACTTAACCGTATAAAGGCGCAGCTGGCACACAAAACAGGGCCACCAAGTAGCCAGGCAAAGAGAAATCCAATTCTGCAGGAACAAAAGAAAGTCCCTCAGAAACCACTGAACACTGTCTCCCCCTTATTTAAACAGGGAGGTCTTAAGGGGTCTGTGAAAGTGGTACAATAATTCCAGAGCTCTAATAGTTCATGGACGACTGTTCCAAAATATAGGGCCCAAAAAAAATGAAAATCTTCTATATCCCCTTGAAATCAGTGAAGAAGGGGGGACTGTCAACACCAACTGATCTCCTGATCATAACAGCCTTGTTGGCTGCTAACGGCTGATTTTGTCCTCCGGATAGGCTGCCCATTCAGACATTCAAAAATCAGACATGCCACCTTGAATTTAATTTTGTCCTCCACAGCCAACCAGTGGAGTGTTTGGCGGGAGGCTAAAACACGAGCAGACCTACCCAGCCAGCAAACAAATCTCACGGCAGCATTCTGTGCTTTTTGAAGCCTGTTCAGCTCTTTGGCCGGAAAACCGACCAGAAGGCTGTTGCAGTAATCCAGGTTTGTACTCACCCAGGACCAACCACAATCACATGTTCCTTGTTAGGGGAATTTTCCTAAAGTCCTACTGGTAGTAACCTTTAGTAAGCTATCCCAGTGGTTTGGAGATCTCCAACTCTTAGTATCAGTCTGTACTAACTCAGGATATTGGTAGAGTGGCAGAGTAGTCAGGCTTATCTTAGAAGGAAGATGTGAGCTGTAGGTAAGTACACTGAACCTTAGTTAGACATGCACATCAAAGGAACTCTTGCACTTATAATTTATATACAATTATATATTTATTACATTTACACCAGAATCACTTTAAACATGTTAGACATTTACACTAGAACACTTTGGAATACTTGAGAATACACTTCAAAGGACACTTTCACTTTTGTGTTTGTTCACAGTTACATTTGTAGCAATGCTAGAAAGGGAAAAGACAATGTTATGGTAATATCAGTTATTACATGCACCTGCGGTTTTTGACAGTTTATACAGTAATACATTTACTCTGCAAACACATATAGTAAAGACACTTTAAAGGAGAAAAATAGTTAGTGTAACACTAGCTTGTTTCAAGGTTCTAGAGAGGGTTTCTTCACACAGCAAGCTTTTTAAGTCCAAAAGGGCAACCCTAACTAAAGGCAGTTCGGCGAGGGCTCACAATCTTGGAAAGCAGCAGAATACCAAGAGTTCCAGAGGATTTCTTCCAGTCTCTAGTGTTATAGAAGCAGCAAGTTAACAACTAACAAGGGAGACCTGTAAAAGGTCTTGATGAAGGGACAAAAACAGCAGCTTGAGTCGGAAGTAAGAGAGGGTGACCCTGGACACCTCTAAGTGCACTCCAATGCTCTGGAGTGACTTCTTGGAATCAGCAAAGCATCACCTTTTCCCCCACAGTACCTTATGTTAGAAGAAAATATTTGTGATGGATGCGCCGCGAAGTTGCAGCTCTGGACCTGGCTTCCTGATCCTTTAGTCTGATGACTGAAGGCAGGACAATGGATGGGATCTCTCAACAGCAACCTTGAGGGAGGACCTGTGGCAGGACTTTCAGCAACTTCTTGGTTCACACTGTGGTTTTGGTGCTGTTTCTGCAGCACCAACAAAGGACATGGATCGCCAAGTCAATCTTCTTTGCTCCCTGCTGTCCCACACTCTGATGAGGGGGTCTGGATGAGTTGGATCAGATCTCTGCAGTGTACCTACAGGTTCAGCAAAGATTTGGACAAATTCAGCATTTCCACATATATGCACTTGAAATGGGCAGCAGGTTGCCTGGTATTGGGGTTCTTCAGCTCTGCAAGCTCAGAGGACCTCGGAAGATGGCTCTATTCAAAGTTCATCTTGGTACTGGTTGTTCCCACCAGCCAAAGGGAAGGAGTAATCCTCTTCGGAGTTACTCTGTCACACATAACTCAGGGCCCTGACAGCAGTGGTTGCTTCACAGTGTTGCAAATGGTCTGCAGGCATCTCTGGTCATCTTTTTCTTCAGTTACTTCAGCTTCCAGTGGTCGACTTGCTTTTCACTCCCGAATCCTCACCTTATATACAGTTCCAGCACACACTCTTCTGCAATCTCCCTCAGCCTTTTACAGAAAGGGGCATTTGGCTGTCCAATCAGGAAATACAGACCTGCTGTGGGAGGAGCTGGTCCTATTCACGCACTGTGTCAGACAAAGGACAGGGGGTTGGAAGACTCCTCCCCCACTTCCTACTACCCAAGGGTACCTGACAAAGGTAAACCACACACACTGACCTCCCTCTCCCATAATGCTAGAAGAAGGGCTAACAAAGAGCATCCACACTAACAATGGCAAAAAAGAAGGGAGGCCTCAAGTTGGTACTTGGGTGCCCCTATTGTGCCCTACTGAGGCTATGGAGACAGCCTGCAGTATACAAACTTCACAATAGTTGATATGACACATCCGCTGCCACTAGTCATAACTAAGACATTGTCTATGTGACTAAAAGGTCACAGGAGTAGAGAGAAGTGGGATGCTAGGTATCCATTTGTCACTTCACTGAAGGTGGTGTGTGCCAATCTTTCAGACTATGGAGTTTTGGGAGAGATATTAAGTATCTCTCTATCCTTAAGAACTGTAGTTACTTGAGGATATAGAACAATAATCTTAAAGGAGGACCCTAGTGGTCCCCTGCAACACTGCCCATAATCAGCTGTGTGCTGCAATAGTGAAACACAATTGCCTTTAAGAGCTATGAAGCAGACAGACACCATACTACGAAGAATAGAGTTCCAAAAGACAGAGCCCACAATAATGAATGAGTGGAAAAAGGCTCCACTCATTCAGGATTTAAAGAAAAAGGTCCAGAGGTCCAGCAGAAAGTGCTGGGGGTCTCACTAGGAGAGGCAATGAAGCATAAACATGATAAATCTCCCTAACAGTCCTCACCTGATGTGAACGTTCATACTTGCTGCAATAATAGCAATGAGTAGAAAATCTCCTGTACCTTGGCATTAACCTGGTTTACCTGCCAGATGCAGCCTGGATATTTAATATTGGCAGCAAAATTCAACTCAGTGCCAAGAAAGCTGGGGACAGAGGAACACTTTACTGCAGTGAGTAGGGGTTTGGGTCCAAACAGTGTCAACTTGGTCTTGGTTGGATTGATTTGGGGCTGATTTCCAACATCCACTCACTCACTTCATCAATCCACTGTTTAACCCTGAGGAAAGTTTCCTCCACATTTCCAATTTTAATGAAGACCTGCGGGTCATCGGCGTAAGAATGGACATTCACCAAATGATTTCCCAGGATATCCATTAAGGACCACACATATAGATAGAAGAGCAGAGGCGACAATGAGGAGCCGTGTGGTACTCCACAACCCAATGATATAGAATCCAAGTTGAATCCCCTGAATTTGACATTTTGTTCATGGTCAGCAAGAAAAGATACAATCCATTGAATTGCTTGCTCGGAGACATTACCTATATTTCTCACGCGGCTGAGCAGGATGTGATGGTTAACTATGTCAAAGGCCATAGGCTTATCTGCCCATACTGAAAAAATTCAAATCTAGGTGTGCCATTGTCTGTGCCAGTGTGCATACTCAGGTCAATATATGATTGATTATAATCAGCCATTGCTAGGCATCTGCACTCATTGTGCCTCACTGCACTCACACTGCTCAGGTCATTAGATGTCAGGAACAGTCAACCATTGCAAGGTATTGGCAGACTCATTGTGCCAGTTTAGGCTGCCAGGCATTATTTGTCGCACCCCTTACCGATTAGTCTATCGAAGTTCCTAGCTGACCTCATCTACTACAATGCATCGCACCCCTAGACCACACCAGCATCACGCAGTCTCGTACGATAGTACCTTAAAGATTGCACATTTGCCGACCCTTTACCTCATCCACTACGTATTGATCATTATTTTGGCTATATCTGGCCTACAGCTCAATTACACTATTGCCCAACACCACACATCAACCTCCATTACAACGCGCGTACCAACGTCTCCCACAATGAATACTAATCTACTGAGCATACCACCCGCATATGACACAACTTCGCTCAATCCATACCTAAATGCACCAGCCCTCTGGTTACAACATTTCACCACCAGACCCACCCCCAACCAACCCTGCTTCACTAGCATCAGAAATGCCAGGCTCAGTTCTCGCCTGCACAATAGCATCCCCCCAACTGCCTGTCACCACACTTTGGCTGATACAGGCATATGGAATGATGTTTCACTTAAACCCACACTGTCTCTCCGGTCTAGAGTGATAGCATTCAACCTCACAAGTCAACCTTGTGACACATCAGTTAGAAACCAGATGTCACCACTGGTCCTACCATATGAACATTCCTAGCATGGTAAAAACAAATAACCCCTGTGGCGCCGATAATTGTCGCAATCCCCACTGCAAATCTGACCAACACTGCGACCAACCTCAAAGGTGCACTTATCAATGCACGCTCTGTCCCTGCTCACGCCTTAGATATTGCAGATTTCATCGTGACAGAAAACCTTGACTTTCTTGCCATCACAGAAACCTGGTTGCATGCGGCTTCGGGTCCTGCCCTGACCCTAGCCATCCCTGATAACTGTTACATTATCAGATGTGATAGGGATACTAAGCAAACTATGGGGGGTGGACTAGCATTTATATTGAAGAGTTCCCTTAATCTTAGAGCTGCCAACACCCTACAGATGTCATCAGCTGAACTTCTCTCTATCAAACTACCGATTTCACCCAATCACACCGCTTCAGTGCATCTTTTGTACAGGCCTCCTGGCCCTACATCAACATTTATAGAGGACATCTCATCGATCCTAGCCTCTAGCACCAAGCCTAAATCCCAAATCATCATACTTGGTGACCTCAACTTAGGATACCAGGACACGAATGATGCCAAAGCTTACGACGTAGCCAGTGTGCTGGCTGACTTCAGCCTCACCCGACATGTTAATGAACCCACCCATATCAAGGGTTGCACCCTTGACTGGGTTTCAGACATGAACTGTGCACTAAAGGTAACCTCTGTGACACCATGTGCGTGGTCTGATCACCATAAAATAATATTTTCCATCAACGCCAGCCCACCCATTGACAAACCAAACCTTGGACTGCCCACATATACACGAAACAAGAACGATATTACGGTCGAGAAACTACTCCCCCTTATCCTCCCTTTATTGAACTCAGCCTCCTCCATGTGTTCAGACCCTACTGCCCTAGTTGACACCTACAACCGCATCATGCTAAAAGCTCTCAACACTATTGCCCCACTCAAACTGCGCAAACAGAAACCCTGTAACCATCTCAATTCATGGTTCACCCCTCACCTGCGTGATTTGCGCAAAGCAAAAAGAAAAGCTGAGTCACATTGGAAAAGCTCACCTACACTAGACAATAGATATAACCTTACAACCGTCTCCATCACATACAAAGAAGCTATCCTGGCGGCCAAAAAAGAAGTGTACAACATTAGGATCACACAAGCTCAATCCAATACCAAGGAACTCTTTAAGATCCTTAAGGAACTAGAGTCTCCAGTTGCTCCATTGGATACTTGCACCCCAGACGCTGAATGGTGCTCCAATAAACAAAAAGCACTACTAAACAAAATTGCCCTGCTCCAAGCCAGAATTAATAACAAAAAAAAGCAACCTCTCGGACTCAGCGGGCATCCCCCAATTTTACATTACCCCCGTTCCGAAGCACACATTCAAACCTTTGAGCTCCTCACCTCTTACCATCAAGGAAGTTGAAAATATCATCTTGAAGCTGAAGCCTTCTAACTGCCAAGGCGATGCCTGCCCTGCACCGGTCGTAAAGGAAGCATCTCATGACCTTGCCCCATTCATTACCTCCTTTATTAACTCATCATTCAAATCGAGCACAGTGCCAGACAATCTCAAGGATGCGTGGGTCATCCTCCTAATTAAAAAACCTAACCTTGACCCTAGTAACCCCTCCAACTACAGGCCCATCATCACGGTGCCCTATCTACTTAAAATCCTGGATCTCCAAATCCAAGATTAACTTGACACCAACAACCTATTAGGTCTTAGACAATCTGGCTTCCGTCCAAGACACGGTACAGAGACAGCTCTGATCAACCTAAAAACCCAAATTGAGGACCTGAAAGATAAGGGCAAACAAGCTCTCTTACTCCTCCTCGACCTCTCTGCGACATTCAATTTGGTCGATCAGCCGCTCACTTCTCTGATGCATCTACCTCATGGATCAGCTCCTTCCTGGCAAATAGATCCATGAGAGTCTTCTCTCCCTTAGCTGCGGCGGACCCAGCACATGTCCCTTGTGGAGTCCCACAAGGCTCCTGTGTATCGCCCACGTTGTACAACGTGTTTACCAAACCGCTCTTCGAAATACCTTGACTATCTGGGTGTCTCCTACACGAACTATGCAGACGACACCCAGATACTCATTACTATTAATGGCGACTATGTAACCGATGTCAACGCACTTAACTCAGTCTACTCGGTCATCCAGGCCTTGGATGGCACACCATGGGCATTGCCTTAATGATGAGAAAACTGAGTTACTCATCCTTGGCTCAGTCCAAACTCATGAAACTTGGTCCCAAATATAACTCCTTCATCATTGATGGAAATATTATTAAAGTCACCAACATCACGAAAACACTTGGATTTTACCTAGATTCCACTCTCTCACTTAATAGGCAAACCAACTCTGTAGTTTCAGCATCTTTATACACGTGTAAACTCATCACAGCTTGTCGCCCCTTCCTGACAACGGACACCTGCCTGATCTTAGCTAGAACCCTCATCATGTCCAAAATTGACTATTGAAACGCCCTTTACTTATGGACTAGTCAAAGGAACCTGGATAAACTTCAGGTTACCCAGTATAATGCCATTAGGGCTGCTCTTAACATACCCAGGCGCTCCCACATCTCCTCTACCAGGCGTAACCTACACTGGCTACCCATTACACTTCGTATCTCACTCAAAGCACTTGTTCTCACCTACAAGGCACAAAATAATGCCGCTTCTGCTTACCTGTCCAAACGCTTCACACAACACATAGCATCTAGACCCTTAAGATCTGCACAGGCGCATACACTAACCATTCCCAGATTCAAGCTTCAGACAGCTAGAGGCGCGAGTTTCCCAGTCCTGGCTGCCAAGCTGTGGAACTCTCTACCCAATGATCTTAGGAATTTGCCAGCCTTCCAATCCTTCAAAAACAGAACTAAACGTTGGCTGAACGAACGGGATGCTCTGGCTTCCGCCTTGTAACTTTTGCAGCGGTCACCGCATACAGGCTACTCACTGTATATACTGTAATGATGACCTTTCTGCCATTCCGTGTAATATTTCTGATGCATGTTTTTTCTTAATGTAAATATGTTTATACAACGTAACAATGTAATTTTGAACCTATCTATGTAATTCATTTCTGTAACCACCTTTCCAAACATGCGTCCTAATACCCGTGGGCATGGTGCGCAATACAAATAAACAAATACAAATACAAATACAGATAAGTCTAGCATCACTAACAGTGATAACTCTTCTCCATCTGCGACCTTTAGAAGATCATCCTCGACAGCCAACAGAGCCGTGTCAGTCCCGAACTTGGGCCAGAATCCAGATTCAAAAGGAGTCCAACAGTGGCTGTGTTTCCACATAGTCCTGCAGCTGTGTTCAGGGAAATAGAGATGTAAAGTAAAAAAACTCGCTGCAAAAGACTCATACATAACTCCAATAGGGCAACTGTCTCCTCCCCACATGGCTGTCATATGAAGGTAGTTGGCCTGAGGCGCAAACGAAAATACTATGTGACAAATCAAGGCAATTTGTCTCTTCTCCCCAAGGTGGAGCCTCCCTCCCTGTGAGGCTAGGGAGCTGAGCCAGCTCCGCAACACCCACCCTAGGGATCGAGGCATGTGGGACCTCACCGGGAATCCTCCATCTTTGGGGACAACAAATCCCATTTCTGTGAGGAACTCCCCTCACCAGTAAGCCTAACGGCATACATTGGACTATTAAGTTTTGTCAAACACAAAGACTGTGTCAAAGAAGATGATAAAGAATATTATTCTTTGCCAGAAAAAGAAAATATCTCTTTATTGAAAACTGACCAATCCACTGAGATGAGTAGATTGAGAAGAAAACACTTGCCATATAAGGAATAAAATTGAAATATGCTTTGACTGACCAGCTGTATTTCTGTTCAATGTAAATAATACAGAAGCATATATTGAAAATTACGGCACCCCCCACAACCTACTTGTGTAAAATGTGGGTAGCTATTAGTGGAACTCAGATGTTGAATTCCCTCACATAGCCTGCATGCTCTGACCAAACCCATAAGACATACTGGATCCCCCATCTTGCCCTGCCTGGACCTGCCTTATCACCTAGTATCCTAGAGACATGCAGAGGCCTGCTTGGGCTTTAAACGCATGTGATTGCAGCATCCACAAGTCTGACAGTGATACACTGTCCTGTCCTATCTATTGAGGCCTTCATTTCTCTCTGACTCATCCCTGAAAAGGTAGCCTGGCATGGAACCCCATCTGGCCTCTACACGCAATGTGGAACCATAAGACGATCTATGACCCTCCAACTCACTCTGCCTGACCTGTATGTCCACCCACCGTTATGGCAACAGGTAGTATGCTGATTGGATGCTGGCCAGTTTGCCCACCATCCATCATAGGAACAGACAGGGTGCTGATTGGTTACTAGCCACATGCTATAGCTGCATCCACAAGAGTGCTGATTAAAAAATGGCATGCCCAACATGTTCAAGGTCTTCATCTCACTCCAGCTCTCACCTGCAGAGATAGTCCAGTGGGGCTCTGATAAGGCGCACATTTTCTGGGGAAGACCTCTCATGCCTGGCCTATTCAGGACCTTGTCTCACTCCTGTTCACTCCTGCAACAGAAGACAGAATGGCCCTCACATATGGCCCAAAGACTCCATTCAGAGCTCAAAGCCCATTGGGGTTCGTCCTTCTTCCCCTTTCCGAACCTGTCTGCCCCCAACCGTCTTACAGAGTGGCGAAATGCTGATGTGGTATTAGCAGCACGTGACCCCTGAATCCACAAATGTGCCAGGAAGAAAATGTCCTGCCTAGCCTGTGCAGGCACTCATCCTGCTCCCACTCTGCCCCAAAGAGCTATTCCAGTGTGGCACCCTTATCTAGCCCTCAAGCTCCATCTGGAGTTCAAAGACTCCAAGGAATCCTCCATTGTTCTGTCCCCCATAATGGGTGATTACTTGGCACTATCAGCACATGAATGCTGCATCATATTCCTGCCCACAGGCACCATGCCAACTGGGGTCACATCAAAGGGTGGACATAAAAGGGCATGATCAGATTGGCACTGTTAGGGCCTGGTTGGGATGTGGTCACCTGCACCTCGAAGCCTGCTCCATCTACCTACTGAAGCACCCCCCATCTAAATCCTCTTCCATGCTGTTTTTATTTTCTTCCTCCTTTCTTCTATTGCTGTGCTTTCAGTGCTAGCGCCCTCTTGCTATGACGGTATTCTGCACTACCCCTCACTCTTTCTTGGCCAATACCTCACTTTTATTGATATGCAACTTTCACCTGTGCATTAAAGACCATCTGCTTGACTATGACCTATGTACCTAATGCTTTGAATTCATTCTACTTATGTGTAACATACATCTGGTGGTTAACTGTGTGTTTAAGTATATATGATTCACCCTCTCCTCTGCACTTAGCACACCTAATCCTTTTTGCCTGGGTTAAAGTACATCTGACCAGCTGGCCACCTGCACCAAGCCCTTTGGGTTTGACATCGACAGACACCTAACATTCAATTAGCATAAAGCAAGGAAGACACAAACGGCTTGATGACAGCTTTCTATCCTGTGGAAAATGAAGCCCTTTATCCTAGAAAACAATTTCAGATTTGAGATCTAAGCCTTGGTTCTCTCCCAGTTGGTTGGCGGGAATTCACTTTTGGAAGATCATCTGATGACTTCCCTGGCACCCCTGAGATGTGTCCTGCATGCTGCAGCATGACTCATCAAAGGATGCCGCAAATTCAACCACATCACCCGAACCCTCATTGAACTGGACTTGCTCCTGCTGCAAGCCTTTATCATCTTCGAATCCTGTTGCAGCACCAACAAGGCTGTCACCCTGGAGTCCCCAAACTACCTCACTGAGAAACTCAGCATCACCAGAGGCCTGCGATCCACCACAAGTAAGGAAATGTGCAGACTTGAACTCTGACAGTGCAGGAAAAAAAGAACCAGAAGACAGGCCTTCTCTGCCTATGCTTCAGACTCTGAAACTCTCTCCCCATCAACATCAGACTTGCTCCATCACTTCTATAGTTCAGGAAAGAGTTCAAGACCTCTCTCTTCAATAAATGGCTCCTCCCTAACACCTACGACAAACACCTCCACTCCCCACTCCACCTGAGACTCAGAGATCTTCTCCCCACTGTCTCCTCCCCTGGTTGCTTGTAGATCCCTTGCTGCCAATTGCCCTCTCTTATTATCTCCCTTTTATGCTGCTTCCCGTCTTTGTTGTTCCCTATAATTGTAAAGCACTTATATCTATATCTTTGTAAACTGCATCTCCAAGCAAGATAGGAAGAAAATGAAAAACACATCTTTAAATGCAACCGATTGCTGAAACCTATGTTAAATTCTCTTCTAAGCAATAGATCATTGATATGTTTCTTTGCTCACAATTCAAGTGTTCAGCATCTCATATGTTCAGCATTCTTCCCCAGACATGTTCTGAAGAGATCAGTGGAGACATAAAGAGAGACATCAATCATGCTCCCACCAAGGAATGAAAGTGGTTATTTACACATACAATAATGGCACCATCAGGGTATGGCGGAACCAACGGATGCTCATCAGGTTTGACACTTTAAATCCTCACCTCATTGAGGTGGCATTTATCCCTAAACCCTGGGGTATATGCCCATGATTATGTGAAGCTCACCCTTTCTTCCTACCCCTCTGTCAAGAAGATCACACTTGATCACCATTGCTGAAATCTCAGCTAAATTCTGGCGACAGAAGCAATTCCCACCAAAGCCCTACTTCAACATTGTAATTCTAAATGCCATGTCAGCAAAGAAACATGACACAAAGAGTGGGAATTGGACTTCCTAGTGGCTAAGAAATCCAATCCAATCTATATCATGAACAGTCAGTATATTCCAAATAGTCCTCATCATGTAGCTTCTATACCTGCATGCATGTCCAACATCAATGATCGGATGATAGACAAATGTCTCTGCTTTAAAAACATCCAATCTGGAGATCATCTACCTCAGGGCCTCCTTACCCACCAGCCTTGTCTTTCACATGTCCTACCATCATGGGTTATCCCCCACACTGTATTCGACTGAAATAGCTCTAGGTACCCCCTTTAATGGTTGCTCTCCATTGCACCCCACAGAGTGTTACCAAGAAGCTACAAATCCATTTACACGTACCAAAGCACAACCTTCCCTACCTAAATAATACATATAAAGTGGGTGGGGTCACCAGGGTTATTACGTTCTCAACCCTGGATTGCTGCAATGGCTTATAGCTGGACCTTCCCTAAGGCATGGTATACCAGTTCCTAATAATTGAAAATAAGGCTGAATTGTCCCAAGGCCCTAAACCACATCAACCCAGCCCTGGTCTTTGTCATGATGCCCATTAGTCCCATTAGCCACATGCAATCACTGTCCATGGTAAAGCTCCAGTGTAGGGTAGATGGTCTCAAGCCGCTCCTTGAGGTACACGTTAAGGCCAATGATGGCTCCTGGTTAACAGTTGGAGACAGGGGATAGAGAGACCACAACTCCCAGAAGGACGCAAGTTCCCACCAGACTTTGGGGAATATCAGTGGCCATGACACCACAAAGACTATATAAACCGCACCCCAACCACACCGAGCGCTCAGCATTTATTCCACATCACATGCACTTTACTGATGTCCACCTGGTTTCTGGACCTCTGTCTTCTGCAACGGACTTCTGACAACTCCACTCCGACTATACTTCACTTTGGCCACTGCTCTCCATGAAAGAACATAAAGACAAAGCATTAACAGCCCTTCAGAATAGTTGCAGCATCTGGGAGCAATCATCACATCACAAAGAATCACTTTGTGAGAGTGCTCTGAACCTGCACCTGTGTGCTCACATGTCCAATATGCACAATCCTATTGAGGATATTAAATTATCATGGTCATCCCTCAATCCTTTAATAACTGGTCTATGCAGCCACAGACAGTGAAGTTACTGGTTGGATTTGCATGTGGTCCAGTTTCCCATATCCTAGGTGGGAAGGGTTGGGGCTTTAGTGCATAGAAAACAGGGATGTTTGGCAAGCCCCTCTACTAAGAAGTCCAATTCCCACTCTTTGTGTCATGTTTCACTGTATAATTGGCAGAAGGGAGTTTCTAGAGAGAGAGCAAACCCTAAGAAGACGCATCCTGACAAATTGTATTCAAAGATGCTGCAGAAGTAACAAGAAGAAGAGTTGTTGCTAAGCATAAGTTGTACTTTTGGCACACACTTTACCCATGCTTTGCTCAAAGAAGGTTTCTTGGGAATACCATTGGTGCTGTTGTTTTCTTGTGGAATTTGGAAAGGGAATATTTTCACCAAGCAAAGAAGGAACTGTTACCAGTCCATTTTTATTTCAGTGAACATTTGTTTCTTTAGAACCTTTCAAGACTTGATTTAAGGCTTTCTTTTCTTTGGTGAAAATTGACTTTGGAACATTCCTGAGGGAGCAAGATCTGCCCAGGGCAAGTAGAAGTCATCCAAGACACTGGTTATTTGGTAACCTTTCATTTATGTTGTTTATATGTTTCATTGAATGTTTCATCTGTTTAGTGTGAAGGTTAATATTTTGTAAGCTAGGAGGTTTTCCCTTAGATCCTACACTAGCTAGGGAAAGTCAGGGTTTATTTAATATTTTTGTTTAAAATAAAATGTCATACCTTGATAACATGAAACATAGTTGTGAGCCTCACGTTACTGACCCCTCACACGTGGGAGATGTAGGTTTGTGAGGCACAGAGGACCCTATCTGGAAGAACATTGAAGCTTCCCTGCAGTAAAGACCTATCCAGAGGACACTGGCATATCAGGAAAGGAGACAGTGTGCAGCGTTCTCTGTTTGGTAAATGAGGTAGATATCTTCAACTTTGCATGGTTCTCTTTCTAAACACCCACACTCATTCTAGTTCCAGTGGCATTACCTCTGGCACTGATATTGACCAGCACATTCTTTGAACATTTAAGTGCAGCTAAGCATTTAAAAATGCAGACAGGCACCAAACAAGAAGACTTACATTACATTAAATTTGAGATACCGTAGAGTGTTTCATCTGTTGGCAAATGTATTATGAAGATGCCTGGTGCTTCATTTATTTGATTGTCTTTTGTACTCTGACCCCTGGTACACCTTGTTGGTCCTGTCTGGAATGAGATAGAAGTCACCTGTTTCAAACCAGCCCCTACCGACCAAACCTCTTCAAACACAGTTATCACATTGAGATGCCTGCATTGAACCTACTATTTCTTCTATTTCGAAATGTCCATTGAGATCTTGGAGCCATGCTGATCCTACCACTGCCTGCAGTACCTAAACTCAGTTCAGTGTGCTGGAATCCTGTCAGACCAGTTCTCAGCCTACGAACTGCTGCCCAAAGTCTTTCATGGCTTAAACAGTCTGTTCTGTAAGGACATGCATATCAAGGGTGGCCTGCAGTCATGCTTTAGTTTACTGTGCCTTTCTGGAGAAGAAATACTCATTTGCATATCAGTCTGGTCCTGTCCGCTAGGAAGGTCTAGCACCGAATTCTATGCAATCCTCCTCAAAACATCGGTAGTGCTAGCAACATCAAATATGAGTTTCTGCCTTTTTGAATGTCATTAGTAAGGTGAGGCTGTGTCTCTAAAGTGTCTGGGGTTACTGGTGTTACTGGTGGTTCTCTTGCTCAAAGTAGAATTGCCTAGCATTTTGGTGCTGCACTGTACTTGTGGGCTAAACCAGACTGATATGCAAATTAATATTTCTCCTCTATGAAAGGTACAGTGAGCCAAAATTGGTGAGCAAAATGACACTGAAAACATGGATTTAATTAACCTCTCAACATACTCGATAGAAGAAGTTGTGGATGGAAGGGAGTGTGTCCCGACCCTTGACGAAAGGGTGTATGAGGAAAATACTTCTCAATTCTGGGAACAATATTATGAGGAAGAAAAAAGATCTGCAGGACGATCTACACCCTGTGTGACAATGGCAGAAAAGCAGATTATAACCAACAATATATATAAACAGAAGGTGAAGCAATCACTCCAAGCCAATGCAGAAACTAGCTACACCAATGAGAGAGAGGAAGTGGGAGCGAAGAGGAAAGATGGCGGGACAGCCATATTGACCTCAACTGATACACAAACTGTTGGCTGAATAAAATATTACATTTGTGGATTAATAAACGTCTTCTTTTGTATAGTTTGATGAAAAGTCCAATTAAAACTAAAGTTGCACTACTGTTAAAAGATGTAGCAACTCAGGAAATCTTTTTTTCTGATGGCACCTTAACATTAGACAAAGGGCCTCATCAGAAGTTTGGCAGCATCCCTGCAGTATATCCACCGAGACACCGGCAGCGCAAATAGCGTTACTGCAACTCAGCCCGGCGCTTTTAGTGCCAGATCCTGATTTGTGGTATGGCTGTTACTCCCCATTTTGTTAAGAGTCCATAGGACAGTATGGGGCAGTATCAGCTCTTTTACCACCCTTGCTAATATCGCTGCAATAATAGCGCCGCAAATGGGCGGTAAGTGGCAAGATCTACCTTCAGCTCCAAGCTGTAAAACTCATGATTGGGTGCAGTCATCTCTTAACGAGGCCCAAAGCCGGGTGCAGTGTTTGACATTAAATATGCCTATAGACATATTATCCTGTGTAATTCACACTTACTTACCTGTTTATTTCTATTATACACAATTCACAGAGGCCTCTGACTAAGCTTGGCTGAGCCCAGGACATTTCTTGAGAACATCATAGGGACCACAGAAAGATGGTGGCATATCTCCCAAATTAGGAGAAAGGAAAGCTAGCTAGCGAGTGACCTTTTCTTTTTTAACTGTCTGAATTTTTTTTTATCTAATAAGAAAAGGATGCAGATTCACAACCCATTTAAGTATACCAATACCATGATATATGTTGAGCATTTATGCAGGAAAACAGAAAATAAGGAATCATCTCACATGCTATCTCAACTCCAAGAAAACTAGGCGGAGGTGCAGTTGTGCAGTTGTGGTCATGGATTCACCAAAATACAAAATGGAAGCATACAAACACCCTACTGACAAAAATTATTATCAGGAAATTATTGAGGACAAAAACAGTCTGGGGCAAAACATCAGCTTCATGCCAAGCAGCAGTGAGGAACACCTTCATCTTAGCTGATAAATACACTACCGAAAGGCGTATCTTGAAATACTGAATGCATCTGAAACCTCTGCTGAAGGACGCAAAAAGCGTTTCACAACACACTTCCTCACAAAGTTTCAATAGGTAGACAGTGTACCAGCGGATGCACGCCTGCCCAAATTGGATGTCGCTCCAGAGTATTCCAACATGCCACAAGAAGATGGAATTTCTACATGTCAGAAATTCCTGCAAGAGTTGCACACCAAGATATACATCCCAACCACAGCCATGTCAGACTTTATGAAATTCATACTCACACACACCCATTTTTGTTTCAATGCAAGACACTCTCTATAAAAGACCGGAACCTCCATGGCACCTCAGTATGCTTACCTCTTAACAGTAGACCTCAAGCAAGAATTCTTACAACAATCCCCCAAAACACAAGCATATCTGAATTAAATTGATGACTTCTGCTTGATTTGGACAAAAGGCAAAGACTTTCTTAAACAATTCCATGTATTTCTAAATGATTCAACCAATACAACAATTCCACAGTGGAACATTTCAAGAAGAGAAAACACTTCCTGAAAACAACTATCTATGTTGAAAGAAATGGATACCTAGAAACAGCTGTAAACTGAAACCTACAGGAACAAATACCTGCACTTGGTAGTTTTGATCCAAACCACACAACATTGTCTGTCATCTACAGCCATCCATCCAGTATCAAATCATATGCTTCAACAGGGGGAGAGGGGATAATCAATTTACCACACTCCATATATCCATCATTCAAAAGGGCCACTATGCCGGAATAATTGACAGAGAATTTGATCATGCATTGACAATACCCAGAGACAACCTGCTACAATAAAGAGTGAGCGGAAAACATGGCAACACATCTATACCAGATCTGCCCTACCAACCTTGCTAAACCAAACAATACAGATGCAAGAGACATGTCACTGCAGATCGTCCAATTGTGTATACCCCATCGAAGGCAAGAGATACCTGCAAAGAAAGTATGTAGGTGAGACCTACCAGGAGCTGCATGAAAGGATGAACCTATGAAAGAAACCCCCATCCCAAGCAAAAATTCTGAAACACCAAAAGATTGCCATTTCACACACAATGGGCACAGATTGCAGGATATATAAGTAATGTTTTTGAAAGGTGACCTCTTGAATGCCACACACAGATTGATGTGAACACGCAGGTATACTTAACCTAAAACACAGAGGTATGAACATAGATATTGGTTCTATGACTTCCTATGGCCAACTTTAATCCCAGTATCAGTAATATATTCACATATATAAATTCAGAAGATAGCCCACCAGTAGGCCACCAGTACCACCAATTACCAACAGCTGTTGGACACTACTGTTCAGGTCCATTAATGGGAGAGGGCACATGTCCCTAACAATTAAAATCTTGCACAGCTACGCTCAAATGGTTGGCACTCATTGGTTGGCTTTTTGTGGTTTAATGTGAAGCTTGCGGAATACTGAAGTAATATTAAACATCGTACTAGTTAAACCTCAAGAGCACATTTTATAGTATCACCATTTATACTAGACATGAAATCTTAGCACCTCCTGCTACCCCCACTGTCCTCCGCCCATTACCCAAGGCCGCCCCTCAAGTTCTGACACCTCCCATTAACCCTACTGACCTCTGCCCCCAACCCCCGCAATCCCCTTGCTAGTCTGCCATCCTCCCGCCACCCTCACTGACATCTTCCCCAAACACCAGCCAGAGGCGTAGCCATGATTGTCTAGCAAATGAGGCCTGAATTTAATGTAGTTGGGCCCACTGCACTGAGCGGGCATTTACAGATTTTGGGGGGGGCTTGCTGCTCAGGCCCTACCCTGTCTACACCTGTGACTACTCCCATTGACCCCCTCCCATTACCCCTGCATCCTTCTGAAGTCCTGACACCTCCCACTAACCCCACTGATCTCCACCCCAACCCCCTCAAGTCCCATGCTAGTCCACCGCCCTCCCACCTCCCCACTGACCTCCGTCCATTACCCCAGGCATCCCCCTCAAGCCCTGACACCTCCCAGTACCCCTACTGACCTGCGCCCCTATCCCACATTGCAAGAAATCATGACATGGCACAATCCCAATTCCAAATTGACAAAGGTGTAACCCACAGCCAGGGTCATTGAAGTGCTCTTGGGCACATGTTCCACTACCACTATTGTGTAGCTCATATCATCAACTTGTCCTCTCACATAGATGTGCAGCATGGGAAAGTCTACCAACAGGACGGCCACGAGAAGTCATGCATGGAACAGGTAAACTTGACTGCCGTGGCCAACACAGTGGTACAAAAGTGTGGGGCTACAAAGTGCCCAACCGGGGCTATGCCACTGAGGCGCAAGAGCCTCCCGAGAGGTTGGGGACCCTGACTGTCTTACGATGCCCCACTAATGCTTACCTGGGACACCTATTGAAGCCCCTGTCCTGCCTGGCCCTGCAACTTCTGGTCATGCTTAGACACTCCCACTGCAGCCAGGCCTGTAGTTCCACATCTGCTCTCAGAGGAGCCCCTCAAACTCCCATGCCACATGTCTGCCACACATGGAGATACTTACCACAGAATACAATGCATGCCGAAAGAGGGGTCCATACAGCCCGGCTGCAGAAAAATATGGGACACAGCTGGCCAGCTGTCACTCAGGCCATCTGCTGGGCCTGGCCCACCACATGGGCAGTTGGGCCTGTCCAAAGGAACTGGCCAAAGGAAAAGATGGCCATGTCACCATCAGGCAATGCTAGCCATAAGGCCACCATCCATGGTCTGGCACAATGCCAACAACACTGTGCTGTGGTCGATAGTACCCAAACTGATCATTTCCAATTGATCGTATGGTAAATCTGGCAGAATTCGGCCAGTACCATTCGATCGTTTGGAAACGATCTCAGATTGGGCAATCACTACCAAACATCGGGAGTGGGGGTTGCAGTGATGGCCTTTGGGGGTAGCAGGGGTTGTCCCCCGATTCTGTAGGTTTGGAGGCAGGGGATGGGAAAAAAGAAAAAAAGAAAAGCGGACCCTGCAGTGTCGGATCCGACCAGTGTAGGAGGAACCGATCCAATGCTGCAGGGTCAAAAGATGAGCGGACGCCAATAAAGTAAGTATGGGTTGGGTGGGGAATTTATTGGGAGCTTTGGGGTTCTAAGTTTGGTGGGATTTGGCCGTGGCAAATTGTCACCGGTGGACAATTGTTCCTTGACCAAATCGTATACATATCTGTGGTCTACTAGCAGCATAACACCACCTGTGGGTTGAGCTCCATCAAAAAGACTTGGGCTCTCTGAGCAGTGCTGGGAAGTTGGCCACTGTACACCACATTCCCTGTGTCTGCTATCGGATGTAAAGTCAGCACAGTGGACTTCCAACATCACTCAATGAGTCTGAGAGACCCCTGAACATATAATTTTGATCCACTCAACTAATACTGTTTACGTTGTCTGATCTAAGTATGTGGCCAGGTGACAGGTGTCCAGGTGGCTGTCCTTGGGATGAGCTACACACCCCAGCCACTGTCTGTGTAACCTAAATGTTAGTGAATGTCCCAATGCTGCAGATTGTGGGGCCCTGTTGACCATGCATGTTTCAACGGCTCAGCTGGATGGTAGGTTTAGAGAACTTGGGCCCAAGCAACAATCTTACGAGAATGGTGCAGCTGCTGCACATGCCCACACCAATGATGTGGTGTAGGGTGGGCTGGCCTTGTACTCTCCAGCCTTGTACTCTCACATGACCACTGGAAATCTTCTGACAGACTCTGCCTCTGCACTGCTTGGAGAGGAGAGACACCCAATAAGGCAGCACTCCCTGAACGGGCATGCTCTCCCTCTCCAGTCAACACTGTCCCAATGCAGGTGATCTATAAGTGCCTGACTCAATGGTCATGGCTTGTCAAGCAGTCCAACCCAAGTTGAACAAAGTGTCTAAAACTAACCTGTGGATTCCAGGGAGGCAGACGGACAGGATACCTTGCTGTTGTGATGCAAGTCAACTGAGGTACATTAGTCAGCCAGGAACCCTGCGCGACTGCAAAGTCAAAAGCACCCAAAGCAGGCAAAGCTTGGTTGGCACATTTAGTGTGGCATGGCCCTTTTCCATTGTGGGGATGTGCAGAGCCTGTGTGTGTCAGCGGGAACCAAGTAGAGGGCAGACAGAACCCCTACACACGGAAGCCAGAGGAAGGCAACAATGCTAACATGTAGACTGTGTATCCTCTGCAACAAAGGAGGAGGAATGTCCAAAAATGTCATGTCACAGACACACAACCAGAGTAAATTCCAGACCCATGGAGCTGGCAGGCCCCTGGACCTTACATGAATTAGCATGCATTACCAAGGTCCCCCATCAGATGACCGAGCATGGAGAGAAGACAACTGGCATTTCAAATAATCACGATGGGCACCAGTGGACCATGGCCCTGTCTTCCTGTGGCAGCTTGGCCCCAGGTGGCAGAACTGAGGGGTATAGGGGTGTGCAGTGTGTCCCTTGGTGGTGTGACAAACCACTGAATTCATCAAACCATTCATAATTAGTCTGCACACAGCATGGCCATGCGGGCGGATGGAGAGGCCTCATGACTCCTGCTTGGGCTCTTGTAATTTAAATTACATGTAGCAACATGCATCCCTGACAACATGACCTGAAAGCTTGCAATACATACAGGCACCCATTGTTGAGGTACAAGCACATGTGCTGTGAATACCAGCACAAACATAAGCATGTTCACATGTCATCACTGACTCCACATGCAGTGAGCTGACAGATCACACTGTCCTACCTGAGAGGCCAATGCACCAACATGTCATTTTCAGTCATCCGTACTCAGCTGCTAAGTGTGGATGATGCATTCTCCAATTGCTAATGTGCAACTCACAGAGGTGGAGTATATAGGGGCTCCTGGTTAAGAACCCATTCTGCCCAGGGGGGCTAACTAATAATCAAACAAATTAATGGGTCTGCCTCTCCTATACCGTTGTCTCAATTGTTAGTTCTATGTTAAGTACAAGACACACCTCACTGGATTGATACAAAGTATACGTATTTAGAGGTAAAGACCAACTGGTCTATTAGCACACATTAATATAGAGTTGTCCATTTCAATACATACAACAAATATGTGATATTGTCAAAACAGGCAGTTTAAGGTCAATGCAAACTCAAAATTGAATACCATTCAGTGAGAACAATAAAAAGCCTACTATTGTGTTGAGTCGCGACAGGGGGTCAATACAGTGATTACATACATTACAATGAAGCAAACATGGAGATTGAAACAGTGTTAACAGTTAGGCACTGTACCCGTAATT
Source organism: Ambystoma mexicanum (assembly GCF_040938575.1). NCBI lineage: Eukaryota > Metazoa > Chordata > Amphibia > Caudata > Ambystomatidae > Ambystoma > Ambystoma mexicanum. Next base: position 341,263,775 of record NC_090927.1, read on the forward strand.
GCAGAATTGTCTACACATTTGTGTTTCGGCCCTCACTGACTGTTGTGCCAGCCAATCCTGAGCGGGCCTTCATCAGGGTGGAAAAAGAGAACAGATGGACTGCTCTGTGTGTTTGCTCAGCCTATGGGAAGAAACAAATAGGCAAGTGTCAATGCTAGGGTAATAAGGTATAGGAGAGGTAATAGAGAACACTAACTTGACTTGACTGTCTATAAATGACTTTCATACTGTGCTAGGAATCAAAATGGATTCTGCACGTATTCGAAACCCGTGGTGAATCGGGTGGTCTCTGGATCTTCTTTATTCAAGAAGGGATGACCTGTGTGGTGCAGGCAGATGTCAGATATGAATCCAATGGTGTGCGCTCCCCCTCTCGTGGGGATAGCATAGTCTGTTTATACGCCAAGAGTAGATTCAATTGGCTTACCTGTAAAACCTACAGTGGGCCTCATTACGACTTTTGGTGAATGGGTTAACGGGCTCCGCTAATGGAGGCGGACCCGTTAAACCCATTCTGCAAAATTACGAGGTCCTCTCACCAGGCGTCATTACCGGGTCCCGCGAGGGGACCAGGGAGCTAACAACAGGCTGGTTGGAATCGGCCCATTGCTAGCCCCCGCTCCCATTCCCATTGAGCCCTATGGGGGCTCAAATGGAAATGGGGAAGGTTCGGGCCTGGGTTCCCAGTAGGAGGAATTACCGGGCCCTCCGAACTCGGAATGGCCCGGTAATTCCCCATTCAGGGAACCTGGACCCGGACCCGATTTTGGAGGCAGCCATGGCGCTAATAGCCATGGCTACCTCCAAAGTCGTAATGAGGACCAGTGTCTTTTAAAATTGACGTGGGGTTAGTTCAGGATTTAATTATCCATATCGGGTTGCCGCACGCATCAGATGTGGTGCTGTATAATATTCAATTACTGGGGGGCCGGGTGGCTTCACTGTACTTCTATTACATAAGGGGTCAAAAGAAGGACGGTCGGTTAGATGACTAAACGTTGTCAGGGCTGACAGTCTCATACAAGCGTGGATGTAGGTCTGCAAAATAACTCACAGAAGTGCCATGCATATAGGTCCCTCACATGCCGCCAACATCGCAAACTGGCATGTGTACCTGTAAGTGTACTTCTTGTCATCAGTTCACAATGCATGCGCATAAGTGCACAAACTCACCAGGAACTGACAGTGCACGTACCTACGCTCATCCACTTCACAGATGTCTGCCATCACATATGCCAAGCATTGACAGGAGGCTGCATGCCAGTCTAGATCAGTGCAACACACATGCTGTGTATAAAAGGGAGTACTTGAAATGATGCATATCTATTTATTTATTTATTTATTGGGCCTTTGTTAGGTGCCTATACAACCACTGGTGTTTCCAGGTGCCACATGGCAAAGTGGGGAGGGAACAAGGGGAGTAAATAAGAATGCATACCCATACAGAGCACACATACACTGTAGAGCAGTGCACTCCATGGGCACTCACCAGCACATTTCAGCCGCCCAGTCAAGGGTCTAGGTGTGGAGCGCTGGGTAGAATCTCTCCAGTGCCTGGAACTGAAGGGTTGACAACCGATGGCAGCAAGCACGATGCACCTCCATGGGGACATATACCTCTAGGCTTGCCTTCGCCTTCTCATAGCACCGGTGCTTCAGGCCATCCCAGCGCTTCTTCACGGTTCTCACGGAACAGGCTGCAACCCCCTTAGCATTGATGACAATGCTAAGGGGGTTGCAATATCCTCTGTCTGGCCTTTCCAAACTGCATTGTGAGTCGAAGAGGGCATCATGGTTCATCAGGACTCGATCCACCAGGATGCTAACTTCACTGTAGGTGAAGTTGGCAGCCCTTTGCCTCGCCACCATGAGGGTGCTGCTCAATGGAAAGGAGGATGGAGCAGACATGGCAACCCCTTAGGCAGGTGTGGGCTAGCTGGGTCCTGTCGATCGTTGTGGAGTTATGGGGTGGACCAGAGAGGTGGTACTACCAAGACAGCAGATGAGGTGGACACAGAGCCTTACAGGTCAGCCACAGGAGAACAGGCAATGGGGGAGCAGCAGTTACTCCATGGCGCTGCTGGTGGGCAGCAGGCATTCAAAAACTACTAGGCAACAACAGATGATGAGGTTTGGAGGCGATACAGGGCATGAGGAGGCAAACAATGTGGCACGAGGCAGGAGGAACCTTTGGGGCCATGCACTCATGGAGATAAGAGTAATCGACCTTTGCGCGTAAGTTGCGTGCTACGTGCTGAACGCAGCATGCGTACGTGACCCATAGCAGCGATGTGAAGATTTAAGAGGTGTGACGCGCATTTCTATTTGTGCGCGAGCAGTTAAAGAGACATAATGTTGATCATTGCAGACATGCATTTGGCCGTTGCCTTTACATTCCACAACATGTACCCAATTTCTTCTGTTGGTGGTGCCAATGCGCATCGCGTACCCATTTTCTTCTTTTGGGGTGCCAATGTGTATCGTGTACCTCATTTTCTTCTTTTGGGGGGCCAATCCGTATCACATATTGCAGTTTCTCTGTTGGGGGTGCCTTGCAAGCCTTTCCTCTTACTTTAGGTATTGTGCACCTTAATTTGTCATTGGGGCTGCCTCGTAGAGCCTTCCAAAACCACTCATCAATTTTCAGAATCACATATCCTATTTTTTGGAAGGTGCATTTCGGATTGACTGCACCATGAGTGGGAATACTCTACTGAGAGGAAGAGGACATGGACTAGGATGGGGGGAGAAGAGTGGTTAGCCTACAGATGCCCCTGGACCACTAAGGTACACTAGGGGCAGGAGGGGACGTACTACAGAGCGGTTGCCCATGAAACAATCAAATGGAGAAATGAATGTTTTTTGGGGGGTTTTGTAATAAGACAAGGTTGGAATAGAGTAGGGTCTCACTGATGATGCACAGACCTCCATCCTGCCACTGATGGAATCACTCTCAGTCATGTCTGTGTGTATGTATGTACTCTGGATCCTACAAACCATGACATGTCGTGTGGCCGAAAAATGCACTGGCATGATTGCACAGTTCACTGAATGCCATTCATCTGTGCCTTACAGGTCACAGTGTGCTCAGATAAAATGTGTGATGTATGTGTCGCTGGCCATTTCGTTTTTGTATGCATTGCAATGCACATATGCATGTTCTACCAGGTACTCATACCTCAAGATGCCGCTGTCTGTCTTTGTGCAGGTGATGATCCAGCAGATGGGGAGGCAGAAGGAGGAAGTGGATGGGGACGCACAACAGTCCACCAGCGGAGGCTGGGATGTCATGCCCCGTGAGAATCTCGACATGCTGCAGGCATTCTCAGTAGGATTGCAGGCTCTTCTGCTGACTCCTCAGACTTGTCACATGAAGGTGATGAATAAGATGAGGAGGACACACTGAGGGACCCCCAATGGCCAGTCTGGATGAGTGGTTGAGTCTGAGGAGGTGAGCCAGGAGGCACGGGTCAGGCCAATGGGAACCACACATCAATGGTGGTTACGGCTGCAAGATAGCCTTTGCCTGTGTCGGAATCAGCAGCAGGGGCTGGTGTACAACGGAGGGTTGCCTACCTGCAGTCAATGGCAGGGGTGGATTCCGCCTTCATCAGCACTGCAGACTTGGTGGACATGTGCATGACGGACAGTCGAAGTGGCAGCAGCAAATGCTGCATGCAACCATCTGACATGGTGAGGTCCTGCAGGAGATGGCCAGGGACCTCCATCACTTGACTGCAAACATCATCTCCAGAGCAGCTGCAAGGGAGGCACAGCATCTGGCTTCTCAGGACCATCAGCTGCAGTTGTTGGAAACCTTGATGAGGGCACTTCATGCAGATATCCAGTCAACCAGGCTCGCCCACCTACTGGGCTTGGAGTCCAACATCAAAAGCCAACAGGCTGATCTGATGTCTATTTGGGATTCCTTGCATAGAGACACAGTGACTCAGAGAAAAAGCATGTGGCTGGAGTTGTTAGCGTCTAGAACATCCCATTGCCAGAGCACAGAGACCTTGAGAGATTCACTGCATGATAAGATGTTGGCTCCAATGTCCCTCCACCACCCAGAGATGGACACCTTGAGGCAGACACCCTCCCTGCAGTTTGATGCGTCACAAGGGAGCACACAAGAGGACTCTGTGGCACCTCATGTGGAAGTTCATTATGGCCTTGCCACCACTGGGATACTCATCAATGCATCTGTATCAAGAGTGGTCATAGCCAATGAATGCTGGGCTTTGGCCATGCATGGACAGAGTACACCACCACCACCAGAGGATCCACCAAAAGATTGAAGTCCCAGACAACCCGTCACCACCTAGCCAACCTGTGCTCTGATGTCCATGGGCCAATGGACAGGGTATGATTGTTTTTCTGTTAACTTCTTCATCACTTACTTGGACATCTTTTCCCACCAACCCCACAGTGTGGACATCTTTCTTTTGTTTACCCCCATCCAAGATGGACTTTCTTCATTTTTTTTGTCCCCATCCAAGGGTGAGCATGATCTCATTTTACCCCCAATCCGAGATGGGCTCTTTTTCATTTTTCCTTTTTGTCACCTTCAGTGATGGGCCATTACCCTGTCAAGGCCTTCTTGATTGATTGAGATTGTTATAACGCGCTACAGAACTAACTGAATCGTATCTAGGTGCAGTTGACAAAGAAAATTAGCACGATTGGGTACAATTATCAAGGATGGTTTCCAGAAACATTATAATCATAGACCCTAATTTATGGGTTTTCACCACTTTCCAAAAGTGAGGAAACAACATCAGTTTTCTGATATCCTAAGGAAGACTATTCCATAATTTGGGTCTACAAACAGAAAATCTATGGTTGCCTCTGTATACAAAGGAAGATGGAGGAATAGACAAAAGCAGCTTATTCTGCACACAAAGTGCCCATGCTGGCTGATAAATGTTCTGTTTTTCTGTCAAATATTTGGGTGCCAGAATATTGAGACCCTTGTAAATCATGCAGAGGATTTTGAATTTAATACTATCCTCCACTGCCATCCAGCATAGACAGTGACGCAGGAGTGGCTGAATTTGTTTAGCCGGGAAACCAGCTAGGAGGCAGTTACAATAATCCAGCTGTGAATTTACAAGTTCTCCATCCACTGCCGCATGGTCCTTCACAGGGAAAAAAGGGAGAGCATGCCATAGCAGGCGCAGAGAATAGAACACAGCCTGTACATTGGCTCCAATTTGGCCTTCACAGCTGAGACCATTCGGACATAATCATCCAAGGTTTTTCATCCAGGATGCTTAATTTAGTTTGGTACCCAAATAAATTGAAGATGGGGGACAAATGTCCCCACTCAGCAGATGTTTTGTTCCAAAGAGGGCAGGGGTCCCCAATCTTTTGTGCACAATGAACAGAATTTGCATATTAAATGAAATGGTGAGCAACAGCCATAATTCAAAGGAACATGTTGGCACTCAGTTGGCGGTAAAATGACTGTAAAACAAATCAGAAGTGTAATAAACTTAAGACTGCTTATAGAACATTTTAATTTGCAGTACTTAATAGTTATCTAGATCACATGTTATTTTAGTAAAGGAAATGTGTAAGGCCTTCAGCTTCATTTGCCATTAAGTGGTTGTTTACAGGAATTGTTGAGGAAATTCAGTAGTCAGTAGGACATTTTAGGAGACATTACCAGCGGTTTTAGGTTCTCAGCAAAACATTTGTAAGAAATGTATTGCAAATTTTTGGACAGTAAAAATGGTCACAAATGGAGTTCTGATTTTCCGGTGTACTTTGTGATTCTGCTAGGGATTTTCTGGGATCTTTAGTGGCAAATGAAGCATTCCTAAGAGTACAAGATCAGCAATACTGTTCCACGGTCATTGATGACTGTATTTTAGATTACATTTTTTTTGGGGGGATGTTGTGAAATTTTGCATTTCTCATTGAAGAAAGAGTGAACACTATCCTCTTGATTTTATTTTTCAATGGCCATGGTATGAACGAGGACGAAGATGTTTGACAGCCAGAGGGTCTGGTTGGCGATTCCTAAGCTTGACAAGGAGGCATTGCAAAGAAGAAACAATCCACAAGAAATTAAGATATTCTCTTAAAACTGTTAAACCCTTCAGAGGCCACAAAGTTTAGTGTGAGTTTGTTTGAGCCTTTGGGAGAAACTATGCGGGAGAGAGATATTGGCAAACAGCGACCCCAAGTTCAGGAGTTCCAGGATATAGAAAAGAATAGCCCAAGGTGTGATGCAGAATGTGGAATCTCAAAAAGAAAATTGAATCATGATTTAATGAGTAGTGCATACACAGCTTGTCAGATTTATAGTTTCAAAATGACATATAAAAGTTGCCAAACGACTGAAAAAAAGAATGTATTGAGAAACAATGAGTGCTTATTTGAAGGACACCAAATTGTTTTATGTTTAATGCAGTTGTTGAGGCAGGCATTATGACATCTCCTTGAACAAATAGTACTTGGACCACCAGGCCCCCACAGTTATAGGCCAATTTCCTTACTGGACATTGCCAGTAAGATATTCTCCAAATGCTTGTTGCTCATACTGGGGGAGTGGACTCAAAGTAATACAATCTTGAAACCCTCACAAACGGTTTCAGGGGAGGGCTTAGTACCGTTGACCACTGTTCCACTCTGAGCACCATCTTGGAGAAATACGGCAAGGGTAAGGTAGGGAGATTATTTTGATCCTTTTTCAGATTTGGAGAAAGCATTTGATTTGATTGATAGAAACAGTGTTGGGTAATTTGGGGTCCCTAATGGTTTATTTAAAAGGTATCGAACTGTGATGCGCAGACATCTCAGCATCTGTCTGATATACATGATTGGGGAATAATACATTGTTTTTCCCCGCCAAAAAAGTTGAAAATCAGGCATGTCAGTTGGCACCAATGTATTCCTTTCAGACGTTAACTCTAGTACTTCTCTTAGGAAAGTGTATCCACCCTCTCTGAAGGGTACATTTTATAGCATGCATCTGTATGCCGAAGACACTGCTATTTTGGACTTAACCTCGGCAGGTCTCCAACAGGCCCTGCTAAACACAAATGATTATTTTGGGAATTATAGTTCGAAATTAAATATGATGAAAACAAAAATGATGGTGTTTGGGGAAAGGGATAAAAAACCTTGTAGCTAGTTTTTAAATTAATTCAGAGGTGAGGGGACAGTCTCATTTGTATTTGAGTGTACTCTTCTCAAAGAGCAGTGCGTTGGTCAATTATTTTAGGACGACAGCTGAAAGGGCAGCATTAATGATTAAATGGCTTTTTACATTTTTATGTCAAGTTTGGGGCATTCTGTTTGGACAATTGCCTGGAGGTAGATAAGGCAAAAGTCTGTTCCAGGATTTCCAAGGCAGCAAAATATAAGGTGGTTCAAACTGTCATGTCCTGGAGGGATTTCAAAATATATTCTTGTGCCAATTAGCAAGTGTCCCTGCAAATACACATGGTAGTGCCTTATGAGCTGAATTGGGGGTATTTAATTTGAAGGTGTCGGACCAGTTCATGTGTTTAACTTTTTTTTAAAAGCACATCTGCGATGTTCTGCTAATCATTAAGTGAATTTTAATGTATGTGTGATTTCAGCATCCCCTCATAAGGAAAAATTGCCTTAGAACAGAAGGAGGTTCTGAAGAGATCAGACCTCAGTAGCAGTATAGCCAGAACAGAGTCCTCGACTGTGCAAGAATGTTGGCCAATGAGCCTGCTGCTGTTCTAGCTGGCTTATTTTTAAACATGCAACATTTGTGTTTGTTGCTACCATTCAGATAATTTTTCAGTAAATGTCCTGACTTATTATAGCAGTGTAATTGTTAAAACCCTGTCATCTCCAGATACTTTGCCCAGCTGACAAATGTATTAATGAGTGAAATAACTGAACTATGTTTGTGTTCTTGAGAAAATGTTCATATTCTGTTCCTATCAAAATACTTGTGGTGCAGGGAGTTGTAAGGCACTGTCCATTTGGATAGGGCGTGGGATATAACTAAATTTGGCACATTAAGTCAACTCAAAATTGCTCTTCTAGCAATAGCTTGTCTGATAGGGAGAGAGGCAGATGTCAAAAATATACATAGGCTGACCTCTTTGGCATATTTACAGATTTATGTACATATAAGATGGCAAGGAGACATCTGTGAAATAAGATTCCCAGAATACAGGAGGCTGATACTAATGGTACATTTAAATTAACCCACCACTCAATAAATTAAGATGGTGTGCAGGAGGAAGCGCAAAGTATGCATGTAAAAATGGAGGCGATGAAGAGTGGTTAATTTCTGGTTAATTTGTCGTTGTTTCTCTGTTTTGCGTATGTGTAGACATGCATGGGATCTATGTTTTATATAATTCATTGTAATGATCAGTGTTTTATTCATAGCTTGTTTGAATATGTTAAAGCTTCTTTTTTATTTTGGGGTTGTTCTATGTGAATTTTATGAAATATGATGCATGTTTTTCAAGGGTGTAATTTTCCGGGAGGCACGAGTGTTTGTCCCCCCAAATTCTGTGGCACACCATTTTGTCCCCCTCTTTTGGCAGGGGGCCTTACCCTTTAGATGTCATGTCCACCCCTACATTTTCAGCAAAGTTACTCCACTGATGTTTTTTAAATTTGCTAATTCAGCCGAGAAATCTGATTAAATTAATATTGATTGAGTAATACTGGTCATTACATGGTAGGCTTTATAGATCACTTCAGTGTGGCTTTGGACTTTAGCTCGTGAGAATTATTTTGGTATGCAATGGCAAATAGTGCATTTTAAAGGCCCTGAGTCCTATAAAACTGATGAAAAAGCGGTTAAGTATAAAAATACCTTTGTGAAGGATTTGGAGCCACTTTTCTCTGCCCAAAAGGATTTTACACAAGACTTGGTGGCAAACATTGGTCAACCTTTTGAGCATTCAATGACCACTTCACAGAGAGGTGTGGTGGTTTTAACTGAGTATTTACATTGATTAATTGGTGTGTTAATTTAAACGTATTAACAGTAACTTAATTGGATTTGAATATAGGGGAAATTAATTATATAAAAAGTGCCATGCATTTACCTTATCTGGCCATTACCCACGCACCAGATGGGCAGAGTATCAAAGGATGACCATTTACCCACTAGGACACTATGTATTATTAAATTAATATTAAAATTAATATTTCCGATACATATAATGCATGGTGGCATCAAACACAAACCTCACTTGTGCAAAAAACAGTGCATGCACATTATTTTATAAAGGAAAGTTGGCTATGCATGCAACTTATTTGTCGATTATGCATCTACTAGCTGTACAAAGGAACAGAATATGAACATTTTCCCAAGGACACATAGTTCAATTATTTCACTCATTAATACATTTGTCAGCTGGGCAAAGTATCTGAAGATGACAGGGTTTTAACAATGACACTGCTATAATAAGTAAGGACATTTACTGAAAAATAATCTGAATGGTAGCAACAAACATAAATGTTGCATGTATAAAAATAAGCTGGCTAGAACCGCAGCAGGCTCATTGACCAACATTCTGACACAGTCGAGGACTGTGTCCTGGCTATACTGCTACTGAGGTCTCATCTCTTTAGCACCTCCTTCTAAGCCTCCACACCATGTCCCAGAGCAACGTAGACGGGCAAGCAACCATTTAGGGTGCTTCAAGCAGCATGTTGCTCCCAAGGTAGACATTGGCGATCACTGTAATAGGGCAAACTCAATCTTATTTGGATTAAGCTGCAGCCAATTGGTGGACATTCAACCACTTATTTCATCTAGACAGAGGCTTACCCTCTTTGAATTGAATTGAATTAATATTGTATTTATATTGTGCTGGTACACAAGAGTTTCAGAGCGTAAAGGTAATAGGGGCTCCTCCAAAAAATCTAGTATAGTGCACACCTCTGCGTCATCTGCATATGACTGAAAACAGACATTATGTTTCTGCAATAAGTCCATTAATGGCTGTAAAAAAAGATTGAATAGCAATGGAGAGACATAAGATCCCTGCAGAACTCCACAATCCTGTGAGAGGGAGTCCAACAGAGAGCCTCCCAACCTCACCTGTTGCTGACACTCTGATAGAAAATAGGTACACCACTTGATTGCCTTTGCTGAGACCTGTCCTTCTTCTCTCAGTCATTTGATAAGAATACAGTGGTCTACCATATCAAATGCTGCCACTAGATCGAGCATTAGTACTAAACAGAGTTGCCCTTGGCCTGCAACCCGCAGAAGTTTCTTCCCAAACTGCTATGAGCGCATTCTCTGTACCAAATTTTGGGCAGAAACCATACTGGAGAAGATACAAGAGCGATTCCTTTTCTACAAAATCCTTTAATTGGCCTGTGACAATTTTCTCCAAAATGTTACCAGGCAATAGAAGACCTACAACCGGGTGATAGTTTTTCAGATTATCAGGATCCAAGTTCGATTTTTTCAACAAGGATGTTCAAATCCAACAGACCTCGACCTTGAGCCAATGACTTGTTAACAAAGTTGGTCATAAATGGAGCAATATCTGCTGCCAAACATGTTGCAGTGCAGGCAGGTAAATAAAAAAAATGCATACTTGGTCGGTTTAAGCATTCTCAGCAAAGCAAGAATAGTTTCTTCTGAGACTAATTTAAAATCAAATGGCCTAACGCTAGAAGTAGAATCTACCTCCATCGAAGATATTTGATCAGGATAGGTCTGGCCTAGCTCTGGGTCTGGTTGCCTTTTTAGGGAGACCTTTTCCTGAATGTGTTGAATTGTATCAAGACAATACATATTAAAAGAATTAGCCTGGTCAAATGATGAGTCCCTGACGGGAGAGACGACATTAGGTTGAGCAAAGTTAGAGATAACTGAGAATAAGTCTATGGAATGAACTTTCTCCTTCTCAATCTCTTTTATTACAAAATCAGATTTGGCAGTATAAACCACCACTTTTTTAAGACTGTTTGGCCCTAACAGCCCACTCTGGTGTCCTATGTTTTCTCCACCTCTGATCGGTGGCTCTATAGTCTTTCTTGAGATTGGTGAAACTTGGAATTAACCATTGTTTCAACATGTCTTTGGCTGTTTTTGGCCTTAGTGGGGCAGCCATATAACAAATATTGTCCATAATGTCTGCGCCTTGCTTAAATGCTAAAAAAATTCATCATAGCCAGTGAGAGGTCAATGGCAGTTAAAGCTCTCCACAGTTCTAATCCTGATACATTTTCCAAGTCTTTAGGCTAACGGGAATATAACATAAATTTAGCCCTAGCAAGTTGCTCTATATACTTATTCTGTGTAACAGAAAACGGTCTCACAAAATGGTCAGGCGAAGATACTAGACAGGTATGGGTCACAAAATGCCCTTGCCTCTAGCTAACAGTAAGTCCAGGCAATGACGGTGTACATGGGAGAGTGACACCGCCAGAGGAGTCAAATCATGGTTGAGTTGGGGGACGGGACATGCAGCCATGGGCAGTGGAGTCAACTGCCGTGATTAAGTGGACTGCAACAGCCTCGCACATACAGGTGCAGATTAGAATCTACATTGATTTTCATATGTGCAGTCCGCAAGAATGACTCCTTTAGCTGGTCCAATCCAAGGTCCTATGTTGTTACAGGTATCTTGTCTCATTCAGTACCTGCACTCCCTGAGAGGTCCAACCAGCACTCTTTTTCCACCCTAGTCCCCAAACCCTCTGCCGGACATTGGCCCTCCATGCCCCAATGCAGAGGCACATTGTTAGGTGGAGGTGGTGAGGGAATCACAGCAGAACAGCTCTTCCAGCAGGTAAGGTTGTGCACTGTCAATAATATGCATGGCTGGTGACGTTTGCACCCCAATAGTGGCATGCAGTGGCATACATAGGGTTTGCATGGATGATGTGATTTGGTGAAGTTTGGGTGATGGTGTCTGCTGCTAAAGATGTGAGTGTGGCCGCATGCTTATGTGTGTGCATGTCTCCTTGAGCATCCATGTATGTGCTTTAGGTTTCTGGTTGCACATCCAAAAACGGCAGCAGACTCAGAAGACTGTGCTGCATTTATCCATCTTGACCCATCAGCAGCCTTTGACACAATCAGCCACAGCATCCTCATGGACAGACTCAACTCAAAAGGCATCATGGACTCTGCATTAAGAGGGTTCTTCATCCAACCACCCTTCTCCACTCTCTCCGCCCTATCTCCAACACACTCCCGTAGGGGGACTCTCTATCCACCCTACTCTTCAACCTGTGCCTGAGCACCCACCCAACCCTCATCCAATCACATGACCTGTCCTGCTACAACTAAGCAGATGACACCCAGATCATTTTCAAAATCTCCAGAAACCGGCTACTTCCCATCCTGACCTCACTCTGTGCCTCACAGAATTCCAACCACTGCTTGATGTCTAACCACATCCTCCTTAATTCGGGTGCAACTGGAAATATGATTTGTGGTAATACAGCACTCTTCCACCAGCCCACCCCCTAGCTGTGCTCTCTAGACCCCATTCCCACAGCATGCCGCTCAGTAAAGAACATTGCATGCACAATGGATTCTGACAGAACACTCTCTTACCACATTAATGCTGCACATAGATCATGTCATCTACACCTCCACATCCTTAGATGATCCTTCCCTTACCTCTCCTACCCTCACTGAGTCATAGCAATGTTGGCTATCATCCTCTCCAGCCTAGACTGCTCCTATTCCATTTATGTGGGTGTCCCTGCCCATTAGCTCAAAATGTCAGAGCATATTCAGAACATTGCAGCCTGCCTCATCCTTACACTTACCCCAGGGAACACATGCCTCCTGCACTCCGGGTGCTCCACTGGCTTCCTATTGGCCGACATACAACCTTCAAGACATGCCCTGACTTCCTCCAACACTGACCCACAGGCTACCAATGCAAAAGAAACCTCACATCAGGCTCTGCACTCCTCTTTGTGATCCCTTCCTTCAATGCCATTGGAATTGAAGGAACCTCTTTCTCTGTCCAGGCTCCCACACTCTGAAACATCATCCCACTCAACATCAGCCAGGTGGAGGACCACCTCTCCTTCTGGAAGGCACTCAAAACCTGGATCTTTCCTTCCCCAAGCCGGACAAAGGCCACAACCCATGCAATGTTTCAGCACAGTTTGCCCTGCTGGGTTTTGTACTACATGTCATGCCTGTGGTGGTTTTCAGGGAGTCATCTTCTTTTGGCCAGCAGGGTGCCTGGCCCCAGACCCCAGAGGGCCTTGTGGATAATGCAGAGGGTTTTGAACGTAATCCTTGCAGCCACTTGGAGCCAACATTGACAGAAAGTGCTTCAATGGGATATGCTAACATTCATCAGCAAACAAGAGATTCTGCTATGGGCAGATGGCTGAACTACACTGGCAATTGGGGTTTTTCAATGGGGAAATATTGGATGCGCTGCTACAAAAATGAAGGGCTTATGCAATTTAGGGCTAGGGTTACTGCTACTTATATAGCAAGCCTTTGTTTAAGTTTCAGGAAAGACAGCTACATCTCAGGACACTCTGGAAAGAAAGGGCAGGGGGTCTGGTGACACCACTTTCACAGATGGCAAGATTCAGCAGCCTTCTCTCCATCCTCCTGTTCCCGTCTTCCCTGGTTGTTGTGTGGCTGTCTGTCCTGAGTCCTAGTACAGTCCCCCTTATACAGCAGAAATGACATCACTAATTTTACAATATAGCGGAAGTACCCAGCCATAATCACTGCTGCTAGGATTGGACAGTTACTCTCTCTCTCTCCGCTGCCCGTCAGGATTGGTTTAAGGGTTTTGGAGCAACATCTGTCTTTTCCCATTCATCACCATCCTTTGTTCTCCTTTCAACTTTTTGGCAAAAACTAGTTATGTATCATACCTTCATAATTGTACTAGCAACTGCCATATGAAACATATATTCTGTTTTAGCTGTTCATGAGGAATTAGATAAGCCGACCACCAAATCCATATGATGTAGCATGGCCATGTGTCACATGTTTGTCATTTTCATAAAATGTACAACAGCTATGAATATGTAAGTTATCAAGCATATTCCTAGTTCCATTTTCCACCTTTTCATCAACTCTCAGATTTGTCATATGTTCAGATGAGCCAGAAACGTAGTCTAACTGGCCATTACAGTTCCCAGAGTCACAGGTAGATGCATTTTATAACCCCAAAACCGCCTGGAAATTACAGGAAAAATAGCATGAAAACAAAATTAATCCTCGTTCTGATTTCTGCGCAAAATGCCTAAAAATGAACAGTCTTTTCTAGCAATGATGAGTGTTTCTGTCAGCAAATGGGATGGCTGCATCCACCTCAGCCATCTGTTCCACTGTGTCAGCCTGTGACCAGAGACTTTTATGGGTCTTCTTTGAAGTTAGTGTGGGCTCTTCAAGTGGGTGCAACAAGGATAGGATAGTCATGCTTCAGCCACAGATGACCTTATTTTGAAATCCCTGCGTTCTTGCCAGTAAGTCTGTAGAATAGGGAATGTTGACGCCTTCAACCACATCAAATTGTATTGTGGGGTTATTAGATCAGAGGTGTGACATCCAGCTGGAGTGGAGCTTTTCATTATCAAGTGTTTGCACCAAGCCAGTGCAGGTTTTTCCTGAATTAAGTGTCTCTTCACCTGTCACTGGGGATTTGTGGGGGAACCATAACATACATTGCTTTGGTGAACCCACACATCCTGTTCTGCTTTCCTGATATTTTTCTGTGAGCAGTGATATATTTTTCCATTGTAGCTTTTTAAAGTCGTTTTTATTTGCAAACACATGTGCAGGTCGTTTCTGCTTCCATGTTTAAAAATTCTTTGATTCCTCCTTTTTTGTGTATTAAACTGCTGACTGTCCATTGATATTGACATGTATGCTCATTTCCCCATGGTTGTTTCATTTTTCATGAATAACAAAAGAAAAACCCAGGCCATTTTTGTTGCAGTGTTTAAATTCCTGCCATTCATGTGATAGGGAAAGCAATAGCCACGCTGTTTTTGGTTGCAGTGTTTAAATGGCTTCTATTCATGTGAAAGGGACTTCTGTTTGGGGCCTTGAAATGCATCCCACAGCCTGTTATTGACCTAGAGGGACCCAGTCTGTCTGCATGCACAGCGCATCTACCACGTGTCTGTTCATCCGTGGTCCAGGACTGTGGCTCTGTATGGGGTCTCATACACAGCCTTCCCCATATTTGCCTGAAACCACATCCGCAGGCTGCTTTTGCCAGCAATTGTCTTCCACCCTCCTTGGGACCGTGGCAAGGGTATGCCCCTCCCCCCCCAGATGGGCCTCCTTGTGTGGGTGGCTCCCCCCTCCAAGCAGAGCAAAGGCTTCTGAATCCTGGCAGGTCACTGGAGGTCAGATCACGGTAGACAGGGTTGGGTGGTTTTAGCCATGGTACAGGCACTTTCTGCCATACTGTTCTCACTTCTCCAACAAGCACATAAGTGGAGCAGTTCTGTATGAGTGTTCTGTGGGGTTCCAACCCCTCTGTCAATGCACCAGTGGTGTCCTGTGGAATTACCTCTCCTGTGCCCAGCCTCTCCCCTTCCACCACCAGCCCCAGAGCAGGCTGGGCCACCAGTGCCCTTGTGGTTGACCTGACCACCCCACCCCTGATTTTTGGGGGGTTCACGCCATGTTGCTTCTCTCCTGCAGATGTCCTGTAGGGCATGTAGATCAGCCCAACGCAGGTGCAAGGCTCCGCCATAGTCACCCTTCACCAGGTGCAACGACCGGGTAGTTCCTGCCAGTGGCATATGCTTGTCTCATTGATTGAGATACACACGTGTTCGTACACATGGCCTGTTCAGGGGCATAGAAAATTGCTGGTTGAATCAGTAATGTTCCCTCTGATGGTTGAATGTGTTACTTGGATTACAGTGTTCTGTGTACATCAAATGTATGCTGCTAAATGCTGACCTCCTGGGATGCGTGCATTAGTCAAACCTAAACCAATGTGGCCTTCTGCTTTTCTGACTGTAGCTACACTTGTTCAGGCTGAACCTCCCTGTGACAGCAACCATAGCTTGTGATGTCTTCCCTGCCAACTTCCATTGGTTCTTCCTGTGCCTCCAATGCTGTTAACAGGTAAGGGTGAATCAGGATACAATTTCAGGGAAAAAGCCTAGGAACAGCTACCACATCCAAGGTAGGCAGCAGGCATTCAAATGACCCACTGCCAATTCTGGGAGGTATTGACTTGAATCCATGACACATTAATCTTTTGAGGGCCTGTGATAGAAATGGGTACACTTCACATCCTTTGACAAGGATTCATTGGAGGGCAACTTGTGCCGGCAGCAGTGGTAATTCCTTCTCCAAATGCGTCTGTTATAGCTGTTGCATTTCACATTGCTCACATTTGGATCTTGCGATCGAGCTGGTCGTCTGGCATGGGGGACTCAAATGGCAATTCCAGCCACAGACAATGTTGCCATGTGATGGTCGATCATGCTGTGACAAAGGACAGCAGGCAGACTCAATCGGCTGTGCACCAAGTACCCATTTGTAATGTTCCACAATGCAGTTGTTGAACCAACAGGTTCAGGCCGACATCTGGATGGCTGAAAGTTATCTGTGTCTCTTGTCGGTGGATCATTCGGCTCATGCATCAATGTAGAACACAACATTGGCTGCAATGTATTAGTGTGATTCGTAGGAGACATTGGTCATCAACACTTGGATCTCACCTTGCAGCCCTGGGTTCCTCGTGTGGCTATGTCTGTCTTAGGGTTGCTTAAAAGTCAATTGCCGCAGGGCCCTCCGTGGAGTGCAAATGGGACTGTCACAGGGACCCAGTTCCCTCCCTGTGTCTCCCTTAGTTCAGACCCTGATCAGCAGCATCACTGGATCCATGGACCTGGTGCAGTTACTTCTTTCAGCACCTCCTGGCCTCATCGGCTGAGGTGATCCAGGCAAACAGCATGCATATGGTGGTGGTAGTGGTGGTAGGCTGACCACCCAAACACACATTCCCCTGCCCCAGGGTGGCTGGTTGTGCCACATGTGGTTGTCTGTTGTGTTCCACAGCTGCCAGCACAGGACGGGCCTGGGACATAGGCCTCATAACCACATTCATCAGCTAGCCACTGGTGCAGATTGGGACAGCGCATACTTGAAGACGTCAGAGGTGCCATTCTGGGTCAAACCACTAACAGCCCCCAGCTCAGCCATCCAAGCTTCTGCTCCCCCAGTATGGCCCAGATAAGATGTGGCTGAATGTAAGCATCTCACTAAGTGGAGGTGAAGTGACTAACCAGGATTCCCTCAGTAACGACGAGTGTAGAGGGAAGAGCCCAGCGCTGCATCCACGTCAAGTGGCGGGTGCGGGATATATGGCATGCAGAACACATACTCTCCAGAATCACTCAGGGGGCCCAGGTCCTTCTGTTTGGGCCACATCACATGAAAGGTTACAGGTTGGTAGCATCCCCTTGCATGGCAGGATCAGTTCTTGACTGAGTCTGTTGCTTGGGAAAGTGGCTGGTAACTCCGTCCAAGGATAAGTGTTTTTTGGCAAGGCTGATAGCCAACAAGTGCCATAAGCAAACTTTGAATAGTACTCTGATGAGTGATACCAAGGGGGCATGATACGATCGATAGGTAAACAGGTAGGGCTTATACACGGTGGGCAGGTTGGCGACCCAAATGAGCAGATCTCCTTGCAGGACAGCCAACCAGGCACATTTGGCCCACACAGTGTGCATTACCTCTGTAGTGGTGCAGCTCGACTGACTCCAGGTTGGCTGGGAATGCCCCGGGGGGGTGCCACTCCACTTTGGTGAAGAGTGTTACTGACCCATAGATACAGTTTAAACATGTCCACATGGACGAGGGAGATTGACCACCTGCACACAATCCTCCTGCAATGGTCCTGGTATGTTTCAGGGCTCACCAGGGCAGAGGCAGTGGATAGGGCCCCTTGCTCCCAGTGAAACTGTCAACTGGGGTGGAGTGTCCTAAGTGTATAGCGACCACATCGCACCACCAGGAAGGGAGACCCACAAAGGGGACCAGGAGTCTGAGGTGATGTTGCTTACCCACTGAATGCATCTTGCCATACAGAGCAATGTCTGTCTACAAGTGGGAGAGCCAACCCAATAGCTGTGGCACTGTGGAGGTGTGTGCCAGTGTACACAAGCTGAGATGTGATCCCATTGCACTGTACACACCACCAGCACCTCTCTTCCACTCTGTTGGGGAGGTGTTGCAAGAGCATGTGTGCTAGAACCCAGGAGATGGTGCAGTATGCCTGCGCAGAATGAAGCCAGAGGGCTCTATGGTGGAGGTCCATGGCTTTCCTGACATGCAGATGTTATGTCCAACCTGGGTGCAGGGGCAGATGACCAACCTAACTACATAGTGCATGGTTTCCTCCCCCTGTTTATTCTGGTGAGGTAAATGATTAGTGGTTTTGGGGGCAAAACAATCTCAACCCATTCACATGTTTATAAAAGGCGCTGCCGCAGTACCTGTTGAAGTGGGAGAATGGAAGAACAGGCTCCTGCCCTTCCCCTCTCGCGCTTGGCCTAGAGGATCACGGCCTGGACACCCGCCACGAGAGGAGTTTGCCTACCTACCAGACGACCAAATACCCTGGTACAGGAACATACGGATGTGTCCACCTACCTGCCCAGCAGCCCGCCCTGCCCATGCCGACACCTGCAGCATGGATCAACTCGACTAAACCTACACGTCGTTAGAGATGCCATGACGACCTAGCCAACGGTCAGCACACCTGTGCAAACATGCACACCGGACACTCCCACACCAATCCACACGAAGAACATACTCAGTGCTATGACGGAAGCGACAGACATACCCACGGACGTTCATCTTTATTATTTTCCATATAGGCTCTCAAAATGCAGAAACGCAAGACGCATAACGAACTTATCTAAAAAGGCTTGCTCGCGCTTCTTCCAAAAAACCATGTACTATAATGAAGAATATAACGGAGACACGATACTGGGGATAGAGCAATATGATACCGTAACCTAAAGCGCTCTACATCAAACGGTTCCACCTATGCACCAGGCCCAGGTAGGCCGCAAGCAAAAGCTTCCATGAACATGGAATGAGCAAGAGCTCGATTGCTGACCCTGCAGAATGAGCCCGGCGAAAGCACACAGCCAAGGGCATGATGTTGCAATCTCGCACGCCGCAAGCCAACGCCAAGGTCGCACCTGCAAGATAAACAAGGCACACAGTGGGAAAAACAATATTAATTGTGCTGAATTCTGCCTCAAACACGGTCCCACCTCACGTGACAAAGCCAAACCTGACAGGATGCCAAGCCCAGGAGGAAGGAGACGCCTGAATCCCACGTTTCAAGACACAGGCAGATACAATTAAAAGACTCAATGAACATCTGCAGCAGTGGGAGTAGTCAACCTCCCAACATACGAATAAATCCTCACATTGTTTACACCTACCCATAGTAAAACATTGTTGCAAATGATAGGTGCACCGCGAGCTGGGAACAGCGATAGTCCCAGACTGGGAGGCTCGCGAGCGGACCAATCAGAACATGGGGCTCTTATCACTGACGCCATTAACATTGACCAATCCCCAGAGGTCTTCATGTAACAATTTTCATGTATCAAATTGAAGGGACAGCCCAAGTATATCACCTGACTAACCCTCAACCACTAACACCGTTCTCTATATGTATGCTATACTAACCCTACCACTTGAGTAACCAATCCAGAGTGGAAATAGGTTTTTTGCTAAACTTTCTAAGGTGACGCAAGTAGCGCGTCATACTAAGGTAAAAAGGGCCTGCGAGCCCCACGATTGTGTGTGTGTCAGGACGGACGCCTACGATCCTTGACCCATCCCTGCCGTTTTGTCTAATAAACAGCAGAATCACCTTGCTTCTTGCGTGTGTCTCATACTCTATCTCTTTTGGGATATACGGGAGGAGTTGGGGCCTCCCTGCCCGGAGGTCTGCGGACGGCCCGGCCGACCCCGGCAGAATTCCCCCCCCGACAAGTTGGAGGCACTGCTGAGATCTGTTTAAGATCTGCTTTTTTATTTTTTATTTTTCCAGGTACTCGCTTTGCGAGGAGGCCCGGCGGCGCGGCCCCCTCTGCCGTTGCCCCCTTCTGAGGACTACAGGACCATCGCGGAACTGCGAGAAGACGGGACAGCGCAATCCGGATATTGGCCTTCGGGAGCCGGTTGAGAAGTATCCCGCCCGCGGTTGGCGAGTGTCCAGACGTGGTCCAGACGAGGGGAGGTGGCGAGCCGCTTGGAGGGGTGCACGCAATCGAGCGGCCCCGCATCAAGAGAACTTGGTGAGCATGCCACGCACAACAAGCAATGTGAAATTGTGAGGGAGGGGGGAGGAATTAAATACGGGAGGTGGGAGGTGTTGCACAGGTGCGCGACGAAGGTTTGACAATTTAGTGTTGGCAATGAAATGAATGGTAGCCGAACGAGTGCGAAGAGCAGTCGGCTACGTTATGCGAGAGAGGGGGGTGGAGCACGAAAACATCACGTGCGGCCACTCGTAGACACTGATTGGCCTAGGTCGCGACTACGTGTAAGGGTGTGTGTGTGTGGTTTCCTACGATTTGGTATTTATTGATCAATGAGTAGATGAGGATCCCTATTGTTCGAGCAAGAAACTCGATAGGTAGATGACGTTTCCCTGTAGGCGGTAGCTAGTTAGTTTCCCAATACGGAAGATAATTGGCTGGTTAAGCCCTCCTGTCGAGGGGCGTATCACACGCGAGGCGACGCAGTGTGCGCAGTCCGATTATATTATTGATTACCTTGTTCCAGGAGTGACAGGAAGACAGCTGTGAGGTTAACGGGGGTAGATTGCAAGTGTATTTTGGACTTAAAGAATATATGAAGAACTTACCAGTAGCTCGAAGAGATCTGTGACGTCACCAGTAGGGCTTTCATAGGATATCCGGAGCACAAGGCATCTTTCTTTCTGAGAGTGGTGGGGAAGAGAATTGTGGTAAGGGAGTGGAAGCGGAGATAAACGGTAATGAGTTGATCGGGGAAAGGCGAAACGGGGGACGTGGCTGCCCACGGAGAACGCCGGCCACGGCAAGTGTAGAAGAAGGAGGAGGAGCAAATGAAAATAGGACGACTGTATAAGAACGTCACAAGGGGTACGCAGCCGCAGGGGGCTACGTGCGCCTCGGCCGCAGGGGGCCGTAAGGGTGTTGTGTAAAGGAAGAAAGAAAGAAGAGAATATACAAATGTAAATACTATATTTTAATAATTTTCCTTAGCGGACTATCGCAAGTCCCCAAACTCACGGGGCCAGGTAAAGGTATAAGGCTGTATTGTAAGTGTTAGTAAGATAATAGCTACCAAATAGGGGAAGGATAACAAGTGGAGCGCTACTATGTCAAACGGGACAGGATCGGGAGGGTGGGGGAACACCCTCACTACCCCACTACAACACATATGTACAACACTGTCACCCCATAGGGAGAAACTGATCAAGTATAGCATAGAATGGACACAGGGGACGGACAACAAAATGACAACACCATGGCCGCCTAATGGTAGCTTCGATCCATATACCCAACATTCACTATTAAATCATCTGCATAATACATACAAAGGGAAGAAGTTGACACACCACGTGGAGGTGTTTAACTTATGGAGGATGTTCCAAGGGTCCCGACCAGGACCAAATGGAATGTTCACTGTGGGGGAAATACCGGAAGAAAAAGAGATTAAGGAGGAAGGAGATAATGGGGAAAAGGGGAGTGAAGACCCAAAGAACACGGGGAACGGACAAGAGGGAGGAGAAAAGAATAATAACTCAAAAGAAAACGAAATAAAAAAGGAACAGAGCAACGATATACCCCTAGCAAAGGTAGTGAAAACAGAGGGAGGGGGTTGTACCCTTTAAGAGAATTAGGAGAAATAGAAAGAGGACAGTTAAGGGCGGCTGAGGGGTACTCGAACCCGGCATACAGCCCGCCACCATATGTGGCTCATAGGAAGATGCCAGCAGGGGAAGGGAGGACTGGAGAAGAACAAACTGGGGAAATAGGACATGATGGGCCTCATTACAACTCAGGCGGTAAGGGGTTTACGGCGCCGTAAACAGCGCCGACCCTTACCGCCTGAGTACGAGGTCCCTTAGCGCCATGGCGGATTTAACGCCTGCTTTTAGCAGGTGTTAAAATCCATGGCGCTAAGGGACCATGGAGTTAATTACGCCACCGTAATTTACGGTGGCGTAATTAACGCCTTCCCCACTCCCATTATGCCCTATGGGGCAAAAATGGGAATGGGGAAGGGTAAATGGGGATTGGGGACTTACGCCCCGCCAAGCTCGGAATGGGGCGGTAAGTCCGCCAACCACCATGGCGTAAACGTAGTTTACGCCATGGTGGTAAAGTCACGGCCCAGGCGGTAACTTACCGCCTGGGTCGTAATGAGGCCCGATGAGTGGGTAGCTGCGCAGATACTATTAAAATTACGAGGTTCATTAACAGGAGAAGAGAAGGAGGTAGTAAGGAAAATAGACGAGGATAATACCAGGGAGAGTGGAATGAGAGGGGAAGAGCTGTTACGACAAAAGGAAGAGACTTTCGAAGAACGACTAGCAGAGTTAAGGGATGAGCAGAATGACCTGATCAAACAGCTCGAGAGGGAGGAAAGAGAGAGAGCGAGGGAAAGGAAAGAAGGTAAGAACGAATTTGAAAAAATAAGGAAACGAACTGAGGAGCAAAGGAGGGAAGCCGAAAGGGTAAAAGCAGCAGCAGAAAGGGTATCAAGAGCAGTACTATGAGAGAGGAAAAAGGAAGACGAAGAGAAAGAAAAAGAAATGGCAATATGGAAGAAGAGATTACTATCAGAAACGACTAGGAAATACGAAGAAGGGAGGGTGATAGAGAGTATATTAGAACGGGAGAGGGTGAGATGGGAAAGGAAGAAAGAGGATGAAAGGATATTGGAAAAGATGAGTAGTGAAGTAATGGAGGAATTAAAAAGGAAAAGGGAGGACATTGGTAGAGAGATGGAGGAGAGAAATGAAGGGGAAAGAGAAGATAGGAAAGGGGAGAGTGAAGTAAGGGGGTATGTATATAGAGACACAGAAGTAGCAACAACATCAGCGCAAAGGGGAGCGGTTGGTAAAGGAGAAAAGGGAGAACCAGACCTAATAGACTCAAAAACAGTAACAATCAAGGAGAAAAAGACAGAGTGGGGGCTGCCATTTACGAATGACTTTTGTAGTGAGGAAGAAGAAGGAATGGAGAAGGAAGGAAGAAACAGTGAAAGCCTAGATAAACTATACACCACCCGGACCAATACAGACTCACCATGGATCTGTAGGAGAAAGGATGAACTGGAGAGAAGTGAGGAGGAAGAGCAAGGAATAGTGGAAAGACAGACATATGAAGCCACACCGTCACCATCCCACCCTCTCTCATCACACCCTACGTGCTCAACCACCTCACGCTCATTACGTACAATCAAACTTGCGCCCTTCACAAACGAACTGACACCCTATGCAGGTAGGCTTAGAGACCTCCCTAGACGCAGGCAGGAAGGACGAATACACACGCCCACATTAAATAGAGGAAATAATGGAAGAAGGGGAAAAGATGGAGAAGAAAGAGTTACGAGCAGGGGAACTACGGACGAAATTGACGATGTAGGAGAGAGGGAAGAAGAGGAGGGATGTGAGGACTCGATTTTATTGAACCCAAGGGGTAAAACGAGACACAACCTAATGCCACTTCTGGAGAGGGGAGGGGTTAGACCACAATATGTCCCTTGGAAGCATACAGACAAAGAAAATATAAAGTGCAGGCTCCCATCATTAAGTGGAGGTGCGGGTAAATGGATATATGAAATGGAAAAACACACCGCAGGACAGAAACTGGCAGTGGGAGATGTAAATGGCCTTCTAATATCGATATTAGGGGATGCAGCGGATGACATTTGGAAGAGAGCGGGATTCACTGGGAATTCAGCGGGAATAGCAAACACATCGCACGATGGGGCACCATTCGCAAACTGCAGACATGCACTATGGCAGGCACTGAGGGTACAGTACCCAGACACATCAGACATAGGAGCAATTACCTCACGCAAGATGCGCGAGAACGAAGATCCTGTTGATTATATCCAGGAAATCCAAGAGAAGTGGCGCATGGAAACTAGAGAACAATGGGACAAAACACCAGCAATATTCTATCATATACTAGTACAAGGGCTCCCAGAAGGAGTTCAGAAACAGCTGAAGAAAGTAGTGGGGATGGAAGCAAAAGCATGGCCAGAAATACAACTGACAATAGTGCATCATTGCAGGACGTGGCAAGGAACAATGAAACAAAAGGAAGAGGACAGGAAAACGGAAGAGGCTAAACTAGTACAGAAAAAACTTACTAAATACACAATGGAAGGGGCACTAATAACTACACCTACAACAATGACCCAAAGCCCCAAACAAGTAGTGGCTGCACAAGATCTCTCCCAAATACCACCCTCACAGACTACAACTCAACAGGTGCCGCCACTCCAACCATACACGACCAACATGGGAGGAGGATACTTAATGCCAGGAGCTGGGTATTATAATTACAACAGGGGAAGAGGAGGAATTATGAGAGGGAGAGGATACGGATATAACACACAACAGCAGGTGGGAGGACTTAGAAATTCCTACCCCACCGGGCAACCAGTATACCAGGACAACACAGGAAGTTTTCCATGGCAGAGTAGGGAACTACCGGTGTGTTGGAGTTGTGGATTAGTAGGGCACATGTCACGCACGTGTAGAGTAAGACCAGGAACACCATCATGGAGCGAACAGGGACAACCAAGGCCCACACAGGAACAGCAGGGCATACAGCAACAGCAGACGTTGCAACAGGGAAATGAACAGCAACAATTAATAACACAACAACAGCCACAGACATATTCACTGCCACAACAACAGGTAGGGATAACACAACAACCCCAAGCACAACAAACACAACTGGGTAGGGTGACGGTCCTGGGACACAACCCTTACACAGGAAATGGTCAATCGTTGTACCCTCAATAGGACAGCCCACAGACAGCCTTGGTGTGTCCCATCCTGTCAGTAACACCTAATAGCGCGGAGGAACCACGCATAGAGGTAACGATAGGTGACAAAAAATTATCATTCCTTGTTGACACCGGGGCGACCCGGTCTTGCATAAGGGAAGGTACATTTAAGATGTCAGGCGAAGCCATGAACACCCAAGGATTCTCTGGGGCTAGAGGGTTGGTTCCCTTTACTGATAACATTCCCTTATCAATAGGGGATCATGACATGTCAGTCCCACTTTTATATTATAGTGCCTCACCAGTAAATATACTGGGGAGAGACATCATGAACAGGTTGAATATGACGATCTCCTTTACGGAGAATGGCATAATTTGCTCTACTCCAGGAATTAACATGCTCACAGCACGACAGATTATGCAAGCATACTGCGGACAGACAGCGATTAGGGCTGAGCCAGTAGATGGCGAACTATTCCAGTACGGGACAGACATGGCATTTGCATGGATGCCAGGGATAGAGGGAAAGGTCTGGAGGAGGCCAGCAGCCTATTTGTTCAGACCAGAAACACCAGCCAATGAACCAGAAGGAAAGGTGGTTTCAGTGGACATTGAGAGCATTATAGCAACAGCTGATTACATTGCGGTACATGCCTAAGACAGAGAAGGAAGAGCATGGAGGGCAGTGATAGCACTAGCAGAAGGATGTAGACTCACCCAGGTGTCAGATGAGGAGCTGTTTTCAGAAGGAAAGGAGGAAGGTGAAATGGTGTTTATGATGAGTGTGGAAATATGGCTAAGAGTGGCGTACAAACAAGTGGCACAGAAAATTGCAATGGCACTTGAGGCACCCACATCCACCCCAGTCCCCTTCTTTGAGGAGGATATGACAAAAGTACCCACATCATTGTGGACTACTAGCCCCTATGACGTGGGGTGCATAAAAAGCATAGGGGGAGTAAGGATAAAATTGAAAAAAGGTGCAATACTCCCCAGAGTGAAACAGTACCCACTATCAAAAGAGGCAGATGAGGGCATATATGAAACCATAACGGCCCTTGTAAATAATGGCATATTGGTCCCCTCAGAATCACCATGTAACACGGCTGTATACCCAGTGCGCAAGGCTAGAGGGGGGTCTTGGCGCTTCATACAGGATCTCAGGCCCTTGAACAACATAGTAGAAGCAGAATACCCCATAGCCGCAAACCCGGCCACAATATTGTGTGGCATTCCAGCAGAAGCATCACGATTTACAGTGATCGACCTTAAAAATGCTTTTTTCTCAATACCATTGCACCCAGACTCACAAGATCTGACAAGCTTTACTTATAGAAACACAAAGTGGAAACACACCAGATTGCCACAAGGGTACTGCGAATCACCCTCAATCTTCAACAGAGTAATACAGATGGATTTGGGTAACATTGAAGTGGAAAGCACAGTGTTGCAGTATGTCGACAACATAATAATTTGCAGTACAAACGAAAGAACATGCAGAGAGGACTCATTAAAGATGCTGACAATATTGGCTGGAAAAGGTTACAAGGTAGACATGGAAAAGTTACAGTACTGCCAATAACAGGTACTTTACATTGGTCAGCTCATATCCCAACATGGAAGGAAGATTGCACCACAAAGAGCACAGGCCATTTCAACAACGCCAGTGCCACAAACAGTGAGGGAACTGCAGCAGTTCCTGGGTCTGTGCAACTACTGTAGAGCATCGGTATTTGATTACAGCTCATACATAGGACCCCTGCTTGAGGCGTTAAAGGAAGCTAATAAAGGGGAGAAAAAGTTGGGGTGGACAATGGAAATGAAAGAGGCTTTTGATGAACTGAAAGATGCGATATCAACTGCTCCGGTACTGGCAACCCCAGACTATGAGCGACAATTCTTTATATTTTCACATTGCGACTCAGCAGTAATGAAAGCAGTGTTGGCTCAAAAAACAAGCATGGGCTACAAACCAGTAGCATTTTACAGCGGCCACTTAGATCCTGTGATGTTAGGTTATTTCCCCTGCGAACAAGGTCTCGCCGCAGCTGCTTTTGCGGTAGAGAAAGCATCAGCAATCACCATGGGGTGCCCAACTACACTGTTTGTGCAACATGCACTATTTGCAATATTGAATAAACCTAAGTCCACCCTAACCACGCAAAGGGCATCAGGTTATGAGATCATCTTATCCAGAGCTGAACTATCAATTGTAAGATGTAGCACGGTCAACCCTGCAAGGTTCCTAGCAGAAGTAATTGAGGAAGGCGATTGTACGCAAATCACTGAAATGTACTCATGTACTAGAAAGATTGAAGAGAACGCACTAGAAGGAGGTGAGCACCTGTTCGATGATGGGTCATCAACTATCGACCAAAGGGATGGTATAAGGAGGACTGGGGCAGCAGTGGTAAAAATGATGGAGGTACCAGTGTGTGTGGCAATGAAATGTGTACAACTACCACAGCATTATTCCGCTCAAGCAGCAGAATTAATTGCACTAATCTTGGCGTTGAAGGAAAGCTTTGACAAACGAGTGACCATATATTCTGACAGCGCATATGTTACGTCCACTGTCCACTCAGGGCTGTCGAAATGGAGAAGAAGAGGGTTTAGGAGAGCTGATGGCACTCCAGTGCAACATGCCCTCCTATTGGCTGAACTAATTGAAGTAATAAATGACCCCCAAGAATTAGCTTTGGTCAAATGCACTGCACACACCAATGGTGAAGACCACATTTCAAAATGGAATGCAGCAGCAGACGCACATGCGAAGTATGCTGCATATTTTGGTGAGATATGGAACCCCCCAGAGTCAAAGAGAGGGAGAGGGAGGGGAATGGCTAAGGAGATGTTGATAAGAGAAGGGTACACCCATCTCCCAGCCACACAGATAATGGAGCTACAAGTGGCTGCACCAATGGCAGAAAAAGAAATATGGGTAAAAAGAGGATGCACAATGTCACCAACTGACGCACTATGGCGCCAGGGTGACACTGGAAAGATTGTAATACCACTGGCACTATTGAACACCGCCCTGAGCCAACTGCACCACCCAGCCCACACGGGCAAGGAAGTAATTGCAGCACGAATTAGGGAAGACTGGTTCTGCCCCGAGTTAAATTCTCATGTGTCAAATTTTATCAGCAATTGTCTCACATGTCAACAGTTTATGGCCGGTCACACTCTGAAGGTGATAAGAGGTACTATACCCCGGCCAGAGGGACCCTTCCGACATCTCCATATTGACTATGTTGATATGATCAACGTATGTCAAGGAAATAGGTATATGATTGTAGTAGTATGCCCATTCTCGAGGTGGATTGAAGCGGGGCCCTGTTCACACCCAGATGCATTCAGAGCAGCTAAATTCCTAGTGAGGGAGGTCTTCCCCAGGTGGGGAGTGTGCGAGGTACTGCGGTCAGATAATGGCCCACATTTCGCAAACGAAATGTTCCAGCACATCACATCCTTACTGAACATCAAGCATAAATATAAAATACAGCAAACAACAAAGAAGAGTTGGTTGTATTGCCTTCCACTACCCCTATTTGAGCTAAGGAATAGACCAGGTTCCGACCACCACCTCACCCCTCACGAGGTGGTTACCGGACTTCAAATGCGCCTTCCCCTAACGCCAACATCAAGAGCATTTACCGACCACGAGAGTACTGCAAATGTCCTTGGTGATGAAATGTACCAATATGTGTCTTCTTTGATTACTAGTGTAGTGTTTGTGTCTCAACAGCTCGAGCGCACGCGGGGCGGGTCCAACAGCGATCAGCAAAAAGATGCGGATAAAGAATTGGAAAAGGAAAGACTGTGCAAAGTTGCTAAAGGTGACCACGTACTACTTCGCAATTTCAACAGAAAGTGGAACAGCCCACGCTTCACTGGCCCCCATCTGGTAGAGGAGGTATCAACGAGAGCAGTAAAGCTACAGGACAAACGTGCCTGGAATCATCTACACGACGTAAAGATCTACAAACTCCAGACCCGCCCCAGCTCCACCGACAGGGGCACTGGAAGAACAACAACAGCGTCACCAACGGAGGAAGAGACCTCTACTACAACTAACGGCCTAAGTGTCCCAATACCCTGCCACCCCTCAGATTCCCCAGAGACAACTACTAGAAAAGAAAGGAGTAATCCCTATACCGCCCACCCCATGGTCACACGATTAAAGAGTAAAGAGACTTCCGCCAGTTGAGCCCCAAAACCCTCTGCCCATTGACCCCCTACCCACTGCAGTAATAACTGAACTGAAGGACATTGTCTTGCACCTATACACATGTAAACACCTGAATGTTCTCTTTCTTTTCTCTCGCACATGCAGGTACAGCGCATTATTGTACTGCTAAGAAAGTAGATAACTAACTAATTCACTGCCCAGGAGTAGATGGTACCCGCAGACGATAATTACCCGGAAGAATTGTCACACCAATGTGTATATGAAATAAAAAGGCCAACGTACCTGAAAAGAAGGAGGGTACGTGTCTACTACACAGCATTCCTCTTGGCCATAGAACATTCAATGCCCCACCTCCAACCATACTTGCCTGCCCTAAGAGATAGATCGCTTAGCCTGGGCACTGAATGACTACTTGATAGGGAGAGCTTAAAAACAACAACTAACACTAATAACAAGCATATTAAGAATTTTCAGGCGGGCAACTGTAACTTCGCAAGAATAAGCTGCCGGACTGCAGCAAGGTAAGAGCAAAATGCCGGTGAAATTAGCATCTGTAATAAAATTGATAGGGATTTTAATGACCACCGGGTTCTTGGCTGCCTCTGTATGGCAGTACAGCTATGCTATCAATATTCCTGCTGTACCCAAACCTAATACACCCCCACCCCCAGCTGCAACAGGTGTTACGTCAGGTGGTACTAGTCAAATTCCACACAAGGAAAATAGAGTTAAACGCAGCACATACTCAGATAATAAAGGTATTGATAACTACATACAAGATTCAGCACACATCTCAAACAACATATGGTACCAACACATGACCCACATAGGTAAGCAGACAACAGAAGACAGCTGCTACGTTTGCTCATTAATCCCATACGCCATGAGCGCTTCTCGAACATTCGTTGCCATGGAGATAGATGAGAAAATAGCACGATGTATAATATACCTGGCACTGTTCCAGACGAAAGGAAGATTTCAAGGGACAGTGGTGAAACTGGTGTGGAAAACACGAGATACATATCCATATGAAAACAACTTCCTCAAGACTTATTTGAGTTACCACAAGAGCAGTTTACATGCTGAAACATTCAAATACATAACAAGTGGGCCTGAAAAAGGAGAAACAAAGAAAGTAACACTACAATACCTACCATGTGATTGGTACGCCACTGAAGTCCCGGTTAAACAAGGATGTTGGGAAAGACCACTGGTGACAATAACAGGGAAGGTGTACATGAACAACAAATGGGACATAGGAGTGGTTGGCAGTAACATGGTAACAAGAGAAAATATTTCAACTACTGATGGACACAACCATAGATGTTGGATGACTTGGGTCAAGTACGTACCCATGCTCACGTGGATGGAGAAGGATGAAGACCCAATAACAATACTGCCACTAACTGCGCCTAAGGTATGCTACCAACATAAAGTGGAGGTGGACGTAGGATACAACACCAACTGTGCAAGCGTGATGGAGTTACCTGAGGGGGAGCAGGAACAGCAGTAGTAATGGACCATTACTGGGCCTGTGGAGAAAAGGCATACCACACACTGCCCCCTCTGTGGAATGGTATATGCACAATGGTGCACGTTAATGTACCATCACTAGTGGTACCCCAGAAACATGTCAATGTGGCGAACTTCCCCAAAATGGATGAAGGGAACAAGAGGAAGAAGAGATCTGTACAACCTCAGAAGGGGCCAGAGAACAAAACCAACGTCCTAAATAGAAAGAAAAGACAAGGAGAACCTCTGACAGGAAATTACCTATGGGGAAGGTCGGAAACAGCACTCACTTCAATTCCACCAGAACACAGACTATTCAGCAGAGCAGCAATGTTCTTCTCCTCAATAATACATCCAGGACTACAGGCTTACGCAAACGCAAAATGGCTTCAGATAACTCGATGGGAACTAATGATGACTATTAATTCTACAGTAAATGGATTCAACGCAATAAAAGAGGAACTGCGAGCTGTGAGGATGGTAGCACTTCAGAACAGATATGTATTGGACCTCCTCACAGGAATGGAAGGAGGAGTTTGCGCTAAGATAGGACAATCATGCTGCACATTCTCCCCTGCCAACGATGCTGACAATGGTACACTGACAGAAGCAGTTTCACAATTGGCCCAGATGCACTCCAAAATGATGGATGAAAGTAAAGGTGTGAAAAAGGATAACAGCTGGTTTTCAATATTATGGTCATGGATGCCATCCTGGCTGTCAGATGGACTGAAGATTATAGTTGGATGTACTATTTTGGCTGGAGCTACACTGATCATAATAAGATTTTGGAAGGCCTGGAAGGCACGCACCACAGACGAGATGATCGAAATGGTTGGTATGCACCTCTTGATGCCAACAGATGACGGCCAACACACAGGCACAATTATAAAAGAGAGAGAGAAGTTGCGCAACCAGATCATCACCAACCACCTGGACCCACCATCTGTGAAGCTTGAAAACCCAAGAAACCCAAGGAGCTACATAGGGAAATGGGTATACTGCACTCCTGGAGGAACCTGTGCATATATGTATTGGTCATTTGAAGACCATGTTAACCACTATGGACATTTGGGAGGAATAACTAAAATATGGAGAGTGAGAGGAGATAAAGAAAAGGATATGTTTGTGGTCGACAAGTCGACCAGAGGGGGGACTGAAGTGGGAGAATGGAAGAACAGGCTCCCGCCCTTCCCCTCTCGTGCTTGGCCTAGAGGATCACGGCCTAGACACCCGCCACGAGAGGAGTTTGCCTACCTACCAGATGACCAAATACCCTGGTACAGGAACATACGGATGTGTCCACCTACCTGCCCAGCAGCCCGCCCTGCCCATGCCGACACCTGCGGCATGGATCAACTCGACTAAACCTACACGTCGTTAGAGATGCCATGACGACCTAGCCAACGGTCAGCACACCTCTGCAAACATGCACACCGGACACTCCCACACCAATCCACACGAAGAACATACTCAGTGCTATGACGTAGGCGACAGACATACCCACGGACGTGCATCTTTATTATTTTCCATATAGGCTCTCAAAATGCAGAAACGCAAGACGCATAACGAACTTATCTAAAAAGGCTTGCTCACGCTTCTTCCAAAAAACCATGTACTATAATGAAGAATATAACGGAGACACGATACTGGGGATAGAGCAATATGATACCGTAACCTAAAGCGCTCTACATCAAACGGTTCCACCTATGCACCAGGCCCAGGTAGGCCGCAAGCAAAAGCTTCCATGAACATGGAATGAGCAAGAGCTCGGTTGCTGACCCTGCAGAATGAGCCCGGCGAAAGCACACAGCCAAGGGCACGATGTTGCAATCTCGCACGCCGCAAGCCAACGCCAAGGTCGCACCTGCAAGATAAACAAGGCACACAGTGGGAAAAACAATATTAATTGTGCTGAATTCTGCCTCAAACACGGTCCCACCTCACGTGACAAAGCCAAACCTGACAGGATGCCAAGCCCAGGAGGAAGGAGACGCCTGAATCCCACGTTTGAAGACACAGGCAGATACAATTAAAAGACTCAATGAACATCTGCAGCAGTGGGAGTAGTCGACCTCCCAACATACGAATAAATCCTCACATTGTTTACACCTACCCATAGTAAAACATTGTTGCAAATGACAGGTGCACCGCGAGCTGGGAACAGCGATAGTCCCAGACTGGGAGGCTCGCGACCGGACCAATCAGAACATGGGGCTCTTATCACTGACGCCATTAACATTGACCAATCCCCAGAGGTCTTCATGTAACAATTTTCATGTATCAAATTGAAGGGACAGCCCAAATATATCACCTGACTAACCCTCAACCACTAACACCGTTCTCTATATGTATGCTATATTAACCCTACCACTCGAGTAACCAATCCAGAGTGGAAATAGGTTTTTTGCTAAACTTTCTAAGGTGACGCAAGTAGCGCGTCATACTAAGGTAAAAAGGGCCTGCGAGCCCCACGATTGTGTGTGTGTCAGGACGGACGCGTACGATCCTTGACCCATCCCTGCCGTTTTGTCTAATAAACAGCAGAATCACCTTGCTTCTTGCGTGTGTCTCATACTCTATCTCTTTTGGGATATATGGGAGGAGTTGGGGCCTCCCTGCCCGGAGGTCTGCGGACGGCCCGGCCGACCCCGGCAGAATTTCCCCCCCGACACTGTGCTACAGGGATCTATGTCTTTTCTCCTCCTGCTGTGGCAAGGTGTGCATGGACTAAGCCTGCCACACCCTGGGTGCACATGCAGGGATGTGAGCTGTGCAGTGAGTGCTCTTCTCCCTTTCCGGTGATGCTAGCAGATGAGATGGCCTTGGCCCAGCCAGTGGCAGAGTGTCAGGGCCCAGCCCATGAGAGTCACGGTAGAGAGGCTGAGCATTGGTTGGGGGTGGAAGCTTTTGCCCCATTCTCTGGATGATGGCCTTAAGACAGGCACAACCTCATGGGTGCACAGCCATGTGTTTGTTGATGACCACCCAGTACCATCTGGTATTTTAGCTGGGCCCAACTAGCCAAATGTCTGCAGCGGTTAGACCAGATAGCCTGATTCGCAGCTGACACGGCTGGCTCTTGCATTTATCTGCAGCTGGGATCCATGATGGGGCAGACAAAGATAATGGCGATTCCTGTTTGTACCAATTCGGATCAGGAAGACCCAAGGTCTAAACCCCTGTTCAGACAAAAGGTAATCACATGCCGACATGTGTTTTCTCTAGTCGTCCCCATAGGCCATCCTCACCATTGCCAGGCAACTCCAACATCAAAGAAATTGTTAGAATGTGATGCTCTCCAACGTGCACTCAGCTATCACCCATGCAGCAAACATCACCAACCCTATCACCACACACAATGTTGACACCATATTCATCATCGAGAACTGGCTGACACCCACCTCCACCAACATTATAGGCACACTTGTCCCTGACAGCTACAGCATGCAACACAGAGACCGGCTGAATAAGAAAAGCAGAGGCCAGCAGTCATCCAAAAGTACTTGTGCCTGGCACCAGACTTGAAGTCAACATTCCACCAGAATGAAGTCCTCTCCTGCCAGTTCCCGCTCTCCTCGATGAACACAGCCACCTTCCATCTCATCTACACACACCCAAAAACAACACCACCTCCATCAGAGACCTCACCGACCTAGTCACCACCATGTCCTTAACACACACCAAAACATCTTCCTAGGCCACTTCAAACTCCCAGGCAACAATGCCAACAAACTGATTAAAGAAGCTCTCCTCAGCCTTTTCGACACCCTCAGTCTCACAAAGCACATGAAAGACTCAACACATTAGAAAGAAAACATTGTCACCCAAATCATCAATGCACTGCCTTCTCTCCACTACAGTTCACCTTTCCCACTTGACTGGTCTGACCAACTGGCAGTGCCTTTCAACATCCCACACACCATCCCAGTCATGAACTCTCAGCTGAAACCCATCAGACAAACCTTCAGGTCTTTCAAGAACTTTCCGGGTCGAAGCCCTCATGGATGACCTCATCTACCTCCACCTCACATGGACCGTACACCCCTAACTGAACTCTGACTCTCTACTGGAATCAGTCAATGCCACCTTCTCAGACTCCATCGACGGACACATGCTTCTTGAACAACTCACATGCAAACCGAAACCATCAGCATACTAGTACATGCAACAACTCAACCTCAACAAAAGAGTCATCATGAAACAAGAGACAGCCTGGCACTGCTCCAGGACCGCATCCGTCCTGGCGCTCCTCAAGCAAATTCAAGCAACACGCTGACAACTGATCAACACAGCGAAGGCCTCCTGCTATCTGAATACCATAGCAGAAGCCAACAACAAAAGCAGAGACATCTTCAAAGTGATCAATCACTGTGTCAACCCGATACCCAACAATGCCATCCCACACTTAATTGAAAAACTCCACCGCCATCAACCCCCTTATTCACAAATATGCGCCAGCACATAGGCACCAGCTCTGCATCCACAGAACCACCTCACATCCCTCCTCACAAAATATGCAGACCTTGGACAAGATTGAAGGCAATCTCTACAGAGGACCTGGAGGAAACCCTGGCCACCCTGTCAGAGGCATTTTGCACTATTTCTGGTGAGCCTGTTGGTTTATTTGTTTTTTTTTTGGTGAGCCTTAAATATACATGACTGCCTGACATTATTCTTATACCAGGATCATAAACGGTAAGCCAAGACTGGACCTGGTTCACTCTAAATCACAATTTCATCATCATGTGTTATTTTATCTACAATACCACTATCGTGGTAATCCAGAACACACTTACCGGGACACCTGAATGCAGTTATTTATATAAACAGCCCCTGAGATGGACCTAATTCACAGTAACCAGTTTTGTTTAGTATTTCACCACATGTGGTAATATGAGGATACCACCTGTGGTACAATGCAACTACTACCTGCTTCACCTCTGTCAGTATACTAACACAAGGAACTAGGACACATAACAAGAAAACTGAGGCTGACTTGCTTCTTTCTTCTTCTGCTTTATATGAGATTAGAACTATGCAAAATACAAAAAATAAAATGTGCAATGCACAGTGTTTTCAAATGTCATTTCCTGTGATTCATCATCACATGGTATTTTATCTACAATACCACTTTGGTGGAAATCCAGAATGCACTTACTGGGACACCTTAATGCAGTTATTCATATAAATAGCCCCTGAGATGGACCAATTCACAGCGACCAGTTTTGCTTAGTATTTTACCACATGTGCCTGTATACTAACACAAGGAACTAGGGCACATAATAAGAAAACCGAGGCTGACTTGTTTCTTTCTTCTTCTGCTATATAAGATATTAGAACTAAGTAAAATGCAAAAAAAAAAATGTTGAATGCATAGTGTTTTCACATGGGATTTCCTGTGATTCAAAAATGTAAATAAAATATCCCCACAAATACAATTCATTTGCAGTTGCTTCCCCGCGATGAATACGCTTTTTCCCACAATGGACTTCAAGAACCCTTTTTCATGTTGCAGTTCAAAACATGATTATCTAACGACCTTGAAAGATAGCATTCACTTTGCACATTATATTCGAAGCTTCTTATTTGGGCAGTGAGGAACAACATAACTACCCACGTTTGTGAATGTAACACAGAATTCCCAAATGTGCAATGTGCAATAGCCTGTAAAATGGACCCACAGACAACAAACATGCACCACAATTTTCACTAAAATCTTATCAAGAATAATGCTTGATTCTTGGTGCCCCCGGTACAGCAAGGTCATGACCCCCTCTGACTGCCTGGGCAGAGCCCGCACTGGAGGATTTTATTATCTGTTTTTTTTCCTCTAGGCATGAATAATCTCAGCAAAGCTTTCCAAGCCCACCTGTCTGCCTGCCAGCGAATTCAGTATATCAACCCGCAGCCAGACAGAGAGTCCAGGAAGAATTGAAAAAAAACCCCATTCTGACTGACAGCCCTTTTTAAATCCCTTGTCTGTGATTGTCCCACACATTTAAGTTTTCCTAAAGAAAGTATAGGCAATGACCGCCTCTGGCAGTGATGCCATATGCCCATAAAAAAACACCTCCCTTTGCCAAGCCTCCAGAAGATCCCAGAATGCACGTGATCAGCCTGTACCGCTGACCGTGATTCAGGAGAAGCTAACGGATACAGGAAAAAGTTACATATCTCTGCATTAGTTTCCTGCAGAGCAAACATGAACCATGAGAAAACTTCAAGCAAACATGCTCTAGATTCCGCAGCTCGCATTCCTCACATCTTCACTGTAAAAGCAATGTTCATTCTTCATGTTTGATTCTTGCATTTCCAATTAACATTGCACAGCCTGTGATTGCCATGTCATTTAGTGAACCTATCTGCACCAAAGCTTTGCACCAGAGAGCTGTGGACTGCACTGCATTGAATATTAGTAATGGGATAGGTTAGTGGGGTTAAGGGTATTAGTAAAACTAGTGGGTGTTCGTTTTTATTCTTCATTGCACTCAGTCCATATTACTGTGGTGTGGTGTGTCATGATAACATCAGCTATTTTGCAGTGCCAAATTCAAGCCCCCCTTTTCAGTATGTGCTCTGTGCATTCACAATACTGACCAATACTAGATTCTGATAAGAGTCTCACACTCTTGTCTCACACTCTTATTCACAAATGGGGTCAGTTCTCATTTTTGTTGAAATTTGGTGCCTTAGTTACAATGCAGAACCTTCTTTTCCACGACCCTCAAAGCCACAATGTATACAGATGGCATCCTTGCAGCATTCAAGACCCTCCCTGCAGGAGCTCTCCTTCCCTACCTTGAGATCATCAACAGCTCCCTAACTCAAGGCAGCTTCCCATCCACCCTAAAGACTGGACAAATCCTTCTTCTACTGAAGAAACCAACTCTGGATCATGACAACCTAGATTACTATTGCCCCAAAACCCATCTTCCCTTCCTAGGTAAGATTATCAAGTAAGGGTGGCCGCACAAATGCAACAACACATCATTTCCAACAATCTCCTCCAAACCTACCAATCTGTGTTCAGAGCCAGATCCAGCATGGAGTCAGCAACCATAGAGGTGGCCAGTGATTTCCACAAATCCTTGATGATGGCCACCCTTGCCCCCTGGTTCTACTCTATCAACTCTATCAACACAGTAGACCACCAGTCACTCTCAGGCACCCTACATCAGCGCATGAGGATAAGCGTTCTTGTCCTACGCTGGTTCAAGTCCGACCTCACCGATTGCCAGCAGTTTGTTCAGATGGACAGCTCTAGATCACCAACGCTACCCATCACATGCGGTGTCCCGCAGGGTTCCATCCTCTCCCCAGTGATCTTCAATCTATACATGTATTCTCTGGGAGCCTGCCTAGCCACATACAACATCTACAACCGCCAATACACCGAAGACATACAGTTATGTTTCAAGATCGACTCCATCAAGGACATCCACAGGCTTAAAACCTGCCTCTCGCTGATCCAATCTTGGATATCCAGTGCATAGTTGAAGCTTAATGCCTCCAAGACTGGATTCCTACTACTCACAAACAACACTGTACACCAAGACATACAGACCTGGCTATCCACCATGATCCGTGAGGGCTTCAGATCCGAACTCACCTCCTGCACATAGTCCCTCAGGATCCGGATCCACATCGACAAACACCTCTCCTTCAAGACACACATAGCTAAGAAAACTCAGACAGCCTGGTATCAGCTCTCCCTCCTTCGAAAAGTCAAATCCTTCCTCCCTCCAGACAGCTTTAGATCCACCATTCAGGCACTGGTCCTATCCCACCTGAATGGGGACAATGCCCTCCTCAAAGACCTCCCGGCGTCCGCCCTTGTGCCCCTGATACGTGCCCTACATGCATGTGCATGCCTCATCTAGGATCTAAACAGTTATGACCACATTACCTCGGCCCTCATCAACCTTCACTGACTCCCGTTGTATGCACAAATCACCTTCTCTGCCTATGCCACAAGACCATGGAACCTCCTCCCCATCAGCATCAGACTTGCCCCCACACTCCTACAATTCAGAAAAGGACTCAAGACCCATCTCTTCAAAGAGTCTCTCCTCCTCATCAACTAGGCCATCACATCACCCCCATGCCACCTGACTCACTAGATGGCATCTGCCTCTCTCCTCCCCTCACCTTGTACAGCTGTACCCCTCCTCTTTGCCCCTCTCTATCCTACCGTTGCTGTATGTCTGTTCCATTGTTACCTCTTTTATGCATCTGTACTGTAGTATACCTCTGTAAAGCGCTCTGTTGTGTATGCGTATTGTTGTATACCTCTGTTAAGTGCTCAGTTGGGTACGTGTATTGTTGGATACCTCTGTAAAGCTCTCTGTTGCTTCTCAAAGCTGGGTCCAAGCTCAATGAATATCATAATAATGAGGATAATAATTATAATAGTTGGTAGGAAGGATCTCTGTGTCGAACAGATGTGTGTCATGGGAGTTGGACAGGCTCCACTGCATCCCCAGAGCAGGTGGGGACCAAAGGACCTGCCCGCCGAAGGAGAGGCTAAGGTGGGCCAACAGCTGTTGATCCAGGTGGGTGCTAGTGTCCAATAGGGGTCCCAGGGAAGTAATACTGGTGCTGGGCCAGGCAGTCAGGGGCCCCAGAGCTCTCCAGAGGGAATGGTTCAAAGGTGACCCAGCCATAGCCAGGGGCATCCAGGGGTGCTGTCACAGCCATTGTACACCAGCCTCCAATGCAGTGCACCAACCACATGACTCAGCGGTGGTCCTCAGGGGGCCCCAGTCTACTATGGAGGGAAAAGCTGAAGGGCATCGAGGGAAGGGCCCAAGATGGCCAGGGGTGCAACCTCACCCTTAGGTGCTGCTGCGTAGATCCCAGCTGTCAGGTTACCATGTTCCATGTGGAACACCTCAATGCAGTCCATTGTTTTTTTCTTTCATGCACTGCATGTCTATGTGAGTTGTCAAGGTCATTTTGCAACCCCCGATGGAGATGCGAGGCAGGCGAGTCTATCATGGCACTCAGGGTAACAGAGGGTATGGTATTGTTGGGTGCAGGGATGTGTTTACTGTGTTGGGTGCTTACACGTGTATGCCTGAGGTGAGCAGGTCCAGCAGCAATGGTGCGGAAGGGGACATGTACGAGATGGGAAGCAGGTGAGACCTTGTGTGTGTTGTTTCATGGCACTCAGGAGAGCTGAGGGTATGGTGTTGTTGGGTGCAGGGATGTGTTACCCAATTTGACCATGTGTTTTCCTTTCTCTCTGTGGCATTCCGATAGGGAACACGGTTGCTGCTGTGCAAGGTGCGTGACAGGGCTGTGGAAATGACTGCACACCACAAATCAGGCAGTCTAGGTTGGTTTTGGTCCCTCCAGGGAAGTACATGACTACATGACTGAGGACGGCTGTGAGCAACACCGATACTTGCCACCTGATATGACTGTGTGGGTGGTTTGTACACTTGATTCGCTGTATATGGGCACACACTATTGGCCTCTCCCAGATGCACATTCTCAGGGTGTTGCTGTGGGCAAGCTGGATTAGCCTAGTTTCATAATTGAAAGGCATCAGGGATGTGGCTTCACTGTGTGGGCTCCATAAGGCCTGCAATTCAGGTGAAGTATGTTAGTATGACCTGCTTACGTGCCTCCTGTCCCTTTGCCCTTTGGCCTGCCAAGGGGACGGTTGGTCCTTGTGGCTGATGGCCATGTCCCTCTTGCAGCTCTACTAGTATCCCATGCAATGTGGCAATATTGTGCAGGACACAACATGCCACAATGATCTGGCATACTACTGGCGGCGTATGTAGCAATACTCCACTAGAGTGGTTAAGAGAGCAGAGGGATGACTTAAGCACCCCAAATGCATGATCCACTATGCCCCTTGTGGCTATGTGTGCTTCATTATACCTTACCTTACCTGGGGCAATCAAGAATGGTGAGAGAGTGTAGACACTTTCCCCTGAAAAGGTGGAAATGGTTATTGTTAGCATAGATTGTCAGGGCCTGTTATTCTGTGTGTCCTGTGACTGTTTGCATGTGCGTGTTTGATGTTACTCACAGACGAGCCAGGTGTTCCCATGTGTTCCTGATGCCAGGTCCTGGTATAAGGGTAATGGTGACAAATGAAGCTGTCATGTGTGCTACCCGGATAATTGTCATTCACATGCATGATGACTCCCTTTGGATCACAGATGACTTGTGCATTGATAGAATGCCAATAGTTTTTGGTTGTGGTAGATGTGCTCGCTCTCTCGGGGGGGGGCAGGGGTGGTAGCACTACATAGGTAAAGTCGATGGCTCCCAGTGCCTGTGGAAAATGTGCAATGGCATACAACTCCTGGAACACTCTTTCTGCATTGCCTGAAGTGTGTGTAGCATGCTTATGTACCTATGCACATGTGCAATTATGCAGTGCAATACCTGTGTAGGCACCAGGATTGTGTGGACTGCGATACACCCCCACCAATAGCAGAGGTGCACAGGAATGAACATGTTACCAGGAAAGTTTGGGCTGTTAGCACCTTCTCCAGGGGTTTGCGTGCATGGGAGCAGATGGTTGGTGATGGAAGGTCATTTGCCCACTCCATAACCAGGTCTAGAATGACAAGGGGAGGGAATCTGCACCTTGTCCTGGGCCTTATCATCCTCCTTTTCCTCCTCCTGCCATGAACGATCAGTGCCATTCCAGCTGGGTCCAACATTGTGGAAGTCCTGTTTTGAAATGTTTTGCAGTGCATGCTTTTATACTTAGTATGCGTTGTATATCATGTGGCGGGGTGATTATGTGATTTCTGTTCTACTTTGGACTCTGGACACTTGCGCCATGACATCTATGAATAGAGTTTTGTTTGCGCTTGATGGGGCATGTTTGGTTCATGCCTGGTGAGTCCCTTGACATGCCTCATGATATTCCTCGTTCTTCCTCATTTTGCGGAAAGAATGGGGAATATGCATGTTCCACCCCCTATTTATTTCTTTCCGCTGACTCTTCCCTCACATTGCGCTGTATGTGACGTAATACGCTCTGCATGGTGGTAGGTAAGGACCAGCGCAGAGAAGGTAATAACTAGCGCAAAGCCTGAACCATGAATCTGCAACTCAAGTTTTGTGATCACAAAGTTCACTTTTTTTTCCTTTGTGCCATGCAAACCCTTCTATGAATTGGCCAGAATATGTTTTTGAAATAACATCAGTAATTTTAGGAAACTACTAGGCTCCACTTTATTTATTTATTTATTTATTTATTGTTGTTTTTAGTTCAAGTGAACTTTTGCAACAGTGCAAATACATTTTCATAGGATCAACATTATAAAGTGTATTAAACATCATCAGTATTAATCCATCAAGATATCACATTCTAAAAGTAATAAAATAATTGTGTGTATCATTCATACAAACATTAATCACAGTCTTCAACCTCGGTTCTCATGTACTACAATGTTGTTCTGAATTTACAACATTTGTTCATACTAGAATGTACTTTTACTTCAACATTTACTATCAGCTTAACATGCTCATAAGATCTTTCCCAGGTAATACCAATTCATAAGGAGAGAAAACAAACAAGTCATAGAATGTAGCTGCTCTTTTAAATGTATGTAGCAGGATTAACCATGGAATGGGCCATGGTTCATAGATGATTCAAAGCAATGATCGTAGCTTGTGATGGAGTATTTAAATATAAGTACCAAAAATGATTGGTAGCAATGGAGTCATGATGATGCACATATCGATCATACATATTCCTATATAGGGTTACAAGATTAGGACACTCAGTTAAAATATGCCTTACAGTCTCCAAGTTGCCCTTGATTTTACAAATGCAGCAATACCGTTTATTGGAGGCCAATTTCCATTGGGTTCCATACGTAACTCTCACTGGCAGTTGGTTTAGCTGCATAAATAATCGAAATTTACGTACAGCAGGACTAGGACATCTTACTAGATATTTTTGTGGAGAACGATACATATATACAATGGTCCTCGTTACGAGGTTGGAGGTAGCCATGGTGCTACTAGCACCATGGCTACCCCCTTACCTCATTCTGGGTCCGGGTTCTTGGAATAGGGACTTACTTGGTCATTCCGACCTTGGAGGACCCAGTAAATCCCCACTCTGAGAACCATTCCCCATTCCCATTTGAGCCCCCATAGGGCTCAATGGGAATGGGGATGGAGCTAATACCTGGCCCGCTAATAGCGGGCCCGTTATTAGCTCCCTGCTCCCTTAGTGTGTCCCGCTAAGGGCGCCTGGTATAACCAGGTGCCCTTAGTGGGACCTGCTAAGGGACCTCGTTATGCGGCGGTAAGGGGTTAATGGCACCCTTACCATTAACCCCTTACCACCGACCTCGTAATGAGGCCCAATGCCCTCTATGTGTAGATCATTGTGTAGTCCGCTCATTTGGCTGAAATTATCTTCCCAATCTTTTTTCTGGGATTTATTTTTAAAGGCCCTTTTGATGGCCTTATATCCGCCACAAATCGAGCGCTAAACTTCCCAATTAAGTGCAGCATAAGAATCCATGCACAAAGCATTGTATTTCTTTAAATCATTACTTTTTTTTTAATTTGATTACTTTTTCCCCCATAATATTTAGCAATTGGCTAATCGGATGGCACAAGGCTTTCAAAGGGAGTAAGTCTCTATGACACTGAATAATGGCTTTTAGTGATGTCAGTCCAAACTCGACGCTTATATATTGAATGGGGCAAGTTGGAGGAAGGCTCAATATGGTACACCAAAAGTAGCCTCAACTTTATCTAGCCATAACAGGTTTTCGAGTGTAAGGGCTTCAAGTCCATAGGCCAGCACTGGTATGAACCATTGGGTGTAGAGCAACATGATACCTTTCAAGGAGCATATTGGGAGACATAGGGCCTCATTACGAGTTTGGCAGTAGCCATGGAGCTATTAGTTCCATGGCTGCCGCCAAATTGGGCTCTTTTACCGGATTCCTGCAATGAGGAATCACCGGGTTATTCCAACATTGGAGGACCCGGTCATTCCTCCTTGCAGGAACCATTCCCCATTCCCATTTGAGCCCCCATAGGGCGCAATGGGAATGGGGATCGAGGTAACAA
The DNA here is from genome assembly GCF_040938575.1 of Ambystoma mexicanum. Lineage (NCBI taxonomy): Eukaryota > Metazoa > Chordata > Amphibia > Caudata > Ambystomatidae > Ambystoma > Ambystoma mexicanum. Next base: position 341,307,541 of record NC_090927.1, read on the forward strand.
CGGGCACATTATGAGTGCCCCGTTGTTATCTCCTTCTTCCCCTCGAGGGACAGGGAAAGCACGTCTGGTTTTACCAGGCGTGTGATCCTGGTCCCGAAATGGGAAGCTTGGAATCAGCCCTGTCGGAATGAAGGGGTCTGGTACGGGACCGGCCCCCTTCATTCCGACTGCACGGGTCATAGTGAGGCCCATAGTTTCGTACAAGCAAAGTAATCTGTCTGGCACGTTGTATTTTTCTCGCAATTAAGGGCAAGTATCCAGTTTTACTATCCATGTCAACTCCAAGATATTTGTAGGAGTCTGTGTAATCAGTGCTTCCCCAGCTTGTTTTCATTACGGGCCTGTTAACTTTCCTAGATGCAAATAGCATGGTCTTAGTCTTTTTAAATTGATGGTCATACCATGTTCAATAGAGAAAAGGCCCAATTTTTCCAATATGGCTTTCATGCCCTTTATTGTATGGTCAACTATCACAAGATGATCAGCATACAGTAATGCTGTGACCTAGGCAATTTTTAATTTGGGTGGACAATGAGCATGTTTTTCAAGGAGTCCAATTAATTGGGCTGGATACAGATTAAAGAGGAGTGCCGCCAAAATGCAGCCCTGTTTGACACCCTTGTTGATTTTTATCGGAATGGATAATCTACCATTATTGACAAGCCGTACTCGAGCAGTATTGTTAAGACTGTATACATCTAACTTTGAAAACATGCTACATTCAACAGTTACACGTGAACAAAAACTGTTTTCTCAAAATGTCACTTAGCTAGAAAGTATGACTGTTTCCAAACCATTGCATATGTTCCTGCTTCCAGGAGTTGTATGGTCTTTTAGATATGACCACAATTACAGACCTGCATCCCATTGAAAGGGACATCTTCTTCTCCAAATAATGAAGTAAGGATAGTTGGAATATGAGTAGCCCATATGAGGGTATCTGAGTCCTCCATCTCCTAAATGCTGTCTGTTGGGAGGTAGCAAATTATGATGTATCCTTATATTCGGTAATCTTCCAAAGGTCACTGAATCCATTCCATTATAGAGGGAGCAGAGGACACTTACCCACATACCTCAAACAGTAATTTAGCAGTTTCTCCAGCCTCTTCCTGTAGCAACATTGAATAGAAAGTGGTCACTCTATCAGGTCAAAGAGGAACTACAGTAACACATTCATTTGTATTCAATATTCTGCATTATAGTTTGCCTTATCTCGCTATGCCCTTTACAGTAGCCACTAACAGCTTCCATTTGCCCCTTATCAGATTGAACTATACTCTCAGGAACATTACCAAGATACCTCCATCAACAATATCTTTGCCCACGTTGATTGCGCCTTGTTCACTTTGTACTCCGATAGGTGGCTGTACTCATTCACAGGCTCTTGCAGGGCCAGGATTGTGTTCTCCATGTTTGACACCAGAATTAGAATATCATCTGCAAAAAATATCACCTTGTGCTCTCTATTTGCAAAAGCTATTCCTTGTATTCCTTCTTTCCCTTGTATCACCTCAGCCAAGTGCAAGGGCAAGCAGTGGAGGCAGTTGGCATTCCTGACTTGTTCTGCATTCCATTTGAAAGCACGCTGAATGGGGTCCATTAACTGTCACACAGGCCCCAGTACTTCATTTTGAAGATGCAGTCAATGTTTTTTATTCTTTGAAAGTGAGACTGTGTGTGCAAAAGTTCAAATAGATAAAAAGATGAGGCCAGTCTGTCTGGTGATAGGTCACCTGTGAAATTGGAGCAAACCTCTCTTTTGACATAGCCACTCATTCCGAGTTTGGAGGCAGCCATGGCGCTATTAGCGCCATGGCTGCCTCCAAAATCGGTCCGACTCCGGTCTGGTGAAGGGAGTAATTACCGGTCCAGTCCGAGGTCGGCGGGACCGGTAATTCCCCATTCACCAGAGCCATTCCCCCTTCCGTTGAGCCCTTATAGGGCTCAATGGGAAGTGGGAAGGCGGCAATAACGGTACCGCAAATTGTGGTGCCGGTATTGACCCCGGTATCCCTTTGCGGGTCCCGTCCATAACGCCTGGTAAAACCAGGCGTTAAGGGAGGACCCGCAAAGGGACCTCGGAATAGGACGCAAAGGGATTACCGGCACCGGTGTCATTACCGGTGCCCAGTATCCCTATGCGCACAGGTCGTAATGGCCCCCACAGTGTTCCCAAGCTATTAAAAGCTTGTGGCAAAGCTATATCCCAGGGGTGTTGCAAATTGGTGAACCGTGAGAGGGTTTGTGGCAAAAGGGATTTGCTTTAACTCTGATAGTCTATCTGAAGACCATTAACCATATTCGTAGAACAAGCCAATTTCCACCCAAGCCTCTGCTATTTTTGAGCACTCATATCACCAGCTACTCACCAATAACCTTCCCTTTGTCTTTATTTCAATCTTTTATTTTGCCAACACCTTTGTCCACGTTTTCTTTTCTTTCTTTCTTTCTTTCTTTCTTTCTTTCTTTCTTTCTTTCTTTCTTTCTTTCTTTCTTTCTTTCTTTCTTTCTTTCTTTCTTTCTTCCTTTCTTTCTTTTCCAATCCTCTCCCTAGACCACAAGCTGTTATATGTTTGTCCATCCACCTCACCATTCCTTCCATGCTTACACCAAAAGGGCACCTTTCCACTGCATCCCTTTGCATTGCTAGATGTTCACCCATTTTCTCTCCACAGCCTATGAGCACTCTCCCCATTTTGGCCACATGGTCTAACATGTTATCTTTCTTTTTCCACATTATGTGGACCTGGCTACATTTTCTTCAGAAATGCTTAATTATTTCTCTCTTTTTTCCCCATCACATGCATTCCTGGGCTCCTGTAATGCTCACACCAGCAAGAGGAGGCAGTGGCCTCTGCTTTTATCTGATTTCAAAACCGACCCCGTCACTCATGGGAGAAAGCATCTGTACACTGTGCTGCCTATTCTCCCTGTTTCTTTTGTAATGGTTTCATGAATTGTGTGCAGATTGGAAAGTCTGGCCTGTAGAAATGTGGCACTGTCTCTATGTTGCCACACAGGGAACCCCCTACTGAGGAAGTATCACTTCTACCCTCAATATTTGCATGTACGGGGGTATGACGGGGCACCACGTTAAAAGAAACAAGTCACTCCCAAAATCAGCTTGGCCTAAATTACCACTCAAGAAATTGTTTGTACAAAACCACTTAGAAGCCTGCATATGCCAGTCAAAACTGATGTCAGGCTTACTACATCTCCAGTCCTAGGAGACTAACATCCATCCAGTGGCCAAAGATGATGCCTGTCTGGGAGGTGTTAAGACCGTCACTTCACTCATCAAACACACAAAAAGGGACCTCTCGAGTCTCTGAGACAAAGACGACCCCCATTTTGTAAAATGGAGAAGGTGATCAACAAGGAAACAGCCAGGTAAAATGGCTTCCATCATGTGGAGCCATTTTGCACAAAGCAAAAACCAACCATCGATCTAGCAGAGTGACTAACAGAGAGGAGGTACCCTTTCTGGGAAACTAGGTTGTACCTTTGGAGTACCCCTGCCTTAGGAGTCATAAGGACTTTTTAGGTATAGCATGCACAAACAGAGACCCTCCCTCGGCTTTGGATTAAGTCTAGCTGGGAGTAAACACGGAGTCCATAACCCAGAAGCGCCAGAAACAAGTGCAGGGGGCTACATCACCAGATAATAAAAAGTGAGCTTTCAATCTAACAGCCACAAACCTCTCCTCCAGCCAATCCTTGATGCTTGTTGAACAATATGTAAAGAGACAGAGAGAGGAGAGTGCACACTGTTTTGGCGTGATGAGGTTCATTACGTTATTTATAACATGCCATGCTTGTAACTTTCTGCAATGTGTGCAAAGTTGTATGATGCTTTTGACATTCAGGGACCAGATTATCAAAGATTTGCTGTGGTGCTAAAAAGTAAGCAAACGTTTTGACAATACAAAATGAAGCAAAGCGATGATGTCACAATCCATTTTATCTATCTTTTTTGCTGCATAACATACAACCACAGGTGTCTACATTTCTTTTTATGTTATGCAGCACACATCATAAAAAAAAACAGGCCGCTCCCATTTTTCCCAGGAGAAAACATTTTGGATAGTACAGATTGGGGATAAACCTTTTTGCACCTTTCTCTATTAACAAAGCAACAAAATTGGTGCTAAATTAATTTTCTCCACCTTTTTTGCACAGGTGTAAAGCTTTGATGGTCTGGCCCCTGCTGTGTGTATTAAGGGGATGCACTGTGTATTCATTATGTGTTTGTACTTGCTCCGAATTGTTATGTAGGTATCCCTGTCGTTAAGACATTCTTTTGTAAAGGGAAAATGAAAGATGCAAGCACTGTGTGTCTAAGCTTCCAGAAGTATGCCCACTATCTATGAGCTTGCATAAGGAGTTCAGGGGCCAGATTAGAGGAACTTTGCACGGTGCAAGTGCAAAATTTGCACAGAATTAGCACTAGAGCAAAGTTTGCCCTATTTTTGAAAACACTGGGACACATCAAAAAACCATTGCACCTCGACAAGTGGAGTTTGACATATTAAAAGCACCAGGGCTAAAATTGACTTTGTGCTAAAAACATACATTTTTGATGCATTTTTGCATCAGAGCAAAGTTTGCCCTAGTGCTAATCCCATTCTGTTTTAGCACTAAGGCAAACTTTGCCCTGGTGGAAAATGTAGTGAAAATGCATCTTTTTTGCACTAGGTCAATTTTAATGTGTCCCAGTGTTTTTAAAAAAGGGACAAAGTTTGCCCTAGTGCTAATACCGTGCAAACATTGCCCTTGCACCAGTGTAAAGTTTCTGTAATCTGGCCCCTGTCCGCTGAGCGGTGCACAGAGGCGCTGGTTGCGCCTTCCAAAATAGGGATCCAAATACATCAACAGCGGTTCCACCACACGTGGAGCCACGGAAAGCAGCATTCTAAAAAGAAAGAGCAGTCACCGAACGCACGCTCTGCCTTTGTGTACACGCCGTGGCATCAACACGTTGCTAAAAGGGAAAGTGAGAGTAATACGCTTTGGTTATTTTTCACCCTGAGAAGCCAGGAAATGCCTCTTAAATGTGGAAAACCTTCCCAGTTCCTAGGGCTTAAGGTAACAGAATGATTCATGCGCATTAGGCCATGCTTTGCGGTCACTGCACTTGAGAAAATCCGCTTCCTTCTCCAGGTGACTCTGGAAGACAGCAGGGCCATTGATTCGCTGCATTAATGATATCATTCTTAGCAACCTGCCAGCTGGAGCGAGTCTGAATAATTGTGCAAGTAATACCGACCTGTCTATATGAAAGGACTGGTGGTGGAGTGCAGGAAAAGTCATCTTGTGTGCGATTGGTCACAAACAGATGGCTGCCACCCTGAGCTTGCTTGGGATGACAAGCTCCTCTGCGGATAGCTTGAGTTGACATAGTCAACCAATCGCAGTCAGTGAAGCAAGAAGCGAGCAGATCGAGTATATGGGCCTCATTATGAGGTTGGTGCTAGTCATGGCGCTATTAGCGCCATGACTAGCACCAATAACGGGACAGTGTCCGCCCTCTTCAATGGGGACTTACCGGTCCAGTCTGACCTTGGCGGGACCAGTAAGTCCCCATTGTAAAAGCCATTCCCCATTCCCAGGAAGGCGTCAATAACGGTACCGCAAATTCCAGTACCGTTATTGACCCCGGTATCCCTTAACGGGTCCTGTCCATAACGCCTGGTAAAACCAGGCGTTAAGGGAGGGACCCGCTAAGGGACCTCGTAATAGGGCGCAAAGGGATTACCAGCACCGGTGTTATCACCGGTGCCCGGTATCCCTTTGCACCCACCTCAGAATGAGGCCCTATGTCTGTTTGCTTTTGCACCGAAGTAAATATTCATATCATAATTAGAGTCAAATTGGTCAAACCTGGTGAAAACATAAGACAAAGGCAATGGTATTCAATCTTATCTTTGGGTGTAGAACCAGCCAAGACATCCCAACTGTAGCAAATGTGACTGTCTTTTTGGCATCACTCAACTTAATGACTTTTTTAGGATCACTCATATAGCACTTTGTGGGGCTTCTCATAGCTTTGCATGTGACTTTTTTGGGTAATCACAATGCGACTTTAAGTTTATTGGTTACAATGTCAAGGTTAAGAAATGTTCTCTTGTATTGACTCAGCCGAAATGTAATGCTATTCAGTGTACATACATTCCTAATTGGACAAGAATACATTTGGGGGAGTTATTAGCTATCGGTAAAAATGGTGGTACACTTTTGCTGACATTGTTTCCAATCAGTGGGATTTTCTTTGATGTGGAAGGCGGATTTGAGAGCAGAGAATACTTACCATGCCCGCCTTTCCTTCAAGATCTGCCTGTGAAATCTGCATGGTTTTCGGCAGCCAGAATTTTAATGCTTGCAGAAAACGAATGGATTCCTATAGAGTCCACCTAAAATGGCCACCTTGTAAAAGCAGGCACAATCTATCGTAAATGTCTTCTGCAATCTTTAATTGCGGAGACATTTACACTTTTCAACAAACACTGTAGAACAGTGAAGAGTAAAGGGGCTTTCACCCCTGTTTTACTCTTATTTTTTCACTAAATTGTGCAAATTAAAAAAAATGTAATGTACACTACATGTGTGCACAACGGTGCAAATGAAGCCAGTCACCTTCGTGGAATACGTTTTTCGAGAAACGGTTGTCCTTTTCCTTTTCCTGTTAAAGATACCACTTGGTCTGATTGTTGCTACTCTTCACTCCAGTAGTTTCCATGTCCAGTGATTGCAATCTGCAATCCAAAGAATATTTGCATTTGACATACTCTAGTTCTGGATTTACATTATACTTCTGTGATTAAGCACTGTTGCTGAGCGTCAATGTTTCACATATTAAACCCTTTTTATGGCTGGGCAGCCATTCCTAGTTTTATCTTAAAGTTCAGATCCCAATATTTTATCCATGACAAAATAAGGCTCCCATTGAGAACGGAGTGGTGTGTGTGATGTCTTTATACACTGTAGAGCTTGAGATCAGCCTGGAGGGTCAACCACCAACCAGTTAATAGCATATAGTAACCAACCAACACCTCAGAACTGGCCCAGAGGCTACTAACACAGGCAATAATAATTGCAAAACAAAGTGCCACAGAGCATTTCAGGGAACCACAATCATGCTCACCAATGCAAGCAACTACTATATCCTACTTTCCTAAGAAAAAGCGCCAAGATGCCTCTTGGCTTTGTGCGCTATACAAATGCTAAATAATTAAAATAATACCATTTTTCGACCCACGGCACTGACGCTGCTGGAACCATACGTTTCCAGATATGTTTCAAATATTAAGCTAATATCATTGCCTCTCAATAGGCCCACCCTAATCCAAATTTTGAAAACAAGATAGCTGAAATAAAGAGTAGTCCCAACTGTAGAGTTTGGATATCCGTGCATTGGATGTTGGAACATCTGCCCCATGCCACATTGCCAACTTTCTGTCCATTTTTCATTAAATAACAGCAGCAATCACAATGATACACCTTGAAACATATCTATCACTGGAAAAGCCGCACAATGGATTTAAATGTGGTCTCAGAGAGAGGAGAATGATTTAGGGTAAGCTGTCCATCAGAAGCCTGAACTTCAGATCAAGCTCCATCAAGAGATCAGACCTGAACCGTATCATGTTAAGTTGGTTAAGGTTATGAAAACTTCACCCATCCAAGAGGCTTTCGCAAGTTCACAAACAAACCAAGCTGATCAGTCTTCTCTTAATCCATCTTTGCAAGTGTCCGTTTTAGGCATTTTGGAATACAACTTCAATGGCTCCTGTGGCAGAATCCTGGTTTATAATGTTTTTCATCTCCTCTCTCCCGCCTCTCCATCCCTTCCCATCGATGTTACCCTGTCTTCCTTGTGTGTTGCTTCAAAGCATAGTGTTAGTGATGTAGCATGTTACAAAACATCAAATAAAGAGTAAGAACTACCATTTTAAAATAACACTGTTTAGACTATAAACCTTTGTATTTTCTTCAAGACTCCAGGCCTATATGACAGGTGGACTTTTACTAACCTATCACCACCCATACCTTCAGAATTAAATTGAAATCATAAAGTAAAATATATCCTTCAGGAAATCGACTAAGTTTGATCCGTTGTTAGGTCAAAATGAATAATCTCAACAATAATTTACAGAAGAACATCTAAAAAATAAATGACCAGCAAAATGAAAATGCAATGTTGAGACACGCCACTACTACCTGTATAATAAAGTGTTGCCACAGCAAATAGGTGTGTCCGTATGGATGCGTATGTGTGTGTAGGGTAGCATACAGTGTGAGGTGTATGGGGTAAAGCAACAGCAGTCTTGTACATGAGGTGTTGGCATGGGGCATGCCATGCTAGGAGGATCCCAGGGGTGTGGGCTGAAACACTGGGCGCATTAAGGAACAGTGTGGATGGTGCAAGGAACACTGAGCATGACAGGCTGATCTGGTGGTCAATAGTGATAAATGTGCCCGTCCAGGAAAATTGGGGGTACAAGGAGCGCTGCAGGGGTAATCAGATCACTATGGACGGTGGAAGGAACACTTTGGTGTGCAAGAAGAGGGAGGGTGTTTTTAGCATAGGGCACGGGCACAGAATGAACATATAGTGCAGAAGCGGTTTAGGCTGAAAGGATCTGTGGGTGTGTAAGGTGCATTCGGTGTGCAGAGAACCGCACTGCGAGAAGATGATATAGGGACAAGAGCACTAGGGATACAAGGAACACTGGGAGAATGAAAGCAGCAGTGGGGATCCAAGAAGAACAATAGATCCAAGAAGCTAGGCAGGGGACAATGCAACACCGTGGTGGGTGCAATGAGTATAACAGACTGCAGGAAGCGCCAGGAGGAGCATTGCGTGCGGGAGGGTCACTGTTATCAGTACATGAGCACTTGCTAGGTCCAAGGAGCGCAGGGTCGGGGGGCATAATGAGGAGCTGAAAGCACTGGAATGTTAAAAAGGCATGGAATAGCGGAAAGAGCATTCTATAGGTGGGAGAGAGTGATTTTAGAATAATTTAAGGGCTCTACCAGGAGGTGAAGGTTAAAAGGGGTGCGGTCGCAGGAAATTCCAAAACACTGAATTTTCCAATATTGGCTGGGCTGGGCATCGTCAAAGCAGACAGACACATGGGGGTGGGCATTGGAGTATTCCAAAGACCATGGAGTGGAGGCTGGAACAAAGGTGGAATGGAAGGGGAGGGGGACAGACTTGGAGAAGAAAAACAGGTAGAGCAGGTGTTCCAAGACATTGAATAGTAAATTATCATCTGTGCCAATAGTCTCTTATTGAAGTCACAGCATGTACAATACATGTTGGCCATTGGATATAGCCTGACATAGTGTGTGGGGGAAGAAAAAGCAGAAATTGACCAGTGATGGACCAGACTGTAGACCCAAGGCCATGGGTGTGATACTGGAAGCTGTTTGTATGTCTTTATTTGTGTTGCTCCAAAATGGCAACATGAAAGTGGTCGGCAGTTTTATGACGCTCATCTTGGAGCACGAAATAACAAAGTTCATTGAATCAGTACCAAAAAGCAACCAATGCCTCACACGGCATATTTTGCATCCCCAATCTAAATGCAACTCATGCTGTAGCCCTTTGCATCTCTGATATCAGTCAAGTGTGGGCCACGGTGCATAATGTAATGTTACAGGAGCTTGAGTGAGAATTGGAAATGGAAGCATACTAAAACAATCAGAAACCTGTAAGAGGATTCAATTCAACACTACAGCTAAGTCAATGCCTAGTCTGGGATACTGAATGGAAACCCTTATTGATATATCTTTATGTCCAGTTCATGCGTTCTGGATGACAACCCCTATATAACACCCCTCTCTTTGAATAACCCTGACCCCATTGAGCCAAGAAGTAGTTCTGTTTTGCAAGTCACAAGGTTTATTTGATAATTTAAACAATAGATATATATATCACACTTTATAATAATTTAATAATTGAATATCACACTGAATCTGAGCAGTAATCAATAATGGATAGTCTGGCACTAGCACACTTCTTTATAATCAATGATGAGTGGTTATAGGATGGATAAGATAGCAACAAGACTTTATGGTTTCAAATGGAGGCAAGGTGGAATGAAAATGCAATACAGAAAATACTCAATATGCGTTCAACAAAACAATGTAATCACTTTTCTCTGGCAATTCCCTCCCCCCTTTTATGCAATGCAAGGAAATGGAAGGAAAGCACACAGTTCTCATAAATGCAATCAAATGTAATTCAGTTCACCCCAGCAAGCTTAGATTACAGATCGGAGTTTTAAACACAGGCCCAAAATGCTTTTATATGTGCTGGCAATGAAGTGAAAAATATACTAAAATGCTTTTAATTCCCTCTAGGAGGTTCAGGGTGAGTGAAATATACTTGGGATGAGTTCAGGCTCACTTTAGCAAGGATCTAGGAGTAACTAGCAGGTTAAACGAATTTTTGGCAAATGAAAGCAAGAAAACTGCTGTTTTCACACGTGAAGAAATTTTGCAAATCGCGGCAAATTCGCGAGTGCGTTTTTCGCGATTGCGGCAAAACTATAGGGGGTAGGAATGCGGTTCTAGGTCCGTAGAAAAGCCACGATTCCCAGCTTTCAGAGGAAAGTTACTGCAAGTCTCTAGCACAAACGGTCACGGAGATATGAGCGATTAAATAAAGGTCGTTTTTCAGATTTGAAATTTTAAAGTTCAAAAAGACAAGTGACAGCTAGCAACTAGAAAATGACAGGTGACAGTAAGGAGGCAGTTCTACTTAGATTAAATAGATTGAATTATATTATTTTAACTAAGAGATTGGTTCTGCACAGTTCTACTAGGTACTCACACTATATTCTTGAATTAAATGGGCCTCGCCACGGATCTGGTCAGGTTTTAGACTGGACTCTGGTCTGGTCTCTGCACTTCACAGTGATCTGGGTCAGCTCTCTCTGGTTCTGCTAACAGCGGTCTGGTCTGGGTCTGCTCTCTCTCTGGATTCTGGAGATTGATGGATTTAAAGTCTGGATCTTTCTGCACAGCTTTCTCTAGAGATTGATGGAGGTAAAGTATGGATTTTCCGGCAGAGCGTCCCGCAGCAGATGGAAATGAATGTCCCTATCTGTCCTGTCTGTCTGCTTTTATCTGTTTTTAAAATGGGTGTGTGTGCAGCATCACTAGACCCTACCCCTCTACACTTATCATTGGCCAAGCTTTCATTTCTCCCCTGATTGGGGGAGCTAAGTTGTGTCAGAGTGATGTCATTTTACAGCCTGCAGAAAGTCCACTCCTCCTGTCAACTTGCACACAAATCTAGATTTGAACCAAATACATATTTGCAGAGGTACATATTGTTTTAAAATCATATGCACCCATCACATATCACAGGAGGTATACCCTGTCCAAATCTGCTCTTCCTGGGGGCTTGCATTCAGAAATGTCAACATTTGCACTTTTTAACTGATTTTGCAATTTCGGACATTAACCCAAATTTACACACATGTGCGCAAGGAGTGTGGACATTACTTGATGAAATGTCAGATTTTTAACATGCATACATTTTAAGTAATACCCTCTTAACTGCTAGCTTGCCCCCAGATCATGCCACCGGTTCTAAAAACCTCTCAAAATGTGGGCAGAAAAATCACAAGAATTATGGTATCATTTAAATAATTTTCACAAGTCCGCTCTATGAATGATCCATCTTTTTAGAGTTATGTTCTGGCCCCAAAGGGGTGTGGTTTCCCCCCAGCACAAGGTTGAATTTCTGGTTTTTCCAGTTCTGCCAAGCCAGCTTGCTCTCACAGGCAGTGCTCCTCCCCTTTCCTTCAGGAGGAAGCTACTTTTTACGGCCCCCGTAATAAAACATTTGCCTGAGTCAGGACAGGGCTTTGTTCAATTTCCTGCAGAGCCCAGGTAATTCAATCAGGGAAGTGTCATATCCCTTTTGGTGGGAGCAGCAAAAGGGCAGCTAGGCCTGGGAACACAGCTGTTGTGCAAGTCTCATCTCCTGTCGGGGGTAGCTGGTGGGCAGAATTCAGTTCCTTAAACCAGGATTCAGATAAAATGTCACTTTTGTTCCCCAGTTTAAGTCAAGACAATTTTTTACATATGCAGCTAGGATGCTGATTCTAAATTTAAACTATGACATTTAAACAATTGCAACCTATGTGACACTCAAAAGTAGGTCACACATTTCTTTTAAACATTTTCGATTTTTGGTAGTTTTAAATCCAGTTTCAGTTAGGCTGCTGCAGACCTGCAGAGCTCAGCCAGTCTTGTTATGAACATTCAAGTCACTTCAGAATATAACTTTACATTGGATCCACCTCTCAGTAAGTCTTTCTTTGGCATGGTTTGGGTTCATTTATTCAGTTTTAAACAAAACAAAAAAATCTGGTGGTTTTAAAACGCCAGCTTTCTGATAGTGGTGAGTACTGGTACTGCACCCCTTTTTGGGATTTAAGAAAATGAATTCCCCACAATTCTAGGTTGCTTTTGGCAATCAGCATTGCCATTCCCAATGGTTTCAGACTACTGTGTGGGTAGTCCAATGGTGGTTTTAGGCAGTGCCCTTCTGTGCCCATAACATCGGCAAAAATGAGTGGCAGCCTATTCTTCATGCATTTCCCTGTGCATTTTCTGGGAAGCTCTGGCCATCATGATGTTTTCCATGTCAGTACTGCACAGTTTTGAGGTAGGGCTTGGATGCATGGATAAAAACATCCCACAAACCCATTCTACTTCTTCAGTGGGCAGCTGAGTGACAGCAGACTCATGTGAGAATTGGAAATGGAAGCATACTAAAACAATCAGAAACCCATTCTACTTCTTCTTCAGTGGGCAGCTGAGTGACAGCAGACTCATGTGAGAATTGGAAATGGAAGCATACTAAAACAATCAGAAACCCATTCTACTTCTTCTTCAGTGGGCAGCTGAGTGACAGCAGACTCATGTGAGAATTGGAAATGGAAGCATACTAAAACAATCAGAAACCCATTCTACTTCTTCTTCAGTGGGCAGCTGATTGACAGCAGACTCATGTGAGAATTGGAAATGGAAACATACTAAAACAATCAGAAACCCATTCTACTTCCTCTTCAGTGGGCAGCTGATTGACAGCAGACTCATGTGAGAATTGGAAATGGAAGCATACTAAAACAATCAGAAACCCATTCTACTTCTTCTTCAGTGGGCAGCTGATTGACAGCAGACTCATGTGAGACTGGAATGCAAAAGATCTGTAAATAAGTTGACTCTCTCTAGTGAACCACAATAATGGTGATGTAGCCAGGTGAAAGTTATTGCGTTATATGGTTTAACCACTGTTGGTAAAAATATAATGCAATGCCTTAAAATACAAGTATCTAATAGCGGTATATGTACGTGGATCTACGTGTAGGAAACAGAACGAGGATAAAGTAATGTACAGATTTGATTCACACTAGTCAGAATAATGTGAAAACCAGAAATATCCACCAATTAAAGTTAGTTGTAACCAGGGGTCAAGTCCTAAGAATTAAAGTGGGGAGACTCATCCACAAACACAATCGGATGTGACGCTTCCAGAAATTAGCATATCAAGGTGAAATATGCACATTTCATTAACTTGTCTTTGTATAACCACCAACATTGCACAGGACTAATGGCATTTCCCTTTTATAAAATCAACACACACAAAACTAAGAGAGGATATTTTCTTCTAATACTGTATATGAAAACGTTAAAAGGTGTGTATGTTTTAAACTCCAAGAACCAATACAAATGTTTTCCCTGGGACTTTCAGCATCGAAATGAGAGATTTCACCGTTAGTTGTTTGTTATTTTTCATCAGGTTATATAGTGCATTGGTGAAGGGTCCAGCCTGGAAACCTGATGATTGCTTTTCAATCACCGAGTTCGTCTTTAATTCATAAATCCAAATAGGACATTCAATGTTTCTCATTTTAGCAGGGGGGACGGAGTCCACCCTATGAAAAAAGTGGGTGGACTGCGTCCCCCCGCGTGTACCCTCGACTTGAGCCCTGGTGTACATAACAATGTCATCAGATGCCAAACAGAGAAGTAAGTGACATGGCATACAGAGATCCAGAGCAGGCTGGAAAGAGGATACTCCTATACTGGTCAGCAACTCATACCTGATATTTGCTGTGCATTCAGGGATTGACGTAAGGCATTGCGTTTTCAGATTGCCCTTGCTCCTATTTATGCTTTCTTGAGTAAAAGGTCTTGATTATCCAACTGGCTGCTGAGTAATTTAAGAACTGAGAAACCTATATCGAAGCTTTCTTTGGCTGAACTATGGGCTCGGCTCCTTTGATAAGGACGGGTTAACAAACCAGCTATCACCTCTGAATGGACAGATGGAATTTCAAATGTGAGCTGACACAGAGACTTAAAATGCAAAGTAAAAACTAGAGATGCCCAGGGAATGGCCTCTGAGCCAGGCAATGCGAGAGATAACTATTGACTCCAGCTCAAAGTCCTGTCTCATGTGTAGCCCTTACAGTCTGATTTTTATGGCATTTCTGTAAGCAGGATATATAGGGTGCATGGGAAAAATATCTTATCCCATTCTTAAGAGTGAGTGGTATTAGGCAGTGGAGACAGGCCTTTATGTATCCTTTATGGGCCAACTCTCCACTGGTGTCCTGGTCCTTCCTTCCATTTTTTCAAATAATGATGTTTATCAGGAGGTCACGTGTGCTCAATCCTGATAGTATATTGGGAGTCCAGCATACAGCATTATTCAATCACTCATTAACAACAGCCTATCAATTTTATTGGACGAGATACGTTTTATTCATTTTTTTGTGGTTGTTAACCTTATTTTTTTCCAAGCCCTAATGTATTAACCTTTGAACTTAACCTATTTTTGGAGACAATTTTAGGAAATCAAATTTGGAGACAGATTTTAGGAAAGCCCGGCATTTCTGCATATTGCTTATTGATGCGCCCCCCCCAACCCCCCAGTGGATACCACCTGCATTCAGCCCTGCTCCCTCTTCCCCATATTACCTGGGAACGCTGCCTTAAGTCTATCGCCTGTAGCGACCCACGCTGTAAACTGGGAAATTACCTGTTGTCTACAATACTAAGTTTGTCACTAAGCCTCCTACCTCACTTGATTATTGCGCCACACAAGTATTTAACTCACCATGGGCGGGTTGCACTCAACCTTTACCCACTCTGCCACCCAATATTTTGCACCAAACTAGACATAAACCTATGTGCCTGGTTACTGCGCTGCCTTGCTTAGCACATATAACCCTGTGCTACCCATACTTAGCCACTATGTTGCCCATATTTAGCCACTGTGTTGCCCTTGCTCAGTATATATAGCCTGTTTTGCCCATACTTAGCCACTATGTTGCCCATATTTACACACTGTGTTGCTTCTGCTTAGTATATATAGCCTGTGCTGCCCATACTTAGCCACTATGTTGCCCATATTGTGCCACTCTGTTGCCCTTGTTCAGTATATATAGCCTGTGTTGACCATACTTAGCCACTATGTTGCCCATATTTAGCCACTGTGTTGCATCTGCTTAGCATATATAGCCTGTGTTGCCCATATTTAGCCATTGTGTTGCCCATATCTAGCCACTGCGCTGCCTTTGCTTAGTATATATAGCCTGTGTTGCCCTTGCTCAGTATAGATTGTCTGTGTTGACCATACTTAGCCACTATGTTGCCCATATTTAGCCACTGTTTTGCCTCTGCTTAGTATACATAGCCTGTGTTGCCCATATTTAGCCATTGTATTGCCCATACCTAGCCACTGTGCTGCCTTTGCTCAGTACATATAGCCTGTGTTGCCGAGATCCAGCCACGATCCTACCCACTCCTAGTCACTGTGCCACCTATTGCTAGCATTTGCAGCCCACTCCAGACCATCTACATGCCTACATTGCGATTAGGTGCCCTACAACACTTCCTATGAATGTATGGTCATATGTGTCTAACCTTTCAATTAGCTACCCAACCTGCTAATTCACCTACACTCACAGCCACCTTGGCCAGCCATCCTCATATCACTCAGACTACTATTATGTACCTGCCTATATGTGCACACTATGCATTTGCCACCACTCTACACTGTTCTGTTAAGAACCATCCTTTATATAATCACCTTACAAGACATTAACCTGCCCCAGCCTACAAGCCAACCAAGGCATGTGCCTGCACCTCCCAAGCAGGCAGACATGACCACCAAACCCTGCAGCCTCCAAAAGTGAAACCTCAAACTCTGTGCTAGACTCCTGTGAATTTATGATCCACTAACTAAAACTTGACCCCCTCAAGCCCACTTCACCACTAAATCCCCCAGGAACGCCCAGTCTACGACCAATACTTCATCCCACAAAGAAACCAACAGCCAACACCCACTCCAGCTCAATAGCTGACTCTTCAGAGATCCTACCACCTCTCGGAAATGCCAACTCAAGGTCCAGCTACCATCTGACCTACCTACTCAAACGGGCATAAAAGACGCACTAATAAACGCCCGCTCCATGGTGGCCCCCGCCACTGATATAGCTGACCTTATCCACAATGAAAATATCGACCTCCTAGCCATTACTGAATCTTGGCTTCACTCTGCAGCAGGCCTAGCAATTATGCTGGTGAACCCCGACAACTACACTCTCATAAGATTAGATCGTACCACCTCCAGAGGTGGAGGTCTTGCAATCATTGTTAAGAACAATCTAACCCTGAGACTTTCCATACCCTATAATACAAAGTCCTGTGAACCCTCACCACCAAACTCACTACTTTTAATACCAAGACCATCACTATTCACCTGATATAGCGACCACCAGGCCCTCTAGGTTCCTTTGAGGACGACCTATCAAACATACTATCAGACAACTTCAAAAACACATCCCAATGCCTCATCGTTGGAGACTTTAACCTCGGTTTCAATGACCCCCTAGATACTAACGCCACACAGATCAACAATTCCTTAAAGGAACTGGGATTCTCCCAAAAGGTCACAGGGGCCACTCACATTAAAGGATGGACCCTTGACTGGATTGCTGAACATAATTGCCCAACTACTGTTTCCTCTATAATGCCTCAGTCCTGGTCTGACCATTTCCTGATCTCCTTTACGCTAGAGGCACACCTCCCATGAGTATTAGTAGCATAGCACCTGCTGCCACACTAGAAAAAAAAAATATTACTCCCGAAAAACGTATCCCCCTCATACTTCCCACACTGAACTCTATCCCAGACCAACCTATTTACCATGGTAGAAATGTACAATAGAGTGATGCTTCATTTCTTGACGCTACAGCACCATTGAAAATCAGAAAGAGTAAACCCCGACAACATTTAAGCACATGGTTCTTGCCCCATCTGAAAGCTATTAGACAAGAAAATCGCCTAAGTGAAAAAAACTGGATATGAGACCCCTCAGATCACAACAAGAACAACCTGAATAAACTAGCTACGCTTTACAAAAATGAAATCATCCTAGCTAAACAAACTTCTTACAACCTCCGAATCTCCCAAGCTAAATAGAATACTAAAGAATTGTTTGCTATTCTCAAGGAGGTAGAATCACCAATCCAAGCTCCAGACTCTTGTCTCAAGGACAAAAATTGGTGCGCGAGCATACAAAATGCCCTGGCCAATAAGATAATAACTCTTCAGGCTACGAGCATACAAAATGCCCTGGCCAATAAGATAATAACTCTTCAGGCTAAGATTAACAATAAAAAAGACACTGGCCCTCATTACAAGCTGGGCGCAAAGGGATACCGGGCACAGGTAATGACGCTGGTGCCGGTAATCCCTTTGCGCCCTATTCCGAGGTCCCTTTGTGGGTCCTTCCTTACCGCCTGTTTTTAGCAGGCGTTAAGGACGGGACCCGCAAAGGGATACTGGGTCAATAACGGTACCGTTATTGCCGCCTTCCCCCTTCCCATTGAGCCCTATGGGAGCTTGAATGGGAATGGGGAATGGCTTTTCAAATGGGGACTTACTGCTCCCGCAATGGTCGGAATAGACCAGTAAGTCCCCATACCACCAAGTCGGTGGCAGTATCGGTATTGGTGCTAGTCATGGCGTTAATAGCGCCATGACTAGCACCGACATGAGAATGAGGCCCACTCTCACTGCCTCCAAGACAGGCACTAATGCCACACCAGCACCTCAGACCCTCCCGACCCCACCCACACCTCTGACTCCTTGCTTCTATTTTTATAAAGTATCTATCAAAGAAGCTGAAAAAGTTATCCTCACCCTCTAACCGTCCAACTGCCATGGTGACCCTTGCCCAGCCCAAATTATAAAAGATGCGGCCCGTGAACTCTCCCCTTTCATCACCAAACTTATAAACGCTTCCTTTACATCAGGTACCATATCTAACAATTTGAAACACTCCTGGGTCCTCCCCCTCCTTAAAAAACAAAACCTTGACCCATCCATCCCAACTTATTACCGCCCTATCACCACTGTGCCATTCCTACTCAAAATCCTAGATAAAATAGCGTATTTGCAAATCCAGCATCATCTGGAACAAAACCACCTTTTAGGAGTTCAACAGTCCAGCTTCAGACCTCAACACGGTACTGAGACTGCGCTCATAGACCTCAAGGCACAAATTGATGCACTAAGTGACAAAGGCAAGACAGCACTCTTGCTACTCCTTGATCACTCAGCTGCTTTTGATTTGGTTGATCACAAGATTCTCTGCAACCACCTGGACTCCGCGGCTCACTTCTCCCAAGAGGCAGTTAACTGGATCCATTCCTTCCTTGATAACAGGACAATGCGAGTTTTCTCTCCTCTGGCAGCTGCTGACCCCCTGCCACATGATTTGCCCGCATGTTCTGATTGGCTCTCACCTACCTCTAGTATCCAACCAAACGCCGGCAGGCGAACGCCGGCCCTCTCCCGAAGGATCCTATCCATAAGTATCAACGCCTGTCCAGAGCCTGTCCGGAGCCGCAGGACCCAGGGGCCAGGAACTCTGCCCATTCTGCTCCAGGTAAACCGGTGCTGCCACAAGCATATCCCCATCTGCTGACCAGAACCGACTATCTCATATCGCATCTCTTTCGCTCCTGCCTAATTAACGCCACCATCCCTCACGGCTGTACACACGTGTGCTGTCCATGCCCCTAACGTGCCGTGCCACTTGGATACTTCGTATCTCACCACCTGACTCACCCTCGCTGGACGTCCTTGCCACTCACTCAGCCATAACTATAACTATTATGGACCACATGTTATATACCTACTGCTGCACGCTGTGCATCTCTTATTTGCCCCTCTCCTTCAAGCTTCTCATTACATCCCCCATGAGTTATCAGTATATTCTGTAATCCTGTCCAATGCCATTTCGAATCTAGATGCCTTGTATTGTGCCTAGTGAACTGTTTTGCACTACTGCTAGTTGCCTGATTTGCGCCACTTCAAACCTAGATGCCTTTGTACTGTGCCTATTGACCGGATTTGCACCGCTGTTGGTTGCCTAATTATGCCATTTCGAATCTAGATGTCCCTGCACTGTGCATATTGACCTGATTTGCACTGCTGTTGGTGGCCTAATTGTGCCATTGCGAATCTAGATGTCCCTGTACTGTGCATATTGACCTGTTTTGCACTGCTGTTGGTTGCCCAATTGTGCCATTTCGAATCTAGATGTCCCTGTACTGTGCATATTGACCTGATTTGCACTGCTGTTGGTTGCCTAATTATGCCATTTCGAATCTAGATGTCCCTGTACTGTGCATATTGACCTGTTTTGCACTGCTGTTGGTTGCCCAATTGTGCCATTTCGAATCTAGATGTCCCTGTACTGTGCATATTGACCTGATTTGCACTGCTGTTGGTTGCCTAATTGTGCCATTTCGAATCTAGATGTCCCTGTACTGTGCCTATTGACCTGACTTGCACTGCTGTTGGTTACCTATTCGCGCCACCTTAACTCCCTATACCCTTTGTCTTGAGCCCTTATAATCACATCCTCTGTCCCTTGAGAAATACAAGCTGCGACATGCAGCTAAGAACCTTTGCCAGCATTGACCTTATACTCATAGTCTTTTTAGGACTGTCTGCCTGCACTGCTGCCAGTTACTGTGCAAGCACCACTAAGACCTCCCATAACAGCCAACCCATTCTCCCTTCAACCATGCTCTACCATACTGACCCTCCATCGAACCCCTACCTCAATGACCCAGCCCTTTGGCTCAAGCACTTTGCTACCAAACCCACTTCAAACATTCCATGTACTCTACAACAAAGGAATAGTAGACTTAGAACTAGACTGGCCAGACCACCTTGTACTCTGCGCAATCGCTCTGCCCTTCCACTACCCAACTCAACCGCAATGCCTAGTCCTCCACTCTCCACCTCACCCATCTCAGCACTAAAGGGAGCCCTTATCAATGCAAGATCCCTCACGGCTCATGCCCTTGACATCGCAGACCTCATCACTGTCCAGAACCTTGACTTCCTAGCTATTACCAAAACCTGGTTACATGATGCCTCTGGCCCACTCCTCGCTCTATCCCTACCCAAGGGTTATACCATTATTAGAAACGACCGCCAATCCAACTTGTCGAAAGGAGGAGGAGTCGCTTTTATACATAGCGACAAAATCGTTATGAGAGCTGCTCCCCACACAAAACTTAGTTCTGCAGAATCTCTTTCAGTGAAACTATCGCTCTCTCCTACCAACACAGCAACACTCCACCTTATATACAGACCGCCAGGCCCACTGGGCTCATTTATTGATGATGTTGCCTCCACCCTGTCGGCTAACACTAAGCCCAACTCTCAGATACTGCTACTAGGCGACCTCAACCTAGGCCTCTCAGATCCCAAGGACCACATGGCCACTGAAGTAGACACCACCCTCTCCGACCTAGGCTTCCAGCAGCGCATTCATGATCCTACACACATCAAAGGTAGAGCGCTTGACTGGCTAGCCAACCTTAACTGTAACACCAATGTCATCTCTAACGATGCCTGCGCCTGGTCCGACCATCATGTTATTACCTTCCTCCTGCCAGCCACCAACCCCCAGCCCACACCTACCATAGCCCCCGCTATACCTACCAGAAATAAAAAAGATATCACCAGGGAGAAACTGCTTCCTCTTATCCTCCCTTGCTTGAACACTCTTGCTTCACAGCACAAGGACAAGGACCCCACTGTCTTAGTAGACACTTTTAACAGCCTAATGACCAATGCCATTGAGAGCATAGCTCCATTAAAGATCCGCAAAGCCAAACAACAATCCCATCTGAACTCTTGGTTCACCCCGCAGCTCAACGCTCTGCGCAAAGAAAAGCGCAAGGCCGAAGCCCTCTGGAAAAGTCACCCTAGCTCATCAAATAAAGCTTCCCTCCTGATCACCTCGCTTAATTATAAGGAGGCCATATTACAAGCCAAAAAGGAGACATACAAATCACGCATATCCCAGGCAGAATCGAACACTAGAGAATTATTTAAAATCCTCAAAGAGTTAGAATCTCCCTCACCTGCCCCGGACACGTGCACCAAGGACAGCACCTGGTGCAACAATATACAAAATGCCCTTCTTAACAAAATATCAACCTTGCAATCCAAAATCAACGCCAAACAAAATACCCTCCACACCCCTATATTTAGCAATACCAGGCCACCAAAAATAATTACCCCTGGCTCCCCGGTGCTGTTCAGTTTCACACCGCTCACCGTTCTGGAGGTTGAAAAAATCATCTGTAACTTAAAACCTTCGAACTGCCAACGGGACGCTTGTCCGCCCCGATCATTAAGGATTCGGCTCATGACCTCGCTCCTTTTATCACCACTTTTATCAACGCCTCCTTTCAATCGGGAGTGGTCCCCAATAACCTGAAGGATGCTTGGGTTATCCCTCTCCTAAAAGAAAACACCTTAGACCCGGAGGTTCCAACCAATTACATGCCCATCACAACGGTCCCATTTCTGCTAAAAATCCTAGATAGAGCAGCTTATCTTCAGATACAGAACTATCTGGAATCAAACAACCTATTAGGCACGAGACAATCCGGCTTCAGACCTAAGCACGGTACGGAGACAGCCCTCCTCGATCTCAAAACCCAAATTGAGGATCTCAAAGACAAAGGTAAACTAGCCCTGTTGCTACTATTAGACTTATCTGCTGCCTTTGATCTGGTTAATCACCAAATCCTCTGTCACCACCTGAAAACCGCAGCTCATTTCTCTGACATGGCCACAAACTGGATTCAATCCTTCTTGGATAACAGACAGATGAGGGTATTCTCGCCCACCTCCTCTGCTGACCCTGCACCAGTCCCTTGCGGAGTCCCCCAAGGATCGTGTGTATCCCCTACCCTCTATAATGTATTTACTAAACCCTTATTTGATGTGCTTGACTATCTGGGTGTCACCTACACGAATTATGCTGATGACACCCAGATACTCATCCCCATCACGGGTGATTACACAGTAGATTCAAAAGCCTTAAATGATGTTTACCATGTCATTCAAACATGGATGGCCCAACATGAACTCTGTCTCAATGACGACAAGACAGAGCTCCTCATCCTAGGTACTCAGCAAAGACTAAACAAGTTGAACCCTATGTTCAGTTCCTTTAACATCGATGGAAATCTAATAAAAGTCTCCAAAGATACCAAAACGCTTGGAATCTACCTCGATTCCACCCTCTCCCTTCACAGACAAACAAATGCAGTTGCGGCCGCCGCCGCCTATTCCTGCAAGCTGATCACAGCATCTCGCCCTTTTCTTTCCACGCACAACTGTACTACCCTTGCTAGGACCCTGGTCATGTCCAAACTGAACTACTGCAATGCATTGTACCAGGGCACTAATCAGGGTAACCTAGACAAGCTCCAGATCATACAAAATAACGCCATCAGGGCAGCCCTCAACATCTCCAGATCTGCACACATTTCGCATACCAGGAAGAACCTTCATTGGCTGTCAGTCACCCAAAGGATCTCACTAAAATCGCTTGCCCTAACCTACAAATGCATGAATAACCTGGCCCCCATGTATCTCTCCTCACGATTCACGCTGTACACCCCAGTTTGCTCACTTAGATCTACCCTGAACCAGAGCCTACTGACACCTAGATACAAGCTCCAAACAGCTGGTGGATCCAGCTTCCCAGTCCTGGCAGCCAAATTGTGGAACACTGTCCCCTTGACTATCAGAAACCTCCCCTCCCTCAACCTATTCAAACATAGAGCCAAATGTTGGCTAGTCACTGCCACTGCCCAAGGTACACTCTAAAAACGTGATGCGATAACCTTTGTTTGGATGTACTATTCGACAAACCATGTATCGTTGTACTTACCCATGCCTATTTCTATGCTATATTTATTGATTGATATATAACCACTGTATGCAATTTATGTAACCATTGCTTTCAAGATATGCGCCCGGGCCTGGTTTGCGCTATACAAATAAAATAAATACAAATACAAATACCTATCTCTTGCGGTGTGCCTCAGGGCTCCTGCGTATCCCCCACCTTGTATAACATCTTCACAAAGCCCCGTTTCGATGATCTAGATGGTCTGGGTATCACCTACAAGAATTACGGTGATGATACACAGATGCTCATCCCGTTGTCGGGGGATTATGGCAAGGATTTGGCCTTTGTGAACAGAGTATACCTCATCATCCAGGCATGGATGGCCTCTCACGGTCTATGCCTGAATGATGACAAAACGGAACTCCTCATTCTAGGCACCCCATCTAACATTAACAGATTAGGCCAGGACTACTCCTCCTTCAAAATTGATGACAACAACATTAATGTGGCTAAGGCAGTCAAAACCCTTGGCTTTAACTTAGTCTCTTCGCTAACCTTCGGAAAACAAACAGATGCTATGGCCTCGGCCACCTCCCACACATGCAAGCTAATCAGAGCAGCCAAGCCCTTCCTCTCACCAAACAACAGTATCACTCTAGCGAGAGGCCTGATCCTGTCCAAATTGGACAATTGCAATGCCCTCTATATAGGCAGCAATAACTACACTACGACCAAGATTCAGACCCTCCAAAACAATGCCTTAAGAGCTGCCCTAAGCTTCCCAAAAAAGTCTCACATATCCGACCTTAGGAGATCTGTGAACTGGCTCTCTACGAAAGACAAGATTCTCCTCAAAACTGCATCCCTGACACACAAATGTCTCCATCAGTCTGCCGCACACTACCCCACAGCTAGATTTACTAGACAAGTAGCCATTCACCCTCTAAGAAAAGTCAATTCCAACCTTCTATTAGTACCTAGATATAAACGTACCAAGTCCGGCGGGAGCAGCTTCCCCATCAATACTGGACTCCCTCCCCCCTACCTTAAGAGAAGACCTACCTACCTACAATTCAGATCCAGGCTTATCCATTGGCTTAAGGAATATGATATTTGAACTTACATCATATACAATCTCCCTACCACCCACAGTAATTTTTGTATATATGTGCCCTACAGTACCTCACTGGATTTTTCTTGTATATATTTGTCCTACAGCGGTGCATACCTACCTCTGTATAAAGTTTGCTCTGTCTGTTGACCATGCACACAGACCATAGCTGTTCTCTATGCTGTGTACTAATGTAACATAAGCTTAACAACCCTCTTTATGCCTTTGCGACCTAATACCCTCGGGTCTGGTCTGCAATATAAATAATAAAACAAACAAACAAACAAACTTTGCTTGCTTGTTTTACTTCATGTTTGTTTAATGTCCAGCCTTTTAATTATTTAAATTGTTTTAATCGGTAACTGTTTTTGGGATAACTAATACAAATACACATATTTTGACTGAATGACAGACTGGATAACAATGCATTGACTATGACCCAACTTTAATACAATTACCAGTTAATAGATCAATCATGTTATTTCGGAAAGTGTTAATACCCCTACCTGCTCATGGAGGCAACAGAAAACTCTAGGATGTCAAAACAGGTGAACATTCTTAAGTAATGTTCTGAAAACAATCTTGCGTTGGAAATGGCGTATGCAAGAAACCGTCCTTTAAACAAGTCTGAAAAAGGGACAATGTCTTAGTGTTTCTTAATGCAGAGGGCAGAGTGGTCAAGACTTTGGAACTACACTTCATGATCAGCTCGTCCATCAAAAGGAAATCCACCAGTAGCAGATTACAGGGTCATATGCTAGATGAGTAGAACACATTGCGAGAATCATATGGCAATGTTATTTTTTAATCGAATGCCATAAAGGTGACACATAACAAATTCAAAAGGAATGAAAATACACTATAAAAATATACCTCAAGACAAATGTGAAAGTGGCAATAAAAAATGAACTCATTGCACTCTGACATTCTAGGAAAATTCAACAACAACACAATGCAGGCATTGCATATCTGTAACATGCTACATAGTTGCTGACATATCCAAAGCTGCTGATGATTTTGT
Organism: Ambystoma mexicanum; assembly: GCF_040938575.1. Taxonomy (NCBI): domain Eukaryota; kingdom Metazoa; phylum Chordata; class Amphibia; order Caudata; family Ambystomatidae; genus Ambystoma; species Ambystoma mexicanum. The sequence continues at coordinate 341,332,945 of NC_090927.1, forward strand.
AGGGATGAAGCTGTTGTCCAAGGGCTAGACAAGGATTGGTAAAGCCAATAGTTTGGGCGTTTGTGATTGTTTATTGCATGTAACATTTATATATCAGAATGAGGTCAATTACTTGGCCTCTACTAAGCCAGTAATTCTAAACTAAACATGTCTGCAAATTGGTGCTTGCAGAACAATAATAATATTAACAGACACAGAAGAAAGACTTCAATTAATTGCAGTATAGAAAAGTCGTATCAATATATGTATTACCAATGCTACATGTCAGTAAACACTGTTTGAGAATACTGAGAAAAGCATTGAGATTTTAAGAGTGGGCTGGAGTAGAAGGGATAAACTAAGGTGGCAGGTAGTATGCATGGGTGGCATGGTAGACATGGAGGAGCTGGTATTCGTATTGGTAGGCAGATGGGAGCTACACGCGTGGGTTGGAGTATATAAGCAGGGGTGTAGTAAGGTGAGTGGGTGTATCCCTTACAGTTTGCTTTCCATGCCATTTTCATAAGCAGAAAATATATAGGGTGGATAGGAAACAAATCATATCCCATACCTAAGACTGGGTGGTATTAGACAGTGTATCCTTTATTTATCTAATGTGGGCCAATTCTCTTTTATGGGACTTTGTTGTCCTTTCTAAAATGTTTGTAAATAAAGATGTTTATCAGGAGGAAATATCTGCTCATTCCTTATAAGAATATAAAGGGAGTCCAAAATACATCATGGTATGACTCATTAACAGCCTCCTATCAATTTTATTGAATGGGTTTTATTAGGATAAGCTTAGGTGGGAGGTAGTAGGCATGGGTGTCATGGTAGAGATGGAGGAGTTGACAGTATTGTTAGGCAGAGGGAGCTACAACCGTGTGTTGGTGAAGATAAGCAGGTGTGAGGTATGCAGGGTGAGGTTGGGAAGGTGGGGGTAGTGAGGGGTGGGGTATTTTGAGGATGAGCTAGGATGAGTGTAGGTAGGCAGAGGTGAGGTAGGGTGGCTGGGTTGTTGGATATAGAAACAGGTAAGGTAGGGTGGGTGTGGTAGGGTGGGTAGACGGGGCTGAGGTAGGTATGGTGCAGGTAGAGTAGGGTGGGTAGTATGGGGTGGGGTAGTGTGATGTGAGGTGGGGTTGAGTGGAGGCAAAGATGGATGAGGCAGAGGTGCATGGTGATAGAGAGTTGACTGGTCTAAATTGATGAGGTAGGTGGGAGCAGAGCGAGTGAGGAATGGTGGCAACGGTAGAGAGTTTGGTGTGGCAGCAGGTAGAGTGGGCATTGGTGGTAGGGGGAAGTAGCAGTGTGGTTAGAGTATGGGCATGGTGTTACAGTGGAATGGGTTTAGACTGATGGTGTGGGAGTGTGGTGTGGTGGTGTTGAGTACTTGTTTGGTGTGGTGATGTGGGGATGTTGTGGTGTGGAGTAGGGTTTAGTGATGTTGAGGTGTGGTCTGGTGAAGTGCTATGCTGTGTGGTGGATGGGTTTAGTTGCATGGGGGTACATTGCTGTGGAGTGGTGTGTCGTGGGCATTAATAGAGGAGGTGTGCTGGCGGGGGAGGTGGATATGTGGAGTGGTGTGATGGTGTGGATGGGTTATGTGGAAAGATGATGGGGTTATGTGAAGTGGTGGTGTGGCGGCATGGTGTAGTGGTGAGAAATGTTGTAGTGGATTTTGATGTAGGGGTGTGGATTGGATTGGGGTGGTTATTGGGGTATTTGGTATTTGTTGTGTTGAGTGGTGTATATGGCATGGTGGTGGTGTGTTGTGGTGCTGTGAAGAGGTTGTGGTGTAGGGTGCTGGTATAGAGAGTGGATGGTGGGGGCAGGAGTTGCAGAGTGGTGGTGTCTGTGAAGTAGTGTGTTATGTGGGGAGGTGTGATGGTGTGGAGCATTAGTGTGGATTGATGGTGTGTGGTTTTGTGGAGGAGAGGTGTGGTGATGGTATAAAGTAGTCTGTGAAGTGGCGGTGTGGAGTGAGAGTGTGGGTGGTTTGTTGTGGAGGCATGGGGTGGTGTTGAGTGGTGGTGTGGTGGCAGAGTGTAGTTGGGTGAGGGTGTAAAAGTGGTGTATGGGTGTGATGGAGTAGCAGAGTGTGATGTAGTATTGAGGAGGGGTGTAGTATTGGAGGTTTGAGGATGTGGTTTGTAGTGGAGGATGTTTGGTGATGTGGGGTGGTGTGGTATGTAGCAGTGGTCTAGTGGTGTGGGAGGTGTACTAGAGTGTTTTTATGGTGGTGGTGCAGAGTGGGATGAGGGGGGACAACCAAAACAAAAAAAGGAGAGCAGTCCATGGGCTTCATTAGAACTCCGACGGTAGCCGTGCCAGTAAAAATGGCAGGCTGCCGCCGGAGTTGTGTTTTTTTCCCGCACCTGGCTATACGGAACCTCCAGGGCATTACAGCCCCAGCAATTCATGAAGCCAAGCGCCGGAAAATGTAACTCCCCTGAAGAGGAAGTGCCAGTTATCATCCACACCCCAGCCAATCGCTTCGAGTGCCAGGAACGTTCACGCCAAAATATGTGACATATGGAGAACAGATAAACCAGCAGAGAGCCGCAGTTGGGCTCTGCCCAGTGCCTATCGGAGTAACAGCACCTATTGAAGTACCAACATCTAAGCAAACCTGGACAGTAAGGTACCCACTGCGAAGACCATATCTACAGACAAGACAAAAGGACGTTTGTCAGAATGAAATACCTGAAGAAGCCAAGTGGATGCTAAAATAAGACGAATGGTGACGTCATGAGAAAATTGGACTGACACGCATATAGAATATATAATGACCAAAGAATACTGACAAAGAGACTAAATACCATGGATAAGTGACATCTTGAGCCTAAGGTGAAACAGTTGATTTCATGATGCAGAAAGTTATGCCATATGCACAATGAAGATATTCAGTTAGTTTAAACGTGTACAGATGCAAGAAACCGCAAGAAGCAAAGTAATTGTGAAGCTTGCTTATGCTTAGTAGCAAAATAGATTGAGGCAATCACCAACTATACATATATCTACCTCAAAAGCACTTTATAGATGAGAGGAAAATCCACTACGCACATGAGCAGAATAGAACAGAGTTTACTAAAAGGTCTAATGAGGAGATTGTTGCAGCAAAAAAAGTGTAACGCTCACCTGATTCCCGCAGAGGCGCCGGTCTTCACTGGGTGAATGCCGTATCTTCAAAGGTGATGTGTAACACACGGTTGGCTCTTTGGGCTGGACCTGTGTGCACTGTATGTCTGACTCGAAGAGTAAGATGTCTGCAGATAGAAAATATGGGATTAATGAACTGGGGTTATTGGGTGCCTCTCTCCTCTTCCCTTTCTCTTCTCCTATAGAACCCCAAAGGTTAACGCCCTCACCTTAGGTAAATGAACGCCGAGCTCTCCATCTGCCTCGGGGCAGGGTGCCGTAACCAGTTTCTTCACTGGATAAGGGTGCAGGCCTCTTGACCTCAGAGGACTGCTGTCTGTCGTTAACTGCACGAACAGTAAGTTCTGGGCACTTCAAAAGTCTTAAAAGTCTTTTGTAATGATATCTCTTGTTTTGCAGGGTTCCGGCGATGGCGGATGGCGGGCTGATGAGAGTTGAGGATCGAACCCGCGTGAGGAATAGAAGCGCCTGTAAGCACGTAAGTAAGCGCTTGTAGCCTGCTTCACTATGCGCACTAACTGTCCCTTTTATCTTGCAGTTACAAGTTCGGAGCTTTAGAGAAGCTGAAGGGTGCTGGAATACCCACTGGATTCTGCGTGGGAAGGAGTAATGGCACGTGAGTAATAAAGTTGCCCAATGTCTTTAAACGCACCTTCTTTTGTCTTTCAGATGCGGGATGCAGCGCCGAAGGCCTCCGGAGCGTGCGAAGAGCTGGTAAGCTTTTGTCTTTCAGATGCCGGAATGCAGTGCGAAGACCTCCGGAGCATGCGAAGAGTAGGTAAGCCTTTGTCTTTCAGATGCCGGAATGCAGCGCGAGGCGTTGGTGACAGCCGATGGACCAGGTAAGAGATGCACTGCCACTGAAGACCGTAGTGCTAACCTGTTCTTTCTTTGTCTTTACAGGTGCTGCTGAAGACTGGATTCCAGGATGGTAAGCCTTTGTTCCCTTAGGCCCAGGATCAGAAGCAGAAGACACGATGAGCGTTCTGCTGCAGAGAATGCAGAATAACGCAAAGCAAGATTCATCCATCGGGTGTGGTTTAAATAGCCTCCTGTAGTGCTTAGGTGTCTCCTTCCACAGCCACGCCTAGGTAAGAAAAGAGTTCCTGCTTTCCAGAAGAGTTCCAGTGTTCTGAACCTAGGGAGTGGCTCCTGCCCCACCCAACAGGAAAAGTAGTGCCAAACAGAAGAGGATCAGGGGTTCAATTGGCAGGTAAGTAAGCAGCATGGTCTGCTGCAGGTAAGTCCACCCAAGCATTATGAGCCCTGCGCTTCCAGCGCTGGGACTGGCCATCTTTATGAGCCTGGTGCCACTGGCGCCAGGACAGGGTCCAAAAGGTCCCAATTGGGACTGGCTGGCACTCGGAACCGGGGTTATGGGTCTGCTTCCAAGGGAGTCGGGCAAGTCCTGATCTTTTGGAAGCAGAGATCATGACAGCACCCCCCCTCAAGGCCCCTCCCAAACCGGGCTTCTCCGGGGTTTTGGGCTTGTTAGGAAATGTTCGATGAAATCTTTTGATTAGACGAAGCGCGTGGACATATTCTGCAGGTTCCCAGGATCTTTCTTGGGGACCGTAGCCTTTCCAGTCAATCAGGTAAAATAGTTTAGATTTGGAGATCTTGGAATCCAGGATGCTTTTGACTTCAAACTCGAGTTCTCCATCAACTAGAATAGGTTTTGGAGATGTAGTTAGTCGGGTTGAGGTTGCACAGGTTTTAATAGAGAGACGTGGAAGACCGGATGTATCTTCATGTGAGGGGGCAAGTCCAACTTGACCGCTACTGGATTTACTATGGTAGTGATGGAATAGGGACCAAGGTATCTTGGGTTGAATGTGCGTGGTCCTTTTAGAGGTAGATATTTGGTGGATAACCAGACTTGATCTCCTACTTGATATTGGGGGGCTTCCTTCCGATGTTGGTCTGCTCCTTTCTTGTATTGTTCTTTAGCCCTTTGAAGGTGAGAAACGGCTTCCTTAAAGTCTTGGGTGATTGTAGAATGCAGGTGGTCTACTGCTGGTGTTCCAAGATCTTGGAGTGGATCCAACTCCGAGGTTCAAGGGTGACTACCGTATAAAAGAAAAAACGGGGTCTTCCCAGTTCCCAAGTGGACAGAGTTATTGTAGGCATATTCGGCTATCCAAAGGATATCTTTCCAAGTTTTTTAGTTTGTTGTAGCATGCAGCGCAAATACTGTTCCAGAGTTTGATTGGTCCTCTCGGTTTGTCCGTCGGTTTGAGGGTGGTGGCTGGTCGAAAGTCTCACATCAATTTGAGCCGACCGACAGCAACTTCGCCAAAAATGAGAAATAAATTGACTACCTCGATCCGAAATTAGAACTGAAGGAAAACCGTGCAGTCGGACGATGTTTTCGAGAAATTCTCGGGCCAGAGTTGCTGCTGTTGGTAAGCCTTTGAGTGGAATGAAATGCGCCATCTTGGAGAATAGGTCCACGATTACTAGGATCGTATTGTATCCGGAGCATGGAGGTAGATCGGTGATGAAGTCCATAGAAAGCGTATGCCAAGGGCGAGGCGGGATGTCAATATGGCGTAAGAGGCCGGCTGGTTTTTCCTTTTGACTCTTGTTTTGGGCGCATACTCCACAGGACATTATAAAGTCTCTGATATCTTTTTTCCAAGACGGCCACCAGAAGTAGCGCTTGATCTTTTCCGAGGTCTTGGTCATACCGGGATGTCCTTCCATTAAAGAATCGTGATAACAAGAGATTACCTTTTTCTGTAAATCTGTGCTGGGCAGGTATAACCGTTCTTGGAAATATAATAGGTTGTCCTTCACCGTAAAGGCCTTTCCCTGCAGATGCCAATTCTGTATGTCTGCTGGAGTTACCAGTAGCCTGGCTTTATCCTTAACTTCCTCTATGGATTGTGTGGCGATTACACCTAGAATTCTTTGTTCGGGAATGATAGGTACAGGTTTAGCATTGATCAAATGTTCTTCCACTCCCATCCGAGAAAGGGCATCAGCTTTACCGTTTTTTGTACCAGGTCGATAGGTAATTATGAAGTCAAACTCGGCAAAGAATAGTGCCCAACGGAGTTGCCTAGAGGATTGAGCTTTTGCGGTTTTCAAATATTGCAGGTTTCGGTGATCTGTAATCACAGTAACGGTATGTCGGGCCCCCAGAAGATAATGCCGCCAAGCCTTAAAGGCGGACTTGATAGCTAGAAGTTCCTTATCAGTAATAGTGTAATTGATTTCAGGAGGTGAGAATTTGCGGGACCAAAATGCCACGGGATGCAACTGATTGGTTACTGGGTCCTTTTGTGATAGAACTGCCCCCATGGCAAGGCTCGAAGCATCAGTTTCAACGATGTAGGGGAGTTCTGGGCGAGGATGTTTTAAGATCGGTGCAGAGATAAATCTAGTCTTCAAATTCTGGAAAGCTTGTTCCGCCTCGGTAGACCACTCAAAACGTTTGTTTTTCTTTAACAAGGCGGTGATGGGCTGGACTATTCGAGAGAATTCGGGGATAAACCTGCGGTAAAAGTTAGCGAAGCCTAACATGCTTTGAACACCTTTTACGGAGGATGGCGATGGCCATTTGAGAATTGCATCGACCTTCTTTGAATCCATACGCACTCCGCTAGGTGATAATATGAATCCCAAGAATTCAACTTCAGTCACGTTGAAAACACATTTTTCCAACTTAGCGAAAAGTTTGTGTTGACGCAATCTCTCAAGGACCATGTTCACGTGTTTCCGATGTTCAGTTTCCGATGAAGAATAAACGAGGATGTCGTCAATGTAAACAACAACACACACATCTATGAGCTCTCTGAGGACATCGTTCATAAAATATTGAAAGGCGGCCGGGGCATTGCAAAGTCCGAAGGGCATGACCTGATATTCAAATAGCCCATACTTGGTGCGGAAGGCCGTCTTCCATTCATCGTACTCTTTTACTCGTACCAAGTGGTAGGCTCCTCTAAGATCCAGCTTTGTATATATACATGCTTTTCTGACTTGGTCCAGGAGTTCAGGGATCAAAGGTAACGGATATCTATTCTTAACAGTGATCTGGTTCAGGGCGCAATAATCTATACAAGTTCTAAGGTCCCCTTCTTTTTTTGGAACGAAGAACAAAGCTGAGGAAGCAGGGGACTTGGAAGGACGAATAAACCCATTCGCTAGGTATTGATCCAGGTATTGTCGGAGGTGAAGATTCTCAGGCTCGGTGAGGGCATAAATTCTACTACAAGGAGGAGTAGATCCAGGTATCAGGTCTATCTGGCAGTCATAAGACCTATGAGGAGGTAGAGAGTTAGCCTGATACTTCCGGAAAACATCTTGGAATTCTAGGTATTCAGGAGGTAACTGGGGAGCCTCCGAGGAAATTGCTGCCAGTGCAACACCAGGTCGAGGGTGACAAGTAGAGACACATTCTGGAAACTGAACCGTTCTTGCTCGCCAATCGATCTGAGGATTGTGCTTCGCTAACCAAGGAATTCCTAGAATAATCTGGAACTGAGGGGCCTTGATCACATCGAACACGATCTTCTCATGGTGTCCATCTTGACTTACTAGCGTCACTTCTTGGGTGGTATGAGTTACTGGTCCGGAGGCTATCTCCGTACCATCCACCGTAGTAATGACGTCCTTTACAGCCTTTGGACAAAGAGTCAGATTCATCCTCAAAACCATTTCATGATCCACATAATTGCCGATGGCACCGCTGTCGACGTAAGCTTCAATCGCATGTAATCGATCCGGATGTTCAGGGCTAATGAGGACCATAGGTATCACGAAATGTGAGGTCACGGAACTGGTTTTAACGCTCGGCAAGAGGACCTCTATTCTTGTCGGGCGAGGTCGTTTCCCTGCTCAGAGTTTGTGACCCTGGTAACTGCAGCTCCTACTGCCTTCTTGGCTGGTTTCACCGGACAGTCTCGAAGAAAGTGCCCCGAGTATCCGCAATAGAGGCATAATTGCAGCTGTTTTCTCCTTTCCCGCTCCTTTTGTGTTAGTGGTCCTTTCAGGCCCCCGATTTGCATGGGTTCCCCGGAGTCTACTCCTTTGGTAGGAGTTGGTGGTTTGGAAAATACTCGAGCATCAAACTTGGAACGATCGGCCTTCCTGTTCTGCAGTCTGTGGTCAATTTGAACGACTAAGTCAATATAGTCCGAACAGTCTTGCGGGGGATTCACTACTTGGGCTAACACATCTTTGAGCTCTCCACGTAGACCTCTATAAAACAGCGTAATCCTTTTGTCCTCAGGCCATCGAGTTTCCACTATCAGTCTGTTGAAAGACGCAATATAAGCCAAAAGGTCTTAATTACCCTGTCGCAATGAAAGGAGCTCATTGTCCAAGGCCTGCCCCTGTGAATGTCTTGCAAACAGTTTTTCCATACTGAGCTGAAAAGCTTGAAAATCATGGAGAACCGGATCATCTTGATTAACTAGAGGGATCGACCAGTCTGCCGCATTGCCACTAAGGTACGAAAGCACGAAAGCTACCTTAGCTAGATCAGTTGGAAAGGCTGCTGGCCGGCATAAAAAGTGCAAACCTCTTTGGGTCACCAGAAAATCATTCGGGCGGAGCCAGAGGTACATTCCCAGGTAGGTTGATCTGCACTGGGTTCGTAGAGGATGTTGAAGGAAGATTTGCCCCTGATGCGGGTAACGGAGTTTGTCCGGCTTGTGACTATAGCAATCGTCTAGCGAGATTGTCTGTTCGCTCCTTGGAAATAATCAGTTCCATTCTTAGAGCATTCGTTTCCTGACGGGCTGCATGCACTTCTGCTCTTAGTTCCCCAAGTAACTGGGCTAGCTGGTCGGTATCCGAGGTTTCCATAGCGCCTGGGTGGGAGTTTTGCGGTAGGCTTTGCGTTCTGTAACACTCTCCTGATTCCCGCAGAGGCGCCGGTCTTCACTGGGTGAATGCCGTATCTTCAAAGGTGATGTGTAACACACGGTTGGCTCTTTGGGCTGGACCTCTGTGCACTGTATGTCTGACTCGAAGAGTAAGATGTCTGCAGATAGAAAATATGGGATTAATGAACTGGGGTTATTGGGTGCTTCTCTCCTCTTCCCTTTCTCTTCTCCTGTAGAACCCCAAAGGTTAACGCCCTCACCTTAGGTAAATGAACGCCGAGCTCTCCATCTGCCTCGGGGCAGGGTGCCGTAACCAGTTTCTTCACTGGATAAGGGTGCATGCCTCTTGACCTCAGAGGACTGCTGTCCGTCGTTAACTGCACGAACGGTAAGTTCTGGGCACTTCAAATGTCTTAAAAGTCTTTTGTAATGATATCTCTTGTTTTGCAGGGTTCCGGTGATGGCGGATGGCGGGCTGATGAGAGTTGAGGATCGAACCCGCGTGAGGAATAGAAGCGCCTGGAAGCACGTAAGTAAGCGCTTGTAGCCTGCTTCACGATGCGCACTAACTGTCCCTTTTATCTTGCAGGTACAAGTTCGGAGCTTTAGAGAAGCTGAAGGGTGCTGGAATACCCACTGGATTCTGCGTGGGAAGGAGTAATGGCACGTGAGTAATAAAGTTGCCCAATGTCTTTAAACGCACCTTCTTTTGTCTTTCAGATGCGGGATGCAGCGCCGAAGGCCTCCGGAGCGTGCGAAGAGCTGGTAAGCTTTTGTCTTTCAGATGCCGGAATGCAGTGCGAAGACCTCCGGAGCATGCGAAGAGTAGGTAAGCCTTTGTCTTTCAGATGCCGGAATGCAGCGCGAGGCGTTGGTGACAGCCGATGGACCAGGTAAGAGATGCACTGCCACTGAAGACCGTAGTGCTAACCTGTTCTTTCTTTGTCTTTACAGGTGCTGCTGAAGACTGGATTCCAGGATGGTAAGCCTTTGTTCCCTTAGGCCCAGGATCAGAAGCAGAAGACACGATGAGCGTTCTGCTGCAGAGAATGCAGAATAACGCAAAGCAAGATTCATCCATCGGGTGTGGTTTAAATAGCCTCCTGTAGTGCTTAGGTGTCTCCTTCCACAGCCACGCCTAGGTAAGAAAAGAGTTCCTGCTTTCCAGAAGAGTTCCAGTGTTCTGAACCTAGGGAGTGGCTCCTGCCCCACCCAACAGGAAAAGTAGTGCCAAACAGAAGAGGATCAGGGGTTCAATTGGCAGGTAAGTAAGCAGCATGGTCTGCTGCAGGTAAGTCCACCCAAGCATTATGAGCCCTGCGCTTCCAGCGCTGGGACTGGCCATCTTTATGAGCCTGGTGCCACTGGCGCCAGGACAGGGTCCAAAAGGTCCCAATTGGGACTGGCTGGCACTCGGAACCGGGGTTATGGGTCTGCTTCCAAGGGAGTCGGGCAAGTCCTGATCTTTTGGAAGCAGAGATCATGACAGCACCCCCCCTCAAGGCCCCTCCCAAACCGGGCTTCTCCGGGGTTTTGGGCTTGTTAGGAAATGTTCGATGAAATCTTTTGATTAGACGAAGCGCGTGGACATATTCTGCAGGTTCCCAGGATCTTTCTTGGGGACCGTAGCCTTTCCAGTCAATCAGGTAAAATAGTTTAGATTTGGAGATCTTGGAATCCAGGATGCTTTTGACTTCAAACTCGAGTTCTCCATCAACTAGAATAGGTTTTGGAGATGTAGTTAGTCGGGTTGAGGTTGCACAGGTTTTAATAGAGAGACGTGGAAGACCGGATGTATCTTCATGTGAGGGGGCAAGTCCAACTTGACCGCTACTGGATTTACTATGGTAGTGATGGAATAGGGACCAAGGTATCTTGGGTTGAATGTGCGTGGTCCTTTTAGAGGTAGATATTTGGTGGATAACCAGACTTGATCTCCTACTTGATATTGGGGGGCTTCCTTCCGATGTTGGTCTGCTCCTTTCTTGTATTGTTCTTTAGCCCTTTGAAGGTGAGAAACGGCTTCCTTAAAGTCTTGGGTGATTGTAGAATGCAGGTGGTCTACTGCTGGTGTTCCAAGATCTTGGAGTGGATCCAACTCCGAGGTTCAAGGGTGACTACCGTATAAAAGAAAAAACGGGGTCTTCCAAGTTCCCAAGTGGACAGAGTTATTGTAGGCATATTCGGCTATCCAAAGGATATCTTTCCAAGTTTTTTAGTTTGTTGTAGCATGCAGCGCAAATACTGTTCCAGAGTTTGATTGGTCCTCTCGGTTTGTCCGTCGGTTTGAGGGTGGTGGCTGGTCGAAAGTCTCACATCAATTTGAGCCGACCGACAGCAACTTCGCCAAAAATGAGAAATAAATTGACTACCTCGATCCGAAATTAGAACTGAAGGAAAACCGTGCAGTCGGACGATGTTTTCGAGAAATTCTCGGGCCAGAGTTGCTGCTGTTGGTAAGCCTTTGAGTGGAATGAAATGCGCCATCTTGGAGAATAGGTCCACGATTACTAGGATCGTATTGTATCCGGAGCATGGAGGTAGATCGGTGATGAAGTCCATAGAAAGCGTATGCCAAGGGCGAGGCGGGATGTCAATATGGCGTAAGAGGCCGGCTGGTTTTTCCTTTTGACTCTTGTTTTGGGCGCATACTCCACAGGACATTATAAAGTCTCTGATATCTTTTTTCCAAGACGGCCACCAGAAGTAGCGCTTGATCTTTTCCGAGGTCTTGGTCATACCGGGATGTCCTTCCATTAAAGAATCGTGATAACAAGAGATTACCTTTTTCTGTAAATCTGTGCTGGGCAGGTATAACCGTTCTTGGAAATATAATAGGTTGTCCTTCACCGTAAAGGCCTTTCCCTGCAGATGCCAATTCTGTATGTCTGCTGGAGTTACCAGTAGCCTGGCTTTATCCTTAACTTCCTCTATGGATTGTGTGGCGATTACACCTAGAATTCTTTGTTCGGGAATGATAGGTACAGGTTTAGCATTGATCAAATGTTCTTCCACTCCCATCCGAGAAAGGGCATCAGCTTTACCGTTTTTTGTACCAGGTCGATAGGTAATTATGAAGTCAAACTCGGCAAAGAATAGTGCCCAACGGAGTTGCCTAGAGGATTGAGCTTTTGCGGTTTTCAAATATTGCAGGTTTCGGTGATCTGTAATCACAGTAACGGTATGTCGGGCCCCCAGAAGATAATGCCGCCAAGCCTTAAAGGCGGACTTGATAGCTAGAAGTTCCTTATCAGTAATAGTGTAATTGATTTCAGGAGGTGAGAATTTGCGGGACCAAAATGCCACGGGATGCAACTGATTGGTTACTGGGTCCTTTTGTGATAGAACTTCCCCCATGGCAAGGCTCGAAGCATCAGTTTCAACGATGTAGGGGAGTTCTGGGCGAGGATGTTTTAAGATCGGTGCAGAGATAAATCTAGTCTTCAAATTCTGGAAAGCTTGTTCCGCCTCGGTAGACCACTCAAAACGTTTGTTTTTCTTTAACAAGGCGGTGATGGGCTGGACTATTCGAGAGAATTCGGGGATAAACCTGCGGTAAAAGTTAGCGAAGCCTAACATGCTTTGAACACCTTTTACGGAGGATGGCGATGGCCATTTGAGAATTGCATCGACCTTCTTTGAATCCATACGCACTCCGCTAGGTGATAATATGAATCCCAAGAATTCAACTTCAGTCACGTTGAAAACACATTTTTCCAACTTAGCGAAAAGTTTGTGTTGACGCAATCTCTCAAGGACCATGTTCACGTGTTTCCGATGTTCAGTTTCCGATGAAGAATAAACGAGGATGTCGTCAATGTAAACAACAACACACACATCTATGAGCTCTCTGAGGACATCGTTCATAAAATATTGAAAGGCGGCCGGGGCATTGCAAAGTCCGAAGGGCATGACCTGATATTCAAATAGCCCATACTTGGTGCGGAAGGCCGTCTTCCATTCATCGTACTCTTTTACTCGTACCAAGTGGTAGGCTCCTCTAAGATCCAGCTTTGTATATATACATGCTTTTCTGACTTGGTCCAGGAGTTCAGGGATCAAAGGTAACGGATATCTATTCTTAACAGTGATCTGGTTCAGGGCGCAATAATCTATACAAGTTCTAAGGTCCCCTTCTTTTTTTGGAACGAAGAACAAAGCTGAGGAAGCAGGGGACTTGGAAGGACGAATAAACCCATTCGCTAGGTATTGATCCAGGTATTGTCGGAGGTGAAGATTCTCAGGCTCGGTGAGGGCATAAATTCTACTACAAGGAGGAGTAGATCCAGGTATCAGGTCTATCTGGCAGTCATAAGACCTATGAGGAGGTAGAGAGTTAGCCTGATACTTCCGGAAAACATCTTGGAATTCTAGGTATTCAGGAGGTAACTGGGGAGCCTCCGAGGAAATTGCTGCCAGTGCAACACCAGGTCGAGGGTGACAAGTAGAGACACATTCTGGAAACTGAACCGTTCTTGCTCGCCAATCGATCTGAGGATTGTGCTTCGCTAACCAAGGAATTCCTAGAATAATCTGGAACTGAGGGGCCTTGATCACATCGAACACGATCTTCTCATGGTGTCCATCTTGACTTACTAGCGTCACTTCTTGGGTGGTATGAGTTACTGGTCCGGAGGCTATCTCCGTACCATCCACCGTAGTAATGACGTCCTTTACAGCCTTTGGACAAAGAGTCAGATTCATCCTCAAAACCATTTCATGATCCACATAATTGCCGATGGCACCGCTGTCGACGTAAGCTTCAATCGCATGTAATCGATCCGGATGTTCAGGGCTAATGAGGACCATAGGTATCACGAAATGTGAGGTCACGGAACTGGTTTTAACGCTCGGCAAGAGGACCTCTATTCTTGTCGGGCGAGGTCGTTTCCCTGCTCAGAGTTTGTGACCCTGGTAACTGCAGCTCCTACTGCCTTCTTGGCTGGTTTCACCGGACAGTCTCGAAGAAAGTGCCCCGAGTATCCGCAATAGAGGCATAATTGCAGCTGTTTTCTCCTTTCCCGCTCCTTTTGTGTTAGTGGTCCTTTCAGGCCCCCGATTTGCATGGGTTCCCCGGAGTCTACTCCTTTGGTAGGAGTTGGTGGTTTGGAAAATACTCGAGCATCAAACTTGGAACGATCGGCCTTCCTGTTCTGCAGTCTGTGGTCAATTTGAACGACTAAGTCAATATAGTCCGAACAGTCTTGCGGGGGATTCACTACTTGGGCTAACACATCTTTGAGCTCTCCACGTAGACCTCTATAAAACAGCGTAATCCTTTTGTCCTCAGGCCATCGAGTTTCCACTATCAGTCTGTTGAAAGACGCAATATAAGCCAAAAGGTCTTAATTACCCTGTCGCAATGAAAGGAGCTCATTGTCCAAGGCCTGCCCCTGTGAATGTCTTGCAAACAGTTTTTCCATACTGAGCTGAAAAGCTTGAAAATCATGGAGAACCGGATCATCTTGATTAACTAGAGGGATCGACCAGTCTGCCGCATTGCCACTAAGGTACGAAAGCACGAAAGCTACCTTAGCTAGATCAGTTGGAAAGGCTGCTGGCCGGCATAAAAAGTGCAAACCTCTTTGGGTCACCAGAAAATCATTCGGGCGGAGCCAGAGGTACATTCCCAGGTAGGTTGATCTGCACTGGGTTCGTAGAGGATGTTGAAGGAAGATTTGCCCCTGATGCGGGTAACGGAGTTTGTCCGGCTTGTGACTATAGCAATCGTCTAGCGAGATTGTCTGTTCGCTCCTTGGAAATAATCAGTTCCATTCTTAGAGCATTCGTTTCCTGACGGGCTGCATGCACTTCTGCTCTTAGTTCCCCAAGTAACTGGGCTAGCTGGTCGGTATCCGAGGTTTCCATAGCGCCTGGGTGGGAGTTTTGCGGTAGGCTTTGCGTTCTGTAACACTCTCCTGATTCCCGCAGAGGCGCCGGTCTTCACTGGGTGAATGCCGTATCTTCAAAGGTGATGTGTAACACACGGTTGGCTCTTTGGGCTGGACCTCTGTGCACTGTATGTCTGACTCGAAGAGTAAGATGTCTGCAGATAGAAAATATGGGATTAATGAACTGGGGTTATTGGGTGCTTCTCTCCTCTTCCCTTTCTCTTCTCCTGTAGAACCCCAAAGGTTAACGCCCTCACCTTAGGTAAATGAACGCCGAGCTCTCCATCTGCCTCGGGGCAGGGTGCCGTAACCAGTTTCTTCACTGGATAAGGGTGCATGCCTCTTGACCTCAGAGGACTGCTGTCCGTCGTTAACTGCACGAACGGTAAGTTCTGGGCACTTCAAATGTCTTAAAAGTCTTTTGTAATGATATCTCTTGTTTTGCAGGGTTCCGGTGATGGCGGATGGCGGGCTGATGAGAGTTGAGGATCGAACCCGCGTGAGGAATAGAAGCGCCTGGAAGCACGTAAGTAAGCGCTTGTAGCCTGCTTCACGATGCGCACTAACTGTCCCTTTTATCTTGCAGGTACAAGTTCGGAGCTTTAGAGAAGCTGAAGGGTGCTGGAATACCCACTGGATTCTGCGTGGGAAGGAGTAATGGCACGTGAGTAATAAAGTTGCCCAATGTCTTTAAACGCACCTTCTTTTGTCTTTCAGATGCGGGATGCAGCGCCGAAGGCCTCCGGAGCGTGCGAAGAGCTGGTAAGCTTTTGTCTTTCAGATGCAGGAATGCAGTGCGAAGACCTCCGGAGCATGCGAAGAGTAGGTAAGCCTTTGTCTTTCAGATGCCGGAATGCAGCGCGAGGCGTTGGTGACAGCCGATGGACCAGGTAAGAGATGCACTGCCACTGAAGACCGTAGTGCTAACCTGTTCTTTCTTTGTCTTTACAGGTGCTGCTGAAGACTGGATTCCAGGATGGTAAGCCTTTGTTCCCTTAGGCCCAGGATCAGAAGCAGAAGACACGATGAGCGTTCTGCTGCAGAGAATGCAGAATAACGCAAAGCAAGATTCATCCATCGGGTGTGGTTTAAATAGCCTCCTGTAGTGCTTAGGTGTCTCCTTCCACAGCCACGCCTAGGTAAGAAAAGAGTTCCTGCTTTCCAGAAGAGTTCCAGTGTTCTGAACCTAGGGAGTGGCTCCTGCCCCACCCAACAGGAAAAGTAGTCCCAAACAGAAGAGGATCAGGGGTTCAACTGGCAGGTAAGTAAGCAGCATGGTCTGCTGCAGGGAAGTCCACCCAAGCATTATGAGCCCGGCGCTTCCAGCGCTGGGACTGGGCATCTTTATGAGCCTGGTGCCACTGGCGCCAGGACAGGGTCCAAAAGGTCCCAATTGGGACTGGCTGGCACTCGGAACCGGGGTTATGGGTCTGCTTCCAAGGGAGTCGGGCAAGTCCTGATCTTTTGGAAGCAGAGATCATGACACAAAGCATGGATTCAGACGGAGAGAAACCCAGCTGAATGTAACAATGCCGCATCAGGCTGGAATAGGCCAGTAATCAATACAATTAAGAGAAAAAGAAAAGAGTATCCTGTTCAGCAATGTCGAGATAAGCCACAGATGGTAGAAGACTGGCAGAATTAAATCAAATACACGAAATTGCATGAAGAAAAGTCTGATTTCACGGTGTCCTAATCACGTGGCAATGCAAGGAGAACAGGATGAGACTTCCACACCTATGCATGGAGCCTTGCCGTACCCATACTCCTTAACTTTCTCAGACCAAGAAGCAGACTCAAGGCCAAACTATAAAGCAGTAATTGACACACACCACTGAGATGATGGATGCTTGTAAAGTAATTGGAGGGAAGCTGGGGTTCAGACTTACTCCCTGCACCTGGCTAATTATTCTGCATGCTGCTAAGTGGAAAAGTATGTGTGGGATCGATGCCAACCCAATCATAGTGCACCATGTAATATAGGGCCCTATAGAGAGTAGAGCCAATGGGATGTCATACTTATAGTGACATGTACAGTGGCCAGTTTGAAGGAAGGGCTCTTTTGCCCCACCTGATATTGATTATCCGATCTCCTCTCCCCGTTACCATATACAGATGCAGTACATATGTTAAAGTTACCTTCCTATAACCAATCAAGTTGGATGTTAGGTTTTTAAGATTACTCATCAATGATGATGTGTTTTTGGTATAAATGTCGTGTTTTTTTCAGAAATTAATTGGAGTCTATGCAAGAAGGAAAATCGAGCGGTTGCTGATGTTCATTGAACTCCCCGTTTTTTGTACTTGTCATTAAACAGACTCCCTTTGCCAAACTATTGAGTTGTCATTATTAGTTGGTGCAAGAGTACGAATCTGCATCCCCATCTATCTCGAGGGTGCTGCTGCTCATCTTAAAGGGCTGTTGGGAGACCCCCAGTCTTATGGGCCGGCTGGGGTCCATCCAGTTCACTTGGTAGTAGATATTAGATGGTTAAGATTGGATAAGACACCATTGACCGTCGACATAAGTAATTTCGGGCCCTCAGCAATATCACAAGTCCTTTGACATCCGGCTGCAAGAATGAGAAGCTCCCCATAGATAGTGGCTAGTTTAATTTAAAACCCTGCAGATTAGGTCTAAAGGAACCTTTGCTTTCTCCCAAGAACCCCTTCCCACTTCTATGAGCAGCTGATTGGACGAACTGCACAGAAAGGCAGTAATGAAGGTGGTAATTTTGTGTAGCCGGCCGGAGTCTGTCTTGTCAGTTTAATGTTTTTTTCCCTATGACGTGAGAAGGTAAAAACATCTTTTTTTTAAATAGCATGAAAATCGCACGATCGTGATAATGGGCCTCATTAGGACCCAGGCGGAGTGGGTTTCCGCCAGCGCTAATCGCGGCGGACCCGTCCGCCGTACTACGAGTTCCCTTAGCGCCATGGAGGTTTTCTCCGCCTGGTTTTACCAGGCGGAGAAAACCATGGCGCTACGGGACCTCGTTGTTAATTACGCCACCGTATTTTACGGTGGCGTAATTAACTCCTTCCCCACTCCCATTATACCCTATGGGGCAAGAATGGGAATGGGGAAGGGCAGAATGGGGATTGGGGATTTACCGCTCCGCCGAGGTCGGAATGGGGCGGTAAATCCGCCAACCCCCATGGCGCTATCGACGGCTTTCCGCCGTGCTTCGCGGTGCATTTAGCACCGCGAAATCCGCCTGGGTCCTAATGAGGCCCAATATGATGTTTCATGGCATGTATTGATGGTTGTAGATAACAAACGTAAAAGTGAAATTTTTGTTGGAAAAACGGGATTGGAGCTTGCGACGATTGGTGCTCGCTCATGTTGTTGATCTTGTTTGTGAAACGTAAAGCATAATAAAGTGTTATGCAAAGATAAGATAAACAGGTTAAGCATGGAAGACATTACTCCATTGGCACACATGTGCAAGCAGCTGCCGAAGCATGCACCTAAGCTTAAACAGTACAGTGCAGAATGGGCTAAAGGGACCGCAGACAAAATTTGTATGCCATGGCCCCAAGGAGGATCGCTATCTAAAACGGTCCTACAGCGCATGATGACATATTTGCACGCCATGTACACAGGCAAAAAGATGGACAAATGCCTAGCTAGTTTAGAACTTTTGAAGATGTATCGACAAGAAAAGGAGGAGAAGCCACCGATAGATTGGATATTGAATATATGCACAAAGGGGTAAAGAGCCTTCTGCACTACCCGCCCCGTCTGAAATGAAAAGCGAAGCTAGTAAAGATGAAGGATTATACCCATTGACAGAACGTAAAGCAGCCACAGGATATAGCAACCCGTCATATGAGTCACCTATGCAAAGTAGTGACGAAAGCCCAGAGAAAGACAGAGACAGGGATATTACCTCCAAAGTCTCTAAGAACAAGGAGAGGCACGAAAAGGAAAAAGGGGATCAAACACAAGCAAGTACATCTCTAGATATGGGAAGAACGGGAAAGAGATGGAAAGGCGATGAGGATAGCACTGATGAGATGTCATTCACACAGAACGAATGGATGGGAGGTCAGATTTTATTGAAAATCGATCGTAAAGGCATTGAGGATATTTGACAAAAATGAGAATGGGACGAATTAGAAAGGAGGGAAAAGGAAAACCGATCAAGAGACAAAGGGGCTAAGAAAAAGGACAGACAGAAACAAGAGCAGTTATATCATGATGAACTGGTCAGAAAACAGGAAAAGGCAGAAGAGCAAAGAAAATGCGATCAAAAGCAGAGAACAGCTGATGATTGAGATAGAATAGAACAAAGTATGATAGAAGAAGAAGAAAAGATACGGGAAAAGAGAATAAAAAGACAAAGGGATGAGGAAATGCGAACGGCAAATGAAAGAAGAGATGTGAGGAGACAAGAAGAAGATAGGGTCGGAGGGGAAGCGAGGAGGTGTAAAGAGTTGGATGACGACATAGAACGAAAGCGAAGACAGAGAGCAAAGGATCTTGAATATCTGGAAAGAGAGGTCAAGAAACCTGATCCAGTACTAGGCTGGGAAGATATAGAGTATGATTCAGTACCAGGTACGTCTAGGGCAAATATCGAAGATGACTTCGACACCAGAAGCATCAGAGAGACGATCGATAAAATATATGATGAGATGGGGCTTGAAATGGTACCCCAAAAGGAAGGAGAGGATGAGCGTCTTGAGAGCACTCAGTTGTACGATACTGGGGACTCTTCCCGAAGTAGCAGAAATGGAGAGCTGTCATTAGAGAGGCTGACCCTAACCAGAAATGAGGAGGACGAGAGAAGTTGCATGAGTTGGGCACAGACAATATCCGATGCAGAAAGAGAAGAATGTGAAGAATAAGAAGACGAGAGAAGACGTGAAAAATGCTTCTCTAGGGGAAAGGGAATAAGATGGTCAGATTTTAGTGGGTCTGCACTTAAGGCATCAGAGTGAGCAACCCAATCAGACTGGCATGAAGAAGTATCATATGGTCAGAGGGGGGTGTCTCCACCACCCTATGTGAGCAGACTAAGGACATTTCCAGGTAGACAGCGATGCAGCTTTATTACCCCTGCGGTAGACAGAAAAATGATGAGAGAGGAAAAGGAGTGTCATGTATCACAGTTCCCTTTACTAGAAAAAGGAGGAACGAGACCACAATATATACCCTGGCCTCACATGGACAGAGGAAACCTGAAAAATAAGCTCCCAATGTTGACATCGGGAGCTGGAAAATGGATAACTGAGTTAGAAAAAATTACAGGAGGAAACACATTAACTATAGGGGATATTAAGAGTCTTTTAATCGCCATACTTGGAGATAAAGCTGACGATGTGTGGACACGGGCAGGTATCCCTGGAGTGACTACAGTTAATACCGAGCATGACGGAGCACCATTTAACAATTGCAGAACCGCGGTATGGAAAGCGTTTCGAGTGCTATACCTGGACACTTCTGATATGGGAGCTTTAATGACACGCAAGATGAAGGAGTCAGATGATCCTTTGCTTTACATTCAGAATTTCCAAGACGCCTGAGTGCTGGAAACTCATGAATCTTGGGGGAAATCTATACCTGTGTATTACCATTTGCCAAGGGCTACCAGAACAGGTACAGAGGCAGCTAAAGAAATTGGTAGGGATTGAGGCTAAGCCATGGTCTGAAATATACAGGCTGCTGCAAGAGAAAAATCGCAAAAAGGATGCTGCACGAAAAGGTGAAGAGGCTAAATTGGTGCCGAAAAAATTATTAAAGTATGCCATTGAGGGGGCAATGATAACTAACACAGATGGATCTAACACGCAGCAGATCAATAATCAAAGGCAGTTTGATCAAAACTATAACAGGCTTTACCCAAGGGGAAGAGGCTTTCAAGGAAGAGGATGACAGAGTAATCAGGGAGGTTTTCAAAACAATCAAGGAGGGTTTCAAAGTATGCAAAATGGGCAAATAATCAGACTACCGCCAACATGTTGGACGTGTGAAATGACAGGGCATCTAGCACGCCCATGCAGAAGTCAAGGCATGGTGCAAAATGACCAACTCACAAGAGGAAGGATGGTGAATCCATCTGCATTCTCACAGCAGGGTGGAAATGAAGTTGCACAGAATCACACGGTGCAGCAGCAAGCGCCGGGAGTACAGCAAAGTTTTCAACCCAGAATGTGACATATTTTCCATAGGGACAGTGTCAACAGTTGCCAATGCAACTGTCACACACAACAGGTAGAGGACTGCTACTGAATTAAGGAATGAGGAATGCCACAAGTGATGGGGGAAATCCGTTCACTCATAATGGGACAAGATTATATATGGACTAGGACAGCTCACTGGGAGACCTGATGTGTTCTATCTTATCAGTGACACCAAACCCTCATAAGGAACCAAGGGTAGATGTATGTATGGGGGATAAAGAAAATTCTTTCTTAGTTGACACAGGTCGACATGCTCGTGTATAGGTGAAGGCAAGTTTTCTGTGATCGGCGATGTCATAGATACTCAGGGCTTCAAATGAGCAACGAATCATGTTCCTTTTACAAAAGAACTTCCGGTCTCCATAGGGGAATGTGACATGAATGTGCCACTGCTATATTCAAGGCAAACCCCAGTGAATATATTGGGATGAGACCTAATGACAAAGTTAAACATGACAATCTCGTTCATGGAGAAGGGCATAATATGTTCAACTCCAGGAATGCATTATTTGAACGTATGTGAAATTATTAGAGCATACGCAGGACAAATGGCTATGAGAGCTATTCCATTGGAACCCAAAATATTCGCTTATGGAGTGCGCATATTAATGTAATGGCTACCAGGCCTTGCAGACAAAACCATGAGAACCCCAGATGAGTTTTTTATTCAGACCAAAAATACCTATGCATGAGGAAAGGGGAAGAGTGTTTCCCATGACAATACAAACAGCCATAGTGCGAGGAGAGATGGCTTTGCTTGACAGTTGTGATGATGAAGGCAGACAATGGTGTGCAGTAATCGCCATTGGGGAAGGTTACAGATTGACTGACATCACTGATGATGACCTGTTTGAAGAACAAACTAGTGAAGATGAGATGACAGTTGAAGTTAATCTCATCTATTTGGTGAAAATGATCAACAGAGAAGTGCCTCAGAGAATGATGCTGGCACAAAAACATCCTGAATATTTTGACGATGACATGTCAAAGGTGCCTGGCTCGGTATGGACTACAGGCCCATATGATGTAGGCTTACTGAAAGGAGTCAGAGAAGTGAAGATTAAATTGAAACCAGGAGCAATTTTACCAAAAGTATGACAGTATACCATGTGTAGGGAAGCAGATGAAGGGATTTTTAAGACAATTTCTGCCATGATGGAGCAGGGCATCTTAGTGACGTCAGAGTCATCATGCAATTCTTCGATTTACCCAGTTAAAAAAAGGACAGGGGGGTCTTGGAGGCTAGTGCAAGATCTATGCCCTATAAACCAGATAGTCGAGGCCGAGTTCCCTCTAGTCCCTAACACGTCCACAATCCTTTTTAATATACCCGTTGAAGTGAGGTATTTCACGGTGGTGAACTTGAAAAATGCAAAGACTCACAAGATTTGACATTGTTTACGTTCAGACAAGTTCGTATGAAAAGCACAAGGCTGCCTCAAGGGTACTGTGAGTCTCCTTCGATTTTAAACAGAGTCCTGCAGATGGACTTGAGCAATATCCCATTAGAGAGTGTTGTCTTGCAAAACGTGTTTGACATTCTAATTTGCAGCATGACAGAAGAAAAGTGCAGACACGATTCTATTCACCTATTAACTATACTGGCTGAGAAAGGATATAAAGTTGACAACGAGAAGTGACAATATTGTCAACAAGAAGTGCTGTATATAGGCCAGCTAATCTCACATGAGGGGAAAAAGGTTACCCCTAAAAGAGCTGAAGCCATTTCAAAGACAGCTAAACCACACACGATAAAACAAATGCAGAGTTTTCTCAGATTATGCAACTATGTCAGGGCATGGGTCTTTGACTACAATTCCTATACCAGACCCTTGTTACAAGCCTTGAAGAATGCACAGGCAATGAAAGAAAAAAATGTGTGGACCGAGACCATGGAAGAAGGGTTTGTTGAACTAAAAAAGGCCATTTGCACAGCACCAGTTTTAGGGATTCCCAATTATACAGAGGAAATCTTCCTGTTTTCACACACAAATGGCAGTGTTATGACAGCGGTACTCACACAGAGAACCATGTTGGGGTACAAGCCCCTTGCATACTACAGTGGGAATTTAGACCCAGGTGATGAGGTACTCTCACAGAGAACCATGTTGGGGTACAAGCCCCTTGCATACTACAGTGTGAATTTAGACCCAGTGAGGAGGGGTCACTTCCCGTGCAACAAAGTTTAACTGCTGCAGCGTTCGTCATAGAAAAGGCTACAACCATTGTAATGGGTTACCCAATGATGTTTTTCATCGAGCATGCATTATTCGCCATTTTAGAGAAACCAACAGGCACATTGACATCCCAGAGAGCTTCGGCTTATGAAGTGATCATATCAAATATAACGATTAAAATAGTTCAATTCAAAATAGTGAACACAGCAATGTTTATAGCAGAGCCAGTCACTGAAGGAGAGCCAGTACATGATTGTGCGAACTATGAAGAATTATATGATGAGATTCCCAGAGTAAAATAAAATGCATTAGCTGAAGGATAAATCATCTTCGTTGATAGTTCTTCGAGGATCGATCAAAATGATGGACAGAGATATACAGGCGCCGCTGTGATGAAACACATGGCAAATGGGGAATTTTGAGTACTTATTAGTCCACGATTACCCTCACACTATTCAGCACAAGCTGCAGAATTATTGGCGTTGATACTCGCACTCGAGAATCACGAAGACCAGGAAGTGATAGTGTACAGTGACTGCGCCTATTTGACATCAACAGTGCACGCAGACCTAACGTGCTGGAAAAGGAGGGGCTACCTCCGAGCGGGCAGCACGCCAGTGCTGCACGCAGCCTTATTGGACAGGCTCATTAAGACACTGCAGCTCACAGTGGGCATAGCGGTCATGAAATGCGCCACCCACACGAGAGGGACAGATTTTTATCTCACATGGAAATCAAGCAGCAGACACTGAAGCCAAGAGTGTGGCGACAAAAGACAAACTAATCATTGAGTGTGGAAATAACTGATGTGCATGAGAGAATGATTGTTGCATGAAGCGACCCTGAAGGCTATAGCAATATGGCAAAAACTCAGTTAATGGAGCCCCAAGGGTAGGCATCACAGGAAGAGAAGAACCTATGGAAGCGACAAGGATGTTCTTTAAACCCCTCTGAGAGCTTGTGGTGACAAGACAGCACTGGCAAACTGGTGATGCCTATAGCCTTATTAAAAATAGCAGTGGAACAGTTATACTATCCAGCGCACATGACAAAGGAGAATCTAGCAGCAACGATCGCTGAAGACTGGTTCATACCGAACTTGGCAGAACACGTTGCATTTTTTATGGTGAACTGTATAATTTGCCAGCAGTTCACGGCTGGGCATACACTACGTGCAATTAGAGGAGTAATACCAAGGCCTAATGGGCCTTTTCAGCACTTGCATATTGATTATGTCGATAAGATTCAAGTATGTAACGGGTACAGGTATCTAATTGTTGTGGTGTGTCCATTCTCTAGATGGGTAGAAGCAGGTCTATGTACATACCCAGACTCGATATGATTCAAGTATGTAACGTACAGGTATCTAATTGTTGTGGTGTGTCTATTCTCTAGATGGATAGAAGCAGGTCCATGTACACACCCAGACTCTACCTGTGCAGCCAAATTCTTGGTAAGGGAGGTGTTCCCCAGATGGGGAGTCTGTGAAGTCATGAGGTCAGACAACTGTCCTCATTTTGTTAATGCAGTATTGGAACAGATTAGCTTGTTGCTTGGTACAAAGCACACGTTTTCTTCGGCATATCATCCTCAAGAGAATGGCATATGCACAAAGTTCAATGGCTTGTTAAAGGAAAGGATAGTCAAGTTGAAGCGTACTCTGTAGAAGGGATGGCTACTCTGTCTTCCACTGGCACTGCATGCATTCAGAAACCAGCCTGGTTCTGACCATCATCTCACGCCACACAAAATCGTGAAAGGCAGAAGGATGTACACGCCATTGACACCTTAAATTAGAGCTAGATGTGATGCCCAGCTAACAGGAGAAGTGTTATGATTGGAAATGCAAAACTACTTGAATTGCATGACATCTTATCTTACTGTAATTTAGGGACAGCTGCAGCGACAACAAGAAGGTTGCAGGGCAGCACAGAACACAGAAGGAGATACTATAACAGATCAAGTTCCAAAGTTACGTGTCCTTCCCATATTCCCTGGGGACACGGTCCTGGTGAGAAACCACACAAGAAAAAAGTTGGATGAGCAGAGGTTCAACGGTCCATTTAGAGTAGAAGAGGTTACACCCTCTGCAGTCAAGAAAAGCTTGGATCTTTCTGGGCGACATCAAGCCATACATCGGAGAAGACCCTCTGCCCACACCTCACCGTGTAGAGACTACAGACAACGGGAAGAACCATAGCATGTGCAGACGAGATCCATGACGAGGAAGAAGGACGC
Source organism: Ambystoma mexicanum (assembly GCF_040938575.1). Classification (NCBI taxonomy): domain Eukaryota; kingdom Metazoa; phylum Chordata; class Amphibia; order Caudata; family Ambystomatidae; genus Ambystoma; species Ambystoma mexicanum. The sequence goes on from NC_090927.1 coordinate 341,358,418, forward strand.
ATGACCAGCAAAGCAGAGACAAGGAACATTTTGTGCAAAGTTGTAGCTTAGGTTTGGACACTTCCTTTGAGCAAAATAAGGGGAAAAAGGGACATAAAAACACAGACACTCTGAGCATCCTAGTTGCAGAATGAAGACGATGAATTGTACGATGAATTGTATGTATTAGCCACAAAATAGCTTGTTGATTTTGGACTTTGACTGAGGCACACTGAAGCCTTAAAAGAAAAGATAAGCCAGATTTTGATTGAGGATACATAAATTGGAAGAGAATACAGCATCCAGACTCTTTCAATACAGAAGCTTTATTTGAACTTACTCATAGTGTCATGCAATAGTGACCTCACCAAAGACATTCTGATCTATTTCAAGTTAGTAGTGAGGTCATACACATCGTTGGTGGGATGAATCACAAGCATAACAGTGTTTCTTCAAGATCCTGAAAACGAAAAGACAATTAGGAGGCTGCTCACAGTGATTGAAGAGCAGTTTCTTTTGCTTCTGAAATACAGTGAGGACAAGACAAATGTCCCTGCCACGAGAAGACAGCAGACTAGTTATTAACGTCTTTTTCCACTTGATTGAAGACTTTCAAGAACTTGTGCGGATACATGCCAGTGTTGATGTCCTCACTTTCATTAGAGACCCAGCGAACTCTACACAGATGATTATGCTCATGCATGGTATCATAATGCAGGTCAAATTTTATAATCATCAGAAGAATCACTGGAATAGATAGTAAACCTTCCTTTGAGGGACAGATTGTGAAGGTGTTGCCAAGAACTTCGCTTTTGTTTATGCTGACAAAAAGGAACAACATCTCATCTGGAGCGAAACAGATAAGAGGCATTGACTGGGAACTGGTCTATTTTGAACATGCAAATTAAAGAATTGCTGAATTTATCGCCTCATTTGAAACTTTTGTTTCTAGAAAAATTACTGGTTCCAGAGGCAAGAAACAGACAAAGAAGATAAGCAGTATAGCACCTGTAACCTGCAAACAGAGACAGCAGAATCCAGAAAAATGGCAATATTTAGCATGTATTAAAAGTTAGTTTTGCCTCCTTAGATGATCGAGATGGGAAACCAGAAGAGTAACGTTACTCTCCCTCATGAGGAGAGGCGTTCATTTTGGCCAAGGAACAAATGCCGTAAACTTACTTACAAATTTATTATTTACATATGCATAGTATTTATTATCATATTACTGTCATTGACGATTAGAAATGCATTTTTCATTGGTGCATAAAGGGCTCAGGTTTCCATGCACCACCTAATGATGTATGCATGCAACCTACAAAGGTACCCAGACCTTACATAGTCCTTCCAGTTCCTAGAAAGAATAACAGAGTGACTGAACTTTAGATGGATGTGATAAATAATGACACACGCACGAAACTTGGGGTAACAAATGAATAGCAACGCTGGAGACAGGCTCGGCAAAGTAAACCCGAGAAGGGGTTGAGGAAAGGTACACATACACAAATAATGAGTAAATTCACACCTGGTCTAGTGTCAATGAGGTCAGAATCACATTCCAGAGAATGAGGGAAGCTTGGACAAACAACAATGAGAAGTTCCACATCAAGAGAAGCTGAGAGACAAATGGAGAAAGCCAAACTTTTAAAGAGACAAAGGGCTTTAGAGGATAAGTAAACAGAACCAACACCTGTAGCACACCTGATCCCATGAGACATGAGATCAGGGCAGTGCCTGGAGAGAAGACAAGAGCAGAAATTATGAGAGACAATTTCATGCCTGGATGCTACACTGAAAGGATGAAACAAATTGCGCAAACTCCTACAAGAACAAACCAGCATAAGGACATGCCTGGATCATTGATGGAGATACCTGAGTATCCCAATGCAAGAAGACGCTAAACAGATGTGTTTAAGGATGTGGTTATTGCAAACTACAGGAAGACCTTAAGAATTAGAAGGAGCGCACAAGAAGACAATAACGAATTGAACGATTACTTAGACAGCACAGCACACTTGGAAAACAACATATGGTACCAACAAATGAAGGAAGTTGGAAGACAAACTTTAGAGAAAAAATGCTTTGTGTGTGCACTCCGACCTTACAGCATGGGGAAGTCAAAAATCTTCCTAGCTGTTGAAGTAGATGTGCAGACAGCACACTGTCTGTCACATATAGCAATGCACACGACCAGATGCCAGTTCATGTGGAGTGATGCTTCATTCAAATGGGCAACTGAAGTGACTGATCCAAATGGAGATGATTATGTACAAGACATAAAGACAAGAATCAATGGCAAAACAAAAAACATTCTGATAAGATATGAAAAGTCTGGGGTTAAAGGAGCAGAGATCAGAAGAGAAACAAACAGAAAAACTGAACGTCAAAGGGAACTCTCCAGAAGAAGATCGAAGATGGAAGAACAGAGGTCAAATGCAAATCTGGGGAACAGTGCTTTCACCAGACAGTTGGGGAAAAGGAGTTGGGATCTGCAGAGCATTGATAATCATTGGACACTATAAGGAAACCATTGAAAATGCACAGAGGGTATACAAACCATTATGGCTGAGACTGGCAAGACTGCTAACATAGGTCGAAGACAGAGGAGGACCTCTACAGATAGTGCCATTGGAGAATTCCAAACTGTGCTTCAGAAACAATGATACAAGAAAAATGGGGAAAATGAGAACTGTGGCCGAATCTTCGATGCCACATGAAAGGTTCTTTAGTGACCATGGATCATTATTGAGCATGTGGATCCAAAGCATATATTAGGTTGCCGAAGGACTGGGGAGGTATATGCACATTGGTGAATGTCCATGTTCCAGCGTTGGTGATTCCAAAAGGTGACCTGAATATTGACAGTTTCCCGAAAGCAGATGCTTACATGAGGAAGAAGAGATCTGTGGAACTAATGGCTTGACCTCATCAGTGTTCACAACAATCCTGATGCCAAGAGTTCAGAGTGGAGCAAACACTAAATGGTTGCAGATAACAAGATGGGAGTTACCGCAGACCATCAACACAACCATAAAGGGATTCACTGCAATCAAAGAAGAGTTAAGAGCGATTCGACTTGTGACTCTCCAGAACAGATATGTCCTAGACATGATCACAGCTATGGATGTAGGTGTTTGTGCACAAATCAGAGAATCATGTTGCACATTTATACCGTTACACGATGACAAAAATGGAACCTTAACAGAAGCCATAGGTATGCTGACAAAGCTATAGAACCAGATGATAAATGAAGTTGACGAAGTCGACGATGACAGTTGGTTTGCATCAGTGTTTTCATGGGTTCCATAATTGATGGTAGACACATTCAAGTTCCTAGGACCCCTGTTGGTGATGATATTGCTTTGATTCTGTGTTATCAAGATAATAATCTTTCAGTGCCAGAAAACTGCAAAAAAGGCCATAGGGATAAAAATCATGATTGATGTCGAGTCAGGATGGAGGCCTAAGGACCTGACTGATGAAGAAATAAGAGACTTTGTGAAGGCCAGAATTTATGCACCAGAAGGAGCAAAGTTTCGGTATCTGAAGAAACATAGAAAATATGTGGGAAAATTGATCTATTGCAATCCAAGTGGAGAATGTCAACTAATGACATGGAGCAAAGATGAGCACGTAAGAACAGTAGGATGTTTAAAGGGAGTGATAAAGATATGGACCCCAAAGGAACATTCCTGCAGACCAAGATGTCTATATCCAGAGGATGACAGAAAGGTGAATGCAAACAAAGAAGTAGGAGTGGTCGATGAATCGCCCAGAGGGGGGAGTGAAGAGGAAGTGCCAGGTATCATCCGCACCCTAGCCACCCCTTCAAAGTGCCAGGAATGTTCACACCAAAATATGTGACGTATGGAGAACAGATAAACCAGCAGAGAGCCGCAGTTGGGCTCTGCCCAGTGCCTATCGGAGTAACAGCACCTATTGAAGTACCGACATCTAAGCAAACCTGGACAGTAAGGTACCACTGAGAAGACCATATCTACAGACAAGACAAAAGGATATTTGTCAGAATGAAATTCCTGAAGAAGCCAAGAGGATACTAAAAGAAGACGAATGGTGACGTCATGAGCAAATCGGACTGACGCACATACAATATATATAATGACCTAAGAATACTGTCAATGATATGAAATACCATGGATAAGTGACATCTTGAGCTTAAGGGGAAACAGTTGATTTCAAGATGCAGAAACTTATGCCATATGCACAACGAAGATATTCAGTTAGTTTAAACATGTACAGATGCAAGAAACTGCAAGAAGCAAAGAAATTGTGAAGCTTGCTTATGCTTAGTAGCAAAATAGAGTGCGACAAGCACCAACTATACATATATCTACCTCAAAAGCACTTTATAGATGAGTGAAAATCCACTACGCACATGAGCAGAAAGAACAGAGGTTACTAAAAGGTCACAAGAGGAGAGTGTTGCAGCAATCAAAGTGAGAATTAAGATGGAGAGAAACCCAGCTGAAGGTAACCATGCCATGAAGCCAAGGTCGCATCAGGCTGGAATAGGCCAGTAATGGATACAATCAAGAGAAAAAAACAGAGTATCCTGTTCAGCAAGGTCGAGATAAGCCACAGATGGTAGAAGACTGGCAGAATTAAAAGAGGCCGATTTCACGGTGTCCTTATCACGTGGCAAGGCAAGGAGAAAGGGATGAGACTTTCACACCTATGCATGGAGCCTTGCCGTACCCCTACTCCTTCACTTTCTCAGACCAAGAAGCAGACTCAAGGCCAAACTACGAAGCAGTAATTGACACACGACCACTGAGGTTATGGATGATTGTAAAATAATTGGAGGGAAGCTGGGGTGCAGACTTACTCCTTGCACCTGGCTAATTATTCTGCATGGTGCTAAGCGCAAGTGGAAAAGTGTGTGTGGGATCGATGCCATCCCAATCATAGTGGACCATGTAATCTAGGGCCCTATAGAAAGTAGAGCCAATGGGAAGTCGTACTTTAAGTGACATTTACAGTGGCCAGTTTGAAGAAAGGGCTTAGTTGCCCCACCTGTCATAGATTATCCAATCTCCTCTCCCCGTTACCATATAAAGATATAGTACCTATGTTAAAGTTACCTTCCTATAACCAATCAAGTTGCATGTTAGGTTTTTAAGATTACACATCAATGATGATGAGTATAAATGTCATGTTTTTTAGAAATGAATTGGAGTTTAAGCAAGAAGGAAGATCGAGTGGTTGCTAATATTCATTGAACTCCCCGTTGTTTGTACTTGTCATTAAACATACTCCCTTTGCCAAACTATTGAGTTGTCATTATTTTTTAGTCCAAGCGTACAAATCTGCATCCCCATCTATCTTGAGGGTTCTGCTGCTCATCTTAAAGGGCTGTTTGGAGACCCACAGTCTTATGGGCCGGCTGGGTCCCATAGGACCCAATGGGAATGGGGAGGACGGAAGCACCGGCACCATGTGCAACAGTGCTGGTGCTTTTGTCAAAGTCTGCGAGCAGGTGCCTGACCTGGTGGGCGGGAGCGCATCAGGCTCGCAAACTTGTACTCTCCCGGTCCGGTAGCAACGGTGCCGGTGAGCCTACCGGCACCATTGTTACCGGACCAGCAGGGTCGTAATGAGACCCCATGTGTTTCTACCAGCACCAGATTGCACTACAGCATGCCTAGAGTGAGGAGGCAGGGCTTGCGATTTAGCCAGGGACCACAGGGGCACACAAGCACCCCTCTTTCCACCACCCTCTATAGACTAACAAGCGTATCTTCCAAACTTGAAAGTTGTGTGTGTTGGGATTGTGGGGGAATACCACTGTCAGTGTGGCCGTAGCCACCAAAAAAGAGCTAATAAACCCTGGTTCTGTCATACTTTAGGGGCCCAGACTACATTACCCAGAAGCCTGGGCATCATTGCTAGGGGCATACAGCATGCAGGGCTGGCTTGATAAGGCATGCCTCCACCCTGGCCAGGTGCTGGTGATTGACGGTTGGAGGCACGGGAAAAGGGCGTTGCAGAAGCTCCTGGTGAAGCGTGGAGCATTACTTTCTTTTGGCCGCTGAGAACGCAGCAAGCCTTTTGAACAGTGCTTCCCAGCCCACAGTGGTGATGCTTTCTGGACTGCAGAAGTGAGACGGGGGAGTTGCTGTGAACTGGTGTGGTGCCGGCAGAGTCAGAGTTGGATACTGCCCGGCAAACGTTTGCTCAGGAGTCTTCACGAGGCTCCCGACACAGATAAGTGCCCTTGTTGAATGTTATGCGTATTCTCGGACTACACGGGGCATTAACTCGTCATGGTGCAATGTTAGGAAGTATGTGACTGAGGTACGAAAACAAAGTTTATATGGAGCGCACAAATATGGGACATGTTTGTAAATGCATTTGCGGAGCTGTACAACTAACAAAAGCTTCAGTGAAGGGAAGTTATAGTTGTCTAAGATCCTCCATGTGTGAGATAAACACAAGGGGAGAGGAAGAAACAGGGTGACGAGCGATGTGCTAAGTGCTGATCAAAGCATTCATTATATGTTGTATATGTTATCATTTCACCAATTCATCATGTCATTTCATTGTCCATGCCACTGTTATGTTTTTTGTTGCGGCCAGGATAGGGCAGGATAGGTTGTAATTGAAGTAAAGTCAGTAAGAGTTGTCAAGTGTTCGAAGTACAAGAGATCAGGGTGTGTGCAGGTTGTAAGAGAATCACAAATAAGAGTGATTGTGTGGCTAAGGATATTATTTCACTAACTCCCCCGTCCTATCCAACATGTTACCCTAATTCTCTTTCCGGTTTCCCTACAATCCCCTTACCCATCCACAACCTCTCCCTAATCCCTCTTCCCCCCACTGGCTGCCTCATGCTTACCTGTTACTTGGAATCAGGAACCTGTGCCAACCATGGTGGGAGGGGTAAACATTTCGACTTCTGTGCTTCGGGAGGGGTTGTTGATACCCTTCCTTCTACGGGTTGTGACAGGGTGGCATTGAGTGGCCTGACGATCAGGCAGTGTTTTAAGTGTAATGTGAATTGGCCTGAATCTCGAGGCTTATAGTGATGGGTTTGGCAGAAAGGGGTTGCCACCTGACCCTAACAAAACACAACGAGGCCCTGCAAACATGTATTGTGCCATTCAGCATGGTCTCAGATGGTATTTGCATCCAGTCTGCATATTGTAAATTGAACTCTCTGGGGTTGGTAACTAACAGGCCGATTCATGGAATTAATGTGAGCCGAAAATTCCGGCGCAGAGGTGCCAAAACGTGCGAATCGCAGTGCAAGTGCGAAAATCGCAGGGAAACCAGCGGACATCGATTCACGGAAGTCCGTGCGCAAGAAAAATATTGGATGTGCACTGAAAAAGTGCACGGCGCACGCCGGCGCACAGGTCATCCAACGGCATGCGCCACGGCCACAGCGAAATCGTACATAGCGTGACGCACATAACAAAAGTAGGCGGAACACGGGGCGTAACACTCGGAATGGGGAACAACACGTGAGAATTTGGGCATCACGGGGGAAGTACAGGAGGCAAGTGCGCGAACGCCCACACGCTCGCCTACAACTCGTATTCATGGAATCGAATAGGGCAAACCAGCGCACGGTCAAAGACGCGCACAGGGCCAAACAAGTCCGCCACAACAAAGCAGGCGGTAGCGTCCCTGCACCTGAAATAAATGTGCACCAAAATGTGCGCTAACAAAAAGCACCTATATACAGCTATGATGAATGATCCATACTGTGGCCCTGTAGGACAAATGAGGTGCAAAGGGGTACCGACAAACACGGACATCCGCTGTGTGAAAAATAGCATGTGTGTGTATTTCTGGGTGCGCAGGAAGTTCCACACGCGATTGGCCTGGGTACGTGTATTTCGGGGTGCGCGGGAAGTTCCACACGCGATTGTCCATGGTACGTGTATTTCGGTGTGCGCGTGAAGTTTCACACGCGATTTCAGCAGGGTATGTGTATTCCAAGGTGCGCGGGAATTTTCACATGCGAATTTGCAGGGTATGTGTATTTCGGTGTGCGCGTGAAGTTCCACACGCAATTTCAGCAGGGTATGTGTACTCCGGGTGTGCGGGTAATTCCACACGCGAATCCAGCAGCCTACGTGTATTTCGGGGGTGCCGGGGAGTGCTACACGTGAATTGGCCGTGTGGGTCCTCCCAGCTGTTCCCTCTATACCCTCCACGGCCCCTGCAGGCGGCCCACACCACAGGGGACTACCCTGCACCCCTGCACATGTCCCGCAGGCAGCCCATCCACCATGGCCATGCCCCCCAGCTAACCCACAAGTCACCTTGCACTACTGCCCACCAACGCAGGTCTCCCAGCACCCCCACCCCTGAGCATCCAGGGGCACCCTCCACCAGGCCCCCACTCATGTCTCCCTGCACCCCCACCCACCAGCATCCAGGGGCACACTCCACCAGGCCCCCACTCATGTCTCCCAGCACCCCCAGCCCCCAGCATCCAGGGGCACCCTCCACCAGGCCCCCACTCATGTCTCCCTGCACCCCCACCCTCCAGCACCCATGGGCACCCTCCACCAGGCCCCCACTCATGTCTCCCAGCACCCCCACCCCCCAGCATCCAGGGGCACCCTCCACCGGGCCCACACTCATGTCTCCCTGCACCCCCAACCCCCAGAATCCAGGGGCACCCTCCACCAGGCACCCACTCATGTTTCCCAGCACCCCCACCCCCCAGCATCCAGGGGCAACCTCCAACAGGCCCACACTCCTGTCTCCCTGCACCCCCACCCCCAGCATCCAGGGGCACCCTCCACCAGGCCCCCACTCATGTCTCCCCTCACCCCCCAGCAGTCAGGGGCACCCTCCACCAGGCCCCCACTCATGTCTCCCTGCACCCCCACCCCTCAGCACTGTGGGGCACCCTCCACCAGGCTCCCACTCATGTCTCCCTGCACCCCCACCCCCCAGCATACAGGGGCACCCTCCACCAGGCCCCCAATCATGTCTCCCTGCAACCCCACCCCCAGCATCCAGGGGCACCCTCCACCAGGCCCCCACTCCTGTCTCCCTGCACCCCCACCCCCCAGCATCCAGGGGCACCCTCCACCAGGCCCCCACTCATGTCTCCTCCCCCACCCCCCAGCATCCAGGGGCACCCTCCACCAGGCCCCCACTCATGTCTCCCACCCCCCCACAAACCAGCATCCAGGGGCACCCTCCACCAGGCCCCCACTCATGTCTCCCTGCACCCCCACCCCCCAGCATCCAGGGGCACCCTCCACCAGGCCCCCACTCATGTCTCCCAGCACCCCCACCCCCAGCATCCAGGGGCACCCTCCACCAGGCCCCCACTCATGTCTCCCACCCCCCCAACCCCCAGCAGTCAGGGGCACCCTCCACCAGGCCCCCACTCATGTCCAACTCATGTCCCCCTGCACTCCCCAACACTGTGGGGCACCCTCCACCAGGTACCCACTCATGGCTCCCTGCACCCCCACCCCCCAGCATCCAGGGGCACCCTCCACCAGGCCCCACTCATGTCTCCCTGCACCCCCGCCCCCCAGCATCCAGGGGCCCCCTCCACCAGGCCCCACTCATGTCCAACTCATGTCCCCCTGCACCCCCACCCCCCAGCAGTCAGGGGCACACTCCAACAGGCCTCCACTCATGTCTCCCACCCCCCCACCTCCCAGCAGTCAGGGGCACCCTCCACCAGGCCCCCACTCATGTCTCCCTGCACCCCCACCCCCCAGCATCCAGGGGCACCCTCCACCAGGCCCCCACTCATGTCTCCCAGCACCCCCACCCCCCAGCATCCAGGGGCACCCTCCACCAGGCCCCCACTCATGTCTCCCTGCACCCCCACCCCCCAGCATCCATGGGCACCCTCCACCAGGCCCCTACTCATGTCTCCTTGCACCCCCACCCCCCAGCATCCAGGGGCAACCTCCACCAGGCCCCCACTCATGTCTCCCAGCACCCCCAACCCCCAGCACTGTGGGGCACCTGCCAGCAGGCCCCCACTCATGTCTCCCACCCCCCACCCCCCAGCAGTCAGGGGCACCTTCCACCAGGCCCTCACTCATGTCCCCCTGCACCCCCACCCCCCAGCACTGTGGGGCACCCTCCACCAGGCCCCCACTCATGTCTCCCTGCACCCCCACCCCCCAGCAGTGCGATTGCCCTGGGTACGTGTATTTCAGGGGTGCGCGGGTAGTCTTACACGTGATTTCATCAGGGTACGTGTATTATGGGTCTGCGTGAACTTCCACACGCGAATCCAGCAGCCTACGTGTATTCCGGGGGTGCCGGGGAGTACTACACGTGAATTGGCCGTGTGGGTCCTCCCAGCTGTTCCCTCTATACCCTCCACGGCCCCTGCAGGCGGCCCACACCACAGGGGACTACCCTGCACCCCTGCACATGTCCCGCAGGCAGCCCATTCACCATGGCCATGCCCCCCACCCAACCCACATGTCACCTTGCACTACTGCCCACCAATGCATGTCTCCCAGCACCCCCACCCCCCAGCATCCAGGGGCACCCTCCACCAGGCCCCCACTCATGTCGCCCACGCCCCCACCCCCCAGCATCCAAGGGCACCCTCCACCAGGCCCCCACTCATGTCTCCCTGCACCCCCACCCCCAGCATCCAGGGGCACACTCCACCAGGCCCCCACTCATGTCTCCCAGCACCCCCACCCTCCAGCATCCAGGGGCACCCTCTACAAGGCCCCCACTCATGTCTCCCTGCACCCGCACCCTCCAGCACCCATGGGCACCCTCCACCAGGCCCCCACTCATGTCTCCCAGCACCCCCACCCCCCAGCATCCAGGGGCACCCTCCACCGGGCCCACACTCTTGTCTCCCTGCACCCCCACCCCCCAGCATCCAGGGGCACCCTCCACCAGGCACCCACTCATGTTTCCCAGCACCCCCACCCCCCAGCATCCAGGGGCACACTCCACCAGGCCCCCACTCATGTCGCCCACGCCCCCACCCCCCAGCATCCAGGGGCACCCTCCACCAGGCCCCCACTCATGTCTCCCTGCACCCCCAACCCCAGCATCCAGGGGCACACTCCACCAGGCCCCCACTCATGTCTCCCAGCACCCCCACCCTCCAGCATCCAGGGGCACCCTCTACAAGGCCCCCACTCATGTCTCCCTGCACCCGCACCCTCCAGCACCCATGGGCACCCTCCACCAGGCCCCCACTCATGTCTCCCAGCACCCCCACCCCCCAGCATCCAGGGGCACCCTCCACCGGGCCCACACTCTTGTCTCCCTGCACCCCCACCCCCCAGCATTGAGGGGCACCCTCCACCAGGCACCCACTCATGTTTCCCAGCACCCCCACCCCCCAGCATCCAGGGGCAACCTCCACCAGGCCCACACTCCTGTCTCCCTGCACCCCCACCCCCCAGCATCCAGGGGCACTCTCCACCAGGCCCCCACTCATGTCTCCCCCCACCCCCCAGCAGTCAGGGGCACCCTCCACCAGGCCCCCACTCATGTCTCCCTGCACCCCCACCCCCCAGCACTGTGGGGCACCCTCCACCAGGCTCCCACTCATGTCTCCCAGCACCCCCACCCCCCAGCATCCAGGGGCACCCTCCACCAGGCCCCCAATCATGTCTCCCTGCAACCCCACCCCCAGCATCCAGGGGCACCCTCCACCAGGCCCCCACTCCTGTCTCCCTGCACCCCCACCCCTCAGCATCCAGGGGCACCCTCCAGCAGGCCCCCACTCATGTCTCCTCCCCCACCCCCCAGCATCCAGGGGCCCCCTCCACCATGCCCCCACGCATGTCACCCACCCTCCCACCCACCTGCATCCAGGGGCACCCTCCACCAGGCCCCCACTCATGTCTCCCAGCACCCCCACCCCCAGCATCCAGGGGCACCCTCCACCAGGCCCCCACTCATGTCTCCCACCCCCCCACCCCCCAGCTGTCAGGGGCACCCTCCACCAGGCCCCCACTCATGTCCAACTCATGTCCCCCTGCACCCCACCCCCCAGCACTGTGGGGCACCTTCCACCAGGTACCCACTCATGTCTCCCTGCACCCCCACCCCCCAGCATCCAGGGGCACCCTCCACCAGGCCCCACTCATGTCTCCCTGCACCCCCACCCCCAGCATCCATGGGCACCCTCCACCAGGCCCCACTCATGTCCAACTCATGTCCCCCTGCACCCCCACCCCCCAGCAGTCAGGGGCACACTCCAACAGGCCCCCACTCATGTCTCCCACCCCCCCACCCCCCAGCAGTCAGGGGCACCCTCCACCAGGCCCCCACTCATGTCTCCCTGCACCCCCACCCCCACCCCCCAGCATCCAGGGGCACCCTCCACCAGGCCCCCACTCATGTCTCCCAGCACCCCCACCCCCCAGCATCCAGGGGCACCCTCCACCAGGCCCCCACTCATTTCTCCCTGCACCCCCACCCCCCAGCATCCAGGGGCACCCTCCACCAGGCCCCCACTCATGTCTCCCTGCACCCCCACCCCCCAGCATCCAGGGGCACCCTCCACCAGGCCCCCACTCATGTCTCCCAGCACCCCCAACCCCCAGCACTGTGGGGCACCTGCCAGCAGGCCCCCACTCATGTCTCCCACCCCCCCACCCCTCAGCAGTCAGGGGCACCCTCCACCAGGCCCCCACTCATGTCCCCCTGCACCCCCACCCCCAGCACTGTGAGGCACCCTCCACCAGGCCCCCACTCATGTCTCCCTGCACCTGCACCCCCCAGCAGTGCGATTTGCCTGGGTACGTGTATTTCAGGGGTGCGCGGGTTGTCTTACACGCAATTTCATCAGGGTACGTGTATTATGGGTCTGCGTGAACTTCCACACGCGACATCAGCAGGGTACGTGTATTACGGGGTTCGCGTGAAATTCCACACGCGACTGGGCCTGGGAGAGTGGGGTACGTGTATTCCTTGGGTGGGCGGGAATATTCACTCGCGACTGGGCCTGGGAGAGCGTGTTACGTGTATTCCTGGGGTGGGCGGGAATATTCACTCGCGACTGGGCCTGGGAGAGCGTGTTACGTGTATTCCTGGGGTGGGCAGGAAGATTTACACAGTCGCCTACAACGCGCCAAAAAAAAGGTCCAATCCGGAAACACGTATGCCAGCATGAAGCAGGCGCACGTCCCGCGCAGCATAAAAGTGTGCGCAAACAACAAACGAGCTCAGACGCCAGGATGAATATACCGTTCCTAGCAGCAGTGGCAATGGGATACCGCAGGAGGAGGATAGTCAGGGCCAGAATCTTCACACCCAGAACCAGCCTTTTTGGTATGCCTGATGACCAGGTGTATGGGAGGTACAGGTTTCCACCTCACATAATACTCGACCTGGTCAGTGAGTGGGAAGAATCCTTGTCAGGTGAAAATACTGAGAGTTTACGAGCCCTCTGTAGATAAGAGAATCTTTCTGTAAGAGGCAAGAAGTTAGAACTGATAGCGAGGTTGCTGGCGAACCAAACTCTGGATACTGGTTCAGAGGAACCAACTTTTCCAGCAAATGTAGATAACAGTAATGGTGTTGATCTAAATCAAAGTGATGATAGCGATGAAGAGGCTGAAGAGGAAGGAGAGGTTAACGAGACTGTCTCACCTGCTCCTCTGTCTGCCTTACCGGCTGTACCTACTGGGCCTATAACAGGTCCCACACTAAGTCCTCAAGTCCTTGAACTAGAAAAAATGAAAATAGACTTGGAATTCAGAAGGATTACTGCTCAAACTGAACAGAAGCACCAAGAGATGCAACAAATTCTTAGGCTCCGAGAAATGGAACTCAAGCATCAGTTAGAAATGAAAAAGTTGTCTGTCGAAATTGCTTCTGTCTCTGGCTCTTCTAGAAGCTCCAGTCCCAAAAGACCCCGGATGCCGAAGGAATTAATTGGTATGTATGAACCGAAGTTGGATGTTTTGGATTGGCTGAGTTTGTTTGAGTACAATCATGGGCTCCAGAACATCACGGGTAACAAGTTGCTTACCTGGTTGTTCTCTAGGCTCCCCCCTGTTGCAACTGATGTGGTAATGGAGTTGGGGGAGGAGGATAGGAAAGAGTACGAAAGTGTGAAACTAGCTTTGATAGCTAGATTCGGGAAGACCCCTTCCCAGTATTTTAAGACGTTTAGAAACCTCAAAAAGCATGATTGTACCCCTTGGGCTACCTTGGTGAGTGAAGGGTTGAAAAACTTAGAGGGATGGATTAAGGGTTACAAAGTGAACACTTATGAGGGTATGAAGATTTTTTTTATGTTGGAGTCTATTTATGATGCCTGTTCTCCTGAGCTCAGACAGCACTTGGCTGATTCGAAGGAATTGGATTCCCGGAAGCTGGCTAAGGCTGCTGACTTATGGGTTGCCAAAAGGGGCTACTCATAAGGATTCTGGGGCAACTCAGAAAAAGGATGAGGGAAAACAGCCTAAAAAAGACTCAAAAGAGAATTTGAATAACTCAAATTCCAAAGAGGGCCCCAAACAAAACCAGAAGGGTAAACCACAAGGAAAACCGCAGCAGAATAGTGTGTCTTCTGGTGCCAAACCGGAAGGAGGGCAGAACAATCCACCATTCCAGAAAGCATTCGGTAAATGCTTTGTTTGTGGCTCGACTGACCACGTGAAAGGAGATCCCAGATGTAAGGGTAAACCTTCAGGGGTCCAGCTTGTCTCCTTAGCCTTCGCTCCAGAGGAGGAAGTCCAACTGGCAAGTGGAAACTTTCTATTGCTAGCTGATGAACATATTGGAGTCTCAGCCAGCGTTTCTTTAGTATCTCTGGGGTTGTGGGAACAACAGAATTTAGATGTCTATAATTCTATCCCCGATAATACTAAAGAGTATTATAAGGACAGTGTCCAGGTGAATGGTCAGGAGACTCCTGCCATTAGGGACACTGAGGCCAGCATAACTGTGGTGGATAAATCGTTTTTTCAGGCTGAGGATGTTGCTAAGGCACCCAAACGCCTCACCAAGTTAGCTGGAGGGCCTGTGCAGATGCTTCCCCAATTACCAGTTCTCATCCAGTGTAACAACATGACTGTGAAGATACCTGTCAGCATACAGAGTGAGGTACCAGGACTCGTACTGTTGGGTAACGATTTGAAAACTCTCGGAGTCGTATCGCATACTCCCAGACCTCCTAGTAAACGGTTACAGGAGCTAACCAGACCTGCAAGAGAGAGGACCATGCGCGGTACTCTCCAGGAGATGATGAAGAAAGAAATCACTCCTGCTCCACTGGAATTGTCGGCAGCTGTCTCGAAGAAATCAGAAGCGAAAAGGAAACCTAAGACTTCTACCCCGAAACCAGCAGCCAGCATTTCAGTGCAGCCAACAAGGACTTCCCCGCGGTTGTCCAAAGTTACACCCGTAACTCCCCCTCCAGCTGAGGCTGAGAGGGAGGTACAACCCTGTGTGGTAGAATTAGACTCTGAGGAAGAGCTAATTGAAGGCGAGGAACTCATTGGAGATCTGGATCCTGTTGACCATCCTGAGCTGCAGTCTTTACTGGCAGAAGGTGGATCCAGCAGGGCAGACTTCAGTAAGGGACAGAGAGAATGTCTAACTCTGGAAGGTCTTCGCCACCAGGCAGAAGCTCAGGCTGAAGGGCAAGAGCCTGGGAAATACAGGTTGCACTGGGAAGATGGCCTCTTCTACAGTGAACCGACCGAGTCTGCACCTGGAGACTACAAACGACTTGTAGTACCCCAAGAGAGCAGTTAGCCCATGAGATTCCTTTGGCTGGTCACTTGAGTTTCAAGAAGACTAAGGAAAGGCTCTCTCTCTACTTTTATTGGCCAAAGATGGGGGCCGAAGTGGAAAAACACTGCAGGAGCTGCCACACCTGCCAGACCTCTGGTAAGGTTGGCGCCACGAATGTGGCACCTTTAGTGCCTCTCCCAGTGGTGGGAGTCCCATTTGAGAGAGTAGGGATTGACATTGTGGGTCCCCTTGATCCTCCAACCTCCTCAGGCAACAGGTTTATACTTGTTGTAGTAGACCATGCTACTAGGTATCCTGAGGCAATTCCTATGAGGACTGTTACAGCTCCGGCTGTGGCTAAGGCCCTCCTTGGTATTTTTACTAGGGTCGGGTTTCCTAAGGAAGTAATCTCTGACAGGGGGTCAAACTTTATGTCCCACTACATGAAAGCCATGTGGAAAACCTGTGGAGTTACTTACAAGTTCTCAACAGCTTACCACCCACAAACAAATGGGTTGGTAGAACGGTTCAACCGAACCATGAAGAGCATGATAGGTGCTTTAGAGGAACCCCTTAAACGTAAGTGGGACCTTCTACTGCCATGCCTTCTATTTGCTTATAGAGAAGTCCCTCTGGAGGGAGTAGGTTATTCTCCCTTCGAGCTTCTCTATGGTCATCCCGTCAGAGGTCCATTGGTCCTGATTAAGGAGGGGTTGGAGAGTGCTCCTTCCCCCAAGCCAGTCAGAGTGACTGACTACGTGATAGGTCTCCGGAGGAGAATGTCGCACATGATGACAGAAGCAAGCGATAACTTGAAAGCTGGACAAGCATTGGTCAAGCACTGGCACGATCAAAAGGCTAACATGGTTGAGTTCACTCAAGACCAGCTCGTTCTCGTTATGATCCCAACAAGGCAGAGGGCCTTGCAAGACAAATGGATGGGACCCTTCAGAGTGGTGGGTAAACTCGGAGAGGTCAACTATCTGGTGGACTTGAGCAATCCCAAGGAGGCTCCGACAGTCTTCCACAC
The DNA here is from genome assembly GCF_040938575.1 of Ambystoma mexicanum. Taxonomy (NCBI): domain Eukaryota; kingdom Metazoa; phylum Chordata; class Amphibia; order Caudata; family Ambystomatidae; genus Ambystoma; species Ambystoma mexicanum. The sequence continues at coordinate 341,375,111 of NC_090927.1, forward strand.
CAACCGACTCAAAGCGTATATCTCAAGACCTGATGTAGGAGCGTTGCTTCTAGCGTCATCCGAGGAACAAGAAGAGAGTGAAGCTCTTCCGTATCTCCTCAGAGGCTTACCTTTAGACGAAAGAATTGAAGGAGTAACTCTCTCTTCAACTCTGACACCCGAGCAACAAGAAGAGTGCAAATCTATGCTGAATCAGTTTGCCTCTCTGTTCTCGCTTTCACCAGGTTTGGCCCCTTGGGGCCAGCATGACATACTCACTGGCGACTCTCTGCCAGTCAAAAGCAGAGGATACCGAATGTCAGAAAATCAAAGGTGAGGTCAGCAAGATGCTCGATCTCGGGGTAGTAAAGCCTTCAACTAGTCCATGGTCCAGCCCAGTTGTGTTAGTACCAAAGGCCGGATCTAAAGAGCTTGGATTCTGCGTGGATTATAGAGCTCTCAATGCAGTCACCAAGACTGATGCCCACCCTTTGCCAAGAACAGATGAGTTGGTGGATAAACTTGGTGCAGCCAAGTTCCTCAGCACATTTGACTTGACGTCAGGCTATTGGCAAATAGCCCTGACAGACCATGCCAAGGAGAAAACTGCATTTTCTACCCCCGTTGGCTTATACCAGTTTAAGGTAATGCCTTTCGGACTGAAGAATGCACCTGCTACATTTCAACGGATGGTAAACCAGGTTCTGAATGGGATGGAGGACTTCTGCATGACATACTTGGATGACATTGCAGTGTTCAGCAATTCCTGGGAAGAACATGTAACCCATCTGAGAGATGTTTTGCAGGCTCTTGGACGAGCCAATCTGACCATAAAGGCGAGTAAATGCCAAATTGGACAGAGTAAGGTAGTCTATCTTGGACATGAGGTAGGAGGTGGAGAAATAAGGCGTTTACTCAGTAAGATTGAAGCTGTGCAAAATTGGACAACACCTACTACTCAAACCCAAGTGAGAGCCTTCCTAGGCCTCACTGGGTATTACAGGAATTTCATCGAGAACTATGGGACCATCATCTCCTCGCCCAAATTTCCTAAAAAGTTTAGATGGAACGAGGAGTGCAATCAGGCTTTTGAAAACCTGAAAAAGGCTCTTTGCCAAGCCCCAGTACTCAGAGCTCCTGATTACCGCCAACACTTCATTGTGCAGACAGATGCTTCAAATGTAGGAATAGGTGCCATACTCAGTCAACTGGAAGGGAAAGGTAGGGAGCACCCCGTTTGCTTCATCAGCAGCAAGCTGAAGGATCCTGAAACAAGGTGGGTAACAATTGAAAGAGAGTGCTTTGCTATCGTGTGGGCTCTGAAGAAGTTTAGGCCGTACTTGTATGGTTCTACTTTTGTCATTCAGACTGACCACCAACCCTTGAGATGGTTAATGCAAATGAAAGGGGAAAACCCAAAACTACTGAGATGGTCGATCTGCCTGCAAGGGTTTGATTTCACCATTGAGCACAGGTCAGGATGTCACCACCAAAATGCTGATGGTCTCTCTAGGATGTATGTCATCAACTAGAGGTATGAGATTCATCCAGGAGTGGATTAAATCCTCCTGTCCCTTAGTCTGGGGGGGCCAGTGTTAGGGAGAATTCTCTGTTTAGGCTGAATTTCCTAACCTAGTGAGTCCCCCAGCAGCTTTGCTGGATTTCTGGAGTTTGTTTTTGTCCATCCTGCCAAGAGTGAGACTCTTTTTCTCCCACTCTTGGACATGAATGTGTGTAATTCCTTGAAATGTCAATGTGTTCTATGGGCTATGGGTCTTTTACTCCATAGGGTCTCATATGTTTTTCTATGTGTGTTACACCGCACCCTCCATGCCGTAGCACTGGGGCGTCCTAGAAGACCTCCATCATAGACTCCATACCCGGGGACTGACTACTGTCTCCCCGGGCATGTAAAGTCACCAATGGCTTTACTTGTAACGCTCACCTGATTCCCACGGAGGCGACGACCTGTTCTGGACTGCTATGACCTCTTCTAAGGTGATGCGCAGGACTCGGAAGAGGGACTGGACCGGACCCCCAAACCTCGCCTGTCTGCCCCGTAGAAGAATCCTTCTGTAGATGGAAAAGGGGATTAACTGTCTGCTGGATAATGTGTTGGATTCCCCCCTTCCCCCTCACACACTCTTCAAACCCCCTCCGCGATTCCCCGTAGAGTCTCACCTTAGAGTCTGAAAGGACGACCTCTCCATCCTGCTTCCGATGCAGGGGCGCGTTGATTTCCAGTTACTTCACTGGATCTCGGGTTTGGTGAGTATTCAACTCCGCTTGACTTTTCCGATATGAGGCCGTAAGTATTCAGTTGGAAAAGTTCAAGCCTTAATTGTCCGTTGTCCTTTTCTCTATTTCAGATGCAGGATGAAGAATCCGCGTTGAGGAATGGATTCGCCGAAGGTAAACTCTGGTGAGTCTTTTTGATGGATGGTTCCCTTAGTGATCTTGCTTTCACCCACTAATGCGTGTGTCTTTTTCCCCTTAGGGGCCGGGGTACGGAAGTGCCAAAGAAGCGGCGCCGACCCGAGGTGAGGAAAGATTGTCCCAACAATAATCAGGTAAGTCTTAAGGTGGAAGAATCAGGCCTTCCTTAATCTGTTCCTTCGCTCACCTTTGTTTTGTCTCTTTTTCTCCTTAGGCGCTGAAAGGCGACGGATGGTGCCAATGGTCGCTGAAGAGCCCGAGGGCGCCTCGTGAAGGTGAGTGGAACGCGGCGCTGCAGCGAGCGATGCGATGCGCTTCTAAAAATAATGTCTTTTTTCAGGATCGTCGGAGTGATGGTTCCGGACTCCGGATGGAGGTAGGTAAAGTTCAATTATTCACCTTTCTCTCCTTTCCTTCCTTTTCAGGTGTTCCAGGCTGCAGGCGGGCGTGGCTGGAGCCAGGATGCAGGAGAAGACACGGTGAGCGTCCAGCTGCTAGATGCAGTATAACGCGAAGCGTGAGCTGCTGTCTGGGCGTGGTTTAAATAGCCCCCAAAGTAGTTCCAGGTAAGGATTCTTCCTCAGCCACGCCCGAGTGGTAAAATAGTCCCATAGGTAAAATAGTCCCTTTCAGACCTCAAGGAGGTTGGATCCGGCAGTATGGTCTGCATCAGGTAAGTCCATCCAAGCACTCCCATAATGAGCCTGGCGCCTATGGTGCCAGGAATGATGCCTTCTATGAGCCTGGCGCCAGAGGCGCCAGGGCAATGTCCAAAGAGCCCCTATAAGGGGTTGTTGGGTCCCTCCCTGGGGACATGATGTCTGCTTTCGGGGACGCTGGTCCTGAACTGGCTTCCCGGGAGTAGGCATCATGACAGCACTCTCCCCCAAGGCCCCTCGCAAGATTGTTCCCTCCGGAGGTTTTGGTTTGTTTGGGAAGATCCGGTGGAATTTCTTAATTAATCGAGGTGCATGTACATGTTCACTGGGTTCCCACGACCTCTCCTGAGGCCCGTATCCCTTCCAATATATTAGATAGAAAAGTTTTGACCTTAACATCTTTGAATCTAAAATGTTCTTCACCTCGAATTCAGGTTCTCCATCTATTTGAATGGGTTCTGGAGGCTTGATTAGTCTGGTTCCAGGTTGCACTGGTTTCAAAAGTGACACATGAAAAACAGGGTGAATTCGCATGTTAGCTGGTAAATCAAGTTTAACGGCCGCTGGATTGATTATGGCCGTAATGGAGTAAGGCCCCAGATATTTTGGATTAAAAGTTCGAGGTCCCTTGAGCGATAAGTGCCTGGTAGCCAGCCATACTTGGTCCCCAATCTGGTACTGAGGTGCTTCACTCCGATGCAGGTCAGCATTCTTCTTGTATTTTCTCTTGGCGTGTTGTAAATGTCTAGTTGCTTCTTTGAAGGCTTGGGTAATTGTAGAATGCAGATGGTCCACTGCGGGCATTCCGAGGCCTTGTACCGAATTATTATATGCATATTCGGCTATCCAAAGAATGTCTTTCCAGTTACTTTCAGATTGCTGCAACATACACCGTAAATATTGCTCAAGGGTCTGATTCGTCCTCTCTGTTTGACCATCGGTCTGAGGGTGGTGACTAGTCGATAATCTTACATCGATTTTTGCCAATTGACAACATCTACGCCAAAAGTGGGAAATGAATTGGCTTCCCCGGTCTGAGATTAGTACAGACGGGAATCCATGTAAACTAACAATATTTTCAAGGAATTCTTTGGCTAGAACTGAAGCTGAAGGTAAACCTTTCAATGGAAGGAAGTGGGCCATTTTGGAAAATAAATCCACAATAACAAGAATAGTGTTATATCCTGAACAAGGAGGTAAGTCCGTAATAAAATCCAATGACAGGGTGTGCCAAGGTGCTGGCGGAATGTCTAAAGGTTGAAGGAGACCGGCTGGTCTTTTCTTTTGGCCTTTATTTTGGGCGCAAACACTACAGGACATCACAAATGATTAACATCTTTTTGCCAAGAAGGCCACCAGAATTGTCGTTTCACCTTTCTTCCGTCTTGGCAATACCGGGGTGCCCCTCTATTAGTGTATCATGATAACGAGAAATAACGAGCTCTTGTAATTCCTTGTGTGGCAGAAATAAGTGTCCTTGGAAATAAGGTAAATCATTATTTATAGTAAAGTCAGATCCCTTTTGTTCCCAATCCTGTAAGTCTGTAGGGTCCAGGAGTTGTTTAACTCTAGCTTGAATGTCTTCAAGCGTTTGTAAAGAAGTCATGCCCAAAATTCTCTGTTCGGGAATTATCGGTACAGTTTCTGAGTTAGTATCAGTTTCTCCCATTCCTATTCGGGATAGAGCGTCCGCTGTGCCATTCTTACAGCCAGGATGGTAGGTGATTACAAAATCGAATTCCGCAAAAAACAAAGCCCAACGGAGCTGTCGAGATGACTGAGCCTTGGCGGTCTTTAAATACTGTAAGTTCCGGTGGTCGGTGATCACCGTGATGGTATGTTTAGCGCCAAGTAGATAATGCCGCCAGGCTTCAAAGGCGGAGTTAATGGCTAATAGTTCTTTGTCAGTGAATGCGTAGTTAACCTCGGGTGCCGAGAATTTTCTGGACCAAAATGCAACGGGATGCAGTTGGTTAGTTTCGGGATCTCTTTGAGACAGGACAGCTCCCATGGCTAGGCTGGATGCATCAGTTTCGACGACATAAGGGAGATCTGGGCGCGGGTGCTTCAGTACAGGTGCGGAGGTAAATTTAGCTGTTAGTTCCTGAAAGGCCTGCTCGGCTTCTTCAGACCATTCGAAACGTTTTTTTTTTCCTTAAGAGCGCAGTGATGGGTTGAACCACACGAGAAAATTCTGGGATAAACCTGCGATAAAAATTGGCAAAGCCAAGCATGCTTTGAACACCTTTCACGGAGCTAGGCGATGGCCATTTGAGGATAGCATCCACTTTTCGTGAGTCCATGCGGACTCCTTTAGGTGTCAGGATGAAACCAAGAAACTCGACTTCTGTGGCATGGAAAACACATTTTTCAAGTTTAGCAAATAGTTTGTGTTGGCGCAATTTCTCGAGAACTGCCCTGACATGTTTTCTATGATCAGATTCCGAAGCGGAGTACACAAGAATGTCATCGATATATACGACAACACAAACGTCGATGAGTTATCGAAAGACATCGTTCATTAAGTATTGGAAGGCAGCCGGTGCATTGCACAATCCGAAAGGCATCACCTGGTACTCGAATAGCCCATATTTGGTGCGGAATGCAGTTTTCCATTCATCGCCTTCCCTTATTCGCACCAGATGGTAGGCCCCCCGGAGATCTAACTTGGTGTATATGCAGGCATCCTTCACCTGGTCAAGGAGTTCAGGGATCAGAGGCAAAGGGTATCGGTTTTTAACAGTTATCTGGTTCAATGTGCGGTAGTGAATACAAGTTCTGAGGTCGCCTTATTTTTTTAGGCACAAAGAATAAAGCCGAGGATGCAGGAGACTTAGACGGGCGAATAAAACCATTGGCTAGGTACTGATCTAGATATTGTCGTAAATGAAGATTCTCGGGTTCGGTAAGGGCATAGATCCTGCTGCAAGGGGGTTGTGCACCGGGCAATAGATCGATCTGGCAATCGTACGACCTGTGAGGTGGTAGAGTGTTGGCCTGTTCCTTTTGGAAGACGTCTTGAAATTCTTGGTATTCTGGCGGTATTTGCAAAATGACAGGGGTTACTGTAGCTAGGCCAATATTTGGATTTCTTGGATAACATGTTTGTGCACAATCTGGAAAGGTTATCCTCTTTGGTCGCCAGTCAATTCGAGGATTATGTGTTTCCAACCAAGGGATTCCTAGAATTACTTGAAATTGCGGAGCCTTGATTACATCAAACACAATTGCCTCCCGATGTCCGTCTTGACCCAACAATGTCACTTCAGTAGTGGAGTTTGTTACCGGCCCAGAGGCGATTTCGGTTCCATCCACTGTGGTGATGACATCCTTACTGGTTTTAGGGCAAAGAGGGAGGTTGATCCTGGAAGCCAATTCACGATCCACATAGTTTCCTATAGCCCCACTATCGATGTATGCCTTAATGGCATGTAACCGCCCAGGCTGCTTCGGATTTACGAGGACCATTGGCATGATGAAATGCGTGGTCAGAGAGTTAGTTTTTAAGCTCGGCAAGCAGACCCCTACGCTTGTCGGGCGTGGTTGTTTCCCGACTCAGATTCCATGAGGTTCTTATCAGCGACTCCTACCGCCTTCTTAGACGGTTTTATAGGGCAATCTCATAAAAAGTGTCCAGAAGCCCCACAATAAAGGCATAATTGCATTTGCCGTCTTCGTTCACGCTCTTTTTGAGTTAAAGGTCCTTTAACCCCTCCAATTTGCATAGGTTCAGTAACATCGGCACCCTTGGGGTTAACATGGGTTTTGACCAAAACTTGGGTCTCAAACTTGGACCGATCTGCCTTTCTGTTTTGAAGTCTGTGATCTAATTGGACCACCAAGTCTATATATTCAGAGCAGTCTTGGGGTGGATTTACGACCTGGGCCAGGACATCCTTAAATTCTCCATGTAGACCTCGATGGAATAAAGTGATTCTTTTATCCTCCGGCCATCCAGTCTCCACAATTAACCTACTGAAGGTCGTGATATAGGCTAAGAGGTCCAGGTTACCTTGTCGTAGGGATAGAAGCTCGTTGTCCAGGGCCTGTCCCTGAGAATGCTGCGCAAAAAGTCTTTCCATGCTTGTCTGGAAGGCTTGAAAGTTCTGAAGAATTGGGTCATCTTGAATAACCAGTGGAACTGACCAATCCGCAGCACTGCCGCTGAGATATGATAGTACAAAAGCGACCTTGGTTTGGTCATTAGGGAAGGCCCCAGGTCTGCAGAGGAAGTGCAATCGGCATTGATTCATGAATACGGCGAACCTTTTGGGGTCCCCGGCAAAACGTTCCGGTGGGGCCAGTGGCATATTTCCAGGTAGATTAATTTGCACAGGGTTATTTGAAACCACTGAGGCGGAATTACCCCCAGAACCTGCTAAAGGAGTTTGACCAGCCTGACCTTGTAATAGCTGTCTGGCAAGATCATCAGTTCGTTCTTTAGATACAATTAACTCTCTCCTGAGGGCATTCGTCTCCTGGCGAGCGGAATGAACTTCAGCCCGTAATTCCCCCAATTGCTGGGCCAGCTGGTCTGTCTCGGAAGTCTCCATAGCACCCGGGTGGGAAATTGTAGTTAGGCGTCGCGTTCTGTAACGCTCACCTGATTCCCACGGAGGCGCCGACCTGTTCTGGACTGCTATGACCTCTTCTAAGGTGATGCGCAGGACTCGGAAGACGGACTGGACCGGACCCCCAAACCTCGCCTGTCTGGCCCGTAGAAGAATCCTTCTGTAGATGGAAAAGGGGATTAACTGTCTGCTGGATAATGTGTTGGATTCCCCCCTTCCCCCTCTCACACTCCTCGAACCCCCTCCGCGATTCCCCGTAGAGTCTCACCTTAGAGTCTGAAAGGACGAGCTCTCCATCCTGCTTCCGATGCAGGGGCGCGTTGATTTCCAGTTACTTCACTGGATCTCGGGTTTGGTGAGTATTCAACTCCGCTTGACTTTTCCGATATGAGGCCATAAGTATTCAGTTGCAAAAGTTCAAGCCTTAATTGTCCGTTGTTCTTTTCTCTATTTCAGATGCAGGATGAAGAATCTGCGTTGAGGAATGGATTCGCCGAAGGTAAACTCTGGTGAGTCTTTTTGATTGATGGTTCCCTGGGTGATCTTGCTTTCACCCACTAATGCGTGTGTCTTTTTCCCCTTAGGGGCCGGGGTACGGAAGTGCCAAAGAAGTGGCGCCGACCCGAGGTGAGGAAAGATTGTCCCAACAATAATCAGGTAAGTCTTAAGGTGGAAGAATCAGGCCTTCCTCAATCTGTTCCTTCGCTCACCTTTGTTTTGTCTCTTTTTCACCTTAGGCGCTGAAAGGCGACGGATGGTGCCAATAGTCGCTGAAGAGCCCGAGGGCGCCTCGTGAAGGTGAGTGGAACGCGGCGCTGCAGCGAGCGATGCGATGTGCTTCTAAAAATAATGTCTTTTTTCAGGATCGTCGGAGTGATGGTTCCGGACTCCGGATGGAGGTAGGTAAAGTTCAATTATTCACCTTTCTCTCCTTTCCTTCCTTTTCAGGTGTTCCAGGTTGCAGGCGGGCATGGCTGGAGCCAGGATGCAGGAGCAGACACGGTGAGCGTCCAGCTGCTAGATGCAGAACAACGCGAAGCTGTCTGGGCGTGGTTTAAATAGCCCCCAAAGTAGTTCCAGGTAAGTATTCTTCCTCAGCCACGCCCGAGTGGTAAAATAGTCCCATAGGTAAAATAGTCCCTTTCAGGCCTCAAGGAGGTCTGGATCCGGCAGCATGGTCTGCATCAGGTAAGTCCATCCAAGCACTCCCATAATGAGCCTGGCACCTATGGTGCCAGGACTGATGCCTTCTATGAGCCTGGCGCCAAAGGCGCCAGGACAATTTCCAAAGTGCCCCTATAAGGGGTTGCTGGGTCCCTCCCTGGAGACATTATGTCTGCTTTCGGGGACGCTGGTCCTGAACTGGCTTCCCGGGAGTAGGCATCATGACATTACTAGACCTAAATTTACCAACAGAACTAGTACAAACCATCCGATTGTGGACGTACTAGTAGGGGTAATTAGATTACTCCTGGGTCTGTTATTCGAGGGGGCACTGTCCCGTTCCCCCTCGTCGAGTTTTGGCTGGTGGCAGTGGAAACTACTTGTTATATTCGACCCCGAATATAACCCTATGGGATTCTTCCCATTGTTGGAGATTAATACTTTTTCTCGTTAATCTCTAACATACCACCGGTTTACTTATCTTAAATAAGTCTATCAGATGGTATTTTCTGCCAGAACTCGGTTTTTAAAATGGCGTCTGTGTTCGTCTCTGTGACTCCTAAACCAAAGGTTGAGCCCTTTGTTCCACTTTTGGCGGGCTTCTGTACAGAGTCCCTCCAAAGTGGTGCCATTCTGTCTGGGTTACCACAGGAGTGTGGGAGGGGGTTTAGGCACCCTGGACTGAGTTGCCTTGCCAACTCAAGGCGCACTCTGGTGTGATTGGCCCAAGTGGTGAGCCACCCCGCTCACCACTTAGCGTATGTTAATTGACAGCTAGGCTGAATGAATGGGGGTTTTCTGCATAAAAGCAGGGCTTTTGGGACTGGATCTTCAGAAGTCGCCACAGGACCTAAGAATCGGACGAGGGTAAAGCTGAGCCGACCTGCAACGACGACACCTCCGGTGGAGCCCTGTGGAACCGACTCATCACTTCCCAACGACAGAACAGATCTCCCTGCCGGAGAGTCTCTTCCCCTGACTGGTGGGAACAACCAGCCCCCTTTGCTTTTTCTTCGCCCCAGGACGCAGTGGTCGAATTGCCCGTGCAGAGCACCTCGGCAACCGGATAGCCACTACCCCTGTACTGCGACCAAAAGGTGGTGCCTTGTGACGGAGCACTCCGTGGCTGGTCTCTTCCCTGGTGGTGCAACGATCTTCAACTTTCCTTCAACGACGAGATCATCTCTTCTCTTGGCAAAGACCGAACGTGCATCCACCACCAGGAACAACTGCCCCCGCTGGAGCTGTCTCTCCAAAAACAAGGTACCGTGTCCGCCTGGCTTCCCTTTCTGCCGGATAGAGTGAGGTGTCTTAATCCTCGCCTTTCCATTGGGTCGCCTCCAAGCTTTCTTAACTTTCTGTTCTGAACTGGTCCAATCTTTCTATAACAATTTGCGATAAAGACTCGAAGCGCATTTCCACTGAGACACTTTTTGGGAAATATCACCTTGCCTCTCTCCGAGTGGGCCTGGCCTCTGAACTTTGTGATCTGCAGTAGACCCTGCCTTACTTGCCTTGCATTTGTCCGTAAAGTATTGGTTCCGAGTTGATTTCATAACCTGCCTTATTTTTCTCTCCCGACCTAACGAATACTAGAGTGCCATCTAGGTTAAAGCATACACCTCTGTCTGCAAATAAGTGATGCCAGTGAACCTAGACTTGTCGAACTATTGTTAGGGGGATTGATCTGTTTTTCTTATAGTAATTGTGATTGAAGTTGTTTGCCGTATTAGTGCCAGAGTGTTTTCCATAGATGTGTTGTTATAAATAAATACCTTTATATCTTTACAACGAAGCCTTGTTCCGTGTTTGCTTGTTCTACTGTGTAAATTGCCCTATATTGTATACTCCACATACTGCCTAACTCTTCTTGAGGGAAGTCTGACTGCTCAGACACAGCTACCAAGTGAATCTGTGTGGTGCAGACTGCTACTAAATGGGTTTACTGCCAAACACCTGTAGTCCTAAATCTTTTGCAGTGGTCCCAGAGGGAACTGCACAGGTTTCCGCCTAACAACCTCACATCACCCACCCTGTGCTCCCAAGCACTCAGCCCCCTGGTGAAGGTCCTCAATGTACTGCACTTCTTGGCTACCGGATCATTTCAGCGGACAAGTGCCATAGTGGGGGGGGTGTCACAGGCCACGCAGTCGCGGTGCCTACACCAGGTGTTGGCCATCATCACTGCACGCCCATCAGTCCGCAGGCACATATACCTGCCCAGAACACCTGCAGAAAGGCAGGCTGTCAGCCAGGATTTCTATAGGGTGGCACAATTCCCCAAAGTGCTAGGTGCCATTGATTGCACCCATGTGGCTCTACGTCCCCCCAGGGCATCTGAGCACATCTATAGAAACCACAGGCACTGGCATTCCATCAACGTCCAGGTATTATGTGATGCCAAGGGAATCATCACCTCAGTATATGCCAACTATCCAGGGTCCACCCACGACAGCTTCATTTACAGGATGTCAACCCTAAACCGGGACATGGAAGCTGGGCGGCATGGCAATGCATGGCTGCTTGGTGAGTATAAATGCCACAGCACACGCATGCATGACAGATACAGAGTAATGTCACTACCCCACTAATGATCCCCATCACCACCTCCCCAGGGGACAGTGCCTACCCTCTGAGCACCCACATGATGACGCCAATTCGGAACCCCATCACGCCTCCCGAGGTAAGATACATTACAGCCCATATTGCAACCCGGGGGATAGTGGAGCGCACATTCGGAGTGCTCAAGTCATGCTTTCGCTCCCTTGACCGTTCTGGCGGGCAGTTGTTATACGCTCCCCCAGTAGTGTGCAGGATCATAGTGGCAGCGTGCGTCCTGCACAATGTTGCAACACGCCGGGGCCTGGCTGTGGACATGGTGGTGCCCCCACAACCCCAACCACATGCAAGCCCGCTGCGCATGGGAGGGGAAAGGGCACGGGGTGAGGCAGCCCGTACGCAGCTTGTGGATAATTACTTCACATAGAAATCACACCCCTGTGGAGTGCACACAGGCCTGGCACATACCATCTGACAATCAATGATGACTCAATCTGACAATTCTAATGAATTAAGGGACAGTCAACTGTCAGAACCATAGCAGCCTGAGATTGTTCACCTGGAAGTGTCACAATGTGTGCATCCCTACCTACACAAACACCACCAATGCAGTGTCATCAAAAGACACACTTCTATGCAGCAAAAATGAATACCCACTTGCAGAATACAACATGAGAACAGTGCCATGTCACCCAACCCCTCCCCGGCACCGCCACACAACACACCATGGCTTGTCATGCTATGTGAGAGCAAACAAATTAATCCCCACAACATGACACAAGTGTCACAAAGTACAGTGTCCGTAATGGAAACTGGCCACACATGAAACGCTCACAGTAATGCAGGACCAACAACACACATTACCAAATATTTAGCAATAATACTAATCACCTACACAACCTCCAACCTACCATAAACATGACAGTACGGATTAAAAAAATTGGTAGTCTCACTACCTGATAATGCCAGCACTTCGAACACTTCTAACTGTACAGTGTTAGCGCCACGCAAAAGTGTAGGTGCACTGCTTACAACATGGACTCCATTTCCAAAGAAGGCCACCTTGTGAAGACATGAGGAATGGACCTGCAAATTAGGAGGATGAGATGGATGCAGAGGCACATATCAATACACCATGCAGTGTACAATACAACAACAATATGCACTAGGAATGTATACACATTATTGACTACAGACTGCCCACACATCAAATGGGAGTTCAACGTCACTGTGTAAGTCAATGTCACTTGGGCACACCCTTTGCAAGCCCATGGAAACGGGAAGTAGGAGGGGTGTTTGTCACACAAACCCAAGCATCTAACCCAAATTCAGGACAAACCTGCATGTGCCTGTCAAGGGTTTTGACTCATGTTGAATTATTAGACGGGGTAGATGTGGGGATGAGCTGTCGCCGCCCATCATTCTATCCCAGAACAAAACTAAATCAATAGACTGGGTGGATGTGGGGACGAGCTGTCGCCGCCCATCATTTCATCCCAAAACCAGGAAAACCGCGCGGTTGTGCACACACCAAAATGGTCGTCTAACCTGCCACCCACCAGTGCCAGCATGATGGACCGGAAGCGCCAGGGGTGAAAGGTGGTGTCAAAAGAAAAAATAACAGTGTTGTTAGACCAAAAGCACCTTAAAATCACCTTTGTTTTCCTGAATGCAAGCTCAAAGTGCCTATTTCGAACATTGCAGGATATTCAAAAATCTTACTGAACACCAGCAGACATCTGGCAGAATGAAGTGTTGTGTGCATACAAAATCTTGGAAGATGAAGAGCCCAAAACAATGTTTATAACAAAACTGGCTGAGTTGTGGATGTCAGCAGCTTAATTGAAATTGGATTTAAAACCACTAAAATCGAAATGTTTAAATTAAATGAGTGACCTACTCTTGAGTTTCACATAGTTTGCAACTGTTTAAATGTCATAGTTTGGAACTTAGAATCAGTGTTCTAGCTGCATGTGTAAACATTGTAAGCTTGGGTTGAATGTAGAAAAATGGGAACTAAAGTGACATTTAGCTGAATTCTGCCTGACAACTACCCCCGACAGGAGTTGAACTGGCTCAACAACTCTTCCCAAGCCTGGCTGCATCCTGCTGCCCCTGCCAAAAGGAGATGACACCTCTCTGATTGAATTAGGGGAGTGGCACCTGGGGACTCCAGGAAACTGAACAAAGCCCTGTCCTGGACTCAGGCAAATGTTATATTGGGGGGGCCGTAAAGTGGCTTCCTCTTGGGAGAAACTGGGAGGGGCAGTGCCTCTGCTAGCAAGCTGAGCTTGGGGGAAGTGGATAAACCAGTTATTCCACCATGTGATGTGGGAAGCCACACCCCTTTTTGACCAGGGCATCATTTTAAAAAGATAGATAACTCATAGTGCGGACTGGTCAAAATTATATAAATAATATCATTATTTTTGTGATTTTTCTGTGCACGTTTTAAGAGGTGTTAGGACCCTGTGGTGTATTCTGGGGGTTGTGAGCAGAAAATAAGGTCTTACTCCAAATGTCTGCATGTTAAAAATCTGACACTTCATCAATTAATGTCCATACTCCTTGCGCACATTTGTGTAATTTTTGGTAAATGTCCGATATTGGTAAACCGACCGAAAAGCGCAAAATGTTGTCATTTCTGAATCCCAGCTCGCAGGAACATGGGGCTTGAACAGAGACCTGTCTTAATTCATCTGTAATATATACATGTAATGTCAACCACTTGTGCATCTGGGAAATATGTATTTGAATCAAATATAGATTTGTGGGCAAATTGACCAGGGGACGATCCTCGGACCATAAAACCTACAGCATCACTCTGACTCACATTTTCTTCCCCAATTCATGGGAGAGGGGAGAATTGGGCCGATGACAAGTAGAGAGGGGCAGGCTCAGTTATGCCACGCACACACCCACTTTCTAAACACATAAAAGCAGACAGTGCAGGACAGGTGGGGACATTCACTTTCCACTTTCTTGCGGGACGCTTTGCCGGGAGACTCCAGACTTCAAATCCATCAACCTCCAGAGACCATAGACGCAGAGAGACCAGAGATCCAGAGAGACCAGAGATCCAGAGAGACCAGAACTGTGTAGTGCTGAGAGCAGAACCAGAGACCAGACCGCTGTGAAGAACCGCTAGCAGAAGTCCAGCCAATCCTGACCCGATCGGTGACAAAGCCATTCCTGTCCAAAAGATAGTGTGAGTACTCTAGGACTGTGCCAGACTATCTCTTAGTTTAAAATAATCTAATTAAAACTATTTTAACCTATTTAGAACTACCTCATAGGAATCGTGTGTGTCATTCTGTCCTTTTTAAAGCTGAAAACTGTCACCTGTCATTTTGAACTTTTAAATTTCAAATCCGAAAAACTACCTTCACAAAAATCGTCCGTATCTCTGGAACCGTTTGGGCTAGGAGCGGAATTTTATCTTAAAGCCAAGATTCTAGGCTTTCCAACAAACCTAAAACCGACTTGCTACTCCTTATAGGGCCTCCGTAATTACGCTCGACGCACGCGATTACATTTGGCGCGATTTGACATTTTGCACAATTTCAGCCACGTGTAAAAATCAGCAGCTCCTTGCTTTCCTTTGCTAAAATTTGTTTTAACCTGCTAGTTACTCATAGAGCATTGCTAAAGTGAGCCTGGACTAATATAAACTAGATATCACCCACCCTGAACCCCCTATAGGGAATTAAAAGCCTTTTTAGCCTATTTTTCACTTAATTGCAACCACATCAAAGTATCTTGCCTGTGTTAAAACTCATACCTGTTTTCCTCTAAGCTTGCTAGGGGGGGACTGAATTACATTGTTTGCATTCCTGAGAACCGTATGCTCTCCTTTTCATCTCCTTACATTGCATAGGGGGGAGTGAATTGTCAAGGAAAAGTGATTACATTGTCTTTGGTTGAAGTCATATCAAGTTTACTGTCTGTACTGCATTTTCATTCATCATTGCATTGTCCTTGAAGCCATAAAAGCATTCTCAGCTACTTTATCATCTCTATATCAACTCCTAAGCAATTAAAAAGACTGTACCACTGTAACATTACCTATTGCTGATTACTGCTCATATTCACAAGTGTACTATCCATTATCAATTTATTTATAGAAGTGTGATATATATATATATATATATATTGTTTAATTTTTCAAATAAACCTTTTAAATTTGCAAAACAAATCTACTTCTTGGCTCAGTGGGGTCAGGGGGATTCTAAGAGAGGGGTGTTATACAAAGGATTATCATCCAGATTATAACTTGCCATAAAAATATATAAATAAGGGCTTCCCTTGGGCATCCCAGACAAGGCACTGACTTAGTGGGATTGCTTGATTGGAGTCACTTACATGCCCAGCCACAATACAGCGTATGCCCACGGGAGTCACACAAGGCAACACACTGTAAAAAAAAATCAAAAATCAAAAATGGCCATGAATGGGCCAGGGGGGGTGGGGGAGGCCACCCAGGAGGTCCGAGGACAGGGTGCACACCAAAACCCACCTGTGTGGATCTTGGGGAAAAAAAACACCTCCATGGGCTCATGGCCTGCACGGCTACCCTATTGTGAGAGATTCGGTGCTGTCGCTCTCCTCTCCCTCTGCAGCTGCATCAGGAGGTGGTGGCACTATGGGAGGCAGCCCACGCAAAGCCCTAGTCTGGTCCTCCATGGCAGCAAGCATGCGGGTGTGGAAGGTCTGGTTCTGGAGGATAATTGTGCGGCGGTCCCCATGCAACAACTCAAGGGATGCCCGGACCTCCTCCCTAGTTGCCTGCATCTCAGCTGAGAGCGTACGTGTGAAACGCTCCAGCTGCTGTTCTGTCCTCGTGTCAGTTGAAGCCTCAAGCTCAACAAGAGTCACCCTGAGCTGACGGAGTTCCACCCTCAGGGCTTCCCTGTGGCCCTGGGACTCAATAGAAATGGCTTCCCGCAGAGTCTCCAGTGCCGCCCGTCTGTCCCTGTTGGACGCCAACATGTCCTCCCTGTGTGACAGGCAAATGGAATCTGTTACCTGCTGTAGTTGTTCCATCAGCCTTTCTTGGGGGACAATGGAAGTGGCCACCCTATCCATGGCCTGAGCCATCATCTCAGATGATGCTGCCTGTTGGTTTGCCATACCGTATATGGATTGCTCCCATGAGGTATTGCCAGGTGGCGTACAGCAACCGCGTCGGCGGGCACCACACCTGTCTGGGGCAAGGCGAACTGCGCCTTGCTGTGCCGGCACTGCCTGAGGCTGCAGGACTGCATTCCCCCTCTGATCTGCTGGCCCAGGAACAGGATCAGATGTTGCAGAGTGTGACCCTGCATCCGTAATCACCAAAGGCGGACCTACCAACACTGACATCCCCATTGAGGGTTCTACCCCTGGTGCAGGTGGGTTGGACAGTACAGAATCCCTCCCAGAAACACTTACCTGCGACCACACATAGGTCTCATCATCCGAATCGACACCTGAATAGAGCTCGGGGAGGTGCACCCAGAGACACCCCTTGAGATAATGGTCTGCAGCAAGTGTGGGTTCTCACCCACCACCACACCACGTCCCTCACTGGTGCCAGGTCGGGCCTGAGACCCCTCCTGGGTCTGCACCATCTCCACAACCCCAGCAGTATCAAGTGCGTCATCCCCTGCAAAGACATGAAAGAAAAGAAATGGGAACAGGCATTAGCACCATGGCACACAATTAGGGCTGAGAAGCAACAGAAACAGTACTTCATTGACACATGTCCCACATGACTATAACCCTCCCATGCATGCACCGTCACTGCGTATGAAGGGGGAGGCAAATGGCACACATTGATGACACCAAGATGGAAGACCAACACATTTGCTGCATGGTGGCTGGCAGTGCCATCACACATTGGCCTGTGATTGGCATGTCCAATACACATACATGACACATGCCATCAAACAGATGGCATGTACCATAGCCATGTCACACATGTGACAATAGGACTGAGAAATGCCTAGTGAAAGTGGTGGAATGCAAACAATCAGCCTGAATGAACACAGAATAATACGCAAATATGTTGTGGCAAGATGACACTTCAAGGGCAACTGGCGTGAGGTTGGGCTAAATGTCTACTGTTGCCAGAAGGGATACTGCAATACCCAAATCCTGCTGCGCAGAATGTATTGGATGAAGCACATGGGTGACCCAAACCCCTCAGGCACACACACCCTCACCTGGCACTCAATCAGAAGCCCTCACACACACACACCATTCACATGGATGACATACACATGCATGTGCACTCACCAGACAATGCCTCGTAATCTGGCAGGTCTCCCACGCCTTAGATCTGTCCCTCTGTGACGCAGGTCCCAGCAACATACTCATGTGGAGTGAGTTCAATGTCCTCTGCTGGAGACCTACCTCCAGTCACTAGAGTAGCGGCATGACTTGAGGCCAGCTTTTTCTTTGCCCTGCGCTTCAGGTCATTCCAGCGCTTGTAGCAATCATTAGCTGTGCGCCTCACGAATCCAAGGGCACTTATGATGTCCACGATGGTCTGCCAGTGTGCCAGACGTTGTGCAGGTGTGGTCTTGCATCCTGCAGTAATCACCATTTCGCTGTCATGTGCGGGCACATACTCCACAAGTGCATCAAGTTCGGCCTGATTGAAGCTGGGCTTCCTTGGTGGGCCGGACTGTGTAGCCGTGTCTGGGGCATCAGCCCTTACTGGACGAGCACTCTTCCTCTTCCGCTTGGAAGGTGGTGGGGATCCTGAGTGTCCTATGCCGCTCTGGACACTAGGTGCAGGAGCCCCGGTGGACTGTGGACTAGGAGTGCGGGAATGAATACTCACCATGGGACTTGGTGAAGGCATTAGCTGAAGTGTGATGTAGTCAGGGGGAACGTCAGCAGGATGGACTGGGACCGACACTGTCCTGGCTGGGAGACTCAGAGCTGGGGTGGATAGAGCCGCAGCTGCCCCTGCAGCCTCCCCACCCTGCCTACTCGGGGCAGCAGATGACATAGCTGCCCCTGATCCACGTGGCCTGGTGACACCAACGTGCACCGCCACACGTGGCCTAGACCTGCTTACCTGGAAGTCAGCCATGGAGTCACCCTGTGCCAGGTCTGGTGCCATAATGGGCTGGTCCAAAAAGGGCTGAGCAGGGATGGTGTCAGCCACGTTACCCTCAACCGGGGGGGGCATGGGTGTCCCTGACTTGTCACCCACACATGGGGTGCTAGGGACACTCTGCAAGTCCCGGCCACATCCCCTACCGTATCCACCACGGCCACCTCTTGAGGCTCGGCCACCTTTGCCACCCTTACCGCGTGCTCGCCTCCCAACCATGGCACTGATGTTGTTGTGCATATGGGAGTTGCAGTGAACTATTTTCCTGGGCAATTGGGGGTCAAAGGGGTAGGGTACTAGATGGAATTCGTACCCTTGTGCTCTAGCAAGGCTGTATGTGACCCCTGGGGGAAGATGACGGGTCACGCAACGCACAGGCACCCCCAAAAAAGGGAGATAATGTGCACGCAACCCCTCCTAGACCACGTGCGTGGAAAAATAAACCTGCACTACGCTGTGGCACCCAGAAACACAAAAATGAACGTATGCGTGTCACACGCAGCCTAGAATGACCTCTGAAGGGGTACGCAACACACGGGGCAAGCACAGATGTTAAATACGTGCACGACTCACCGTCTGCCTGGAAGAATCGCGTGAAAAATATGTGCGTGTGCGCGTTGGCAACACCCCCGCCAAAAGAAGAATTGTACGCTGTCTGAGGAGACAGGACAATAGAAGAAGTGAACGCTGTTTGAGGAAACAGGCCCATGAAAAAGACAAAAAGAGAAAAAGCTGTCAGAGGTAACAGGGATTACGAACTTGGAACGCTGTGAAGTTAATCACGTGTGAACCGACAAGAAGTACAGATTTCACCCACTCGCTGTCCACGAAAAGCACGTACAAGGAAATGGCGTTCTACACATACCTTTTAAACATGCCCACACGTCCAGCGTCTCTTCCACGTGTACGTGCTAAGGCCCTATCCTCCAATTACACGAGCTGACACTCTGACGTGCAGTCATTGGACGTGTAACATGCACCTGTGTACAGGGAAATGCCCGCGCACGCACGTCACAGACACGCATACGCGCTGAGGCCCTTTCCACCAATTACACGCTATGACACTCTGACGTGCTTATTTTTTATACGCTCCATGGAAAACGCACGTGCGCGTAATGTCATAGACGCGCCTACACGCTGGGGGCCTTTGGGCCAATGAATTCGAGTACGTGTGCTGATGCGCTTACTCGCTAAGGCCCTTTCCTCGAATTACACTCAGACGTGCTGGATTTTCACGTGCCAAATCACTCCGTATCAAGCTGGCCACGCGTAAGCACACGGAAGACCACGCTCCTGCCCAGAAGGCCGAATTACTGCCCCGCAGAGACCCAAGCATGCTCCAACCTGCCATCTGCTGCTGCCTTATTGCCTACTGCCCACGTGCCTTGCCATTTGCTGCCTGAACATCAGCCAGGGGTGCTGTTGCTGTAACCACCCCTGCTGGAACCGAAGACTCCCGACTGGGATTCCATCGCTCCACAGACCAACCCCAGGACCCAGTTGCCCACCCACTCCTGCCTCTGGGGTTGTCATGTCGGGCACTGCAACATCTGGCACCACTGGCAACCCCCGGCCAGAGAGGCAGAGGGGCACCGGCTTCACTGCCACCGAAGTTGGTGTTCTGGTGGGGCAAGTCCTGGGGCAGTATGATGCCCTCTTCGGAAGTTTGCGCGCCGACAAGGAGGGACGGACTCGGATCTGGACGGACATCGTGACTGCCATCAACGCGGAGGGGGTGGCAGTCCGACTATTCCATCATGTCAAGAAGCGCTGGGAGAACTTCAGGTCCAGGACCCTCAACAAGGCCCGGCGCCTCTTGAAGGCAGCGGATGCTAAGGGGCGCCGGGGCCACTTGTCGGACGATCAGATGAGGGTCCTGGAACGCATATCCCCAGCGCTCCACGTCCAGGTCCTTGAGAGGCAGACCCGTCTGGAGTCGAGCGGTAAGTGTACATGCATCCTGATTGTACGCTGTCCGTGTGGTGGTGTGCCAGTTTTGTGCAGGTTGCACATGTGTTTTTATGGGGCTAAGTATGGGTGGGGTGTACAGGGCCGTGAGGCTAACACATGCGAGGACTCTCATGTGTGAGACATGGATGGTGCTTGTGTGTGTAGGCTTGCATGCCAAATGCAGATGTGTGGGCACACATGTTTGGATGAATGTGTATGTAAGTAGGCATGTTCATGATGTCACACATGGATGTTGGTTTCAGCTGCATGTATCAGCACTGTGTACATGTGCATGTGTGTGTATTTGACAAGGGTGCAAAAGTGATGCAACATGGATGCATATGACACCGGGATGTGGAAGCCTGCTTGGCAGTGTTAGGCGGAAACCTGTGCAGTTCCCTCTGGGACCACTGCAAAAGATTTAGGACTGCAGGTGTTTGGCAGTAAACCCACTTGGTAGCAGTCTGTACCACACAGATTCACTTGGTAGCTGTGGCTGAGCAGTCAGACTTCCCTCCAGAAGAGTTAGGCAGTGTGTGGAGTATACAAAATAGGGCAATTTACACAGTAGAACAAGCAAATACGGAACAGAGCATCGGTGTAAAGATAAATAGTTATTTATTTATAAAAACACCTATGGAAAACACACTGGCACTAATACGGCAAACAACTTCAATCACAATTACTATAAGTAAATCAATCCCCCTAACAATAGTTCGACAAGTCTATGTTCCACGGCACCACTTATTTGCAGACAGAGTTGAATGCTTTAACCTAGATGGCACTCTAATATTCGTTAGGACGGGAGAGAAAAGACAGGGTATGAAATCAACTCGGTACCAACACTTTTACGAACAAATGCAAAGCAAGTAAGGCAGGGTCTACTGTAGATCGCAAAGTTCAGAGGCCAGGCCCACTCGGAGAGAGGCAAGGCGATATGTCCCAAAAAGTATCACAGTGGAAATGCACTTCGAGACTTTGTCACAAATTGTTATAGAAAGATTGGACCAGTTCAGAACAGAAAGTTAGGAAGGCTTGTAGGCGACCCAATGGAGAGGCGAGGATTAAGACACCTCACGCTAACCGACACAAGGGAAGCCAGGCGGACACGGTACCTTGTATGTGGAGAGACAGCTCCGGCGGGGGCAGTTGTTCCTGGTGGTGGATGCAAGTCGGGGCTTTGCCAAGAAAAGAGATGATCTTGTCGTCGAAGGAAAGTTGAAGATCGTTGCACCACCAGGGAAGAGACCAGCACCGGAGTGCTCCGTCACAAGGTACCACCTTTTGGTCGCGGTACAGGGGTTAGTGGCTATCCGGTTGCCGGGGTGCTCAGCACGGGCAATTCGACCACTACGTCCTGGAATGAAGACAAAGCAAAGAGGACTGGTTGTTCCCACCAGTCAGGGGAAGAGACTCTCCGGCGGGGAGATCTCCTCTGTCGTTGGGAAGTGGTGAGTCGGTTCAGCAGGGCTCCACCGGAGGTGTCGTCGTTGCAGGTCAGCTCAGCTTTACCCTCGTCGGATTCTTAGGTCCTGTGGCGACTTCTGAAGATCCAGTCCCAAAAGCCCTGCTTTTATGCAGAAAACCCCCATTCATTCAGACTAGCTGTCAATCAAAACACGCTAAGTGGTGAGCGGGGTGGCTCACCACTTGGGCCAATCACACCAGAGTGCGACTTGAGTTGGCAAGGCAACTCAGTCCAGGGTGCCTAAACCCCCTCCCACACCCCCTGTGGTACCCAGACAGAATGGCACCACTTTGGAGGGCATCTGTGCAGAAGCCCACCAAAAGTGGAACAAAGGGCTCAACCTTTGGTTTAGGAGTCACAGAGACGAACACAGACGCCATTTTAAAAACCGAGTTCTGGCAGAAAATACCAACCGATAGATTTATTTAAGATAAATAAACCAGTGGTATGTTAGAGATTAACGAGAAAGAGTATTAACCTCCAACAATGGGAAGAATCCCATAGAGTTATATTCGGGGTCGAATATAACGAGTAGTTTCCACTGCCACCAGCCAAAACTCGACGAGGGGGGACGGGACAGTGCCCCCTCGAATAACAGACCCAGGAGTAATCGAATTACCCCTACTAGTACGTCCACAATAGGATGGTTTGTACTAGTTCTGTTAGTAAATTTAGGTCTAGTAAAGCCAATGGTGACTTTACATGCTCTGGGAGACAGTAGTCAGTCCCAGGGTATGGAGTCTATGGTGGGAATCCTCTAGGACGCCCCAGTGTTACAGCATGGAGGGTGCGGTGTAACACACATAGTAAAACATATGAGACCCTATGGAGTAAAAGACCCCATAGCCCATAGAACACATTGACATTCAAAGGTATTAACCACATTCATGTCCAAGAGTGGGAGAAAAAGAGTCTCACTCTTGGCAGGGTGGAAAAAACAAACTCCAGAAATCCAGCAAAGCTGCTAGGGGACTCACTAGGTTAGGAAATTCAGCCTAAACAGAGAATTCTCCCTAACAGGCAAATGTGACATGGATGCCAATCTGAACACTGCGACAGTTGGCAGAGGTGTACACATGCATGCAAGTGTGGTGGTGTGTGTGTATGTGTAGTGCACTCCCTGTGTTGCATGGGATGTCTGGCTCACCTTTGCCTGCTCATGCTGTTGTACGTGTATGGATGGTGCTGGCTGTTGCGATATGGCTGTGTATGGCTCATGTGTGCGAGTTGAAATGACATGTGTGTTGGCGATTGTGATGCCATGTCTGAGGTTTCCCAATGCCACTCATGTACAACTGTCATGTGTGTATGTGTCCATTGTACAGTGCCCTGATGCCTGTGTTTTATTTCTCCCTGTCTGCAGCGTCAACTGATGAAGAGGGCGGAGAAGGTGCTGTGGAGCACAGCGGCAGGGATTGCACCGCCAGCCGGACACGCAAGGCCCGGCTCCCCTCCCAGGTTGTCATCTCGTCGGGGAGTGAGGAGTCCGGTGCCGCGTCCCAGGCCGCAGCTGCCGGGGGGAGGTCCAAGAGGCGGAGGTCGGAGTTGGACTCCTCGGCAGCAGAAGGGGCAGCTGGGACCCCACAGGGCCCAACGGGGGAAGATGGCACAGAGTCATCCAGGTTGGTGGGGGTTTGGTGGAGGAGGAGGCTGTGCAAGTGTCAGAGACGTGGTCTGGAGGTGGGGATTCCACTGGTGCTAGTGGTGCAGTGCAGGACCAGGGACAGGAGGCAGCACAGGCCACCGCGGAGGTGCCTGTGTGCAATCCTGCCCCTGATCCTGTCACTGCATCCTCTTGCACCAGCAGGGATGCCTACGTCCAGACCCGTTTTCAGGCAGGGGATGAGCTTACAACAACTGGCCTTCCTCTGCCTGCGGACTTGGCTATCCAGGTACGGGTTGAGCTTGTCCTGACTGGTGTGGCGTTGCGTCAACGGGCCATGCGAGGTGACCTGCAGTCTTTTCATGAGGAGACTGCACGTCATCTCGAATGGCTTGTTGACCACGTCGGCCTACTGGGACAGGTCACCCAGGCTGGATTCCTCCGTTTGCTGGAGCTAGTTCCGACCCCCTCCTCAACTGAACACCCTATGCGCCAGTTGTCCTCCGTGCCTTCTTTCCACCCATTTGTCACCTGGGTGCCCTGTGGAGCTGCCTCTAACGGTGCGGCCAGGCTGGTGGAGGACACATCCCTGCCACAGTCGGGAGTCGGACGTCCAGTAGGAGTGGCCACATCAATGACTGCACCCCGGCCGGTGGAGGATGTGCAGGCAGCAGGAGCCAGAGCACAGGTACAGGCACAGCAGCAGCAGCAACGAGGTGGGAGCCATGATGGCTCGGGGCCTTCGACATCGGAGGGGCAGGCATCGGCCAGAGGGCAGGAGGACCCAGGACGGGAAGTGTATTCCGTGTGGCAGCGGTTGGGCCACGCCATAGATGCGGAGCGGCAGCGGGTGGAAGAGGCACGGCTCACGATGGTCAGAGCGGAGAACTCCATGTGGAGGGCCCTGAGGCGGGCTGAGTGCCTCGAGGCAATCCACAGGGAGTTGGAGGAGAACATGTCGTCGGCCCTGCGGACCCTCTGGGCCATGGAGGAGGGAGGACCGCCTCCGGGATATTGAGCAGGAGTTCGATGATGCCCTGGCCCGGAACTAGCCGGCTGCCCTTGTAAATAGTTCTTTAGTTTTAAGTTTCCTTTCGTTTTTGTTTTGTTTTGGGGCGCTTGGACAATGCCCCAACTTCTTGTATATAGTTCTTCATTAGGTAGTATTTTATTTTATAGGTTTCATTTAAAGGATTGGGCACATGGACCCTGGATGTTCACCTTGTACATAGTTTGACAATGGATTTGGATTTTTGATTTTTTTTTTTCTCCATGGAACAATGGTTTTTACTTAGTTTGGAACCTTGGATTTATTTTCTCAGACTGACACTTTGGAGACTTGCTTTTGGATTGCTTTTCATTTGGATTTCATGCATCTTTTTTATTATTGGACATGCTGGATTTCATTTATTATTTCCATTTTCTTCTGTTCCATTTCATTGCCTTGCTTTTCTGTTTAATACATTATAATTTGGTACTTCAATGTGTGGTATTCTCTCTTTGGTTTCATTCATGTCACAATGTGTGTTCTATTATTCACATGCTGTCATTGTGTGGGTTTGAGGGATATGTGTTGATGTGCAGACTAGCCATTTGTGATGCATCATGTGCTGGTGATTTCTTTGTGGGGTGGATGTCATACCTGGTGGTGTGTTCGGACTGGGGTGGCGTAGGCAGTGTATTGAGGAGGCATGGGGGCCATGATTATGGATCGTCATGAGGTGTTGGGGGGACATGTATGGGGGCCTGCTGGCAGGTGCCCTGCACTGCTGGGGGTGGGGGTGCCAGGAGACATGAGTGGGGGCCTGGTGGAGGGTGCCCCTGGATGCTGGGGGGTGGTGGTGCAGGGGGACATGAGTGGGGGCCTGGTGGAGGGTGCCCCACAGTGCTGGGGGGTGGGGGTGCAGGGGGACATGAGTTGGCCATGAGTGGGGGCCTGGTGGAGGGTGCCCCTGGATGCTGGGGGGTGGGTGTGCACGGAGACATGAGTGGGGGCCTGGTGGAGGGGGACCCTGGATGCTGGGGGGTGGTGGTGCAGGGGGACATGAGTGGGGGCCTGCTGGCAGGTGTCTCACAGTGCTGGGGGGTGGGGGTGCAGGGGGACATGAGTTGGACATGAGTGGGGGCCTGGTGGAGGGTGCCCCTGGATGCTGGGGGGTGGTGGTGCAGAGGGACATGAGTGGGGGCATGCTGGCAGGTGTCCCACAGTGCTGGGGGGTTGGGGTGCAGGGGGACATGAGTTGGACATGAGTGGGGGCCTGGTGGAGGGTGCCCCTGGATGCTGGGGGGTGGTGGTGCAGAGGGACATGAGTGGGGGCATGCTGGCAGGTGTCCCACAGTGCTGCGGGGTGGGGGTGCAGGGGGACATGAGTTTGACATGAGTGGGGGCCTGATGGACGGGGCCCCTGGATGCTGGGGGGTGGTGGTGCAGAGGGACATGAGTGGGGGCCTGCTGGCAGGTGTCCCACAGTGCTGGGGGTGGGGGTGCAGGGAGACATGTGTGGGGGCCTGGTGGAGGGTGCCCTTGGATGCTGGGGGGTGGTGGTGCAGGGGGACATGAGTGGGGGCCTGCTGGCGGGTGTCCCACAGTGCCGGGGGGTGGGGGTGCTGGGAGACATGAGTGGGGGCCTGGTGGAAGGTGCCCCTGCATGCTGGGGGGTGGTGGTGCAGGGGGACATGAGTGGGGGCCTGCTGGCAGGTTTCCCACAGTGCTGGGGGGTGGTGGTGCTGGGAGACATGAGTGGGGGCCTGGTGGAGGGTGCCCCTGGATGCTGGGGGGTGGTGGTGCAGGGGGACATGAGTGGGGGCCTGCTGGCAGGTGTCCGACTGGGCTGGAGGGTGGGGGTGCTGGGAGACATAAGTGGGGGCCTGGTGGAGGGTGCCCCTGGATGCTGGGGGGTGGTGGTGCAGGGGGACATGAGTGGGGGCCTGCTGGCAGGTGGCCCACAGTGCTGGGGGGTGGAGGTGCATGGGGACATGAGTTGGACATGAGTGGGGGCCTGGTGGAGAGTGTCCCACAGTGCTGGGGGGTGGAGGTGCAGGGGGACATGAGTTGGACATGAGTGGGGGCCTGCTGGCAGGTGTCCCACAGTGCTGGGGCGTGGGGGTGCTGGGAGACATGAGTGGGGGCCTGGTGGCGGGTGCCCCTGGATGCTGGGGGGTGGTGGTGCAGGGGGACATGAGTGGGGGCCTGCTGGCAGGTGTCCCACAGTGCTGGGGGGTGGGGGTGCTGGGATACATGAGTGGGGGCCTGGTGGAGGGTGCCCCTGGATGCTGGGGGGTGGTGATGCAGGGGGACATTAGTGGGGGCCTGCTGGCAGGTGTCCCACAGTGTTGGGGGGTGAGGGTGCTGGGAGACATGAGTGGGGGCCTGGTGGGGAGTGCCCCTGGATGCTCTGGGGTGGTGGTGCAGGGGGACATGAGTAGGGGCCTGGTGGAGGGTGCCCCTGGATGCTGGGGGGTGGTGGTGCAGGGGGACATGAGTGGGGCCTGATGGCAGGTGTCCCACAGTGTTGGGGGGTGAGGGTGCTGGGAGACATGAGTGGGGGCCTGGTGGAGAGTGCCCCTGGATGCTCTGGGGTGGTGGTGCAGGGGGACATGAGTAGGGGCCTGCTGGCAGGTGTCCCACAGTTCTGGGGGTGCAGGGAGACATGAGTTGGACATGAGTGGCAGCCTGGTGGAGGGTGCCGCTGGATGCTGGGGGGTGGGTGTGCAGGGAGACATGAGTGGGGGCCTGGTGGAGGGTGCCCCTGGATGCTGGGGGGTGGTGGTGCAGGGGGACATGAGTGGGGGCATGCTGGCAGGTGTCAGACAGTGCTGGGGGTGGGGGTGCTGGGAGACATGAGTGGGGGCCTGGTGGAGGGTGCCCTTGGATGCTGGGGGGGTGCAGGGGGACATGAGTGGGGGCCTGCTGGCGGGTGTCCCACAGTGCTGGGGGGTGGGGGTGCTGGGAGACATGAGTGGGGGCCTGGTGGAGGGTGCCCCTGGATGCTGGGGGGTGGTGGTGCAGGGGGACATGCGTGGGGGCCTGCTGGCAGGTGTCCCACAGTTCTGGGGTGTGGGGGTGCTGGGATACATGAGTGGGGGCCTGGTGGAGGGTGTCCCTGGATGCTGGGGGGTGGTGGTGCAGGGGGACATGGGTTTGGGCCTGCTGGCAGGTGTCCCACAGTGCTGGGGGGTAGGGGTGCTGGGAGACATGAGTGGGGGCCTGGTGGAGAGTGCCCCTGGATGCTGGGGGGTGGTGGTGCAGGGGGACATGAGTAGGGGCCTCCTGGCAGGTGTCCCACAGTTCTGGGGGGTGGGGGTGTAGGGGGACATGAGTTGGACATGAGTGGCGCCCTGGTGGAGGGGGCACCTGGATGCTGGGGGGTGGGTGTGCAGGGAGACATGAGCGGGGCCTGGTGGAGGGTGCCCCTGGATGCTGGGGGTGGTGGTGCAGGGGGACATGAGTGGGGGCCTGCTGGCAGGTGTCCCACAGTGCTGGGGGGTGGGAGTGCAGGGGGACATGTGTTGGACATGAGTGGGGGCCTGGTGGAGGAGGCCCCTGGATGCTGGGGGGTGGGGGTGCTGGAAGACATGTGTGGGGGCATGGTGGAGGGTGCCCTGCACTGCTGGGGGGTGGGGGTGCTGGGAGACATGAGTGGGGGCCTGGTGGAGGGTGCCCCTGGATGCTGGGGGGTGGTGGTGCAGGGGGACATGCGTGGGGGCCTGCTGGCAGGTGTCCCACAGTGCTGGGGGGTGGGGGTGCTGGGATACATGAGTGGGGGCCTGGTGGAGGGTGTCCCTGGATGCTGGGGGGTGGTGGTGCAGGGGGACATGGGTTTGGGCCTGCTGGCAGGTGTCCCACAGTGCTGGGGGGTAGGGGTGCTGGGAGACATGAGTGGGGGCCTGGTGGAGAGTGCCCCTGGATGCTGGGGGGTGGTGGTGCAGGGGGACATGAGTAGGGGCCTCCTGGCAGGTGTCCCACAGTTCTGGGGGGTGGGGGTGTAGGGGGACATGAGTTGGACATGAGCGGCGCCCTGGTGGAGGGGGCACCTGGATGCTGGGGGGTGGGTGTGCAGGGAGACATGAGCGGGGCCTGGTGGAGGGTGCCCCTGGATGCTGGGCGTGGTGGTGCAGGGGGACATGAGTGGGGGCCTGCTGGCAGGTGTCCCACAGTGCTGGGGGGTGGGAGTGCAGGGGGACATGTGTTGGACATGAGTGGGGGCCTGGTGGAGGAGGCCCCTGGATGCTGGGGGGTGGGGGTGCTGGAAGACATGTGTGGGGGCATGGTGGAGGGTGCCCTGCACTGCTGGGGGGTGGGGGTGCTGGGAGACATGAGTGGGGGCCTGGTGGAGGGTGCCCCTGACTGCTGGGGTGTGGGGGTGCAGGGGGCCATGAGTTGGACATGAGTGGGGGCCTAGTGGAGGATGCCCCTGGATGCTGGGGGGTGGGAGTGCTGGGAGACATGTGTGGGGGCCTGGTGGAGGGTGCCCTGCACTTCTGGGGGGTGGGGGTGCTGGGAGACATGAGTGGGGGCCTGGTGGAGGATGCCCCTGACTGCTGGGGTGTGGAGGTGCAGGGGGACATGAGTTGGACATGAGTGGGGGCCTAGTGGAGGGTGCCCCTGGATGCTGGGGGGTGGGGGTACTGAGAGACATGAGTGGGGGCCTGGTAGAGGGTGCCCCTGGATGCTGGGGGGTGGGTGTGCAGGGAGACATGAGTGGGGGCCTGGTGAAGGGTGCCCCTGGATGCTAGGGGGTGGTGGTGCAGGGGGACATGAGTGGGGGCCTGCTGGCAGGTGTCCCACTGTGCTGGGGGGGTGAGGGTGCTGGGAGACATGAGTGGGGGCCTGGTTGGAGGGTGTCCCTGGATGCTGGGGGGTGGTGGTGCAGGGGGACATGAGTGGGGGCCTGCTGGCAGGTGTCCCACAGTGCTGGGGTGTCGGGGTGCAGGGCGACATGAGTTGGACATGAGTGGGGGCCTGGTGGAGGGTGCCCCTGGATGCTGGGGGGTGGGTGTGCAGGGAGACATGAGTGGGGGCCTGGTGGAGGGTGCCCCTGGATGCTGGGGGGAGGTGGTGCAGCGGGACATGAGTGGGGGCCTGCTGTCAGGTGTCCCACAGTGCTGGGGGTTGGGGGTGCAGGGAGACATGAGTTGGACATGAGTGGGGGCCTGACGGAGGGTGCCCCTGGATGCTGGGGGGTGGGGGTGCTGGGAGACATGTGTGGGGGCATGGTGGAGGGTGCCCTGCACTGCTGGTTGGTGGGGGTGCTGGGAGACATGAGTGGGGGCCTGGTGGAGGGTGCCCCTGGATGCTGGGGAAGGTGGTGCAGGGGGACATGAGTGGGGGCCTGCTGGCAGGTGTCCCACAGTGCTGGGGGGTGGGGTGCTAGGAGACATGACTGGGGGCCTGGTGGAGGGTGCCCCTGGATGCTGGGGGGTGGGTGTGCAGGGAGACATGAGTGGGGGCCTGGTGGAGTGTGCCCCTGGATGCTGGGGGGTGGTGGTGCAGGGGGACATGAGTGGGGGCCTGCTGGCAGGTGTCCCACTGTGCTGGGGGGGTGAGGGTGCTGGGAGACATGAGTGGGGGCCTGGTTGGAGGGTGTCCCTGGATGCTGGGGGGTGGTGGTGCAGGGGGACATGAGTGGGGGCCTGCTGGCAGGTGTCCCACAGTGCTGGGGTGTGGGGGTGCAGGGCGACATGAGTTGGACATGAGGGGGGGCCTGGTGGAGGGTGCCCCTGGATGCTGGGGGGTGGGTGTGCAGGGAGACATGAGTGGGGGCCTGGTGGAGGGTGCCCCTGGATGATGGGGGGAGGTGGTGCAGAGTGACATGAGTGGGGGCCTGCTGTCAGGTGTCCCACTGTGCTGGGGGTTGGGGGTGCAGGGGGACATGAGTTGGACATGAGTGGGGGCCTGACGGAGGGTGCCCCTGGATGCTGGGGGGTGGGGGTGCTGGGAGACATGTGTGGGGGCATGGTGGAGGGTGCCCTGCACTGCTGGTTGGTGGGGGTGCTCGGAGACATGAGTGGGGGCCTGGTGGAGGGTGCCCCTGGATGCTGGGGGAGGTGGTGCAGGGGGACATGAGTGGGGGCCTGCTGGCAGGTGTCCCACAGTGCTGGGGGGTGGGGTGCTAGGAGACATGACTGGGGGCCTGGTGGAGGGTGCCCCTGGATGCTGGGGGGTGGGTGTGCAGGGAGACATGAGTGGGGGCCTGGTGGAGTGTGCCCCTGGATGCTGGGGGGTGGTGGTGCAGGGGGACAAGAGTGGGGCCTGCTGGCAGGTGTCCCATAGTGCTGGGGGGTGGGGGTTCAGGGGGACATGAGTTGGGCATGAGTGGGGGCCTGGTGGAGGGTGCCCCTGGATGCTGGGGGGTTGGTGTGCAGGGAGACATGAGTGAGGGCCTGGTGGAGGGTGCCCCTGGATGCTGGGGGGTGGTGGTGCAGGGGGACATGAGTGGGGGCCTGCTGGCAGGTGTCCTACAGTGCTGGGGGGTGGGGGTGCTGGGAGACATGAGTGGGGGCCTGGTGGAGGGGTCCCCTGGATGCTGGGGGGTGGTGGTGCAGGGGGACATGAGTGGGGGCATGCTGGCAGGTGTCCCTTAGTGCTGGGGGGTGGTGGTGCTGGGAGACATGAGTGGGGGCCTGGTGGAGGGTGCCCCTGGATGCTGGGGGGTGGTGGTGGAGGGGAACATGAGTGGGGGCCTGCTGGCAGGTGTCCCACAGTGCTGGGGGTGGGGGTGCTGGGAGACATGAGTGGGGGCCTGGTAGAGGGTGCCCCTGGATGCTGGGGGGGGGGGGTGGGTGTGCAGGGAGACATGAGTGGGGGCCTGGTGGAGGGTGCCCTTGGATGCTGGGGGGTGGTGGTGCAGGGGGACATGAGTGGGGGCCTGCTGGAATGTGTCCCACAGTGCTGGGGGGGTGAGGGTGCTGGGAGACATGAGTGGGGGCCTGGTTGGAGGGTGTCCCTGGATGCTGGGGGGTGGTGGTGCAGGGGGACATGAGTGGGGGCCTGCTGGCAGGTGTCCCACAGTGCTGGGGTGTGGGGGTGCAGGGCGACATGAGTTGGACATGAGTGGGGGCCTGGTGGAGGGTGCCCCTGGATGCTGGGGGGTGGGTGTGCAGGGAGACATGAGTGGGGGCCTGGTGGAGGGTGCCCCTGGATGCTGGGGGGAGGTGGTGCAGCGGGACATGAGTGGGGGCCTGCTGTCAGGTGTCCCACAGTGCTGGGGGTTGGGGGTGCAGGGGGACATGAGTTGGACATGAGTGGGGGCCTGACGGAGGGTGCCCCTGGATGCTGGGGGGTGGGGGTGCTGGGAGACATGTGTGGGGGCATGGTGGAGGGTGCCCTGCACTGCTGGTTAGTGGGGGTGCTGGGAGACATGAGTGGGGGCCTGGTGGAGGGTGCCCCTGGATGCTGGGGGAGGTGGTGCAGGGGGACATGAGTGGGGGCCTGCTGGCAGGTGTCCCACAGTGCTGGGGGGTGGGGTGCTAGGAGACATGACTGGGGGCCTGGTGGAGGGTGCCCCTGGATGCTGGGGGGTGGGTGTGCACGGAGACATGAGTGGGGGCCTGGTGGAGTGTGCCCCTGGATGCTGGGGGGTGGTGGTGCAGGGGGACAAGAGTGGGGCCTGCTGGCAGGTGTCCCACAGTGCTGGGGGGTGGGGGTTCAGGGGGACATGAGTTGGACATGAGTGGGGGCCTGGTGGAGGGTGCCCCTGGATGCTGGGGGGTTGGGGTGCAGGGAGACATGAGTGGGGGCCTGGTGGAGGGTGCCCCTGGATGCTGGGGGGTGGTGGTGCAGGGGGACAAGAGTGGGGGCCTGCTGGCAGGTGTCCCACAGTGCTGGGGGGTGGGGGTGCTGGGAGACATGAGTGGGGGCCTGGTGGAGGGGGCCCCTGGATGCTGGGGGGTGGTGGTGCAGGGGGACATGAGTGGGGGCATGCTGGCAGGTGTCCCTTAGTGCTGGGGGGTGGTGGTGCTGGGAGACATGAGTGGGGGCCTGGTGGAGGGTGCCCCTGGATGCTGGGGGGTGGTGGTGCAGGGGAACATGAGTGGGGGCCTGCTGGCAGGTGTCCCACAGTGCTGGGGGTGGGGGTGCTGGGAGACATGAGTGGGGGCCTGGTAGAGGGTGCCCCTGGATGCTGGGGGGGGTGGGTGTGCAGGGAGACATGAGTGGGGGCCTGGTGGAGGGTGCCCTTGGATGCTGGGGGGTGATGGTGCAGGGGGACATGAGTGGGGGCCTGCTGGCATGTGTCCCACAGTGCTGGGGGGGTGGGGGTGCTGGGAGACATGTGTGGGGGCCTGGTTGAGGGTGCCCCTGGATGCTGGGGGGTGGGTGTGCAGGGAGACATGAGTGGGGGCCTGGTGGAGGGTGCCCCTTGATGCTGGGGGGGTGGTGGTGCAGGGGGACATGAGTGGGGGCCTGCTGGCAGGTGTCCCACAGTGCTGGGGGGTGAGGGTGCTGGGAGACATGAGTGGGGGCCTGGTGGAGGGTGTCCCTGGATGCTGGGGGGTGGTGGTGCAGGGGGACAAGAGTGGGGGCATGCTGGCAGGTGTCCCACAGTGCTGGGGGGTGGGGGTGCAGGGGGACATGAGTTGGACATGATTGGGGGCCTGGTGGAGGGTGCCCCTGGATGCTGGGGGGTGGTGGTGCAGAGGGACATGAGTGGGGCATGCTGGCAGGTGTCCCACAGTGCTGGGGGGTGGGGGTGCAGGGGGACATGAGTTGGACATGAGTGGGGGCCTGGTGGAGGGTGCCCCTGGATGCTGGGGGGTGGGTGTGCAGGGAGACATGAGTGGGGGCCTGATGGACGGGGCCCCAGGATGCTGGGGGGTGGTGGTGCAGAGGGACATGAGTTGGGGCCTGCTGGCAGGTGTCCCACAGTGCTGGGAGACATGTGTGGGGGCCTGGTGGAGGGTGCCCTTGGATGCTGGGGGGTGGTGGTGCAGGGGGACATGAGTCGGGGCCTGCTGGCAGGTGTCCCACTGTGCTGGGGGGTGGGGGTGCTGGGAGACATGAGTGGGGGCCTGCTGGCAGGTGTCCCACTGTGCTGGGGGGTGGGGGTGCTGGGAGACATGAGTGGGGGCCTGCTGGCGGGTGTTCCACAGTGCCGGGGGGTGGGGGTGCTGGGAGACATGAGTGGGGGCCTGGTGGAAGGTGCCCCTGCATGCCTGGGGGTGGTGGTGCAGGGGGACATGAGTGGGGGCCTGCTGGCAGGTGTCCCACAGTGCTGGGGGGTGGGGGTGCTGGGAGACATGAGTGGGGGCCTGGTGGAGGGTGCCCCTGGATGCTGGGGGGTGGTGGTGCAGGGGGACATGAGTCGGGGCCTGCTGGCAGGTGTCCCACTGTGCTGGGGGGTGGGGGTGCTGGGAGACATGAGTGGGGGCCTGGTGGAGGGTGCCCCTGGATGCTGGGGGGTGGTGGTGCAGGGGGACATGAGTGGGGGAATGCTGGCAGGTGTCCCACAGTGCTGGGGGGTGGAGGTGCATGGGGACATGAGTTGGACATGAGTGGGGGCCTGGTGGAGGGTGTCCCACAGTGCTGGGGGGTGGAGGTGCAGGGGGACATGAGTTGGACATGAGTGGGGGCCTGCTGGCAGGTGTCCCACAGTGCTGGGGCGTGGGGGTGCTGGGAGACATGAGTGGGGGCCTGGTGGCAGGTGCCCCTGGATGCTGGGGGGTGGTGGTGCAAGGGGACATGAGTGGGGGCCTGCCGGCAGGTGTCCCACAGTGCTGGGGGGTGGGGGTGCTGGGATACATGAGTGGGGGCCTTTTGGAGGGTGCCCCTGGATGCTGGGGGGTGGTGATGCAGGGGGACATGAGTGGGGGCCTGCTGGCAGGTGTCCCACAGTGTTGGGGGGTGAGGGTGCTGGGAGACATGAGTGGGGGCCTGGTGGGGAGTGCCCCTGGATGCTCTGGGGTGGTGGTGCAGGGGGACATGAGTAGGGGCCTGGTGGAGGGTGCCCCTGGATGCTGGGGGGTGGTGGTGCAGGGGGACATGAGTGGGGCCTGCTGGCAGGTGTCCCACAGTGTTGGGGGGTGAGGGTGCTGGGAGACATGAGTGGGGGCC
The DNA here is from genome assembly GCF_040938575.1 of Ambystoma mexicanum. Lineage (NCBI taxonomy): Eukaryota > Metazoa > Chordata > Amphibia > Caudata > Ambystomatidae > Ambystoma > Ambystoma mexicanum. The sequence goes on from NC_090927.1 coordinate 341,409,655, forward strand.
TGGTGGAGAGTGCCCCTGGATGCTCTGGGGTGGTGGTGCAGGGGGACATGAGTAGGGGCCTGCTGGCAGGTGTCCCACAGTTCTGGGGGTGCAGGGAGACATGAGTTGGACATGAGTGGCGGCCTGGTGGAGGGTGCCGCTGGATGCTGGGGGGTGGGTGTGCAGGGAGACATGAGTGGGGGCCTGGTGGAGGGTGTCCCTGGATGCTGGGGGGTGGTGGTGCAGGGGGACATGAGTGGGGGCATGCTGGCAGGTGTCAGACAGTGCTGGGGGTGGGGGTGCTGGGAGACATGAGTGGGGCCTGGTGCAGGGTGCCTTTGGATGCTGGGGGGGTGCAGGGGGACATGTGTGGGGGCCTGCTGGCGGGTGTCCCACAGTGCCGGGGGGTGGGGGTGCTGGGAGACATGAGTGGGGGCCTGGTGGAAGGTGCCCCTGCATGCCTGGGGGTGGTGGTGCAGGGGGACATGAGTGGGGGCCTGCTGGCAGGTGTCCCACAGTGCTGGGGGGTGGGGGTGCTGGGAGACATGAGTGGGGGCCTGGTGGAGGGTGCCCCTGGATGCTGGGGGGTGGTGGTGCAGGGGGACATGAGTGGGGGCCTGCTGGCAGGTGTCCCACTGTGCTGGGGGGTGGGGGTGCTGGGAGACATGAGTGGGGGCCTGGTGGAGGGTGCCCCTGGATGCTGGGGGGTGATGGTGCAGGGGGACATGAGTGGGGGAATGCTGGCAGGTGTCCCACAGTGCTGGGGGGTGGAGGTGCATGGGGACATGAGTTGGACATGAGTGGGGGCCTGGTGGAGGGTGTCCCACAGTGCTGAGGGGTGGAGGTGCAGGGGGACATGAGTTGGACATGAGTGGGGGCCTGCTGGCAGGTGTCCCACAGTGCTGGGGCGTGGGGGTGCTGGGAGACATGAGTGGGGGCCTGGTGGCAGGTGCCCCTGGATGCTGGGGGGTGGTGGTGCAGGGGGACATGAGTGGGGGCCTGCCGGCAGGTGTCCCACAGTGCTGGGGGGTGGGGGTGCTGGGATACATGAGTGGGGGCCTTTTGGAGGGTGCCCCTGGATGCTGGGGGGTGGTGATGCAGGGGGACATGAGTGGGGGCCTGCTGGCAGGTGTCCCACAGTGTTGGGGGGTGAGGGTGCTGGGAGACATGAGTGGGGGCCTGGTGGGGAGTGCCCCTGGATGCTCTGGGGTGGTGGTGCAGGGGGACATGAGTAGGGGCCTGGTGGAGGGTGCCCCTGGATGCTGGGGGGTGGTGGTGCAGGGGGACATGAGTGGGGCCTGCTGGCAGGTGTCCCACAGTGTTGGGGGGTGAGGGTGCTGGGAGACATGAGTGGGGGCCTGGTGGAGAGTGCCCTTGGATGCTCTGGGGTGGTGGTGCAGGGGGACATGAGTAGGGGCCTGCTGGCAGGTGTCCCACAGTTCTGGGGGTGCAGGGAGACATGAGTTGGACATGAGTGGCGGCCTGGTGGAGGGTGCCGCTGGATGCTGGGGGGTGGGTGTGCAGGGAGACATGAGTGGGGGCCTGGTGGAGGGTGCCCCTGGATGCTGGGGGGTGGTGGTGCAGGGGGACATGAGTGGGGGCATGCTGGCAGGTGTCAGACAGTGCTGGGGGTGGGGGTGCTGGGAGACATGAGTGGGGCCTGGTGGAGGGTGCCTTTGGATGCTGGGGGGGTGCAGGGGGACATGTGTGGGGGCCTGGTGGAGGGTGCCCTTGGATGCTGGGGGGTGGTGGTGCAGGGGAACATGAGTGGGGGCCTGCTGGCGGGTGTCCCACAGTGCCGGGGGGTGGGGGTGCTGGGAGACATGAGTGGGGGCCTGGTGGAAGGTGCCCCTGCATGCCTGGGGGTGGTGGTGCAGGGGGACATGAGTGGGGGCATGCTGGCAGGTGTCCCACAGTGCTGGGGGGTGGGGGTGCTGGGAGACATGAGTGGGGGCCTGGTGGAGGGTGCCCCTGGATGCTGGGGGGTGGTGGTGCAGGGGGACATGAGTGGGGGCCTGCTGGCAGGTGTCCCACTGTGCTGGGGGGTGGGGGTGCTGGGAGACATGAGTGGGGGCCTGGTGGAGGGTGCCCCTGGATGCTGGGGGGTGGTGGTGCAGGGGGACATGAGTGGGGGAATGCTGGCAGGTGTCCCACAGTGCTGGGGGGTGGAGGTGCATGGGGACATGAGTTGGACATGAGTGGGGGCCTGGTGGAGGGTGTCCCACAGTGCTGGGGGGTGGAGGTGCAGGGGGACATGAGTTGGACATGAGTGGGGGCCTGCTGGCAGGTGTCCCACAGTGCTGGGGCGTGGGGGTGCTGGGAGACATGAGTGGGGGCCTGGTGGCAGGTGCCCCTGGATGCTGGGGGGTGGTGGTGCAGGGGGACATGAGTGGGGGCCTGCCGGCAGGTGTCCCACAGTGCTGGGGGGTGGGGGTGCTGGGATACATGAGTGGGGGCCTTTTGGAGGGTGCCCCTGGATGCTGGGGGGTGGTGATGCAGGGGGACATGAGTGGGGGCCTGCTGGCAGGTGTCCCACAGTGTTGGGGGGTGAGGGTGCTGGGAGACATGAGTGGGGGCCTGGTGGGGAGTGCCCCTGGATGCTCTGGGGTGGTGGTGCAGGGGGACATGAGTAGGGGCCTGGTGGAGGGTGCCCCTGGATGCTGGGGGGTGGTGGTGCAGGGGGACATGAGTGGGGCTTGCTGGCAGGTGTCCCACAGTGTTGGGGGGTGAGGGTGCTGGGAGACATGAGTGGGGTCCTGGTGGAGAGTGCCCCTGGATGCTCTGGGGTGGTGGTGCAGGGGGACATGAGTAGGGGCCTGCTGGCAGGTGTCCCACAGTTCTGGGGGTGCAGGGAGACATGAGTTGGACATGAGTGGCGGCCTGGTGGAGGGTGCCGCTGGATGCTGGGGGGTGGGTGTGCAGGGAGACATGAGTGGGGGCCTGGTGGAGGGTGCCCCTGGATGCTGGGGGGTGGTGGTGCAGGGGGACATGAGTGGGGGCATGCTGGCAGGTGTCAGACAGTGCTGGGGGTGGGGGTGCTGGGAGACATGAGTGGGGCCTGGTGGAGGGTGCCTTTGGATGCTGGGGGGGTGCAGGGGGACATGAGTGGGGGCCTGCTGGCGGGTGTCCCACAGTGCTGGGGGGTGGGGGTGCTGGGAGACATGAGTGGGGGCCTGGTGGAGGGTGCCCCTGGATGCTGGGGGGTGGTGGTGCAGGGGGACATGCGTGGGGGACTGCTGGCAGGTGTCCCACAGTGCTGGGGGGTGGGGGTGCTGGGATACATGAGTGGGGGCCTGGTGGAGCGTGTCCCTGGATGCTGGGGGGTGGTGGTGCAGGGGGACATGGGTTTGGGCCTGCTGGCAGGTGTCCCACAGTGCTGGGGGGTAGGGGTGCTGGGAGACATGAGTGGGGGCCTGGTGGAGAGTGCCCCTGGATGCTGGGGGGTGGTGGTGCAGGGGGACATGAGTAGGGGCCTCCTGGCAGGTTTCCCACAGTTCTGGGGGGTGGGGGTGTAGGGGGACATGAGTTGGACATGAGTGGCGCCCTGGTGGAGGGGGCACCTGGAAGCTGGAGGGTGGGTGTGCAGGGAGACATGAGCGGGGCCTGGTGGAGGGTGCCCCTGGATGCTGGGGGTGGTGGTGCAGGGGGACATGAGTGGGGGCCTGCTGGCAGGTGTCCCACAGTGCTGGGGGTGGGAGTGCAGGGGGACATGTGTTGGACATGAGTGGGGGCCTGGTGGAGGAGGCCCCTGGATGCTGGGGGGTGGGGGTGCTGGAAGACATGTGTGGGGGCATGGTGGAGGGTGCCCTGCACTGCTGGGGGGTGGGGGTGCTGGGAGACATGAGTGGGGGCCTGGTGGAGGGTGCCCCTGACTGCTGGGGTGTGGGGGTGCAGGGGGCCATGAGTTGGACATGAGTGGGGGCCTAGTGGAGGATGCCCCTGGATGCTGGGGGGTGGGGGTGCTGGGAGACATGTGTGGGGGCCTGGTGGAGGGTGCCCTGCACTTCTGGGGGGTGGGGGTGCTGGGAGACATGAGTGGGGGCCTGGTGGAGGATGCCCCTGACTGCTGGGGTGTGGAGGTGCAGGGGGACATGAGTTGGACATGAGTGGGGGCCTAGTGGAGGGTGCCCCTGGATGCTGGGGGGTGGGGGTACTGAGAGACATGAGTGGGGGCCTGGTAGAGGGTGCCCCTGGATGCTGGGGGGTGGGTGTGCAGGGAGACATGAGTGGGGGCCTGGTGGAGGGTGCCCCTGGATGCTGGGGGGTGGTGGTGCAGGGGGACATGAGTGGGGGCCTGCTGGCAGGTGTCCCACTGTGCTGGGGGGGGGTGAGGGTGCTGGGAGACATGAGTGGGGGCCTGGTTGGAGGGTGTCCCTGGATGCTGGGGGGTGGTGGTGCAGGGGGACATGAGTGGGGGCCTGCTGGCAGGTGTCCCACAGTGCTGGGGTGTGGGGGTGCAGGGCGACTTGAGTTGGACATGAGTGGGGGCCTGGTGGAGGGTGCTCCTGGATGCTGGGGGGTGGGTGTGCAGGGAGTCATGAGTGGGGGCCTGGTGGAGGGTGCCCCTGGATGCTGGGGGGAGGTGGTGCAGCGGGACATGAGTGGGGGCCTGCTGTCAGGTGTCCCACAGTGCTGGGGGTTGGGGGTGCAGGGGGACATGAGTTGGACATGAGTGGGGGCCTGACGGAGGGTGCCCCTGGATGCTGGGGGGTGGGGGTGCTGGGAGACATGTGTGGGGGCATGGTGGAGGGTGCCCTGCACTGCTGGTTGGTGGGGGTGCTGGGAGACATGAGTGGGGGCCTGGTGGAGGGTGCCCCTGGATGCTGGGGGAGGTGGTGCAGGGGGACATGAGTGGGGGCCTGCTGGCAGGTGTCCCACAGTGCTGGGGGGTGGGGTGCTAGGAGACATGACTGGGGGCCTGGTGGAGGGTGCCCCTGGATGCTGGGGGGTGGGTGTGCAGGGAGACATGAGTGGGGGCCTGGTGGAGTGTGCCCCTGGATGCTGGGGGGTGGTGGTGCAGGGGGACAAGAGTGGGGCCTGCTGGCAGGTGTCCCACAGTGCTGGGGGGTGGGGGTTCAGGGGGACATGAGTTGGGCATGAGTGGGGGCCTGGTGGATGGTGCCCCTGGATGCTGGGGGGTTGGTGTGCAGGGAGACATGAGTGGGGGACTGGTGGAGGGTGCCCCTGGATGCTGGGGGGTGGTGGTGCAGGGGGACATGAGTGGGGGCCTGCTGGCAGGTGTCCCACAGTGCTGGGGGGTGGGGGTGCTGGGAGACATGAGTGGGGGCCTGTTGGAGGGTGCCCCTGGATGCTGGGGGGTGGTGGTGCAGGGGGACATGAGTGGGGGCATGCTGGCAGGTGTCCCTTAGTGCTGGGGGGTGGTGGTGCTGGGAGACATGAGTGGGGGCCTGGTGGAGGGTGCCCCTGGATGCTGGGGGGTGGTGGTGCAGGGGAACATGAGTGGGGGCCTGCTGGCAGGTGTCCCACAGTGCTGGGGGTGGGGGTGCTGGGAGACATGAGTGGGGGCCTGGTAGAGGGTGCCCCTGGATGCTGGGGGGGTGGGTGTGCAGGGAGACATGAGTGGGGGCCTGGTGGAGGGTGCCCTTGGATGCTGGGGGGAGGTGGTGCAGGGGGACATGAGTGGGGGCCTGCTGGCATGTGTCCCACAGTGCTGGGGGGGTGGGGGTGCTGGGAGACATGTGTGGGGGCCTGGTTGAGGGTGCCCCTGGATGCTGGGGGGTGGGTGTGCAGGGAGACATGAGTGGGGGCCTGGTGGAGGGTGCCCCTGGATGCTGGGGGGTGGTGGTGCAGGGGGACATGAGTGGGGGCCTGCTGGCAGGTGTCCCACAGTGCTGGGGGGTGAGGGTGCTGGGAGACATGAGTGGGGGCCTGGTGGAGGGTGCCCCTGGATGCTGGGGGAGGTGGTGCAGGGGGACATGAGTGGGGGCCTGCTGGCAGGTGTCCCACAGTGCTGGGGGGTGGGGTGCTAGGAGACATGACTGGGGGCCTGGTGGAGGGTGCCCCTGGATGCTGGGGGGTGGGTGTGCAGGGAGACATGAGTGGGGGCCTGGTGGAGTGTGCCCCTGGATGCTGGGGGGTGGTGGTGCAGGGGGACAAGAGTGGGGCCTGCTGGCAGGTGTCCCACAGTGCTGGGGGGTGGGGGTTCAGGGGGACATGAGTTGGGCATGAGTGGGGGCCTGGTGGATGGTGCCCCTGGATGCTGGGGGGTTGGTGTGCAGGGAGACATGAGTGGGGGCCTGGTGGAGGGTGCCCCTGGATGCTGGGGGGTGGTGGTGCAGGGGGACATGAGTGGGGGCCTGCTGGCAGGTGTCCCACAGTGCTGGGGGGTGGGGGTGCTGGGAGACATGAGTGGGGGCCAGTTGGAGGGGGCCCCTGGATGCTGGGGGGTGGTGGTGCAGGGGGACATGAGTGGGGGCATGCTGGCAGGTGTCCCTTAGTGCTGGGGGGTGGTGGTGCTGGGAGACATGAGTGGGGGCCTGGTGGAGGGTGCCCCTGGATGCTGGGGGGTGGTGGTGCAGGGGAACATGAGTGGGGGCCTGCTGGCAGGTGTCCCACAGTGCTGGGGGTGGGGGTGCTGGGAGACATGAGTGGGGGCCTGGTAGAGGGTGCCCCTGGATGCTGGGGGGGTGGGTGTGCAGGGAGACATGAGTGGGGGCCTGGTGGAGGGTGCCCTTGGATGCTGGGGGGAGGTGGTGCAGGGGGACATGAGTGGGGGCCTGCTGGCATGTGTCCCACAGTGCTGGGGGGGTGGGGGTGCTGGGAGACATGTGTGGGGGCCTGGTTGAGGGTGCCCCTGGATGCTGGGGGGTGGGTGTGCAGGGAGACATGAGTGGGGGCCTGGTGGAGGGTGCCCCTGGATGCTGGGGGGTGGTGGTGCAGGGGGACATGAGTGGGGGCCTGCTGGCAGGTGTCCCACAGTGCTGGGGGGTGAGGGTGCTGGGAGACATGAGTGGGGGCCTGGTGGAGGGTGTCCCTGGATGCTGGGGGGTGGTGGTGCAGGGGGACAAGAGTGGGGGCTTGCTGGCAGGTGTCCCACAGTGCTGGGGGGTGGGGGTGCTGGGAGACATGAGTGGGAGCCTGGTGGAGGGTGCCCCTGGATGCTTGTGGGTGGTGGTGCAGGGGGACATGAGTGGGGGCCTGCTGGCAGGTGTCCCACAGTGCTGGGGGGTGGGGGTGCAGGGGGACATGAGTTGGACATGGGTGGGGGCCTGATGGAGGAGGCCCCTGGATGCTGGGGGATGGGGGTGCTGGGAGACATGTGTGGGGCATGGTGGAGGGTACCCTGCACTGCTGGGGGGTGGGGGTGCTGGGAGACATGAATGGGGGCCTGGTGGAAGGTGCCCATGACTGCTGGGGTGTGGGGGTGCAGGGGGACATGAGTTGGACATGAGTGGGGGCCTAGTGGAGGATGCCCCTGGATGCTGGGGGGTGGGGGTGCTGGGAGACATGTGTGGGGGCCTGGTGGAGGGTGCCCTGCATTTCTGGGGGGTCGGGGTGCTGGGAGACATGAGTGGGGGCCTGGTGGAGGATGCCCCTGACTTCTGGGGTGTGGGGGTGCAGGGGGACATGAGTTGGACATGAGTGGGGGCCTAGTGGAGGGTGCCCCTGGATGCTGGGGGGTGGGGGTGCTGAGAGACATGAGTGGGGGCCTGGCGGAGGGTGCCCCTCGATGCTGGGGGGTGGTGGTGCAGGGGGACATGAGTGGGGGCCTGCTGGCAGGTGTCCCACAGTGCTGGGGGGTGGGGGTGCAGGGGGAAATGAGTTGGACATGAGTGGGGGCCTGGTGGTGGGTGCCCCTGGATGCTGGGGGGTGGGTGTGCAGGGAGACATGAGTGGGGGCCTGGTGGAGGGTGCCCCTGGATGCTGGGGGGTGGTGGTGCAGGGGGACATGAGTGGGGGCCTGCTGGCAGGTGTCCCACAGTGCTGGGGGTTGGGGGTGCAGGGAGACATGAGTGGGGGCTAGACAGAGGGTGCCCCTGGATGCTGGGGGGTGGGGGTGTTGGGAGACATGTCTGGGGGCATGGTGGAGGGTGCCCTGCACTGCTGGTTGGTGGGGGTGCTGGGAGACATGAGTGGGGGCCTAGTTGAGGGTGCCCCTGACTACTGGTGTGTGGGGGTGCAGGGGGACATGAGTTGGACATGAGTGGGGGCCTAGTGGAGGGTGCCCCTGGATTCTGGGCGGTGGGGGTGCTGGGAGACATGTGTGGGGGCCTGGTGGAGGGTGCCCTGCACTGCTGGGGTGGTGGGGTGCTGGGAGACATGAGTGGGAGCCTGGTGGAGGGTGCCCCTGGATGCTGGGGGGTGGTGGTGCAGAGGGACATGAGTGGGGGCCCGGTGGAGGGTGCCCCAAATTGCTGGGGGGTGAGGGTGCAGGGGGACATGAGTTGGATATGAATGGGGGCCTGGTTGAGGGTGCCCCTGGATGCTGAGGGGTGGGTGTGCAGGGAGACATGAGTGGGGGCCTGGTGGAGGGTGCCCCTGGATGCTGGGGGGTGGTGGTGCAGGGGGACATGAGTGGGGGCCTGCTGGCAGGTGTCCCACAGTGCTGGGGGGTGGGGTGCTGGGAGACATGACTGGGGGCCTGGTGGAGGGTGCCCCTGGATGCAGGGGGGTGGGTGTGCAGGGAGACATGAGTGGGGGCCTGGTGGAGGGTGCCCCTGGATGCTGCGTGGTGGTGGTGCAGGGGGACATGAGGGGGGCCGCTGGCAGGTGTCCCACAGTGCTGGGGGGTGGGGGTGCTGGGAGACATGAGTGGGGGCCTGGTGGAGTGTGCCCCTGGATGCTGGGGGGTGGTGGTGCAGGGGGACAAGAGTGGGGCCTGCTGGCAGGTGTCCCACAGTGCTGGGGTGTGGGGGTGCAGGGGGACATGAGTTGGACATGAGTGGGGGCCTGGTGGAGGGTGCCCCTGGATGCTGGGGGGTTGGTGTGCAGGGAGACATGAGTGGGGACCTGGTGGAGGGTGCCCCTGGATGCTGGGGGGGTGGTGGTGCAGGGGGACATGAGTGGGGGCCTGCTGGCAGGTGTCCCACAGTGCTGGGGGGTGGGGGTGCTGGGAGACATGAGTGGGGCCTGGTGGAGGGGGCCCCTGGATGCTGGGGGGTGGTGGTGCAGGGGGACATGAGTGGGGGCATGCTGGCAGGTGTCCCTCAGTGCTGGGTGGTGGTGGTGCTGGGAGACATGAGTGGGGGCCCGGTGGAGGGTGCCCCTGGATGCTGGGGGGTGGTGGTGCTGGGGAACATGAGTGGGGGCCTGCTGGCAGGTGTCCCACAGTGCTGGGGGTGGGGGTGCTGGGAGACATGAGTGGGGGCCTGGTAGAGGGTGCCTCTGGATGCTGGGGGGTGGGTGTGCAGGGAGACATGAGTGGGGGCCTGGTGGAGGGTGCCCCTGGATGCTGGGCGGTCGTGGTGCAGGGGGACATGAGTGGGGGCCTGCTGGCATGTGTCCCACAGTGCTGGGGGGTGGGGGTGCTGGGAGACATGTGTGGGGGCCTGGTGGAGGGTGCCCCTGGATGCTGGGGGGTGGTGGTGCAGGGGGACATAAGTGCGGGCCTGCTGGCAGGTGTCCCACAGTGCTGGGGGGTGGGGATGCTGGGAGACATGAGTGGGGGCCTGGTGGAGGGTGCCCCTGGATGCTGGGGGGTGGGTGTGCAGGGAGACATGAGTGGGGGCCTGGTGGAGGGTGCCCCTGGATGCTGGGGGGGTGGTGGTGCAGGGGGACATGAGTAGGGGCCTGCTGGCAGGTGTCCCACAGTGCTGGGGGGTGGGGGTGCTGGGAGACATGAGTGGGGGCCTGGTGGAGTGTGCCCCTGGATGCTGAGGGGTGGTGGTGCAGGGGGACAAGAGTGGGGGCCTGCTGGCAGGTGTCCCACAGTGCTGGGGGTTGGGGGTGCAGGGGGACATGAGTTGGACATGAGTGGGGGCCTGGTGGAGGGTGCCCCTGGATGCTGGGGGGTTGGTGTGCAGGGAGACATGAGTGGGGGTCTGGTGGAGGGTGCCCCTGGATGCTGGGGGGTGGTGGTGCAGGGGGAAATGAGTGGCGGCCTGCTGGCAGGTGTCCCACAGTGCTGGGGGGTGGGGGTGCTGGGAGACATGAGTGGGGCCTGGTGGAGGGGGCCCCTGGATGCTGGGGGGTGGTGGTGCAGGGGGACATGAGTGGGGGCCTGCTGGCAGGTGTCCCACAGTGCTGGGGGGTGGGGGTGCTGGGAGACATGAGTGGGGGCCTGGTGGAGGGTGCCCCTGGATGCTGGGGGGGGTGGTGCAGGGGGACATGAGTGGGGGCCTGTTGGCAGGTGTCCCACAGTGCTGGGGGGTGGGGGTGCTGGGAGACATGAGTGGGGGCCTGGCGGAGGGTGCCCCTGGATGCTTGGGGGTGGTGGTGCAGGGGGACATGAGTGGGGGCCTACTGGCAGGTGTCCCACAGTGCTGGGTGTGGGGGTGCAGGGGGACATTAGTTGGACATGAGTGGGGGCCTGGTGGAGGGTGCCCCTGGATGCTGGGGGGTGGGTGTGCAGGGAGACATGAGTGGGGGCCTGGTGGAGGATGCCCCTGGATGCTGGGGGGTGGTGGTGTAGGGGGACATGAGTGGGGGCTTGCTGGCAGGTGTCCCACAGTGCTGGGGGGTGGGGGTGCTGGGAGACATGAGTGGGGGCCTGGTGGAGGGTGCCCCTGGATTCTGTGGGGGTGGTGCAGGGGGACATGAGTGTGGGCCTGCTGGCAGGTGTCCCACAGTGCTGGGGGTGCTGGGAGACATGAGTGGGGGCCTGGTGGAGGGTGCCCCTGGATGCTGGGGGGTGGTGGTGCAAGGGGAGATGAGTGGGGGCCTGCTGACAGGTGTCCCACAGTGCTGGGGGGTGGGGGTGCAGGGGGACATGAGTTGGAGATCAGTGGGGGCCTGATGGAGGGTGCCCCTGGATGCTGGGGGGTGGGTGTGCAGGGAGACATGAGTGGGCGCCTGGTGGAGGGTTCCCCTGGATGCTGGAGGGTGGTGGTGCAGGGGGACATGAGTGGGGGCCTGCTGGCAGGTGTCCCACAGTGCTGGAGGGTGGGGGTGCTGGGAGACATGAGTGGGGGCCTGGTGGAGGGTGCCCCTAGATGCTGGGGGGTGGTGGTGCAGGGGGACATGAGTGGGGGCCTGCTGGCAGGTTTCCCACAGTGCTGGGGGGTGGGGGTGCAGGGAGACATGAGTTGGACATGAGTGGCAGCCTGGTGGAAGGTGCCCCTGGATGCTGGGGGTGGATGTGCAGGGAGACATGAGCGGGGCCGGTGGAGGGTGTCCCTGGATGCTGGGGGGTGGTGGTGCAGGGGGACATGTGTGGGGGCATGGTGGAGGGTGCCCTGCACTGCTGGAGGGTGGGGGTGCTGGGAGACATGAGTGGGGGCCTGCTGGAGGGTGCCCTGCACTGCTGGGGGGAGGTAGGGTGCTGGGAGACATGGGTGGGGGCCTGCTGGAGGGTGCCCCTGGATGCTGGGGGGTGGTGGTGCAGAGGGACATGAGTGGGGGCCTGCTGGCAGGTGTCCCACAGTGCTGGGGGTTGGGGGTGCAGGGGGACATGGGTTGGGCATGAGTGGGGGCCTGACTGAGGGTGCCCCTGGATGCTGGGGGGTGGGGGTGCTGGGAGACATGTGTGGGGGCATGGTGGAGGGTGCCCTGCACTGCTGGAGGGTGGGGGTGCTGGGAGACATGAGTGGGGGCCTGGTGGAGGGTGCGCCTGACTGCTGGGGTGTGGGGGTGCAGGGGGACATGAGTTGGACATGAGTGGGGGCCTAGTGGAGGGTGCCCCTGGATGCTGGGCGGTGGGTGTGCTGGGAGACATGTGTGGGGGCCTGCTGGAGGGTGCCCTGCACTGCTGGGGGGAGGTAGGGTGCTGGGAGACATGGGTGGGGGCCTGCTGGAGGGTGCCCCTGGATGCTGGGGGGTGGTGGTGCAGAGGGACATGATTGGGGGCCTGGTGGAGGGTGCCCCACAGTGTTGGGGGGTGGGGGTACAGGGGGACATGAGTTGGACATGCGTGGGGGCCTGGTGGAGGGTGCCCCTCTATGCTGGGGGTTGGGTGTACAGGGAGACATGAGTGGGGGCCTGGTGGAGGGTGCCCCTCGATGCTAGGGAGTGGTGGTGCAGGGGGACATGAGTGGGGGCCTGATTGGCAGGTGTCCCACAGTGCTGGTGGGTGGGGGTGCTGGGAGACATGACTGGGGGCCTGGTAGAAGGTGCCCCTGGATGCTGGGGGGTGGGTGTGCGGGGAGACATGAGTGGGGGCCTGGTGGAGGGTGCCCCTGGATGCTGGGGGGTGGTGGTACAGGGGGACATGAGTGAGGACCTGCTGGCAGGTGTCCCACAGTGCTGGGGGGCTGACAGTGCTGGGAGACATGAGTGGGGGCCTGGTGGAGGGTGTCCCTGGATGCTGGGGGGTGGTGGTGCAGGGGGACATGAGTGGGGGCATGCTGGCAGGTGCCCCACAGTGCTGGGGGGTGGGGGTGCTGGGAGACATGAGTGGGAGCCTGGTGGAGGGTGCCCCTGGATGCTGGGGGGTGGTGGTGCAGGGAGACATGAGTGGGGGCCTGTTGGCAGGTGTCCCACAGTGCTGGGGGGTGGAGGTGCAGGGGTACATGAGCTGGGCATGAGTGGGGGCCTGGTGGAGGGTGCCCCTGGATTCTGGGGGTGGGTGTGCAGGGAGACATGAGTGGGGGCCTGGTGGAGGATGCCCCTGGATGCTGGGGGGTGGTGGTGCAGGGGGACATGAGTGGGGGCCTGCTGGCAGGTGTCCCACAGTGCTGGGGGGTGGGGGTGCTGGGAGACATGAGTGGAGGCCTGGTGGAGGGTGCACCTGGATGCTCGGGGGGGTGGTGCAGGGGGACATGAGTGGGGGCCTGCTGGCAGGTGTCCCACAGTGCTGGGGGCTGGGGGTGCTGGGAGACATGAGTGGGGGCCTGGCGGAGGGTGCCCCTGGATGCTGGGGGGTGGTGGTGCATGGGGACATGAGTGGGGGCCTGCTGGCAGGTGTCCCACAGTGCTGGGGGGTGGGGGTGCTGGGAGACATGAGTGGGGGCCTGGTGGAGGGTGCCCCTGGATGCTGGGGGGGTGGTGCAGGGGGACATGAGTGGGGGCCTGCTGGCAGGTGTCCCACAGTGCTGGGGGTGCTGGGAGACATGAGTGGGGGCCTGGTGGAGGGTGCCCCTGGATGCTGGGGGGTGGTGGTGCAAGGGGACATGAGTGGGGGCCTGCTGACAGGTGTCCCACAGTGCTGGGGGGTGGGGGTGCAGGGGGACATGAGTTGGACATGAGTGGGGGCCTGATGGAGGGTGCCCCTGGATGCTGTGGGGTGGGTGTGCAGGGAGACATGAGTGGGGGCCTGGTGGAGGGTACCCCTGGATGCTGGAGGGTGGTGGTGCAGGGGGACATGAGTGAGGACCTGCTGGCAGGTGTCCCACAGTGCTGGGGGGTGGGGGTGCTGGGAGACATGAGTGGGGGCCTGGTGGAGGGTGCCCCTGGATGCTGGGGGGTGGTGGTGCAGGGGGACATGAGTGGGGGCCTGCTGGCAGGTGTCCCACAGTGCTGGGGGGTGGAGGTGCAGGGGGACATGAGTTGGGCATGAGTGGGGGCCTGACGGAGGGTGCCCCTGGATGCTGGGGGGTGGGGTGCTGGGAGACATGTGTCGGGGCATGGTGGAGGGTGCCCTGCACTGCTGGAGGGTGGGGGTGCTGGGAGACATGAGTGGGGGCCTGGTGGAGGGTGCCCCTCACTGCTGGGGTGTGGGGGTGCAGGGAGACATGAGTTGGACATGAGTGGGGGCCTAGTGGAGGGTGCCCCTGGATGCTGGGTGGTGGGGGTGCTGGGAGACATGTGTGGGGGCCTGCTGGAGGGTGCCCTGCACTGCTGGGGGGGTGGGGTGCTGGGAGACATGAGTGGGGGCCTGGTGGAGGGTGCCCTTGGATGCTGGGGGGTGGTGGTGCAGAGGGACATGAGTGGGGACCTGGTGGAGGGTGCCCCACAGTGCTGGGTGGTGGGGGTGCAGAGGGGCATGAGTTGGACATGCGTGGGGGCCTGGTGGAGGGTGCCCCTGGATGCTGGGGGGTGGTTGTGCAGGGGGACATGAGTGGGGGCCTGCTGGCAGGTGTCCCACAGTGCTGGGGGGTGGGGGTGCTGGGAGACATGACTGGGGGCCTGGTGGAGTGTGCCCCTGGATGCTGGGGGGTGGGTGTGCAGGGAGACATGAGTGGGGGCCTGGTGGAGGGTGCCCCTGGATGCTGAGGGGTGGTGGTGCAGGGGGACATGAGGGGGGCCGCTGGCAGGTGTCCCACAGTGCTGGGGGGTGGGGGTGCTGGGAGACATGAGTTTGGGCCTGGTTGAGTGTGCCCCTGGATGCTGGGGGGTGGTGGTGCAGGTTGACATGAGTGGGGGCCTGCTGGCAGGTGTCCCACAGTGCTGGGGGGTGGGGGTGCAGGTGAACATGAGTTGGACATGAGTGGGGGCCTGGTGGAGGGTGCTCCTGGATGCTGGGGGGTTGGTGTGCAGGGAGACATGAGTGGGGGCCTGGTGGAGGGTGTTCCTGGATGCTGGGGGGTGGTGGTGCAGGGGGACATGAGTGGGGGCCTGCTGGCAGGTGTCCCACAGTTCTGGGGGTGGGGGTGCTGGGAGACATGAGTGGGGGCCTGGTGGAGGGGCCCCTGGATGCTGGGGGGTGGTGGTGAAGGGGGACATGAGTGGGGGCATGTTGGCAGGTGTCCCTCAGTGCTGGGGGGTGGGGGTGCTGGGAGACATGAGTGGGGGCGTGGTGGAGGGTGCCCCTGGATGCTGGAGGGTGGCGGTGCAGGGGGACATGAGTGGGTGCTGCTGGCAGGTGTCCCACAGTTCTGGGGGGTGGGGGCGCAGGGGGACATGAGTTGGACATGAGTGGGGGCCTGGTGGAGGGTGCCCTGGATGCTGGGGGGTGGGTGTGCAGGGAGACATGAGTGGGGGCCCGGTGGAGGGTGCCCCTGGATTCTGGGGGGTGGTGGTGCAGGGGGACATGAGTGGGGGCCTGCTGGCAGGTGTCCCACAGTGCTGGGGGGTGGGGGTGCTGGGAGACATGAGTGGGGGCCTGGTGGAGGGTGCCCTTGGATGCTTGGAGGGTGGTGCAGGGGGACATGAGTGGGGGCCTGCTGGCAGGTGTCCCACAGTGCTGGGGGGTGGGGGTGCTGGGGGACATAAGTGGGGGCCTGGTGGAGAGTGCCCCTGGATGCTGGGGGGTGGTGGTGCAGGGGGACATGATTGGGGGCCTGCTGGCAGGTGCCCCACAGTGCTGGGGGGTGGGGGTGCAGGGGGACATGAGTTGGACATGAGTGGGGGCCTGGTGGAGGGTGCCCATGGATGCTGGGGGGTGGGTGTGCAGGGAGACATGGGTGGGGGCCTGTTGGAGGGTGCCCCTGGATGCTGGGGGGTGGTGGTGCATGGGGACATGAGTGTGTTAGGCGGAAACCTGTGCAGTTCCCTCTGGGACCACTGCAAAAGATTTAGGACTACAGGTGTTTGGCAGTAAACCCACTTCGTAGCAGTCTGTACCACACAAATTCACTTGGTAGCTGTTGCTGAGCAGTCAGACTTCTCTCAAGAAGAGTTAGGCAGTATGTGGAGTATACAAAATAGGGCAATTTACACAGTAGAACAAGCAAACACGGAACAGAGCTTCGGTGTAAAGATATATAGTTATTTATTTATAAAAACACATCTATGGAAAACACACTGGCACTAATACGGCAAACAACTTCAATCACAATCACTATAAGTAAATCAATCCCCCTAACAATAGTTCTGCAAGTCTAGGTTCCATGGCACCACTTATTTGCAGTCAGAGGTGAATGCTTTAACCTAGATGGCACTCTAATATTCGTTAAGACGGGAGAGAAAAGGCAGGGTATGAAATCAACTCGGTACCAGCACTTTTACGAACAAATGCAAGGCAAGTAAGGCAGGGTCTACTGTAGATCGTAAAGTTCAGAGGCCAGGCCCACTCGGAGAGAGGCAAGGCGATATGTCCCAAAAAGTATCACAGTGGAAATGCACTTCGAGTCTTTGTCGCAAATTGTTATAGAAAGATTGGACCGGTTCAGAACAGAAAGTTAAGAAGGCTTGGAGGCGACCCAATGGAGAGGCGAGGATTAAGACACCTCACGCTAACCAACACAAGGGAAGCCAGGCGGACACGGTACCTTGTATGTGGAGAGACAGCTCCGGCGGGGGCAGTTGTTCCTGGTGGTCGATGCAAGTAGGGGCATTGCCAAGAGAAGAAATGATCTCGTCGTCGAAGGAAAGTTGAAGATCGTTGCACCACCAGGAAGAGACCAGCCGCGGAGTGCTCTGTCACAAGGCACCACCTTTTGGTTGCAGTACAGGGGTTAGTGGCTATCCGGTTGCCGGGGTGCTCAGCACGGGCAATTCGACCACTACATCCTGGAACGAAGAAAAAGCAAAGGGGACTGGTTGTTCCCACCAGTCAGGGGAAGAGAATCTCCGGCGGGGAGATCTCCTCTGTCGTCGGGAAGTGGTGAGTCAGTTCAGCAGGGCTCCACCGGAGGTGTCGTCGTTGCAGGTCGGCTCAGCTTTACCCTCGTCAGATTCTTAGGTCCTGTGGCGGCTTCTGAAGATCCAGTCCCAAAAGCCCTGCTTTTATCCAGAAAACCCCCATTCCTTCAGCCTAGCTGTCAATCAAAACACGCTAAGTGGTGAGCGGGGTGGCTCACCACTTGGGCCAATCACACTAGAGTGCGACTTGAGTTGGCAAGGCAACTCAGTCCAGGGTGCCTAAACCCCCTCCCACACCCCTTTGGTACCCAGACAGAATGACACCACTTTGGAGGGCCTCTGTGCAGAAGCCCGCCAAAAGTGGAACAAAGGGCTCAAACTTTGGTTTAGGAGTCACAGAGACGAACACAGACGCCATTTTAAAAACCGAGTTCTGGCAGAAAATACCAACCGATAGATTTATTTAAGATAAATAAACCGGTGGTATGTTAGAGATTAACGAGAAAGAGTATTAACCTCCAACAATGGGAAGAATCCCATAGGGTTATATTCGGGGTAGAATATAACAAGTAGTTTCCACTGCCACCAGCCAAAACTCGACGAGGGGGGACGGGAAGTGCCCCCTCGAATAACAAACCCAGGAGTAATCGAATTACCCCTACTAGTACGTCCACAATAGGATGGTTTGTACTAGTTCTGTTAGTAAATTTAGGTCTAGTAAAGCCAATGGTGACTTTACATGCCCTGGGAGACAGTAGTCAGTCCCAGGGTATGGAGTCTATGTTGGGGATCCTCTAGGACGCCCCAGTGTTATGGCACGGAGGGTGCGGTGTAACACACATAGTAAAACATATGAGTCCCTATGGAGTAAAAGACCCCATAGCCCATAGAACACATTGACATTTAAAGGAATTAACCACATTCCATGTCCAAGAGTGGGAGAAAAAGAGTCTCGCTCTTGGCAGGATGGAAAAAACAAACTCCAGAAATCCAGCAAAGCTGCTGGGGGACTCACTAGGTTAGGAAATTCAGCCTAAACAGAGAATTCTCCCTAACACTCGCCCCCCCCCCCAGACTAAGGGACATGAGGATTTAATCCACTCCTGGATGAATCTCATACCTCTAGTCGATGACATACATCCTAAAGAGACCATCAGCATTTTGGTGGTGACACCCTGATATCTGTGCTCAATGGTAAAATCAAACCCTTGCAGGCAGATCGACCATCTCAGTAGTTTTGGGTTTTCCCCTTTCATTTGCATTAACCATCTCAAGGGTTGGTGGTCAGTCTGAATGACAAAAGTAGAACCATACAAGTATGGCCTAAACTTCTTCAGAGCCCACACGATAGCAAAGCACTCTTTCGATTGTTGCCCACCTTGTTTCAGGATCCTTCAGCTTGCGGCTGATGAAGCAAACGGGGTGCTACCTACCTTTCCCATCCAGTTGACTGAGTACTGCACCTATTTCTACATTTAAAGCATCTGTCTGCACAATTAAAGTTTGGTGGTAATCAGGAGCTCTGAGTACTGGGGCTTGGCAAAGAGCCTTTTTCAGGTTTTCAAAAGCCTGATTGCACTCCTCGTTCCATCTAACCTTTTTAGGAAATTTGGGCGAGGAGATGACATTCGGTGGAGAAGCTATGGTCCCATAGTTCTCAATGAAATTCCTGTAATACCCAGTGAGGTCTAGGAAGGCTCTCACTTGGGTCTGAGTAGTAGGTGTTGTCCAATTTTGCACAGCTTCAATTTTACTGAGCAAAGGCCTTATTTCTCCATCTCTTACCTCATGTCCAAGATAGACTACCTTACTCTGTCCAATTTGGCATTTACTCGCCTTTATGGTCAGATTGGCTCATCCTAGAGACTGCAAAACATCTCTCAGGTGGGTTACATGTCCTTCCCAGGAATTGCTGAACACTGCTATGTCATCCAAGTATGCCATGCAGAAGTCCTCCATCCCATTCAGAACCTGGTTTACCATCCGTTGAAATGTAGCAGGTGCATTTTCAATCCGAAAGGCATTACCTTAAACTGGTATAAGCCAATGGGGGTAGAAAATGCAGTTTTCTCCTTGGCATGGTCTGTCAGGGCTATTTGCCAATAGCTTGACGTCAAGTCAAATGTGCTGAGGAACTTGGCTGCGCCAAGTTTATCCACCAACTCATCTGTTCTTGGCAAAGGGTGGGCATCAGTCTTGGTGACTGCATTAAGAGCTCTATAATCCACGCAGAATCTAAATTCTTTAGATCCGGCCTTTGGTACTAACACAACTGGGCTAGACCATGGACTAGTAGAGGGCTCTATTACCACGAGATTAAGCATCTTGCTGACCTCACCTTTGATGTGGGTTCGTACGTTTTCTGACATTGGGTATCCTCTGCTTTTGACTGGCAGACAGTATTAGGCGGAAACCTGTGCAGTTCCCTCTGGGACCACTGCAAAAGATTTAGGACTACAGGTGTTTGGCGGTGAACCCACTTGGTAGCAGTCTGTACCACACAGATTCACTTGGTAGCTGTGGCTGAGCAGTCAGACTTCCCTCAAGAAGAGTTGAGCAGTATGTGGAGTATACAAAATAGGGCAATTCTTCCCAGCAAGACAAGCAAACACGCAACGAGGCTTAGTGTAAAGATATTAAGGTATTTATTCATAACGAAACATCTATGAAAAACACTATGGCAATTTCACGGCAAACAAATCAAACACAATTACTCTACGAAGAAGAAACAATCAATCCCCCTAGCAATATTTCGACAAGTCTAGGTTCTACCGGCGCCACTTGTTTACAGACAGAGGTGTATACCTCAACCTAGATGGCACTCTAATATTAGTTAGGACGGGAGAGAAAAAGATAGACAGGTTATGAAATCAACACAGTGCAATACTTCACAGGCAAAATGTACGATAAGAAGGCAAGAACCACAATACATCATAAAGTTCAGAGGCCAGGCCCACTCAGAGAGAGGCAAGGCGATATGTCCCAAAATGTCTCTAGTGGAGAGGCATTCCAGTCTTTGTAGCAAATTGTTATCGGCAGATTGAACCAGTTCAGAACAATAAATGAGAAAAGCTTGGAGGCGACCCAACGGAAAGGAGAGGATTAAGACACCTCACTCGAACCGATCGAAAGGGAAGCCAGGCGGACACGGTACCTTGTTGTGGAGGGCAGCTCCGGCGGGGGCAGTTGTTCCTGGTGGTGGATGCACGTCGGGTCTTTGCCAAGAGTAGAGAGGTTCTCGTCATCGAAGAAAAGTGAAGTCCGGTGCACCACCAGGGAAGAGACCAGCCGCGGAGTGCTCCGTCACAAGGCACCACCTTTTGGTCGCGGTACAGGGGTAGTGGCTATCCGGTTGCCGAGGTGCGCTGCATGGGCAATTCGACCACTGCGTCCTGAGGCGAATAAAAATCAAAGGGGACTGGTTGTTCCCACCAGCCAGGGGAACAGACTCTCCGGCAGGGAGATCTCCTCTGTCGTCGGGAAGTGGTGAGTCGGCTCAGCAGGGCTCCACCGGAGGTGTCATCGTTGCAGGTCGGCTCAGCGTTACCCTCGTCGGATTCTTAGGTCCTGTGGCGACTTCTGAAGATCCAGTCCCAAAAGCCCTGCTTTTATGCAGAAAACCCCCATTCATTCAGCCTAGCTGTCAATCAACACATGCTAAGTGGTGAGCGGGAAGGCTCACCACTTGGGCCAATCACTCCAGAGTGCGACCGGAGTTGGCAAGGCAACTCGGTCCAGGGTGCCTAAACCCCCTCCCACACCCCTGTGGTAACCCAGACAGAATGGCACCACTTTGGAGGGTCTCTGTACAGAGCCCGCCAAAAGTGGAACAAAGGGCTCAACCTTTGGTTTAGGAGTCACAGAGACGAACACAGATGCCATTTTAAAAACCGAGTTCTGGCAGAAAATATCATCCGATAAACTTATTTACGATAAGTAGACCGGTGGTATGTTAGAGATTAACGAGGAAAAGTATCAATCTCCAACAATGGGACGAATCCCATAGGGTTAGGTTTGGGGTCGAACATAACAAGTAGTTTCCACTGCCACCAGCCAAAACTCGATGAGGGGGGACGGGACAGTGCCCCCTCGAGTAACAGATCCAGGAGTAATCGAATTACCCCTACTAGTACGTCCACAATAAGATGGTTGGTACTAGTTCTGTTAGTAAATTTAGGTCTAGTAAAGCCAATGGTGACTTTACATGCCCGGGGAGACAGTAGTCAGTCCCCGGGTATGGAGTCTATGGTGGTGGTCCGCTAGGACGCCCCAGTGCTACGGCACATAGGGTGCGGTGTAACACACATAGAAAAACATATGAGACCCTATGGAGTAAAAGACCCCATAGCCCATAGAACACATTGACATTCAAATGAATTACACACATACATGTCCAAGAATGGGAGAAAAAGAGTCTCACTCTTGGCAGGATGGAAAAAAAAAAACTCCCGAAATCCAGCAAAGCTGCTGGGGGACTCACTAGGTTAGGAAATTCAGCCTAAACAGAGAATTCTCCCTAACACTCGCCCCCCCCAGACTAAGGGACAGGAGGATTTAATACACTCCTGGATGAATCTCATACCTCTAGTCGATGACATACATCCTAGAGAGACCATCAGCATTTTGGTGGTGACATCCTGACCTGTGCTCAATGGTGAAATCAAACCCTTGCAGGCAGATCGACCATCTCAATAGTTTTGGGTTTTCCCCTTTCATTTGCATTAACCATCTCAAGGGTTGGTGGTCAGTCTGAATGACAAAAGTAGAACCATACAAGTACGGCCTAAACTTCTTCAGAGCCCACACGATAGCAAAGCACTCTCTTTCGATTGTTGCCCACCTTGTTTCAGGATCCTTCAGCTTGCGGCTGATGAAGTAAACGGGGTGCTCCCTACCTTTCCCATCCAGTTGACTGAGTACGGCACCTATTCCTACATTTGAAGCATCTGTCTGCACAATGAAGTGTTGGCGGTAATCAGGAGCTCTGAGTACTGGGGCTTGGCAAAGAGCCTTTTTCAGGTTTTCAAAAGCCTGATTGCACTCCTCGTTCCATTTAACCTTCTTAGGAAATTTGGGTGAGGAGATGCCATTCAGTGGAGAAGCTATGGTCCCATAGTTCTCTATGAAATTCCTGTAATACCCAGTGAGGCCTAGGAAGGCTCTCACCTGGGTTTGAGTAGTCGGTGTTGTCCAATTTTGCACAGCTTCCATTTTACTGAGCAAAGGCCTTATTTCTCCACCGCCTACCTCATGCCCAAGATAGACTACCTTACTCTGTCCAATTTGGCATTTGCTCGCCTTTATGGTCAGATTGGCTCGTCCAAGAGCCTGCAAAACATCTCTCAGGTGGGTTACCATCCGTTGAAACGTAGCAGGTGCATTCTTCAATCCGAAAGGCATTACCTTAAACTGGTATAAGCCAAGGGGGGTAGAAAATGCAGTTTTCTCCTTGGCATGGTCTGTCAGGGCTATTAGCCAATAGCCTGACGTCAAGTCAAATGTGCTGAGGAACTTGGCGGCGCCAAGTTTATCCACCAACTCATCTGTTCTTGGCAAAGGGTGGGCATCAGTCTTGGTGACTTCATTAAGAGCTCTATAATCCACGCAGAATCTAAGTTCTTTAGATCCGGCCTTGGGTACTAACACAACTGGGCTAGACCATGGTCTAGTAGAGGGCTCTATTACCCCGAGATCAAGCATCTTGCTGACCTCACCATTGATGTGGGTTCGTATGTTTTGTGACATGCGGTATCCTCTGCATTTGACTGGCAGACAGTCACCAGTGAGTATGTCGTGCTGGCCCCAAGGGGTCAAGCCTGGTGAAAGCGAGAACAGCGAGGCAAACTGATTCAACATAGATTTGCACTCTTCTTGTTGCTCAGGTGTCAGATTGGAGGGGAGATTTACTCCTTCAATTTTTTCATCTAAAGGTAAGCCTCTGAGGAGATCCGGAAAAGCTTCACTCTCTTCTTCTTCCTCGGATGACGCTAGAAGCAATGCTCCTACATCAGGTCGCGAGACATATGC
Organism: Ambystoma mexicanum; assembly: GCF_040938575.1. Lineage (NCBI taxonomy): Eukaryota > Metazoa > Chordata > Amphibia > Caudata > Ambystomatidae > Ambystoma > Ambystoma mexicanum. Next base: position 341,432,179 of record NC_090927.1, read on the forward strand.
TTTAAGTCGGTTGGTGTGAAAGACTGTCGGAGCCTCCTTGGGATTGCCCAATCCACCAGATAGTTAACCTCTCCGAGTTTACCCACGACTCGGAAGGGTCCCATCCACTTATCTTGCAAGGTCCTCTGCCTTGTTGGGATTATAACGAGAACGAACTGGTCTTGAGCGAACTCAACCATGTTAGCCTTTTGATCGTGCCAGTGCTTGACCAATGCTTGTCCAGCTTTCAAGTTATCGCTTGCTTCCGTCATCATGTGTGACATTCTCCTCCGGAGACCTATCATGTAGTCAGTCACTCTGACTGGCTTGGGGGAAGGAGCACTCTCCAACCCCTCCTTAATCAGTGCCAATGGACCTCTGACGGGATGACCATAGAGTAGTTTGAAGGGCGAGTAACCTACGCCCTCCTGAGGGACTTCTCTATAAGCAAAGAGAAGGCATGGCATTAGAAGGTCCCACTTACGCTTAAGGGGTTCCTCTAAAGCACCTATCATGCTCTTCATGGTTCGGTTGAGCCTTTCTACCAACCCATTGGTTTGTGGATGGTAAGCTGTTGAGAACTTGTAAGTAACTCCACAGGTTTTCCACATGGCTTTCATGTAGTTGGACATAAAGTTTGACCCCCTGGCAGAGATTACTTCCTTAGGAAACCTGACCCTAGTAAAAATACCAAGGAGGGCCTTAGCCACAGCCGGAGATGTAACAGTCCTCAAAGGAATTGCCTCAGGATACCTAGTAGCATGGTCTACTACAACAAGTATAAACCTGTTGCCTGAGGAGGTTGGAGGATCAAGGGGACCAACAATGTCAATCCCTATGCTCTCAAATGGGACTCCCACAACTGGGAGAGGCACTAAAGGTGCCACATTCTTGGAGCCAACCTTACCAGAGATCTGGCAGGTGTGGAAGCTCCTGCAGTGTTTTTCTACTTCGGCCCCCATCTTCGGCCAATAAAAGTAGAGAGAGAGCCTTTCCTTAGTTTTCTTGAAACTCAAGTGACCAGCCAAAGGAATCTCGTGGGCTAAATGCAAGAACTGTGGTCTGTTTTCTTGGGGTACTACAAGTCGTTTGTAGTCTCCAGGTGCAGACTCGGTCGATTCACTGTAGAAGAGGCCATCTTCCCAGTGCAACCTGTGTTTCCCAGGCTCTTCCCCTTCAGCCTGAGCTTCTGCCTGGTGGCGAAGACCTTCCAGAGTTGGACATTCTCTCTGTCCCTTACTGAAGTCTGCCCTGCTGGGTCCAACTTCTGCCAGTAAAGAATGCAGCTCAGGATGGTCAACAGGATCCAGATTTCCAATGAGTTCCTGGCCTTCCATTAGCTCTTCCTCAGAGTCTAATTCTACCACACAGGGTTGTACCTCCCTCTCAGCCTCGGCTGGAGGTGGAGTTACGGGTGTAACTTTGGACAACCGCGGGGAAGTCCATGTGGGCTGCACTGAAATGCTGGCTGCTGGTTTTGGGATAGAAGTCTTAGGTTTCCCTTTCGCTTCTGATTTCTTGGAGACAGCGGCCGACAATTCCAGTGGAGCAGGAGTGATTTCTTTCTTCATCATCTCCTGGAGAGTACCGCGCATGTTCCTCTCTCTTGCGGGTCTGGTTAGCTCCTGTAGCCGTTTACTAGGAGGTCTGGGAGTATGCGATACAACTCAGAGAGTTTTCAAATCGTTACCCAACAGTACGCGTCCTGGTACCTCACTCTGTATGCTGACAGGTATCTTCACAGTCATGTCGTTACACTGGATGAGAACTGGTAATTGGGGAAGCATCTGCACAGGCCCTCCAGCTAACTTGGTGAGGCGTTTGGGTGCCTTAGCAGCATCCTCAGCCTGAAAAAACGATTTATCCACCACAGTTATGCTGGCCCCAGTGTCCCTAATGGCAGGAGTCTCCTGACCATTCACCTGGACACTGTCCTTATAATACTCTTTAGTATTATCGGGGATAGAATTATAGACATCTAAATTCTGTTGTTCCCACAACCCCAGAGATACTAAAGAAACGCTGGCTGAGACTCCAATGGGTTTGTCAGCTAGCAGTAGAAAGTTTCCACTTGCCATTTGGACTTCCTCCTCTGGAGCGAAGGCTAAGGAGACAAGCTGGACCCCTGAAGGTTTACCCTTACATCTGGGATCTCCTTTCACGTGATCAGTCGAGCCACAAACAAAGCATTTACCGAATGCTTTCTGGAATGGTGGCTTGTTCTGACCTCCTTCCGGTTTGGCACCAGAAGACACACTATTCTGCTGTGGTTTTCCTTGTGGCTTACCCTTCTGGTTTTGTTTGGGGCCCTCTTTGGAATGTGAGTTATTAGAATTCTCTTTTGAGTCTTTTTTAGGCTGTTTTCCCCCATCCTTTTTCTGAGTTGCCCCAGAATCCTTATGAGTAGCCCGGTTGGCAACCCATAAGTCAGCAGCCTTAGCTAGCTCCCGGGAATCTAATTCCTTCGAATCAGCCAAGTGCTGTCTGAGCTCAGGAGAACAGGCATCATAAATAGACTCCAACATAAAAAGATTCCTCATACCCTCATAAGTGTTCACTTTGTAATCCTTAATCCATCCCTCTAAGTTTTTCAACGCTTAACTCACCCAGGTAGCCCAAGGGGTACCATCATGCTTTTTGAGGGTTCTAAACCTCTTAAGATACTGGGAAGGGGTCTTCCCGAATCTAGCTATTAAAGCTAGTTTCACACTTTCGTAATCCGTCTTATCCGCCTCCCCCAACTCCTTTACCACATCAGTTGCAACAGGAGGGAGCCTAGAGAACAACCAGGGAAGTAAAGCATTCCCGGTGATGTCCTGGAGCCCATGATTGTATTCAAACAGTTTCAACCAATCCAACACATCCAATCTCGGTTCATACATACCCACTTATTCCTTCGGCATCCGGGGTCTTTTGGGACTGGAGCTCCTGGAGGAACCAGAGGAGAGAGAAGCATTTTCCATAGACAACTTTTTCATCTCTAACTCGTGATTAAGTTCTATTTCCCTGAGACTTAACTCAGCTTGCTTATGCTCAGCCTGGGCATTCATCCTTCTGAACTCGAGCTCTTGGTTTCGTTCAGATTGAGCCAAGAACCGTTTGTATTCTAATTCGAGCTTCATTTTTTCAAGTTCAAAATAAGCAGGGTTACTCGTGGGACCTGGTATGGGCCCCGTAGGCACAGCTGGTAAGGCGGGTAGAGGAGCAGGGGAGACAGTTTCGTTAGCCTCGCCGTCCTCGTCAGCCTCTTCATCGCTATCATCAGAATTATGATTTAGATCAACACCATTACCGTTATCTACATTTGCTGGAGAGCTTGGTTCCTCTGAACCAGTACCCAGACTTTGGTTCGCCAGCAATCTCTCGATTAGTTCTAACTTCTTGCCTCTTACAGAAAGATTCTCTTGCCTACAGAGAGCTCGCAAACTCTCAGTATTTTCACCTGACAAGGACTCTTGACTGTAACTTTCCATCGTAGACATGTTTTTTGAAAGTTGCTTTTTGTGCAAAGTTTTGTGGTTAGTTATCCTACAGTGCCGAAAAGCACTCTAAACTGTATACTCGATACAAATCCCACCGCTGTACACCAGTGTTAGGCGGAAACCTGTGCAGTTTCCTCTGGGACCACTGCAAAAGATTTAGGACTACAGGTGTTTGGCGGTGAACCCACTTGGTAGCAGTCTGTACCACACAGATTCACTTGGTAGCTGTGGCTGAGCAGTCAGACTTCCCTCAAGAAGAGTTGAGCAGTATGTGGAGTATACAAAATAGGGCAATTCTTCCCAGCAAGACAAGCAAACACGCAACGAGGCTTAGTGTAAAGATATTAAGGTATTTATTTATAACGAAACATCTATGAAAAACACTATGGCAATTTCACGGCAAATAAATCAAACACAATTACTCTACGAAGAAGAAACGATCAATCCCCCTAGCAATATTTCGACAAGTCTAGGTTTTAACGGCACCACTTATTTACAGACAGAGGTGTATACCTCAACCTAGATGGCACTCTAATATTAGTTAGGACGGGAGAGAAAAAGATAGGCAGGTTACGAAATCGACACAGTTCAATACTTCATGGGCAAAATGTACGATAAGAAGGCAAGAACCACAATAGATCATAAAGTTCAAAGGCCAGGCCCACTCGGAGAGAGGCAAGGCGATATTTCCCAAAATGTCTCTAGTGGAGATGCATTCCAGTCTTTGTAGCAAATTGTTATCGGCAGATTGAACCAGTTCAGAACAATAAATGAGAAAAGCTTGGAGGCGACCCAAAGGAAAGGAGAGGATTAAGACACCTCACTCGAACCGATCGAAAGGGAAGCCAGACGGACACGGTACCTTGTTGTGGAGAGACAGCTCCGGCGGGGGCAGTTGTTCCTGGTGGTGGATGCAAGTCGGGGCTTTGCCAAGAGAAGAGATGATCGCGTCGTCGAAGGAAAGTTGAAGATCGTTGCACCACCAGGGAAGAGACCAGCCGCGGAGTGCTCCGTCACAAGGCACCACCTTTTGGTCACGGTACAGGGGTTAGTGGCTATCCGGTTGCCGGGGTGCTCAGCACGGGCAATTCGACCACTACGTCCTGGAACGAAGAAAAAGCAAAGGGGACTGGTTGTTCCCACCAGTCAGGGGAAGAGACTCTTGGGCCTATCACACCAGAGTGCGACTTGAGTTGGCAAGGAAACTCAGTCCAGGGTGCCTAAACCCCCTCCCACACCCCCTGTGGTACCCAGACAGAATGGCACCACTTTGGAGGGCCTCTGTGCAGAAGCCCGCCAAAAGTGGAACAAAGAGCTCAACCTTTGGTTTAGGAGTCACAGAGACGAACACAGATGCCATTTTAAAAACCGAGTTCTGGCAGAAAATACCAACCGATAGATGTATTTAAGATAAATAAACCGGTGGTATGTTAGAGATTAACGAGAAAGAGTATTAACCTCCAACAATGGGAAGAATCCCATAGGGTTATATTCGGGGTCGAATATAACGAGTAGTTTCCACTGCCACCAGCCAAAACTCGACGAGGGGGGACGGGACAGTGCCCCCTCGAATAACAAACCCAGGAGTAATCGAATTACCCCTACTAGCACGTCCACAATAGGATGGTTTGTTCTGTTAGTAAATTTAGGTCTAGTAAAGCCAATGGTGACTTTACATGCCCTGGGAGACAGTAGTCAGTCTCAGGGTATGGAGTCTATGGTGGGGATAGTCTAGGACGCCCCAGTGTTACCGCACGGAGGGTGCAGTGTAACACACATAGTAAAACATATGAGACCCTATGGAGTAAAAGACCCCATAGCCCATAGAACACATTGACATTCAAAGGAATTAACCACATTCATATCCAAGAGTGGGAGAAAAAGAGTCTGACTCTTGGCAGGATGGAAAAAACAAACTCCAGAAATACAGCAAAGCTGCTGGGGGACTCACTAGGTTAGGAAATTCAGCTTAAACAGAGAATTCTCCCTAACAGAGTGGGGTCCTGCTGGCAGGTGTCCCACAGTGCTGGGGGTGGGGGTGCTGGGAGACATGAGTGGGGGCCTCGTGGAGGGTGCCCCTGGATGCTGGGGGGTGGTGGTGCCGGGGGACATGAGTGGGGGCCTGCTGGCAGGTGTCCCACAGTGCTGGGGGGTGGGGGTGCTGAGAGACATGAGTGGGGGCCTGGTGGTGGGTGCCCCTGGGTGCTGGGGGGTGGTGGTGCAGGGGGACATGAGTGGGGGCCTGCTGGCAGGTGTCCCACAGTGCTGGGTGGTGGGGGTGCTGGGAGACATGAGTGGGGGCCTGGTGGAGGGTGCCTCTTTATGCTGGGGGGTGGTGGTGCAGGGGGACATGAGTGGGGGCCTGTTGGCAGGTGTCCCACAGTGCTGGGGGGTGGGGGTGCTGAGAGACATGAGTGGGGGCCTGCTGGCAGGTGTCCCACAGTGCTGGGTGGTGGGGGTGCTGGGAGACATGAGTGGGGGCCTGGTGGAGGGTGCCCCTGGATGCTGGGGGTCGTGGTGCAGGGGGACATGCGTGGGGGCCTGCTGGCAGGTGTCCCACAGTGCTGGGGGGTGGGGGTGCAGGGGGAAATGAGTTGGACATGAGTGAGGGCCTGGTGGAGGGTGCCCCTGGATGCTGGGGGGTGGGTGTGCAGGGAGACATGAGTGGGGGCCTGGTGAAGGGTGCCCCTGGATGCTGGGGGGTGGTGGTGCAGGGGGACATGTGTGGGGGCCTGCTGGCAGGTGTCCCACAGTGCTGGGGGGTGGGGGTGCAGGGGGACATGAGTTGGACATGAGTGGGGGCCTGGTGGAGGGTGCCCCTGGATGCTGGGGGTGGGGGTGCTGGGAGACATGTGTGGGGGCATGGTGGAGGGTGCCCTGCACTGCTGGGGGGTGGGGGTGCTGGGAGACATGAGTGGGGGCCTGGTGGAGGGTGCCCCTGACTGCTGGGGTGTGGGGGTCCAGGGGGACATGAGTTGGACATGAGTGGGGGCCTAGTGGAGGGTGCCCCTGGTGCTGGGGGGTGGTGGTGCAGGGGGACATGAGTGGGGGCCTGCTGGCAGGTGTCCCACAGTGCTGGGGGGTGGGGGTGCTGAGAGACATGAGTGGGGGCCTGGTGGTGGGTGCCCCTGGGTGCTGGGGGGTGGTGGTGCAGGGGGACATGAGTGGGGGCCTGCTGGCAGGTGTCCCACAGTGCTGGGTGGTGGGGGTGCTGGGAGACATGAGTGGGGGCCTGGTGGAGGGTGCCCCTTTATGCTGGGGGGTGGTGGTGCAGGGGGACATGAGTGTGGGCCTGTTGGCAGGTGTCCCACAGTGCTGGGGGGTGGGTGTGCTGAGAGACATGAGTGGGGGCCTGCTGGCAGGTGTCCCACAGTGCTGGGTGGTGGGGGTGCTGGGAGACATGAGTGGGGGCCTGGTGGAGGGTGCCCCTGGATGCTGGGGGTGGTGGTGCAGGGGGACATGAGTGGGGGCCTGCTGGCAGGTGTCCCACAGTGCTGGGGTGGGGGTGCAGGGGGAAATGAGTTGGACATGAGTGGGGGCCTGGTGGAGGGTGCCCCTGGATGCTGGGGGGTGGGTGTGCAGGGAGACATGAGTGGGGGCCTGGTGAAGGGTGCCCCTGGATGCTGGGGGGTGGTGGTGCAGGGGGACATGTGTGGGGGCCTGCTGGCAGGTGTCCCACAGTGCTGGGGGGTGGGGGTGCAGGGGGACATGAGTTGGACATGAGTGGGGGCCTGGTGGAGGGTGCCCCTGGATGCTGGGGGTGGGGGTGCTGGGAGACATGTGTGGGGGCATGGTGGAGGGTGCCCTGCACTGCTGGGGGGTGGGGGTGCTGGGATACATGAGTGGGGAACTGGTGGAGGGTGCCCCTGACTGCTGGGGTGTGGGGGTCCAGGGGGACATGAGTTGGACATGAGTGGGGGCCTAGTGGAGGGTGCCCCTGGATGCTGGGGGGTGGGGGTGCTGGGAGACATGTGTGGGGGCCTGGTGGAGGGTGCCCTGCACTGCTGGGGCGTGGGGGTGCTGGGAGACATGTGCGGGGGCCTGATGGAGTGTGCCCCTGGATGCTGGGGGGTGGGGGTGCTGGGAGACATGTTTTGGGGCATGGTGGAGGGTGCCCTGCACTGCTGTGGGGTGGGGGTGCTGGGAGACATGAGTGGGGGCCTGGTGGAGGGTGCCCCACAGTGCTGGGGGGTGGGGGTGCAGGGGGACATGAGTTGGACATGAGTGGGGGCCTGGTGGAGGTTGCCCCTGGATGCTGTGGGGTGGGTGCTGGGAGACATGTGTGGGGGCCTGGTGGAGGGTGCCCTGCACTGCTGGGGGGTGGGGGTGCTGGGAGACATGTGTGGGGGCCTGGTGGTGTGTGCCTCTGGATGTTGGGAGGTGGGGGTGCTGGGAGACATGTGTGAGGGCATGGTGGAGGGTGCCCTGCACTGCTGGGGGGTGGGGGTGCTGGGAGACATGAGTGGGTGCCTGCTGGAGGGTGCCCTGCACTGCTGGGGGGTGGGGGTGCAGGGGGACATGAGTTGGACATGAGTAGGGGCCTGTTGGAGGGTGCCCTTGGATGCTGGGGGTGCAGATAGACATGTGTGGGGGCCTGGTTGAGGGTGCCCCTGAATGCTGGGGGGTGGGGGTGCAGGGGGACATGAGTTGGACATGAGTGGGGGCCTGCTGGCAGGTGCCCCACAGTACTGGGGAGTGGGGGTGCTGGGAGACATGCGTTGTTGATCAGTAGTGCAAGGTGACATGTGGCTTGGCTGTGGGGCATGCCCATGATGGATGGACTGCCTGCGGGACATGAGCAGGGGTGCAGGGTAGTCCCCTGTGGTGTGGGCTGCCTGCAGGGGCCGTGGAGGGTGTAGCTGGAACACCTGGGAGGACCCACACGGCCAATTCACGTGTAGTACTCCCTGAGCACCCCTAAAATACACGTACCCTGGTGAATTTGCGTGTGAGACTTCCCGCGCACCCCTGGAACACACGTACCCGGGACAATCGCGTGTGGAACTTCCCGCGCACCCCTGAAATACACGTACCCTGCTGGATTCGCGTGTGAAACTTCACGCGCACCCCTGAAATACACGTGCCCTGATGGAATCGCGCGTGAAACTTCCTGTGCACCCCTGAAATACACGTACCCTGCTGAATTTGCGTGTGAAACTTCCTGCGCACCCCTGGAATACACGTACCCAGGACAATCACGTGTGGAACTTCCTGCGCACCCCTGAAATACACGTACCCTGCTGAATTCGCGTGTGAAACTTCCCACGCACCCCTGAAATACACATGCCCTGATGGAATCGCGTGTGAAACTTCACGCGCACCCCTGAAATACACGTACCCTGCTGAATTTGCGTGTGAAACTTCACGTGCACCCCTGGAACACACGTACCCAGGACAATCGCGTGTGGAACTTCCCACGCACCCCTGAAATACACATACCCTGCTGAATTTGCATGTGAAACTTCCCGCGCACCCCTGGAATACACGTACCCAGGATAATCGTGTGTGGAACTTCCCGCGCACCCCTGAAATACACGTACCCTGCTGTATTCGCATGTGAAACTTCCCGCGCACCCCTGGAATACACGTGCCCTGATGGAATCGCGTGTGAAACTTCACGCAACCCTGAAATACACGTACCCAGGACAATCGCGTGTGAAACTTCCCGCGAACCCCTGAAATACACGTTCCCCGCTTGGCGTTTGCTGTTTGGCAGCCCTGTGAACTGGTCCAGGGTTAGCACAGACATTTGCGATGAATTGGGGATTTTGATGGCTTTTCCTTGCGCGAGGGCGTTCTTGGGGGCGTAGCTGGCGCTGCTGCAGGGTCGCTGCGCCAATCTGCGCCACGGCTGGTTTTGGAGGCTAAAATCCATGAATACGCTGTGCGCTGGCGCAGTGTATCGCACGGGGACACTGTGCGCCAGCCGTGTGCGCCATTTTTGTGCGAAATTCTATGAATTACCCTGCAAATCAGTATCTCACTCAGTATGAATAAAATTAAATCAGTGAGTAAATAAATAATCTTCCTTCTGTGAATAAATCATACATGATAAAGGCAGAGGGGCATAAATAAAAATAATGGGGCTAATTTTCCAAGTCCCTGTAGCGTAAACGGCAGTGTAATGGTGTAAAGCCTCCATTTGCGCTACAGGGGTTCTCATTGTTTTTGAAAAACAGATTGGTTTTACACCAGCGTGCGATTTTCATGATGTAGTGAAACCAATGATTTCCCATGGAAACCACCTACTGCAAAAAGCAAGTGGTTTCAATAGGAAATTATTGTAAACGCTGCCTGACATGCGCACATGGCAGGCGGTGTTTACCTGCACTGCTTCCACCACCTCGTTTCTTTTCATTTGCACTTGACAATGGAGATGACGAAAATTCCACGGAGACCTGTTTGCACACAAGTGCAAAAGTAAGAGGTCCCCTACGGGCGAATACGTTTTTCTTTAAAATGAGCTCCTAATGTGTTTGAGTAGTCATTTATATAAAATTAAAGGGCGTTTTGGGAACATAAGAATAATCACAGAATTGTATTTTTGCAATATGTCTGTGGTAGTGATACAAGTTTGAAAGTCTTCTGAGTATGTATTGCACTGGTCTCTCTGCTCATTTCATTTGTCTCAAAACTCACACTAACAGTAAAATGTCTGCTAACCACATGCCTAATATTTTTCTTTGGGCATGTGAGGCAGGCGCTTGTAAATCAAACATTCAAACATTCTGTTCTCCAGTTTAATGGTGCAGGCTGCTTCTGGGTGACAGAGGGAGTCCATGTGCAGCTGGTTCTTAGGCTATTTGATTCAAAAGAAGTTAGACAATACACACCTTATTAATGTTATTTAAAAGAGAGGACATGTGAGAGAGTGCACAGTGACAATAAATTGAGTTAGGGGTGCAAGGGTGAGAACACAATCATGGATCATGAACTGTACATATATAAACTATACAGTGAAAGTTCCCAATTGTGTGGGAACTCGCGTCCCCTGCACACTGTCATAGGCCAAAGAAAGACAAACTTTTAAAATGCTATATATATAATAAGATCTTATCGAAATGCATATGGAATTCTTATGAGTCACGCAGTTATCATGAACAACGCTTAGTACACTTCCGAGGTCATAAATAGATGAAGTTTAATAAAAAAAAACATGACGCGCTTTGATTCTTATTACTTTTAGAACGTATAAAGAATTGTACCCCTGATAAAGAGATGCTTGGGCTATTTGGTGCCAGTTTATATGTCAACCCGAAAGTCTGCTTCTTAATACCCCTTTTTGCTTTCTGCTTTAGGTGGCCATAGCGCCATAAATTAACCAAAACCAAAAAGGAATGAATGTTTGAGTGGAATGTCTTCGTAACTATCTTAGCAAATAGAGGGCCTGATACATGGGACGTTTTCCTCTGGGATTGTGCCATTATGAAACACTTCCATGAATCAGGCCCAAAGTGTTCCCAAGTTTGAGTCCTGCGAGGGTCAGTTCACTAATTTATTTATTCGAGCATTTATGAATTGAGGGTCATTAGATCGGGTGATATAACCTTGTTATTACAGTGATTAGAAGAGTGAGAAATCTAGTCGTCCATACCATGTGAAATATTTAATTACATCCTTTTAATTGGTTTTCAGCATCCATTATTTTACTTGTGCCTGCATAAGTACTGCAAGCATGACCTATCTGTACATCATAACTCATTAAGAAACAAATGATGACGTTTGCACTGCTATTCTTCCTTGTCCTCTTTTCATCTCTACCTCTTGCCCTCCCCAACATTCTCTCACCATTCTTTATCTTCTTCTTTCATTTCCCGATCCTTTCTCTCCCACCTCAATGCTGCACTCTCTCTTACCTTTTCTCTGTCTTTATTTGCCTTCCTGCACTCCTTTCTTCCTGTGTTCCTGCCTTCTCTCCGTCCCTCCCTGTTTTTGCATGCTCGACCTCCCTTCCTCTTCGCCTCCCCTCCTTCTTCCCTCTTTCCTTCCTTCTGTTCCTCACTCTTTCCCTTCCTTTCTCCCTCTCAGCAGATGTCCATCTCTCTTTCCTTCTTTCCTTTCTTTAATCCAGAAGCACCAAATGTCCAAACTAAGGCCATTAATGACAAAATGTTGGTGTTTTGCACGGGTGAGATTAGAAGTTGTTCACAGTTGAAATCAGAAACAGTTCACAAGTTTTCCAGTGCCTTAGTTAAAGCACTGCAAACAGGAAGTGCTGCTTTCGACTGTCAGCAGTGCCATATCTTATATGTCCGTTGCAGTTCTGCTCTTGATCTAAACATCTGTACTGAAAACGTAGAGTACAACAACATGAGCATTTTGCTGAAAGAAAATCTGCCATACACTTCATGACACACTTGTGTGCTCGTATATGAGTGCGATTACACACTCCCTGCACGTAGTATTCCTTTTGCCCACTGACTGATTCACAAAAAGTTAAGTTTAATTTGCTCCTGTTTTGCAGATAGTAAGGACAAGTTAGAGTTAGACATTGCATTTTTATTTTATATTATTTTATTTATGTTTTGTAGGAGAGCAACTGATATGATGTTTCCAAATGCCACCGATAGGGAAACAACGGACATCGGGGCGGATGAGAAGAGGGCAAGAGGGTACCAAGCATTGTGGCACAGTAAGGGGTAGATCACCTGTCTGTTCAGCAAGGAAACATACTCACGAATCATGAGGAGGCAAGTTATAGCCAGATCATTCATTACAAACAGGGCTCAAGTCGGGGTTACACGCGGGGGGACGGCGTCCACCCACTTTATTCAGAGGGTGGACTCAGTCCCCCCAGCTAAAATGAGAAACATTGAATTCCTCTTTGAATGTATGAATTAAAGTCCAAGCCGCAGTCGTCAGGTTTGTAAAACGGACTTCACCACTGCACTATATAACCTGATGAAAAATAACAAACAACTAAAGGTGAAATGTCCCATTTCGGTACTGCAAGTTCCAGGTGAAACATTTTTATTGGTTCTTGGAGTTTAAAACATGCACATCTTTTAATGTTTTCAAAAACACTATTAGAAGAAAATGTCCTCTCTTGGTTTTGTGTGTGTGTTGATTTTATGAAAGGCAAATGCCATTTGTCCTGTTCAATTTGCGTGGTTATCCAAAGCCAACTTAATGAAATGTGCATATTCCACCTTGATATGCTATTTTCTGGTGACGTCACATCCCAATGTGTTTGTTGATGAGTCCCCGGACTTTAATTTTTAGGACTTGACCCCTGATTACAGATAAAAATAAATAGGAAGGGGTCCTGTGAAGAACTCAGAGGTACGGAGGGCAACCTGATCACATCAGGTATCTTAAGCATACGTCTATTTACAGTGGTAGAGTTCTCCAGGAGGAGGTTGAGGTAGATATTGACTGCACTCTGATCTATGGACACTCCATAGGTCGATGCACTGAACTACGTAAAATGGTTGGTTCAGTTTTCTCAATGAACCTGTTGCAATCAGTTTCCATTGTCAAATGTTTGGATAGGTCGTTTCACATCTTTGTGAAGTGAACTGCGCTGCTTTCCCCCCAGGGTTCACCTTTAAAATTTGAAGTGGTTCTCAGCTGAACGCCTAAGACTGGTGTATAGGGGTGAGCAGGGTGTTGGGGAATGTAAGACTTTAGTTTGGCAGTGCTGTATCAGCCAGAGGCAGAGGACTTTAAGCCGATTTTAATATTAACAGGGATCTACTGCATCGCCTTGAAAGCTGTAGAGATGGATTCTTACTTAAGGTGCTCCAAGATCGCTCTTGTACCACAGGTTTGGATGAGCCTCAGTTGGGGAGCCTGGTGTTTGTTGAGGCTTATGTACATGGCATTACAGTAGTCAAGAGTGGACAATGCAATGTGCCATCTGTAGGTATCAAATGATATTCCAGGGCGTCTGATGTTTGATGTGGTCTTTGCCCGAGATGATGTTGCTTTGTGGGTTGTAGCACCTCTCAGTGCCTAGGATGAACTGTAGGTTTGAACGTTATTTTATTTGTTTCTATTTAGTGTTATTATGGTTTTCTTAACACCTCATGCAATAATGTATACATTCATAATTACTTTGCACTAAAATCAATAATATTACAGTCCGCAAATCCATCAGTCAAAAGTATCAATATATCAGATAACAGGAGTACAAAAGCTATGGAAGACATCATACAATGCATAAAATGATATAAAATCTAACAAGTACCTCAATATTAAAATACGTAACACCATATAAACCTAAATCAAAAAGAATAAACAAACCTATACATTATTTGAAGAGCTTTAAGATTATCAAGAATCTGTCAATTTTATTTTTCAATTTCAAGCCACATATGATATGATATAACGCAAAATGTGCAATAGTGCATTAACCAGAGAATGAAAAACTCCATGTTTGATCATAATGAAGATTATCAATTTTATACCTTAAATTAAAAAATAATCCTTTAGCAGATACATCCTTCAACTTGCTGCAATTCGTACAAAGGTGTCTAGGAGTTTCCATGTAATACATTTTCTTCCATGCGACAATTCTGGAGAATGTTGCAAGAAGATCCAACCTAACTAACATCATGAAACTACTCACCCTACTATTAAAATGATTTGTGAGGTATTTACAGGGAGTTTCAACCTGAAACTGTGTTTAACATATAGTTGATACCTCATGCAATGTACTTACCCAATGTAATAACATTAGCCTCAATATCCCAAGTATTTGCAAATTATTTTATCCTTTTCTCCATTACAGTTATAGACATTTAATTATCAATTTCAAAGCCAATATACCATTGAAAAAGATGGACACATCTTTTTCTATTCAGAAAAGCTATTATCAACATCAATTTAAGTTAGAAAACAATGAGTCGGAGGAACTACTGTTGCTCAACATTCGAAGATAAGCTATTCCCATTGCTATCCTTTTTTGGTGAGCTTAATGAAATCAGTCCTAATGAATCCATTCCACTGGATCACATTTAGGGATGCCCAACACTCTTCTATGCAGCCTTCCCTCAAGTTTCTTAATCCAAAATGTTTCTTTAGTTGTAAAAATATCTAAACAATAGCAAAAGCTAGGAATACGAATTAAACTGGTTTTTATAGAGTTTCACAAAATCAGGGCAGAAACAACCTTCATATATTATAAAATTCATTATGGTCATGAATCTTCTTTCTATTTTCTGGGTCACATATGTGTCTATCTCCTTCATATTCAAGTTATCAGATATACAAGTTATCAGGTATATACATTCCCAAATGAACACATGAACAAACAACCCAGGTCGTTTCATTAGTCATCTTCCACACAAATTTAGGATATCTTTTCTTACGGGAACACATTTCCATGACTTAGTTTTTTTATAAATATTAATCAAACTATTAGCCGTGGATTATTTACAAAGACCTTCTATGCTTCTTTGTAGACCCATCTGAGTTTTGTCCTGCAATAGAGTATTGTCAGCATATGCTAGCCATGATATTTTGTGGTTTCCAATTTTTGGAGGAAAGTTATGGCAGCTATCCAGAGATTTTCCCATATCCAAAACATATAAGTTGTAAAGGGTAGGTGCAAGAGGACAACCTTGGTTTAAACCAAAATTGGTTTGTATTGCTTTGCTCAAAGTGCCCTCCTGATCCAACCTAATCTGAACCTCATTGTTAATATATAATTCTCTTATAAAATGGAGTACCTTAGGATTTATATTCCACTTTTTTAGTTTAGACCACAAAAGGTTATGGTATACTGCGTCAAATGCTCCTTTGTAATCAATTAAACATACATACAATGCACTCATAAATTAGAGGAAGTACCCATACCTTGTCTGACTTCCGATTGTTGTTTGGAAAACAAATGATTCCTCTTTATCCAGAAAATTCATTTCTTGTAAAAACAATTTTAGAAAATCTTTGAGCACACATCTGTCATGGCTAGAATCCTATAGTTTGACAGATTATCTCCAGCCCCTTTCGTAAAAATTGGAATTAGGATTGAAACTTTCCCTCTATTAGGAATAATACCAGATATTTTAATTGTACTATATACGGTGCCCCAAGGTTTTTGCCCAATAAACATGCATGATTTTTTTAATAGACAATGTTAGGGATCCCATCTGGTCCAGGCGCTATTGATGCTTTCAATTGAACTATCATCCTTTCTAGGTCTTCAATGCCCAAAGGTAGAGCATCCACACTGGAGTTTTTAAAATGAGTAGTAGTGTATAGCATAAACCCTTCCCTATGATAGAGCTGCCTAATGTGAACTTTCCAAATAGACTCTGAAATACAATTAATTTCTTTTTTGGCACAACCGTGTTTCGCAGTGGTGTTTTCGATTCAAATCCCAGCACCTGTGGAAATCAATGTGTCTTACCATGTCAAACATGAGAAACCATGTCTTTGCAAATAATAAGTAATTTGTTATTTTTATAGGCCTTTTGCCGAAGTGTTGCATATAGAACATTTTTATATTCAATTATTATCCAAATTAAGTAGGTACTCATTTATTAACCATTTGTTATAACAAAATACAATTGTACTTCATCACTCTGAATCCACAGTTCTATCTTTTAAAAAAGCTGTTAACTGAGCATTCTTGAACAACACACTGTCCCAGAGGATTAACACCCAATCACCACTATTTCTTCACTTGAACATCATTGTCAATACACAAATTGAGAAAGAAGATAGTCTCTTGTCTCTGTGTGAAAGCTGTTTGAGTCCTCAAAGCTGTGACATCTGATCTTGTTAATGGGTGCTGATATCTTTTAAAATAAGGTATTTATTTATTAAAAAGGTATTATAACTTTATCATAAGTTTTTCACCGCTAAAAAATCAAAAACAGAGAGAATTCATTGAAACACTCTTCTGTCCAAGACACGAGTTGCAAAGTTCCCTTCTCTGCCCCTATTGCCTTACAATGGGTCATTCCACTTCATTGATGCACTTAAAAACTTTCTCTAGTTAAGTGATTAGAGCAATGATTAACAATGTCCTTTCCCCTGGCATGCAGATCTGCCACCAATCTTCACTGTTACATGTTTTGAACTTTCCAAAAAGGGCTCCCAGAATCACAATTATGTGTGAAGTCATTGCTTTACAGAACAGGACAAAATGTTTTAAGTGTTTCTTTCTTGTTCTTTACTCTGCACGGTCTGCATGTATATCTCCTTGCACCATCTTTTTTCCCGAAGACTAATATTTCCAGGGTGGGATACAGATTCATAGGGAATTGCATGTATCTGGCTCAAACCCAACTATCTGGACACTTTATCAGGAATTTCGGCAAGACGTTATAAGGCCTGCATACAACAACATCTTGGTGACAGAATTTCACATGGTTGGTTTTTTCTTGGGTCAGGATCCAGTCTTGCCTGCCCAATTTGACCTTTATCGAGACAGGATTAGTCAAATGCCCTGCAGGCAAGACAGCAGCATTGTATGGTTAATCACAACCACCGACTAACACTTGAAGCTGCAGGAGTGGCGTTCCATCGTTGCGATCGAAGGCAAGCCTGCATGGGCTTTTTTAAGCTGTTTTTCTCGCACTGATGGGAAAGTCGGAGTCGAGAGTTCCAACGCTTGACTAAAATCGTATGAATACTACATAATGATGTTCCATCGCCTTACTGATCATTATAACATATTTAAGTGAGGGTTATACCCTTCCAGCAGGAGCAGGCCACCGATTACATGAAAAAGAAAATACTTTAAAAATGGCCACTGCATCAGCGTGTGTATGAATGAAACCATGGTGTGATGGCTGCCTTCCTTCTGCCGCTCTCATTTGGCAGGCCCTGGCCTACTTCACCAATTGTAGGCACCGGCAGGCGTAAACCAGCCCCTCACAACCAAGGCTCCACAGTAAGGCCGTGTCTGTGCCCATTCCAACTCTGCAGGCAGGACAAGAGCATTGTGTGCTTAATCACTCCCACCTACCTACACTTGAATTGGGATCAACCGTAAGCACTCATGGGCTTTTTTAAGCAGTTTTTCTCATACTGATTGGAAAGTCAGAGGCGAGAGATCCAAAAACGCTCAATGAAAATCGTGTGAATACATCATGATGTTTCACTGCCTTAATGATCATTATAACATATTTCAGTGAGCGGTACACCCTTGCAGCAGTAGCAGGCCACCGATTACATGAAAAAGAAAATACTTTGAAAATGGCCATCACATTGGTGTGTGTATGAATGAAACCTTGGTGAGCATGCTGTCTTCCTGCGGCCTCTCTGATTGGGCAGCCCCTGGCCTATTTGAGCAATCATCGGCGTAAACTGGGCCATCGCAACCAAGGCCCCCACAGTAGGCCCTGTCTGTGCCTGTCTGGGCCAAGGACGGCTTGAGGGATCCCCCACCTTTTTCCCCTTCTTCATTCTATGAAGTGGCCTGAGTGATGGCTGAACTTTTCCACTGCCTCCTGCACCAACAAATTTAAACCAAAACTGTGCCTACCTCATTTTCCATTCCTTGCCTCACCTATTCTACTTGTTCTTTCATTGCTTTTTTTTTACCTTTCTGAAATCGAATTTAGGTGTGTTTTTTAACATCTTTGCACCCCTTTTTGAATTGTATGCTGTGTCCTTCTGAAATTCGAATTTAGGTGTGTTTTTTTTAACTCTTTTTTATTGGTTTTAAGATACAAAATATATCAACAACAGTAACCTCCCCTCTCCCCCCATCCCCCTGCCCCAAAATACGAGACGTCTGAGATATGACTACCAGTCTTTTATGGCTAACACAAGGCTTCACCTCTAAAACAGATTAAGGATACAAATGTTATGGGGGCACCATTGAAGCATATAGTCACTCTGCAGGTACTAGAGAACCAAGCCCTGTCTGATTGAAAGTTCTTGGTGGATCTCTGCCGCTTACATGTCATCCACTCCATCGTTATAAAATGCCATATCTTTCTAAGCCATTGGAGTTGCATTGGGGGCGTCTGCTGTTTCCAACCTTGGGCTATCACCAGCCATGCAGCCACTACCATGACCATGATCACTTTCCGCTGGCGCTTGGAATGTGTCTTTTGGGCTGGGTCCCAAATACCCGCCAGCCAGATTCTGTTCCCCAAGGATTCCGCCCCTTGGATCATTTTCCCAGTTTGGGTCTTGACCTCATTCCAGAAGCGGGCAATATTTGGGCAGGTTCCCCAGATATGTCTTCAGTCTCTCTCCTGGCGGCATCCGCGCCAGCATAAGCCATCCATTTTGGGATACATCTCTTTCAGTCTCTTTGGTGTTAGATGCCATTGTAGCAGTACTTTCTGCCACATTTCCCTCAGGTGGATGGATCTTGTCAATGTGGCCACGCTCTGCCTAGTCTCCTCCCAGTGGGATCGCGGGATATCCCTCCCCAGCGTCCTCTCCCACCTCTACATGTACAACCATCTAACCTCTTCCCCTTGAGAGTTCAGGTGGGCGTATAGGTTGGATATTCATTTGCGCGTACCTGGATCCAAAATCAAATAAGTTTCAAATTTCGTGAGGGCTCTCATTCCCGCTTGTCGGGGTGTATAGCCAATGTTTCATCTGGGCATACTGGTAACGTTCCGCTCTTGTCACTCCCAGTTCCTGGGCACAGTTTTCAAACGATCTGAGTGATCCCTCTTTGTACATATTTCCAATCCTAATGCAGTCCACCTGCTTCCATGACCTGAAGGCCTGTGGGATCATCCCCAGTGGAAAATCAGGGTTATGAAAAAGTGGAGTAAATGGGGATGGATGTGTCGTTAACTTTCTCCTCTTTACTGCTGTATCCCACGCCTCAAGGGGCACACTCATTATCTCACTCAGTCGGGTATTTGCATGCCTAAACCTTTTGTGGGAACACAGGAGTTTCGCAAGTGGTCCTCCAGCCACTGCTATATCCTCCTTTGCCCATTTGGATTGCGGGGATTCCGCCACCCATTCCTTGATGACTCGCAGTAGCGCCAGTCGTAGTACCTCCTGAAGTGTGGGAAGGCCTGGCCCCCTTCCACCACAGCTGCTGTCAGGGTCGTCATAGCCACCCTCTGTCTCTTATGCTGCCATATGTATGCCGATGCCATCTTATTTAGGGAGCGTAATAATGACCTAGGAAGTAGGATTGGGAGAGCCTGGAAGTAACAGAGAACTTTAGGGAGGATTGGCATCTTCACCGCCACGATGCGCCCCCATCATGTGGTAGAAAGTGGCATACATCATGCTAATAGTTTTTGGAGGTGGGTGAGCATCTCGGGATAATTTGCTGTGTACAACTGTCGGACCTTGGAGGTGAGTTTGATTCCAAGATAGGTTATGCTGTCCTTTGCCAATTTCACGCACTGTTCTTGGACCAGGCTTGAGATAGTCGGGGTTGGCCGATAGGTTCAGGACTTCTGACTTGTTCTTGTTTATTGTGAGGCCTGATATGTCTCCGAATATTTCCAATTTCACTCATGAGAGCAGGTAAAGATCTGGCGGGATCCGTCAGTGCCAATAGCATGTCATCTGCGAATGCCATAGTTTTGTGTTCCAGCCCACCCATCTGCACTCCCTTAATTCGGTGCTGCTGTTGTATCCTCGCCAGGAGGGGTTCCAGAAACAGGGCGTACAGGAGGAGGGAGAGCGGGCATCCTCGTTTGGTGCCTCTAGTCTGCGCGACTACTTTGGACAAGAACCCGTTGACTGCGACTCTCAAATAGGGGCTTTTGTAGTTTTCTTTTATCATCTTCATGTAAGAGTCGCCGAAACCCATGCGATCCATTGTGCAAAAAAGTTGCAACCACTCGACTTGGTCAAACTCCTTTTTAGCGTCCAAGGCCACCAGTATGGTCTCCAGGCCCGTATATTCTGCCTTTTCTATTATGTGGCACACTCTCCTCGTGTTGTCTGCTGTTTGCCTAGTGGGAAGAAAGCCTGACTAGTCAGCATCGGTTATAGGTCAAAGGATCGACTGAAAAGGGTTGAATGACAAAAGGTTCGAGTCAATAGTCTGGAAAACAAAAGGTTCAAACATTTTTGTATTTTATTTTTTATTATTTTTTTTTTTGTGGTAAAAACCACTTTTTTACCTACACGGAAACCCAAAAATAAATATATAAATAAAAAATAAATTCACACCTTTGGTTTTCGACCCTATTGACTCTCACCTTTTGCATTCGAGCCTTTTGTAATCGATCTTTTGACTGTCAGCATCCACCAGAAATGTTAAGTGTTCTATCAGCCTATTGGCCAGAACTCTGGTGTAAATCTTTGCGTCTAAGTTTATAAGGGCAATCGGTCTATATGACCCTGGGAGGTGGGGTCTCTTCCCAGTTTTGGGAAGAGTATCAGCTTCGCCTCATTAATTGATGGTGTAACGTTACCCCGGATTTTGAAAGAGTTGAACAGTCTTGTGAGTCTGGGGGAAAAAGCGTGCCGGAATTTCTTGTAGAATGTGCCAGCGCATTGTACTTAGGGAGTTGTTTGATGGCCTGTAACACTTCCTCTCGGGTGATGTCTTGGTCTGGTGCTTCACGGGCTTCCTCGTTCAGTTGCGGCAGAGATACCCTCGGGTGGTATATTTCTTGGTCCTCATCCTTTGGATTACTCGTGGTATTCAGATCCTGGTAGATGGTCCTCATAATGTCACCCATCTTGTCGTTGGTCATTTTACGATTACCGGAGGGGTCCACCAGTGCCGTTATCATCCTTTCCATGGTCTTTTCCCAGAGCTGGCGGGCAAGTAGGGTATCTGCCTTATTGGCTAGGATGTAGTATCTTTGTTTCATTCTTGTCAAGGCATAGCCCACTTCCGAGTGTGAAGAAGTTCCAGCTGGCCCTGGATGTGCTGCATGGCCCGCCTCTTGGGTCTACTGGGGTTAGCCGCTGCCTCATTCTGTGCAACTTGCAGTTGTGACATCCTTGCCTCCCTTTTTGATTTGCATTTTGTGTCCTTTCTTAAATTCGATTTTAGGTGTGTTTTTTAACATCTTGCATTGCATTCTGTGTCCTACCTGGAGCTTCTAGGCCGCCTGGTGAGTTTATGCTAGAATTGTGCTGTGCAAGCACTCCTCTTTCCTTCAACTATCCTCTGCCATTCCTATGGCCCTCACCATCTCCTCTATCTTCTCTAACTGCTGCACTATCACCTATCCTCCCTCTATCACCACGTCTGGAAGAAACAGAATTAAAAAGACACCCTGACCACTAACCCTTGCTTACCCATGGCAGACACCTATGTCAGAACAACTTCCAAACAGGTCTTCACTGATATCCACTTCTCTGTCTCCAAACCAGATCTATAGACTCCTCATCTTATCTCTACACTCTCACCTTACACATCCTCTCCCATTAATGGTGGCACCAAATGGGAAGTCATCTTGGAAGGCTTTGCATAATCCAGGTGCTTCATAAATGTCTATCACACTGGCAGTATCTCGGCTCAGGGTCCACAACCCAACCTCCTTCTGTTTGACCGGTACCTGCTGTCCCTCATAAACTTCCTTCCAACACCTGCTATATTTTCCTCCACTCTCTCTGTCCTCCCTCCTCGGACTGATGTACCACACCTCTATACACATTCCCACAAAGATGGAGACCTCCTGCATCTTAGCAAAAAAAGTGGGCGCCACACTGATTTAAAAAATATATAATTATTTACAATTTCAGCAATTCCATTTGGTTTAATTGATCTATTAGGCATATCCAGGAGCAGACTGTGAGGAGTCTAGAGACACCCAGACTCAAAATATCAGTGGAGCAAGAAGCTGGGTAAACATACCGAGCTACAGAGTCACTCTCTGTTTGTTGTACCCAAATTGGGTTATATAAGTTAGTTACTTGTAGAAAAAGCAGGTGTGAATATTATTCTCCAGTTCACTGCACGTAATCAAAGAGTCAAAGCCATAGTTTTTCCACAAAATGTATCCACAAAATGTATATGCAGATTGCATTCACTAATCACTCCTTAGTGAGGAAACAGTCAACATATCCACGGTCTGTGATTCTTTTGCTAATGCATTTCAGAGTTTCCTCCTTCATCAGGACGAATCTTAATTAACATAACGAAATTCACAATTCATCAATGATATGAGGTATACATCAGAATGTCAGGAAAATATAATAAAAATTGTGAAACATACCATGTTCATAATGTTTTCAAATTGCGGTCAGCACACGGAGTCCAAAATAAAATAAAATAAATATAAAAAGCAAATGAGTTAAAAAACCCAATCCTTGAACAAAATGTTATGTATGCATAAATCAACTTGTTACCTATACTATTGTGGAACTGTGTTTGTTGCAGGATCCAGTCCTGATATCTGCTAAACCACGTCTGGGTCGTGTAGGGTTCACTGATCTGGCGGGAAACACCAAGATGATCACAATCTGTATTACAGACACACACTATTAGTCAGTCTGCTAATCATGTGCAGTTATCTGCCTAACCAGCAACTTCTTACACAAACTTACCTGCTGGTGTGAGTAACCTCTCCTCTCTTTTACTCTCTGAGCTCAATACAAGTGGTGGACATGCGTAGCATTCCTTGTGTGGTAACGTTGTCAAGGCAACTGAACTACTTAATGTTCTTGCTTTTGCCGCGTAAACGCTGAGGCGAACACGGTACAATTTGCAAGTAAAACATTGTGAATCAACAGTTAAACAATGTGAATAAATGCAAATCTCCTACTGTATTTGTAATACTGGCGACTCAAAAGCCGTGTGTTAAATTATTACAAGTGTAATTGACGCTAGTGAAATGACATTGCTTAGCAACAATGAAAATATCCACTTAACTGCAAGTACTGTGTGCTATAAAGTACGTTGGTGTAACCTGATCAAATAATAATAAAAAATTGTGAAAATAAATGCGAGGAGCGGCACTGAAATAGCCACTCTGTGTACCCTAATATCAACTTTATATTTACCAGGAGTGCTAAGAGCAACACCTTGCGTCCCAGACGTGTAGTGCGTCCGGGAGTGGCCCCCTGGATTTGTGTATACATGGTAACTAACGCATACAATACTATTACAAAATTGGATTACATGCAGATAACCATAATAATAGTGACTACAAGAAAAATAACATTGCCTAACAACGGTATACATGTGTGCTAACTTGTCTATACTGTATTCTATGAAAAAAGCTGGAATACTACACTCAAAAAGAAGTGAGAATAATAAAAATGATGATTGTTATGTGTGGTGGCACTAGTTTAGCCATGCCTCATCTCCTAATGCAAACTCTATTACTGTGTGGGTGTGAAGACTACATTTCTAAAAAGGGGTGAGAAAAGGTGTTGCATTAAATGACACCTTACATCCCAGACGTGATGTGCGTCT
Organism: Ambystoma mexicanum; assembly: GCF_040938575.1. Classification (NCBI taxonomy): domain Eukaryota; kingdom Metazoa; phylum Chordata; class Amphibia; order Caudata; family Ambystomatidae; genus Ambystoma; species Ambystoma mexicanum. Next base: position 341,455,909 of record NC_090927.1, read on the forward strand.
AGGAGAGGTCCCCTGGTTTCACATTTACATGATAACTTGCATGAAAAATACCAAATTGGATTACATACAAACAACAATGATCGTATTACATACAAACAACAATAATCGTTTCATTCCAATAGTCATAATGTTATACTACATGTGACAGTGTCATCATGGTACAGCTTTAATATATCGAACAAAAATAACATCTCAACCTATTAGATGAAACAATGAAAATTGATCTCCTCATTGAGTCCATTCTGGGTTGAGTTCCGGTTTATCGATCCAAATGTCTCCCTTCTGTTCAGTCGTAGACCAATGTCTTCATGGGGATTATTTGTAGAAACCACTTCCAGAATATGAACCCTGATTTGTGTCAGGTTATGTCCTTTACTCATCCAATGACGATCTACTGCCGAGTTCAAATTTCCATTACGGATGCATGAACGGTGTTCATTCCACCGTATCTTGGCTGATCGCGTAGATTGTCCAACGTAGTATTGCCCACAAGGACATTTTATTCCATAAATTATATTAATGCTGTCACATGTGCCATATGTTTCGAGAATGATTTTCTTGCCCGTACGTGGATGGTGTACCACATTGCCCTTTATTATGAAATTACAGTTAATGGAATGTAAACAAGGAAATGTTCCTGTGCGATGTGTCACTGGCTCTTTTGGTGGTGGTCTAGTTCTTACCAACTCATCTCGTAAATTGCCACTTGTTAGAAAAGCAAAAACCGGTAACTTCTGAAACAAATGCTGTACCGTGGTATCATTTTTAAAAATACCCCAATATTTCTTGATTGTGTTTTTGATCCTGTTACTTTGTATTAAAAACTTAGAAACATACACTGGAGATTTTAATTCTCTCTTCTCTTTTGTAGTGCCTGCTAGCAATGTTTCTTGATCTAGCACATTGATCCTCTGAATTGTTGAGTTTATTTAATCTTTTCTGTACCAAAAATGTGTCACTCATCTCTGTTTGTTGGAATATGTAATCATTTCGGATCACTCACAATTGTTTTCACACATAGTAGCTGACTATAGGGTCTATTACGGATCAGACTGGGCTGGTGAAAACTCAAACAATGTAATAGATTATTCCTGTCTGTAGGTTTGCAAAACAATGTAGTGTAGTAACCTTCTTATCCTATTTCCACTTGTATATTCAAGAAATTGATCTTTGTGCTGAACACTTCTGTGGTGAATTGAATCCTGCTATCTATGTTATTGAGATAATCAAAAAAGGTGTTAAATTCTGCCTCAGTTCCTGACCAAATTCCAAAAATGTTGTCAATGTATTGCACCCATAAGTGGATATTCTTGCTCCATTCCAATTTACCAAGTACATGATCCATTTCATATTTATGCATTAAACAATTAGCATATTTGGGTGCCATAGTGGCCCCCATGGATGTACCAGAAATCTGCACAAAGAAGTGATCTTTGTACTGAAAATACAAGTTCTCTGCTATAAATTGGAGTAGTGTAAGTATGAATGCCTTCCTTGCTCGAATCTCAGGTGCTCCCAGGAGCATCCATTCCACCGATTCCATTCCTAAATGATGGGGTATGGACGTGTACAGACTTTTCACATCAATGGTGAATAACAGGTAACCTTGTTGAAAATGAGTAGACTTCAATTTTTGTAAAAAGTGTGTGGTGTCACAGATGTATGTATCTGTGTTTTGTATCAAAGGTTGAAGGATACAATCAACATAGATACCTAATGGTTGGTCATTGCTGTTCATGCCTGCCACAATTGGTCTCCCTGGGGGTTGATGTAAATCCTTATGTATTTTTGGTATGGTGTAAAAGTTTGGAATCCTAGGGTGTTGGTTGTTTAAAAATGTAAGAATATGTTCTTTGATCCATTCCAGTTTTTTCAGCTTTTTCAAGCAAAACCTCTAAATTCCATTTAATGGCCATAGTATTCCCAGACTATCCATCTTCTGCTCCTTTACCACCCGCCGGGCCCTATAGGATCTTTTGGGAAAGGCCTAGCTGACCTCTTAGCAAACCTAAACTTGCACTTTACGAATCTTGTGATTTTAGGAGATTTTAACTTGCATTCTAACATGCCAGGCTCTGCTGAGTTTCTTTCTTTCTCTGATAGCCTCTCTGACCTAAACCTGCACCAATTGATTCAAGCACCAACTCATTCACATGGCAACATTCTTGATCTAGTATTTGCTAATGACTCCTTGCTATGCCCTGTCTTGGTTGAGCCAGTGACATGGTCTGATCATTATTTAATCTCGTGCTCATTCTTGCCAGTTCTTGTTCCTTGTAAACTCCCCCCCCAAGACGCTTCTACGCTCCTGTTGCTCAGTCGACCCGAAGGTACTTAGTGCCCATATAGTCTCCAATTGTGCCTCTTTGAGGCCTCTGTCCTTATCCTCACTTTCTCATGCCTTGGCAACGGCTGCTGATCTCCACGCTCCATTAAAACTGATTCAAGGTCATAGACTACCTTCCCAACCCTGGTTTACGGACCAGCTCAAAACTGCCCGTTTACAACTCTGTCAAGCTAAGCGTAAATGGCGAATCAGCTACAATCCTGGCCTTAGAGACTTATATAAACTTAACCAGTCCACCTACCTGGCCAGTATTAAACTGGCGAAATCCATCTTTTATGCACAGCAAATTGAAAATGCCTTGTGCAAACCTAAAACTCTTTTCTCCATTGTGCACTCTTTAGCCTCTTCAGAGACTCTTACCTCTATGGTTAAGCCCTCTCAAGAATTATGCAACGGCCTTGCCTCTTTCTTTATTACAAAAATTGAGGCTATTCAAGCCAACATCGCTAAATCGCCCACAATACTGTCCCCTGATACACCTGGCTTTGTGCCGGTCCTTTCTACAGACTCCCGTGCTAGTTGGTCCACCTTTCCACTATTTAAGGAAGCAGAGGTCCTGGCAGCTATCCTTAAGATTAAATCTTCCTCACCCAAGGATGCCATTCCGGCCGCTATTATGAAGACGATTGCCTCTGACATCTTGACCGATATCACAATCGCTATAAACAATTCTTGCCAGTCTGGAATGGTCCCCCCGGAGTTTAAATCTGCGAGGGTCATTCCCCTCCTTAAGAAGCCTTCCTTGGATTCCACTATTCCTGCTAATTTTCGTCCCATTTCTTTGCTCCCCTTTCTCTCTAAACTCTTGGAATTTCTGGTAACACCTCTTTTGTCTTCTTTTCTGGAATCCTCAAAAACCTTTAATCATGCCCAGGCTGGTTTCAGGCCAGGGAAAGTCACGGAAAGTGTGCTTGTCTCTGTACAGGACGACATGACCAGATTAGTCGATGCAGGCGGAGTTGGGGCTCTGATCCTGTTAGATCTTTCTGCCGCATTCGACACAGTTGACCACCCCATCCTCCTCGCTCGCCTGTCACAGATCTGTATATCTGGCTCTGTTCTTGCCTGGTTTACTTCTTTTCTTTCAGGCCGCACACAGACCCTCGCCATGCCACCCTTTCTCTCCCCCTCCTGTCCCCTCACTTGTGGTGTCCTTCAGGGATCCTCTCTCTTGCCGATTTTATTTAACATATAGATCTGTGCCTTGGTCTGTCTCATCCGCTCTTATGGGCTTAATTGCTACTCTTATGCGGATGACACACAAATCCTGATCCGTTTGGATCAAGAGCAATCTGAGGTCTCAGCCTACCTCCACGACTGCCTTATGGCAGTCGGGCTTTGAATGGATCAAAATTGGCTAAAGCTAAATGGTGATAAGACGGAGGTACTGTTGGTGGGATGTCCCCCTAGCCCCTTACTGTGGACCCCTGCCTTCTGGCCCTCTTCCTTGGGCCCTTTACCTGTTCCAGTCAGCAAAGTGAAGAACTTAGGGGTCATTCTCTCTGCCTCTTTGTCCATGTCCAACCAGGTTGCGGCCGTCTGCCAGTCTGCCAACCATCAGATCCGGGTCCTTAAGAGGGTCATGCCCATGATCCCGGAAGCCATTCGCCCTACCGTGGAGGCTGCACTAGTCCTTACACAGCTAGATTATTGTAATTCACTGTATCTGTCGCAGCCCATCAGTCTCATTCATCGACTACAGCATATGCAAAAAATTGCTGCTAGGCTAGCCACTGGCTCTCCCTATGGAGCTCACATTTCACCAATGCTGCGCCATCTTCTCTGGCTCCCGGTGCCTCAGCGAATTCACTTTAAATCACTGTGTATCGTCCATCGGGCAATCCACGGCCATGGAGCTGAATTCCTGCAGTCTAAATTCTCCCGATACTCCCCGAATCGGGATCTTCGTTCTGCTTTCTCTAATCTACTCATTGTTGCTAGATTCAATCGGTGAAGGCTCGGCGGCAGAGCTTTCTCTATTGCCGCGGCCAAACTTTGGAACAATCTTCCTCCGCTACTTAAGGCCACTTCCAACCATTTGTGCTTTAGAAGAGCCTTGAAAACTAATCTATTCTAGTCTCTGGCTTCTCCATTGGTTTCCTCTTCGAGCAGTCTTCCTCTCTAGCGCCATGATGCCCTTGGGCGACCGTGCGCTTTATAAGTGGAAATAACATAACATAACATAACAAATAACATAACAGGATCTTTTTCCAAAAGAGCATAGATGGTGCAGTCCTGTAATTGCCTAGTGCATTCAGCATCATAGTCACTAGTGTTCATGATAACCAATGCACCCCCTTTGACAGCCGGGCGTATCGTGATGTCCTTCGTATGGATAGATCTTTAATAAGTTTCTATCATGTGGTTTAAGATTTCTGTGAGGTGGTGATTTATAACTGATCCTCTCAAGATCTTTGGTGACTTGTTTTTGGAATATATTGATTGATGGTACCGCAATAGGAGGTAAGAAATAACTCTTGGCATGAAACTCCTTATAATAAGTTGTGATGGATCCTTCTTGTCCACGTGAGTCAAGTTTGTCAAAAAAGACCTTCAACTTAAGCTTCATGACAAATGTATACAATTCTATTTTGGTAACAAAGAGGGTGGTGCCATAAGTTGGTACAAAGCTGAGGCCCTTCTGAAGTGTATCTTCTTCCTCTTTAGTCTATGGTCTTCGAGAAATATTAATTGCTAAGTTTTCCTCAGCTGTAAAACTGATACCAGGGTACAGAATTGGTTTCAGGAGTTACCGGTTTTTGCTTTTCAAAGAAGTCGCAATTTACAAGATAAGTTGGTAAGAACTAGACCACCACCAAAAGAGCCATTGACACATTGCACTGGAACATGTCCTTGTTTACATTGCATTAACTGTAATTACGTGATAAAGGGCAACGTGGTACACCATCCACGTACGGGCAAGAAAATTATTCTCAAAACATATGGCACATGTGACAGCATTAATATCATTTATGGAATACAATGTCCTTGTGGGCAATACTACGTTGGACAATCTACGCGATCAGCCAAGATGCAGTGGAATGAACACCGTACATGCATCCGTAATGGAAATTTGAACTGAGCAGTAGCTCGTCATTGGTAAAGGACATAACCTGACACAAATCAGGTTTCAGATTCTGGAAGTGGTTTCTAAAAATAATCCCCATGAAGACATTGGTCTATGACTGAACAGAACGGAGACATTTGGATTGATAAACCGGGAACTTTAACCCCGAATGGACTCAATGAGGATATCAATTTTCATTGTTTCATCTAATAAGTTGGTTGAGATGTTATTTTTGTTCGATATATTAATGCTATACCATGATGACACTGTCACATGTAGTATAACATTATGACTATTTGAATGAAACAATTATTGTTGTTTGTATGTAATACGATTATTGTTGTTTGTATGTAATCCAATTTGGTATTTTTCATGCAAGTTATCATGTAAATGTGAAACTATGGGACCTCTCCTGGTTGCACGTCACATCTGGGACGTAAGGTGTCGTTTAATGAGACACCTTTTGTCACCCCTGGTTAGAAATTTAGTCTACACACCAACTCAGTAATTGCATTAGGAGATGAGGGGTGGCTAAACTAGTGCCACCACACATAACAATCAACATTTGTATTATTTCTCAATGCTTTTTGAGTGTAGTATTCCAGCTTTTTTCATAGCATACTGTATCGACAGGTTAGCACACATTTATACCATTGTTAGGCAATGTTACTTTTCTTGTAGTCACTATTATTATGGTTATCTGCAAATAATCCAATTTTGTAATAGTATTGTGCGTTAGTTCCCATGTATACACGAATCCAGCGACACCTCCTGGCACTCCTCCTGGTCAGTTTTACACTGTCTTGATATTAGGGTACATTGCGTGGCCATTTCAGTGCCGAACCTCGCATTTATTTTCACAATTTTTTATTATTATTTGAGCAGGTTACACCAACTTACTTTATAGCACACAGTACTTGCGGTTAAGTGTATATTTTCATTGTTGCCAGGCAATGTCATTTCACTAGCGTCAATTACACACATAATAATTTAACACACAGCTTTTGATTCGCCAGTATTACAAATAGAGTCGTAGATTTGCATTTATTCACATTGTTTAACTGTTGATTCACAATGTTTGACTTGCAAACTGTACCGTGTTCACCTCAGCGTTTCCGCGGCGAAAGCAAGAACATAAAGTAGTTCAGTTGGCTTGACACCGTAACCACACATGGAATGCTACGCATGTCCATGGCTCGTATTGAGCTCATAGAGAAAAGGAGAGGAGAGGATTCTCACGCCAGCAGGTAAGTTTGTGTAAGAAGTTGCTAGTTAGGCAGATTACCGTGCACAATTAGCAAACTGACTAATAGTGTGTATCTGTAATACAGATTGTGATCATCTTGGCACTTCCCGCCAGATCAGTGAACCCTACACGACCCAGACGTCGTTTAGCAGATATCAGGACCAGATCCTGCAATAAACACAGTTCCACAATAGTATAGGTAACAAGTTGATTTATGCATACATAACATTTTGTTCACGGATTGGGTTTATTTAACTCACTTGCTTTTTCCATTTATTTTATTTTATTTTGGTCTCATGTTTTGACCGCAATTTGAAAACATTATGAAAAGGGGATGTTTTACACATTTTATTACATTTTCCTGACATTTTGATGTATACCTTATACCATTGATGCATTGTGAATTTCGTTATGTTAGTTAAGATTCGCCATGATGAAGGAGGAAACTCCAAAATGCATAGGCAGAAGAATCACAGACTGTGGATATGTTGATTGCTTCCTCGCTAAGGAGTGATTAGTGAATGGAATCTGCATTTAAATTTTGTGGATACATATTGTGGAAAACTATGGCTTTGATTCTATGATTACGTACAGTGAACTGGAGAATAATATTCATACCTGCTTTTTCTACAAGTAACAAACATATTGTTATGATGTTGCTGCTCGCATAGCAGCCTGAGCCACCTAGCACAGTGAAGCTGGATGGCATGGAATGTTATGCACCTCTGGTTCCGATGAGGTCATACAGGTTGCAATGTACAGCACTGCTCTCAGTGTTCTAAATGTGTCAGTTAATCTTGTCTGTGTCACTGTAGGGAGCCCTTGTTGTTGTTGGGGGTATTTTTCCCTTATTAACCTAAATAAACGTATGTTCTAAGACTTACCAGTGCCCTTTGATGTCTTCGCAACACATATATAACCCAATTTTGGTACAAACAGAGAGCGACTGTGTAGCTCGGTTTGTTTACCCAGCTTCTTGCTCCACTGACCTCTTGCATCTTGCCACACTTAATACTTGTTCTGCCATCAAACACTCCGTCAACATCTGCCTCCTTCTTGAAGACATTGACCTCGATAACCTTGCACTTACCGCAAAGTGGTTGGTTCAATGCCAGCACAGTGACTGCTTTTGACTCCCTTCTCCCAGTGCTGGTGGTGGAATTGCTCTGATCTTCCCTGATTGCGTCTCTTCTTCCCTCATACCCATCAAGGCCTACTCTACCTTTGGGAGCCCGGTCTGCAAGCTGCTAATCTCTCCTTCCTCTTCTCTGACCATCGCCACTATCTACCAGCATCCTGGTTCTACCACCATGTTCCTCTCGAATGGGATGATTTCCTCCTCTCCTCACAACCATTTCTAAACTCCTTCTTGTGAGCAATTTCAACATCCGCCTTGACTCCTCAATCACAGCATCCACTCTCTTCCATGACCTCTGCACCTCGCACTCCCTCTCCATTCTCCCCTGTGGTCCTACCCACTCGGCTGGACACACTCCTGATGACTCTATCCGCATTGATTGTTCACTGTCCTCCCCACTGATCACCCCACTCTCATGGTCAAACCACTCTCTCCTCTCATCGCTCCTGGATCCTCTCGGCCCACTGACTTCACCTATGCCGGACCTGCCAACCTCATTCATGAACATCTGTCTGATGAAACAAGTGTCAGCTGCTGCCTTCGCATCGACCATCTTCCCTACCTCACCCCACCACAGACTCTACTTCTGACTCTGGTCTCAGCAACTTTCATCTTGCCATTATGAATACCCTTGATATTCTTGCTCCAGTCATGATGATCTGTCTGAAACATGCCTCCAGGTGTAACACCTGGTACGATTCTGAACTTGCAGCACTGAAACGCAAGTGCAGAGCTGTGAAACTGTAATGACAGACCTCCGATTCACCCTCTGACAAACTAGTCTGTAGCGTGCTTCAAAGGCAGGACAGATTGTCTATCTATGCCAAGAAAAGGGCCGACATCCAGGCTAGCATTTCTGGTGCATCTAACAACATGGCTGAACTCTTTAAAATCTTCAGGGAACTAGCCAACCCTTCCGCAGTCAGGTATGGTATTATGCGCGTTATAAAAAAACAATTCAATTCAATTCAATTAAAAATAAATTCCTTTCCAGGCCCTTGGCAATGCACTGGCCTCACACTTCACTGCAAAAACACAGGACATTCTGAGCACCTTTGTATCCCTCCCCCCTACCATTGCCCCACCCGCGTGCCTCCTATGGCCCCCATTCACCCTCTACCTATCTCTCCTCCTTCTCTCCTGTCACACCTGATGAGGTCACCAGAGTTGTCTGCTCCATGAAGGTCTCCTCCAAACAGGTCACTCCCTGTTCCTCAAGAACCATTATGGATAGTATTGGCTCTCTTGCCTTTGCACTTGATGATTTCCTCAACACTCTTTTGCTACTGGATCTATCCCCTTCTCCCTCAAGAACTCTTGTGTTCCCACTCCTGAAAAGACCTTCTGCAGACCCGTCTTGTCCAGCCAATTACCTCCCCATGTCTATCACCCCCTTCCTTGGGAAACCTTTGGAGAAACTGGTCTTCCCCCAATTTACCCAGCACACTAAACTCATTGGTTGACTCCATGACCATCAGTCTCGATTCCGAGCATCCAGATTCATGGAAACTGCTCTTCTGAACACCTGTGAGGAATTGCTTGCATCTCTTGACTCAAACTCCCCAGCCGTTCTCATTTTACTTGATCTCTCTTCTGCATTTTATACGGTCAACCACTCCGTCCTCATAATACGGCTCCATGATACCCTAAGTATCTCAGAGCAGGCACTGGATTGGCTGACCTCCATCCTCAGTGGCCATCTGTCCCAGGTCATTCTGGGATCTTTCTCCTCCCTCCTCTATCTCCACCTGTGGCATCCCTCAGGGCTCCAACCTTTCTCTGTGGCTTTTTAACAACTAGCTTGCCCTGCTTGTACACTTCATTTCCACTATCTCCCCAAACCTTACAGTGTTATTCAGATGACAAACACAACTATTTTTAAAACTTTCTTCTGATTGCTTCTCACTTCATGTATAATTCCTGATTGTCTATCTGCCAACCAGTCCTGGTGTACTTCCAATGACCTCTCCCTCAACACCAGCAAGACTGAGATCCATCCTATCGGGACTCATGCTCCCTCTTTCTCTCCCTCACTCTGGCCATGCTCCACGGGCTCTCCAACATCTCCTTCATCTAAAGCCAGAAACCTTGGAGTCATCTTCGACTCCTCTCTCTCCTTCATCCCTCACATTCAGGACGTGGCCAAGAAGTTCCACTTTCAACTCCACCTCCTCAAAGGAATTCTTCCTTTTATCACTTTCCTCCAAGCTCAACATCTCCAGAGCTCTGGTTCTCTTTAGCCTAGACTACTGCAATAGCCTTTTCCTTAATCTACCCTCTTTCTCTCTACGAGCCCTCCAGCTAATCCAGAATAGGGCTGCAAGACTTATCCTTGGCCTCAAGCCCAGGGACCGCATCTCCCCAGCACTAAAAACTCTCATTTGGATCCCGGTTGCTGCAAGGATCAAATTCAAATACCTCTGCATCATCCACATGGCTGTCTGGGGCCGGTGACCACGCCATCTGCAACTTGCTCTCACTAAATACTCTCCTTCCAGATCTTTAAGTTCCTCCGTCACCAACTCTCTGTGCACTAAATGCTTTCCTAAACAGCTAGCTGGTAGCTAATCACTTTCATCAGCATGTTCTCTGACATGGAACAGCCTCCCCCTTCCTTTTCATCTTAAGCTGGACCACCTCAAGTTCCGGAAGCTCCTCAAGACTTTCCTTTTTACCTCTTCCTTCTTTTCCTCCCTCCTCTGCTAAACCTCACAGTTGCTGAAATTGGTGACCAGGACCCTTCTGTGTCCTCCTGGGTCCTGGCCTCCCACACTCCTTTGCCTACAGCCTCTGCCCTTCCCGCCACTTTGCCTTGGCATCCACTGGCCTGGGCCATCACAGGCTTGCACTTACCTATTTATTGGTGGTATATCACTCCACCTAGGCATTTACAGCTGCTCACTCCCTAGCACTTACCACCTGTTACACCTAGCACTTACCCCCTTGTCCGCACTTGCACTTTCTGAATGTTCACAAGGCCTAGTAGGTCAGCCTCTATCTTACAGTGTTATATCTAATTTTACTCCCATGTTCCCACCCCGTTGCCCTGTGGGCTCTTTGAAACGTAATTTACTTGTTGTAAAAGCATCTTACAAATGCACAATAAATAAAATAAATGAGCTGTTCTTCCGTCATAGCTAGGTCTTCCAAAACATAAATAACCAATTACATTTACAATTACAATTACATCCAAATGCTCTTTGCCAGTCCTGGAGATATTTATCACGACCGACCACAATTGCTTCTTTTAAGATGCCAAAGCATCTGACTGGTGTGTCCAGGATGCAGTTCTGAAATAAGGTCAGATTTTTCCAAATGAGCATGCATGGAAATTAAGCCAAACACTTGTCTTATTATTGAATAGGGTACACAATACACAGTATTTGTTCCCAGAATCTGGCTTCTAGAATATCCCATGTTTTCATTTGTATTGCTCCAAAGGCTTCGACCCCAAATATCACTGTTGGTACTACCTTAATTTTATAGAAGGTGAGGACTGGAACGATTGAAAATTTGCAACATGTTTTCCCAATCAGCCTTTCCTGGTTCGCAAGTGTTTGTATTTTAATCCTGCACATATTTACATGTGGTACATCTCTCAGAGCCGTGTTTATGCAGAGGCCCAGGTATACAAATGATGAAACTTCCGTCAGCCTATCATTCTCAATGTGCCATGTCTATCTGCGCTGTTTCCTAGCTGATTCAATCATTCGAATTTTTGATTTAATTACTTTTATTTTCAAATTATTCTCCTGTACATATGCATTGAAGGCACTCAGTTGGCATTGCAGGCCCACTGGAGTTTGATCAATTAGGACCAAATCCTCTACATATGGGAGACGGTCCATTGGGACTCGTCGATGTTTGGAGGAAAACTTCTTGCGTTTTTCAAAGTGGCCAGGAGGTCCCATAGGAAAAGATTAAACAGTGCTGGCTCCAGAGGGCAACCCTGTTTTAGGCCTCTTGATGTTGTTATCGGATGAGGCAGGGTGCCACTTTGGTCCACCTTTATCTGTTGTTTTCTGTCTGTGTGCAGCTCTTTTAATGCTTCCAAGATGTCCCAAGGGCATCTCCATCTGCCCATTTTATTCCACAGCTTATTTCGATTTATTGAGTCGAATGCCACAGATAGATCGAAAATGGCCAGGTACGTTTTCATGTTAAGATTGTTAGACCTCTTTTTTATGAGGTTGATTAGGACCACGTTCAATGACGTGTTTATCCCCTTCACAATACCTGACTGCCAGATGTCTAACCGCCCCACTGTCAGTGTCCATGTATCTAAGGTTGCCAGTACCAATCTGGCAAACAACTTTCCAGTCCTGTCCAGAAGTGCGATAGGGCGGTGGTTAGTTGGGTTTGCCCTCTTGCCCTTTTTAAATATTGCAACCACTATGGATGTTTTCCATGTAGCAGGGACCTGTTTAAGCCTCTTCATGTGGTTGTATAATTTCTCCCAAAAATGTGCCCAAAGATCCGGGTCCATCTTCAAGATGGGTTTTCGCCAGGCCATCCGGTCCCGGTGCTCTAGATTTGCTGGCTTTGTTAATAAGAAGCCGTATCTCATCTTCCTTAGTAGAGAACAATCACTCAGGGCTGAGACTGGTGATTTTACAAAGGGTCATCCCTTATGCCTAATTAAACACTTTTTAAAGTGAATAATCCACTCCTATTGCGCTACTGCATTATACTGCGCGGCAGCTATTGGGGTATTTGCTGAATTTAGAAGTTTCCAGATATCTCCTATTCGTTTTTTGGCGATTTGTCCCAGCATATGTTCTGCATCTGCCTGGGTCCTTTTATGTTTGCAGTCTTTTAACCAATTTTTGTAGGTACATTTTCTGGATTTAATCAGGTCACCAGCTAGTTAAGAGTTACCTTATTTTAGTTTTTTAATGTCATCTTGCATTTTTCTCCTCTCTACAATAAGATCCCAGATTGGACGAGCTGTGATATCCACCATGACATGACCATTTAACAAGTACAGGTCACGAGATTCCAATTCTCCCATCCAAAGCCAATCCTTTTTTCCAGCAGCCGTCTGCCATTCCAGTTCCTCTGGACATAGGGATGGGATTTCCTTCAGTGCTGTCATGTTGAAGTTCCCACACATAAGGATCAATTGGGCCTGCAATGTTTTGTTTTTTATTTTTTTATTATTTAAAGAGCAGTTAGGTACATGGTAACGTTTTAACACTACACACATTAAGATGGCAATCAGCCATGTACAAACACATCTTGCAACATATGAAAACATTTAGCTATCCTAAATTAAGTATCTGTTAAAATTATTTATTTGATTTATTAACACTTATAAAGCGTACAACAGCCCGGGGGCATCACGGTCTGTTACAAGAAAGCATACTTAGTTACACGACGAAGAAAAGAACAGAGGGAGAAATGGGGGGAGGGAAAGAAGGAGCCTGATAGTGGACTATGGTCATGTTAAACCGGCTGACAGTAATGTGGCAGTGTTCAGTCCAATGTAGACTATGAATGCAACAGTTACAAGGAAGCAGGGCAGGGAGGGGCTGTGGAAGGAGGGGATTTATTTGAAAAGCTTAGTTTTTAGCATTTTCTGAAATGACAAGAGGGAGGACTCAACTCTGAGTGGGTTCAATGAGGCATTGCATGGTTTGGGGGCGAAGTAGGGGAAACCGATGCCGCCCGGTTTGACCCTGTTAATTTAGGGGATAAGCAGCTGGTTGGCGTGACAAGCTCTTTTGGGATGCAAGGAGGTGGCTCTGGCAATTTTCTCTGACTGGTAGGGAGGGGCTGTGAGTGCTAGGCACTTGTGAGTCAAGGTAAGCGCCTTGAAGGTAATCCGTTCCTTGACAGGGAGCCAGTGGGCTGTGTGCCTAGCATGTGAGATGTGATCTCTTTTGGGAATCTTTAATGCTGCTCTGAAGGCATTGTTTTGAATGACTTGAAGTCTATTCAAATGTTTGCCCGAGGTGCCTGCTAGGAGGACATTACAATTGTCTAGTTTGGCCCCAATGGTGGCTCTAGCTATTGTGAGACTGTTCTGTTTAGACAAATAGGGTTTTACTGGATGTATTAGTTTGGTAGTGAGTGCGGCGGCAGAGGCAAACGAGCTTACCTGATGTGACATGGAGAGTGTGGAGTCTAAGTAGACCCGTAGTGTCTTTACTGATGGAGAGACAGGGATACTGGTATTATCAATAGTGAAACCGCTATATTGTTTACCAAGTTTGCTTAGGGTTTCTTTAGGGCCGACTAAGAGGATCTCAGTTTTATCACCATTGAGACATAGGCCATTTGCTGCCATCCAAGCTTGAATGGTGGCATATATTTTATGGAGAGCTTTGGCATCTTGATCATTGGAGCCCGAGAGTGGTAGGAGGACTTGAGTGTCAATGGCATAGTTTGTGTATGTTATGCCGAGGGGTGTCCAATTTGTTGAAAAGGGGCTTGGTGAATAGATTGTAGAGAGAAGGTGCAATACAAGAGCCCTGGGGGACTCCACAGTGGTATGTTGTTGGAGCTGGACTCGCCTGGTTGGAAAAGACCTTTTCTTTGCTCTCCCTTCGAGGAAGGAAGTGATCCAAGAGGTGTCTTTTATGTATAATTGGGCTGCATAAGTAAGATGTCTAGTAAGAGTCTTGTGGTCCACAAGATCAAATGCAGCCGACAGGTCCAGAAGTAGGAGAACAGCTGGTTTGATTTTGTTCATAATTTCTGTTATTTGTTTTTTAAGATCGAGAAGGGCAGATAGAGTGCAGTGACCTTTGTGAAATCCTGATTACCTCTTGCCGAGGATTCAATTGGACTCAAGGAAGTGTTGTATTTAATTGTGAGATGCCTTGGAGAAAGGGGACCGTAGAGATAGGTCAGTAATTATTGGGGCAGGTGGGGTCTCGAGTTCTTTTTAAAAGAGGGCGAACCCATGCTTCTTTGAGGCTAGGCGGGACAGTACCCGAAGCGAATGAAGCATTAATGAAGGCTGTCAAAAATGGTGCAGGGGAATCTGCTCATTCTGTATTGATGTTGGCTGGACAGATGTCCCCTTTGCAGATGGGTGGTTTTAAGTGTTGGAGGAGGCCTAGGACTTCTGATTCAGTGATGTCTCGGAAGGAGAAGAGGCTGTTGTAAAGGTGAGTGGCAATATGGTTAGTCAAAGGAGGAGGGTCAAAGTTGGGCAGGGCTTTGTGTTGAGCTTGGATTTTTTTTGCTGAGAAGTTCTATTTTGGTGAGCAGGGCTGCTTGTATACTAGAACACCAGGCTTCATCTTTCGGGATTGTGGTGGGAGTGACTAAGTCCCTAAATATGGTGAACATTTCCCTGGACTGGGACTTGGCATTGGTTATCCACGTGTTAAAGTACATATTTGTACATACTTCTGTAACATACACAGTCTCTTCAATTCCAAACCTCAATACTACTCACTCACCAGATGTCTCTGCTCCTTCAGAACCTCCTCGTCATTACCCCTGGCTGCCTTGGCAAACATTGACAACGTCAAGAGGTGTGGCTTTACAAATGTAGAGGCTAAGACTTATTTGCCTCGTAGGTGCTTTAGAAAAAAAAACACCCGACTCTCTGCATTCAGAAGGATAGAGCTATTAGTTATGATAAAGCTGGCTTTTACAATATGGCACAATCTTACCGCCCAACATGACTTGAGGGCTGGTCTTCAGCTTTAAGGTTTTGTGAAAGGATCAGCCAGTACAGTGCCCCAGTATTGATTTGATATGAATACAGAATTAATCTTAACTGTCCCAGGAGTTCTTCTATTTTTAGTTCATATGTCTCTTTCGTGACATTCTGAAAGGACTATGAGATAGCTCCTTTTCTAGTCACCCACTGAGGAAAGGTTGAGGGGATACGTCTCTCTATCACCTCTGGAACCAGGAGGTAATGGGGGATGTATCCCCCCAACAGCTTTCCCGAGTGGGTGACTAGAAGAGGAGCCATCCCTCTCCATTTTTTTGCCAGGAGCAGTGGACAGAGGGCACAAGGACTCACTGGATGTTCTTAAATCAAACGCCTTCCCAGAGCCACAAGTAAACTTCCAGGGTTGAAATTGTCTCCTGTAGCCATTTTATTAGAAAGACTGTCGGTGTGCTGCCCTGCAAAATAGCAAATATCCAATTATCAGTGAGCTGGACACACAAGGGGGCTTTGGGGTTTGCAAATTGAGCTACCCACAATTTCCGGTTCGTTTTATGCATTCAGAGAGAGCAGGGGAGGCTTTCTCTGCCATCAACCACGTGCTGCTCAATATATGCATATGTGAGAGTGGTGTTAGTATCCCTAATGTAAAATGATGGCCACATAAAGATACCACCTGGAAAATAACATTTCTCTAAAATGGTCATTCCAGATTGCACAATATGCAAATAAACTGCAATTCAGAGTGTAATTATATTTGTGAAACTGGAATACTGTTGTCCCTTTTACCAATAAATATAGAAACACAGATAGGACCCTGAAGGCACACAGACATCCCTCAATGTCTGTTTATTTGGATATGGTGTGTCACTTGCAGATTCGTTCGGTTTCACCTGTTGCTTCCAGATTTGTAGTGTCTCCAAACTCCCTGTTTTCAGGCTGCCATTGTCCTTTGGCCAAATGCGTAGAGTATAGTGACTTGAATTACAAAGCATTTTTCACTGGGAAATTCCCATTGAAAAACACGTTTGTACATCAGGCCTTAAGTGTTTAAGGAGTCGATGTTTGTGTTCTATGATACAAATGTGTGTGTAGTAATTCTTGAATGGGCAGAAACACCATAGTACAGTAGCACATGTGTAAATGGTCTAAAATAGAATGAGAATCGTGTGTGCATTAACAAATAGACATAAAGGAACATATATGCGCTTTGTAAAACCAATGTATATATAGCCACACAATTAGGACCTCAATTCTAAAATGTGCCAATGATTTAAACCTGTCACCAAAAGCATGTGACAAATAAAGAAGCACACATTCACAACCTGTGCACAAGGCTAATTTGTTTATGTGCCCAGTGCTTATACTGACTACACAGTGCAGTGCACCCCATACATCCATTGCAGGTGCCCAACTGTACAATGCTGCCTAATAGAGGAATGGAGAACTGGACTAATTTGGCAGATTAAAAGCCTGTGAAAAATTAAGAAGCACAATTTCATAGCCCTAAGCTTTATCTGACCAAAATGTACACAAGGGTATTGTGGCCGCAATTACATTGCTTTCTGACACAGCACTATACGGTCTATTAAACATGCCTGGTACTGCCCACTTATGTTATCCTCGAAAGTACAAGCATCATGGAAACAAAACATGCTCTTAAAAAGCATCATTCAACAATTCTCTCTCCATATAGATTGTTCAATATGCAGCATACATGTGGCAGTAACATTAATGCACATGCAGCATGGAAACAAAAGAAGCCACTTACAAGATGGCCGGTACTGTAATAGAGCTTTGAGCAGGATACCCTGGTTAATCATCACTGAGCAGCTGAAGGATACAAGAGCCGCTCTCTTGTACATATTATTTTAGCTCCGCTGGGAGCAAGAAACGTGTGCTAAAGCCAGACCTAAACATGACGGCAAACAAATGCATTCCCATTGGGATTTTTATAAAAGGCTTCAACAAATGTCTCCTTGTTGCAAAATTGCCCACCCATCAGATGAACCACTCCTTTATTTCTTCTGTAGATTGCGTAGAGACAAGTAGATATTGAGAGTTGAACTAATACTAATACCAACAGCAAGTATAAGAATTATAATAACAGTTGTCCACAGGAAAACATTACATCATCAGATGCCCATTCGAACACCAAATGCACAAAACAATTCTGATGGTGAATTTTGGAGTCAGCAATTGAAAGTTGAAATACAGTTGTCCACCAGAATACTAAGGACACTTTGGCAGACTTTTGGCAGGTAACTTTTCTCTTCTGCGTATGGATAAGGTCTACAACCCATGAAGATATACTGTAACACACGTGTTCTTTCTCCTTTGAGCAGATCACGGCTTTGATGGAATACCTATGCAACGTAACGGAGAGTTAAAAACAGTCGCTTTTTTGAATATTCTTTAAATGAAAAAGGTTCCAGTAGTCTCGATAGAGACGTGCAAACTCTCAAATAACGCAATATAACATTGTCACTGAAAGTTTGGTTGGCACATTCTAGGAAACGTAAACAGTGATCACCCAGTTGAGACAAAGATCCAACTGCAAAGTCATGTGAAGGTGCAGCTTGGCAGACTGTGCTGTGGGCATCTCCTGGCTGCTATGTCTCCCAGTCCACTTAATCTGGAAGACACAGTAGCCCAGGCTGCAGCTGCAAGGCTCTCCATCCCTGGAGCCCACTGGACAGACATCTGCTTAGCAGAGTGTTGACAGGTGCTTTGGACTGCTGGCTGCTGGGGCTCTTAATATCCAGATGTCAAGGAGATGGCCCAAGGTTCTTGCACAGTGATGGGGACCAATAAATACATCAAAGGTGATGGCAAGCGCACCCGAAGCACAATCTCGGAGATCGCAGCGCTACAGATTTGTGTGTTGAATTTTTTTTTTTTTTTTAATGGAGCCCTTTTTAAAAAATCTAAATGATTCCCAATAAAAATAAAATCAGTCTTTCATGTTTCCTCACAACACTTTCAAAATCCTTAGTCATCGTCGTGCTACTTTGCTTATATTTCCCGTACGGAAAAAAAAAATATTGTATTATTTAAAAAAAAGGAGAGCAAAACAGAAAAGACAACCTCCAGAAAAAAATCATCAGCAAGGGTTGAAGGCGCAACAGCACAGTGACACGTTACTGGAGGCTATTGGCTAATCGGTCATGACAGCAACATACGATGCAATGACAAGATGCATTGGACGTTACATGTGCTGTTGTGTGCATGAACATGGAATAGTAATACCAGAAAGCAAGGGACTCGGAGATAATTTGGGGGATGGGGCCGGGAGGGCTGCAGAACTTATATAGTAGCTCGACTTGAAAAGCCCACACTTGCTGAGTGCAGACGGTATTATATGACACGCATTCTAAGTACTCTGAATATACGATAGAATCGGCGTTGAAGATGTAAGTGCACTGCCACTCCTAGTCCTGAAAACCACCCTTCATGGCAAAACACAGCAGACACATTTTCCAGTTGTTTGCCGCTCTCTGGAAATTCATTCGGGCAAATGGCCGATGTTTCCAGGCTCACCATATTTCTAAACAAATGTACACCCACAGGGACTGGCAGATGTGTGTTTTTTCCGACCATTGCAACAATGAATGCCCAGGTCTGACATGATCTCCTGGGTAGAAGGAGATACCGTTTCCTAAAAAGGTTATGACTGGAAGTAATATGTCAGACAGATTATGGGTTTTGCTGTAATGATGTTTTCAGATGCCTCCTCACTAATTTTCGAAGGGGAAGCAGGAGTACAACATGGGTTGTAGGGTGACTGACAGAGACAGCATTGGTCACCCACTGTTCATTTCCTTGGAGACCGCTTATTCGGTGTTCATAGCATCTGGTGTCCCACCCATTATAACATCTGAGGGTGTACAACCCATCTACTGGTTGATAGCCACCCACACCAACTCATCCTTTCCTGCCCTTATTATCCAAGTCTGCCTCCCAAGTCAGTTCTATGACAGACTTGGCACAAGCAGTGCAGATGGAGAGACATCTATACCAGTGGAAAGAGCACATTGGCCTCCATGCATTTCCGGGGAAGTGGAGGTGAGCCAGGGGAGAGGAAGGGATATGACTTTTGACATAGCTTGTTTTAAGGCCTGCCACAGTTGCTAACGTTGTGCACCTAAAATATTGTGCTAAATTGACGTGACTTAGTCAGCGTTCACAGACAGGCTCACTTAAGAACATCCCACGCCAAGGGTATAACATGAAATTATGACAAACATGACATTACACACAGAGTCACATACTTGTATACAAAGATGGCGACAATGACATTCACTTTATCTGAGTCCACTTTAAGCCCCCTAAATGGGCAGGAGCACAGCGTCAAGTTCCATCACTATCCGTTGGGGTATTGGGGAAAACACATACATAAAAATGGTGACACAGTTGTGTACACTCCTGAGCCAAGTGGCATGCCATATGCAGGCAAGGCTGCATCAGTGTTATCAAGGGCTACATCTGCTTTTGCGGAACCAGTTCTTGCATGTTGGCAGTCACTTGTGGTGCATGGTGGCCCACGGGCCATTTAGATGGTAAGGCAGCCCACAGAACTTCCTCTTTGAGGCACACATAGAGCAGGACCTGCTCCTGGCCCACGCTGCCCAGCAGGGCTGAAAACATAGGCAGGGCCACAGTGGTGAAAAAAAGATAGGCCCGTGCTGCTCAACGAGGCTGCAACGATATGCAGGCCTAAGTGGTGAGGGTACACTGACCTGCTCCTGGCCCAGGGGACTTAGCGGAGCCCCAAGTATCCTCAGCTCGGTGCAGAGAGGCAGGAAAAAACTAAATATAGTTAGAAGTAAAGAAGACTGTATATATATAAGGGGATAATGACTCGAGAATAATTAACTAAATAAAGGTTACCGGGTAGGACACCAGAGAATAGAGAGGTTATCGGGGCAGACACCCGAGAAGTGGAGCGGATCCGCCTTATTCATATGCTTTTTACAAGGGGCTAGAAGAAACGTGTACCCAGAGTCTCAGCTAAAGGGGGAACGATTAGACTACCACGAAGTTTAAAGACTTCGTGAAAGGGGTACGTTTAGACTCCATGAAGGGGTAATGATTAGAGGCAGAGATATCTATGACCAGCTGGTGTTCGTCTAGTCTGTCAAGCATCTGTCTTACATGTTTTTTGTTGTGACGTCATACATCAAAAAATGTTCTTGGAGAAAACTGATTAAAATTTTATGCGATTAAATAGCTGAGATAATATTGCATACAAATTGATGTTTTTTGAGTAAAATAGAAGGTATAAAATTTTGTGAAAAATCGGGTTTGGAGCTTGTGGTGTTTGGCGCTTGCTCATATTGTTGGAACTGTTTAAGTCATGCAAAAGTGTTGATAAGTGTTATATAAGTGGAAAGGGAACAGATTTGAGCATGGAGGATATAACTCCATTCACACGCTTATGCAAACAGTTGCCGAAACACGCACCCAAACTGAAGAAATACAGTACAGAGTGGGTTAAGGGAACCGCCTACAAAATGTTTATGCCATGGCCACAGGGTGGGTCCTTATTTAAAGCTGTCTTGTAACACATGACTACATATTTGCACGCCACATACACGGGCAAAAAGTTAGAGAAATGCCTCACTGTTCTAGAACTTTGGAAAATGTATGAACAGGGAAAGGAAGAGGAGCCGCCAATAGATTGGATACTTAATGTATGCTCAGAGGAGGGTGAGACGCCTACCGCGCCACCTGCCCCATCCAAAACGAAGGGTAAAGAAAGTAAGGACGAGGGATTATACCCGATGAGAGAGCATAAAGCAGCCACGGGTATAGCAACCCTGCATATGAGTCACCCACTCATACTAGTGACGAAAATCAAGGGAAAGATAAAGATAAGGATATTGCCTCCACGGTCCCAAGGGACAAGGGGAGACGCGATGATGAAAGAAGGGATCAAGCGAAGACAAGCACATCTCTCGACAAAGAGAGAGAAGGGAAGAGATGGAAGGGAAACGAAGATACAACTGATGAGATAGCATTCACAAAAAATGAACGGATGGGAGGACACATTTTATTGAAACTTGATGGCAAAGGCATTGATGACGCGAAACGAAAGGAGAGGTTAGATGAGGTGCAGAAAAAGGGTGAAAGAAAAGGAGTTAAGAGATGAAAAAATAAGATGGAAAGACAGACAAAAGCGAAAACAGCTATATCGCAAAGAGCAAGAAAGACAGCTTGATCACAAACAAAGAGCCGCAACCGATCATGACAGACAGGAACAGCAAAGGTCAGAGGAAGAACAAAGAATAAGAGAGAAAAGATTAAAGAGATAAAGAGATGAGGAAATTTGAAGGGCAGATGAATGTAGAAATGTGTGGGATGTTTTACCCATGCATCCGAGCCCTACCTCAAAAACTGTGCAGTACTGGCATTGAAAACATCATGATAGCCAGAGCTTCCCAGAAAATGCCCAGGGAAATGCATGAAGAATAGGCTGCCACCCATTTTTGCTGATGTTATGGGCACAGAAGGGCACTGCCTAAAACCACCATTGGACTACCCACACAGTAGCCTGAAACCATTGGGAATGGCAATGCTGATTGCCAAAAGCAACCTAGAACTGTGGGGAATTCATTTTTTTAAATCCCCAAAATGGTTGCATTACCAGTACTCACCACTATCAGAAAGCCGTCGTTTTAAAACCACCAGACTTTTGTGTAAAACTGAATAAATGAACCCAAAGCAGGCCAAAGAAAGACTTACTAAGAGGTGGATACAATTCTGTTATATTCTGAAGTGACGGGAAGGTTTATAACAAGACTGGCTGAGCTCTGCAGGTCTGCAGCGGCTTAAACTGAAACTGGATTTAAAATTACCAAAAATCGAAATGTGTAAATAAACTGAGGGACAGACTTGTGACTGCCACATAGTTTGTCACTGTTAAAATGTCATAGTTTTGAACTTAGAATCAGCATTGTAGCTGCATATGTAAAAATTGTCTTGACTTAAACTGGGGAACAAAAAGTGACATTTTATCTGAAACCTGGCTTAATGAAACTGAATTCTGCCCACCAGCTACCCCCGACAGGAGTTGAGACTTGCACAACAGCTGTGTTCCCAGGCCTAGCTGCCTTTTGCTGCTCCCACCAAAAGGGATATGACACTTCTCTGATTGAATTACCTGGGCTCTGCAGGAAATTGAACAAATCTCTGTCCTGACTCAGGCAAATGTTTTATTATGGGGGTCGTAAAAGTGGCTTCCTCCTGGAAGGAAAGGGGAGGAGCACTGCCTGTGAGAGCAAGCTGGCTTGGCAGAACTGGAAAAACCAGAAATTCAACCTTGTGCTGGGGGGAAACCACACCCCTTTGGGGCCAGAACATAAATCTAAAAAGATGGATCATACATAGAGCGGACTTGTGAAAATTTTATAAGTGATATCATTATTCTTGTGATTTTTCTGTGCACATTTGAAGACGTGGTAGGACCCGGTGGTATGTTCAGGGGGGTTGTAGCGGAAAAGAGGATATTACTCTAAATGTATGTATGTTAAAAATCTGACACTCCACCACCTAATGCCCACACACCATGGGCACATCTATGTAAATGCGGGGAAAAATCCAATATTGGTAACCCGACCAAAAAGTGAAATATGTTGCCATTTTTGAACCCAAGCTCCTAGGAAGAGCAGATTTGGGACAGAGACTACCTCATAGGTAATATGTACATGCAATGACAAACCACTATGTATTTGAGAAATGTGCATTTTGAATCAAATATAGATTTGGGGGCAAACTGACCAGGGGAGGATCCTCTGACCCATAAAACCTACAGCATCACTCTGACTCACAGTTCCTTCCCCAATCATGGGAGAGGGGAGAATTGGGCCAATGACAAGTTGAAAGAGGGGCTGGCTAGTGATGCTGCACACACACCCACTTTCAAAACACATAAAAGCAGACAGTCAGGACAGATAGGGACATTCAATTCCATTTGCTGCGGAGCATGCTGATCGACGACTTCACATCCAGAGATCCAGACTTCAAATCCATCAATCTCCAGAACCTGTAGCAGTACCTAGAAAGCAGAGCAGTATCCAGAATCCAGAGAGGCTAGACCAGCAGCGCAGAGCTGACCCAGACCGCTGTTAGCAGAACCAGAGAGCTGACCCAGATCACTGTGAAGAGACCCAGACCAGACCAGAGTCCAGTCCAAAACCTGACCAGATCCGTGGCGAGGCCTAATTCAAAAATATATTGTGAGTACCTAGCAGAACTGTGCAGAACCAATCTCTTAGTTAAAATAATATAATTCAATCTATTTTAATCTAACCAGAACTGCCTCCTAACTGTCACCTGTCATTTGCAAAGCTGTCACTTGTCATTTTCTATCTGCAAGCTGTAACCTGTCGCTTTGAACTTTTAAAATTTCAAATCCGAAAAACAACCTTCACAAAATCGTCATAACTCTGGAACCGTTTGGGCTAGGAACTTGGTTTAGCTTTCCTCTGAAAGCTTAGAATCTCAACTTTTCAACAAGTCTAGAACTTCCTACTCTTCATACTTTTGCCGTAATCACGATTCTCGCACTCGCGAATTTTACCGCGATTTGCGATTTGGTTAAAAATCCAGCCACGTGTGAAAACAGCAGCTTCCTTGCTTTCCTTGCTAAAAATTTGTTTGCCTCTTAAGAACCATCCCTGAATCATTGCTAGAGTGAGCCTGGACTAATATTAACTAGATACCACTCACCCTGAACCTCTAGAGGGAATTAAAAGCATTTTAGCATATTTTTCACTTCATTGCCAGCACATATAAAAGCATTTTGGGCCTGTGTTTCAAACTTCTGTAGTCTAAGCTTGCTGGGGTGAACTGAATTACATTTGATTGCATTTCTGAGAACTGTGTGCTTTCCTTCCATTTCTTTGCATTGCATAAAGGGGGGAGTGGATTGCCAGAGAAAAGTGATTACATTGTTTTGTTGAAATCATATTGAGTATTTCTGTACTGTAATTTCATTCCACATTGCATCCATTTGAAACCATAAAAGTATTGTTGCTATCGTATCCATCCTATAACCACTCATCATTGATTATAAAGAAGTGTGCTAGTGCCGGACTATCCATTATTGATTAATGCTCAGATTAAGTGTGATATTCAATTATTAATTTATTATAAAGTGTGATATATATATATATATATATATATATTGTTTAAATTATCAAATAAACCGTTTAAACTTGCAAAACAGAACTACTTCGTGGCTCAGTGGGGTCAGGGGGATTCCAAGAGAGGGGTGTTATATAGGGGTAGTCATCCAGAACGCATGAACTGGACGTAAAGATATATCAATAAGGGTTTCCATTCAGTATCCCAGACTAGGCATTGACTTAGCTGTAGTGTTGAATTGAATCCTCTTACAAATGAAAAGAAAAAGGAAGAAGGAAGAGTGACAGAAGAGGCAGGTAAGCGCAGAGAATTCGATGACGACATAGAAAGTAAGCGGAAACAGAGAGCATGTGATCTTGAATATCGGGGGAGAAAGGTTAGAAAACCTGCTCCAGTAGTAGAAGACATCGAAGAATGTTTTCCTGCGTATGATTCAGTACTAGGCACATCTAGGGCAAATATGGAAGATGACTTCGACACCAGAAGCATCAGAGAAACGATTGATAGAATATATGATGAAATGGGGTTAGAACAAATACCCCGGGGGGGTTATGAGCGCCTGGAGAGCACTCAGCTCTACGACACTGAGGATGTCACCCGAAAATGTGGGAATAGAGAACTATCCCTGGATAGATTAGAAATCAGTAGAAACAAGATACAATAAGTTGCACGAATTGGGGACAGACAATGTCCGACTCGTAAAATGAGGCAGAGAGATGGAGCAAAAGATGCCTCCCAAGAGAGAAAGGAATAAGATGGTCAGACACTAGCGAGTCTGCACCAAGGGCATCAGAATCAGCCATGCAGTCTGACCGACATGAAGAAGTATCTCATGGTCAGAGGGGGGTGTCTTCACTGCCCTATGTAGACAGGCTCAGGACATTGCCAGGCAGACGGCGATGCGGGAATATTACCCCTGAAATAGACAGGAGAACAATGAGAGAAGATAAGAGAGAGAGGGCTATGCATCCCAATTTTCGTTGCTTGAGAAAGGGGGGAGAAAGACCACAATATATTCCATGGCCACACATGGATCGAGAACATTTTAAAAACAAGCTTCCAATGCTGACATCGGGAGCTGGAAAGTGGATACACGAGTTAGAAAAAATGACAGGAGGAAACACGTTAGCTATAGTCACCATACTTGGTGAGAGAGCAGACGATGTGTGGGCATGAGCAGGCAACCCTGGTGTAACCACAATTAAAACTGCGCATGATGGAGCTCCATTTAACAATTGTAGAGCCGCAGTATGGAAAGCGTTATGAGTGTTGTATCCAGACACTTCTGATATGGGAGCTATAATTAAAAATTAAGGCGTCTGAGGATCCGTTAATATACATTCAGCATTTCCAAGATGCAAGGGTACTCGAGACTCATGAATCTTGGACGAAATCTATAACTGTGTTCTTGTGCCAAGGGCTGCCAGAGCCGATACAGAAACAGCTCAAGAAATTGGTGGGAATTGAGGCCAAGCCTTGGTCTGAAATACAGCTGACCGTCGCACACTATTGCAGATTGCTGAAAGAAAAGAATTGCAAAAAGGAAGCTGCATGCAAGGGTGAGGAAGCGAAATTGATGCAGAATAAATTGTCAAAATATGCTCTTGAGGGAGCCATGATAACTAGCTCAGCTGAATCAAGCATTCAGCATGTGACTGCCCCAAAGCAGAATAATCAGGGCAATGCATGGTTTTACCCCAGGGGAAGAGGATTTAGGGGAAGAGGATGGCAGAGTAATCAGGGAGGTTTCCAAAATAATCAAAGAGGTTTTCAAAATATGCAAAATGGTAATCAAGATATGTCAAACGGGCAAATGATCTGACCACCGCCCGTATGTTGGTTGTGTGGAATGACAGGGCACTTAGCTCGCACATGCAAAAACCAATGTATGATGCAGAACGGCTAAGGAATAGGAGCAGGCATGGTGAATCCACCTGCAGTTTTACAGCAAGGTATTGCACAGAATCACATGGTACAACACCAAGCGCCAGGAGCACAACTAGGCGTGCAACCTCAGAACATGGAGAATTTCCCACAAGGACAATCCCAACAGGCACCGTTGCAACTATCGCAGACGATGAGCACAGGGCAGACCACAAACCCTGGAATGGGAAGTAACAATGGGAATGGGCGAGATCCACCAGTGCACAGTGGGCCAAAATTGTATATGGACTAGGACAGCTCACTGGGAACCCTGATGTGTTCTATCCTATCAGTGACACCAGACCCTCACAGGGAACCTAGGGTGGATGTCATTATAGGGGATAAAGAATATTCCTTCCTAGTTGACCTGGGTGCAACACGCTCGTGCATACGTGAAGGCAAATTTTCATTGTCCGGCGAGGCCATAAATACTCAGAGTTTTACAGGAGCTACAAGTTGTGTTCCCTTCACAAATGCACTTCGAGTCTCCATAGGAGAATGTGAAATTAATGTGCCTTTACTATATTCACGTCAGACCCCAGTAAACATTTTGGGTCGAGATTTAATGACAAAGTTAAACATGACAATCTCGTTCACGGAGGAGGGCACAATATGTTCAACACCAGGAATGCACTATTAAAATGTATGCAAAATGATCAGAGAATATGCAGACACACAGCCATGAGGACTATACCATTAGAGCCAAAAATATTTGCATATGGTATCTGTGTGCTTATGGAAAGATTGCCAGGCCTAGCAGACAGAATCATGAGAACCCCTTATGAATTCCTATTCAGGCCAAGAATACCGATGCACAAGGAAATGGGACAAGTGTCTCCCTTGATGATACACATAGCTGCTGTACGAGGGAGGGTGGCCTTGATTGACAGTTATGATGACGAGCGAGTCTCACCTTTTTGGTAAAAATGATCAAAAGAGAAGTACCTCAGAGAATGATGTTGGCACAAAACCGTCCTGAACATTTTGATGACGACATGGCTCAGGTGCCTGTCTGTGTGGACCACATGACCCTATGACGTAGGCCTTTTGAAAGGGGTTGGAGAAGTAAAAATTCAACTGAAACCAGGAGCAATTCTCCCAAGAGCACGACAATATCCCATGTCCAGAGAGGCAGATGAAGGGGTTTTTAAGACAATTTCTGCAATGATGGAACAGTGCATTTTAGTGACGTCAGAGTCGTCATGCAATATTTCGGTTTATTCGATCAAGAAATCAAAAGGGGGGTCTTGGAGGCTAATCCAGGATTTATGCCCAATTAATGATATTGTTGAGGCCGAGTTCCCTCTAGTCCCTAACCCGTCTACAATTCTCTGTAACATACCCGTTGAGGCAAAATATTTCACAGTGATTGACTTGAAAAATGCATTTTACTCAATCCCGTTGCACCGTGACTCACAAGATCTGACATCATTCACATTCAGACAGATGCGTCTGAAAAGCACAAGACTAACCCAGCGGTATTGTGAGTCTCCATCTATTTTTAACAGTCCTGCAGATGGACTTGAGCAATATTGCACTAAAAAGTGTTGTCCTGCAATACATGGATGACATCTTAAGGTGCAGCACAACAGAAGAACAATGCAGGCACGATTCTGTTCAGCTATTGACTATACTGGCTGAGAAAGGATATAAGGTTGACAAGGAGAAGTTACAATGTTGTCAACAGGAAGTGCTGTACATAGGCCAGCTAACTCACATGAGGGAAAGAGAGTGCCCCCAGAAAGGTCTGAAGCCATACTGAACATGGCTAAGCCACACACGATAAAACAGATGCAGAGCTTTCTAGGACTATGCAACTATATTAGGGCATGGGTCTTCGACTATAGCTCTTACACTAAGCCTTTACTTCAGGCCCTAAAGAAGGCCCAAGTGACGAAAGAAAAGATTGAATGGTCTGGAGCACCAGTTCTAGGGATTCCCAATTATGCAGAGGAAGTTTACCTGTTTTCACACATGAATGGCAGCGTTATGACGGCAGTACTCACACAGAAAACCACGTTGGGGTACAAGCCCCTGGCATACCATAGTGGAAATTTGGACCCAGTAATGAGAGGTCATTTTCCTTGCGAAGAATGTTTATCTGCCACAGCGTTCGCCATAGAGAAGGCTACAACCAGTGTGATGGGATGCTCCATGACATTGTACGTCGAGAACTCACTGTTTGCCATTCTAGAGAAACCAAAGGGCACATGGACATCTCAGAGAACTTCTGCTTATGAAGTTATCATATAAAATCCATCGATTAAGATAGTCCGATGCAAGATAGTGAACCCAGCTATGTTCATAGTAAAGGTAAGGCACTTGGAGTACAAGCTGTCAGCCTGACCTACCCTTACCCCATGTCTGAGGTGGAGGCCACTGTCCTCCCCTCCTCTACAGGGATCACATTTGATGCTTCTGTAGAGATTTCCTTAGTGTCCCTTGGGGCCTGGGACCAGTACGCAGAGGTACTGGCGACTATCCCACAGAACACCCGTAGATTTTTGAGAAGTGTCCTCCTGAATGGCCAGCCTTCTACTGGTTTGAGAGACACTGGGGCAAGCATGGCAGTGGTGGACAGGACCCTGCTCAAGCCAGAGGACTATGTAGGTGCTCCTCTGAGAACCACCTGGTTAGCTGGTGGGCCTCCCAAATTATCACCTGTAGCCGTAGTCACACTCGTAATTGGAGACAAGACAGCAAAGCTTCCTGTCCTGGTTCAGGACAATGTCCCTGCTAACATTCTGTTGGGTAATGATCTAGTAGAGTTGGGATTGATCTCGGATGATCTTCCCATGACTGCGGCTGTGATCACTAGGTCACAGGTGACCCCGGGTCTGGCTGTGAGTCAGGTACCCGAGTCAAAGGCGCGGCCTAAGGCAAGACGAAGGAAGAGCACGAAGGCCACCTCTGTGGAGGGAGCTCCTTCTCTTCCTGCTGTTCCTACAGCACCCACTGGGATCCATGCTCCGGACGGGCTGGGTCCAGTGGTAAACCCCATCTCAACTCCTGTGGGAGAAGAGCCAGAAGACTCTCCTGTGGGAGAGGTTCTCAACCCGGAGGATCATCCCGATCTTCAATGCTTGTTAGCTGAAGGGGGACCCTCCCGGGCAGACTTCTGTAAAGGACAGAGAGAGTGCCACTCTCTCGAGGGTCTGAGGAATCAGGCCCTGTCCCAGGCATGAGGAGAAGTGCCTAGGACATTCCGGATTTATTGGGAGGGTGAGCTCCTTGTTAGTGAGCCCACTAAGCCTGAACCTGGTACCCTCAAGAGGTTGGTGGTACCCCAGGTTTACAGGCCCTTCCTACTTCAGTTGGCGCATAAGGTGCCCTTGGCTGGTCATCTTGGTACCAAGAAGACTAAGCAGAGGCTCTCTGCCCATTTCTACTGGCCTCGGATGGGAGTAGAAGTGGAGTCCCACTGCAGGACCTGCACAACTTGTTCGTTGTCTGGCAAGACTGGAGGCAGTGTCATTGCCCCACTGCAGCCATTGCCAGTGGTTGGCACACCATTTAAGAGGGTGGGCATCGACATTGTTGGTCCCCTGGACCCTCCCACTTCAGGTGGACATCGGTTCATCCTGGTTTTGGTAGATCATGCCACCAGGTACCCTGAGGCTATACCCCTTCGGACTGTAACTGCCAAGGTGGTTGCCAGGGCTCTCCTGGGCATTTTTACCCGTGTTGGACTCCCCAAGGAGGTTGTCTCTGACAGTGGATCCAACTTCATGTCTAGTTACATGAAGACCATGTGGAAAGAGTGCGGAGTAACCTACAAGTTCTCCACCTCTTACCATCCCCAGACCAATGGTCTGGTTGAGAGATTTAATAAAACTCGCAAGGGCATGATAGGTGCTTTGGAAGAGCCCCTAAGGAGGAAATGGGATCTCCACCAACCATGCATGCTGTTTGCTTACAGAGAGGTACCTCAAGAGGGTGTTGGTTTCAGTCCCTTTGAGTTACTCTTTGGACATCCCGTGAGGGGGCCCCTTGCCTTGATCAGAGAAGGTTTGGAAGCCACCCCTCCAGGCCCCGCCAAGCAAGTGGGGGACTATGTGTTAGGCCTCAGACGGAGGATGACACAGATGATGGGTCAGGCAACAGCGAATCTCAAGGCCAGCCAGGAATTGAACAAATACTGGCATGACCCTAAAGCATCGCAAGTGGATTGAACTCCGGGACAGGAGGTCCTCCTGATGGAGCCTACCAAGCCTTGGGCATTGGCAGATAAATGGATTGGACCCTTCAGGATAATCTCTAAGATGGGTGAGGTCATTATCTGGTTGACATGGGAATCCCAGGGGTAGCCCCTCAGGTATTCCATGTTAATCGGCTCAAGCCTTTCCAGAGGCGAGCAGAAGTCTCATGTCTCTTGCTAGCTTCAGGGCATGAAGAGGATGAGAGTGAGCCCCTTCCTGATTTGCTGTATAGCAACGCACAGGATGGCTAAGTGGAGGGAGTGCATCCCTCTCCAGATTTGAGAACAGAGTAGCAGAGGGCCTGCTGGACTTTGCTTCAGCAGTATGCCTCTCTGTTTTCACTGACGCCAGGCCTTACACCGTGGTGTAAGCACAAGATTGACACTGGTGACAGCGTGCCTGTCAAAAACAGGAGCTACCGTATGTCAGACACTGTTAAGAACCACATCCAGGCTGAGGTCGCCAAGATGGTGTATCTGGATGTTATTGAAACCTCAACCAGTCCCTGGTCCAGTTCCGTGGTCCTTGTCCCCAAGGCAAATTCCCGGGCAGGTACCAAGGATTGGAGGTTCTGTGTGGACTACCGAGGAGTCAATGCCGTCACCAAAACTGACGTGCACCCATTGCCCGGGCTGATGAGCTCGTGGACACCATAGGTGCTGCCAAATTTGTGAGCACCTTTGACCTCACCTCAGGCTTTTGGCAAATAGCTCTGATGGACCATGCCAAGGAAAAGACGGCGTTCTCAACACCAGTGGGACTCTACCAGTTTAGGGTCATGCCTTTTGGGTTGAAGAATGCCCCTGACACCTTCCAGAGATTGGTCAATCATGCTCTCAGTGGGCTGGAAGCCTTTTGTGTGGCTTATTTAACCGACATTGCCATCTACAGTTCCACTTGGGAAGAGCATTTGACACATCTGGGTAAGGTGTTGCAGGCCTTGAAAAGGGCTAACCTCACTATCAAGGCCACCAAGTGCCAGATAGCTCAGGGGAAAGTCACATATCTTGGTCATGAGGTATGAGGGGGTCAAATCCAACCTCTCCCCAGTAAGGTACAGGATGTACAGGACTGGGAGACTCCCACTACTCAAACCCAGGTGAGAGCCTTTTTGGGCCTCACTGGGTATTATCGCAATTTCATGGTGGACTAAGGAAACCATAGCTGCGCCACTGACAGCTCTGACTTCCCCCAAACAACCTAGGAAGGTTAATTGGACGGAAGACTGTCAGAGGGCCTTTGATGGCTTGAAAGAAAGTCTGTGTAGGGTACCTGTGTTGTGTGCGCCTGACTACAGCCGACCCTTTATCGTCCAGACAGATGCCTGCAACACCAGAATTGGATCTTTCTTGTCCCAGTTAGATGACAAAGGGAGGGAACATTCTATCATCTTCTTCAGTAGACAACTCAAGGGTAGAGAACTTAGGTGGGCTACTGTTGAGAAGGAGTGTTTCAGTATAGTTTGGAGCCTTAGGCATTTTATGCCCTACCTTACGGGGTCTACCTTCATGGTCCAAACAGATCACAAGCCCCTGAAGTGGCTTATGCAGATGAAGGGTGAAAATCCAAAACTGCTCAGGTGGTCTATTAGCCGGCAAGGGCTAGACTTCACCACAGAGCACAGACCAGGGAAGAGTCACGATAATGCAGATGGCCTTTCCAGAAGGTATGTTGAACGTCTGGATGAGGGTGTCTATCCCGTGGGAGATTAGGCACGCTCCACCTCAGTCTCGGGGGGCAACTGTGATGCTGGAAATGCATCGGAGGGACAGGGCCTCTGTATCCTTGTCCTTTACTGCCTTTTTATTGTGTGTTCTGTCATATTTGCAGCGCAGAAGTTCATGTGGGACTCCTGGCGGTGCAGCTCTCTCTCTTTTGGTTTGGTGAACAGAACTGTGGGATACCCTTACGGCACCCATGGGTGAGGGTACAAACCTGTGCCCCTAGCGTATGTTTTTGGGCACCTGTGGGTGGCCCGCATAGCAGGAAATGGGCTGGTGGCAGCTCCATGCTGAATTTGACGGGTGTGCTGAGTATCCTCCATTTTGGGATCCCCAGGCCCTGCCATTGGAATCAGTTGATTCCTGATGGAAAACAAGATGGCCCCTGTGGCCTCTTGCTTTCTATTACCTATTACCTTGTTTTCCCAAATTCCTGGGAAGTCCTGACTCTGTCCCTTACCCCTGACTGGCTGTTGGGTGGAAGTTCCATATATGGTGTTGTTGTGAAGTCCAGTCCAGACTGACTGGAGCCTTCCCAGTGACTGTATGTTGTTGGTACGCCCTGTGGGTGGAACCTGGGTGAATGGAGTGTGTGACCAATATGCACTTCTTGTTGTGGCTGTCTGGTTTCTGGTATGAGAGACAAAGACTGACACAGCCCTGCCCGAAACTGGCCTGAATGCAGTGTGTAGTGTTGAATGGCTGAGTACTTTTCCCAATCCGCATTCCTTGTTGTGAGTGTCTGAGAGGGAGGAGGATGGCCTGAATGCACTGTGTGCCTGATTGGCTGACTGACTGCATGAATGCCCTTCTGTATGATCGGCTGCTGAGAGAGACCCAGCAGTGTGGATGAGAGACAAGATAACATATCTGGGGACCTCTCACCACTGGAAATTTTTCAGAAGCTGTCCCTACACTTGAAGAGTAACTGGAACTGCTGATCCTCGACGCCCAGCTGGAAGAAGAAGACTTGCTGTTGCATTTGCTTCGACCTGATCTGAAAGCTGCCAAACTCGTCAAGGACTGATCTGAGAGAGGACCTGGTAAGGCGCCCTCTTCCCGTGCTCCGAGGGACCATCGAGCACTGCTAACCTTTGCCGAAGCTCCCTGGAAGTCAGACCCTCGAAAGGCTGCCGACCCGAGACGGGACCGCTAAGGAGAACGAAGCAAAGCACACAGACTTTGCCGTGTACGCATAAGCCACAACTTTGAACTTTGGACTGAGGCACACTTCAGCCTTGATGAGAAAAGAATATGCCAAATTTTTACCAAGCACACTTACATTGGAAGCAAATACAGTCTCCTGGCTCATTCCACACCAAGACCCTATTTGGAATCACTTATGGTGTCCCGCAGTAGCGATATCGCCAAGGATGTGGTCACCTATTTTGATCTTGTTCTAAGATCATACCCGTCATTGTTGGGAAGGCTCACCAGTGTCACTGACTTTCTTCAAGATCCTGAAAACAAAAAGCCAATAAAGAGACTGCTTACTGTTATTGCCAAACAATTTCTTTTACTTCCTGAGTACATTGTGAAGGAACCAAATGTCTCAAACGCAGACAGAAATAAATGAGCTTATCAACACATTGTTCTTTCGCATAATCGAAGATTGTCCAACCTTTGTCGGAAGAACAACAGACACATTCAAGTTTCTTTGAGACCCAGCAAATACAGAATATTTAAGCCAATTTTCAAATAAAATAGTGATCCTAGTCTCATTCCACGTGACCGGACAGTGCAGACATTGTTTACATTAAAGAGAGAGCATACAATCCTGAAAAACTCAGAAAGACAGGACGGATGTCCCTGTCACTAGAAGACAGCAGGTTATCTCACAATGTCCTTTTTCATCTTGTCACTGACTTTCCAGAGCTAGTGGGGAGACCGATCGATGTTGACGTCCTCACATTCATCAGAGACCCAGCTAATGTTGCAGAGATGGGCATGCTCTTGCATGGAATCGTGTTACAGATAGAGCTCTCGAACCATCAACAGAACTATTTGAGGAGATTCTAAGAGTCCTCCGCCGAGGGACAGATCAAGGAAGCAGTGTCAAGGAATTCACTTATTGCATTTGTTGTTATTTTGTCCCTATTTCTTCATACTGACCAGCGTACAATATGTCCTCAGAAACCGAAGCAAATCTGAGACGTGGACTGGCAGCTTACTTACTTTGAACATGCACAGTAAAAGGACTTACTGAAGTGTTATTTAATTAGATTTTTTCCATAGTATAGCAAAGGAACTGTATCCTGAAATAAGAGACAATTCATCACCTGTAAGAGGTTGAACACTTGTAGAGCACCTGACACTCTTAAACCCAGAACTCGAAAGAAAATATTGGTTAAGGGAATACAATAAAAATGACATTTGGCGAATGATCGAGATGGGGATCCAGAGAAGCAATCTGTCCTCCCGCAGGAGGAGAGACAACCACGCTCCTCTGGAAGTAAATGCTGCTGCCTGACATACAGAGGCATAATGTATCTATGTATCATATTCATCATTGTTTTACTGTCAGAACTGCCTTTTTTATTGGTGCAGAAAGCATTCCAGTTCCAGTGCACCCACCTAATTATGCACGTATGAAACGCACAAAATCACCCAGACCTTACATATTCATTCCAGTCCCTAGAAGATCTGACGGAGGAATGAATGAACTTGAAATGAATGTGATTAGCAATGACACACAGCCACTTGTGGTAACAAACAAACAGAAAAGCCGGAGACAGGGTCAGCAAAGAATGAATGAAGAAAGGTTATTGACAACCACAAGCATGCAACCACTGAATACACACAAAGCAAGCCTAGTGTCAATGACTGCAGAACCACAAGCCAAAACAGTAGAGAAGAAGAGACTGCTTGACATAAGAAACTCCACAACAGACATTGTGGAAAGAAAAGAGGAATCAGAGAAGAACCCAACAGAAATGATAATGATAAACACCCCTGAGACAAAACTGATGTAGACAAAGACAAACTCAAGGAAGATCTCACAAACACAAATGATAGTAGACTCATTATGGCCGTTCATAGCCAAAGCAAGGAAAATACAAGAGGAACTGAAGAATAAAACTGCAGAAACTGTACTATCAACCATATATGTTCCAACACAAGGGACAAGTACCACTTCTACGATGCAACCATACACCGGACCAGCATCAGGGTGGTTGGTATGGGCATTTGCAACCAGCAGGAGAAGGATGTATGAAGAGAGGGAAAGAGCCGCCAGACTCATGTCCACTCAAATGGTGCAGACGAGGAAGCCTGCACCATGTACCGAGATGCCTAAGAATCCTCCAGCAAGAAAAAGCCATACAGATGCATTTAGGGATGTAGTTATAGCCAACTACAGGAAAACACTAAGAATCAAGAGAAGCATGCATGGAGATGACAACAAACTCAACGACTACCTTGATAGCACAGCACATCTGGGAAACAACATGTGGTACCAGCACATGAAAGAAGTTGGAAGATGAAGTTCAGAAGGGGAATGCTTTGTTTGTGCATGCCTACCATACAGCATGGGGAAATCCAATATCTTCGTAGCTGTAGAAATCGATGTCCAGACAGCACACTGTCTGTCACACGTAGCAATGTGCAAGACCAGGGGACAGTTCATGGGTCGTGATGCCTCATTAATATGGTCAACTGAAGCAGCCTATCCCGATGAAGATGATTATGTTCTAGACATTAAGACAAGAAACAGAGCTCTTACTAGGAATCATGTGATCAGGTACGAGAAGCCTGGAGTTAAAGGAGCAGGAATAAGATGGGAAGTGAACCCAAGACTAAATGTCCAAGGAAAAACTCCAGAGAAAGCTTGAAAGTGGAAGAATAGAGCCCAAATGCAGATTTGGGGAACAGTGCTTACACCAGATGGGTGGGAAAAAAGGGAATGATGATTTGCAGAGCCTGGGTGATCACTGGACTCTACAAAGAAACTGTTGACATCATACAGAATGGCTGCAAGCCATTGTGCCGAAACTTGCAAAACTGTTGACATGGGTCAAAGACAGAGGAGGACCCTTGCAGATAGTGCCACTAGAAAGCCCAAATTTCTGCTTCAGGAATAATGCCACTAGAAAGATGGGAGAGAATAAGAACTGTGCACAAGTCTTTGATGCTCCAGGGATGGTGCATGGAACTGCAGTAATTATGGATAATTATTGGGCATGCGGATCCAACGCATACATCAGACTGCCAAGAGACTGGGGAGGTATATGCACAATAGTGAATGTCCACGTTCCAGCATTGGTGATCCCGAAAAGTGACCTGAATGTTGACAGTTTCCCGAAAGCAGATGCTCATCTGAGGAAGAAGAGATCTGTGGAACTGATAACTCGGATGAAGAGAGAGAATTACTTCTCTGTTAAATCAGAAGAAGCCTTTCATGCAATCCCATATGAACACAGGCGGTTCACTCTCACCTCATCAGTGTCCACATTGATTTTTATGCCAGGAATCCAAGTTGGAGTAAATACTAAATGGTTGCAGATAACCAGATGGCAGTTACTGCAGACGATCAATACGACCATAAAAGGATTCAATGCAATCAAGGAAGAGTTAAGAGCCATCTGACTGATGACTCTTCAGAACAGATATGTCCTTGACATGATCACAGCCATGGATGGAGGAGTTTGTGCAAAAATCAGAGAATCATGTTGCACATTTATACCATCTCACAATGAGGAGAATGGAACCTTAACAGAAGCCATAAGTATGCTGACAAACCTGCA
The DNA here is from genome assembly GCF_040938575.1 of Ambystoma mexicanum. Lineage (NCBI taxonomy): Eukaryota > Metazoa > Chordata > Amphibia > Caudata > Ambystomatidae > Ambystoma > Ambystoma mexicanum. Next base: position 341,493,072 of record NC_090927.1, read on the forward strand.
GAACCAGATGATCAATGAAACTGACAAAGTTTATGATGACAGCTGGTTTGGATCACTATTCTCGTGGGTCCCGCAATGGATGGCAGATGCATTCAAGTTCTTGTGAGCCTTGTTAGTGATGATATTGCTAGGATTTTGTGTTATCAAGATAATCATCTTGCAATGCCAAAAGACTGCAAAGAAAGCCATAGGGATGAAGATCATGATTGATGTCAAGCCAAGATGGAAGCCCAAAGACCTGACTGATGAAGAAATAAGAGACTTTGTGAAGACCAGCATTCATGCACCAGAAGGAACAAAGTTTCTCTCTCCCAGGTAACACATACATTATGTGGGAAGATGGGTTTACTGTAGCCCAAATGGACAGTGTCAATTAATGACATGGAATAAAGACGAACATGTAAGAACAGCAGGAAGCCTGAAAGGAGTAATACAAATATGGACACCAAAGAGGCACCTCTTCAAACCGGTTGTATACGAATTGTTCGTTTTACAACTGTTCGAATTACAATTGACCTTTTCACAATTGACCGAATTGTGAAGGTCAATTGTAACATATATGTGGGGGGAAACCTCCCACAACCCCCCACCTAACGCCAAACCCCCCAAAACCCCTATATATATAAATAAATATATATTACCAAACAGATATATATATATATATTTATATATATATATATATATATATATATATATACGGTCAATTGTGAAAAGGTAAATTGTGATCCTTTAAATGCGGTCAATTGTTCATTCGAACAATTGTAAACGAACAATTTGGGTAATACCTTCAAACCATCATGTATAGACCCAGAAGATGAAAAAGGAATGAACCCAGGCAATGGATTGAAGATAAATACAGAAGAATGAAGTAAGTTGAATCCAAAGACAGAGGTGAAAGTGGTTGATGAATCGACCAGAGGGAGGAGTGTAGAGGAGGTCCCGAATAAAGCCTGCACTCCAGTCGCCCATTTTGAAGTACCAGGAACGTTCACACCAAGATATGTGACATATGGTGAGCAAATAAATCAGCAGAGAGCCGCAGTAGGGCTCTACCCAGTACCTATTAGAAGAACAGCACCTATTGAAGTACCAATACCCAGACAACTATGGACAGTAAGGTATGCATTAAGAAAACCCTACCAGCAAATGAGACGAAATGAAGATCGCCTAAGTACAGTCGCGGAAGAAACCAAAAAGGTCTTAATGGAAGACGAATAGTAACATCACGGGGACCCGGACAGATATACAGATAGAAGAAATAACGACCCGAGAATGTCACAAAGAGACAAAACTCCATGAATAAGGCTATTGTGAACCTAAAAGGGAGAACAATGTTGAAATACCAAGAAGCTTAAGCTGTAAACAGGATGAAAATATTCAACCAGCTAACACCTGTACATATGCTTGGAACCGCAAGAAGGCTAAGAAAACAGTACGGCTTGGTATGCTAAGTAGAAGAATAGTGCGGCAAGCGCCATTATACATAATCTACCTCAAAACGAAGCACAGTATTATAAGTGCGATTCCACTTTGCATGAAAAGCAGAATCAAACCAGGTTACTAAAGGCCGCATGAGCAGAGATTCATATTCTAGCAAAACGAGAAGAGACGGCTGAATTGAAACTCAGCAGATGAAACTTGTGCCAGGAGAGCCGACGTTATACTAATAAAAGGAACGAACAGTAGCTACATATAATTGAAACTTAAGAACAGAATATCCTGTCTCTGAAAGGTCAAGATAAGGAGGCGTAGGTAGGCAGGTGGCAAGCCAAATAAGAATCAAATGCACAAATTAAGAGAAACTAGACAAATTCACGGTGTGGAAAGCACGTGACCGCGGAGCGCGGAGAAGCACAGGCTCACACCTATGCTTGGCATCCGCCCTGGAAGAGATATAAAAACTTTTCCAGACAGAAGATGCAGTTTCGAGATAACCACAGTAAAATAATTGACACATGGTTGCTGAAGTGATGATTGATTGTAACCTTAATTGGAGGAAGACCAGGTAACTAGGGGGCACCCTGCACCTGGCTGACCATTCTGCGTGCTGCTAAGCAAAATGGAAATGTATGCATGGGGTTGGTGCCAACCCAATCAAAATGGACCAAATAATCTAGGGTCCTATAATTAGTAGAACCAATGGGACGTCGTACTTCTAGTGAAGTCTACAGTAGTCATTTTGAAGGAAGGGCTTAGACGCCAACCTGACAGTGTTTACCCAATCTCCTCACTCCGTTACCATATACAGATATAGTACCTATATTAAAGTTACCTTTTCCTAACCAATAGAATTGCATATTAACTTTTGAGTGTTATACGTCAATCATGATGGGTTTTCTGTATAAATACTATGATTTTTATGAAGTTCATTGGAGTTGATGTGAGAAGGACAATCTCATCACTGCTGATTTCCATGACTCCCCGTTTTTTGTGTCATTAAACTGACTCCCTTTGCGAAACCATTGAGTTGTCCTTATTTATTGGTGTTGGAGTTATAAATCTGCACCCCCATCCATCTCAAGGGTGCAGCTATCTCGTCTTAAAGTACTTTGGAGCAAACCTCGGCTCTGTGGGCAGGCCGGGGGGTCTCCGGAGTAGAACTGTCTTTGTTCCAAGACAAACGCGTTGCTCCTGAGCTATCCTTCCTCCCCCTATGTAGATATATGATATTAGTTAATAGGAGAGGTGAGGTTTTACACAAATAGGCTAAGTGTGAGATGTGGCTGACTAACACAAATGGGCTATTAGCGAGGTGATGCTACCCTACACAATTAGGATACATGCAAAACATGGATACCTTAGACAGATAGGCTATATTTATAAAAGGCAATATGATTGGTGGGGTTGTAATGGGGTACGGTAATGGCTGTACTTCCTGCCCACACCACACTTACCTTATCAGTCACTGCTCGTTGACAGCAGCTGGCTTCCCAGGCATTCACGGGTAAGCATGGACTGAATCTATATCTTCGGGAGCTGTCCTTTGCCTTGTGGCCCTTAGCCGAGGGCTGTCTGGGCAGAGGCTGCCCTTGTGGGTGTTGTTAAGAGCCTACCTCCTAGAGTGGAGCAATCAATCACAGGCACAGGGCGTGGGGAGGGAGGGGGCATGGGAGAAGTCACATAGGTGCAGCAGAGATCACCAGGATGATAAAAAAAGACAGAAAATTTGAGAAACCAGCAGGAAAGCAGAGAAATGGAGGAAAGAAGGGACAAGAAAGCAGAGGAATGGATCAAAGAGAGAGCAGAAGAGCAGAGTAAAGATTGCAAAATGGAAGAGGGGCGCATGGGACAAAAGCACACCAACTATCTAATCAAGGCCAGGGTGCTGGATGGAAGGAGCAGCCGATCATGGGTACAGGGTGGGAGGCAAAAGTGGCAGGGGAGAGGTCACACAGGTATGGTAGAGAATGCTAGGATGATCTGAAAAAGACAGTAAACTCGAGAAAACAGAAGGAAAGTAGATCAATAGAGGAAAGAAAGGGCATGAAAGCAGAGGAATGGAGGGAAAATGGGCAAGAAAGCAGAGGAACAGGGAAAGAGGGAGCAGGAGAGCAGAGATAAGATCACAAAAAGGGGGAGGGGGCACAGGGGCAAAATCACGCCACTTTCCTCATCAAGGCCAGGACGGTTGTCCAGTCACACTTGGCAAATGTTTTTGCATCTGATGGCAATATCTGGTAAATTGCCATCAGATGCAAAAACAGGGCTTGGTCAACATCGCTGTCATTTTTAGTTGGTAATTGTAGCACCTAATTACCAAATCAATGCATCTCACATGGATTTTTTTATGCGTACCTGGCCATGTTTTGACGTCTCTCATTGCATGGATTAGCTGGACAATGGAATGCTTCCCTTCATTTTCACAGTCCAATCTCTGCTGTGAAGGATCATTGTGGGCTAACATGCAGCTGGACAGAGCAGCTGGAGGTCAAGGACTCTGATTCTCAAAGGGGAGATAAGAATAAAAGTAATTTTTATCTTGCTTTACTATTCACTTTTCCACTCTGCTTTAACAGAGAGAAGAACATTGCATGCAGGGGACCTAAGCATTGGTGGCTTCCTGCATTCAAATAAGGTTTTTGTTAGGAATGGTTTCGCTTTTAGCAACTTTCCCTCCATATTCTATGGACGCCAAAGTTTCTGATTTTGTTATTACACCATGTCCTGAATTTTTGAAGTGAAGTGCAGTCTTCAGCTGCACTCCACTGGCCTTTTGCTCATTGTAATGTGGAAACTGACTAGTCCTTCACACTGTCAGGACTGGGAAACTATGTCTCCATTAGTCTTTTAACTTTGTTACCTGTTTGCATAACCTTTTAACACTGCACAATGCATCTTTCAATGCAGTGCAATGGGTTGCTTTTGTATGACCCTAGACTACACTCAAATTGATTATTTTGTTACCTAGGATGTGTCTAAGGAGAAACAGGTGGCAGCAGTTACTTTTTCATATGTTTTACTGTCATTTTCTTTAGCCTTACCGTGTTTACCACATTTGGCTACTAAGAGGGGATAGGGTCCCAGCATGGCTTGGCCACAAGGTTTTTCATTTCTTCCTTGGTTATCTTGTCTTTTTGCCTTTTTCCAGCATTGCCAGATCGGGAAAATCCTTTTATAGTCATGCACTGCCCGAGAAAAGCAGTGCTTTTCGCATCTGGTGCAGGCCATGTGTTGGGGCTCCCAGGAAGCGGACTGGGAAAGTCTGATCCAGTGTGTCTGGTGTTCATGCATGAGTCTGACCTCCAGTGGTCCCTGAATGGACTTCTGCTGGTGTGCATGTGCGGGGCATATGTATCATTAGCGGGCTGAATCTGATCACTCATCTGACTTTGGGATACTAAGCAAAGCCCTGCAGCCAATCCAGCTGATCTGAAGAGGGGCCGTGCTGAAGAAGAAAGATCAGTGGAATCATCCAAAAAAGGCCTGGCAACCAACTCTTGCTGCAGTCCTGGCCACTGATTTCCGAAAAGACCCTAGTTGGTGTTTCAACCCTTCAGACCAGTGGGAACAACTGGTCTCAATGTCTTCTGGTAACCAAGCAAGTTGGAGACCTCAGAAGTGTCCCTGGACCACCCAATGGACTGACCATCTCCAGATTGGGCTACCGCATAAGAAGCGTCATTGTTCTGTGTTTTGGTTCAAAACTCAAGTGGTCATCAGCATGTCCTGCAAGCAGCCCTGCTGCGATATGTCAGTGTGTTAGGCAGAATCCTGTGCAGGGCCCTTAGAGACCACTACACACAATTAAGACTACAGGTGGCAATACAAGTTTACCTTTGGTACAAGCCTGTACTACTAAGTTATAGTGGTAGCAGTAGCAGAGCAGCCAGGCTTATCTCAAGAGTATATGAGCAGTAGCAGAGATTACACAAAGGGACCACAATTACTGTGACTCAAGCAAACACTGACTCAAGGTTTCAGGTAAAAAATATAAGTACATTTATTTCTAAACCATCAGTTATAAACACAACACCTCTATTAAACTTTAAACAAAACCACACGTTAAATATACTACAACTAACCAATTCACTTTGTACAGTGTGTCTCAAGGTAAGTACCCCGTGTTTGAATGAACTGGTGTTAGGAACAAAACACGATACCGCGGATACGGTTGCGATCACTTTTTGACAGTTCGGTCTACTCAATAAACACATATCCGTGACATGAAATGCTACCGGGGCAAAAGCACACTTAGCACCTGAGATACCCAGAGGGAGTTGGAAGCAAAAATCACAGCCAATATTTAGGTTAGGCAGACAGTATCGAGAAAAACTCAGAAACAGGAGTTCAAAAGTCTAAGGGTCTATGCCAGGTTTAAATGACACCGGAGACCTGTGCCGAAGATCACACCGTTAGACAGTTCACGATTCAGCGTAGCCCAAAAGTACTTGGGTATTGTCAATGTTCGGAAGCAAAAGTTATAAGAAGGAGGGAAGACAAGGATGAGCCTTGAGGATGAAGATAAAGGGGTTCACCCAGTTTCCTCGAGTAGAGCACAGTACCTTATTCCAACGGTGCAGCTGGTGCCCTGGCAGTTGTTCCTGTTGGTTTCCCACAGATCCACGATTCCTGGAGCTTCGTTGTGAAGGAGGACATCTGAAGGGGGTCTGCACCACACAGGGATGAAGCCGGCAGCAGCGACAACGAAAAAGGTGTACTCCTTAAAAACAGGAGAGGCTCAGCAGGTGGCTATCCGGACCACTACAGCAGTGTGCAGCGATTTCAACCACGGCGGAGATCTCTGGCTGAAGAAGATGAGCTGGTTATCCCCACCAGGCTCAAGGGAAGAAGACTCTGCACTGGATATCCTCTTAGTCATTGAAGGGAAGATAGCTCAGGACTGCAGCAGGGCTTCACCGGGATGGGGTAGTTGCAGCAGCCGTCATTCTCTCCGCTTCTCTTCAGTTCCTTGTAGCTCCAGAGGTGACTCTGACTTCTAGCCCAAGAGACCTGCCTTTTATGCGGAAAACCCTCATTCACATAGCCTGGCTGTCAATCACGCAGCAGGGGGGTTGTCCAGCCGGGGCAACCACCTCAGCCAATCATGGCAAAGTGCGACTTGGGTTTCCTAGGATACCATGTGCCGGGGGTGACTACACCCTTCCCCACATTCAGTCTACCTAGACACCCAGGCGCCAAGAGGAGGGCTTCTCTGTAGAAGCCCGCCAAAAGACGGTGAACAAAGAAGGCAAACCTAATTTGCCGTGCAAAGTAAAACACAAGAAGGACTTTAACAAAAAGAAATGGCGAATAAACCCAACTGGAGCCATAAGAAAGACGATTTGGTCAAGCGGGTTTATGTTCGAGGCTAATATAATAGCCAAGAACAGTACCACGTTTATCTAATATAATCGTGGTAGAAAAGTTAGGGTAGATACCACTGCCACCAGCCAAGTCTAAGGCCCTCATTACGACCCAGGCATTGGACCATGGTGCTAATAGCACCATGGTCCATGCCGGTAACTTACAGACTCCACCATGGCGGAATGGGGAATTACCGCCCCATTCCGAGGTTGGCGGGGCGGTAATTACCCATGCTGCCATGGCCCTTCCCCATTCCCATTTTTGCCCCATAGGGCTCAATGGGAATGGGGAAGGCACTAAGTAAGGTGCCGCAATTTGCGGCACTGTACTTAGCACCAAGGTCCCTTTGCGGGTTGGTTTTTTAACGCCTGCTAAAAGCAGGCGTTAAAGTGCCACCCGCAAAGGGACCTCGTAATCAGGCGTTAAGGGTTTAAGGGCGCCACCACCTTTTACGGCACTGTTAACCCCTTAACGCCTGGGTTGTAATGAGGGCCTTTTAAATGTTAAAAGAGCGAAACAATGCTCAGGGAGGTACAGACAGAAAAGGGGTACAGATTATACCTTTCCAGTACTTCATGTAAGAGGGGGTGTACTGGGTCTGTGGTAAAAATGACTATGTAAAGTAAATGGCAACTTTACCTTTCTCTGGGGGACAGTAGTCAGCCCCACCGAAATAGAGTCAGGGGGAAGTCTTAAAGACAACCCTGGGTTACTACACTGAAGGTGCTGTGTAACCCGTACAAGAACAAGGGCACCTGGAGTGGTGTGCTCCAGTGCCCAAGATCACACAATGAGTAAAAACACATAGGGCAAAACACATGTAAGAGTGGAAAAAGGATGTATACTCTTACCAGGTGGAAAAAATAAACTCCAGAAATCCAGCAAAGCTGCTGGGGACTCACTAATTGAGGGAAATTATCCCCAGAAGGAGAATTCTCCCTAACACAGAGTCCCACCATCCAGAGGTCCAGAGATAGGAGGCATCCTTCGACGACAAAATCTGTGTCCCCTGCTGTCACTGTGCATTGGTGATCATCGCTGAAACTGGCTTTGCTGCATCTGGTCAAGTGCCTAGTGGAGGCCAGAATTGGTGTGTGCTGCATTCATCATCAGGAACAGGTTGCATTGGCTCCTGGACCAAATTGGAAATCTTATTGCACCCGCAGCTCCTGGGCTGACTGGAACCAATCGCAGGAAAACCAACCTCTGGCAACTATCCATCGGCCTGCCAAGTCTGGAGAAACATCAGAGTTTACACTGATGGGGGGTATGTTACAGTGGTACTTCCCTGCACCTCTGTCTCTAACCCGTTAAAACTGTTTACCTTTGACAATACTGTTGCCGAAAGGCCTCCGGAAGCTAGAAACAGTTTTACTGACTAGCATGCATCTTCCCAGCTCTAGAAACTATTTGAAACTTTGTGAACTTTTTGGGCACAATGCCCCATTCAACGTAGGGCTGGACTTGCTAAGTTAGGGTTGCAATTCCTATGGTAGTTGGTACTATCACTAATTATGTGATTGTTCTGCACCAACTACAGTGACTGTGTATATGTTTTATAGTGTTTAGTATTGTGTGATAACATTACGTGTTATTAGTCATTTTCTGGGCCTAAAATAATTACAATATTTTTGATACTTACTGTCTTACTGTAATCATTAGTGTTTCACTGTGTGGACCCATTGTGGACCCTTGCCCACTCTAACATCTCCTGAGACTTAGCCTTGTCCACTCTCCATGCTACCTTGGTTGGTTTGACTAAACTCCCAGAAGGTTTCCCTGTACGCTGCAACAAAGGTGGCCTCCTAAACATCTGAGCACCAGGCCAGAACTTAGAAATCCATTCCAACAGTTTGTTATGAAAAAGAAGAAAATGTCACCCACAGTGTATGTCCTTTTCCTTTACGCCCCAATCCCCTCACACCATGTGCTGTCTTCAAGTGCAAGGTCGCAAGCGGCGTTGTGTTCACCTGAGTGTGTTTTTGAGCATCCAATAGTGTCCAGGATTATAGAAGCCAAGTATAAACCTATGACAAGGTAGAAAAACATGGTGTAAGCCTACACAAAATGACACAGACACATTATTTTAATAGATATGTGCTTAAAGAGCAGCACGTGTTACTGTGTACTCTGTACTTGTGGATCAAACAGCACATCTGCACAGGACCTTGGGGGGCAATACACTAAAGTGAATATGTGACAAACGTTCAATACTGTGGAGCTCACATGACCCAGATCCCACTTGGTTCAGTATTCATACATTCTGCAATTCTGATGGGTCCTCTGAATTGTGTTGTGAATCTAAATGGTCCTGCTTTGTTAACAAGGAGTTCTCAAAATTGGTTTGTGTCGCTGGTGGTGAAGGAGTAAAGTGTTTCCAGTAAGAAACGAGGGTGCCCCTTTAAGTGCCTTCTACTTTTCAGGCTGTCCTGTAAACATGTAATCTGACTGACTTGTAAAATACGATCTAATAGCTGTAATTATGGTTGCACATAAAAAGGAGATAAACACTTCTCTCTAGAGGAATCATTAAGCCAGTGTAAACAAACACACTGAAACTCACATCTTAAAACTAAAAGCACTTTATGTTAACTATAATTGTTCCTGTCATGCAAAGGTCTTCTGGGAATCGTATATCTTCCACCAAGGCATCATTATAACAAAGCTGTCTTTAGCATGGCTCCCTTACAGAGTTTTTACGTTTTAACTCCATAGCACTCTTCACACCGCTCCTCTGCCAACAACGCAAGCCTCTGTAGGACATCTTCTGTATTTGTAACTCACTATAGTTATTAAATGAACCTATTTTTGCATTATAGCCTGACACCGATTTGCAGAATTATGCCAATAACGAGAGGGAGGGAATATAGTCCTTGGCCCTAAGGCTATCATGGTATTTGAACAATCCATCTATTGAAAGCAGAATTTTAGAAGTTAAACAGGTAGAGGCAGAGGACAATCATTCTAAATGTGGGCTAGCGGGCATACATTATCCAAATTTGGCCCAGTACTCCTCCATTATATGCAATTGAGCTCCCACAACTTTTAAAACAAATTAAGTTGCATAGCCTACATGTATGGTCTAAAACAACTTAATAACTCTCAACTAGATGCAACCCCAGTAAACCGGACGTTACGAAGTGCCAATAGCATTTAACAGCCATCGCAGCTGGCAAATGTCAGCTACATATAGAATTATAGATGGGTAGCTATCAACAAATGGGAAATATTCCATTGAGGTGTATAGGGTAACTCTCTGGCAACCAGACCAAGGCTAGGGAACCAGCTAGGGAAAAAGGCTAGTACACCCTTCTTTCGAGAAGAACAATAGCTTTATTCTCATATATAGAAATGAAAAGACAACATGGTATTATAAACTCACTGCCCGAGAGCTCAATCGTTCTACACACAAATTTCAGCTTATAAAACATGCATGAATTGCTCGATATACAGTGTTAATCTCACATCTTCATTGGCTACCACCTATATACATGCTAACAGTAACACATGGCACATTCTCCAATTGGTCTTGTTATCTTCTTGTCCGTCTTCACCACACATGGGCAACAACCTCATCCATCTTGACGCACTGCAAAACAATTGGTTAAATTCAACTGGTACCTCCCTACCTTTAATCTTAAACACCTGATATGCACCTGGTCATCAGTATGAACTCAGCGGGTACTTTTGTGGTCACTCTGGTTGTTCTGATCAAAGCAGCCCTTTTCTCATCTCAGACACGTTAGCACCCCATCATGCCCTCCCCACTGTATGGGCATCACTCTTGGCTCTCCCCACACATCATAGATCATGTGGTTCTCTGATTTCCGCCTATCAGTTCTCCTCAAAACTAACCCTAGTGTCCCACTAATCAATCCATTTCGCAAAGGATTTAAGACCCATTTTCCTACACATCTGTTAGTTCAAATAGAGTGAACATCATTCTGGGGGGCGCTAGTGTCTTAAATCGTAGTTCATATTTTGGCAAACCAAGACATCTGCCTTGCTTCCAAGAGTGTGACATTAGTGCTGGTCCGCAGCCCCTTGCCTGTTTGGCTGCACACAAGCATGTCTAATTGTTCAAAGGCCTAGCTGATTTGGCTGTACGTGCATGTTTCTTTCTGTGTCTGAGAATCACAATGTAATAGTCAAGCAAGGGATAAGGCCTCTGTGAGGAATTTGAGTATCCGCACGGTGGGTGTGCCGTTGCTGGGAGTTTTTAACTTTTAAATGAAATTGAATCATGGTAGATCAACCTCCAGAAAATGTGTGGGGCTAATCTGCGCACATTTTCATATGCTCGCCGCATGATATACACACAGACACTTGTACTCTGGGTGGGCACAGCCTACAGGCGCTGTCCCCCTGTCATATTTTGCTGGGATATGACAGCCAAGAGTACATCAAGGTATCTCAAGAAGGGGGAGGGCAAAACCTTCCTCCTGCCATGGCCAGCCTAATTAACTAACAAAGACTCCATGGATCCACCCTGTCCTTTGCTAGCTGCTGGTGGCAGCTTCAGATAGTAATCAGAGATAATTTAAGCAGGCCCATAGGAGACCTGGTTGCAGGACAAACAAAAGACATGAAACCCCCAACAACCTTTGATATGCACTGTGTCAACCTGAAGCCAGATCCTGCCTTTCAGTATCAAGGACATTGACCTATCTTGTCTGGGACTCTGTATTTACGGTAGTTATCCCCACAGGGGGACCGTATTCAGAAGGTACAAGTATGTGGTTTGGCAGAGACCAAACATCTAGAACTGACGTAGCTTCAAGGGAGACCTGCCGCTTTAATCAGGAACCACTGAGTGCTCAATTATCCAGAGAGACCCTTTGATCCACAGCAGATAGGAAGATGGGTGGGACTTAGTATTACATGTTTTCACCCCTTTACCTTTTCGGTTGCAAAGCACTCTGGTTATAACTTCACGCATACAGGAGATTATTGGTCGGGACCTAGGATTGGTTCATTAAGGTGTGCTTAGCCTACAGCTAGAAGACCATCTGAAGACTTTGCAAGGAGTAACAAGAAGAGATCATTTGGGCCCTGCCTGAGGTACAGGCTGCCTTAGGGCTTCCACAAGAGAAGGAAGGCCAGGATTTCCAAAGACGGAAGCAAGATCCCTTCCCAGGGAACAGACGGAGATACTGAATGCAGAGGACCCCCCAGCAGCTCCAGAACCAGTACCCGGCCAGTTCACAGCATGCCCCGTTGGCTCTGCAAAAAATCTTCCTATGTGGGAAGGGCCAGAGAGTCTCTAAACCAAACCAAGGAGAAGGCCGTTGCCTGCAACACTCTCTTCAGCTTTGGGCCTTCCACTTTAAAGGATGACACAAACCCAGTGAAGAAGCTAGTAGGAGTGCATCGACAAGCATCAACCAGCATCTGCCTGAAAGGACATTTTCAAACCAGTCAAGCCCCTCCAGCTGCAACCGACTGCACTGCTGACTATTGACACGCTGCAGTAGATAACTTCGTCCGAGATGCCTCAACCAGTGCTTCAGACCCACCAAACAGCACTGAGACAATGATTCCTGACTCCGAACTGCCATGTAGGCCAGCCTGCATCCATCTGTCCAGCCCTTTTCACCAAATTGCGTGCCACCTGATACTAGCAGCTGTCTCCCATCTTGAACTCTGTTGCAGGAGCTGCAAAGCATCCTGAAACTGGCTCAACCCTGTCAAGTACCAAGAAGGTCTACAAGCACAAGGTACATTGTGGTTCTGTTCCCCTGGTCCTTCTCCAAAGGCCCCTAGTGACATTGTAAGACCCATTGCTCCCTTTGGGCTGAAACCAAGTATCCTTGAACTATAGCGATGAATTACTTTACCGACTACCCTCCTCCATTACAGGTTGGGTTGTATTTTGTAGTGTGCTAGAACTGTCTGTTGAATAATAATAAAGTAGATATTGTTATACAACCTTGACTGGACAGTTCCTTTTATCATTAGGTTATAATTGTATTTTCACTGTGTTGCAACTAACCAACGATCCAAGACCTTGCAGAGATAAGCCTGCTGTTCCATCTACATTACCACAATTGGACAAGGAGGTTTATAATTTGCTTGTGTTTGAAAACTGTTCAGAACCCTTCTAGTGTACGAGAGGTGTGGGGCTCATCGATGGTTTAGAAACCAATGTTCATCCCTGGACCACTGGTGCCCCAAAAGTTCATTTGTCACAGCCTCATTGTTCTATGTCTTCAACACCGGCTATGAGGATTCAGGCCTACTCTTGAATGCAACACTACTTTGTGTTTTGACTATTGTGTATATGTATGCAAATATACTGTATCCTACATAATTCTATGGCAAAAACTCCAGATCAGTTCCCCTGTATGTGATGTCCCACTCCCACCAGTTAGCGCCATCTGTGAAACACCCATTCTCCATGTTTTAGTATATTTTCCGCCATCTAAATCGTTTGGCAGGGCCAGAAATACTGTACATGCATCCCAAAAGGTGTTCCAAATGAAGCTTGATTTCTCTGATATCACTCGGTGGTTCTGTAGTTGAAAGGTAACCATCTATAATGATATGCTCTGTGCACCCCTTTTCTACTCCTCGTGCAGACCCTGTGACCCAGAATTGCAGGGGAAGACAGGGGAGGCTTGAGGCAACTAAATACAAAATAAGTAATAGTAGGTTCCCACTCCTGTCACACCACAACAACCCAAAAAGGAGAACAAAATACCTGGCAGAGATAATGCTTTATCCCCTGTTGTTAAGTCATAACTGTTGATTATTAATTCCTTAACCCTTTGCCAAGATATCACAGTTGCAGGATGCTGGAATCAGAAAGGTAAATTGTTGTAAATGTCCCAATGGGAGCCATACACAGCAGGTTACTTTGATATGCTATGATATTTTATTTGTATCATGCTCATACACAAGTGTTTCGGAGCACAACAAGGCAAGGGAGGGGAACAGGGGAGAACACAACAGCGATCTTACTAGGCCCAGTGACATTGAGAACGTGCAAGTGCATGGGAAAGGAAAAGGGGAGAAAGTGCATGGAAGGGGGAGAGTGGAGAGTGCAGACCAGAGGAGAACAGATAAATAATAATAAATACAAATACATAGATAATAGAGGCAATAAACAGTGGTAGTGCAACCAGCAAGTGACAAGTGCAGTGTTTACGGCAGCAGACTGGGTAAGTCTGAATAAGTGCAGAAAAGGAAGAAAATGGGGGTCGGGGTGGGGGACTGTATGGATCCAGATACAGTCCCCATGTCAAGGGGTGGCCAGGTGGCAGTGCAGGAGGGTGGCAGGGTGAGCAGGTACCTGGGACCAGGGGACAGAGGGTGGCCAGGTGTGCAGTGCCAAGTGAGAGCAGATCAGCAGGGGAGAGTGGGGAGCGAAGGCAGAAGCAAAGAGGAAGGTCTTGAGGTGCTTCCAGAACTGGAGACGGTTGTCCTCAAGTTTTAGAGTGGCAGTGAGGCTATTCCAGAGGGAGGCCCCAGCCAAAGACAGAGATCTACCCCAGCTTGTTTCTTTGATGAACTTCTAACCATGAGGGAGTAAGAGGTAGAGGAACGAAGAGCTCGAGAGGGGAGGTATTTAAGGAGGGATAGCTGAAGGTATTTTGGACTTTGTTTGATTTTCTTAATCAGATGTGCCATTTCAAGTTGGTATAAAAAGTAAAAAATCACATTAACTCCAGGCCCAATTATTAAGATTTGCTCACGGACCGACATCTTCCAAGGATGTTTAATATTTGAGGGAGAGGCATGGAGCTCACTCAGGACTGCTTTCAAAAAAGGGATTAGAGACATCTGCATTTACCTGCTTGAAAATATAATTGGGTGAGCCAATGTGTGAAACTGAATGAAGAGATGTGCACCCTTCAGTGCGTTGGTAACAGCCCTAGAAAATATGTTCAGGGGGACTTCAGTCTCCCTATTGCCAGCATAGACGCAGAATGTCTTCTCATACAATACAATGGAAGAAATAATTTGCAAATGATCTTAAAAGATGCCTTAAAACATTGGCAGCCCATAGACAAAACGTTTAATTAATCTGGTAAGCCTGGGAAACCACTGTTTTACAGTGCTTGCTCTAAATTCTGAACCCCTGACCCTGCAAATGTTATTCCAGCATAAATTTAGGACAGAGTCAACAATGATTTCATCAATATCCTACATAGGTTTCTCACTTTCTTTTTTTATATATATTTATACTCTGGTCTTTAGCATGAAAATAAAGGCTAGTCATCTTTCATTTACATTATAACCCCAGGGGTCATATCAACAATGTCTCATCACTGGCATTCAGAAGGGATGGAATGCCAAGAACCACATTCTTGGGAGTCCCCTAATGCAGGAGACAAGGCCTGATATAGACAAGATCAATATAGGTGGGGCCAGATGGTGCATAGTGTTTAGTGACAGGTCTCAGTCTTATGAAGAAGAATATATATATATATTTTATTTTTTTTATTTTGATCGGCTGAATAATCAACCTTACAAAATTATTCTTAAAAGTTATTCACATTACAATAATCATTCATCAATTTTAATAGGAAAGAAAATTTGAGGTCATATAAACAATTAAAATTTCAACATAGTAAAAAAATTCAACCGTACATAATTCGGAGCACAATAACACATTTCTTATAACAGTTAAACCTGCAAGAGTACAACATAGAACATGAAAAATGACAAATCATGACCTACAGAGCGCTAGGGGAAGGACTGCATTAACAAATTGGACTAGTGCAAATTGAATAGAAGCTTTAGCATTGAACACAAGCTAAGCCCAGATTTCCTCACTGGATCGAGGCAGAACAAGAGGACTACACATCTTAAACAACTTTCTCCGATTTACCCTCAAAGCTTGACAATCGACAACCAAATGCCGCAGTGTTTCAGTCTGTTCAGCATCCTTACAGTACAGACAAAATATGTCATTTTTGGAAATGATCCGTCTTCTTCCCAAGATCTCTCTGGTCGCACACAAATTCAATCAAATGCGCAACAATTGGGATCTAATGTAATTGGACGGGCATTTCACTAAATACTGTTCCATGATGCGTAATTTTTTGTGAGGCCGCACTAGGGAGTCACATTCCGCATAATCCAGGCATTGACTGTGAGTATGAATCCAATCAGCCTGGTAAAGTTTTTGTCTGGCTTTGGTTGGATTCAATAACAAAATATTAAGCGAGATGTCAGCACTAGATAATGCATCCAACACAAAGTTTTTCAATTTGTTTGCAAGAGCAATGCAAGGGACCAGTAAGTGGTTTGCGAGAATACCTAGCACATTTGTGACGTTGGCACTTATAAGACATTTCCTATATAACAAGCAACATTTCCAAACTACTTGATTATGCAAAGACACAGTTCCCAATTCATACCTAATCATCGGTAAAGGAGCACATTTGGGGAGCTTTAAAACAACCTTCCAAAAACTGGATTCAAGATGATCCCAAAACGCTCTCTCCTTGGGAGTTCTTGTTTCGGCTCCATAACTTATGATGGGGACTGTTTTTTGTTGGTAAAAACTTAGGACATGGTTTAGCGTGAATTTCCCATATCTATACAGTAGTATGTTTGCTTGAGATGTTAAAGAGCGAACTTTCGCAACTAAGAGTGCCAAATAGATTTGTTCATTTTGCCAACTTGTAAATGGAAGACCCAAGTATTTATATTGAGTGACTTTGGCTACCCCCTGATCTTGTAATGTCCACTTATAGCTAGACAACTTCTTTTTGACATTATGAACACAAGTTACCACTTGAGTCTTAGCAAGATTAATAGTAAGATGATTTTCACTCACATAAATTCGAAGTTTGTCCAACAAATTTTGTAACCCACCAGGAGAGCATGACAATAGAACAAGATCATCTGCATATAAGAGCCAGATGATTTTCTGTGTGCCCAGTTTATTTATTTATGTATTTATTTTAATTCTTATAAAGCGCCAACATGCCCATAGGCCTCAGGGCGCACATAGAAACTTAACAGGACAGACAAACATATAGAGAAGCCTAAATAGAGCAGAGAAGGAGAAAGGTCAAGGAGTTATTCCATATTGAAAAAATGGGTTTTTACGGCGCGTTTGAAGCGGAGTAGTTCTGAATCTGCCGCATCGGGCTGGAAGTTTGTTCCAGAGCAGGGGTCCCTGTGCATCAAGAGTTGTGCCACCAAATTTAGCTGTCCTAATTTTGGGCTGTTTGAGAATGATGGCCAAGGATGACCGAAGGTTCCTAATGTTTGGCTTAATGCTTATACGGTCTGACAGGTAGGTGGGACTGCTGAGACTAAGGCATTTATGAGTTGTGGTTAATATCTTATGGGTTATCCGGTGTTTAATGGGGAGCCAATAAAGTTTTTTCCTAAAGATGGAAATGTGTGTGCGACGGGACCGAGTGAAGATATTGCGCACAGCATTATTCTGAGCCACTTGTAGTGATTGGATGTTGAGAGCTGTGTTGCCCGCTAGGAGGCTATTACAGTAATCCAATCTAGAATTAATTAGTGCGGTGGAAATAAGAGCGCAGTTCTCTTGTGATATGAATGGGCGAATGTACCCTATTCTCTTATTTATAAGACCACAGCTTGATTTGATGCTGGAGACATGAAATTTCATTGCGAGATCTTCGTCAAGAACAACTCCCAATGTCTTAACCTTCTTCTGAACGAGAATGTTGTAATCAGCAATATGGAAACTAGCATAGTCAGGATCTAGTTTCGCCCTGGTGTTTTTAGATGCCACAATGAGAATTTCAGTTTTTTATCATTGAGGGCAAGAGAATTGCAGACCATCCAGTCTTGTATATCTTTGTATATTTTGTTGATGGTTGCAGAATCGCTGCTATAAAGGCCACTCAGCTGTATAACCACTTGAGTATCATCGGCGTAGTTTGTGTATTGCACGCCTAGTTTATTTAAAAGGTCAAGAAGAGGACGAATGTATAGATTGAAAAGCAAGGGCGATAGACAGGAGCCCTGCGGAACTCCGCATGTCTGAGAAATAGGGACAGATTGGCTATCGCCCACGCAAACCCTTACCATTCTGGGACCCAGAAAGGAGGCAAACCATCTGGATGCATTTGCGGAGCACCTGGCGACCTCTCCGAGCCTTGACACCAGTAAGCTGTGATCAACTAGGTCGAAGGTTGCGGAGAGGTCAAGTAACATGAGCAAGGCAGCTTGATTATTATCAGCTATGCTAGCTAGGGTAGATTTGAGATCTAGCATAGCTGTCTCAGTCCCATGATGTTTAGGTGCATCAGAGATGATATCTGCAAAATTGGAACCCAAATCACGTGGGAACAGATTGAATATTGTTGAGGCCAGGATACACCCCTGTTTAAGTCCTCGATAAGTTGGAATCAAGGCAGACAGCGTTCCATCCAGGGACAATCTAACTTGGAGTGACGTGTCTGTATGCAATGATTTAATGATGGCAAGTAAGGATCTAGGACAACCATATTGCTCTAACTTCTTAAACAGCAACTGGCGGTCAACAGAGTCAAAAACATTGCTGAAATCGACAAACGCTATGTATAGGTTTTGCCCACGTTCAGCATACTTGCTCTTAATCAGGTTAAGAAGGAGCATATTAGGGGAAGTTCCCAGACCCGAGACAAAACCTGCCTGAAAAGGGTCTCGCTTACCTGGGAGCTTTGTCCATTCATTCAAATTTTGTAACACAATCTGACTGTATAGTTTTCCTGGAGCATCTAGCAAAGCAATTGGTCTGTAGCTTTGTGGTAAACTACTGTCACCCTTTTTAAACAAGGGGATAATAATTGAATGCTTCCAGGAATCGGGAATTGTCTGCGTAATATTGATGTTTTGAAAAATTTGGTACAATATCTCAGTCCACAGATCGATGTTAAGTTTGTTAGATAACCCATCAGGGCCTGGGGCTCGAGAGTGGCTTATAGAAGAAATATAGTATCCTATATCTGATCTTAATATCTCAAGATAGAATTCTGAGACCCGAGCCTCCTCTTGTGTTAGATGGACAGAAGCCGTAGAGGCATACATAGCCTTGAAGTACTCAAACCATGCCGATTCGGATACATTATGACCTCGGATTAATGTTTGTGGGGTGCTAACAGCTTCATTGAGGGTTGCCCAAATTTGTGCGGTGTTTTGATTACACATTAAGTTGAGCATCTGCTCCCCATCCTTTTGCCATAATGTTGCGCGATGTTGCCGCAGCCAATTTCTGTAGTGCTTTTTTATTTTGACCAAAGCTGCTGTTCTAAGTTCAGCTGGCAACTGTACAGCTTTCCATTTCAGTGCACGGTATTCAGTTTTTTTGTTTTTGACCTGTACATCAAATGAGTGTCTTTTCACTACTATTGATGCAGAGGATTTTCGCTGATATACTAAATGCTTCTGCATAAGATCAAAATAGCACACATTACATTTTTCCCCAGCTAGTCGGAATGGGTAAACGCAGATGTAAGCGAAGTAGCATATTGTGTAAGACTTTCTTCAGTCCATTTTACCCGATTGACACGACTGTTGGACGTCACAGTCCCAAGGTACCTTGTCTCTGTATTTACAAAACCTTTTGGGGGAGCATGCCAAGAACTGGCCAATATAAGATGGTCACTTACTGAGACTGGCACTGTTTGAAACTGTCTTACCAATGACATCAACTTGGAATCCACATACACATAATCAATAATGGCTTGAGATTGCCCACGCTGCCAGGTGAAGTTTGGCGGAATAGCATCCATACATGAACCATTAAGCATTATCAAGCCACGAGAAGACATGATATGGTTCCATTGAATTTGTTTGACGGATTCTCCAGCTTTCTCAGGTGAAAACAAATGCAAGTTAAGATCTCCAGCCAACACAGTATGTGCCACATCTGGGAGCAAAGTAACATAGTTCAACAAACAATCAAGATCATTAAAAAATTTAGAATCATCAATGCCCTGCCAATTCCAGTATATGTTGACTAACGCATACAGCGAAGCTCTGATGGAAACTATGGTTAATTGCAAAAATGGATTCAGTGAAAAGATGGAAATCATTTTAAGCTCTGAGCTAGTTTTAATGCATGTGATCAAACCGGCCATAGGGAGACCTTTATCCCCATACAAGGCAGGGGTAAAATGGATGATGTGTTCATGCCAAATAGGGGACATGGTCAGCCATGTTTCTTGCAACAAAATGATGTCATAATTTTTTAGATGGGAGTTCAAATTGTTAAACAAATGAGAATGCCTGTGTGTATTCCACGAGGCAAACTTTATCACATCATTGTCACACTGTTGCCTTAGTTAACTTATTGTCATGCAGTTACACACACATTGGGATGGCATAGACTGAGCACATTCCTTCACATTACTTAAGGCAGATTTGGGAGTAGAACCTTTCTCATATTTTTCACTATCAGTAGGGCCCAATAATAAAATAAAACCCAGTTCAAATAATTTGCTCTTAGCAGCCCAAATGATGTTACGTACCAACCTTGATCGCAATTTCAAACAAATGGTGGTAAGCACATTCTCATTCAAAAACTTAATTTGTTCAATATCCGCTGAACCTATGTCTTCAAGTTCATGAACATCAGTGAATATTTCCAATATACTATGCCTATTTATCAGATATTGAGGATAGGGATCAGGTCTACACCCCAAGATTAGAGTGTTTTCATGAGTATTTTGTTTGGAGTTCGTCATTGGTTTTTTAAAAGGTTGCTGCTGGGGTGGTAGTTTTGGTCCCTCAGGCATTTTGACTTTGGAAGTTGATTTCGGCAGAAGAGCTTGAAGTAACTCAGCTATTTCATCACCCCTCCCTTCAAAGGAGTCAGATGTCGACTTCACCCTCACCGAGGAAGCTCCTTGATTTTGGGTGCAGCAATGTTCATTTTGTACAACTGGGAGATAACTCTGCTTCAGTGCCACTTTTGGCTGAGTCTCAGTCTCGTTTAGTTCTGTTGCTTTGGGTTTAAGATTGACAGCACTTGAGCCCATGGCACCAAAGGTCACAGTTTTTAACAATGTTTTGGGGGCACCTATAGTGGCAGTTGCACAAACCTGGACATATAGGCATCCACTTCCCTTCTGATGTCTTCTCGCCTATCATTTGAGCCACTCAGGCCTGCAAGCGTATTACATTGCTTGGAGGCTGAAGTGACAGTCTGAGACCCTTCTTTCAAACTTTCCGGTCATGTTAGATGTATATGCACTCTGTAACACGTCCACAAGATCATCCAGGGGAGCATGCTGCTCTTGTGAAGCTGTTTGGTTAGCCACTCCCGCTTTGATCTTTTTTAGATGGTTCAGTTCAATATATTTTTTCCTCACAACTTCTGCTGTGACTACAGTGGCGCTTTTAGAAGGAATATTCACAGCGTTAATGAACTGTTTCGTGGAACCAATATTTGCACTCGTCTTAGTTTTAACATTTTTAGGTTTTTGCACAGGGTCAACTCTAATTTCACTACCAGACTTCTTCAAACCCGAGTTTTTTTTCAAAGGGCATCCAGAATCTCCTTTGAGGGGTTTGGCAAAGATGGTATAAATTTGTCTTTCAGACTGAGTTGGCAACTGAGTTGAGGGAATGACCTCATCATTAATAGACACAGAGGGATCAGTAAATATTTCTGTAAATATAGGAACAGCAGAATTCTCCCCCGAAGTCGAACAAGGCCATGAAAAGGTTTGCCTTATGGGAGAGGTGGCATGATCCGTAACCAAAGCCTTGATTGGGGAAAGAGCTACTGTTTTTTGCTCACCACAGTCATTTCCCCTTAAAGCTCCAGCTCCATACATGGCCTGCCAGGCCACAATAGAGGCCAGCTGCGCACTTTGCGCTGAGATCTTGTCATTTAGAGAGTCAAATAGCTTGACTAAGGTGTTCATAGTGGTGTTCATGGCTTCAAAAGCCAGATTCACCACTCTACTTCCTCTAGGAGAAAATGACCCATCTTCTCCTTGCCTAGTTTGCCCAGGCATAGGAACCAGGAAGGATGCAGATAGGCTAGACCTAGACGGGCTAGCCACAGGACACATATTTGGTGAAAATGATAGCTTTTCAGACAAAGTTTGAGAGGAATAATCGGTATGCATAGAATCCAAGTTAATTATTGCAACATCATTAGAAGCCATAACAAAGCTCTCTCCAATTGAGGTAGCAACTGATGTCACAGACACCCCTCGTAACACTGTACAGTCTGCAAGAGCCCCAATCGCAGGTTTCACCACTTTGGCACACTCCACACCCGCCCTCCCATTAGCAGTTTGCACTTGATTTAAACAAGCCGTCGGGGGGGGAGTATCAGCCACTTTGCCATATTTGCTGAAAAAACCCCACAAATGTCTGAAGCACCCGGCCCATTTGATGGATTTGCGGGGGCTTTTAAAGCTTCCACCAAAAAGCGCTTCGGAGTGGAACAATTATTGTCATCAAAGAAACTTTTATGTGAAGTTGTTCATTTTTTCACATCAAACCTTGAATTTTCACTCCCGTTAAACAGCGGTACAGGCATGCCTGTCTGCAGAGTGTAAATAGGCAAATTCATAGTGAGCGGGAGCGGGCACAAAGGAAAGCACACTGAAAAGCCCCAACTAGTTTAAGATCCACAAGGTGAGCAGAGGCAAAAGTAGACGTGTGAAAAACTAGAATCAAGCAAACAGAGGTAAAAGCCAAGCACAGGCGCCGCACGACGCCGGAGCAAAGCGGCAAAGCGGTGCTTCACTGGTGCTTCTTCCTGGTGCGCGGGTGCTGGTGCGCGCATTCCTCAATTTGTAGCGATGCCTCAGAGGGGGCGGGGCTTCACAGTTAAAGTAACTAAAAAAGAATATATAGAAGGGTATATGATTTGTAGTATATACTACGTATCTTAAATAATAAGTGGCAATCACAGGGATGGTTAAGTTGAAATACCAGCAAGTATAAGCAGAAAATCCACAAAAGTCCAGTGAGCAACGTTCAGGGTCCGGTGCAAAGCAGTGCTTCACCAGTGCTTCACCGGTGCTTCTTCCTGGTGCACGCGGCTTCCTCAACTTGTAGCGATGCCTCAGAGAGGGCGGGGCTTCACATTTAAAGTAACAGCAAGTATAAGCACAAAATCCACAAAAGTCCAGTGAGCAACATTCAGGGTCCGGTGTAAAGCGGTGCTTCACCGGTGCTTCTTCCTGGTGCATATAACGGTCTGTAATTACAATTAGCAGGGTGGATTGTGCTCTTAAATGAATCTGTATGTAAATATTTTTGCCAAACCAATGTTATTCAATGAGAAACAGACCTTCACGTTACTCACAACTTTTTGATATGATATGGTATGATATGGCATTTATAACGCGCCTGTTCACACGTGGTTCTAGGCGCGACAAGACAAGACAAGGATTGGGAAAAAGAGGGGGAAACAGAGGGATGACAAAAACAATGATCTAACTAGGCCTTGTGTCATTCAGATCGTGCAAGTGCAGGGAAGGGGAAGCGGAGAAGTGTCAAGGGGGCAAGGGAGAAGTGCAGGCACCTCAAAAAGTGCAGCCAGCAGTAGGGATGTCACAGTATTAGTTTTATGGCGGTACAATAACCTTCTTGTCAAATTACGGTATATCATGGTTATCACGGTGTGACTTATTATATGTAAATTCAATGCTTGAACCAGGGAAACCCCCATTGTCATATGTTTAGAAAACATTATCCATTATAAATATATACACCCCAAAGCCGCCAACCCAAAGTAAATCCTTTTCCTTCTTGGCGCTGTATTTATTCTTCCTATTGTTAACATATTGATTTTGTGTCAGGCACGTGTGGTTTATGGAATGATATTAAAAACTGCTCTAACTGAAACTACTTGTACCAAAAAAAGAACTTTTTTTTACATTGCCTTTTTGCATTTGAAGTTCTTTAACTTACCATTAAGTCAATGCTTTTTGTTAACTTACAAATACGCAGGCATGATTTTCCAGCTGTAGCAAGGAAGCCTTTTGAAACTTGTCACTCGTTGATCGACTTGAATGAAAGAGCGACTAGTGGAAGTGTTATAATGCACATTTTGAGCAATGCGCTTGCTGCTCAGTCACAGGTCATCGCTTTGAAAATTGGCCTCGACTTACATTTTTTTGGAACCACATGGCATGGGCATCATGACTCCTCGTTGTGACAAAAAGTTTGCCTTGACAACTCTTCATCCCATAAAAGGGAGAAAAGTCACTCCTGTGCGTCATTGTGCTTCTTTTGTCAAAATGTCATAGCCAACACAGACACACCGAAAGGTTGCATAATCTTTACCATCTGCCTGGTGTATTATTAAGGTCTGATGTCAGAGTCACCACTGACCATGTAATCCTAAAGGGACAGCGTTCAGTGGGTGCTATTGATTTCTTTCCTGATTCTTGCAATACATATTCATTGACCTTCTTAAAGATAGTGGCACAATATATAAACTTTGAAAATGACAAAAAATTCAAATACATATCGGCATAAATATGGCCTAGACCACCACCTCACCACATCCCCATCATTACTGTTTTCCCCAGGTCTGAGTGCATTAGGACCCTTGTGATGCAAGTTCACTGGGAGGAATGCTTTCTTGGGTGGTGTCACAAAATGAGAATAGACTTAAGAAATATTTCACCGCCATTGCTCTGGATACTTCAAATTGAATGTAAAATCTGTCCTGCCTGCTTGAGTCCAGTGCCCTATGCAGAAGGCAGGTAGGTGAAGGATCAAGCAAAGCAACAACTCTAGTGCCAATGTGCAAATCTACACAGAGGACAGTCGGGGTGGCAGTTTATTTACTAGCAGAAAGCACTGATAGGACCAGTGTACACATCGTCTACAGCTGGGTCGGACTGGGGCATAACATTTTCTTGTGCACCAACAGAAAAGTGGCCCACAGTTGCAAATGGGAATTTCATTCCTTTTGGAACACTGTTTGAATAGTACCCCAGGGAGTTTTGATAAAATGTGATGCAAATTGTACATTTAAAAGAATATTTATTCAGCAACAGTGGTCAAAACTATTAGCCGCATAGTGAAGTCACTCATCAAACTGGTCAACTTTGACCAAAAAAGTCCCCACTTTGACCCAAAAAACTGGCCCACGCAAGACTTTCGCGTTTTTGGTTCGGCCATGGGCCTATTGGCCAGTCCATGCCTGATCTACAGAGCTAAAGTTGTTTATAGACATGCATCAGAAGGGCATCCAGTTCATTCCCCCCCATTTGAATTCTGGGGTGTGTAGTTGCCCATCTTTCAAATTGGTGGGAAAACTACAAATCCCAGAATTCTAAGCTAAAACAGAACTGGATGGCTATCAGATCCATGTCTAGGAGAAACTTAAGTTAAATGAATCTAAAACTTGGGGAGAGTGATTCGATATGCATGACTTCACTGGCCATCCTTTTTTTTACAATTTGCACAGTCAGAGCAAGAGCTGTTCCAATGTGTGTTTGCTCAGTGCAGTAGGACCTTAACTTACTGAACTAATGACACATGATGCCAGGCCAGGCTGAATCGATACATTTCTGCTCCTGCTGGCTGAGTGGTTGCTAAGCAAAGTGCTCCTGGCCCCCCTGATTTGCCAAATACAAACAAAAGGAAAAACAAAATGCTGTGGTCTTGCTAATTGCAAATTGAAAATCGGAATAATCACCATAGAAGATCTGACCTGTAGCGCGGAGCAGCATGACTGTGTGAAAACTTTTAAAATCTGCATGCTGTCTTTCAAATAAATAATGCCTGAAACAAACTAACTTTGTTCTAGTTTGTCCCATGAAATCCAGGTCTGGCGGAGTCTATGTACTGGAGTTTCCGGTATGCTTATAGAGCGAGTCAGTCCGCTCATCATTACCAGCTTTGCATGGAGAACACAAAGCTTCAGGCACTGGACAGCTTTCAACACAATTTGCGCAAAGTCCACTATCTGTGACCCGGCTCTACTGATCACAGAGAAAGAGCGGTCAAAGCAGCAAAGCTCCATTTAATAATGTGGCCTCACTTTCCCTATGCTCTTGTCTGCCAAACAAGGCCTCCTTGGCAGACGGCACATCCGAGAGTGCAAGACCAAGACTATGCAGGACTTGCTTACTGCAGCCTTTCCAAATCAGATTGAAAAGCACACTTAACAGTATAAATGGCATACTATTATAAACAATGTGACGGTTATTATTGTTCAATTAAGTTGTTCATGGTATCTTTGGCTCATAAGTGCAGAGATAAGGACTGCAGGGGTCAAGATACAGACCATAAGTGCTGGGGGAGCCCAGAGGCAGTGCAAGGACAACTGGAGATGCAGGAGCCTGGGCCCGTGTTCAGAGGGCAGCCAGGTGACCAGTGCGTTGGGACATCAGCTGGGGAGAGGAAGAGAGAAAGCAGAAGCAAAATGGAAGGTCTTGAGTTGCTTCCGGAACCGGAGGTGGTTCTTCTCAGGTTTGAAAGAGGCACGGAAGCTGTTCCAGAGGGAGGCCCCAGCCAAAGAGAGAGATCTGCCCCCAACTCTCTGCTTGGAAAAGCATCTGACCCCCAGAGAGTTGGAAGTGGATGACCGGAGAGCTCGAGAAGTGAGATGTTTAGGAAGAGAGAATTGGGGTAGTGCAGGCCCAGGCCCTATAAAGCCTTGTGGATGATGTAAAGGGTCTTGAACTTGATCCTTGCCACCTCAGGGAGCCAGTGAAGAGATTTCAGAGCTGGAGAGATACGATTCCTGAGCTTGAGGTCAATGACATTTGTCGCAAATTGTAGAGGAGAGTAGAGGCAGACAGATTTAGAAAGAGGCTGTTGCAGTAGTCCAGCCTAGAGAGGACCAGTACTCTGGAGACAGTGAGCTTCTTCGGGAAAGTGAAGGAAGGAGGAAGAATGCCTCTGAGGAGGTGCAGCTGATAGTTTGATTTCTTAGAGACATCAGAGATGTGAGGAGAGAAGGAGAGGGTGGAGTTGAAGATGATACCAAGGTTTTAGCCTCACAGGTAGGAGCAGGAAGAGAGCCCAGAGTGGGCAGCCAGAGGAAAGGAGGGAGCTGGTGTTCCGATGAGGAGGATCTCAGTCTTTCTGGCATTAAGACAGAGATCATTGGTGGCACACCATTCCTGAATTGCGGCCTGACAGTCTGGTATGAGAGAAGGGGAAGAGGCAGCTGCAGGGAGCCTGAAAGAGAGCTGGGTGTCATCTGCATAACACTTAAAGTTGGAGCAGAAGGTAGCGATGCAGTGGGCAAGAGATGCCAGGTAATGGTTGAAAAGCCAGGGACAAATATTAGACCCCTGGGAAACACCACAAGTAGAGCGAGAGATAGAAGAGAGGAAGACCCCAGTTGGACCTGAGAGGTTTGGTCAGTGTGAAAGGAGGTCAGCTGGCCATGGCCTGATCAGTGATATCCAGGTTATCACGGAGGCGATTGAGCAGGATGGCATGGTTGACCATTTCAAAAGCAGAAGAAAGGTTGTGGAGGATGAGGACAGAAGGAAGGTTAGAGCTAAGGTTAGAGAGCACGCTGTGACGGGTGTTCAGGAGAGCAGTTTCTGTGCTTCTGGCAGTTCTGAAGCCAGGCTTGTTGTTGTGGAGACAACCAACAGATTCAGTGTGCATATTAAGCTGGGAGATGGCCAGCTTTTCCAAGACTTTGCCCAGGAAAGGAGTGATGGAGATTGGGCGATAGTCAGAGAGGACGGATAGGCAGGCAGGCAGCTTCTTTAGGGGGGGGGTTCACAAAGGATTTCTTAAGGGGGAGAGGAAAGTTCCAGTGGCACATGAGTGATTGCAGATATCGGCCAAGGCTGTAGCAAGGGTGTCCATGTGGTCCTTGATGGTTCTGGATGAGCAATGGAAAACCAGCTTTGACAAGACTTTCATAGATCAGACTTGTCTAGAAACATTGCTTGTGTTGAACAAGGGAAAGGAAGAGAAAGGAGAAGGAGAGACAGCCACAGGCTGGCCAGGAGTGGAGGAGGAGTAGGAAGTAGAGGAACAGAGGGGGGGCAGGATGTCCTGAGTCTTAGTGATGAAATGAGAAGCCATGGCCATTCAGAGGGACTGGGAGGGAACAGGTGAGGTAGAGACCGCAACAGGACTTGTCAGCTCCTTGCAGATTTTGAAGAGTTTGGCTGAGTTGTTAGATGCCGCAGAGACACAGGGTTGGATATGGGTTCTCTTCTTGGTGATGACAGAGAGTCTGTATTGCCTTTGGAGCAGGCAGAAGGCCGGTTTGTCAGGGGGTGCGTCCAATGCCCTCCACTTTCTCTCCGCCACCCTACACTTCTGTTTAACGGTGACAAGATCAGAATCGCACCAAGAGTTGTACTTGGATTTCGGCTTTAAACACACCCTGATGACAGGGGCAAGGAAATAAAGCATGTTAAAGATAGAGAGATGAAGGTTAGATAGGGCTCTGTCATGGTGTGAGTCAGCCAAAGTGCAGAAGTAGAAGAGAAGTAAGTGGCAAATGCCTCAACTGACACATGCTTCATGGGTCGGATGGCCAAGAAGGTAGGTGGCAGTGCTGGAGACGGCATGGCCTGAGAGATAGAGAGAGAGAGGTGGGAGAAAAGGAGAAAGTGATCACTCAGGAGAGAGGAGTGGTGAGAGGGTTAGAGAAGGGGAGGTCTGAGGAGAACAGAACATCCAAGGTGTGCCCTGCAGAGTGAGTCGGGCCAGAGGGAAGAATAGAGAGAGAGACAGTTGCAGAGGTTGCAAATGAGTCCCAAAAAGGCCAGGCAGCATCCAGGTGGATGTTCATGTCTCTGAGGAGAAGTTGAGATGTAGCGGTAAGGAGGGAGGAGCAGAGGTCAGCTCACTCAGAGAGGAAGGGAGTGACCTGGCCAGATGGCCTGTAGATAGTGGCCACATTGAGAAAAAGGTCAGGAAAGAAAGAGAACCTGAAGACCAGGCATTCAAAGGAGGAGTGGTCCTACATAGGAATAATATAAACAGGGATCCAATCCAGGAAGATCAAGGCTGCACTCCAGATGGTTCTGGGTACAGAGAGAATCTTGTAGCCACCAGGAATGAGAGTGTCAAAGCTTGCTCTTCCAGGAGACAGCAGATATTAGAGAAGTGTTTGACAGCTGAGCGACAGTCGAGAGTAGTAATGTGAAGCATGTTACCCCCTTTGAAGGACTTCCATGGATGGGTACAGGTCAGAGGTACACCCTGTGGAAGTGTTGGAGGTGCCCAAGGATGGACAGAGGAAGAAGGAGGAGAAGGCAAGATAGGCAGTGAGGAGGAAGAGGGTGCCAGAGGGGTATCGGAGGAAGGAGGCAACAAGGTGGCCAGAAAAGCAGCAGAGGTGACATAGAGGTTGCAGAGGATGGAGGAAGCTGAAGAGCCAGAGAGGGGGAGAAGGGATAGCAGGAGAGGAAAGGAGGTTGTTTAGGTGCAGGAAGCATCTATCAAAAAGGAGGAGGTTGGCCTGAGGGCCCTGGACCAAGACAGTGCCATTTATGTAGACATTAATGATGATCTTGGAGGAGGGGAAGGGGCTGGAAGGGCCTCCCACTGGGTGACACCGTTAATGGGAGAAGAGAAAAAAGGAGAGAGAACAGAAACCATATGGGGGGTCCATAGAGGTGGAGAGGGAACAACAAAGAGGATGTCGGTAAAGGTCTGTCTGGAGGAAGCACTGGTGTAGGTATCAGCGATATAAAGGCCTGGGTTGGAGACCAGGATGTCCTTTTAGAGCTTCTTCCTGCCAGACTTAGTAAAAGGGACGGGATAGTCGATAGAAAAACAGTTAGAGAAGATAGGTGAGACAGAAAGCACCATAGAAGATGCAGAGAGGAAGAGGAGGGGTTAGAGGGGGAGCCCAAGTAGGGGGCAGGGTAGCCCTGGGGAGAAGGCAGTTGGGGGGAAAACCAGGTGGCAGAAGAAAATGAGGTGGGCACACACTGGACAAGAAACAAGAGACCAGAGAAATCAGATGCAAAATATAGTCAACAGCAGAGTACAGCACACAATAGGGAACCTAGAAGGAAAAAAGATGCAGATACAAAGAAGCAACAACACAGCACAGAGCACAGCAGGGACCTAGAAGGGAAGAAAGAAGAAGGACCAACAACTAAGCACAGAGTTCAGCAGGGGACCAAAAAGGGAAGAAAGACAGAGCTAGCAACAAGCACAGAGCACCGCAGGGGACCTAGATTGGACGGAACAGGCAGTATGGTGTGGTGCCAAGCACCATGGGGAACAACAATATAGGAGCAAAGGAGAACAACACAAAATCAGAGAAAAGGAGGGGGCACAAAGTCAATCACAAAAGTAATCTGGAAGTAAAGAATACACATTACAGGAATGCAGGCAATGGAATGTAAGCCAACAACCGTGGAGCAACAAAACATCAAGAACAGAACACAATATATCAAGGGAGGGAGGGAGCTAAGGTGAGAGGGAAGGGAAGGGACTGCAAGGAATGTGGGGACCTAAGGGGTGAGAGAGCACAGCAACTGGGAGATGGAGGGGTGCATGCAGCCAAGTAGAGAGGGAACGCATGTGGCCCATGTTGCAGGGGAACCAACACAACCTAGGTTGTGAGGGAGCGTAGCAGCCTATATTGTAAGGAAGCACACGCGGCCTAGGTTGCGAGGTGTCACATGCAACCTATTTTTGTATTTATTTTATTTGTACTGCGCACCTGGCCATGGGGCATCTGGGTGAATTTCTTGAGGGAGTACAGGTTACATACAGTTACAGCATTACCAAGGGAAAAAAGCATTTCTTACAGTACATACATACATTACAAGGCATTCACGTTACGTATGAGCATTTCTTAGGGTGGTGCATGTTACAAACATGTACAGAATTCCATTGGGTAAATAAGCAATTCTTAGCAGTGAATACAAGAATGACCAGTAGGAAGGATACAAGATATAAACATGCTACTGAGTTTACAAGGGTACACAGATACAGTATTATTTACAAGTAATGAAAATGACGAGGGGAGCCAACATCAACTAGTCGCCATAGGCCGTTAGGTGGATGAGGCAGCCAAGTCTTGCTCATAAAGCCAAAGTTTAGTTTTGTCCTTGAATGAGTGAAAGGAAGGTTCAGCTCTGTATGTGGTAGGTAATGTGTTCAAAGTTTTGCCGCAAGGACTGAGAAGCTCGAAACCCCAGCCTTCTGCAGCTTGAATCTGGGTATTGCAAGTGCATGGACATGTGACGATCTCAGGGGTCTGGTGGCTGTGTGCCAAAAGAAGGGGTTGGCCAGGTATGCAGGGGCAAGGTTGGCCAGGGCCTTGTAAGTCAGTGCAAGGGTTTTGAGGGATATTCGGGGAGCAACTGGTAGCCATTGTAGATTACGTTGCGTGTCCAAGATGTGTAATCTTCTTGGGATGTTAAGTGCCACCCTAACGGCGTTGTTCTGAGTTACCTGTAACTTATTGATGTTTCTTTGGCTAGTCCCTAGGTAGAGGGCATTACAATAGTCAATTTTAGACATGTTGAGAGTTCTAGCAAGGATGATGCAGTTGTCGGCCGTGAGGAAGAGGCTGCAGGCGATGATAAATTTGCAGGTATAAGCCGATACAGATATGACAGCATCCGTTTCTCTGGTGAGAGACAGTGTAGAATCAAGGTAAATACCTAACGTTTTGGTGTCGTTAGAAACTTTGATAATATTCCCATCAATAGTAAATAATTTATAGGCCGGGTCCAATTTAATAAGTTTGATGTATGAGCCTAGGACAAGTAACTCCGTTATTTCATCATTAAGGCAGAGCCCATGATGTGCCATCCAGCCTGGATGACTGTGTAAACTTCATGGAGTACTTTAGAGTTGATTACATAGTCGGCAGTGATAGGGATGAGTATCTGGGTGCCGTCAGCATAGTTGGTGTGTGAGATACCCAGATAGTCAAGTATGAGCGGCTTCGTAAACACATTATACTGTGTGGGGGAGACACACAACCCTTGTGGAACCCCACATGGGACAGGTGATGGTTCGGTAGAGGCAGAGGGTGAGAAGACCCTCATAGTTCTATTTGTCAAGAAGGAACTGATCCAGGAGGTGGCAGCGTCTGAGAAAAGGGCAGATGTTTTAAGGTGGTGACAAAGAATTTGGTGGTCTACCAGATCGAAAGCTGCTGATAGACCAAGAAGAAGTAGGAGGGACAGCTTGCCCTTATCTTTTAAGTCCTCGATTTGTGTTTTTAAGTCAATCAAGGCAGTTTCGGTTCCGTGTCTGGGGCGTAAGCCTGATTGACGGAGACCCAGGAGTTTGTTTGTTTCCAGGTAATGTTGAATTTGCAAGTAAGCTGCACAATCAAGAATTTTTTAATAAATATGGTACTATGGTAATAGGCCTATAGTTAGATGGATTACTAGGGTCAAGGGTGGGTTTTTTGATTAGTGGGATAACCCAGGCGTCCTTGTGTTTGTCACGGACAGTACCAGATTTGAATGAGGCATTTATGAAGGTCTTGATAAACGGAGCAAGATCATGGGCAGCCTCCTTAATGATGGGAGCTGGGCAGGAGCCGCCTTGGCAGTTGGAGGATTTAAGCTTCTTGATGATATATTCCACTTCCCATATAGCGAGGGGTGAGAAGCTGAAAGGTTTAAAGGAGTGTTTAGGAGTAGGGATGTTGTATGAGGGGGAGTTGAGTGTTGGATCTGAGAGGTTGCTTCTTTTGGCGTTAATTTTAATTTGTAGTGTAGAGATTTTATCTAGGAGTGCCTTTTGGATGTTGGTGCACCAAATAGGTTCATGGATACAATTATCCAGCTGGGCTCTGGTTCCTTGAGGAACTTATAGAGTTCTTTGGTGTTGGATTATGCTTGCAGGATATGTTTATTGTAGGTATCTTTTTTAGCTGAAAGTAAGGTTTCTTTTAATTAGAAGAAACAACGGTTAAGGTATTTTTGTCGGCTTGAGAGAGGATACTTTTCCAATGTACCTCAGCCTTTTCTCTTTGCGTAGATCTCTAAGATGTGGAGTAAACCACGAATTGAGGTGTGGACGATGTTTTTGTTTGCACAATTTTAGCGGGGCAATGGCGCTAAGGACTTTTAACATAGTGTGATTATAGGTATCCACTAGAATTGTAGGGTCAGAGTAGGAGGAAGATGCAATGTTGAGAAGGGGGAGGATTAGAGGGAGACGTTTCTCCTTCGTGATATCCTTCTTATTGTGGGTCTAGATGGGTGGAGCAAAGTTAGATTTGAGGGTTTGTGGGTTGGAGTTCATTGAGAAAATTGTTTTGTGATGATCAGACCAGAAGCAGGGAGTGACTGCAATTAGGTTGATAGTACAGTTCAGGTCAGCAACTCAGTCAAGGGTACACCCTTTGATGTGAGTGGGATCTTTGATGTAATGGGTAAGGCCAAATCTGTTAGTGTGTTTGCTAGATCAAGGGCATTAGTGTCATTCGCGTCTTGGAACCCCAGATTAAAGTCACCAAGTAGAAGGATTTGTGAGTTGGGTTTAGTGTTAGCGGCAAGGATGGAAGAAATGTCCTCTATGAATGTGGAGGTGGGACCTGGTGGCCTATAGATGAGGTGCACTGTGGCAGTTTGATTTGGAGAAATAGGTAATTTGATGGATAATAGTTCTGCAGAAGGGATCTGGAGATTGGGGATTGGTCTGAGTTTGAGAGAAGTCTTGAAGATGAAGGCAATGCATCCACCTTTTGTTTGATTAGTTAGACCTAGAGTTGCGAGGGAGCGCATGTGACCTAAGATGCGAGGGAGCACACGTGGCATAGGGTGCAAGGAAGCTCAAGTAAGCAGGTGGGTGTGAGGACCGGTCACGGGGATAACAACATGTGTGCAAGAGTGAGAAGGGCACAAGGTCAGGGGGGTTGCATGGAATGTAGCAAGCGAACACTCCCCAAACTTTCTTACCTTGCAGCCGCAGACAGGAGTGTGAGGTCATCCGCACTCACTGTCTACACCGCTACCCCTTTGCCACCAAAACCTGCATTTGCTCAACACCGCAGCCTTTTCCTGCAAGGACTTTGCCACGGAGGGTCCATACCTAGGTTCTTATAAGCATGAAAGCATGGATGTAGCGAAGCATGCTACGTGTAATCGGGCAGCATCTCCTGTGTACCTGCGTTGCTGAACACCATGGCCTTCTCCTGCAAGGGCTTTGCTGCAGAGGGTCCATACCTCGGTTCTTATAAGCATGGTAGTGTGAACGTAGCAAAGCATGCTATGTGTAATTCGGCAATGTCTCCTGTGCACCTGCATTGCTCAACACTGCAGCCTTGTCCTGCGAGGGTTTTGCCACCAAAATGAGTTGATAAAAGCCTGCTGCGGAATAGCACTTTTCATTGAGTTACCAAGATGGAGGATATTTATTATAAAAACTATTGTGTCAAAACTAATGTTATTCTATAAGACACCGATCTTAATAATAAGGCCAGCTGTTAAAAACTGGTGATTAAAAGAAAACCACTGATTGAAGATAGGCTGGCAAGGAAATAAGGGTGTCTCATGTTGCGCTGATGGGTAGGCATATACTGTATATTCCTAGCTGCACAGGGATGCATACACAGGTAGACACACACAGACCACAGAGCCAGTCATAGGCTACGTACCTGAAGAAGTCAGATGGTGCAGAGCTAAATGCCTAGCTAAATTGCAAGATTTGCCTGCCTATGGAAGAGAACGCAAGCATCTAACTGAATGTCTAGTAGCCTAGAATTGGCTCTTCAACATTGTTTTCAAATTCAAATGTTTGTGTTTTCTTCAATAATTTGGAGGATAAACTAAACCACAAGGCTGAAAATAGATGGGTAGAAGTAAACAGCTTTCAAATGCCTTCATCAGGAGAAAGTAAATCTAATCGACATTTAGGTACTTGGTCAATTTTTTATTGGGTCAACATTTTGGAGGTTAACATGAGCCATTTTGTTCCCATTTTTGCAACATATTTGTGTTTTCCTTGGTGAAGGGACACAATGGTGTATTTTATTCCAGGTGGACTTTTATCTACCCCAGTGCCAGTGACATACTGTGGGTCATTTAGCACTGAGTGAAGTGCAAAATTTTAATGAAAAAGCCAGGGATATTGCTTTCATGTTTGCATTTTGCTCACCAGATCATTTGCGCATCCTTCCAAGGCGTCGGAGAGACACAGATCGGAGTTTGCACCACTGCTTTGCCTTACGCCGCAGACTTGGAAGAGCACCAGGTTGGCGAGGTTTTCATGCAGGTGGATTTCGTAGGAATCCATTAGAAATGCTAACAGTCTGCAGGTGTCATTTACTTTTTTACAAATCACAGGGTAAAAGTGAAGAATAAAGGTGATGATTTTGCCTTGTTTTATTCTTCACAATTAATTCTGCTTTGTAAATGTTTATAATTTCATTCAGGGGCCCAACAATGCATAAGTGCAAACTTTGGTGGTCCCTTAAATGTAATTTGTATTTAATTTAATGAACCGCAATGAGCTTATCATGATACTGAGTTTCTGCACAACGCATAACACCAGCCTGTGCTGCTCCTCATATTCCTTTGGCCAGGATACGTGGATCCATCAAGAACAGAGAATGGAAGAAAGGAATCCTTTTCAGGGGGTTTAAAATGCTAAACCTATAATTATTGAACCCATGTCTTTAGATTGCATTAAGTTTTTGTATTATAAAACTGCCCTTAGAATTCATGGACTTTTGACATAGTTGTTTTACCCTTTCCTTGATTGGCAGCTTTCTATCCCTATTGGTGGCCTCACTGCACTTGTCTCCGTAAGAAAATGGGGCGAGATGCTATTCATGGAACAGTGGGAGATGCAGATGTGAAACCTGTGTTGTTGATGGGTGCAGGTTGGAAGTACCGGTTCCAGGGTGCCAATCTGCGTTCTATGCTTTTTGCGGACAAACCTGGGAGTATGTTATTCATAGGGAAGATATGATAGCCTACAGTGCTTTGGGACTGGTTAGCTTCTGATGTGGAAGAGTGTGATAGGGCTAAAGGGGAGAGTTTTTCCATCATTCGGTTAATGTTAAGGTGCTAATGGCTAGGCTTATGATAGTGTCTGTGGGTGGTATGTGTGTGCATTGTAAGGAGGTAGGAGATCATAGAGGTGACTCAGTTAACCAGGGTAATGGGAGTAGGCCTTACAAGGCAAGAGAACCTGCAACCCTACACTCCCACCCTTGGCCTATTGCAGACAGCTCCTTTCACTTGCTCACATTGGAACTATCAGTCCCTCTCGTGCTTTTTCTCTATCAAATGCATACATTGCATCCCCTGCACCACAAAACATCCATCTACAATTTGGCAGGTTAGGGGGAGAGGGCCATCTGGAAACCCAATTGTTTACCAAGAGCTAAATGTAGAGTGTGGAGCCTTCAAAAGTGCAGCAACATGGCCCAAAAGGGGCAGGGGCAAAACGGGAATTTCCTCACCTGTCCTCTGGCTTTCTTATCATTATACCATTCCTCTGTGACTTTAGGTTTCACTCTGTAACAATGGCTACATACATATTGCTGATGGGTTGTAAGTTGCTTTAACACTATAGAAGTGAATATAAATATGGGCTGGGATGTTGGTACTCTATTCAACTACTGCATTGCAAATATTGGGACGTGAATATTGTTTGAGTATGCTATTTTTATCATCTCTATATACACACACACAATAAATATGCATATTGGCTACACAAAACAGTGACATAATTTCTATTTAAGAGTATACAAGTGTAAATACTTGTTGGTTGGTTGGTTCAGTGATAAAACTGTGTAGGGAATATATTGATAACATCCAATGATTATCATACACACAAAGGTAATATTGATTGGTTCCTGGAGGTAGTTCCACAGCATATTTGCTCTCTAATAATAATCCTGTCAGGTGCTACGGGGTTGTGGTTTCCCTTGCAGCAAGTACAGCAACCCAACTCCAGAGCTTTTTGTCGGATACAGCACTGTTCTCTGCTGTAAAACCTGCCACATGTGGGCATTTAGACCGCCTTTGGAGTGGAGGATAGGTTCTGGCATACAGGGTATGATGAAAACTATGGCAATAGGATGGTAATGTAAATTGGAATTCTACTAAAGCAAAATGCAAGAACGCCAGATGAGATGGTGTTAGAAGGAATCTCAGCTGACAGTGTTCAGTCCCCGGGATATTGCGTGCCGGATGGCTTTGGTATCCCTTAGTGTCCTTTGCTCATGTTGGGTAGCTGTGGGTGAGCAGCTAGGACACAACACTTAGGACAGTACGTGGAGCCTCCGCAAACAGGATAACACTTTATTACATGGGTTTTGGTGAGGTTTAATCCCAAAATGAGTCTTGGTACATGTTCCAGAGACTCATATTAATTCAGGGCTACCATCAGGGTCCTTGAGTGGCAGGTTTAATCTCAGGTTTACGCTTCAATTTCATTCAGTCAATCATAAGCCTTGAATCTCTGAGAGGAGGTTCAGGGACCTGTTAAAGGCCCAACTCACTTACTGTTTTTTTGAGTGTTTTGTTAGGATGTTAGAGAAGCAGTAACATATGACAGGCTTACAGTTGAAGTGTCTTAGTAGCTTTTCTATATTTTCCTGCTCATAAAAAAGCGCCCAAACATCTAACCTTTACTCTGGTCTCATTTTCCTTTTGTGTACCACGACACAAATGTAAAACGATAAACAAAATATATCTGTCCACATTCCTTTTCACTGAAAAAACACAAAGAACGTGTTGGGATGCATGTAGGGATTGCTGCCCCCCCCCCAAAACGATTTAGATTGCAGGGAATATGCTAAAATATGGAAAATGGGAGCAGAACGGTGTAGGAGCCAAGGGGTGGTTAATGGATGGGTCTAACAGGTGGAATGGGATATCACATACAGGAGAACTGATCAGGAGCTTGGTGCCATAGAATTTTGCATGGCACAGTACATCAATTTAATACACAATAGTCATAACAAAAAGTAGCGCTGGATTCAAGAGTAGGACTGAATCCTTGCAGGCTGTGTTGAAGACACAGAACAAACAAGGCCTTATTCTTGGTTCGATCAGCACATTTTGATTTCCAGACACAGCAAGAAACACGTACACCCACATCATCTAGATCTTTGAACAATTAAGCAAGAATATGTGCTGCTGAAAAGGTGAGGTGCTGCGGCCTAGCACGAAGGTCATACTCTTGGGAAGCGAGGCTGACGTCTTAGGTTTCCAAAACATGAACTAAAATTAAAGACACTAGCGCACCACCGAGAGATGGACGTTCTATTTTAACTACTTGATGTGTAGAAAAATGGGTCCTAAATCCTTTGCAAACTGGATTTATTAGTGGAACAATAGTGGTACATTGGGGAGAAGAACTGATAAGGGGAAAGCGGAGAACAACATGATCTATGATTTGTGCCTGGGAGAGCCATACAGTGGGGGGGGGGCATGATGGGGACACCGACGTGGCTGGGATGAGAAAAGGGCTGCTCTGTTCTAAAGGACCAAACTGAGCTCAAAAGTAGCTGCTGAGTTCATGCTGATGACCAGGTGCATATCACATGGTAAAGAATAAATCTCGGCTGGTGCCAGTTGAATTTAACCAATTGCTTTGCAGTGTTTCCAAATGGATGAGGTTGTTCCTCATGTGTGGTGAAGACAGACAAGAAGATAACAAGACCAATTGGAGAATGGGCTATATGTAATTATAAGCATGTACATAGGTGGTAATCAATGCAGGTGAGGGATTAGCATTGTATATTGAGTGTGTCATGTATGATGATTTTTATATTTATAAACTGAAACTTGTGTGAAGAATGAGAGAGAGCTCTCAGGTTTATAATACCCTGTTGCCTTTTTCTTTCTGTATGAGATAAAATCTCTTGTTCTTCTCGAAAAAGGGTGCGCCTAGCCTTTTTCGCCTTGTGGGTTGTATTTTCTTGGTCTGATCACTGGTAAGCTACCCTGCAAACTAAGGTATGGATGTTAACCCAGTCCGAGTTTCCCCCACATGTTTCTTGTTATTACTTCCCCATGTTTGTAAATTGAGTTTTTCATTTTTGTTGTGCATGCCTGTAGTTACTTGGGAGAGCTTTAGTGTTGTTTTGTGTTGTTCTATAGGTGTTTCATTGGTTTTACTGGGCATGTTGGGTATGCAAGCTCTAGTTCTCAGGTTTTTTGTGTCTCTTCTAAATAGTTGTTCTAATCAAAGGTGGCAAGAAGGAAGGAGCTGGAAGGAGAGGAGAAGGAGCTACATTTCTCCTTGCAGTAGATGGAGAATTCGCCTATTATTGACGAGGAGTGTGGAAGCTTGTACTGTTTGTTGATGGTGACTCATGGACCACGCATCATCACTGGCATTCCAAATTGGTGGGGGAGGCTCGGGTATTTCGCGAGACCATAGGAGAATGAGAAGGAGTGGAAGAGGAGGCAGGGCCATTCAGAGAGGTTTTCACTGTGGAGGCAGGGAAGGCAAGGCCTTTGTTGGAGGATAAGGGAATGGACAGGTGGCAGTACGGAAAGAGGAACTGGGCACGTTCTTCATGTAGCAGGAGGGGCAATCGCTGCAAGCGCAGATGAGGAGTTTTCTGGCTTGAGCCCATTGCAGAGTAGAAAGTGGTCCTGACCCAGCAGGAGAGGGTGCCATTGAGGGCCAGATTGTATTCCTTTAGATTTTTAGGAACAGTTGATTGGCACTTGAGGCATAATAATTATCCTAATGATAAGGCTTGGATGTTTCTATGGACATTCGGGAAAAGCAATTTGTTCCCAAGTTTTTATAAAAGCTGATAGATCATGTCCTCCGAGGAGTCATTTTATATCCCTTTTAGACACCTCATTCAAAATCTTTGGGAAATCCCTTTTAATTAAGCTAAGCTAATTAATTGAGTGCAATGACAGCTTGTCTCCCGTGCAGTTCAGTTTCATGAAATGAGTTGGCTCCCAACAACAAGCACTTCCTTTATACTTAATAGTGAGAAATTCACTTTTCAGAATGCAAGAACCAGTATTCGCTGCTGTAGAGAAGGAGCTTAGTACCCCCAACTCAACCATCTCGCCCGCAGCACCTGTATGTTGGATCCCAGAGTGGGAAAAACATGCGGTTCCAGTAAAAGTACAGATACTTAAGAAAATCTGGGAGGCAAGGTGCCCATTGAGGAAACCATACCTGCATACGAGACAATGGGGCTCATTAGGAGGCAGGTGGCCACGTAATGAACGGTGCCGGTACGGGACCGGCACCGTTCATTACGGGCTGCCCTATTACGAGGACTACTGCGGGACCCGCTAAGGAATGCCTGGTCAAACCAGGCATCCTTAGATGGTCCTGCTAGCAGTCAGGATGCTAACAACGGGCCTGTCCTTAACGGGCCCGTTGTTAGGATTCTCTCCATTCACATTGAGCCCTGTGGGGGCTCAAATGGGAATGGGGATGTACCGGTCTGGGTCCTGCGAAAGGGATTTACCGGCTCTCCAAGGTCGAATGGCCTGGTAAATCCCCATTTGCAGGACCCGGACCTGGAACACGGTATGGAGGTAGCCATGCCACTTTTAGCGGCATTGGTACCTACATACTCGCAATGAGGCCCAATATGATGGTTGTCTGAATGAAATCCCGGAAAAAGCAGATAAAATGCATGATGAAGAAAAATGGTGATGTCGTCATCACCAGTGACATCATAACATAGTAATGATGACAAATAGAGAAGAGATTCAGAAACTGAGAGAATGCAGACAAGTCTATAAGGCATCTATAGGGATCAAGATGAAGGAACGTATGCTGCAGTCATAAGGGAGAGATCAAACTATTTTATACGTGTATACACGCAAAGAAACACAAGTAGATGAAGCATTCGTAAAAGGTTTGCTTTATAGTGAATATATTGTGGCATGGGCCAACAGAAATATATACGTACAAATTTGAGTCAGTAAAGGATGAATGCTTCCACTATGTACAATGGCAGTACTGAGCAAGATTAGGAAAGTAGTTTTTTCAATTTTCCAAGCATGGCACAGATAGAAAACAAGTGAATTACAGGCGAAAAACCCTGAAAGGCGAAATTAGATGAGCCAAGAAGCCAAGGCCATATCAGACTTGGGTGAGCTGACATTGGATACAAATTGTTTGAAAGAACAAAGCTTCTGTTCAGAAGGTATGGACATAAACATGAAGACGTCAGAGGTCTATTAAAGAATAGCATTTTAATACACTGAAAGGCTCGAAGTTGGACGAGCATGATGGTCACACCTACACACGAGGGCAGGTTGTGCCTTCACTCACCTGAATTCCCAGTGGACCATTGAGGTGATGATGTATGGATATGTTCATTGTTGGGAAGCTATGGTTAAGACTAGCTCTTCTGTACCTGGATTTTCAGCCTGCATGCTGCCAACGTAGGTTGAGAAGGCACTGACCGAGGATGGAAAGTAACCAATGATAGAGGACCACATGAGCAGGGGTCCTATAGTTGTATAGCCAATTAGACGTTGTATATTTAGTGACGTTTATAGTGACATATTTTGGGGAAGGGCTTAGTTTCCCCACCTGATGTTAATAGACCTATCACATAATTCCACTGCCCTAGACGAGTATGGATCGTATACTTAGATGATCATTGTAGAACCTATCACACTTACCATTAGGTTTTTGTAGTTTACCATGTAGGATGACGTTAGTAATACGCTGGTTAAACGTCACCTATGATGATTTTTCACTATAAGAATGTATTTTTTTATGAACTGCGTTGAGAAGTCTCGAGAGAGATCATGAGGGATATCTGTTGATATCCGTTTTACTCCGTTTTAGATAAATAAGATTAAAACAGTATCTTTTGCCAACTACCTTAGTTGTGTCTATTATTGATGTCTGAGTAAACTCTACATCCTTCATCTATCTCTAAATGTCTAACCTATCTTAAAGGGCCGAGAAGGAACCTCAGTTCACGTGGTAGCAGAGGATGGTTAGATAAATACCCATCGAGATAAGTAATCTTTTGAGGTTCTGGAAATATCACAAGATCTCTGCCTTTCGGATGAAAGGACGTGAAGCTCCCTGTAGATAGGAGTTTGTTAAAGTAGAGTGAGACTTGTACAAGCTAGGCTAAAATGGGTTCCCCGGTTTCCACGAAAACCCCTCCCGGCGTCTACAGGAAGCTGAATGGACGCAATGTTGGAAGAGGCTACTGAGGTGGCGTGCGATCCCGAGAGTCGGAAGTCGAAAAAACACGAATGGTGTGTAAAAATTGAGACAGGTTGCAAAAGAATGACTGGCCAGTGGTTAAAGAGAATGATAAGTGGAAAATATGTAACAGATGGAGGTAAGGATAATGTAACTTGAGAAACAATGAGCATTGAAAATGAGTGAGAAATTAGCGTGAGGTGAGGCCAAGCAATTTAATGAGTATCGAGGGGAGGAGCTGTGATAAATGTTTACCCAGTGCCTGCGCTTTAAAGACCGTGACAGAAGGAACAGAACCTAAAATCCTGTAGAGGAAGCTATAGGAAACGTGTTTGATCAAAGACAAACTTAAAGAGGTCTGTTCACACTCTATATGGAGTATTTTAGGGGTGAGAGGAAGTCTTATGAAGAGAAGACAGAATACACATGGCCGGCCGAGAATGTCTTTTTGTTTGTTTGTTTTATGTGATTGTGTAAAGATGACGAAATAGTAAATGGAATTGATAAATGTAATCAGGAGAAACGTGCAAGTTCGAGGAACTAAGTGTG
Organism: Ambystoma mexicanum; assembly: GCF_040938575.1. Taxonomy (NCBI): domain Eukaryota; kingdom Metazoa; phylum Chordata; class Amphibia; order Caudata; family Ambystomatidae; genus Ambystoma; species Ambystoma mexicanum. The sequence goes on from NC_090927.1 coordinate 341,535,417, forward strand.
TACTTGAAGATTCATTATATTAATGATGTTTTTTAGCAGATTAAAGTAAACAATATGGTAAACAGAGGGCTTAGAGCCTGCGACGATGGTGCACGCTCATATTATGTTGTTGTTTTTCATTGAAAAAGTTATGTTGAATTTTGCAAAGAGTAAATTGTGAGTAGCGACAGTCAAAGAGTGACGTGTCAAAAATTGAGGATATTTCTCTGCTTAAACTTTTGCTGAAAGCACACACACCTAAGCTTAGATAAGATAATATGGAATAAAGTGGAAGAATCGAAAACAAAAAATGCATATCACAGCTGCAAGAGGGATTGCCATTAAAGGCAGTTACGCAGTGCATGATGACATATTTGCATGAGTAATGTGCAAGAAAAAAGTTAGACAAGCGGCTAGTGAGCTAGCACTCTTTGAAATATAGATCAGGAGGAGAAAGATGAGTCGCCTCCTAGCGATCAAACATTTAAACGGATGCGCAAGAGGGTGGTGAGGAGCCCTTAGCTCCACCCAATGCATCTGAAAAGGACAGCGATAGTAACACAGGCGAAGATCTGTACCGTTATGGGAGCTCAATATAGTAATAGGATATAGTGCCCCGGCACATGAGTTGTCTGTGCAAAGCAGCAACGAAGGGTCCGGAGAGATATATTGAGAGAGATGTAATCTCTAAAGTCCCAAGAGAAAAGTAGAGATGCAATAAGGGAAGAAGCAATAACTGATAGCACACATATAGAACTAATGAATGGGTGGTTGGAGTTTGCACCGACTCAATGAAAAGAGCATTGAGGACACGAGAGTACACAGCACTGATTGTCTGGGAAAAAAAGGAATGAAAAACTTAAAATCCAGCAGTGACGAAAGAGAAGGTTTAGAAGAAGCTCTTCTCGACACATGAGTTGATAGTAGATCTATTTAGAACAGATTTGAAGGATGGGGCAGACTTGAAAAGCATTGAACAAAATTGATAGAAATCTATTATGATACAAGATAGAAGGAGCCTCACAGGGGAAGGGTAAAACATGATCGAGTCAAGAGTACACGGTTATACGGCATTAGGAAAGCCTTGCGCACCTTATGATCCAAAGAGTTGTTTTTTTAAAGAAACTGACTCTGAATAAGGAATAATGAAACAAAGGGCATACATAATGGAAATAGAATATGGCAAAAGGGGAAGAGAGAACACATATATGAGAGGAGATGTAATATATGTAGCCTTATAGAAAGCTTTCAAGGAGTAAAAAAAAAGTAAAGCGGTCTGATTTAGACCTCCCCATATCTCAGGTGTCAAATTAGGTGACACAGTTAAATCGACCTTAAAGTAGCTTAAAGTAGCTGCCCTATTGTCAGAGGGGGAACTTGCCATTATATATGAGCAGGATAATGCTCTTGCTAGGTAGAAGGCAATACAGGATCATTTTCTCTGCCACGAACAGAGAGCATAGGTGACAAATGTGATCTTTTGGATTCTTTTATAGTGTTTTGTAAAGAAAGAAGACTTCTGCGGTAGGAACTTCCAAAATGATTATGGAAACCTACAAAATATTCAAGGCATGAAGATAGGGGAAATAAAAAGACTTTTGATTGAAAGGTGGACATGCAGTATAACAGAACAGTTCTTTAGTATGTGAAGAGGTCCAGGATTTATATAGAATAACCAGCTTTCAAGAAAAGGGGATTGGAGAAACGCGCCTGCATGTTAGCAGTAGGACATGAATAAGGATATAGAGGATCTGCTGTGGTACAGCACACGGTTAATGGAGAGTTTGAAGTAATAAGAAGTGTATGACTATCACCTCACTTTTCGGCACAGGCTGCAGGATCTGTGGCGCTGATCTTCGCGCTCGAGAATTATGCAGACGAGGACGTCACAATGTACGATGACTCCACCTTTGTGATGTCAACGGTGCACATAAGGATACCACGTTGGGAAGGGGGAAAGGCCACCGTAAAGAGGGCGGCTCTCTAACACGGCACTCAGTCTTATTGAACAGACAGCTAGGAGCACTACAACTCCCAGTAGCCATTGTGGTTGTAAAATAAATAGCTTATATTAAAACTTGTAGATTTTAGTTCACACGGAAATTAAAATAAGTAAGAGAAGAAAATACAAATGTGTTGTATGCACTTGAGGTGTATTTGTTAGTTGTCCATTTTTAAAAGTGAATGGAAGTATGATGATGATGATTATAATTAAAGTATTGTGATAAATATGTTTAGATTTTAATGAATAAGAGCTTAAGGAGAAGCTCCTCAATATAAGAAAGACTTGTGGATGCAGAGAGGGTGTTCTTAAATGTTTTTAAACCCCTCGAAGGCAGTATAGCGACAAAACAGTAATGATAATTGAGTGATGCTTGTTGCCTCACTAAGGGTGGCATTGGAATAGCTACATTACTCTGTGCTCGTTATTAGGAAGGACCTTACCGCAACGATTGTGAAGAAGTGGTTTGGTTTTGGATGTAGTAGAATACGTTACATCTTGTGTAGTAAGATGTTTTGTGAGTAAAAAGATGATAATTGGGCACCCACTATGCACAATTAAGGATATACCAAAAACGTAATAGTCCCGTGTTCAACTTTTATACAGGCTTGGATGCATGCTCGCAAGGACATAGCCTTTACTTTTAAGGATGAATTAAGTTACCATAGTGAAAGATTGTAGCACGAAAGTGTTCCCTAGATGGAGAATATGAGAACTAAGAAGGGTCGCAGATTAACCTTATTTTGTGTCAAGAAAACGTCTGTGGACATATGAGATTGTTGCTTAAAGAAAATGCACAATGTTTATAGATAGATTATCAGCGGACAAATGAGGTCTACAAGAAGACTTAATAGCTTGTTTAAAAGGGAGAATAGAAAAGATGAACAGATCCTGAAGAAAGGATGATTGCACGGCCTGTCACTGGCTTTACATGCTTTAAGAATATATTTAAGAAAATTATCCTGTTATAAACAAGAGTGATAAGGAGGCGAATGAGGATATTTCTCACAGCTCCATATAGAATAAGAAAGTGATGCCCAGCAAAAGGTAGGATTGCTAGGAAAGGAGCTACGTGTGTATTTTTTTTCTCTATATTACTTTAAGTATCTCTGTCAATTGAGTTTCACAACAAGGATGTGGGACAGAGCAGAACACAGAAGGAGATGTTACAACAACCTGAGATGCAGAGCTTTGTGTTTCCAAATTTATTTCCGGAAATCAGATCGTAAGACTCACAGACTTTGTTTAAAAGGTGGCACAAATGTTCCAGTAGCCCCTCAAGAGTGAAAGACATTATACCGTCTGCAGTCACGGTGTAAGGCAGACGTGCTTAGACATTTCTTGATGAATGAAAAGATCCAGGCTGGAGAATCCACAGCACCCACACTCTATCGGAAGCAAGTATTGGAAGCAAGTATCGGAAGCAAGCATAGGGGAAAAAAGTATTGGGGAAGAACCACAGCAAATGCAGACTAGGTCTATGACGAGGAAGAAGGACGCAGAAGCTGTCGAGTAAAGACAAAGAGTTAATTTGAACAGTGGCTTGTTTCAAAGACACTCCTTTTAAGTCACTGAAAAAGGGTGAAAGAAAATGATTGGTTCTGGATCCACAAGAGCTAGTTCACATTGAACTGAGGCACACTTAATCCTTGAGTAAACAGAAGAGTATGCCAGATTTGGAATTCTTGTTCGCCAATTGGAAAAGAGAGAAGTATCCTGATTCCTTTCTTACTGACTTTCTCTTTGGAAGTACGTATGGTGGTGTCCAATGACAACGTTTCACAGGTCATTCTTGCATTTCTTGAGTTTGTGTTGCGCGCATACCCTGCGGTTGTGGGGAGAACTACTAGCATTCCTATTGTCCTGCAAGATCCTAAGAATGACCCAGCTTTGAGAAGATTGCTTATAGTTATCACTGAACAAATCCTTACACTTCCTGAATACAGTGGGGAACACACAGATGCCCTTGTCACCGGATAATGCACATAGAATGGTCAGCCTAATTTTTTACTACTTGATCGAAGAATGTCCACATCTCATAGGGGAGACAGACAGATGTCAGAATATTCCTTAGAGACCCAAGAAATAATGCTCAATCGAATATTGAGAGACATTATTCATCAAGTAAATGAGTACTCTGAAAGAACCCTGAGGAGTGATTGAGAATTGATGGAGAAAAGAAATTAAAGAGGTTCACCAATTGAGGAACTTTTGTTTCATGCTGAAAGAGAATTCTTCATGTCATCTGGTCTAAGACAGATTTGAGGCATCGACTGGGAACTGGTGTATGTTATTGAACTGATCCTAGATAACTGAAGTGAACTAAGGACATACTGAATGAGACATTCCAAGAAGGAAATCTAGAGCCTCTTTGCTGTAGTCTTCTATTTCTTGTTGGACAGGCATCCACATTTCATCTGGAGGAAGGACAATTCCTTTCTAAACATCAGGAACCCTGTTAATCGTTCTGAGATCAGCCAGCTGCTTGAAGAATTTATTGAGAAAATTAAAGTATTACCCAAGTACTGTATGATGTTGCTCCATTAAAAGTGTTCTTTTTCCTTACATTAAAACGTAACATGGAAAGTACCAATAGCAACTTCATCATGGCTGACCATGAGAGACGTCCACGTTGTGCACTAAGTTCATGGTGCAAGTGTTCATACTTGTGTATAATCTATGTTTGCATAATATTCATAGTGGTATTGCTTTCACTCACAATATGTACTGCAATTTATGTAGAGATGCATGAAGTAAAGATTTCTGTGTATCCTCCTGTGCAAGAGAAGGGTACAAATGTGGCAACTACTAGGCAGCCGAGACCCTATTTGATTTCACCTACTTTAGAGATGCACACGAAGACACCTGGTCCTGTGATAAATGGCCCAAGTGTAGTTTCTAGAAAGAAGTCACATATGGAGATTTTGTGAGCCATTTTTATGCCTAAAAAGTATGATGAGAGGATGAAACTTGTTGAACTTTCTCCTACTCAGGTAGCACATATAGATGTACACAGTCCACTGAGGAGTGATTCTATGATTAGTCCAGTGAGAAAAAGATGTAAACAACATGCTAGGGAAAATGATCATGAGCTAAATTATTACCTGGACGTTACAGCACATTTGGGGAATAATCTTTGATACCAGCATATGAAACAAGTGGGAAGAAGAACATCAAAGGAGGTATGCTTTGTTTGTTCATTCCTGCCTTATAGCATGGGACAGTCCAAGATCTTCATAGCTATCGAAACAGACGTTCGGACAGCACATTGTCTATCGTATGTAGCACTCTGCAGAACAAGAGGCCAGTTGATGGGTCGAGATGCTTATCACAAATGGGCTACAGAATGGAAAGATCCAGATGAAGATGAGTATGTGCAAGACTCAAAGAGCAGAGATAAAGCACAGACGAAGAACATTTTGATCAGATATGGAAAATTTGGAGTGAAAGGAGCAGATGAGAGACAAACAGAAAACTTGAGGTTTCAGGGAAATCTGCAAAAGAAACTCGTAGATGGAAGAACAGAGGCCAGATGCAGATATGGGGATCAATGCTATCACCAGATACATGGGGAGAAGGAGTGGTTGCTTGCAGAGCGTGGGTGGTCATTGGCTGTTATAAACCAACCATTGACATAGTGCAGAATGGATGCAAACCATTATGGCCAAGACTTGCCAAGCTACTGACCTGGGTTGAAGATAAAGGAGGACCCTTGCAGATAGTGCCTTTGTAAAGTTCAAAGCTGTGGTTCAGAAATAATGGTATAAGAAGAGTCGGAGAAAATCAGAATTATGGGCGAATCTTTGATGTACCAGGAATGAAAATTGGAAGAGCAGTGATAATGAATCACTATTGGGCGTGTGGATCCAGAGCATATATGAAGTTGCCTAAAGACTAGGGAGGAATAAGCACCTTGGTGAAAGTGCACGTTCCAGCATTGGCGATTCCTAAAAGTGATGTGAACATTGGCAGTTTTCCGAAAGCAGATGCTCATCTGAGGAAGAGGAGATCTGTGGAGCTGATACATCGAATGAAGAGGGAGAACTATTTCTCTGCAAAGTTGATAGAGGCCTTTGACTCCATCCCGTATGAACATAGACTATTCAGCCAGACGTCATCAGTGTTCATGATCATTTTCATGCTGAGTATCCAGGTTGGAGCAAATACTAAATGGTTTCAGATCACCAGATGGGAATTACTACAGATGATCAACACAACCATAAAAGGATATTCAATGCTATGAAGGAAGAGTCAAGAGCCATAAGAATAATGACTCTCTAGAACAGATAGGTCTTGGACATGATCACAGCTATGGATGGAGGTCTTTCTGCAAAAATTGGAGAATCGTGTTGCACATTTGTACCTTTTCACAATGATGAAAATGGCACCTTGACAGAGGCCATAGAGATGCTGACGAAGTAACACATCCAGATGGTGGACGAAGTGGAAGACATTGCTGATGACAATTGGTTTGGAGCACTGTTTTCTTGGATTTCACAATGGATGCCAGACATGTTCAAGTTCCTTGGAGCCCTGATTGTGTTGGTGTTCCTAGCATTCTGTGTGATAGAGATAATAATCACAAAATGCAAGAAGACAGCAAAGAAACCTATAGGGATGAAAATCATGATTGATGTTGAATCAGGATGAAAAGCCAAAGATTTGACAGATGAAGAAATCAGAGACTTTGTGAAGGCCAGTATCCATGCACCTGAGGGAATGGAATTCATCTATCCAAAGAACCATAAGAAGTATGTATGAAGATGGATTTATCGCAGTCCAAATGGACAGTGCATGCTCATGAATTGGAACAAGGATGAGCATGTGAAATCGGTTGGATGCCTGAAGGGAGTCATAAAAATGTGGGTTACAAAGAAAGAGTTCTTCAGAAAAGGATGTCTAGAGATGAAGACTGAGGGGAGAATGGCCAATGAATTGCCCAGAGGGGGAGTCTAGAGAAGGAGCTAAGTACCCCCACCTCAACCATCTCACCCGCAGCACCTGTATGTTGGATCCCAAAGTGGGAAAAATCTGTGGTTCCAGTAAAAGTACCAATACCTAAGAAAATCTGGGAGGCAAGGTTCCCATTGAGGAAACCATACCTGCATATGAGACAGTATGATGGTCGTCTGAATGAAATCCCTGAAGAAGTAGATAAAATGAATGATGAAGAAGAATGGTGATGTCTCCATCACCACTGACATCATGACATAGTAATGATGACAAATAGGGAAGAGATGCAGACAAGTCTATAAGGCATCAAGAAAGTATTGAGACTGAGGACATCTTGGGATCAAGATGAAACAACTTATGCTGCAGTCATAAGGGAGAGATCAAGCTGTTTTATATGTGTAAACACGGAAAGAAACGCAATTAGATCAAGTATTTGTAAAAGGCTAGCTTTATAGTTAATATATTACTGCATGTGCCAACAGATCCATATACATACATACAGGAGTCAGTAAAGGATGGATGCTCCCACTATGTGCAATGGCAGTACCGAGCAAGAGAAGGAAGGTTGTTTTTTCCATTTTCCATAATGTTTTATGAACTATGTTGTAAAGTCTCGAGAGAGATTATGAGGGATGTCTGTTGATGTCCGTTGTACTCCCTGTTTTAGATAATTGAGATTAAAACAGTATATTTTTCCAACTACCCGAGTTGTGTCTATTATTGATGTCTGAGTAAACTCTACATCCTTCATCTATCTCCATATTGCTAAACTATGTTAAAGGGTTGAGAAGGAACCTTATTTCACTCCATTTATGAACTTGTCCACAACGTTTGACAAAGGTCTAGGCAATCCTTAAAAAAGTAGGTGTTTCAGGGCAACTACTGCACATATTGATTCTGATTTATGCTGATGATTCACTGCAGCAATTACTAGACGCACACACTGGTTATATGACATCTCTGTGTCTAAATGTTAATGCAGGGAATTCTGCAACTATGTGTTTTTTGCAGAAATCTGTTAGATGCCACAGAAACTTCAAAACGGTTAACCGTTACATCCCTTTGGTGAGCACTTTGATTATTTGGGCATGAGATTTTGTCAGAAAGCATCTTCTGGCACTTGTGTTACCAAGCAGGCAACTAGGATGAGACAAGCAGTAGGCAGTATTTATAAATGTGCTACTAACTTTCATGCTCAACCAGTTAATGTAATACATTCAAGCTTATGAAGTTAAAGTTGTTCCTTAGCACTTTACAGTGCAGGTATTTTTGTTTTTGACCAAGGATACAAAAGTGTGAAGAGTGATTTGGTGTTTGTTCCATATTCCTCCATCCTCGCTGAACTATTCCTGACACCTGGGCCTATGTATGCCATAGACAACAGATTGCTTCCATTAAGCCATCCTTTTTATTTTTTAATAGCGTACATCATGCCCACGTTAAAATGAATAGGATGATTATTAGAGAAATGTGGACAAGCGATAGAGCCAGAGCAGTGACCTGGGTGTCACGCATAAACAACTAGTATCGGTTTAATTACATGCCCCCTCCTTTCAACATATGCTGGAACTTTAGAAGTCACTGAAGACATGTATTCCAACAGTCAATGTATGAATAGGAACCACAAAATGATCACCCCAATGGTCAGGAATCAGCCTTCTTGTGCGTGGTCACCGCAGACTCAAGCACGTTTAACTCGAATGTTCATGATCATGTTGTAAACAGAAATTGTTTATTTTGTCCAGTTATGCCAGAAACATTAAAGCACGTTTTGAGTTTTCTGCCCAAAATACAGATGAATAAGACAAAAAACGTTGAAGTCAGTTCTTAGTCAGTTAGGACACAGGCAATGTGGGTTTGCGTTTATTATTTGTACTTAGGTCAATATCTTCACTTGACAGAAGATCGTAAAATCTGCATAAATGAGTGAGTGACTGTAACCATTTTAAGAGACTCCCTTTCTTGTTGCGGTTGGTTCATAATTGTGTCTTAACGTATTTGAACCATTGTTCTTTTCATTTTGTATTAATTTGACATATTTTAACACTTGTATTGTCAACCTAATTGTGTGATGGTTACTTTTATGGCAGGAGCTACCGAATTAAAGTGATACAATAAAACAAAGAAAGAGGGCTAGGTCCTTGCGAAGCATCATGTCAAAGAGCAGCCTGAGAGGGTGGACCTGCCTTTGGAGGTGCACCAGCAGGTGCTAAAGCTACTCTAGGTAGATATGAAGTAGGGGATGGGGGAAGCCTTGCACCATCACTGCCATTACGGAGGGGTCAAGGCAGTCACAGGAGACCTTGTTGAGAGTGAAGCGGGTGGAAAATGCCTCTCCTCCTTTTCATAGAGCCCTTGTGCTCCTGGGTCCTGGGCAGTACTTCATTCTTTCACTGGGTAAGATTGTCAAGGGTAAGGAGTGTGTGGTCCTATGTAAGGTGGGCAGCCGTTGCAAGTAGATGAGGTAGGGAAGGTATGCAAGTGCCGAACACTGGAATTAAAGTGATGCAGAATTACATTTTCCAGTGAAACTGGGAGAATTAGGGGGGAAATGAGTGCCCCACCACCACTGATCTCATCAATGAACCGGGTTCCAACACAACCCCTTGCACCAGTGGTGAGGGTGTGGTTCCTGGCATGTCCAAAGGACAGGATTCAGCACCACACAATTGGGCATGTGGAACTAAGGGAAGGCAAACACCCCACCCACCAAGCATGCATAATTAGAGCCAGTAGCACCATTGACTGCAGGCAACAACAGGCCTGTGCTACCCGTGCAATCTCAACCACCCATTGGAGGCAACATGCCAATTGCATGTCCTTCATTTGGGTAAAACATCCGGAGCAGCTGATGAGACATGTGTGCGCTGTTTACATGGCCCAGTGACTCTCAACTGGTAGTTGCAGGACTACATGGCAAGTGAGCATTCAGTGGGAGGCATATGATAAAGCACTATCATTTCCTCTTGTAGGTGGCTGTGCATGGAAAAATGAATGAGGGAGTATTGAGGGAGTGACTGTCCTTTCAGCGAGAGTCCACACATGTGAGAGTGAGAACACAACTTGGGAACGCAAATGGAAGTTAAGAGATGGATGTGCTCTATGAGAGAGCCTGCAAAATGTAAGAGGTGGCTGCTCCTTGTGAGAGGGCATGAGACCTTTACAGGGTGGCTTGCGTTATGGGAGAGCCCAAGAACTTTGGAGACTGTACAATTATGACAATAGTAAGAGTCAAAACAGTACTGAAAGAAAATGCAATTCAACAACTCGTCACATCCTATTACTGCAGCTATCCATTTCCCAACCACATGCATCATGAAACAACCTTGGTGCACTTTCAGTAGCTGAAAAGTAACAGGTGAACAATCAACCCCTGAGCTGGTGTGTTGGCTATGGGTCATTGGTGTTCCAAAGAATGCCACAATTAAGTGCTCATTAATTGTTATGAATATGAATTGTTTATCAAGCAGCAATGTGCAGGGGGGGCTTAGAAACTCAACAGCAACTCACACATCTGATGTTGGCAAGATGGACTGTTTGCCACAGCATCTTCTCCCATGTGATATCCCCACACTGCTCTCAAAGCTTTCAACAGGTGTTAGTGGTGTACTGCCTGTTGGTGCTGCCACTCTTGAGCTTGACTTTCCAGTGTGATTTTCAAAATATGGGCAGGTTGACGTTGTTCCTGATGCCTTTATTCTTTGTCTAACTGATTTGTCAGGCTCTGCAGCCGTGCATCCTTGAATATTTGCACATCTCCTCTTTGTGATATTTGATGCGAGTCCTACTTCTCCAATGCATGACGATTGAAAGTAGTCACTTTTGCCTTGAAATGTGGACCCATAAATGAAGAGGGCAGCTACTCAGTGGTATCTTTAAATTGACCTGCCCATGGATCAGCATGTAAGGTTGGAAGCAGTTGCCAGCTATACTGCATCCAAATCATTTCCCAAGGCATGGGCCTTTGCCATGCTGGAGATCCATGGACTCATTGTGATGGCAAACACATTGCTCCTACTCAAATGGTTGTCAAACAGAGAGGTCATTTAACAGACTTGTCACTGACTCTATGTAACAAATTCCCCACCTTGGTCTCTGTTGTAAGTTTGTGAGAATTTGTGATGGCATTGCACTGCTCGCCTAGTCCAAATCGGCAAAGTAGAGTTCCATCAGCAGACCACTACGGTTTTCATGTCATGTAGTGGCATCCTGTTGCACACCTGTAATCGGCACAGTGCATGTTTGGCATGGTAGGCCTGGCTGAAATGTTAGCTGATCTTCTGGCCCACAGTGACTGACAACTGCTGTTAAAGCATGTGATTAAGAGGTGAAGGGCATGTGCAAAGAGGTTTATATGTATTTTCATGCCAATTCATAAGGCAACCATGATATGTAATCCATTGTCTGCCTCAAGAGAGGCCATATGCCTATTTAAAGGCCTTGGCCAATTTGCCTCTTCCTGCTCCCATATGTCAACTCCCCTGTGACTTTTGTCGGAGATTCTTGCATGTAAAAGGTTGCTGTGTGCCAAAACGCATTGACCTGATATTCCCTTGCATTATCTTGGCTGCAAGGGTAAGCCAAAAGATCACGCGGTGTGTTCTGATGGCCATGTAGTCAATGCTTTGGCCAAAGATCAACACGCGCAAAATGAAAATGATTTTTTGTACATTCGGACTGTAGTGCCCTTACCACAGTGGCATAATCCTATATACACGAGCCATATTTCCTCTGCCGACAGATGGATTCATTGCATCTAGGCCACCTGAAACATATATGTAATTTTGAACATTAAATGAAACTATAGAATTTGACCTCTGCAAAAAGGGGACAGTCCTTTACACAGGAGTGGGCTTTCTTGTTCTTCTTGGTCTTGTTTTTGATTTGTCTCTTTCCCCTTGCCAATTGTATGGGGGTGCTAAATATATGACTATGTTACTTTATTTACAGAAAAAATATTCATTGTCACCCATTTTTTAAATGTTTATGTTGTAAGAATACTTTAAGAATATTTATCCGACCCTGTAGTTTGTTTTTTGTAACTGTTATTATAAGCTTTACTGATTTTTTATTAAAATAAAACTAGATGGTTAATGTTTTTCTCCTCATTATTATTTAATTGATAGAATGTTTTGATTAAGCCTGTTTGCTGTTTCTCCATTGACTAAGTTATTAGTTGACAAGCCCATTACATACATTCTTCAGTAACGAATGGCAATCACGCTTGAATACTTCTAAGTATAATATTCCAGCAGGGACCCCCTTTCCCTGTTTGATGTTTTGGCTCCCTTCCTTTTGCTTACGGCATTCGTATAGGGTAAGATCAGCAGCACACTTTCTCTCCAAGGACCCCGCGTTCGGCTGTTAGACTCAGTACTGCATTTAGGGACACTGTGGGGTACAGCAGACTGTAATGCGCTAGAATCAAACACAAAAGGCCATCTACTGGGGGAGTGCACGCTCGCCACTGGGAGTGGAGGTTCCCACCTGCCTGTACCTAGCCGTTGTTACACATCATTCTTTATTAGTTAATTGGTCTCTTCACTAAATATGGCCGAAGGGTACAGTTAAGGGTACAGTTAATTATTCCTTTTTTTTTAGATCTTGGAAGGATTCTACATAATGAGATTTCGGATCATCTATTCTACCAGGAACTTGTTAAAACTAAATATTGAAAGTGCTTGGTGTACCTTCAAACCTTGAACAAGCTGAATATTAATGGAATTGCATGTGACTTTGAGCTAATGCTTGGCATTAATGGAAAGTGGAGCAACATGAGTTCCTGAGTCGCCTCAAATCCAGAAAAAGAAGTGTATCGCTCAACTGCTGCCTCCTGGAAGAACTTGACCTTGACTTTCTCAGTCTCACCGAGACATGGTTCATGGCCAGCTCTGTCATGAACTTTGACACTCTCCTCCCTGATGGCTACAAGATCCTCTCTGTGCCCAGATCCAACAGTTCCGAAGGGGGTGTAGCCCTGATCTTCCCTGAGTGGATCCCTGCCTCTGTCATTCCTATGCAGGCCTACTCCTGTTTCAAATGCCTTATCTGCAGACTGTCTCTCTCTCCTGGCCATTCCCTTACTGTGGCTACCATCTATCGGCCCACCTGGTCAGATCTTCTCCTTCCGCTCTGAGTGGGTGGAGCTCTCCTCTTCCTTCCTGGTCTTGACCACTCAACTCCTCCATCTTGGAGACTTGAACATCCACCTCGATGATTCCTGTCCTTCCTCCCATCTCTTTTGCGACATCTGCATCTCTCTCACTCTCTATTCTCCCATCTGGCCCGACTCACTCTGCAGGAAACACCCTGGATGTTCTGATCTCTTCAGACCTTCCCCTTAAGAGACCTTCCCCTTTCTATCCCTCTCACCACTCCTCTCTCCAGAAGTGATCACTTCATCCTTTCCCCCAAGATCAACCTCTCTACCCCTCAGGCCAAGCCACCTCCAGCACTGCCACCTACCTTCTCAGTTATCAGACCCATGGATTGTGTATCAGTTGAGGCCTTGGCTGCCTCTTTCTCAACCCCTCCTCCCCTTTGGCTGATTCACACCCTGACACAGCCCTTTCCATGCTCCACTCTGCTATATCTGACACCCTTGATGATCTTGCCCCTGTCATGAGGAGCCGCTTGAAGCCCAAAAACAAGTGCAACTCCGGGTATGACTCAGACCTTGTCACCCTCAAACGCAAGCGCAGGGCAGCTGAGAGGAAATGATGTGCTTCCGGTACATCCTCTGACAAACTGGCCTGCTGCCTGCACCAAAGGCAATACCGGCTCTCTCTCCGCACCAAAACGGCCACATCTAATCCTGCGTCTCTGTGGCATCTAACAACTCGACTGAACTCTTTAAAATCTGCAAGGAACTGGGCAATCCTGCTGCAGTCCCTACCTCTCCCAGGCCCTCTGCATGGCTATGGCTTCTCATTTCACCTCTAAAATGCAGAACATCCTGTGTTCTCTCTCTTTGTCTCCCCCTCCTCCCTTTACTCCCTGCTCCTCCTCTGGCCCCTCTTCGGCCACCTCTCCCCCTCTTTCCCTGCCTTTCCCCTGTTCTCCCCAGACGAGGTTTCTAGACAAGTCTGATCTATGAAAGTCTCATCAAAACAGGTTCACCCCTGTTCCTCCAAAACCATCAAGGACCACATTGACACCCTGACTCCTGCTCTGGCTGACTTCTTCAACCGCTGCTTCGTGATTGGAGTCTTCCCTTCCTTCTGAAGCACTTCCTTGTGCACCCTCTTCTTAAGAAACCCTCTGCCGACCCATCCTGCCCGGCTAACTATCGCCCAATATCCATCACTCCTTTTCTGGGCAAACTCCTGGAAAGCTGGCCATCTCCCAGCTTAATCTTTACACTGAATCTTTTGGTTGTCTCCATGATGATCAGTCTGGCTTCAGAGCTGCCAGAAGCACAGAAACTTCTCTCCTGAAAATCTGTGAAGACCTGCTCACTAACCTTGATTCCAACATTACCTGTGTCCTCATCTTACTCGATCCCTCTTCTGCTTTTGACATGGTCAACCATGCCATCCTGCTCAACCGTCTCCATGACAACCTGGGTATCACCGATCAGGCCCTGGCATGGCTGACTTCTTTCCTCTCTGGTGGACCCTCCCAAGTCCAACTTGGGTCCTTCCTCTCCTCAAGCTCTATCTCTACCTGTGATGTTCCCCAGGGGTTTAACCTCTCTCCCTGGCTGTTCACCCAATAGCTGGCACTTCTTGCCCAGTGCATTGCTGCTCTATGCCCTAACTTTCAGTGCTATGCGGATGACACTTAATTTTCATGCTCCCTTCAGCCACCTTTTCACCTTCTCCCATCTCTGACTGTCTGTCTGCTATCAGGTGTGGTGTGCTGCCAATAATCTCTGCCTTAATGCCAATAAGATTGACATTCTCCTTATCAGCAGACCCGCTGCCTCTTTTCCTGTCACTCTCTGGCTGGCCTCTCTTGGCCCTCTTTCTGCTCCCACCTGTGAGGTTAAAAACCTAGGGGTCATCTTCGACTCCACACTCTCCTTCTCTCCTCACATCTCCAACATCTCTAAGAGGTCACACTACCAGCTGCAACTCCTCAGAGGTATACTTCCTTTACTCTCTTTCCCCCAGAAGCTCATTGTCTCCAGAGCTCCGGTTCTCTCTAGGCTGGTCTACTGCAACATCCTCTTTATAAATCTGCCTGCTTCTACTCTGCGCCCTCTGCAACTCATCCAAAACAGGACTGGGAGGCTTGTCCTTGGCCTCAAGCCCAGGGATCGTACCCCTCCAGGACTGAAATATCTGCATTGGCTCCCAGTGGCTGCGAGGATTAAGTCCAAAACACTCTGCATTGTCCACAATGACTTCTGGGGCCTGGGGCCTCAATATCTTCAACTCTCTTTTCCTAAGTACCTTTCTTCTCGAGCTCTTCACTCATCCGCCTCCATCTCTCTCATGGTCAGTCGCTTCTCCAAGCAACGAGTGGGTGGTAGATCTCTTTCCTGGGCTGAGGCCTCCCTCTGGAACAGCCTCACTGCCTGTCTGAAAATTGAGGAGAACTATCTCTAGTTCCCAAAGCACCTCAAGACCTTCCTCTTTGCTTCTGCTTTCTCTCCTCCTCTCCCCTGCTGAACTCCTGGCTGAAAGTGAAACTGCACTGGTCACCTGGCTTCCCTAGTTCTCGGGCCTCGGTCCCCTCCCAGCCCAACTGTCCCTATCATCTGGTCAATGTGCTGCCTTATACCTTTCCTATAATTATCAGTAAAGTAATTGTATGCTGTTGGCCACCATGGCCAGTTGCTCCTGCGTGTTTCCATCATCTTCTTTCATCATATGTATTTTCAGCATGCCATCTGATGATTTTAGGTGATTTTAATTACTGGATTAATATTCCCACCAGAGCACATAGTGCCTGACTTTTAGAGATAATTTCTGTCCATGATATTTCTTTCTCTTTCTCTCATAGGATGTGTGGGATTTATTGACACACTCAACGGCATTGCCCCACATCACTGAGCTGCATTTGCGCAAGAAACAGCAACCTGGCTGCGCTGCCTCCTGTGCGCACCAGGACTTCAAAACTGCATTTTGGCAGAAACAGAAAATGGCTGCAACATCTTGCCTCACACACTTCAGGCAAAATGGAACAAGGGGATACACTCAAAAAGTATACCAGTGTGTTCTGAAAGATATATATGGAATCAAGGGAACCGGCAGCTCTGCATTGTGCAAAAGCCAAAAATTCCCCTTCAGAATGAAACATTTTCACCCTTTCAAAATGCTGCTTTCGTGCAAATTCCACCTGTAAATCTGAAACCACTGTGAGTAAAAAGGCACAGTCAAACCAACTCTCAGAGAAATCAAAAGCAACTTTATTTTTCCCTTGCACTGAAACACTTGTTTATTTCTTGACAAAATGTATCCAGGCGCACCAGTTCAAAAATACTTTTTACTCTCTGAGCCATGTCAAGGAGAAATGTATCTATACTTAAGATAAGAGTCATGACTAAGGGAGATACACCCTAAATCCAGGACACGTAGGTGCGAAGTGCCAGCTTGAAAAACTTTGAATGGTATAGGACAATGAAAGTTCACATGATAATCAGACATCCATCTGTGCTCCCGGCTGGGGCAATAACAGTCCTGGGACACTCACCTGTCAAGTGTGAAGGGACCATAAAACCTTCGATTAAGAGTGGAAACCCCCTTGCCTGGAAGGAAATGACAGCTGCTTGCAGTTGAAGGAAGACTATGTTACAAAGAAACTTTAAAGACTTTTATTTCTGTAGCAAGAATTAGCAAAAACTTAAGAAGGTTGCAGTTTTAAACCTAATTTTGTGGGCCATCTTTTAAAACTTGGGAGAACTCATTGCTGCATGGGGGACAGAAGTTACGAAATATGACAGATTCCCAGGAAAGTATTAATGTGGCAAACATAAGATTTTGTACAATTCGCATTTGTGTATAAAATTGTGGAATTTTAGGCCAAATCTTTGATGTATAAAATTACCAAAATGTGTCAGAAATGCGAAACAAGGAAGCACAGACTGGAGGTTTGAACTAATCTGTGCTGCAAATCATGTGTAACCTGTGGGTATAATTTGCCAAGAGATTGCTGTATATTTTTGACAAAATCAGATTTTCAGTAAAGTAAATGTGGAAGTTTCTGGACATTGTAAACCTCGCCTTATAAACCTGACATCATTCCCTTAGAAATCTAACCAGCAGAGAGCGAGGCAGAAACTAGCTCCCCTGCCCAATCCAAGTAGTTTAGGGGCGGGCGTAGTTAACCCTGCCCAGACTCTACCTTGATGATGTCATTTTGCATTATATAAGGGTCTCACACACTGATTCCTGATTTCCTATGCAGGCATCCTGTTCCTGTCTGTTCCTGTCTGTTCCTGTCTTCTTCTTGCATTTATCCATCTAAACTCCAGATCCCAACCACAAGGCCAAGCATTGATGATCTGATTCAGCTAGGCCTCAATTCTAAAATAATCCCAATAACAAAGGGAAATGCTGTGGTGTTTTGGGTAGCATCCTGAACTAACCTGGCTTGCCACACACTGCATGCTGCTGCCATCCTGCTCTCCTGCTGCCCTATCTTATCCAGTAACCACAATTGCCAGTCCAGAAGAACTATCCTTTGGTATCCAGTCCCTGCCCAGCTGACCCTGTCCCACTGATTTTGTCCAGTTGTCCTGCGTTAGACCAGATCTGTGTGGTGATCCAGAGCGCTGACTGTCCAAAATACAAACTAAAAGGGGACTGTGAGTATCTTTATTTATTTTATTTATTTATTTACATTTATATAGCGCACAAGCAGCCCAGGGGCATTGAGGCGCTGTTACTTGCAATGAACTTAGTTACATGGTACAGGTAAAATAGCGGATGTTGACACATTGTCAATGTTGCAGGATGACATACTGTATTGCTTTTGAACATATGATACGATATACATGGGATAATCATGCTGGAATGTCTAGCCTTAAGTGAACAGGGTAGTCTTCTGCGTTTTGCGGAGGGTGGTGAGGGAGGCCTCTCTACGGATAGTGTGTGGTAGGGCATTCCAGTGCGAGGGCGCAAGGTAAGGGAAGCTGGATCCGCCCGCTTTTACTTTTTTTGCTAGGGGTGCTGAAAGCATGTTGGTGTAGGGTGATCTGGTTGGCCTGGTGGAGGAGACAGGGTGTATCCTTTGTGAGAGGTATGCAGGTGCATTGTGGTGGATGCACTTGTGGGTCAATGTTAGGGCCTTGAATAATATCCTTTCTTTTATTGGGAGCCAATGGGCTAGTTTTCTGGCCTCAGAGATGTGTTCTCGTTTTGCAATACCTTAGGCTGCCCTGAGCGCGTTGTTCTGTATTACTTGTAGTCTCTCTAGGTTTTTTTTAGAGGTTCTAGAAAGAGTACGTTACAGTAGTCTAGCCTAGAGCCGGTGATGGCTCTGGCTATGTTAGTGCAGTTCTCTTTGGAGAGAAATGGTCTGACTGCATTGATAAGTTTGGCATGATATGCTGCTGCAGAGGCAATGGCATTGATTTGTCTGTCCATGGATAGGTTAGAATCCAGATAAACTCCCAGGGTTTTGACAGATTCGGAGACTGGAATTTTAATGGAATCAATGGTGAAGTGACTGAATTGGGCATCTAGATTCTTTAGGGTGTCGGGAGAGCCTACCAGTAGGAGTTCCGTCTTGTCGGAGTTGAGGCATAGACCGTTGTCTGCCATCCAGGCTTGGATGGTATTGTAAAGGTTGTTGAGGGCCAGGGAGCCAGTGTTGTAGTTGCCTGTGAGAGTGATGAGGATTTGTGTGTCGTCAGCGTAGTTGGTGTAGGAGATGCCCATGGCGTCGAGGATGAGGAAGAGGGGGCGTGTAAAAATGTTGTATAGCGTGGGGGAGAGGCAGGAGCCTTGGGGCACCCCACAGAGTATAGTGGTTGGTGATGCGGCGGCTAAGTCAGAGAATACTTGCATGGTTCTGTCTTGTAGGAAGGAGGTGATCCATGCTGTAGCCTCTGGGGAGAATTTGGCCGTGGTGGTGAGGTGGTGGCATAGGACGCCATGATCCACGAGGTCGAAGGCCGCTGAGAGGTCGAGAAGTAGGAGGAGTGTAGGTTTGCCCAAGTCTCTTGCATCCTCCATCTGGTTTTTCAAGTCAAGTAGGGTTTCTGTTCCGTGTCTGGGGCGGAAACCAGATTGGCGGAGACCAAGGAGTTTGTTCTCTTCAAAGAAGTGTTGAACCTGCAGGTAGGCTGCTTTGTCCAATATTTTGAGGAGGAACGGGACAGTGGTGATGGGTCTGTAGTTATTGGGGGAGGTGAGATCGAGCGTTGGCTTCTTTAGAAGAGGGCGGACCCAGGCTTCCTTGAGGGAGGCAGGGACTATCCCTGTGGTAAAAGAGGCATTTACAAAGGCTGTTAGGAAGGGGGCTAGCGGTTCTGCGCAGTCTATCAATAGGAACCATAGAACCATAGTATACCTTGTCTTGCCTTGTCCTTAGTTCGAATCTCTAAATCATCCTATACTTATCCTGATAACTTGTAATATTGTCAAAATCATTCTTGTCACCCTGTCATTGATTTATAGTGCTAGCGTCAGCTCTTTTTACTAATTCTGGGGCTGATTCATGGAATTTCTGTGCTGAAAATCAGGAATTTGTCCACCATTCTGCCCGCAAATCCCTTTTTAACAAATGGAGATTTGCGGGCACACAAATCCCCGTTTTCCGGCACACAAATTCCATGAATCAGCCCTTCTGTCTTGTGTAAACCCTAAGCTATCAATCCTATTTCGAGTGATCGTACTGGCTCTGCCAGGGCGTGCGCGGAGGTGCTAGGGGTGAACTCGCAAGTCAACCCTGGAGCTTACTGTGTTTCAATCTGGTAGTCTATCTTGAATGCTCTAATGTAGAGTCAAATTGTTCCTTGTCAAAATTGCTTTCTGTTCCTTTTTACACCTTCATTTTCTCAAAAATGCACCTCACTAGCTCTTGCATAACTAACTCAATTTAACAGCTAGAGACATCATTTCACTTTCATATTGTACCTAGGATCTATAGCTGCACCCCAACACAAAAACATCACCATTTACCATATTTCACCCATTTTTATTAAAAACCGTTTTGGTAAATTCAGGTGGGAATTGCAAAGTGTGTTAAATTTCCAACGTGTCATTTTGATTATAAAGTGTTTTAAATCTTCCATTTAATTTTGAATTCGTGCTTTTTCCCATTCCATTGTTTGTGATTGCTAGTATCTTTCCAGTGTTGCTCCAGTAAAACATTGTTTTTGTTTTAAGAGTTTTATACACATTCATTCATTTATTCATCCAGTTCCGAATGCTATTTTAGCATTGCCAGGCTTTGAAATCCATTTTTCTCTCTTGTTTGGGGAGGGAAGGTCAGATTTAAATTCAGTTTCTTGTTTCTCATTTCTGATTACCTGCTGATTCTGTTTATCCACTTAAAATGGAATATTTGTGGGTTGAGGGAACCTTGCAGGGGAAAATTCTAACTCAAGTGCTATCTTCCATAAAATCAAAAAGTGCTCTATTCCCTGGTGTTCTTTAGTTAAGTGCATTGCTTACATTCCTATGGTTCTTATCACCCCAGTGGTGATTGCTGCCCCATATTAAAAATTGTATGATTCTTTTAATTTTCAAATAAATAAATAAATATTATATTTTATCAACCAGCCTGGTTCATGATCCATTGTGACCTGGGGTATTTGAAAAGGGTGTGTGATATGAGTGGTATATCATCTCAATATTGAATCTAATCTATACATAAGCATTTCAATCGTGCTCTGCATACTGGGCTGAGACTAAGGAATGCGTCGCCTGATTGATAACCTTAACAGACGGGACATTGTTTTGTCTTAGTAATATCTCAAGGGGTTCATCTCTGTCCCTTGGTCTGTTCATTTTGCCCACTTGTGTGTTCTTCTTTATAATACTAATTTGAATTTTCCACTAAATAAACAGCCTGAGCCAGTAGGTAGAAGTAAAACTATATTATGTTCTCCTTTGTTTAAAACATTATCCTCTAACTATTAAGTAGCTTTTCAGTCTCTGATGTGTTGGTCTAGGAATTTCGAATCAAAGTCACAAGGCTTCGAAGGAAGCTGCTGACAAGGTTTCACCATTAGAGATTTCACTGTCAGTCTGAGCATTAGGAATCCCCATGGTTTAACTCCAACCTTCAGATATTGGCATGCACCTACAGACAACTTGAATCCACAATTACTGAAGACCTTATTCGGTTGAAATGTTTCTGTTTACTTTATTTTTGCTACTACGAAAGCTTTTTTGCATGAGAACATTTCTGATTGCCTTAATCGTCCTCAACAACTTTTCAAAGTGGTTCCGGATTTCCTTTGACCTCCCTGTATGAAGAATCAACTGGTACCTTGAGTGGACAGATGTGAAACTCAGAACACTGTTGTTTTGATAAAATACAGCTCAATCAAACTGATATTGGCAATGATTATACTGTTGCTCCTCCAGTTTCAAAGGGCACAGGTCTCTTTTTTACTCCTTCATTTCAGTGACAATTGCAACATCAGACGTGATTAGACCTCTCTTATGTTCTCTAAAGCACATAATTAAGCTCACTGATGTTTTACCGCCCTGGTGGCCAAGAAACAGAAGTAAGAGCACCTTTGGTGTCCAATTGTAATAATATTTCCATCAGCTCGGGCTTGTTCCTGTGGATCACAAGAAGTCAGTCCTTACATCAAATTTAAAAAAAATGGGCTTGGACCAATTTTGGTTTAGTAACTATGGCTCTATTTTAGGTCTCCTTTGGTTCCCCAAGATTTTGGAGACAGTGATAGTAAAACATCTTCAATTATACCTTCATCAGGAAACACTGCCAACCCCTTTCAGTCTGGGTCTTGACCCCACCATCACCATATTCTCACCCAGTCAGGCAGTGGGCTTTGTTTGATTTGTCAGCATCATTTGATACAGTTAACCACAAGTTACTGCTGGTACAGTTATCTCAGTGTGCTGGTGGTGAAGGATCTGCATTGGGCTGGTTCAGGTGTTCTCGCGAGGTTCAAGAGCAATGTGTTAAGGTGGGACACTTTCAATCAACTTTCCTTTCAGTGGGAAATAGAGTACCACAGGGATCTCCATTGTTTTGCATTGGCTTCCAGCACATTTAGGACTTGTATAACATTTAAATGGGTTCATGACTTAGCACTAAACTATCTGTCTAAAAGATGCTTTCCATAGATTCCATACCGTACATTCAGATCATCTAAACAACATCATATTTTGATCATGCTTGCTTTTAAAGTTTCAACCAGAGAGGGGAATTGATTTTCTGTGCAAGGTCCCTACCTCTGGATCTCCCTTCTCCTTAGACATTGGCTTTTAGCTAACATAACTATGAACAGGAAAGAACTTAAAACCTAACAGTTTGGTTTGTTTAAGTCCATGACCTTCCCCTCTCCCCTGTTTCATCTTTGAGAGCCATGGGCAATTAAGTCAGCACTTTATAATCATTCAAATGAAACCAATCCTTCAGTGAAAGAGTAAGGGTAAACAGTCAGACAACACACAAACAATAAAAAAGTGAACACCAAATGCACAGGACTGACCATACAATTCAAAATTCAAAAAAATTATCTTACATATTGTCAAGTGGGTCACTGATTTGCTTTCTGTTGAGCACATGCTTCTGAAATCCATATAATAGCAGCAATCCTCATCAGTTAGCTTTTTTTCTAGGTTTTCCACAGCCTTAATATTGTGTTTTACAAAGACATGATATAATATGGCATTTGTAACACACCTATACACAGGTATTTCAAGGGGCGATGAGGCAAGTAAGGGGGAACAGAGGGATGAGAGAGACAACAATCTTACTAGGCCAAGTGACATTGAGATTGCGCAAGTGCAAGGGAGGGGGTAGGAGAAAAGTGTCAGAGAAAAGGGGTGGGGGCAGTGCTGTAGATGGGATCAAAATAATAATAGGAAGTGCAGCCAGCAGGTGGCAGGTGCAAGGGTAAGTGCAGACAGCAGGTGTCCAAAAGTGCAGGTAGGGGGACTGTAGGGTTATAGATACAGACCCAAGTGCAAAGGTTGCCGGGAGACAGTGCGGGTGTGCAACTGGGCGGGTAGGGATCTGGGCACGAAATCAGAGGGTAGCCAGGTGAACAGTGCAGTATCAGACAGGAAATCAGCAGGGGAGAGGAAGAGAGAAGTCAGAAGCAAAGAGGAAGGTCTTGAGGTGATTCCGGAACCGAAGATGGTTCTCCTCGAGTTTCAGAGAGGCAGGGAGGCTGTTCCAGAGGGAAGCCCCAGCTGAAGAAAGAGATCTACCACCAACTTGTTGCTTGGAGACGCGACTGACCATGAGGGAGTTGGAGGTGGAGGAGCAAAGAACTCAAGTAGGAAGGTATTTACGAAGAGAGAGTTGGAGGTATTGAGGCCCCTATGCCCCAGAAGGCCTTGTGGACAATGCAGAGGGCCTTGAACTTAATCCTTGCAGCCAGTGGGAGCCAATGCAGAGATTTCAGTGCTGGAGAGATACGATCCCTGAGCTTGAGGCCAAAGACAAGTCTTGCAGTCCAGTTCTGGATGAGTTGCAGAGGGCAGAGAGTATAAGATGGCAGATTTAGAAAGAGGCTGTTGCAGTAGTCCAGCCTAGAGAGAACCAGAGCTCTAGAGACAGCGAGCTTCTCAGGGAAGGAGAGGAAAGGAAGAATACTTCTGAGGAGATGCAGTTGGTAGTTTTACTTCTTAGAGACATCAGAGATGTGAGGAAAAAAGGAAAGTGTGGAGTTGAAGATGACAGCGAAGTTCTGAGCCTCAAAGGTGGGAGCTGGAAGAGAGCCAATGGAGGCCGGTCTGAGAGTGACAGGAAAGGAGGGTGAAGGTGTGCTGATGAGGAGACTCTCCGTCTTACTGGCATTAAGGCAGAGATCATTGATGGCACACCACTCCTAGATAGCAGACAGAGAGAAGGAGAAGAGGTGAAAGAGGGGAGCCTGAAAATGAGCTGAGTGTCATCCGCAAAGCAGTGAAAATTGGAGCAGAGAGTGGCAATGCACAGGGCAAGAGGTGCCAGGTATTGGTTGAACAGCCAGGGAGAGAGGATAGACCCCTGGGGGAACACCACATGTTGAGAGTGAGATAGAGGAAAGGAAGGACCCAATTTGGACCTTGGAGGGTTGATCAGAGAAGAACAAGGTCAGCCAGGGCCTGATCGGTGATACCCAGGTCATCACAGAGACGATTGAGCAGGATGGCATGGTTGACCATGTCAAAGGCAGAAGAGAGATTAAGTAAGATGAGGACAGAGTGGAGATTAGAATACAGGTTAGAGAGCAGGTCTTCACAGATGTTCAGGAGTGCAGTTTCCATGCTTCTGGCTGCTCTGAAGCCAGACTGATGGTCATGGAGACAACCAACAGATTCAGTGTTAAGATTAAGCTGGGAGATAGCCAGCATTTCCAGGTGTTTGCCCAGGAAAGGAGTGATGATCATAGCACTAAACAGCCAACCCACTTACATTGCCACTATATCAGATAAATGATTAAAGATAAGGGGGAGGGATGATTACTGATCATTCAGATACTTGCCTATTTTCAATAGTGGTCCTTTTATGTTTGTTCACTTTAAGTAAGCAACAAAAAAATGATGTGAAAGGGTCAGACCCCTAACTCAATCCCAATGCCTGTTGTGGACTCTGCAGCCCAGGAAAGCCAGCCTTCAATGACAATTTAGCTGCGAAGTGCGAGCTACCTTATCTGAACTCAATGGTAGAATACTGTGTAAGTCAGCACTCCCCTACTCCTATTTCTGTAGCACCGCAAAAAGTGATTGTATTTCACTTATGAACCCTTATAAATCAGGTATATAAAGAAAATAAACACCAGAGAAGAAACCACCTCCTAATTACTATGAGTGTGCTGGACGGGTCATTCAAAACTGAAAATACCCCAATTATGACAGCGTATATGTATATATAAATATTATAATATTATAAAAATATTATAACACATATTGTGAACGTTTTCAAAAACCTATACACTGTTTACAATAAATAAAAAATGAAACCAAATAGCAAATGGTTAAATATAAATCATTATGTTCTTTTTCAAATCGTTTAAAAGCTTCTAGTCTTATAATTATTATATGTTTAAACTTTTGTCGATTATAATCCTTTTTGCAATTGAAGTATTATATTATTTGAATTTGATGTCCCTAACCTTTTATTTTATATGTGTAGGGCTGACCTAGAGAAAGGTGTAAATTTGACTAACGCTAAAAGAAATAGTGTAACTTATGCCAAAATAACTTACACGAAATCACTAACAGTTTTTATACCTGTTTAATGTAACCATAGTGAATTGGAGGGGTTGTAGGTCAAAGGATCGACAACCAAAGGATCGAATGGTCAAAGGGTCGACACCAAAGGACCAAAAACAAAAGGATTGACATTTAAAAAAAAAAAAGAAAATTGGGCCCCCCCCAACCCCTGTTTTTTGTGGTAAAAAACACTTTTTTCCATAAACGAAAACCCCCCAAAAAAATGTAATTTAAAAAAAGATTCAATCCTTTTGTTTTCGGTCCTTTGGTGTCAATCCTTTGACCATTCGACCCTTTGTAGTCGACCCTTTGACCGGACACCAATTGGAGGATGTTCTTTATTTACAGTTGCACAGAGAATCTTCCTCCATGTAAGTTTTGGTCTAACTTAAGTGAAATGGGTGTGTCAGATGATTGTTGCCTATCTTTGGGCGAGGGGGTGTCAGTGGTGTGTGACGGTGTGCATGGCAGACAGACCCCCAAAGTGTAAGTTAGGTGGAATTCACTTTCCAACAGCTCAGGTACAACCCCATGAGTGGAAGCTGTAGTACCGTAGCAGCGACAGGTGGGGAAATCATGTGCAGCAGAAACACGCTCTCTGGCACATAGGGGTCACACAACATGATGGATAGACTCAACAAGACGCCAATCAGTGCTATGTCTGTCAATGGCAACCTCCACAGCAGCATGACCAAATGTGAACATCCTTCTAGGTGTGATCACACCACCTGCCTAACAGGACAACACACCTGTACATACAGTACAAAAGTATCAGAGCTTTACACAACCATGCTCTACCCCATAGCTGCGTTGACCATGTTGACGTATCCCATCAATGTCCCCTCTCCACCAACATGGCACCAACCAGCATACATAAGTCAATGCACACGCAACTTTTGTGGAATCACAAAACAACTTCAATGATGGACTTGAAGGAACGAAGGCAAGATGGGAAATAAAGTGTGGTACTGGAGGCTAGGGACATGGACATGCTCTAATAAAAGAACTTCAACTTGTGGAAAGCAAACAAAATGGGGCAACATCTGCAGTGAATGATATTAACAACATAAGTATTTACAAAGGTAGTCAGTGGAGCAAAAAAGGTGGAGTAGGAGGAGGACCATGAGAGATAGCAGACACAGCTACAGTAGTCACTTGCGGGCTACATGGCCCTGCAGACTGTGTCTGCTTCCGCTCCTGTGCCTCATCATGCCCCGCCTGCCCTGGCACCACTGACACCGCCACCTCTCCCTTCCTCCTCCATCTCAAACTCCCGAGGGTGGATCACAGCTTTAGGTCACCTTCATAGGTTTCCCAAACATCATCCTGGGCTATTGGGTCACTCACTATGGAGCCTGCAAGAGAGGAGCAAGGGACACATCCACCAATGCACACAGCAAGAAACACAACACTGACATGTGGCTGACACATGCTGCCTACACATGCAATAGACACAGGGTGCATTTACAATTGTTTATCCCATGCCACTACTATCTGGAGATACAGGTGTGGCGATCATGCATGGGGCACACACAATCGGAGACCACTGGACCTGTCATGAACCACAACCCAAATCTGTGCATGGAGGACTGCCGAAGGGTGATGACCATCATTCCTGGGCCAACATGTCACTCAGACAGCTCGTACATGTACACCATTTCATTGCGCAGGTATGTAGCATTACCCAGATGGACCATGAAGCACATGTATACCACTCCTCAAGAAGAAGAAGTTGTACAAATGGCATTTCCTGGGGCCTGGTGTGCGAGGTCCAAGACCATAGTAAGCCTGCGACACAGCACGCCATAACAACACATGCATATGTCTGCCATCATGTGACAGGCACCTTTAACACTCCCTATCTACCCCAGACATTGAGCCTTGTGAGCAGACACAGACCAATTCAGTGCATTGGGGTGGACGGACATGGGCCACAGTTTGGTGCAGAGGAAGCCATTTGATATGGGCAACTACCACAGCGTGGGCTGCGATGGATCTTCTGGACCAGCCTTAAGATATGTTTGCACCTTCAGTTCAGTGACCCGCCTGAGGTTGCCCCAGCACTTGTTCACCTCCTCGGCTTTGTGCTAGTAGACCCCAAGCACGCTGATGTTCCACGCAATCCTGGAACAGAACTTGGCCTGTGCTGCCAACTCAGTGTTCATCGAGCTGTGACTGTTGAGGTGCTCATACTTGCTGAGCACCTGTGCCCCCCAGGATCTCCACCTCCTGTTTGGCAAAGGTGGGATTCTGCAACCAAGGAGGTGGAGAGGAGGAGTCATCCCTGCCACTTGGAGTGTTGCAGATTTGGGGGTTGTGGCTGGTGCCGTCTGCTCAATAAGAGCAGGCATGGAAGGCAGTGAAGCAGGATTGTCATCTCATGTGGGGGGCTCCTCTGTCCTCACAAGGAGGGAGTGTCCCCTCAGCCCCCTTTTCCTAGTACAGAGTCAGAGCACATTTTGTGTAGCAAGGTCCTCTGTTACCTCAACTGGGGAAGTGGGGACATTGCACTCAGAAGGGTGCACCAGTGCTGGTGAGCTGAACGGTGTTATGGTCACCCATGGCGCACCATCCTCCCAGCCGCTTCGGGTAGATGCACCAGTGGCATACTCTCTGATGGCATGCCTACCCCTGGTCCCTCTGTTCCTCCTGAACAGACCGGAGGGTCCCTCCAGAGGTTTTGAGTGGTTTCTGCCTCCATCACATCTCCTGCTCCCTGCCATGAAACCAGCCAACCAACAAGAACATGGACTGACATTGACCACCTTTATGAAGTCTCAAAGGCCTCTGGTTGCTATGCACACGAACTGCTGGAATGACACCATTGCAAGCCAGATATTATACAATGTCCAGGGTTAGATCCCATGATAAGGTATGTTTTGTTTCTGCTGCATTACCACTGAATGGAGTACATTTGAGAGGTGCATACATGGCACGTGGATTTACCTATGCACAGACACTGAGAGAGACACACTGCCCTCTGCACATAGACAGGGTCACAGAAAGGAGTTGATGACTGTTCCTGTACCACCTGCAC
The DNA here is from genome assembly GCF_040938575.1 of Ambystoma mexicanum. Classification (NCBI taxonomy): domain Eukaryota; kingdom Metazoa; phylum Chordata; class Amphibia; order Caudata; family Ambystomatidae; genus Ambystoma; species Ambystoma mexicanum. Next base: position 341,563,690 of record NC_090927.1, read on the forward strand.
TGGAGGCTTCCAATTTAACTAAATTCATTCTGATGCACACTTGGAGAACATCAGAACACTGCCATATACGGCCTGACATGCAGGTGATAGCTTGACCCTGACATTCAGGAATCCAATGTTGTCTTCAAATATGGATACAAGTAGGAGACACTGCATGTGACTTAGGGTAGTGGCCCACTCACATGCACAAAAATGCCTTTGCCCTCAATGACAATACAAATAAGATCATGCTTGTTGGAACTCCTCAACGTCTTGCCAAACTGGATTCCAGATATTCAACTTTCAACAACTCGAGAACTACAATTCAGACCAGCCCCTGGGTCAAGACACTTGGCATTTATTCAGATGCCAATCTCAATAAGAACAAACATGGCAGCCAGCTGAAGGCCTCCTACGCCTATACATAACGCCTGATGAGACACATCAAACCTTTCTAACCCACCACCAATAGTGCAGTCCTTGACTCCAGACTTGACTATAGCAACTGCCTCTTGGCTTGTACGTCTCAGTCCAATCTAGTTTCCTTACAGGTGGTTCAGAATAATGCTGTTGATGCAGTAAGTGATATCTCCAGAAGGAGGCATGTCACTGAAGCCCGTAACTCCCTACAGTGGCTTCCTGTTAAACACAGCATTGCATATAAGGTACTTTCCCTTACTCATAAGTGCCTCACAGACAATGCCCCATCTTACTTGAAAGAAAGGATTAAGCTTTCTCAGTCATCTTGTGCTTTATGGTCCAACTACTCCAATAATCTTATGCAACCTCGTTACAAGCTTGCCTGCTTTGGCGACACTAGCTTTGACTCTGTTGCCCCACGTTTCTGGAACTCTCTCCCTGTTGTTCTGCGCACCTGCCCTGAGCTTTCTTCCTTTAAGTAATCTCTTGATATATTTCTATTTAATTCTTATGACTAATGCCTATCAACCCCTGCATCTCCCTGGTCTACCTTTTGCTTCTCTCTACTGAGCTCTCTAACTTGCTGCACATTTAGGCCTACGGGTGAGTTGTGCCTTATAAGAAATAATTAACTTTAACATTAACATGCATGTGCCATGGGGATAGATGGCTCATCCCATCGAGGGACTTCTGTCCTAGGAAACATTTGTGCAACAGACATTGTGCACCAGTGTGGGGCCTGCCCTCATTTGGATCACATCCACTCAAGGACTTGACTCGACTAGTGCAGGGGTCTGCTAGCTTTGCCTCTCTAGATGTTTTGGTATATGATTCCCATCAGCCCCAACCATCATTGGCAATGGTTAGGATCATGGGAGCTTTATTCCAATACACCAGGGTGGCCAAAGGTTACAGTCCCCTGGACTGGTGCTTCCCAGTGACGACAGTGTGTGACTTGACACCCAGGGCATTGGTGTTCAAATCGAGCCTGGCACAGCGGGCATCCCACTTGCACTTCTAGGTTTGGTGTTTAGGGGTCTTGATCATGGTGTTCTGGTTGATGAACACCACCATCACCTCCTCCTCGTGTTTGGTGAAGTTCTACTTGTGCTGGAATACCTTCTGAACCCTCCACCTTGCTGGACACCACAGACTCTGCAGCGATTGGAGTCACTTCTGTGGTGGCTTTTATTGGTTTTTAGTGGTGGAGGTAGATGTGTTTGGTGCTGATTGTGATGGGTGTGTCTTACTGGGTAGTTTTGGCAGATGGGGGTGTTGTGTTGGTTATGTGAATGGTCCAGGTATTTGGGACAATATGTGCTTTGGAACCTAGCTTGTTTCCTTTTGTGTTCCTTTTTTGTTGATTTTTATTCCACAGTGTAATGATGAGGCAGCATGTGGAATCATGTCAGTTTGTCCATTGTGGCTATTTGTGGCTTTGTATGTGTTGGATGGTGTCTGTGAGTGGGATGTGACATGTTTTTGCTGTCAGTGTTGTGCATGTTTTGTACTGTTTTGTGCCTATTTCCTATGTGTTATTTGACATGGCTTTCAGTATATATTTTGAGGAAATTACAGCATCCGGTAGCGTATTGTTCACCTTAGAATCTCCACTATCGAATTCCCACATGTCGGTGGCATGCTTTGCAAAGTATATCCGGCTCTTGTGGACACAAATGATGGCCGTTTCTGTGCGTATATATCTTTGAAATGGTGGGCGTGTTCCTGGGTGTGTCAGGATTATTGGTGGGTGTGACTGTGGGAGTGGCTGAACTTTTAGAGTTGTTAATGTTAATGTTAATGTTAATGTTAAAGGACATATGTACCACGCACTATCGCCACCGGAGTGGTCCCCTGGAGGAGTTGTGTCAGGGGTTGTGTGCTGTCATTGATGGGTGTATCGGAGGTGTCTCAGAGAGTGAGTTGGTATTTACTTAAAGGCAGGGTCAGGGGAGGTCTGCATCAAGCGGTGTAGTTAGTACCATAGAAGTGATGGTGTAAGTGTAGTGCATGATGTGCAAAAGTGTTGGGTTGTGTCCAGTGAAGATCGGGATAGACGGCAAAAATGTGGGGAAGTGAGGAAAACTCTTTCCTTGTGCGAAGTGAATGTTTTTGTCATATTGGTATGGTAGTTTGGTTTCCGTCCTTCACTTGTGCTGGCGTGGCTTCCACCAACGGAAGCTAGATCAGCTATTTTGTGGTCTATGTGTATTGTCTTAGTAAATCAGGCAGGACTTACTCACAATTGCTGTGTCTCTATACATCAGTCTATATTTAAAACTCAGTATACATATCACAGCATTCCAGCAGCTTGCTCCAAACAGGTTCAACTTCAAAGCATGTATCAGAGCTTGCATACAAATGACATGCCACTGGCATGAAACGAAGGCTCCAAAGACACTTACTCCATTAATCCATTGAGGTTTATTGCTTCCAAATCATTTAAAGGATCCTCATGCATTGCGCAGGGAGCTCCTTATCGATATTTCACAACAAAACCGCAAGCTAATCATGATAATGGGCCTCATTACGAGGCAGGCACTGACAGAATGAAAGGGGCCGGTACGGGACCGGCCCCCTTCATTCCGTCAGGGCTGTTTACGAGCTTCCCAGGCATCCTTTCCGGGTCACGCAAGGGGAAGAGGGAGGTAACAACGGGACACGTATAATGTGCCCGTTGTTACCTCCATCCCCTTTCCCATTGAGCCCTATGGGGGCTGAAATGGGAATGGGGAATGGTTCCTGCAAGGAGGATTTACCGGGTCCTCCTATGTCGGAATGACCCAGTAAGCCCCCATTGCAGGAACCCGGAAAAGGAGACCGGTTTGGAGGCAGCCATGGAGCTCAAAGCTCCATGGCTGCCTCCAAACTCGTAATGAGGCCCAATGAGTGTAATTGTTGAAGACTTGTATTGTTACTTCCTCTCTGCCGGCCAGCAACCTCATAAGTAACACTACATTTCCTGAAATTGAATAAAATCAGAACATAGTTCAAATCAGAAAACTTAAATATTTGACTATTTAATCTCCACTTATTTTAGGGCATGTTTACGTATTTAAACTTCAAGTACAGTTGTTACTCACATGCTAATAATATAGTAATACATAAATCTATACCTTTACATAAATCTAATGCAAAGTGCAATGCTCTTTCATCTTATGGATGTGCAAATGTTGACATCTACCATAAAGTGACAGTGCTTAAAAAGTGCTGAAGCCTATCAATAACCTTTTATTCTTCTTGACCTAAAAATCCAAATGGATAAAATCAAAGACAAGGGCAACCTGTCCATCCTCCTCCTACTTGACCTCTCAGCGGCCTTCGATTTGGTCAATCACAAAATCCTCTGCCAACACCTCTCCTCAGGCTGCCCAATTTTCAACCAAAGCCATATCGTGGATAGAATTGATCTTATCTAAGCGCACAATGAGAGTCTTCTCCACCTCTGCAGCAGCCCCCTGATCCCCAGTCACTAGCAGAGTGCAACAAAGCTCATGTGTCTCACTGGCACTATACAATATCTTCACTAAGCCCGTCTTTGACCTCCAAGACAACCTGGGTGTCACCTATATTAACTATGCGAATGACACCCAATTCCTCCTACCTATCACTGGCAACTATGACACTGACTCCATTGCACTCAGTGAAATATACCAATACCATTCCGGCATGGATGGTACCACACAGACTTTGCCTAAATAATGAGAAAACCGAACTGCTTCTTATTGGCGCACAATCTCAGTTAAACAGACTCGACGAATTCCACAAATCCTTTATTATCGACGGGAACACCATCACTGTTGCTAAAGAGATGAAAACCCTAGGACTATACCTAGACTTTGCACTATCCCTAACAAGACAAGTAAACACTATCTCATTGGCAGTAGCATACATCGCTAAACTGATCAATGCTTGCCGGCCATTCCTGACCACTGATAGCTGCATCACATTTGCTAGAGATCTCATACTATCCAGGATTGACAACTGTAAATCACTCGTTGCAGGTTACAGCTCCTGCAATATAAAAATAAATGACAGGTCATCCAGAATAACGTTGTAAGAGCTGTGCTAAACACCCCTTAATAAAGACCACATCTCTACAGCTAGACGAAACATCCACTGGCTCCCTATCCAAGAGCGCCTCATGTTCAAAACGCTGTCTCTGACACACACATGTCTATCAAACACTGTCACAACCTACTTATCCAGAAATGTCTCTAAGGCCCTATCCATCAGACCAACGTGGGACACAGGCGTCCCAAGGCCAGAGGCAGCAGATCCCCGTGATCGCTGCTAAACACTGGAATGCCCTGCCACTAGCTCTGAGATAAGATGCCTCTTTCTGGTCCTTCCGCAAGGGCCACAAAACCTGCCTTTCTTCCCAAGACCTCCAAAAGTAATTGAACTAGTACAATTCTTGACTAGAAAATCTGATCTATGCAACATGTATGTGCCACCTGTGCGTGTAACCTTTTGTAAGCACTACTTACATGTTAACCAGCGTAACATGTATGTACCACCTATATTTGTAACCTCTTGTAAATACTTCTTACATGTAAACCAACGCCCAAATGCCCCTGGGTTCGGTGAGCTTCATAAATATCAAAATAAATAAATAAACATTGACCTCTGCGTGGAGTTTCACGACGCTGGAGAAGCAACAATGTTGGGAGTATAGCTCAGGGGCAATGAGCACCTCCTTGAAACAATAGATGCTGTGCATCATGTGTTCCATCCCCAGTCTGGCATTACACATGATAAGAAGAACATTTTAAACTGTAAAAGTAGACCAAATCAAGAAACATAAATGGTGGTGCCCCCCCAGCCCCCTGCAGAACTAGACCTAGGGACTGTAGTAGTGCTGTTCAACATGGTAAATGAGGGAGAAGCCCCCCCCCCACACTTTACTGCCAACCTTAGGGACTGACCAATGATTGTCCCCCAACCAAAGGCAGATAGTATGAAAAAAGCCCATCAGTTACAAGGCAAAATAAAAAAAAGTTAGAAAAACCAAACCAGTCAGCAAATGACGCTCCAACAGAAGCAAGTATAATACAGCTTTCCTAATAATACCCCCCTTTATTTTCTAATGGCCCCATTCCTTAGGGTAATGTTCTCCTATAACCAAGACAGCAATGAATCTAAGCATTACGATTGACAAGACCATGGGCCTCATTACGACCCAGGCGGTAAGTTACCGCCTGGGTCGTACCTTTACCACCATGGCGTAAACTATGTTTACGCCATGGTGGTTGGCGGACTTACCGCCCCATTCCGAGGTTGGCGGGGCGGTAAGTCCCCAATCCCCATTTACCCTTCCCCATTCCCATTTTTGCCCCATAGGGCATAATGGGAGTGGGGAAGGCGTTAATTACGCCACCGTAAATTACGGTGGCGTAATTAACATCAAGGTCCCTTAGCGCCATGGATTTTAACACCTGCTAAAAGCAGGTGTTAAAACCTCCATGGCGCTAAGGGACCTCGGAATCAGGCGGTAAGGGTCGGCGCTGTTTACGCCGCCGTAAACCCCTTACCGCCTGAGTCGTAATGAGGCCCCATGTCTTTCACCCCTCAGACTGGGAATTTGGGTAAGAAAGAAGCCCATTTTGAAAAGCCTATGCTCAGGAAAATCTGTCCTTACCTACAAATGGCCTCAAAGGTGAATATAACTAGAACGGTGGCACTTTCTAAGCTGAGCTATTGTAATAGCATCTGTGTAGGTCTAAGCTAAGGAAATTCCAGATTCACCAGTAAGGACTGGTCTAAAACCATGATGCAAGTCTGATTGGTGGGCTCCAGGCGTGAAGCTTTGTCATGTCTGGCTTCCAGTTCTAAAGACTGGTTCCCTTTTGAATAAAACATCTTGATTAGAATCATGTGCACGAATATCTTTAGTCTCCCGAGCACACAGCGCAGATGTACCTCTGAACTGCTTATCACGTATTGCCCAGACTAAAATGAACTATCACTTCTGAAAGTCAAGCGTTTATACACATTGGATGGAACCTTGTGCACAATACCAATCGGAACAGCAACTCCCATTGCAAAATGCTGAGACCCACCAACGTATTCAGTGTACCTTCACCTAGGTGACACAAATGGGTGGTACTCAATGTCCAGTGGAACAAGCGGTAAAGAAGGTGGGTGGACAGAAGTGGACAGGATGTGAAGAAGTGTTTTCAGTGGAATGCACCATCTGTTCTACCCTCGCTTATATGCTTCCAGTCTAAGCATATGATAAGCACTATTGCCCACTACGTTCTGGAAGGAATTGCAAGGATAAACTGCATTTGTCAACTTTTGTTTTTTGTTATGCCGCCCCTATAGTTGTGATACTATATGGGGTCACCCAGGTTTTTGAAAATCTGCCCAATTATAGGTAATGGGCCTCATTACAACTCAGGCGTTAAGGGTTAACGCCGTCGTTAACCCTTAACGCCTGATTCCGATTTTAACGGCTGCTTTTAGCAGCCGTTAAAATCCATGGCGCTAAACCGCCTTGGTGCTAATTACGCCACCGTAATTTACGGTGGCGTAATTAGCGCCTTCCCCACTCCCATTATGCCCTATGGGGCAAAAATGGGAATGGGGAAGGGTAAAATGGGAAATGGGGATTTACCGCCCCACTCACCTTGGAATGGGGCGGTAAATCCGCCATCCACCATGGTGTAAACGTAGTTTACACCATGGTGGTAAAGTTGGCGTACCTACCGCCTGGGTCGTAGTTTCTTATCTCAGGCAGTATTTTGGTGAATTGAAATTTGGACAATTACTTGGAATTTCTGCACATTTTCATCTCCAACTAGCATGGTAAAAAATGTTCCCCTAAGTGAAGGGGTGTGCAAGCATGCAGTAGAAAGTGAAATAATAATAATGATCATTGTGTGCTTTGGGTGGGTAAAAAGCATTTTTCTATTTCCTTATCAAAGTTATCATCCTGCGCTGCTCTGGAGGTGTCTCGGCCCAGGCAGGACAGTCTGTCCTTTCGGCCCATGAAGGACAGCAGTCTTCCCCCCCATGCTGAGGCATGTCGTGGTGCTGCCCAAAAATGTTTTCGTAACTTGCTAAAAAAAAAGGTTTGAAAATTCGAAGATTCGAGGGACCTTAAAACGTTAAAGTTTTGAGTCGCTTGAATTTCCTTCAAACTACTTTGACAATGACTATTTCTTTCTTTGTCCTTTTATTACATTTCTAGGATCTAGTGTCAGGGTCTCAAAGGGGGACTGGTATCCCAAAGCTACAGAGAGAATGATATCTGAGAAACAGCGAGGAAGAGGGTCCTGCACACACGGCAGGACTGGCTCTAACGATAGACGAGAACCAAAGGCAGTAGACGAAATAAGAAAGAGAATAAAACTCAGATAAACAAGTTTGGATTCCAATGGTGGAATACAAAGAATGGGAGCAGTGTTTCTCACAATGTCTGAGGAAGCTCTAGCCTTCTGAGCAAGATGCTATTACAGTGCTTCGCTCTGGATGCTCGTGCAAAGGGCAACAATACTCGAAGACAGTATTTATTTATTTACGAAAAGGGAAGACTGTAAGGGAAGCAGTGAGCTACTTACAATGGGGTGCGTTTGAGTGACATTCTGTCCAGGTTGTGGTGGGGAGTAAATGGAACAGTCACTTGGGACAATGCACAGCTGGGCTTACATAGATTAAGGACAATCAACATTAGACATTTTTAAGTGCAGGTAGGTGCTATGGCCAACTGTGCTAGGGATGTGACCATGATGGGTAGGTGTTAGCGTAAAGGCAGAGAACGGGAGGGACAGTTAGGTTAGAGGTGAAGAAAAATGCTAGTTCGAGGGCAGATAAGAGGTAGGTCAATAGGATAACTTGGAGGTGAGGAAGTAAGCTTTCAATTTGGCTTTGAACAAATTGGTGTGGACTGTTTCTCAGATGTCTGTGGGAAGAGAATTCCTTGCAAGTTGAGCAAGAAAAAAGAAAGGGCAGAAATCAGAGGAAGCACAGGGAGGGCGAGGAGCCACAAGGGGGGTCGAGGAGGCATAGCAGAGATTACGAGAAGGCCTGTAGAGTTGGATAGAGGAGAATAGATATAGTGGTGAATTACCATGTAAAGTGGTCACTCTGTGGGTTCAGCAGGAACAGAACAGTGACTGCCGCTAAAACAGGAACCAGAAAGTGGTTAACAATACCGTAAAATGAACGAAACATGTGAAAAAGTCAGGGATTGCCTGCGGGAAACTCCAGCAACCAAACACTGCACAAAGGAAATACTTAAGCACAAATTGGGACAGGGTCAGTAACACAAACCCCTACAGAAATATCTAGGGAAGGAACAGAAAGTCCAAATAAATAAAATTCAAGACAGAAAATGAGGAGCAATAATAGCCAGAGTACTTCAGCTAGGAACAAGGATGCTAAAGACTGGAACTGCAGAATGGAAAGAATCAACTGGATTGAAGGGGTTTTAGATTGAATTAGAGAGTGGTAAAAGGAAATTACAGAGAGAAACTTTGGCCTAGAATCCAGAGAACTATGGATTGAGAACAGAGAATTTTCAGGCAGAGAGCAAGTGAATGCAGGAAAATGGGAAACTGCAAACAGAGAGCATAAGGTTGTGGGGCAGTCAACAAGAAAACTGGAACAGGAGCTGGTTCTGGGGTTTAGCAGGAAATGATGCTTAACAAGATAGCTTGGAAACATGCTCAATGCAAGAGCAATGAATGCAAAGCAGGCAGCTGCTAAAGTGCTGACACGCCCTTGTGCCAGCACCTGCCCACACATGAAGGTAATCTACCGCTCCCCTTTTCTAGGGAAAGTGAAAGCAAGGAAGGCCTATAAGGCTTCTGGGGATTGCATTTCTCATGCTCCTACGTAGGAATGACCAGGTTTCAATAGCTAAGACATGGTGCATTACGGTGCCTTGCAGTGTGTGCAATTTAATGGGGAAATTCCACTGCCTTCGAAAGGGAATGTAAAGCCTGGACTATGCATTTCTATAGTTCAGGACGAATTGCGATGATGCACTGTGAGCCCCAACTAGTCCACATATGGGCCCAGATTACATAAAGTTTGCACCTGTGCAAGTGCAACGTTTGCATGGTATTAGCACTAGTGCAAAGGTTGCCCTATTTTTAAAAACACTGGGACACATTAAAAAATCTTTTCACCTCGGCAAGTGCAGTTTGGTATATTAAAAGGACTAATGCAATAATTGCCCTATTACAAAAAAGATGCATTTTCACTACATTTTTGCACCAGGGCAAAGTTTGCCCTAGTGCTAATACTGAATGGTATTAGCACTAGGGCAAACTTAGCACTGAAGCAAAAATGCATCAAAAATGTGTTTTTTGAACACTAGGGCAATTTTTGCCCTGGTGCTTTTAATATGCCAAAGTGCACTTGTCGAGGTGCAACGGTTTTTTTAATGTGTCCCATTGTTTTTAAAAATAGGGCAAACGTTGTCCTGGTGCTAATACCGTGCAAACTTTGCACTTGCACGTTGCAAAGTTTCTGTAATCTGGCCCCTGATGCTCAAGGCAGAATTGTGACATTTAGCGGCTGGTTTCTTAAAATCCACTAATACAGTTTGTACTATGACAAACACTATGAACGTGGAACCAGTGGGGTATTTAGGATGCTTTTAGTGCTGTAAAGTGGCAACGAGGAAAATGCAGATTCACCATGAATGTGCGTCATCGGTTGATGTTCTCACGCTGCCCGCTTAAAATGTCGACGTATGGTTCTTCCCGTCCCATAAGGGTCTGTTCTGAGTTTTTAAATAGGAACATCTTGTTTTCGTTGTTTAAACGGTTACCGCTCATTCTTTTCGTAATGGAGAAGGGCACACCACATCCTCTGTCGTTTATTGTGGCAACAACACCATGACGGTTTGGGAAATAGGAGTACAGCCTGACTTTTGCGGGAAGCCAGTTGACATCCGATGACAACGATTTGAGTCAAAGCAGAGCGAGAAGGACCCCTCTCTTCACGTGCGCAGGCACTTACTCCATTAACGTCCGTAATAGCCACATATTGTCAACATTATGAACGAAATGTACTCGTAGTGAATCACGCGTGTATATCTTTGAAGCCTGCGATTCCTCTTACCCCACCTCAAATCCTTTTGTGGCTAATGTCATTATTCCTCACCTGCCTCAGCTGGGGGAGTTCTCACCCCGCTTTCTCCCCTAACGCGCTTTTAATTGCAACTGCGTCACCAGCGGAGGGCAGCTGTGTGAAGCTGGCTTACTATTCATGGAAAACCGATGACAACAGATATTTAAGCACCCTGTTTTTTTGTGCGTCTGAGCCCCTCATGTTTTAATCCTAAAACCTATTTTAGTCGACGTTCGTACGGTCAGAAAAGCGAGACCCAGATGTACAAAAAAGTGAAAATCATATGCATTCTTTTGGGGGGTATGGTTTCCTCACAACAGATGGCGAACAGAGTGTGTGCTAAATAATTCTGTCCTTTGATCAGCCGGCGGTTGCGCTATAGCCTTTAAGCCTAACTGGCCAGCTCTCAAGTATATCGTGCGCAAGGGCTTTTCGATTTGAAAAGCTAAATTAATTCAATTGCTCTGTATGGTGTGTGTGCCTTTGCAGCCATTATAAGAGCATGCTCAGAGCTCTGAAGATGCCCCAGGCGTAGAGGGTAGACCTTACGGTACCCAATGTATCCTTTTCTTTCTGGCATTTCGAGTTTTTCTTTTTCCAAGATAAACGCTGCGTATTCCTGAATGCAGAGTAAAAAGTAAAGCCCAGAAGGGGAAGAGCTGCTCACGACTGACACATCACTACTTGAGATCTCTGCAGTGTCCTCACCTCCGTCATAACGTCTTGACCACTAATCAAGGAGATCCTCTGATATCAACCAAGCCATCTCCGGAAATCCATGGGTGCAGTCGGTTTATGATATGATAGATTATTTATAAAGCGCAAACCGCGGACCCGGGATCGAACCTGTGTTGCTCCAAGTCGTTCTGCTGCCAAGGCAAGCACGTTGCCTCTGAACTATCCTCTCAAGATCGACAACACACGTGCACCCTACCCTCCTGACACTACCATGTGATTCAGTGTACTGGGTGTGCCTGCCATACCACACAATGAGCATGGCTCAACCGACACCCCCATCCCCCACCACACCCACAGAACGAATGGCAACGATCAATTAAATGACTGAATTAAACATAGGCGTGACTAAAGCAGGCAAAACAACACTCTGGACCTACATGGCGCAGCTTACGTCCTATTGCTTTTCTGTGAAAAAACCAGGTGGGGCATTGCTTATAGCCACTGTGCTTTATGTGCCCCACGGCCACGCGGCACGTGTACCCAGGACTGCACTTCCACCACCAGAGAGTGGCCCGTGGTCTGTTATGTTCAAATGCGCAGCCGTAGCAAGACTTAGCATGTACCCTGACTGCCACCTGCTGTTCTCCTGCCGTGTAGTTAGCAGTGCTCGAAGTGAGAGGGAGCCAATCAGGAGCACAATACCACTACTTTTATTTTTTAATGTTAAGAGTTCCACTACTTTTTACGTACATTTTAACCATTCCGGAACAGCTGATTTTGAAATTAAAGTCTACCTCTTCATTTTACCATCCTACAGCAGCCACAGCTAGAGTGAAACCTGGTCACTGTGTATTCCCAATGCGTGGACGCCTTCTCAGCCTGCGTGAACTCTATCTGACTGCATCTTCGCTAATGGGAAACTTTGAACGCTGTTATCTCAGTGTAAAAGCTTAGTTGATCAAGGTCCAGGGCATTGCCACAGGATTTGATTGTAGCATTGGGCGGCTACATGGGGGTTGCCCCTTCATGCCACTGGGGAGGTGTGCAGTTATGGTATGAGACTAAGTTCACACACCGTATTGCAAGGGGGTTTTGTCATTATAAAACACTTCTGTGAATTAGGCCCTTGCTGACTAGCCACTTGGACTACTGTAATGCACTCCAGTGGGACTCTTTATGGCCACAGACCATTCACCCATCAGACCATAGTCCGGGGATCTGGGTTTGTGATATATTACCTTGGAAGCACACACTTATCTAGTGGCAGGCTCCTTTTAAAGCAGCTGCTGTTCAGCTCAGTGTTAAGTATGGGTTCCAGCAAACTTAAAATCAGCAAATCGAGGTGATACATTTCACAAGGCCATACATAAAGAGACCAATTGAATTATGCATTGAGAGAAAATTATGAAAAACAATACAGAGGACCTGCTTCTTTTACCAGCTACTCCACCCACTTGGCTGTCAACCTGGCCGATCCCCACCTCCTTGAAACTGTGTCGCACCGTGCTCCATCCCGCCTACAAAGTCCCCTGCAGGAATCACAGTTCCACTACCTTTTTTGGCACGCGTCTACCACTGGTAGTTAGCATGACAATATGATTCAGAATCTGCTGCTAGCTGACTGAGTGACACACCACCTAAAGATCGCCACTCTGCTTGCTGGAATATATTGGCTGGAACTGGCTGTCCCGCCGCTGTCAGTCAGAAAGGAACAACACTGGCCATGCATATTATTCAAATGAATCCTTTTGCAGTAGTTAAAGCTGTACTCATTGCTGATCTGGATGGTAGTCAGCCGAGAAGTTTTCAGGGGAGCTTTTTAAAAGCTGCACTTGCCCCGGGCCCCCAACTTGGAGGGGGGCTCCACAAGGCTGCCTGATCTAAAGAAGTAAGATTTCATTGTTCACCAGACTTAAATAGCACACGTCAGGATATGTTATGGAATGACGCTGAGGCTCTAAACCTATTGCCTGTCTCTCTTGAAAAGTGCATTCTGCCTTGATCAGTTCATCGTGTAATTGTTTCTGTTTTCAATATGGTATCCACAGTTTGTGTGTTCCTTGTGGCACAGCTCCTGTAGCATTCTTTCCTTCCTGTGGGAATTATGCTGATCATGTGCAGTAACCAAAGTTGAAATGCTTATTGATAAATTGGGTGCCACAATGGTTCAGAATATTGGGTGAAGTTAGTTCAGCAAATACTTAATAGGAGAACTGTTGCAGAACACTGAAATGGCCTGAAATGGATAGCACCCAAACTCAAAAGAATCTTGAAGCAGTAATAACGGTTCTATGTGAAAAGACCTCATTTTAAAACTCTTCAGAGTTTTAAAATTAGTTTTTTTGTTTTTTTAATATTTGGGAGTTTCACCCAATGCACCTCCCATTTTTCCGACCCGCACCACCCCCCATCCTCTCCCACAGGATTCCCTTGAAATTGGGTGTTTTGTTGTCAGAACCCCCATCTCTCAGCTACTGTCCTCTACCTCCCCACCCAAGAATCCCCCACCACCCGAGATTCCTCCAAACCAAAACACTGCCAGACACACAACACACTCGCACACACCCTCACCCGTTCTCCTTGTCCTGCACTTCCAGGGCCCGCTGGGCCTGTCAGCCCCTGCGCACACTCGTGTGCAGCAGTGGCATGACAGTTTGATTTAGAAAGATCGCTCCGTGCGGTCACAGAGCAGACTTTCTCAATCGATTTTTTTTCAATTTGGTTTAAAAAAAGATAATTTGACCTAGAACGGTGTTAACCCGCCCCCAGTATAACAACATTGATACGTTTGCTGAGGAATTGATAAAAGTTTGTAATAAACTATGAAATCCATTTAAAAAAAAAAAAAGAACCATTTCCAATGGGCCTCATTACTAGTTTGGAGGCAGCCATGGCGCTATTAGCGCCATGGCTGCCTCAAAACGCGTTCCGACTCCGCCTTGGTGAATGGAGCAATTACCGGTCCATTCCAAGGTTGGCGGGACCGGTAATTCCCCATTCACCAGGGCCCTTCCCCATTCCAATTTGAGCCTCCATAGGGCTCAATGGGAATGGGGAAGGTGCTAATAACGGTACCGCAAATTGCGGTACCGTTATTAGCTCCAGAGTCCCTTCGTGGGTCCCGTCCTTAAGGCCTGGAAAAACCAGGCGTTACGGGAGGACCCGCAAAGGGAACTCGTAGTATGGCGGTAAGGGATTAACGGCACCAGTGCCATTACCAGTGCCGGTAATCCCTTACCGCCCACCTCCTAATGAGGCCCATTGTTTCTAATGCAACCAAACTAAGATTTTATGACTTAATCTAACTAGGAAGAATTTACCTTGTTACTATTATTAATATAGATCTCTATGAAGAGACAGGCAAGCTTTGATCCTTCACGGACACTTCGGCCACATCCAACAGATGTTGATGCAGATGTGCATTCATTATTCCATTAAGACATACACTCTCTTATCACTAGTCCTCCCTTGTAGCAGTTTTGGTGACTATAAAAAAATACCACCTGGCAAGGTTAGAAAACGTAAGCTGAGGGGGCAGTTAGCTAGCATGCAAGTAAAATATCTCTTACCCGTGCAAGTTTTCGATTCCCCATTAAGACAGTGAACATATATGATTCAAATTGGAGTCCGTCTAACAATACCTGGCCGGTGTGCTGAATATAAGGCAGACTTCTCTTAAAACAATGTGTTTTTCACATCTTTCATTAGAATTCACTTACACTTGCATTTCAGATTATGTTCTTTAAAACCCCTGTTATATACAACTGAACTTCTTCTTCACAGGACCCTCATCAAGACTTGATAGTCAATGTTACGTTTTGTTATGATATCCAGTGAAAATGTTGCCAACAAAAATGAAATCAATGAATACATTGTGGTGAAAATACCTTTGCAGTGAAAATGTCACAAAACAAAAAGTAGCCAATAAATGCTGCTGACAAGTAGCCGAAAATGCAGTTCTGTTAAGGAAATTGTTAGGATTAAGGAATGTTTAGCGGGGTTGTGATTGCCTGGTTTTGGGCTAGGATAGGGGTTTGGGTTAGAATTAGGGTAATGTTCAGGGCCAGGGAGGCTGTGGGAGGGCTGGTGATGGTGGGGTTTGGTTAGGGTTTGGTTAGTGGATAGTGTGGATTAAGTGTCATGGTTAGTGTTTGGGTAGAGGTTAATGTAAGGCTAGAACAAGTGGAGTAATGGTTTGGAAAAGTGTTAAAGAAGTGAATAGGGAGGTCGGAAGTGGCTAGTGATGTTGGCGTAGGATAGGGGTTAGGATAATCCTAGGGTTTGGGTAGAGTAAGCATTAGGGTAAGTGTTAGAGTTGTGCTTAGGGTAAGGCTAAGATTCGGATTAGAGCAGAGTAAGAGTTTGGAGTGGGGAGTATTGAACTTGTGGCAAGCTGGTGATGGCCTTTGAGTTAGGTTTACTATTCATTATCAATTTGTTTGGTGTTTCGTACAACTCACATGCAAATAAAATGAAGGGTTGGTGTTAAATAAAGGTTCATGGGAAAATAACGGTTATAATTAGGGTTATGGTAAGGATTAGCAAGGGAATGAGGGTCATTTTGAAGGTTTATTAGAGGATTGGCTCATTGTTGCAGCATTGTACTTTTGTGTATTTAAGAATAGCATTTTGGCAGCCTTATTACTGGCAACATTTTCACACTTTGTACTGCTAGCAATGAATGAAAACATTTTGAAAACTGCTTTTTGCTGACTACTTTCTCACATGAATAAATGTTCCTGGGGACATTTTCACAGAGAATCTTTGTTATATGTGCCTTGATTGTTTGCACCCCTCACTAACCTGTTTTCTACCTTTTACTACACTGCTCCCCAGATTTCCCTCTGTGATTCGGCACATTGAAACTTTCTTCTGTGTGCCCCACTTCAATTTGGACCCACTATGGTTTTGCTCATGGGATCTCCACTATACTTTAGCGCCGCTGGGATTTTGCTTTCTAGTGCCCAAATAGGATTTTGTTCCCAGGTGCCAAATGCAATTAGTGCCATCGACGATTGAACTTCCTGATGCCCATTGTAAGTTGTGTGAGTGGCTCCTAGATATCGAACCTGAACCTTGTAGGATGCTGAGTTGTGTCCTCCCTGGACAGTGTATAATAAACTCACCTCTGGAACTGTTGCCACCCACGGCTGCATGTTCTCTATGTCTACCACTGCTCCCTGTGTTCTCCCACTCTCACCTAAGACTAGTCATGGCACACTGCACATTGCCGGGGATACCAACCCACAGCAGTGGTCCTAAGGATATCTTCTCACAAATGCCTTACCCGAAGGGCACCACTACAAAGAGACTGATTCACAGAAGCATTTTTCAATGGTGCATTCCCATTGAAAAAGGCTCTGTGAATCAGGCCCATAATGTCACCATTGTGCACACTGGATGTATGCTCCAAGGTGCCCACAAGGGCCTCCACTAACCTCACTGCACTCACTAACATTCTTAACCTATACACTCAAACACTGTACACATACGAACTAAGCCACATGCACATATCAATTGGACAACCCTCCCAACAGAATTCCACACCTCTATAAATATCTTGCATATCACATTCCCATCCAATTCATCTTAAGACCACAGGCATACAGGCCCCCCTCTAGACACAAATTATCTGTGCTCTTGACACTGAACACTTAGAAACGCAACCACACACAGCCAAAGTCCCTTTCAGTCCTCAGGCATCAAGACAAGAGAAAATATATCTTGTATTTTTCCTCTCTACCTGCTAACTGTTAGGGAGAATTCTCCAGAATGGCTAATTTTCCTTACCTACTGAGACCCTCAGCAGCTTTGCTGGATTTTTAGGATTTATTGTTTTCACCTGGTAAGAGTGTGAGCCTTTTTTTCCCACTCTGTGTTTTGCTGTGTGTGTTTAACATTTTTGTGTTAATAAACGGTGGAGCCTCACCTATTCCATAGGCATCATCTTTTTACTGCGTGTTACACAGCACCTTTAGTGCAGTGACACAGGGTTGTCTTTTTCAGGTTTCCCACTCCAAACTACATATTCTGGGACTGTCTACTGTCTCCCAGAACATGTAAAGTTGCCATGGACTACTTTATTAGTCTTTTTAAAACCACAAGCCAAGTACATACTATCTTATATAGAGTGCTGGAAAGGGTTAATAGTTATCCCTTTTTGTCTGTCTCGCCTGGTTCATTGTTTCGTTCCCTTTTCATTAAGATGTGGCTGGTGGAAGTGGTATCTACCCTAGTTTTCCCACTGTGGTTATTTTAAATAGCCTTGGTATTGTTTTAGGCTACCTTAGTAGCCTCAAACTTAAATCAGCTAGACCACATTTATTTTTATTTGGTTCCGCCTGGGTTTATTCGCCATTTCTTTTTGTAAAGGTCTTTCTCGGGTTTTACTCTGCGTTGTTGGGTGTCTTGACCCACATTCAAGTTATTATGCTGCAACATTTGGTGCTGTGGGCTTATAAAATCCAAGATGGCTGAAAAGCCCACATTCGCGCCAGAATCCAGGAAAACCGCACAGTTTTGCGCACACCAAAATGGTCGCCTGACCTGCCACCCACCAGTGCGAGGGTGATGGGCCAGAAGCGCCATGAGTGAAACGTGGTGCCAAAGGAAAAACAGCACTGCCTGATAGCTCAAAAAGCACTTTGAAATCACCTTTGTGTCTCTGAAATGCAAGCTAAAAATGCCTATTTTAAACATTGCAAGTTATTCAAAAATCTCACTGAACACCAGCTGACATTTGGCAGAATGTAGTCTTGTGTGCATACAAAATCTGGAAAGATGAAGAGCCTAAAACAATGTTTATAACAAAACTGGCTGAGCTGTGGATGTCAGCAGATTAAGTGAAATTGGATTTAAAACCACTAAAATCGAAATGTTTAAAATAAATGAGTGACCTACTTTTGAGTGTCACATAGGTTGCAACTGTTTAAAGGTCATAGTTTTGAACTTAGAATCAGTGTTCTAGCTGCATGTGTAAAAATTGTAAGTTTGATTTGAATGAAGAAAACTGGAACAAAAGTGACATTTAGCTGAAGCCTGGCTTGAAGAGATTGAATTCTGCCCGGCAACTACCCCCGACAGGAGTTGAAACTTGCCAAGCAACTGCATTCGCAGGCCTGGCTGCCTTCTGCTGAGATTACACCTCTCTGATTGAATCAGGGGAGGAGCACCTGGGAGAAGGGAAACAGAACAATGAGCTTTCCTTGGCTCAGGCAAATGTTAAATTAGGGGGGGTCGTAAATGGCTTCCTCTTGGAAGAAACTGGGAGGAGCAGTGCCTCTGTGGGCAACCTGAGTTAGAGGAAGTGGACAAACCAGAAATTCCACCATGTGCTTTGGGAAACCACACCCCTCTGGGCCTGAGCATAATTTTAAAAAGATGGATAATTCATAGTACGGCCTTGTCAAAATGATATAATTAATATCATTATTCTTGTGATTTTTCTGTGCACATTTTAAGAGGTGTTGGTATGTTCTGGGGGGTAGTAGCGGAAAATAAGGTATTACTCCGAATGTCTGTATGTTAAAAATCTGACACTTTATCATCTGATGCCCATATTCCTTTTGCATGTTTGTGTAAATTCTGGAAAAGCTTAGAGGTTGTGTTCTTGATGAAAAGGGCAGAATTCTGTCATAAGTGGACACGACATCTTACAAAGACAGGGATCGGATGCTTTGGTGCTACAGAAAATATGTTATCTCGACATATAATATTAGAAAAATGGTACATAGATAAATATGTATTTGGATCAAAAATAGATTTGTGTGAAAATTGACAAGGGGAGTGCTCTTTCTGTATGCCATAAAATTGATGCCTGATGACACTCCTTTCCTTCCCCCAATCAAGGGAGAGAGGAGGACTTGGCCAATGATAAGTTGTGAGGGGCAGGCTTAGTTATGCCCACGCACACACCCATTTTCAAAAGATATAAAAAGGAACACTGAAACCCAGGGAGGGGATTCACTTTCCACTTTCTTGCGAAGCATTTTGCCGGACGACTTCAAAATCCAGACAATCTCTAGAGATCCAGAACTCAACTCCAGATAGATCCAGAACCAAGCCAGAACTTAAAGCAGAGAGGCCTAACCCAAACAGCTGAATTCTTCTCAGCAGGCCTTCAGAATCCAGCAACCTAACCAAACTATTCAACAGCCGGGTGTGCTGTTGGATTCTTTGCCAAGAACTTTTGCCAGAACCGGTAGCAGACCCAGAAAGCAGTGCTGTATCCAAAGAGACCAGACCAGAAACAGAGAACCTGAACCGCAGACCAGACCCGAGGCCACGCTGTGAACGGAACCGGTGCCAGAGACTGTCCGGAGAGAGAACCGCAGCCCAATCCTGACCCGATCCGTGACGAAGTCGCATTCCCGTCCAAAATTAGGAGTGAGTATCCAGCCAGAACTGTGCATAGTCATCTCTTAGTTTAAAGTAATCTTATCCCATCCATTCAACTTGTCTAGAACTGCATTTAGAATTTTGTGTCCATCCTGTGACTTCAAATCTGTAAAAACGCCAGATGTCATTCTGAAACTTTAATTTTACTTCTGAAAATCTACCTCCACAAAAATGTCTGTATCATTTGATCCGTACATGCTAGGAACGAGATTTAACTTTCATTTTAAAACTTTCTATTCCTTATAGTTTTTCCGTAATCGCGCTCGACGCACGCGACTAAATTGCCGCGAATTGTCATTTCGCTCACTTTCGTTTTCTGTCAAAATAGCTGTCTTTTGCTGGCATTGCTGAAATCCGTTTTCAACCTGATAACCCCTCATGAATCACTGATAGGGTTGACCTGAACCAATCTTAAATAGCTATTAGCTACCCTGAACCTCCTACAGGGAATTAAAATCATGTTTAGCATATTTTTACCTTCTTTGCATACCACATTTAAAAGAACTTTTGCCCGTGTTTAAAACCATCCCTGTTTCTCTAAGCTTTCTAGGGGGGAACTGAAATTCGTATTGTATTGTGATTGTATCCCTGAAAACTGTGTGCTTTACTTCCATTTCCTTATATTGCATAGGGGGGGAGTGAATTGCCACAGGGGGAAAAGTGAACATATGATTTCTTGTGAAACCTGATCAGTTTATTTCTGTACTGCATTTTTATTCATCATTGCATTTCCTTGAAATCATAAAAGTATTCTCAGCTACCTTATCCTCCCTATACTAACTCCTAAGTAATTAAATCAGTGTGCTAGTGTAACATCATCCATTGTTGATCACTGTCATATGCCTAAGTGTGCTATCAAATATTAATTTATTATAAAAGTGTGATATATATTGTTTAATTTTTCCAATAAATCTTTAATTTGCAAAACAAACCTACTTCTTGGCTCAGTGAGGTCAGGGGGATTCAAAGAGAGGGGCGTTATATAAGGGTTTATCATCCAGATTATAACTTGTCATAAAAATATATAAATAAGGGCTTCCCTTGCACATCCCAGACCAGGAATCGACCTAGTTGGAGTGCTTGATTGAAGTCATTAACAGCGTGCCAAACCAGGTTTCGTTCCTTTGTTAGCTGTCCTTTGGTGGGCTTCTAAACAGAAGCCCTCTTTAGGCACCTGAAAGTCTGGGTAGGCAGGATGTGAGGGAGGGCTTTCAGGACCCTGAAAGTCAACCCAAGTCGAACTCCTGTTTGATTGGCTAGGTGACTCTCCCACCAGGACAGCCACCCTGCTGTGTGATTGACAACCAGGCTGTGCGGATGGATGAAAACTGCATAAAAAGCAGGTCACTGGGACTGAGAAGGCAGAGTCGCCGCTGGATCGAGAGAACCGAAGGGAAGCTCACAGAAGAGAAACTCCACCACAACTGAACCTCCCGTTTAAGCCCTGCTGTGGGTCAGAATCTCCACACTTCGATGTCAGGGAAGATCTGCAAGGAATCTTCTCCCAATGAGCTGGTCGGACCAACCAGTTCGCCAAACTGCAAGCCAGGCCTCCCTCCTCTTGTCGAATTTGCTGTGCACAGCTGCAGTGAACCGGATAGCCAGGAGGGTCGGACCCTGCTTGGGTTTTAAGGAGTGCACCTTTTATTTGTTGCTTTGCTCTGCTGCTGGTTTCTTCCCTGGGCAGTGCAGGACACTCCAGTCTTCCTACTTCGTTTCAGTCTGACAGTCACTTCAGGAACCGTGAGCCTGCAGGACCTGCCAGGAACTTTTGCCTCAGCTACAGCCTTCTTCTTCATTTAAGGTACTGAACCGCAAACTTCTCTGAACTGTGTGATCCTCTGCAAAGACTTTTGTCCATTGACTTTGGCCCACGGCCCTTGATTCGATTTCCTCACTGTAGTTACTTTTTCTACATTGCCCTGCTTACTTACTTGTTGGTGCTGCTCAACTTTTGTCTAACTTTGTTTTTCCCTCCCTTTTAAATTGCTGGAGTGCCATTTTGCTCACACTTCATTTTGAGCTTAACATGTCCAGAATCTATTGGGTGGTGTGTAGTATATTAAGATTGTGATTTTTCAACTGCTTTACTTTGGTGAATTGTTTTACAGCTGATGATTAAATAAATGTATATTCTTTTACTCAGAAACCTTGAGTCAGTGTTTGTTTGAACCATAGTAATTGCTGTCCTTTGTGTAACTATTGATACTGCTCACTTTACTCTTGAGATAAGTCTGGCTGCTCAGCCATCGCTACCACTTTACTGTGTAGTACAGGCATGTACCAAAAGTGAATTTGTACTGTCACTTGTAGTCTTAATTGTGTGTGGTGTTCCAAAAGGGTACTGCATATGATTCTACCTAACACTAACCTAACGCACCTCTCCATTTCCGATTCATCATAGTTACTGGAGACAATGTAAATGGCAGTGTATGCAGTAAAAATCACAGTAACATACCAACATAGAAAACTTAACATAACATAACTCAGCGGCACAAGCAGCAACATCTATGATTTTTGAGTGTTTGACTTGAAGGTTACACGGATCTCTTCAACTGATGGTCATCCCACTAGGTTATCTTACAGGTGTCCTATGTGTTACACATATTCATACATATATAAACCATTATTGCAGGGAATCAACCTAGTGAGTTATCTCAAACAGTTGAGGCTCTCTATCATCCATCAGTCTGTTTCTTTAAAATGTACATATCCTCAGTGTGCAAACCACAACAAGCAACTATCATTTTCATCCTTATCTGCTCAATTAATTGCCAACAACACTACCATATTCTATTTAGTCTACAGCTCTACATTTATGTCACATTAAGAACCATGCATGTGTTCATAACTAAATGTTGACCTAAGGCAAGACTTAGCAAAGCCATCTTGTCTTCCTATTTCCAGCCTTAATGCAACACATGCCAGTGAGTTTCAACATATCTTTTAGTTTGGGCTATCATGTGTCGCTTGCGACAGTAATTAAATGTGTCTTACCAGGAACGCCTTCAGCTACTCGATTTATAAACACCATGTGTGTCCTACACTGAAGTCCTGTTAAAAACATGCATTGACAAAGCCAACAGTTTAGCTTGTATATAAGTATTAGGCATTTTCCAGGCACTGCAGATGCCCAGGTACTCACACCATTTTGCACCCGCTACAGTCAGTGGCCTGTTAATACCACTACGGTTTTACCTGGCAATTGCCTTTATCATGCCTGCACAAAAGCCCAAACTGTTGGCATTTCCAATGCTTGTTTGATCTTGGTTCTGGAATGTGCCATATATTCATTGTCCAGTAGATGATCCATGGCCATCAGCACTTTCGATTTCCTTCCCAGCTGTAGAAGCACGTGCCCTAGTCTGCAGCACTGACCTGGCTCTGACAATATATATCTGGAGAATAGTGGAATCTCCACACTTCTGCCTCTCGCGCAGCTCTGGCATGTGCTCTACTAGAATTGAACGTACAACTCAATGACGTTGAAAATAGTGATATAAAGCTCATCAAATATGTTTAATGGAAATCAAGCCCCACTAAACAATGTATTAAAATGAGTGTGTGTCTTCCCCGTGCAGTAGGGCTGAAGATGAATCAGTTATAATCAAGGGCGTTGGAGGTGTGCCTAACTCTGGTCGTAACATACAGTTGGACAGGTCGACCTGTTTAAAGAGTCTACCAGTCCAAACTGGCGACCGCTTGCTGATTAGTAGTTGTGGCGTCGAACTGCTGTAGTCGATCAAGAGACCCAATACCACCCTAACATGTAAACAACAGTGCTCCAACCGTACTGATTTCTGAAAGCCTCTGGAGTAACTACTAATATTCTTTTTCATCATCTGGTCAAAGTCAAGCCTTTTAAACACAAGCAAATGCAATATTCGACCAGGCCAAATCCAGGTTACTGTCAGCTAAGTGAAAATCACACTGCAGGGCGTAGATTCGAGCTCTGAAAGATGGCTGCCTGAACAGTCGGCTCTGTACTATAAATAATGGATTAAAGCATGTTCTCTACTCTTTTCTGTTTTTCTCTTCACCTACCTTCACTCAGCATAAGCCCTGGGATAACTGCAGTCATCAGTGCTGAGGAAACGGCTCTTCCATCTTCCTTGGTACCTGTGCAACGTGTGCTCCGTGTGAGCGGCTGTTAGATTACGTCGTGGCCGCATCAACGGAGGTTAATCCCAGCAAACCCTCTCGGAGCAACACGGGTGCATGGCCTATGCAGTTCCATTCTCAACAGCGCTACCATATGGTCTCAAAGGTGAATACAGACAAAAACATTTATTTCTTTGTTTAACACATATCGCCGCTCCTTTCTGTATTGTTCAATAAGAAGTTTTAAATGGAACATTTTGGAAACCTCATAGTGGAATGTTCGATGCAGAATGGTACATCCTTTTTCAACCAGGCACTGAGGAGGCACAAGATTAAAGCAGGCACTCACGCTACTACCATTTTTTAAGGCAAGTACTGTCCCCCTCAACTACCTAGCAGCCCTATTATATCTATATTTACAACACTGCTTCAGTGCCCAGTGCTATATATTTCTGCTGACAAAAAAAGACAAGAACTAAAAATCTCAGGATCAATCGACTTCCATGTGCTACTTCATATAACCTCAACTCAACAACTTTCTACATACATGCTGTCCGGTGTTACTGGAGGTGGTCTTTGCTCCTGTGTGTTTCCCATGGGTGTATGGTGATTGCTGGGTTCATTGCTCTCAGTCTAAAGCTCTACATCTTGATGTTGTAAATCAATTGCTGCAAGAATTCCGCTAAGTGCTTCATAACTTATCATCTGTGGCACTTCAAATCTAAATCTGAAAACTGTAGGATCCTTCGCTGTACATTCTTGTGCTTTGCATTCATTTAACCCACCAAAGTTATCTCTCAGTTCATTCGAATACCTAACTACCATACTATCTTTTATCATTGGGCTTAATAGCTTCAAATAAAAACAACCAGAAATCCACATCTGTTACAAAGTATTCTATGCCTCCTTCCACTAATTTGAAAAGGCCATAGAGTGACTCACCACCACCGCTCAACGCATAAGACCCTGCCTTAAAAACAATTTTATTAGAAATTAGAGCCTTGCAACCTTTTATCAAGACCACAAATCAAAAGCTACAGCAGCTAGGCGATTGTTGGAAAGGCTTTGAAGAAAGAATGGAAGAGGTTGAGAGGTGGGTTGGGATCTCTGAAGATATATCCCCCACGGTGGATATGCTAGAAAAATCAGTTAAAGCCCTCCAAAAACACAACGAGGACTTGGAAAACAGGAGTAGACGCAATAACCTGTGTATATCTGGTATGCTGGAAGGTAGTGAAGGTGATGACCAATCACTTTTCTACAAAAACTATTGCCTGCTATTCTGCACTTACCCTCAGATACCCCTTTCAAGATACAATGAGCTCATAATGAACTCTCATCTTCTATTTACTTGAATTCACGCATCTAAGTATTATGTCATCTGTTAAGGAAAAAAAAGATCTGTTTTGGCATGGTAGCAAACTTTATATCTCCCAGGACGTTGCCAAAAGTACTGCACTACACAGGAACGTATGTTTAACCTTTTGTCCTATATTGAAACAACTTAATATCTGATATGACTTATACCAGCTTTCATTCGCACCATCAAAACTGAAAATATGGATACATCAGCTCCGGTGAACCCTTTGTCCTCTACTAGCATGTGAGTGTCCTTTTGAAGCTTTTGGCCTTTCCCATGCTTTATTTTGATTCTGTTCCTTGTTAAATGCTGTTCATAAATCTCGTCTTTTGAATAATTTTTGATGCAGATGCTGAATCAGTGCCCTTCTTTTGCCGAGTGCTGTCTCTTTTTGCTTTTAGACAGCCCGGTTGGTGCTCCCAGCTCTGGCCACATTTATTTTCCTTTTACTCCAATTCCCAGGCCGGCTGGGTATTCATCTTAATGTTGAAATCCCTACTGTTATTAATTCAGAAATATTACGACTGTTTATCTCTGTTTGTTCTACCTAATTTCCGGCCTTCCTTCCCTCTTCCTATTACCCTTTGTATCTCCCTCTTGTGTCCATCCCCCCATTCTTGGACAATGAACTATGTTGTTAGTCGTTTTATACTAAGTGGGTTTCAAGAAATGCTTGCTATAATTTCCAATGACATATAAGTGTGTGACTTGGAACATTAAAGCTGCAATAACCCCATTAAGAGGTTTAAAATTCTGTCTCACCTAAATAACTTTAAACCCTCTGTAGTCTGCTTGCAAGAAACACATTTATCTTCTATTGAAGCTATAACATTTAAATCCTCATGGGTTAAGGAGGTTATTGCAAGGCCTGTATTACTCCTATGTAAGAATTTGTCCTATAAAATATTGGATCAGGATGTTGACTCTAACGATCGTTTGGCATGGATCAAACAATCAATCAATTCAGTACTTATATCCATTTTGAATGTCTATTGTCCTACTCATCCTGGTCCGACATTTTGGACATCTATAAAAAATATTCTTACAAACAATTTTGCCAATCTGGTCATGTGTGGTGACATGAATCAAATTATGGATCCGTTTTTAGATAGAAAATCCAGTTGCATATTTAAAACGTCTAAATCTCATAAATCTTTTTTAAGCTGTATTTCTGAATCTGGCTTAATTGCCTCGTGGAGACTCTCACACCCTTCACAACTAGATTATACATTTCATCCACCCCCACATAATACACTCCCACGTCTGGATTATATTTTTACTTCTAAAACTCTTACTGGCACTATAGTTGACTCCAACATTTCTAATATACTAATTTCTGACCATGCCCCTGTTAGTACTTCCCTGGTATTCGATAATCTAAATCGCCCAACCTCTAGATGGAAATTTAATAATTATCTTTTACAGGACAAACAATTCCTTCAGCCCGATCCTTATAGAGATGAGGATACTAACATTGTTAATAATTGGGATGCTTTCAAAGCTGCTCTGAGAGGTCATATTATGGCTTTCACTGGTATGAAAAAAAAAGATGCATAAAAACACCTTGAGGATCTACATTCTCAACTTACATGTTTAGAACACAATTACTATCAAAACCTAAAAAATACAAATCTACATAAGGTAATGTCTCTGCGCTGTCAGATTAATAAAGAATTGACTGACTTGGCAGCCGGCACCATACTTAAATACAATACCAAATTTATCAATCCTCTAACAAAGTTGGAAGGTCGCTGGCCTCATCTCTTAAAACGAAAAAAGGAAGATCATACATCTCTCACATACAAGACTCCTCACGCAAGGTGTACAACCACTCGAAGGATATTCTAAACTGCTTTAAAACAGAAACATTTACTCTTATATTTGGAATAAGAATCTGACAATATATTCGGCACTGACTAATTAAGGTGTCTCTGACTATCTCTTAACCCTCTTTTTCCTTCCCTATCCCCATCCCCATTTTTTTCTGGCACTTTGTTTTTTTGATTTAATAATTATCATTTTCTGTCAACAAAACATATATCATTATATCACTGGCAATTCTTTTGTTAAATATGTGAATGAACATACCATATGTTGTTAATGTTGGAATATATTTAAAAGATTTTCAGTGATATTCTTAATCAGCCCTGATTTGAAGAAGGTCCTAAAGGGGACCGAAACACGTGTCATCTGACGGGGCACTTACATATTAAAACATGTTTTGAAAAAATGGGCGCAGTCTCATCCTGGGTTTTCCTTTTTGTTCTAAACAATTATATGTGGTCTTCTCGTAGCTAAACCACTAACCCAGTGAGACGCAACCTTTGCCAAATCTTTGTGAGCAAACAGAATTTCAACAATACAAGGAAGATGTTGCCATGTTAGACCAGACCAACATAGCCAAAATTTTGCGAAATTTGACTGGGTTAGTTGGTATTTCATGTTCCAATCTCTGCATTGGCACGGTTGCGGAAGAAAAGGTTTCTCCTTAGTCAAATTGCTCTATTCCAGCCCCAAATCATCTATTGGTGTTAATGGCCAATCATCACCCTTCTTCCCCCTACTTAGAGGAACCAGGCAGGGGTGTCCCCTATCTCCAATCGTGTACATCCTTGATTTAGAACCGTTACTTGAGCTTATTAGAGCTAATAGAGACTTACCAGGAATTGAAAAAGGCTCCGCACATTGTAAACTTGCTGCTTACGCTGATGACCTACTTATATTTATCAAAAATCTTAAACACCATCTTTCACATCTGCTCAATCTGCTTCA
This sequence comes from Ambystoma mexicanum, assembly GCF_040938575.1. Classification (NCBI taxonomy): domain Eukaryota; kingdom Metazoa; phylum Chordata; class Amphibia; order Caudata; family Ambystomatidae; genus Ambystoma; species Ambystoma mexicanum. The sequence goes on from NC_090927.1 coordinate 341,591,483, forward strand.
CCAATTTAGTCTTTTGTCTGGGTATAAACACAATAAAGAAACATATGAAATACTTCCTCTTAACCCTTACTGTCTAAAACATGAGTTGGATTCTTTTGGTTTAAAATGGTGCAAAGACTCTATTAAATATCCAGGTATTAATTTTGCACCCACAATACATGATACTATTAAACTTAATTCAAACATATTACTCAACAAATTCAAAAATCTTACGTATAAATGTCCCCCCTTCACCTATTCTGGTGGGGTAGGCTGTATACAATAAAAATGATTTTATCTTTATTATCCTGTACTACCTTTAACTCCTCCCAGTTTAGCTCCCTCTTTCTTTTTTCAAAACTATCAACTCCTTATTACTCAATTTACTATGGGGGCAAGGCAAATGTAAAAGAATAGCATTCACGAAATTAAAAACTTCAAATGACAAGGGGGGTGTCAAATTCCCTGACTATAAACTCTATCATATGGCCTTTCTAGTAAAACAATCCCGATGTTGGTTTAACACTACCCTCAGATCAGATACCCCGATATGGTCCAAATTAGAGGAAAATGTGGTTTTTCCTTATGATCCAGCAGATCTCATTCCTATCACTCCTCTTTAACCTTTTCTGATCCAACCAAAACTAACATTGCTGCTATGAATGTCTTTCCTTTTCCCCATAATAAATCTCCTTTCAAAGACTTGTCTCCCTTGCTTTGGCACAACAAAAACATTGTTATTAATCATTGATCTTTAAGACGCAAATCATGGATGACAAAAGGCATTAGATTTATTCAACAAATCATTAATGATCCCATAATCTTACCATTTAAAGGATTTAAATGCTTATTTTCTCTTCCTAATACGGATATCAAGCCCTTCAATGAATTGCTCAAAGCGTGTCTGGACGCTCTTCACCATTTTTCAAACAACATGCTCTCACTAGACGCCATAAGAATACTGCAACTAACCACACCACATAACCTCAGTGCCTCTAATATTTAAGCAGCTCTAAACACTAAAGCTTTCATTATGTCCATGTGTCAGCCTTGGAAAGGGATCTAGGCACTGCCCTAGATGAGCATACATGGTCCTTAATCTTCTCAAGAACCAGAACATCTCAGTTTCTGCTAACATCACGCAACACTTCCTATTTTTCATTTGTTTATTACTCCTGCCAAGCTCTCCAAATCCAAGAATGGTCTTAGCGATGAATGTTGGTCTTGTGTGGTTTTGCCCCTGCCTCATATGAACATATGTTTTTTTATTGCTCTTTTGTTTTTTCTTTTTGGCAGAGCGTCTGGAAATATCTTAAACTAATCTTTACAATTGACATTCCACTCTCCTTTCTGAACATTGTTTTAGGTAGTCTTGCCATTAATGGGACAACGTGCATGCTGCTTAAGGAAAACTTAATGATTTTTTTATAATTGTTGCTCTCAAACCTATTACTGCTAGCTGGAAAAAATGTGCTCCTTAATTAGTAAAGGTTGGTGGAATAATACCTGTAATATTCAAAGATTGGAGTGCTGTATGGCTAAATCGCAAGGTTCGATTCCCAAATATAATTTCATTCATTATCTAGTCAACTTTAATACTTCAACCCATGGCTCATAATTCTATCTGTTTATGAACATTATCGCCTCCAATGCAATTTCATAGCAGTGTTACTATTGATTGTATACTAGCACATACTCGTATTTCCCTCCCCCTTTCCCCTTTGTTCTGTTGTCTGTCTCGCCTGTATTTGTCTCCCCCTGTTGAGTTTTTAAGCAAACCATTTTGGCCTTAGATAGCAGACTTTTGGATTATGAGGCTTCTAGCAGTCACAGTTAAAAATAGCACTTAATTTTACCACTGCGATTTGTCATTGATCAACAGCCTTTGTATAATCGTTTCATTTTATGTCAAATGCATTGCCTGCTATTGTTCATGCTGTTATCAATCCTATAAAAAACATTAAACAAAAAGAAAATCACACTTCCCAGTCGATAGAACGAAGACCGCTGTATATCTCACATAGCAAAGAATTCCATTCCAAAAATAAAGCACATTAAGAAACTGCTGGCACTCTTCTCAAGAAGATTGACACTACTCTCAGCCAAAGTTAAAACCAAAGTGCATGTCAAGATATGACTGGGAAAGTGCTTCTGCCATATCTACATCTTAGCAGTGTTGGGAAGGAGGGCATTTAGCGAACGCATTATATTCATCGCCAATGCTATTTTCTCCACTCTCCATAACTTTCCTCATGATTCCTCCAGGTGGCACTTTTTCACCACCCATTAGCTACAATTTAAAAATGGCTTATCTGCAACATACCACGGACCCATAGGGCCTCATTACGACTCAGGCGGTAAGGGTTTTACGGCGGCGTAAACAGCGCCGACCCTTACCGCCTGAGTACGAGGTCCCTTAGCGCCATGGAGGTTTTAACACCTGCTTTTAGCAGGTGTTAAAATCCATGGCGCTAAGGGACCCTGGAGTTAATTACGCCACCGTAATTTACGGTGGCGTAATTAACGCCTTCCCCACTCCCATTATGCCATATGGGGCAAACTGGGAATGGGGAAGGGTAAATGGGAAAATGGGGATTTACCGCCCCGCCAAGGTTGGAATGGGGCGGTAAATCCGCCAACCACCATGGCGTAAACGTAGTTTACGCCATGGTGGTAAAGTCACGGCCTAGGCGGTAACTTACCGCCTGGGTCGTAATGAGGCCCATAGTCATACCTCACAACTCACCATCTTTTGGTGACTGTCACCTGCCAAATAGTCAATTCACTCACCCGCTGCAAGCCTCTAATACTCCCATACACTTCAAAGGGCTTTCACCCGCCAAAATAAAATCAGCAGCAGCAAGGGTATCTGTCACCCATCCTGGAGACAGATACGCTTGAGCGCTACGTATTTTACAGAATCTTTGCACGAGTGCAATGCAATGTAGCACCATATTTGCACCAGCATAAGAAATACTCTATGGCAAAAATGCACTGAAGCAATGCACATTTGCCATTGGGCACTTTCTTCCCCCTTGCAAAAGCCATTGACATATTGCACTGCATCAACACAAAGGTTCTATAGCATACACCATGTGCCATCAGAATGTACATTCAGCTGAGTCCATGATCAAAACTATAGAAATTAACCAACCCATTCATTCATCGACTCACTCTCTCATTCACTGACTCCCTCACTCAACAAGGAGCAAGGTATCATTCAGCATGGACACATGAGGACCAGAGACATATTTATGGGGGTAAAAGGGGCTTGTGTCCCCCGGGTTCCCACCTAAGGGGATGTCAACATGTCTGTCAGCCTCAAAGAAGTCAATGCTCACCCCCTTAGTTACAAAACGTGGCAGGATATTTTATGGTGCGCTTCTGAAGTTCTAAACCTGCTTCCTGAATGTCGTTCACAATTACGTTCTGTTCTGATCAATTAATCATGTGGGTACTGTTAGCCTGTAATAAATTAGTGTCGGTGCATGTATTTAAGGGTGCTGGGCAGTGTATCTTTGTGCTACTGTTCAGCCACCCGTGGAATGTGCAAGTCACTTTTGAAAAAAAGGTCACTGCATATTTCTAAAATGAGCGGAAATGAAAAATGTGCATCCTCTGTGCTTTTTTCACTTGCACTCAATTTTGAGAGTCAGCCTCCGTTTTTCCTTTCCCTATAGCACAACGCCTATAGAATTCTCAAACTTCTGTGTGGAATATATTGATCACGTGTAATACCTGAAGTTGAAATGCATATTGATAATTTTCAATGCCACCATTTATCAGAAGATAGCTCAGTGTGGTAAATACTCATTACAGAGATTTGTGTTCATATGCCCGATACCACAGTACCAAATGTAATTCTCAGGATATGCTCTTCAAAAAAAGTCTCAATCATGCTTTAACTAGCTATAGTATTGTTTCTCATATAATATTAGTGATCTTGATATATTAGACACCACCAAGTCATTTGTTTCTTCACTGACTAATATCAATATGACTTGAAGTTCATAGTTCGGGGAGCTGTTGCTCGTGACAAAGATGGCTGCCTCATTGGTTGGCTCTGTAGCCCAGGACCTCTTCACGACACATCCCATGCTCCAGGCATGCATGCCATGAACACTGAGGAGTGATTTATGTGGAAGAATGTATTCGCTCCAGTCTGGTGAAGTTTGGTGGCTACGTAACGTCTGGGCTGCTGCTGCGCCGAGGTCTGGACGGAGAGCATTGCTGTTGCTGGGAGGTCTGCTATGCCTGCTCTCCACACCCATCGCCGTCTGCTGCCCCGGCAGACATAGATGGCTGTGTGTGCCACTGCTGGTGCAGTACTCCCTTCCACGACGACATCGCTGGGGGCCGGCCCCATGCATGGGGCAGCTATGACCCAGCCCTCTGCAACCTGGCACCAGGGACTCTGCTGCGGTGCAGTGTGGTGGCCGGGCCCGGAGACCACACACTCTGCAGTGCCTGCACTGCTGAGAGGAATGGCAGAGGGAGATCCCCGGCTGTCCCACGGCTGCAACAGTCCTGCAGACCTTGTGCCTTGGTACTGGTTGGCGTGTGCTGTCTCTGTGGTGCCTGATCTGCTCTGCTGCTGGATCCTTGGGTGTTGACAGCCCGGTGGTTGTGCAGGAACGGATCCCGTCTCCTCGTAACTGGTGGCGGGGTCCCTCGGCCCTGTCCCATCCTCTGCCAGTCCTCCGCTGCCTTCACTGGCACTGCACTATCCTCAGGGGTGCGCGGCACTACTGGAGTGGAGGTCTGGGGGGCATACATACCTTGGAGCCTGGCTTGCTGTGGTGAGCATACACATTTTGGAGTCTGGTTTGTGGCGGTGATGTTGGAGGTGGCCCTCGACTGACTGACTCATCCTGACCTCGGCGAGTGCCGCTCCTCCTGGCGGCGGCTGCCTCCTGCCGGGGCTTGGATGTGTGCCCGGGCTCTGTGTACTGACTGCTCCTGAACTGGCGTTACTCACAGTTTACCTGCAGCAGGCCCTGGATGGGTCATACTTCATTGCTCTGCTGCGCCTGAGCGCATACCCGGCATCATTATTGTCTATCCCCCGCACTGATTCGGGAGGTGTGCTGCCTCCGTCCTGGTTAGTGCGCTATGTGATACCTTCCCCATTGGCTGTTGTCACCTGAGTCACCCTTGGCGAGGAAGGCCCCAGCTTGCAGATTCTCGTGTAGCCCTCTCCATTGCAATCCTTGGGACCCTTGCTGGTGTTCTACTCTGCCACCATGGCCAAGTGGTAAGAAGCAAAGTTCAACGAATATATATACTAAGGTTGCACCTAAAATCCAGGGAGGAGCAGAAGGGGGCGGCGGTGAACTTCTGGCACCTGAGGAACCTACAGAACTGCAGCGCATGATGTATTATATGCATGAGGGGTTTACTGCCCTGCATTCCAAGCTGGATGATATGAGTGGCACCATCAGGGCAACTAAGTCTCGAATGGAAAAAACAGATGCACGGGTTGGCGAGGTCGAGACCAGAGTGGGGACAGCTGAGGATGACATTACCACACTGAGTGAGGATACATCTTCACTCACTAGGCGGGTGCAGTCCATCCGTAGGAAAAATGAGGAGCTTGAGTCCCGTTCTAGATGCAACAACCTCCTCATCATAGGTGTCCCGGAGAACAATCTAGATGGCCCTATGGACTTTGTTGAACACACTTTGTTGACCCTGCTGGATGGTCCTAAACTCTTGCCACAATTTGCTATTGAGCACGTCCACTGCTCCCTGGCTCCCACACCCAAACCGGAGCCCCCCGAGGACAATAATCACCCAAGTCCTCAACTATCGTTACAGAGATGCTTTGTTGAGAGTGGCCAGGGCTAATGGAGAGCTAATGCTTGGCTCTAGCAGGATCCACCTATATCCTTACTTTTCGATCGTGATCCAGAACAAGCGCAAATCCTTACTGTCTGAAAAAAAGAGGCTCCACGATCTGAGGGTCAAATATGCTATGATGTACCCATCAAAGCTCAGGGTCGAACATGCTGGGAAGGTATACTTCTTCACAATACCGGAGGAGGCCACAAGATTCCTAGAAGACCACTTCCCCGGGTGACTCTTATGTGCCAGGATCACTCATATGCCCCATGCAATCATCTATTGGGAAATTGGTTCTGAAATGTATTGTGGTTATACTGATTGCCCAATATACCTGTTAATGTTCTGTTGCGACGTAGGCTGGGCTCGAGCCAGGACGCAGACCTCCATGCAAAGCTGCAATGACTGTTGGGATTTTGGGTATTGTGGTTGGGGTGTGGGGACTTCATCTCTCTGATTGGGAGAGGGATGGGGTGGGGGTGGAACTGGGGAGTTGGGGGTAGATAAACAAAATGTGTTTGACATGTGGGTTAAGTTCACGGAACGGCAGTATCCCTTTAGGACTAGCTATATGAGGTGCCCCTATGATGCATTCTCTGTGCCTGATAATAGCTTGGAAATCAGATTAAATGGTGGATACAACTCTGTGATTTATGAACAGTAATGTGCGGGGATTGGGCACCCCTGTAAAAATGCGCAGGCTCCAACTGCATGTCGAGCCACATGGAATTCGGGTTCTCTTTCTGCAGGAGATGCATGCCCTGGCAAGGGGGTGTGATATGTTTGCCATGTCCTGGGGGCACGCACCGCTATTACAGGACCTACTACTCTCAAAGCCATGGGGTCATGACCCTTGTTCATAAAGCTATTCCATATGTACACAAAACGTTGCATATAGACTGATGGGTCGTTATGTTGTATAACATGGGGTGCTAATGGGCCAGGAAATAGTCATGATGAACGTATATGGCCCAAACAACGATGACCCAGATTTTCTCTCCCAGGTCACTGATTGCTGACGCTATACCCCCTAGTGCCCGTACTATGGGGTGGAGATTTTAACACAATCATGGACACCATTCTTGCTAGATCTCAGTGCAGGGCCTGTCAGCTGTCCAGGGCTTCCCATGCGATAATTGATGGCCGGACCAGACTTGGTATGGTGGATGCCTGTAGGTTGCTGTACCCTTCGACCCATGCATACTCCTTTTATTCCACAGTGCACGACTCACACTCACGTATACATATGTGGCTGATATCCGATATCCTCATCCGCAACATTAGGGGTGCAGACATCTTGCCCAGGACCTTTTCAGATCACTCCCCTGTTACATTGACACTCACACTGGACATGGCTACTGGGAAGAGATGCCAATGGAGGTTCAAGCCACAGTCACTGACAGACCCATTGTTTGGGGCGGAGATGGGGAAATGCATTGAGGAATACTTCATGATTAATACTGGCTTGGTTGATGCTCATGCTACCCAATGGGATGCTTTTAAGGTATATATCCAAGGCATGACCATGGCTGAGAAGTCTGGTCTGCTTAGAGCGATATGCTGAAACATTAAAGTATGCAAAGATACCCTTGGCCGACTCGAGACGCAGTATGAAGCGGCTTCTACTCTGGTCACACTCAGTGACATCAAAAAGGAGCTTGATAACTTCAAGGAGCACACCAACAGAGAGAAAAGGTTCCTAGACGACCTTTGTATGGCAAGGAGGTATGGCAAAGGTGAGCACCCTGGCATACTCCTGGCCAGAGTGGTGTGACTTGAAGGGGGAAGCCAGCATATTCCCGCGATCCGTGACTTGTCCAGAGCGCTAGTGTACTCGACGGCTGATGTGAATCATGCGTTTTGCTCCTTCTATGCTGCACTCTATGCAAGCTCTGATGAGAGTTCTGCCCCTGAGGTTGAATCCTTCCTTGAGGGTCTGCCACTTTCCATTCTATCCAACGAGGTGAGGGGGACGCTTTATTGCCCAATGTCTAGGGACGAGATAGATCAAGCTTTTGATGCTCTTCCATCCAGTAAGGTACCAGGCCCTGACTGCCTGCCGTTGGAGTTTTATAAACACTTTAAATCTCTCCTAGTCCCTCAACTGGCCACTCTATGTGACGAAACCTGCTCACTAGGTGTGCTGCCTACTTTTTTATGTGAGGCAGTCATTATGCTATTACTCAAGCCTGATAAACTGGCGATGAGCTGCACCTCCTACCAGCCCTTGTCTATTCAGATGTGAAGATATTCGCTAAGGTATTGGCCCTGCGACTCGCCCCATATATGCCATATAGAGTCCACCCAGATCAGACAGGCTTTTTTACGGCCGCTCCGCTGCCTTAAACTTGAAATGTCTTTTCAATATCCTGGCCCAGATCGACACCGGCGCATGGGCAGTTGCGGCTACGCTTGATATCCAGAAGGCCTTCGACTCTGTGTCCTGGCTATTCCTCTGGGCAGTGCTTGAAAGGTGTAACTTCGATGCACGTTTTATCTCTTGGGTGTGGTTGCTCGATACACTTCCAGTCACCAGGGTCTGCAATAATGGGCGGCCCTCGTATTCTATTCCCATCTGTAGGGAATAGAATCCGGCATAGACACTCTCATAGAGGGATCAGGCTAACAGGCAAACCAGAGATCATCTCTATATATGTGAGATGATGCTTTACTGTTTGTGCGTGAACAAGTGACCCCTCTGGCACTGATCCTACATGACATCATTTCCTTTGGCAACCTGTCTGGCCTGAAAATAAACTGCACTAAATCCAAACTCTTCCCGCTGACTGATGCGCCTCGGAACCCCATGGGTTTGCGTGGACACCTCAGGAGGTTAAATACTTGGGCGTCACTATGGCACGACAGCGGGCCTCTCTGTATGATCGCAATTATGGCATATATTTGCTCCAGCTCTCGCACAAGCTAGGCAGCTGGGCACAACTTCCTCTTACTATTGCGGGTAGAGTGGCACTCTTGAAAATGGTAATTCTACCTAAATTGCTGTATTATTTTTGAAACATCCCGATTTGGTGGGTGCCGAATATTTCACTGAGAGGCGAAATAAACAACTTCATGTGGCACTCGGGTGCTGTGAGGCTCAAGTGGAAAACGCTGACTAGACCGTATTATCAGAGTGCCTTGGCTGCCCCAGACTTCTTGAAATACTGGATTGATGCTCAAACACAATTTGCAGTGTATTGGTTCAGCATCAACACCCCTCTTGTCAAGATTGAGAGATTTTCGGCTGTTACTCGCGATGTGAGGTCATTGATTCTGCCACCATGTTGGAGCTGCTCTGGTAGCTCTGACCCAGCCAGTGCCATTGCACTTGCAGGGGTTAAGATATGGGAATTGGCGGATAACCACCACCCATTCAACGGGGACCTTCCGCTGTGAAATTGCCTCCCGTCCCTACCCCGTACAGGCAAGGGCCTGCCGAAAGTTGGGCGCAGGAGGGATGTGCCATGCTGGGTAAGGTTTACGATGTGGGATCCGTAGTGGAATGGTGTGACCTGCCGGGCCCATCTGGAGGTTGCCATCTAGCTGGCTGCAGTATGCTGGCCTGATACGCGCGATCCGTTCTAAATGGGAAGAATTCCCAGCACAAGCCCCAGATGATCCCATGCTTGGCTTGTTGCTGGAGGGTTCCTCAGCTCGTTGTCGGGTAACCAGAATATATAATTTGCTGCAGGACCAAGCCAATAAACCACTTACTAGGCTTCCAGCATTCTGGGCTACAGAACATGGGTATTGTCATCTCTAACGAGGACTGGAGAGACAATGTGCTTACAGACTCGTACGGTGTCACTCAACTCCAGGTTTCACTTATACAATTCAAACTGTTACATAGGTTTCATTACACTCCAGCCAAGCTAAGCTTACTTTCATCAGGGGGTTCTTCCTGGTGTCCAAGGTGCAACTCAGATGGTGCTGGCTATCTACACATGATATGGGACTGCCCGAAACTGCAGGATTTTTGGTGTGGGGTTTGAGATGCAGCATCTAAAATGTTTGGTTGCATAGTTGAGCCTAGCCCCTTCACCTGCTTATTTCATAAGTTTGAAGTGCTCCATCCTCGTTATCACAGACTGGCTAGTTTATGCATGGTCCTCGCTGTGAGAAGTATACTCTTGATGTGACTGCAGCCCTTATGCCCTTCCGTTGGGACGTGGTAATAGGCTGTTACGTGGGCATCTGACCAGGGGAAGCGCTGAAGACCGCTCCAACCCATCCAATGCAAACCCGTCGACATATGGCCCCCCTTCCGCAGTTACCTGCAGTAGCTGTGGGACAAGGAGCGCGGGACCATGGACTAGAACCCTAGGTTGTGATATGTTTCTCTAGTCATACAGTCATTGTTATCTGACCCGAACAGGGCATCTGTAACTGATAAACCTGACCTTTCATGTTGGTATTGTACTTACTGGAGATGTATGTTGTACATCACTGTTTGATGCTGCCGTACAGATGTGCTGTTGTCAAGCACTCAATAAACAAAGTTTAAAAAAAAAAAAGAAAATCATAGTTCTCTTCTAATCTCAATCTATGTCAGCATACATTCACCTTCTGGTAGTTTATAATAAATTTCCACTATCTCTTCTACACAATAGGTGTATGCACCTTTTCCATTGGTTCAAATCTGTATGCGTCCTTGTGTACTTTTAATTTCTGCTATCATGAGACCTATGTCTTTGCTAGCATATGTTTACCTTGCCATATGGCTACAGATCTGTGCCCTGCATCTAAAACTACGCCCTCCTCGTTGCTGCCATTTTCAGTTTTGACTATTAGGTAGTCCTAAAGTGCCATGTAGAAGCTAAAACGGTTGCATTTTAGTGCAGTGAGGAGTGCAAAGGGAGATAGAATGTGAGGAGGGATACACCACGTGTGGGTGTTGCTTGGTTATTTACTCACTATTGGGCTGCACTTGGCCATGCTAATCCCTTTGGTCATTTCTACCCACTACCAGCCCCTGCCCACCCAAATCACATCCTGCCCCTAGGATCTATTCGAGCTAGATTGAACAAGCTGTAACATCAAACTTGGGCCTGCCAGTGTACTTTATGAGCAGTCTACTGAAAATGAATGGCTTAATGGAATTTGTAAACGTGTTACTGTTGCAATACACATGTCTTACCAAGTTCATCTTCAGCCACTTCATTCAAAAGCAGTTTGTATGTCCTTGCTCTGAAGTCCTGTTAAAAACAAGCATTGGGAAATCCAACAGTTTTATCTTGTACATAATTAGTAAGCATTTTCCAAGCACTGCTATCATATGCCCAGGTTCTCACACCATTTTCCAGTTGCTGCCATTTCATGGCCAGATGGTAGCATTATGCCAGTACATGGCAAATGCCTGTTTCATGCCTAGACAAAACTGTTGACTTTGATAAATTCATGTTAAATTGTGTCAAATGTGTCCTGTACCCTTGTTGTGGACTGATAATTTTGTCCTTGAAATCCCACTTGATTCCAGCAAGTCTGAAGAGAGTGAGTGGGCTGGAAGTGAACCACCCACACATAATTTGATTGCTGTGAGGGAGCATATTAAGATAAGGGTTGTTTTCACATTGGGGTTTTGGGGGACATGACCAGAGATTCTGGATCCCTTTATTTTATGTTTCGGCGGGGGGGTGGACTTAAAGGCCTCTGTGCCCCAGGCCCCAAAAATCCTTAAAATAGCCCTGAGGAGGACTTGGTATCTGTTTATACACCAGTGACAGCATTAATTTAAAAAATAATAAATAGTAAAGTAGCTATCATACAACTAAAATTAAACCTTAAAAAGATTTGGGCTGCGATGTTGTGTCATTTCCAGGTATGTGCCATGCACCACAAACACCGGCAATGGCAGATACACATCAGGACTGACTACCTTATTATCAATGCCTCCCTCGTGGATGGGTCATTCCTGGACACCCTCTAAACTGTTCATATATGGCCTCTTTTAAAATAACTAACCTAAGATCCAGATGAATTAGCCAACTACCTCCGCATTACGAACCTCCTGTTTATTGGCAAAATCTTGGAAAAAGTAGTTGCTTCACAACTACTCACTAACATCTAACAACTACACCTCTTAAATGACTATCAGTCAGGGTTCCGCCATAAGGGAAGTGTAGAGAAGGAGCCAAGAATCCCACCTCAACCATCTTGCCCATATTGCCTATATGGTGGGAACCAGAGTTTGAGACACGTGCAGTACCAGTAAAAATACTGATACCAAGGAGAATCCTAGAGGTTCTCATTGAGTAAGCCATACATGCATACAAGACAGTTTGATTGTCATTTGAATGAAATCCCAGAAGAAGCAGGACCAATAAATGAAAGAGCAGATTGGCGACGTCACACGAAGTAATACTGATGTACCTAGGAAGAGAAGCATGGACAAGAAAATGAATATAGTCTATAAGGCATCAAGATAGTACCAAAGATAAGTGACATCTCGGGCTCGAGATGAAGAAACTTATGCTACAGAAACGATGAAGATATCAAGTCATTTTACAAATGTACAGATGCAAAGAAACACAAGCAGATGAAGTATTCTTGAGGCTAGCTATGTAGCGAATAGATTGCATCATGCGCCAATGCATACATATATAGTAATGAAGTAAAGAATAGATGTTTCCACGATGTGTTATAGCACAGCTGGACCAAAGAATGAAGTCCTTTTTCCAGTATCTTGCAGTTGAAAAACACCAAAATTACAGAAGTGAATCTCAGAAAGGCGAGGCTGGAAGAGCCCCAAGAAGGCAAGGTTTTATCAGACTGGGATGAGCAGACATTACTTACAATCGTGTAAAAGAATTAAACTTCTGTTCAGAAGGCATGGACAAAAACAAGGAAGACATCAGTGGTCTATTAGAAAATAGCATTTTAAATGCACCAGAGCTCAAATGTGTGGTCTTCAGTCACGTGGATGGATGAAGCTGGACAAACATGAGGAACCACACCAACGCAGAGTGGCAGAGCGTCCCTCTACTCCCCTGTATTCTTCAGGGCAAAGGAGATTTCCAAGGGCAAGTTCAAAGCCTCAATTGACGTGCAGACCACTGAGCTGATGACAGATGATATGCTAATTGGCGGGAAGCTATGGTTATGACCAGCTCACCAGCACCTGGAAGTCCAGCCTGCTGCTGCTAACATGGGTGGAAAATGTTAAATGACTTCAATCCAGCAATCCCACTAAGTCAGTGCCTCATCGGGGACGCCCAAGGGAATCCCTTATTTATATATTTTTATGACAAGTTATACTCTGGATGATAAACCCTTATATAACGCCCCTCTCCTTGAATCCCCCTGACCTCACTGAGCCAAGACATAGGTTTGTTTTGCAATTTAAAAGATTTATTGGAAAAATTAAACAATATATATGTATTTACACTTTTATAATAAATTAATATTTGATATCACACTTAAGAATATGACAGTGATCAACACTGGGTGATGTTACACTAGCACACTGATTTAATTACTTAAGAGTTAGGATAGGGAGGAAAAGGTAACTGGGAATGCTTTTATGGTTTCAAGGAAAAACAATGATGGAAAGAATGCAGTACAGAAATAACTGGTAGTGTTTCACCAAAAGATAATATGATCACTTTTTCTCTGACTGTTCACTCCCCCCCTATGCAATGTAAGGAGATGGAAGTAACACACACTGGCCCTCATTACGACCCTGGCGGAAAGTGACTGACCGGACCGCAACAGCGTAAATAGCGTTTCCGCCATTGCACGAAGGAGCAAAGTGCAGCCCATTCCGACCCATCGGGCACGAGCACCACAGCATGGCGGAAGTGCAAAGTCCGCGATGGCGGAAATGACCCCAAAACGGCCCACACCGCCGCCGTACGGCGCCCTAGGTGCAATACCGCCACCCATCACAGCGGGCACCGCAGAGTGCGCCTACCGGAAAGTACGGTGACCGGAAATATACGGAAACGGAAGTTAAAACATGGTCCCGGAACGGGAAACAACCCGCCGTACACCTATAAAACCACAAAAACCACACAACCACTAAAAACACTACCCCGAGACACACCCCAACCCGTCATCCACCCTAGCGAAACCAAGAAAAATGGGAAAAGTAGCGAAGAAAGCGTGCGACCGCAAGCGGCAGGTCCACTTCTCCCGTGAGGAACTCACCGTGCTAACAGAGACCCTCCAGGAGAATGCTGCCGTCGTCTTCTCCACGCAAATGACCAGGACGGCACTTGCGAACAAGAAGGCCATATGGGCTCTGGTGGCACAGCGGGTAAGCGCGGTGGGGACCGCACCCCGCAACCCACAGCAATGCAGAAAGCGGTGGGACGACCTGCGGATACGCGTCCGCAGCATACTCTCTGCCAACCGCAACATTGCCACAGCCACCGGGGGAGGTCCTGAATCACCCATCAAGTTGACCCCCTGGGAAGAAATCTGTGCCCCCACCATCGGAATGGAGAGCATAGAGGGAGTCGGAGGGATGGAGAAAGGAGTGCAGACATCAGAAGAATCAGGTAGGTGGCCCAGATAAAACAATGCAAAATCCACAATGTCCAATCATGTGAAGTACCATGTGTCCACATAGTGCAACAGAAACACATGTCCAGGAGAACGTCCACACACATCGCCCTGATAGCGCACCTTAAAACCACAATAAATACATAAATAATTAAAAACCCCTAAAACACCCACCACACGTCCAGCAGGCACACCCTAACTGCAGGCTGCCAAACAACTGCACCCTCACCCCACACACAAATAAAAGCACCTCCAAGGCACCGACCCAAATCACCCTCATGTACCACCCCAATGCATGTGATACAATGCCATTCCAATACCCACAGACCCATTAATAACCCTCGCCCTCCTTTACTCCACCACAGGCTCCGATCCAAACGACGAGCATCAGGACACCCCTACCAGCACACCTGCAAAGAGGGCCAAGACCAACGGCCAAAGACCCTCCACCTCAGCTGCACGCATCAAGACACGGCAGCAGCACAAATCAGGTGGCAGCACAGAGGAGGGAACATCAACAGGCACCCCAGCAGCCAGCATGCCCACAACACCACCACCACAGGTCCCCCCAACGGATGCCACAGAAGGCACTGCCTCTGGTGGCAGCAGCACCATAGGTGACACCCCATTGATGGCAGCATGCTCCGACACAGAAGACGGGGATGTCGAAGTCAGATCCATCCATGACCTGTCCCATTCCCCCTGTCTGTCCCATCCCGTACAACATGAGGATACCACGCAGGGGCACCCACAAGACGACGACTGGCCATCCCCCCCAAGCCCTGTGGCAAGGCAACATGAGGTCAACAGCCCCTCTGTGACACCCCCGCAAATGGCCATGGCCCAGCAGAGGCAACAGTCCCTCGACCAGTTAATCGAGCAACAGCAGCAACTGGCCACGCTCCTCAAGGACCATGCCGATGAATGTGGGCGCACTAAGTCAGACATAGAAACATCAACTGAGACACTCAGGGCAGAAATGGAGAGAAGTACAGAGACACTAAGGGCACAAATGGAGAGTAGCACCGAGAGCCTGAGAGTCCAGATGGAGAGTAGCACCGAGAGCCTGAGAGTCCAGATGGAGAGAAGCACCGAGAGCCTGAGGGGGGAACTGCATGCGACGTCCAAAGACGTATGTGCCGAACTTGCCGCAGTGCGCCGTGTGCTCACTGAGCTCACACAAACCCTTAGGGACATGCATGGACGTGAGCAGGCAGACACATCATCCGTAGCAAGTTCCGTCCAGGGCAGCCCCCAACGTATATCTGGGAGGAACCTGCGCTCCACAGGCAGGGGTGCCCCTGACACCCGCAGAGGCAGCTTGCAATAGCGACAGCCCACTGACAATAAGCATCTTTGGACACTGGTGTTCGGGGGGGAGGTAGGAGGGTGGAGGGGGTGTGTTGGGCTCACTTGGGTGGCGGGTCGATAGGGTGTTCAACATGATATCACATATGCCATAAACAGTGCACGATCAACCAATGAGATGTGTGGACAATGATCTTTGTGTACTAGGCCATCATAGGCGTACAGTCCATATTGTGCATGTACCAGACACACACAGTGCCACGAGTCCCGTGTCCATGTATCAGCCACCAGGCGTGAGTGCTAGAAGCATGCATCAATGAGATGCTGACGAATGTCACGGCCCTCCGGTGCCTCGCAGACTCCTTGAGGTGCTGCCACATCCCCACCCTCATCATGACCATCATCAGGTGCTTGCAGTTCTGCGTCAGCGGGCATGGGCACATTTCTACGTACGCACATGTTGTGGAGCATGACACATGCCATGAACATCTTTGCAACCTTCTCATGGCGGTACAGGAGTGCCCCGCCAGACCTGCTGAGGCAGCGGAAACGAGTCTTCAGTAGGCCGAATGCCTGTTCAATGACTACACAGGTACGTGAGTGGGCATGGTTGTAGTCCTCCTCATGCTGGTCCCGTGGGTTCCGGACTGGTGTGAGGAGCCATCTCTTCAGTGGATACCCAGCATCACCTGTATGTGGACGATAAACGTATGATGTGGAATGCCATTGCTACGTACGCACACCCCCCCCCTTCCTGCCAGTTCATTGCCGCATCACACACCCCACATCATCATGCATGAAATGAGACTCACCGAGTAGCCAGGATCTGTTCCCTGCGTGTCGCTCCATGTAGCGTGGTATAGTAGAGTTCCTCAAGACCATAGAATCATGGGTTGATCCAGGGAATCTGGCACAACAATGTGTAATGATCCTGTTGGAGTCACACACCATTTGTACATTCAGGGAATGAAATTATTTTCGGTTGCGGTACTGGGCCTCCATGGCATGTGGGACGACCAATTCCACATGGGTGCAGTCGATGGCACCAATGCAACCCGGTATGCCGGCAAGTGCATGGAATCCCACTTTTGTGTTGGTAATTTCCTGCTCCGAGCGTGGTAGAGAGATGTAGTCGTCTGCGTGCTGCAGGAGGGCATCGAGCACTTGCAATAGTGTCCGTGAGAACAGTGGCTGAGAAATGCCATGCAACTGTCCCACTGTGTGCTGGTAGGTGCCTGTGGCCAGGAAGTGGAGTACAGACACCACCTTCAGTAGGGGTGGGATGGCGGTTGGGCTATCTATCATGCTGACAAGGTCAACGTGTGTCATGTCCACTATTGCGGCTATGGTGTCCCGGTCCAAACGGTAGAGGGTGTGGATCTGCTCATCAGTGAGGTTGAACGGATGTGCTCGGAGGCGTGGGATTGCGGGCTGCTTGCGTGGTGGTAGTGGCTGTGCTGGCGGCCCTTGCTGGCCCTGCCTTGGCCTCCTCCTCCTCCTGCGTCTCCTCCGTGCGGCCGGTTGTAGTTGGTGTTCGTCTTCTTCTTGGAGTTGGAGTACTTGCAATGCTATCAGGTCCCCCAGGGCCAACATCGCGAGTCCTGCCGGTAGCATTTCGGAGTGGGTGTGGTTGTGGGAGGAGACTGGGTGTGCAATTTATGTGTTTTCAGGCTGTATGGCCTCCACCTGTGGAGATTCATTCCACCTGTGCAAGCTGCTCTCCCCTTTGGCCGAGCACGTCCCGCACACAACGCTGCAATTCGAGGAATGGCATCTTGCTATTGCAATCATGTATTTGTACCCGATGGCCGTGTAACATTTGTTGATATGTACATTCGGCTATGGTCCCATTGTTTCACATACAATCTTTGCAGTCGCGAACAGACTTGTGATGGGTCAGTGGAACGTAGTACTCGAGTAACGGTGGGCCCTTATGCATCACTGTACCGAGTTGCACCGACGGGCGGGGCGTCCCATTCGTGGGTGAAGGCAGTTGCCATTTTCACACACAGCCGCACTAGATGGATTAATTTGTGATTTCAAACGGCCACAGATGCCTTTTCGACGTGATGTTGCAAATGAGGAATTCGAAGGGCGGCGCTTTCGGTTTCCAGCTAGCGCCGGGGAGATGCCCACAGGTCTGACTGCAAATATAACGTTCTTTTGTTCGATGTCCTTGAGACAGGGGCCATGGCGAGGAAGCAATGATTGATATGAATAGTTTGGGATGCGCAATAGTGACGTGGGCGATGAGGCCGGACGTTCCCAAATACATGTAACTTCACAACACTGGAATTACGGGCTGGGGCACTGTGGATTTTGCAGGCTGCATAACGCACAGACTCAATGGAAATTTCGAATGTTTTGTGAGTAAATATTCAGGCGTTTTTATAACAGGATGAGGGAATGATGAATGGATGCATGGGCAGGTGATTTGATACAGGGTTTGCCATGTACAGGGCTTGTTGGAATCTATCCGCCTCCCCTGCGCTATGTGATGCAGGGCTGCCATAGTGGGACCATCGTCTATCTGGCCTTGTTGTGCCCTCCCTGTCTCGACGCGCCTTCAGACACTTGTGTCCATGCACGTTAACATTCCCATCTGATGGAATCTGTTTTGACAGACGCATGCACAGGTACACTCGTTTGTGATGGTGTTTACACCTCGATATAGATAGTTATGAGTCGCAAGTGGTTTCGGGGTGGTGATGATCCTTTCGAGTGGGCTAGCATGCATATGACTGTGGATTTAGTGTGATCATTGAAGTGAGTTGTTCGAATGTAGTTCTGATGGCCATTCTGTTCTTTTTCTTTTCTTTTGGTTGACAGGTATCTCCTCCCCTTTTGCCACTGCCATCTGTATGCCACTCCTGCAGATGGCGTTTACTCCCGCCACCTGCTGCTTCGTGTTAATCAGTGGAGCAGCATTACGATCTTATGGGACGATCGCCAATGGGCCACATGCCCTTACGCAGTACTAGTGGCTCGGAGCAACATTTCGGCCTTTCAGCTGGACTAGTGCCTCCCCATTGGGACGGGCCTGCGGTTCTGTGCGCTTCCATGTTGCCTTTTCGTACGTGAATGTGGCTCTGTGTACCATGATGGAACAGGGCGTCACACAAGTAGTAGCTGGTCATTCCTTGCGGATGCATCCCACAATGGTGATATGTGTTTTGGAGTTCATGGACTAATGGCTGTATGGGCTTGGTGATTTAGTTGTGCATTAAATTTCTATTCTGATATGGGCCATGTAGCGTTCTTCTTTGCGAGTGATGTGGCATATTACTATTTGGGGAGCGATGTATTGTGAGGAGATCTGCATTGGGTTCCAGCTTCGGAGTTTAGTCGCGTGGTACTGTGCTGGGCGCGTTTGCCTACGGAGCCCAGTGAGGTCAGGGATGGGGGCTGCCAATATGACTGTTTGAATGTTGTCATGCTCAGGGGCGGGGGAATGGGTTTTGTGTAACAGATGCCGGTCAGCCAGGTGGACTGGTGGAATGTTGTGATTTTCGGAATATTGCTGATCACAGGTGCCTGTGTTTGCGTGCGTTTCTGGGGGGGACTGTGGTCATGTCCATTGGAATGGCTTCTGTATTCGTGCCATCTGTGCCCTGCAGCTCCCATTGGCCCCTCTTGTGTTTCTTTTGTTCGTTGGCATGCATGGGTGACTTGTACATTTCACTGGTTGCATTGTGACTTCATTGCACCTACGGGGAGTTGTACTTTGTGGGCAGGGAGCGGTGTACAGGCACTCAGTGGGGCCGTTTACGGTTGATTCGCGATGCCGTACTTCTCACCATGGCGGATTGGTGCTTTCCGCCATGCTTGATGGCGTTAGGTACATGTCCGCTAGGGTCGGAATTCGCGTACCCTTGCGCCATGGTGGTATTTACGGTTTGGCATGGCGCGCGCGCGCGTACTTGGTGCAGTTAGCGTTGGCGTTCACTACGGTGTCGCTAATGGCTTCGTACTTTGCGGTGACGGGTCATAGTCGCACCGAGCGGTATTCGATGGCGGTATTGCATTTCCGCCATCGTTTTTCGGATTCCGCCAGGGTCGTAATGAGGGCCACAGTCTTCAGGAATACAATCACAGTACAATACGAATTCAGTTCCCCCCTAGCAAGCTTAGATCACAGGGATGATTTTAAACACAGGCAAAGTACTTTAAATGTGGTATGCAAAGAAGGGAAAAATATGCTAAAAATGATTTTAATTCCCTATAAGAGATTCCGGGTGGGTGATAGCTACTTTAAATTAGTTCAGGATCACTTTAGCAATGCTCTATGAATGATTGTCAGGTTGCAAACGAATTTCAGCAAAGGAAAGCAAGAAGCTGCTATTTTGACAAGTGAAGAAATTTGAGCCAAATCGCAAATCTCTGCACTTTTTCCAAATGCGTCGAGCGCGATTACGGTAAAAGTATAATGAATAATGAAGGTTCGTTGGAAATCCTAGAATCGTAGCTTTAAAATGAAAGTTAAATCTCGCTTCTAGCACAAACGGTTCAAGAGATACGGACGATTTCGTGAAGGTAGATTTTCAGAAATTAAATAATGATTCAAAATGGCAAAATTACACTTTTACAGGTTGAAAATCGGAGAAGGAACACACGATTCCTATGATGCGGCTCTGGACAGGTTCAAATGTTTTGAATCAGATTGTTTTAAGCTCAGAGATTGGTTTTGCACTGTTCGGGCTAAGTACTCACACTATGAATTTGAAATAGGCCGTCAGGGTCTGGTCAGCAGGTTGGACTGGACTCCGGGCGGGTGGTTCTGAAGTCACAGTTCTCTGGTTCAGCTCTGTTCTGCACTCCACCGCAGTCTGGTCTTTGGTTCTCTGGTTCTGGTCTCTCTGGTTCTGATCTGGTCTGTGGTTCTGCTGTCGGCACTTCTTTCTGGGTCTGCTACCGGTTCTGGCAAAAGTTCTTGGCAAATAATCCAACAGCTCACCTGGCTGTAGAATAGTTTGGTTGGATTGCTGGATTCTGATGGTGGTACAGGCCTCTCTGCTTTAAGTTCTGGAGTTGAGTTCTGGATTCTGGAGTTCTCCGTCAGCGTGCTGCGCAGGAATTCAGTTGAAGGTTGGAAAATGAATGTCCCTGTCTGGCTTCCAGTGGCTCTTTTGAAAACGGGTGTGGATGCTAACTTTCTGTGCCCACCCCACTCATGATTTGATAGGTCAAGGATTTCTCTTTGACCAGATTTGAGAAGGGAGCAGTGAGTCATCAGGTGTCATCTTTATGGCATACAGAAAGAACACTCCCCTTTGCTTTTACCTTAGAAAATCATTTTCATAACTAAACACATTTCCCAGATACACAAGTGGTTGACATTACATATACACATCATATATCACATAAGGTAGTTTCTGTTCCAACTCTGATGTTTCAAGAGCTTGGATTAAGAAATGACAACATTTTGCCCTTTTTGGTTGGTTTACCAATATTGGATTTTTACCAAAAATGACACAGATGTACCCCGCCTCTCTACACATATTCCAGTAAATTTTCATTTTTCTAGCGTGAACCCCATGTCTGCAATCTCCATAATTCATGGGGTTTTGCCTCAGAACATGGTACAGAGTTCTAACACCTCTTAAATCACAAGAATAATGATATTAATTATATAATTTTGACAAGTCCGTACTATGAATGATCCATTTTTTTTTTAATCATGCTCTGGCCCAGAGGGGTGTGGTTTCCCAAAGCACATGGTGGAATTTCTGGTTTGTCCACTTCCTCCAACTCAAGTTGCTCACACAGGCACTGCCCCTCCCCGTTTCTCTCAAGAGGAAGCCATTTACGACCCCCCCTAATTTAACAATTGCCTGAGCCAAGGAAGGCTCATTGTTCAGTTTCCTGCAGTCCCCATCTGCTCCTCCCCTAATCCAATCAGGGAGGTGTTATCTCCTTTTGGTGGGGGCAGCAGAATGCTGCCAGGCCTGGGAAGAGTGGCTGAGCAAGTTTCAACTCCTGTCGGGGGTAGTTGCCGGGCAGAATTCACTCTCTTCAAGCCAGGCTTCCTCACAATGTCACTGTTGTTCCCAGTTTTTCTTCATCCAAATCAAACTTACAATTTTTACACATGCAGCTAGAATGCTGATTCTAAGTTCCAAACTATGACATTTAAACAGTTGCAACCTATGTGACACTCAAAGTAGGTCACTCATTTATTTTAAACATTTCGATTTTAGTGGCTTTAAGTCCAATTTCACTTCAGCTGCTGATATCCACAGCTCAGCCAGTTTTGTTATAAACATTGTTTAGGGCTCTTCATCTTTCCATATTTTGTATGCACACAAAACTACATTCTGCCAAATGTCTGCTGGTGTTCATTAAGATTTTTGAATATCTTGCAATGCTTAAAATAGGCATTTTTAGCTTGCATTTCAGAGAAACAAAAGTGATTTCAAAGCGCTTTTTGAGCCAACCGGCACTGCTGTTTTTCCTTTTGCACACATTTCACCCATGGCACTCCTGGCCCATCACGCTTGCACTGGTGGGTGGTAGGTCAGGTAACCATTTTGGTGTGTGCAAAAACTGCGCGTTTTTCCTGGATCCTGGCGCAAATGTGGGCTTTCCTGCCATCTTGGATTTCCTAAGCCCACAGCACCAAATGTTGTAGCATAATAACTCGAACATGGGTCAAAACCCCTGACAAGCCACCCCCCGACTGCGCTTTGATTTTGAGTCGAGGAGAAGTCGGGTGCAAAGGATGTTTAGATCCACACGCTGGGATGTCCGCATCATCTTCTTTCGATTCCGCAGATGGCACAGTTCAGCATTTTCCTTCATCAGGGTCGTTCGATCAGTTCTCCTTGCTGGTCCTGATGGGAGTATTGGGCGGTAGCCCGGGCCCCTCGGATCTTTGCTCCCGGTCCCCTTGTCGTCTTCCGTGGTCAGTCTCCATTGTTTTATCTCTACTAGGATAATAAAGCAAAGCGGCAATACACATTCCTAGACATTTTTCCACCACTGTTAATGGTGCGGCAAACAAATACATTTTATACATCAGGATACATTTTGCAGTCTTATTTTAAAAACAAGATATAACAGGATACATTGGCATTTAAGAATCATAATATTTTAGAGACTGTATGTGGGATATTTTTGGGTTGGAACTGAATTACTCTGGAGCGGCCCCCTCTGGTATTGCAGAGGGCTCCTCCAGTTGCTGCAGAGTGTGCCTGACATGGCAACACTTTAACTGATTTATATGGACCCACTTGTCTTCCCCTTCTGCAGAACTACCTTTGGGGATGCAGATCTTGAATGCAACTGGGGAGAACTTGTCTATAATTTCAAACGGTCCCTTCCATGTAGGCAAACATTTTCGCGGTTTGGCCTGCTTTCTTTGGAAATTGTATAAATAGACCCGGTCTCCCACATTATATACTTTCCTGGAAGTTTTCAAATCGTAATGGGTCTTCATGCTATCAGCTGATCTTTCTAGATTCCGCTAAGCATAGGCAAAAGCATGTTGAAGGTGTTTCCTTAAATTCTCCACATACTCATGAGTTGTGGAGGCATTTATCAATGTCTGCTCTTGGGTCCTGTAGAGCAAACGCTGGGGAAGCTCCATCTTGCGTCCAGTCATTAGCTCAAAGGGTGTAACGCTCACCTGATTCCCGTAGAGGCGCCGGTCTTGACTGGGCGTATACCGTATCTTCAAAGGTGATGTGTAACACACGGCTGGCTCTTTGGGCTGGACCTCTGTGCACTGTATGTCTGACTCGAAGGGTAAGATGTCTGCAGATAGAAAATATGGGATTAAGGAACTGGGTTATTGAATGTCTCTCTCTTCTTCCCTTTCTCTTCTCCTGTAGAACCCCAAAGGTTAACGCTCTCACCTTAGGTAAGTGAACGCCGTGCTCTCCATCTGCCTCGGGGCAGGGTGCTGTAACCAGTTTCTTCACTGGATAAGGGGAGCAGGCCTTTTGACTTCAGAGGACTGCTGTCCGTCGTTTACTGCACGAACGGTAAGTTTCGAGTAATTCTAATGTCTTTAAAGTCTTTAGTAATGATGTCTCTTGTTTTGCAGGGTTCCGGCGATGGCGGATGACGGGCTGAAGTGAGTTGAAGATGGAGCCCGTGTGATGAATAGAAGCGCCTGGAAGCACGTAAGTAAGCGATTGTTGCCTGCTTCACGATGCGCTCTAACTGTCTTTTTATTTTGCAGGTACAAGTTCGGAGCGGCTGCAGGGTGCCGGAATACCCACTGGGTTAGATGTGGAAAGGAGTAATGGCACGTGAGTATTAAAGTTCCCCAATGTCTTTAAACGCACCTTGTTTTGTCTTTCAGATGCGGGATGCAGCGCCAAAGGCCTCCGGAGCGTGCGAAGAGTTGGTAAGCTTTTGTCTTTCAGATGTAGGAATGCAGTGTGAAGACCTCCGGAGCGCACGAAGAGTAGGTAAGCCTTTGTCTTTCAGATGCCGGAATGCAGCGCGAGGCGTTGGTGACAGCCGATGGACCAGGTAAGTGAAGAGCTGTCACTGAAGCCCGTAATGCTAACCTGTTCTTTCTTGTCTTTATAGGTGTTGCTGAAGACTGGATTCAGGATGGTAAGCCTTTTTCCTTAGGCCCAGGATCAGATGCAGAAGACACGATGAGCGTTCTGCTGCAGAGGATGCAGAATAACGCAAAGCAAGATTCATCCATCGGGTGTGGTTTAAATAGCCTCCTGTAGTGCTTAGGTGTCTCCTTCCACAGCCACGCCTAGGTAAGAAAAGAGTTCCTGCTTTCCAGAAGAGTTCCAGTGTTCTGAATCTAGGGAGTGGCTCCTGCCCCACCCAACAGGAAAAGTAGTTCCAAACAGAAGAGGATCAGAGGCTCAACTGGCAGGCAAGTAAGCAGCATGGTCTGCTGCAGGTAAATCCACCCAAGCATTATGAGCCCGGCGCGTCCAGCGCTGGGACTGGGCATATTTATGAGCCTGGTGCCACTGGCGCCAGGACTTGGTCCAAAAGGTCCCAATTGGGACTGGTTGGCACTCGGAACCTGGGTTATGGATCTGCTTCCAAGGGAGTTGGGAAAACCCTGACCTTTTGGAAGCAGAGATCATGACAGTACCCCCCCTCAAGGCCCCTCCCAAACCGGGCTTCTCCGGGGGTTTTGGCTTGTCAGGAAATGTTCGGTGAAATCTTTTGATTAGGCGAGGAGCATGGACATATTCAGCAGGTTCCCAGGATCTCTCTTGGGGGCCGTAGCCTTTCCAGTCAATTAGGTAAAATAATTTAGATTTGGAGATCTTGGAGTCCAGAATGCTTTTGACTTCAAACTCGAGTTCTCCATCAACTAGGATAGGTTTTGGAGATTTAGTTAGTCGGGTTTGAGGTTGCACGGGTTTTAATAGAGAGACGTGGAAGACCGGATGTATCTTTATGTGCAGGGGCAAGTCCAACTTGACCGCTACTGGGTTTACTATGGTAGTGATGGAATAGGGACCAAGGTATCTTGGGTTGAATGTGCGTGGCCCTTTTAGAGGTAGATATTTGGTGGATAACCAGACTTGATCCCCTACTTGATATTGAGGGGCTTCCTTCCGATGTTGATCTGCTCCTTTCTTGTATTGTTCTTTAGCCCTTTGAAGGTGAGAAACAGCTTCCTTAAAGGTTTGGGTGATTGTAGAATGCAGGTAGTCTACTGCTGGTGTTTCAAGATCTTGGAGGGGATCCAACTCCGAGGTTCGAGGGTGACTGCCGTACAAAAGAAAAAACGGGTTTTTCCCAGTTCCCGAATGGACAGAGTTATTGTAGGCATATTCAGCTATCCAAAGGATGTCTTTCCAAGTTTTTTCAGTTTGTTGCAGCATGCAGCGTAAATACTGTTCCAGAGTTTGATTGGTCCTCTCGGTTTGTCCGTCGGTCTGAGGGTGGTGACTGGTCGATAGTCTCACATCAATTTGAGCCGACCGACAGCAACTTCGCCAAAAATGAGAAATAAATTGACTACCTCGATCCGAAATTAGAACCGAAGGAAAACCGTGCAGTCGGACGATGTTTTCGAGAAATTCTCGGGCCAGAGTTGCTGCTGTTGGCAAGCCTTTGAGCGGAATGAAATGCGCCATCTTGGAGAATAAGTCCACGATTACTAGAATCGTATTGTATCCGGAGCATGGAGGTAGATCGCTGATGAAGTCCATAGAAAGCGTATGCCAAGGGTGAGGTGGGATTTCAATAGGGCGTAAGAGGCCTGCTGGTCTTTCCTTTTGACTCTTGTTTTGGGCGCATACTCCACAGGACATTATAAAGTCTCTGATATCTTTTTTCCAAGACGGCCACCAGAAGTAGCACTTGATCTTTTCTGAGGTCTTGGCCATACCGGGATGTCCTTCCATTAAAGAATCGTGATAACAAGAGATTACTTTTTTCTGTAAATCTGTGCTGGGTAGGTATAATCGTTCTTGGAAATACAATAAGTTGTCCTTTACTGCAAAGTCCTTTCCCTGCAGATGCCAATTCTGTATGTCTGCTGGAGTAACAAGTTGCCTGGCTTTATCCTAAACTTCCTCTATGGATTCTGTGGCGATTACACCCAGAATTCTTTGTTCGGGAATGATTGGTACAGGTTTAGGGTTGATCAAGTGTTCTTCCACTCCCATCCGAGAAAGGGCATCAGCTTTACCGTTCTTTCTACCAGGTCGATAGGTAATTATGAAGTCAAACTCAGCAAAGAATAATGCCCAACGGAGTTGTCTAGAGGATTGGGATTTTGCGGTTTTCAAATATTGCAGGTTTCGGTGATCCGTAATCACAGTAACGGTGTGTCGGGCCCCCAGCAGATAATGCCGCCAAGCCTTAAAGGCAGACTTGATAGCCAGAAGTTCCTTGTCAGTAATCGTGTAATTGATTTCAGGAGGTGAGAATTTGCAGGACCAAAATGCCACGGGATGCAACTGATTGGTTACCGGGTCCTTTTGTGATAGAACTGCCCCCATGGCAAGGCTTGAAGCATCAGTTTCCACGATGTAGGGGAGTTCGGGGCGAGGGTGTTTTAAGGTTGGTTCAGAGATAAATTTAGTCTTCAAATCCTGGAAAGCTTGTTCCGCCTCGGTAGACCATTCAAAACGTTTGCTTTTCTTTAACAAGGCAGTGATGGGCTGGACTATTCGAGAGAATTCGGGGATAAACCTGCGGTAAAAGTTAGCGAAGCCTAACATGCTTTTCACACCTTTTACGGAGGATGGTGATGGCCATTTGAGAACTGCATCGACCTTCTTTGAATCCATACGCACTCCGCCAGGTGATAATATGAATCCCAAGAATTCAACTTCAGTCACGTTGAAAACACATTTTTCCAACTTAGCGAAAAGTTTGTGTTGACGCAATCTTTCGAGGACCATTTTCACGTGTTTCCGATGTTCAGATTCCGATGAAGAATAAACGAGGATGTCGTCAATGTAAACAACAACACACACATCTATGAGCTCTCTGAGGACATCGTTCATAAAATATTGAAAGGCGGCTGGGGCATTGCAAAGTCCGAAGGGCATGACCTGATATTCAAATAGCCCATACTTGGTGCGGAAGGCCGTCTTCCATTCATCGCCCTCTTTTACTCGTACCAAGTGGTAAGCCCCTCTAAGATCCAGCTTTGTATATATGCATGCTTTTCTGACTTGGTCCAGGAGTTCAGGGATCAAAGGTAACGGATATCTAATCTTAACGGTGATCTGGTTCAGGGAGCGATAATCTATACAAGTTCTAAGGTCTCCTCCCTTTTTTGGAACGAAGAACAAAGCTGAAGAAGCAGGGGACTTGGAAGGACGAATAAACCCATTTGCCAGGTATTGATCCAGGTATTGTCGAAGGTGAAGGTTCTCAGGCTCGGTGAGGGCATAAATTCTACTACAAGGAGGAGTAGATCCAGGTATCAGGTCTATCTGGCAGTCATAAGACCTATGAGGAGGTAGAGAGTTAGCCTGATCCTTCCGGAAAACATCTTGGTATTCTAGGTACTCAGGAGGTAACTGGGGAGTCTCTGAAGAAATTGCTGCCAGTGCAACACCAGGTGGAGGGTGACAAGTAGAGACACATTCTGGAAACTGTTCTTGCTCGCCAATCGATCAGAGGATTGTGTTTCTCTAACCAAGGTATTCCTAGAATAATCTGAAACTGAGGGGCCTTGATCACATCGAACATGATCTTCTCATGGTGTCCATCTTGACTTACTAGCATCACCTCTTGAGTGGTATGCGTTACTGGCCCGGAGGCTATCTCCGTACCATCCACCGTAGTAATGACGTCCTTTACAGCCTTGGGACAAAGAGTTAGATTCATCCTCAAAACCATTTCATGATCCACATAATTGCCGATGGCACCGCTGTCGACGTAAGCTTCAATTGCATGTAATCGATCCGGATTATCAGGGCTAATGAGGACCATAGGTATCACGAAATGCGAGGTCACGGAACTGGTTTTCACGCTCGGCAAGAGGACCTCTATTCTTGTCGGGCGAGGTCGTTTCCCTGCTCAGAGTTTGTAACTTTGTAACTGCAGCTCCTACTGCCTTCTTGGCAGGTTTCACCGGACAGTCTCGAAGAAAGTGCCCTGAGTTTTCGCAATAGAGGCATAATTGCAACTGTTTTCTCCTTTCCCGCTCCTTTTGTGTTAGAGGACCTTTCAGACCCCCTATTTGCATGGGTTCCCCGGAGTCTACTCCTTTGGAAGGAGTTGGCGGTTTGGAAAATACTCGAGCATCAAACTTGGAACTATCGGCCTTCCTGTTCTGCAGTCTGTGATCTATTTGAACGACTAAGTCTATATAGTCCGAACAATCTTGTGGGGGATTCACTACTTGGGCTAACACATCTTTGAGCTCTCCACGTAGACCTCTATAAAACAGCGTAATCCTTTTGTCCTCAGGCCATTGAGTTTCCACTATCAGTCTGTTGAAAGACGCAATATAAGCCAAAAGGTCTTGATTACCTTGTCGCAACGAAAGAAGCTCATTGTCCAAGGCCTGCCCCTGTGAATGTCTTGCGAACAGTTTTTCCATACTGAGCTGAAAAGCTTGAAAATCATGGAGGACCGGATCATCTTGATTTACTAGAGGGATCGACCAGTCTGCCGCATTGCCACTAAGGTATGAAAGCACGAAAGCTACTTTAGCTTGCTCAGTTGGAAAGGCTGCTGGCCGGCATAAGAAATGCAACCGGCACTGATTGATAAATACTGCAAACCTCTTTGGGTCACCAGAAAATCGTTCAGGCGGAGCCAGAGGTACATTCCCAGGTAGGTTGATCTGCACTGGATTCATAGAGGATGTAGAAGGAAGATTTCTCCCAGATGCGGGTAACGGGGTCTGTCCGGCTTGTGACTGTAGCAATTGTCTAGCGAGATCATCTGTTCGCTCCTTGGAAATAATCAGTTCCCTTCTTAGAGCGTTCGTTTCCTGACGGGCTGCATGTACTTCTGCCCTTAGTTCCCCAAGTAACTGGGCTAGCTGGTCGGTATCCGAGGTTTCCATAGCGCCTGGACGGGAGTTTTGTGGTAGGCTTTGCGTTCTGTAACGCTCAACTGATTCCCGTAGAGGCGCTGGTCTTGACTGGGCGTATACCGTATCTTCAAAGGTGATGTGTAACACACGGCTGGCTCTTTGGGCTGGACCTCTGTGCACTGTATGTCTGACTCGAAGGGTAAGATGTCTGCAGATCGAAAATATGGGATTAAGGAACTGGGTTATTGAATGTCTCTCTCTTCTTCCCTTTCTCTTCTCCTGTAGAACCCCAAAGGTTAACGCTCTCACCTTAGGTAAGTGAACGCCGTGCTCTCCATCTGCCTCGGGGCAGGGTGCTGTAACCAGTTTCTTCACTGGATAAGGGGAGCAGGCCTCTTGACTTCAGAGGACTGCTGTCCGTCGTTTACTGCACGAACGGTACGTTTCGAGTAATTCTAATGTCTTTAAAGTCTTTAGTAATGATGTCTCTTGTTTTGCAGGGTTCCGGCGATGGCGGATGACGGGCTGAAGTGAGTTGAAGATGGAGCCCGTGTGATGAATAGAAGCGCCTGGAAGCACGTAAGTAAGCGCTTGTTGCCTGCTTCACGATGCGCTCTAACTGTCTTTTTATTTTGCAGGTACAAGTTCGGAGCGGCTGCAGGGTGCCGGAATACCCACTGGGTTAGATGTGGAAAGGAGTAATGGCACGTGAGTATTAAAGTTCCCCAATGTCTTTAAACGCACCTTGTTTTGTCTTTCAGATGCGGGATGCAGCGCCGAAGGCCTCCGGAGCGTGCGAAGAGTTAGTAAGCTTTTGTCTTTCAGATGTAGGAATGCAGTGTGAAGACCTCCGGAGCGCATGAAGAGTAGGTAAGCCTTTGTCTTTCAGATGCCGGAATGCAGCGCGAGGCGTTGGTGACAGCCGATGGACCAGGTAAGTGAAGAGCTGTCACTGAAGACCGTAATGCTAACCTGTTCTTTCTTGTCTTTATAGGTGTTGCTGAAGACTGGATTCAGGATGGTAAGCCTTTTTCCTTAGGCCCAGGATCAGATGCAGAAGACACGATGAGCGTTCTGCTGCAGAGGATGCAGAATAACGCAAAGCAAGATTCATCCATCGGGTGTGGTTTAAATAGCCTCCTGTAGTGCTTAGGTGTCTCCTTCCACAGCCACGCCTAGGTAAGAAAAGAGTTCCTGCTTTCCAGAAGAGTTCCAGTGTTCTGAATCTAGGGAGTGGCTCCTGCCCCACCCAACAGGAAAAGTAGTTCCAAACAGAAGAGGATCAGAGGCTCAACTGGCAGGCAAGTAAGCAGCATGGTCTGCTGCAGGTAAGTCCACCCAAGCATTATGAGCCCGGCGCGTCCAGCGCTGGGACTGGGCATATTTATGAGCCTGGTGCCACTGGTGCCAGGACTGGGTCCAAAAGGACCCAATTGGGACTAGTTGGCACTCGGAACCTGGGTTATGGATCTGCTTCCAAGGGAGTTGGGAAAACCCTGACCTTTTGGAAGCAGAGATCATGACAAAGGGTGACATTTTAGTTGCAGATGAAGGGGTAGATCTGATGGCCATTAGGACCAGAGGTAATCGGATATCCCAACTTGGCCCAGAATCTGCCACAAACTTTTTTAATATGCTCACAATGGTTCTTTTGTATATCTCCACTGCACCAGAAGAGGCTGGCCGGTAAGCAATATGTAGCTTCCTTTGGACCCCCAGTATCTCCCACATCTTAGTCATTACTTTGCTGGTAAAATGGCTACCTCTGTCTGACTCAATCCTTTGAGGTAGACCAAAACGGGAAAAGATGTGGTTAATCATCAGGGCAGCTGCTGTTTCTGCCTTGCAGTTTGGGGCCGGGAGACATTCCACCCACTTGGTAAACAAGCATGTGACCATCAACATGTACTTGTTTCCCCTAGATGAGTGAATCACAGGGCCTACGAAGTCGATTTGCAAATCTGACCATGGCAGTATCATCCCCCTCTTTTGGAGAGGCGCCCGGTGTGTGAGGGATGTTGGCTGAAATTGTGCACACACAAGACACCCCTTCAAGTATTGGTCGAGGTCCTGCCCCATGTGTGGCCAGTATGCAACCTCTCTTAAGATTTCCAGTGTTGTGTGAAACCCCCTATGACCGGCGGTGGCCGCATCATGGGCGTGACTTAACATCAGGCTTCGGAATGAGGTAGGAACCACCCACTGATCATGGCGAGCTTGGGATTTCCTTACCAACAAACCGTCTTGGATTCGGAACATTTTTTGACATCTCATCAACACTCTAAGGTCCTCTTTCCCAATGTAATCGGTATCCGTCAGGGGAAAGTTCTCATGGTCCTCAATGTGTTGGTAAAACTTACCAATTATTGGAACCCACTTCTGAGCCGTAATTAAATCAGCATCAGGGGTCTCCTTACTCCATTGTGCAGTTGAAAGATCACTGTGAGCATTTGTCTGGGACCTAGTGATAGCAGTGACCTGGATTTCCCCCAACAGGGACTCTATTTCTATTAGATCCCCTTGGATGGCCCGGGTTTTGGCCATCTGATCAGCTAAGTCATTTCCAGTATTGTCTGGTCCCTCTACTTTGGAATGACCCTTAATCTTTTTCCAGTAGATAGTCATCCCATTCAAGGTGACCAGATCGTCAATGTTTTGGATCAACTTGTTTCAAGGGTTTGTTGTTAGCACATAGCATGCCTCTAGTTTTCCAATGGACCAGGTGCTCCACGAACCCGTTCCGTACATAATCCGAATCTGTGATTATGACCAGTTCGTGGAGTTGATGTTGGACAGCAGTGAGGATGGCCTGATATACAGCCATCAATTCTGCCACCTCCCTACTTCAGGGACCAATTTTGTACCCAGCGGAGGGTTCTGGGGACTCCTTCACCCATGCATTCCCTATGCCAGCTACCAGTTCTTTTCCCCCGTTGTTGTCAACATGGTAAGAGCATCCGTCCACATAGACAGTGGGCATCCCCTCACACTTGTCTTCTTCAAAGACTTTGTGTGGGGAATTAAGGTATGCCTCCATGTTGTCCTTGATTTTTAGACTTTCGTCCTCGAGACAGTTTTCTCTGGCACAATCATGCAAGTAGCCAGACCTTGCGCGAGGGGACTCTTCCAGTTTTGGCCATATCTGACCTCCACAGGAAAGCCTTGCATTGACAGAATCCAGGAAGTAATTCGGGAATTACTCACATTTCCGGCCCGGATTCTGTCACTTTGGAGGTATTGCAGAGGCTGGTGTGGAGTCTCCACTATGATGTGTTCCCCCTGGATGAACGGGCGGTAATTCTTCAATGCCCACTCCGTTGCCAGGAGTGGCTTCTCACAATCGTTGAATTTTTCCTCCACAGAGGATAAAGTTTTGCTCGCATAGGAGATTACTTTATTGACCTTGTCATGCTTTTGGTATAATACTGCCGTCAAGCACGTATTAGAGAACCCTGTCTCCAGGAAGAACTCTTTATTTCTGACAGGGTAAGCTAGGCAAGGCGCTTGTGAGAGGCTTCTTTTGAGTTGTCTTACTGCCTCGGATTGTTCTGGACCCCATTCCCACTTGACCCCCCCCTTCAAAAGATGAATCAGGGGTCTAGTGATCACTGCGTAGCCCTCAATGAACTTTCTGCTGTAATTAGTCAGTCCAAGGAGGCTCCTTAGTTCCCGCAGAGTTTTGGGATCCTTAAGTTTCTGAAGTGCTTCCACTTTCTTTTCTTGGGGACAGAGACCCTGAGGGGTAATCTCATGCCCCAAGAAATTAACACAGGTTCTACACCACTGTGCTTTCTGAAAGGAAAGTTTTGCTCCGGCGGCCCTCAACTGTGTCAGAACATAACGGATCTCCGCTATGTTTTCATCCACAGATGAACTTTTGATGAGGACATCATCTACATAAACCAGGTTACCCCTCGCACCCAGGTCGGGCATGGCATTATGTAGGAAAATGTTGAACTCATTGCCGGAGTTGAGGTATCCGAAGGGAGTCCGGGTCCATGTGTACTGCTGGCCCCCAAAGGTAAAAGCCTGTTTGTATTGGTCCTCCCTACTGACAGGCACGGTCCAGTATCCATTGGTCAGGTCTATTGCAGTGAATACCTGTGACCCCTGAATCTGGGCCAGCCCTTGGTCAATGTAGGAAAGAGGCCATCGGGAAGTATGGACCCGTTTGTTGAGCTCCCTAAGGTTGGCGCAGAGTCTCCACTGGCCATTTGGCTTTAATATTCCCAGCACCGGAATATTGAAGGTGCTGTGTACTGGACGGATTATCCCCCAGGACTCAAGGTTCTTAATTATTTCAGTAAGGGACTCCATGGATGCCAGAGGCAAATGATATTGCTTCACAAACACGGGAGTCATGCCAGGGTCCGAGGGAATTGTGGTTGTGTGGATGTCGGTGCGACCACAGTCATATGAGTCTACCGCAAAGAGATCTTGGAAATCCAAGAAAACTTGTTTCAACTTTTGCTTCTGTTCCAGAGTCACACAGGCAACAGCTAGGTTGTCTCTCTCTTCCACCATCTGCAGAAGCCTGGAAAGACTTCTGGTTTTTCTATCTCAGCGGCCTCCACCAGCTGGGTGGAGAAGTCCCTGGTCAGAGTGCTGATTTGGACTGGAGGCTTCAGGTGGGAAAGGCAGCCCTCATGGACCTGGAAAATCACCTCATCCCTCCTAAGTCACAAGTCACATCTTCCTTACCATAAGGGCAGGAAGTGTACACCAGGAAGTTCCCCCCATGCCGGGTGAAGATCCTGTCTGGTGTTGTATTGTCATCACTGTCACTGTCAAAACAGTCCTTGGGGATTGGTCCTAACAGTTCATTTCCTAAATCAATGGAGAAATGTCGGTCATCAACCGCCATTCCAATAATGGTGCCTGCGGCTAGAGTAATACTCTTTACGTCGCTGTTATCCACCTCTATTGGAATGGTGTCATGTTCTAGATTGACTAGTGGAGTTGGGTTTACCCCCAACCCTTGCTGTTGGAGAGAAGCATTTAGATGCATATAAGCATCAGGGTTTTTCAATTTTTGTCCTCTTTTGACTTTCACTTCCAGGGAGAATTGTCGGGTCCTTTCTGGGATGGTGACTTCCTCTTTAACCTGAATTTCAACTGCATAAGGTAGCAATTGAGCTGAACTAAATGCTTTTTCTGGATCATCAAAGCCCATGGGATTATCCGCTAATCGGGACCAAGCTTTGAAGTTTATTAGGTCCAAACTTATGGCAAAGTGATTGAGAATGTCACTGCCTAAGTAAAAGGCGGCAGTGACGTCTCGCACGACCCAACAATTATGGACTATGCTCTTGTTGCCAATGGAGATTTTGAGCATACACCTGCTTGGCAAGAGATGCATGGAATTGGGTGTTTCCAAATCCATTTCCCATTTGTCTATCGGTTTGAATGCGGGAATGGCTGGCTCTTTTGGGAGTTGGCGGAACATGGCTTCGCTGATGAAGCTCTTACCGTTGTTCACACACACTCGGGCGAGAACAGAGTCCTTCCCATCATTTAACTGAACAGGGATGAACAACTGCTCACTAATTTGCTAAATATCAGTCAGGCTCTGAGCTGATTTCACATCTTTCTGGACCATAGGAGTGGGAGTTTCTGATTGTGGATTAGTAAAGAATTTCAGAGTGTTTCCTTCCAGTGTGGAATACCACCTTAAACTGGAAGGAAGGTTGATTTTCAGAAATAGAGAGGACCTCCTATCACCAGTGTGTTGTCCTACTGCTATTACTGTCACATCTGGAATTTGGTTGTTCTGGAAGTGAAATTCTACTTGGTCAGATTTTTGTTCAACAATGTGGCACGTGCCGTTTAAACTAACATGGTTGACACTCTGTTTTAATTTTATTGGTCGGCTAGTCTGGGTCCAGAGGACCTGGTTTACGCAATCTATTAGATGTGACAACCTTCTCAGGAGATCATTCCCTAGTAAACAAGGGGTGCCCTCTGGAGTCACTACTATGACCGGGTGTTTCACCTTGTGTCGCCCAATTTTGATGTCCAAATCTGCAGTCCCCTCGATGGGAATTTCCTTCCCGTCAAAGTTCTGCAGTTTTCCAGGAAGAGAGGTGAGAGGAATACGGTAATTCTCCCCCCTTCCTGCATTCTGTTAATCAAAGGCCCTTTTGGACAAAACAGTAGCTTGGGATCCAGTGTCCACCAGTGCCATAATTGTACCCTGCCCCTGTACTTGTACCGGGGCATAGTATTTTCCCTCCTTCTCCTCAAGGGGGCACAGATAATGCACATTTTTGGACAACTGGTGGGCTAATTTTCTGGTTTGGGACATTGAGAGAGAAGAGATTTGGGCAAAGTTCTGTGGCGAGTCTGGGGAATCTGAAAGAAAAAATTGGCAACTTGACATGGTTTTGGGTTCCCCTAGTTCCGGTTCTGGGCTGCCCCCCCCTTTTTGGAGGCAGTCATCAGGATAGGTTTGAACCAGGGGTTTTTGGTATTGTTGGTTCTGGGATAGGATGATGGGCGGCGACAGCTCGATCCCCACATCTACCCAGTCTATTGATTCGGTTTTGGGTTCCCCTGGTTCCGGTTCTGGGCTGCCCCCCCTTTTTGGAGGCAGTCACCATGATGGGTTTGAACCAGGGGTTTTCGGTATTGTTGGTTCTGGGATAGGATGATGGGCGGCGACAGCTCAATCCCCACATCTACCCAGTCTATTTATTCGGTTTTAGGTTCCCCTGGTTCCGGTTCTGGCCTGCCCCCCCTTTTTGGAGGCAGTCACCATGATGGGTTTGAACCAGGGGTTTTCGGTATTGTTGGTTCTGGGATAGGATGATGTGCGGCGACAGCTCAATCCCCACATCTACCCAGTCTGGGTTGGAATCCCTTGGGACCCATTTTTCCTTGGGAGGAGTTCACCCATATCTGAAGGAGAAGATCCTTTTCCCACGATCCTCTGAGGATCCCTCTCCCTCAAATTGGAAGACCTGTACCTCCTCCACAAAATGGGTCTGTTTGGGTCCTTTGTTTCTCCTACCTCCTCTCTGCTCCTTGGGTCGCAGACTTTCAGGGGTAGGAGATTGTGTTTCCGGTTCCTGGGTTTCCAGGGGCTGTTTACAAGTGGGGAAGGAAGCTTCATCCAAGGCTTTACACCCCCCTTCACCTTGTGCCTCCTCCCTGGGAACCGGTGGGTTGTTGGGGTGCTGCCTCCGTCATTGTTCTGGAGCACCAGGCCCAGAGTTTGGGGCATTCTGCGGTGGCATGCTCATCTGAGGGTTCTGTTGAGCCCTCAGTATGTGACCCAGATCCCGTGCCATATTTTGGACCTGGCGCTCTAACTGTGCAACCCGCTCAGGCTAATACGGGGTTCTATTTTCTAACCTGGGCTGATCCCGGGAAGGGTAGCTATCCCTTCTCTGTTAGTGCCCCGGGTTGGGAAGATTTGGGTACCCCTCCACCCTTGGCCTCCCCTCTCCCGGATTAGGTTGTCTCGGCTCAGGGAATTGGGGAAAGAAGGATGGATGGTTTTGGGGCTGGAAGTTGGGTGGATACCTGAGGAACAAGTTCTGCCCAGGATTTGGTGAATTTCTGCCCTCCTGGGGAAAGTGCGGAGGGATGTTCCCTGGGTTGGGCGCTTGGTTGGATCGCCCCCTTGGGCCGGAGGAGTCCACACGTAACCCAGGATGGGTCTGTTTCCCTTGTAGCAGGGACTTACATAGTCAGGGGAGCGAGGGACCCCATTTGTTGGATTACCTCCTTGACCCCCTGTCTGTGACTGGCCCGAGGGCCTTCTGGGCTGTGAATTGTTTGGTGCATGCAGGTTTTTGGGCCCCCCTATCTCCAAATCTAAAACGGGGAAACCTTTACCTCTGTCACCTTGGCAGCAGCAGGGGTGCTGTTGGTTTTGGGGTTTTTGGGCTGATTCTTATTTTCCACCGGTTCTGCACCTCATAGATGCGGGTGGCTTGCTCAATGACCCAGTCTAAAGATCTTTTCTCGTGAAAATCTCTCACGAGCTGGGTCATTATGTATTTGGGTAAGGCATGGAAAAACATATTAACAAATTCTTTACTGTCCGTGCATACCCTTTTTGTTGTCTGCGCAAAAGCACGCTTTAACTCCTGCACAAATTCTTGTGGGGCCTGATCCTCCCCACATTGCAAATTGTAGGCTGCCTTGTGAGCCTCTTGGGGATTTCTGTGAACAGAAAAATGTTTCAAGATGGCCGCCCTGTAGGTGGACCATCTTGAATGATTTTGATCCTCCAACCACGCAAAGAAACTGGAGTATTCTGGGGAGAATGTCCATTTGACATACTGAATGCAGCTACTGCTGTCCTTCAAATGGAAAGTCTCCATCATTTGCTCATAAAGCTCTAAGTGTTCCTAAACAGAATACTTGGCGTTCTTGTGGTAAGGCGTGATGACACTCCTTATTGCCTTGATCTGCTTTAAGGGGCCCTTAAGCAAGGCCCTTTTTGCCTTATTGGCCTTTTTGGTTTGGGTAACCCTGGTCCATTCATCCTCTAACTCAGAAGCACTGCTCCCAGTGGTGCCCGTCTGATCTTCCAGGCTCTCCCAGATTCTGCGAGCCTGGGAATGGCTGGCAGAATGTGGGGACCTGGTCTCCTGTGTCCTGGGCCGCTCAGAGGAGTCTTCAGATCGCTCCTTGCTGAAAGGATTTGATGGGTACCCCCCCACTGACCTAACTGGGCGGAGGTTTTCAGGATGCCCTTAGTGGGCCTACTCTCCTGGGGTTCCCCACTAAATTGCACTGTGCTTAGGTGCCCATCCATTCCTGGGAGGTACTGGCCTATGAACCCCATACTTTTGGCTGGATAGTAATCTGCCCTCCCTGTGGCCCTATGCTCATGTGCGCCACGGGACATGGGGGTGGCAGAGTCCAGGGACTGGGAGAGATGAAGGCCTCTGGTACGGGGGCTTTTGAGGTTATGCTCAGGTGTTTCCCTTTCCCAGCAAACTTCATCTCTATCAGCCCCTGCTCACTGTTGCAATGCAAGAGCCTGCGCTTTCAGTTCCTCAGTTAAGGCCTTACTAGACTCTATCAGTCTCTCCTGCATGGCTACCTGTTGCTGGAGTCTATCATTGTGCTGACAGAGAGCCTCATTCTCTCTCTGTGCCTCCCGATTGGTCCTGGAATACTGGGCCAGTCTTTGCTGCAGGAGGGTTACCTCCTGAGTCCCATCCCTACTGGCCTGCTCCTTTCTTGCCAGAGCATCTTCCACCCTCCTGGTGTGCTCTAACAAGTTCTGATGCTCTTTTTGGAGGTCACCCAGTCCCTGGAGGGCCAGGTGATTTTCTTCCATTTTCCTTTTTAAGTGGCAGACTTCCTGGCCTAAGGTGTCCCTTTCCTGACTAAGAGCCTGCATCTGTGCCGCCAGGTCCTCCCTCTGCCTTTGAAAGGCACCAGCTTTCTGGCGTTCTTGATCAAACTCTGCCTGGGTATCCAGGTCTTTCAAAATCAATGTATTGCTTTTCTCTTTCTCTCTGTCTAGTCGGATTTACAGGGTGGCTACCTGCCCTGTTAAAGTCTAGTTGTTGCTCCAGCTTTTTCTGGCTCTGCAGTAGGGTGTCCAAACCTTCTTGGTACTCCTTCTGCAAGGCCAGAAATCTGGTATCCTGGCCAGCCTTTTTCTGTTGCAGGATATCCATATCCTCCTTTATTTTAACAACATACTGCCTACTATCATTTTCTGACTCCTGGCTCCTCTGCGGCCTCTGCTCAGAAGAGACCAGGTCAGATTGGGCCTTCTCTAATGCCATCAGTTGCCTATTTGCCAGATCTTGGCCTTCAGCACATTTGTCCTATATGGCTCCCATATGTAAATATAAATATGCCGCTACCCTGGCAATCTTGTTGTGCTCATCCTTGGCCTTAGGGGCCATATATAGTTCCCTCAGGGCCACATGTAAGGGACCCTGATCTCTCCATATATCTGACCCCGTTTCAGTGATCTGGGGTGCGATTGCCTGCAACCAGACTGCCTGGTCCTGATGAGCCCACTCACCTCTCACAAATAGCTTATGTAAGAGGTGTTCTCTGGCTATTTTGATATCTATCAAGGTTGTCATTCTGGAACTTGATTTCCTTCTTGACTTACAGAAGTTTGTATTTTATTTTGCAAAACAGACCGTTTCCTTAGAGCGTTCCTTTGAGAGGTGTTTTTACAGTGTAACACGGCGTGGTGATCCAACAGAATTTATATATCCTGTCCGTTAGCACACTGTATTAATCTGCACAAGTGATAGATCTGATCCAGAATCCCCGGCTACGAGCCCCCACTCTGTTAAATGACTTTAATTCAGCAATCCCACTAAGTCAGTGCCTCGTCTGGGACGCCCAAGGGAAGCCCTTATTTATATATTTTTATGACAAGTTATACACTGGATGATAAACCCTTATATAACGCCCCTCTCTTTGAATCCCCCTGACCTCACTGAGCCAAGAAGTAGGTTTGTTTTGCAATTTAAAAGATTTATTGGAAAAATTAAACAATATATATGTATTACACTTTTATAATAAATTAATATTTGATATCACACTTAAGAATATGACAGTGATCAACACTGGGCGATGTTACACTAGCACACTGAATTAATTTACTTAAGATTTAGTATATGGAGGAAAAGGTAACCGGGAATGCTTTTATGGTTTCAAGGAAAAACAATGATGGAAAGAATGCAGTACAGAAATAACTGGTAGGGTTTCACCAAAAGATAATATGATCACTTTTTCTCTGACAGTTCACTCCCCCCCTATGCAATGTAAGGAGATGGAAGTAACACACACAGTCTTCAGGAATAAAATCACAGTACAATACAAATTCAGTTCCCCCCTAGCAAGCTTAGATCACAGGGATGATTTTAAACACAGGCAAAGTACTTTAAATGTGGTATGTAAAGAAGGGAAAAATATGCTAAAAATGATTTTAATTCCCTATAAGAGATTCAGGGTGGGTGATAGCTACTTTAAATTAGTTCAGGATCACTTTAGCAATGCTCTATGAATGATTGTCAGGTTGCAAACGAATTTCAGCAAAGGAAAGCAAGAAGCTGCTATTTTGACAAGTGAAGAAATTTGAGCCAAATCGCAAATTGCGGCACTTTTTCCGAATGCGTCGAGCGCGATTATGGTAAAAGTATAATGAATAATGAAGGTTTGTTGGATAGCCTAAAATCGTAGCTTTAGAATGAAAGTTAAATCTCGCTTCTAGCACAAACGGTTCAAGAGATACGGACGATTTTGTGAAGGTAGATTTTCAGAAATTAAATAATGATTCAAAATGGCAAAATTACACTTTTACAGGTTGAAAATCGGAGAAGGAACACACAATTCCTATAATGCGGTTCTGGACAGGTTCAAATGTTTTGAATCAGATTGTTTTAAGCTAAGAGATTGGTTTTGCACAGTTTGGGCTAAGTACTCACACTATGAATTTGAATTAGGCCGTCAGGGTCTGGTCAGCAGTTTGGACTGGACTCCGGGCGGGTGGTTCTGAAGTCACAGCTCTCTGGTTCAGCTCTGCTCTGCACTTCACTGCGATCTGGTCTGTGGTTCTCTGGTTTTGGTCTCTCTGGTTCTGATCTGGTCTGTGGTTCTGCTGTTGGCACTTCTTTCTGGGTCTGCTACCGGTTCTGGCAAAAGTTCTTGGCAAAGAATCCAACAGCTTACCCAGATGTAGAATAGTTTGGTTGGATTGCTGGATTCTGAAGGCCTGCTAAAAAAGGATTTAGCTGGTGGTCCAGGCCTCTGTGCTTTAAGTTCTGTAGTTGAGTTCTGGATTCTGGAGTTCTCCGTCAGCGTGCTGCGCAGGAATTCAGTTGAAGATTGGAAAATGAATGTCCCTGTCTGGCTTCCAGTGGCTCTTTTTATGTCTTTTGAAAATGGGTGTGGATGCTACCTTTCTGTGCCCACCCCACTCATGATTTGATAGGTCAAGGATTTCTCTTTGACCTGATTTGAGAAGGGAGCAGTGAGTCATCAGGTGTCAACTTTATGGCATACAGAAAGAACACTCCCCTTTGCTTTTACCTTAGAAAATCATTTTCATAACTAAACACATTTCCCAGATACACAAGTGGTTGACATTACATATACACATCATATATCACATAAGGTAGTTTCTGTTCCAACTCTGATGTTTCTAAGAGCTTGGATTAAGAAATGACAACATTTTGCGCTTTTTGGTTGGTTTACCAATATTGGATTTTTACCAAAAATGACACAGATGTACCCCGCCTCTCTACACATATTCCAGTAAATTAGCTTGAACCCCATAATTCACGGGGTTTTGCCTCAGAACATGGTACAGAGTTCTAACACCTCTTAAAATGTGCACAGAAAAATTACAAGAATAATGATATTAATTATATAATTTTGACAAGTCCGTACTATGAATGATCCATTTTTTTTTAATTATGCTCTGGCCCAGAGGGGTGTGGTTTCCCAAAGCACATGGTGGAATTTCTGGTTTGTCCACTTCCTCCAACTCAAGTTGCTCACAGAGGCACTGCCCCTCCCCGTTTCTCTCAAGAGGAAGCCATTTACGACCCCCCCCTAATTTAAAATTTGCCTGAGCCATGGAAGGCTCATTGTTCAGTTTCCTGCAGTCCCCAGCTGCTCCTCCCCTAATTCAATCAGGGAGGTGTCATCTCCTTTTGGTGGGGGCAGCGGAATGCAGCCAGGCCTGGGAAGAGTGGCTGAGCAACTTTCAACTCCTGTCGGGGGTAGTTGCCGGGCAGAATTCACTCTCTTCAAGCCAGGCTTCAGCCAAATATCACTTTTGTTCCCAGTTTTTCTTCATCCAAATCAAACTTACAATTTTTACACATGCAGCTTGAATGCTGATTCTAAGTTCAAAACTATGACATTTAAACAGTTGCAACCTATGTGACACTCAAAGTAGGTCACTCATTTATTTATTTTAAACATTTCGATTTTAGTGGCTTTGAGTCCAATTTCACTTCAGCTGCTGACATCCACAGCTCAGCAAGTTTTGTTATAAACATTGTTTAGGGCTCTTCATCTTTCCAGATTTTGTATGCACACAAGACTACATTCTGCCAATTGTCTGCTGATGTTCATTGAGATTTTTGAATATCTTGCAATGTTTAAAACAGGCATTTTTAGCTTGCATTTCAGAGAAACAAAGGTGATTTCAAAGCGCTTTTTGAGCCAACCGGCACTGCTGTTTTTCCTTTTGCACACATTTCACCCATGGCACTCCTGGCCCATCATGCTCGCATTGGTGGGTGGTAGGTCAGGCGACCATTTTGGTGTGCGCAAAAACTGCGCGGTTTTCCTGGATACTGGCGCAAATGTGGGCTTTCCCGCCATCTTGGATATCCTAAGCCCACAGCAATAAATGTTGCAGCATAATAACTCGAACATGGGTCAAAACCCCTGACAAACCCCCCCGACTGCGCTTAGATTTCGAGTCGAGGGGAAGTTGGGTGCAACGGATGTTTTGATCCACGCGCTGGCATGTCCGCATCATCTTCTTTCGATTCCGCAGATGGCACAGTTCAGCATTTTCCTTCATCAGGGTCGTTCGATCAGTTTTCCTTGCTGGTCCTGATGGGAGTATTGGGCGGTACCCCGGGCCCCTCGGATCTTTGTTCCCGGTCCCCAGGTCGTCTTCTGTGGTCAGTCTCCATGGTTTCATCTCTCCTAGGATGATAAAGCAAAGCGGCAACACACATTCCTAGACATTTTTCCACCACTATTAATGGTGCGGCAAACATATACATTTTATACATCAGGATACATTTTGCAGTCTTATTTTAAAAACAAGATATAACAGGATACATTGGCATTTAAGAATCATAATATTTTAGAGACTGTATGTGGGATATTTTAGGGTTGGAACTGAATTACTCTGGAGTGGCCCCCTCTGGTATTGCAGAGGGCTCCTCCAGTTGCTGCAGAGTGTGCCTGGGATGGCAACACTTTAACTGATTTATATGGACCCACTTGTCTTCCTCTTCTGCAGAACTACCTTTGGGGATGTGGATCTTGAACGCAACTGGGGAGATCTTGTCTATAATTGCAAACGGTCTTTTCCATGTAGGCAAACATTTTCGCTGTTTGGCCTGGTTTCTTTGGAAATTGTATAGATAGACCCGGTCTCCCACATTATATACTTTCCTGGAAGTTTTCAAATCGTAATGGGTCTTAATGCTATCAGCTGATCTTTCTAGATTCCGCTGAGCATAGGCAAAAGCATTTTGAAGGTGTTTCCTTAAATTCTCCACGCACTCATCAGTTGTGGAGGCATTTATCAATGTCTGCTCTTGGGTCTTGTAGAGCAAATGCTGGGGAAGCACCATCTTGCGTCCAGTCATCAGCTCAAAGGGTGACATTTTAGTTGCAGATGAAGGGGTAGATCTGATGGCCATTAGGACCAGAGGTAATCGGATATCCCAACTTGGCCCAGAATCTGCCACAAACTTTTTTAATATGCTTACAATGGTTCTGTTGTATCTCTCCACTGCACCAGAAGAGGCTGGCCAGTAAGCAATAGGTAGCTTCCTTTTGACCCCCAGTATCTCCCACATCGTAGTCATTACTTCGCTGGTAAAATGGCTATCTCTGTCTCGCTGGTAAAATGGCTAT
Source organism: Ambystoma mexicanum (assembly GCF_040938575.1). Lineage (NCBI taxonomy): Eukaryota > Metazoa > Chordata > Amphibia > Caudata > Ambystomatidae > Ambystoma > Ambystoma mexicanum. Next base: position 341,635,161 of record NC_090927.1, read on the forward strand.
CTCTGTCTGACTCAATCCTTTGAGGTAGACCAAAACGGGAAAAGATGTGGGTAATCATCAGGGCAGCTGCTGTTTCTGCCTTGCAGTTTGGGGCCGGGAGACATTCCACCCACTTGGTAAACAAGCATGTGACGGTCAACATGTACTTGTTTCCCCTAGAGGAGCAAATCACAGGGCCTACGAAGTCGATTTGCAAATCTGACCATGGCAGTATCATCCCCCTCTTTTGGAGAGGCGCCCAGTTTGTGAGGGATGTTGGCTGAAATTGTGCACACACAAGACACCTCTTCAAGTATTGGTCGAGGTCCTGCCCCATGTGTGGCCAGTATGCAACCTCTCTTAAGATTTCCAGTGTTGTGTGAAACCCCCTATGACCGGCCGTGGCCGCATCATGGGAGTGACTTAACACCAGGCTTCGGAATGAGGTAGGAACCACCCACTGATCATGGCCAGCTTGGGATTTCCTTACCAACAAACCATCTTGGATTTGGAACATTTTTGGACATCTCATCAACACTCTAAGGTCCTCTTTCCCAATGTAATCGGTATCCGTCAGGGGAAAGTTCTCAGGGTCCTCAATGTGTTGGTAATGTTTAAAATAGGCATTTTTAGCTTGCATTTTAGAGAAACAAAGGTGATTTCAAAGCGCTTTTTGAGCCAACCGGCACTGCTGTTTTTCCTTTTGCACATATTTCACCCATTGGACTCCTAGCCCATCATGCTCACACTTGTGGGTGGTAGGTCAGGCGATCATTTTGGTGTGTGCAAAAACTGCGCGATTTTCCTGGATCCTGGTGCAAATGTGGGCTTTCCCGCCATCTTGGATTTCCTAATCCCACAGCACCAAATGTTGCAGCATAATAACTCGAACATGGGTCAAAACCCCTGACAAAAAGTACTGACGGATGTAAGAGTGCCAACCCATTTTAGGGGGCTGCATGATTAAGAACCCTATAGTTTGTGTAACCAATAGGACATTGTGTATCTAATGATGTTCATAGTGACATGTTTGAAGGGAGGGCTTAGTTGCCCCACCTGATGTTAAGGAGCCTACCACTTTCTTAGACTATTGTGGAATGTATACTTAGATGTTCCCTTTAAGCCTATTACATTTGCCACTAAGTTTTTGTATTTTGCCAGGTAGGATGACGTTAGTAAGTGCATAGGTTAACGTCATCAATGATGAGTTTTTACTATAAGTAGGATGTTTTTTTCTGAAACAAATTGAGAAACCATGCTATGAGATGCCTGTTGATGTCCATTGTGCTCCCTGTTTTAGATAAATGATATTAAAACAGTTTACTTTTGCCAACTTCCTGAGCTGCTTTGATTATTAATGTTTGAGTAACTTTGGCATCCCCATTCATCTCAAAGTATTGCTACGCCATCTTAAAGGGATGGGTCGGCTGTCCCGGTTTAGTAGCATCAAGACAGCCACCATCCAGGTGTTGGATGATGCCCTCCAAATCGTAGATAAGATCAACTCATGCCTCCTCATCCTCCTTGACCTCTCGGCTGCATTTGCCACTGTCAACAACTGTCTTCTTCTATTCATCCTTGCTGACAGGATGGGATTGTCTGGCACTGTCCTGAATTGGTTTACCTCCTACCTCTCATACAGACAACAGGATGTTCAAATTAACTTGTAGCGTTCTAACTGACTCCAGGACTGCAGCGGGGTGCCCCAAGTCTCCATCCTCTCACCAACCATGTTTAACCTTTACAATCTGCTCAAAGATTCCAATATATCCACCCACCAATACACGGATGATACTCCGTTGTACATGAGAGTAAATAGCGTGCATGACAACATTCATATCTGAGATTACCTAGCCATCATCCAGTCCTCAATGTCAACTGCCTGCCTCAAACTATACCCATCCAAGACTGAATTCATCCTCATCGGTCAGCCTGATAAAAAACAACTTGTCCAACAATGGCTTAATGATATACGCCTAGAAGGATTTCATCAACAACTCTTAGACTCAGCATTGTCTGCAGCCTGTCTTTCTAGAAATAACCTGCCTCTGAATCTCTACCCTTTGAGAAATAAAACCCTTTGTCCGCCGCAGGACTTCCGGACCGTAATGCAGGCTCCCAACTGCTCACATGGCTCCCCTAGAAGTAGTCCACCACACTGCAGCACATCTTATTACAGGAGCACAGAAATCTGACTGAATCACCCCCATCCTACGTGAACGATATTGGCCTCCACTCCAGGCAGGATACAGTTCAAGACTGCATCTATCATCTACAAACCAATCACTAGTAGTGCACCAGCATGCCTGGTGGCACATGTTCCTCACACAGCAAATGTTCCAACCGGCTTGATCACAACTTGACCGAGAAGAGAGAACCTGCAAACAATCCTTCACCTGTCATTCACCCACCCTCTGGAACCCAATCCCAGTGTCGGCTCGGAATTCCCCGACAATTCTCCAATGTTGAAAATCTCTCCAAACCTGGCTCTTTCAACAACACCTGAACAAGGACTATTCCAATGGACTCACATACCGACTCACAGACCTCACAGTACAATGCACCGCTGCTCTTGAGCTAGGTCCACACTTTAACCAATTTCAAAAGAAGAAAAAAAAACTAAAGAAAAGACCAAGAGAAAGTGTGCTATCACACTTGGGCACTGTGCATTCCTGTGGGCATCAGGAATTAACAGACTGGGAGAAGATGTGGCTCCTCTGTCTCAGTGTGCGCATGTGTCAAAGCTTTCAGTGCGACTTCCACCATTGTTTGCGTGGGTGCAAGGTCTATTGTTTAAGGGCATGCATCAAAATAAATGACCGAATTGGTTCATGTTCAAATAATTGCATTAGCTTTTCAAAAAGAAAGAAGGAAAACGGGGCATAGAAGGGCTGAATGGGAGAAAAGATAAAGTGGGATTAAGATTCAGAAAGAAGTAAAGGAAGAACATACACAGTGAGCATTGTGTGCTGCTTGTTCTAGGTTCTAGCGTGGCAACTGACCTCAGATATGAATCACTGACTATCGCTGTCAATTTGCAGTTTTGGAAACATTTATCAAGCACATAGTACAAGTTATGCTGTGACCGTAGTGTTGATTGTGTAATTCTTGAAAGACCAATTAGATATCTTCCAAGTACAGGAAAAGGCCCTCATTAGCTTTTAATGCACACACGATAACGGCCTGTTGTATTTCAAATAGGGTTGCAGTCATTAAAACCCACCAAGAGCATGAGAACGTTCGGGGCCCTCCTGCTCCCAGAACAATTAAAATAGAATACTGTGTAATCAACGACCACCCAGCGACTGCAGCGGTCACTGCACATGCTTCTGCAAACTAACCAGAAGGCTCAGCTTGATAATATCCCGCTTCCTTCGCAGAAGGCTCGCGATACCTCATGGAACATCTGTCAGTGGCAACCGTTTCCTTCAACTGAGTGTGAGGCTTCGAGCCTGGGGGCACGGTGACAGAGGGGAGGGTGGGAGTGGGGCACTCTATGTGGTGAGGTCTGCGCCCCTCCTCCATCATCTGCAACCCAAATGATGCTCGATTATCATCTCAAGTCCTGCTTTTGCCAACTCTCCTCTGACTTTTGGGATAGGGATAGCAATGGGTTAAAGTCCAGTTTGGGTTGGAGAATTCAGGCCTTTGGGGCTTCATTAGGCGAATGGTGGTGATGGTAAAAATGCCTCACAGTGAAGAATTAGAAAAAAAGAAACAAATCCATTTGTACGATTTTTTTTAAAATATACATATATAGTTTGCCTTGACTTTCCCCAACATTCTATAGTTGATGCCATTTGACTCCTTGAATGATACGTTCCAACATAAATGCCTGCCATGGCCCATACAAACTTTTTTGGGTCTATTTCTTTACCTGTTCAAAAGTTATCAAGATAACAAAAATAAATCAAATTTTTGGCCTACTCCAATTTATTTTCCAATACTGCAAAAGGTGCTTCCCTTGTCCACACATAGCAGGAAAAAACGCTTCCCGATATGCACCAAAAAGAAACAACTTGGTCACAAAGCACTGTAAATGTTGCTTTTGTTTGTTTGGGGTAAAGACATGCAGTAGTTTTGAAATTATTTAACGGACAAGGGAGTGTCCAACAAAATCATTTATATATCTCCCATGGTGCATTGCATCAGTGAGACTTTCCAGGAATGGAAAGCTGCCGTTTTATTCTTCTTCAGTGAGGGCAATTCCCTCAATAATCCCCATATTTAGAGAATGGAATGGAGGGGAAAGAGAACCACGTGTGTAGTGGGAGAGTTAGGGCTGGCTGGAGAGCCCTTACGGCCCATTCCATTTTTATCTTACCAGGTGAAAAGAATGCATCACACAAAAGGGGAAGAGCAAGGGTAATAGGAGAGAGATGGGGAGGATTTCCACAGGGGGGCAGTAGAAGGATGAGGGGGTACATGGAGAGTTGCAGCGAGGATGGCGAAATCTTTTAAAATTGTGACGATCATCTTAATTTCAAGTCTCCGTCTTAACTCAGCCATGACCACATACATAACATCATGCGGACATCTATGGGGCACTCAGAGTTAAAATGTTTGTCAATTCCAAAACCTGTCGAATTTCATGGGTTTTGTTACGTATCATCTTAACTCTAAATTAACTAACTAACGTTTTTTGAATGAATATGAATGAATTTGAAATGGAAAGGTTAGTGTAAGTGTAAAAAAAGCAAAAAAGAAAACTAGCTCCGAAAAAAGAGATAACGGAGTGTGGGTAGGGCCGCAGGGAGGTGGGGGTCTGGTAAAAGAGGGTTGGCGAGTGGAACCATGCCATTTATAAAAAGGGTAATCAAAGGGTGGTCAGAAATGTTGATAATTTGTCAGGGTGTGACGGAAAAAAGAACGTGCACTTTAGACACACAACCTGTAAAACATGCATATTTAGAAATGCTCTCCATTTTTACAAGCCACCACATTTATGTCCTATGTTGTATTCACCATAAGTGGGCGTCCTTTCAGTTCAGAAGAAAAATGTTCTGCCTGGGCAAAACAATAGTGCTCATCCTTGTATTTGCAGATGAGTTTATATGGGGCAGACCTATGCCCGGGAAGCAGCATCCTGCCCATAGATTTGAATCTGGTGTGGAGATGTGAAGTGTGAGGGCATGCACAATCAACGGTCATACAAACAGCTTGTTTGTTTGTTTGTTTTATTGATTTATATAGCGCACCGACCCCGAGGGTATCTGGGAGCTTGAACATATTTCTGAAGTTTGCACGGTTATGTTCAATCCCCAGGTAAACGTGTAGCATATTCCAGGCCTTAGAGGCGACAACAGCACATATATTGCCACCTAATGTAGATATCCCTAAACTGGGAACAAATTGCCACATGGCATGCTGTGCGGAGTGATAGCTCAGAATCCACAATGATACCTACGTGTTCGAACAGTACGAGACAGGGGTGAGTATCAGGGCCTGGAATGTACACTACTTGCGGCTTTTTACTTTATTGTGTCAACTGATTCCTTGCCATTTTTTGGAGGAGGGTGGACTGTTATGGAAGGGTTTTAGGGGAAAGTGATCTCTATGATGATAATGTTGAATTGTGGAAGGGTGGCCCCGGGGGTGATTTTTGGCGCTGCACAGGCTAGCTAGCTGCCCTACGCATAGAGCACCCTCCGGGGTACTTAAGGGGGCAGGGAAGGTTCTGGGGCAGGCGACGGTTGGGACGTGCGTTTGTCCTGGTCGCCTGCTCCCGACCCTTCCCTGCGTCTGGGGCCTGGTAGTGGGTTGTGGCTGAGGCTGAGGTGAGGAGTTTGTCAGGATAGCTGGCGGAAAGGGACAGTAGTTAGTTAGGTCCTAAAAAAAATATATATATATATAGATATTTGTTATAGCCGGGGGTACCGTAGATAAGGTACCCCCACCCACTTACCGCAGCCGGGCCAGCCACATGTGGTTTTTCGGTGTGGTAGCAGGCGGTGAGGTCCAGGGAGGTTGAGCAGTATCAGGTGGGCTGCGTTATCACGGGGGTCGTGCCAACTGTGCTGCACGCTGACAATGTTCCCAGTGCTAGTTTTCCCCCACATTGTTGTGCAAAGGCGTGGGGTGGGTGTCGCTGTTTAGGGACTGTCTAGAAGTTTAGGGGAGCAGCAGGCAGGCGTAGCAAAGTGGCGCTGTAGCTTTTGTGTAGTGCTGACGCACAGTGACACGCGGCAGCCGCCAGGGGGCAGTGCAGAGTCCTTAAAGGGCCACACACGGTGAGAAAGCCACACCGCCCACCGGTCAAGCAAGGGGCCACGTACCTTGCACATTACCAGTGGTTTTAGGCAAGCCGGGGTGCCGGGGCTGTATAATTATAAATATATATATATAGATAGTATAGAAATATAAATATCCTGACAACTGTGGGGATATTATCTGGTCTTGTCTGTTCTGGGTTTATGCAAGCGGGGGTATGAGGTTTATAATTATAAACAGGGCAGGTTTCAGTAAGTTTAATACAGCTGTTAGTGTGGCTAGGCTGCCAGCCGGCCAGTTCATTTGGCTCTTTGTGGGTTAATTGAAGGGGCAATTACCGGTTTATTATTGGCACGAGGTCATTGGGGTTTTCCAGGGATAAGCAATCAGGTTTTCTATAAGGGGGAAAGGCTTGGGGCTAGCTAGGTAGTTCAGCGGAGCGTTGCGCAGGTGGGCAGTAGCACTGCATAAGCAGGATGGTGGGCCAGGGAGCAAAAAGAAAGAGTCTGGTGGATGCAAAGGCCCTGAGGGAAGCATTAGAGATATTTAGCAGGGCATCCAAGGCCCAGTTGGAAGGGGCTGTAGTGGGGGTTACAGGTGAAGGGGAGGAAAGGAGAGGAAGGCCGCAGTGGAGAGCAGCGGCAGATGGGGCTCTCGCGGCAGTGGTGCCTTGTAGCCCGCGGCAGGCAGAGGGGTGGTCTGGGAATCCAGGGTCAGAAAGATGAGGAGGGAGATTGACAGGAGAGCGTCCAGGGGGGGGAGAGCAGTTGGTAGAGGGTGCAGAAAGGGGTTTGGGGGATAATGAACAGGTGGTTGAAGGGGACGTTGGCAGTGTCAAGAAAGGTGGAGGGCGAGCGGGGTATGAAGGTGGAGGTGAAGGGGAGCAGAGAGGGTTGAGAGGGCAGAGAGGCAAGGTGGGAAAATACCTGCAGAATAGTGCAGGCAGGAGGAGGAGAGAGCGGTCCCCATCAATTAGTGAGGTCAGGGAGGGCTGCAGAACGGCCTCCCCGGATAGGAGGATTTTGGGCGGAGGGCACAGGGCAGCCCCTGCTGTTGCAGAAGAGGAATATGGAGAGGGTTTAAGAATGGCCCCTCCGCGAACTGAGCAAGGACAGGTTAGAGGTACAGCACGCACCCTAGCAAGGAAGATCACAGAGTGGAGGAGAGGACCCCTTGCCCGAGGGAAGAGGAACAGGAAGGGGTTTCTGCGGCCCCACCAAGAAGATGCCGGAGGAGTGGCGGGGCGGATGCCCCAGACTCACAAGAGGAGGATCTACCCAGCTCGAGCATGCGCTCGCAACAGCAATGGTATTTCTTGGGTGATGATGAAGGGATAGAAGATGATAGGGGGCAGTGGGAGAATGAAGGATATAGGTCGAGGGTGTGAAGGGGCCTTAGGTGGGATTGTGAAAGGCCGGAGCAACGGGCTTGGGGGGCAAGAGGCAGGGGGAATAAATGGCTGGGTGAGACTGCTGACATGTTTTGTCCCCGCAACAGGAGCCCGTTAAGGAAGGAGACGAGGAGCATTGGAGTGGAGGCCAGGTTGCAGACGGCAATGGATGGGCGGAAAGAGGTGAGCAGGAAGGGGACTGGTCAACTGCAGGGCAGAGGGGGGACACGAGAACGGGGGAAAGAAGGGAATGGTCAGGATTGCAAGGGGTAAGGTGAGAGATGAGGGTACAGGCTATTGGAGCCCTGGTTGGAGAAAGGGAAAATTGATCGGTGGAGGTACAGACAGACGAGGTGATTGAGCCATTGGCGCTCGAGGTACAGGTTGCAAAAGAAAAAGAGGTAGAGGTGAAGGGCAAGGAGAAAAAGCTACCATACATGGGCATCACGAAACCTTTGGGAGCATATGTGATGACAGCAACGAAGGAGAAAATACAGGCAGGGGAATTTGTGGATGTGTTTAAGTTGCTGCATAGAGAAGTGAGAGCAAAAGAGGGTTCTAAGGAGGAAGAGAGGGAGCTGGCCTCGCACCCAAGGGTACCGGTGATGATCGAAAACTGGACTTCAGCATTCATTATCTACGTGAGTGTCTATTGTGAAAAATTTCCAGAGAGATGTGTGGCTCTGCTAAAGTACATGGACGTGATTAGAAAGGCATTTACGAGTTTTGGGGGCTTTGCGTGGGTGCGTTACAATGAAGAATTTAGGGCAAGGATGGCAGAGGACAGCCAGGCCATCTGGTTTGAAATTGATATGGATCTCTGGCTGCAGTGGATGGCACCGACGAGGCCTGCCCCAACATTGCACACAGCAAGTGGTTTGCCTGTGCCTTTCTGGCACTTTCTTGGTTGCCCCGCCCACGAGGAGGCGGGGGGAGGAGGCAGAGGGCAACCTTCAGCGGCATGCTGGGCCTTTAATAAGGACGGCTGCACAAGGGATGTGTGTAGGTTCAGACATGAATGTAGTAAGTGTGCAGGGAAGCACCCACTTACTCAGTGTTTCCAACAAGGAGACAGGGGGAGCGGGAGGGGATCAGGCAGAGGGGTTGTGGGGAAAGGCTTTTACTCCAATTAATTTGGAGGTGGTGGAGAAGTGGTTGGAATTTTATCTGGACAGGGAGGGGGCAGAGATTTTGGGAGACGGTTTTCGTCATGGTTTCAGGCTGGATTACCAGGGGCCAAGAGTGCGTCGTTGGGCGGAGAATTTGAAGTCCGCCAAGGAAAATGTGGAGGTGGTGAGGGAGGAATTGGGCAATGAAATAGCGGTGGGGATAGTTGTAGGGCCATTTGATGATCTGCCAGGGGATTTAGTGGTATCCCCCCTGGGTGTTGTACCCAAGAAGGCCGCAGGGGAATTAAGGTTGATAAACCATTGGTCCTGGCCTGAGGGCATGTCTGTCAATGATTCCATTGCTCCAGAAGATTGTGGGGTTGTATACGCAAGTGTGGATCAGGCAGTGGGTTTGGTGAGGAAAGCGGGGTGTGGGGCCTTCATGGCCAAGTGTGACATTAAGGCGGCTTTCAGGTTGTTGCCGGTGCACCCGGAGGATTTTTGGCTGTTGGGAATGCAATTCGAGGACCACATCTACATTGACAAAGCCTTGCGATGAGGTGTGCAATTTTATGCACATTGTTCTAGCATTTCATTTCCTTTTTGCAGTGGGTTTTTTCATTTCATTTGTTCTGGTTTGGAAGGGGGTCTGCATTACCTAGATGATTTTCTGTTCATTAGTGGGGCGGACGGAGAGAAAGAGTGCAGGGAGATGCTAAAGGTGTTTCAGGACCTGATGGGTGAGTTGGGAATGCCTTTGGCAGAAGACAAAACAGAGGGACCGGCAGTGGTGTTCACCTTTTTATTGATTGAATTGGACTCAGTAGCCATGACCTCATGCTTGCCGCATGACAAGGTGAGCAAACTGGTAGGATTGCTAGAGAAAGCGGTGGGGGCTCGGAGGATGACGCTAGTGGAAATGCAGAGACTGGTGGGGCATTTAAATTTTGCATGCAAGGTGGTGGCCCCAGGGCAGACGTTTTGTAAAAACATGGCGCGGTCTATGGTGGGAGCAAAGGGCCCACATCATCGGGTAAGGGTGTCAGGTGCAGTTCGGGAAGACTGTAGGATTTGGCTGCATTTCCTGGAGAGTTTTTGGCTGCATTTCTTGGAGAGTTTTCATGGAGTGTTCATGTGGCTGCAAAGGGATCCGGTGTCATGAGAAGTGCAGATATTTTCAGATGCAGCAGGTGCCGGGGGTTTGGAGTGTTTTGGGGAGGAAAACGGTGCGCAAATAAGTGGCCAGTACATTGGTTGAAGGAAGGGAGGAGCATAGCATTCATATAATGTTTTCCTTTGTTGGTGGCGATGGAGTTGTGGGGTAGGGAGTTGCAGAACAAGAAAGTGATCGTCAACATTGACAACAAATGTGTGGTTCATGTAGTGAATAGGCAGTCGACAAGGGATCAGAGAGTGGCGAGATTGATGAGAGAGTTTATTCTGCGTTGCATGGAATGGAATGTGGTGTTTAGGGCAACACATGTGCCGGGGAAGGATAATGGCATCACCAATGCATTATCTCATTTTCAATGGCAGAGATTCCATGGATTGGCTCCAGGAGCGGAACAGGAGGGGCAATGGATTCCGGAAGAGCTGTGGAAGATAGGAAGCTGAGAGTGCTTTCTTTGGTGGAGGGTTTGCTTGCCCCAACATCTAGGGAGGCATACAGGAGAGCATGAGAAGATTTAATAAAAGGGGAAGCTCGGAGCTGGAAGGGCAGGGGGGATGCGGAAGAGAGGAGAAGGGATGATGTAATTAACTTCCTCTTGATGGGCATGGATAAGGGTTGGTGTAAGGCAACTATATCGGGGAAGTTGGTGGGATTGCTTTCTGTGGGAAATGGTTTTGGGCATTCTAGCGGAGCGGTGGTGAAATGGCGAGCAGGATGTTAGTCAGGTTGTGTCGAGCTGTGGGGCGGGTCTGCTGGTCGGTTTGGGAGGGAGAGTTGTTTATGACTTCCTTTACACCGCTGTTTTTTGAGGCCTTTACGGTTTCTGAGCTGGTGGGAGGAAAGAGTGGAGTAAGTGGCCTGCGTTGGGAAGATATTTATTTTTCAGAGTTGGGCCTGGACATCAGTATTAAGAGGTCAAAGACAGATCAAAAAGGAAAGGGCTTCTGGGTTTCGCTGGGTTGGGGTAGTAAGAATTTGTGCCCGGTGAGGACAGGTTTGCGTGGATGGAGCTATGTGGGGGAAGGTCGGGTTTGATTTTTCGGCATGAAGACAGGGCGGCAGTATCAGCAGTGCAAGTTTTGGGGGTGCTAAGGAAGGAGTTAGTAGCAGTAGGGGAAAAGGCGGAGGAGATTGAGACTCATTCATTTAGGATGGGTGCAGCATCTGAAGGTAGTCGTTTAGGCTTATCTGAGGATAAGGTGAAAAGCTTGGGTCGGTGGAGGTCTGGGAAATACAAAGGGTACGTTAGGGTCTTGGGAAAAGGGCCTGTCTGAAATCTGATTTGGGAAATTGGAGAAGGTTGAATGTTTAAGGTGGTCGTGATTGAAATGTGACACTGTAATTTCTTTTTCAGATGCTACGCGGAGGCCAGGGGTGATGCCGCAGATTTGGATTGTGGGCCACTCTATTGTTAAGTGGGCGGGAGGGAGGCAGAGAAAAGGGTTTTTGGCAGGCAATTGGGTTGCAGCTACAAAGTGGCATGGGTAAGATGGTCCGGTTTAGGGGGGCTGCACTGGGATCAGCTGCTGACTATGTTGGCAGAGTTGAGGGAACACTTTGGGTCTCCAGAGGGGGTGATCATTCTTTCTGTGGAAAATGACCTTGTAAGAGATACCGATGTGTCACTTATTAGAAAAATGAAAAGGTATTTGGTATGGGTCTGGGAAATGTGGCCCCAAGCATGTTTAGTTTGGACTAAGTTGTTGCCGCAGAGAGTTTGGAGGGGAGCGAGAAGTGAGGGAGCAATGGAGCGGGCAAGGAAGGGAATAGAGAGATGGGAAAATGTTGTGCAGCAGTGAAGGCTTTAGAACATAAAGAAATAGTTTATGAAGGTTTCAAGATCTTGAGAGAGGATTGCTTCCACTTGCCAGTTTACGGAAATAGTTATTGTCTGACGGATTTTACCTTACAGGTGGAAGAGATAGTAGGGAGTTGGAAGTAGAAAGAGGTTGTTGGTGGTGGGGCAGAAAGAACACCTCGGTGGAGGGTTTTTCTGCTGTTGGGGTCATGGCCCCTTTAGATGTGGGGGGAGTGAAGCACAATGGGGAAATAGCACGGGGAATGATGGGGGCAGTGCTGTTTACACAAACGGGCTACCCCGGGGGAACAGGAATTGAACCTGGAGGGGCATGGCCCTGGGGATTAAGCAGGACGCCTTGAGAAGATGGTAAGGAGACGGTAGAGACCAGGGGATATTTAGGGAGGAAGTGGAACTATTTTAATTATTTATTTGTTGGGAAAAAAAAAGTGTTGAATTATTAAATTGGCTGTTAAAACATTTTGTTAGTCTGTAAGGCCATTGGAGCCAGGTCAGCGGTTATTTGTGAGCTTTGGCCTGTCACATTAAAGCAACCTTTTCCACTACAAGCAAGTCTGGGTTTTTGTGCAGTAAGCCAAAAAGTCTGTCCTGTTGGGGAAAGCATAGCATGTCTTGCAACTGTATGAGTCAGTGGATAACAGGCAGATGATCCCTTGAGGGGGCCTTTGAAAATGTTACCCTCATTATTGCAAACTATTTTTACATGTAACCAGTTATCCATAGAAAAGAATATGGGACATGAACTGTGTTTTTTTTAATTTTTTTATTAGTACCCCGCCGGGAGGGTGGGGGTGTGACAGCTTCCCAGCCAATTAGGATGCTTGGAATGGGGAGATTACCAGATGGTAATCCCACCACTCTGAGCCTCCTCAGGGCTGGAGGCCACCATCTTCCCCCGCCAGGGGACGAGGTATGTGCTCCCTCCACCACCCCATCCTCAGATTTCCCTTCTCTCCACCCCTCCCCCCACTTACCTTATTTTTGGTTCCTTTTTGGTAGCGGACACGCTGGGAACACTACTGTCCCCAGCGCATCTGCTCCCGATCTGGCCATTTTTTTGTTTGCTTTTTACCCTATTTTTTTAATGGCCACCGTGGAAAGGGAAAATGGACTTTATGTAGTCCCTTCTCCCGTTTCAATGGTGGCCATTTTCTTAGTTTACTTTTTTTTTACTATTTACAATAGCCACCATGGAAAGGGAGAATGGACTTTGTTTCCCCTCTCTTGGTGGCCATTTTAGTTTTTTTTTTTCTCAGTTGCGCAACGCTCCAGTGTTTCACAACATCGCTTCACTCGGGCCTGTAACTATGGGGACCGGTGCATTACCTGAAGCGGTAATGCCCCCCCCCCGCCCACATTGGGGCTTATTGCTTAATGAATTTACTGGTATGGGAAATATCTGTGAAGTTTTAGGATTTTTTCGACTAATAGTCGGTTTAGGTGAATGTTATGTTGTACTGCTAATGCCATATGTACTTTTAGGTTTTTGAAATGTATCGAAAGTTTGTAGAAATACAATACTTTAATAAATCATTATTTTTAAAAGAGTGATGTCGGGTGAGTAATGCACCATTCCATCATTGCACTGTATCCAGGTGACGTATGCAGAAAAAACATGTAATGTACTTATGGAGGAGGAGATTATCACTGGGACCCAGTGCTGAAATGTGGGCGCCTATGTTAGAGTGTCAGAATGTTGAATCTGTGATAGTAGGATTTTATGGCATATCAGAACTTATATTTTGTAGATACTTTGTTGGAGAACATCTTCATCACTGACAGAGCAGCAAATGTATACAGCCAGAGGAGCGCACACCATAATTTCTGAGTAAACAGATCAAATTACAAAGAAAAACAGTACAATCAGGGCTCAAACACGATGTGTCCTTCCCAAAGACACCAATGCCACCACACAGCTATTCTGATCCTCCTAAACCCTCTCCATACAGAAACAATCCATCCATGTGTACAGAAGATCACTACAGACCTGGGGCTCTTCACTCGGTATAACATACTCCTGCAAACCATAAACAAAATACATTCCCAAAAGCAGAATCGGACATCCTGATGAGGGTAGATGATGGCCTCACCCAAAAAGCAATAATATAACAAACTAAGGCTGTTATGTACGTCTGAAAGGTAGGCTCCACCCATTTCCAAGCACCGCAGCAATATATCTAACCACCAATGAAATCCATGGAATTCAACCCGATGGAGCCAGAATGGCAAAGAGCTGAGTTATCTCTGCTGGGACCCGAACCACAACTGCAGCCATTCAAAGACCTCCACGGCGAGTGACAAGCCCACCAAGCTATTGATAAACTGCAAATGCAAGCTTGGCCTTAGCTTCACTGTATAGCACTAGAACTGCCCAAGCTGCTTCATGCTAAGAGAGAATGGGCCTGATTTATGGAACTTTTAGCGTAGTACAAAGTGTAAATATTCAGCAGTACAAAGTGTATTTTTGCAGTGCAAAGTGACTTTGCCCTGGTGCAAAAGTGGTGCAAAGTCACTTTGCACTGCAACAATACACGTTGCACCACTCTGTGAATCAGGGTGTTTGTTGGCAGTGCAAAGTCACTTTGCGCCACGCTACAAGTTCTATGAATCAGGCCCAAAGTGGCAAAGAGCAACACTCCCTGCAATGAGCATCCCCTTTGCCAAGGCAAACATATTTTTGTGATGGTCTCTTCTGTTGTGAGGTCGCTGATTACCAAGAATCTGGCACCAGTTACCACAAGTACCCAATGAGGCAGTATCATATAAGCACATGAAGACACATCGCCATCTCTGTAAATGTGAGACCTGCCCAGCAGGTGTTCCGGTGAGGGGACAGTGAACAGATGAAGAATAGATAGTCCAGAGAAGTTTTCAAAAAAGGAGTGTAAAAAGGGAGGGCAAGGGGTAAGTGTGGTAAGTGCAGCTGAGTGTTCAATGAAGTGCTGAAAAGTCAAAGAGGGCACTGAGGAAACAACTGTCCGAAAAAGAGCAATGGAGGGGCTCACCCGAACGTAGGGATCCAACATTAAGAGTTGAGTGACAGACTGGGGAGGTGGTATGGGCAAGAGAAATGTTGCCAAATATTGCAAATCTCATCATGAGGCCGATTATCAACCAGGTAGCAATACCATATTTCTAAACCTTTGAAAGCACCCACCACTCACCCACAACCTTTGAAAGCACCCACCACTCAACTTCGTACTTTCCTTCTAAACAGACATCCACTATCTTCAAACCGTTGACCTTGGACTGAATTGCCCACACCGCCACAATTATCCAGCCTCACCATGTCGCCTACCATCATCTTAGGCAGCCAAACATAGCCATGCGACTACACTGCCCAGGCAAGAACTGTTACGCTCACCTGGCTCCCACAGAGGCGTCGATCTGAACTGGACAGCTGCGGACTCCACCAATGTGACGCGTAGGGCCGAGATGACGGACTGGACTGACCCACCTAGCTTCGTTTGCTTGGCCCGTAGGAATATTCTTCTGCAAATGGAAAAAGGGGATTAACCACCCGTGGAGTTGAGCGTAAATCCCCCCACCCCCGCTGTTCTCCACACAGATCACCTTTGATGTCCCCTCTTATAGTCTCACTTGATGGTTTGAAAAGATGGGCTCTCCATCCTGCATTGAGCGCAGGGGCGCGTTGATAACCAGTTGCTTCACTGGCTCGAAGGAATTGGTGAGTTCCAGAACAATATTGATTCCGAAAAGTATGTAGTTCGTAAGAGTTCACATGTCTGACTTTCACTCTTGTCCGATTCCTTGCAGTTTGCAGCTTGACCCCAGCGAAGAGTTCCTCGTGGTAGCTGACGAAGTTCAGGTAAGGATTTGGCTTATCCTACACAGTTCAATAAAATAAGGCCAGAATGTAACCTGTTGCTTGCTCCCTTATTCAGATGTGGAGAGAAAATATGAAGTTCGGGGAATAATGCCTCCGGCGGTAAAATTAGGTAAGTCTATTGTGGTGAGAAGAGTCCCCCTTGTTTGTCCCTTTGTCTCACCTTGTTGTCCTTTTGTTCCCCTTAGGGGCCAGGGTACGGCGAGGATGCAATGGAGACTGCACCGACCCGTGAAGAGGAATAGTACCCCCGGCGGTAATCAGGTAAGTCTATGGGGGTAGTTACTATTGCCTCTGTTTATTCTCTTGGCTCACCTTTGCTGTTCTTGTGTTCCCCTTAGGTTCCAGAGTGCGGCAGGAATGTGCAGAAGGATGCAGTCGATCGTGAGGATGCTGCGAAGGCCGGTGAGTTCAGCGCGGCGCTGCAGCAGGCGAGGCAGCGCGCGTAAAATGCTTCTTTCTTCCAGCTCGAAGGCGCGGTGGATCCGGAATTCAGGTAAGGATCGAAGGTTTTGCTCTTATTCTAACCTCTTCTCCTTCTGTTCCTCCCTTTTTCTAGGAGCTGCAGACTCGAGGCGGGCGTGGCAGAAGACTGGATGCAGGCTTGCAGACACAGTGAGCGTTACGCTGCTGGATGCAGAATAACGCGAAGCATGTGCTGCTCTTCAGGCGTGGTTTAAATAGCCTCCAAAGTAGTCCCAGGTAAGTATTCCTCCCTAGCCCCACCCGAGTATAAAATAGTCCCAAGGTAAAATAGTCCCTTCCAAACCTCAATTGGCTTGGAGCTCTGCAGCATGGTCTGCATCAGGTAAGCTTGCAGCATGGTCTGCATCAGGTAAGTTCTACTCTATGAGCCTGGTGCCTATGGCGCCAGGACTGACGCTCCATATGAGCATGGCACCATAGGCACCAGGACTGCTCCCAAACAGCCCCTAGCAGGGGTTTTTGGGCTTGCTCAAAATAACTTGATGCCTGCTTCCGGGGTTGCTGGACCTGGTCTGGTGCCCCAGGGGTAGGCATCATGACAGCACTCCCCCCAAGGCCCCTCCTAAAGTCGTTTTTCCCCGTGGTTTTGGTTTGTCTGGGAAATTTCGGTGGAATCTTTTCACCAATCGAGGTGCATGCACATGGTCACTAGGTTCCCAAGACCTTTCCTGTGGTCCGTAACCTTTCCTGTCGATTAAATAAAAAAGTTTTGACTTCACCATCTTGGAGTCCAGGATGTTCTTAACTTCAAATTTGGGTTCCCCGTCTATAAGGACAGGGTCTGATGGCTTGGTTAGTCTTGTCCCTGGTTGCACTGGCTTCAAAAGTGACACATGAAAGACGGGATGAATTTGCATATTAGCAGGTAAGTCCAACTTGACGGCCACCGGGTTGATAATGGCCTTAATAGAGTAAGGTCCCAAATATCTAGCGTTAAAGGTCCGCGTTCCCTTGAGAGGTATGTGTTTTGTGGCCAACCATACTTGGTCCCCTATCTGGTACTGTGGACTATCACTTCTATGCCGATCAGCATCTTTATTATATTTCTCCTTCACCTGTTTTAAATGTGCAGTTGCCTCCTTAAAGGCTTGTGTAATCCTAGCGTGTAGATGGTCCACTGCAGGCATTTCTAAGTGTTGGGGTGAGTCAAGGTCTGAGGTTGGAGGGTTGTGCCCATATAGGGTATAAAAGGGGTTTGTCCAGTTCCAGAATGTACTGAATTATTGTATGCATATTCAGTGATCCAAAGAATGTCCTTCCAATTACTCTCAGTCTGATGTAACATACAACGCAGGTATTGTTCAAAAGTCTGGTTGGTCCTCTCCGTTTGACCATCGGTCTGGGGGTGGTGACTGGTCGATAATCTCATGTCGATTTGCGCCAATTGACAACATTTCTTTCAAAAATGTGAAATGAATTGACTGCCCTTGTCAGAGACCAACACAGACGGAAATCCATGTATGCGAACAATGTTTTCGAGGAATTCTTTGGCCAGGATTGAGGCTGAAGGTAGTCCTTTTAAAGGAATACAGTGGGCCATCTTGGAAAAAAGATCCACAATAACTAGAATGGTGTTAAACCCATTACAAGGAGGTAGATCGGTAATAAAGTCTAACGATAAGGTGTGCCATGGTGTAGGCGGAATGTCTAAAGTTTGTAAGAGTCCAGCTGGTTTTTTCTTTTGACTTTTGTTTTGGGTGCAAATCCCACAAGACATCACAAATGATTTAATATCCTTTCGCCAGGTGGGCCACCAGAATTGTCTTTTAATTTTAGCTTCAGTTTTTGCAATACCTGGGTGCCCCTCCATTAGGGTATCATGATAACAGGAAATGACTAGCTCTTGTAGTTCCTTCTGTGGCAGAAATAGCCACCCTTGGTAATAAGGCAGATCATTGGTGACAGAGTAGTCCGGGCCTTTCTTTACCCAGTCCTGCAGGGCTGTAGGATCAAGGAGTTGCTGGATCTTTACCTGAATGTCCTCTAGTGTCTGTAGAGTAGTCATGCCAATAATCCTTTGTTCGGAAATTATAGGTACTGGTTCTGGGTTCACTTCTGCCTCTCCCATCCCTATTTGGGATAAGGCGTCTGCTTTACCATTCTTACAACCTGGTTGATAGGTTATCACGAAATCGAACTCGGCAAAGAACAATGCCCATCGGAGTTGACGTGACGATTGGGCCTTGGCTGTTTTTAAATACTGTAAGTTCTGGTGATCGGTGATCACAGTAACAGTATGCCTGGCATCGAGAAGATAGTGCCGCCAAGCCTTGAAGGCGGATTTAATGGCTAATAACTCCTTGTCGGTAACCGCATAGTTTAACTTTGGTGCCGAGAACTTTCTGGACCAAAATGCTACTGGGTGAAGCTGGCCAGTTTCAGGGTCCTTTTGAGACAGGACAGCTCCCATGGCTAGACTGGATGCATCAGTTTCCACTATGTATGGAAGTTCAGGGCGCAGGTGCTTTAACACAGGTGCAGACGTGAATTTCGCTTTCAGCTCTTGGAAGGCTTTTTCAGCTTCTTCAGTCCACATAAAGCATTTATTTTTTCGCAAGAGTGCTGTGATGGGATGTACGACATGTGAAAAATCTGGGATGAATCTGCTGTAGAAATTGGCAAAGCTGAGCATGCTTTGTACTCCTTTAACTGAACTTGGTGATGGCCAAAGGATTGCGTCCACCTTTAGTGAGTCCATTCGGACTCCCTTTGGGGTCAGGATAAACCCAAGGGATTCAACTTCTGTGGCATGAAAAACGCATTTTTCTAGTTTTGCATATAGTTTGTGCTGGCGCAATTTCTCAAGGACTGCTCGGATGTGCTTCACATGGTCAGATTCTGAAGAGGAGTATACTAGAATATCATTGATATACACGACAACACAAACGTCAATGAGTTCATGAAGGACATTGTTCATGAAGTATTGGAAGGCTGCTGGTGCATTACACAACCCGAAATGCATCACCTGGTATTCGAATAACCCATACTTAATGTGGAAAGCAGTCTTGGATTCATCGCCCTCTTTTACACGTACCAGATGGTATGCCCCCCGGAGATCTAATTTAGTGTATATACAAGCGTCCTTCACTTGGTCTAGTAGTTCAGGGATCAGAGGCAATGAGTATCGGTTCTTAACAGTTCTCTGGTTCAATGCGTGGTAGTCTATGCACGTTCTGAGGTCACCTTCCTTTTTGGGCACGAAGAACAAAGCTGAAGATGCAGGGGACTTGGATGGGCGAATAAAGCCATTGGCAAGGTAGTGGTCTAAGTATTGTTGTAGGTGAAGGTTCTCAGGTTCCGTAAGGGTATAGATCCTGCTACAAGGGGTTTGTGCACCGGGTATGAGATCGATTTGACAATCGTACGATCTGTGAGGAGGTAAGGTGTTTGTCTGTTCCTTTTGGAAGACATCCTGGAATTCTTGGTATTCTGGAGGTAGTTGCACGACTGCTGTGGTTACTGTGTCCAGGCCTGCGTTCTGATTTTTCTTTGGGTAACAGGTTTGTGCACAATCCGGGAAGGTTATTCTCTTCTCTCGCCAATCAATACAAGGATTATGTGCTTCCAACCAAGGTATCCCCAGTATTATTTGGAACTATGGGGCTTTGATTAGATCAAACACAATAGTCTCTCGATGCCCATCCTGACCCAATAGTGTCATCTCTGCGGTGGAATGAGTTACAGGCCCAGAGACAATTTCAGTTCCATCGACTGTGGTGATGACATCTGAGGTGGTTTTTCGGTAGAGAGGTAGATTCATCCTGGAACCAATTCATAGTCCACATAGTTTCCTATGGCCCCGCTATCAATGTATGCCCTTACTGCGTGCATACACGATGGCTGCCGTGGATCTACTAGGACCATTGGTATGATGAAATGCGAGGTCTGAGCATCCTTCTTCAAGCTCGGCAAGCGGACCTCTACGCTTGTCGGGCGTGGTTGTTTCCCGAGTCTGACTCCATATGGCTTTTATCAGCAGCTCCTACCACCTTTTTGGGTGGTTTTACAGGGAAATCCCGTAGAAAATGCCCAGAAGTTCCACAATATAGACACAATTGCATTTGCCATCTCCTTTCTCTTTCCTTCTGGGTTAAGGGTCCTTTAACCCCTCTGATTTGCATGGGTTCTGAAGCATCTGCTCCTTTGGGGTTAGCGTGGGTTTTGACCAACACCCGATTCTCAAACTTGGCTCAACCAGCCTTTCTGTTCTGAAGTCTGTGATCTAACTGGACCACTAAGTCTATATATTCAGTGCAGTCTTGAGGTGGGTTCACGACTTGAGCCAAGACATCCCTGAGTTCTCCTCGAAGCCCTCGATGAAATAACGTGATTCGTTTTACCTCAGGCCATCCAGTTTCCACTATCAACCTATTAAAGTTCCTGATGTAGGATAGAAGGTCCTGGTTACCCTGTCGTAGGGACAAAAGTTCGTTATCTAGGGCCTGTCCTTGGGAGTGCCGGGAAAATAGTCTTTCCATGCTAGTTCGAAAATCCTGAAGAATTGGGTCATCCTGAGTAACTAGAGGAATTGACCAATCATCTGCACTGCTGCTGAGATATGACAATACAAAGGCTACCTTGGCTTGAGCGTTTGGGAAGGCTGCAGGTCTGCATAAAAAGTGCAAGCGGCATTGGTTCATAAACACGGAAAACCTTTTGGGATCTCCGGCAAAGCGTTCGGGTGGAGCTAATGGAATATTTCCTGGTAGGTTTATTTGCATAGGGTTACTCGATAACACAGGAGCTGGATTTCCTCCGGAACCAGGTAGGGGTGCTTGTCCAGCCTGGCTTTGCAATAGTTGCCTAGCAAGGTCATCAGTTTGCTCCTTTGACAAAATCAGTTCTCTCCTAAGAGCATTGGTTTCTTGACGGGCGGAATGCACTTCAGCCCTCAGTTCCCCTAGTAATTGGGCCAATTGGTCAGTCTCTGAGGTATTCATAACGTCCGGTAGCGAATTTGTGGGTAGGCTTTGCGTTCTGTTATGCTCACCTGGCTCCCACAGAGACGTCGATCTGAACTGGACAGCTGCAGACTCCACCAATGTGACGCGTAGGGCCGAGATGACGGACTGGACTGTCCCACCTAGCTTCGTTTGCTTGGCCATGTGGGATGTTTTTACCCATGCATCCAAGCCCTACCATAAAACTGTGCATCACTGGCATTGAAAACAGCATGATGGCCAGAAATCCCCAGAGAGTGCACAGGGAAAACATGAAGAATGGGTTGCCACCCATTTTGCCTATGTTGTGAGCACAGGAGGGCACTGCCTAAAACCACCATTGGGCTACACACACAGTAGCATGAAACCATTGGGAATGGCAATGCTGATTGCCAAAAGCAACCCAGAACGGTGGGGAATTCATTTTCTTAATGTCAGAAATGGATGCAATACTGGTGTTCACCACTATCAGAAAGCCGGCGTTTTAAAACCACCAGACTTTTGTGTAAAACTGAACAAATGAATCCAAACCAGGCCAAGGAAAGACTTGCTAAGAGGTGGATACAATGTAAAACTATATTCTGAAATGACTTGAAGTAAGTAATTATTTAATGTATATATAAAAAATAGCTGGGGATGTCAGCAGCGTAAGTGAATTTGGGTTTAAAGCCACTAAAATCGAAATGTTTAAAATAAATGAGTGACCTACTTTTGAGTGTCACATAGTTTGCAATTGTTTAAATGTCATAGTTTTGAACTTAGAATCAGTGTTCTAGTTGCATGTGTAAAAATGGTCAGTTTGATTTGAATGTGGAAAACTGGGAACTAAAGGGACATTTAGCTGAATTCTGCCTGACAACTACCCCCGACAGGAGTTGAACTGGCTCAACAACTCTTCCCAGGCCTGGCTGCATCCTGCTGCCCCCACCAAAAGGAGGTGACACCTCTCTGATTGAATTAGGGGAGTGGTACCTGCAGACTGCAGGAAGTTGAACAAAGCCCTGTCCTGGACTCAGGCAAATGTTATATTGGGGGGTCGTAAAATGGCTTCCTCTTGGGAGAAACTGGGAGGGTCAGTGCCTTTGAGAGCCAGCTGAGCTTGGGGGAAGTGGATAAACCAGAAATTCCACCATGTGCTTTGGAAAACCACACCCCTTTGGGGCCAGGGCAAAAAAGATGGATAATTCACAGTGCAGACTTGTCAAAATTATATAAATAACATAATCATTCTTGTGATTTTTCTGTGCACATTTTAAGAGGTGTTAGGACCCTGTGGTATGTTCTTGGGGATAGTAGCGGAAAAAAGGTTGTTACTCCAAATGTATGCATGTTAAAAATCTGACACTTTATCATCTGAAACCCATATCCCTGGTGCACATTTGTGTAAAATCCGGAAAGGTTTAGAAGTCGTTATCTGGATGAAAAGGGGAGAATTCTGTCATAAGTGGACACAACATTGTACAATGACAGGGATCGGATGGGTTGGTGCTACAGAAAATATGTTAACTGGACCTATAATATTAGAAAAATGGTACATAGATAAATATGTATTTGGGTCAGAAATAGAATTGTGTGCAATTTGACAAGGGGAGGTTCCTCTGACCATAAAACCTACAGCATCACTCTGACACTCCATTTCTTTCCCCCAATCAAGGAAGAGAGGAGGAACTGGCCAATGATAAGTGAGAGGGGCAGGCTTAGCTAGGCCCAGGCACACACCCATTTTCAAAACACATAAAAGGGACATTGAAACCCAGGTAGAGACATTCACTTTCCACTTTCTTGCGGGACGCTTTGCCGGAAGACTTCAGACTTCACATCCAGAGATCCAGACTTCAAATCCATCA
Source organism: Ambystoma mexicanum (assembly GCF_040938575.1). Classification (NCBI taxonomy): domain Eukaryota; kingdom Metazoa; phylum Chordata; class Amphibia; order Caudata; family Ambystomatidae; genus Ambystoma; species Ambystoma mexicanum. Next base: position 341,657,959 of record NC_090927.1, read on the forward strand.
ATCTCCAGGGACCAGAAATTAGCTCCAGAATTTGTAGCAGAGAGGCCTGAATCCACAAGCTGAATCCTCTTCAGCAGGCCTCAAAACCAACCAAACTATTCAACAGCCGGGCAAGCTGTTTGAAATTTGCCAAGAACCTTTGCAAGAACCTGTAGCAGTACCCAGAAAGCAGTGCTGTATCCGGAACCAGAGAGAACCAGAGACCAGATCGCTGTGAAGAACTGCTAGCAGAAGTCCAGCCAATCCTGACCCGATCGGTGACGAAGCCGCATTCCTGTCTAAATTATAGTGTGAGTACCCAGTCAGGACTGTGCCAAAACCAATCTCTCAGTTTAAAATAATCTAATCCAAACTATTTAGCCTATTAGAACTGCCTCTTAAAAATCGTGTCATTCTGTCATTTTTAAAACTGAAAACTGTCATCTGTCATTCTGAGCTTTAAAATTTCAAATCCGAAAAACTACCTTTACAAAATCGGCCGTATCTCCGGAACCGTTTGTGCTAGGAGCGAGTTAATCTTAAAGCTAAGATTCTAAGCTTTCCAACGAGCCTAGAAACGACTTCCTACTCCTTATAGTGCCTCCGTAATTGCGCTCGACGCAAGCGACTAAATTTGCCGCGATTTGACATTTTGCTTAATTTCAGCCATGTGTAAAAAGATTTGTCCTTGCTTTCCTTCGCTGAAATCCGTTTGCAACCTGACAATCATTCATAGAGCATTGCTAAAGTGATCCTGGACTAATGCAAAGTAGCTATCACCTACCCTGAACCTCCTATAAGGAATTAAAAGCATTGTTTGCATATTTTTCACTTCTTTGCATACCACATCAAAGTATATTGCCTGTGTTTCAAACTCCTACCTGTTTTCCTCTAAGCTTGCGGGGGGGAACTGAATTGTATTTGATTGCATTCCTGAGAACTGTGTGCTTTCCTTCCATCTCTTTACATTGCATAAAGGGGTGGGTGAATGGTCAAAGAAAAGTGATTACATTGTCTTTTGTTGAAGTCACATCAAGTTTATTTTCTGTACTGCATTTTCATTCATCATTGCATTGTCCTTGAAAGCATAAAAGCATTCTCAGCTACTCTATCCTCTCTATATCACTTCTAAGCCATCAAAAAGAGTGTACCACTTTAACATTATCCATTGTTGATCACTATCATCTTCACAAGTGTGCTATCAAACATTAATTTATTATAAAAGTGTGATATATATATATATATATATATAATATATATATATATATATATATATATATATATATATATATATATATATATATATAGTTTCATTTTCAAATAAACCTTTTAATTTGCAAAACAAACCTACTTCTTGGCTCAGTGGGGTCAGGGGTATTCTAAGAGAGGGGTGTTATATAAGGGTTGTCATCCAGAGTAAACGAACTGGACATAAAAATATATCAATAAGGGTTTCCCTCAGCATCCCAGACTAGGCATTGACTTAGCTGTAGTGTTGAATTGAAGTCGCTTACAAAGTGGGGGCTCGTAGCCGGGATATTCTGGATTAGATTTACCACTTGTGCAGCTTAATACAGTGTGTCAACTGACCGGATACACATATCCGGTTAGATCACCACGCTGTTTTACACTGTGAAAGCACCCCTCAAAAGAACGCTCTAAGGAAAATAAAATACAAACTTCTGTAAGTCAGGAAGGAACTCAAATTCCAGAATGACGACACTGGTAGACATCAAAATAGCCAGAGAACACTTCTTACATAAGCTATTTGTGAGAGGTGAATGGACTGAGCAGGGCCAGGATGCGTGGTTGCAGGCAATCACACGACAGGTCACTGCAACTGGGTTAGATATCTGGAGAGATCAGGGTCCCTTACATGTGGCCCTGAGTGAACTATACATGGCCCCTAAAGCTAAAGATGAACAGGACAAGATGGATAGGATAGCAGCATATTTGTATCTATATATGGGAGCCATGCAGGACAAATGTGCTGAAGGCCAAGATCTGGCAAATAGACAACAGATTGCGTTAGAGAGGGCCTAATCTGACCTGGTCTCTTCTGAGCAGAGGATGCACAGAAGCCAGGAGTCAGAAAATGAGAGCAGGCAGTATCTGATTAAAATCAAAGAGGACATGTGTATCCTGCAACAGGAAAAGTCTGACCAGGATACCAGATTTCTGGTCTTGCAGAAGGAGTACCAAGGAGCTTTCGACTCCCTACTGCAGAGCCAGAAAAAGCTGGAGCAACAATTAGATTTTAATAGGGCATGTGCTGAGCAGGTAGTCACCCTGCAAAGCCACCTAGATAGGGAAAAGGCAGAGAGCAATAAACTGATCCTGAAAGACCTGGATACCCAGGCAGAATTTTCTCAGGAGTGCCAGAAAGCTGGTGCCCTTCAAATGCAAAGGGACGACCTGGTGGCACAGATGCAGACTCTTAGTCAGGAAAGGGACACCTTAGGCCAGGAAGTCTGCCATTTAAAAAGAAAAACTGAAGAAAATCACTTGGCCCTCCAGGGGCTGGGTGACCTCAAAAAAAGAGCATCAGAACCTGTTAGAGCACACCAGGAGGGTGGAAGAGGCTCTGGCAAGAAAGGAGCAGGCCAGTAGGGATGGGACTCAGGAGGTAACCCTCCTGCAGCAAAGGCTGGCCCAGTACTCCAGGACCAATCAGGAGGCACAGAGAGAGAATGAGGGTCTCTGCCAGCACAATGATAGGCTCCAGAAACAGGTAGCCATGCAGGAGAGACTGATAGAGTCTAGTAAGGCCTTATATGAGGAACTGAAATCGCAGGCTCTTGCATTGCAACAGAGAGCAGGGGCTGATAGAGATGAGGTTCGCTGGGAAAGGGAAACGCCTGAGGATAACCTTAGGAGCCCTAGTACCAGAGGCCTTCATCTCTCCCAGTCCGTGGACTCTGCCACCCCCATGTCCCCTGGCGCACATGAGCACAGGGCCATAGGGATGGCAGATTACTATCCAGCCAAAAGGATGGGGCTCATAGGCCAGTACCACCCAGGAATGGATGGGCGGGCATCCGGGTATGGGCACCTAAGTACAGTGCAATTTAGTGGGGAACCCCAGGAGAGTAGGCCCACTAAGGGCATCCTTAAAACCTCTGCCCAGTTAGGTCAGTGGGGGGGTACCCATTAAATCCTGGTAGCAAGGAGGGATCTGAAGACTCCTCTGAGCGTCACAGGACACAGGAGACTAGGTCCCCACATTCTGCCAGCTATTCCCAGGCTCGCAGAATCTGGGAAAACCTGGAAGATCAGATGGGCACCTCTGGGAGCAGTGCTTCTGAATCAGAGGATGAATGGACCAGCGTTACCGGAACCAAAAAGGCCAATAAGGTGAAAAGGGCCTTGCTTAAGGACCCCTTAAAACAGATTAAAGCAATCAGGAGTGTTATCACGCCTTATCATAAGAACGCCAAGTATTTTGTTTGTGAACACTTGGAGCTCTATGAGCAAATGATGGAGACTTTCCATTTGAAGGACAGCAGTAGCTGCATCCAGTACGTCAAATGGACATTCTCCCCTGAAAACTCCAATTTCTTTGCAGGGCTGGAGGACCAAAACCATTCAAGATGGTCCACATATAGGGCGGCCATCTTGAAACATTTTTCTGTACATAGAAATCCCCAAGAGGCTCGCAAGGCAGCCTACAATTTGCAATGTGGGGAGGATCAGGCCCCACAGGAATTAGTGCAAGAATTGAAGCATGCCTTTGTGCAGACCACCAGAAGGGTGCGCACGGACAGCAGAGAATTCATCAACACATTTTTTCATGCTCTTCCCAAGTACATAATGACCCAGCTCGTGAGAGATTTTCACGAGAAAGGATCTTTAGACTGGGTCATTGAGCAAGCCACCCGGGTCTATGAGGTGCAGAAGCCCATAGAAAATAAAAGTAATGCGCAGAAAAAACACAAAACCAACAGCACCCCTGCTGCTGCCAAGTTGGCAGAGGTAAAGGTTGCCCCGTTTTAGATTTGGAGATGGGGGTGCCTAAAAACCTGCATGCACCAAATAATTCACAGCCCAGAAGGCCCTCGGGCCAGTCACAGACAGGGAGTCGAGGAGGTAGTCCCACAAATGGGGTCCCTCGCTCCCCTGATTATGTAAGTCCCCTCTACAAGGGAAACCAACCCATCCTGGGTTATGTGTGGACTCCCCCAGCCCAAGAGGGGGATCCAGTCAAGCACCTAATCCAGAGAATTTCCCTCCAAACTTCCCACAGGAGGGCAGAAATTCACCAAACCCTGGGCCAAACTTTTTCCCCAGGTATCCACAAGGTTTCCAGCCCCAAACTCATCCATCCTTCTTTCCCCAATTCCCTGAGCCCAGACCACCTAATCTGGGAGAGGGGAGGCCAAGGGTGGAGGGGTACCTAAATCTTCCCAATCCGGGGTATTACCAGAGAAGGGATAGCTACCCTTCCCGGGATCAGCCCAGGGGAGAAAATAGAGCCCCATATCAGCCTGAGCGGGTTTCACAACTTGAGCGCCAGGTCCAAAATATGGCACGGGATCTGGGTCACATACTGAGGGCTCAACAGAACCCTCAGATGAGCATGCCATCGCAGAATGCCCCAAACTCTGGACCTGGTGCCCCAGAACAATGACGGGGCAGCACCCCGATAACCCACCGGTTCCCAGGGAGGAGGCACAAGGGGAAGGGGGGCGTAAAGCCTTGGAGGAAGCTTCCTTCCCAACTTGTAAACAGCCCCTGGAAAACCAGGAACCGGAAACAAAATCTCCTGCCCCTGAAAGCCTGCCTTCCAAGAGGCAGAGGTGGGGTAGGAGAAACAAAGGACCCAAACAGACCCACTTTGTGGAGGAGGTACAGGTCTTCCAATTTGAGGAAGAGGGATCCTCAGAAGATCCTGGAAAAGGATCTTCTCCTTCAGAGATGGGGGAACTCCTCCCAAGGAAAAATGGGTCCCAAGAGATTCCAATCCAGACTGGGTAGATGTGGGGATTGAGCTGTCCCCGCCCATCATCCTATCCCAGAACCAACAATACCAAAATCCCATGGGTCAAACCCATCCTGGTGACTGCCTCCAAAAAGGCAGGGGCGGCCCAGAACCGGAACCAGGGGAACCTAAAACCGAATCAACAGACTGGGTAGATGTAAGGATTGAGCTGTCGCCGCCCATCATCCTATCCCAGAACCAACAATACCAAAATCCCCTGGATCAAACCCATCCTGATGACTGCCTCTGAAAAGGGGGGGCAGCCCAGAACCCGAAACCATTTCCAGTTGCCAACTTTTTCTTTCAGATTCCCCAGGCTCTCCACAGAATTCTGCCCAAATCTCTTCTCTCGCCATGTTCAAAACCAGGAAATTAGCCCACCAGTTGTCCAAAAATGTGCATTATCTGTGCCCACTTAAGGAGAAGGAGGGAAAATACTATGCCCCGGACCTAATAAACTTCAAAGCTTGGTCCCGATTAGCAGATAATCCCATGGGCTTTGATGATCAAGAAAAAGCATTTAGGTCAGCTCAATTGCTACCTTATGCAGTTGAAATTCAGATTAAAGAGTGAGTCACCATCCCAGAAAGGACCCGACAATTCTCCCTGGAAGTGAAAGTTAAAAGAGGACAAAAATTGAAAAACCCTGATGCTTATATTCATCTAAATGCTTCTCTCCAACAACAAGGGTTAGGGGTAAACCCAACACCATTAGTCAACATAGAACATGACACCATTCCAATAGAGGTGGATAACAGCGACTTACAGAGTATTACTCTAGCTGCAGGCACCATCATTAGAATGGCGGTTGATGACCGACATTTCTCCATTGATTTAGGAAATGAACTGTTAGGACAAATCCCCAAGGACTGTTTTGACAGTGACAGTGATGACAATACAACACCAGACAGGATTTTCACCCGGCATGGGGGAACTTCCTGGTGTAAACTTCTAGCCCTTATGGTGAGGAAGACGTGACTTCAGACTTTAGAAGGATGAAGTGATTTTCCAGGTCCATGAGGGCTGCCTTTCCCACCTGAAGCCTCCAGTCCAAATCAGCACTCTGAGCAGGGACTTCTACACCCAGCTGGAGGAGGGCGCTGAGATAGCTAAACCAGAAGTCTTTCCAGGCTTCAGGCAGATGGTGGAAAAGAGAGTCAACCTGGCTGATGCCTGCGTGACTCTGAAACAGAAGCAAAAGTTGAAACAAGTTTTCTTGGATTTCCAAGATCTCTTTGTGGTAGACTCATATGACTGTGGTCACACCGACATCCACACAACAACAATTCCCACGGACCCTGGCATGACTCCAGTGTTTGTGAAGCAATATCGCTGGCCTCTCGCATCCATGGAGTCCCTTACTGAAATAATGAAGAACCTTGATGCCCGGGGAATAATCCGTCCAGTCCACAGCACTTTCAATAATCCGGTGCTGGGAAGCCAAACGGCCAGTGGAGACTCTGCGCCGACCTTAGGGAGCTCAACAAACGGGTCCATACTTCCCGATGGCCTCTGCCCTACATTGACCAAGGTCTGGCCCAGATCCAGGGGTCACAGGTATTCACAGCAATAGACCTGACCAATGGACCGTGCCTGTCAGTAGGGAGGACCAATACAAACTGGCTTTTACCTTTGGGGGCCAGCAGTACACATGGACCTGGACTCCCTTCGGAGACCTCAACTCCGGCAAAGAATTCAACATTTTCCTATACAAGGCCATGCCCGACCTGGGTGCAAGGGGTAACCTGGCTTATGTAGATGATGTCCTCATCAAAAGTTCATCTGTGGAGGAACACATAGCGGAGATCCGTTATGTTCTGACACAGTTGAGGGCCGCTGGAGCAAACCTTTCCTTTCAGAAAGCACAGTGGTGTAGAACCCGTGTTAATTTCTTAGGGCATGAGATTTCTCCTCAGGGTCTCTGTCCCCAGGAAAAGAAAGTGGAAGCACTTCGGAAACTGAAAGACCCCATCACTCTGCGGGAACTAAGGAGCCTCCTTGGACTAACTAATTACAGCAGAAAGTTCATTGAGGGCTACGCAGAGATCACCGGACCCCTGATTCATCTCCTGAAGGGGGGGTCAAGTGGGAATGGGGTCCAGAACAATCCGAGGCAGTAAGACAACTCAAAAGAAGACTCTCACAAGCGCCTTGCCTAGCTTTCCCTTGTCAGAGTCAAGGAGTTCTTCCTGGAGACAGGCTTCTCTAATACGTGCTTGACGGCAGTATTATACCAAAAGCATGACAAGGTCAATAAAGTAATCTCCTATGCGAGCAAAACTTTATCCTATGTGGAGGAAAAATTCAACGACTGTGAGAAGGCACTCCTGGAAACGGTGTGGGCATTGAGGAATTACCGCCCGTTAATCCAGGGGGAACACATCATAGTGGAGACTCCACACCAGCCTCTGCAATATCTCCAAAGTGACAGAATCCGGGCCGGAAATGTGAGTAATTCCCAAATTACTTCCTGGATTCTGTCAATGCAAGGCTTTCCTGTGGAGATCAGATATGGCCAAAACAAGAAGAGTCCCCTCGCGCAAGGTCTGGCTAACTTGCATAATTGTGCCAGAGAAAACTGTCTCGAGGGCGAAAGTCTAAAAATCAAGGACAACCTGGAGGCATACCTTAATTCCCCACACAAAGTCTTTGAAGAAGACAAGTGTGAGGGAATGCCCACTGTCTATGTGGATGGATGCTCTTACCATGTTGACAACAACAGGGAGAAAGAACTGATGGCCGGCGTACGGAATGCATGGGTGAAGGAGTTTCCAGAACCCTCCGCTGGATACAAAATTGGTCCCCGAAGTAGTCAGGTGGCAGAATTGATGGATGTGCATCAAGCCATCCTCACTGCTGTCCAACATCAACTCCACGAACTGGTCATAATCACAGATTCGGATTATGTACGGAACGGGTTCGTGGAGCACCTGGTTAATTGGAAAACCAGAGGCATGTTATGTGCTAATAACAAACCCCTGAAACATGGGAAGTTAATCCAAAATATTAATGATCTGGTCACATCGAATGGGATGACCATCTACTAGGAAAGATCAAGGGTCATTCCAAAGTAGAGGGACCAGACAACACTGGAAATGACTTAGCTGATCAGCTGGCCAAATCCAGGGCCATCCAAGGGGATCTAATAGAAATAGAGTCCCTGTTGGGGGAAATCCAGGTCACTGCTATCACTAGGTCCCAGACAAATGCTCACAATGATCTTTCAACTGCACAATGGAGTAAGGAGACCCCTGATGCTGATTTGATTACAGTTCAGAAGGGGGACCCAATAATTGGTAAGTTTTACCAACACATTGAGGACCCTAAGAACTTTCCAGTGACGGATACCGATTACATTGGGAAAGAGGACCTAAGAGTGTTGATGAAATGTCCAAAGATGTTCCAAATCCAAGACGGTTTGTTGGTAAGGAAATCCCAAGCTGGCCATGATCAGTGGGTGGTCCCTACCTCATTCCGAAGCCTGATGTTAAGTCACGCCCATGATGCGGCCACCGCCGGTCATAGGGGGTTTCATACAACACTTGAGATCTTAAGAGAGGTTGCATACTGGCCACACATGGGGCAGGCCCTCGACCAATACTTGAAGGGGTATCTTGTGTGTGCACAATTTCAGCCATCATCCCTCACACACCGTGCACCTCTCCAAAATAGGGGGATGACACTGCCATGGTCAGATTTGCAAATCGACTTTGTAGGCCCTGTGATTCGCTCATCTAGAGGAAACAAGTACATGTTGACCATCACATGCTTGTTTACCAAGTGGGTGGAATGTCTCCCGGCCGCAAACTGCAAGGCAGAAACAGCAGCTGCCCTGATGATTAACCACATCTTTTCCCATTTTGGTCTACCTCAAAGGATTGAGTCAGACAGAGGTAGCCATTTCACCAGCGAGGTAATGACAAAGATGTGGGAGATACTGGGGGTTAAAAGGATGCTACACATTGCTTACTGGCCAGCTTCTTCTGGGGCAGTAGAACGCAACAACTGGACCATTGTGAGCATCTTAAAGTTTGTCGAAGATTCTGGGCCAAGTTGGGATATCCGATTACCTCTGGTCCTAATGGCCATCAGATCTACCCCTTCATCTGCAACTAAAATTTCACCATTTGAGTTGATGAACAGACTGTCACGATGCCCGCTCCCGGGGAGCTGGCTCAGGCCCTGTGTCCCCGAAAGCGGACATCAAGTCCCCAGGGAAGGTCCCAGCAACCCCTTATAGGGGCCCTTTGGACAGCGTCCTGGTGCCTATGGCGCCAGGCTCATAGAAAACGTCAGTCCTGGCGCCATAGGCGCCAGGCTCATTATGAAAGTGTTTGGGTGCACTTACCTGATGCAGACCATGCTGCAGAACCCCGGCCTCCTTGAGGCCTGAAAGGAACTACTTTACCTGTGGGACTCATTTACCACCCGGGCGTGGTCGGGGAAGGATACATACCTGATTGGAGGAAGGACACATTCTAGGAACTTCTTCCAAGGCTATTTAAACCACACCCGATCAGCCACACATGCTTCGCGTTGTTCTGCATCTAGCAGCTGTACGCTCACCGTGTCTGCTCCTGCATCTTGACTTCTGCCACACCTGCCAGCATCTTGAATCACCTGCAAAGGAAGGGAACAAGAGAACAGAAGAAGGAAAAGGCCTCACCTGCTAAATCTGCATCCCAGAGACATTTCGCAGACAATCCTGAAAAGGAAGACATTTATTTTTAAAAGCACATCGCATCGATTGCTGCAGCGCCGCATTCTACTCACCTTTACAGGGTGCCTCCATGTTCAGCAGCGACCATCCGGATTCGCAGTCGCGCCCCCGCGCCTAGGGAGAAAAAGACAAGAACAAAGGTTAGAGAAAGAAGGGAAAAAGGAAGCTAAAACTCCATGTCAAGACTTACCTGTTGGGTCATTCCCTTTTCATTTCGGGTCCGTGCCGCATCCAGGGGAAAAAGACATCAGCGTTAATGAGTGAATGAAAAGACATTACCAAAACACTCATTAAAGACTGACCTGATTTCCACAAGGATTTCACCGCTCACCTTGGGTCGGTGCCTGTTCCCCGGCATTCCGTACCCCGGCCCCTATGGGGAAAAAGACACTAGCATTAGATATTAATGCATGGACACAAGTGGAACCACTTATAGAAGAACTTACCTGGAAGCCAAGCAAGTTTGGTTCTCACCCATCCGAAAATCTAGTGACTTAACTGGATACCAATGCGCCCCTGCATCAGAAGCAGGATGGAGAGCTCGTCCTTCCAGACCCTAAGGTGAGACGCTACGGGGAAGCACAGAAGGGTTTTGAGGAGGGTGAGAGGGGTAAGTGGGAGGCCGATTGCATTACCCCGCAGACAGTTAACCCCCTATTCTCACCTACAGAAGGATACTTCTGCGAGTCAGACAAGCCAGATCTGGGGCCCGGTCCAGTCCGTCTTCCGAACCCTGCGCATCACCTTAGACGAGGTCACAGCAGCGCGAACCAGGCCAGCGCCCCCGTGGGAGTCAGGTGAGCGTTACAGAACGCAAAGCCTTCCTACAAATTCCCACCCAGGCGCTATGGAAACTTCTGAGACTGATCAGTTGGCCCAATTACTGGGGGAATTACGGGCCGAAGTACATGCCGCTCGTCAAGAGACTAATGCCCTCAAGAGGGAATTAATAATATCAAAGGAAAGAACTGATGACCTGGCCAGACAGCTTTTGCAAGGTCAAGCTGGACAAACTCCTCTACCCTGTTCCGGAGGGAACCCCGCTCCTGTCGTTCCCAGTAACCCTGTGCAGATTAATCTACCTGGAAACATGCCGCTGGCCCCACCTGAACGCTTTGCTGGGGACCCCAAACGATTCGCCGTATTCATGAATCAGTGTCGTTTGCACTTCCAATGCAGACCTGGGGCCTTCCCTAATGATCAGACCAAAGTAGCCTTTGTATTGTCATATCTCAGCGGCTGCGCTGCCGATTGGTCGGTTCCACTGGTTACTCAAGATGACCCGATTCTCTGTGATTTTCAAGGATTTCAAGCAAGCATGGAAAGGTTATTTGCTCGACACTCTCAGGGGCAAGCTCTGGATGACGAACTTCTATCCCTGCGACAGGGCAATCAGGACGTCCTATCCTATATTGCAACCTTTAATAGACTAATTGTGGAAACGGGATGGCCAGAGGATAAAAGAGTCACGTTATTTTATCGAGGACTACGCGGAGAACTTAAAGATGTCTTGGCCCAAGTTGTAAATCCGCCCCAAGAATGCACATAATATATAGACAATTGGATCACAGACTTCAAAACAGAAAAACAGATCGGTCCAGGTTTGAGACCCGGGTGTTGGTCAAGACCCACGCTAACCCCAAGGGAGTTGATGTCTCTGAGCCTATGCAAATTGGAGGGGTTAAAGAACCCTTAACTTAAAAGGAACGTGAAAGGAGGCGGCAGTTAAAATTATGTCTTTATTGTGGGAACTCTGGACACGTTATACGAGATGGCCCGGCAAAACCGCCCCGAAAAGCGGTAGGAGCTGCTGATAAAAACCATGAAGACTCTGTTTCGGGAAACGACTCAGCCCGACAAGCGTAGGGGTCCGCTTGCCGAGCTTGAAAACTAACTCTCAGACCTCGCATTTCATTGTGCCAATGGTTCTCGTAGATCCAGAAAAGCCTAAGCGGTTGCATGCAATAAAGGCATACATCGATAGTGGGGCTATTGGAAACTATGTGGATCGTGAATTGGTCTCTAGGATTAACCTCCCTCACCGTCCTAAAACCAGCAAAGATGTCATCACCACAGTCGATGGAACTGAAATTGCCTCTGGACCGGTAACACATTCCACTACTGAGGTGACTCTTATTGGTCCTGACGGCCATCGGGAGGCAGTTGTGTTTGATGTAATCAAGGCTCCACAGTTTCAGGTTATTCTTGGAATTTCTTGGTTAGAGACACATAATCCTCAAATTGATTGGTGAGCTAAGAGAATAACCTTCCCGGATTGTGCACAAACCTGCTACCCAGAAAACCTGAAGATTAATCTAGCATCTGTAACCTCTGCCTCCATGCAATTACCTCCGGAATACCAGGACTTTCAGGATGTCTTCCAAAAGGAACAGGCCAACACGTTACCTCCTCACCGATCGTACGATTGCCAAATCGATCTGGTGCCCGGTGCACAACCCCCTTGTAGCAGGATTTATGCCCTTACCGAACCTGAGAACCTGCATTTGAGACAATATTTGGATCAATACCTCGCCAACGGTTTTATTCGCCCGTCAAAGTCCCCGGCATCCTCGGCTTTGTTCTTCATGCCTAAAAAAGAAGGCGACCTTAGAACTTGTATCGATTACAGCGCATTGAACCAGATAACGGTTAAAAACCGTTATCCTCTGCCTCTGATTCCTGAACTCCTTGACCAGGTGAAGGACGCTTGCATATACACCAAGTTAGATCTCTGGGGGGCATATCATCTGGTGCGAGTAAAAGAAGGCGACGAATGGAAAACAGCCTTCCGTACAAAATATGGATTATTCGAATTCCAGGTAATGCCTTTCGGGTTGTGCAATGCGCCTGCTGCCTTCCAATTCTTCATGAATGATGTCCTTCGGGAACTCATCGATGTTTGTGTTGTCGTCTATATCGATGACATTCTAGTGTACTCCTCTTCGGAATCTGATCACACAAAACACGTTAGGGCAGTTCTGGAAAAACTGCGCCAACACAAACTATTTGCTAAACTGGAGAAATGTGTTTTCCATACCACAGAAGTTGAGTTTCTCGGTTTCATCCTGACACCCAAAGGAGTCCGAATGGACTCAAGAAAAGTGGATGCCATCCTCAAATGGCCATCACCTAGCTCTGTAAAAGGGGTACAAACTATGCTCGGCTTTGCCAATTTCTATTGCAGGTTTATCCCGGAATTTTCACGCATAGTACAACCCATTACTGCACTCTTGAGGAAAAATAAACGTTTTGAATGGTCTGAAGAAGCCGAGCAGGCCTTCCAGGATTTAAAAGCTAAGTTTACCTCCGCACCTATATTGAAACACCCAAGTCCAGATCTCCCGTATGTCGTCGAAACTGACGCATCCAGCCTAGCCATGGGAGCAGTTCTGTCTCAAAGAGATCCTGAAACCAACCAACTGCATCCCGTAGCATTTTGGTCCAGAAAAGTCTCGGCACCAGAGATTAATTACGCAATCACTGACAAAGAACTGTTAGCCATAAATCCGCTTTTAAAGCCTGGCGGCATTACCTGTTTGGCGCTCGACATACCATCACAGTGATCACTGATCACCGGAATTTACAGTATTTGAAAACCGCCAAGGCTCAGTCATCACGGCAGCTCCGATGGGCTTTGTTTTTAGCTGAATTTGATTTCGTGATTACCTATCGACCTGGCTGCAAGAACGGCAAAGCAGACCCCTTATCCCGAATTGGAATGGGAGAATCTGATACAAACTCAGAACCAGTACCAATGATTCCCGAACAGAGAATTCTAGGCATGACTTTGTTACAGACGCTTGAAGACATTCAAGTCAGAGTGAAACAACTCCTGGACCCTACAGTCCTACAGGATTGGATACAAAAGGGATCATACTTTACCATAGATAATGGTTTACCTTATTACCAAGGACGCTTATTCTTGCCGCACAAGGATTTACATGAACTAGTTATTTCAGGTTATCATGATACATTAATAGAGGGACACCCCGGTATTGCCAAGACAATGGAAAAGGTGAAACGACAATTCTGGTGGCCCTCTTGGCGAAAAGATGTTAAATCTTTTGTGATGTCCTGTGGTGTTTGCGCCCAAAATAAAGGTCAAAAGAAAAGACCAGCCGGTCTCCTTCAACCTCTAGATATACCGCCAGCACCCTGGCACACCCTATCAATGGATTTTATTACGGACTTGCCTCCTTGTTCGGGATACAATACCATTCTGGTAATTGTGGATTTGTTTTCCAAAATGGCCCACTTCATTCCTTTGAAAGGTTTACCTTCAGCTTCTGTCCTAGCCAAAGAATTCCTCGAAAATATTGTTCGGCTACATGGATTCCCATCTATACTAATCTCTGACCGGGGAAGCCAATTCATTTCCCACTTCTGGCGCAAATGTTGTCAAATGGCACAAATCGACATAAGATTATCGACCAGTCACCACCCTCAGACCGATGGTCAGACCGAGAGGACAAATCAGACCCTTGAGCAGTACTTACGGTGTATGTTACAGCAATCTAAAAGCAACTGGAAAGACATTCTTCGGATAGCCGAATACGCATATAATAATTCGGTACACTCTGGAACTGGCCATAGTCCTTTTTATACCTTGTTTGGACATCACCCTCGAACCTCAAACCTCGACTCACCTCAGAACCTCGGAGTGCCCGCAGTAGAACATCTGCATTCTACCATTACCCGAGCCTTCAAAGAGGCAACCACGCATTTACAACAAGCCAAGATAAAATACAAGGAGAATGCTGACCTACATCGGAGTGAAGCACCTCCGTATCAGATTGGGGATCAAGTGTGGATAGCTACCAGACAGTTACCGCTCAAAGGGCCTCGAACATTTAACCCAAAATATCTGGGACCTTATTCTATTACGGCAATAATTAACCCAGTAGCGGTTAAACTTGATTTACCAGCTAATATGCAAATTCACCCTGTTTTTCATGTGTCACTTCTGAAACCAGTGGTACCCTGAACCCGACTACTCAAACCTCCAGAACCTATTCAAATAGATGGGGAACCCAAATTCGAAGTGAAGAACATTTTAGATTCAAAAATGTTTAGGTCAAAACTTTTCTACCTAATTGATTGGAAGGGGTACGGACCTCAGGAGAGGTTGTGGGAACCCAGCGACCATGTGCATGCACCTCGATTAGTCAGGAAATTCCACCGACTCTTCCCAAACAAACCAAAATCCCCGGAGGGAACAACCTTGGGAGGGGGCTTGGGGGGGAGTGCTGTCACGATGCCCGCTCCCTGGGAGCCGGCTCAGGCCCTGCGTCCCCGAAAGCAGACATCAAGTCCCCAGGGAAGGTCCCAGCAACCCCTTATAGGGGCCCTTTGGACAGCGTACTGGCGCCTGTGGCGCCAGGCTCATAGAAAACGTCAGTCCTGGCACCATAGGCGCCAGGCTCATTATGAAAGTGTTTGGGTGCATTTACTTGATGCAGACCATGCTGCAGAACCCCGGCCTCCTTGAGGCCTGAAAGGAACTACTTTACCTGTGGGACTCATTTACCATCCGGGCGTGGTCGGGGAAGGATACATACCTGATTGGAGGAAGGACACATTCTAGGAACTTCTTCCAAGGCTATTTAAACCACACCCGATCAGCCACACGTGCTTCGCGTTGTTCTGCATCTAGCAGCTGGACGCTCACCGTGTCTGCTCCTGCATCTTGACTTCTGCCACACCTGCCAGCATCCTGAATCACCTGCAAAGGAAGGGAACAAGAGAACAGAAGAAGGAAAAGGCCTCACCTGCTAAATCTGCATCCCAGAGACATTTCGCCGACAATCCTGAAAAGGAAGACATTTATTTTTAAAAGCACATCGCATCGATCGCTGGAGCGCCGTATTCTACTCACCTTTACAGGGCACCTCCATGTTCAGTAGCGACCATCCGGATTCGCAGTCGCGCCCCCGCGCCTAGGGAGAAAAAGACAAGAACAAAGGTGAGAGAAAGAAGGGAAAAGGGAAGCTAAAACTCCATGTCAAGACTTACCTGTTGGGTCAATCTCTTTTCATTTCGAGTCCGTGCCGCATCCAGGCATTTTCGGACCCCGGCCCCTAAGGGGAAAAAGACATCAGCGTTAATGAGTGAATGAAAAGACATTACCAAAACACTCATTAAAGACTTATCTGATTTCCACAAGGATTTCACCGCTCACCTCGGGTCGGTGCCTGTTCCCCGGCATTCCGTACCCCGGCCCCTATGGGGAAAAAGACACTAGCATTAGAACATTAATGCATGGACACAAGGGGAACCACTTATAGAAAACTTACCTGGAAGCCAAGCAAGTTTGGTTCTCACCCATCCGAAAATCCAGTGATGTAACTGGATACCAACGCGCCCCTGCATCAGAAGCAGGATGGAGAGCTTGTCCTTCCAGACCCTAAGGTGAGATGCTACGGGGAAGCACAGAAGGGTTTTGAGGAGGGTGAGAGGGGTAAGTGGGAGGCCGATTGCATTACCCCGCAGACAGTTAACCCCCTATTCTCACCTACAGAAGGATACTTGTGCGAGTCAGACAAGTCAGATCTGGGGCCCGGTCCAGTCCGTCTTCCGAACCCTGCGCATCACCTTAGACGAGGTCACAGCAGCGCGAAGCAGGCCAGCGCCCCCGTGGGAGTCAGGTGAGCGTTACACAGACGCAAGATAGTGCTTCCCCAGCATTTGCTCTACAGGACCCAAGAGCAGACACTGATAAATGCCTCCACAACTCATGAGTATGTGGAGAATTTAAAGAAACACCTCCAACATGCTTTTGCCTATGCTCAGCGGAATCTAGAAAGATCAGCTGATAACATGAAAACCCACTACGACCTGATAACCACCGGGAAAGTATACGAGGTGGGGGACCAGGTCTATCTATACAATTTCCAAAGGAACCAGGCCAAACAGCGAAAATGTTTGCCTACATGGAAGGGACTGTTTGAAATTATAGACAAGGTCTCCCCAGTAGCGTATAAGATCCGCCTCCCCAAAGGTAGTCGGGTGGAAGGGGAAGACAAGTGGGTACATATAAATCAGCTAAAGTGTTGCCTTCCAAGGCACACTCTGCAACAACTGGAGGAATCCTCTCGACTCCCAGAGGGGACCGCTCCAGATTAATCCAGTTCCAACCTAAATGTCCCATGTAGATAGTTTCTAAACTATTATGATTCTTGTAAAAATATTTCCTGTTATATCTTGTTTTTAAAACAAGACTGAAAAATGTAACCAGATGTATAAAATGTATGTGTTCGCCACACCATCAATAGTGGTGGAGAAATGTTTACGATACGAATAGGTATTGCCGCTTTTGGTTTATCATCCTAGGAGAGATGAAACCACAGAGACTGACCAAGCAAGGTGACCTGGGGACCGGGAGCGAAGATCCGAGGGGCCCGGGATACCGCCCAATCCTCCCATCAGGACCAGCAAGGAGAACCAATCGATCCAACCGAATGGAGGAAAAGATGCTGAACTGTGCCATCTACGGAACTGGAAGAAGATGAGGCGAACATCCCAGATCTTGCGAGTTCCATCAGTGAAAGATCAGAATGGCCATTGCAAGAGGGGGGCTTCTGGGATGTTTTTACCCATGCATCCAAGCCCTACCATAAAACTGTGCATTACTGGCATTGAAAACAGCATGATGGCCAGAACTCCCCAGAGAGTGCACAGGGAAAACATGAAGAATAGGTTGCCACCCATTTTGCCTATGTTGTGAGGACAGGAGGGCACTGCCTAAAACCACCATTGGGCTACACACACAGTAGCCTGAAACCATTGGGAATGGCAATGCTGATTGCCAAAAGCAACCCAGAACTGTGGGGAATTAATTTTCTTAATGTCAAAAATGGATGCAATACTGGTGCTCCCCACTATCAGAAAGCCGGCGTTTTAAAACCACCAGACTTTTGTGTAAAACTGAACAAATGAACCCAAACCAGGCCAAGGAAAGACTTGCTAAGAGGTGGATATAATGTAAAACTATATTCTGAAATGACTTGAAGGAAGTAATTATTTAATGTATATATAAAAAATAGCTGGGGATGTCAGCAGCATAAGTGAATTTGGGTTTAACGCCACTAAAATTGAAATGTTTAAAATAAATGAGTGACCTACTTTTGAGTGTCACATAGTTTGCAATTGTTTAAATGTCATAGTTTTGAACTTAGAATCAGTGTTCTAGCTGCATGTGTAAAAATTGTCAGCGTGATTTGAATGTAGAAAACTGGGAACTAAAGCGACATTTATCTGAATTCTGCCTGACAACTACCCCCGACAGGAGTTGAACTGGCTCAACAACTCTTCCCAGGCCTGGCTGCATCCTGCTGCACCCACCAAAAGGAGGTGACACCTCTCTGATTGAATTAGGGGAGTGGTACCTGCAGACTGCAGGAAGTTGAACAAAGCCCTGTCCTGGACTTAGGCAAATGTTACATTGGGGGGGTTGTAAAAAGGCTTCCTCTTGGGAGAAACTGGGAGGGGCAGTGCCTGTGAGAGCCAGCTGAGCGTGGGGGAAGTGGATAAACCAGAAGCATGATTTTAAAAAGATGGATAATTCACAGTGCAGACTTGTCAAAATTATATAAATAACATAATCATTCTTGTGATTTTTCTGTGCATATTTTAAGAGGTGTTAGGACCCTGAGGTATGTTCTTGGGGATAGTAGCAGAAAAAAGGTTGTTACTCCAAATGTATGCATGTTAAAGATCTGACACTTTATCATCTGAAACCCATATCCCTGGTGCACATTAGTGTAAAATCTGGAAAGGTTTAGAGGTCGTTATCTGGATGAAAAGTGGCGAATTCTGTCATAAGTGGACACGACATGGTACAAAGACAGGGATCGGATTGGTTGGTGCTACAGAAAATATGTTAACTGGACCTATAATATTAGAAAAATGGTACATAGATAAATACGTATTTGGGTCAGAAATAGATTTGTGTGCAATTTGACATGGGGAGGTTCCTCTGACCATAAAACCTACAGCATCACTCTGACACTCCATTTCTTTCCCCCAATCAAGGAAGAGAGGAGGAGCTGGCCAATGATGAGTGAGAGGGTCAGGCTTAGCTAGGCCCAGGCACACACCCATTTTCAAAACACATAAAAGGGACATTGAAACCCAGGTAGAGACATTCACTTTCCACTTTCTTGCGGGACGCTTTGCCGGTAGACTTCAGACTTCACATCCGGAGATCCAGACTTCAAATCCATCAATCTCCAGAGACCAGAAATTAGCTCCAGAATTTGTAGCAGAGAGGCCTGAATCCACAAGCTGAATCCTCTTCAGCAGGCCTCAAAACCAACCAAACTATTCAACAACCGGGCGAGCTGTTTGACTCCTTTGCCAAGAACTTTTGCAAGAACCTGTAGCAGTATCCAGAAATCAGTGCTGTATCCGGAACCAGAGAGAACCAGAGACCAGATCGCTGTGAAGAACTGCTAGCAGAAGTCAGGCCAATCCTGACCCGATCGGTGACGAAGCCGCATTCCTGTCTAAATTATAGTGTGAGTGCCCAGTCAGGACTGTGCCAAAACCAATCTCTTAGTTTAAAATAATCTAATCCAAACTATTCTAGCCTATTAGAACTGCCTCCTAAAAATCGTGTCATTCTGTCATTTTTAAAACTGAAAACTGTCACCTGTCATTCTGAGCTTTAAAATTTCAAATCCGAAAAACTACCTTTACAAAATCGGCCGTATCTCCAGATACGTTTGTGTTAGGAGCGAGTCTTAACTGTCATCTTAAAGCTAACATTCTAAGCTTTCCAACGAGCCTAGAACCGACTTCCTATTCCTTGTAGTGCCTCCGTAATTGTGCTCGATGCACGCGACTAAATTTGCTGCGATTTGACATTTTGCTTAATTTCAGCCACGTGTAAAAAGATTTGTCCTTGCTTTCCTTTGCTGAAATCAGTTTGCAACCTCACAATCATTCATAGAGCATTGCTAAAGTGATCCTGGACTAATGCAAAGTAGCTATCATCTACCCTGAATCTCCTATAAGGAATTAAAAGCATTTTTCGCATATTTTTCACTTCTTTGCATACCACATCAAAGTATATTGCCTGTGTTTCAAACTCCTACCTGTTTTCCTCTAAGCTTGCTAGGGGGGAACTGAATTATATTTGATTGCATTCCTGAGAACTGTGTGCTTTCCTTCCATCTCTTTACATTGCATAAAGGGGGGGGGGAGTGAATGGTCAAAGAAAAGTGATTACATTGTCTTTTGTTGAAGTCACATCAAGTTTATTTTCTGTACTGCATTTTCATTTATCATTGCATTGTCCTTGAAGCCATAAAAGCATTCTCAGCTACTCTATCCTCTCTATATCACTTCTAAGCCATCAAAAAGAGTGTACCACTGTAACATTATCCATTGTTGATCACTATCATCTTCACAAGTGTGCTATCAAACATTAATTTATTATAAAAGTGTGATATATATATAATACATATATATATATATATATTATATATATATATATATATATATATATATATATATATATATATATATATATATATATATATATATATATATATATAGTTTAATTTTCAAATAAACCTTTTAATTTGCAAGACAAACCTACTTCTTGGCTCAGTGGGGTCAGAGGGATTCTAAGAGAGGGGTGTTATATAAGGGTTGTCATCCAGAGTAAACGAACTAAACATAAAAATATATCAATAAGGGTTTCCCTCAGCATCCCAGACTAGGCATTGACTTAGCTGTAGTGTTGAATTGAATCCGCTTACAGCCCGTAGGAATATTCTTCTGCAAATGGGGAAAGGCTATTAACCACCCGTGGAGTTGAGCGTAAATCCCCCCACCCCCGTTGTTCTCCCCACAGATCACCTTTGATGTCCCCTCTTATAGTCTCACCTGATGGTTTGAAAAGATGAGCTCTCCACCCTGCATTCAGCGCAGGGGCGTGTTGATAAACAGTTGCTTCACTGGCTCGAAGGAATTGGTGAGTTCCAGAACAGTATTGACTCCGAAAAGTATGTAGTTCATAAGAGTTCACATGTCTGACTTTCACTCTTATCTGATTCCTTGCAGTTTGCAGCTTGACCCCAGCGAAGAGTTCCTCGTGGTAGCTGACGAAGTTCAGGTAAGGATTTGGCTTATCCTACACAGTTTAATAAAATAAGGCCAGAATGTAACCTGTTGCTTGCTCCCTTATTCAGATGTGGAGAGAAAATTTGAAGTTCGGGGAATAATGCCTCCGGCGGTAAAATTAGGTAAGTCTATTGTTGTGAGAAGAGTTCCCCTTGTTTGTCCATTTGTCTCACCTTGTTGTCCTTTTGTTCCCCTTAGGGGCCGGGTTATGGTGAGGTTGCAATGGAGACTGTGCCGACCCTTGAAGAGGAATAGTACCCCCGGCGGTAATCAGGTAAGTCTATGGGGGTAGTTACTATTGCCTCTGTTTATTCCCTTGGCTCACCTTTGCTGTTCTTGTGTTCCCCTTAGGTGCCAGAGTGCGGCAGGAACGTGCAGAAGGATGCGGTGGATCGTGAGGATGCTGCGAAGGCCGGTGAGTTAAGCGCGGCGCTGCAGCAGGCGAGGCGACGCGCGTAAATGCTTCTTTCTTCCAGCTCGAAGGCGCGGTGAATCCGGAATTCAGGTAAGGATCGAAGGTTTTGCTCTTATTCTAACCTCTTCTCCTTCTGTTCCTCCATTTTTCTAGGAGCTGCAGACTCGAGGCGGGCGTGGCAGAAGGCTGGATGCAGGCTGCAGACACGGTGAGCGTTACGCTGCTGGATGCAGAATAACGCGAAGCGTGTGC
This sequence comes from Ambystoma mexicanum, assembly GCF_040938575.1. Taxonomy (NCBI): domain Eukaryota; kingdom Metazoa; phylum Chordata; class Amphibia; order Caudata; family Ambystomatidae; genus Ambystoma; species Ambystoma mexicanum. Next base: position 341,679,430 of record NC_090927.1, read on the forward strand.
TGCTCTTCGGGCGTGGTTTAAATAGCCTCCAATGTAGTCCCAGGTAAGTATTCCTCCCCAGCCCCACCTGAGTAAAAAATAGTCCCAAGATAAAATAGTCCCTTCCAAGCCTCATTTGGCTTGGAGCTCTGCAGCATGGTCTGCATCAGGTAAGCTTGCAGCATGGTCTGCATCAGGTAAGTTCTACTCTATGAGCCTCGCGCCTATGGCACCAGGACTGACTCTCCATATGAGCCTGGCACCATAGGTGCCAGGACCGCACCCAAACAACCCCTAGCAGGGGGTTTTGGGCTTGCTCAAAATAACTTGATGCCTGCTTCCGGGGTTGCTGGACCTGGTCTGGTGCCCCGGGTGTAGGCATCATGACAGCACCTGCCTCTATAAACACAGGAAAACAAACTCAGCTCACTGGCAGCCACCATCAACTATTCAGCAAACCTACATTACCTTCTCAGTGCACTTAACACTATTTTGAAAAACATGGTCAACACACCTCATCATACCAAAGTCCTTTATATCATGCAACTCAAAGGTATTGGCTGATAGCAAACACTTTATCAGCAAGCAGGAAAACACTGGTGGAAATCCCAAGAAGAGACCACCCCACAATGCTTCCACTCAGCATGCAGACAGGTCATCACTGCAGCCAAAACATGCTTCTATGTATTTACCATTTCAAAGACATATGACAAACCCTCTGTCATGTGGTGACAGAAGGTTTGAACCCTCCTCAAGAACAGACAAAATAGAAAATACCTGGCATATTGACAGCTCGACCAATGCCTCTGATGCCCCAACCATTCTTCCAAACTTCATTCCCAGGCCTGATTTCTGAACCATAAACATGTAAGCTCTGATTGACATTGTTTCCTCATTCAATGCAAACTCCTTTGAAGATTGTAGCTGTCACCCTCGTGTTGGGGGGTGGGGGAATACAAGGGCTGTAATGGCTGAACCTAGGCAGGCTTGAGCAAAATTACTGCTCAAGTCCCCCCCGCACTGATAAGGGGGTAATTGCTATTCACACCCTGTGGTTTAGCCCCTTGGTGCAAATAGTTAATTTTTTACAGAGATGGGCTATTAATGCACACGCCCAATCTCCTGTAAAAAACAAGATTGCCCCTTCCATAGCAAATAAAAAAGAGGAGTTGTCCCTTTTTTATTTCTATGGCAGCAGCCATGGTCATGATGGAGCACCAGGACTGAAACACAAAGATCCGGTTGGAAAGTTAAGTGGGGAAGGTGGGTGGGGTTGAGGGAAGCGTGTGGGATGTCTTTGAGGATGGGGGCATGGGGAGGCAACAGGGGAAGGCTCTCTGTTACCTCCCACAATCAAGATGTCGACACCCAGGGAAGGGCCTTGAGTGGCTTGAAAATGTAGCCTATACACTGTGTGTTCTCACCTGCATCTCCAACCATCTGATTGGCTGAAGGCCCTTCCCCAGGTGCGAATGCATCTTCTTCAATTCTATGATAAAAGTCATCACAAGGGATTGATTCTCACTTCACCTACATGTCATTAATGCCTCCTTTCTGCTTGTCATATTCCCAGATCCAGTAAACATCTTCCATTACGGAAGAAGCATAATATAAAACAAGGGGATACAGCCAACTAATGGCCCATTATGCATCCATCATTAAGTGGCAAAACCATAGATATGCACAAAAGGATTACAAAACACACCCTCCATGAAAAATAACAATGTGGCTTCTGACCCATTGTGGGCAAAGGAAAGGCCTTCCTTCTGGTTCTGCTCATCTTTGACACCACGTTTATATGACTGATCACTCAACATCTTGACCTCATGAATAGGAGTCAACAAAGCTGTCCTTCACTGGTTCACATCCTACCACAGAGCGCAGTTGATCCAGTTGGAAACTAACAGATCTTTCCAGTGGTCAGAACCTGAAGAGTATGCAAGAATCCATATTCTCCACAGTCATCTTCAGTCTCTGTAATCTACATGCAACCATTAGTAGATGTCTTGGCCAATCAGAATATCAAGCTAAACCAATAGGTGGATGCCACTATGGTCGACCTGATGGTCAGTAGCATCATCAAAATCCACTGACTGAAAGTCGGCCTGTCCCGCAGACAGGACAGGAAGTAAAGTGCTTACCTTAAGCTCAACTACACCAAGACTCTAATTCTGCCTCCACAGCCGCTCAACCAAGCACACCCAAGTCGTACACTGACGAAGAGATCTAAAACCTAAAATATTCTCCCCTAATTTCCCACCAGCACCAAGTCTCTCAGCTTCATCAATATCTGCATCCGATTTTAGATTAAAACCTAGAAAACTAAAACTGCCAGGTTACTGTTCCCTCTTCTGTGCAAGAAAAAGTCTGGTATCCAAACATCAGACTTTAGGCCTGACATCTGAACCCTCATCCTCACCCTCCTCAATGGTGGTAATACCATATTTGCGGATGTGCCTGGTCCTGCAGAAAGCCACCCAGCATGCCACCGTCACTCTCATTAAAGGGGGGAAATATTTCAAACAGACCCCACCCACCCTGAAGGAGCTGCACTGATTGCCTCTATAGGCCTAGATCACCTTCACAACATTAGTAGTGAAGGCGATCTGGACAAAATCAACATGGTACCTGACAAGTAAACTCACCATCTTGGTAGACCAATATAGCATGCAAAGACTGAGCATGACACACTGGCAAACTAGAAAACAAACATTCCCCTGTCATGAGCCCAGATTCTGTTATAGCGCCCAATGCACATTAGACAGCCTCACCCCCTGAGCCTTTCAGAAAGTAAGTGAAGACCCTACTCTTGAACAAAACGTCATCTGCTGCTTATCTGAGCCTCCGGTATAGATTATTTGTGGAGCACTCTGTTGCCTCCAAGCCGGGTGGCTTTTTAGCAAGCCCATATAAGTGGATTATTGTTAGGCGGAAACCTGTGCAGTTCCCTCTGGGACCACTGCAAAAGATTTAGGACTACAGGTGTTTGGCAGTAAACCCACTTGGTAGCAGTCTGTACCACACAGATTCACTTGGTAGCTGTGGCTGAGCAGTCAGACCTCTCTCAAGAAGAGTTAAGCAGTATGTGGAGTATACAATATAGGGCAATTCTTCACAGTAAGACAAGCAAACACGCAACGAGGCTCAGTCTAAAGATATTACGGTATTTATTTATAACGGAACATCTATGGAAAACACTATGGCACTATCACGGCAAACACTTCAATCACAATTACTCTACAAAGAAGAAAACGATCAATCCCCCTAACAATATTTCGACAAGTCTAGGTTCTATTTGTATCACTTATTTTCAGAAAGAGGTGTATAACTCAACCAACATGGCACTCTAATATCAATTAGGATGGGAGAGAAAAATAGGCAGGTTACGAAGTCAACGCAGTTCAATAATTTACGGGACATAAATGCAAGGCAAGAAGACAAGAACCACAATAGATCATACAGTTCAGAGGCCAGGCCCACTCGGAGAGAGGCAAGGCGATTTGTCCCAAAAAGTCTCTTTGTGGAAATGCGTTCGAGCCCGTATAGCAAATTATTATTGGGAAGTTTGGAACCAGTTCAGAACCATACGTTAAAGAAAGCTTGGAGGCAACCCAATGGAAAGGCGAGGATTAAGACACCTCACTCGATCCGGCAGAAAGGGAAGCCAGGCGGACATGGTACCTTGTTTGTGGAGAGACAGCTCCGGCGGGGGCAGTTGTTCCTGGAGGTGGATGCAAGTCGGGTCTTTGCCAAGAGTAGAGATGATCTTGTCGTCGAAGAAAAGTGAAGTCCGGTGCACCACCAGGGAAGAGACCACCCGCGGAGTGCTCCGTCACAGGGTACCACCTCTTGGTCGCGGTACAGGGGTAGTGGCTATCTGGTTGCTGAGGTGCTCTGCACGGGCAATTCGACCACTGCATCCTGAGGCGAAGAAAAAGGAAAAGGGGACTGGTTGTTCCCACCAGTCAGGGGAAGAGACTCTCCGGCAGGGAGATCTCCTCTGTCGTCGGGAAGTGGTGAGTCAGTTCCGCAGGGCTCCACCGGGAGTGTCGTCGTGCAGGTCGGCTCAGCGTTACCCTCGTTGGATTCTTAGGTCCTGTGGCGACTTCTGAAGATCCTGTCCCAAAAGCCCTGCTTTTATGCAGAAAACCCCCATTCATTCAGCCTAGCTGTCAATCAACACACGCTAAGTGGTGAGCGGGGAGGCTCACCACTTGGGCCAATCACACCAGAGTGCGACCGGGGTTGGTAATGCACCTCGGTCCAGGGTGCCTAAACCCCCTCCCACACCCCTGTGGTAACCCAGACAGGATGGCACCACTTTGGAGGGTCTCTGTCCAGAGGCCCGCCAAAAGTGGAACAAAGGGCTCAACCTTTGGTTTAGGAGTCACAGAGACGAACACAGACGCCATTTTACAAACCGAGTTCTGGCAGAAAATACCATCCGATAAACTTATTTAAGATAAGTAGACCGGTGGTACGTTAGAGATTAACGAGGAAAAGTATCAATCTCCAACAATGGGACGAATCCCACAGGGTTATGTTCGGGGTCGAGCATAACAAGTAGTTTCCACTGCCACCAGCCAAAACTCGACGAGGGGGGACGGGACAGTGCCCCCTCGAATAACAGACCCAGGAGTAATCGAATTACCCCTACTAGTACGTCCACAATAAGATGGTTTGTACTAGTTCTGTTAGTAAATTTAGGTCTAGTAAAGCCAATGGTGACATTACATGCCCGGGGAGACAGTAGTCAGTCCCCGGGTATGGAGTCTATGGTGGAGGTTCGCTAGGGCGCCCCAGTGTTACGGCACGTAGGGTGCGGTGTAACACACATAGAAAAAAACATATGAGACCCTATGGAGCAAAAGACCCCTTCAGCCCATAGAACACATTGACATTCAAAGGAATTACACACATTCATGTCCAAGAGTGGGAGGAAAAGAGTCTCACTCTTGGAAGGATGGAAAAAACAAACTCCAGAAATCCAGCAAAGCTGCTGGGGGACTCACTAGGTTAGGAAATTCAGCCTAAACAGAGAATTCTCCCTAACACTCGCCCCCCCCCCCAGACTAAGGGACAGGAGGATGTAATCCACTCCTGGATGAATCTCATACCTCTAGTCGATGACATACATCCTATAGAGACCATCAGCATTTTGGTGGTGACATCCTGACCTGTGCTCAATGGTGAAATCAAACCCTTGCAGGCAAATCGACCATCTCAATAGTTTTGGGTTTTCCCCTTTCATTTGCATTAACTATCTCAAGGGTTGGTGGTCAGTCTGAATGACAAAAGTAGAACCATACAAGTACGGCCTAAACTTCTTTAGAGCCCGCACGATAGCAAAGCACTCTCTTTCGATTGTTGCCCACCTTGTTTCAGGATCCTTCAGCTTGCAGCTGATAAAGCAAACGGGGTGCTCCCTACCTTTCCCACCCAGTTGACTGAGTACGGCACCTATCCCTACATTTGAAGCATCTGTCTGCACAATGAAGTGTTGGCAGTAATCAGGAGCTCTGAGTACTGGGGCTTGGCAAAGAGCCTTTTTCAGATTTTCAAAAGCCTGATTGCACTCCTCGTTCCATTTAACCTTTTTAGGAAATTTGGGCGAGGAGATGACATTCAGTGGAGAAGCTATGGTCCCATAGTTCTCTATGAAATTCCTGTAATACCCAGTGAGGCCTAGGAAGGCTCTCACTTGGGTTTGAGTAGTAGGTGTCGTCCAATTTTGCACAGCTTCAATCTTACTGAGCAAAGGCCTTATTTCTCCACCTCCTACCTCATGTCCAAGGTAGACTACCTTACTCTGTCCAATTTGGTATTTACTCGCCTTTATGGTCAGATTGGCTCGTCCAAGAGCCTGCAAAACATCTCTCAGGTGGGTTACATGTTCTTCCCAGGAATTGCTGAACACTGCATCCAAGTATGCCATGCAGAAGTCCTCCATCCCATTCAGAACCTGGTTTACCATCCGTTGAAATGTAGCAGGTGCATTCTTCAATCCGAAAGGCATTACCTTAAACTGGTATAAGCCAACGGGGGTAGAAAATGCAGTTTTCTCCTTGGCATGGTCTGTCAGGGCTATTTGCCAATAGCCTGACGTCAAGTCAAATGTGCTGAGGAACTTGGCGGCGGCAAGTTTATCCACCAACTCATCTCTTCTTGGCAAAGGGTGGGCATCAGTCTTGGTGACCGCATTTAGAGCTCTATAATCCACGCAGAATCGAAGCTCTTTAGATCCGGCCTTCGGTACTAACACAACTGGGCTAGACCATGGACTAGTAGAGGGCTCTATTACCCCAAGATCAAGCATCTTGCTGACCTCACCTTTGATCTGGGTTTGTACGTTCTCTGACATTCGGTATCCTCTGCTTTTGACTGGCAGACAGTCACCAGTGAGTATGTCGTGCTGGCCCCAAGGGGTCAAGCCTGGCAAAAGCGATAACAGAGAGGCAAACTGATTCAACATGGATTTGCACTCTTCTTGTTGCTCGGGTGTCAGATTGGAGGAGAGATTTACTCCTTCAATTTTTTCGTCTAAAGGTAAGCCTCTGAGGAGATCCGGAAGAGCTTCACTCTCTTCTTCTTCCTCGGATGATGCTAGAAGCAATGCCCCTACATCCGGTCTTGAGACATACGCTTTGAGTCGGTTGGTGTGAAAGACTGTCGGAGCCTCCTTGGGATTGCCCAAGTCCACCAGATAGTTGACCTCTCCGAGTTTACCCACAACTCTGAAGGGTCCCATCCACTTATCTTGCAAGGCCCTCTGACTTGTTGGGATCATAACGAGAACGACCTAGTCTTGAGCGAACTCAACCATGTTAGCCTTTTGATCCTGCCAGTGCTTGACCAATGCTTGTCCAGCTTTCAAGTCATTGCTTGCTTCCGTCATCATGTGCGACATTCTCCTCCGGAGACCTATCACGTAGTCAGTCACTCTGACTGGCTTGGGGGAAGGAGCTCTCTCCAACCCCTCCTTAATCAGGGCCAATGGACCTCTGACGGGATGACCATAGAGAAGTTCGAAGGGAGAATAACCTACTCCCTCCTGAGGGACTTCTCTATAAGCAAAGAGAAGGCATGGCAGTAGAAGGTCCCACTTACGCTTAAGGGGTTCTTATAAAGAACCTATCATGCTCTTCATGGTTCGGTTGAACCGTTCTACCAACCCATTGGTTTGTGGGTGGTAAACTGTTGAGAACTTGTAAGTAACTCCACAGGTTTTCCACATGGCTTTCATGTAGTGGGACATAAAGTTTGACCCCCTGTCAGAGATTACTTCCTTAGGAAACCCGACCCTAGTAAAAATACCAAGGAGGGCCTTAGCCACAGCCAGAGCTGTAACAGTCCTCATAGGAATTGCCTCAGGATACTTAGTAGCATGGTCTACTACAACAAGTATAAACCTGTTGCCTGAGGAGGTTGGAGGATCAAGGGGACCAACAATGTCAATCCCTACTCTCTCAAACGGGACTCCCACAACTGGGAGAGGCACTAAAGGTGCCACATTCTTGGAGCCAACCTTACCAGAGGTCTGGCAGGTGTGGCAGCTCCTGCAGTGTTTTTCTACTTCGGCCCCCATCTTCGGCCAATAGAAGTAGAGAGAGAGCCTTTCCTTAGTCTTCTTGAAACTCAAGTGACCAGCCAAAGGAATCTCGTGGGCTAACTGCAAGAACTGTGGTCTGTTCTCTTGGGGTACTACAAGTCGTTTGTAGTCTCCAGGTGCAGACTCGGTTGGTTCACTGTAGAAGAGGCCATCTTCCCAGTGCAACCTATATATCCCAGGCTCTTGCCCTTCAGCCTGAGCTTCTGCCTGGTGGCGAAGACCTTCCAGAGTTGGACATTCTCTCTGTCCCTTACTGAAGTCTGCCCTGCTGGGTCCACCTTCTGCCAGTAAAGACTGCAGCTCAGGATGGTCAACAGGATCCAAATCTCCAATGAGTTCCTGGCCTGCCATTAGCTCTTCCTCAGAGTCTAATTCTACCACACAGGGTTGTACCTCCCTCTCAGCCTCAGCTGGAGGTGGAGTTACGGGTGTAACTTTGGACAACCGCGGGGAAGTCCGTGTTGGCTGCACTGAAATGCTGGCTGCTGGTTTCGGGATAGAAGTCTTAGGTTTCCTTTTCGCTTCTGATTTCTTTGAGACAGCTGCCGACAATTCCAGCGGAGCAGGAGTGATTTCTTTCTTCATCTTCTCCTGGAGAAGTACCGCGCATGGTCCTCTCTATTGCGGGTCTGGTTAGCTCCTGAAACCGTTTACTAGGAGGTCTGGGAGTATGCGATACAACTCCGAGAGTTTTCAAATCGTTACCCAACAGTACGCGTCCTGGTACCTCACTCTGTATGCTGACAGGTATCTTCACAGTCATGTCGTTACACTGGATGAGAACTGGTAATTGGGGAAGCATCTGCACAGGCCTTCCAGCTAACTTGGTGAGGCGTTTGGGTGCCTTAGCAACATCCTCAGCCTGAAAAAAACGATTTATCCACCACAGTTATGCTGGCCCCAGTGTCCCTAATGGCAGGCGTCTCGTGACCATTCACCTGGACACTGTCCTTATAATACTCTTTAGTATTATCGGGGATAGAATTATACACATCTAAATTCTGTTGTTCCCACAACCCCAGAGATACTAAAGAAACGCTGGCTGAGACTCCAATGGGTTCGTCAGCTAGCAGTAGAAAGTTTCCACTTGCCATTTGGACTTCCTCCTCTGGAGCGAAGGCTAAGGAGACACGCTGGACCCCTGAATGTTTGCCCTTACATCTGGGATCTCCTTTCACGCGGTCAGTCGAGCCATAAACAAAGCATTTATCGAATGCTTTTTGGAATGGTGGCTTGTTCTGACCTCCTTCCAGTTTGGCACCAGAAGACACACTATGCTGCTGTGGTTTTCCCGGTGGCATACCCTTCTGGTTTTGTTTGGGGCCCTCTTTGGAATTTGAGTTATTCGAATTCGTTTGTGAGTCTTTTTTAGGCTGTTTTCCCTCATCCTTCTTCTGAGTTACCCCAGAATCCTTGTGAGTAGCCCTGTTGACAACCCACAAGTCAGCAGCCTTAGCTAGCGTCCGGGAATCCAATTCCTTCGAATCAGCCAAGTGCTGTCTGAGCTCGGGAGAAGAGGCATCATAAATAGACTCCAACATAAAAAGATTCTTCATACCCTCATAAGTGTTCACTTTGTAACCCATAATCCATCCCTCTAAGTTTTTCAACCCTTCACTCACCCAGGTAGCCCAAGGGGTACCATCATGCTTTTGGAGGGTTCTAAACCTCTTAAGATACTGGGAAGGGGTCTTCCCAAATCTAGCTATCAAAGCTTGTTTCACACTTTCGTAATCCGTCTTATCCGCCTCCCCCAACTCCATTACCACATCAGTCGCAAGGAAGGCGCCTAGAGAACAACCAGGGAAGTAAATCATTCCCGGTGATGTCCTGGAGCCCATGATTGTACTCAAACAGTTTTAACCAATCCAACACATCCAATCTCAGTTCATACATACCCACTAATTCCTTCGGCATCCGGGGTCTTTTGGGACTGGAGCTCCTAGAGGAACCAGAGGAGAGAGAAGCATTTTCTATAGAAAACTTTTTCATCTCTAACTCGTGATTAAGTTCTATTTCTTTGAGTCTTAACTCAGCTTGCTTCTGCTCAGCCTGGGCATTCATCCGTCTGAACTCGAGCTCTTGGTTTCGTTCAGATTGAGCCAAGAACCGTTTGTATTCTAATTCGAGCTTCATTTTTTCAAGTTCAAAATAAGCAGGGTTACTTGTGGGACCTGGTATGGGCCCCGTAGGCACCCGTAAGGCAGGTAGAGGAGCAGGGGAGACAGTTTCGTTAGCCGCTCCGTCCTCGTCAGCCTCTTCATCGCTATCATCAGAATTACGATTCAGATCAACACCATCACTGTTATCTACATTTGCTGAAGAAATTGGCTCCTCTGAACCAGTACCCAGACTTTGGTTCACCAGCAATCTCTCTATTAGTTCTAACTTTTTGCCTCTTACAGAAAGATTCTCTTGCCTACAGAGAGCTCGCAAACTCTCAGTATTTTCACCTGACAAGGATTCTTGACTGTAAGTTTCCATCGTAGACATGTTTTTGAAAGTTGCTTTTTAGTGCTAAGCTTCGTGGTTAGTTATCCTAAAGTGTCGAAAAGCACTCTAAACTGTATACTCGATACAAATCCCACCGCTGTACACCAGTGTTAGGCGGAAACCTGTGCAGTTCCCTCTGGGACCACTGCAAAAGATTTAGGACTACAGGTGTTTGGCAGTAAACCCACTTGGTAGCAGTCTGTACCACACAGATTCACATGGTAGCTGTGGCTGAGCAGTCAGACCTCTCTCAAGAAGAGTTAAGCAGTATGTGGAGTATACAATATAGTGCAATTCTTCACAGTAAGACAAGCAAACACGCAACAAGGATCAGTGTAAAGATATTACGGTACTTATTTATAACGGAACATCTATGGAAAACACTATGACACTATCACGGCAAACACTTCAATCACAATTACTCTACAAAGAAGAAAACGATCAATCCCCCTAACAATATTTCGACAAGTCTAGGTTCTACCGGTATCACTTATTTTCAGACAGAGGTGTATACCTCAACCAAGACGGCACTCTAATATCAGTTAGGATGGGAGAGAAAAATAGGCAGGTTACGAAGTCAACGCAGTTCAATACTTTACGGGAAAAAAATGCAAGGCAAGAAGACAAGAACCACAATAGATCATAAAGTTTAGAAGCCAGGCCAACTCGGAGAGAGGCAAGGCGATTTGTCCCAAAAAGTCTGTTTGTGGAAATGCGTTTGAGCCCGTATAGCAAATTGTTATTGGAAAGTTTGGAACCAGTTCAGAACCATACGTTAAAGAAAGCTTGGAGGCAACCCAATGGAAAGGCGAGGATTAAGATACCTCACTGGATCCGGCAGAAAGGGAAGCCAGGCGGACACAGTACCTTGTTTGTGGAGAGACAGCTCTGGCGGGGGCAGTTGTTCGTGGTGGTGGATGCACGTCGGGTCTTTGCCAAGAGTAGAGATGATCTCGTTGTCGAAGAAAAGAGAAGTCCGGTGCACCACCAGGGAAGAGACCAGCCGCGGAGTGCTCCGTCACAAGGCACCACCACTTGGTCGCAGTACAGGGGTAGTGGCTATCCGGTTGCCGAGGTGCTCTGCACGGGCAATTCGACCACTGCGTCCTGAGGCGAAGAAAAAGGAAAAGGGGACTGGTTGTTCCCACCAGTCGGGGGAAGAGACTCTCCGGCAGGGAGATCTCCTCTGTCGTCGGGAAGTGGTGAGTCGGTTCTGCAGGGCTCCACCGGGAGTGTCGTCGTGCAGGTCAGCTCAGCGTTACCCTCGTCGGATTCTTAGGTCCTGTGGCGACTTCTGAAGATCCAGTCCCAAAAGCCCTGCTTTTATGCAGAAAACCCCCATTCATTCAGCCTAGCTGTCAATCAACACACGCTAAGTGGCAACGCAACTCGGTCCAGGGTGCCTAAACCCTCTCCCACACCCCTGTGGTAACCCAGACAGAATGGCACCAATTTGGAGGGTCTCTGTCCAGAGGCCCGCCAAAAGTGGAACAAAGGGCTCAACCTTTGGTTTAGGAGTCACAGAGGCAAACACAGACGCCATTTTACAAACCGATTCTAGCAGAAAATACCATCCGATAAATTTATTTAAGATAAGTAGACCGGTGGTACGTTAGAGATTAACGAGGAAAAGTATCAATCTCCAACAATGGGACGAATCCCACAGGGTTATGTTCGGGGTCGAGCATAACAAGTAGTTTCCACTGCCTCCAGCCAAAACTCGACAAGGGGGGACGGGACAGTGCCCCCTCGAATAACAGACCCAGGAGTAATCGAATTACCCCTACTAGTACGTCCACAATAAGATGGTTTGTACTAGTTCTGTTAGTAAATTTAGGTCTAGTAAAGCCAATGGTGACTTTACATGCCCGGGGAGACAGTAGTCAGTCCCCGGGTATGGAGTCTATGGTGGAGGTCCGCTAGGACGCCCCAGTGTTACGGCACATAGGGTGCGGTGTAACACACATAGAAAAAAAACATATGAGACCCTATGGAGTAAAAGACCCCATAGCCCATAGAACACATTGACATTCAAAGGAATTACACACATTCATGTCCAAGAGTGCGAGGAAAAGAGTCTCACTCTTGGCAGGATGGAAAAAACAAACTCCAGAAATCCAGCAAAGCTGCTGGGGGACTCACTAGGTTAGGAAATTCAGCCTAAACAGAGAATTCTCCCTAACAATTATCATATCCGATACTCTTGTCATTTGTCAATAGTAATAATTCTTGAAAAATTTGCTGGAAGACCCAATTAAGTTTTTTCGTGGGTTAGTTCTACCCCTTTGCTTGTATGGAGTGCTGCCTCAATTAGAACTCTCTGAGGTGCAAACACACAGACACGATCAGTAGGAGGGTAAGGACGAATGGGTTATTAGAGGACAACATCCATCAGCACAGCTATGAATTAAAATGTTTCCAAAGTTGGAAAAAAATGTGCCACCTACGACGATAAGCACACTGATCTTGTTTGCAGAGTTCACATTATCCCGGTTGGCACATCCTTTTCTCATTATACATGTTTTTTTTTTTTTTTTAATCCACTCTACTGTACGACATGGAGCTGCATTTGACTAATACAGGCAAGACAATGAGAAACACATGCTCACTTGTTCTACTTGTCTCCTGATATATGGTGACCTCATTTCAGAGTTATCCCAAAAGTTGATTATTTTGTTACGGACACCAACACAAAAAAATATCCTCTGGGCATTCCCAGAACCATACATTCTTTTAAAAGTTTTTCCACTAATTGAATGAAAGTTTAATAGTCGGAAGACAACGTTGTTCATTTTTAATCTGATCTCTATGTATCTCGGTGAGTATGTTTTATCTCTGATTAGGAAAATATTGCATTTAAATTAGGCAAGCTAGTGCTACATGAAACATGAATTTAACTGCCGTTACATCTTATTTGTAAGGAGACTTCCAAAGACCACCATGCAAACAGGAAAGCAGTGCACCATGGAAGGAAATTTGAAGAGCGACACAACATTTCTGCAGCCAAAAAGTGATTTTTGGTGATTCAGTAGAGTGTGCGGGTTTTCATAATTTAGAGGAGAAAGCTTACATGATTACGGAGAAAGCGCTGCACTTTACATGTCCCAACAAAAATGTATAGCAAAAAACTATTCTCACTCATTCGCTCACTCACACAATCACTCCTTCAGAAATGTGGTTAATCACTCACTAATTCACTAGCTCAGATAATGATTTACTGGGGTGAAACCGAAACTGCTAAAATGAAGTACAAGGGAAAGCGAGTGCTTTCAAGCGCTGTATGGAACACTGGGGGTCATTCCAAGTTTGGTGCTATCCTGCAGGTAATTCTGGTGGTACAGCACCACACGGTATTACCGTTTTCCCCCCCTGATATCCGGGTATTACCGGGATATTACAAGCAGAAGACATACCGGTAATTCCCCATTCCAGAGAATTGCTGGTATTTCCGGCACCAGTAACACCAATGCCGGAAATACCGTCTGGTTAATGCTGGGGCATGAGATACCTCCAGCTCTTGGACGGAGTTTAGTCATGGAACCCCCACCAGCAAACTTGTAGTTTTCCGGTCGGGAAAAGTGCCGGCAAAATGATATTACCAGCACTTTTTTTTCCAGACCGGCAAACTTATAATGAGGCCCACTGTACTGTTTCGGGGCCAAGGAGTGTCTCTGTCATAGAGGTAAAACACACAGAAAGGGAATTTCACAGCTCCTTTGCATCTACATTGGTAGCATGGGTTGAGGGCAGGCTGTACTCTTCAACAGCAGCAGAAGCATTCAACATTTACTTGTAAGTTAATTTCCCTAAAAAAGAAATGTACAAATAAAGTTTTCTACAAATATAAACTCTACTTAGAAACATACAACAAATAAAAACTGTACACCCCCACCTCTGGAATGCAAATAATATAGGGTAGAGATAGGTAAACAGGACCTGCTGGACATTATAATGCGGGAGGAACAAATATGTAGGCAAGAATGAATGAAATATTAAAAACTCAACATGAAATTCATACATTTCGGTTAAGCTGCACAAGTGTGACTGCCACTTGCATGGTCTACAGGCACTGTAGTGGATCTGAAAGGGAAGGGTGAGGTGAGGTTAGCGGAGAGAGAAGAAAAATTGAAGGTAGCTTTGCTGTTGTATGCTGTGTATTATTGTGTGCAGATCGGAAGTATCTCTGCATGTACATCTATTTCTAGGTGTCATGCGATGACAGCCTAGAGGAAGTTTGTGTTCAGAGGGGAGCCCTATGTGCCCTTTGTTCTAGGATCCATTGGCCAAAAATGTGATAGGTGGGTTGATTGTATAGGTGTTGCATTTTATTGTCTGATGCTTGTTGGGAAGGTTCGCCTAGTGCCTCAAAATGTCTGAGATTCACAAACAGTGCCTTATATATTTTCTTCAAAGAAATATGAATAAATTGCGGTGTCTGTGTGAGGGGTTTAGTAGGTATGCATATAATGTATTGGAGTGTAGAGGTTGAGAATGTTAGTGCAGAGAGGTGAGTGGAGGGCCCAGTGGGCCTCTCAAAGCATACTTCCGATATGGCCACAGTGATATCATGGAAGAGGTGCCCCTTGCGTGCCATCTCACTTATTGTGCCTTTAGGGTAAGGAATATGAGAGGGTATTTCCTGTGTGGGTATTTAGATGTGAAAGTGTTGGTATCCACAGAAGTGGATAGCTGGCAGTGACTGGGCCGTAATGAGAGTCGAATAATGCAGGGAGGGGTGGATGACATAGTGGGTACTTAGTTTAGAGTGGGGACAGCAACTCTGGGTACTTAGTTTAGAGTGGGGGAGCATGGTTTGTGAGTGAAGTCCAAAGTAGGTATTCCAGAGAGGGCAGAGTCCGGGGGATGAGGGGGGCGCCTAAGAAGAACTGAACATGCTAAGAGGTCAAGGTGTAGTATCTAAGAGTCAATTTCGAAAAATACATTGGGCATTAGAGAACAGAAATGTGGTGGGGCACTAATTACATTAGGAACCAGGGTGTCAAATCGCAGTAGGAAAGCAAGGAGCAAAACCTCAAGAAGGGGAAAATTGCAGTGAGATACACAGAAGCAGTTACAATAGGACACATGGGAAAAACCCGAACAGGCAGAATCACAGTGGGGCACATGGGAGCAGTAAAGTATGATATGATTTGATAAGTCATTTATAACACGCCTGTACACAAGTGGTTCTAGGCGCGACAAGACAAGGAAAGCTACACAGAGGGAGGACAAAACAAACGATCTTACTAGGCCTTTCGGTCATTCAGATCATGAAAGCATGAGAGGGAGGGAAGAGGAGAAGTTCCAAGGATGAGGTGGAGGGAGAGTGCTATAACAAGATGCTGTCAGTGCTGCCAGGGATGTGTCTCAAGTAAGTGCATAGAGGCAGGGGACTGCAGGGTTGCAGATACAGTCCCTAAGTGAGTAGGAGGCCTGGAGGCAGTGCAAGGGGCTACTGGTCGTGCAGGAGCCTGGGGCCCGTCAGCTTCAGTGGGTGGTCAGGTAACCAGTAAGTGCTGCAGACAGGAGCATCAGCAGAGGAAAGTGAGAGCGATAGCAGAAGGGAAAAGGAAGGTCTTTAGTTGCTTCCGGAACCTTAGGTGGTCCTGCTCAAGGTTGAGAGAGGCAGGGAGGCTGTTGCAGGGGGAGTCCCCAGCCGAGGACAAGGATCTACCCCTCACTCTCTGCCTGGAAAATCATCTGATCATCAGATTTGGAGGTGGATTAGCGGAGGTCTTGAGAAGGAAGATGCTTAGGAAGAGAGAGTTGGATGTAGTGTCGTCCCTGGCCCCAGAAAGCCTTGTGGACAATGCACAGGTTCTTGAACTTGATGCTTGCAGCCACAGGGAGCCAGTGGAGAGATTTCAGAGCTGGAGAGATACGATCCCTGGGCTTGAGTCCAAGGTCAAGTCTCGAAGTCCTGTTCAGGATTAGTAGATATGCATATAATGTATAGGAGTGTAGAGGTTGAGAATGTTAGTGCAGGGAGGTGAGTGGAGGGCCCAGTGGGCAACTCAGAGCATCCTTCTGGTGTGGCCATGGTGACATCATGGAATAGGTTCTCCACGCGTGGCATCTCACTTATTGTGCCTTTAGGGTAAGGTACATGAGAGGGTATTTCCTTAGGTACATGTTAGAGTGTTGGTATCCACAGCAGTGGACAGCTGGCAGTGGCTGGACTGTAATGAGAGTGGAATAATGCAGGTAGGAGTGGATGACATAGGTGGCATGCAACAATGGGTACTTAGTTGAGATTGGTGGAGCATTGTTTGTGAGTGAAGTTCAGAGTAGGTAGTCCAGATAGGACAGAGCCCAGGAGAGGTGCCTACAAAGAACTGAACATGCTAAGAGGTCAAGGTGCTGAACCTAAGAGCCAGTGTTGAAAAATACATCTGGCATTAGAGAACAGAAATGCAGTGGGGCACTAATTACATTAGGAACCAGGATGCCAAATCGTAGTTGGACAGCAAGGAGCAAAACCTCACGAAGGGAAACATTGCAGTGGGACACACACAAGTCATTACAGTAGGGCACATGGGGGCAAAGTCCCAGCAGGCAGAATCAGAGTGGGGCACAAGGGAGAAGTAAAGTATGATATGATATGATAAGTCATTTATAAATGTACACAAGTGTTCCGAGGCACGACAAGACAAGGAAGAATAGACAGAGGGAGGACAGAAAAAATGATCTTACTAGCTCTTGTGTCATTCAGATTGTGCAAGTGCGAGGGGGAGGGAAGAGGAGAAATGCCAAGGGGGACGTGGGGGGAGTGCAATGACAAGATGCCATAAGTGCTGCCCGGGTTGTGGCTCAAGTAAGTGCAGAGAGGCAGGGGACTGTAGGGTTGCAGATACAATCCCTAAGTGGGTAGGAGGTCTGGAGGCAGTGCAAGGGGCTACTGGCCGTGCAGAAGCCTGGTGCATGTGAGGTTCAGTGGGTGGCCAGATGTAAGTGAGAGGCCCCCAAAAATACAGTTAATTCTCCCAATGGAGTCAATAAAAACACATCCCAGGAGGGAATGAGACCAAGATCAAGTGCTGGTGGTATCAAAGGCTTTTATCTAAAATAGGGCAAGTAGAATCTACTCTGCTCACGCCGAGAGCACTCTGCAGAAAACATGTTACAACACATTTTTATACACGAATATCGTCATCAGGCTGTTGGACGGCCTAGGTGGCACATGAGTAATTGGGATTGGCCACTAAGAGTGGGCACCTATAGGTGCCATAGGGTCGGAGGCACCTGGTTGGTTGAGGACACGTGGTGAGCTGACGTCGTGTCCTCTGTCAATCGGTCAGCTGGGCTCATCAGGTTGGTATGTAGAGTTGACAGTTTGCGTTGTTTCTTCTGTTACACTAACCATTTGACATTTGCCCTTGTGGCCACACACTCCCATTCATTCACTACCATAATCTGTTTGTCCGTTGAACTCAAAGATCTATATTTTAAACACTTGTGAAAACATAGTTCAAAGGGTGGTTATTTATTACTGGCTATAGACTAAACGTCATCCATTGATACTGGGCTTGAGCTGTTTAGATAATTCAGGATATACTGACTGAGGGGTAGAGCTCATGGGGTCATTGTATGGTCTGGGGTGTCCATCTGATAACACCAAAGAGAATTCTGAAAATATGGCTAAAACGATTAGGTCACAAGAGGCAGATATCATCATGGGCATACATTTAGTTGAGGGGGGGTTTAGTGGTCGGATGTCCAATCATCATTAAATCTCTGCTAAGCTACTTTGACACCATAAAGGATAGAAAAGACTCGAAACCACTTTGCAGTATGGTTCCTTGTTACATACAAAAACAGGGCCTTTAAAACACAATCTTGCATGCAGGTTTTTATACGTGGCTTACTACGTTGCATTCAGGTCATACTGGTTTAAGGTATACTCTATTGTCTGTCTGGCTAAACATACCCACCATAACAAAGGAAACAAAGAACTCATCAAGTAATAATATTGTGCTTGAATCAATGTTCATCTTTCATTAAAAAGCAATTCATAGCTTGGGGTCTGTGTGTGAAGCCTTGGCAGGGATTGAGAGTGATTAGCTATTGTATTATGTTTACACAATATTATACATATGTTTACATTTAAACTTATGAGAATGAGGTAGCTTGGTGCTGGCGTGTACAGTATTAGGCTGGTTGTACCTTACATTGTTGCGATCTATTTCTTTAAGCATTTTTTAACCATATGT
The DNA here is from genome assembly GCF_040938575.1 of Ambystoma mexicanum. Classification (NCBI taxonomy): domain Eukaryota; kingdom Metazoa; phylum Chordata; class Amphibia; order Caudata; family Ambystomatidae; genus Ambystoma; species Ambystoma mexicanum. Next base: position 341,697,721 of record NC_090927.1, read on the forward strand.
TAATACATATCACACTTTCATTGTTTAAACTTTAACATGAGAGCTTCTACTTACACATTCACGTTATATTTTTTACTCGTATACACATTGCCCAATCATTCGGTTTATATGATCTCACATGCAAAAAGACATGTTGGCTCTGTCCACATTAGAGCGTGAATGAGCAAACTGACTCAATGGTCCCTTTTAACTGTTGATTCTATCTTAAGGGGTATGGGGATTATGTTCTTCATGGCCGGGGTCTGTTGGGTGTGGGGCAGGTTTATAGAGATAGCTAGCTTTTGCTCTGGCCCCTGCTCAGGGCTGTATCTGGGTCAATGAAGTAAGATGGAAGACAGAAGATACAGTGTGGATTTTGTTGCATTCTCGCAGCCAGTCTTCTCATAGGAACCGAACAACTGCAGAGACGGCAAGTGGGAGGAGGTGGGGGGAGGAACTTGCTCGCTGTGCACACCTGGCTGAGAGAGCTGCAGGCCTGTGCTCGTTGAAACTTCACGGCTGTTTTATCATTACAAAATGGAGTCAATAACTTACAAAATGGAGTCTCATTCACCTCTGGTCTTATACCGTTATAAGGGGTGCTAAAAGGGGGGTGGTCACAGTTCCTAGGGGTGTTCCCGCACGAGTGCTCTGGGCCCAGGGCCCTGAACCCAAGGCAGCCGTGACGGGGCCTACCCATGAAGGGTAGGAATAGAGGAGGGGGGTTCAAAAATGCCCCCTCCTTCCACTCACAGGTAACCAGTAATTGCAGCAGACTGGAACATTGGCAGGGGAGATAGAGAGAGGAAAAGCAGGAGCGAAAATTAAGATTGTGAGTTGCTTCCAGAACCTTATGGTGGTCCTGCTCAAGTTTGAGAGAGGCAGGGAGGCTGTTCTAGAGGCAGTCCCCAGCTGAGGACATACATAGATCTACCCCCTACTCTCTGCCTGGAGAAGCATCTAACCCTCAGAGAGTTGGAGGTGGATAATCGGAGGGCTCGAGAAGGAAGATGCTTAGGAAGAGAGAATTGAATGATGTTTGGTTGCCCCCAGCCCCAGAAAGTCTTTTGGATGATACAAAGGGTCTTGAGCTTGATTCTTTCAGCCCTGGGAGACAGTGGAGTGATTTCAGGGCTGAAGAGATACGATGCCTGGGCTTGAGGCCAAGGACCAGTCTTGCAGTCCCGTTCTGGAATAGATGAAAAGGGGGCAGAGTAGAGGCAGCCAGATTTAGAAAGTGGCTTTTTCAATAGTCCAGCCTAGAGAGAACCAGGGCTCTGAAGATAGTGAGCCTCTGGGGGAAAGTGAGAAAGGGATGAATACCTCTGACAAGGTGCAGCTAGTAGTGTGACTTCTTAGAGATGTCAGAGATGTGAGGAGAGAAGGAGAGGGTGCAGTCGAAGATGACCCCAAGGTTCTTTGCCTCACAGGAAGGTCAGGGTGGAGGGCCCAGGGTAGGCGGCCAGAGAGCAGGAAGGAAAGCAGGAGCAGGTGTACCAGTGAGAAGGAGCACAGGCAGCATTAGAGAACAAAAATGCGATCGGGCACTAATTACTTTACGAACCAGGATGCCAAATCGCAGTTGGAGAGCAAGGAGCAAAACCTCACGAAGGGAATAATTGCAGTGGGACACACACAAGCAGTTACAGTAGGGCACATGGGGGCAAAGCCCCAGCAGGCAGAATCACAGTGGGGCACATAGGAGCAGTAAAGTATGATATGATTTGGTAAGTCATTTATAACGCCAATGTACACAAGTGTTCCGAGGCACCCATAGTACACCCCAACTTGATACCTTAGCTTTGTTCCACCTTCTAAGTAATCCCATCCAGACTCTGGTAACTTGGTGAAGATAGTCTGAATCCCCTGTGTATTCTGTTCCTTGATTTTCTAGTGTTAGCGCAATTCTTCCATTCATTTCCATCTTGCATAAATCCTTAGTCATTTTGAATTAGTTAATTAATTTCCACATAAAGAGGCACCCGGCATGAAGGGGTTTAAGACGGCCGCTTAACCTGTTTCATGGGCAACGCTATCTTCTTGATAATCTAGTTCAAGTAAAACTTGTCCTTTCTTTCCAAATCGATTTCCTCTGTTAACTGCTTTTATTTTCCCAAAACCGAATCTCCTTCCACATTGAAAATCTCATCCAGTTATTCAGCCAGAGTCACTTTTTCACTTCTATATTATCCCTGTGATGTCCATCTACCACTCAGCTTAAAAACCGCATTCCAATGGTGTCTATTTCCCACGTTTTTTTAAAAACTGATTTTGACATTTAAACCTGTAAAAAGCAGAAAATGCAACTTTCCAACGTGCGATTTTGTCTGCATCGTGTCTTCCTTTCAAGTTGATTTTTGAACTGTATATCCTTTGTTGATACCTTGCCTTGTAGTTGCTAGTGTTCTTACATCACTGATACTGTTAGAAATCATATTTACCCCATTTATTTAACCGCACATGTAAATTAATTATTTATTTCATTATTTAGCAATTCCGAGTATCATTTATGCAATTACAAAGGTTTTCAAACCTAATTTTGCCTCCCATTTCATGACGGAAGGTCGCATTGTAATTCCATTGGGTGCCTAGTATCCCTGAATCCTTGCTGCTCCTTTCTGTCCACCCAAAACTTTGGGGTTTGAGGGAGTATTGCAGGGGGAAATCTTAACTCGGGTGTTATCTACCCGAACAATAAAATTGCTCCTATTCATCTGTACTTTGGATTTGTTCTAGTAGAAGGTCATCCAAGTGCATTTCTTCAGTTTACTTTGTAATTATCACCCCATTGGTGATTGCTTCCCATATTAAAATTGTCACCCCATTGGTGATTGCTTCCCATATTAAAATTGTGTGATTTTCTTTGAATTTAAAATAAATAAACATTGTATTCCCACCACCCGGCCTGATGCATGGTCCATTGTGACCCGGGGTATTTGTAAAAGGGGGTGTGAGACAGGTTGGGTGCCAGATCAATCTGAGTAATCGGAAATAAAGTAAAAATGTATCCTAATTGAGCGCTACATCCTAGGCTAAAGGCAAGGGGCTGGGTCCGGTGTGTGACGCCCGATTGGAAATCCACTGAGACTGAGAGAAGAGGTTGAACTTTCAGTTCCATCCACTATCTCAGGGCCAGAATGGGAAGGTGTGATGAATTGACTTCTGGCTGGCAATAGTTCAAGGATGAGTTGAGGCTGAAGCATCTACACAGCCCTAACCCCTCTACAAACAAAGTGCCAGTGCCAATGCTATCAAAAAGATTAAACATGCACAGTTAACAGATATACCTCCTTTGCCTTTTATAATAATGTGGGCTGAGGGACGGCTATACTCACAAGAGGGGTGTGAATGTGAAGCAGTACCAACCCAAACAGCAAAATATAATGGCCCAAAATAAAGGAATGTTCAAACAGGGTTCTATAAATATGTATATACTTCAATTAACAATTCATGTGGAATAGTAACCACACAGAAAACACTACAAAAACTAATCTCTTTATAAAGAACACACAATAGGCAAGCTAGCAGGATGCAGCACACTGGGTAATGAGATAGGAGGAGAAAAGGCATACATATCACAATGTTCAAAAGGGATATGTTCTTGAGTTGCAAAAAAGGATGAATGTGACCTAACCAGTCTCCAGTGCCCAAAATGGACCAGGGGGCAGTTATCAGTCAATAATACCTTTGCAGTGTTTTGGTGATTTGACACGACAAACAAGGCTTCTCGGTGCTGATTGGCAGTTCAATTCAGTTTGAAATGCCACAGTTGTGGTAGTCCAGCGGCAAGGAGGTGTCACCATGGGATGGAACAAACTGATGCTGTAGCTTTGCTGTGTTACTCAAGTGATGAAGATCATGGAGGTAGCCAGGTTCATTTCAACGGTTGAGGTTCGACGTCACTCGATCTGGTAATGGGATGGGTAGGTGATGCGATTCTATGCCAGAGCTCGAAGAATGCAATTTGGAAAGAACACCAGAACCAGTTTGATACCGACTGCAGTGGCAATGAAGAGACAGGTTTTTCCAACAGCTGTTCCAGCAATGCAAGTGCAGCAAGGCTTTTTTTTTCTTTTCGAGCTGAGGGAACAAAGCACTTCAGGTGGCACATGATGCACTGGTTCCAACAAGCAAAACTGTGGTATGAAAGTTGGTAAGTTTCGAAGGCTGCTCCAGAGGGTCCTGTTGGTTGAAACCGGTGTCGAACAAGCTCGAATCACAGCTTGTAGTGGGTCAACAGCGAAAGAGCATGAATCTTTGCCTTTTTGGCTCTCTGGGGCTTTGAGTCCAACTGCAGGGTCTCAAGGGGGAAAAAGTAGTTTTTGGGTTCCCAAATACGTGGGAGGCTGGCACACACCTGCAGGCGTCCTTCAGCATGGCGAGGTCCTGAGTACCCGTGTGGCCGGCAGAAAGACCACCACTGTGCCCTGGGAATGGTTAGGGGACAAGTTTGTCAACCACTGTGAACCCCCATACTCACCTCACAACTGGAGGACTTTGGGAAAGGACGGTTCTCCCAACGGGTTCCAACTAAATCTTCTTGAAGGTTTGAAGTCCAAAGACTATTCAAAGAAGGAGTGGGAGACCCTACTTTAAAATGCTAAACTCTACAGGTGATTGGTCAAAAGCAAGCCTGTTTTTTGGGATCCAATCTCTGTCCTTGGGGCAAGTGGGCCTTTGACATAACCCAAACTGCTTTGTTCTAAAGGAAGTGGAAAGGACAGGAAGGAAAGATTGAGGCAGAGAAAATAAGTTGGTGCAACCTTGCTTCAGCTGCAAGGAGCTGCCAGTGGCCACAATTAACCAATACCTCTTTCTTTTTTCAATAGACTTCAATGCTGTTTTGGTATACAGCACCCTCTTGTGGGTCTACTTCTTTTCTGAAGGGGTGTACCCTTTGATTCCTGTTCCCAAGAAAGCTTTCTGCATAATGGCTATCTCTCTGTGGAAGTTGTTAGCTGCCCTCACAAAGGAACAAAGAGAGGCAACCCCCGGGACTTCAGTCTTGATGGCAGCAGCAAAGATAGCCTGGCTGGGGCTGGAGGGGGGGCAGGGTGTACACATTACTCATCCACAGCTGAACTGGGCTCATAGGGCTGACACATGTGTGATATTAATTTGAAGTGGCTTTGATTACTTTGAGAGATGCCAGCCACCATATCTCTAACTCAGATATGGCTTATATTAACAGTTTAACCAGCCACTAGGGTGGCATTCTCATAGTTATGTAGTGTTTGGAAAGGGTGCATATGATAAATGCAGCCCCTGCGTTGTAGTGACTTTGGCTGTCACTTCAGCTGTAATTCAGCTACTTATTCTGCAGGGCAGAGGTGTGCACCATGCTTGTGCATTGGAGCTTTAGGAAAAAGGGACCTGGTTAGCGGGTCACCATTTCTGAAATGGAATTATCTGCATTATGTTATTTGGTAATAAAAAAAAAAGCCAGGGCATCTACGCCCTTGCCAGATGGCAATACCTCACATGTATATATCAAATGATCTTGTATCATCTCATATCATATCTACTAATCTACTAAATATCAGAGAAAAACAACATATTGGGCCTCATTACAAGTGTGGCGGCCGCAGAATGAATGGTGCCGGTAAGGGACCGGCACTGTTCATTCCGGGCCACCGCATTACGAGGTCTGCAGTGGGTCCCGCTCTGGACGCCTGGCCAGACCAGACGTGCAGAGCGGGACCTGCTAGCAGAGCAGGATGCTAACAATGGGCCCGTCATTAACGGGCCCGTTGTTAGAATCCTCCCCATTCCCATTGAGCCCTACGGGGGCTCAAATGGGAATTTGGACGTACCGGCTACGGGTCCTGCGAAAGGACAGAATGGCCAAGTAAGTCCCCTTTTGCAGGACCCGGACCCGAGTTTGGGGGTAGTGATGCCGCTAAAAACGACATGGCTACCTCCAAACTCGTAGTGAGGCCCATTGTGTATTTAAACAGCAGGTGGCACGTGGACAACCTAGATGTCTATCTCTGCTGCCACATCTACTTAGAAGTAATAATGATGACGAAATGGATGGTGATCACAACAAAGATCAACATCCATGAGAGTCCAAACGGGAATGTGCTTTGTGGCTGAAAAGCGATGATACTAAGAAGGAGGGTGACAATGACACCACAGATGAATTGCCTTTGTTTTTCACAGAAGCCAACTCCTAACACTTGTGTACAGTCTCATCCAGGGCCAGCTTTCAAGTCACAGCTCAAAAAGCACATTGCATAATTATGTGTCATCCAGAACACTACCCTCACCAGTACTGTCAGCACACAACAACGAATGAATATGGTCTGTGTGTTCTTAACCCACAATGAACGTACAGTCTGGGTGTATGCATGGACCTGCCTCTATCGATCTTGAGAAAAGACACACTACAACAAGCAAATATCTAAATCCACTGCATACTTGTATCATGTCGACATAGTCGATATGCAAGCGCTGAAAAGGGATATTGGGTCTTGGAATGACTCCCCTCACTATGCGCAGTGTATGCCCAGGCGTGAATTGTTGGCAAACAATACAATTTACCATGAAAAAATGCAACATGTTCCATTAGGTTCGGCACAAACCAATCCTCAGCAATAGTTTCTCCCTAGTTGTATGCACTGTGTATTGTAGCTGTTCTAGCGCCCCCCTTAATAAGGCTATAGGCATCCCTGGTTTACCAGTGCTGTCTTGTCGCTACAATGCTTCAGATGGGTTTAAAGAACACCCTCTTCGCTTCCACAAATTCTTTTTCTCTTGTGGTGCCTCCCCTTGAAGCTCCATTATCTGTGTTTTAGGCATATTATTATATCCTTCAACCACAGGCATCATTACATTCATCCTTTCATTCACATCAATGGTCTCAATATTCATCATCCCTATATCTTTATTTGCTATGCGCTTGGCTTCAGCGTCTGCTACTTGATATCCGTGCGAGATAAAATCTGTCCCTTTCATGTGAGCTGCGCATTTAATGACTGCTATGCCCACTCGGAGTTGTAGTGCCTTAATAAGCCTGCATGCTGTACTGGCGTGCCGTCCGCTCGGAGGTAGCCCCTCCTTTTCCAGTGCGCTAATCCTGCGTGCACCGTCGATGTCACATAGGCGGAGTTGCTGTACACTGTTACCTCCTGGTCTGTGTGATTCTCGATCGCGAGTATCAATGCCAACAATTCCGCCGATTGTGCTCAATAATGAGATGGCAATCGAGTACTAACGAGCAGTACTAACGAGCACTCAAAATTCTCCATTTGCCAGATGTTTCACCACAGCAGCACCTGTGTATCTTTGTCCATTGTTTTGATCGATTCTCGAAGACCCATCAATGAAAACAATCTCTCCCCCTGCTAGTGCATTTTCTTTTACTCTAGGGAGCTCATCACAGAATTCTTCATAGTTTGCGCAATCGTGCATGGGCTCTCCTTCTGTGATTGGCTCAGCTATAAACATAGATGGGTTCACTATTTTACATCAAACTATTTTACTCGCTGGATTTGATATGACTACCTCATAGGCAGAAGCCCTTTGAGAAGTCAGCATGCCTTTCAGTTTTTCCAAAATGGCAAATAGTGCATGTTCAACAAATAACATCATAGAACATCCCATCACTATGCTTGTAGCCTTTTCTATGGTGAATGCAGCGGCAGCCAAACTTTGTTCACATGGAAAGTGACCTCTCATTACTGGGTATAAAATTCCACTGTAATATGCAAGGGGCTTGTACCCCAATGTGGTTCCCTGTGTGAGTACTGCTGTCATAATAGTACCACCTGTATGCCAAAATAAAAATAATTCCTATGCATAATTGGGGATCTGTCATGATCTCTGCTTCCAAAAGATCAGGACTTGCCTGACTCCCTTGGAAGCAGACCCATAACCCCGGTTCCGAGTGCCAGACAGTCCCAATTGGGACCTTTTGGACCCTGTCCTGGCGCCAGTGGCACCAGGCTCATAAAGATGCCTAGTCCCAGCGCTGGAAGCGCCGGGCTCATAATGCTTGGGTGGACTTACCTGCAGCAGACCATGCTGCTTACTTACCTGCCAGTTGAACCCCTGATCCTCTTCTGTTTGGGACTACTTTTCCTGTTGGGTGGGGCAGGAGCCACTCCCTAGGTTCAGAACACTGGAACTCTTCTGGAAAGCAGGAACTCTTTTCTTACCTAGGCATGGCTGTGGAAGAAGACACCTAAGCACTACAGGAGGCTATTTAAACCACACCCGATGGATGAATCTTGCTTTGCTTTATTCTGCATTCTCTGCAGCAGAACGCTCATTGTGTCTTCTGCTTCTGATCCTGGGCCTAAGGGAACAAAGGCTTACCATCCTGGAATCCAGTCTTCAGCAGCACCTGTAAAGACAAAGAAAGAACAGGTTAGCACTACGGTCTTCAGTGGCAGCGCATCTCTTACCTGGTCCCTCGGCTGTCACCAACGCCTCGCGCTGCATTCCGGCATCTGAAAGACAAAGGCTTACCTACTCTTTGCATGCTCCGGAGGTCTTCACACTGCATTCCGGCATCTGAAAGACAAAAGCTTACCAGCTCTTCGCACGCTCCGGAGGCCTTCGGCGCTGCATCCCGCATCTGAAAGACAAAAGAAGGTGCGTTTAAAGACAATGGGCAACCTTATTACTCACGTGCCATTACTCCTTCCCACGCCGAATCCAGTGGGTATTCCAGCACCCTTCAGCTTTTCTAAAGCTCCGAACTTGTACCTGCAAGATAAAAGGGACAGTTAGTGCGCATCGTGAAGCAGGCTACAAGCGCTTACTTACGTGCTTCCAGGCGCTTCTATTCCTCACGTGGGTTCGATCCTAAACTCTCATCAGCCCGCCATCCGCCATCGCCGGAACCCTGCAAAACAAGAGATAGCATTACAAAAGACTTTTAAGACATTTGAAGTGCCCAGAACTTACAGTTCGTGCAGTTAACGACGGACAGCAGTCCTCTGAGGTCAAGAGGCCTGCACCCTTATCCAGTGAAGAAACTGGTTACGGCACCCTGCCCCGAGGCAGATGGAGAGCTTGGCGTTCACTTACCTAAGACATCTTACTCTTCGAGTCAGACATACAGTGCACAGAGGTCCAGCCCAAAGAGCCAACCGTGTGTTACACATCACCTTTGAAGATACGGCATTCACCCAGTCAAGACCGGCGCCTCTGCGGGAATCAGGTGAGCGTTACAGAACGCAAAGACTACCGCAAAACTCCCACCCAGGCGCTATGGAAACCTCGGATACCGACCAGCTAGCCCAGTTACTTGGGGAACTAAGAGCAGAAGTGTTTTCAGCCCGTCAGGAAACGAATGCTCTAAGAAGGGAACTGATTATTTCCAAGGAGCGAACAGACAATCTCGCTAGACAATTGCTACAGTCACAAGCCAGACAAACTCCGTTACCCGCATCAGGGGCAACTCTTCCTTCAACATCCTCTACGAACCCAGTGCAGATCAACCTACCTGGGAATGTACCTCTGGCTCCGCCCGAACGATTTTCTGGTGACCCAAAGAGGTTTGCAGTATTTATTAATCAGTGCCGGTTGCACTTCTTATGCCGGCCAGCAGCCTTTCCAACTGATCAAGCTAAGGTAGCTTTCGTGCTTTCGTACCTTAGTGGCAATGCGGCAGACTGGTCGATCCCTCTAGTTAATCAAGATGATCCGGTTCTCCATGATTTTCAAGCTTTTCAGCTCAGTATGGAAAAACTGTTTGCAAGACATTCACAGGGGCAGGCCTTGGACAATGAGCTCCTTTCATTGCGACAGGGTAATCAAGACCTTTTGGCTTATATTGCGTGTTTCAACAGACTGATAGTGGAAACTCGATGGCCTGAGGACAAAAGGATTACGCTGTTTTATAGAGGTCTAAAGATGTGTTAGCCCAAGTAGTGAATCCCCCGCAAGACTGTTCGGACTATATTGACTTAGTCGTTCAAATTGACCACAGACTGCAGAACAGGAAGGCCGATCGTTCCAAGTTTTATGCTCGAGTATTTTCCAAACCACCAACTCCTACCAAAGGAGTAGACTCCGGGGAACCCATGCAAATAGGGGGCCTGAAAGGACCACTAACACAAAAGGAGCGGGAAAGTAGAAAACAGCTGCAATTATGCCTCTATTGCGGAAACTCGGGGCACTTTCTTCGAGATTGTCCGGTGAAACCAGCCAAGAAGGCAGTAGGAGCTGCAGTTACCAGGGTCACAAACTCTGAGCAGGGAAACAACCTCACCCGACAAGAATAGAGGTCCTCTTGCCGAGCGTTAAAACCAGTTCCGTGACCTCGCATTTCGTGATACCTATGGTCCTCATTAGCCCTGAATATCCGGATCGATTGCATGCGATTGAAGCTTACGTCGACAGCGGTGCCATCGGCAATTATGTGGATCATGAAATGGTTTTGAGGATGAATCTGACTCTTTGTCCAAAGGCTGTAAAGGACGTCATTACTACGGTGGATGGTACGGAGATAGCCTCCGGACCAGTAACGCATACCACCCAAGAAGTGACGCTAGTAAGTCAAGATGGACACCATGAGAAGATCGTGTTCGATGTGATCAAGGCCCCTCAGTTCCAGATTATTCTAGGAATTCCTTGGTAAGAGAAGCACAATCCTCAGATCGATTGGCGAGCAAGAACGGTTCAGTTTCCAGAATGTGTCTCTACTTGTCACCCTCGACCTGGTGTTGCACTGGCAGCAATTTCCTCGGAGGCTCCCCAGTTACCTCCTGAATACCTAGAATTCCAAGATGTTTTCCGGAAGGATCAGGCTAACTCTCTACCTCCTCATAGGTTTTATGACTGCCAGATAGACCTGATACCTGGATCTACTCCTCCTTGTAGTAGAATTTATGCCCTCACTGAGCCTGAGAATCTTCACCTCCGACAATACCTGGATCAATACCTAGCGAATGGGTTTATTCGTCCTTCCAAGTCCCCTGCTTCCTCAGCTTTGTTCTTCGTTCCAAAAAAAGAAGGGGACCTTAGAACTTGTATAGATTATCGCGCCCTGAACCAGATCACCGTTAAGAATAGATATCCGTTACCTTTGATCCCTGAACTCCTGGACCAAGTCAGAAAAGCATGCATATATACAAAGCTGGATCTTAGAGGAGCCTACCACTTGGTATGAGTAAAAGAGGGCGATGAATGGAAGACGGCCTTCCGCACCAAGTATGGGCTATTTGAATATCAGGTCATGCCCTTCGGACTTTGCAATGCCCCGGCCGCCTTTCAATATTTTATGAACGATGTCCTCAGAGAGCTCATAGATGTGTGTGTTGTTGTTTACATTGACGACATCCTCGTTTATTCTTCATCGGAAATTGAACATCGGAAACACGTGAAAATGGTCCTCGAGAGATTGCGTCAACACAAACTTTTCGCTAAGTTGGAAAAATGTGTTTTCAACGTGACTGAAGTTGAATTCTTGGGATTCATATTATCACCTAGCGGGAGTGCGTATGGATTCAAAGAAGGTTGATGCAATTCTCAAATGGCCATCGCCATCCTCTGTAAAAGGTGTTCAAAGCATGTTAGGCTTCGCTAACTTTTACCGCAGGTTTATCCCCGAATTCTCTCGAATAGTCCAGCCCATCACCGCCTTGTTAAAGAAAAACAAACGTTTTGAATGGTCTATCGAGGCGGAACAAGCTTTCCAGAATTTGAAGACTAGATTTATCTCTGCACCGATCTTAAAACATCCTCGCCCAGAACTCCCCTACATCGTTGAAACTGATGCTTCGAGCCTTGCCATGGGGGCAGTTCTATCACAAAAGGACCCAGTAACCAATCAGTTGCATCCCGTGGCATTTTGGTCCCGCAAATTCTCGCCTCCTGAAATCAATTACACTATTACTGATAAGGAACTTCTAGCTATCAAGTCCGCCTTTAAGGCTTGGAGGCATTATCTTCTGGGGGCCCGACACACCGTTACTGTGATTACAGATCACCGAAACCTGCAATATTTGAAAACCGCAAAAGCTCAATCCTCTAGGCAACTCCGTTGGGCACTATTCTTTGCCGAGTTTGACTTCATAATTACCTATCGACCTGGTACAAAAAACGGTAAAGCTGATGCCCTTTCTCGGATGGGAGTGGAAGAACATTTGATCAATCCTAAACCTGTACCTATCATTCCCGAACAAAGAATTCTAGGTGTAATCGCCACACAATCCATAGAGGAAGTTAAGGATAAAGCCAGGCTACTGGTAACTCCAGCAGACATACAGAATCAGCATCTGCAGGGAAAGGACTTTACGGTGAAGGACAACCTATTATATTTCCAAGAACGGTTATACCTGCCCAGCACAGATTTACAGAAAAAGGTAATCTCTTGTTATCACGATTCTTTAATGGAAGGACATCCCGGTATGACCAAGACCTCGGAAAAGATCAAGCGCTACTTTTGGTGGCCGTCTTGGAAAAAAGATATCAGAGACTTTATAATGTCCTGTGGAGTATGCGCCCAAAACAAGAGTCAAAAGGAAAAACCAGCCGGCCTCTTACGCCCTATTGACATCCCGCCTCGCCCTTGGCATACGCTTTCTATGGACTTCATCACCGATCTACCTCCATGCTCCGGATACAATACGATCCTAGTAATCGTGGACCTATTCTCCAAGATGGCGCATTTCATTCCACTCAAAGGCTTACCAACAGCAGCAACTCTGGCCTGAGAATTTCTCGAAAACATCGTCCGCATGCACGGTTTTCCTTCAGTTCTAATTTCGGATCGAGGTAGTCAATTTATTTCTCATTTTTGGCGAAGTTGCTGTCGGTCTGCTCAAATTGAAGTGAGACTTTCGACCAGCCACCACCCTCAAACCGACGGACAAACCGAGAGGACCAATCAAACTCTGGAACAGTATTTGCGATGCATGCTACAACAAACTGAAAAAACTTGGAAAGATATCCTTTGGATAGCCGAATATGCCTACAATAACTCTGTCCACTCGGGAACTGGGAAGACCCCGTTTTTTCTTTTATACGGTAGTCACCCTCGAACCTCGGAGTTGGATCCACTCCAAGATCTTGGAACACCAGCAGTAGACCACCTGCATTCTACAATCACCCAAGCCTTTAAGGAAGCCGTTTCTCACCTTCAAAGGGCTAAAGAACAATACAAGAAAGGAGCAGACCAACATCGGAAGGAAGCCCCCCAATATCAAGTAGGAGATCAAGTCTGGTTATCCACCAAATATCTACCTCTAAAAGGACCACGCACATTCAACCCAAGATACTTTGGTCCCTATTCCATCACTACCATAGTAAATCCAGTAGCGGTCAAGTTGGACTTGCCCCCTCACATGAAGATACATCCGGTCTTCCACGTCTCTCTATTAAAACCCGTGCAACCTCAAACCCGACTAACTACATCTCCAAAACCTATTCTAGTTGATGAAGAACTCGAGTTTGAAGTCAAAAGCATCCTGGATTCCAAGATCTCCAAATCTAAACTATTTTACCTGATTGACTGGAAAGGCTACGGTCCCCAAGAAAGATCCTGGGAACCTGCAGAATATGTCCACGCGCCTCGTCTAATCAAAAGATTTCATCGAACATTTCCTAACAAGCCCAAACCCCCGGAGAAGCCCGGTTTGGGAGGGGCCTTGAGGGGGGGTGCTGTCATGATCTCTGCTTCCAAAAGATCAGGACTTGCCCGACTCCCTTGGAAGCAGACCCATAACCCCGGTTCCGAGTGCCAGCCAGTCCCAATTGGGACCTTTTGGACCCTGTCCTGGCGCCAGTGGCACCAGGCTCATAAAGATGCCCAGTCCCAGCGCTGGAAGCGCCGGGCTCATAATGCTTGGGTGGACTTACCTGCAGCAGACCATGCTGCTTACTTACCTGCCAGTTGAACCCCTGATCCTCTTCTGTTTGGGACTACTTTTCCTGTTGGGTGGGGAAGGAGCCACTCCCTAGGTTCAGAACACTGGAACTCTTCTGGAAAGCAGGAACTCTTTTCTTACCTAGGCGTGGCTGTGGAAGGAGACACCTAAGCACTACAGGAGGCTATTTAAACCACACCCGATGGATGAATCTTGCTTTGCTTTATTCTGCATTCTCTGCAGCAGAACGCTCATCGTGTCTTCTGCTTCTGATCCTGGGCCTAAGGGAACAAAGGCTTACCATCCTGGAATCCAGTCTTCAGCAGCACCTGTAAAGACAAAGAAAGAACAGGTTAGCACTACGGTCTTCAGTGGCAGCGCATCTCTTACCTGGTCCATCGGCTGTCACCAACGCCTCGCGCTGCATTCCGGCATCTGAAAGACAAAGGCTTACCTACTCTTCGCATGCTCCGGAGGTCTTCACACTGCATTCCGGCATTTGAAAGACAAAAGCTTACCAGCTCTTCGCACGCTCCGGAGGCCTTCGGCGCTGCATCCCGCATCTGAAAGACAAAAGAAGGTGCGTTTAAAGACATTGGGCACCCTTATTACTCACGTGCCATAACTCCTTCCCACGCCGAATCCAGTGGGTATTCCAGCACCCTTCAGCTTCTCTAAAGCTCCGAACTTGTACCTGCAAGATAAAAGGGACAGTTAGTGCGCATCGTGAAGCAGGCTACAAGCACTTACTTACGTGCTTCCAGGCGCTTCTATTCCTCACGCGGGTTCGATCCTCAACTCTCATCAGCCCGCCATCCGCCATCGCCGGAACCCTGCAAAACAAGAGATAGCATTACAAAAGACTTTTAAGACATTTGAAGTGCCCAGAACGTACCGTGCGTGCAGTTAACGACGGACAGCAGTCCTCTGAGGTCAAGAGGCCTGCACCCTTATCCAGTGAAGAAACTGGTTACGGCACCCTGCCCCGAGGCAGATGGAGAGCTCGGCGTTCACTTACCTAAGACATCTTACTCTTCTAGTCAGACATACAGTGCACAGAGGTCCAGCCCAAAGAGCCAACCGTGTGTTACACATCACCTTTGAAGATACGGCATTCACCCAGTCAAGACCGGCGCCTCTGCGGGAATCAGGTGAGCGTTACAGGATCCCTAGAACTGGGGCTGTGCAGATTGCTTTTTTCAATTTATCAAACCCTTCTTCCATTGTCTTAGCCCACTCAATTTTTTCTTGCGTTGCCTGTGCTTTCCTCAAGGCCTGTAAGAGAGGCTGTGTATACGAGCTGTAGTCAAAGACCCATGCCCTGAAATAATTACACAGTCCCAGAAAACATTGTTTCTGTTTTATCGTGTGTGGTTTAACTGTTTTTAAAATGGCCTCAGCTCTTTCAGAGGTGACCTTCTTTCCTTCATGTGATATTAATTGGCGTATGTACAACACTTCTTGTTGACAATATTGTAACTTATTTCCTTTGTCAGCAAGTATAAACATCAGCTGAACAGAATTGTGTCTGCACTCTTCCTCTGTGGTGCTGAAAACTAAAATGTCATTTACGTATTGCAGCACAATGCTTTCTAAAGCAATATTGCTTAAGTACATATGGAGGATTCTGTTGAAAATTGATGGAGACTCACAATACTGCGGGGGCAGCCTTGTGCTTTATAATCGCACTTGTCTAAAAGTAAACAATGTCAAATCTTGTGAGTCTTTGTGCAATGGGATTGAGAAAAACACATTTTTTAAGTCAATCACCATGAAATATCGTGCGTCAACCGGTATATTAAATAGAATTGTAGACGGGTTCAGGACTAAAGGGAACTCGGCCTCTACAATTTGGTTCATTGAACTCAAATCTTAGGACAAACATACGGATTACAGGGTGATTCTGACGTCACTAAAATACCTTGGTCCATCATGGAGGAAATCGTCTTGAAAATGCCTTCATCTGCCTCTCGAGACATGGGATATTGTCGTGCACGAGGTAAAATTGCTCCTGGTTTCAATTTAATCTTCACCTCCCCAACCCCTTTCAGTAAGCCTACGCCATAGGGGCCAGTGGGCCATCATGAAACTGGCACTTTTGCCATATCTTCATAAAAATATTCCGGACGCTTCTGTGCTAGCATCATTCTCTGCAGAACTTCTCTCTTGATCGCCTTTACCCAATAATTAATGCACATTTCAAATATCACAAAATCATAAGATAGGTAATCTACAAACAATTCCTCATCAGTGACATCTGTCACTCTGCAGCCTTCTTCGATGGCAATTATTGTGCTCCATCGTCTACCCTTATCATCAGTTGCATCGAGTACAGCCATATTTCGCCCCTCCTCTTCATCCATGGGTATCTGAGGCCTAAATAAAAACTCATCTGGTATCCTCATAGTTCTACCTACTAGACCTGTTAGCCATGTTAACAGAATAAGTATCCCATTATGGAACACCTTGGGTTCAAGCGATATCACCCTAGCAGCTATCGGCCCTGCGAATCCCATGATCATTTTGCACACATTTAAATAATGCATTCCTGGTGTTGAGCATACTATGCCTTAGTCTGTAAACACAATTGTCATATTCAATTTTGTCATCAAATCTCGTCCTAATATATTGACAGGTGTTTGCCTCAAATAAATCAGTGAAACCTTCATATCACATTCTCCAATGGAGACTGGTAATTGTTCTGTGAAAGGAACTCGACTTGTTGCTCCTGTGAAACCCTGAGTATTCGTCGCATTGCTAGACATTAAAAATGTGCCCTCCTGTGTACACAAGCCTGTTGCACACATGTCCACTAAGAAAGAAAAAGCATTGCCACCTATATTTACGTCTATCCTTGGTTCCTCATGAGGATTCGGCATTATAGATAGGACTGAACACATCAGGTCTCCCAGTGCGCTGTCCTGTTATGGGTCCAGTCTCACTCCATCACTTGTGAATGGATTTCCTCCATCAACAGTGACACCTCCTATTCTGAGTCATTGGCGGTTCTGTGTTTGTGTTTTGCTGAAGTTGCATAGGAGATTGCTGCGATTGTCCTTGCAGTTGATTACCTGCCATTTGCTGTGATTGCAAGCCTTGCTGCACTCTCAGCTCTTGCTGCTGCGCTGTTTGATTTTGCGCAAATCAATTTCTGTTCTGCTGCGAATATGCAGGTCGATTTGGCATTCCCTGTCTTGAAAACTGATAATTCTGCACCATTCCCTAGCTTCTACACATGTCAGCCATGTGTCCTGTCATTCCACATGTCCAACATATAGGCGGTGGTCTCCCCATCTGCCCATATTGCATATTTTGATTACTGTTTTGCATATTCTGAAAACCTCCCTGACTATTCTGCCAATTCCCTTGATTACCTTGCCAACCTCTTCCACGATATACCCTTCCTCGTGGAGCATATCCACTGTGTATCCGATCCAACTGTCTTTGGTTATTCACTTGAGGCATGTTCACTGCCTGCTGTGAATTTGATCCATCTAAGCTAGTTAACATTGCCCCTCCAATGTCGTACTTGGACATTTTTTTCGGAACCAATTTTGCTTCCTCACCTTTTCGCGTATCGTCTTTTTTTTTTTGCAATTCTTTTCCTGCAGGAGTCTGCAGTAATGTTCAATGGTTAACTGGATTTCCAACCACGTTTTGGCTTCTATACCCACTAATTTATTGAACTGCTTCTGTACTTGCTCTGGCAGCCCATGGAATAATATATGAAAAAATACAGGTATAGATTTCCCCCAAGTGTCCCTAGTCTCGAGCGTCCAGGCGTCTTGGAAATTTTGAATGTAAACTAACGGACCATCTCCTTCCTTCATTTTTTTTGTCATTATAGCTCCCATATCAGACGTGTCCGGATATAGTACTGGTAGTGCTTTCCAAATTGTTATTAAATGGTGCTCCGTCATGCGCACTGTTCACTATAGTCACACCAGGGTTTCTGCCCGTGTCCATACATCATCAGTTCCATCAGTAAGTATGGAGATCAGAAGACCTTTAATCTTCCCTATCGCTAATGTATTACCTCCCGTAATTTTTTCTAACTCATGTATTCATTTTCCAGCACCTGATGTTAAACTCAGGAGTTTGCACTTTAAAATATCTCTGTCCATTTGGGGCCACAGTATGTAGTGTGTCCTGGCCCCACCCTTTTCTAGCAAGGGTAATTGTGATGCCCCAAACTCATTCTCATCTCTCATCATTTGTCTGTCTATCGCCGGGGTAATATTCCCACATCGGCGTCTACCTGGCAATGATCTTAAACTGCTTATATAAGGTGGGGGCTCCCCCCTCTGACCGTGAGGTTGCCCCTTATGTTGGTCTGACTGTGTCAGTGGCTCTGGTGCCTTAGATATAGGTATTTTTAAATCTGACTACATTACTCCCTAATCCATAGGCCAATATCCCTCTGGACCACATACATTACTTCTCTCTTCGCTTTGGAAGGTTTCCCTTTCTTCTTCTGATACTTTTTGTGCCCAACTCGTGCAACTTCTCTCATCATCATCTCTATTTAATGTTAGTCTGTCTAAAGACAGCTCCTTGTGTCTCGCCCTACAGGAGGCTTCCTCTGTGTCATACAACTGAGTGCTCTTGAGACAATAATTTTTTCCTTTCCCTTGTGATTATTTCCTGGCTTGCATTTCATGGTATACTTTGTCGTTTGCTTCTCCAAAACTTCGAGAGTCAAACTCATCTTCTAGATTTACTCTAGACGGGCCTGGTAATGATTCGGATTCGGGAACAAATTCCTCTATGTCTTCCCATGCTACCTGTGGATTGGGATTTCTTACTTCCCTTTCCAAATAATCGAGATTGCGTGCTCTCTGCCTTATTTTGCGTTCCATGTCATCGAGTTCTCAGCATTTTCTCACTTCTTCTCTCACTCTGTCTTACTCTTTATTTTTCATATCAATTTCGTTAATATGCCCTTCGTATCTCCTCAACCTTTTGTCCTGCATTCTTTTCTCTCTTATCCTTTCCTGTTCATCATCCTCTATTCTTTTTCTTCCTAGCCTTTCCTGTTCATCGGCTGTTCTTTGTCTATTGTCACACTTTCTTTGCTCTTCTGTTCTCTCCTGTTCCCTTTTTTGTTCATCTTGATATAACAATTCTTGTCTTTGTCTATCCCTTCTTTTCGCTCCCTCATCTTTCAATCATTCCTCTTTTTCTTTGTCTTTTCTGTCTTATTCGTCTTGATCTCCCCATTGTCTTACATCTTCGATACGTTTACCATCGATTTTAAGTAAAATCTGCCCTCCCATCCATTTGTTCTGTAAGAGCGCTATCTCATCAGTTTTATCCTTGTCTCCTTTCCATCTCGTTATTTCTCTCCTTATAATTAGAGATGTACTTGCTCAATCACTTCTTTCCTTATCGCGTCTCCTTGTCACTCAGGACTTTGGAGGTTGTATCTTTCTCAGTATCTTTCTCTGGGCCCTCGTCACTACTTTGCGTAGGTGACACATTGGCCCTCCTTCCGAGTTGGGGGCAAAGAGATACCAAGCAGTGTTATGGACATCGGTGCCGGTAATCCCTTTGCGCCCTATTCCGAGGACCCTTAACGGGTCCCTTCCTTAATGCCTGGTTTTACCAGGCGTTATGGACGGGGCCCGTTAAGGGACTTCAGAGCTAATAACGGTACCGCAATTTGCGGTACCGTTATTAGCGCCTTCCCATTGAGCCCTAGGGGGCTCAAATGGGAATGGGGAATGGCTTTTTCAATGGGGACTTACTGGTCCCGCAAAGGTCGGAATAGACCGGTAAGTCCCCATTGAACCAGGGCGGACTCGGTACCGGTATTGGAGGTAGTCATGGCACAAATGGCGCGATGATTACCTCCAAACTCGGAATGAGGGCCATTGGACGGATTGCTATATCTCGTCGCTACTTTAAGTTCCCTTAATGGGTATAACCCTTTGTCATTCTTAGTTTTGTTTTTTATTTCAGACAGGGCGGGCGGAGCAGAAGGCTCTTCACCCCCTCTTTGCATATGTTGAGTGTCCAATCTAAAGGAGGCTCCTCCTCCTTTTCTTGTTCATACATTTTCCAAAGCTCTAGACTCGCTAGGCGCTTTTCTAACATTTTTCCTGTATACGCTGCATGCAAATATGTCTTTGAGCCGCTTTTTGATCCATTTCTCGTAGATGTGGGAGGGGTTTCTATCTGAAAATAGGGGTCCCATCAAACGGTCCCTTGCAGGGAGTTGTCTATTCTATCCACTTCTACGGGGAGCTTCACGTCCTGTCAGCCGAATGCCAAAGGTTGTGCGATATTGCAGAGACTCTAAAGTTACTTATGTCGACGGCCAATGGTTATCTTATCTAACCATCCAACTCTGCTACCAAGTGAGCTGGGTGTTCTCTCAGACAGCCCTTTAAGATGAGTAGCAATACCCTGGAGATGGACGGGAATGCAGATTTGATTCATACATCAATAATTAAGATGACACAAATAGCTTGGCAAACGTTGTCTATTTTAATGGGAAGTATCTAAAACAGGTAGTACAACGTACATCAGCAATCGCTCGACACTCTGACTCCACTTACGTCATAAAAAACCTGGGCTTTTGTACCCAAAATTGGTCAACATTGATGTTTTGACCTGCATCATTACCAACGTCATCCTACGTGGCAAACTACACAAACCTAACGGAGGGTGTGATTGGGTCTAAGTGAATTTCTAAGAATAAGCTCTATATCTGTATGGAGTAACAAAAGAAGGTGGTAGGATAATTAACATCAGGTGGGACAACTAAGCCCTCCCCTTAAAATGGCCACTACAAACATTACTAAATGTACGACGTCCCATTGGCTACACAAGCTATAGGACCCCCAACTACGTGGTCCCCTACAATTGGTTAGTTCCCAACCCCCGTCAGCACTTTTCCACCTACATCTAGCAGTATGCAGACTGAACAACCAGGTGTAGGTGAGCTTGTTTTAGCACCTGCTTCCCCCCAATTAGCATATATGCCATCATCACCTCAATGGTGATGATGGCATATATGCTCATCACCTTAACTAGTGCTTTGACGTTGGCCTTGAGATTGTACTGTTCTCTGAGAATTTTTAAGGAGTGTGGGCACCAGCCGGCCTTCGTGCGTAGGTGTGTGTCATGCGGAAGAACGATTTCCAAATAATATTCAGTTCCCAATAACCTGGATCAAGTGCATCAGTCATCTGTGAGGAATCCCCCCGAACCCCTACTTCTCTGACTAACAGTAATAAGTGCTCGAGGAGCAGAGACCGCAGAGAAACCCTCTGAGGTAGAAAACCCTGATAGCTGGAGTCGGGAGCGTTGTCTTCTGGTTGTCAGGACGAGAGAGGACAGAGCTCGAGGGTGAGTCGGAGTATCGGGTGCTCTCTGCTGAGGTCTTCCCCGGCGAAGGCTGTAGAGGAAGTAAGAAGAAGTTACCAGAGTGAAGAGTTGGAGGTAAAGTAGAATGTAGGAAGGTAGAGGTGTAACCTGACAGTTTGTACGTTGCCGTCTTACACTCTGCGGGGAACCCCGGAATGGATGAGAGGACTTGAAGAGAGATCTTATAGTTGAAGAGAAGGAATACGGTAAGTCTGCTCGGCGTAGTGGAAAGAAAGAGGAGATGTGAACCAGGCTTTCCGAGCAGGGCGGATAGTAATAACTGCTAAGGGTTCTACAGCAGGAGCGGGGAAAAAGGTAAACACAGGAGATGTCCAAGTGAGCATGCCTAGAGTGGGAGAAGAAAGGCAGGGAAGTGGTGAGAGAGGATCAGAACGTGGTTTGCAAAGGATCAAAAAGATTCTCAGTAGAAACTTCCAAAGAGTACCTAGTTTCGAACTTCAGAGGGCAACAGTAAGGAGTAGCGATGCAAAGCACGTCTGACTTCGGCTGTTGATAAGGCAGGCTCGCTGAGCGCAGAGCGATGGATTCCGCCACCACTAGCAGGCAGAAACCCGTCTGAGTGGGAGGCAGTACGGCGGCCATTTTGGGTGAGGAAAAAGGTGTGATGACACTGCACCGAATGTTTCCCCTACGGCACAACCAAGACCAGTGCTTGTAGGGAGTTATGACAGTATGCCCCCCCCCGCAGAGGCGACCCACCAGGTTTGCCCGGATGGAGGCAATGGAATCGGCGAACCAGGCGCGGAGCATGAACACCCGAAGCAGGTTCCCAAGATCGATCTGCCGGTGAGTACCCACGCCAGTCCACCAAATACTGAAGGCGTTCTCTGCGATAACGCAAGTGACAAATCCCAGAGACTTCAAACTCTGGACCAGTGGCAGTAGATACAGGAGGAGTTCGAGCAGAAGACCCCAGCTGAAAACAATCCGAAGGCGCAGGTTTGATTTGGGAAAAGTGGAACACCGGATGGATCCTGGACCAAGAGGGAGGAAGTTTGAGACGTAGTGCAGCATGGCCTACCAGTCGCAAGATTCAAAAGGGTCCAAAATAACAGGGAGATAGCTTTGATGGAACCAAATGACGGGGAAGGAATTTAGAAGCCAACCATACGTAGTCCCCAACTGCGTACGGCAGGGGAGGAGACCTATGTCGAAGCGTTTCATCCGGTCCTGAGCATCCAGTAGCGATGTTTGGGCCGCCTGATGACCATGCTGAATGTCGGCTATCAGAGCGTCCACATGAGGGAATTTGGAGGATGGTGGTGTAAGTGTAGGGGCAAAGGCTGGATGGAAACCATAGCTACAAAAGAAAGGGCTAGTCTTCAAGGCCGACTGCGGAGAGTTGTTGTAGGCATATTCGGCCAAAGGAAGAAGCTCCACCCAATTGTCCTGGGCTGCTGATACGACGCAACGTGAATAGCCTTCCAGTGTCTGGTTCAAGCGCTCCGTTTGCCCATTAGTCTGTGGATGGAAGCCAGAACTAAGGGAACGTCGGATATGAAGTCTTGAACAGACTGTCTTCCAGTAGAGGGAGGTGAATTGTGGGCCACGGTCCGAAATAATGGTCTCTGGTAGGCCATGGTGAGAAAAGATGGTATTGATGAAGATTCTCGCCATTCGGGCTGCAGTAGGAACTCCAGGCAAAGGCACAACATGGGCTACCTTCGAGAAATAATCTACCACTACCATGATAGCAGTGTGATGTTCCGACGGGGGTAGATCTACAATAAAGTCAGTGGAAATTATCTGCCAGGGTTTGTCAGGTATAGGCATGCGTGAAGGAAGAGCTGAAGGGAATTGCCTGGGTGACTTGGTCTGGGGACAAATTGTGCAAGACAACACATAATCTTGAATATCCTTGTCCATGTTGGGCCACCAGAAGTGTCTCTTAGTTAAGGTAAGTGTGTTGGAGATGCCCTTATGTCCCGCGGCTAGAGAGTCGTGGCCCATCTGCATAGTTTCCAGACAAAGCTTGGGGGTAGGAATAAACAATTGATGGTTATGGAAAAGACATCCTTTTTCAGAGGTCAATATGTTTTGCCCAAAAAAGTCCTGACAAGCTGCTAAATGTTTGACAGTGGCAGCCTCAACTTCCTGGAGGAAGTCAGTAATGACATGCAGGAACTTGGCTTTGGGAAATATTTTTTCGGTCTGAAATCTGATAGTAGAGTGATCCTTACGGGATAGAGCGTCAGCTCTGAGGTTTTGTCTGCCAGGGAGAAATGTAAAGAGAATGTTGTAAGGGGATAAAAAATGGGCCCATCTGGCTTGTCTACTGTTCATAGTTTGTGCAAACTGTAGGGCTTTGACATTTTGATGGTCTGTGCTAACTTCGATTGGATGATGAGAACCTAGAAGGAGATGCCTCCATTCCTTGAAGGACTTCTTTATGGCTAGGAGTTCCTTTTCTAACACTGAGTAGTTAAGTTCCGAAGGACTTAAAGTCTTAGACAGGTATGATACTGGGAGTTCTTCTCCGGACTCGTTTTCTTGAAGGAGCACGGCTCCAATAGCCTAATGAGAAGCGTCCGTTTCCAATATGAATTTCTTGTTTTGGTTAGGAGTAATAAGGATGGGCTCTGGTGAGAAGGATTGCTTCAAAAAGTCAAAGGCGGCTTTTGCCTGCGTGTCCCACAAAAATGGAACATTCTTCTTTAACAATTTCGTAATGGGTAAGATGATCTGAGAGAAGCCTGGGATAAACCTTCTATAGAAATTGGCAAACCCAATAAATCCTTAGATCTCCTTCACCGAGTTGGGTTTCGGCCAATTTAAGACGGCGGAGACCTTGGAAGGATCCATAGAAACCCCTTCTGCGGACAAGACATATCCCAAGTAGGAGACTTTGGGCTGATGGAATTCACACTTTTCTCTCTTGCAGTACAATTGATGGGTCTGAAGGCGCTCCAGTACTAGGCGAACATGTTTCAAATGATCCAATTCATTAGAGGAAAAAATCAAGATGTCGTCGAGGTAGACTACGACATAATGTAGGAGGACATCCGAGAAAATGTGATCCATAAATCTCTGAAATACGGCCGGGTAATTTGAGAGCCCGAATGGCATTACATGGTATTGAAAATGGCCAAATGGGGTTCGTAAGGCCGTTTTACATTCATCACCCTCGGCGATCCGTATCAAATGATACGCTCCACGTAGGTCTAACTTGGTGTATATGGTTGCTCCTTTAACTGCCTCCAGTATGTCGGGTATTAAAGGCATTGGATAACGGTCTGGGATGGTTATCTTATTGAGGCCTCGGTAGTCTAGGCAAGGACGGAGTTCGTCTGTGTCCTTTTTGGGTATGAAAATTAAGGAGGCACCAGCCGGGGAAGTAGACTCTGAGATAAGACCGTTCTGTAGGTTCTTTTGTAGGTAATCTTTGAGTATCGCCTTCTCCCTTTGTGAGAGCATGTACATTCTTCCAAAGGGAATGGGTTGGTCGGGCATTAATTCAATGTGACAATCGTCTCGTCTATGGGGTGGCAACATTGCAAATTTAGAGGAGGAAAACACCTCCATGTAATCCTGGTAGGTAATAGGAATGTCACTCACTTGACTTAGGATCTTGTGTGACCCTTCATGGTTGCCCACATGTACAGTGTGTACAACAATGGCTCCTTGGGTGAGGCACCGATTTACACAGTATTCAGATCCCAAAAATATAGTGCCTGCCGTCCAATTTATGTAAGGATTATGAAGTCAAAGCCAGGGTAGACCCAAAATTATAGGGAAATGAGCTGCCCGTATGATGTCGAAACGTATTAATTCCGAATGGGTTGAGATTTTGCAAGTGACCTCCAAAGTCTGTTCTCGGATCGGTCCGGAAATCAGAGGACTACCGTCCACCCCATGAACCGGGATGGATACAGACTTGATGAGATGGTCCAATCCGTTTTCTTTGGCCCAATGGTCATCAATGAAATTACCGTCGCCCCCACAATCTATTAGGGCGGGTATGTTCTGAATGGTCTTATCTTTGAAAACAATATGTAGATATATGACCACCATGGGGTTTCCCACAGTCTCTGCGTTTTGTGAAATGAGAGTGTTTGAGGAACCTTGTAGATGCTGCCCAATCGTGGTTCCTCTTACGATTGGGGTTTGGCGTTTCCCGGTTTCCATGCATTCTTGCGGCGAGGAGGATCAAGAATGCACTCGGGAAGTAGGTGTTCAGAAGACCCACAGTACATGCATAAATTATTGCACCATCTGCGATTCCTTTCCTCCTGAGAGGGAGGTCCTCTTGCCGTTCCCAATTGCATATGTTCATCTGGGGAACCCTGGCTGGACGGATGTGTCATGGACTCCGCTTTACCTTCTGACCTAGGACGCGGTAGCTTCCCTTTGCGTCTCTCGTGTTGGCGTTCTTGAATGCGGTAATCCATTTGCATAGTTAACGTGATCATGTCTGCAAGGTTGGCGGGTCAAGGTACCGTGTAAATTTCATCTTTCAGTTCCTCCATTAGCCCCCGCCTAAAAAGGGTCAACAGACTTTCGTCTGGCCAAGCTATTTCCGATGATAATTGTTTGAATAGAGTGATGTATTCCAATAAACTAAATTGTCCTTGTTGCAGGTTTAAGAGTTTTTCTTGGGAAGTAACCGTTATCTCTTGGCGGCTAAACATGCTTTTAAGACTATTTACGAAAGCAGGATCGGCATCCAAAAGAGGATTGTTAGATGTCACTAAAGGAGTGGCCCAGGCAAGCGCAGGGCCAGATAAATGGGAAATGAGAAACCCAACCTTATCGCGGTCCGTTGGGAAGTACGTCGATTTAAAGGAAAATTGAATGGTACACCTGTCCAAAAATTCCCTTAACTTGTGGAGATTTCCATCATATTTGCCCCGGGCAGAGAAGTAGGAGGGAGTGCTGGTCCTACTGTCAATCGGGCTACTTGTTGTCCGAGGTATGTATTCTCTTGCTTAAGGGTTTGTACTTCATGCGTTAATGATTGCATGGCTTGCATGAGCTGCTGCATTTGATCCATGCTGTCGGCCGATAGGGCGTCGCTATCTATCATGCGGAAGCACGATTTCCAATTAATGTTTAGTTCCCACTAACCTGGATCAAGTGCAGCAGTCGTCTGTGAGGAATCCCCCCAAAACCCCTACTCCTCTGACTAACAGCAATAAGTGCTCGAGGAGCAGAGACCTCAGGGAAACCCTCTGGGGTAGAAAACCCTGATAGCTGGAGTCGGGAGCGTTGTCTCCTGGTTGTCAGGACGAGAGTGGGCAGAGCTCGAGGGTGAGTCGGAGTATCGGGTGCTCTCTGCTGAGGTCTTCCCCGAAGAAGGCTGTAGAGGAAGTAAGAAGAAGTTACCGGAGTGAAGAGTTGGAGGTAAGGTAGAATGTAGGAAGGTAGAGGTGTAACCTGAGAGATTGTCCGTTGCCGTTTTACACTCTGCGGGGAACCCCAGAATGGATGAGAGGACTTGAAGAGAGATCCTATAGTTGAAGAGAAGGAAAACGGTAAGTCTGTTCGGCGTAGTGGAAAGAGAGAGGAGGTGTGAACCAGGCTTACCGAGCAGGGCGAATAGTAATAATTGCTAAGGGTTCTACCGCAGGAGCGGGGAAAAAGGTAAACACAGGAGATGTCCGAGTGAGCACGCCTAGAGTAAGAGAAGAAAGGCAGGGAAGTGGTGAGAGATAGGATCAGAACGTGGTTTGCAAAGGATCAAAAAGATTCTCAGTAGAAACTTCCAAAGAGTACCTAGTTTCGAACTTCGGAGCGCCACAGTAAGGAGTAGCGACGCAAAGCACGTCTGACTTCAGCTGTTGATAAGGCCGGCTTGCTGAGCGCAGAGTGATGGATTCCGCCAACACTGGCAAGCAGAAACCCATCTGAGTGGGAGGCATTACGGCGGCCATCTTGGGTGAGGAAAAAGGTGTAATGACACTGCACCGAATGTTTCCCCTATGGCGTAACCAAGACCAGCGCTTGTAGGGGGTCATGACAGTGTGATCTTCTCCCTTCGTCCAACTTCCTTCTATCACGTGACTGGATACCATGAAATTGAGCTTTTCGTGTATTTGATTTTATTCTTCAATAGTCCTCTGATGTCTTTTGTTTTTGCTTGACCTCTCTGAACAGGAGCCTCTGTTCTTTCACGTTAATTGTATCTAATGTCAGCCAATTCCAGTTTGATAAGACCTTGGCTCTCTTGGCTCAGTTAATTCCTTAGCTGAACTTTTATTCTGTTTAATTAAATTGCTTTTCTTAACGGCAACACTAAAATGAGGCGTTCTTGCTTTGTTCAGTACTGCTTATATGCATAGTGGAAACCTCCATCCTTTTATTTTTCCATATGTTTCTATATATGTATATGTTGGTGCTTGCTGCGGTCTAACTATTCAAAAGCATGTGGCTAGCTTAATGATTGCTTTGCTGCTTGCGCTTTCTTGCATCTGTATACATTTAAACTAACTAAGTATCTTCATCAGGTCTGTGGCCTAAGTCTCTTCATCTTGATCCCAAGATGTCACTTATCCGTGGTACCTATTTGTATTTTATATATCGTCTGCCTCTCTGGTCTGGTTATCCCTCTATATGGTTGACGATTCAACTTTGTATGACGTCACCATTCATCTTTGCCATTTAGTTTCTCTGTTTCTTCAGGAATCTCGTTCAAATGGCCATCATATTGTCTTGTTTGCAGGTATGGTTTCCTCAATGGGTACTTTACCTCCCATATTCTATTAGGTATAGGTATTCTTATGGGTACTGCACAGAGTCCACACTCTTCTCTTTGCTGGTATAATTGTTCAGTATACGTCACATACTTTGTTTCATATTTTTCAGATAATGTAGGTGGGGCAGTTGGAGTGGGGGTACTTGGCTCCTGCTCTACACCATTGTTGTCTTGACGGAGCTGGCTCAAATCTATAATATCTGGCTGCCATTATTGATTGACATCACATACCACGGTCATTCGCCATTTTAAAAGTTTCCGGGTCGGCTTGTGCAATGCGCAGGCCTCCTCCCCTGAAAGCCATGTCTTAACAGCCCCCGTGATACCTTCTCACCAACAGCTCGCATTTTACGATACAGGGTGTCAACCCCGCCATAACTAGCGAAAGCTCCTTCATCATAATATATTTGTGACAGGTTCAGGCTGGACATGTCTCCACGTAGCAACTCAACATAAAGACACCGTCAGTTTTTATAAACAATGGTTTTAATTCTCATTTCAAAATGACAATTGTATTCAAAATATATTCACATCAAAACATTTACATTAAAATAAATAATACCTGCGAATACCGCACAAACACATTGTATGCCGCTGCTTTGTTAAGTGCTCCTGTTACACTCCATTTAAATATATCTTATCCCTGCCCAGTTTTGAACTGTTTTTTCAGTTAGGTTTCTAGCACTCATCGGACACATGCAACTAAACTGCTTCATTTTCAAAATCGGGTTATTCGCCGATTCTATTGCCCATAATGTTTTAGATACGCTTCGCTCAGTACCCGCTCTGATCCTTATCTGTGTCAGCGGTTGTGTCAGTCGCAACAAGTCCATAATGCATTTTGGGGTCAACACAAACATATTTTACGCAGCGAATTATCTGTGTAATCTTTTTACCAAACACTTGTGAGGATCCTGCTGTGGATCATTATTTTATTTCCGTAGCACCACCTGCAAAAGTGTTGTTTTAAACACGCCCTCGTTACTGGGGTTGTAATCCCCTGGGTGGCACAAATATCAGCATGAAGAGGGGTCTGCATGTCCATGTCGTTCTTCATTAGCACAATACTATTGTTTTAAACAACAAATGCATTGAATAGAGCATTGTCTTTAAGGCCGTCAGTCTCCAGCAGAGATAGACAGACACGCCCTACACAGACTACTTTTTCAAAATACCCTGGGGTTTCAAACTAGCTGGAACAGCAAATTCAAGAAATATTAATAGTCTCTGCCATAGACTGGTTTGTCTCACCCCCGCACACTTGGCCCTGTTTTTTACCACGGTTCCAGGGGCCAAAAGCTGTCGCCGTCGTCATCGCCGCGTCTGCCGACATCGCCGTAGCTTCGCAGTCCTCATCTTCAGGGCTTGCGTCGACCGCTAATGATTGCTCCAAAACAGCCTTGTCATTGTCCCAAAACTCTTCGGGTTCATAGCCGGCCATTAGATCGTGAGCATCCTCCATCCCTTTATACACCAGCAAATTCACTGGACTTCCTGGGAGTGTTCGCCCCTCTCCATAATAATAGCTGTTCATAATAGCTGCTTCCGGAATAGTCCCTGAAAAGTTCAAAAAGCGCAGTGTTTGCCAGCCCATTGCAGAGCAGTATATGTCTATGTTGTCCGACCCTCCCACTGTCACCGTTGCTGTCTTTATCCGGCCCTTTCAATCACATTTTATATTACCATTATATAAAGTTTATGTAAAAGGTATTATTTTGATATCAAGACATTTGTATATAAAAGAATTAATTGCGATATAAAAATGACCGATAATAATTTGATATAAAAATGTATTTCAGAAAAATAACCGATAACACAAAAAGATTGGCTATAAGTGTTGTAAAATTATATAAAATCCATATAAAATCATGTTGGCGATCCCCTAGAATTATATTCAAACTCTCTAAAAACCCCAATCAAGTCGTAACGTCATTTAGCGCACTTAGTTTTATATTCATAAACTCTTAGCACTGCGTGACATCACCCAATCTGCCTAGCTTTATATTCCATCTCTATCAAACTCTCACATACGCAGCACCACCCATTACTGCATCATCGCCACATCACCAAACCCTAACACTTGCTGTCTAACTCCTCACAACTCACTTTGCCCTCAACCAAGCAACAGCACACACACTCTCTTGCTCTTGATATCAAATGTCATATCAAAAAGAAATGAAACCCATATCAAAAGTGGACAGCAATACCAATATCAAAAGGGGCCAGAAATAAGTACAACCAGGGGGCGCTCCCACCTGTCAAAAATGTTACATTGGAAAAAACGAGCCGCCCATTACTACTG
This sequence comes from Ambystoma mexicanum, assembly GCF_040938575.1. Lineage (NCBI taxonomy): Eukaryota > Metazoa > Chordata > Amphibia > Caudata > Ambystomatidae > Ambystoma > Ambystoma mexicanum. Next base: position 341,727,905 of record NC_090927.1, read on the forward strand.
GCTTTCCCTCAGTGTAAGGACAGAGAAGATTACAATCATATTTTATGTTGACTCTCATATCATGCCAATGAAACCCTACTGCAGTACTGAGTCCTATTTAGGCAGACTGCTGTTGGACGTGCTGCAGGTCATGACTGAGGTGCATTGACAGAAGTGGAAGCACTAGAATAACACGGGTGCTGCAGGGGAAGACTAATTCGCATTGACATGATTCTTTTTGTCTTAGTACTAGAAAATTAAGGGTGGCTGCAGGCAAGGCTGAGATGCATTGGCATAGCTTTGTGGGTCTAATAATGCTGGCAAGGCTGAGACTCCAAAGGCCAGTATTGATGTACAATTGCTTAGCTGAGTTTGGGTTTCAGCACAACAATAGAACGAGAGTCTGTAGATTGGGATTGAGGTGCAATTGGAGTAGCAGTGGCATTGTAGGTCTGGATTGCAGTGTATTGGTAGAGTTGCATATGGAGGCCAGCACTGGCATGCCAAGGAGAGGGGGTTTGGCTGCGAGATGCATTATCATGTCTGTGTGTGGTTGCATGTGGTGGAATAGCATGCATTGCAGCAATTAGGACATGAGGTGCACTGCCAGAGCAGTCTGTGGTAACTATTAACAAGCAGGCGGAGATTCAGTTCAGGAATGACGTGACTGTTGAGATCAGTGTGTGAGTCTAATTACTTACAATGAATGGGAGCTCAAGGTGAGGACTGAGGACTGAGGTGCAGTGGCAGAGCTTTATGTGATTTCCAGAAATCGAATACAAGAATGTGGTACTATCCAGGATGATCAGTCTGTGGTAACCATTAATAAATGGGGGGAGATGCAGTTCAGGATTGACCTGACTTGCGAGAGGCATGTGCGGGTCTAATTACTGATATTGGATGGGAGCTGAAAGACAACATTGAGGCCCATTGGCAGACCTCTATGTGGAGCGAAGAAAACAAACATTAAAATGTGCTACAATCCAGGATGGAGATGCATTAGCAGAGCAGTTTGTGGCTCCCAATCCTGGGATATAAGGAGGTGCTGTGAGGCAGAGTGGATTTGCTCTAGCAGAGATGAATGTGCATCTCAGTTCTTAAATGACATGACCTGTTTCAGGGTAGGGTTAAGGTGCTTTGGCAGGGCCTTTTTCAAAAACACAGTACATAGCAAAGGCTACTAAGCGGCAGGATCAGGGTGCATGAACAGATTCACAATGCTGGGATTATCCGGGTTCAGATGCATATGCCCTGTGCCTACGTGTCCCTCTGTAAATGTAGACAAGATTTTCACTTTCAAACGCCAAATCCATTGGATTTGTCAATGCTTGTTATAACTTGGAATAATGATCCCCTTTCTCCAGAAAATATTCCCCTTCCCCTGAAATGCAGGTATTAAACTCTTGGAATCTGTCTACATGCAGTGGTCCGTCTGACCATCACTTTGGTCACTATTACAGAACTGCCAAGTAAACTATCAAACTCAAGCCATTAGGGCCTGCTACCTTAGACCCGGTCCATGAGTATTGGTTTCTTTTTCCGAATATGTCAGTTTTAATTTATTTCAACAATTTGTTATGCTGCTGTTCTAAGTAATTTAGGTAACCAGATTTCAGTCCCACCTTTCTTAGGGTTCTTTTCCTTTTTGGCCCTTATGCACTCAGTGTCAAACCAATCTGCACTCGGTCTCAATATGAATGTGTAGGTATTACCTGTGGTAATGCAGCCAATCTCTTTTACCATTATAGAGTGCCGTAATGGGAAGGGCCCACATGATGTAGAGTAGCTAGTCAAGCTTACTGCCCCTTTAATGGCCTCTTACATGGCTGAACTCTTCAACCTGTCCTTTGACTCTCCTTGCTTTACTTCTATTTTCAAAACAGCCACTGTCATCCCTTTCCTAAAAAAGCAAGGGTCTGACCCGAACCTATCGGCTAAATTTCACCCTGTGCATCTCCTTCCACACTACTCTAAAGTGCTCAAAAGGGGTGAATTCAACTCTCTTACCAAGTTCTTAGACATCCACAATCTTTGATCCTCCCAACAAGCAGGTTTCTGCTCTTGTCACTCCATAGACACTGCTCTCATGAATGTGCCCAACTTCATCGACTCTGCTAAGTACTCCAACCTATCCTCTATCCTAATGCTCCTTGACCTGTCTGCTGCCTTTGACACTGTCGATCATCACCCTGATCTCCTTAATATTCTCTTTCTTCTTGGGATTCACGATTGAGCCTTTGCCTGGATTGAAACCTACCTGACACCATGCCAATTCCCTGCCTACTGGAGCAATAACACCTCTCAACTCACTCCTCTAACTGTTGGATTTCCTCAAGGCTCTGTCTTGGGTCCACTCCTCTTTACACTCTACACCACTGCCATTGGGGAACTAATCTTCTCCTTTGGTTTCTCGTACCAACTATTCGCAGAGATGACACCCACATCTTTTTCTATTTTCCTGAACTCTCCTGTGCAGACGACACCACAAATCTTCTTCTCTTTTCCTGAACTCTCCTCTGATCTCTCTATCAAAATGTCCAACCATCTATGTGCCATTAAATATTGGATGTCTTCCCACACTCTGATGTTACACTCTACAATAAAACAAGGTGCTCTTCTTCCCTGCCAAATGCTCTCTCTCCTCTCCTCTTCTGCCTACCCACTTCCCTACATGACACTCGTCCCTGCTCTTCAGCTAGAAACCTCCGCGTTATCCATGACACTTCTCACACCTTCCATACTTTCTGCTCCAAAACTGTAACAACAGCTCTCCTTTAACCTCCTAAATATGATCGAAATCAAGCACCTCCTTCCATTCAACACTTCCAAGCATCTCTTAACCACTCAGGTCTTCTCTAAACTGGACTACTGTGTCAGTATCCACTTTGGTCTCTCAACTATGCTTTCTGTATTCTCGACAAGATCATTAATTTTGCTACGAGAACTACCAGATTTAAATGTCTTCTCCTGGTTCACAAATATATCCATAGTAAGGCACCATTGTTTCTATTCTCTATTCACCTCTACAAGTCTTTTCGCAGTTTGCACTCTGCCTTCTCTACTAGCCTTGTGGCACCTCACCCTCCCTGTGCTTCCCCTCACTCTAGCTCTTTCTTCTTGCTGCACTTGTATGGAATTCTCTTCCCCGGATATCCGAGAAACAGTCCACATGGATTTGTTCAAGACCAAACTAAAAAATCTACCTCCTTGCCTACGAGTTACCCTCTTAACATACCCCTCATCTACCGTTTAGCTAACATTTTCCCTTGCCTCTGTCCCTCACTTTCTCTTCCGCCACTCTAGCACGTCAACCATCATGGTAGCATCCCGAGCACAGCTGGCCGTAGCACCAACCTGCACTTAAACATGTTCAAAGTTGGTTGTGCTTAATCTATGTATGTCCGCTTAGGTATTGTTCCCTGTGACTGTTCCATATACTCCCCTCCACAACCTGGTCAGAATGTCCCTCAAACTGACCCCATTGTAGGGAGCTCACTGCTTCCCGTCAAACCCGATTTCTTATCTGAAAAAATCAAGAATTGTTACACTACAGCTACCACAATTCCTAGAGACTGCGACAGCAATTATATTGGATTCACCTGAACAGAAAGGCAACTCAGCCTCCCTGAAGAGTGTTGGCGACACAAAAGCGCTAGGAGGAGAACGGCAGTGCAAGAAGGGAATCAACCCTGTGAACATTTTGGCAGCAATTGGGATTTAACCCTATGAATGTACTGGACACTTTGGGATTTAACCCAGTAACCTTTTTTTCAGGTAGTATATTGGCCAGGAACTGGAATGCGCGCCTCGCCCCTTCTTGTTTTTCCTGATTTCTTATCTATTGTATGTTCTTTTGTGATCAAAAGAACATTGTTCCTCCCTGTATACACATAAATAAATTAATAAATCCATATTCCCCATAATTATGTTCCAGTGTATTCCATTGGGGATATGCGGTATTAACACATGTAGTAATACCACATCCATTTTTGTATTTGTGTGATGTTAATTACCAAGACACACATGCAGGTGGTAGCTCCGTGCTACAATAACAAAACTCATAATTAGCTGGAGCCAAAAAAAGAGGTGGTTTTTCCAAATAGCGCCTGTTTTATCACTCTCACCAACCCCGTCATGAGGCTCTTAATCTCTCCACATAATGTCTGGGCACGTTTTAACCCCCTTTCAAGATTTTAAATATGAAGAGTGACAAGTCCGGAAAGGCCTCAACCACCTCCATGGGTTGTTCAAATGCATGATGTGGCAGCTGCCAACTATTTCCCTTGTTAACAATACCTTCCGTTGGTGACCGTGGCATCCCCAATAGCAAGGGTGCCATTTAAAACAGATGAATCAACCTTCTCTAAATATTTAATAAATAGCTTTGCATTAGAAACTCTCTCTATCAATAGAGTTTGTGCTTACTTACTTGTAAAGTTACTTTCAGCAGAGTATATGTCACTCAGGCGGGGCTGGTAGCATGTATGTATCTCCTTCAAACAGGTTTCTTTATTTAATTCATATGTCACATTATTTGATTTTCACAGTCATCAACCCCATGTGTTTCGAGCTTTGTAACCCAATGTAATGAATCATGAGGGTAAGATACCCAGTTAAGTCTCTCACAGTCGCCTAGAAATGAATAATATCATGACCCAATAATAACTCACACCATTTGTTTCTGATGTTATGTCCATCAATGTTCCTTGATATCATTTTATGGGCAAGTCTTCTATCACAGGAAAGAAGAAGGAAGTAACAGGACACAGGTCTGGTGCAATGATTTTTGGCACCTTAGGCGAAAGGTCATTTTGCCACTTCCACTACAAACCTCATGTGTCCTGACTATAAAATTCCCTCATCCCAGATGTATCCTGACCACTTTACATGCATGTCTTGTCCACCATGTTTACAAGCTGCAGTTTCTCCATCATGTTTTAGACCATTTCATGACAAGGGTAAATTAAATCAATCTCTCTTAGGCACCCAATATACACGCTGCATTAAAAACTATTTCCATACAAGCAAGGATTACCAATACAAGTAAAACAGAAGCACGAAAACTACTCTATGATTGATTAATTAATCTTTTACATAGCGAACGTATCTGACCCCTGCTTATTACCCATGGTGTGGGGTGCTCATTTATCAACATCGGAAGGATGAAAGGCTGAGTTTGGCCCTGCCGGGAATCGAACTTGTGTCAGCAGGCTCTGTACAGATGTCGCAGTGAGCGCTCTACTCACTGTGCTATTGGACCAGCATGATATCAGAAGAACTGAATATAATGACCCTCAGACATCCCCTTCACACACACACACCCATCTGCCCCACACCCACACGGGTGTGCCTCTGTGAGACAGTTTTCTGAGCTATTGTGAGAAACTTTATTTATACAGTAGGGGTCTATCTAAAAGTTGTTGGTAGAAGGCTATTGGGTCCTTTCACCAACCCCACTGGCTCGTTACATGCAGAGCACATCTGGTTTGGAGTTGAAACTACCACTGGTTACTGTGACAACTACAGGGTATGTATCCCTTCTCCCCAAAGGGGAGACACCACCTATGGAACTAGGTGAGCCTGCTCCACTTAACACCCACTGGGGGACAGGGCAAGCAGGATCTTTCTGAGGTGACTCCACCTTAGGGGCCAAGGATTCCCCATGTAAAGAGTTTGGGACATCTCTCTTGAGGCAAGAACCCACATCGTGTGTTGGCTACATGGGGACTGAACAGGATAATAATTGCTGGCCCCACTCTGTTGGTCTTGATTCTGGCAAAGTAGAAACAATCGTATCTCCTCTCTTGTTTCAGAGAGGAATGTAAAAGGGGAGAGGACCATACCTATGGGGGAAGAGCCAGCCTGGGAGAGTCCGTGCAGAGCAGAAGCCTGCACTGTGACGCTGAGCGGATCAGTCCTTGTTGCAGGGCCACGTCATTACATGGTGGGAGGCGTTATCCTGGAGCCTACGGAATGCTGCAGAGTCCTTCAGGGCATGGATTCCAGGCCCCCCTGTAGTGGGAAATTGAGCCACTGAAGATGCATCTCCCCCGTAAAGCACCCCACAAGGGGGTGAGGACAATGTGCAGCACATACGGCCAGTGATACCAGGCATCCCACAATGGGCTGGGAGACCAAATACCCCAAAAGGGGGTGAAGACAAAATCACAACACATATTGCCAGTGTGCTCCTGGACCCCTAACCGGCCCATAGAGTTGCAGTTTGCCCAGAAGCACTTTAAGACAAGATTGCAGCACCCGTGAGGTGGGTGGGGGTGCAGATTCAATACTCCAACACCAAATCAATGATGACAACTCAACGGTTTGGCAAAAGGAATCCATTTAATGACAAGTACAAAAAAAACGGGGAGTCTCATGAACCTCAGCGGATGCGTGATCTTCCTTCTCGTTTCAAAACTCCAACAAACTTCATAAGAATCATAACATTTATAATGCAAACTCGTCATCATTGACATGTAATGCTTAAAAGTTAGCATACAATTCTATTGGTTCAGGAAAGTTAACTTTACTATAGGTACTATATCTGTATATGGTAACGGAATAAGGGGATTGGGTAAACACTGTCAGGTGGGGAATCTAAGCCAGACCTTCAAACTAGATACTGTAGATGTCACTAAAAGTACGACGTCTTATTGGTTCTACTAACTATAGGACCGATTACTTGGTCCCTTGTGATTGGGTTGGCACCAACCCCACCCGTACTTTTCCACTTCGCTTAGCAGCATGCAGAATAATGAGGCCAGGTGCAGGGAGTAAGCCTGTACCCCAGCTTTCCTTCAATTTATGTTACAGCCATTCATCACCTTAGTGGCCATGTGTCAATTACTGCCTTGTAGTTTGGCCTTGTGGCGGCCTCTTGGTCTGAGAAAGTTTAAGGAGGATGGGTACGATAAGGCTTAATGCGTAGGTGTGAAAGGCTTCCTTCTGCTCGCTCGGCTGGTCACATGGTTCAGACACCGTGAATTTGCCTCTTCTTCGTACAATTTGTGTGTTTGACTTTCGTTTCACCCACCTCCTGCCTCCGGCTTCTTATGTTGGCCCTTCAGAGCAGTGTATTCTGTTCTTTGCTTCAATGAATTGTAGCCACTGTTCGTCCATCCTGACAGATACAACCTTGGTTCTCCAGGCACGATGTGCCTCTGCTGAGTTTTGTTTCTGCTGATGTAGTCTAGATTTCACCAAATATGAAACTCTTCTTTTGTGGCTCTTTAGTAACCTTTTGGTTGATTTTGCTTCTTGTGCAAAGTGGAAGTATACTTATATAACATACTTCTTTGAGGTAGATTATGTATAGTGGCGCTTGCCGCACTATCTTTCTACTAAGCATAGCAAGCTGCATGATTTTCTTAGTTTCCTTGCGGTTCCAAGCATATGTACATGTGTAAACTTGGTTGAATATATTCATTTTGCTCGTGGCTTAAGCTTCTTACATTTGACATTGTCCTTTCACTTTAGGTTCACAATATCCTTGTCTCATGGCGTTTCATCTCTTTATGTCATTCTGTGGTCGTCATTTCTTATATATGTGGGTCAGTCCAGGTTCTCATGACGTCACCATTTGTCTTTCATTAAGACCTTTTTGGTTTCTTCTGGGACTGTACTCAGATAATCTTCATTTCGTTTTATTGGTTGATATGGCTTCCTCAATGGATACCTTACTGTCCCTAGTTTCCTTGGAACTGGTACTTCAATAGATGCTGTTCTTCTGATAGGTACTGGACAGAGCCCCACTGCGGCTCTCTGCTGGTTTATTTGCTCATCATATGTCACATATCTTGATGTGAACGTTCCTGGTACTTTAAAAGGGACAGTTGGAGTGTGGTCTATACTTGGGCCTCCTCTACACTCCCCCACTCTGGGCGATTCATCGACCACTTTCCTTTCTTTCTTCAGTTCTTCCAGTTTCTCTTCTGCTTCATTGGTTGAGTACATTCTTTCTTCGTCTTCTGAGCCTAAACATGATGGTCTGAAGAAATGTCTCTTCGGGGTCCATATCTTTATTACTCTTCTCAGGCTTCCTGCTCTTCTCACGTGCTCGTCTTTGTTCCACGTCATTAGTTGACACTGTCCATTTGGGCTGCAGTAAACACATCTTCCCACATAATTTCTATGTTTCTTAGGATATTGAAACTTTGTTCCTTCTGATGCATGAATGCTGGCCTTCACAAAGTCTCTTATTACTTCGTCAGTCAGGTCTTTGGGCTTCCACCCTGGCTTGACATCAATCATGATCCTCATCCCAATGGCCTTTTTCGCAGTTTTCTGGCACTGAGAGATTTTTATCTTGATGACACAGACTCCTAGCAATATCATCACTAGCAGGGCTCCTAGGAACTTGAATGCATCTGCCATCCATTGCGGAACCCATGAGAATAGTGATCCAAACCAGCTATCATCATCAGCTTCATCAGTTTCGTCAATCATCTGGTTCTGTAGTTTCGTCAGCATACCTATGGCTTCTGTTAGAGTTCCATTTTCTTCATCTTGAGAAGGTATAAATGTGCAACATGATTCTCCGATTTTTGCACAAACTCCTCCCTCCATAGCTGTGATCATATCAAGGACATGTCTGTTCTGGAGAGTCATTACTCGAACTGCCCTTAACTCTTCCTTTATGGTGTTGAATCCTTTTATGGTTGTGTTGATAGTCTGCAGTACTCCCTTTTGGTTATCTGAAACCATTTAGTATTTGTTCCAACTTGAAATCATGGCATGAAGATTGTCGTGAACACTGTTGAGGTGAGGCTAAAAAGCCTGTGTTCATATGGGATTGCATGGAAGGCTTCTTCTGATTTGGCAGAGAAGTAGTTCTCTCTCTTCATTCTATTCAGCAGCTCCACAGATCTCGTTTTCCTCAAGGTGAGCATCTGCTTTCGGAAAACTGTCAATATTCAGGTCACTCTTCAGGATCACCAAAGCTGGAATGTGGACATTCACTAGTGTGCATATACCATCCCCGTTTTTCGGCAGCCTGATGTATGCATTTGATCCACATGGCCAATAATGATCCATTATTACTGCAGTTCCATGCACCATCTTTGGAGCATCAAAGATTCGTCCACAGTTTTGATTCTCTCCCATCTTCCTTGTGCCATTATTCCTGAAGCATAGTTTCAGATTCTCCAATGGCACTATCTGCAAGGGTCCCCTTCTGTCTTCAACCCTTGTCAATAGTCTTGCAAGCTTTGGCCATAATGGCTTGCATTTCCTTTGTGAATTTTCATTTGCTTCCTTGCAGGCTCCGAGGACCATCCATGCACTGCAAATCACTACCCCGTTTTCCCATCCATCTGGTGAAAGCACAGTTGCCCAGACTTGTATTTGGCCTCTGTTCTTCCATCCATGAGCCTCTTCTTGAGTTTTTCCTTGGACATTTAGTTTCTTGTTCACTTCCCATCTGATTTCAGCTCCTTTCATTCCAGGTTTCTTGTACCTGATCATATGTTTCTTAGTGTGAGTTTTGTTTCTTGTCTTTATGCCCTGGACATAATCATCTTCATCAGGATCAGTTGCTTTGGTTGCCCATTTCAATGAAGCATCACTTCCCATAAACTGGCCTCTGGTTTTACACATTGCTACGTGCGAGAGACAGTGTGCTGTCTGGACATCAACTTCTACAGTTACGAAGATCTTGGACTTCCCCATGCTATACGGTAGGAGTGCACAAAAAAGCATTCCCCTTCTGAACTCCGTCTTCCCACTTCTTTCGTTTGCTGGTACCAGATGTTGTTTCCCAAACGTGCTGTGCTACCCAAGTAATCATTTAGTTCACTCTCATCTCTGTGTATGCTTCTCTTGATCCTTAGAGTTTTCATGTAGTTTGCTATAACTACATCCCTGAAAGCATCTGTATAGCTCTTTCTTTCTGGAGGATTCTCAGGTATCCTGGTCCATGGTGCAGGTCTCCTCATCTGTACCATTTGAGTAGACAAATGTCTGGCAGTTCTTTCCGTGTCCTCTTGTATCTTTTGTCTTCTGGTTAGAAATGCCCATATCCACTTTGGCATTTGTCCACTATACAACTGTATTGTAGGACTTGTGCTCGTCCCCCTCATTGGTACATGTGTGCTTGTTAATGTGGCCTCTGTGGGTTTATTCTCCGACTCCTCTTGTCTCTTCAGGAGTTCAGTCTTTTCCATTTGTCTTTTCACTTCACTTGTGGTAGAACTTCTCATAGTAGGCAGTCTCTTCTTCTCCCATGCTTTGGATTGTGGTTCTGCCGTTATTGACACTAGGCCTAGTGTGTGTGCATTCAATGTTTGCATGCGTGTGGTTGTCAGTAACCTTTCTTCATTATTTATTTTATTTTTATTTGTTCATATTTTTAAAGCGCACAACAGTCCGGGGGCATCGTGGCGCTGTTACAGAGATGACAAGCTTGCTGGTGACAGTGGAGGGCAAGATGGTTACAAGAATATTTACATTTACAGAGCAGTTTTGAGAAGCATAGTAATTGAGGTACAGTTCGGATGTGATACTGAACAGCTAGATATGTGAGGTGAGGTGGTTAGGGTGTATGTGGAGGTAGAGAGTTAAGTGAATGAAGTGGTTTTAAGTGATTTGCGAAAGGCAAACAAGGATGGTTCGGCCCTGAGTGTGTTGGGAAGGGTGTTCCAGAGCTTAGGTGCATTGTTGGGGAAGCCAATGCCGCCGGCTTTGGCTCTTCTAATGGTGGGTATGCAGAATTGGTTGGTATGATGGCTTCTTTTGGGGCAGTCTGAGGAGTTCTTGACTATGGTTTCAGATAAGTAAGTAAGTGCGGCTAAATTTATGCATTTATGAGCAATAGTGAGGATTTTGAAGTGGATTCTTTCCTTAACTCGGAGCCAGTGTGCATTTGTCTTGCTAGGGAGATATGGTCGAATTTAAGAATGTGCAGGGCGGCTCGGAGCACTTTGTTTTACACTATTTGGAGTTTGTTGAGGTTTTTAGTTGAGGTTCCTGCTAGGAGGCCATTGCAGTAGTCTAGTATCGCTCAAATGGTGGCCCTAGCGATGGGAAGGCTGTTTTGGGCAGTTAGGAAGTGTTTTAATGCATAAATGAGTTTAGTGGTGAGCGGGGAAGCGGAGGAGATGGCGCTGATATGTTTTGTCACTAAAAGTGTGAAGTCTAAATAGACTCCCAGGGTCTTTACAGATGTGGAAAATGGTATGTTCATGTTGTCAATGGGGAAGTGTGAGTATTCAGGGCCAAGTTTGGCTAGAATTTCCTTAGGGGCTATGATGATGATCTTGGTTTTATCACCGTTTAGGCAGAGGCCATTAATGGCCATCCATGTTTGAATGGAGGCATATATTTGAAGGAGGGCTTCTGTGTCTTCGGTGTAGTCTCCAGTGAGGGGGAGGAGGACTTGGGTGGGTGTCGTCGGCATAGTTGGTGTATGCTATGCTGAGCGCATCCAACAAGTCAAAGAGAGGTTTGGTAAACAGGTTATAACGGGTGGGTGCAGTGCATGATCCCTGAGGGACTCTGCAATTGATGGTCTCAGGGGAAGCTTTGGCCAGGTCTGAGTACACTTTCATGGCCCTACCTTCAAGGAAGGAAGTTATCCAGGTGGTGGCCTTGTGCGAGAAGTGTGCTGCGTTGAAAAGTTGGAGGTGAGGATGTTATGGTCAACAAGATCAAATGCGGCGGAGAGATTGAGGAGGAGCAGGAATGCAGGTTTGCCATTGTCCATTATTTTTGTGATTTGATTTTTTAAGTTTAAAAGGGCGGTTTCTGTGCCATGGCCTTTGCAGAAACCTGATTGTCTTCTGCTCAGGTTGGCATTAGTTTCCAGAAAGTGCTGGATTTGGTTGTGGGCGGCTTTGTCTAGGATTTTGAGGAGGAAGGGGACTGTAGTGATAGGGCGGTAGTTATTGGGCAAAGAGGGGTCAAGGGAGGGCTTTTTTAGTAGGGTGCAAGCCCAGGCTTCTTTTAGGCTTTGTTGTACGATGCCTGATGCAGATGAGGAATTCATGAAAACAGTAATGATAGGAACCAGTGAATCTGCGCAATCTTTGATGATGGTAGGAGGGCAGATGTCCCCTTTGCATGTGGATGGTTTGATTTTTTTGAGCAGGTCGGTGACTTCCAGTTCCGTGACATCTCTGAAGGCGAAGAGGGGTGTTTGAGGGAGTGGGTTATGCGGGAGGGGTGTGGGGGTGGAGTCTTTATCAGGGAGAGCCTTGCGTTGAGATGCTATTTTATTTTGGAGTTTTTTTAACTTTGTTGAGGAGGCCGGTCTGGATGCTGGAGCACCAAGCTTTGTCCTTAATGATATAATCTGGGCTGGAGATAGGTGAGGTGAGCTCTTTAAAGATAGAAAAGATTTCTCTTGATTTGGAGTTGGCGTTACAGATTCTTTGATTATAGGATTCAGATTTGGCTTGAAAAAAGCTTTTTTATAAGTGGAGGAGATCACTTTGAAATCGTTCAGGGAGGATTGGTTGGGCGCTGACTGCCACTTGGCCAGGGCTTTACATTTCTTGGTGCGGAGAGCCGGTAGTGCTTTGCGGAGAGCCGGTAGTGCTTCAGTGAACCAAGAGTTGGAGTGCATGGATTTCTTTTCTTTTTTTTCTTCTAAGGGTGGTATGGCTTCAATGGCTTGGGTGAGGACATGAGCATAGGTGTTGCCAAGAGAGGTGGAGGGAGGCTTGAGTTCTTGGATATTGAGAAATAGGGTGAGGTTGGTTTTGGTGAGTTTTTTGGAGCTTCTAACTTTAGCCGGTGGGGCAGGAGTGAGGGTCTTTTGGGTGGCAAATGTGGGAATAGAGAATTGCATATAGTGGTGATCTGTCCATGGGAGGGCTAGGATGTCTATAATGGATAACGAACAGTTATGGTTGGTGATCCAGTCAATGGTTCGGCCTTTACAGTGTGTGGGAGCTGTGATTTTGTGTTCAAACCCTAGGTTAGTGAGTTATTTGGCAAGGGATGCGGCTGTTTTGTCCTTAGCGTCAAGAAGTCCTAAGTTTAGGTCACCAAGTAAAATGGTTTTGGTTTAGCTTTTGAGGTTGTTGCCTATCATTTGCAGGAGTTGCTTCTGGTAGTCTGTGGGAGATCCTGGTGGCCTGTATGTAATTATGAAGTTTATGGTACAATTAGGAGAGAGTGAGAGTTTGTCAGTAAGGAGATCAGAATTGTTTTCCCAATGTTGGTTGTAAATTGGAACGGAGAGGGTGTTTTTGTAGATAAGGGCTATGTCTCTGCCTTTAGATGTTTTGCGGTCTTGCCTCAGGATGGTGTATCCTGGGGGGAGGGCGAGGGAAATGGATTGGCTGGAGGCTTCATGAAGCCATGTTTCGGTTATGGCTAGTAGGTCCAGTTTTTTGGAGGTGATAAGGTCATTGATTTCAATGGCATGGGCAGGGATTGAACAGGCATTGATGAGGGTACATTTGAGGTCAGTGTGTGTGGGTGTTGGAGGAAGTTGTTTTTGGGTGGTGGTGGTGGTGGTGGTGCAGGGGGTGGCGAATGTGTGAGGAGGTGAATTGTATTGGTTGGATATGGGGTATTGGAGGGATGGGTGGTGTGTGTGATGCTGGGGGTGTGTGTTAGTGTGTTGTGTGGGTGTGCGAGAGCTTAGTCTGCTGTTCTTAAGGTGAGTGGTAGGTGGGGTGCTGCGGGGGGTGCTGTGAGTCTTGGCGCGAGTTCTAAGTCGACAGAGCCTGTGTTGGAAGTGTGCTTGTTCAGTCAGTTTGGTGTTAGGGGAACAGCTGTTTGTTGGGTGTGCATTGCGATAGGGGTCTGGTGGTGTGACGTGGTTATTGTCTTTGGCGGGCATGCTACAGGTTGCCCAGAAGGTGGGAGTGATGATAAAAAGGGAAGAGAAGGTGAATTTGGGTGGGGTGCGCTGATGGTGTGGTGCTGTGCTGTGGGTTCTGCTGGAATACATTTGTGCAATACAGATACAGTATAACATTTAAGGCAAATCTACCTAGATATATGAACTAACATTGCATTTCATATCTAATGCCAGGAGGGCCAGATATTGTTTAGCTAAGGAATCTATTTAATAAGTGTTAAAAGTAGAATCAAAAATGCTTTTGCGCTGGTACTACATAGGCTCTACATATTAACAAGGCTAGTGATATAGTAGACTGGGAGTGTGTGTGCCTGGTCCTGTTGCCAGTTGTCAGCGAATAATATTTGGGAATTAGATAGACACTAAGCATACATCATTTATACAGTGTGTATGTTATGATTTATAGTTGGAATATGCAAGGAAGCAGGCAATCTGTTGCGAGGTGCTGCCTAGTATTGCACAATTAGTACAAGGTTGCTGGGTCACAGCTGATGCAGCGCGTGTCGCGCAAGGGTGAAGTGGGTGCCGGCAGGGGGTCAGGCTGAATATAGCTTACCTCCGTTGCAGCGGTGCATATGGAATGAGTGTGTTAAGCACGGAATGATATACAGGTATGATCAATTCGTAAGTGATATAGCTATGGTGATTATACAATAGACAGGTACTGTCACTTTTTGCTACAGATTGAGCGTGGTACAGATATGATCTCAAACATAGTCAAATGTCATTGGTAAGTGTTCAGTAGGACTATAAGTGAGTACATAGTGCTAGAGGAGTGGTCACCATCAGTTTGCTTGTGGTACGCCAAGGACCTTATGCGAGGTATGAATAGTATGGGAGATGCACATTTGGACTGGTGGGACAGCGAAAAGAGCGTACTTGCATGCGTTGCAACAGACAGTTTATTAGTCAGTCTTACCTGTTGAATGTAGAATGCTCGTACTCGGATGGGTGACGTGATCGGCAGTGGTTGAGCAGATCAATGTGTAGAGGCGGCACCGGCAATCACAGAACAAACAGGGGTAAACTGGGCCTCAGTCCGCGCCTTTGGTGGAGGGCCGGCTTCTCCTGCTCAGATGCAGCGGTGTTGTTGGCGGTGGTTAGCACGCCAGTGTGACCCCATCGGCTATTTTGGAGTGCATTCCCCATCAGGGATACACTCTGTGTGAGATCAGATCATTCAGATGCGGAAAGTAGTTAAATTGTATGCATCGTCGGAATTCGTTGCCAGCATAGGTGCAGATGCCCGCATGGGCTTACCTTTAGAAAATAGCCGCATGGAGGCACTGGCTCCTGCCAAGTGCTCCATGATGCAGGATGCTCCTTCCAGGTGAAGGAGAGCGAGTATAGTGGCGGGCCTCAGTGCGCGCCTTTGGTGGAGGGCCGGCTTTGCCTGCCGACTTGTGGATTGGGCAGCTAAAAGCAGCTGCTACCCAATCAGATGCAGTGGGGTTGTTGGCGGTGGATTAGCACTCCAGTTCGATCCCCTTGGCCATTTTGGAGTGCATTCTCAATCAGGGATACACTCTGTGTGAGATCAGGAAAACAGCAAGAGCACAAGCTCAATGCACATACGGCATTCTTCAAAGGACGGCAGAATAACGCAGTAGATTCTGAACCAGATCAGATCATTCAGATTCGGAAAGTAGTCAAATTGTATGTATCGTCGGATGTTTCATTCACACTCTCCTGACTCTGTCTCAGACTTTTCGATTTGTTTGTTACCACAAGTGTGTGTGTGTCATTGCTAATCACATCCATCTCAAGTTTACTCACTCCATTATCAGATCTTCTAGGGACTGGAATGATTATGTAAGTTCTGGGTGCCTTCGTAGGTTTCATTTATGCAACATTAAGTGGATGTACTGGGATTGGAACGCTTTGTACACCAATAAAAAATGCAGTTCTGATTGTCAGCGACAGCAAAATAATGATAAATATAATACATAGATATATTATCCCCTTGTAAATCCATCTGCAGCATTTACTTCCAGAAAGGGACGGACATCTCTCCACCTGGGGGAGGATGAGATTGCTGCTCTGAATCCCCATCTCGATCATCTGTTGAGAAACTAATCTTTTAATATATACCTTCTAAGCAATATTATCTCTGCATTCTGTTTGTGGGCTATAGGTAGTACACAATTGTCTCTCTTTGTTTAAACACTGGATTGTCTATTATTTCTGGACACATTTTCTTTTTGGGCTCTATGTAGAATGTCAAAATCAGGTGATGATTCAGTAATTCTCTTTACTGTGCATGTTCAAAATATATTAGTTCCCAGTCTATGTCTCTGATCTGCTTCATTCCCGAAGACATGCTGTATCTTTGCCAAAAAATAAAATGAACCTTCTGGTGTTACTCTCTCGATCTGTCCCTCGGCGGAAAGCTTCGCGGTCTCCTGCGGAGACTCTGATGGAGATTGGAGAGTTTAATGTGCGCTACAATACCATGCAGGAGCATGCTTAGCTGGGTATACTTTGCTGGATCTCTGATGAACGTGAGGTCGTCAACATCGACAGGTCTCCCCACAAGCTCTGGAAAGTCCACAATAAGGTGAAAGAAGATGTTGTTCGCCAATCTGCTATCTTCTGGTGACCGGGACATTTGTCCTGCCTTGCTGAGGTTTGGAACAGTTCGGTACTCACTGTGAGTGGCTTCTAAGACCTAGGTTGATGTGGAGAGTGACCTGGATGATGATGCCGTTCAAGATTATGCTCAAGTGTTCTGTGTTTTGCTGGATCCCGAAGAAATGATAATACATCAGTGTGTCTTCCAAGAAATGTTGGGTGCTCTTCAATTAGACGAACAAATATCACATTGATGAGTGTATTCACTTCTTCTTCCACTTGGGACATTTGCTTTTACCTCGCTGTATTCTGGAAGTAGGAGGAACTGCTTGGCTATTACAGTAAGCAGCCGCCTTATAATCTTTTCTTTTTCAGGATCTTAAAGAAAGTCAGTGACACTGGTGAGCCTCCCCACCAATGACAGGTATGATCTCAGTACTAGCTCGAAATACCTCAAAATGTCCTTAGTGATGTCACTATTGTGGGACACCATGAGTGAGTCCGAATAAGGTCTCTGTCTGTAAGGAATCTGGATACTGTATTTTCTTCCATTTATGTGTCCTCGACAAAATTTGGCATATCCTTTTCTAATCAAGGCTTCAGTGTGCCTCAGTCCAAAGTTCAAAGTCACCAGTTGTGGCTTAATGAATACAATTTTCTTCTTCACCCTGCAACTAGAATGCACAGAGTGTCTGTTTTTTATGTCCTTGTCCCCTTGTTTGATGAGAGGAATATCCAAAATGAAGCCACAACTGTTGCACAAAAGTTTTTTTCTTTATTTTGCTGCTGGTCATGTGTCCTTCTTCCTTATCATGGATCTTGGCTGCACGTGCTGTGGTTCTTCCCCATCGTCTGTAGTCTCTTCATGCTGGGGTGCGGGCAGGGGGCCTTCTCCGACATATGGCTTGATGTCACCCAAAAAGATCCAAGCTCTTCTTCCTTGTAGCTTTACTGTAGAGGGTGTGCAGTCTTTCACTGTAAAGGGACCGTTAAACCTTGGCTCATTCCACTTTTTCTTTGTGTGGTTCTTTACCAGGACGGAATCTCCAGGGAAGATGGATGGTACACATCATCTATGAGCTGGGTCTGCAGTAAGATCTCCTTCTGTGTTCTGTGCTGCCCTGCACCCTTTTCGTCGTCGCTGCAGCTGGCCTTAAATTACAGTAAAGGCAAGATGTCATGCAATTCAAGTAATCCTTCATTTCAGACCCTGAGATTTCTCCTGTAGACTGGGCATCACATCTAACTCTGTCTCGGGGTGTCAGTGGAGTGTGCATTCTTCTTCCCGTGGCTATTTCGTGCAGCGTAAAATGATGTTCGGAACCGGGTTGATTCCGGAGTGCATACAGTGCCAAAGGAAGGCAGTTCAACCATCCCTTTCTTAGAGTAAGCTTCAACTTGGCTATCCTTTCCTTTAATAAGCCGTTGAGCTTCTCACATATTCCATTACTTTGCGGATGATACGCCGACGAGAACTTGTGCTTTATACCAAGCAACAAACTAATCTGCTCAAAAAATTAATTTACAAAGTGAGTCCCGTTGTCTGATCTCATGACTTTGCATACCCCCCACCTGGGGAATACCTCTCTAACTAGGAATTTGGCTGCACAGGTAGAATCTGGGTGTGTACATGGACCTGCTTCTATCCATCTAGAGAATGAACACACCACAACAATTAAATACTTGTACCCATTACATACTTGAATCATATCGATGTAATCAACATGCACATGCTGAAAAGGCCCATTAGGCCTTGGGATAACTCCTCTAATTACTTTTAGTGTGTGCCCAACTGTGAACTGTTGGCAGATTATACAGTTCACTATAAAAAATGCAACGTGCTTTGCTAAATTCGGTATGAACCAGTCTTCTGAGAGTGTTGCCGCTAGATTCTCTTATGTCATGTATGATGGATAGTGTAACTGCTCCAGCACTGATTTGAACAGGGCTGTAGGCATTACTGGTTTACCAGTGCTGTCTTGTTACCACAAGCTTTCGGAGGGGTTTAAAGAACACCCTTGCCGCTTCCATAAATTCTTCTCCTCCTGTGGTGCCTCCCCTTGGAGTTCTATTAGCTGTGTTTGTCCCATGATATGATATGATATGATATGGCATTTGTAACACGCCTATAACAAGTGTTTCAAGGCGTGACGAGGCAGGGGGGGAGAAACAAGAGATTGTTGGCGGCACACCTTTCCTGGATAGCAGAAAGACAGTCAGAGATGAGGGAAGGAGAAGAGGAGGCCGAGGGTAGCCTGAAAATGAGCTTATTATTATAGCTTTCGGGTTCACTTCGTGTGACAATCATTTTCTCATTTGTGTTAACGACTTCCACATCCATGATTATCTCGTTCTTGGATGCCATACGCTTGGCTTCTGTGTCTGCTGCTTGATTTCCTTGTGAGATAAAATCTGTCCCCTTCATGTGGGCTGCGCATTTCACGACCGCTATGCCCACTGGGAGCTGTAGCGCTTCAATCAGTCTATCAAATAGGGCTGCGTGTGCTCGACGTACAAGGTCCTTAAGCATCCCATTACAATGATAGTAGCCTTCTCGATGGCGAACGTTGTGGCAGCTGAACTTAGTTTGCACGGGAAATGGCCTCTTATTACTGGGTCCAAAATTCCACTATAATATGCTAGGGGCTTTTACCACAATGTGGTTCTCTTTGTGAGTACTGCCGTCATAACGCTGCCATTCGTGTGTGAGAATAGGTAGAATTCCTCTACATAATTGGGAATCCCTAAAACTGGTGCCGTGCAAATGGCTCTTTGGAGTTCAGCAAATCCTTCCTCCATGGTTTCAGACCATTCAATCTTTTCCTTCCCCACTTGTGCCTTCTTTAGGGCCTGAAGAAAAGGCTTGGTGTATTAGCTATAGTCAAAGACCCATGCCCTGACATAATTGCAAAGGCCTAAGAAACTCTGCATCTGCTTTACCATGTGCGGCTTGGCTGTGTTTAGTATGGCTTCAGCATTTTCCTGGGTAACTCTTTTCCCCTCCTGAGAGATCAGATGACCTATGTATAGCACTTCTTGTTGACAATATTGTAACTTCTGTTTGTCAACCTTATATCCTTTTTCAGCTAATATAGTTAGTAGCTGAACAGAATCGTGTCTCCTTTTCTCCTCTGCCGTGCTGCAAACTAAGGTGTCGTCCACATATTGCAAGACAACACTTTCCAATGCAATATTGCTTAGGTCCATCTACAGGACTCTGTTAAAGACAGACGGAGACTCACAGTACCCTTGGGGTAGCCTTGTGCTTTTCAGACACATCTGTCTGAACGTAAATTATGTCAGATCTTGTGAGTCTTTGTGCAATGGGATTGAGAAAAATGTATTTTTCGCCTATATTTTGCCTCAACAGGTATATTACATAGGATTCTAGCCAGGTTCGGGACTAAAGGCAACTCAGCTTCAACAATATCATTTATCGGCCTCAGATCTTGAATTAGCCTCCAAGACCCTCCTTTTGATTTCTTGACAAGGTAAACTGCAGTATTGCATGACGATTCTGACGTCACTAAGATGCCCTGCTCCATCATAGCCGAAATAGTCTTAAAAATTCCTTCATCTGCCTCCCTGAACATGGGATATTCTAGTGCTTTTGGTAAAATTGCTCCTGGCTTCAATTTGATTTTCAATTCGCCGACTCCTTTCAATAATCCTACGTTATAGGGGCCTGTGGTCCACACTGAGACAGGCACCTGGGCCATGTCGTTCTCGAAATATTCAGGACGGTTCTGCGCTAAGAACATTCTCTGAGGCACCTCTCTTTTGATCATTTTAACCCAAAAGGTGAGGTTCACCTCAACTGCAGTTGCTCCCCCGTCTGCTTGTTCATCAAACAGATTGTCATCAGTAATGTCAGTCAATATGTATCCTTCTTCAATGGCGATTACTGTGCACCATTGTCGGCCTTCATCATCACAGCCATTCGCCCCCGTATCACGGCTGTGTGTATCACAAAGGGAAATACTCGTCCCTTTTCTTCATGCATAGGTATTCTTGGCCTGAACAGAAATTCATCTGGGGCCCTCATAGTTTTCTCAGCAAGGCCTGGCAGCCCTGCCATTAGCTCACGTATTCTGTACGTGAATATTTTGGGCTCTAATGGTACAGCCCTCATAGCTTTGTGTCTGTGTATGCTCTAATCATTTTGCATACGTTCAAATAGTGCATTCCTGGAGTCGAGCATACTATGCCCTCCTCCGTGAACAAGATTGTCATGTTTAATTTCGTCATTAGATCTTGAAGCAAGATGTTTACTGGGGTTTGTCGCGAATATAACAAAGGTACATTCATATCACAATATCACATTCTCCTATTGAGACTGGCAGTGCGTTAGTAAAAGGAACATGACTAGTAGCTCCTGTGAAACTCTGACAGGCCGATTCATGGAATAATTAGCGCGGCGCAAGTGGCCAAAAACGTGCGATTCGCAGTGGAATAGCGAAAATCGCAGTGCAAGTGCGCGGCGCACGTTGGCGCACAGGCCATCTAACGGCGTGCGCCAGGTCACAGCGAAAATCGCACAGGCCACAGCGAAAATCGCACATAGCGCGGCGCACACAACAAAAGTAGGCGGAACACGGGGCGTAACACTCGGAATGGGGAACAACTTGCCAAAATGTGGGCGTCACGGGGGAAGTACAAGGTGCAAGTGCGCGGAACGCCCACACGCTCGCCTACAACACGTATTCATGGAATCGAATAGGGCAAAAAAGCGCACGGTCAAACCAGCGCACAGGCACAAACACGACTGCCACAAGAAAGCAGGCGGTAGCGTCTCTGCGCCTGTAATAAATGTGCGCCAAAAGGTGCGCCAACAAATAGCACCTATATACAGCTATGATGAATGTCCTATACTGTGGCCCTCCAGGACAAATGACGTGCAAAGGGGTACCCACAAACACGGACACCCGCTGACTGAAAAATAACATGTGCGTGTATTCCGGGGTGCGCGGGAAGTTTCACACGCGATTTGGCAGGGTACGTGGATTTCAGGGGTGCGCGGGAAGTTCCACACGCGATTTGGCCGGGTACGTGCACGGGAATTTCCACACGTGATTTGGCTGGGTACGTAGATCTCAGGGGTGCGCGGGAAGTTTCACACGCGATTTGGCAGGGTACGTGGATTTCAGGGGTGCGCGGGAAGTTCCACACGCGATTTGGCCGGGTACGTGCGCGGGAATTTCCACACGCGATTTGGCTGGGTACGTGGATCTCAGGGGTGCGCGGGAAGTTTCACACGCGATCTGGCAGGGTATGTGGATTTCAGGGGTGCGCGGGAAGTTCCACACACGATTTGACAGGGTACTTGCGCGGGAATTTCCACACGCGATTTGGCTGGGTACGTGTATTTCAGGGGTACGCGGGAAATTCTACACACGATTTGGCTGGGTGCTCCCAGGTATTCCCTGTACACCCTCCACGGCCCCTGCAGGTAGCCGACACCACAGGGGACTACCCTGCACACCTGCTCATGTCACCCAGCACCCCTACCCCCCAGCGCTGTGGGGCACCCTCCACCAGGCCCCCACTCATGTCCCCTATTACCCCCACCCGCAGCAGTGCAGGGGCAGCCTCCACCAGGCCCCCACTCATGTCTCCCACCCACCCCACCCCCCAGCCACCATGGGCAGCCCCCACCAGGCTCCCACCCATGTCTACTACCACCCCCATCCCCCAGCAGTGCAGGGGCACCCTCCACCAGGCCCCCACTCATGTCTCCCACCCACCCCACCCCCCAGCCACCATGGGCAGCCCCCACCAGGCTCCCACCCATGTCTACCACCACCCCCACCCCCCAGCAGTGCAGGGACACCCTCCACCAGGCCCCCACTCATGTCCCCTATCACCCCCACCCCCAGCAGTGCAGGGGCAGCCTCCACCAGGCCCCCACTCATGTCCCCTATCACCCCCACCCCCAGCAGTGCAGGGGCAGCCTCCACCAGGCCCCCACTCATGTCTCCCACCACCCCCACCCCCCAGCCACCATGGGCAGCCCCCACCAGGCTCCCACCCATGTCTACCACCACCCCCACCCCCCAGCACTGTGGGGCAGCCTCCACCAGGCCCCCACTCATGTCTCCCACCACCCCCACCCCCCAGCCACCAGGGGCAGCCTCCACCAGGCCCCCACTCATGTCTCCCACCACCCCCAGCCACCGGGGGCACCCTCCACCAGGCCCCCACTCATGTCCCCTATCACCCCCACCCCCAGCAGTGCAGGGGCAGACTCCACCAGGCCCCCACTCATGTCCCCTATCACCCCCACCCCCCAGCAGTGCAGGGGCAGCCTCCACCAGGCCCCCACTCATGTCCAATATCACCCCCACCCCCAGCAGTGCAGGGGAAGCCCCCACCAGGCTCCCACCCATGTCTACCACCACCCCCACCCCCCAGCCACCATGGGCAGCCCCCACCAGGTTCCCACCCATGTCAACCACCACCCCCACCCCCCAGCCACCATGGGCAGCCCCCACCAGGCTCCCACTCATGTCTACCACCACCCCCACCCCCCAGCAGTTCAGGGGCACCCTTCACCAGGCCCCCACTCATGCCCCCTATCACCCCCACCCCCAGCAGTGCAGGGGCAGCCTCCACCAGGCCCCCACTCATGTCCCCTATTACCCCCACCCCCAGCAGTGCAGGGGCAGCCTCCACCAGGCCCCCACTCATGTCTCCACGCCCCATACCCCCCCAGCACTGTGGGGCACCCTCCACCAGGCCCCCACTCATGTCTCCCACCCACTCCACCCCCCAGCCACCATGGGCAGCCCCCACCAGGCTCCCACCCATGTCTCCCACCACCCCCACCCCCCAGCAGTGCAGGGGCAGCCTCCACCAGGCCCCCACTCATGTCTCCCACCAACCCCACCCCCCAGCAGTACAGGGGCAGCCTCCACCAGGCCCCCACTCATGTCCCCTATCACCCCCACCCCCAGCAGTGCAGGGGCAGCCTCCACCAGGCCCCCACTCATGTCTCCCACCACCCCCACCCCCCAGCCACCGGGGGCACCCTCCACCAGGCCCCCACTCATGTCCCCTATCACCCCCACCCCCAGCAGTGCAGGGGCAGCCTCCACCAGGCCCCCACTCATGTCTCCCACCACCCCCATCCCCCAGCCACCATGGGCAGCCCCCACCAGGCTCCCACCCATGTCTACCACCACCCCCACCCCCCAGCACTGTGGGGCAGCCTCCACCAGGCCCCCACTCATGTCTCCCACCACCCCCACCCCCCAGCCACCAGGGGCAGCCTCCACCAGGCCCCCACTCATGTCTCCCACCTCCCCCACCCCCCAGCCACCGGGGGCACCCTCCACCAGGCCCCCACTCATGTCCCCTATCACCCCCACCCCCAGCAGTGCAGGGGCAGCCTCCACCAGGCCCCCACTCATGTCCCCTATCACCCCCAACCCCCCAGCAGTGCAGGGGCAACCTCCACCAGGCCCCCACTCATGTCTCCCACCCACCCCACCCCCCAGCCACCATGGCAGCACCCGCCAGGCTCCCACCCATGTCTACCACCACACCCACCCCCCAGCAGTGCAGGGGCAGCACTACCAGGCCCCCACTCATGTCTCCCACCACCCCCATCCCCCAGCCACCATGGGCAGCCCCCACCAGGCTCCCACCCATGTCTACCCCCACCTCCACCCCCCAGCACTGTGGGGCAGCCTCCACCAGGCCCCCACTCATGTCTCCCACCACCCCCACCCCCCAGCCACCAGGGGCAGCCTCCACCAGGCCCCCACTCATGTCTCCCACCACCCCCACCCCCCAGCAGTGCAGGGGCCGCCTCCACCAGGCTCCCACTCATGTCCCCTATCACCCCCACCCCCAGCAGTGCAGGGGCAGCCTCCACCAGGCCCCCACTCATGTCCCCTATCACCCCCACCCCCAGCAGTGCAGGGGCAGCCTCCACCAGGCCCCCACTCATGTCCCCCTGCACCCAGGTCCTCACAATCCCCAATCATGTGCGTTATGGTCAGCCTCCACAGCCAAAAGGCCCTACCAAGTAACCCATTCACCCACATGGAAATGGAAATTACATGTTACACCCCCAATGTTCCTAAAGCAAATGAACCCATGTCAGTCACACACAATGGTTGCAATTGAATGGGAAAACACCCAACATGACATGCATGAAACCGATGAGATGATACCACACAGTGAAGTATGAAAACAACATTGTATTAAAAAAAATAGAATGCAAATGAAATGAAACAAACTACAATGGCAATAAAAAAAAGATAAGCTGCATGTCCGTCAAAAAAATTCAAAACTACAAATCCAAATTCAAAAAAATGTTGTCCAAAGTCACATTAAAAATAAAATCAATCCGAGAGAGAAAAATAAATGCAAAGACCATTGCTCCATGGTGAATAAATAAAACAATCCAATGAAGAACTATGTACAAAACATCCAAGGGTCCATGAGCCCAACTGAACAAAGGAAACCTACAAAAAACCCTAACTAAAATGCAACTATATACAAAAAGTGGAGCAGTGTCTGTCGACTCCAAATCATAAGAAGAAACAAAGGAAACCTAAAACTAAAGAACTATATACAAAGGCGGCGGGCAAGTTCAGCGGCTCACTCTGTGGTGTTCCGGGCCAGGGCATCATCAAACTCCTCTTCGATGTCCCGGAGGTGGTCCTGTTCCATGGCCCCGAGGGTCCGCAGGGACGACGCCATCTGCTCCTCCAACCCCCTGCGGATTGCCTCGAGGCACTCGGCCCGCCTCAGGGCCCTCCGCATGGAGTTCTCCGCCCTGACCATCGTGAGCCGCGCCTCTTCCGCCCGCCGCCGCTCCGCACCTATCTGCTGGCCCAACCGCAGCCACACGGAAGACACTTCCTGTCCTGGGTCCTCCTGCCCTCCGGCCGATGCCTGCCCCTCCGATGTTGATGACCCCGAGCCATGATGCCTCCCACGTTGACTCTGCTGCTGCCTCCGACGCAACCGCCTCTGCCAGCACGACGGCATCCAGGCTGATGGAATCCACCGACGCCGTCGTGCACGTGCCCTGCCTGATGATGCCGGCACATCCTCCATCTGCTGGGGTACAGTTGCTGTGGTGTCCACCCCTGCTGGACCTCCGACTCCCGACTGTGGCAGGGATGGGATCCCCACCGAGCTGGCTGCATTGGTCAGGGCAGGTCCACAGGGGGCCCTGGTGGCATCTGGGCCGGAAGACGGCAAGGAGAACGACCGGCGTATAGCCTCCACAGAGGAGGAGAGGGCCGCCAGATTGGCCGACACATGCAGGAAACCCCTGAACATGGAAGATCCCAACTCGGCCACGTCGGCACGGTGCTCTTCGTGATGACGTGCGTGCTCCTCCCGGGAAGCACGCACGTCATCACTAATTGCACCCGCGCGCATCGCGACTCCAATCAGGACCTTCTCCATACGGGTCCCCTCGTCCACAGGTGGAGGGGAGTCAGGTGACATGGACATCCCCTCTACCTGCGGACGGGCCTGGGACGGGGCATCCTTGCTGGTGCATGGTGGTGCACTCACAGAGTCAGGGACAGCGACATGCACAGGCCCCTCCACGGTGACCTGTGTTGCCTCCTGCCCCTGCCCCTGGACTGCACCACTTGCACCAGCAGGGATGCCCCCACCAGGCCCCATGTGTGCCTCAGTGGCGGCCTCCTCCTCCTCTGTGGAAACCACCAACCTGGATGGCTCCTCACCATCTTCCGCCGTAGCAGGCCCCTGTGGGGGCTCACCCACCCCTTCCTCTGCAGCCGTGGGGGCATCCCCGCCGCCTCGCTCCACAGCGCCGTCTCCGCCCTCTTCTTCACTAGCCGCTGCGTAGAGGGAGACATAGAACACAAGCATCAGGGTACTGTATAATGGTCCCCTAGACAGGAAGCAATAGCAGATGAGTACCACTGTCAAAGTACACTTCCATCATGCCCCTCCACAACACATGGGTCAGTCCAGGCAAAACACGCACAGTAGCAGGCATGGTGCATGCCATGGACATTTCCATACATGTCCAATGGACTCTTGAAACATACAATGATATGGAACTCACATGCATCATGGGTCATGCCTATCACATGCACACACTTCACCTCAGTCACATCCATCTGGCCTCATACACCCCAAAAACAGCGGATACAAGGATAACTAGGCTGCATCAGTGAATCTGTGCATTGTCACAGACATGTGTCATGCATCCATGGCATTCACAAGTCACAGACACGCAGGTCAGGCACACAGACATGGCTACCATATGCATCAGCACCCATCCCTCACCCCCACCCATGTCCAGGAACAGAGACTGGCATGCTCTCATGTGTAAAATCTGCATAAGGCTCCCCATGTCGCATTTAAACACATGCAACGACCATGTGGTTCACACATCACTGGTCGCACATGCATTACCATGATTTCCCTGCACACATACATGCGTACATGGCCTATGTCACACATACAGGCAAGTATCAGACAACCAACACACCGCAACATGCCCTGTCTCACACAGCAATGCTTGGCCACTTACCGCTCAACTCCAGACGTGTCTCCCTCTCAAGGATCTGGGCGTGGAGCGCTGGGCGTACGCGTTCCAGGACTCTCATCTGGATGGAACTCATGTGGCCCCGGCCCCCCTCCACGAGGCGTCGGGCCTTCATGAGGGTCCTGGACCTCAAGTTCTCCCAGCGCTTCTTGATCTTCTGGACGTCGCGGGTTGCCACCCCCTCCGCGTTGATGGCAACCACACAGTCGGCCCAGATCCTCTCCCGTCCTTCCTTGCTGGCGCGGGACGATCCAAAGAGGGCATCATACTGCCCCAGGACATGCTTCACCAGGACACCAACTTCGGTGGCAGTGAAGCTGGTGCCCCTCTGCCCCTCTGGCCTGGGGTTGCCACTGGTGCCAGATGTCGAAGTGCCCGACATGGCAATCCCAGAGGCAGGAGTGGGTAGGCAACTGGGTCCTGGGGCTGGGCTGTGGAGCGATGTTATCCCAGTCGGGAGCCTTCTGTTCCAGCAGGGGTGGACACAGCAACTGGACCCCTGCAGATGGCTGATGTGCAGGCACCAAATGGCAGGGCACGGTGGCAGCAGGCAGGCAGGCAGGCAGCAGCAGATGGCACGTGGGAGGCTGCTCGGGGCACTGGGGGGCAGTAATTCGGCCTTCTGGGCAGGAGCGTGGTCTTCCGTGTGTTTT
Source organism: Ambystoma mexicanum (assembly GCF_040938575.1). Taxonomy (NCBI): domain Eukaryota; kingdom Metazoa; phylum Chordata; class Amphibia; order Caudata; family Ambystomatidae; genus Ambystoma; species Ambystoma mexicanum. The sequence goes on from NC_090927.1 coordinate 341,755,461, forward strand.
CGCGTGGCCAGCTTGATACGGAGTGATTTGGCACGTGAAAATCCTGCACGTCAGCGTGAAATTCGAGGAAAGGCCCTTAGCGCGTAAGCGCGTCAGCACGCATACGCGATTCTATTGGACCAAAGGCCCTCAGCGCGTAAGCGCGTCTGTGACGTGACCCGCACGGGTGTTTCCCTCATAGCACGTGATGACGGAGCACACGTGGAAAGACTGCACGTCAGAGTGTCATCGTGTGTAATTGGACCAAAGTGCGCGTACACGTGATTGGCCTAGGTACGTGTATTTCAGGGGTGCGTGGGCACTTACACACGCAAGTACATCAGCGCACGTGTATTCCGGGGTGCGCGTGAATTTCCACACGCTATTGGCCTGGGTACGTGGATTTCAGGGGTGCGCGGGAAGTTTCACACGCTCGCCTACAACACGCGCAAAGAAACACGTATGCCAGTAGGAAGCAGGCATACGTCGACCCGCGACGCATAAATTTGCATGCAAAAAACTAACAAGCTCAGACACCAGGATGAATATACCGATCCTAGCAGCAGTGGCCGTGGGTTACCAAAGGAGGAGGAGGAGGATAGTCAGGCCCAGAATTTTCACACCCAGAACCAGCCTTTTTGGGATGCCTGATGACCAGGTGTATGGGAGGTACAGGTTTCCACCACACATAATACTGGACCTGGTGAGTGAGTGGGAGGATGACCTCACATCACCCACCCTGTGCTCCCAAGCACTCAGCCCCCTGGAGAAGGTCCTCAATGTACTGCACTTCTTAGCCACTGGATCATTTCAGCGGACAAGTGCCATAGTGGGTGGGGTGTCACAGGCCACGCAGTCACGCTGCCTACACCAGGTCTTGAACATCATCACTGCACGCCCATCAGTCCGCAGGCACATATACCTGCCCAGAACACCTTCAGAAAGGCATGCTGCCGCCCTGGATTTTTACGGTGTGGCACGATTCCCCAAAGTGCTAGGTGCCATCGACTGCACCCATGTGGCTCTACGTCCCCCCAGGGCATCTGAGCACATCTATAGGAACCGCAAGCACTGGCATTCCATCAACGTGCAGGTAGTATGTAATGCCAAGGGAATCATCACCTCAGTATATGCCAACTATCCCGGGTCCACCCACGACAGCTTCATTTACCGAAGGTCCATCCTAAGCACGGGACCTAGAAGCTGGGCGGCATGGCGATACATGGCTGCTTGGTGAGTATGAATGCCACTGCACATGCATGCATGTCAGATACTGAGCAAGGTCACAACCCCACCAATGATACCCATCACCACCTCCACAGGGGACAGTACCTACCCTCTCAGCCCCCACATGATGACGCCAATTCGGAACCTCACCACGCCACCCGAGGTAAGATATAACACAGCCCACATTGCAACCCGGGGCATAGTTGAGCGCACATTTGGAGTGCTTAAGTCACGCTTTCGCTCCCTTGACCGTTCTGGCGGGCAGCTGTTATACGCTCCCCCAGTATTGTGCAGTATCATAGTGGCAGCATGTGTCCTGCACAACGTTGCAACACGGCGGGGCCTGGCCGTGGACATGGCGGTGCCCCCACATCCCCAACCACATGCCCGCCCGCTGCGCATGGGAGGGGAAAGGGCACGGGGGGAGGCAGCCCGTACACAGCTAGTGGCTAATTACTTCACATAGAAATCACACCCCTGTGGAGTGCACACTGCCCTGGCACATACCATCTGACAATCAATGATGACTCAACCTGACAATGATCCTGAATGTCTGGAGAATCAACCGTCAAAACCATATCAGCCTGAGATTGTTCACCTGGAAGTGTTACAATGTGTGCATACCTACCTACACAGACAGCACCAATGCAGTTTCGTGAAAAAACACATTCATGCAGCTAAAATGAATACCCACTTGCAAAATGCAACATGAGGACAGTGCCATGTTACCCAACCCATCCCCAGCACCGCCACACGACACACCATGCCATGTCATGCTATGTGCGGGTAAACAAAGTAATCCCCACAACATGACACAAGTGTCACAAAGTACAGTGTCCCTAATTGAAACTCGCGACACCTGAAATGCTCACAGTAATGCAGGACCAACAATACACTTGAGCAGGTATTTAGCAATAACACTTATCAGCTACTGACCCTCAAAACTACCATTAACATGACATTACGAATGTAAGAAATTGGTAGTCTCACCACCTGGAAATGCCTGCACTCCCACCACTTCCAACTGTACAGTGTTGCCGCCATGTAGAGTTGTAGGTGCACTGCTGCCAACATGGACTCCATCTCCAAAATAGAGGGCCCTGTGTAGACATGAGGAAAGGACCTGCAAATTAGGAGGTAGACATGGATGATGAGTTACACATCAATGCAACATGCAGTGTACAACACAACAGCAATATGCACTAGGAATGTATACACAGTATTGACTAGACTACCCACACATGTAGTGGGAGTCCAATGTCACCATGTACGTCAATGTCACTTGGGCACACCCTTTGCAAGCCCATGGAAACGGGAAGCAGGAGGGGTGTGTGTGACAAAAACCCAAGCATCTGAACCAAATACATGACAAGCCTGCATGTGCCCAGCCACAATGCAGCGTATGCCCACGGGAGCCACACAAGGCAACACACTGCCCCAAAAAAAAAAAAAAAAAAAAATTTAAAAAAAAAAAAAAAATCAAAAATGGCCATTAATGGGCCCGGGGGGGTTAGGGGGGCCACCCAGGAGGTCCGAGGAGACAGGGTGCACACCAAAACCCACCTGTGTGGATCTTGCAAAAAAAAAACACCTCCATGGGCTCATGGCCCACACGGCTACCCTATTGTGGGAGTATCACTGCTGTCGCTATTCTCACCCTGTGCAGCTGCATCCGGAGGTGGTGGCACTATGGGAGGCAGCCCACGCAAGGCCCTAGTCTGTTCCTTCATGGCTGCAAGCATGCGGGTGTGGTAGGTCTCGTTCTGGAGGATGAGTGTGCGGAGGTCCCCATGCAACAACTCACGGGATGCCCGGACCTCCGCCCTAGTTGCCTGCATCTCAGCTGAGAGCGTACAGGTGAGACGCTCCAGCTGCTGTTCTGTCCTTCGGTTTGTTGAAGCCTCAAGCTCAACAAGAGTCGTCCTGAGGTGAAGGAGTTCCAGCCTCAGGGCTTCCCTGTGGCCCTGGGACTCTATGGAGATGGCTTCCTGCAGAGTCGCCAGTGCCGCCGCCTGTCCCTGTTGGACGTCAACATGTCCTCCCTGTGTGACTGGCAGATGGAGTTGGTTGCCTGCTGTAGACGCTCCATCAGCCTTTCAGGGGGGACAATGGAAGTGGCCAACCTATCCATGGCCTGAGCCATCATCTCTGATGATGCTGCCTGTTGGGTTGCCATACCGTAAATGGATTGCTCCCATGCGGTATTGCCAGGTGGCGTACGGCCGCCACGTCGGCGGGCACCACACCTGTCTGGGGCAAGGCGAACTGCGCCTTGCTGTACCGGCACTGCCTGAGGCTGCAGGACTGCATTCCCCCTCTGATCTGCTGGCCCAGGAACAGGATCAGATGTCGCGGAGTGTGACCCTGCATCCGTAACCACCAAAGGCGTAGCTGCCAACACTGACATCCCCATTGAGGGTTCTAACCCTGGTGCAGGTGGGTCGGACAGAACAGAATCCCTCCCAGGAACACTCAACTGCGACGGCACGTAGGTCTCATCATCCGAATCAACACCTGAGTACTGCTCGGGGGAGGTGCAGCCAGAGATACCCCTTGAGAGCACGACCTGCAGCAGTTGTGGGTTTTCACCCACCACCACACCACGTCCCTCACTGGTGGTCGATCGGCCCTCAGACCCCTCCTGGGTCTGCACCATCTCCACAACCCCAGCAGTATCAGGTGCGTCTTCCCCTGCAAAGACATAAAAGAAAACAAATGGAAACAGGCATTAGCACCATGGCACACAATGAGGGCTGAGAAGCAACAGAACCAGTACTTGATTGACACATGTCCCACATGACTAAAACCCTCCCATGCATGCACCCTCACTGCGTATGAAGGGGAGGCAAATGGCACACATTGATGACACCAAGATGGAAGATGAACACATTTGCTGCATGCTGCCTAGCAGTGGCATCACACATTGGCCTGTGATTGCCAGGTGAAATACACATGCCATCACACAGATGGCATGTACCATTGCTATTGAGTGAAGATGGAGAGGAGGGCAGCACTTATTCATTCAGTCCAGTTCCCTCATGTAATAGCTTTTCTAATTCAAACAGGTCTGATTTTTCACCTGGAGCTGCCAGTCCAAAATGGTCCGATTGCACAGGGACATGTCTAAACAAATGATATCCAGGTAACAAAGTCACTCCACTTTACCATAGCCATGTCAGACATGTGACTAGAGGACTGAGAAATGCCTAGTAAAAGTGGTGGAATGCAAACAATCTGCCTGAATGAACAGAGAAAAATAAGCAACAATGTTGTGGCAAGGTGACACTTCAAGGGCAACTGGCGTGCTGTTGGGCTAGATGTCTACTGTTGGCAGAAGGGATACTGCTATGGCCAAATGCTGCTGCGCAGAATGTATTGCATGAAGCACATGGGTGACCCAAACAACTCAGGCGCACACACCCTCACCTGGCACACAAACAGAAGCCCTCACACACACACCATGCACATGGATGACATACACATGTATGTGCACTCACCGGACAATGCCTCATAATCAGGCAGATCTCCCACACCTTGGATCTGTTCCTCCGTGACGTAGGTCCCAGTGACTGACTCATGTGGAGTGAGTTCCATGTCTTCTACTGGAGACCCACCTCCAGTCACTAGAGTTGCGGCATGACTTGAGGCCAGCTTATTCTTTGCCCTGCGCTTTAGGTCATTCCAGCGCTTATAGCAATCATTGGCTGTGCGCCTCACGATTCCAAGGGCACTTACGATGTCCGCAACGGTCTGCCAGTGTGCCTGGCGTTGTGCAGGTGTGGTCTTGGATCCTGCAACAATGACCATTTCGTTATCATGTGCGGACACATACTCGACAAGTGCATTCAGTTCGGCATCCGTGAAGCTGGGCTTCCTCGACGGGCCGGACTGTGTAGCCGTGTCTGGGGCATCAGCCTGTGCCGGACGAGCACTCTTCCTCTTCCGCTTGGAAGGTGGTGGTGATCCTGAGTGTCCTACGCCGCTCTGGACACTAGGGGCAGGAGCCCTGGTGGACTCTGTATCAGGAGTGTGGGATTGCACACTCAGCATGGGAGTTGGTGCAGGCATTGGCTCAAGTGTAATGGTGTCAGGGGCAATGTCAGCAGGATGGACTAGGACCGACACTGTCCTGGCTGGGTGTGTGAGAGCTGGGGTGGATGGAGCCGCAGCTGCCCCTGCAGCCTCTCCACCCTGCCTACTTGGGGCAGCAGATGACCTTGCTGCCCCTGATCCACGTGGCCTGATGACATCAACGTGCACCAGCGCACGTGTCATAGGCCTGCTGACCTGGAAGTCAGCCATGGAGTCAGCCAGGTCTGGTGCCACAATGGGCTGGTCCAACAAGGGCTGAGCATGGATGGTGTCAGCCACATCACCCTCAACCAGGTGGAGTGGGGGGGATTATGGGTGCCCTTGACTGGTCCTCCACACATGGGGGGACAGGGTCACCCTGCAAGTAACGACCACGTCCCCTACCGGATCCACCACGGCCACCACTTGTGGCTCGTCCACCTTTGCCACCCTTACGGATTCCTCGCCTCCCAACCATGGCACTGATGTTAATGTGCGTATGGGAGTGGCTGTAAACTATTGTCCTGGGCAATTGGGGGTCAAAGGGGTTGGGTACCAGATGGTAATCGTACCCTAGTGCTCTAGCAAGGCTGAATGTGACCCCTGGGGAAAGATGACGGGTCACGCAACGCACAGGAAGCCCAAAAAAGGGAGATAACGTGCACGTAACCCCTCCTAGACCACGTGTGCGGAAAAAAAAACCTGCACTACGCTGTGGCACCCAGTAACACAAGAATGAACGTATGCGTGTCACACGCAGCCTAGAATGACCTCTGAAGGGATAGGCTACACACGGGGCAAGCAAAGATGTTAGATACGTGCGTGACTCACCGTCTGCCAGGAAAAAGAGCGTGAAAAAGAAGCGCGTGTGCGCGTTGGCAACACCCCCGCCAAAAGAAGAATTGTACGCTGTCTGAGGAGACAGGACAACAGTAGAAGGGAACGCTGTTTGAGGGAACAGGCCCAGGAAAACCAGAAAAAGAGAAAAAAGAGAAAAAGCTGTCAGAGGTAACAGGGAGTACGAACTTGAAACGCCGTGAAGTAAATCGCGTGTGAAACGACAAGAAGTACAGATTTCACCCACTCGCTCTCCACGAAAAGCACGTACAAGGAAATGGTGTTCTACACGTACCTTTTATGCAGGCCCACACGTCCAGCGTCACTTCCGCGTGTACGCGCTAGGGCCCTTTCCACCAATTACACGCTTTGTCACTTCCGCGTGTACGCGCTAGGTCCATTTCCACCAATTACACGCTTTGTCACTTCCGTGTGTACGCGCTAGGGCCATTTCCACCAATTACACGCTTTGTCACTTCCGCGTGTATGTGCTAAGGCCATTTCCACCAATTACACGCTTTGACACTCGGACGTGTCTTTCATTTTTTTAACACGCAACATTTCAAACGTGTGCCATATTCAACGTGCACGTGACTTCATAGACGCGCATACGCTGGTGGCCTTTGGGCCAATGAATGTACAGACGTGTGCTGACGCGCTTACGCGCTAAGGGCCTTTCCTCGATTTACACGCAGACGTGCTGGATTTTCACGTGCAAAATCACTCTGTATCAAGCTGGCCACGCGTTCACACACGGAAGACCACGCTCCTGCCCAGAAGGCCGAATTACTGCCCCCCAGAGCCCTGAGCACGCTCCCACCTGCCATCTGCTGCTGCCTGACTGCCTACTGCCCACGTGGCCTGCCATTTGCTGCCTGCACATCAGCCAGGGGTGCTGTTGCTGTGTCCACCCCTGCTGGAACAGAAGGCTCCCGACTGGGATAACATCGCCCCAGAGCCCAGCCCCAGGACCCCGTTGCCCACCCACTCCTGCCTCTTGGGTTGCCATGTCGGGCACTGCAACATCTGGCACCAGTGGCAACCCCCGGCCAAGGAGGCAGAGGGGCACCAGCTTCACTGCCACCGAAGTTGGTGTCCTGGTGGAGCATGTCCTGGGGCAGTATGATGCCCTCTTCGGAAGGTTGCGCGCCGACAAGGAAGGACGGACTCGGATCTGGATGGACATCGTGACTGCCATCAACGCGGAGGAGGTGGCAGTCCGCGACTACGAACGTGTTAGGAAGCACTGGGAGGACTTCAGGTCCAGGACCCTCAACAAGGCCCGGCGCCTCCTGAAGGCAGCGGATGCTAAGGGGCGCCGGGGCCACTTGTCAGAAGATCAGATGAGGGTCCTGGAACGCATATCCCCAGCGCTCCACATCCAGGTTCTTGAGAGGCAGACCCGTCTGGAGTCGAGCGGTAAGTGTACATGCATACTGATTGTAAGCTGTGCGTGTGGTGTGCCAGGAGTGTGCAGGTTGAACATGTATTTTTATGTGGGCAAGTAGGGGGGGTGTACAGGGCCGTGAGGGTGACACATGCGAGGGGTCTCATGTGTGACACATGGATGGTGCTTGTGTGTGTGGGCTTGCATGGCACAGGATGTGGAGGAATGATTGTCAGGTGTGACATGGATGTCGATCGGAACACTGCGACAGTTGGCGGAGGTGTACACATGCATGCAAGTTTGGTGGTGTGTGTGTATGTGTAGTGTACTCCCTATGTTGCATGTGATGTGTGGATGACCTTTGGCTGCTCATGCTGTTGTATGTGAATGGATGGTGCTGGCTGTTGCAATATGGCTGTGGTATGGCTCATGTGTGCAAGTTGAAATGACATGTGTGTTGGGGATTGTGATGCCATGTCTGAGGTTTACCAATGCCACTCATGTATAACTGTCATGTGTGTATGAGTCCATTGTACAGTGCCCTGATGCCTGTGTTTTCTTTCTCCCTGTCTGCAGCGTCATCTGATGAAGAGGGCGGAGAAGGTGCTGTGGAGCACAGCGGCAGGGGTCGCACCACCAGCCGGAGACGCAAGGCCCGGATCCCCTCCCAGGTTCTGATCTCGTCGGGGAGTGAGGAGTCCGGTGCCGTGTCCCAGGCCGCAGCTGCCGAGGGGAGGTCCAAGAGGCGGAGGTTGGAGTTGGACTCCTCGGCAGCAGAAGGGGCAGCTGGGACCCCACAGGGCCCAACGGAGGAAGATGGCACCGAGTCATCCAGGTTGGTGGGGGGTTTGGAGGAGGAGGAGGCTGTGCAAGCGACAGAGGCGGGGTCTGGAGGTGGGGATTCCACTGGTGCTAGTGGTGCAGTGCAGGATCAGGGACAGGAGGCAGCACAGGCCGCCGCGGAGGTGCCGGTGTGCAATCCTGTCCCTGCTCCTGTCACTGCATCATCTTGCACCAGCGGGGATGCCTACCTCCAGACCCGTTCTCAGGGAGGGGATTGGCTTACAACACCTGGCCTTCCTCTCCCTGCGGATGTGGCTATCCTGCACCAGGTTGAGCCTGTCCAGGGTGGGGTGGCGTTGCGTCAACGGGCCATGCGAGCTGACCTGCAGTCTTTTCATGATGAGTCTGCACATCTTCTCGCATGGCTCGTTGACTGCGTTGACCCACTGGGACAGCTCACCAGGGCTGGATTCCTCCGTTTCCTGGACCTTGTTCCGACCCCCTCCTCCACGGAACCCCCTATGCCCCAGTCGTCCTCCATGCCATCTTCCCACCCATGTGTCACCTGGGTGCCCTGTGGAGCTGCCTCCGACCGTGCGGCCAGGCTGGTGGACAACAGATCCCTGCCACAGTCGGGAGTCGGACGTCCAGCAGGGGTGCCACATCAACGACTGCACCCCAGCTGGAGGAGGAAGTGCAGGCACCATCGGACAGGGCACATGGACAGCAGCAGCTGCAGCAGCAGGAGGCTGTAGGTGGGAGCCACGATAGCTCGGGGCCTTCAACATCGGAGGGGCAGGCATCGGCTGGAGGGCAGGAGGACCCTGGACGGGAAGTGTCTTCCGTGTGGCAGCGGTTGGGCCACACCATAGATGCGGAACGGCGGCGGGCGGAAGAGGCGCGGCTCACGATGGTCAGGGCGGAGAACTCCATGCGGAGGGCCCTGAGGCGGGCCGAGTGCCTCGAGGCAATCCGGAGGGAGTTGGAGGTGAACATGTCGGCGTCCCTGCGGACCCTCGGGGCAATGGAACAGGACCGCCTCCGGACATAGACGAGGAGTTGGATGATGCCCTGGCCCGGGACACCACTGAGTGAGCCGCTGGACTGGCCCGCCGCCATTGTATATAGTTATTTAGTGATAGGTTTCCTTTATAGTTTATTTTTATTTGGAGTTGACGGACACTGCTCCACCTTTTGTATATAGTTCCATTTTAGATAGGTTTTTTGGTAGGTTTAATTTCTTCTGTTGGGATGATGGACCCTGAATACTTTGTACATAGTTGGACTTTGCCTTTGGATATTTTTTTTACTATGAATATTTTTTTCCATGGAGCAATGGTTTTCTATTTCTTTTTTCCCTTCATTTCCTTTTCATGGACTTGAACTTTGGATGAAATTTTTTTGGATTATCATTTATTGATTTTAATTTGAAAAGGGACAGCCAGCTTAATTTTGTTATTTTTTTACTTGTGTATTTTGTTTAATTTTGATTGCCATTACTGTTGTTTTTAATACAATATTTTGATTTTTTCATTCTTCAATGTGTGGTTTCATCTCATTGTTTTCATGCATGTCATGATATGGGTTTTCAGGTTCACTTGCAACCATTGTGTGTGTGTGAGACACATGTGTTGATTTACATTGTTTCCATTGGAGTAGTATCATGGGCGCATGTGATACTTGGTTGTGTCTTTGGGCTGTGGTGGCTGGCCATGAGGCCCATGCTTGAGGATTGTCAGGGCCTGTGGGCAGGGGGACATGAGTGGGGGCCTGGTGGGGGCTGCCTATGGTGGCTGGGGGGTGGGGTGGGTGGGAGACATGAGTGGGAGCCTGGTGGGGGCTGCCCATGGTGGCTGGGGGGTGGGGTGGGTGGGAGACATGAGTGGGAGCCTGGTGGAGGCTGCCCCTGCACTGCTGGGGGTGGGGGTGATAGGGGACATGAGTGGGAGCCTGGTGGGGGCTGCCCATGGTGGCTGGGGGGTGGGGTGGGTGGGAGACACGAGTGGGAGCCTGGTGGAGGCTGCCCATGGTGGCTGGGGGGTGGGGTGGGTGGGAGACATGAGTGGGAGCCTGGTGGGGGCTGCCCATGGTGGCTGGGGGATGGGGTGATGGGAGACATGAGTGGGAGCCTGGTGGAGGCTGCCCCTGCATTGCTGGGGGTGGGGGTGGGTGGGAGACATGAGTGGGGGCCTGGTGGGGGCTGCCCATGGTGGCTGGGGGGTGGGGGTGATGGGAGACATGGGTGGGAGCCTGGTGGAGGGTGCCCCACAGTGCTGGGGGGTGGGGTGGGTGGGAGACATGAGTGGGGGCCTGGTGGAGGCTGCCCATGGTGGCTGGGGGGTGGGGGTGGTGGGAGACATGAGTGGGAGCCTGGTGGGGGCTGCCCATGGTGGCTGGGTGGTGGGGTGGGTGGGAGACATGAGTGGGGGCCTGGTGGAGGCTGCCCATGGTGGCCGGGGGGTGGGGGTGGTGGGAGACATGGGTGGGGGCCTGGTGGAGGGTGCCCCACACTGCTGGGGGGGTGGTAGACATGAGTGGGGGCCTGGTGGAGGCTGCCCCTGCACTGCTGGGGGTGGGGGTGATAGGGGACATGAGTGGGAGCCTGGGGGGGCTGCCCATGGTGGCTGGGGGTTGTGGTGGGTGGGAGACATGAGTGGGAGCCTGGTGGAGGCTGCCCCTGCAATGCTGGGGGTGGGGGTGATAGGGGACATGAGTGGGAGCCTGGTGGGGGCTGCCCATGGTGGCTGGGGGGTGGGTGGGTGGGAGACATGAGTGGGAGCCTGGTGGAGGCTGCCCCTGCACTGCTGGGGGGTGGGGTGGGTGGGAGACATGAGTGGGGGCCTGGTGGAGGCTGCCCATGGTGGCCGGGGGGTGGAGGTGGTGGGAGACATGGGTGGGGGCCTGGTGGAGGGTGCCCCACACTGCTGGGGGGGGTAGACATGAGTGGGGGCCTGGTGGAGGCTGCCCCTGCACTGCTGTGGGTGGGGGTGATAGGGGACATGAGTGGGAGCCTGGTGGGGGCTGCCCATGGTGGCTGGGGGGTGGGGTGGGTGGGAGACATGAGTGGGAGCCTGGTGGAGGCTGCCCCTGCACTGCTGGGGGTGGGGGTGATAGGGGACATGAGTGGGAGCCTGGTGGGGGCTGCCCATGGTGGCTGGGCGGTGGGGGTGATGGGAGACATGGGTGGGAGCCTGGTGGAGGGTGCCCCACAGTGATGGGGGGTGGGGTGGGTGGGAGACATGAGTGGGGGCCTGGTGGAGGCTGCCCATGGTGGCTGGGGGGTGGGGGTGGTGGGAGAAATGAGTGGGAGCCTGGTGGGGGCTGCCCATGGTGGCTGGGTGGTGGGGTGGGTGGGAGACATGAGTGGGGGCCTGGTGGAGGCTGCCCATGGTGGCCGGGGGGTGGGGGTGGTGGGAGACATGAGTGGGGGCCTGGTGGGGGCTGCCCATGGTGGCTGGGGGGTGGGGGTGATGGGAGACATGGGTGGGAGCCTGGTGGAGGGTGCCCCATAGTGCTGGTGGGTGGGGTGGGTGGGAGACATGAGTGGGGGCCTGGTGGAGGCTGCCCATGGTGGCTGGGGGGTGGGGGTGGTGGGAGACATGAGTGGGAGCCTGGTGGGGGCTGCCCATGGTGGCTGGGTGGTGGGGTGGGTGGGAGACATGAGTGGGGGCCTGGTGGAGGCTGCCCATGATGGCCGGGGGGTGGGGGTGGTGGGAGACATGGGTGGGGGCCTGGTGGAGGGTGCCCCACACTGCTGGGGGGGTGGTAGACATGAGTGGGGGCCTGGTGGAGGCTGCCCCTGCACTGCTGGGGGTGGGGGTGATAGGGGACATGAGTGGGAGCCTGGTGGGGGCTGCCCATGGTGGCTGGGGGTTGGGGTGGGTGGGAGACATGAGTGGGAGCCTGGTGGAGGCTGCCCCTGCACTGCTGGGGGTGGGGGTGATAGGGGACATGAGTGGGAGCCTGGTGGGGGCTGCCCATGGTGGCTGGGGGGTGGGGTGGGTGGGAGACATGAGTGGGAGCCTGGTGGAGGCTGCCCCTGCACTGCTGGGGGGTGGGGTGGGTGGTGTTATGTACGTAGCACGTACCACACTGAGTGCGCATGCGCGGCCTCACAAGCCGGCGCATGCGCGGTTGAAAATAAAGGCGGCGCCCGGCAGTTGGAGCCGGAGCGCCGGAGCAATCAGACGTCTCCGGGTCTGTTCCTGCGCGGCGTTGCAGCGCGCAGGGCCCATACGCCGGAGGGGCCCGCCTGACATCTGCGGCCCCCCCCCCATCACCACACTGGCGACGAGGTGGAGCCACGGCCCACTCCCGTGCCCGGCTGCAACGCTGTGAGAAAGTCCGCCGCGTCACAGACTGACGACGCACCGGCGGCCATTTTTTTTTTTTTTTCTCTTCCTCTTCGACCCGCGATCGTGGTTGCGGCCCAACAGGGTGCTCGTGCGCCACTCGCCGACGGCGTCGGCAGAGGGAATAAAAAAAAAAAAAGGGACAAAACACAGGAAGTGAATTTTTGGAATGCCCACAGTCTTGCTGGCGCAAGGCTGTGGCACATAAGAAGAAAGAAGTGGATTTTGCTCCCACCACTACCACAAGGCCGCATCTACCACCTGTGAGTACCCAGCAGTAGAAATGGGTGACGGCGCAGACGATGAGGGCGCAGCAGCCCCGATTCCCCGCAGAGCCCGCAGCTCCCTGGCCCCCATGCCTGAGTTTGATGCCACTGGACCCCCTTCCAAGCTAGGACCGAAGTGGCTGTTGTGGGTCAAAAGACTGGACATGTTCTTTAGGGCAGCTGGAGTCAACGACGATGATGAAAAGATTGCGACCATGATCTATTCAGCAGGCGCAGAAGTCCACAAGATCTACGACTCCCTGACCATCCCCGTAGTCACTTACGACGCTGTCAAGCAGGCACTCAAGGACCACTTCTTACCCATGGCCAATGTGGACTTTGACAGATTCGTCATGGGCGCTGAAAAACAGTTAGATGATGAGTCCCTAGACAAATTCTGCGCCCGCCTGAGACACCTGGCGACCTCGTGCAGATGGGCCGACGAAGAGGAGATGGTCCGCAACCAACTACTGCAGGGGTGCAGCTCCAGTAAACTTCGGAGGCAAGTGTTGAGGGAGCCTGGCCTAACCCTCCAGCAAATTCTGGACCTGGGCAGAGCCCATGAACTGGCAGAGGCCAGAGGCGCGAAAATGGACGCTGCCTCGCGACCAGGACAAAACGAAGACGCTTTTGCAGTAGGACGGTCGGCTGCGAATAGGTCGAGATGGGCGCCGAGAAAACCCGACACTGCGTCCACGCCAAGCACCGCCACATCGTGCTCGAACTGTGGGTACGACCTCCCCCACAGCGGTGACTGCCCAGCCAAGTCAAGAACATGCGCCCGGTGCGGCATACCGGGTCACTTTGCCAGAACGTGCCGTGCGGCTGCCCCTGTCACAACGGCGAGAGGACCGGAGAGAGTGGGGCGAAGCAGTTCCCGCAGAGTGAGGGGCATCTCCTCCATTGATCAAGGCCTGCAGGACCTAGACCTCGCAGAAGAAGAAGAGGAGGAGGAGGAAGAAGTCTTCTTCATCTCCAGCATCGCGAGATGTTCCAGCACGAGACGCCAACCCAAGTGCACCGTCGACATCAAGGGCACTCCCACCCCCATCCTCATCGACACCGGAGCCTCAGTCTGCGTGCTGGCCACCAAACACTACGTAGCCCTGCCGGGCCCACCAGAACTGTCGACATCAACAGCGAGGATATATGCGTTTGGTGGCGACACCCCCTTACCCATCCAAGGTGCATTTGTCGCCCCAGTATCCCATGGACAGAACTCCATCAAGGCAAGATTCTTCGTCACCGACGTCAGCCCCCACTCGCTGCTGAGCTGCGCTGCATCAGAAGCGCTTGACATCGTGCATTTCACATTTGGGGTATACCATGCAGATCTAAAGAGCCTGCTACACAAGTTCGCGAGTCTCTTCAAGGGCATCGGCAAACTGAACGCAGACCCCATTCGCCTGCACATCGAGAAATCCGTAAGGCCGACTGCCCTCAAACACCGCAGAATTCCATTCCACCTGAGGGCACAAGTAGAAGCAGAACTGCAACAGCTAATGGACCGAGGTATCATTGAACGGGTAGAAGGGCCCACCCCGTGGGTTTCGCCCATCGTAGTGGCCCCGAAGCCGAAGCAACCAGGGGCTGTGCGCATCTGCGTAGACATGAGGCTACCTAATGCTGCCATTAAAAGAGAGCGCCACCTCACGCCCACCCTGGACGATATCGTCGGTGAACTCCAAGGCGCCAAGGTCTTCTCCAAACTTGACCTCAGATCCGGCTATCATCAACTAGAACTGCACCCCGAGTCGAGGTACATTACTACGTTCACGACGCACGAAGGCTTGTACCAATACAAGAGACTCAACTTCGGGATCTCATCCGCGGCTGAGGTCTTCCAGAACGCCATAAGAGGAGCGCTGTCCGGCCTGAGGGGTGTCATTAACATGTCCGATGACATTCTGGTCTTCGCCAAGTCAGAGAGTGAACACCTTAAAAGGCTAGAACGCACGTTTGAGAGACTCCAGGCGGTAGGTCTTACACTACACCAAGAAAAATGCGAATTCCTGAAAGATCGGCTGGAATTCTTTGGGTTCACCTTCCATGCGAACGGCATCTCACCCGATCCCGGCAAGGTAAAAGACATAAGAGATGCGCCTCCGCCCACATCTCCTGCAGAAGTTCGGAGCTTCCTGGGGATGGTCAATTACTGCGGCAGATTCATCAAAGACCTAGCCTCCCTATCGGAACCATTGAGGGCACTCACCAGAAATGACGTACCATGGCAATGGACAGCGGCAGAACAAAGATCATTCAACGCCATCAAAGAGGCCCTGTCGGAGCAGGAGACGATGGCCTACTTCCACCCCAGCCGAGAATCAGAGATCGTAGTTGACGCCAGCCCCGTTGGACTAGGGGCAGTCCTCTTGCAGGCCGATGAACTGGGAGCGATGAGACCCATTGCCTATGCTAGCAAGGCCCTCACCGACACGGAAAGGCGCTACTCGCAAATCGAGAGAGAGGCCCTTGCCATCCTGTGGGGATGCAAACACTTCAGGATATATATCCTCGGCAAACCCGTCGTCGTGGTCACTGACCATAAACCCCTGATTCCAATCCTGTCCGGCACTTCCTCAAAGCCGCCTCCCCGGATTGAAAGATGGATGCTATCACTCATCGAATACAGCGTCAAGCTGGTGTACCGCCCAGGCACCCACAACCCCGCAGATTACCTGTCTCGCCACCCCGGCACGAGGGACGCCCAGAATCCGGTAGAATTATCCGACGCGGGGGACGCTGTGCACCTCGTCGTGGAATCAGCCCTGCCAGTGGCCCTGTCGAGGGAGAACATCGCAGATGACTCAAACTCTGACGAGGCATTCTTGCGAGTAAAAAGAGCGGTTGCCACAGGAGAATGGCGAGACGTCCTCCTGAACAACGCCAGAAGAAACCCAGAGACGCAGAGAGACCTGCAACTGTTGTGGAAGGCTCGACACGAGCTCTCGGTGTCCACGGACGGCCTGCTACTGCGGGGAAATCAGATCGTGATCCCCAGGTCCCTGGTCACGAGGGTTCTCCAACTAGCCCACACAGGACACCAAGGCATGGCTAAAATGAAAGCGCGCCTGAGGCTGAAAGTCTGGTTCCCCGACCTGGAACACCGGGTGACTGAGTTCGTAAAGGCCTGCATCCCGTGCCAAGCCGCGAGTCCGGCAGAAAAGGGCCCGCCCATCCAAGCCATGCTACGGAGCGACGTGCCGTGGGGTACCGTCCACGCAGACTTCGGCTCGACCGGCAGAGGCCTACACTTCGTAGTGGTTACGGACCAGTGGTCAAGGTACCCGGAGGTGGAACTGGTAGAATCCACCGCCAGCGATCACACCATCCTGGCCATGGACAAAATTTTCGCCACCCACGGCTTCCCGCTCGAGATCTGTTCGGACAACGGCGCTCCGTTCCAAGGGCAGCGCTTTGCCAGATACTGCGCAGAACGAGGCATCAAGCACCGTAAAGTTACCCCATTGTGGCCAAGAGCCAATGGAGAGGTTGAACGTTTCATGCGGACACTCAACAAAATCTTTCGCATCTCCGTCAATGGAGGGGAAGACCTGCGCCATAATCTGATCGAATTCCTCCGTGAGTACCGGTCCACCCCACATCAGTCCACCGGGATCGCACCCGCCGAAGCACTATTCAAGCGCATACCCAGAGGGTTGATACCAGAAGCGGGAGAGCGACGCCCAGGGGTGATTGATGACACACAAGTGGCGGCGGACAGGGCCGCGAGGAACGAGAAGGAGACAATGAGGCGGAGGCTGCCGGAAAAAGAGATAGCGGTAGGAGACACCGTCCTAGTCCGGAACAGGAAACCAGAGGGGAAACTCTCAATGACATATGAAACACACCCGATGGGAGTTACCCACGTCAAGGGGTCCATGGTCACGGCGGCGAACGCGCGCGGGACAGTGACCAGAAATGTGTCTTTCTTCAAACGCATAGGACCTGCAACCTCTGAAGAAGAACCGGACCCTGGCCAAAGGCAGGCGGCGGAAGAACCACCGGAGAACGTCGACACGCCCGGAGGCCCTGCGGAGCCAGAGAATGTCGAAAGAGGACCGCCCAGGTACCCCCGCAGAGAGGGGCGACGCCCTCCACAAAGGTTCCAAGACTTTATTATGGACTCAGCGACCTGAGCAACGAAAGTCTGTTAAGTATATAATGTTTGAGCCACGTTGGCCCCATGTTTAATGTTTTGTTGTTTAAGGGAAAAAAGGAGGGATGTTATGTACGTAGCACGTACCACACTGAGTGCGCATGCGCGGCCTCACAAGCCGGCGCATGCGCGGTTGAAAATAAAGGCGGCGCCCGGCAGTTGGAGCCGGAGCGCCGGAGCAATCAGACGTCTCCGGGTCTGTTCCTGCGCGGCGTTGCAGCGCGCAGGGCCCATACGCCGGAGGGGCCCGCCTGACATCTGCGGCCCCCCCCCCATCACCACAGGTGGGAGACATGAGTGGGGGCCTGGTGGAGGCTGCCCATGGTGGCCGGGGGTGGGGGTGGTGGGAGACATGGGTGGGGGCCTGGTGGCGGGTGCCCCACACTGCTGTGGGGGGTGGTAGACATGAGTGGGGGCCTGGTGGAGGCTGCCCCTGCACTGCTGTGGCTGGGGGTGATAGGGGACATGAGTGGGAGCCTGGTGGGGGCTGCCCATGGTGGCTGGGGGGTGGGGTGGGTGGGAGACATGAGTGGGAGCCTGGTGGAGGCTGCCCCTGCACTGCTGGGGGTGGGGGTGATAGGGGACATGAGTGGGAGCCTGGTGGGGGCTGCCCATGGTGGCTGGGGGGTGGGGTGGGTGGGAGACATGAGTGGGAGCCTGGTGGAGGCTGCCCCTGCACTGCTGGGGGGTGGGGTGGGTGGGAGACATGAGTGGGGGCCTGGTGGAGGCTGCCCATGGTGGCTGGGGGGTGGGGGTGGTGGGAGACATGGGTGGGGGCCTAGTGGAGGATGCCCCACACTGCTGGGGGGGTTGGGAGACATGAGTGGGGGCCTGGTGGAGGCTGCCCCTGCACTGCTGGGGGGTGGGGGTGGTGGGAGACATGGGTGGGAGCCTGGCGGGGGCTGCCCATGGTGGCTGGGGGGTGGGGTGGTGGTAGACATGGGTGGGAGCCTGGTGGAGGCTGCCCCTGCACTGCTGGGGGGTGGGGGTGGTGGTAGACATGGGTGGGAGCCTGGTGGGGGCTGCCCATGGTGGCTGGGGGGTGGGTTGGGTGGGAGACATGAGTGGGGGCCTGGTGGAGGCTGCCCATGGTGGCTGGGGGGTGGGGGTGGTGGGAGACATGGGTGGGGGCCTGGTGGAGGATGCCCCACACTGCTGGGGGGGTGGGGCTGGAAGACATGAGTGGGGGCCTGGTGGAGGCTGCCCCTGCACTGCTGGGGGTGGGGGTGATAGGGGACATGAGTGGGAGCCTGGTGGGGGCTGCCCATGGTGGCTGGGGGGTGGGGTGGTTGGGAGACATGAGTGGGAGCCTGGTGGGGGCTGCCCATGGTGGCTGGGGGGTGGGGTGGGTGGGAGACATGAGTGGGAGCCTGGTGGAGGCTGCCCCTGCACTGCTGGGGTTGGGGGTGATAGGGGACATGAGTGGGAGCCTGGTGGGGGCTGCCCATGGTGGCTGGGGGTTGGGGTGGGTGGGAGACATGAGTGGGAGCCTGGTGGAGGCTGCCCCTGCACTGCTGGGGGGTGGGGGGGTGGGAGACTTGAGTGGGGGCCTGGTGGAGGCTGCCCATGGTGGCTGGGGGGTGGGGGTGGTGGGAGACATGGGTGGGGGCCTGGTGGAGGGTGCCCCACACTGCTGGGGGGAGTGGGGGGTGGGAGACATGAGTGGGGGCCTGGTGGAGGCTGCCTCTGCACTGCTGGGGGGTGGGGGGTGGTGGGAGACATGGGTGGGAGCCTGGTGGGGGCTGCCCATGGTGGCTGGGGGGTGGGGGTGGTGGTAGACATGGGTGGGAGCCTGGTGGAGGCTGCCCCTGCACTGCTGGGGGGTGGGGGTGGTGGTAGACATGGGTGTGAGCCTGGTGGGGGCTGCCCATGGTGGCTGGGGTGTGGGGTGGGTGGGAGACATGAGTGGGGGCCTGGTGGAGGCTGCCCCTGCACTGCTGGGGGGTGGGGGTGGGTGGGAGACATGAGTGAGGGCCTGGTGGGGGCTGCCCATGGTGGCTGGGGGGTGGGGGTGGTGGGAGACATGGGTGGGAGCCTGGTGGAGGCTGCCCCACAGTGTTGGGGGGTGGGGGTGGTGGTAGACATGGGTGTGAGCCTGCTGGGGGCTGCCCATGGTGGCTGGGGTGTGGGGTGGGTGGGAGACATGAGTGGGGGCCTGGTGGAGGCTGCCCCTGCACTGCTGGGGGGTGGGGGTGGGTGGGAGACATGAGTGAGGGCCTGGTGGGGGCTGCCCATGGTGGCTGGGGGATGGGGGTGGTGGGAGACATGAGTGGGGGCCTGGTGGAGGCTGCCCCACAGTGTTGGGGGGTGGGGGTGGTGGTAGACATGGGTGGGAGCCTGCTGGGGGCTGCCCATGGTGGCTGGGGGGTGGGGGTGATAGGGGACAAGAGTGGGGGCCTGGTGGAGGGTGCCCCACACTGCTGGTGGGGGGGTGGGGGGTGGGAGACATGAGTGGGGGCCTGGTGGTGGCTGCCCATGGTGGCTGGGGGGTGGGGGTGGTGGGAGACATGGGTGGGAGCCTGGTGGGGGCTGCCCATGGTGGCTGGGGGGTGGGGGTGGTGGGAGACATGAGTGGGGGCCTGGTGGAGGCTGCCCCACAGTGTTGGGGGGTGGGGGTGGTGGTAGACATGGGTGGGAGCCTGCTGGGGGCTGCCCATGGTGGCTGGGGGGTGGGGGTGATAGGGGACAAGAGTGGGGGCCTGGTGGAGGGTGCCCCACAGTGCTGGGGGGTGGGGTGGGTGGGAGACATGATTGGGGGCCTGGTGGAGGCTGCCCATGGTGGCTGGGGGGTGGGGGTGGTGGGAGACATGAGTGGGAGCCTGGTGGGGGCTGCCCATGGTGGCTGGGGGGTGGGGTGGGTGGGAGACATGAGTGGGGGCCTGGTGGAGGCTGCCCATGGTGGCTGGGGGGTGGGGGTGGTGGGAGACATGGGTGGGGGCCTGGTGGAGGTTGCCCCTGCACTGCTGGAGGGTGGGGGTGGGTGGGAGACATGAGTGGGGGCCTGGTGGGGGCTGCCCATGGTGGGTGGGGGGTGGGGGTGGTGGGAGACATGGGTGGGAGCCTGGTGGAGGGTTCCCCACAGTGCTGGGGGGGTGGGGTGGGTGGGGGACATGAGTGGGGGCCTGGTGGAGGCTGCCCATGGTGGCTGGGGGGTGGGGGTGGTGGGAGACATGAGTGGGAGCCTGGTGGGTGCTGCCCATGGTGGCTGGGGGGTGGGGTGGGTGGGAGACATGAGTGGGAGCCTGGTGGGGGCTGCCCATGGTGGCTGGGGGGTGGGGTGGGTGGGAGACATGAGTGGGAGCCTGGTGGAGGCTGCCCCTGCACTGCTGGGGGTGGGGGTGATAGGGGACATGAGTGGGAGCCTGGGGGGGCTGCCCATGGTGGCTGGGGGGTGGGGTGGGTGGGAGACATGAGTGGGAGCCTGGTGGAGGCTGCCCATGGTGGCTGGGGGGTGGGGTGGGTGGGAGACATGAGTGGGAGCCTGGTGGGGGCTGCCCATGGTGGCTGGGGGGTGGGGTGGGTGGGAGACATGTGTGGGAGCCTGGTGGAGGCTGCCCCTGCATTGCTGGGGGGTGGGGGTGGGTGGGAGACATGAGTGGGGGCCTGGTGGGGGCTGCCCATGGTGGCTGGGGGGTGGGGGTGATGGGAGACATGGGTGGGAGCCTGGTGGAGGGTGCCCCACAGTGCTGGGGGGTGGGGTGGGTGGGAGACATGAGTGGGGGCCTGGTGGAGGCTGCCCATGGTGGCTGGGGGGTGGGGGTGGTGGGAGACATGAGTGGGAGCCTGGTGGGGGCTGCCCATGGTGGCTGGGTGGTGGGGTGGGTGGGAGACATGAGTGGGGGCCTGGTGGAGGCTGCCCATGGTGGCCGGGGGGTGGGGGTGGTGGGAGACATGGGTGGGGGCCTGGTGGAGGGTGCCCCACACTGCTGGGGGGGGTGGTAGACATGAGTGGGGGGCTGGTGGAGCCTGCCCCTGCACTGCTGGGGGTGGGGGTGATAGGGGACATGAGTGGGAGCCTGGTGGGGGCTGCCCATGGTGGCTGGGGGTTGGGGTGGGTGGGAGACATGAGTGGGAGCCTGGTGGAGGCTGCCCCTGCACTGCTGGGGGTGGGGGTGATAGGGGACATGTGTGGGAGCCTGGTGGGGGCTGCCCATGGTGGCTGGGGGGTGGGGTGGGTGGGAGACATGAGTGGGAGCCTGGTGGAGGCTGCCCCTGCACTGCTGGGGGGTGGGGTGGGTGGGAGACATGAGTGGGGGCCTGGTGGAGGCTGCCCATGGTGGCCGGGGAGTGGGGGTGGTGGGAGACATGGGTGGGGGCCTGGTGGAGGGTGCCCCACACTGCTGGGGGGGGTAGACATGGGTGGGGGCCTGGTGGAGGCTGCCCCTGCACTGCTGTGGGTGGGGGTGATAGAGGACATGAGTGGGAGCCTGGTGGGGGCTGCCCATGGTGGCTGGGGGGTGGGGTGGGTGGGAGACATGAGTGGGAGCCTGGTGGAGGCTGCCCCTGCACTGCTGGGGGTGGGGGTGATAGGGGACATGAGTGGGAGCCTGGTGGGGGCTGCCCATGGTGGCTGGGGGGTGGGGGTGATGGGAGACATGGGTGGGAGCCTGGTGGAGGGTGCCCCACAGTGCTGGGGGGTGGGGTGGGTGGGAGACATGAGTGGGGGCCTGGTGGAGGCTGCCCATGGTGGCTGGGGGGTGGGGGTGGTGGGAGACATGAGTGGGAGCCTGGTGGGGGCTGCTCATGGTGGCTGGGTGGTGGGGTGGGTGGGAGACATGAGTGGGGGCCTGGTGGAGGCTGCCCATGGTGGCCGGGGGGTGGGGGTGGTGGGAGACATGAGTGGGGGCCTGGTGGGGGCTGCCCATGGTGGCTGGGGGGTGGGGGTGATGGGAGACATGGGTGGGAGCCTGGTGGAGGGTGCCCCACAGTGCTGGGGGGTGGGGTGGGTGGGAGACATGAGTGGGGGCCTGGTGGAGGCTGCCCATGGTGGCTGGGGGGTGGGGGCGGTGGGAGACATGAGTGGGAGCCTGGTGGGGGCTGCCCATGGTGGCCAGGGGGGGGGGTGGTGGGAGACATGGGTGGGGGCCTGGTGGAGGGTGCCCCACACTGCTGGGGGGGTGGTAGACATGAGTGGGGGCCTGGTGGAGGCTGCCCCTGCACTGCTGGGGGTGGGGGTGATAGGGGACATGAGTGGGAGCCTGGTGGGGGCTGCCCATGGTGGCTGGGGGTTGGGGTGGGTGGGAGACATGAGTGGGAACCTGGTGTAGGCTGCCCCTGCACTGCTGGGGGTGGGGGTGATAGGGGACATGAGTGGGAGCCTGGTGGGGGCTGCCCATGGTGGCTGGGGGGTGGGGTGGGTGGGAGACATGAGTGGGAGCCTGGTGGAGGCTGCCCCTGCACTGCTGGGGGGTGGGGTGGGTGGGAGACATGAGTGGGGGCCTGGTGGAGGCTGCCCATGGTGGCCGGGGGGTGGGGGTGGTGGGAGACATGGGTGGGGGCCTGGTGGAGGGTGCCCCACACTGCTGGGGGGGGTGGTAGACATGAGTGGGGGCCTGGTGAAGGCTGCCCCTGCACTGCTGTGGGTGGGGGTGATAGGGGCATGAGTGGGAGCCTGGTGGGGGCTGCCCATGGTGGCTGGGGGGTGGGGTGGGTGGGAGACATGAGTGGGAGCCTGGTGGAGGCTGCCCCTGCACTGCTGGGGGTGCGGGTGATAGGGGACATGAGTGGGAGCCTGGTGGGGGCTGCCCATGGTGGCTGGGGGGTGGGGTGGGTGGGAGACATGAGTGGGAGCCTGGTGGAGGCTGCCCCTGCACTGCTGGGGGGTGGGGTGGGTGGGAGACATGAGTGGGGGCCTGGTGGAGGCTGCCCATGGTGGCTGGGGGGTGGGGGTGGTGGGAGACATGGGTGGGGGCCTAGTGGAGGGTGCCCCACACTGCTGGGGGGGTTGGGAGACATGAGTGGGGGCCTGGTGGAGGCTGCCCCTGCACTGCTGGGGGGTGGGGGTGGTGGGAGACATGGGTGGGAGCCTGGCGGGGGCTGCCCATGGTGGCTGGGGGGTGGGGTGGTGGTAGACATGGGTGGGAGCCTGGTGGAGGGTGCCCCTGCACTGCTGGGGGGTGGGGGTGGTGGTAGACATGGGTGGGAGCCTGGTGGGGGCTGCCCATGGTGGCTGGGGGGTGGGGTGGGTGGGAGACATGAGTGGGGGCCTGGTGGAGGCTGCCCATGGTGGCTGGGGGGTGGGGGTGGTGGGAGACATGGGTGGGGGCCTGGTGGAGGATGCCCCACACTGCTGGGGGGGGGTGGGGGTGGAAGACATGAGTGGGGGCCTGGTGGAGGCGGCCCCTGCACTGCTGGGGGTGGGGGTGATAGGGGACATGAGTGGGAGCCTGGTGGGGGCTGCCCATGGTGGCTGGGGGGTGGGGTGGTTGGGAGACATGAGTGGGAGCCTGGTGGGGGCTGCCCATGGTGGCTGGGGGGTGGGGTGGGTGGGAGACATGAGTGGGAGCCTGGTGGAGGCTGCCCCTGCACTGCTGGGGTTGGGGGTGATAGGGGACATGTGTGGGAGCCTGGTGGGGGCTGCCCATGGTGGCTGGGGGGTGGGGTGGGTGGGAGACATGAGTGGGAGCCTGGTGGAGGCTGCCCCTGCACTGCTGGGGGGTGGGGTGGGTGGGAGACATGAGTGGGGGCCTGGTGGAGGCTGCCCATGGTGGCTGGGGGGTGGGGTGGTGGGAGACATGGGTGGGGGCCTGGTGGAGGGTGCCCCACACTGCTGGGGGGGGTGGGGGTGGGAGACATGAGTGGGGGCCTGGTGGAGGCTGCCCCTGCACTGCTGGGGGGTGGGGTGGGTGGGAGACATGGGTGGGAGCCTGGTGGGGGCTGCCCATGGTGGCTGGGGGGTGGGGGTGGTGGTAGACATGGGTGGGAGCCTGGTGGAGGCTGCCCCTGCACTGCTGGGGGATGGGGGTGGTGGTAGACATGGGTGTGAGCCTGGTGGGGGCTGCCCATGGTGGCTGGGGTGTGGGGTGGGTGGGAGACATGAGTGGGGGCCTGGTGGAGGCTGCCCCTGCACTGCTGGGGGGTGGGGGTGGGTGGGTCGACATGAGTGAGGGCCTGGTGGGGGCTGCCCATGGTGGCTGGGGGGTGGGGGTGGTGGGAGACATGGGTGGGGGCCTGGTGGAGGGTGCCCCACACTGCTGGTGGGGGGCTGGGGGGTGGGAGACATGAGTGGGGGCCTGGTGGTGGCTGCCCATGGTGGCTGGGGGGTGGGGGTGGTGGGAGACATGGGTGGGAGCCTGGTGGGGGCTGCCCATGGTGGCTGGGGGGTGGGGGTGGTGGGAGACATGAGTGGGGGCCTGGTGGAGGCTGCCCCACAGTGTTGGGGGGTGGGGGTGGTGGTAGACATGGGTGGGAGCCTGCTGGGGGCTGCCCATGGTGGCTGGGGGGTGGGGGTGATAGGGGACAAGAGTGGGGGCCTGGTGGAGGGTGCCACACACTGCTGGGGTGCGTGGGGGGTGGGAGACATGAGCAGGTGTGCAGGGTAGTCCCCTGTTTTGTGGGCTGCCTGCAGGGGCCGTGGAGGGTGTACAGGGAACACCTGTGAGGACCCACCCAGCCTAATCGCGTGTGATTATTCCCGCGCACCCCTGTAATACACGTACCCAGCCAAATCGCGTGTGATGATTCCCGCGCACCCCTGTAATACACGTACCCAGCCAAATCGCGTGTGATTATTCCCGCGCACCCCTGTAATACACGTACCCAGCCAAATCGCGTGTGATAATTCCCGCGCACCCCTGTAATACACGTACCCAGCCAAATCGCGTGTGATAATTCCCGCGTACCCTTGTAATACACGTACCCTGGCTAATCGCGTGTGAAACTTCACGCGTACCCCTGTCATACACGTACCCAGCCAAATCGCGTGTGATAATTCCCGCGTACCCATTGTAATACACGTACCCTGGCTAATCGCGTGTAAAACTTCACGCGTACCCCTGTCATACACATACCCTGGCTAATCGCGTGTAAAACTTCCCGCGTACCCCTGTAATACACTTACCCTGGCTAATCGCATGTAAAACTTCCCGCGTACCCCTGATATGAACGTTACCCGCTTTGCGTTCCTTGTTTGGCAGCCCTGTAAACTGGTCCAGGGTTAGCGCAGCCCTTTGCGATGATTTAGCGATTTTGATGGCTTTTCCTTGCGCGAGGGCGTTCTTGGGGGCGTTACTGGCGCTGCTGCAGGGTCGCTGCGATACTCTGCGACACGGCTGGTTTGGGAGCCTAAAATCCATGAATACGCTGTGCGCGGAAATCGGTTTTGGCGCACGCGCCTGGCGCAGACAATCGCACGCGGACACTCTGCGCCAGCCGCTTGCGACACTTTTCTGCGAAATTCTATGAATTACCCTGTGAGTATTTATTGCATCGCCGGACAAAGAAAATTTACTTTCACTTATACACAAACCTGTTGCACCCGTGTCAACTAGGAAGGAATATTCTTTATTCCCTACAACAACATCCACCCTTGGTTCCTGGTGAAGGTCTGGTGTCACTGATAGGCTAGAACACATCAGGGTTCACAGTGAGCTGTCCTAGTCCATATATAAATTTGTCCCACCCTCTGTGAATGGACTTCCCCCATCACCAGTGTTATTCCTCATTCCAGGGTTCATGGACTGTCCTGTACTTACTGTCTGTGACAGTTGCATCGGTGACGGTTGAGACTGTCCCTGTGGAAAGCTCATCGTATTCTGAGGTTTCGAGCATTGCTGTGCTCTTGGCGCTTGCTGTTGCACCGTGTGATTCTGTGCAACTCCATTTCCCCCTGCTGTAAAAATACAGGTGGATTCACCACACCTGCTCCTGTTCCTTGGCATTTTTGCATCATGCCTTGATTTCTGCATGTGCGCGCTAAATGCTCTGTCATCCCACACAACCAACATACTGGCGGTGGTCTGATCATTTGCCCATTTGACATATCTTGGTTGTCATTTTGCATGTTTTGAAAACCTCCCTGATTACTTTGAAATCCTCCCTGATTACTGTGCCATCCTCGTCCTCTAAATCCTCTTCCACTGGGGTAAAACCCAGTGTTTCCCTGATTGTTCTGCTGTGGATTATTAACTTGTTGAGTGTTCGATCCATCTGCGCTATCATTGCTCCTTCAAGGGCGTATTTTGACCATTTTTTCTGTACTAATTTTGCCTCTTCACCCTTTCGTGCAGCTTCTTTTTTGCGATTCTTTTCTTGCAGTAGCCTGCAATAGTGTGCGATGGTCAGCTGTATTTCTGACCATGGTTTGGCCTCGATTCCTACCAATTTCTTGAGCTGTTTCTGTACCGGCACTGACAGCCCTTGGCATAATATATGGTAGAACACAGGTATAGATTTCCCCCAAGATTCCCGCGTCTCGAGTACCCACGCGTCTTGGAAATTCCGAATGTAAATCAACGGGTCTTTCGAATCCTTAATTTTACGTGTCATTATAGCTCCCATGTCGGAAGTATCCGGATATAATAATCATAATGCTTTCCATACCGCGGCCCTGCAATTGTTAAATGGTGCTCCGTCATGCACGGTATTGCCCGTGTCCACACATCGTCCGCTCTATCAACAAGTATGGTGATTAAGAGACCTTTGATATACCCTATAGCTAACGAGTTCCCTCCCGTTATTTTTTCAAACTTGTGTATCCATTTTCCAGCTTCTGTCAGCATTGGAAGCTTATTTTTCAGGTTTTCCCGATCCATTTTTGGCCATGGAATATACTGTGGTCTTGCTCCACCTTTATCGAGCAACGGAAATTGGGATGCATAGCCCTCTCTCTTTTCTCGCATTGTTCTCCTGTCTATTGCAGGAGTAATACTCCTGCATCGCCGCCTACCTGGCAATGTCCTTATCCTGCTCACATAGGGTGGTGGAGACACCCCCCTCTGACCGTGAGATACTTCTTTGTGTCGGTCTGTGTGGCTGTTTCTGATGCCCTTGATGCAGATCCCCTATAGTCTGACCAACTTATCTCTGTCCCTCTTGAGACTCGTTTTCCGTGTCTTCTTTCTCTCTCCTTTTCTTCTTGCTCCTCTCTTTCAGCATCAGACATTGTCTGCGCCCAACTCATGCAACTTCTTGCATCATCTTTGTTCCTACTTATTTCCAATCTATCTAGGGACAGTTCCCTGTTCCCACTACTTCGGGATTTGTCCTCAGTGTCGTAAAGCTGAGTGCTCTCCAGACGCTCGTCTACCCACTCCCCTTGGGGTACTTGTTCTAGCCCTATTTCATCATATATTCTATCGATCGTTTCTCCGATGCTTCTGGTGTCGAAGTCATCCTCGATATTTTCCCTAGACGTGCCTGGTACTGAATCGTACTCAGGAAAGAATTCTTCTATATCTTCCCAATCTACTACTGGCTCAGGTTTTTGACCTCCCTTTCCAGATATTCAAGACATTGAACTCTCTGCGCTTCATCGCTTTTTCTCTGACCCTATCTTCTTCCTCTTTCTTTGCGTCTCTACGTTTGTTTGCCCTTTGTATTTCCTCATCTCTTTGTCTTTTTATTCTTTTCTCTTGTATCTTCTGTTCTTCCTCCAACCTTCGCTGTTCCTGTCTGTCTTGCTCATTGGCTACTCTGTGTTCACGATCATGTTGCCTTTCTTGCTCTTCGCGATATAACTGTTCTCATCTCTGTCTATCTTTCTTCCTTACTCTTTAATCTCTCAATCGTTTTTTTTTCTTTCTCCTTCTCCCCTCTCTGTACATCATCTAGCTTGTCCTTTGGTTTCGCGTCATCAATGCCTTTACCATCGAGTTTCAATAAAATCTGACCTCCTATCCATTTGTTCTGTGTGAGTGCTATCTCATCAGTTCTATACTCATTCCCTTTCCATCTTTTGCCTTCTCTCTCTGTGTCGTGAGATGTACTTGCTTGTGTCTGGTCCTTTCCCTCGTTCTCGCATCTCTCCTTGTCCCTCGGGACTCTGGAGGTGATATCGCTATCTCTATCTTTTTCTGGATTTTCGTCACTACTTTGCGTAGGTGACTCATATGCTGGGTTGCTATACCCTATGCCTGCTTTAAACTCTCTTATGTGTATAACCCTTCGTCCTTACTGTCATCAGTTTTCGTTTCAGACGGGACGGGTGGCGCTGAGGGTATCTCACCCCCCTCTGTACATACATTGAGTATCCATTCTACTGGCGGCTCCTCCTCTTTATCCTGTTGGTACATTTTCCACAATTCTAGATTAGATCAGCGCTTGTCTAAATTTTTGCCCTTGTATGTGGCATGCAAATAGGTTGTCATGTGTTGCAAGACTGGTTTAGATAAGGATCTACCCTGGGGCCAAGGCATAAACATCTTGTGGGCGGTTCCTTTAACTCATTCCGCACTGTACTTCTTCAACTTAGGTGCATGTTTTGGCAACTGTTTGCACAGGTGTACTAATGGAGTTATGTCTTCCATATTTAACTTTGTAACCCGGCTGGTTACATATACCTCTTTTGCTGCTTTTATTCACCCTTTAAGTCACTATTTCCTTCCCCATATATATATACATACATCCTACTCTACTACACGGGTCCCTTCAGACCTCGTTCTGCAGATTTTATTGTTATTCTACCATTGTCTACGGGGAGCTTCACGGTCTACTCAGCCGGATGGCAAAGGACTCGTGATATTACTGAGGACCTAGAGTTACTTTATGTTGACGGTCAATGGGTGTCTTATTCTAATCGATAACCGATAACCATCCTCTGCTACCAAGTGTGCTCCGGAACCCCCAACCGGCCCATAGAGTCGGGGTTTGCCCAGAAGTACTTTAAGACAAGACAGCAGCACACGTGAGATGGATGGGGGTGCAGATTCAATACTCCAAACCCAATTCAATAATGACAACTCGACGGTAAATGACAAGTACAAAAAACGGGGAGTCTCATGAACATCAGTGGATGCATGATCTTCCTTCTCGCTTCACAACTCCAATGAACTTCATAAAAATCATAACATTTATACTGAAAACTCGTCATCATTGATGTGTAACGCTGAAAAGTTAGCATACAATTCTATTGGTTCAGGAAAGGTAATTTTACTATAGGTACTATAACTGTATATGGTAAAGGAGCAAGGGGATTGGGTAAACACTGTCAGGTGGGGCATCTAAGCCCTGCCTTCAAACTAGCTACTGTAGACATCACTAAAAGTACAACGTCTCATTGGTTCTACTAACTATAGGACCCTAGATTACTTGGTCCGTTGTGATTGGGTTGGCACCAACCCCACCCGTACTTTTCCACTTCACTTAGCAGCATGCAGAATAATGAGGCCAGGTGCAGGGAGTAAGCCTGTACCCCAGCTTTCCGTCAATTTATGTTACAGCCATTGATCACCTTACTGGCCGTGTGTTATTTACTGCCTTGTAGTTTGGCCTTGTGTCTGCCTCTTGGTCTGAGAAAGTTTAAGGAGGATGGGTATGATAAGGCTCCATGCGTAGATGCGAAAGGCTTCCTTCTGCTTGCTTGGTTGGTCACGTGGTTCAGACACCATGAATTTGCCTCTTCTTTGTACAGTTTGTTTGTTTGACTTTCGTTTCACCCACCTCGTGCCTCCAGCTTCTTATCTTGGCCCTTCAGAGCAGTGTATTCTGTTCTTTGCTTCAATGAATTGTAGCCACTGTACATTCATCTTGACAGAAACAACCTTGATTCTCCAGGCATGATGTGTCTCTGCTGAGTTTCATTTCTGCCGCTGTAGTCTCGATTTCACCAAATATGAAACTCTTCTCGTGTGGCCTTTTAGTAACCCTTTGGTTGATTCTGCTTCTTGTGAAAAGTGGAAGTATACTTATATAACGTACTTCTTTGAGGTAGATTATGTATAGTGGCGCTTGTCACACTATCTTTCTACTAAGCATAGCAAGCCGCACAATTTTCGTAGCTTTCTTGCGGTTCCAAGCATGTGTATACGTGTAAACTTGGTAGAATATCTTCATGTTTCTCGTGGCTTAAGCTTCTTACATTTGACATCGTCCTTTCACTTTAGGTTCACGATTTCCTTGTCTTATGGCGTTTCATCTCTTTATGTCATTCTCTGGTCTTAGTTTCCTATATATGTGGGTCAGTTCGGGTTCTCGTGACGTCACCATTCGTCTTTCATTAAGACCTTTTTGGTTTCTTCCAGGACTGTACTCAGATGATCTTCATTTTGTTTTATTGGTTGATATGGCTTCCTCAAAGGATACCTTACTGTCCATGGTTTCCTTGGTACTGGTACGCCAATAGGTGCTGTTCTTCTGATAGGTAATGGACAGAGCCCCGCTGCGGCTCTCTGCTGGTTTATTTGCTCATCATACGTCACATATCTCGGTGTGAATGTTCCTGGTACTTCAAAATGGACAGTTGGAGTGTGGGTTATACTTGGGACCTCCTCTACACCAGTAAAGCCGTGCAACCCACACAGGGCTGAGAGACCCAATACCCCATGAGCCGGGGAGGACAATGCGCAACTAATACGGCCAGTGAAGCCAGACATCCATGCCTGATTGAGAGACCCAGCATCCCACAAAGGGGTGAGAATAGTGAGAACCTGAGACAGACAGAAGGAGCAAAGGGCCCACGATGGGCTAATAGAAACACAAAAGAGTCAGATGGTATGAATGATCCGCTAGCCCAGCCAGGGCTGAGAAACAAGTGTCCTACAGGGTGCTAAGGGACAGGCTGAATAGCCGAATGGCCCACACCAGGCTCACAGAAAAACAAGAAAAACACAACCACCAAAGAGGGTTGAACCTGAAGCAGAGCACACAAGGGGGCAAAAGTTACAAGAAGATTCAGATGGTGTGAGAGACCAACTAGCCCAGCCAGGGCTGAGAATGAAGTCACCTACGTATGAAATGATATGATAAGTCATGTATAACATGCCTGTACACAAGTGTTTCTAGGTGCGATAAGACAAGGAAGGGGAAGACAAAAGGGGACAAAACCAGCGAACTTGCTAGGCCTTGTGTCATTCAGATTGTGCAAGTGCAAAGGGAAGGGAGAGGATTAGTGCCAGGGAGAGGAAAGGGAAGAGTGCAGTAGGCAAATATCAAGTAAGGGCCACTGAGGTGGCCGGCTCTAAGTAAGTGCAAGTAGGCAGGGGACTGTAGGGTTGCAGATACAGTCCACAGTGCGTGGTAGGCCCAGAGGCAGTGCATGGGGCTGCTGGCCATGAAGGTGCCTAGTCCCCATAGGGTTCGGAGGGTGGTCAGTTAACCAGTTAGAGCAGCAGACAAGAACATCAGCAGGGGAGAGAGAGAGAGAAGGCAGATGGGAACAGGACGGTCTTGACTTGCTTCCAGGCTGCTGCTCAAGTTAGCAAGAGGCATGGTAGCTATTTCAGAGGGAGGCACCAACCAGGAAGAGAGATCTACCTAAAACTATCTGCATGGAGAAGCGTCTGACCCTCAGAGAGTTGGAGGTGGATTAGAGGAGGGCTCGAGAAGGAAAGTGCTTAGGAAGAGAGAGTTGCATGTAGTGTGGTTACCGGCCCCAGAACACCTTTTGGACAATGCAGAGGGTCTTGAACTTGATAGAGGCAGGACGATTTAGAAAGTGGCTATTGCAGTGTTCCAGCCTAGAGAGAACCATGGCTCGGGAGACAGTGAGCTTCCGGAGGAAAGTGAGAAAAAGGAACAATACCTCTGAGGAGGTGCAGCTGGTAGTGGGACTTCTTAGCGAAGTCTGCGATGTGAGGAGAGAAGGAGAGTGTGGAGTCGAAGATGACACCAAGGTTTTTTGCCAAGCAGGAAGTTGAAGGTAGAGGGCCCAGGGAGGGTGGCCAGAGGGAAAGTAGGGGAAGGAGTCACAACAGAAGGATCTCAGTATTACTGGCATTAAGGCACAGACTGTTGGAGGCACACCATTCCTGAATCGTGGATAGACAGTCAGGAATGCACGAGAGAGGAGAGGAGGCAGAGGAGACCCTGAAGGAGAGCTGATTGTCATCCACATAACACTGAAAGTTACGAGAGAATGCAGAGATGAAGTGGGCCAGAGGTTCCAAGTAAAGGTTGAAGAGCCAGAGTGAGAGTTTAGAGCCCTGGGGAACACCACATGTTGAGCGAGAGGTGGTGGAGTGAAAGGACCCTAGTTGGACCTAGGAGGGTCGGAAGGAGGTCAACCAGTCTAGGGCATGATCCGTGATGCCCATGTTGTCACAGAGATGATTGATCAGGGTGGCGTGGTTGACTGTGTCGAAAACAGAGGAAACGTCAAGGAGGATACGGACAGAAGGAAGGCTAGAGTCAAGATTAGAGAGCAGGTCTTTGTGGGTGTTCAGGAGAGCAGTTTCCTTGCTCCTTGCTGCTCTAAAGCCAGACTGATGGTCATGAACAACCAACAGATACAGTATGGAGAGTAAGCTGGGAGATGGCCAGCTTTACCAGGAGTTTTCCCAGGAAAAGAGTGACAGTGATCGGGCGGTAGTTTGCCAGAGAGAAGGGATCGGCGGAAGGCTTCTTAAGGAGGGCATGCACAAGGGAGTGCTCTAATGCAGAGGTGGAAAGTTCCAGTGGCAAAAGAGTGATTGCAGAAATCGTCCAGGGCTGGAGCGCGGGTGTCGATGTGGTCCTTGATGGGCCTGGAGGAGCAGGGAGCACCTGCTTCGACTAAACCTTTATAGATCAGACTTGTCTAGAAACATTGTCATGAGTGAACACGGGGCAAGGGGCGAAAGTAGTAGGAGACAGAGAGGCGGCCGGAGAGGGGCCAAGAGAGGTAGAGGGAGAGAAAGGACAGAATATCCTGAATTTTAGTGGTGAAGTGAGAAGCCAGTGCCGTGTAAAGGGCCTGGGAGGGAACAGGATAGGTGGAAACTGCAGCAGGATTGGCCAGCTCCTTGCGGATTTTGAAGGGCTAAGTGACAGGCTTAAAAGCCAAAGGGCCCAAACCCAGTTGACTGACATACAAGAACAAAACTACTCTGCAGGGGTGCACATGAAACAGAGAGCCCACAAGGGGGCTACAGTTACAAGAAGAGGCAGATGGTCTGAAAGCCCAACTAGCCCAGCCAGGGCTGAGAAACACAGAAAGACTGGAACATCATTGATGGACTAACAAGAGATAGAATTCACGCAGGGAGTAAAAACACTTCTCTAGGCTAAGTTAAGTTGTCTTTATTGTCAGTGATAGGGTCAGTCAGTAGGACAAAATAGGTTTGGACAGAGGGTGAAGTATATTTTGTGAGACGTCCTGATGAGCAACCCATTTTTTATTTTGTAGTATAGGGCATCCCCTTTGTAGGTGTGGGGATAGGAGAGGCACTTACTTTAATAAACCTGAGTAATTTGAAAATATGTCTTCTGACTTTCCCTTATGTCTGACTTACCACACTATGCTTGTAATATCTCTGGCTCTGCCCTGCTTCCACCTGCATCCATTAAGCCTCCACTAAAGAGAGTGCAGAAACCACCGCTCAAGTCACTGAAAGTGAGGGGGTTTTAGTGTCTGTAGCTGTCAGTGGCTTTACTATCAATATTGCTAGCTCTGTTTGGTGGTAGCTCCCTCACATCATATTTTGAGATTTCCGTGATGGCAGAAACATTGAGTTGAGAGAATTACTTTGGCATCTCAAAGGTGGAGAGGAGAACAGAAGTGGGATATCCCACACCATCCCCAAGCAGTTTGGGCCTCATTACAAGTTTGTTGTTATCTGGGCAGTAAATCCACCCAGATACCACCAAATTTAATTACTATTACTGCCACCTGGTCCATCGGAATTACTGCTGGAATACAAAAGGCAGTGGTGGTGTAAATCCCAATTTTTTCGAGTCCCTTGGACTCTTTTGGGCTTTTATTGTGGAATTACTGTGGCGTAATTCTGCTGCGGTCATTCTGACGATTTTGCTGATTTTTCAGCAGAGAATTAGAGGGTTTACCTCCAGCATTTTGCTAGAGGTAAATCCTCAACTCCAGGACCATACCTGCAATATGGTACAGTGGGAAAAGTGGCATTAATGCCATTACTGCCAATGTTTTCCTGCTCCGCCATACTTGTAATGAGGCGATTTACCAGTTGTTTCAGGAAATCCACCTGGTGAATATTCTTTGGCCAGGCTGATGACCGCCAATGGGCTGCCATTAGTGCCAGATACAAAAATTAGTCAGAGGTTCTGCCTCCCGGCCAGGGCACCGTCCAATGGAGTGAAGATGTGTAAAATCTCTGCTTGCATCAGGTTTGCTAAGTAGGGGCTGTAGGTTGCCATGCAGCTGGAAGTTTTAACCCATTTTACTTATCTCATGTTCTTTAAAATGTCCAGTTTCTCACAAATTCCCCAAAAGGTTTCTGTGATGCTGGCAATGCATCGGAGGGACAGGGCCTCCGTATCCTTGTCCTTTACTGCTTTTTATCGTGTGTTCTGTCGTGTTTTCCACGCAGGAGTTCATGTTGGACTGCT
This sequence comes from Ambystoma mexicanum, assembly GCF_040938575.1. Lineage (NCBI taxonomy): Eukaryota > Metazoa > Chordata > Amphibia > Caudata > Ambystomatidae > Ambystoma > Ambystoma mexicanum. The sequence goes on from NC_090927.1 coordinate 341,789,955, forward strand.
GGCGGTGCAGCTCTCTCTTTTGGTTTGGTGTACCGACCCATGGGGTACCCTTATGGCACCCATGGGTGGGGGTACAACCCTGTGTCCCTAGTGTATGTTTTTGGGCACCTGTGGTGGCCGACAGAGCAGGGTATGGGCTGGTGGCAGCACCGTGCTGAATTCACTGGTGCCCTGAGTATCCTCCATTTTGGGATGCCCAGGGCCTGTCAGTGGAATTGGTAGATTCCTGATGGAGACAAGATGGCCCCTGAGGCCTCTTGCCTTCCATCGCCTGTTACCTTGATCTTCCTGAAGTCCTGGGAAGCCCTGACTCTGTCCCTTCCCTCTGACTGGCTGTTGGGTGGAAGTTCCACATATGGTAGTGTGGGGAAGTGGCGGCCAGACTGGCTGGAGCCTTCCCAACGACCGTATGTTGTGGATACACCTGTGGGTGGGACCTGGGTGAATGGAGTGTGTGACGAATATACACTTCTTGTTGTGGATGTCTAGTTTTTGGTGATTGACACAATGACTGAGACAGCCCTGCCCGAAACCGGTATGAATGCAGTAGAGAGTGCTGAATGGCTAGGTACTTATATATATAATACATATAACTTGTTGTGAGTGTCTGGAGAGAAGTGAATGGCCTGAATGCACTATGCACCTGATTGGCTGCCTGCCTGCATGCATGCCCTTCTGACCGATTGGTTGCCTGAGTGTGACCCAGCAGAATTAATGGGAGATCAACTAGTATATCTGGGGACCTCTCACTGCTGGAATTTGTCTTCAGAAGCTGAAGTCCACTACAACGAGTAACTGGAGTAAATCTGAAGCCTAACCTTGAAGCCCTGCTGGAAGAGAATTCTTGCTGCTGCTCTACTTCGTTAATCTGAAAGCTGCTGTGTCTCCAAGGACTGACCCAGTGAGGACCTGGTAAGGCGCCCTCTTCCCAAGCTACGAGGGACCATCGTGCACCAGCTGATCTTTGCCAAAGCTCCCTGGTAGACAGGCCTACGACAGGATCAATGGAACATTTGATCCAAGGACGCTCTCGTCTGCACCGCCGCCTGCCTTATCCCACTGGAGAAGGCCAGGCGGTTGACACACTGAGGAGCATCCGCTGGTGGGTTTTCCACCACCCAAAGACCACAGAGACACTGACGACTCGACATCCTTGGTGGGCCACAGTTCTTCAAACTCTTTGCGGTCCAAAACTATCGACATCGAGGTGCCCCACACGGCCCTTACTTGCAGGACGATTACATGTCCCCGTCGACGAGCAGCACTAGGAAAGAAGCTGCCACTTCACCGCTGTATTTCACCCTCTTCTTTGTCGGACTTTCGACGACCCGTGACTCCTGCCTTAAATGGAGGGCACTCAAGAAGGGCCGTCGATTTCCCGACGAGGAACGCTACAACGCCAGGTACCTTGGGGTTGCAGAACTATTGGAAAGACTCTTTTGAACAATATATGGACTGGGTTTGTGATATCGTTATTCTACAGGTTGCGCAGGTGGGGGCATCTCCACACAGAACTGTGTCTAGGTAGCAGGGCCAGTATCCTGCCAATTGTTCTAACCAACTGCTTTCCTCTTATATCTATTGTTGGTTTCCTTTACAAACTGATTTGTGTGACATTTAACCGTACAGTTGATGCACTTTAAAGAGATCTAATAGTAATTGTGGTACCATGTAGAACTGTATATTTGCCATTATAGATAACCGAGTACAAAGTGAGTTATCGTGATATTGTATATAACATTGAATATTAATTATATAAAGACTGTGTTTTAACTAATACAGTGTGCAGACCTTCCTTTGTGGGTGCTTGGGGAGTACACTGTACTTAAGAAGCAGCCTTAATCATCTCCTGAGAAGCTAGGCCTTGATTGCTCAACCACGTACCAATAATAGAGAATCTTGGCTGGGGTCCTCTGTGCCTCTCCTCTACCATATATAGAGCAGAAGTACAGACACCCCCCTCCGGTCCTTTACACTGGTGGCAGGGGTGGGATGCTTATGGTTTTAAGAATCAGTGTATTACTGTGCCACTTACAAGGATATCTGCACTTTCTTAAATTGAGGTTTAGTTGTGTAAAAGATAACTGCATTACAAACAATGGAATCTATTGCAAATGGTAAATTGACTAGGATGAGCTTAGAGGCTCTCCAGAGTGGTTTTGAATCCAGGGAGTTAGATTTTGTGGATAAGTCTAGGACTGAGCTGATAGCTACCCTGGTGGACTATCAGACTGATGGTGAACCTCTTGAAGGGGGGATGCAACCAATGAGGACTCTGCCCCTGGCGTTGTTGCTGAATCTGTTTCTGGGAATGCCACCATCCCTGCTCCCTCTGTTCCAAACCCTAGCAATTCCTTGGAGCGTAAATTATTAAGGCTTTGAATACCGCAAGTTGGAAATAGAAGCTGAGCTTAAGGAAGAGGAGCTGGCACAGCAAGTGGAACTTAAGAATAGGGATCTTGAACTCAAAGACAAGGACACTGAATGTCAGAGAATCCAGCTACAGAAAGCTAGAGTGGAGACTTCAGCTAAACCCGTTGAGAGTGGCAGGTCCCCAGCCACCAAGTTTATGAAAGATTTGGTTGATGTGTTTGTGGAGGGTTCTGATATCCTCCAATGGATTGAAGCGTTTGAGATGGCTTGTGCAATTCATGAAGTAGATAAAAGAGATTGGGCTAAGTGTTTGTTAAGCAGAGTGCCTCAGACTGGATATGACTGTATTCTGAAACTGAGTGTGGAAGAAAGGGGTCGGTAGGAGTGCATGAAGTCTGCTTTGATTGCCAAGTTTGGCAAGACACCTACCCAATACCTTATAAGGTTCAGGGATTTTAAGAAGAGAGAGAATGTGTCTTGGATTGACTGGGTGAGTGCTGCGCACATGAACATGATGGGGTGGACTGATGGTTACAAAGTGAAAATATTTGTTGAATTGTCCCACCTTTTGTTTTTTGAGAATTTTTCAGAAGCCTGTTCACCAGAGCTGCGCCAGTATGTTGCTGACCAGAACATTTTGACTCCTTTAAGCTGGCTAGGTTGGCTGATAAGTGGGTCTCCCACTGAGTGTCCCCTAAGGACTCCAGTGGGAAGGACAAGGACAAGGAAAAGGGGACCTCTCAGAAAGCTGAGCAGTCCCAGAAGCAATCACAGTTGGATAAACCAAAACCTTCCTCTCCTAAGACCCAAAAATCTAGTGGGGATAAGTCATCTGTGGGTGGAAATAAGAGTAGTGGTCCGCCTGCTGTAAATCAGGGTCCCGGTGGTTCCATTACCGTACCCCGCACTCCCGGCACTTGTTGGGATTGTGGGGCTCAGAATCACAGAAGTGGTGACCGCAAGTGTAAGGGTAAGGCACTTGGAGTCCAGGCTGTCAGCCTGAGCTACCCTTACCCCATGACTGAGGTGGAGGCCACTGTCCTCCGCTCCTCTACAGGGATCACTTTCGGTGCTCCTGTAGAGATTTCCTTAGTGTCCTTTGGGGCCTGGGACCAGTACGCAGAAGTACTGGTGACTATCCCACAGAACACCCGTAGGTTTTTGAGAAGTGTCCTCTTGAATGGCCAGCCTTCTACTGGCTTGAGAGACAGTGGGGTGAGCATGACAGTGGTGGAGAGGACCCTGCTCAAGCCAGAGGACTATGTAGGTTCTCCTCTGAGAACCACCAGGTTATCTGGTGGGCCACCCAAATTATCGCCTGCAGCCTTAGTTAACAGTATGATTGGAGACAAGACAACGAAGCTTCCGGTCCTGGTTCAGGACAATGTGCCTGCGAACATCTTGTTAGGTAACGATTTGGTCGAGTTGGGGATGATTACGGATGGTCTACCCATGGCTGCTGCGGCGGTCACCCGATCGCAGGTCACACAGGGTCCGGCTGCGAGCCCAGTACCCTCACTGACAGTGAAACCCAAGGCGCGAAGGAAACAGAAGAGTAAGAAGGCCACCTCTGTGGAGGGGACTCCTGTTCTTCCTGCTGTTCCAACAGCACCCATTGGGATCCATGCTCCGGACGGGCTGGGTCCAGTGGTGAACCCCGTCTCAACTCCTGTGGGAGAAGAGCCAGAAGACTTTCCGTGGGAGAGGTACTCAACCCGGAGGACCACCCCAATCTTCAATGCTTGTTAGCAGAAGGGGGACTCTCCTGGGTGGACTTCTGTAAGGGACAGAGAGAGTTCCACTCTCTCGAGGGTCTGAGGAAACAGGCCCTGTCCCAGGCACAAGGAGAAGTGCATAGGACATTCTGAATCTACTGGGAGGGTGAGCTCCTTGTTAGTGATCCCACTAAGCATGAACCTGGTGCTCTCAAGAGGTTGGTAGTACCCCAGGTTTATAGGCCCTTCCTGTTGCAGTTGGCACATGAGGTGCCCTTAGCTGGTCATCTTGGTACCAAGAAGACTAAGTAGAGTCTCTCTGCCCATTTCTACTGGCCTCAAATGGGAGTAGAAGTGGAGTCCCACTGCAGGACCTGCCCAACTTGTCAGTTGTCTGGCAAGACTGGAGGCAGTGTCATTGCCCCACTGCAACCATTGCTAGTTTTTGGCACACTGTTTGAGAGGGTGGGCATCAACATTGTTGGTCCCCTTGACCCTCCCACTTCAGGTGGATATCGGTTCATCCTGGTCTTGGTTGATCATGCTACCAGGTACCCTGAGGCTATACCCCTTCAGACTGTTACTGCCAAGGTGGTTGCCAGGGCTCTCAGGGGCATTTCTACCCGTGTTGGTGTCCCTAAGGAGGTTGTCTCTGACAGAGATCCAACTTCATGTCTAGTTACATGAAAACCATGTAGAAAGTGTGTGGGGTAACCTACAAGTTCTCCACCTCTTACCATCCCCAGACCAATGGTCCGGTTGAGAGGTTTAATAAAACTCTCAAGGGCATGCTAGGCGCTTTGGAAGAGCCCCTAAGGAGGAAATGGGATCTCCTCCTGCCATGCCTGTTGTTTGCTTACAGAGAGGTACCTTTAAAGAGTGTTGGTTTCAGCCCCCTTGAGTTATTCTTTAGACATCCCCTGAGGGGGCCACTTGCCTTGATCCGAGAAGGTTTGGAAGCTACCCCTCCAGGTCCCGCCAAGCAAGTGGGGGACTATGTGTTTGGCCTCAGACAGAGGATGGCACAGATGATGGGTCAAGCAACAGCAAATCTCAAGGCCAGCCAGGAATTGAAGAAATACTGGCAGGACCTTAAAGCCTTGCAAGTTGATTGGACTCCGGGACAGGAAATCCTTGTGATGTAGCCTACCAAGCCTAGAGCTTTGGCAGACAAGTGGAATGGACCCTTCAGGATCATCTCCAAGATGGGTGAAGCCAATTATCTGGTTGACATGGGAGTCCCTGGGGAAGCCCCTCAGGTATTACATGTTAACAGGCTCAAGCCTTTCCACAGGCGAGCAGAAGTCTCATGTCTCTTGCTAGCTTCAGAGCAAGAAGAGTATGAGAGTGAGCCCCTTGCTGATTTTCTGCATAGCAACCCTCAGGATGGCTCAGTGGAGGGAGTGCATCTCTCTCCCAATCTGAAGACAGAGCAGCAGAGGGCCTACAGGGATTAGGACCGGCAGAATGCCTCTCTGTTTGTCATGATCTCTGCTTCCAAAAGGTCAGGGTTTTCCCATCTCCCTTGGAAGCAGATCCATAACCCAGGTTCCGAGTGCCAACCAGTCCCAATTGGGACCTTTTGGACCCAGTCCTGGCGCCAGTGGCACCAGGCTCATAAATATGCCCAGTCCCAGCACTGGAAGCGCCGGGCTCATAATGCTTGGGTGGACTTACCTGCAGCAGACCATGCTGCTTACTTGCCTGCCAGTTGAGCCTCTGATCCTCTTCTGTTTGGAACTACTTTTCCTGTTGGGTGGGGCTGGAGCCACTCCCTAGATTCAGAACACTGGAACTCTTCTGGAAGGCAGGAACTCTTTTCTTACCAGGAACTCTTTTCTTACTTAGGCGTGGCTGTGGAAGGAGACACCTAAGCACTACAGGAGGCTATTTAAACCACACCCGGTGGATGAATCTTGCTTTGCGTTATTCTGCACCCTCTGCAGCAGAACGCTCATCGTGTCTTCTGCATCCGGTCCTGGGCCTAAGGAAAAAGGCTTACCATCCTGAATCCAGTCTTCAGCAACACCTATAAAGACAAGAAAGAACAGGTTAGCATTCCGGCATCTGAAAGGCAAAGGCTTACCTACTCTTCGTGCGCTCCGGAGGTCTTCACACTGCATTCCGGCATCTGAAAGACAAAAGCTTACCAACTCTTCGCACGCTCCGGAGGCCGTCAGCGCTGCATCCCGCATCTGAAAGACAAAACAAGGTGCGTTTAATGACATTGGGGAACTTTAATACTCACGTGCCATTACTCCTTTCCACATCTAACCCAGTGGGTATCCCGGCACCCTGCAGCCGCTCCGAACTTGTACCTGCAAAATAAAAAGACAGTTAGAGCGCATCGTGAAGCTGGCAACAAGCGCTTACTTACGTGCTTCCAGGCGCTTCTATTCATCACACGGGCTCCATTTTCAACTCACTTCAGCCCGTCATCCGCCATCGCCGGAACCCTGCAAAACAAGAGACATCATTATTAAAGACTTTAAAGACATTTGAGTTACTCAAAACTTACCGTTCGTGCAGTAAACGACGGACAGCAGTCCTCTGGAGTCAAGAGGCCTGCGCTACCTATCCAGTGAAGAAACTGGTTACAGCACCCTGCCCCGAGGCAGATGGAGAGCTCGGCATTCACTTACCTAAGGTGAGAGCATTAACCTGTGGGGGTCTACAGGAGAGGAGAAGAGGAAAGAGATAGGGACACCCCAATAACCCCAGTTCATTAACCCCGTATTTTCTATCTGCAGACATCTTACTCTGCACGTCAGGCATACAGGGCACAGAGGTCCAGCCAAAAGAGCCAACCGGGTGCTGCACATCACCTTTGAAGATACGGTAGTCGCCCAGTCAAGACCGGCGCCTCTGCGAGAATCAGGTGAGCGTTACAGAACGCAAAGCCTACCGCAAAACTCTCGCCCAGGCGCTATGGAAACCTCGGATACTGACCACCTAGCCCGGTTACTTGGGGAACTAAGGGCAGAAGTGCATGCAGCTCGTCAGGAAACGAACGCTCTAAGAAGGGAACTAATTATTTCGCATCGGGGCAAATCTTCCTTCAACATCCTCTATGAATCCAGTGCAGATCAACCTACCTGGGAATGTACTTCTGGCTCCGCCCGAACGATTTTCTGGTGACCCAAAGAGGTTTGCGGTATTTATCAATCAGTGCCGGTTGCACTTCTTATGCCGGCCAGCAGCCTTTCCAACTGATCAAGCTAAAGTAGCTTTTGTACTTTCGTACCTTAGTGGCAATGCGGCAGACTGGTCGATCCCTCTAGTTAATCAAGATGATCCGGTTCTCCATGATTTTCAAGCCTTTCAGCTTAGTATGGAAAATCTGTTCGCAAGACATGCACAGGGACAGGCCTTGGACAATGAGCTTCTTTCGTTGCGACAGGGTAATCAAGACCTTTTGGCTTATATTGCATCTTTCAATAGACTAATAGTGGAAACTCAATGGCCTGAGGACAAAAGGATTACGCTGTTTTATAGAGGTCTACGTGGAGAGCTCAAAGACGTTTTAGCCCAAGTAGTGAATCCCCCACAAGACTGTTCGGATTATATAGACTTGGTCGTTCAAATAGATCACAGACTGCAGAACAGGAAGGCCGATCGTTCCAAGTTTGATGCCCGAGTATTTTCCAAACCGCCAACTCCTTCCAAAGGAGTAGACTCCGGGGAACCCATGCAAATAGGGGGTCTGAAAGGTCCTCTAACACAAAGGGAGCGGGAAAGGAGAAAACAGTTGCAATTATGCCTATATTGCGGAAACTCAGGGCACTTTCTTCGAGACTGTCCGGTGAAACCTGCCAAGAAGGCAGTAGGAGCTGCAGTTACCACAGTTACAAACTCTGAGCAGGGAAACGACCTCGCCCGACAAGAATAGAGGTCCTCTTGCCGAGCGTGAAAACCAGTTCCGTGACCTCGCATTTCGTGATACCTATGGTCCTCATTAGCCCTGATAATCCGGATCGATTACATGCAATTGAAGCTTACGTCGACAGCGGTGCCATCGGCAATTATGTGGATCATGAAATGGTTTTGAGGATGAATCTAACTCTCTGTCCCAAGGCTGTAAAGGACGTCATTACTACGGTGGATGGTACGGAGATAGCCTCCGGGCCAGTAACGCATACCACTCAAGAGGTGACGCTAGTAAGTCAAGATGGACACCATGAGAAGATCGTGTTCGATGTGATCAAGGCCCCTCAGTTCCAGATTATTCTAGGAATACCTTGGTTAGAGAAACACAATCCTCTGATCGATTGGCGAGCAAGAACGGTCCAGTTTCCAGAATGTGTCTCTACTTGTCACCCTCCACCTGGTGTTGCACTGGCAGCAATTTCTTCAGAGACTCCCCAGTTACCTCCCGAATACCTAGAATACCAAGATGTTTTCCGGAAGGAGCAGGCTAACTCTCTACCTCCTCATAGGTCTTATGACTGCCAGATAGACCTGATACCTGGATCTACTCCTCCTTGTAGTAGAATTTATGCCCTCACCGAGCCTGAGAACCTTCACCTTCGACAATACCTGGATCAATACCTGGCAAATGGGTTTATTCGTCCTTCCAAGTCCCCTGCCTCTTCAGCTTTGTTCTTCGTTCCAAAAAAGGAAGGAGACCTTAGGACTTGTATCGATTATCGCTCCCTGAACCAGATCACCGTTAAGAATAGATATCCGTTACCTTTGATCCCTGAACTCCTGGACCAAGTCAGAAAAGCATGCATATACACAAAGCTGGATCTTAGAGGAGCTTACCACTTGGTACGAGTAAAAGAGGGCGATGAATGGAAGACGGCCTTCCGCACCAAGTATGGGCTATTTGAATATCAGGTCATGCCCTTCGGACTTTGCAATGCCCCGGCCGCCTTTCAATATTTTATGAACGATGTCCTCAGAGAGCTCATAGATGTGTGTGTTGTTGTTTACATCGACGACATTCTCGTTTATTCTTCATCGGAATCTGAACATCGGAAACACGTGAAAATGGTCCTCGAAAGATTGCGTCAACACAAACTTTTCGCTAAGTTGGAAAAATGTGTTTTCAACGTGACTGAAGTTGAATTCTTGGGATTCATATTATCACCTGGCGGAGTGCGTATGGATTCAAAGAAGGTTGATGCAGTTCTCAAATGGCCATCACCATCCTCCGTAAAAGGTGTGCAAAGCATGTTAGGCTTCGCTAACTTTTACCGCAGGTTTATCCCAGAGTTCTCTCGAATAGTCCAGCCCATCACTGCCTTGTTAAAGAAAAACAAACGTTTTGAATGGTCTAACGAGGCGGAACAAGCTTTCCAGGATTTGAAGACTAAATTTATCTCTGCACCAATCTTAAAACACCCTCGCCCCGAACTCCTCTACATCGTGGAAACTGATGCTTCAAGCCTTGCCATGGGGGCAGTTCTATCACAAAAGGACCCGGTAACCAATCAGTTGCATCCCGTGGCATTTTGGTCCCGCAAATTCTCGCCTCCTGAAGTCAATTACACGATTACTGACAAGGAACTTCTGGCTATCAAGTCTGCCTTTAAGGCTTGGCGGCATTATCTGCTGGGGGCCCGACACACCGTTACTGTGGTTACGGATCACCGAAACCTGCAATATTTGAAAACCGCAAAAGCCCAATCCTCTAGACAACTCCGTTGGGCATTATTCTTTGCCGAGTTTGACTTCATAATTACCTATCGACCTGGTACAAAGAACGGTAAAGCCGATGCCCTTTCTCGGATGGGAGTGGAAGAACACTTGATCAACCCTAAACCTGTACCAATCATTCCCGAACAAAGAATTCTGGGTGTAATCGCCACAGAATCCATAGAGGAAGTTAAGGATAAAGCCAGGCAACTTGTACCTCCAGCAGACATACAGAATTGGCATCTGCAGGGAAAGGACTTTGCAGTAAAGGACAACTTATTGTATTTCCGAGAACGATTATACCTACCTAGCACAGATTTACAGAAAAAAGTAATCTCTTGTTATCACGACTCTTTAATGGAAGGTCATCCCGGTATAGCCAAGACCTCAGAAAAGATCAAGCGCTACTTCTGGTGGCCGTCTTGGAAAAAAGATATCAGAGACTTTATAATGTCCTGTGGAGTATGCGCCCAAAACAAGAGTCAAAAGGAAAGACCAGCAGGCCTCTTACGCCCTATTGACATCCCACCTCGCCCTTGGCATACGCTTTCTATGGACTTCATCACCGATCTACCTCCATGCTCCGGATACAATACGATTCTAGTAATCGTGGACTTATTCTCCAAGATGGCGCATTTCATTCCGCTCAAAGGCTTGCCAACAGCAGCAACTCTGGCCCGAGAATTTCTCGAAAACATCGTCCGACTGCACGGTTTTCCTTCGGTTCTAATTTCGGATCGAGGTAGTCAATTTATTTCTCATTTTTGGCGAAGTTGCTGTCGGTCGGCTCAAATTGATGTGAGGCTATCGACCAGTCACCACCCTCAGACCGACGGACAAACCGAGAGGACCAATCAAACTCTGGAACAGTATTTACGCTGCATGCTGCAACAAACTGAAAAAACTTGGAAAGATATCCTTTGGATAGCCAAGTATGCCTACAATAACTCTGTCCATTCGGGAACTGGGAAAACCCCGTTTTTTCTTTTGTACGGCAGTCACCCTCGAACCTCGGAGTTGGATCCCCTCCAAGATCTTGAAACACCAGCAGTAGACTACCTGCATTCTACAATCACCCAATCCTTTAAGGAAGCTGTTTCTCACCTTCAAAGGGCTAAAGAACAATACAAGAAAGGAGCAGATCAACATCGGAAGGAAGCCCCTCACTATCAAGTAGGGGATCAAGTCTGGTTATCCACCAAATATCTATCTCTAAAAGGGCCACGCACATTCAACCCAAGATACCTTGGTCCCTATTCCATCACTACCATAGTAAACCCAGTAGCGGTCAAGTTGGACTTGCCCCTGCACATGAAGATACATCCGGTCTTCCACGTCTCTCTATTAAAACCCGTGCAACCTCAAACCCGACTAACCAAATCTCCAAAACCTATCCTAGTTGATGGAGAACTCGAGTTTGAAGTCAAAAGCATTCTGGACTCCAAGATCTCCAAATCTAAACTATTCTACCTAATTGACTGGAAAGGCTACGGCCCCCAAGAGAGATCCTGGGAACCTGCTGAATATGTCCACGCTCCTCGCCTAATCAAAAGATTTCACCGAACATTTCCTGACAAGCCAAAACCCCCGGAGAAGCCCGGTTTGGGAGGGGCCTTGTGGGGGGGTACTGTCATGATCTCTGCTTCCAAAAGGTCAGGGTTTTCCCATCTCCCTTGGAAGCAGATCCATAACCCAGGTTCCGAGTGCCAACCAGTCCCAATTGGGACCTTTTGGACCCAGTCCTGGTGCCAGTGGCACCAGGCTCATAAATATGCCCAGTCCCAGCGCTGGAAGCGCCGGGCTCATAATGCTTGGGTGGACTTACCTGCAGCAGACCATGCTGCTTACTTGCCTGCCAGTTGAGCCTCTGATCCTCTTCTGTTTGGAACTACTTTTCCTGTTGGGTGGGGCTGGAGCCACTCCCTAGATTCAGAACACTGGAACTCTTCTGGAAGGCAGGAACTCTTTTCTTACCAGGAACTCTTTTCTTACTTAGGCGTGGCTGTGGAAGGAGACACCTAAGCACTACAGGAGGCTATTTAAACCACACCCGGTGGATGAATCTTGCTTTGCGTTATTCTGCACCCTCTGCAGCAGAACGCTCATCGTGTCTTCTGCATCCGGTCCTGGGCCTAAGGAAAAAGGCTTACCATCCTGAATCCAGTCTTCAGCAACACCTATAAAGACAAGAAAGAACAGGTTAGCATTCCGGCATCTGAAAGGCAAAGGCTTACCTACTCTTCGTGCGCTCCGGAGGTCTTCACACTGCATTCCGGCATCTGAAAGACAAAAGCTTACCAACTCTTCGCACGCTCCGGAGGCCGTCAGCGCTGCATCCCGCATCTGAAGAAACAAGGTGCGTTTAATGACATTGGGGAACTTTAATACTCACGTGCCATTACTCCTTTCCACATCTAACCCAGTGGGTATCCCGGCACCCTGCAGCCGCTCCGAACTTGTACCTGCAAAATAAAAAGACAGTTAGAGCGCATCCTGAAGCTGGCAACAAGCGCTTACTTACGTGCTTCCAGGCGCTTCTATTCATCACACGGGCTCCATTTTCAACTCACTTCAGCCCGTCATCCGCCATCGCCGGAACCCTGCAAAACAAGAGACATCATTATTAAAGACTTTAAAGACATTTGAGTTACTCAAAACTTACCGTTCGTGCAGTAAACGACGGACAGCAGTCCTCTGGAGTCAAGAGGCCTGCGCTACCTATCCAGTGAAGAAACTGGTTACAGCACCCTGCCCCGAGGCAGATGGAGAGCTCGGCATTCACTTACCTAAGGTGAGAGCGTTAACCTGTGGGGGTCTACAGGAGAGGAGAAGAGGAAAGAGATAGGGACACCCCAATAACCCCAGTTCATTAACCCCGTATTTTCTATCTGCAGACATCTTACTCTGCACGTCAGGCATACAGGGCACAGAGGTCCAGCCAAAAGAGCCAACCGGGTGCTGCACATCACCTTTGAAGATACGGTAGTCGCCCAGTCAAGACCGGCGCCTCTGCGAGAATCAGGTGAGCGTTACACTGTTTTCACTGACACCAGGCCTTACACCGTGGTGTAGGCACGAGATTGACACTGGTGACAGTGTGCCTGTCAAAAGCAGGTGCTACCGTATGTCAGATACAGGTAAGAACCACATCCAGGCTGAGGTCGCCAAGATGTTGAATCTGGGTGTTATTGAACCCTCAACCAGTCCCTGGTCCAGTCCAGTGGTCCTTGTCCCCAAGGCAAGTTCCCAGGCAGGTACCAAAGATTGGGGATTCTGCGTGGACTACCGAAGAGTCAATGCCGTCACCAAAACTGACGTACCCCCATTGCCCAGGGCTGATGAGCTTGTGGACACCATAGGTGCTTCCAAATTTGTGAGCACCTTTGACCTTACCTCAGGCTTTTGGCAAATAGCTCTGACGGACTATGCCAAGGAAAAGACGGCGTTCTCAACACCAGAGGGACTCTACCAGTTTAGGGTCATCCCTTTTGGGTTGAAGAATGCCCCTGCCACCTTCCAGAGACTGGTCAATCAAGCGCTCAGTGGGCGCAAGGCCTTTTGTGAGGTCTACTTAGACGACATTGCCGTCTACAGTTCCACCTGGGAAGAGCATTTGACACATCTGGATAAGGTGTTGCAGGCCTTGAAAAGGGCTAACCTCACTACCAAAGCCACCAAGTGCCAGATAGTTCAGGGGAAAGTCATGTATCTTGGTCATGAGGTAGGAGGGGGAAAAATCCAACCTCTCCCCAATAAAGTTCAGGATGTGCATGATTGGGAGACTCCCACTACTCAAACCCAGGTGAGAGTCTTTTTGGGCCTCACTGGGTACTATTGCAATTTCATGGCGGACTATGGAATCATAGCTGCACCACTGACAGCTCTGACTTCACCCAAACAACCTAGGAAGGTTAATTGGACTGAAGACTGTCAGAGGGCCTTTGATGGCTTGAAAGAAAGTCTGTGTAAGGCACCCGTGTTGTGTGCGCCTGATTACAGCAAGTCCTTTATCGTTCAAACTGATGCCTGCGACACCGGAATTAGAGCTGTCTTGTCCCAGTTAGATGACAAAGGAAGAGAACATCGATCATATTCATCAGTAGGTAACTTAAGGGTAGAGAACTTAGGTGGGCTACGGTTGAAAAGGAATGTTTTAGTATAGTTTTGAGCATTAGGCGTTTTAGACCCTACCTTACCGGGTCTACCTTCAAGGTCCATACCGATCATAAGCCCCTGAAGTGGCTTATGCAGATGAAGGGTGAGAACCCGAAACTGCTCAGGTGGTCCATTAGCCTGCAAGGGCTAGACTTCACCATAGAGCACAGACCAGGGAAGAGTCACCATAATGCAGATGGACTTTACAGAAGGAATGTTGACCATCTGGATGAGAGTGTCTATCTTGTGGGAGATTAGGCACCCTAACCTCAGTCTGGGGGTGCGACTGTGATGCTGGAAATGCAGCGGAGGGACAGGGTCTCCGTATCCTTGTCCTTTACTACTTTTTATCATGTGTTCTATCATGTTTTCCGCGCAGGAGTTCATGTGGGACTCCTGCCGGTGCAGATCTCTCTTTTGGTTTGGTATACCGACCCATGGGATACCGTTATGGCACCCATGGGTGGGGGTACAACCCTGTGCCCCTAGTGTGTATTTTTGGGCACCTGTGGTGGCCCACAGTGCAGGGTACAGGCTGGTGGAAGCTCCATGCTGAATTGACTGGTGCCCTGAGTAACCTCCATTTTGGGATGCCCAGGCCCTGCCATTGGAATCGGTAGATTCCTGATGGAGACAAGATGGCCCCTGAGGCCTCTTGCCTTCCATCGCCTGTTACCTTGATCTTCCCAAAGTCCCGGGAAGCCCTGACTATGTCCCTTCCCCCTGACTTGCTGTTGGGTGGAAGTTCCACATATGGTAGTGTGGGGAAGTGCCGACCAGACTGGCTGGAGCCTTCCCAACGACCGTATGTTGTGGGTACACCTGTGGGTGGGACCTGGGTGAATGGAGTGTGTGACGAATATGTACTTCTTGTTGTGGATGTCTAGTTTCTGGTGTTTGACACAATGACTGAGACAGTCCTGCCCAACACTGGTATGAATGCAGTGGAGAATGTTGAATGGCTGGGTACTTTTCGCAATACACATAACTTGTTGTGAGTGTCTGGAGAGAAGTGTATGGCCTGAATGCACTATCCACCTGATTGGCTGCCTGCCTGCAAGAATGCCCTTCTGACCGATTGGTTGCCTGAGTGTGACCCAGCAGAATGAATGGGAGATCAACTAGTATATCTGGGGGCCTCTCACTGCTAGAATTCGTGTTCAGAAGCTGAAGTCCACTACGACGAGTAACTGGAGTAAACCCGAAGCTTAACCTTGATGCCCTGCTGGAAGAGAAGTCTTGCTGCTGCTCTACTTCGTCAATCTGAAAGCTGTTGTGTCTCCAAGGCCTGACCCAGAGAGAACCTGGTAAGGCACCCTCTTCCCGAGCTACGAGGCATCATCGTGCACCAGCTGATCTTTGCCAAAGCTCCCTGGTAGACAGACCTAGGACAGGCTGCCGACCGGAGACGGGGACTGCCGCGGAATCCCCAAGAGATGCTCTGGACTGTTGTCCGCCACCGTCGATGACCGCCGTCACCGACCGGAGCCGCTGTGCTCCCATTACCTTAGAACATTTGATCCAAGGACGCTCTCGTCTGCACCGCCGCCTGCCTTAATTTGCCAGAGCAGGCCAGGCAGTCGACACGCCGAGGAGCATCCGCCGGTGGGTTTCCCGCCACCCAAAGACCACAGAGGTGCCTACAACTTGACGCCCTTGCTGGGCCACAGTTCTTCAAACTCTTTGCGGTCCAGAACTATCGACATCGAGTTGCCCTGCATGCCTCTTCCTTGCAGGTCGTTTACGCTTCCCCATTGATGAGCACCACTAGGAAAGAAGCTGCCACTTCACCGCCGTAGTTCACCCTGTTCTTCGCCGGATGTTCGACGACCCGTGTCTCCTGCCTTAAAAGGGAGGGCTCTCAAGAAGGTCTGTCGATTTCCCGACGAGGAACGCTACAACTCCAGGTACTTTGGGGTTGCAGAACTATTGGAAAGATTCTTGTGAACAATATATGGACTGGGCTTTTGATATCGTTATTCTACAGGTTGCCCAGGTGGGGGGATCTCCACACAGAACTGTGTCTAGGTAGCAGGGCCAGTATCCTGCCAATTGCTCTAACCAACTGGTTTCCTCTTATATCTATTGTTGGTTTCCTTTACAAACTGATTTGTGTGACATTTAACCATATAGTTGAGGCACTTTAAAGAGATCTAATAGTAATTGTGGTACTACGTACAACTGTATATTTGTCATTATAGATAACCTAGTACAAAGTGAGTTATCGAGATATTGTACATAACCTTGAACATTAATTATATAAAGACTGTGTTTTAACTAATACAGTGTGCAGACCTTCCTTTGTGGATGCTTGGGGAATACACTGTACTTAAGACCCAGCCTGCATCACCTCCTGAGAAGCTAGGCCTTGATTGCTCGACCACGTACCAATAATAGCGAATCTTGGTTGGGGTCCTCTGTGCCTCTACTCTACCATATAGAGAATAGAAGTATAGACACCCCACTCCGGTCCTTTACAGTTTCTCCTGGTACTATTCTATTTGCTGCATAAAGTTATGACGTTTCATTGATGTGTGCCACACCAGCTATGTAACTCACTAACAGGTACAGTACTGGCACAAATGGTGCACATTTTATTCAGACACAGGAAAGACAACATGCATCAGGAGTTGAAGCCTTCCTGACAAACAGGAAAGGAGCAATATGAGTATCAGAGCAAGTTACCCTAACAAAAAGAACAGGAATCAAATAGGGAGCAGAATTGACAGCTTCCATCACACACTAGACAGATAGATCATGATCAGCAACAATGCAAGTTACTATCGCACACCAAACATGTACAGTGTGGGAAGCAGCAGGTCCACATTCCCTGAAAGGCACCAATAGGTAACGTTCTACGCAACAGTGCTGCAACGTTTCCAGAAGTACAAGGTTTCCTCACAAATACAGGAACAGCACAGGCTTTATTTATGTATTTATTTTAGCATGTATAAGTAGCACACTAAGCCTTTATGCATCTAGGTGCTGGTTACATAGCTGCGATAGCAATGTGCGATGGTATGTTAGGGTGAAGACAATTTAGGTTACAAAGTCCTTAGGTGAAAAGCAATGTTTTTAGATTCTTTCTAAAGGTCCAGTATGAAGGTTCATTTCTGAGTGTTAGAGGGATGTTGTTCCATATTTTGGTGGCAGTGGCTGGAGAGCTGGTACCACCGGCTCTCATTTGTTTGAAGTTGGGCTCTCTGATGAGGTGAGCATTAGATGATTATGTTAGACGAGAAGTGCGGGATCTTTCAAAGCGTTGCAAGAGGTAGACTGGTGCAGTGTTAGTACGGCAGCGGTGCATGAGGGGCAGGGTTTTGAATTTGATCCGTCCACTTATTGGTAACCAGTGTACCTTTCTTCTGGCCTCAGAGATATGCTTGCATTTGGACATCCCTAGGGTGGATCGCAGGGTACTGTTTTGAATGGTTTGGAGCTTGCTTAGATTTCGTTTGGATTTGTCGACTAACAGAGCATTACAATAGTTGAGTTTAGCTCCGATGATTTCTCTAGCTAAGGTGAGGCAATTGTCGGTGGTGAGGAAAGGTCTCCTGATATTTACTAGTTTGGTAGTGTAGGCAGCAGAGGAGGCCTATGAAATTTACTTGACATGACATGTCAAGGGTGAAATCTAGATGCATGCCTACGTTGAGGTTGATTTGGGGATCGGGATCCCTTCGAGAGTGAAGGCATTTTATGGAAGGTCAAGTTTGCGAAGTGTGGCATGGGTGCCGACAATGAGGATTTCTGTTTTGTTGTCGTTGAGGCTGAGGAGATGTAATGCCATCCAGGCTTAAATGATTTCGTAGATAGAGTTGATGGTTGCTATATCTTGTTGGTAGTTGCCTGAAAGTGGGAGGAGAATTTGGGTGTCATCAGCATAGTTCATGTATGAGATGCCTAGCGCATCAAGGAGGTAAAAGAGGGGTTTGGTATATATGTTGTAGTGGGTGGGCGACATACAGGAACCTTGCAGGAAGCTGCAGTTTACATGGGTGGAGGGCAGCATGGTTGTCAACGAAGACACTGGTGGATCTTCCAGATAGAAATGAGGCAACCCAGTTAGTGGAAACTAAGGAAAGTTGGCAGTTGTGGTGAGGTGTTGGAAAGAGTTTGGTGATCGATGAGGTCAAAGGCAGCAGATTGGTCAAGCATGAGTAGGAGGGGGAGTTTTCCAAAGTCTCTAATATAGTCTAGTTGGTTTTTCAGATCGCGCAGGGTGGTTTCAGTTCTGTGTCTTGGACAGAAGACTGATTGTCAGAGACCAGGATGTGGTTTTCTTCTAAGTAGCGTTGGAGCTGAAGGTAGGTGGCTTGGTCTTTTATTTTTTGGATGAAAGGGGCAATAGGGATAGGGCAGTTGTGGAGTAGGATGGCGGGTCCAAAGGTGGTTTCTTAAGTAGAGGGAGAACCCATGCTTCTTTGAGGCTAGTTGAGACTTGACTTGTGGTAAATGAGGTGTTGATGATGGCGGTGATGATGGGGGGTTCTTCAGAACAGTATTTGATGAATGGAGCTGGGCAGGTGTCTCCTTTGCAATGCATGGGTTTTAGGATTTTTATCATGTTGGTTACTTCCTGCTCTGTTAGAGGATGGAAGTTGAAGGGAGAAAGGGTGAACAAGGCTCTCTGATGGGGGCAGGTGGTATGTTGAGGTTTGGAGCAAATGGCGAGCTGTTTAGCAAGGATTCTTTCTTGCAGTGTTAGGATCTTTCCATTGAGGGCTTCTTGTACTTTGGCACACCATGTATCATCTATTGAGAAATCAGTGGGTGGTTCGGTGTGGGTTTCAAGTTCTTGAAGGATGGAAAAGAGTTCATGAGCATTAGATTTTGCATTGTCAATTCTTGAATTGTATATGGTGGTCTTGGCTGTGTGTATGGCTTTTCTATAATATCTAGATAGAAATGTGAATGTTAGCATGTGCCACACTTAGATGGAATTCTTAACCTTAGCTTGTGTCACATCTAGACAGAAATGTGAATGTTAGCATGTGCCACACTTAGATGGAATCTTTAACCTTAGCTTGCGTCACATTTAGATAGAAATGTGAATGTTAACATGTGCCACACCTAGATGGAATTCTAAATCCTTTGCCTGTGTCACACCTAGATGAAAATATGAATGTTAGCATGCGCCACACTTGGATGAAATTCTTGACCTTAGCCTGCGGCGCATCTACATAGAAGTGCGAATGTTAGCATGCGCCACACCTGGATGGAGCTCCTAACCTTGGGCTGAGTCCCATCTAGATAGAAATGGGAATGTGAGAACACTCAAATGAAAATGTGAATGATGACAAGTGCAGCACTTGAAGGGAACCGTGATCACTAGCCTGCCTCACATCTAGACAGCATATTGAAAATTAGCAAACGCCACACTCCGATGGAATAATGTATGATAGCAGGCATCACACCTAGACATAATTGCAAGTACAGCAATGCCAACTAACCAATCCACAAACAATTTCATCCTACTGCATACACCTCTCAAACTCTAACCAAACACAGCCACAAGCCTAAAATGCAGCAAATCGCACAAACTTCACTATACGGCAACAACAAAACAAACTGCACATAGACTTGCACAACAGCACAAGACGACTACTGACCGTAAAACAGCCCAAGCCCAGCCAACTGACCCACCGGGCTGAGGCTGCCAACAGTACATCACTGCTATCTTGCACTTTTCCAGCTCATTCCCACTAACTCACCCCCCCTCCCTCTTTCAGAGCCGCCAGAGCGCCAGGGGACCACTCCGGTGGTGATAGTGCACGGTACAAATATCCTTTAACATTAACAATATGTGGTCAGGGATGCAAGCTGTTGTTTGTTGGTATTGATGGGGTGTTTCTCTAAATAGCTTCATTGGCATGTTTCTTGGTGAGGATGGCAAGGAGGTCGGGGGTGAACCATGTGTTTTTATGGGTCAAAGATTTGGATTTGAGTACTTTAAGGGGGGCTAGCGTGTTTGTTGCTTGCAGGATTGCTTTATTGTATATGTCCACAAGAGTGTCTGGATTAAGTGCTAGGTTTGAGGTGTTTATGAGATCCCAGAGAAGTGGGAGAAGGCCGTCTTTGGTGATATTTTTTGTTCAGCGGGAGAGGGCTTCTGGTAGGAGTGTGTGAGGGAAGGTTGTGATTTGGTTGGTGGGGATGGAGAATGTGATAAAATGGTGATCTGACTAGGGACAGGGAGTGATGGAACAGCTAGAAGTGTGTCAGTTAAGGTTGGCTAGCCAGTCCTGGGTGTGCCTAAGGATATGCGTAGGTGCAGTTGCTCTGTGTGTGAAATCTAGGTGGTTTAAGGCTGTGGCTAGAACAGTTGAATTGTTGTCAGTTGGGTCATTTATACCTATATTGTGGTCATCTATGAGTACTTGAGATTTGAGGTTATGATTTGTAGGAGGTCTTCGAAGGATTGGAGGAACCCGGTGGTCGGTAGACGAGATGCAGTGTGGCAGTCTGATGGTGTCAGTGGAAGATAAAGCGATTTTAGCTGTGAGAAACTCACGGTTAGGTAGTGGGCAAGTGTTGGTTGCTCTGATGGTGAAACTATTTTTTTGGATTATGGCCACATTGCCTCCTTTGTTGCCATTTCAATCATTGCAGAGGATGGAATAACCTGGGGGGATTGCAATAGTCACGGCAGGAATGGCTTCTGGGTGAAGCCAGGTTTCTGTGATGGCCAGCATGTTAAGATTGTTGGTAGTGATTATATAAAGGATGTCATATGCATGTACTGTGATGGATCTTGTGTTGATAAGGGAGTATTTGAGTCGTGGATCTTGTGGCAAAGTGGTGAATTTTGTAAAGGAGCGTTAGGGGCTCTCTAGCAGTCACCCGATTGCCAGCAGAAAGACACTCTGGCACATCAAAACTCCCACCCGCAAGAATGGAAGACACTGCCATAGGCAAAGTTTACTGTCTTTATTATCCAAGAATGACAGGGATCACACTAGAAAAAATATGCATTCTCCAGTTTTTATCCCAGGGTGACGTTACAAAACTAAGTTCTGTCCCTGAAACCTATCAGGCGTGGAGATTGGTCAGTTTAGGTGAACCATATACACATTCTATGTGGGTTAGTTCTACTATTGGATAGCCATATCCGGGGGCTCCTCCTCTAACCACATCTACATACAAGAAATACAAAGTTGCAGCGCTGCTGGGAATCTGTTGGCTCCTGCAACATATTATGTCTTTCATGTGAAAGGTTACTCTGGGTTGGGTAGAGTTTATACTTCCAGACATGGGACCCTGGATAGTTGCCAGGCTGGAAGTACTGTCTCAAGGCACCGTGAATGATTATGGAGGTGCTGTTTGTTCCCTAATGTTGCCATCTCTAATCACCAAAGCATGGAAAAGTGCATTCAGTTGTTAATTCGTGAGCAACACTTGTATCTTTCCGCCTCTGCTTTGATGGGAACAGCTTCTCTCTATCTACCTTGATTGAATGGGCATTGTCTTGCTCTGCTAGGTCACGTTTGTTGAGACCATGAAATAAAGCTCTCCTGCTTGTAATTTTGAAGATTTCAGCCTTCATTTCTTGCAAGTGACCTATCGTCTTGGTGACCTGGAACTTTCCAATTCCACTCTTCCATGACTGGGCGTTTTTGTCTGCCTGCCTCTGGCTTCAGTGATCTGGCCAGCCCCTCCCTGTATTTGAAGTCTGTCTTCCCCTCCTCATTCACCTCAGTGTGCCTGTAGCTTCTATATTCGTCCTTATGGCTTTCCATGTTAGTGGCAATGAAGCATGTGTAAGCTAGGTATACGTATACTTGGCATCTTGCAGTTTCAGCTTTTGTGAAGGGTGTAGATATGTATGCATATATATAGCAATATGTATGTGTGTCGGTCTTCTTGCCTGCGTGAGTCATAAGCAAGTGGTTCGTGTCTATATAAAGTAAACTGGCGCATGTTAGTGTAGCTTCATGAATGGATGTCTGTGTGCATGATGTCTAAGTGCACCTACGTCACGATGTCAGTGATGACATCATTGATTTCTTGAGTTGCAGCCAGTTGACATTTTCGATTAAAGACATCTCCATGCCCTCCATATCAATGATTGGGTATGGCTGGAATGGCTGTCTGAGAGAGTAACATTTTTCACATCTGTGATACATTGACGATGGCGATGAAGGGCCTCAAAGTGAGGTGCATCTGTCATTTCTATGTCCCCAAGCTGAGAGTCATGTGGGGGTCATGAGGGCTATACTTGGACCTCCGTCTTCAAACCCCCTCTGGTCGACGAGTTAACCACATTACCTACACAACACTCTCTGTTCACATAAAATTTCGGGAGCCAAACCTTTGTTATCTCTCTGAGATGTCCATGGTACTTCGCATGGTCATCCAAGCACCATGTCAGGTAAGTCCAGTCTCCACCAGGGTTGCACCAGACCCATTTCCCCCAAATGTCACAGGTGTTGAATGGGAATTCTAACACAATTCCTACCGGGTACGGAGGACTCTGCGTCAGTTGTGATCTTAGTGCATTTCGTTTATTTGTCTCTTCATCTTCTTCAGTCTGCATGTCTACCAGAATTGTCCTCCCTATTGTATTTGCACTTTGCAGTGGTCTTTCTGCATTGTATGATGGCTACACTGATGACACAGAAGGTGAATAAAACTAGTATCAATTGCTCCTACAAATGCTTTCATTCAGTTGGCCATCATGTTGGTATCCAGGAGAAGATGTATGACAACCAGTCATCGTCCTTTCCTACAGTGTTTATCTCTGCCTCCTTCTTAGCATGCAGCTCTGTTAATTAGGTAATGGCCTTTGTAAGGGTTCCATTTTCTTCATCATGGATGGGAATGAATTTGCAGCAAGAAGGCCCAATCTTGGCACAGACGCCTACCTCTATGGTTGTTAGGAAGTCTAAAACATATCTGTTCTGGAGGGCCATTAACCTTACTGCTCTCAGTTCTTCTATGATACCGTTGAACTGTTTGAAGGTTAAATTTATCGTCTTCATCAGCTCCAATGTGTTATCTGAAGCCATTGGGTGTTCGTGTTTGCCTGGACTGCCGGAACAATGGATGCGAAGAAGACTTCAGTTCTGCTGAACAGCCTGTGTTCTGGTGGTATAGCGTTAAAAGCTTCGATCCATGGGGAAAATGGGCATACAACCACTATCATGTAGCGGTATCCCTGACAGACTTGGATCATGTCAACATAGTCAATGTGGATGTGTTGGAATGGCCCAATCGGATGGGGTATGGCTTCTCTCACTGCATGTAAGGTATGACCAGCAGTGAATTTGTTACAGGCAACACAATTCTCCATGAACATGGCTATATGCTCCATCATATTTGGACAGAATCACTCTTCCCCAATGTGTGCGGCAAGTACATCCCTACCCAGATGAGTGTGGTAGTGCAATTGCATGAGTGCAATCTGCAATAGTGTTGCTGGAATTACTAGCTTGCCTGTGCTCTCCTGTCGCCACAAAGCATCGGTGGGGTAGATTGGTGTATCCTGAGAAACAAAAGTGCTTTTTATAGTGAAGAACGTTCGTTCTTACTAACTTTAACTGACCTGCACTGCGAGCTGAGATGGGCCATTGCAGGTGCAGGCACTCGAACGCTGCTCTGAGGAGGCTGGGCCTGCGCTAATCACGTGACACATCACCTGATCTACACCAGCTTTAAAACGCACTGCCATCCACCCTTGCGGCGGTAAGCCCGGAGGAGACAAGCCCGCTGGCTGTTGTGTGGCTGTTTGGCGCTGGTGGCGTGACTAGAGGACGGGAGACTGTGGAGGTGTTCCCTCTTTGATCCTGGCCGTGTGGTGGTACTGTCTAGCCGTCTAGTGTACTAATCTACAGCGTAAGCAGCTTTTTTTTCGAATTGTAACAGTTCACTAATCTATTGTACTCATATCATTCTCTTTTCAACTTTTTAGGAGCGCTAAACTCTCTTGTAACTAGAAAATTACAAATATACTTTATTTAAATATTCTCTCTAATTTAAGGTACGTAAAATCATGACAGCAAGGAAATTCACATTGAAATCCGGTATGCCTGTAATGGCCGGGTTGTCATCTATACCAACCAAAGTTCAATCGGATGCAGTGAAGCGCCCTCTAACCAAGTCAGCTTTACTGCGTCCGGGCATCGCAGGTGCTAAATTACGCCGTGCCTTATCATTGTCAGCTGACATTCGCTCCTACTATGATTCTGATACTCAAACAGGAGCAAATGCTTTTATTGAAACAAATCAAGCGCTAGGCACTAAGTCAACCCGGTCGATACAGCAACTTGCCACTAGCGCTTCCAACTCTATCGTCCAAACTCTAGTCCACACAAACTCAGAATGGACACTTGAGAGAAATGAAAATCCAGATTCTGAGCAAGCGAATATTAAAATACAAATGTTACCAGTGAAGCCCTTGCTTGATCTCAACCTGCAGTTAGCTAATGGTCGAGTAACCTTGGCTGAAACAGCTTCTAGACCAGCTAGCCAGGAAGCTACCGAGCTGAGGATTTTGACAGAACTAACTGACACTACGTTGGAATCAGCTGCTATTGCAACTGAATTATCCTCAGTCGAAAAGCAGCAGCGATCAATAACCATGCGCGACACAGAAAACACCTACATGAACAAGAGAGAATTACCAGCAAACGAGCAAATCGTTGGCCTAGGGTCATTAACTGAAGTCACTGACACCACTCTAGTATCAGTAGCCATCTCAAGAGAACTACTTCCAATTGAAATGCAGCAAAACTCAACAACTCCGAGCGAAGCAAACAAAAAATCCACAAACGAGGGACGGAAGTCTGGTGAGGTTGTTGTAGCTGAACCCGCAGAAATAACTTCTCAAATTATGGAGCCTATTATATGCTCAGTTGAAGCCCAAATAAAACTGCGAAAAGCCTATGAATGTTTAACCTTAACAGGTGACATCGATCATGAGACCCTTGATTTTTTGGATACTTCATCCAGCTCGAATTCAGGAGATCTTATACAGTTACAGGAAGAGCACACGCAAAGTTTACTCGAACAATCTGAACAAACCATGGCGATTCCTCAAAACCCTGTGTCCTGCTATAATCATGAAAATCATTCTCATCAATCTAATCTCTCAACGCAATCAGACACCCAAATGGTTGATGAATCACCTTCTTTCATAGCCCCCACCCCACGGCGGACGAGATTCCAAGAAGTAACCCGTGAGTCTGACTTCTTCATTCAAAAGGCTCAATCAAAGCGTTTCTCGTTTCCTGAGGCTCCAGCCCTGAACAATACGCTGAATGCCATGAACACAGCATTATTGTCAATAGCGAAGTTATATGAAGTCTTAGACAACAAGGTGACCGAACAATCAAAACTGTTTGAGCAGCTTCTAGAGATGGGACTGACATTTGAACACACAACAAAAGAGCAGATTAGAGCCGACCCTAGTCAGAACATTACAGAAACATCAAAATATATTACAGAAAAACCGGCCTATACACCCGCGGGAAATGACAATGAGCTAGAAAAGGAACCTGAAATACACAGGGAAGAATCGGAAAAATCTCTTCCGCCACAGATTCCTATGAATGTTTTGAGACTTACCGATCAACCACCTGAAAATCAACAAATGGCTGGGCCAACACAGACCATCCTGACATAAGGAGTTTTATCAGATACAATTGAGCCACCTCAGGCAAGGAAAAATATTTTTGATCTCTTCGGACCGAATAATATTGAACAAACAGATGGTTCTAGCAAACTCACACTTCCTAAAGATAGTAGTATGAATCAAGTCAAATTAATTGGTCAAAGTGGCTCCAAAAAACATAGATCTAAAAGACGTAAATATGTAATAATTCAGTTGAAAACTGTAAAGAAAATAGATGCATCCAATACTACAGAGATGACACCTCAATTAATGCCACCATATGGACCATTAGACGCGTTGTTGGCCTTATCTAAACAAACTAATGACCTAAGCGAAATATCGTCCTTTCGGGATCTGAATAAAATCGTAGTACCAGCGTCAATGACGACCATGTTCAAGGACAACAACACGTTGGCAGCTATTGACCTAACTGGCCCCTCTAATCTTGGACCTCCAATAACCCAAATATCCATTGAAAATCTAAGAGAAGAAATTTGAGAATCCATTAAGGCATATCAGACTCTACAAACTGGAAGTGTTCAAGCAAATTATCTTTTCATGAACCCCATTCCCAAAACTGATAACCTGACGGATATTGTAAAAAATGCTGACCCTACGAGAATACTAAACTCAACTTCCAGTAGACTGAGCAACCAAAGGGAATGTAACTAGACTGAAGCCCAGGTGCTACCGATGACATCCAATCTAACACAAATTTCACAATTACAAATCCAGACCATATTTGATAAACCTAAAACTCAATCAACAAAAGCAGAATCACTTCCTCCAAGAACTTCTTCACAGCAAGATCTACGAGAGTTGATTAAATCATCAATTGAATCTTATATAGCTGATACACGTGCTCACACCTCTAACGTTCCGGTGCACTCTAGTATCACTTTTCCTGAGGTTGGCCCTCTACTTCATGGACCAAGCGTCACAGCTAGATCAAAAGAGCAGCAACCGAGTAATTTACCGAATATTCCTACTCAGATTCAGCAATCTTGACAGGCCTTAGCAGCTACAAACCAGTTGGCCTCGACCAAACGACTAGGGTCCCTCTGTCTGAATTTGAAATGCCGGGCTCAACCCTTTCAAAGCTATGTACTCAATCTTACAAGTATATTGAACATATGCACAGAAATTCCAATTCTGAAAGAATTAAACTCGACTGACCTTGAGCTGATTGAATTTGTAAGCCAGGAAAACACCTTTGAAGCTAACATCTATGTCAAGTCTGCCTTAATCTGCAATCTAATATGGCAAGCTAGAATGGATCTGTTTGATATGGGATTTATTTTGTCACAGATCAACCCTTTAGCTGGGGAGCAAACAGATAAACCACACCTAAATATCTATCAATCCAGAAATTTTAAATCAAGTCAGAAGTCTAATCCACAGAACTATGCGAGAAGATCATAACAGACTCTTTCCCAGGCCACAATCAAACTAGTCTCCTGGAATACAAGAGGTAACAGCCATTTTATAAACTCTAAGCAAAGTAAACTCGAGGAATATGACATCATTTCCCTCCAAGAGACGTGGCTTATTGAAACTCCTACATGGGACACTTATATCATTTTCAATACCTTGGCAATAAAAAAATCAAAAGGCAGACCATCAGGTGGCCTACTACTAGCAGTCAAGAAAACCTGCGGGTTCACTTGAGAGAGCAGCATTCATCTCCCTCCCCGTTCTTTCAGGTTGTCAGACTAACAAGAGCCAAAGTTAACATTGCTTTTTTGAATATATACTGGAGTAGGCTAAATCTTACATCAGATCAATTTTTCACCATCTCACTACGGCATCTTGCTAAAATAGCTCAAATCATTGACCCTGTGACTATATTGATCGTAGGTGACTTAAACTTACATCTGCTTTCAGACCAAAACACTCTCCAGACAAGTGATGAAAACACATGGCATGAAATCATGAAAGATAGAAGTTTGGTTATGCTTAATAACATGTGTAACGGTGATGCTCCGATATGTAACACCTGGCAAAGGGGCACCTCTGGTGCAGTATTAGATTACATCTATGCGAGCCAAGAGTTTCTTCCACAGATTGAAACAATGAATCTAATGCCATTTTATGAAACCGATCATGATAAATTGTTTTTGTGTTTTAAATTATGAACTGCATGGTTATCCCAGGAGAGAAATCCAAATACTGCACACATTGGTATTAACAATCATGGCAGTCACCTAAAATGGAATTCTCAAAATCTCCTTCAAATGAAGAACATACTCCATGAAATGTATAGTGATAACTTTCCCAGTACCTCACACTGCTATGTGGAGAAAATGCAGATATTTAAGCACACCATCTCTCGAGATCTATCAATGAAAATTGATCATCGACATCCATTTGACATTAAAATTCAGCAAACCAAAGTTAACTTGAGGCAGGCCATACGTAATCTAATACATTACCCCATTAATCTACGAAATAATATGCAAAAACAATTAAAAAAGGACTATGTTCCAGTGAACAAATGTTAATGTATTTGGTAAAGAAGTCAAGCAGTGGCATTTGGGCATGTGTAAATGGAACATCCACGAAATCTCAGGTGGCAGTACTGACTAATTCAGTTCAGAATAAAACCTGGGAAACATATTTTGAAACTCTTTACCAATCTCCTTTTTAGAATATAGATGGGTAGTTTCAACTTAATTTAATGACATGCTCATTTGCGATACATCTTGATGACATTTTAATTTGCATCAAAGCCCTGAGCCAATCCAGAGCTAGTGGGCCAGATGGACTGCACAATGGCATGTTAAGAAACCATCCAAGTGAATGGGCTGCCATTCTAATGCAAATCTTCCAGAACGCCTTTGACTCTAAGCGAATTTCGCGAACATGGAAACAATCCATCATAGTACCCATATTTAAAAAGGGCAACAGAGCGGACCCAAAGGCTTACCGACCAATAGCCCTTTTGGATTGTCCAGGTAAGATTTCTGGACGTCTGGTTCTAAATAAATTTAATGAATGGCTAGACATTCGTTGCTTACGTGACACTTTCCAAACTGGCTTCCTCCCTGAGGTGGGCACTTGTATAAATATTATCACCTTAAATAGCATCATTCTTCGAGCTCAGGAAAGGAAGGAAGCATTATACATCGCCTTCATCGACTTCCGTATGGCCTTCGATGCAGTACCTCGGGAGTTGCTGTATATGAAGCTGATTAATAATGGCTGCCCATGGTCAATTCTAAAATGGGTGATTGAATTTCACACGGGCACTACTATTCAGATCAGATTGGATACCACCGGTCTCCTCTTGGATCCGATTAGTACTGCTCGCGGGCTGAAGCAGGGATGCCTCTTAGCGTCCGCTTTGTTCAACTTTTTTATAGCAGACATTAAATCCCGTTTTGCATTGACAGTGACGGATTCACCAAAAATAGATGGCATCCCGATTCAACACCTGTTATATGCAGATGACATGGTTTTACTCTCCAAAACCCCCAATGGTCTTCGTGCCCTATTGAAATCTTTGGAAACCTATTGCTTAGAAAATTATATTTCAATAAATGTTGCGAAAACCAAGGTGATTCAATTTGGCACTCACAGGCAGAGATCTAAAACCCATCAATGGCCATTGCAATTAACAAACTTGGATTCAGTTCCCTCATATGTCTACTTGGGAACCTTAATAACCCAGCAAGCGAGTTTGCTGGGATATGAGAACTATATAAAGCAAAAAGCGATATGACACTGTCCCAGGCTCGATTGATCAAGGCCAGGTACTGCAAATTCTCATTAAAGCCAATTATAATTTATTATAAACAAATGTACGTACCTGTGGTCACATATGGTAGTGAAGCCTTTAAAATAAAAACCTATGAATATTGGTCTGCTTTAGAAGGTCATTTTTGGAAACGTGCGTTAAACTTACCTATGTCAATACCCATAGCCATTTTGAGGCACGAGTTAGTTTTGCTGTCGAAATATGCAATCTACAAATGGAAACTTTGTTCCTTATATAGGAAATGCTTAATGGCAATTGACAGAAACTCTGAGGGGTTAATGTACATTGCGGCAAATTACCTGTTAAAATCAAAAGATAATTTCCCTACAATGTGGCGAACGAAGGCGCAGGGAATCCTCATACAATTGAATTTTTCTGACCTCTCTCTGATCAAAAATCCTAAAGCGGCCAAAAAGTGATTATGGAAACTTGACTGGA
Source organism: Ambystoma mexicanum (assembly GCF_040938575.1). Classification (NCBI taxonomy): domain Eukaryota; kingdom Metazoa; phylum Chordata; class Amphibia; order Caudata; family Ambystomatidae; genus Ambystoma; species Ambystoma mexicanum. The sequence continues at coordinate 341,819,644 of NC_090927.1, forward strand.
TTAAGACTAGGAATGCCTGTACCTCGTATCAGACATTCACGGACAGCCTATTCAATTTGAAGCGTTATGATATGGTGGACCCGTATTTATGCTGTTTCCAAGTTCTCGTCAACGAGACGATTTCCTGCGCTTTCGTTTAAATATATGGCCTACCCATGAAGTATTATGCAGAAGAAAACGCTTACCACCAAAAGCATTGCCTTGCCGATATTGTCAATCCGCTCCTGAAACGTTGAGACACTTATTTGCAGAATGTGTAATATTACTTCCACAGAGGAGTTTGTTTTTTAAGCATTTATTTGAGGGATCACACATTGAGTCTACTACAGAATTATGGGACTTGCTATTTCACACTGTACGGAAAACTGTTAGATATGCTATTTTGAACTTTTTGTACGGTTTAAAAATGAAAAAGCTAGAGAAAAACTGAGCTAATCAATTTAACTTTCATGTTTTTACACATATCTGTTAAACATATAAATTTGTAACAATTTGTAACAAATACCTATGTATGTATAAATGCTGTATTTTTGATAATATTGTAATGTTCAAAAAATCAAGATTTTTTTATCTTGATTAAAACAACAATAAAAAATAATAAAAAGATTGAACGTCCCCTTCTCACACATAGTTCTTTCTCCTCCACTGGTGCCTCTCCCAGAATCTCTATTTTATGTGTGGATGGTAACGTATTATAGCCTTCCTTTAAGAACATATTGCGCACACGGATACGTGTGCTCGATGGGGTGTCAAAGTCTGTGATTTCAGAGAAATATGCTGCACGCTTCGCTTACGTGTCTGCCGCTTCGTTTCCCATGGGAGGCTATGTCCCCCTGTGGGCCTAGCAGTCCACAACCGCTATGACTGATGTAGTTGAAGCATGTCTATGAGCCTGCCCAATAGGGGTGTGTGCTGCACTGGTGTACCGTCAGCAAGGTCAAAATGTGACTTCCTGGTCCTTGCGTGCTCCTTATGCCATTATGAGAGTCACTAATTCTGCTGCTTGCGCTGAAAAATGTGAAGGAAAACTCACAGTTGCTATTACTTCAGCTGTCCCATCTAACTTAATTCTCAACAGTGCCGTCCCAGTATGTCTTCGCCTGTCGCCTGGTCTATCATAGAGGATTCATCAATATAAAGTACTCCCCCCAATTACCTTCTTCCTCACCTTGGGAATGCTGTCATACTGCTCCATGTACGTAGTACAGTCGCGCACATGGTCCCCCTCTTCCACTGGCTCAGCTAAGAATGTCACTGGGTTTACAATTCTGTACTTCAGCAACTTTATTGCTGGATTCATGGGGATTACCTCATATCCAGAAGCTCTCTGTGTAGTCGGCGTACTATTGGGTCTTTCGTGGATTGCAAAGAGGGCATGCTCCTTGTAAAGCGTGGTGCTGCACCTCATTGTAATACTCACTGATTTTTCTACTGCATCTGCGGCAGTAGTCAGTGTTTGTTCACATGGATAATTTCCTTTCATTACTGGGTCTAATCATCCACCATAATAGGCCAGTGGCTTGTGTCCTAAGGTAGTCATCTGTGTGAGCACTGCAGTCATCACCACTCCATTGTAGTGTGAGAACAAATAGCATTTGTCATGGTAATCTGGGATTCCAAACACTGGAGCTGTGCATATCACTTTCTTGAGCTCCTCAGATGCTTCAGTCATTTTATGTGTCAACAGAAGCTTGCCGACCCCTCTCTGTGCCTCCCTCTGCCGACTTAGTAAAGGTTTTATGCATGTGCTATAATCAAAGACCCAGGCCCTTTAATAATTGCAGAGGCCCAAGAACTGCTGCATTTCACAGTCTTTGGCATTGACATTCTGTGGATTGCCTCTGCCCTTTCTGGAGTCACTTTTGGCCTTCCTGCAATATCAATTGCCCAATATATAGCACTTCCTTTTGGTAATATTGAAATGTTGCCTCGTCCAACTTGTAACTTTTCTCTGCCAGTACTGTCAACAAGTACATAGAGTCACTTCAACGCTGTTCCTCTGACTTGCTACAAATCAAAATGTCATCTACGTACTGTATAATGGTGCTCCCCATCTAGGTTTCCAATTTCCATATGCAGGACCCAATTAAAGATAGAAGGTGACTCACAGTAACCCTGTGGAAGTCTCATGTGTTTCCACTTCCGATTCCTATATAGAAACCAGGTTAAGTCCTGTGACTCTTCATGGAACGGTCTGGAGAAGAAGGCATTCTTCAAGTCTATTACTTTGAAATTGATAACTTCTGTCAGGATGCTAAGTAGGATTGTCACTGGATTAGGAATTTGGTTCAAGGGGTACAAATCATGAATAAAATACCACAACCACCCAGCTGCCTTTGTTTACCGGGTACATGTTAAGGCAGCTCATCATGTCTCTACCCATTATAATCACTGGTGTCTGTCAGGATGATAATAGTGGAATGGTCAAGTTGTGTTCTCCTACAGAAAGTGCAAGTTTGTCAGTAAAAGGAACCAAGTACGTAGCCCCAGATAATCCCTGGGCATTCATGGCAATGTCTGACATCAGGTATCTCCCTTCCCTAATACAGGATTGTGGCGCCCCCATATTTACGAGAAAGGAAAAGGTCTTGTCAACTATTGTCACCCCTATATGTGGTTCCTCATTAGGGTGTAACAGATAGGATCAAAAACATCAGGTTTGTCTGTATTGTGGGTATATTGACATTCCCGTCCCTGTGAATTGATTACCTCCTACTACAACCCCTCCCCCCATTTTTTGCATGAGAGTCTGCATGGCAGAATCTGCATGTATCACTGTCATAGTACTCTGCGGTGTTGATGCCTGCTGTGCTAGTTGTGATGGCTGCATGTGTCCCTGTGTCTGCGTGCCTGCGTCATGAACTGATATGGCTGCATTTGCATGTCCTGTGTATGTGTCAGTTGTGGTGTGTATGCCTGCGCTTGCATTTATTATTATTATTTTTATTATTATTATTATTATTATTATTATTATTATTATTATTATTATTATTATTATGTGATCCTGGGCACAGTAGTCAATCTGTCCTGTTTGATATGTGGGCTGATGTTGTGTTCCCCATTCTGGTGCATCCCACCTCTGTTCCTACACACTCGAGATATGTGGTCCATTCTCCCACACACCCATCATTGTACGCGACCCCCCATTGGTCTTTGCTGCCCCATCTGAAGCACCTTTGCGCCATATTCCAGAGATGGAAGAGCGCTGGCATCTCAAGACGAGGGAACCGTGGGACTAAATAGTAGAGTTATTTTACCAATTATTGTGCCAAGAGTTAGCTGAGCAGGAACAAAAACAGTCAAAGAATTGGGGAGGAGGAGGCTAAGCCATGGTTTGAAATTCAGCTAACCATAGTGCACTTTTGTTGGCTAATGCAAGAGAATGCGAGAAGGAAGTGTGAGGAGAGAAAACAGGAAGAAGCGACGTTAGTGCAGAAGACATTATCAAAATATACTATGGAAGGGGCAATGTTAACAAGCGGGGAGGGAGTAGTTACCCAGCAAGCACAGAACAGATTAAAATCGTGGGGGGAGGTTTTTTAGGATGAGGTGACATGAATCAGTGGCCACAGGGACAGAGAGAGGCACCCAGAGAAAGAGGGTTTGGATCCACAATGCAGTAGGGCTCTCTCAGATTGTGATTATATTTTACCCTAAGAAATTCAAAGTTTAATAAGGTGTTGCCATCAAGTACTTGACTTATTTTCCATATACCTGCCTATTGGCACATTTTCCATGAGATCATATGGTTGTCAATACAGATGGCTTTATTTTTTCACTAAAACAAATATTTAGCTAGAAGGCATTTTGTTTATTTCATAATGGTTATTTCTTTTCCATTCCTGTATAACATGTTTAACAGTTGGAGGTGGGATATGTGCTGATAAGGACCTATCCATGTATTGTAAACATTCTAATAGAAATAGATGTACCAAGTTGTTCCTAATATGTACCCAATTTGGTGCTTCCTCCACAGTTGTAACAAGCCAATAGGTCAGCATGCATAATGTGTATGGCCTATGTCCTCTGAATTCAATAGCACCCCCAATGGCTTATTAGGTGCCTTTTGTTAGTATGACTGTCCAAATTGTTCAATTTGTTTAATACTTTTCACAGTAAGTTTAAGGTTTGACCAGCATTTAAACATCAAAAGTTCCACACAAAACCTTGTCAAGTTGAGTGCTATGCATTTACCCTTAGCATGCACATATTCCAGCCAATATGAGTATCTTGGATTTATCGCCTGAACTGGATATAAATATACTGGCAAAGACAGCAAGGCTTGACCAGTACCTTCCCAAAGAACAGGACATTTAGCCATGTTCGTTCTTGCAGAGGGGCACCTATGGACTATTTTTTCATTGTTTAAGGGACTTTGGTTTAGTCACCCTAAGTTTCCTAGGGTCGTCCAGAATTGGACCCGATGCTCACTGTACTCAGAGAGGCACAGCTCCACCTCACTGATGAGGACCAACAAGGCTGAAACACGTGTATGGGGTTGCTGTTGGTACTCTTGTTCAGAAGAGAATTGCCATAGCATTTCAGTGCTGGAATGCCCATGTGGGCGGGACAAAGACTGATATGCAAATGGATATTTCCCTTCTGTGAAAGGTACAGTGAGCTAAAGTGTGGCTGCAGACTCTCGAGTGGGTACCTTCCCAAAGAACAGGTCCTTTAGCCATGTTCGTTCTCGCAGAGGGGCGCCTAGGGAATATTTTTTCATTGTTTAAGGGACTTAGGTTTAGTCACCCTAAGTTTCCTATGGTCATCCAGACCTGGATCCCTTGCTCAATGTGCTCAGAGAGGCACAGCTCCACCTCACTGATGAGGCCCAACAATGCTGAAACACGGGTATGGGGTTGCTGTTGGTACTCTTGTTCAGAAGAAATTGCCATAGCATTTCGGTGATGGACTGCCCATGTGGGCGGGACAAAGACTGATATGCAAATGGATATTTCCCTTCTGTGAAAGGTGCAGAGAGCTAAAGTGTGACTTTAGACTCTCGAGTGGGTAGCTTCCCAAAGAACAGGTCATTTAGCCATGTTCATTTTCGCTGAGGGGCACCTATGGATTATTTTGTCATTGTTTAAGGGACTTAGGTTTAGTCACCCTAAATTTCTTGAGGTCATCCAGACGTGGACCCATCGCTCACTGTGCTCAGAGAGGCACAGCTAGACCTCACTGATGAGTCCCAACAAGGCTGAAACACGTGTATGGGTTGCTGTTGGTACTCTTATTCAGAAGAGAATTGCCATAGCATTTTGATGATGGACTACTCATGTGGGCGGGACAAAGACTGATATGGAAATGGATATTTCCCTTCTGTGAAAGGTAAAGTGAGCTAAAGTGTGGCTGCAGACTCTTGAATGGGTAAATTCCCAAAGAACAGGTCATTAAGCCGTGTTCATTCTCACAGAGGGGCGCCTATGGACTATTTTTTCATCAGTACGTTTCAGTATTGCTTTGAAATTAAGCACTGAAAATTGCAAAATAATTGGCGATCAGAGCACACTTGGACTTATTTTGAGATTATGTGAATAAGTCCCTATAACTTCTTTTTTGTTGACACTTATATGAGGCCCCTACACCTACCCATTTCACTCTTCCTCCAGCATGTGCAGCATACTTAGTCTGACCCATTCTGTGCCAGCAGAAGTTCAAGGAAGGTTCTACCAGGACTCCTCACTTTACGGGTGTGAGTGCCCTGATTCTGACAATGGTGTTTTATCAACATTTCTTCCTGCTAGGACACAGTGCTTTTATTTGAGCCAGCCTAGGTCTTGTGCTGTTCAAAAGCATGTGTCAACAAGTAACAATGTCCCTGCTTCCACTGCCATGTTAGAGACTCCTAGAAATGAGAGCACTGTGATTTGAAGCAAGGCACTCCCTAATTGCAGTAAGACAGTATGCAGCTACTTTAAATCAGATTGGTTACATCTCTTTTGTAATTCATGAACGCAAAGGGGAAAACCTGCTTTGTTGGTGTCCCCTGCTGACCAGCACCATAGGTAGCAGCCTAGTTTGCCCAGTGTATGCACTGTCCCTGTAAAGACATGGAACCATGATCTTGTTGGCAAAAATACCTTTTTAATTTAGTAAATGAGAAACATTTGGCTCTTTCAATGATCAGGGTATGAAATAGCTGTCAATCACATGGCTTGTGAAGATCTCTTAAGGTAGTTTTGACAGTGGCAAATTGATCGAATCATAATGTGCAGAATGGATGCAAGGTCGTTCCCCCTCTTCAATAATATGAGGATATCATTGCCCCAAAACGTATATCATGGAATATTGGTGAACTATTGCATAAAATAGAAAATAAAAAGTGGTATGAGGGTTCCATGTCTTTACTTTGTCCTGTTCTCTCATTCCTTCAACAGACTGACATTACTACTTCCCCCACACCCACCAACTGATACCTGCTTTCTACCCCTTGCTATTTGTAGTTGGGGGCCCCTTACACCACTCAGGACCGTCCCATCACCCTCATCTGCACCCTCTCCTCCCATTCATGACTTAATGTCTGCTTTTTGATTTTCCGGCCTTCCCGGCAGTATTTTTGGTAGCATGCTTCCAGTTCCTGGTTCCCGGATGCCAGTGTACATGTTCGCTAATTTAAATGTTATGTGCGCACGTTTTCTGCGCCAAAGGTACCAGTGAAAAGACATGTCACCTACAGGAAATCTGACATGGCACAGTAAGTAGAGGATGTCGTGTCTCAAAACATGTAATTTCCATGATTTGCCAAGATATCTCTAGAAAAGGAGAGGTGGCAGTATATAAGGTATGGGTTCATAAAACTATTCTTAAACCACAACCCGGGCAATAGTAACAGTGATACAGAATCCTACTATCTGTGGTGTATTTTCATTAGTGCAAGTTATGATGCAAAAACTTAGAACCCCAACCCGAAGAGATCTCTATTCCCCCATATGCCCGTATAGATGTAATTAACATATAGGGTGGCAATAGCAAAAGCGCACCCGACAAAACAACTCACAAACACACAGAGACAGAGACACACACAGAATGATACAGAGAGAAGGAGAGACAGGGTGAGAAGGAGAGCGGACAGAGAGAGAGAGAGAAACAGAGAGAGAGGGGGGCATAGACGGAAAGAGCATGAAGGGAGAGGGAAACAGGAAGAGAGTGAGGGAAAGAGGGAAAGATGAGAGAGGCAGAGGCAGAAAAAGAGAGAGTGAAACAGAGAGAGAGAGTGGCAAAGACAGAAAGAGAGCGAGGAGGGCGAGCGAGAGAGAAGGGAAAGAGGGAGAGATGGGAGGGAGAGAGACAGAGGCAGACAGAGAGAGAGAGAGAGAGAGAGAGAGAGAGAGAGAGAGAGAAGCAGAGAGAGAGTGTCAGAGACACAAATAGAGCAGGGAGGGCGAGCAAGAGAGAAAGGGAGTGAGGTGAAGAGGAAGAGATGAGGATGAGAGAGGTAGAGACAGACAGAGAGCGAGTGAAACAGAGAGAGAGGGGCAGAGACAGAAAGAGAGCAAGGAGGGCGAGTGAGAGAGAAGGGAGTGAGGGAAAGAGGGAGAGTTGAGAGAAACAGAGAGAGAGGCAGAGACAGAAAGAGCATGGAGGGAGAGGGAAAGAGGAAGAGTGTGAGGAAAAGAGGGAGAGATGAGAGAGGCAGAGGCTGGCAGAGAGAGAGTGAAACAGAGACTGAAAGAGAGCACAGAGGGCGAGTGAGACAGAAAGGGAGTGAGGGAACGACAGAGAGAGAGGATGAGAGGTAGAGAGAGGGAACGTGAGAGAGAGAGACAGAGGCAGAAGGAGAGCATAAGGGAGAGCGAGAGAGAAAGAGAGTGAGTGAGAGAGTGAGAGAGAGAGAGGCAGAGACAGAGAGAGAGAAAGAGAGAGTTTAGCAGGAGAGCGAGAAAGAAAGAGAGTGTGGGAAAGCGAGAGAGAGACATAAAGCGAGAAAGTGATAGATGGGCATAGGGTAGAGAGAGAGCTAGATCGTCATAGGAAACGCTGTGGACAGCAAGTGCCATATAGTTGTTTTAAAGTTGACCTGAATTGTTCCCCCCTGCCTCTTCAACTGAATCTCTTTAAAACCTTGGCGCAGGCATCATAAGCATGTCCCCCTTGATCACTGCTTGGCTTACATCCTGAATATGGAAATTCACTTTTTTTGTGTCATTGCGCATCAGGGCCAGATTCCAGAAACTTTGTACTGGTGCAAGCACCAAGGCTGTACGGTATTAGCACTAGGGCAAACTTTGCCCTAGTGCAAAAAACATTGGGTCCATATTAGAAAATGTTTGCACCATGACTAGTGCAATTGTTCATCCTATTAGAACTAGGAACAACATTGCCATAGTGCAAACAACATACACTTTCAATGCATGTTTGCAAGAGGGCAAAGTTTGTCCTAGTATTAACACCATTCCGTATTAGCACTAGGGCACATTTTGCCATGGTGTGAAACTGCACTGAAAATGTATATATTTTTATTGTTGCCCTCCTCCTTATACCTTGAAAAAGTTCACTTGTCATGGTGCAAAGGTTTTCTAACAAGGCCCTAATGACTTTTGCAGTAGCTAATACTGTGCAACCTTGCATTTGCAACCGGTGCAAAGTTTCTGTAATCTTGCCCCAGATAGTCTAACACCTAGACATCTCCATTAATTCATGCAAGCATTCGTTATCCATTTCTTCAGGAACAAAATGGCAACAGGCGAGCATTTACACACCATCAATAATGTAGCAATGTTCTTGAATGTAAAGATGGGTATTAAAGTTCACATTTTCATTTTACAAATTTGCATACGTTGCGTGTTCCGGAGCATATGCTAAATATTAGGAACCATTAATCTTTAGCATATTCTCCTGACATTTGTTTGTAATTCGAAATGCATGGAAAATACATATTTTTATGTTTCATCCAACATTTATCTAAGTTTTGTGATTGCCGTGCGTGGAACTAACTGCATTTGAAAGACAATCAATAGAATAGTGTACATCCTGTACCAAAATTATTCATTAACATTTGATTGAACTTGAAGTACTGTAAAAAGAGTTGGGACACTGCCCTGAGAGCGAGTGCAGATCAAACAGCAGAAGTAGGCATTCACGAGAACATGCTGACCAGTTAATATGGATTTGGCGAGAGGAAGAACAGATGTTTGCCCATGGAAAAAAGAATTAAATATATTTGCATCCAACGTTGTACATTATCACCTCAGTTTGAGTTCACCATTTCTATTGCTGGATGCAAATTTAATATGGTCCTCTTCTGTGACTATAGTTAAAATGAAAGCGTTATGCTAATATTGGGCGCGTGAGCTACCCCGTAGATTCTATTGCATAAACCCAGCATTGACCAGTGAACTTCACACAAATATTACATGTGTACAATTGTTGAACATGACAATTTCGTTCACTGATGAAGGCATAGTGTGTTCAACACCAGGAATGCATTATTTAAACGTGAGTGAATTTATTGTGACATTTGCAGGACAAGTGGTCATGCGACGAGTGTCATTAGAACCAGAAGTTTATCAATATGGGGTATGCATTCTGTTAACATGGCTGCCAGGTTTGGTGGGCAGGACTATAAGAATACCTGATGAGTTTATGTTTAGGCCAAAGATACCTGTGGATGAAGAAGAAGGGCAAATCTTTCGTTTAGGATTACAAGCAGCCATAATGCAAGGATAAATGGCTTTGCTTGATGGAAATGATCATGACGGCAGACGTTGGTGCACAGTGATTGCCATTGGAGAGGGTTATAGATTGACTGAAGTCACTGAAGAGGATATGTTTGGGGACCATCCATCAGATGATGAAGTAATATTTGAGATGAGTATAACTTACTGGGTGAGAGCAATTAACAGTGAAATTCCTTATCTATCACGAAAGCGTCCCAAATAATTTAATGACGACATAGCAAAGGTGCCAGTCTCACTATGGAAAAAGGCCCTTATGACGTATGCCTGTTGAAAGGAACTCAAGCACGACATTGGGCCTCATTACACGGTAGGCGGTAAGGGTTTACCTTTACCGGTATTTTACCGATACCGGTAAATCCTTATCGCCTTAGAACGAGGTCCCTTTGCGGGTTGGGGAATTTAACGCCTGCTTTTTGCAGGCGTTAAAAACCAACCCGCAAAAGGACCAGGGAGCTAATTACGGTACCGCAATTTGCAGTGCCGTAATTAGCACCTTCTCCATTCCCATTATGCCTTATGGGGCAAAAATGGGAATGGGGAAGGGCAATGGGGGAAGGGGGAATTACCGCCCCACCATCCTTGGATGGTGTCACTTGTTTTTTAACCTTGAGGTGCAGGGAAAGAGCAGAAACAATTTAGGGAGGAACAATTAGAAAAACATATAGCTTGATAAGGTTATGCTTCAAAAACGTTTGCACCAACCATGAAATATTAGTTACACTACTGTCTGACTGCAGCTAACGCAATGGAGCTGGTCCACATCATGTAAGTGTATTTTTACTGCCTATATACCGAATTGACATAAAATGTTTACTTTGGGGGAAAAAATCTTTCAAGGTTTTACAAGGTTTACGTCCCGTTGAATTTATTTTCCCCATTATGGACATTGCACATTGTCGCTGTTTGTAGGGTGCCAGTACATTACCCCAAATTAATTTATTATTTAGTAGTAAAAGTATGTTACAACTTTGTTTTGTGCCGAGGTTGCATATTGATATACGTTTTATTTACGCTTCTCCCCTCAGATACTTCTTTTCCTATTGTGATTGTCACGGATTACAGCTGCCGAGTGACGCCTTTTTTAACCGTCAGATGCAACTGTTCATTACCGGTTGTCTGTGCATCATAATTCATTGGGGTGATCGTGTTGGACCTCTATGTCCATACGCTGCTGTCGCAATAAGAAGTAACATTCCATCCTTTCTGGTGGTGCAGATCACAGCGGTTGACGTCGTCTTGCACATCAATGTGGGAGTAAAATGACTACTGTGGCAGCAACGCTTACTTTCTGTGTGTGAAAGAAACCAACGTGCCCATTACCATTTTCATTCTTGACGAAAGACAGAAACTTACTACTTGTATGGAAATGTGCAATAGGCAATCATTTCGCACAGTTCATTGTGAAACACAACTACTTTACTAATTGCTTAGGGCGATGATTTCGCTCAGTTTATTGTGAAATAAAACTACTGTACTAATTTTTAAATGTCAGTGTCTGCTTTCACAATGTGGCATGCTACGTTGCATGTTGTAATGTGTTCTTTTGTAGGTGCTACATCACGGCACGTACGTCAATATGGATGCATTTGTTTAAGCTACCAAGGAATGTTATGGAGAAAGGTACTGCATACCCCACTTGCTTTGGCTACGGGAGGGTCAGGCCCATCTCATATGCTTTAGTGCCCTTAGGCCAATTTCTGTCACCGTCAGAACAATTTCTGTCACCCAGATGCCCTATTAACCAACATTCTTGACAGCGGGAAAATGAGGTAAGGTGCACTGAAAGTGTTTGGTGCACAGAAATGTTTGTAAAATAATACATGGTTACACCCTCCCAATACACATATCTTCACACCTTTTCACCTGTGCCACTTACGAAATTATGTGTCGAACGGTGAGTGGTAATGGTGTTGCTTCCAGTATTTGTAACGTCAATGCGCTTCCCATCACAGAGTTTGTTTCAGATTTTATGTAAACGTAAATAGACTACTCCTTGCGCTTTTTAAGCACATTTTTACAGAAAAAAATTACTACATGTACAACACATGTATGTAAAGGTCATTGACAACACCCGAAAAGGTCTATGTTGTGCATGTGATAGTGTGTTGATATTTAACAAGTGTACTCATGTACATAACAAATCAACGGTACAGCTTCCGCCTGTGAGGGGTAGCCTCTATGTATGGTTAGTGGCTACAATGTGGCGGATGTGGCTACTGACCATTACTGGAAGGGACAAAACATTGCATTGAGGTCACCATGTCCACCAGGGACTGCCTTTCTGGTAAAGGTGTTCCTTATAACCATACATTTCTCAAGGAACACAAATGTGGTGCTGCCTTTACGGTCACCCAGTTTCATTTTTGCTTTCTGTAGCCTGCTATGGAAAGCGAAGAAGGGTTTCTATCCAACATCCGTCTTCCCTTTCTATGGTGGCCATCTTGAAAAAGGATTTGTTTTCTTCAGCCAGGAACGCCGGAGGCGTTGCGGTTAAAGACAAAAAATCCTCTTTCTTGGTAGCACGGGTTACTGCTGTAAAATCTCGATTGCTTATGGCATTCTTCCCCCACTCTTTGGGGCGGAATGGCGGTTAATGATCAAGATACGTCGGTATGCACCCTTGCTTATATTGTGTTGCTGTTGCAGGCTTGCCTTCTGGAGTTCTGTGCCGGAAATTTTCCATTTTCAAGTTCCTACAAGAATATAAAATGTACTTCCGCACTATCACCCAGTTACACATGTCATTGTGAAGTGCGTATGACTTTTCGAACACGCCCCCATGCTGTGTGCCAGCATATGATAATGTGGAATTCTTCGGAAGGTGGGCAGTTACTTCAAATGTTCCTTTACAGTAGTATGCTTATGTGTTACTATTAGAACCCTGATAAATGTAGTACATTTTTTGTTAACGTACTGTTATGATGTATTTACACTACGAAAAACCTATGGCATTCAGTTAAAAAAACTTTGTTAAAGGGACAATATGGTTACGTTGCCCTCCCAAAAACCTGTAAAATTCATCACATGTTTAGCCCCTTTGTTTTTGTTCCCTGCTCTATATATATATATATATATATGTACATTCAGTAAAAAAAACTTTGTTAACGGGATGTTATACTTCACAGTGAAACCAAAAAACACTGCACATTCCCCCATTATGGTAAGCTCAGCAACCATAACTCGCAGCATATACGTGCATTGCTAAGACTAACACCCAGGACATCAAAGATGACATCACACATATCATTGATGACATCACTGATGACATCACATGTGAAAATAATGTTGACGAAAAGTCCCTACCTACAAGGGGTTCTTTCTATTATGTTGGTAGCAAGATGTCAGGGGTGATTGTGTAATGTTAAATATGTAATAACTAGCTAACAATTCAAGACTTAATACACACTTGTACTAGTACAAACAATACATATGATGACCCAATGCATACAAATAAAAGGCACATACAGGGAAACTCAAGTAAGGAAGAAAGAAACAGCATCATCAGAAAGTTTATCTTCCTGTTTACAAATTAATTGTGAGTTTGAGGCCTGCTATTGCCCCTTGCATATGCATCATGAGCTCAGACCAGACCCTAAGGAAAGTACTTTAAGAACACACAACAAGGTTACCGTTTTGATATACAGCACCTTTTCAATTTTTATATTGTGATTGTCAGTGAATAAAACCAATTGGCCTAGATTTTTTAATGCACCAAAATAAGTGAGGCAGACGTGATGTCATCAGTGATATCATCAATGATATTTGTGATGTCATCTTTGATGTCCTAGGCAAGTATGGGGGCTCAGTCTGCCATAACTGGCAAATTTCAGGGGTTTTTTGGTTTTAATTTGAACCGTAATGGGGAGGGCAAACATTTTGTTTTTGTGAAGTGCACAGGTTTTTCGTAGGGCAACTTAACCATAACGTTCCCTCAACAACGTTTTTTTTGTAGTATATATATATATATATATATATATATATATATATATATATATATATATATATATATATATATTACACGGCCAAGGTCCCAAATTTGTGGCAGGAGCAGCGGCTTGGTCCCAAAAGCGTGCTTTTGTAAATTTGGTGAAAATCCATCCAGTAGTTTTTTAAAAAATTACCAAAGAGTAGGTCACAAACAATTTGTGATATCTATGTCCGGTCTGCGGTCACACTTCCCTGTTCGCTCCGCGGACAGTGTCCTGATTGGCTAATCGACTTGCGTCATGTCCGCGGACATGCGATGTGTTCGCTGATTGGATGATGAGGAGCGTGAAGTGCGTAAGATTTTTGGAAACGCCCGCCATCTTGGATTTGCAGACAACGGCTGATGTCCGCGGACATCGCAGTAAAAACATATGAAAAAACACAGCATTCCACTTGTCAAACTTATTAAATAATCTCGGGGGAGATGAGGGGTGATGAGGGTGGGATGGGATATGTCTGCAAGAAGCAAAAAATTGGTGTTTTTTGCCGCAAAAGTCTGCAAACAGTTCAGATGTACGTGAACAGTCCTGAAAGGTCTGCGGACACCTCAGCATTACAGGGTTGGTGAAATGCAGTTCTTGGATGGCTTATAACTTTGGCACCACCTAATGGAACTGCATGAAATTTTGCATGTATATACCTGGGCTGATTCTGAGTGAGTATGTAAAGTTTGGTGGGATTTTGTCATGAGGGGGCAAAATTAGAGGGGGGCCCGAAACTGATAATACATTTAGATATTAATGTTTTTCCGAAGTTTGGTAGGATTTTGTGAAGAGGGGGCAAAATTAGAGGGGGGTCCCAAAATAATGTAAAGGCTTATGAATGTGGTGCATTTTAACAAATCTACACAAAGGTTTGCACAAAGATTATAGATCTAGATTTAGATGTTTTCGTAAAGTCTGAATGGATTTAGTCAAGTGGGGGCTAGGTTATATGACAATTGTATGTGCATGCATTTGACACTTTTGAAGAAATAAAACATGGGTGGATTTCCAGCAAACTTGCGTAAGGAGCATTGGCAAGGACCTACAAGCATGGTTTTGCAAATGTGCCAGTGTTTTATTATTTGACAAGTGTCATAATGTAGCTACAAAAAATAGCTGTATACCTTTAGTGACTGAGGGGTAGCCTGTAGCCATGGGCAGTGGCTAGATTGTCCGGGTCATGGAAAGAGGTCATGCTCCAGACAATCTGGCTACTGGCCATGACCACAAGGGACAAAACATAGGATTAAAGTGGCCATTTCCACCTGGGAATGTCTTTATGGTAAAGTTATTCAAAATTAGGATAGATTTGAAAGGGAAGGAAAATGTGCTTGTGGTAATATGGTCATAGGGTTCTCTTTTTAGCTCCTGCAGGCTGCTATGGAGAGCAAAGAGAGGCCATGTATGGAACCGTCACCTTCCATTTCCATAGTGGCCATCCTGGAAAAAAAATTTCCTTCCTACACCGGGACGCCGCAGGCATCCCGGTGTTGGAAGAAAAATCCTATTTTTTAGCACCCCAGGTTCCTGCTTTGGGAACCGAGGGTGGAAATCGCCTTCATCCCCCATTTCAGGGGCTGGAATGGGGGATAATGGTCCAGGGACCTCATAATCCACCCTCACTTTGCTTGGGCTGATAACTTGGGCTGCTGGGCCGGTATGCACCATTCCAGTCCCTGGAACAGAGGATGAACGCCACAATATTGCCATTAGCATAACACAAAATGCAAATGGAAATATTGGAAAATCTTATTTAATCTATGTACTTTACTGAGAAATATATTTTTTAGTTCTTTTCTTTAACTGTGAAAGGTGGTTCCTAAAGGAATATGTCATTTGTTGTTTTTGGATGTATTTTTGGCAGGAGAGTTGAGAACGAAAGGTGGGGAGGGAAATGAGGGAAGAGCAACCAAACACTAATATGGAGGGGTAGGTGGACAAGGGAAAATGTTGCGTGTGTGTTATTTCTAAGTTAGAGGGAACTGTTTCTCATGCTCCTTGATTACAGCAGTAGTGGTGGTGTCGAACGGAAAATGATATTGTGCCTCCTATACTGTATGAATATATGTGTATTGGCTACGCCAAGCTGCTTATAAGCCACTTGCGAGGACCTTAGATCAGTGTAAACCACCATTTTAGATCTATCCACCATTTTAGATTCTCCCTCTAAAGTCACCCTGTGTTCTAAGATGGTGGACAATGTAATTTGGAATGCAACATGGCCGTCTTGACCTCTGTGTATAAACTAATGTATAACTTGCTTGCAGGCTACATGTTGGGGTCATGAACTGAGACCTTGTCCTTTGCTGACCTGTGTGTAGAGGATTACTTGCACCAACAAAGCTAATCCGCAAGCATATGTTAAACACAATGTATTCAAATACTGAAATGTGAACACTTGTTTGACTACATAGTATAAAACTGTTTGAGAAGGCTCAACATGAAATCCTAAGATATACTGTTACTATTAAGGCTTGTTAGTGAATACATTGAAGGTAAACCCTAAATATACTGATGTACGAACTCGGCACGAACCCTAGATCCGTAATGTATTAACCAATATCAACTGGGAAATGGGTTGAACATCGTGATTTCGAGGGTAAAAGAGTGCAACTATTCTAATGTACAGCCCCACTCACTGAGCACACTGAACCACGCTGGAGTTCGCTGTGTTGTACTGAGGGCAGATAGCTATCTGTTGCTTTGTCCTTTGAAACTGTTCAGTATAAAATAAAGATCTTTTGTATGTTCCTTTGTAACCCGCGTTTGGTGTATTTCCTTTTGGGGTACTCAGCCTCGATATCTTCTTTTTGTTTTCTCAGTTGGCGCCCGAATAGGGACCCTCAAGATTGATGTCAGATTATCGAAGGTTGACGCAAGCTATCGGACCGGGATCGGACAGTGTGACAAAATAAAGGGGCCCCTTTCTGAAAGAGACGCGACATCTCAGCAGCGCTGCACGACCCGATCCCTGGACAATGAGCTTGTGGTCTGAGACGGCATCTTGACGAGGGTCCACTTATCGAGGCGGGCAGATTTACTGAAATCAACCAAACACGAGGTAAGGTTAGTTAGAAAAGAATCTTTGTAATCCGATCGGACCTCCTTAGGATTGATCAGGTGAGTCGTGACCCGATTCTGAAGTATCCTGATAATTTGTTTTGGCGCATTGTATCTGCAAATACAATTATTGACCAGGAAACACCAATATTTTGATATACCTGGGAAATTGTCTACCTGCTTCAGGGGGTTATTCTGCAGTGATAGGCAATCTTTGGAATTTAGCCAATTTAGGGGTCGCCGGCTTGTACTATGTACTGTAAGCATGCAATTGGTATTGTAGTGTTTAATGATATTTGGCACAGACAAACCAGACATGCTTTCGAACTTCAGTGGCCGATCAATGGTAGTTTTGAAATCCCTCGCATTGAGTATTTAGAATACATTTTATTAAAGAAAAAGGCTAGACCTGCAGCATTCAATGTTTTACAGAATTGGAAGAAAGAAGCTTTGGCACAGCTTAAGAGTAGAGAAAGACATGCGCGCCATCATAAGACGAACGCCGAAAAAGCGTTGTTATATGACCAAGATAAACAGTCTGAATCAACTAGGAATATGGATAGGGCTTTCTCACTTGGCATTCAGAAAATCTATCCTTCTAACGACTTTCATGTTTCTGATGAATTTATTGATAAATTGTTAAATGAACGAAGGTCTGGTACCACTGTGCCACCTGGCATTCAGAAAATCTATCCTTCTAACGACTTTCATGTTTCTGATGAATTTATTGATAAATTGTTAAATGAACGAAGGTCTGGTACCACTGTGCCACCTCTGTATGTTCCTCTTCCTGTCGCTTTGCCTCTTCCTGCTGTTATTCCTGCTCTTCCTGCTGTTGTTCCTGTTGTTCCTGCTCCTCCTAATGTTCCTCTTCCTCCAGTCGTTGTTCCTCCACTTGTTCCTCCACCTCTTCCTATTGCACTGTAATAGTACCTCCATTGAATTTACCTGCTCTCCTTCTTCCAAGTGGTCCTGCACCGCTTGTATTTGATTGAGGAGCGAGATCGAGGGTTGTTACTCGCAATACTGTACCTCCAGAGACGAAATGGAACTTGATTGCATGGGCTAAGCATTGTATGGAGAGAGATGATCGAGCTAATGTTTTTGCCACACTTTCTAATATGGACAATTTTCCTGAGAAAAATGTTTTTACTGGGAGTTAGGGATTCACTTATGTGTAATGTGGGACAGACTAAACAATACAGATCTCCCACAAGGGTTGAGAGATCTGAACAGGTTAGCGCTTTCTAGAGACACTGTGGAGAAAGTACAAGAGCATGTTGAGAGGATATTTGAGTATAGAAAGGAGTTGGAAAGGTTGCAGAATGAGGATGACGATGAGGATAGTATGTATGTACAGAAACGGTTCCTTCCTTGTCGCAAATCGATATCTGAAGAAACACGAATTTGTACGAAAGATGCGATTAGATGGGTTTCAGACATATTGATAACTCCAGTTAAAGTATATGACACATATAGTCAGTATACGCTAGAAATGCAGAGGAAAGTGATACAGGTAATGGTAGAGTACCTGCAGGATGAATGTGCGAAAAGAAAGATTTGTTGTCCCACAGAATTATTGAGTATCCATAAGAGAGCTTTTTCACTTGACACTTCTTCGACTGTTTTAGCGCTCGACTTGGCTCTGTTGCTTAGTAAGCATTCGGAGTTGCCTACTTCTCAGATGCCTATGAGAGAGGTTCCTCCAACATATTTTCTGAAAACTACAATTGCGGCTGATGCTGTAGCAGGTACACCTGCTCGAGAAATTCCTGCACATTATGTGTCGCAGTTTGTTCACGTCCCGTTCCCAAGACAGGAAGTGAACACCGTTAGACAATCTATTCCCGACTCTAGGAAAAATCCGACAGGATTCTATAAAGAAATGGAGTATGTCTTGCAGTCCTCAGTATTCACCTTAGGTGATATTGATCTGTTATTTCCTGTACACCTGCCCATAGATTTGTGGAAACAAGTTAGGACTATAGATGATGTAGCAGGGTTAGGAGATACATGGGCTAATATAATTAGACTCGATGGAGAAAGGCCAGCTGGCGAGAGACCGCCTCAGGTGATACTAACTTTACCTGATAGAATCATTGCGAAATTGAAAACCATAATTCCTGAAAAGAGAATTATTTGGGACAAGCTTACGGCCTGTGTCCAAGGGAAGTCTGAGGGTGCTACCGAGTTTTTTAATAGGTTTGAACAGGTATTCTCGGATTTCAGTGGACAAGACGTAGGCACAGAATCTGGGAAAAGATTATTTGTATACACATTTGTGCGTGGATTGTTGCCTCACATCCAGTCGCAAATTATGTCTTCTGAGATCGCTTGGCAGGCGAAGTCCCAATCAGAAGTACTGCACATGGCTCAGTACTATGAGAATCGTGTCAATAATGAAAAAGAAAGAGTCGAAAAAAGGAAAGGTAATTTGAAGACAGAAGTATTATTGCAGCAAATTGTTAGGGGTCCAAGAGGGGGTAGTTCGCAGATTAGAGGTAAGTATGTTCCACAAGGAAGTATGCCCTTGAGTCCTGTAAACATTAACCAGTGTGCCTATTGTAGGCAAGAAGATCATTGGCATGCACAATGCCCGATCCTTCGACAAAGCTCAAATAATGCATTTGGAAACATGGGTAGATGATCCAGAGGATGCCCGGGTGTAGGGGGCCCTGGTAGAAGTCAGTTTGCACAGGATCCACAGCAACCTTTTTCGCAGGATAATCAGGTAACAAGTGTGGATACTAGAAACATATTTGACCATCCTTCTGCTGCTTACCTCTCTGAAGAACTTCCTTTTGATGACATTTTGTTTCATTAGGATTGCCCGAAGCAGGGTTTGGAACCAACGCCTATTCCGTTAATCAGAAAGGTCCCTACGTTAAAATGATAGTGGGTAATAGGAAGCATCTATTCTTGATAGATATGGGGGCACAGAAGTGTTCCATTGATCATTCTCGGGTTCCAAACATTCCACTGTCAGGGCACATAAATGTTTCTGTAGGGTTTTCAGGCACACCAGTTGTTTGTCCAGTTTCTTCGCCGGTACCTATTTCTTTGGGTCCCTTTACAGACCACTGTCCATTCCTTTTGACTTTGAATTGTGGAGAGAATTTGCTGGGGTTGAATCTGTTGAAAGAATTAAATGCAGTAATTCATTGCTCTTCCGACCGAGTGCGTTTGACGATTTCACCACAGCAACTTTCTGTCTCTCAATTCTTGACTAGACCTTTTCTGCCAGAATTCAGTGATGTACCAGACAGTTTATGGGCAATTGACGACAATGATGTTGGTGTTTTACAGATCGAGCCTGTTAAAATAGTCTTGAAACATGGAGTACAGCTGCCACATATTCCACAATATAAGATTTCAGTCGAGGGTGAACAAGCTTTGAAATGCTTGTTTCCGATTTTGTGCATCGAGGGGTGATTGAGGAAATTGCATGTTGTTTGTGCAATAGTCCAATTTTGCCCGTGTACAAAAAAGGCGATAATGCAATTCCTTTTCTTTTCATAATTGATCTACGTCCAATTGGACCTGATGTGACAACAATATTAACTATGATTCCGTTCCTGCTACTTACTTTAGTGTTGTGGATCTGAAGAATTCTTTCTTTGGTATTCCTGTACACAAGGACAGTAGATATTTGTTCGCGTTCACCTTAGGGGGACGCTCGTTCACCTATACCCGTGCACCGCAAGGTTACATGGAAAGTCCTAGCATTTATAGTAGGGCTTTGAAAGAACAGCTTGATACCCTTGAATTGCCCTCTACTTGTACATTACTTCAGTATGTTGATAACTTGCTTTTGGCTGTCGATTCTGAGAGCGCTTGTAAGGAGGGCACTGTGTTATCACTTATACATCTGGCTAGAAAATGGCCACAAAGCTTTGCTTAAAAAATTCCAATATTGTTGTCAGGAGGTCACCTATTTAGGCTATCTCCTGTCAAAGGGGGGAAGAAGATTGACACCTGAATGAATAAAACACATTTCTGGCATGTCTGTCCCAAATACGCAGAAAGAGGTTAGAGCCTTGATAGGAATGGCTTCTTACTGTAGGTTATGGATCCCAAACTTTTCACTAGTGATTAAGCCAATGTTGGCTTTGACGAAGAAGGGCATTTCTTCACCATTGCTGTGCAACATGGAGCACCACCAAGTATTTGATCTGCTCAAGACCGCATTGTGCTCAGCACCGGTTTTGGGCACACCAAACTATGAAAAGGCCGTTGTGTTGTTTGTGCATGAATGTTATGGATGTGCTTTGGCTGTTTTAACGCGGGAACATGGAGGGAAGAATAGGCCATGCGGTTTCTATTGCGCCCTTGATCCTGTAGCATGCGCTTTGCCAAGATGTTTGTGAGCTGTCGCTGCAGCTGCGTCTGTAAAACAGAGTGAGGGAATGGTCCTAGGCCATGATCTAACCCTGATGGTGCCTCACTCTGTAGATGTTCTATTGAACAGAACTCAAACGCAACACCTCACTTCCACACAGTTGACAAGATATGAATTGATCTTGTTTGCTCCCCACATACAAATCAAGAGGTGATGTGTTCTTAATCCGGCTGAACTCTTACCTTTCCCGCAAGGTACTGCTTGCAGTGACGAACAGTCACATGACTGTCTGTACACTACCGAACAAGAGACAAAGGGTAGAATTGATCGAAAGGACACTCCTTTTAATAATCGACAAGAGGAGCTGTTTTGCGATGGTTCCTGCTTCAAACTTCCGGATGGTACATCCACAGCTGCTTATGCAATCACCACATTAAGCACGGTCGTGGAAACCAAGAGAATCACGCTTAACTCTGCGCAGGTCGCAGAGATTATAGCATTGACCCGAGCTTGTGAACTTTCTGAAGGGCTTACAGTAAACATATATACTGATAGTCAGTATGCCTTTGGGGTGGTCCACAACTTTGGTAGACTTTGGTCAGAAAGAGGGTTCTTAACTTCACACAGTACAAAGATTCAGCATGGCTCCCTACTAGTACAACTGCTCTCAGCGCTTGCACTCCCTACTCAGTTAGCTGTCGTGAAATGTGCAGCACATCAAAAGATTATAGATGATATAGGAAAAGGGAACGCTTTTGCTGATCAGATAGCTGAACAGACTGCCACCAATCTTTCCACAGAGATGTACATTCCAATGGAGACCGTAAATGCCTATGTAATGGATGAGGGTGTTGACTCTGTGAAGGACATTCAAGCCGATGCCACACTAGTAGAATCTAAGAGATGGGCAGACGGCTTGGGGAAACTTGATGATGATGGGTGTTGGGTGGATGCAGCTGAAGGAAAATGGCTACTTCCTGACGCATATGTAATGATGATGGTCGTCATGGCTCATGGCCCTACCCGTATATGTGCCCGGAAGCTTACACAAATGTTTGAGAACGTTTGGCAAATGACAAAATCTCTAAAATAGCTGTGCGTTATGTTCAGAATTGCATGATCTGATGTGGGAAAGGGAACATCAACTCCCAGGGGAAGTTTTGGTCCACCTTCTGTCCCCTTTGAGGTTATACACTTTGATGTTATCGAAATGGAACGGTGTAATAACTTGAAATATGTGTTAGTTGTCATCTGTGCTTTCAGCAAATGGGTCGAGGCTTTTCCCTGTTAAGGACGCTACAGCCATGACTACTGCAAAAACTATGTTAAAAGAGTACTTCCCTAGGTTTAGGCTACCAAGAGTCATCTGGTAGGACAATGGTCCACATTTTGTCGCTGCTGTAATTCTGCAGATATGTGCGGCATTACAAATCGACAAATGGTTCCATTCGGCCAGACATGCTCAGTGTGCAGGATTAGTAGAAAGACACAACGGCATCATCAAGAACAAGCTTGCTAAGACGTGTGCCGGCACCAAACTAAAATGGCCGGATGCCTTACTGATCGTGTTACTAGCTATGCATACAACCCCTCAAACTAAGACTGGGCTCTCTCCATTTGAGGTGGTAATGGGGAGACCGGCGAATATCTGGAACCTTCCGAAATGTCGATCTTTAAAGAATGTTGAAAATGTACTTCTTTCAGATTACTGTAGCCAGTTGACTAAAAACCTGTATTTGATTTATCACCAGGTGTGAGAGGTCTTACCTGTACGGTACGAGGGCCCAGGTCATAGCATCCGGCCTGGATACTGGGTATTAACGAAGGCATTTGAACGATCTTCTTGCCTTGCATCTAGGTGGCGGGGCCCGTTCCAGGTCCTGCTGGTCACACAGACTGCAGTGCGTGTCACAGGCAGAAAACATTGGATCCATGCGACGCATGTCAAGAGACTTCCACACCCGGTGCCACACGATACAGAAGAAACAGAACCCCTCACCAATACTGCAACCAATGATCCCGAAGCAGTAAACAGCAACGAGAGTGCATCAGAGTCTCTCTCTGAGCCTGTGAGGCCTGGGGAAGCAGCCATTTTGTCTCCACAATCTCCAAAAGTTTTGTTTCCGGAAACTGTTGTTCCAGATTGTGCATCTTCACTTGCTCTTGATACTTTGCTTCCAACGGGAAGAGACGACACATTGTTCTCGAATCAATCAGTACCGGGGACAAAAAGGTACAATTTGTGTCCAAGAAAATAGACTTACGGCACGGTTCGGCTGTGTATGCGAAGAAGAAAGAAAAATCATCAAGGGCTTGCTTTTGCCCAAGTAATTGTTTGAAAATGGGGATTCTGTTGGCTAGGGTTGTGGAAGGACTAAGAAGTCGCTCGGCCGGGAGGTCGCCAGCAAATAACATTGGGGTTTTTCGTTCGAAGACTGCAAATGCCTGCAACCGCTACCACTCGTACAGGACTGACAAATGATCGTGTGACCAGCAGTGGGAATGGACAAATAGTTTGGGCCTCAAAAATGTACTGCTGTCTTTTTATAATGTCAATTGGTTGTATAATAGTAACTGTGCTAAGTTTTTGGTACCTGGAAGAAGTGCATCCATTCGAAACCTTGTTACCGACTGAAAATGTACCCACTGTCCCTACTCCTTTTGTGCATTTGCATACTTTATCTCCTAGAGATTCTCAGCATAGACAGAGATACTACAACAACACATTATTACTTATCATGAATGCTACACATGCTATTTTTAATAAGTCCAACCGTTGGGTCTGTTCGCATTTACTGCAACACGGGGATAAGGGGCTAGGTTGGTATATTCATCCTTTACCTTTGACAACTGCTTGTTATGCTTCTCTTAACGCACTATTCTTTGGCCGATGGAATGATAGCATCTCGGGGGAACTTTGATGGTACTAATTTGAATAATTTTGAGAAACGTGTTCTTACGCCTTTGGGATGCTCGCTTTTTGCAAATAGGAGCAAGCTCAACATTGCTTCTATTAGGCCTTCTGATAGACTGTCTCGTCCTTTTCAATCTTTGATTTCTTTTAAGATGGCTCCCATAGGCAATAAGGATGACATGCCTCCATCGTACACTGTTAACCATAGCCCCGATTCAGTTTATTTCTGCATACAATGCCAACGTTGCAAATTTGACTGGGGAAGACAGACCTTTGTATGTAGGCAAAAATGTCTACTTTGTTTGCATTAATGTAGCATTTCCATGGTTACCCAGGGATTGGCAGGGAACTTGTTATTTAGGCATCTTGTTACCCGGTGTATTCATAGCCAGTACTGTAGAGATTTCAAAGGCTCGTCCACAGCGGGACGAGAATGGTGACACTCCAGCACAGGTTCTGGGGGACGTAGCGAAATCCCTTGTGCCATTTTGGGGACAGATAGCAAACTCTGAAGACATCAGGAGACTAGCGAGAGTACTGGAGAGAACCATCAACCAGACCACGGACATACTCAACAATATGACGTTAGAACAGAAAGCAATAAGATTAGTAGCACTTCAGAACCAGATGGCATTAGATGTCATTCTGGCTGAATGTGGTGAAGTGTGTAAATTAGTGGGGTCCACTTGCTGTGTTCTCTCCCCAACTATCTTCAAGGCAATACAGAATCTGCACGTCCTTAGTTCAGAAGTGCATGTTCCCGAGTGAAACTGAGATCTTAGCGCTTGGTTCTGGGACTTCTTGCGATCTTGGGGTTGGAAGGTGCTTTCGTTCTTGCTGATCATTTTGGGAATTCTGTTGTTTTTTTGTTGCTGTATACAGTTTTTACCTAGTATATGTTCGATACTAGGGGGATGTTGCGCACAAGCGATAGGTACAATAGGACACAAGGTATATGCCCCAGATAAGAGTTCCAAACATTATGTGCTGGAAGAGATTTTGATGAACGATCTAATGGCAATAGATATTAATGACAGTGATTCAGGGTGTATGGATATTGAGACGTGGAATTGTTCGTAAAGTGACCAGAAGTAGTTTAGCGCTTGGCATAGGCCAAAAGGAGGGTTTGTCGAACGGAAAATTATATTGTGCCTCCTATACTGTATGAATATATGTGTATTGGCCTACACCAAGCTGCTTATAAGCCACTTGTGAGGAAATCCGCATTGCAAGGTCTTGACCTTAGATCAGTGTAAGCTGCCATTTTAGATCTATCCGCCATTTTAGATTCTCCCTCTAAAGTCACCCTGTGTTCTAAGAAGGTGGACAATGTCATTTCGAATGCAACATGGCCGTCTTGACCTCTGTGGATAAACTAATGTATAACTTGCCTGCAGGCTACATATTGGGGTCATGAACTGAGGCCTTGTCCTTCGCTGACCTGTGTGTAGAGGATTACTTTCACCAACGAAGCTAATCCGCAAGCATATGTTAAACACAATGTATTCAAATACTGAAATGTGAACACTTGTTTGACTACATAGTATAAAACTGTTTGAGAAGGCTCAATATGAAATCCTAAGATATACTGTTACTATTAAGGCTTGTTAGTGAATACATTGAAGGTAAACCCTAAATATACAGATGCACGAACTCGGCACAAACCCTAGATCCGTAATGCACTAACCAATATTAACTGGGAAATGGGTTGAACATTGTGATTTCGAGGGTATAATGAGTGCAGCTATTCTAATGTACAGCCCCACTCAATGAGCACACCGAACCACACTGGAGTGCGCTGTGTTGTACTGAGCGCCGATAGCTATCTGTTGCTTTGTCCTTTGAAACTGTTCAGTATAAAATAAAGATCTTTTGTATGTTCCTTTGTAACCCGCGTTTGGTGTATTTCCTTTTGGGGTACTCAGCCTCGATATCTTCTTTTTGTTTTCACAGTGGCTCTTGGGGAGGAGGGATGGCATTAGCTGATGCCATTTTAAGATAAATAGCAGTTTTGCTAAAAGTATGTATTGTGTACTCGATTGTTGATGGATAATGAGTAGGACTAGGTGTTGGAGCTGTGCAAGGGACATTTTGAAGTTGGAAGTTCCTAGATCAGTAGTAAATGCAGTTCCGAACTGTCCGCCAAGCAGAGATCTTATCGTGAAGTGCGGACGGGTTCTCAGACATGTCATCATGTCGCGCGCCAGTGTATGGTCATGTGGCACTGTCCGGAAAGGTCCGCTATGAAGTCTGATGTTCGTAGACATCTACGGATGCAAAACTAGTGGAAATAGTTCCAAGAAGTGTATAGAAGTGTTAAAAATTATTCCAGATGGTGGGAAATGGCAGAGTTTTAAGGTGAAACTTTGGAAATTGGACACAAATATTGCTATATCGGGTAAGTATGATATTGGTAAGCTGTAGGAAAATAGCATGCACTGGTAAAAACCTATGAAATTCACTGAAAAAACTTTGTTAAAGGGACGTTATGGTTAAGTTATGGTTAAGTTGGTCTAATAAAAAACTATGAAATTCAAAGAAAAACTATGTTAAACTGACGTTATGGTTCCAAGTAAAAGCGAAAACCCCCTGAAATTCGCCAGTTATGGTAAGCTAGGCAACCATAACTCACGCCACCACCGCGCGAAATGAAAAGGAAATTTGGTTGTAAGAATGACTGATTGGTTTGATTACACTATATTAATGACTATGAAAAAAAGAATGCCACCTGGGAATCTCCACAGTTATGTGGCCCGCATATCCCTTCATGTGGTGGATACTCTATTTTCTTTCTGGGATTTACTTTAGTTACTCAAAATCACTAATGACTTATAGTTTTGTAACACAGATGAGAGAAAAATCAGCTCAAGAATGGTTTTGACAATACTAGGGTTCTGAATTTAAAGATGGGATGGGTTGGGATAAGACAATGCAAATATAGTATGGGTCACTGTTCTTCCTATTGATACTTACAGTCCCTTGTAATTAAAATTGGACCGTCAGGGTTCTGGTCATTGGATCAGGTCAGGTCTAAAGGCAGCAGGGCACCTCTGGCAGGAGTGGATCAGCAGTGCGGTTCTGGTAAATTTTGGCCTGCACTGGACATGGTAGATAGCAGGATGCAAGTTTCAGCGGCAAGCCTCAATGGTAGCAAGCCTGACTGAATCAGAATGAAACCTCTTAAGTTTTTGGGATGATTGCATTTTGGGCCTAGCTAAAAGGAGTTCAGCAATGCTAAGGCCCGGATTCTGCAAAGAAATCTGGAGTCAGCTGCAAGGTGAAGAGTTCTGGATAGAATAAAGAAGTCAGGAACAAAGCGCAGCGCGGAAATTTGGATGTGTTCAGGAAGCAGTGTGTCTATGTGTGGTGAAGCTCATTTATGTATCTATCACAAAGTTTATGGTGTGGGCGGAATTTCAAAACACACCCCCACGGCTGTGAGTGGCCAAAGACACTTGCCTTGTTCTGGATGGCAGTTAGAACAGAGCTGTCATCTTTATGATGGGATTTAGGAACTCCCACATTGATTTTGACCAAAACTTAACTTTTGCACAAATGTACTTTTCTAAAATTATGTCCCCTAATAAAACCGGACACCTACATTGTATATTTGCTGGATTGGTTCACATTCAATCCTCATCTCTGTGAGAGCTATTTTTGTCATTCTATGGAAGTTTATCAATTTTAATCATAACAGTTTGACCTAACAATTTCTAATTCAATACATATCTGGGCGATGACCCCTAGAACATGTGCATACGATATCATATTTGCAACATTAATAGTTTTGCCACAATCAGGGTTTTCCTGTAACTTTGGTTCCTTAGGTAGTATAATGTTCATTAATGTCTTCAAAGCACGGGCCTAAAATTAGTTTAACATCTACCAATTTTTAGATTTGTCCTCCTTCAGGTTGCACAGTTAAAGAGTTTCAACTTAGCCACAAATAAAGAGTTGACCTCGGAAAACAAAGCAGTCCTGAAAGTGTTATTATTGCTTTTCTTTGCATTTACCTTTAGATTTTGAATTGGGACTGTTTAATTGATAATTAGAATCACGAGCTACATAAGGATTGTTTAGCTCAATGATTTCCTCAGAATACTAGTTTAGGACAGGAATAAATCTGTCTATCTCATTTTACTATTACTCAAGGTATTCCTACACACCTGCTAATCTTATTTTTTCATTTTTGTGTATTTACCCCCTACTTTTCTCTGCATATCTCTGGGTAATGCTTATACCCTCATGATTATTGAACACAAGTATATAGTTTCACATTGTGCTATTAATATATTTATGTGTTTATTGTATTAATTTACATTATTTGTATGTTTTACTTTCCATTGCATGTTCTGTTTGTTTATCAGTACATAATAATTAAACAGCAGTTATTTAATTTTTATTTGTGTAACCAAACATTAAACCAATTCAGTATATTCCTTTGTCTCTCTGATGAATTTTTCCTCTTGTCAAAGGCACAAATGTGATTTGCACCAATTAGTTTTGGTTAAATGGGGTTGACAAGAAGAGGTTATCAAATTGAACTAACCAGTCTGTTTTCCATAAAAAACCCTGGGCACAGCAACACTCCTTCTTTTGAAGTTTGAAGTTTGAAGTTTAGTTTATTTGTAAAGCGCACCAGGCCCGTGGGCAACCGGGTGCATAATCTTAGGTAAAGGTTACAACAGAAGAATACACATAGTACCAAATATACAAACTTTACAAAATTATACATATACCAATTTACAGGTTATGATCAGTACAGTGTGGCAAATGTACATAGATAAGATAGTTGTAGGTAGAGAGCCAGGCTGACGTGATGAACCTTATGATTTCTGGGTGAACAGCCAAGCTTTGGCGTTATTCTTGAAGGTTAGGAATGAAGGTTCAATTCTTATGTGGGTTGGCAGAGAGGTCCACAATGTTGAGGCTAGAACAGGGAAGCTCACACACCATTTGGCAAATAAAGATTTAAACACCAAAAGTTCCTTCGAACAGAGTTTTATTTTTCTCTCCTTTAAACAAACCACAGCTGTCAGATCACTTTAATCAGGGTGGGTGTAGAAGGAAGTATCCTGCCCCTCCCCAGCACAGGTCAATGCTCAGCCAGTCCTTTGTTCTTGGCTCAGCCAGATACGAAAGTCTGATGAGTCCATTGTGCTCTGTTTTGTCAATATGCGGGATCCATTAAGGCTTCCTGTAGCAAGGGGGTGTCAAGATTGAAGTGTCAAGCTTTCCCAGGCTGGGCATTGTCCAATCAGAATTAAACAGTTAATTTCAACTAGTTATTTTAAGATTCACCTACAATCTTTCCTTTAAAAGATATACAATGAACAGAATGTATAATGAATTTTGACAATTAAAGGAATTAAGCCCTTCACAAAAAAAACATGCTTTAAACAGGCAAATGTTGCAATTTCTTCAAGAAAAAGAAATACCTTTAAACTGGGTTTGATATCTAATTTTCTTATGCAGCTGATAGGCAGTGAGGCCTGTTTTCTCTGACTGCACTGGATGATCGGTGTTTCCAGCACACTTTTCATTTCAATAGTTTACCTGGAAAATGACTGAAATTAGCACCAAAACAGCACTTTGAAGGTTGCAATTGATTAGGAAAACTGTATTTTAAAGGCATTTTCAGATTTTAGCGCAATTATGTGGCTTTGCTTCATGTGACAGGTAACAGCACCCACTGGTATTCTCCTGCAGGGAGTTTTGTTTTGACATCAACTTTGCCTGTGTGTGGCAGGGTGATGCAGCCTTTTTGTGATTTATGAACCATGCACAGTTTTGAAGATTTGGCACACGCAGGGGTTAGCGCCTCCATTTTTGGCTGTTTCTTTCCCCCATTGGCAAATATTCCACAGATGGAAGAAGGGTTTGACGGGTTGAAAAAGGCAATTTGCATAGCACCAGTTTGAGGCATTCCCAATTAAGCTGAGGAATTCTTCTTATTTTCTCACACGAATGGCACTGTTATAGCAGCAGTACTCATGCAGAGAACCACATTGCGGTACAAGCGCCATTGTGTATTACAATGGGATTTTAGACCCAGTAATGAGAGGTCATTTTCCTTGCGTACAATCTTTGGCAGCTGCCACGTTCACCATTGAGAATACTGCTAGCATAGTGATGGAATGTTCCATGATGTTATTTGTTAAACATGTATTATTTGCCATTTTGGAAAAACCTAAAGGTATGTTGACTTCTCAAAGGGCTTCTGCCTATGAGGTAGTCATATCGAATCCGGTGATCAAATTAATCTAATGCAGAATAGTGAATCCTGCCATGTTTGTAGCAGAACCACTGGAAATGGACGAGCATGCACTTGATTGCTCAAACTATGAGGAATTCTATGATGAACTCCCGAGGGTGAAGGAAAATACACTGGCAGCTGGGGAGATTCTATTTATTGACGGCTCATCGAGAATCAATCAAAATGATGGACAGAGATATACAGGTGCTGCTGTGGTGAAGCACACAGCCAATGGAGAGTTTGAAGCACTGATAAGTGCATGGTTACCGTCTCACTTTTTGACAAAAGCTGCAGAATTAGTAGTGCTGATTATCACGCTCGAGAAACATTCAGACCAGGAAGTAACAATGTACAGTGGCTCCTCCTATGTGACATAAACATTGCATGCAGGGCAAGCACGTTGGAAAAGGAGGGGCTAACTCTGAGCGGACAGCACTCCAGTGCAGCACCCAGCCTTATTGGACTCATTAGAGCCGTACAACTCCCATTAGCCATTGCACTTGTTACGTGTGCAGCACACACTAAAAGGGCAGACTTTACCTCGCATGGATATCAAAAAGCAGATGAGTAAGCAAAGCAAATTGCATGTTCTGAAATTATTATGTCATTTGATAAGCCTGCTGTGAATGAATGCATGGTGGTGATGATAAGTGTGTCTAACTGTTATAATAATTTGACTAGGACTCAGTTACCAGATATCCAAGGGCAAGTCCCTCAAGATGAAAAAGACTTGTGGACGCAGAGAGGGTATACTTTAAACCCCTCTGAAGCATTGTGACGACAAGCCAACACTGGTAAATTGGTAATGCCTGTAGCCTTATTAAGGGTGGTGTTGGAACAGCTACACTACCATGTGCACGTTACTAGAGAGAGCCTGGACACAACTATTGCAGAGGATTGGTTCTTTCCAAATATAGTAGGAAACGTTGCATTTTATGTAGTAAATTGTATTGTATGTCAAATGTTTACTGCTGGGCACACATTGCACACAATTAGAGGAGGTATTCCAAGACCTCTCAGCATTTTCCAGGTGCCTTTCAGCATTTGCATATCGACTATGTCGACATGCTGCATGTATGTAATGGATATAGATATATGATAGTGGCAATATGTCCATTTCGAGGTGGATTGAAGCTGGAGCGTGTACACATCCAGATGCTACCTGTGCAGCCACATCTTTGTACCAGAAATGTTTCCTAGAAGAGGAATATGTGAAGTATTGAGATCAGATAATGGCCCTCATTTTGTTAATGAAGTTTTTGAGCAAATAAGTCTGGTGCTTCGTATAAAGCACACGTTTTTATTGGTGTATCACCCACAAGTGAACAGATTCTGTGAGAGACTCAATGGCTTGCTTAAATAAAGAATAAGCCAAATTGAAACTTACCCTGATGAAAGGATGGTTGCATTGTCTACCACTTGCATTGTATGTGTTGAGAAATCAGCCAGTTTCAGACCACCATCTTACCTCCACGAGATAGGGACAGGAAGGCAAATGAGGATACCTCTCACACCTCCATATAGAACCAGAAGTGATGCCCAGCCAACAGTAGAATTGTTAGAAAAGGAGCTACGTGATTATCTCACATGCATGACCTCAAGTATCTCTGTCTTTCCAGATCAGCTCAAGCGGAAGTGGTGTGGGGCAACTCGGATCCCAGAAGGGGATGTTGCAGCAAATGGAGTTAAAGAGCTATGTCTTCCCAAACTTTTCCCCAGAGATGCAGTCCCACAACTTCACTAGAAGGTGGCAAGAGACGCATTTTAACTGCCCCTTCATAGTGGAGGACGCACACCATCTGCAGTCAAGGTACAAGGCAGACGCGCTTGAATATTTCTCAGAGACATGAAGATCTATGCTGGAGAACCCCCTTAATCCCCACCCCATCAGAAGTAAGCATCAGGGAAGAACCACAGCACGTGCAGACTAGGTCTATGACGAGGAAGAAGGACGCAGAAGCTGTTGAATAAATATAAAGAGTTCATTGGACTGTGGCTTATTTCAGGACACTCTTTTCAGTCACTAAAAAAGGAGTTAAGGGAAGCTATTTGTTCTTGAGCCACAGGAGTTTGTTGACATTGGACTGAGACATCCTTAAGTCTCCAGCATAAAGGAGAGCATGCCAGATTTGGAGTTCCTTTTTGACGACTGGAAAAGGGAACAGTTCCCCGAATCCTTTCTCACTGAATTTCTTTTCGGAGTGGCCTAATGTGGTGCCCAATCACAATGTTTCACGGATCGTTCTTGCAGTTTTTCTGTTTGTTTTGGGAGCTTACCCTGCGCTTGTGCTGAGAGCTACTAGCGTTCATCTGTTCTTGAAGATCCCAAGAATGGTTCACTTGCGAGGAGATTGCTTGCAGCTATCATTGAGCAAATTCTTCAGCTTCCTGAGTTCAGTGGCAAAAACACAAATGCCCCTATCACTGGGTAATGCGAATAGACTGGTCAGTTTGGTGTTTTACTATCTGATTAAGGAATGTCTGCATCTTGTTGGGAGACAAACTGATGTCAGAACCTTCCTGAGAGATCCAAGAAACAATCCAGCACTCAATTAGATATTGAGAGGCATCATAATACAAGTGAATTGGTACTCTGAGAGAACGCTGAGAACTGAATGAGATTTTCGAGGCAGAAGATCCAAAATTCTACTGATTGAGGTACTTTGTTTCATGCTGAATGAGAATCTTCATGTAGTCTGGTAACAGGCCTATTTGCAGCCTTCATTTGGAACTTTTGTTCTTCATCGTAGAGCCAGCTGAAGCTTGTGGAGCCAACTCAGCAGCTTCCAGAAGTGGTGCATGATATTGCCTGATTAAAAGTCTGTTTTTTCTTCCTTAAAAGTAAAATGGACAGCATCAATAACAACTTTGTCATGGCAGATCACGAGAGACGTCCACGATGTGCAAAAAGCTATTGCTGCAAGTGGTCCTATCTGTGTATAATTTACTCTTGCATTTTGTTTATAGTGATACTGCTCTCATTTACAGTATGCACTGCTTACTCTATAGACGCAAGTGGAGCAAAGATTCCTGAGTATCCTCCTACACAAGAGAAGGGTACAGATATGGCAACTACAAGGCAGCCAATACCCTATGTAATCATCCCTATTCCAGTAGATGATGTAAAATTGGCTGGTTCTATAGCAAATGCCACTATATATAATTTCTTAGAAAAAAAAGTGTTGTGGAGATTGTTCTTGAGTACCAGAAACAGGCTCAAAAGGCAAGACAAAGGAAGAGATTGTCTAGGAGTGAACATACACAGAAAGCACATGTAAAGATACCCAGCCCACTGACAAATGTTCCTATAATTGGTCCAGTGGGAAGAATGCATGGTTTCCCCCAGACCTCTTTGTTCTCCAATCTGACAAACAGGCAGCGCTTACCCTATGGCAAACCACATGTACAGATGAATCTAAACTTGACTTAAAGTCAAAAGCCGAAGAGTACAAAAAAGCTATAATTGATGCCAAAGCCATCTCTTTTGAAGCCAGAATCCAAGAAGCCCAATCAAATACCAAATAGATGTTCAATATATTCAGAGACCTAGAGACCCCTACACTAACACCACAGAACTTCATCAAGGATAAGACCTGGTGTGATGGTATCTAATCAGCCATGAACAACAAGTTCAACACCCTCCAAATTAAAATACAGGCAACTAGACAAGCACTCAACATCCCTCCGCCCTCCTCCATATCACCACCCCCTCCAGCCACACCTAACTCCTTCTCATTCAAAGAAATCGAAGAATGTGACATGATCAATGTCATGAAATCCCTCAAACCCTCAATGTCATGAAATCCCTCAAACTGCAAAGGAGACACATGCCCAGCCACACTCATTAAGGATTGCGCCAGCCATCTCGCCCCTTTCCTTACAGCATTTGTGAATGCCTCCTTTGCCACCAGTAATGTCCCATCTTGCCTCAAGGAAGCCTGGGTCTACCCTCTCATCAAAAAACCCTCCCTTGATCCCTGCTCGCTTAATAACTACTGGCCCATCACCACGATCCCCTTCCTTCTCTGGACAAAGCAGGTTTAACAATTTAGTAAGGAGAACAAACTTCTCGGGCTACGTCAATCAGTTTACCGCCAAAGTCACGGAACTGAGACAGCCCTACTTGACCTAAACAAACAAATGGACGATGCGAGAGATGCAGGGAAACCCGCTCTCATCCTTCTCCTAGACGTATCAGTGGCATTTGACCTCATAGACCACCAGGTCCTATGCCACCAACTATACACTACAGCCAACCTCTCACCGAACGCCACTGCTTGGATCGCCTGCTTTCTGCAAGGTAGGACCATGCAAGCATTCTCCGGACTGGCCTCAGCCTCGCCAACCACTATCCTAGGTGTCGTCCCACAAGGATCACGCATCTCGGCCACCCTCTATAACATTTTCACGCGGCGCCTCTTCCTCATCCTTGCTCTCTGGGTATCTTGTACAAAAAATACGCTGACGATACCCAGATCCTCCTTACCCTAATAGGAGACTTTGACACTGACTCTAAGACACTAAACCACATATACAACATGATTCAAGCATGGATGGCAGCCAATGGGCTATGCCTAAAATGGAGCTACTCATGGTTGGCTCCAAAGAAACACTTAAGCACTCTGACTCCCAATTTAGTCACGTTATGATCGACAGCATTAAAATCCCAGTGGCTTATTCCGTAAAAACACTTGCAGGGTAATTCATAGAATTTCGCAGAAAAGTGTCGCAAGCGGCTGGCGCAGAGTGTCCGTGTGCGATTGTCTGCGCCAGGCACGTGCGCTAAAACCGATTTCCGCGCACAGCATATTCATGGATTTTAGGCTCCCAAACCAGCCGTGGCGCAGAGTATCGCAGCGACCCTGCAGCAGCGCCAGTAACGCCCCCAAGAACGCCCTCGCGCAAGGAAAATCCATCAAAATCGCTAAAATCATCGCAAAGGGTTGCGCTAACCCTGGACCAGTTTACAGGGCTGCCAAACAAGGAACGCAAAGCGGGTAACGTGCATATCAGGGGTACGCGTGAAGTTATACACGCGATTAGCCAGGGTGCCAGGGTACGTGTATTTCAGGGGTGCGCGGGAAGTTCAACACGCGATAGTCCAGGGAACGTGTATTACAGGGGTACGCGGGAAGTTCAACACGCGATAGTCCAGGGAACGTGAATTACAGGGGTACGCGGGAAGTTCAACACGCGATTGTCCAGGGAACGTGTATTACAGGGGTACGCGGGAAGTTCAACACGCGATAGTCCAGGGAACGTGAATTACAGGGGTACGCGGGAAGTTCAACACGCGATTGTCCAGGGAAAGTGTATTACAGGGGTACACGGGAAGTTCAACACGCGATTGTCCAGGGAACGTGTATTACAGGGGTACGCGGGAAGTCTTACATGGGATTAGCCAGGGCACGTGTAATACAGGGGTACGCGGGAATTATCACACGCGATTTGGCAGGGTACGTGAATTACAGGGGTGCGTGGGAATTATCACACGCCAATTTGCTGGGTACGTGTATTACAGGGGTGCGTGGGAATTATCACACGCGATTAGGCTGGGTGGGTCCTCACAGGTGTTCCCTGTACACCCTCCACGGCCCCTGCAGGCAGCCCACAAAACAGGGGACTACCCTGCACACCTGCTCATGTCCCCCTGCACCCTCACCCCCAAGCCAACAGGGGCACCCACCACCAGGCCCCCACCCATGTCTCCTACCACCCCCACCCCCCAGCAGTGCAGGGGCAGCCTCCACCAGGCCCCCACTCATGCCCGACTCATGTCTCCCACCACCCCCACCCCCCAGCACTGTGGGGCACCTGCCAGCAGGCCCCAACCCATGTCACCCACCACCCCCACCCCCCAGCAGTGCAGGGGCATCCTCCACCAGGCCCACACTCATGTCCCCCATCACCCCCACCCCCCCCGCCACCAGGGGCACCCTCCACCAGGCCCCCACTCATGTTCCCCAGCGTGCTACGTGTATTTCAGGGGTGCGCGGGAAGTCCCACTCGCGAATAGCCTGGGCGCGTGTATTTCAGGGGTGCGCGGGAAGTTCCACTCGCGAATAGCCTGGGCGCGTGTATTTCAGGGGTGCGCGGGAAGTTCCACACGCGAATAGCCTGGGCGCATGCATTTCAGGGGTGCGCGGGAAGTTTTACACGCGACTTCAGCAGGGTACGTGTATTTCAGGGGTGCGCGGGAATTCTCACACGCGATTTGGCTTGGTACGTGTATTACAGGGGTGTGTGGGAAGTTACACACGCGATTAGGCTGGGTGGGTCCTCACAGGTGTTCCCTGTACACCCTCCACGGCCCCTGCAGGCAGCCCACAAAACAGGGGACTACCCTGCACACCTGCTCATGTCCCCCTGCACCCCCACCCCCCAGCCACCAGGGGCACCCACCACCAGGCCCCCACCCATGTCTCCTACCACCCCCACCCCCCAGCAGTGCAGGGGCAGCCTCCACCAGGCCCCCACTCATGCCCGACTCATGTCTCCCACCACCCCCACCCCCCAGCACTGTGGGGCACCTGCCAGCAGGCCCCAACCCATGTCACCCACCACCCCCACCCCCCAGCAGTGCAGGGGCATCCTCCACCAGGCCCACACTCATGTCCCCTATCACCCCCACCCCCCCCCCGCCACCAGGGGCACCCTCCACCAGGCCCCCACTCATGTCTCCCAGCGTGCTACGTGTATTTCAGGGGTGCGCGGGAAGTCCCACTCGCGAATAGCCTGGGCACGTGTATTTCAGGGGTGCGCGGGAAGTTCCACTCGCGAATAGCCTGGGCGCGTGTATTTCAGGGGTGCGCGGGAAGTTCCACACGCGAATAGCCTGGGCGCATGCATTTCAGGGGTGCGCGGGAAGTTTTACACGCAACTTCAGCAGGGTACGTGTATTTCAGGGGTGCGCGGGAATTCTCACACGCGATTTGGCTTGGTACGTGTATTACAGGGGTGCGTGGGAAGTTACACACGCGATTAGGCTGGGTGGGTCCTCACAGGTGTTCCCTGTACACCCTCCACGGCCCCTGCAGGCAGCCCACAAAACAGGGGACTACCCTGCACACCTGCTCATGTCACCCACCAGCCCCACCCCCCACCATCCAGGGGCACCCTCCACCAGGCCCCCACCCATGTCTCCCACCACCCCCACCCCCCCAGTCACCAGGGGCAGCCTCCACCAGGCCCCCACTCATGTCTCCCACCACCCCCACCCCCCCAGTCACCAGGGGCAGCCTCCACCAGGCCCCCACTCATGTCTCCCACCACCCCCACCCCCCAGCAGTGCAGGGGTAGCCTCCACCAGGCCCCCACCCATGTCTCCCACCACCCCCACCCCCCCAGTCTCCAGGGGCAGCCTCCACCAGGCCCCCACTCATGTCCCCTATCACCCCCACCCCCCAGTCACCAGGGGCAGCCCCCACCAGGCCCCCACTCATGTCCCCTATCACCCCCACCCCCCCCAGTCACCAGGGGCACCCTCCACCAGGCCCCCACTCATGTCTCCCACCACCCCCACCCCCCAGCAGTGCAGGGGCAGCCTCCACCAGGCCCCCACCCATGTCTCCCACCACCCCCACCCCCCCAGTCACCAGGGGCAGCCTCCACCAGGCCCCCACTCATGTCTCCCACCACCCCCACCCCCCCAGTCACCAGGGGCAGCCCCCACCAGGCCCCCACTCATGTCCCCTATCACCCCCACCCCCCCAGTCACCAGGGGCAGCCTCCACCAGGCCCCCACCCATGTCTCCCACCACCCCCACCCCCAAGCAGTGCAGGGGCAGCCCTCACCAGGCCCCCACTCATGTCCCCTATCACCCCCACCCCCCCAGTCACCAGGGGCAGCCCCCACCAGGCCCCCACTCATGTCTCCCACCACCCCCACCCCCCAGCCACCAGGGGCACCCACCACCAGGCCCGCACCCATGTCTCCCACCACCCCACCCCCCAGCAGTGCAGGGGCAGCCTCCACCAGGCCCCCACCCATGTCTCCCACCACCCCCACCCCCCAGCAGTGCAGGGGCAGCCCCCACCAGGCCCCCACTCATGTCCCCTATCACCCCCACCCCCCCAGTCACCAGGGGCAGCCCCCACCAGGCCCCCACTCATGTCTCCCACCACCCCCACCCCCCAGCCACCAGGGGCACCCACCACCAGGCCCGCACCCATGTCTCCCACCACCCCACCCCCCAGCAGTGCAGGGGCAGCCTCCACCAGGCCCCCACCCATGTCTCCCACCACCCCACCCCCCAGCAGTGCAGGGGCAGCCTCCACCAGGCCCCCACCCATGTCTCCCACCACCCCCACCCCCCAGCAGTGCAGGGGCACCCACCACCAGGCCCCCACTCATGTCCCCTATCACCCCCACCCCCCGGCAGTGCAGGGGCAGCCTCCACCAGGCCCCCACTCATGTCCCCTATCACCCCCATCCCCCAGCCACCAGGGGCACCCTCCACCAGGCCCCCACCCATGTCTTCCACCACCCCACCCCCCAGCAGTGCAGGGGCAGCCTCCACCAGGCCCCCACCCATGTCTCTCACCACCCCACCCCCCAGCAGTGCAGGGGCAGCCTCCACCAGGCCCGCACCCATGTCTCCCACCACCTCCACCCCCCAGCAGTGCAGGGGCAGCCTCCACCAGGCCCCCACCCATGTCTCCCACCACCCCCACCCCCCAGCCACCAGGGGCACCCACCACCAGGCCCCCACTCATGTCTCCCACCACCCCCACCCCCCAGCAGTGCAGGGGCACCCACCACCATACACCCCACCAACCTGGATGACTCCGTGCCATCTTCCCTCGTTGGGCCCTGTGGGGTCCCAGCTGCCTCTTCTGCTGCTGAGGAGTCCAACTCTGACCTCCGCCTCTTGGACCTCCCCTTGCCAGCTGCGGCCTGGGACGCAGCACCAGACTCCTCACTCCCCGACGAGATCACAACTTGGGAGGGGATCTGGCCCTTGCGTCTCCGGCTGGTGGTGCGACCCCTGCCGCTGTGCTCCACAGCACCTGCTCCGTCCTCTTCATCAGTTGACGGTGCAGAGAGGGAGAAAGAAAACACAGGCATCAGGGCACTGTAAAATGGACTCATACACACATGACAGTTATACATGAGTGGCATAGGTAAACCTCAGACATGGCATCACAATCCCCAACACACATGTCATTTCAACTTGCACACATGAGCCATACCACAGCCATGATGCAACAGCCAGCACCATCCATTCACATACAACAGCATGTGCAGCCAAAGGTCATCCACACATCACATGCAACATAGGGAGTACACTACACATGCACACACAACACCAAACCTGCATGCATGTGTACACCTCCGCCAACTGTCGCAGTGTCTCCATCGACATCCATGTCACACCTGACAATCATTCCTCCACATCCTGTGCCATGCAAGCCCACACACACAAGCACCATCCATGTGTCACACATGAGACCCCTCGCATGTGTCACCCTCACAGCCCTGTACACCCCCCCTACTTGGCCACATAAAAATACATGTTCAACCTGCACACTCCTGGCACACCACCACACGCACAACTTACTATCAGTATGCATGTACACTTACCGCTCGACTCCAGACGGGTCTGCTTCTCAAGGACATGGATGTGGAGCGCAGGGGATATGCGTTCCAGGACCCTCATCTGATCTTCCGACAAGTGGCCCCGCCCGCCCCTTAGCATCTGCTGCCATCATGAGGCGCCGGGCCTTGTTGAGGGTGCTGGACCTGAAGTCCTCCCAGCGCTTCTTGACACATTAGTAGTCGCGGACTGCCACCTCCTCCGCGTTGATGGCAGTCACGACGTCCATCGGCGCGCAACCTTCCGAAGAGGGCATCATACTGCCCCACGACATGCTCCACCAGGACAACAACTTCCCTGGCACTGAAGCTGGTGCCCCTCTGCCTCCTTGGCCGGGGGTTGCCACTGGTGCCAGATGTCGTAGTGCCCGACATGGCAACCCCAGAGGCAGGAGTGGGTGGGCAACTGGGTCCTGGTGCTGGCCTGTGGGGTGACAGTCGGGAGCCTTTGGTTCCAGCAGGGGTGGTCACAGCAACAGCACCCCTGGCTGATGTGCAGGCAGCAAATGGCAGGGCACGTGGCCAGCAGGCAGTCAGGCAGCAGCAGATGGCAGGTGGGAGCGTGCTCAGGGCTCTGGGGGGACGTAGAGCCACATGGGTGCAGTCGATGGCACCTAGCACTTTGGGGAATCGTGCCACACCATAAAAATCCTGGCCCGCAGCATGCCTTTCTGCAGGTGTTCTGGGCAGGTATATGTGCCTGCGGACTGATGGGCGTGCAGTGATGATGTCCAAGACCTGGTGTAGGCAGCGTGACTGGGTGGCCTGTGACACCCCACCCACTATGGCACTTGTCCGCTGAAATGATCCAGTGGCTAAGAAGTGCAGTACATTGAGGACCTTCTCCAGGGGGCTGAGTGCTTGGGAGCACAGGGTGGGTGATGTGAGGTCATCCTCCCACTCACTCACCAGGTCCATTATTATGTGTGGTGGAAACCTGTACCTTCCATACACCTGGTCATCAGGCATCCCGAACAGGCTGGTTCTGGGTGTGAATATTCTGGCCCTGACTCTCCTCCTCCTCCTCCTTTGGTAGCCCACTGCCACTGCTGCTAGGAACGGTATGTTCATCCTGGCATCTGGCTTGTCATTTGATAAGTGCGCAAATTAATGCTTTGCGCGTGACCCGCGCACCCCTGGAATCTAGTTCCCAGTCCAATAGCGTGTGGAAATTCCCACGCACCACGGGATACAGGTGCGCTGACGTACTTGCGTGTGTAAGTGCCCGCGCACCCCTGAAATACACGTACATAGGCCAATCGCGTGTAAGCGCACTTTTGTCCAATTACACGCGATGACACTCGGACGTGCAGTATTTTCACGTGTGCTCCGTCATCACGTGCTGAGTGGGGAACACCCGTGCGGGTCACGTCACAGACGCGCCTACGCGCTGAGGGACTCTGGTCCAATAGAATCGCGTATGCGTGCTGACGCGCTTACGCGCTAAGGGCCTTTCCTCGGATTTCACGCTGACGTGCAGGATTTTCACGTGCCAAATCACTCCGTATCAAGCTGGCCACCCGAAAACACACGGAAGACCACGCTCCTGCCCAGAAGGCCAAGTTACTGCCCCCCAGTGCCCCGAGCAGCCTCCCACGTGCCATCTGCTGCTGCCTGCCTGCCTGCCTGCTGCCACCGTGCCCTGCCATTTGGTGCCTGCACATCAG
Source organism: Ambystoma mexicanum (assembly GCF_040938575.1). NCBI lineage: Eukaryota > Metazoa > Chordata > Amphibia > Caudata > Ambystomatidae > Ambystoma > Ambystoma mexicanum. The sequence continues at coordinate 341,861,126 of NC_090927.1, forward strand.
CCATCTGCAGGGGTCCAGTTGCTGTGTCCACCCCTGCTGGAACTGAAGACTCCCAACTGGGATTACATCGCTCCACAGCCCAGCCCCAGGACCCAGTTGCCCACCCACACCTGCCTCTGGGGTTGCCATGTCGGGCACTTCCACATCTGGCACCAGTGGCAACCCCAGGCCAGAGGGGCAGAGGGGCACCAGCTTCACTGCCACCGAAGTTGGTGTCCTGGTGGAGCATGTCCTGGGGCAGTATGATGCCCTCTTTGGATCGTCCCACGCCAGCAAGGAAGGACGGGAGAGGATCTGGGCCGACTGTGTGGTTGCCATCAACGCGGAGGGGGTGGCAACCCGCAACATCCAGAAGATCAAGAAGCGCTGGGAGGACTTGAGGTCCAGGACCCTTGTGAAGGCCCGGCGCCTCGTGGAGGGGGGCCGGGGCCACATGAGTTCCATCCAGAAGAGAGTCCTGGAACGCGTACGCCCAGCGCTCCACGCCCAGATCCTTGAGAGGGAGGCCCGTCTGGAGTTGAGCGGTAAGTGTCCAAGCATTACTGTGTGAGACAGGGCATGTTGCGGTGTGCTGGTTCTATGATACTTGCCTGTATGTGTGCCATAGGCCATGTATGCATGTATGTGTGCAGGGACATCATGGTAATGCATGTGCGACCAGTGATGTGTGACCCACGTGGTTGTTGCATGTGTCCAAATGCGGCATGGGGAGCCCTATGCAGATTTTGAACATGAGAGCATGCCAGTCTCTGTACCTGGACATGGGTGGGGGTGAGGGATGGGTGCTGATGCCAGGTACATATATGGTAGCCATGTCTGTGTGCCTGACCTGCGTGTCTGTGACTTGTGCATGCCATGGATGTATGACACATGTGTGTTACAATGCACAGATTCAGTGAAGCAGCCAACTTACCCTTGTTTTGGCTGTGTTTGGAGCCAGATGGATGTGACTGAGGTGAAGTGTGTGCATGTGATATGCATGAGCCATGATGCATGTGAGTTGCATATCATTGAATGTTTCAAGAGTCCATTGGACATGCATGGAAATATCCATGGCATGCAGCATGCCTGTTACTGGGTGTGTTTTGCCTGGACTGACCCATGTGTTGTGGAGGGACATGATGGAAGTGTACTTTGACAGTGGTGCTCATCTGCTATTGCTTCCTGTCTAGGGGACCATTGTGCAGTACCCTGATGCTTGTGTTCTTTGTCTCCCTCTACGCAGCGGCTAGTGAAGAAGAGGGCGGAGACGGCGCTGTGGAGCAAGGCGGCGGGGATGCACCCACGGCTGCAGCGGAAGGGGTGGGTGAGCCCCCACAGGGGCCTGCTACGGCGGGAGACGGTGAGGAGCCATCCAGGTTGGTGGTTTGCACAGAGGAGGAGGAGGCCGCCACTGGGGCACACATGGGGCCTGGTGGGGACATCCCTGCTGGTGCAAGTGGTGCAGTCCAGGGCCAGGGGCAGGAGGCAACACAGGTCACCGTGGAGGGGCCTGTGCATGTCGCTGTCCCTGACCCTGTGAGTGCACCACCATGCACCAGCAGGGATGCCCCGTCCCAGGCCCGTCCGCAGGTAGTGGGGATGTCCATGTCACCTGACTCCCCTCCACCTGCGGACGTGGGAACCCCTGGCCGTGTGGAGAAGGTCCTGATTGGGGTCGCGATGCGCACGGCTGTGATTCGTGATGCCGTGCGTGCTTCCCGGGAGGAGCACGCACGTCATCACGAAGTGCACCGTGCCGACGTGGCCCAATTGGGATCGGCCATGTTCGGGGGTTTCCTGCATGTGTTGGCCAATGTTGCGGCCCTCTCCTCCTCTGTGCAGGCTATCCACCAGTCGTTCTCCTTGCCGTCTTCCGGGCCAGATGCCACCAGGGCCCCCTGTGGACCTGCCCCGACCAATGCAGCCAGCTCGGTGGGGATCCCATCCCTGCCACAGTTGGGAGTCGGAGGTCCAGCAGGGGTGGACAACACTGCAACTGGACCCCAGCAGATGGAAGATGTGACAGCATCATCAGGCAGGGCACGTGCACGACGGCGTCGGTGGTTTCCATCAGCCTGGATGCCGTCGTGCTGGCAGAGGCAGTGGCGTCCGAGGCAGCAGCGGGCTCGACGTGGGAGGCATAATGGCTCGGGGCCATCAAGATCAGAGGGGCAGCCATCGGCCGGAGGGCAGGGCAACCCTGGGATGGTGGTGTCTTCCGTGTGGGAGGAGTTGGTCCAGCGGATAGGTGCGGAGCGGCAGCGGGCGGAAGAGGAGCGGCTCGCCATGGTCAGGGCGGAGTTCTCCATGCGTCGGGCATTGAGGCGGGCTGAGTGCCTCGAGGAAGCTCGCAGGGAGTTTGAGCTGAACATGGGGTTATCCCTGCGAGACCTCGGGGCCAGGACAGAGTCCCGCCTCCAGGACATCGACATGGAGTTCGATGATGCCCTGGCCAGCAACATCAACAAGTGAGCCGCAGGACTTGCCCGCTGCCTTTGTATATAGTTATTTAGTTAGTTAGTGTTAGGTTTCCTTTATTTTGTTTTATTATTTTGGACCGCTCGGACAATGGCCACTTTTTTGTATATATTTTTTAGATTCGGTAGTAGTAGGTTTCATTTATGGTGTTGGGCTCATGGACCCTGGAACATTCCTGTATATAGTTTGCTTTTTGTAGATACTTCTTTTTCATTTCTTATTGTGTTCACCATGAGGAAATGGTTTTTCCTTTTTTTTCATACTACATGATATTGCTTTGGACGACATTTTTTTTTTATTCCTTTGTTTTTTTGATTATGACTTTTGTTCTCGGACATGGACCATTAATTTGCTTATCCACATAGTTGTATGTTTGATTTGTTTACTTATTTTGAATCTATAATACATTTTTTATTTTTACTTTCACTTGTGTTATTTTGTCATTGGTTTCATACATGTCATGATATGTGTTTTGACATTCACTTGCACCCATTGTGTATGTGTGTGTGTCGGGCATGTGTCCATTTACATTGTTGCCATTGGGGTTGTATCATGTAATTGCATTCACTATGTGGGTGGATGCTATCCTTGCCTGGGTGTTTGTGCTGGGTATGCTGCCCATTACTGCCATGATTGTGTATCGTCAGGACCTGGGGCCAGGGGGACATGTGTGGGTGCCTGGTGGAGGTTGCCCCTGCACTGCTGGGGGGTGGGGGTGGTGGGAGACATGAGTGGGGGCCTGGTGGAGGTTGCCCCTGCACTGCTGAGGGGTGGGGGTGGTGGGAGACATGAGTGGGGGCCTGGTGGAGGTTGCCCCTGGATGGTGGGGGGTGGGGGTGATAGGGGACATGAGTGGGGGCCTGGTGGAGGTTGCCCCTGCACTGCTGGGGGATGGGGGTGGTGGGAGACATGAGTGAGGGCCTGGTGGAGGCTGACCCTGCACTGCTGGGGGTGGGGGTGGTGGGAGACATGGGTGGGGGCCTGGTGGAGGGTGCCCCTGGATGGTGGGGGGTGGGGGTGGTGGGAGACATGAGTGGGGGCCTGGTGGAGGTTGCCCCTGGATGGTGGGGGGTGGGGGTGATAGGGGACATGAGTGGGGGCCTGGTGGAGGTTGCCCCTGCACTGCTGGGGGGTGGGGGTGGTGGGAGACATGAGTGGGGGCCTGGTGGAGGCTGACCCTGCACTGCTGGGGGGTGGGGGTGGTGGGAGACATGGGTGGGGGCCTGGTGGAGGGTGCCCCTGGATGGTGGCGGGTGGGGGTGGTGGGAGACATGAGTGGGGGCCTGGTGGAGGCTGCCCCTGGATGGTGGGGGGTGGGGGTGATAGGGGACATGAGTGGGGGCCTGGTGCAGGGTGCCCCTGGATGGTGGGGGGTGGGGGTGATAGGGGACATGAGTGGGGGCCTGGTGGAGGGTGCCCCTGGATGGTGGGGGGTGGGGGTGATAGGGGACATGAGTGGGGGCCTGGTGGAGGTTGCCCCTGCACTGCTGGGGGGTGGGGGTGGTGGGAGACATGAGTGGGGGCCTGGTGGAGGCTGCCCCTGCACTGCTGGGGTGTGGGGGTGGTGGGAGACATGAGTGGGGGCCTGGTGGAGGCTGCCCCTGCACTGCTGGGGTGTGGGGGTGGTGGGAGACATGAGTGGGGGCCTGGTGGAGGGTGACCCTGGTGGCTGGGGGGTGGGGGTGGTGGGTGACATGACTGGGGGCCTGGTGGAGGGTGCCCCTGCACTGCTGGGGTGTGGCGGTGGTGGGAGACATGAGTGGGGCCCTGGTGGAGGGTGACCCTGGTGGCTGGGGGGTGGGGGCGGTGGGTGACATGAGTGGGGGCCTGGTGGAGGCTGCCCCTGCACTGCTGGGGTGTGGGGGTGGTGGGAAACATGAGTGGGGGCCTGGTGGAGGGTGACCCTGGTGGCTGGGGGGTGGGGGTGGTGGGTGACATGAGTGGGGGCCTGGTGGAGGGTGCCCCTGCACTGCTGGGGTGTGGGGGTGGTGGGAGACATGAGTGGGGCCCTGGTGGAGGGTGACCCTGGTGGCTGGGGGGTGGGGGTGGTGGGTGACATGAGTGGGGCCTGGTGGAGGGTGCCCCTGGTGGCTGGGGGTGTGGGGGTGGTGGTAGACATGAGTGGGGCCTGGTGGAGGGTGCCCCTGCACTGCTGGGGTGTGGGGGTGGTGGGAGACATGAGTGGGGGCCTGGTGGAGGCTGCCCCTGCACTGCTGGGGTGTGGGGGTGGTGGGAGACATGAGTGGGGGCCTGGTGGAGGGTGCCCCTGCACTGCTGGGGTGTGGGGGTGGTGGGAGACATGAGTGGGGCCCTGGTGGAGGGTGACCCTGGTGGCTGGGGGGTGGGGGTGGTGGGTGACATGAGTGGGGGCCTGGTGGAGGGTGCCCCTGGTGGCTGGGGGGTGGGGGTGATAGGGGACATGAGTGGGGGCCTGGTGGAGGGTGACCCTGGTGTCTGGGGGGTGGGGGTGGTGTGAGACATGAGTGGGGGCCTGGTGGAGGGTGCCCCTGCACTGCTGGGGTGTGGGGGTGGTGGGAGACATGAGTGGGGCCCTGGTGGAGGGTGACCCTGGTGGCTGGGGGGTGGGGGTGGTGGGTGACATGAGTGGGGGCCTGGTGGAGGGTGCCCCTGGTGGCTGGGGGTGTGGGGGTGGTGGTAGACATGAGTGGGGCCTGGTGGAGGGTGCCCCTGCACTGCTGGGGTGTGGGGGTGGTGGGAGACATGAGTGGGGGCCTAGTGGAGGCTGCCCCTGCACTGCTGGGGTGTGGGGGTGGTGGGAGACATGAGTGGGGGCCTGGTGGAGGGTGCCCCTGCACTGCTGGGGTGTGGGGGTGGTGGGAGACATGAGTGGGGCCCTGGTGGAGGGTGACCCTGGTGGCTGGGGGGTGGGGGTGGTGGGTGACATGAGTGGGGGCCTGGTGGAGGGTGCCTCTGGTGGCTGGGGGGTGGGGGTGATAGGGGACATGGGTGGGGGCCTGGTGGAGGGTGACCCTGGTGGCTGGGTTGTGGGGGTGGTGGGAGACATGAGTTGGACATGGGTGGGGGCCTACTGGCAGGTGCCCCACAGTGCTGGGGGGTGGGGGTGGTGGGGGACATGAGTTGGACATGGGTGGGGGCCTGCTGGCAGGTGCCCCACAGTGCTGGGGGGTGGGGGTGCAAGGGGACATGTGTTGGTGTTCATTAGTTCAAGGAGACATGTGCCTTTGCTGGGGGGCATGCCCATGTTGGGTGGGCTGCCTGCGGGACATGACCAGGGATGCAGGGTAGTCCCCTGTGGTGTGGGCTGCCTGCAGGGGCCGTGGAGGGTGTACAGGGTACACCTGGGAGGACCCACACTGTCAAATCACATGTGGGACTCCCCGGCACCCCTGAAATACACGTACCGTGCAGAAATCGCGTGTAAAACTTCCCGCGCACCCCTGAAATACACGCGCCCAGGCTATTCGTGTGTAAAACTTCCCGCGCACCCCTGAAATACATGCGCCCAGGCTATTCGCGTGTGGAACTTCCCGCGCACCCCTGAAATACACGCGCCCAGGCTATTCGCGTGTAAAACTTCCCGCGCACCCCTGAAATACACGCGCCCAGGCTATTCGCGTGTGGAACTTCCCACGCACCCCTGAAATACACGCGCCCAGGCTATTCGCGTGTGGAACTTCCCGCGCACCCCTGAAATACACGCGCCCAGGCTATTCGCGTGTGGAACTCCCCGCGCACCCCTGAAATACACGCGCCCAGGCTATTCGCGTGTGGAACTTCCCGCGCACCCCTGAAATACACGCGCCCAGGCTATTCGCGTGTGGAACTTCCCGCGCACCCCTCAAATTCACGCGCCCAGGCTATTCGCGTGTGGAACTTCCCGCGCACCCCTGAAATACACGCGCCCAGGCTATTCGCGTGTGGAACTTCCCGCGCACCCCTGAAATACACGCGCCCAGGCTATTCGCGTGTGGAACTTCCCGCGCACCCCTCAAATTCACGCGCCCAGGCTATTCGCGTGTGGAACTTCCCGCGAACCCCTGTAATACACGTAGCCCGCTCCCCCAGGCCCGATCGCGTGTGGAACTTCACGCGAACCCCTGAAATACACGTAGCACGCTCCCCCAGGCCCGATCGCGTGAGGAACTTCACGCGAACCCCTGTAATACACGTAGCCCGCTCCCCCAGGCCCGATCGCGTGAGGAACTTCACGCGAACCCCTGTAATACACGTAGCTCGCTCCCCCAGGCCCGATCGCGTGAGGAACTTCACGCGAACCCCTGAAATACACGTAGCCCACTCCCCCAGGCCCGATCGCGTGAGGAACTTCACGCGAACCCCTGTAATACACGTAGCCCGCTCCCCCAGGCCCGATCGCGTGAGGAACTTCACGCGAACCCCTGTAATACACGTAGCCCGCTCCCCCAGGCCCGATCGCGTGAGGAACTTCACGCGAACCCCTGTAATACACGTAGCCCGCTCCCCCAGGCCCGATCGCGTGAATAACTTCACGTGAACCCCTGTGATGCACGTACCCTGCAAATCGCGTGTGACACTTCCCGCGCACCCCGGTATACATGCACACGTATTTTTTGTCAGCGGGTGTCCGTGTTTGTGGGTAGCTTTTGCACCTCATTTTTCCTGGAGGGCCACAGTATGGGACATTCATCATGGCGCACCTTTTGGCGCACATTTCTTACAGCCGCAGAGACGGTACCGCCTCCTTTCTTGTGGCGGTCGTGTTTGTGCCTGTGCGCTGGTTTGAGCGTGCGCTTTTTTCCCCTATTCTATTCCATGAATACGTGTTGTAGGCGAGCGTGTGGGCGTTCCGCGCACTTGTGCCCTGTACTTCCCCCGTGACGCCCACGTTTTGGCAAGTTGTTCCCCATTCCGAGTGTTACGCCCGTGTTCCGCCTACTTTTATTGCGTGCGCCTCGCTATGTGCGAATTTCGCTGTGGCCTGTGCGATTTTCGCTGTGACCTGGCGCACGCTGTTAGATGGCCTGTGCGCCAACGTGCGCCAACGTGCGCCGCACACTTTTTTATCGCACATCCGCTGGTTTTCTCGCGCACGGCCTTCCATGAATCGACGTGCGCTGCTTTTCGTGCGATTTTCGCACTTGCACTGCGATTTTCGCTATTCCACTGCGATTCGCACGTTTTTGCCCACTTGCGCCGCGCTAATTATTCCATGAATCGGCCTCTAGGTGTCTATCTTGACTGAAATCTAACGATGACAAGGCAAGTTAACACTATCGCCTCAACAGCGGCCTACCATGCCAAACTGTTGACAGCAGCCAGACCCCTCCTCTCTAAGGATAACTGCATCACAATTGCCAGAGCTATTACAGAATCAAGATTGGATTACTGTAATGCTCTGTTCCTGGGCACCTACACAAAAAACATGACCAAACTTGAAAACTATACAAAACAGTGCGTTGAGAGCAGTCATTGGAATACCCAAAAAAGAACACATCACGGCCAGCCAGGAAGCAGGCACACTGGCGCCCAGTAAGAGAAAGAGTCCTCTTTAAAGCCCATGCTCTTACTCATAAGTGCATCCACCTCACTGCTCCACCTTACCTCTCTGAGAGAATTCACCCCTCTAGAACCATCATACCGACTAGAACACCTTATGCAAACATGCTCACGATCCCTAGAGTCAAGAGAGCAAGAGCGGGAGGTGCTAGCTTTGCATACCTATCAGCACTGCAATGGAACACCCTTCCACCAATCCTGTAAGGAGAAGTGTCTCACCTAGCATTCCGCAAAGCTGTGAAAACTCTGCTCTTCAACTAAAACTCATCCAAGATGTGAACATTATCATCCACACGCCTAGTATTAGCATACTAAGGCACATGCATAATGTATTTTAACCTGAATCTGTATTTGTTTATACTTGAATGATGGTACTCATATGCCCTGACACTTATCATCACATGTATGTAACTTCTTTGTAACTAGGATTGCCACAAGTAACAGTGCTGCGAAGCCTTTGGGCTGTATGTGCGCTATATAAATGTAAAAATAAATAACTATGCTGACATACTTCATGAGATGATTATAGAGGCACATAAGAAAAGAACGAGGTCTAGGAGAAATGATAGGGAGGATGATCATGAGCTGAACGATTACCTGGACAGTACAGCACACTTGGGTAATAACATATGGTATCAGCATATGAAAGAAGTGGAAAGGAGTACCACAAAGGAAGAATGCTTTGTATGTTCACTCCTGCCTTATAGCATGGGGAAGTCTAAGATCTTCACAGCTATTGAAGTGGAAGTCCAGACAGCACATTGTCTTTCACACATAGCATTCTGTCGAACAAGAGGCCAGTTTATGGGCTGAGATGCCTATCTCAAATGGGCAACTGAATGGATAGATCCAGATGAAGATGATTAGGAAAGTGAAAGGAGCTGGAATCAGATGGGAAGTAAACAAAAGACGTGAGAGTCCAGGAAAATCTGCAGATGACATTCGAATTTTGAAAAACAGAGGCCAGATGCAGATTTGGTGATCAGTGTTATGATCAGATGGCTGGGAAGAAGGTGCGCTTATCTGCAGATCCTGGATGGTTATTGATCATCCTGAATCAACTATTTGGAATGCACAACTGCTGTGCAAGCCATTATGGCCGAAACTTGCTAAACTACTAACCTGGGCAGAAGACAGAGGAAGACCCTTGCAGATAGTGCCTTTGGAGAGTGCAAAACTGTGCTTCAGAAACAATGGCACAAGAAAAATTGGAGAGAATCAGAACTGTGATTGTATCATTGAGGCATCAGGAATGAACAGTGAGACAACAGTGATCATGGATCACTATTGGGCATGTGGAAATAGAGCATATATGAGTCTACCCAAATATTGGGGAGGAATATGCACACTGATGAATGTTCATGTTCCAGCGTTGGTGATTCCTAAAAGCGATTTGAACCTTGACAGTTTCCCGAAAGCAGATGCTCACCTGAGGAAGAAGAGATCTGTGGGACTGATTAATCGAATGAAGAGGGACAAATATTTCTCTGCCAAGTCAATAGAAGCCTTTGACTCCATTCCTTATGAGCACAGACTGTGCAGCCAGACTTCTTTGGTATTCACATAGATCTACATGCCGAAAATCCAGGTTGGAGCAAATACCAAATGGCTGCAGATTACCAGATGGGAATTGCTGCAGACGGTCAACACAAGCATAAAGGGATTCAATGCTATTACAAAGGAGATGAGAGCCATATGACTGATGACTCTTCAGAACAGATCCGTCCTGGACATGATCACAGCTATGGATGGAGGTGTTTGTGCAAAAATTGGAGAATCATGTTGCACGTTCATACCTTCTCATGATGAAAATGGCACCTTGACTGAGGCCATCGAGATTCTAACGAAGCTACACTTCCAGATAATAGATGAAGTGGAAGACATTGCTGATGACAGCTGGTTTGGAGCATTCTTTTCTTGGGTTCCACAATGGATGGCAGACATGTTCATGTTGGTGTTGCTTGGCTTCTGTGTGATCAAGATAATAATCACACAATGCAAGAAGACAGCAAAGAAAGCCATTTGGATGAAAATCATGATCGATGTTGAATCAGGATGGAAGGCCAGAGACTTGACAGATGAAGAAATAAGAGACTTTGTGAAGGCCAGTATCCATGCACCTGAGGGAACGAAATTCCTGTATCCAAATAATCATACGTATTACGTGGGAAGATTGATCTATTGTAGTCCAAGTGGACAGTGCATGCTCATGACTTGGAACACGGATGAGCATGTGAAATCAGCTGGATGCCTGAAGGGGGTATTAGAGATAGGGATCCCAAAGAAGCATTTCTGCAGATAAGGATGTCTAGATGTGAACAACGATGGGAGAGTGGTTGATGAATTGCCGAGAGGGGGGAGAGTAGAGAAGGAGCAAAGTACCCCCACCTCAATCACTTCGCCCATCTTGCGTATATGTTGGGAACCAGAGTGTGACACACGGGTGGTACCAGTGAAAATACTGATATCAAGGAGAATCTTGGAAGCAAGGTTCCCATTGAGAAAGCCATACTTGCATACGAGACAATATGATGGCCATTTGAATCAAATCCCGGAGGAAGCAGGACCAATGAGTGGCCAAGAAGAATGGTGACATCATGCAGAGCCGAGTTGATGTAAATAGAAGAGATGCAGAGACTAGAGAATGCAGATAATTTATAAGGCATCAAGAAAGTATTGAAGATAAGTGGCATCTTGAGATCAAGATGAAGAAACTTATACTACAGAAAAGATGAAGATGTCAAACTGTTTTACACGTGTACATATGCAAAGAAATGCAAGCAGATGAAGAATTTTTGAGGCTAGCTAAGTCATGAATAGATTGAGGCATGCGTTAACATATACATATACATATATATATATATATATATATATATATATATATATATATATATATATATATATATATATACATATATATATATATATATATATATATATATATATATATATATATATATATGTATATATATATATGTATATGTATATATATATATGTATATGTATATATATATATATATATATATATATATATATATATATATATATATATATATATATATATATATGAGTAAAGAATGGATGTTTCCACTACATGTTATAGCAGAGCTGGGCTAAAGAAGGAAGGCCTCTATTTCACAGTTAGAAAACAAGGGAATTACAAAGTGAATATCAGAAAGGCGAGGCTGGATGAGCCAAGAAGCCAAGGCCATATCTGGCTGAGGTGAGCTGACATTGAATACAAATTGTGTGAAAGAACGAAGCTCCTGTTCAGGAGGCATGAACAAGACAAGGAAGAAGTTAGAGGTCTATTAGAAAATAGTATTTTTATTACACAAGAGGCGCGATTTTTGGTCTGAAGTTACGTGGAAGGATGAAGTTGGACGAACATGATGGTCACACCTACCCATGAGGGCAGAGCGTGCCTACACTCCCCTGAATTCTCCAGAGCAAAGAACACTCCCAAGGACAAGTTCAAAGCCCTAATTGACTGCAGGCTACTGAGGTGATGATGGATGAGTATGCTAATTGGTGGGAAGCTATGGTTGAAGACTAGCTCACCAGCACCTGGAAACCCAGTCTGCGTGCAGCTAACGTAGGTGGAAAAGTACTGACAGAGGTTAGAGTGCCAACGAATGGTAGGGTACCGCATGTTTAAGGGTCCTATCATTTGTGCGGCCAATGGGACGTCGTGTATTTAGTGACGTTCATAGTGACCTGTTTTAGGGGAGGGCTTAGATGCCCCATCAGATGTTCAGAAACCTATCACATTTCTTCACCCTTTTAGACGAGTATGGATTGTATACTTAGATATTCCCTTAGACCCTATCACACTTGCCACTAGGTTTTTGTAGTTTTCCACGCAGGATGACGTTAGTAATACATAGGTTGATGTCACCTATGATGATTTATTCTTATGAAAGAATGATTTTTTTAAGATACACTGAGAGCTTTTACGCTGAGACGTCCATTGATGTCTGTTGTACTCCCTGTTTAAGATAATTGATATTAAAACAGTTATCCTTTTGCAAACTACCTGAGTCATTTCGATTATTGATGTTTGAGTAACTTCTGCATCCCCATCCATCTGAAGGGTATTTCTATCTCATCCTAAAGTGCTGGAAGACCCCAGTTCAGTGTCCCCAGCACTCCAAAATTCAGCAGCACCACATAATGCTTCTTTCCAAAAAGAGCCTATCTTGAACCCAGGTTTTCACAGCAACTTTAATCTGGGCCTCTACTCACACTTTAATCATCTCTTGATCATCCCATATCAAAGAGGAAAATCAAACCACTCTGAACTTTGAACAGCTGAGTATATTTAGTGAAAGTGGTATTATTTAGATCCTTTATTGCTTCCTGCAGAACCACCAGCAAGGTAGCAAGCTCCACACAGCACAATTCGAAGTACATCTGTCACTAACCTAAAGGCAAGTCCAAGAATCAGTAGCTTCTTGAGGAGAGACTTGATGTTATCCAAGCACTGACAGCCCCTGATGAAGATGGGCCAGACAGTAATCCCTAAGGTGACCGTGTAAGGGAAACCCTCAAGGGGAAGAAAGCCCATTATATGGACTAAACTCTTCAGGCAATTACAGGATGTTGAAACCAGGAGGGCTTCTAAGAATACAAAGTGTCAACTGGAGGGGAGGAAGAGCAGAAAGACCAAGTTAGGTAGAAGAAAGTGAAAGCAAGGAACCTGGGGGCTCATGGGAGGCAGGAGGCAGTAAACAAGGAAGAGAATGACCAACCTAAGAAGAGAACAAGGGAGCGAGGAAGGGCAGAAAAGGAATACAGTCTCTGTGCAGATTAGCATACCTGAGCATTGAGACCAAAACCTCAAACATTGTGTTGTAATGAGCTTGGTGTGGAGTGTGGTGTTGTCATAGCTCGTGTGAAATGCAGTGGCCTTGGGATTCTGTGAGGGAATATTGGGGTTAGCAGTGAGAGTGGCAGGTTGATGGATGTGGGGAAGCCCAGTGTTCCTCATCTGGTCTTGTGTCTTTGTTTCCCCTACCATCCCATTGTGTTATGTGCCCTGAAGGTGTGGCAGCCATGGACATTAAAGGTACTTTGAAAGATATCTTGGAGGAGGCATCATTTCCTACACTGGCGACAAGGATGGGATGGTAGGTGGATTCTGGCGTTTTTTACACGGTACTGCTAGGGCGGGGGTGCAACAAGTTGAGGATACATCCACCGGTCAATTCTCCACACCCAGGAGGGCACCACGGCGTGGTGCGGGCTACGGGTGTCTCTGTGTCCAGCGTTTGGTGTATGATTGTGAGTGTGCAAACACAACGTGCCAGGCAGGAGTGGTGGGATCCTGTGAGCACCAGATCTCTAACTCCCCCGCTGTCCGGTATCCAGAAAAGTGTGCAGCAGGTCGGGAGACATGTCTTGGCGGTGCTGTGAGCGGACATGGAGGAGTCTGGTGTTTCACAGTTGGGGGAAGTAAGAAGGTGGGCACCTCTCTCTTTGATCAGTGGAGTTCCTGAGCGAAGTGGAGTGGGGCCTGCAGGTCGCCGTCTATGGAGGCCTCGTTCATCAATTTTTCTTCTACTCTGCGAATATGAGGGTCGAAGGTTCCATACTGGACCGAAACAACATGGGTTCATCAGGTTTCAGATTACTTGGTGCGCATGTTTTCCACCTTCCAATATATGGTGGTGGTACAAAGTAAAGAGAAATGCTTTGGTGTGGAATTTGTGTGTGATGTGAGCGTTTGGAGAATGCAGGCTGCATGTTGTTGGGTGCATTCTTTTGTATAACTTGGAGCGTGTTAGGGATGGCATGCATCATAGGGTTTTACATGTTACCATTCCAGGGTTTAGTGCTGTGTCGTGTTAAGGGCATTAAAGTTCTCAAGATTTTGTGAGTGGTACCCTGGGTGTGGAGGGGTAGGCTTTGTGGGTATGCAGCAAAGTATTGTTGTCAATTTGTTCTGTGTTGTGTGCGCAGGGGATAATGTTCACCTTTTTGCAGAGTTAGAGGAATTTTACCCTGTGATTGTTGGGGTACGTGTAAGAGTGCGTGACAGTTGTGCTGAGATGCGTGAGCAAGGTATAGTGTCACGTTGTTCTAGTGTTAGGAGAATTTTACCCCTGTGGTTGCAGGGGTAGGTGTTGAGGTGTTGAGCGAGTTTTCCTGTTGAGGAAAGGTTCCCCATCATTCTGGTGGCTGCATTTTAAGAGGTTGTCTTTGGGAGTGGGTGTCGGATTGTGTTAGGACAATCATCGCTGTGGTGCCCTGTCGAGGTGTTATCCTTGAGTGAGTGTTTTAGAGCTTTTGTGCCCTAGTAGTTGTTTTCCCAGTTACCTACTTTCAAAGGAGCGTAAGGTGTGTGATGTGTTTGGGAATTTTGTTGAGATTTGTTGGGTGCAAAGATGCCAGTGATTATAGGGGTGTGACTGTTTATGAGGTTATGATGTTAGGATATTGCTTATTGATCCTGCGAGTGTGCGGGTTGTGCAGAGTAGCTGCTCGCAGTTGAGCTGTTTGTGCTCAGACGTGGCAGGTCTGAGGCTCTGGGGACAGCCCAGGGTGGAAGGTGTTGGTGCATTGTTTGGTTTGACAGGCTAGATTAGTGGCTGTTCTCTGAACACTGGTACGCTTGGGTGTGGCAGGCCTAAGGTCCCGAGGGGCAGCTCGGAACAGGTGGTAGTGCAGTTTTCTTGTTTTTTGTTCTCTGTGGTTTTCTGTTGAAAGATGGGTTTACGAGAGGCATGTCCTCTTTCCATGTCGGTGGGCGTTGCGTTTGTTGGTGTGTGTGAGTAAGGCAAGTAGTGTGGAGTCTCGTGTGGAGAATTCCAAGGGTTCCTGGCGTTTTGTTGGTCTGGTTGGCCTGGTGAAGGTTTTTCCTTTTTGTTCTGCCTGTGCCGGATTTCTTTGTACATTGTTGGCCGCTTTGTATGGAGGTTCTGGTGCGTGTCTGTGTGCGTGATGGAGTGTCAGTTGCGCTGGTCACTGTTCCCACTACCTCCTTGTTGTTGTGTCATTTCAAGAAAGGGAGAAGTGTTGTAATGAGCTTGGTGTGGAGTGTGGTGATGTCATAGCCCATGTGGAATGTGGTGGCCCTGGGGTTCTGTGAGTGACCATTGGGGTTTGCAGTGAGAGTGGTAGGTTGATGGGTGTGGGGAAGCGCTGTGTTCCTCATCCGGTCTTGTGTCTTTGTTTCCCCTAACATCCTGTTGTGTTATGTGCCCTAAAGGCGTGGCAGACGATGGACTTTAAAGGTACTTTGAAAAATACATTGGAGGAGATGTAATTTCCTACACATTGCTTTCAGGAATCGCTGACTGGATGGTGTCTGATGTCACAGCAGTTGATGTGGTCCTTGCATTCACCATCTTAGTCATCTTAGTTGTCCATGTGTGACAGTACACCATGACAGGCCATCTTTGTTGGGGAGGCTAATGCTGCTTGTTCGCCAGCTCCTCCACAGGGACAATATTTGAGTGGGATCTGACAACATCCAATCAAGTTCTTTATGGTGACTGCTATGTCTTCAATGGTGAACATCTACAAATGGTCTTGCTGCATAAGTGGTTATGGAATTAATACAAATATGTTTCTAGATCCCTGTTTCAATTGTAATGCCTATATCAGTAACCTCACTGCATATTCCCAAGAAATACTGCTGTGCACCTCATAAACCAATGTAGCAATATTGACTGCTTTTATGGCCCATTGTTCTTGTAAAAGACCATTTCAAAGTTACTGATTTGGATTGAAAAATACCAAAAGATATATTAGAAGCTATTACTGGCAGTAAATCATGAGGGCACTCATATTGGGTTAGACGAAGATGGGAGAGCACCACCGAGTAAGGAATTTTGCAGGAGTGTATTCAGCAACACTTCACATTTTCCTGTTTGGGCATGGGGGGGCTCAGTAACATAAGATGGCTAAGATACTGATGTATATTATGCTGAACCTGATCTTTCGAACAATACTGGAGGCTGTATGGTATACTCCTGCAGCCAAGCTCTAGTTTCATAAGTCTGGACAAAGTTGGCAAAATTGGGTTTTGGGTGAAAATTCCCAGAGAAACTTTAGAATGACTGATTAATATACAACATCCTCAGCTTACATCGGTCAGAGTGTGATGGCTGGAATGGGATCTTGTTTGCATAGTGTCTCAGAATAAAGGGTTCAATAACATGGTTTGCTATGGATTATAAATGGCAAATTGAATAAATATTGTTTTGAAGTGATAAACACTGGAGGTTGTTGTGGAATATATAGTTAGGTTAGGTTAATCGTGTTGGTGTAATTATGACAACCATTTACCAAGAATCAAATTAATTCCCTTATGTTTTGTGCTTACACATAGCATAAGTATACACTTGGAAAAACATGTGGCAATTGTTTGATGGAGCCGATTTAAGGTATTTTTCTACTATAGTTCCTTAAGAATGCTGATTACATGAATAACTTTCTTAGGACCTTACCTCCACACAGAGGTAAATAGTCATCGGCAGATTATTATTATATCATAACATACTGATGCCAGGAAATGCCAGAAAATGTACATTCAATCCATCATGACATAAACAATTCATTGAATGTATTATTTTCTTGCCAGCTTCATGCTTATATTTAAATGCAATAGGTCTGATCCCAAACCTTCATTTCTAGCTGTTTTTTCTGCTCCTGTTTGGCTCCTAGGCCACCAGGTGTGTTCTGTCATGCACTGTGCAGTTTCTGTCCCTCTACCTCCACTGCACACCTCTCTGATCCCCCCTCATACCTATGGTGCTCTCCATCTCTCCTATCTATTCTATCTGCTTCTCTATCACCTATCCTCCCTCTCTCTCGAAGTCTGTAAGGAAGAAATTTAAAAAGGCTCTCCTGGTCTTCAACCCTGGGCTGCCCATTGCCGACACCTACGGAAATGCTTCCTTCAGGCAGACTGTCACTGACATTATCTTTGTCGTTCCTTCTCCTGACCTATGGATGCCCCATATGGTCTCTGTCCTCTCCCATTTCTCTTTTTCACCTCATTAATTGTGGTACTAGATGGGAAGTGCTCTTGGCACACTTCTCATCTTCCAGGTGCATCATCAATGTCTATCGTAATGGCACTATGGCCCAGGGCTCTCAGCCCAACCTCCTCCTTCTTGACAGACATTTACAATCTCTCTTTAACTTCTCCCCTCCTCTGGCTGCTCCACTGTCAGCTACATCCCCTCTGCCCCCATCCGGTGGTGGTACCCCGCCCCTGCACCCCCCTCGGAAAACACTTAAAGGGAGCAACCAGCTTCACTTAGCTACCCTCAATTCCCGCTCCCCTGTAAAATGCTACTCTGATATCTGTCTCCTTCTTGAAGATCTTGACGTCCTTGCCCCCAATGAGACATGGTTCAAGTCCAGCTCGGTCACTGATTTTGACACCCATCTCCCGGAGGCCTACAAGATCCTGTCCAGTCCCAGGCCCACCTGCTCTGGGGGCCCAGTGGCCCTGTTTTTCCCTGAGTGTGTTCCGTCCACCACCATTCCCACTCAATCCTACTCCTCTTTTGAATGCCTGGTCTGTAGGCTGCTGTCTCTCCTACCCTCTCCCTCACTCTCACCACTATCTACAGGACCCCCAGACCTATCCCCCTTACCCTCTGGGAATGGGCAGACCTCTCCTCCTCTCTCATGGCCTCCTCCCCCAAACATCTCTTCCTTGGGGACTTTAACATCCATCTTGATTCTCTGGATTTGGCCACTGTACTTTTTCTTGACCTCTGGGACTCTCTTTCCCTCACAATTCCCCCACTATGTCTCACCTTGGATGCTCTCATCCCAACAGAAGTCTCACTCTCCAACCATCTAACTTAACTAACTCTTTCTCCTAGTCTGACCACTCTCTCCTGTCCTCCCATCTTGAGCTCCCTGACACCCAGAAGATGCCTCTACCCACACTGCCTTTCTCCTTCTCTGTCATTTGACTGATGACGCGTGTGTCAGTCGCTACATTTGCCACCACCTTCATCGCTCCTCCCACCCTACCTTTAACTCTCCTACCAATTCTGCACTGGCAAAACTCCATCTGAAACACTCTGGACATCCTTGCCCCTGCCATGAGGATCCACATGAAGCCTGCGTCCAAATGCAACTCTTGCTATGACTCTGACTTGGCAGCTTTGAAACACAAGTGCAAAGCTGCTGAGAGGAAGTGGCAGGCCTCAAATACATCTTCTGACAAACGTGCCTTTCGCTTGCTCCAAAGGCAATATCATCTTGCCAGGCCCACATCTCAGGGGCAATTAATAACACGGCTGAACTTTTCAAAATCTGCATGGAACTTGCCAATCCTACTGCAGTCTCCTCCTTTCCTCTGCACTTGCCTCCTACTTCTCTACCATCGCTCAGCACATCCTGTTTTCACTGTCTCTATTCCCCATCCCACCCCCTTCTCTTGCCTCCATTGACCCCTCCTCCTCATTCTCTCCTCCTTCTCTCCCATTGCACCAGATGAGGTCTCTAGAGTAGTCCGCTCTATGAAACGCTCCTCCAATCAGGTGCTCCCCTGCTCCTCCAGATTTATCAAGGACAACATCTCCTCTCTTCCCCTTTCTTGGCTGACCTCGGTGACCTCTCCTTTGCCGTGGCTCTTTCCCACAACCCCTCAAACATTCTCTTGTGCTCCTCTCTCCTAAAAAAGCTGCCCACAGACCCTTCATGCCTAGCTAACTATCGCCCTATCGCTATCACCCCTTTAATGCGCAATCTCATGGAGAATCTTGTAATCCCCCAAATGACCCACCACACCGAACCAGCTGGCTTCCTTCACAACCACCAGTCCAGCTTTAGAGCATCCAGAGGCATGTAAACTGCTCTCCTGAACACTTGTGATTCTAACTCTCCCTCTGTTCTGATCCTTCTCAATCTTTCTTCTGCCTTTGACACGGTCAATGATGCCATCCTCATAAATCATCTCTATGATACCCTAGGCATCATGGACCTGGCACTGGACTGGCTGACCTTCCTTTCAAACTGACCCTCCTAAGTGCAATTGGGCCCTTTCCTATCCTCCACCTCACTCTCTACCTGTGACATCCCTCAGGGCTCTATCCTATCGCCATGGCTCTTCAACATCTACCTTGCCCCTCTGGCCCACTTGATCCCAACATTCTCTCCTCACTACCAGTTTTATGCTAACGACACTCAGCTTTTGTTTAAGCTTCCATCCTCTACCTCCTCCCCTTCCTGACTGTTCCTCAGGCATGGTGCTCTGCTAACGATCTCTGCCTTAATGCCAGTAAGACAGATATCCTTCTCATTGGGACTACTGCTCCCTATTTCCCCCCTACTCTCTGGCCACCCTGCTTGGGTCCCCTCCCCTCACCCTCTTGTGAGGCTGAACACCTCTCCACCTCCTCAGAGGCATTCTCACTTTCCTCACCTTCCCCCAGAATCTCAATGTTTCCAGAGCTCTGGTCCTCTCTAGGCTGGACTACTTCAACAGCCTCATCCTCAATCTGCCCCTTTCTTCCCTCTGGCCTTTTCAACTAATTCAGAATATGGCTGCCAGAATTATCCTTGGTCTCATGCCCTGCGACCACATCTCTCCAGCCCTAAAATCTCTCCAATGGCTCCCGGTGACTGCAAGGATCAAATTCAAGATCCTTTGCATCATCCACAAGGTTGTCTGTGGCCTGGGACCTCTCTATATCAAGCTTTCCCTTCCTAAATAATCTTCAGGTCAACAATAAACAGTATAACCGAGGTGTGCCAGGTATTTGGAAGCACTTAAGCTTGTATATTTAAACAAGATCCTTCCTCAAACAAACATTCAAGGCAGGCTGCATCACAGAATGACAAATGCACCAGGATTGTTCTAATGATTCAACAGTACAGTGATTCTTTTGCCTTGAAAAAGACCTGTGGAGGTCGAAACACGTATTGGCATACGACTCTGTCATCTGGGCATACAAATCTGGTGTTTGATCATGGACTATGAATATAATTAAAAACACCAAAATCTATCCACGTTTCAATCAAAATATACTTTGTAGATGGACTGATTATGAGGATGTTTAATGCTATTGATGCATAACGTATGTTAGCTGGCAGCGCATCCGATTGTGGAACATTCACTGTTTTATTCTTCAGGTCAGACACTTCTCTAAGCAGAGAGTGGGGGTTGGATCCCTTTCCTCGACTGCAGCCTCCCTCTGAATGGCCTCCCTGCCCCTGTGAGACTTGAGCTGGATCTTCTCAACTTCCGGAAACTTCTTAAGACTTTCCTTTTCTCCTCCTTCTACCTTCTCCCCCTCCCGGGCTAATGTCCCTCTGCTGCTGCAACTGGATCCTTGTTCCTTATGACTCTTAAGGGGGTTAGGCCCTCCTTGACCAGTCCCCTACCAGCATCCCTAACCAGCACTTGCCCTCGGGCTCCCTTCCTGGACTAGCCTGAATCTGGTACACCCTGTCCATCACACTATTTTCCTTTTCCAACTTCCCCTGCACTTGCACTTCGTGGCTCCCCCCAGAGCTTGCTCAGCCCCCTGTACTCCCCAATACTACACTTCTCACCCTCCCTCCCATCCCCCTGTCCTCACCCCAGCCCTGCCCTTTACTTCCACCCCCTGCAATTTTTGTCTCTGCACTTGCACGGCAAGAATCTCCCAAGGCCTAGTACTACCATTACTGTTGATTTTTCCCTATGCCCCTCTCCCCCTTTTTTTGTCGTATGGCACCTGGAAATACTTGTGTATAGGCACCATACAAATGTCCAACATATAAAAATAAATAAATACCTCAATTGTCAAGCTACTAGTGATATCCAGCACTGACAGACCAGTGGATATGTGGGTGCTCTATAGCGACTTCTGATAGAACGCAGAATCCAAGATATGTTTAGAAAACAAATGACTGCATTTTTTAAAATAAATTGAGGACTTCCCTTTCCTTTAATCATGTGAGACCCCCAAAAGCCTAATAAAGTGCTTACATGACGTGTGTGTGGAAACGTTTATATAATTAAGTGCCACCTTTTTGAATTATTATCAAAAGTAGGAGAAATTGAAAAACAAGTTATGATAAAACAAAAACTAAATTGGCAACAACATTCTTTACTTTTTAGACATTTAGGATCATAAACAATCCACAGTCTGATTAAGAGAGTGATAGGTGTAAAAACCAATAACATTGTGACTGATCAAACCAAAATTCATAATTATTTTCTTAAGTTTTATAACAGCCTTTATAATGAAAATGAATTCTCACCAGACAATGAAATTGATATACAACTAAAATGCAATGAAAGGTTGAGCATCAGTGACGTAGCATTTGACCATAGGAATTAATGTTTTAAATAGCCTTTTTGCTATTAGTAACTATCAGAGTATTTTTGTATTCCCTGCACACATTTTGAATGATACATTTTAATATGGGGTATTCAAAATGCCATCCTCAATAAACATGTACTAGACAAACCTTTCATGCATATTAGAGCAGAACACATGGTCGGCGTATAGGAAGTGGTTCATTGTTAGGCAGAATTTAAACATTCCAAATATGTCCCCTGTTCCATTCCTTCTAGACAACCACTAATGGTATCTGACTCCTACTGTGAAACAGTAGCATCATGAGCTGAAATCACTTTCCTCTTGTCTGCCCCCTCTGTCGATCAAATTCCTTTTCCCCAATGTATTATTTGGAGAATGGATGTGCTGAAAACAGTATTTCACAGTGGGAAGTTGAGTCTGTGTACACAAAATACATAGTTGTATCCACACAGACTTCTCCAGCAGACATGCTTGAATACAGACACCCTCCCTATCAACATTAAAACTATTGATTCCTTCCAGATCTTCAGGAAACACGTTCTAGGTTGGCTCCTCAACAAAGAGTAGCACCACAGATAGGTGGGCACACCTCCGTCTGCGTAAATATGTCTGCAAACTCTATAAACTGTTGTATTTTGTATTTTGAAAATGTAGTACCCCCACTGCTTAACTATGTTGGTATATTCTGTAAACTGCTGTATATTGAATGTGCTTTTGTCACACTTTGTAACCATCCTCTTAAGCGTCCTTCTACCTCTGAGTTTGGAGCGCTATACAAATAAATAAAATCAACAAACAAACAAACACTCTTCCCAAATGTGTGGCTAGCCTCTGCTCATCTGCCACACCCCCACAATGCATCAACAGATTTGGCAAATGTTGAAAAGCAGCCTCAGAAGCCACAGTGAAAGCAATGCAGTTTACTTTTTATCTGTGGGGGTGAGCGAGGACAACAACAACCCAATACATTGACAGAGTCTGGTACATACGCTTGCTAGCACAAATCATTGCCAGCGCCTTGGAGGACCTAACGTTAAAAACCATGCCTGAGAACATCTGGGACCTGTGAGGTTGATCCACCCAATAAAACCTTTCCCTGATATATACACTAAAGCACGTACATAGTAGGAATTTATATTTGAACGTATGCCTGTTTGTTTGACTGATAAATGTACCAGTTTTGCCTGGGTCCTGCCACCATAAAGTCATCATCAGTAACATATACAATACTTTATTTTACAATAGGTACTTAAAGACTGGTGTGCTGACTCAGGGAGGACACATTTGGCATACGGGAGCTGATTGGTTTGAGAAAATGTAATTATTACTTTGAATTCAAATATTTCAAATAAGTCCCCTGTTCAATACTCCCTAGACAATCAATGCTGGCATGGGACCTGCACTGCAGAAGGGAATTATCAGTAGCAGAAATGCATACACAGTTCATCCGATCAGCTATATTTGGTTAACCAATTATTTTTATTCAGTGTTTATTTTGGGGAAGCAATCAGCTGGAAATAGTATTTCAGGGTTGTCAGTTGAGTCCATATCCACACATATTTTTCACAGGCTCAGTTGTGGCTAGTCACCTCTACTCTCCCTACCTGTGTAATATACAGTGTGGGCTTTAATTTCTCCACTACACGTATTATGGGAGTTGTAGTCTTAGGTCAGGTTTAGAAACTCCAGGCCTCAGCTCTCCAGGTTAGAGATTAATATTTCCAGGTGTGCTGTAGTGATTTCTGCAGCACTGTGTCAGCAGTGTGACTAGAAATATTGCATCTCTGGCAGATCTCTGCACCAAGTCTCTGGATCTTCAGGTTGAGAAGGTAAGAAGACCGTGGACAGTCCTGCTGTGCCCTCTTATCCAGTTTAGACTGTTAGTGTAAGATGTTGTCGTTACTCCATCTTATGAAAATTGAACTTCCCTGTAAGTGTATCTACAAACCCACATTGAAGGAATTCTCTCTGTCAAGAAAGACCATGGCTGATGCTTCCTGTTCTCCCTTCATTATGTGTTGTACATCCAAAATTCTCCTTTTATGTGCACCATAATGGTTTACCATAAACCCAGACTACGCGGAATGAATAATCTTGCATGAAGGGGTCACAATTTAGCGGGTAATTTTTCTGCAACTACTGTTCCTTCCCCAACCCCATTACTCTTCAGGCCGGCTCCTCTTGTCACTGCTCCCTCTTATTGCATGAAGTCCATTCCCAGACATTTCCCAAAGGCGAATGGCTGCACGGCCTCACTTATCCCCTGGTCACTTATCAAGGTCAAAGAATACTTGTTCTACCTGTTCAAATTTTGGCAGCACAGCCTCTAATTCATCTGGGTTCGGTTTGCCTTCTGCCTCACGCAGGCAACTCGAACATTCTAAAATCCATTTGTTTATATGCCCGGAGGCTGTGACGATCGAAGCAGCCTCTACTCCGGTAGCATTTATTATTTTTTCCTCAAATTATCTGACAACAACTTTCCCATCATTTCCCGAGAATATTGTTTAGTAGCATTGACTTCGCATCCATCCTTTAGTATGAAGGAAGGCAGTCTCCATGGCTTCACACTCGCCAGAATTTCGGGCAGGCCCAGAGTTAGAAGAATGCGTGCATGGTCTGAGGTAGCCTTTTCTCGAAGTTGCCATTCACAACTGCGTCATCATATTACCAGAGGACTCAAAATATCTTTTGTAAAATATGAGGCATAGACCCAGGAGCAGGTGAATTACTACTTGAAATCTTATTTCTGGGGAGGGTTGAAATCAATCCTCTCATAGAATTTCTTCCTCTACCCTCATCTCTCCTTTACAGATATTGATTTGTCTATTTTCGATTTCAAAAACAAATTGCAATATTGCCCCTTCAAAGGACTCCTCCTTCCTCAAACGTATTCCTCATTTAAGTACTCAAAAAGCGTATGCGTGTTTATATTCGGGCCATGAATGCTTCCCAAGAGCATGGAAGCATGTACAGTTGTTTGACACAAAATTCAATGTCCCTCATAATCTCCCGCAACCTGAGCCTCCTAGGTCGATACATATGTAATACAATGCATGTCCTTATTGTCTTGCCAGAAAAACAATAGAAAGGGACAGTTTAATGAAATGACTACTGCACTGCAAGAAGTAGTCATTTCTAAAATCCTATACAGCCCCACAATACTATTAAACCAGCATGATCTCAATCATATACATGAAAAGGGCACAACTTGAGTGGTACACCTCCTTTGCCTCTTCTTATGGTACCATGGACCAAGGTCAGAGTATACCACTGAAGAGGTATGTGAGCTTGCAAGGAGCATCTAAAACAATAGAAGCACTGTTGTGAAAAATTACAATGCCCTATCAAAGTTCTATAAAAACCCAATAAAAAGACTTGTAATTAAGGCTCCTGGATTTATGCTATTTATTTTACCAGTCTAAGTGATTGCACCAAAAATTTATTTGTTTATTCTTAATATTCGATGGTCAAATCTTCAGGTTAAATTCCCAGATACTTCAGTCCTAATCACGCCATGCCCATTCTGTTGCCCGGTAGAGGTTAATGGGCTTAACAATTCCATTTAGAAGATTTATGTTATTGGGAACTAACCCTTTGAAATTGGATGAGGATTCAGAAATAAAACGGTAAAGAATTATGATTTGTCGTTTGGCACAGAGCAATTAGGACTGAAGAAGCAACTACAAGGGAATTAGATTGAAACGTAAGAGTATTCTTTCAGAATAATATATACGGTGGATAGCGCAGTGGAGAGATAGCCCCATTACTAGTTAATTTTTGTTTTATCCCCCCCTCCACCCGCACCTCTCAAATGCGATGCTCCTGTACTCCCAGGATCACAAAGCTCATGTATCCCACTCGCCTACTTCAAATTAGATGTTCCTGTACTCTCAGGATCTCAAAAGCTCATCTATCCCACTTAGCTACTGCACAACACCTGCTCCTCTCCCCCACCTTCTATCACTTTTTCCCTTGGCCTCTGGAATGCACAATCTCTCTACAACAACTCTTCATACATCACAGACCACATTAACTCTTATCACCCTCAATTTTCACGTCTTGCTATCACTTAAATCTCTCCCCATGACTGCTATACTAGCGGCTCATCATGCTGACTCATTAGTGCCACTCTGCCCCAATCTGACATCAACCTTTCCTCTTCTGAATATGCCACTATTCAATTCCTCCCTCCTACTTCAATCACTGTGTGAGAAACCGGAGGGCTTTTTCAGATATTGACCCCAGGGATTCATTGTTCATGTTGCCAGGGCACGGCCATTGCCTTTGGAACCAGACCCTGGAGGTGGACCGGTGCGGGTGGATCACCTGAGCAGGGGGTCCTTGGGCACAGTTGGAGGAATGCCCTCGGGAGAGAAGCGGTATTCCCCCTTTTTTAACAAACCCATAACAGACACTTCCTCCACATGAATAGGCTGTTATGAATCCTGTTCTGTTGCATACTCCTCAATTTCAACAGGTAGTAACTATAAAGGGAGGCGTAGGAGAAGAAATATATCCCTCTCCGACATCCCCACAGTGACTATGGGGCATTATCATCTAAAACCCATTCACCTACAACCACACATCTGCCCCCTTCACCCTGACAAACACTTACAGAAATTTCCCTCCATCATTGGGGAAAACTGCAACTCCCATACTTCCTCCGAATTTCCTTCTTTCAAAACCACTGGGATGAAGATGAAGAGGAACCGAGCGATTAAGATTGGCCATAGAAACCAATGTACCATGCATTCCTATGGACAGCCTCCATCTTGTCCCATTAAAGAGGACAGACCTCCCTTTTCAACCACCCACACCTGACTCCAGTTTAAAAGGTGGAGCACTGATACACACTTTGAGCGAGCTAGGGATGCAGTGTGGACCAGAGTAGCTAAAGAACAGATGATAGTGTTTAAAGAATCCTGGAGAGTCTGGAAGGGAGCTGAGGGCCAAGACGCTGATCCTGTGCTGTTGAAAGGCTGCAACAGGGCTGAAGAGCTGTACCTTCCAAGAGCCAGAGAGGGCAGATCATATCCTGCTGACTCTGTCCACAGAAGTACTCGAAAACCCTGACCTCAACCCAGAAAGCTCCAAAGAAGTTGCTCAACCAGCACCCCACTAACTAGGTGAGTCTCATGGCAGAGAGAGCAAATCCCAGTGAGCGTGTGTGTGGCTGGAGCGGGAATCTGCACAGTGAATCTGAGAAAGAAAGAAGGAAATAAAAAGGCCCACGAAAGGCATTATGGGACTTGAAGTTCTTTTTTAAATGAAGTGAAATTGAACTGTAAAATAAAGTAACAGAGTGGTCTGGCGGAAAACAAAAGTACATCCACTCGAAAAAGACTGTGCACTGTCTTTAGACTCGAACACGAACAAGGGAGGAATAGAGTTGTGATAATCCTCCTACTTCACAAACCTAATCTCCTCCCTTCTCAATCACCCCAGCAAACATCTGTTTGACACTGGAGGCTGTTTTCCAGAGACCACACCACCTCCACTTTAAAAACCACTCC
Source organism: Ambystoma mexicanum (assembly GCF_040938575.1). Lineage (NCBI taxonomy): Eukaryota > Metazoa > Chordata > Amphibia > Caudata > Ambystomatidae > Ambystoma > Ambystoma mexicanum. The sequence continues at coordinate 341,887,902 of NC_090927.1, forward strand.
TGCACACCTGGAGTGGCGAAGCCCCGCTGCAAAGGGCGACTGTGTGACACCAGGGCTTGTTCGGCACTGGGGTTGTGCTGGTACATGGTGTTCTGCTGTCATCCTGTCTTTATTTACTTACACTCAGCGCAAGTTGTATAGGCTGAGAGAAGGTTGAATGTGGATGGTGCTGTGGGCACACAGGTGCCATGGTGTGGCCACCGGGGCGTGAGATTATTATGAAGATATACCCACTGCTGGTGTCCTGCCTCTTTGTCTGAACTTTTCAACTTGTGTTGTGCATGTGCTTGTGGTACTGATCGCTTCATGGCGGCAAGCGTCTGGTTTCCAACACAGCAGGGTCTAAAGTGGGACTCGTACTGTGGAGTATACCAGAGCACTCAAATCTCAAATCTTGCTAATTTGTTAGCCTGATACTTGCCTCTGAGCCCAACACGCTGTGACCAAGTGGCCATTAGATTGTGTGAAACTGTGCAGGCTTGCAGGATTTGCTAGATTTGCAGAGGTTCTTCCGTGGGCTCATGGAAAAGTAGCTGCCAGTGACAGTGTGAGCTGGGGAACGCCAAAAGACGAGAGGGCGAGGGGGGTGTCAGACTAAGGAGGCTCCTTGAGTGGTTGAGCATAGCTCGCCTTGCCGTTTGCAAGAGCCAAAGCCGCCTTGTGTTGGTGTTGTTTGTCTTGTATATTGTTAGCTAGACAACAATATACAACATCTAGACAATTATCCAACAGCTAGACAATTGTGTACATATGCAGTCTAGCTTGCAGGCAACATTCTTTTTCTTTTGTTTTCAGACATTGTGAATCACTGGCGAATTTAATATCAATATCACACGTTTCTAATTTTCAAGTGGGAACATACCCTAATCCATTACTTCGCCTAAACACTTCAGGTACATTTCCTCCAGTTCTACCGACTGTCTATGGGGAGAGGTGGCGTCATCTCACGCAGATTTCCTAATTTGACAGAATTTTCTGTGCATGATTAATAATATATAAAATTATACGGAATAAGGTACCAGTTGGGCCATTTTTGCCAACATAACAAAAAAAGTCTATGCTCATAATGTACTTTTTTGCTGAAACTCTAAGTTTTTATCTTTTGCACATGACCGCCTTTGAATATTTGATTACTAATGGTATTTACTTCTTTCTCTCTGCATCTCCTCACCCTTCCCTCTCTCTACTCCCTTTCTCTGTTTCCTTGGAAACTGTACACACCCCAACCATCTACTATATATATTTCACCCATTGTTGGTGTCTTCTTGAAATGACTATGCATATTATTACTGGATTGTTAGCATGTATGTTTGGTATATAGTCATACAATTATGTTTACGCCCTGAGGACGACCCAGCAGGGTTGAAACACGTGTTGGCGTTTTTTCAGTTTTATTAACTATCTCAGGAGCTTGCACTTTGGATTGTTTGTTTCTTTAAAGTTTGTAAATATAAATACTGGCTAACTCCAGTGCTTGATACTCTAAGTTAATGCTTTCTCTTCTTTATGTTGATTGCAACCTCATATTAGGAGTAAGCGCGGACAGTGAGGACATCTTGGACAGTTTGCTTAGTTACCTGATGAGTTTTGGAGAAATGACCCCTTTGTATCCTCACTGCTGCTGCATACCTCACAATATCTTTTTTCATTTCCCATTGTATAAGTGGCTCTCATGATCTGATCTCAAGGTTTGCGCACATCCAGTATAGGGGTAATTTCTCACACATCCAATTCTATATTGTTAGACAGATTGGGCTTATATCAATCAAAAGGTGGTCAACCATGCGTGTGATCATGTGGTTGCAGTTATTGACATGTGGCATTTAAGGTGGATGGGGATTGCCGTGAACTGAATGACCTGAAAGACCCGAGAGTGCCAGGTTTTTGGTAGTATCCATCGTGTCCCTCTGTGGAGTTGCAATACTATTACATTTATTCACAGACCCATAACTAACTTGTGCATGCTGATATTCTTGTATTATTGTATATTTTAAATATTTTAAATGCTCTCAAAGCTTTAAATGTTTTAAATATTTAAATCTTTTAAACCTTTGAAAGGTTTTCATATATGATATGATAAGTCATGTATAAACGCGCCTGTATGCGAGTGTTTCTTACATAGTATGATGTTACACAGTTTTTGTGTAGTTTTTTTGTAGCCAACAAGGGTGAAGGGTTATCTGTTGTTTGATGCATGAGTGAAAACCTTTTCTCTCATGTTGGCTGTTAGAATTGTAATGGTATAGCTTTGCTATAACCTCGCGCTGTTAGCACAATTAGTATAACTAACACTATAGGCGCTGGGATTTAGTAAGGCATTGACAGTTATAGCTGCATTTGGCGGCTTAAATATTGCATTGTGTGTTTAACTAGGACAGTCAGCGCTATCCTGCATGCAATTTAACACTTTCCCATTCTCAGACCTAGATCACGTCTGAAGTTCAAGCCCTCAAAACAAACATGCGCTGTAACCTACAATCATGGTGCAAATTATAGAAACCTATCCTACTTCTAGCCTACAAAAATTCCCTTTCTGCTCTAACCTCCAACCTGAACTCTGCCAAATCCTCCTACTTCACAAACCTAATCTCCCCCTTTCACCCCCAAACTTTCATCTACCCTCCAATTCTTTCACACACCTCCTCCTCCCTCACGACTCTCTCACAGCTCTCTCTCCTTCCCCAGCCCTTCTTCTGTTCTCACCCAACCTTGTATACTCTTGACTACTTCCCCCCTACCTCTCCTCTTGAATTGGCACCCATCCTTCAAAGTGATAACCCATATTGCACTCTTTCCAACCCTTGTGCACCCCAAGTCATCAAAGACTCACTTGCCCTTATCTCTCTAAGCTCTCTAACCCGGCTCCTGCAAATCTGCAACTCTCTTACCCTTGTTGAAGAAACTCTCTGCTGACCCAGAAGTCCCAGCAAACTATCGCCCAGTTTCTCTTCTTCCCCATTATTCAAACATCAGTGGGCAGGTGGTCTTCAACTAGATCACTAAGTACCTTGAGTATAATGCCCTTGGAGATTTACTTCAAGCTGGCATCCCTAGTAAACACTTCACTGTGTCTCTAATGCTCACCACTTAACATGTCTGCCTCTTTTGACACTGTTGACTTCTCCTCTCTCCTCCTCCTTCTCCAGGATCTTGGGTGACTCAAATCTGCTCATGCCTGAATCACCTCCAACTTGAAAGGTCAATCCTTTAAAATCTCTTGAAACTCACAAATATCTAACCCCACCCGTCTTCATGTTGGCAATCCACAATGATCAGTCCTTGGACCTCTGCTCTTCACCCTCTATACCTCTGCCCTAAGGAGACTAATCTCATCCTTTGCTTTTCGCTATCACTTTCTTGATGATGATGCTCTTTCTTCTGTCCCTCCTTAACCATAGCCATCTCAGAAATGATTATGAACTGTCTCACTGCAATTTGTCACTGGATGGCTCTCTGCACCCTGATGCTGAACCCTTCAAAAACAGAAGTCATATTTCTCATGGCTTCCAATTCAATGCATGCTGTCTCCTCTCCTATCTTCTTCCGACCAGACATTCTTGCTCTCTCTCCTAAGGCTCGCAATCTTGGGGTCCTCTTTGATTGTAACCTAAGACTGCAACAATTCATCATTACCATTGCCTCTGCTGCTCATATTAACCTCCTCTAAATCATAAAATGTGTCCTTTTCCTCCTAAATATGCTAATCTCCACTCTTGTGCCTAGGAAACTTGACTACTGCTGAGGTCTAGTCCTTAGACTTCCTCTCTTCTACTTTCTCTCTCTAGATAAAGTCCTCAATGTTGCTACCTGCATGCTCTATAACTTACCCATATCCTCATTCACTTCTGCATACCGACAACATCCTGGTTGGCTCTCCATGCACAACCGCTCTCTTTCCTTCATGTAGTCTAGAATGCTAACAACGGTCTTGCTCTTCAGTACCTCTCAAGAAGAGGTCTCGTGATCTTGTATTCAGGGATTTTCTTAGATATTCCGGCGTGATGTTAGGAATGCTGTTCAGGGTTTTTGATAGCGTGTGGATCTTGAAAACCGATCTCCTGGCTTCTGTTTCTGACCAGTCTGCCACCCACAGCGCTCTTTTGACCAGAAGGGTATTTCCGCACAATATTTCTACAGAGAAACCTAATTGTGCCAGAATTTCTAGGCATTTGGCTCTCCATTGGTTCAATGCCCAATCGTTCATACCTGTTTGTTTCATTTTTATGGTTTGGTATTGTGGAGGGCAATATGAGGAATTGAGTTTGCCAAAAATAGTAAGAGTTTTCCAAACAATTCTTACACATAAGGATGAGAGCCCCAGTTCATGCATTATCATTACCTTATGGATCGCGTTAGGGAGTCTTAAGATGCGCTTCCAGAATTTGCTCTCAAGCTTCTTCCGGGTTTCCTAGTGAAGCCCCAAGCCTGCCTCCCCTGCATATGGCAGTATTGGAACCACCTTTTGGTTGTAAAAATTGATGACAGGCAGGAGAGAAAATTTGCCATGTTTTCTCCCTCTCACTAACCCCTGTGCTGTCAGCTGCTTAGTTTTCAAAACCAGATTGGTGATCCAAGCAGTCTCACCGCCATTAGCACTAATCATGATTCCTAGATATTTTATGGAAGCCGTAGGACTGATTTGGTTGTTTCCCAGTCTCCATCGTGGAATTATTTTCGTCTTTCCTCCAGGATTTTGGATCATCAGGATCTTTGTTTTATCTGCATTAATTTTCTGGTTATTTGAATCGATGTACTCCTGTAGGGCATTCAGTTTTTATGAAGACCAATAAGGGTTCTCTCCAGGAGGACACAGTCATCTGCATACAGGAGCCAGCCAGCCGAGGTTCCATCAATCTTCAGGGAGCAGGATCTGGGGGGATCTAGAACATGTTTCATGTCATAGATGTACAAGTTGTAAAGAAAAGGAGCCAATGGGCATCCTGACTTAAGTCCCCTGGTTGTAAGGATTTCCTTTGTAAGGTTCCCCTCTTTGTCCAGCCTAATCTGCAATGATGTTCCAATGTAGAGATCATTGATGGTGTCTACAAGGTCTTTAGAGCAGCCTCTTGCAGTCATTTTTCAGCCACAGGCGCTCTCTATCAATAGAGTCAAAAGCGGCCTCCATGTCTACACATGCTAAACGTAGGCTCTATTTTCCTTTCAGGGACTTGGCCTTCAGCAAGCTGATAAGTAGCAGATGTATGCCACTGTCTGTGTTTTTAACAAAGCCAGTTTGCATGGGATCATAGGTTTCAAAAATGGCTATCCACTCCTTCAGGCGCTTCAACAGTACTCTGGCAAAGACTTTACCTATAACATCCAAAAGAGCGATAGGCCTATAGTTCTTGGGGTTTAGTCTACCCCCCCTTTTTAAATATAGGAAACACTTTCACTCCTTTCCATGAGAGTGGTATTCTGCCAAGATGAGTGATTCTTTTGAATAGGGTTCAGATAAAAGTCGGTCCATAAGAGGAGCAGGAAGGCTGTGCCAAAGAGAGGCACTGGCCAAAGAGAGATACGTGCCTCCCGCTCTCTGTTTCAAGATGCATTTGACAAGCAGAGAATGGAGTTACAGGAGCAGAGGGCTCTAGCAGGGCAGTATTTTGGGAGAAAAGTTGGAGATATTGTAGTCCCAGACCCCAGAAAGCCTTATCAGTGATAAAGAGGATCTGGAATGTCATCCTTGCAACTACCAGGAGCCAATGTGCACATTTTAGGGCTATAGCAATACGACCCCTGTGCTTGAGGCCAAGGATAAGTCTTGCAGCCCGATTTTAGATTAGCTGAAGGGGGCGTAGACAACAAAGCAGGAGGTTAAGGAAGAGGCTGTTGCAGTAGTCCAGCCTACAGAGGGCCAGGGCTCTAGAGAAATTGAGCTTGTGGGGAAAGGTAAGGAATGGTAGAATGCCTAGAAGGAGGTGAAGCCGAAAGTGGGCTTTCTTTCTTAGCTCCAAAATGTAAGGACTAAAGGAGAGAGAGAATGTAAAGGTTATTGGCCTCAAAGGATGGTGAGAGTAGAGGGTCCAAAGCGGGCGACCAGAGGGTAGGAGAAACACAGGGCACAAGTGTCACTATAAGAAAGATCTCCATCTTAATGGCATTGAGACAGAGATTGCTAGCTGCATACAATGCCTCGATGGCAGTTAAATAATCAGGGATAAAAAATGAGGAGAAGAAATTACTTGAGGGAAGTTTAAGGAAAGCTGTGTGTCATTAACATAACTCTGAAATGAGAAAAGAAGAAGGACATCAGGTGAGCCAGAGGGACAAAATAGATATTGAAAAGCCACAATCATGGCTAGAACCCTAGGGTTACTCTGCAGGTAGACAGTGAGGTGGTAGTGCACAAACGGCCCAGTTGCAGCTGGGAAGAGCGTTTAGTGGGGAAAACAGGTCAGTCAATCCAGTGCCCAGTCCATGATGCTAAAGGTATCATATAATTATTTAATGAGGATATAATGGTTGACCGTGTGAAAAGTGGAGGAGACATCAAGGAGCACTATCTTCAATTGTACTACAATCATAAATACCATATACACTTCAATGATATCATTCCACCATATTACAAATACTGTATAAACCTGCTACTGTACCTATAATTACTATACACGTATTACTATTGTGTGTCTGGCCAGTGGCCACATTCTTGGGGGCATGGTGGTCATGCCCCCAAGAATGTGGCCACTAGCCACAGCCACCAGAATATAATTAAACCATATAAAAAGTGCGTACAATATACATTCAAATACCAAAACTCACCCAGACTCCCCTGCCACCCAACGGATGTTCGCAGACACTAAAAATGACCGCAAACTCAGCAGCATCTACAATTCCTTTTTTAAACTATAAAAACAGCTCCATATCATCTTTATTCTACTCCCCCACCCTTTCCAGGCCCTCTTTTGGTCACCAAATAACCCCAAATGTGTTTCCCACACTTTTTCCGATTGCGCTGTCTGCGGACACCGGCCACTATCCGTGGATGAACTGTGATAACTGAGTTAGAGTTCTTGGATGTGATTGGTGGATGGGTGTGTGACTGCTTAACAGTAGTCAATGAGGGAGTGCTGCAAAGAGTGAAGTGGAAAGAGAAGAAGGGCTGCCCCCTGTATCACGGGGTCAGTGGACACAGTGGTGGTCCGCGGACAGGGTGTGCCACATTCAGGTCTTTTCAACATTACTGGCAAGTAAATGGGACTGTGGGGATTAGCCAATCAGGTTTTCAGGTTGTGCTTTATAGAAAGAGAGGGTAATATTGTTTTCCATTGCTGTGTGCTGTGAAGATGGCAGAGATGCAGAGAGTCAGAGTGTTGATGGTGGGAGATTCCTTTGTAAGTTATCTGCAGAGGAATGCAGAGGGAAGAGCATTTCTACCAATCTTGGATTTCAAGGAGTGGAGGCTTTGTGGTGCGGTGTGCCTGGCCGCAATTTTCAATGAGTGCTTGCACTTTGCAGGATGTGGCCACTTTCAGTACTCCTGATGTTGTAGTGGTGCACTGTGGAGCACTGTATTTTGGTTATATCAGTGCTCCAAGTTTGCTCAGTGCACTGAAGGACTTGGTGAAGGCACTGATGCTGCTTTTCCCCAGTGCATAGGTGGATTTCGCACACAAACCACCTAGAGCAGTATGGAACAACCCCAATGTCCTCTGTCCTCAGCAAGATGCTGGAAGGTGTCTTGAAAACAGAGGCATGTCTGCATTTTGTTTAGTGCTGGGATGTTCTCTTTCCACAACAAGAATATTAATTCTCTTAGTGGGAACCTTTTCACTGCAGATGGCATTTCTTTGTTCAACACTGGAAATGGCATTTCTTTTACAATTTAAGGGATGCTTTCAAGAGGTTCATGTAAGACTGTAAGAAAGAAAATAAGAGAAAAGGCCAAAAATAAATACAAAACAAGAGGTGTTTTATTACAAGCACCTTCGAAAAACTACAAAAAAGGCTCTTTTCAGAGCCACCACTAAAGAGGAAATCTCCTACCCTGGGTTACATTTCTGCCCCCACACCCTTGAATTGGACGATATGTGCACGGACATTACGGTAGTTCACAGATCGCACGTGCCACATCCGGGGCTTTTGAGGATGGCATGCATGGAAATGGAACTGTGGAGGTGAGGGGATTTGCCAATAAGGTTTCCTGGGTGTGGTGTGAAAAGATATGATAGGTTATTTATAACGTGCTTAATACCCAGGGAGAGACTCTGGCAGAAGGTCGGTTTTGTGAGAGGAGTGCATATTGCTAAGGCTATGGCTGTGTCTTTTAGGAGGCTGAGTGTGTGGATGCTGGGGACTCGTGGATACATTGGTTGCAGGTGTATGCAGAGCACTGTGGAGTGGTGGAACATCTTGGTGACGCACCATCATCCAGCCATTATTATTGTTCTTTGTGGAGGGAATAGTTTAGGCCATGTTACTGGAATCTCACTGTAGTGTTGAAGGAGGCATTTGGGAAAGTCATGGACATGTTTCCAAACTCCCAAGTAATTTTCTCTCCCATTGCCAAGAGACAGATGTGGCTGCGCTCCACTTCATTTAGTCCACAAATGGAGAAAGCGAGGCACAGTGGCAAAAAGGCTGTTTGTGCATTTTTGAGAGATGCTGTCCTTCCACAATGAAAACATTACATTTTGTAGCCCCAATATTTTTCGCAGAGATGGAGTTCATCTTACCGATGCTGGCAATCAGCTTTTTTTGTGAAATATTCAAAATGCTTTGCAGCTGTTTCTGCAACTATAGCAAGCATTTTACTGTATGATTGCCTACTTTACCTCTAAACCTTAAAAAACCTTCCAAAAAACAAAAAAAAAACAAAAAAGCTCTTTTCAGAGCCACCACTTTCTCCCACAAAAGAGTGCAGTGGTTTAGATGGTGCCACCATCTACATTTTGTAGATGTCTGCAGACTATGGCACTGTTCACAGACTTCGCAGGTTTTGTTTGGCACTACTATTTTTTAACTGTGAAAGGTGGATATTTTTGATTTTTGTGTTTTGGAATTTTTTTGGGCTTTTCCAGACATGAGACAGAAGGGAGGGGAGGGAAGCGAGGGTGGGGAAGGGGCACCAACCACAGGGAGGAAGAGGCAGGTGCAAAGAGGAAGATGTTGGGTGGGCCTCACTCAGGTAGGGGGCAGTCTTTCTCATGCTCACGGACCATAGCCACGAAAGCACTTCAAAATTGTTCCCCCCTGCAGAGTACTGTGTCACAGCACATACACAGTATAGTGACCCTCGAAAGGCAAGTGTCCACTGCATTGTGTATGGCCTGTGAGGCCTGGTCAGGGATCCGCTGCCCCACAGGAATGTCTTTTGTGGTGACATGAGCAGATGCGGAAGGCTTTGATAGATGAATTCAACCTACTAACATCTTCGAAGGGGACGACCCTCCGAACTGCGGCCTTGTGGTTTGAACTCAGGTGTCGCCACATGGAGGTGGTCCTGTAGCTGTAAAGCCCAGGCTTGCTGCCACCATATTGCACTCAATGCAGTGAACCTTGGCCGCACGCACCTTGGGTACCCCCCAATGGTTGTAAAGAGCCTCCACACCCAAGACTCACATTGGCAGCAGGTAGTAGGGACTTCCACTTCCTCATCTTCTTCCTCTTCTTGATCCCCCTCTGCATCACCATGCCTGTTCCCCTCTCCAAGCCCTCCAGAAGGTGATGGCAGTGGTAGTGAGGGTTGGGGTTGAGCTGAGGCAGAGCAGCAGCAGGAGCAGCCTTGGGTGCCATTATCAAAGTAATCAGGAAACCAGCAAAACAACAATATGAAAACAGCAAAAGTGCAACCTGCAGCACTGGTCAGCCAGAAACAGAATGAGGAGCAGCAGTGGGGCGTGGCCTTTTATAGGGGAGAAGGGGAGCACTCTGCGGACATTTGTGTGCTAGACGGACACTTTGAGCCCCAGATTGAACTCAAAAAGTTGCAAAAAGTCTCTTGATCAATGAGGGCATGGTCTAGGACCTCTGCAAGGTTGACATTTCAGCTCAAACACCTTGAAGTGGTCAAAAAAAGCACTTTTTAGGTATCTGGGGGTGCAAACAGTGTCCGCGGATGCGGACCGACACTCAGCGTGTGTGCAGTCTCAGGACGACACCGCAAATGTTTGCAGATGGGACAGCTGTCCACAGGACACCTATTGCACGTGATGTGATGTGCACATGCGCCTAGATGTCCGAAGGACAGGGGGGATTCCCGAACTAATTAAAAGTGTGACACATGCAGGGGACAGTTCTGTCCGGTGTGGTTTTTGGAGGGCACAGGGATCAGATGCGCATGCGCCCAGGTGTCCGCAGGACAGGGACAGGACCCCCAAACTAATTAAAGTACGTCACACCTGTATGGACATATGCGGACAGGTGCGGCGTTCTGAAGGCAAATGGGATGAGATGAGCATGTGCCCAGGTGTCCATAGGACAGGGGCTGGACCTCTGAACTAATTAAAAGTATGCCACAACTTTACGGATATCTGTGGACAGGCGCAGCGTTCGGAGGGCACAGATCGGATGCGCATGCACCCAGGTGTCTGCAGGACAGGGTTTGATTCCCCGAACCATATAAAGGTGCATCAGGATTTTGCGGACACAACCCCTTGTAGGGACTTGTCATCAAAAGTAAGTGCAAATGTGATGTCATCAGTGATGTTATCAATGACATGTGTGATGTCATCTTTGATGTCATGGGTGTTAGTCTTAGCAGTGCATGGTGGTGGCACAAGGCATGTTTGCTTAGTTTACCATAACTGGTGAATTTCTGAGGTTTTTCGATTTTACATGTAACCATAAATCCTTTTAACACACTTTTTCCACTGGTTTTGATAGCTTTTTATAAGTGCAATTTAACCATAATGTCCCTTTAACAACATTTTTTCACTAATATATATATATATATATATAAGCTAACAACCATAACTCGCGCCACCACTGTGCACTGCTAAGACTAACACCCAGGACATCAAAGATGACATCACAAATGTGTAGTACAAGAGCAACCAAATATTTGAAGTGAACCACATACAACAATATTTACTTCTATTTTACCGGGATCAACGTGCCTGTTTACAATACATTTACATTTTCGTTCAAAAATAACCTTATCTGCAGTGTACACAGGCACATATTTCCCTAGACGTCAATTGAAATGTGCCCCCTGCTCTGAGCTGTAAAAAGCATTTCCCTAGCACACAGTTGTTGTGGCAAGGTCGGATGTATCGTCAAGAAAAGTAGTTTGTCTGAAAGAGCTGCAGGTAGTGTGTTTCCACGGCCCGGACAGCCTTGTCGATAATACAAGGATCTTCCATTTCATCCTTACAGCATCCACCAAGGACGCACCCATTGTCCAGCTTAATTGCTGGAACTTCAAGGGATAACAGTTACTAAAACACAAATGCAGTCATCACGTAAAAGTGCCAAAACACGAACAGCGCAGTACAAGCTTACTAGCTTCTGTGTACATCTATTCCCGTAATCATATCCTTTTCTACATTAATGCACGCAGCCCTAATTGCCCTGTGCATTAAAGGGATGGTCTAGTAAAAATGTTTATTTAAAAAATAGATAGGCAACATAAAAAAAAAAATACTAGCATTCTCCGTTTTAAAACTTCCTATGTAAAATTTTGAGCTATTCAAGCTCAAAATTCGCAAAAGATAGCACATGGGCGCATCCATTTTGTGAAATGGAGGCCCTCCTGTGCTGGCTTTTGCTTTTGCGGCACTAATGAAGGAAAAGCCAGACAGCTGTAGTAAACAAAGGCTACCGCTGGGTGGCTTTCCCTTCATTAGTGCTGTAGGCGGAGGACGGGGACCGGAGACCAGAGCAGGAAAGCTGCAGCTGAATCTCGGTAAGTGCTATTTATTTTTTTTTTTAAATAAGCACTAGCTGCGTTTTTTCTTCTACGTTTTCCGGGCTGGAGGAGCCCGGAAAACTTAGAAATAAAACCACAGCTTTAAAAACGGTGTATTTATGTTTGCGGTCGCTTTTGAAGTACAATAACGTTGAAATACAACGTTATTGTGTTGGAAAATGCTGCGGTTTTTCTTTCCAAGTTTCTCAGGCTCCTCCGGCTCGGAGTGATAAAGTGATAGCCACAGCAGGCAGAAACACACGCGGTTGTGTTGGAAAACGCTGCAGTTTTTCTTTCCAAGTTTCTCAGGCTCCTCCGAGCCGGAGGAGCCTGAGAAACTTGGAAAGAAAAACCGCAGCGTTTTCCAACACAATAACGTTCTATTTATGTTTGCGGTCGCTTCAAAAGCGACCGCAAACATAAATACAATGTTTTTAAAGCTGCGGTTTTTTGGGGGCGTGGCTTCGAGTCATGGCGGTCGGTTTGGCTCTGTAAGAGCTCCCGGCTGGCGCCACGCTACCAGCCACCATGCCCGGTGAAGTTTGAGACTTGAAGCCGAAAAATAGGGAATTCCTGCAGCGGAAACGACGGAGCACCGCCTGATGTGCCCCCGGCGCGGATCCGCGGGGGCTAGCGGCTGACTGGGTCCCGAACCCTGACGGACACAGGATCCTCCCAAGGAACAGAAGGAAAATGGCGGACTCCGTCCACATCCCGCCGATCGGAACGGTCCGATTTTAACCTGAGAAAGAGCCTGGAGGCAGCTGCGCTCCAGACCCAGCACCAGAATCGCCGACCCCTCGGCTGACTCTCGCCATCTCGCAATCTGGGGCTCGGATCGGATCGGAGCTCCCCCGGAGACCAGCGACGTCGCCCATCCCCCCCTCAGGCACATCAACAATAACCGAGCGGCAACCACCCGGCGGGCCCTTGCGGAGAAGGGCTGGGGTCAAGGGACCCCCATCGTTGCACCGGCGGCCCCTACCCGACCTTCAGTGCCCCCCCGAGGGCGTGCGGGTCTTCGGCCTCGGCTTCGGAGGCTGGGCCCCCCTTGGGTGAGGGAGCGGACTACTCGAAGCTCGACCGGAGCGTCGCCAACCCGTGCTGCTCCCGGTGGCCAGGAACAGCAAGACAACAAACCCAGCCGCCAAACCAGTCACCGGTGACCACGGCGCGACCGAGCCCAGCTGAACTCGCAGGTCCACGGGACCCCCCCACCGCCGAGGACGATCGGCGGAGGCTGAGGTCCCCATAGTACCCACTCATTGGAGCCGGTCCCTTCCTTCTCTGCTGGAGGACGCCCGCAACTATCCACCTCTGCCCCTGCCTCCTAGAGAATACCCGGGCTCATCGGAGCGGAGGGAATCCCGGAGCCCTGAGGAACATCTTTCATTGCCCCCACCCCCGCCCCCCCGCTACACGAAGCCATCTGGGCACGAATTCACCCCGGCTCCGAGGGGCCCCCCTCCATCGGGGGCCCACTATCGAAGGTAAGGCGGCACCTGCCGCATCAAGCCCTGTGGGGCTACCCCGACAAACACCAGGCATCGGTGGACCCACCGTTTGAGGCCCCCCCTGGCTCTACACTAAAGCCCTGAATCCGGGACTGGGTCCCGCCTCCTGGGGGAGAGCCAACACCTCTGGACGTTCTGCAAACCGGGGTTCTGGAGCCGGTAGCGGCCGCCAAAACTCGCTTCCCACAACGGGAGCCCAGGGAGTGTCACTCGCCACCTGAATTAACCGACAGCCCCTCCCCCCCCTCTAGTGGTTACAGGACTGTGGTGGAATCTCTTGAGCTCCGGGGGGGGCTTTTGCCGAGGCCAGGGGGCCCCCATCGCAGCGATGTCTAAAGCGAACAAATTAGCAAAGCAAGCGGACATCGCCACTATGCTGAACACGCCCTCGGGGGGTGAGAAAAGCAAGAAGGGCGAGCGAAACGAGGGGGGTGCGGGGAATGTCCCCCCCGAAGATCAGGGAATGGTGGCCACTCAAGCTGTCACTAAAGCTGACTTGCACGACCTCCTGTCGGCCCTCACTAAAGAGTTCCAAAAGGGGACAGAGGAAGTAAAATCCCAAATCGCTCGACTGGACAAGAGGGTAGGGGAAATTGAGTCAAGAACCGAGGAAATTGAAACTACACTCTGTGAACAGAACTTTGAGATCGGAGAGGGGGCTGACAGAATCAGAGCTCTCGAGTGCAGATGCGAGGCACTAGAAACGAAACAGGAAGAAGCAGAAAATCGCTCTAGACGAAACAACATCAGGATTCGGGGCATCCCGCTGGCGATCCCAGATACAGACCTCCCATCTTACGTAGCGGATCTCCTCCGCCACATCATCACCCTCCCAGATGACGGCCCCCTGGAGCTGGACCGGGTGCATAGAACCAGGCCTAGACAAAATTCTAATAGCTCAGTAGATGTGCTGGTCAGAGTTCACTTCTATAAACTCAAGGAAGAGATCATGCAAGAAGCCAGGGCGATGGGCCAAATCCACTTCCGAGACGCTGAAATCTCTCTCTTTCAAGATCTTGCAGCAGCCACTCTGGCAAAACGCAGAATGCTCAAACCCATGACTGATTGGCTTCGCGAGCGCAAGATAACATACCGTTGGAGCTTTCCGTCGGGTCTTGCCTTTCTCTGGGAGGGGAAGATGCGGCAAATCCCATCCCCCCAAGAAGCGGCCCTATTTATGAACCCGGAGGCGGAGGAGGGAGAGCCCCGGGGGAGCGCGAGTCATTCACCGGAGGGAGCTAATAGAGAGTCGCTCCGCTCGTGGTCCCGGGTGGAGGGGCGCCGCAGGAGGCGAGGTCCGCCATCCAGGGGGAAAAATATGAACAATCGCTGAAGCCCCACATCGCTGGCGACTGAAATCCACACCGAGGAGCAGGGAAGGCAAGCAGGGACGGGATCCAGAGTCTTCTGGGCCCCGAGCCGGCACAAAGCCCCATACACATAGTTACACCGTCTCACTCTCACCGGCAAAGCATGAGGCCCCATGGCCTCTCAACGAGCTGGTAGCCATGGCCCAGCCGACAGCCCCGTTGGTAGAAGGCTGGTCTAGATACCTACACTGATTTTCTGTTTGAAGTTCGGTTTTAAGTTTCGTTTGCTGGGAAATCATGGTCAGAGGAGAGAAAGGAGCGGAATTCGAGGGGAGACCCGAAGGAAGGGGCGACCCAGAGGGCAGGACACAAGCTCCAGGGACGGGGGAGCCCACAACCCGACAGATGGACCGAGGCAACGAAAAGCCACAACCTATCTCATTGACGAATGGCCCAGCCGGATAGAGAGCTAACCATGTTATCCTGGAACGTCCAGGGCCTTAACACCCCACGGAAGAGGAAAGCCATAGAGCACAGACTCGCCCAGCTGGCTCCCGATATTGTATGTCTCCAGGAGACGCACCTCCTCAAGTCAGACAAAAGCCGCATCGCAGTCCGATACTACACGAAACGCTTTTTTGCCTCGGCAGGCATCAAGAAAAGAGGAGTGGGCATCCTGATAAGCCGAGATCTCCCTTTCACGAAGGTCACAGTCAAGAGAGATCCAGAGGGGCGATACATTCTTCTTAAGGGCCGATTGGTAGAACTACCCATCACCATAGCAGCCATATACTGCCCGAACACAGCACAAAGTCTATTCCTCCGCAACCTGCTCCCCATAATTTCAACCTTCACTGAAGGGCAGCTGTTCATAGGGGGCGACTTTAACCTAACCCCGGATCCCAACCTAGATAAGACACTCCCTCCTTCCAGAGACGACTGGGGCAAAGCCCTCGCGATGGCGGAGTTCCTGAGGGAAACCGACTCCATAGATGTCTGGAGGTGGGCCAACAAGGGAACCAGGGATTACACATTTTTCTCCCACGCCCATATGGGTCACTCCAGGATCGATCTCCTGCTCCTCTCAAGCTCTCTCATTCTCTGCGTGGAATCTATCCAAATTGGACACAGAGCCCTATCCGACCACGCTCCAGTCATAATGAAATTAAGGGTTCAGAGCTTCCCCGATCCGACCCAGCGCCAATGGAAACTGCAAGACCAGATCTTAACAGACATAGCGATCAGAACGGAATTAGCAGACGCACTCAAGAATTATTTCAAGGAAAACACCACCAGAGACACAACGATCTCCACGATCTGGGACGCCATGAAACCGGTAATCAGGGGTGTGGCTAATGATTGCACGGCCAGACTACGACGGCTACATAAAATACAGCAAGACAAACTAGAAGCGGAGGTAGCTGAGGCGGAACGCATCCTGAAACAAGGTCAGAACAGGAAAGCGAGTCGCATACTCCAGAAAGCAAAACGCTCCTTAGAAATGCACCTAGCGGACAAAGCGGCCAGGGCACTTACATACACCAAGCAATTTTACTATGTGCACAGCAATAAAGCAAACCGCCTCCTAGCCCACAAACTTAAAAAGCTGCACTCGAGGAACTCCATCCAATGCCTCCAAGACTCACAAGGAACACCACACTACACCAATTCAGAGAAAATGAACATCATGACGGCACACCACAGAGCAATCATGTCGGGGGCCCCTACAGCAACAGAAGCACACTCCAGATACCTAGATGGGGTCCAGTCGGGCATCCCTCACCCACACATGTCATCCCTCGAAGACCCGATCTCGTCAAAGGAAGTAAGTGAGGTCATAGCAAAATTGAAAAACTCAACACCTGGCCCGGATGGGCTCACAGCCCCTTTTTTCAAGAAATTCTCATTCATACTCGCCCCCCAACTGGCGCTCCTCTTCAATTCCTTCCTCGCCTCAGGGACAACCACCCCTTCAATGGAAGAGTCTCTAACAGTCCTGCTATTAAAACCTGGCAGAGATTGTAGTCTCTGCGCCTCGTACAGACCCATCACACTCCTGAACTATGACGCTAAAATTTTCGCTAAAATTTTAGCTAACAGACTGGCTCCCCTACTCCCGGACATTATACACCCAGACCAAACGGGATTCATACCCGGACGCCGTACTCACGACAGCATAAGAAGATCCATAAACGTCATCGAGTCGGCCAGCAGGAAAGGCCAGGAGCTGATGATGCTCTCTCTAGATGCTCACAAAGCTTTCGACATGCTGGATTGGGGATTCATACAAAAAACATTTAAGCACTATGGTTTCGGCCCTAACTTTATAAAATGGACATTAGCCAACTACCAGCACCCATCCACCAAACTGAGGCTCAACGGAACCAAATCGGATACAATTCACATCTCAAGAGGCACAAGGCAGGGATGTCCCCTCTCCCCATTGATCTTTGCCCTGTCCATGGAACCGTTTGCAAGCAGGGTCCGGCAAAACGAAGAAATACAAGGCCTGACAATCAAATCCCAAACATACAAAGCTGCCCTATACGCCGACGATGTCCTCTTATCACTAACCAATCCTAGGGACTCCATGAAAGCTCTGTGGACCGAACTGGAGGAATTCCGGGAAGCTTCGGGGTTCAAGGTCAACAGATCTAAGTCTTCTGCACTGGGCATCAACCTCCCTCAGCCTATGATCACAGACCTGGAAAAGGAATATCGAATCCCCTGGGCAGAAAAGCATCTAGCATACCTGGGGGTCCAGCTACCTAACACCCCGCACAGCTTATATAAAGCTAACTTTCCGGCGCTGTTCAAAGAACTTAAGAGCGACCTAATACGCTGGCAGAAACAGGAAATTTCCTGGTTCGGAAGAATCACAGCACTGAAAATGAATCTTATTCCAAGACTACTTTACCACTGCACGGCCCTACCAACAGCTATCCCAAGGCAAGCGACACAGAAATTACAAAAGAGCATTATGAGATACATATGGGAAGGAAAACAGCCACGAATCCCAAGGAAACTCATGCTGCGGGGCCGAGCAGTGGGAGGTCTTGGAGCACCGGATGTGGCCAGATATATCCTGGCTGCCCAGCTCTCACACGCATTTGTCTGGCCCCAGGCCTCACCTAAGCCTCGATGGCTGGATCTGGAGGAGGCCTGGAGCCCTGTCCCGATAAGTGCACTCCCGCACTTGAAAAGCTCCACGGCCCGGGCAGACACCGGACCGCTCTCAGCAACCGAAAACACGGTGATGAG
This sequence comes from Ambystoma mexicanum, assembly GCF_040938575.1. Classification (NCBI taxonomy): domain Eukaryota; kingdom Metazoa; phylum Chordata; class Amphibia; order Caudata; family Ambystomatidae; genus Ambystoma; species Ambystoma mexicanum. Next base: position 341,905,832 of record NC_090927.1, read on the forward strand.
TTGGAAGACAGCAGCGCGTCTATGGAAAAACCGCAGCACAACAGGTCCGCTCACCCCGATCTGGGCAAACCCAGAGTTCTCACCTGGCGCCTTTCCCAAGCACTTCGCGAAATGGAGGGAGGGTGGACTGGAGAGAGTGCAGGACTTTTTCAATGAAGGAAATCCCCTGGACTTCGAGGCCTGCAAGGCGAAATTCAGGGTGACTGAAAAGGAAAGGTTCAGATATACCCAACTTCGACACTGGCTCTCTAGCAGGAGCATGAAAACCCACGGAAGCAGAGCCCTAACAGCCCTTGAACAAACCCTCACAGCGTCTCCCCCGAAAGGCAAAATCTCTACCCTCTACAAGATCCTAGACAGAACCGACCTGACCCGCAAGGAGCCGTACATGCTCAAATGGGAGAGAGACATCGGAAGACCCATGGAGCCAGAAGAATGGGACCAGATCTGGACAAGAGCAAACAGGAGCTCGAAGTGCGTGGCCAACAAAGAGGGAGCATTTAAGGTATGCTACAGATGGTACCGAACCCCAGAATCGCTTAACAAATGCAACCCGGAGATCCCGGCGTCATGCTGGAGAGGGTGCTCAGACAAAGGCACACTATTCCACCAGCTCTGGACATGCCCCAAGGTGACTCAATTTTGGAAATCGGTACTAACACAAATCAACATGATCACGGGCCTATCAATCCCTTGGGACCCAGGAATAGTACTACTGGGGGCTAGTGGGGAAGGCCAATTCCCACGATCAGGTCACAGTGCAGAACTGTGTTCCCATTTACTGACAGCCGCTAAAATCTCAGTGGCAAGGCTCTGGAAAAATGTGGAAGGACCATCGATCCAAATGTGGTTGACCAAATGCTGGGACATAATTGCAGCCGAAAAAATCACTGCACTTAGGTTCGGGAACAGAGACAAATTTCTGCTCACATGGGCTCCCTTCCTGGACTATGCACAGACGTATCCGGGCCTAGCCCGGCAACCCCCATCGCTGCGCTGGCTGGACAAATATGACTGAAAAATATAGCTGGGTGCCTGTCCACCGAACCTAAACCTCCCCAGGCTTACAGCTGATCCTCTGACCCACAGTTATTGTTTATGTTTTCTTGTTATTTTTTGTTTAGGAACTTACAAGCTAGACAGTGCTGACTGAAGCACCTACAATGCATATGCTTGAATGCACAACATGCCTGTTTAAAACCAATAAAAACATGTTTGGAAAAAAAAAAAAAGCTGCGGTTTTATTTCTTAGAAAAAAAACCGCAGCTAGTGCTTATTTTTCTAAAAAAAATAAATAGGAAAAACAGTAGCAGAGGTCTAGTGAAAATGATCTCAGGCTTACTTGCATTAAGGCACACATTGTCGGTCAGTCAATATGTTTATTCGGATCCATGGTCCATCAAACACATACAAAATTCAAAAGCACAGCATTTATAAAATCCCATCCCCCATAACATTCTAAATAAAATATCTGTCAAAACACATTACGTGACAATATACACTAGCATAATACAGGCAATTCATAAAATCTCATACAGAAAGAATAACACAAGGTACAAGGTGGATAAACCTAGAATGTAAACATTCACAGAAGCAATGGCCAGCAAAAAGAGAAGGAAAAAAAAACAAATAGCATAGTCCCCAACACGATAGGGGCAGTGCTGCTAGGCAAATGATCTCTTACTAAACATCTGTATCCGTTATGTTAGCAGCCCCTTCCGATACTGCAGGGCTCTTTTTAAAATTGATAATAGTGCCCATTCTGTTAAAACAGAATCAACAGTCAAAGAAGCAGCAAAGCTGCAGGCCTAACAGAGCTGATGTTAGCTGCCCGTAAAACCGGCAGTAAGGTTGATTGTCTGATGCTGCTATATCTGGGGAAGAACAATAACAAGTGGACCAAATCCTTGTTTCTGCCGCCACACACCGGGCACCCCACCAAGTCGGGATATCCTCTCCATTTAGCTGTAGTGCCCCTAAACTGGAGACAGCCAAAACTCGCATGGGTGATTAGCCAACAATCTTTCCCAGTTGAGCTCCATATTAAATAGGGCTGTAACTCCTTCACCCGGCTAATCATTGCGTGTTCTTTATCACAATGTGTTTCATTAAGAACCCCTCCCCCAAAATACATTTATAGCGTCTCATCTGGACTTTGGTCAGCAAGGTGTCTGGGGGGAAGGAACCCTCATCTTACCCTGGGACAGAGCTTTGACGATATAATCAAGCCACAGGATTTTTCTCCAGCCATCCCTAGACATGAATTACCTGATTATAAAATGGCAAAATGAAGCACGTTCATTTGCCCAGATTCAGATACAAAATATTATTGGGGCCAGAGCCCACTGTTGCTCCCAGAACTCCATACCCAATTCCCTATGAATAGAAATACAAAGAGAGGAACTTGGGAGTCCAAGGAGCCTTCTGAAGAAAATGTTTTCCTTCATTTGAACTTCATGTGTTGTCTGGAAACCCCATAATGGTGCTCCATACAACGTAACAGCTTTCATCTGGGCAGAGTAGATTTTAAGGACAACTTCTAACATTTGGCCTTGGCAGTGGGACAAAAAGCTTGAGATCCACCCCCACGTGTTGGGTTAGCCCAGCTGACTGTTTTTTCAAATGTGCTGTCCCCGTAAGTGATTCTGGGAATCTAATTGCCAAATAATCGAACTCCTTCACCCTGGGGATAATTTCCCCATTACAAAGCATTGGACGTATTTTACACATTATGTGCGCTACAGGTGCCAAGTAAAGGTTGAAGACCAAGGATCCAATATACGGTCCCTGGTCTTTAGACCTGAGATAAGTCTGGCAGCCTTAATTAGAATTACCTGGAGTGGGCCGCGAAAGAAAGTGGGTAAATAAAAGAAGAGGCTGTTGCAATAGTACAGCCTACAAAGTACCATTGCTCTTCCCACATTCTAGGTAAATGTAAGAGGAGGACGATGAGAATGGGGTAAGTGCAATAGGCCTGGGACAACATTCAATGGGCTCATACATATGTTCATTGCAGGAACAAGGTCTTCAAAGGAGAGTCTGCAGAAACGAGCACTGCAGTGTCAATTTGTAGAATAGTCACAGTGCATAAGATGCCTTTCTGGTCTCCATCCACACTGCCCCCTTGCGAGCACACCATTACAGGTGCCAACTGCCATTAATACTAAAGAGGGGGTTGTAAGGGTAAGGCGAGTGCCATAGACCAATGCATGTGTTATTGCACACCAACATGTAACAATATGCTTATATGTTTGAAAGTGTAGTGCACTTACAGAAGTGTCTCACAACTGTTTACCTGCAACTGTTTGTAATATTTGTATTTAGTTTTGTTTTTTTTATCCAGCAAATTCTTTCCCGCAATGACTCAATTTCATAATACCTCATATAAAAAACACTTTATACTCCCACTACATTATGGACAATTACTTTACACATATTGCTACTATGGTCATTCAGTCCTTACTCCTATTACCTTATTGTCACGATTCCTGCCCCTCATGTCCCCAGCCATCCAAGATGTCATGCTGGAGCCAGGCCACGATCACCTACATGGCCCTCAAGGGCCTCTCCATCCCTCCAAAGACCCACTTGGACTCAGACTTGGTGCTTGTGGCACCAGACTCACTCACTCCCATAGGATAACATTGGGGATTGGACTTGTAGTGCATTGATGGGGACAAGATGGATGCCCCCACATATTTCGGTTCCCAGAACTGCATGTGCAGTCTAGTCTTTTGGGTGTGGTTCAGCCCAGAGACACCTAGGATACCCAGAGCCTATTTAAGCCACGCCCAGGCTGAGAAACATGCTTTGTGTTTTCTGCACCTGCAGCATGACACTCACCGTGTTCGGATCGGTCTCCAGTAGGCCTGCATCTTTCTTCTGTGCTCAGCTCCTGCAAGAACAAGAACACCGTTAGGAAGAGCCTTATCTTGCGGCGCTTCTGCCCATCATTCATCACTTCTTCGGTTCTGCGGGCATCTTCGGCGGTGTCATTCCCATCCTGGCACGCCGCTTCCTAAGGAAAAAGGAAAAGAACAGAAAAAAGGCATTAGTAAGCATTCAGCAAATCTTTGCTTATTTTTAAAGACTGTACGAACGCTTACCTGAATCCCAGCCGCTCTGGGGGAACTCTGTCTCCGGAACTTCTCATCCATCTGCAAGAGGGAAAAGACACTCCAGGTTAGCCTGGAAACATTTAGAGGCACTGCATACCGCGCTTACTCACTGCATTTCTCATTCATAACCGGCATCCACGCTGAAAATGTCGCGGCACCTAAAAGACACAGAAAAATAACTCAGTTCAATACAAATACGAAGGGTCGCATCGCGCATCACGCTCTCATTCACCATCAGTGCTACTCATCTCAGCAGCACGCCACCATCCCCGGACGCCGGCCATCATCTAAGGAAGGAAAGGAATGAAGTTAGAGAACTGTCAAAAATACTCATTATACTTACCTGTCGGACTCTTGCCAGTGAAGTAACTAGGCAGCAACGAGCCTGCATCAATCAACACGCCCCTGCGCTGAAAGCAGGACGGAGAGCACACTTTCCAAGAAAACAAGGTGAGCTGTGGATCAAAGGGAAGGGTTGGACCCTGGGGAAGAAGGGGTTCAAACACACAGAGACAATAGGGAGTTAAACTCTACCAATCTTGTGTTTCAGGCCCAGTCTCCAGTCGAGTAGACTCCAGGGAAGGGTTCGAGGTCGTAAGAGGTCAGAACAGGCTGAGTGACATCCCCGTGGATACCAGGTGAGCGTTACACTTATCTATAATTGCAGTACACTGTAGTCAATGTATCCAGTGCACATATTCTGGGGGGCATGGCCTTGATTTGCAAATTCCCAAAGAAAGTGACAATATGCAATGCAACTCAGACTTCTCCCTGGTGTTTTTTTTTATTTGCATGTTGGAATATGTCAGCAGGATATGTAGTTGAACATTTTTAAGCTAGTGATTAATATACAAACAAAACATAACAAGTAACACATGTTTATTTTTCACCAAACTGCTGTTTCTTAAATAGGCGATGGATATAGTTTGAAAGAATTAATAAAAATGAAACAAATTTTGGTAGGGTTTTATTTGATGAACAATTTGCCAAATAATATGCCCACGACTGCTGCTGCCTTTGATGTTGGTAGTATCAATGTATACTATGATGGCCCTTTTCCTTTCTCTTTCGATTGTACTGTTGCTATTCTGCAGTAGGCATATGGCTTTTGGGGTCCATTTTGTGCAAAGCGTAGGGTCTATGTTCCTCCCTTTTTTATTTACTTTATTAGCCAGGTGGAGTATCTTTGAAATTGGTCCCAAAACATCTAGTAATTTATCTTGGTATGATTTCCAAGAAACATCAAGCTGTTTTTTGATGTGTTTAGTATATTTGCTATTTGGCCAGTGGTGTTCTCAACCTTCACATCTGGTATGCCAATATTTTTGTTGGTGACTTCCATTCTGATGGGCAGGGATGCATGAGAGTGTCTGGGTCAAAGTTGTTTCCAATCTCCTTCTGATTTTAGTTGTTTTTTCTTTTCTTTAAAGCGTTTTTATCTTTATCTTCACTAGAAGATTACAGTGTTTCCATCTTCTCTTCACTGGGCTGCTCCTGCCAGCTGTCATTTTCCTCGATTGAACTGGGTGAGGATATTTTCTACCATGTGCTTTCTTTTATCCTAGATCTCAGTGGCTTTATTTGCCACGTTTATTGTTCTGTAGTGTACTTGGAGTTGTGTGACCATCATGTGCCCTCTGGGCTTTCTTTCATCCTCCTTTTTCTCTTCCAAGGTCACCTGTACTTCTGATTTTGTCCATGCCTTGGGAGAACTTAATTTAAATCTGCATGAGGGATAGATGCTGCGAACTATGTCTCAAACTAGCACCTAATGCCTTTTGGATGGTCTGGCCCATACTAGGCTGCAGCCTTTTTTGTCTTACATGTGGTGTTACCTGTTCATTGTATCTGTGATTAGTGGTTGTGCAGAATCAGTCTTCACCCATTAAAGGTGCTTCCAGCAACAACCATAGGGCCTCATTACAACTTTGTAGGTAGCCATGGCACAATTAGCGCCATGGCTGCCTCCAAAACCGTGTCTGGGTCTGACCTGGTGGAGTGGGGACTTACCAGGACATTCTGCCCTTGGCGGACCCGGTAAGTCCCCATTCCAAATGCCATTCCCCATTCCCATTTGAGTCCCCATTCCCATTTGAGCCCCCATAGGGCTCAATGGGAATGGAGACGGCGCTAATTATGGGCTTGCTAATGGCAGGCCCGTAATTAGTGCCCTGGTCCCCTAACGGGACCCGTAAGGGACGTGTGGTCCGTCCACACGTCCCTTGCGGTTCCTTCTTATGGACCTTGGAATTGAGCAGTAAGGGATTACCGGTACCGGTCTCCTTACCAGTGCCCTGTATCCCTCACCGCCCACCTCGTAATGAGGCCCATAGTCTTTAAACACCTGTAGCACTGCTGCCCTATATTCAAGGAGTCATCAGACATGCTCGAGAGGTTCAGAGAGGAGACTTCATTTTTTGTGGCCATTTAGAGATGTCATTTTGGTTATTTTACATTTTCCTTACCAGTTGGACATTTTAACATGTCTAATCATGAGATCAGCAGCAGCAGGGATGATACCATCTGGGTCCCCAATGCATCACAACCCAGGAAGAAAGGCACGGTAATAAAAAGCCATGTAGACAGTTGGAGATATTTCAAGGTGAAAGAACAGTGATCTAAAAGGGAGTCTGAGGATGTACAGTGCACATTGTGCAAGAAAACACTAAGACGTGGCCCTTCTAATGTTCCGTCACAAAGCCTGGGAACATCAGTCACGAAAAATCATCTGGTGCGAGTCTACTGGGATGATGTGGATGATTTGTATTGGTAATTGCACGAGCACCACAAAAAAAAAATGCATGGGGCTCATGTATTATGTGCATGGAAATTGGCACCACATTCAACACTTGATTCCACCAGTGCGACACCACCGACACTGAATGAATCCTTGACTTTGGCAGCAGTGTCAACTCCACATGTTTAAATTGTACAGATCCCAATGTCTAAGTTATGAGAGTCATCTGTGATCTAAGCCACCAATGGGTAGCTGTGGAGGTGCAGAAACTAAGGATTGGGACAAGTGAATAGCTGAATACCAGATTAATTGTCATCTTCAGTTTTTTTTAAGTGGCAATGCTTTTGCCCATTCTTTAGAAAAACAAAAAGATTATGTGTACGTAGATGAAACACTTAGGGTATTAGACATACTGTTATTTGTAAGTTTGTTTTTAGGAACTTAATAACAATGTAGGATATGATTGCAGAAGTCACACTGTGCACATGCCTACTCTGTTGCTGATCTAAACGTTTGTGGATCTTTTGGATAAGCAGATGGTAAGGACCAGTAAATATTTACAGCTTTATTTGCAGTCGAAACTCTGAGAGTGCATTTGTTGTGTTATTTATAGTTTGCTTTATGATAAACTATTGTTTATTCTCTTACAGATTCATATTTGCAGATTCAAGAAGATCTATATTTTTAACTCTTTTTTCCTACGCATATTAATTTTCAATACAAAAAAAAAACACGTCAAGAAATCTATTTACATACAGGTTTGCGCATTGTATTTTCAGTCTAAGTGTGTAATATATTGGACATCGGTGTTGCAGAAAAGCCAGGGTGGGGGGCATTATCACGTCAGGTAATGTGTCAGGGCCCATATTTACAGGCCTGAAGCCAGGGCCTTAACAAAGACTCTAGGACACTACTTGATGTGGTAATGCCCCTCTGGCTCTGGGCTTATTGCCATTAGTGCTCTGCCTCAGTAGAGCGGGGTAATAATAGTGTCTTTATTTGGTTGCAAGCAACACCAGCATATTTTGCAACTGAAAAAGATGTCCGCCATGTAATAGGATACAAAGTCTGTTTACCCTTTCGAAGGCTGCCATTTAAAACAGGAGGAGGTCATGTGCAACTTCTGCAGTGAGGTTTTGTGGAGGGGACCTTCCAATAAGCTGTCGCAAAGTTTGGGAACCTCAACGTGTATTCAACATCTTGTCCGCGTACATTGGGATTAAGTGGATGAATCGTATATGAAGGCTCATGTGAAACATAAGGTGAAAGTGTATGGAGCAAGATTAGTACAGCAGTATTTATCATCTGTGTCACAGAGTTTCAATACGATTGCCCTAACTCTCCCCACACAGATGGGTCTCTGGTCATCCTCAGAGAACAGTTTCAGTTTTTCTTCATGTTCTCTGCACAGATTCTCCTTCAGAAGGATTGTGCTGGATACATGAAGCGATTTGGCTATTTCCACCACGTTTGCCCATTGCGAGTTGGGTCGGAGGCTTTTGTTCTGTGAAGATCCTCTGCACCGAGGACAGGGGAAGTTTGTCTCCAGGCCCTCCCAGCACTGAGTGATGCAGGACAGACAGAAGGCATGTTTACAATCCACAGACACTGGATCTTTGAAGTACTTCAGGCATATGGAGCAGGTGACCTACTCCTTCAGGATCTGGAGCTCTGCAGCTGCCGCCATGTTCATACTCGGCATGCACAATGCATCTTTTTGTTGACTCAGGCGATTGGTCAATAAATTAGGCACAAACACATCATTGCTCTTGGGCGTACCCGCGCATACTGAAAACACATTCCAGTTGGCTGTATTAGGTAACCGCGGTTATACCCCTCTCCCAAGCACCTCTTTGCTGTTTTCTATAATTGCTTTTTGTCTCTTCGTGAGTGAACCTCTTTGTAAGCCTTCAAGAACTTTTAAAAAGCAGTACCTGACAGTTGGCAATATTTCTGGGTGAAGGACCAACACAACAAGAAGGAGATTGAGAAAGTCATGTACAATTTATGTGGTAAGGTTTTGCGGCGGGGCCCTTCACACAAGCCATCACAAAGTTTGGGAACATACACGTTAATTTAACATCTTGTCCACGTGCATTTGGATGAAGTGGACGAATCGTGTAGGAAGGCTCATGTGAAACATTAGGTCAAGGTTCATGAAGCAAGATAGGCACAGCAGTATTTATCTGTGCCACAGAGTTCCAATATGATTTACTCATTATTTTACATTAACACCCAGCCTCAGTTCATCCTTTCTGCACCCGATCTTTCAAATTTGTGCTAAACCTGTCACAGCATGATCGAGGTGGAAGGTGGCACCCTAGATGCTTTGGGCAAGGCTTCTTCAGAACAAACAACCAATTGCCAATGCTAGGAATATTTTTAAGTGTCAATTTCTTTTAACCCATTCTTTAACAAAAAAACAGAAGTGCAAAATATAAAATGCAAAAGAGTTTTTTTTGTTTTGTTTAGCTTTTCTTATATGTATGAATCCTAGTGCTTTTCCCTTCCCAGACCCTGCCTCTTTTTCCCAATCCTCCAAAATGTTCCTTTTAATGGCCAACTTTTCAGTTATAAAAAGTAGCATCGGAGTAAGAAGGACATTCAAAAATGTCGTTGTGTTTCCTATTGTAAACTATTGCAGATGCAAGCTTCCAATAAACCATCCCAAACGTTTGCAACCTCTAATTTAATTAAGCACCTCACCCAGTCCCATTACGACAATATAGAGGAACCCTATACAAAGGCTAATTCACATCAAAATGTACAAATCGATGACCTACAATCTTCGAACAAGTATCTGCTGTAGAAAAGCACATCTGCATCACTCTCTTCCACTTCAATTGCTTCCTTTGTTCCAGCCACTTCCACCCAACCTCATCCAATCCTACCTATACACAATCTACACGCTTGCAATGAAGGAAAGTTATGAAGAAGTGCATGGGTATGCTACATATTTGCCTTAACTCCATGGAAGAACCAGTGTGTCCAGAAAACAGTCATTGACAGCTGCCAGTATTTCTGTATCAAGTAGCACTAGAGAAACAAGAAAATTAAAGAAATGCATTGCCTTTCCTATTTTTTACTTTTTCAGGTGGAAACTTCCAATAAACCATCCCAAACTTTTAAAACCTCTAATTTCATTAAACACCTCACCTGATTACATTACAAAAAAGTGCAGAAACCCTATTGGAAGGCTATTTTCCATCAAAATGTATAAACTCATGGCCTAAAATGTGTGCACCGGTATCTGCTGTAGAAAAGCACGTCTGCGTCACTGTCTTCCACTTCGTTTACTTCCTCTGTTCCAGCCACCTCCACCCAACCTCTTCCTATCCTACCTACACTCAATCTGCACGACTGCAAAGCAATGTGTTTCAAATATGATAACTGCATCATGGTGTGGGATTGAACACTACATGGTTACAAGAGAGTTATTTTAGAACACCAAAGCAATTGCTGGCAGTATAAAGATCTACACATCTTTTTCATTGTCAATTTTTTTTATCCCCTTATTTTACAAAATTTAAAATAGAAAAAAAACTCCTAAAAAGATAAGACACAACAAACCCATTCATCAAATATTGTATACAGAAATTGAATTGCTAGAGCCCATAGTGCACCTGTATTTATTAGGGCAATGTGCACTGGAAAAAGCATTCTATTTTCAACATAATAAGAGTTTGCACAACTAATACCATTCCTTCTAAAACGGCCTGTATTGGACATTATCAGTTTCTTGGGGAATTTACTAATTACTTGTTCAGACCTTACAGGGAACCCACCAAGCACAGATAAGAAAACACAATAAAACAAAGTTATGAAGATGTGCATTGGAATGCTAAATATTCACCTTAACTCCATGGATGAACCTGTGTGCCCATTAAACTGTCACTGACAGCTGGCAGTATTTCTGTGTCAAGTAGCAATGGAGTAACAACAACATTAAAGAACTTCAGTGTGTTTCTATTATAAGCTGTTGCAGATGGAAGCATCCAATAAAGCATCCCAAACTTTTGCAACCTCTATTTGATTCAACACCTGATCCAATTTCAATACGACAATGTGGATGAACCCAAGAGGAAGTCTAATTTCCATTAACATGTACAAAACCATGGCCTGTAATCTGTGTGCAGGGATCTGCTGTAGAAAACCACATCTGCATCACTATCTTCCACTTCTTATGCTTCCTCTGTTCCAGCCACCTACACCCAACCTCCTCCCATCCCGCCTATCCACAATCTGCACAACTGGAAAATAATGTGTTTGAAATATGATAACTGCATCATCGTGTGAAATGACACCCTACATGGTTACACAAGACCTATTTTACACCACCAAAGCAATTGCTGGCACTACACACATATATAAAGAAATTCAGTGGCAATGTTTTTTTTATCCCCTTATTTTACAAAAACAAAAACTGAAGGAAAACGTGTATGCACCATAAAACCATACTTTACATATTATATGTGGACTGAAATTGCATTGCTGAACCAATAGTGCGCCTGCATTTATTGGGGCAGTTTGCACCGGAAAAAACATTCAATTTCTTTTTTACATAATAGGAGTTTGCACAACTAATACTGTTGCTAAATTCTTTATGAGTGTATATTTAAAAATAAAAACAATCACAAGTATTTTTCATGAAATTAAACACTAGATTTCACAAAACAACAAACAAATGAAGACAATGTATTTTCTCTTATAGATAACCACACAGTAACACACTCCAGCAAACAAACATATTTTTAAAGCACACACATTTTCTACAGACATGATGAAGTACACCTAAATGATGAAAAAAATGTGGTGTTCCTTCATAACATCAAAACAGTACTACAAAGGTGCTAAAATAATACACTGAGTTTACCCCAAAACAGTACTTTTAAGGACTACTTATCACATATAAATACACAAGTACAATAAAATAATACCCCAAAACATTTTTTAAATATAACTGCAGTTAGAGCTCATTTACTTTTTCATAATCACGGTTACAAATACTTAGTTAAAGGGGCGGGGCGGGGGTCACTTGGGATTTTATAATACAATAGAAGTTAAAAGATCAATACAGTAAAAGACTGCTCATGGAGTTATTTCAGGTAGATAAAGATAAAGAAAGCACAGTATAATACATGAGAGTAAACTGGATGGGGATACAGTTAAAAGGTACAATTACACAAGATATAATAACATGGGTGACAATACATAGGCTAAAATACAGTTTATAGGGCATCGAAAACTAGAGTAGGGTAGATCCTTTATGAATAGATTTTTTTAAACCATGTTCTTCTGTTTTTCTCCAATCTCGCATGTAAAAAAGTCTGAAAACACACAGCCAAAACAGATAAGACTCCCAAATACCTACCATGTCACTGACCATGGCTTTTGGCCATGGGCAGTTGTTTTTCATCCCTGACATCACTATACCTATAAAAATAACTTTTAACAAGACATAAAACAGACACCCCAAAATGTATAGCCGTGGGCATGAAACTACTCTAACCCACGGTTATCTGTAGTCGTTGTAGCCTCGAATATAGCCGCGATTATCAGAAAAATGGCTGGAAAAAAATGTTTTCATGCCCCACAAGCCCTCATCAAGTGGCCCCTTTATCTGTACCAGGTCCCCCCAAGCCCCAGGTGGCCTCCTCAAATCCCCTGCCCTCTCCCTTTCCCCGACAACAAACGTTGTTTCTGTGATGCAGTTTGCTTTGAGATGTCAGCTATTCGAGGCTATGTGATGCAAACTCAATCCCTAGACCTCCTATAACTCTGACATTTCACTTTGTGTCCTCCAGCAACCACCACACCCCTAGGCTAAACTCGTTTGCAATTATTTTAACCTGCAAATAGCGTTGTAACTGCTTTTCTTTTCCTGTTATCCTCGGCTATAACCGCGGTTATCTCACATCGAGAGTAAAACAAGATGTTGCTGTTTCATTGCCAAAAACACCCGGTTTTGGGTAAATCCCCTAGATATAGCTATCTATTTTTAAGAAGGGGCACCCCTTCGCTATCAAATATTTAAATAACTACTGCACAGAATAACCCCAAACCATGCATCAATCGTGAGTCAATGCTTTGTGCCCAAGTTGTTTTGGACCTTCATCCAGTGGTGTGGGCTGTGCGCTTTCACAAAAATGTACCTTGTTTGTCTATTGGAAAATGAATAGGAAGTACTGTGCACTTTTGGAAAAAAAAAACATTCTTAATCTTCTTAATAACTTTTTACATTTTTTAACAAATCTTTATGAAACTTTGTAGTCTGGGGTCATCCGTGATTCCTTAATCACTTTCTGAATTTCGATCAGATCTGTTACTCGAATCAAAAGTTATTAATAATAGAATACCGTAACTCACCTTAACTATAGGTCGGTTATCACCACCATAATATATATATATATATATATTACACGGCCCGCGGTAGCAGGCATGTATTTAGGGGAAATTGCTAAACCCATAGGAAGAGCACTTTTTCGGCGGCTTATAACTTTGCTCCCCCTGTAGGAATCATCACAAACTTTGCAAAAAAAAGTATATGGCTGGCTCTAAATGTTTTCGCCGAGTTGGGTGAGGTTTCATGCAGGGGTGGGTAAAGTTATAGGAGGGATCCATAGCCTGAATGGGGAAAAAGTTTGCGCACGGCTACAGGCCGAACGGCTGGACAGATTTTAACCAAATTTGCAGCAGGAGCGGGGGCTTGGGTCTGAATGCTTTTGTGTGTTTGGTGGAAATCGGACCAGTACTTTTGTTACAAAGAACTGAAATGTGCAGGCCAAAAAATGTGTGATATCTGGGACCGCTACGCAGACCCATTTCCCTGTTCACTCCCCGGACCGAAGTCTCATTGGCCTGCAGTACGCTGTGCTGTCGGCAAACATTGGATGTGGCAAGGGTTGGCTAGAGGGAAGCGTTATGTGCGTCAAAGGTTTTGGTAAATGCTGCCATGGTGTATCGGAGGATAGTGTTGCGGTGTGTGTGGCAAGGCTCTAAGCCATTGTGTGCATGGCTGGGCCTCTAGTACATAGCAGTGTGCACAGTAAAATTAGTCATATCTGGCTCTGCTCCGGTGTCCCATTTCACTGTTCGCCGCACAGTCAAAATGTTGATTGCAACACAGTGTGCAGTAATGGGATGTGTGTCAAAAGTGTTCTATGACGGTGGCATGTTGTATCGGAGGACAATGCAGCAGCGAAAGGGGCTGAAAAATATAGTATACAGCATCTGGTGGTGGGAAGAAGGGATGGAAAGGGTGCAGGAGTGAGAAGTGCTTCATGTGATATATCTCATTAGAAGAAGACGGTGGTGTGGCAGCGCAATCCGTGCATGCTCCGCCAATGCACCGATACCTCAACAGGCAACAATCTTGTGTGGTCATTGCTGGCAGCAATCTGTAAGTGGTTTCAACCCAGCACTCCAACTAAGTCAATGCCTAGCGTGAGATGCCCAGCTGGAACCCTTATTTATATATTTTTATGTCAAAAGTTCTTTTATTTCTGGATGATGTACCCTTATATAACGCCCCTCTCTTTGAATCCCCCCGGTCTCAATGAACCAAGAAGTAGGTTTGTTTTGCAAATTAAAAGATTTATTTCATGAATTAACAATATATAGATCACACTTTTATGAATATGAATAATATCTAAATATCAGACTTATTAATATCTATACATGATCAGCAATAGGTAGTATGACAATAATCAACAATCTCTTTAGTCAATTAGGAGTAGGAATAGGAAGAATAATGTAGCAGAGAATATCTTTGTGTGGGTTCAATGAAATGCAATGATACGAAATTAATGCAGCACAGAAATAAAATTTGAGATGAATTCAATCAAATACAATGTAATCACTGTTCCCCCTGTTACTACTCAATCCCCCCTTATATGCAGTATGAAGAGATGGAATGAGGCCACACAGGTTTCAGGAATAACAATCAACAATTGCAGTTCAATCCCAATTCCCCCAGCAAGCTTAGAGAACAGGAATTATTTTAAACAGGTCAAATGCTTTTGAATGTAATATGAAGTGATGGGAAAAATGCTAAAATGACGTTAATTCGCTAAATTGATTCAGAACTAGTGAGAGTTGCTTTGGATTGGTTCAGGTAGACACTAGCAATGATTGTTGAATGATTAGCAGATAGAAAACGAAATTCAGAAGTTGAAAGCAAGAAATAGCTATTTTTATATGGAGTGAAATTGAGCCAAATGCAAATCGCGGCAAACTTTTCAGCACGCGAGAAATGCGATTATGGAAAAACTATTTAAAAGCAGAGGATGTTAGCTTCAAAATGACAGTTAAATTTAATTCCTAGCATGTATGGTTCAGATGTTACAGAGGTTTTAGTAAAGGTAGATTTTTCTTAGAAAGAGTCAAGATTTTACAATGAAAGATGCGCTGTTGAAGATTTGGAACAAAGATTTCTTAACACTAAGAGGTTAGGAAGATGCAAGATACCGAATGGTCAGCCACCAGAATAGGGTGCCTCCGCTCTGACTTATGCCCGCCGAGACACTTGTCTTTCTTCAGAAAATATATTTAGCGCAAAGATGATTATCACTACAATTATCACAGAAGTATATGGATTAGAGAAGGATTCAGAATAGACAAAAGAGATTCTATAATGCAGTCTGGATTTGTTGGAATGGGTTGGATTGGATTAGTTAATTTTAAGAGATTTGCTATGGACAGTTCTATGCTAAATACTCACAACTATGGGTTGGAATGGGCATGTCAAAGATCTGGTCAAAGGTTTGGCTGGAATTCGCTCGCCACCGGACAGGTCTCAGGCACTTGGTTCTGCTCTCAGCAAGGCACTCTGGTCTGCACGGCCTCTTGGACTCGATCTGACGGGTTGGTTCTGGGTACAGCTCTGCTCTACTGATCTGGATCTCGGGGTTCTAGCAAGGGTTCTTAGCCAGAAACAGCCAAAACAGCACAGCCAGGCTGTTGAATTGGTTAGGCCCTGTGGAAGTTTAGGGGTTAAAATCAAGTTGCAAGATTTCAAAGGCCAGGTTCAGCTTTTTGGATTGGGCCCTTGCTTCAGGGTTCTGGAGTCTGGATAGTTCTGGAGTCTGGATAGTCCTGGAGTCTGGATAGTTCTGGATTCTTCCTGCAGGGTGATTCACCAGTGGATCAGTTGATGAGTGAATGTCTGTGTCTTTGTCTGTCTTCAGCAGTCCCTTTTTATGTATTTTCCAAGGGGGTGGGTAGGCTGATTATACTATGCCCAACCCTCTAAGAATCTGATAGGTCAGAGAATTCCCTCTCCCCTGATTTGAGAAGGCAACAGTGTGTCATGATGTGTCATGATGTGTCAGAGTGACACTGTGTTTATGGTCCAGAGAAAAACTGTTCGTTTTGTTTTTAACTAGAAAATCTATTTTTCATACAAAAACATATTTCCAATATCCCCAACTTGTTAATAATACATATTTACAATCCAGATTAACTAAGGTACGTTTCTGTCAAAGTCTCATCTTCCTACGAGTTTTGGTTCACAAATGACAGTTTTTCATGCTTTTGATTGGTTGCACATTGTCGGATTTGTACAATTTTTTTACATATATGCACATAACATCCGAGTATATTCCTGTAATGTTCATATTCCTAACATTATCACAATTGCTACATCTTAACATTTTCGTGGATCAGTCTCTTAACATCGCGCAGATTCCAGATTAGTTTTAAACTGTGAGCGATCTTTTCATTTTAATGACCTCTAAATTCCATATTTTTACCAGTTCAGCACAATTTGCTATAAGTCTTTTTCTCAAACATACAGTTACTGCAGTTCCAAATCCACATTTTCAGTCTGGCCCGCCTGCAAGGCCTGGCTGAGCCAGAGAGTAACATGAGCTTGTTCCTGCCTGTGCTGGTTTCTGCTGACGCCCTAAATTAGCATTTTCTTTCAGTTCAAGAAACCCATTGTCTCTTTACCAGAGCAGCAGAGCAAGTCTCCTCCTCTTCTCATTAGCATCCAAATGAGAGATCCTCTCCTTTTGGTGGGAAGGAAAAGGGTGGTGTGTTTTCAGTGGGGAAAACCTCTTTGAAGTTTAGCTGAATCAGGGTACCATACAGTAAATTGTGACATTGCTCTTTGTGAAATGTAAAGTTACAATTTAAAAAATAAGCAAGCATATCTTCAATTCCAGTCTTTTCCAACATGAAGATTAAATAGTGGCAACCTATCTTGCCTTTCATAGGAAGTCTCTTCTTTCCCCACACTTAGATCTTGAGCCACAAGTTTAACATGACAGGTTTAGAGATCACCAGCTTCTGACACAGGCGAGTAGCGGCATTGCGCCCAATTTCAACATATTTTCCAAGCAAGCAACTTTAAATGTGGATTTTCTTCTGATAAATGTACTTCTGCTGACATTGTATATATGTGGCTCGTTGAAGTAGAATGATGTTTTACACCCAACAAGTAGGTTGGATCTTTTGTGTGGTTTGTGAACCATGATTTTTGCAAATTTGACAGCCAAAAAAACTGATTTTCAAACAGCTCTGCATTTCTTTTGCAATGCTGCATTACTTTTTCAAGTGGTTTCCTTTTCCTCTGTGGATAGCCAAATGATAGGTTTTTGGCAGTGGTCTCCTGTGTCACCCCTGACATAGGCAAAAGTGGATTGGCGGCCTATTTTTCGGATTTTCCTGCGCACTTCTGGGTGAATTTTAGCACGCATCATGCTTTCTGGCAGCCATTCTGATGTTCCTGATGCAACCAGTGCACAGTAATGTTGCAGGGCATGGACTAGTGGGTTAAAACATCCCACAATTCGTTATGGCACGCGAGCTGCAGCGGCAACATCTTTCTGTGATGAGTGGTGGCAGGCACATTTGCAGAAGGGGAGTGCATTCCACGAGACATGAGGATTTAAACATAACGTGTACTATGGTGTGCTGTGTGAGGTAAATCCATAGCCCCATCAATACATGGCTGCAGCTCTAGCACAGAAAAGTGTGTCCACTGGTTATGATATGATATGGCATTTGTAACGCGCCTATACACAAGTGTTTCAAGGCGCGACGAGGCAGGGAGGGGGAACAGGGGGGAAGACAGACAATGATCCTACTAGGCCAGGTGTCATTCAGATCGCGCAAGTGCAGGGGTAGGGGGAAAGGAAAAAGTGCAAGGGGAAGGGGAGAGGGGGAAGTGCTGAACAGGGTAAGTAGAATAAAAAATAAATAAATAAATAAATAGGGCCAGCTGGTGGCAAGTGCAAGGTAAGTGCAGACAAGTGCTGGGAGGGGGGGCTGTAGGGATGCAGAGACAGTCCCGCAGTGCAGGGGTTGCCAGGGAGGCAGTGCAAGTGGAGAGTGGCTGGGCCAAGGACCGAGGTCGGTGAGAGTGGCCCAGGTGCAGGTTCAGTGCAGATTCAGTGAAGAATTTAGCTGGGGAGAGGGAGAGAGAAAGCAGAAGCAAAGAGGAAGGTTTTGAGGTGCTTCCGGAACCGAAGATGGTTCTCCTCAAGTTTCAGGGAGGCAGGAAGGCTGTTCCAGAGGGAGGCCCCTGCCGCAGAGACAGATCTACCCCCAGCTCGTTGCTTCAAGAAGCGGCTGACCCTGAGGGAGTTGGAGACAGATGAGCGAAGGGCTCGGGAAGGAAGATATTTAGGAAGAGAGAGTTGAAGGTATTTAGGCCCCAGGCCCCAGAAGGCCTTGTGGACAATGCAGAGGGTTTTGAACTTAATCCTCGCGGCCACAGGGAGCCAGTGTAGAGATTTCAGTCCTGGAGAGATACGGTCCCTGGGCTTGAGGCCAAGGACAAGTCTCGCAGTCCTGTTCTGGATGAGTTGCAGAGGGCGGAGAGTGGAGGCAGGCAGATTAAGATAGAGGCTGTTACAGTAGTCCAGCTTCGAGAGAACCAGGGCTCTGGAGACCGTGAGCTTCTGGGGGAAGGAGAGGAAGGGAAGAATACCTCTGAGGAGGTGCAGCTGGTAGTGTGACTTCTTAGTGACGTCAGATATATGAGGAGAGAAGGAGAGTGTGGAGTCGAAGATGACCCCGAGGTTTTTTGCCTTGCAGGTAGGAGCAGGAAGCGGGCCAAGAGAGGCTGGCCAGAGCGCTGCAGGGAAGGAGGGAGTGGGTGTGCCGATGAGTAGAATCTCAGTCTTACTGGCATTAAGGCAGAGGTCATTGGCGGCACACCATTCCTGGATAGCAGACAGACAGTCGGAGATGAGGGACTGAGAGGAGGAGGCCGAGGGTAGCCTGAAAAAGAGCTGGGTATCGTCCGCATAGCACTGAAAGTTGGGGCAGAGAGTGGTGATGTGGTGGGCAAGGAGTGCCAGATACTGGTTGAAAAGCCAGGGAGAGAGATTAGATCCCTGGGGGACACCACAGGTAGAGAAGAAGATGTCAGAGAGGAAGGGCCCCAGTTTGACCTGGTAGGGTCGATTGGAAAGGAAAGAGGTCAGCCAAGCCAGAGCCTGACCAGTGATACCCAGGTTATCACGGAGACGGTTGAGCAGGATGGCATGGTTGACAGTGTCAAAGGCAGAAGAGAGATTGAGCAGAATGAGAACACACAGAGTGTTGGAGTCGAGGTTCGAGAGCAGGTCCTCACGGATGTTCAGGAGAGCAGTTTCCGTGCTTCCGGCAGCTCTGAAGCCAGATTGATGGTCATGAAGACTACCAACAGATTCAGCATGGAGGTTGAGCTGGGTGATGGCCAGTTTCTCCAGGAGCTTGCCCAGGAATGGAGTGATGGTGATTGGGCGATAGTTAGCCGGGCAGGCGGGGTCGGAAGAGGGTTTCTTAAGAAGAGGGTGCACAAGGGAGTGCTTAAGGGGGGATGGGAAGACTCCAGAGGCGAAGGAGTGGTTACAAAAGTCAGCCAGGGCAGGAGCCAGGGAGTCGATGTGGTCCTTGATAGTTTTGGAGGAGCAGGGGTGAACCTGTTTAGACGAGACTTTCATAGATCGGACTTGTCTTGAAACCTCATCAGCAGAAAAAAGGGGAAAGGCAGAGAAGGAGGGAGGAGGTGTGGCTGCAGAAGGGCCAGAGGAAGAGCCAGGAAGAGATGGAGGGAGGTGATAGGAGGAGAGTGTGGACAGGATGTCCTGAGTTTTAGAGATGAAGTGAGAGGCCAGTGCAGTGCAGAGGGCCTGGGAGGGGACAGGAGAGGTAGAGACTGCAGCAGGGTTGGCAAGCTCCTTGCAGATTTTAAAGAGTTCGGCCGAGTTGTTAGATGCAGCAGAGATGCAGGCTTGGATAAGGGCTCTCTTCTTGGTGAGAACAGAGAGACGTTATTGCCTTTGGAGCAGGCGGCAGGCCAGTTTGTCAGAGGATGTACAAGAAGCACGCCATTTCCTCGCTGCCACCTGCACTGGCGTTTTAGGGTGACGAGATCCGAGTCATACCAGGAGTTGCATTTGGCTTTGGGCTTCAGACGGATTCTCATGACAGGGGCAAGGATATCAAGACTATCAGATATAGCAGAGTGGAGCGTGGAGAGGGCTGTGTCAGGGTGGGAGTCAGCCAAAGGGGGAGGGAGGGGCGAGAAGGTGGCAGCGAAAGCCTCAATTGACATGCGCTTCATGGGTCGGATGACCGAGAAGGTGGGTGGCAGTGATGAGAGTGGCTTTGCCTGTGGGGTAGGGAGGGTGAGGTGGGAGGATAGGAGAAAGTGATCACTCCAGGATAGAGGAGTGGAGAGAGGGACGGAGAGGGGAAGGTCAGAAGAGATCAGAGCGTCAAGAGTGTGCCCTGCAGAATGGATAGGCCCAGATGGGAGAATAGAGAATGAGAGAGAGTCGCATAGGTCTCGAAAGAGTCCAGAGGAGGGACAGGAGGCATCCAGGTGGATGTTGAAGTCACCAAGGAAGAGGAGTTGAGTGGTTGAGGCCAGGAGTGAGGAGGAGAGGTCAGCCCACTCAGAGAGGAAGGAGGAAATTTGGCCAGGTGGCCGATAGATAGTAGCCACTGTAAGGGAATGGCTAGGAGAGAGAGCGAGTCGGCAGACAAGACACTCAAAAGAGGAGTAGGTCTGCGTAGGAGTGACAGTGGCAGGAATCCACTCAGGGAAGATAAGGGCCACCCCCCTGCACGATTGGGCCTGGGCACGGAGAGGATCTTGTATCGTCAGGTAGGAGAGTGTCAAAGCTGGTGACAGAACTGGCCGTGAACCATGTCTCAGTGAGACCGAGGACATCCAGGTCCAGTTCCTCAAGAAGGTGACAGAAATCAGAGGAATGTTTGATGGCAGAGGGAGAGTTAAGAGTGGCAATGTGGAGAAGGTTGCCATCCTTGAAGGTCTTCCGGGGAGGGGTACAGATCAGAGGTACGCCCTGCGGAGGTGTAGAAGAAGGAGGTGAAGAAGGAGCAAGAGAGGAGGCAGGGAGGGAGGGTAGAAGCAAGGTAGACGAGGACAGAGGAGGGGGGACAGCAGGAGAGGAAAGGAAGTTGATGAGGCGTGGGAAGCATCTATCAAAGTGGTGAAGGTTGGCCTGAGGGCCTTGGACCAAGATGGTCCCATTAGCGTAGACATTAATGATGGCCTTAGAGGAGTGGAAGGGGGCCAAGAGGACATCCCAACGGGTGCCACCATTAATGGGAGAAGAGGAGAAAGGAGAGAGCACAGAGACCATATGAAGGGTCCATAGCTCAGGCGAAGGCACAAAAAAGAGGATGTCGGTAAGAGTTTCCTTGAAGCACGCACTAGTGTAGGTGTCAGCGATAGGGAGGCCTGGGTTGGAGACCAGGATGTCCTTTTTAAACTTTTTCCTACCAGATTTAGTGAGGAGAGCAGGATAGTCAATAGAGAAGCAGTTAGAGAAGATAGGCGAGATAGAGAGCACCATGGAGTAGGAGGCCACTATTCAGAAAAACAACAGTAAATGCGTATTAGGTACACCCAGTGGAGAGGCCACCTAAGTTTGAGAAACCTGCGAGGGGAGAAAAACCCTAGTTTTACCACATTTTAGAGAACAACAGTAAATGCGTATTAGGTACACCCAGTGGAGAGGCCACCTAAGTTTGAGAAACCTGCGAGGGGAGAAAAACCCTAGTTTTACCACATTTTAGAGAACAACAGTAAATGCGTATTAGGTACACCCAGTGGAGAGGCCACCTAAGTTTGAGAAACCTGCGAGGGGAGAAAAACCCTAGTTTTACCACATTTTAGAGAACAGCAGTAATGCGTATTAGGTACACCCAGTGGAGAGGCCACCTAAGTTTGAGAAACCTGCGAGGGGAGAAAAACCCTAGTTTTACCACCTTTTAGAGAACAGTAGTAATGCGTATTAGGTACACCCAGTGGAGAGGCCACCTAAGTTTGAGAAACCTGCGAGGGGAGAGAAAAAAAAAAAACAAGTAGCCACAGCTGTGGAAGACAGTGAGGTGAAGGCACCATGCAAAGGTATGTCCACTGGTTGAAAGTAGGTGCCTAATTGTTGCTTTTTGTGTGTGGTTCGGCTGCAGTTTGCACAATGTTGGTTGCATGAGTGTGTTGATTGGTAGAACAACCTACAGTTGTCGGTGTATGGGTGGAGATGCTGCAGTGACCATTTGTGCAGTGTGTCCACTGGGTGCACTAATGGAATAGTGCACACATGGAAGAGGTCATGGTGCAACTGGTTCTTATATGTGCTTGTGTAGTGTGCATTGCGCAGATTAGTAAGTGTTGCAGTGCACTACAGATCATTGGTTCTATGCACGTAATAGAGTGTTGGGAGCAGGCCCAATGTTGTGAAGATTGTCTTGTTTGGTTGGCATGATATGATATGATATATGATATTTATTTATTAATTTACTAGAATTTATAATGCGCACAAAAGCCTGAGGGCATCGTGGCGCTGTTACATGAAGGCTTGCTGGTTACAATTGGGTGCAAACCTAGTTACAGGTAATAACATAGGTACATATACTTGGTTACAGGGCAATAAAGTACATTACAAAGCATGCATGACATAGGTTACTTGAAGAGGGTGGTTTTCAGAGTTTTGCGGAAAGCAGTGAGGGACATTTCAGCTCTAAAGGAGTGAGGAATTGCGTTCCAGAGCCTGGCAGCTATGGAAGGGAATCCTAAGCCTCCGGCTTTCATTCTTTTGAATGTGCGGATGCAAAGTTGGTTGGCTTGTTGTGTTCTTATTGGGCGTGCGGCGGTGGCCCTGGTGATGGTTTCAGATAGGTATGGCGGCGCGGAGAGCCTGAGGCATTTGTGTATGAGTATGAGGATTTTGAAGTCAACTCTTTCCTTGACAGGGAGCCAGTGGGCAGCTTGTCTTGGCTGGGGGATGTGGGCTTTTCTAGGGTTGTTTAGGGCTGCTCGGAGCACATTGTTTTGCACTATCTGTAACTTGTTGACATTTTTAGTTGACGTTCCTGCCAGAAGGGCCTTACAGTAATCAAGTTTTGCTCCGATCATGGCTCTAGCGATGGCAAGGCAGTTTTGGCTAGTTATGAATGGTTTTATGGCATTGATGAGTTTGATGGTGTGGGCAGCAATGGAGGAGATGGCACTGACCTGGCGGTTCATGGTGAGAGAGGAGTCTAGGTAGAATTTTTACAGAGGATGAGACGTGTATGATGGAATTGTCAATGTTGAAATTTTCGTATTTTGTCCTGTTTGCTTCATAAGCACACAATTTGCAAACCTACTCTTTTTTCCCTGGCAATTCTTGCACATGGTGCTGTTTGTCTATGTTCTTTGCTTTTGGTGATTGGTACCACTATGTAAGAGAGCACCTGTCCTCCTCAGCAGGTTGGATGACACATGATCTCCGCAAACAGATAGATAGACCGCGACTGCTGTCCGCATTAACATGGTGCCAACAGTTGCACTGTGTTGTACAGTTCTTGTTTACAAACTAAGGGTATCCTGCTAAAAACCAATGAAATTCACTGACAAAAAACGTTGTTAAAGGGACGTTATAGTTAAGTTACACTAGTAAAAACCTATGCAATTGTCAAGCCTTTTTACAGGGACGTTGTGGTTACAGGTAAAACCGAAAAATCCCAGAAATTCACAAGTTGTGGTAAGCTAAGCAACCATAAGTCATGCAACCGTTGTGCACTGCAAGGACTAACATCCATGACATCAAAGATGATATCACTAATGTCATTCATGACATGACTGATGACATCACATGTGTATATAGTTTTCATAAACACCCTCCACAAGGGATTGTCATTGTAATGTTGGCAGAAAACTATCAGAAATCATTGGAAGAACTATCATGACATACATAGTTCTTTGGGAAATGCATTGCTATAAACACCATTGCATTACAGATTTCTTTCCAGTACATGCGCCCAGTCATGTAGAAATTTTGCAATTGTCTACAGCATGCATCATACAGGTGTAATAATTAAAATCTTCGGATGTTGGATCGTACAATGATGAATGCTTTCATTTGAGACCTTTCGTGTGGCACATGCAATAAGTAGCTACGAATGCCTCTCTTTCTTCACTACTGTACTACTATACACAACACATAAAGAGACCACAATGTATACAAATATGAGCATACATAGAGAAAGTAAAGTCAACAAAAAAGTAGGCGTACCACCAGAAAGTGTTCATACCCTCACCGCTTATGTTCATGCACAGAACTGATTGCTGTGTTTCTGGCTTGCTTCTTCCCCTATGTTTATGTATCTTATGATGTGACTCAAGGAAAGTTGTGTCAGAACAGATGAGAAGGGTAAGGTCAACAAATATAGCACCTTTCCCACTTTTAGTTCCTGACTCCCAGTGAAGAAAAGCACCCGGTTTAAAAAAAAAAAAATGATATACATATGTCACTGAACAAAATAAAATGGAGCCACACATGTGATGTCATCAGTCATGTTTTGGGTGTTAGTCCTTGCAATGAAGAGGGGTAGCATGAGTTATGGTTGCTTAGCTTACCATAACTTGCACATTTCTGGTGTTTTTTTTCCGGTTTTACCTGTAAACATAACGTCCCTGTAACAATGTTTGTCCATTGAATTGCATAGGTTTTTACTAGTGCAACTTAATCATAACGTCCCTTTAACAATGTTTTTTGTCAGTGAATATTACATGGCCACGTTAGTGGCCATGTAGTTATGGTTAAGTTGGTGTTTCCATAGGAAGAGCACTTTTTGGGTGGCTTATAACTTCGCTCTCCCTGGACGAATCTTCACCAAACTTTGCAAAAAAAGTATATGGCCCACTCTGAATTGTTCTGCAAAGTTTGGTGAGGATTCGTCCAGGGAGGGAAAAGTTATAGGGGGGGTCCCAAAACTTTTGTTTTTTCCCATATACATAATGGGAAAAAACTTTGCTCACGCCTACAGCCCAAACCGCTGGACGGATTTACACCAAATGTGCGGCAGGAGCGGCGGCTTGGTCCCGAAAGCGTGCTTTGCTCTATTTGGTGTAAATCCGTCCAGTAGTTTTTAAAAAAATGACAAAAATGTAAGTGAAAAAAATTAGTGATATCTGTGTTCGCTTCGCGGACAGGATGGTGATAGGGCAAGCAGCTTGCGTGATGTCCGCGGACATCTGACGTGCTCTCTCATTGGATGCGGTGAAAGCGTGCAGTGCGTCTGGCTTCAGAGACGCCCGCCATCTTTGTTCCTCGCATGAGAGGCTTTGTCAGCAGGAGCGGGATCTGCAGCCTGCACAGTAAGTCTGCCCGTGTCTGTCTCCTGTACCTCCCACCCCTGCTCATGCCCCGTGTGTCCTTCTTGTCCCCCCCACCCCCACTCATGCTCCGTGTCTCCCCTGTTCCTCCAGCCCCCCGCTCACGCCATCGGCACACGGTGGCCAGCGGAGGGCCGAGGAGCAGGATCTGCCACCTGCACACGAACGCCATGTGTCTCTCTCCCTCCCCGCCACACCCCGCTCATGCCCTGTGTGTCTCTCTCTCTCCCCCATCCCCCGCTCATGCCCTGTGTGTCTCTATACCTCCCCCCACCCCGCTCATGCCCCGTGTGTCTCTCCGCCTCCCGCCCACCCCCGCTCATGCCCCGTGTGTCTCTCCCCCGACCGCCCACCCCCCGCTCATGCCCTGTGTGTCTCTCCCCCTCCCGCCCACCCCCGCTCATGCCCCGTGTGTCTCTCCCCCTCCCGCCCACCCTCCGCTCATGCCCCGTGTGTCTCTCCCCCTCCCGCCCACCCCCCGCTCATGCCCCGTGTGTCTCTCCCCTCCCCCCACCCCTGCTCAAAACCCGTGTGTTTCTCCCCTCCCCCCACCCCCGCTCATGCCCCGTGTGTCTCTCCCCTCCCCCCCACCCCCGCTCATGCCCCGTGTGTCTCTCCCCTCCCCCCCACCCCCGCTCATGCCCCGTGTGTCTCTCCCCTCCCCCCCACTCCCCGACCCCCCACTCATGCCCCGTGTGTCTATCCCTCCCGCCACCCACCCCTCGCTCATGCCCCGTGTGTCTATCCCTCCCGCCGCCCACCCCCTGCTCATGCCCCGTGTGTCTATTCCTCCCGCCCACCCCCCGCTCATGCCCTGTGTGTCTATCCCTCCCGCTGCCCACCCCCCGCGCTCCTACCCCGTGTGTCTATCCCTCCCGCCGCTCACCCCCGCTCATGCCCCATGTATCTATCCCTCCCCCCGCTCATGCCCCGTGTCTCTATCCCTCCCGCCACCCACCCCCCGCTCATGCCCCGTGTCTCTATCCCTCCCGCCGCCCTTCCCCCGCTCATGCCCCGTGTCTCTATCCCTCCCGCCGCCCACCCACGCTCATGCCCCGTGTCTCTATCCCTCCCGCCGCCCACCCCCCTCTCATGCCCCATGTCTCTATCCCTCCCGCCGCCCACCCCCAATGTCTCTATCCCTCCCGCCGCCCACCCCCCGCTCATGCCCCGTGTGTCTATCCCTCCCCCCGCTCATGCCCCGTGTCTCTATCCCTCCCGCCGCCCACCCCCCGCTCATGCCCCGTGTGTCTCTCGCCTCCCCCCCACCCCCGCTCATGCCCCGTGTGTCTCTCCCCTCCCCCCCACCACCCGCTCATGCCCTGTGTCTCTATCCCTCCCCCGCTCATGCCCCGTGTCTCTATCCCTCCTGCCGCCCACGCCCATGTCTCTATCCCTCCCGCCGCCCGCCCCCCGCTCATGCCCCGTGTCTCTATCCCTCCCGCC
The DNA here is from genome assembly GCF_040938575.1 of Ambystoma mexicanum. Classification (NCBI taxonomy): domain Eukaryota; kingdom Metazoa; phylum Chordata; class Amphibia; order Caudata; family Ambystomatidae; genus Ambystoma; species Ambystoma mexicanum. The sequence goes on from NC_090927.1 coordinate 341,932,758, forward strand.
GCCCACCCCCCGCTCATGCCCCGTGTGTCTCTCCCCTCCCCCCATCCCCGCTCATGCCCCGTGTGTCTATCCCTCCCGCCGCCCACCCCCCGCCCACCCCCCGTGTGTCTATCCCTCCCGCCCACCCCCCGCTCATGCCCCATGTCTAAACCTGCTCATGCCCCGTGTGTCTATCCCTCCCGCCGCCCACCCCCTGGTCATGCCCTGTGTCTCTATCCCTCCCCCAGCTCATGCCCCGTGTTTCTATCCCTCCCGCCGCCCACCCCCTGGTCATGCCCTGTGTCTCTATCCCTCCCCCAACTCATGCCCCGTATTTCTATCCCTCCCGCCGCCCACCCCCCGCTCATGACCCATGTCTCTATCCCTCCCACCACCACTCCCGTTCCAGCCCTGTGTCTCTATCCCTCCCGCCGCCCACCCCCCGCTCATGCACCGTGTCTCTATCCCTCCCGCCGCCCCATGCCCCATGTGTCTATCCCCCGCCGCCCACCCCCCGCTCATGCCCCGTGTGTCTATCCCTCCCGCCGCCCACCCCCCCGCTCATGCCCCGTGTGTCTACCCCTCCCGCCGCCCACCCCACCCGCTCATGCCCCGTGTGTCTATCCCTCCCGCCGCCCACCCCCGCTCATGCCCCGTGTCTCTATCCCTCCCGCAGCCCACCCCCCGCTCATGCCCCGTGTCTCTATCCCTCCCGCCGCCCACCCCCCGCTCATGCCCCGTGTCTCTATCCCTCCCGCCGCCCACCCCCCGCTCATGCTCCGTGTCTCTATCCCTCCCTCCGCCCAACCCCCGCTCATGCACTGCCCTGTGTCTCTATCCCTCCCGCTGCCCACCCCCCACTCATGCCCCGTGTCTCTATCCCTCCTGCCGCCCACCCCCGCTCATGCCCCGTGTCTCTATCCCTCCCGCCGCCCACCCCTGCTCATGCCCCATGTCTCTATCCCTCCCGCCGCCCACCCCCCGCTCATGTCCCGTCTCTCTATTCCTCCCGCCGCCCACGCCCTGTGTCTCTATCCCTTCCGCCGCCCACCCCGTGCTCATGCCCCGTGTCTCTATCCCTCCCGCCGCCCACCCCCCGCTCATGCCCCGTGTGTCTCTCCCCTCCCACCCACCCCCGCTCATGCCCCGTGTGTCTCTTCCCTCCCCCCGCCCCCCTACCCCCCGCACATGCCCTGTATGTCTATCCCTCCCGCCGCCCACCCCCCGCTCATGTCCCGTGTGTCTATCCCTCCCGCCCACCCCCCGCTCATGCCCCGTGTCTAAACCCGCTCATGCCCCATGTGTCTATCCCTCCCGCCGCCCACCCCCTGCTCATGCCCTGTGTCTCTATCCCTCCCCCCGCTCATGCCCTGTGTTTCTATCCCTCCCGCCGCCCACCCCCCGCTCATGCCCCGTGTCTCTATCCCTCCCACCACAACACCCCGTTCATGCCCTGTGTCTCTATCCATCCCGCCGCCCACCCCCCGCTCATGCACCGTGTCTCTATCCCTCCCGCCGCCCCATGCCCCGTGTGTCTATCCCTCCCGCCGCCCACCCCCCGCTCATGTCCCGTGTTTCTATCCCTCCCGCCGCCCACCCCCACGCTCATGCCCCGTGTCTCTATCCCTCCCACCACCACCCCCCGTTCATGCCCTGTGTCTCTATCCCTGCCGCGCCCACCCCCCGCTCATGCACCGTGTCTCTATCCCTCCCGCCGCCCCATGCCCCGCGTGTCTATCCCTCCCGCCGCCCACCCCCCCGCTCATGCCCCGTGTGTCTATCCCTCCCGCCGCCCACCCTGCCCGCTCATGCCTCGTGTGTCTATCCCTCCCGCCGCCCACCCCCCGCTCATGCCCCGTGTCTCTATCCCTCCCCCCGCTCATGCCCTGTGTCTCTATCCCTCCCACGCCCTGTGTATCCATCCCTCCCGCCACCCACCCCCGCTCACCCACCCCCCGCTCATGCCCCGTGTCTCAATCCCTCCAGCCACCCACCCCCCGCTCATGCCCCGTGTCTCTATCCCTCCCGCTGCCCACCCCCCGCTCATGCCCCGTGTCTCTATCCCTCCCTCCGCCCAACCACCGCTCATGCCCTGCCCTGTGTCTCTCTCTCTCCCCCCATCCCCCGCTCATGCCCTGTGTGTCTCTCTACCTATCCCCCCACCCCGCTCATGCCCCGTGTGTCTCTCCGCCTCCCGCCCACCCCCCGCTCATGCCCCGTGTGTCTCTCCCCTCCCTCCCACCCCTGCTCATGCCCCGTGTGTCTCTCCCCCGACCGCCCACCCCCCGCTCATGCCCTGTGTGTCTCTCCCCCTCCCGCCCACCCCCGCTCATGCCCCGTGTGTCTCTCCCCCTCCCGCCCACCCTCCGCTCATGCCCCGTGTGTCTCTCCCCCTCTAGCCCACCCCCCGCTCATGCCCCGTGTGTCTCTCCCCTCCCCCCCACCCCTGCTCATACCCAGTGTGTCTCTCCCCTCCCCCCACCCCCGCTCATGCCCCGTGTGTCTCTCCCCTCCCCCCCACCCCGACCCCCCGCTCATGCCCTGTGTGTTTATCCCTCACGCCGCCCACCCCCGCTCATGCCCCGTGTCTCTATCCCTCCAGCCTCCCACCCCCCGCTCACCCCCGTGTGTCTCTCCCCTCCCCCCACCCCCGCTCATGCCCCGTGTGTCTCTCCCCTCCCCCCCACTCCCCTCTCCCCCACTCATGCCCCGTGTGTCTATCCCTCCCGCCACCCACCCCTCGCTCATGCCCCGTGTGTCTATCCCTCCCGCCGCCCAACCCCTGCTCATGCCCCGTGTGTCTATTCCTCCCGCCCACCCCCCGCTCATGCCCCGTGTGTCTATCCCTCCCGCTGCCCACCCCCCGCGCTCCTACCCCGTGTGTCTATCCCTCCCGCCGCTCACCCCCGCTCACCCCCGCTCATGCCCCATGTATCAATCCCTCCCCCCGCTCATGCCCCGTGTCTCTATCCCTCCCGCCGCCCACCCCCCGCTCATGCCCCGTGTCTCTATCCCTCCCGCCGCCCTTCCCCCGCTCATGCCCCGTGTCTCTATCCCTCCCGCCGCCCACCCACGCTCATGCCCCGTGTCTCTATCCCTCCCGCCGCCCACCCCCCTCTCATTCCCCATGTCTCTATCCCTCCCGCCGCCCACCCCCGATGTCTCTATCCCTCCCGCCGCCCTCCCCCCGCTCATGCCCCGTGTGTCTATCCCTCCCCCCGCTCATGCCCCGTGTCTCTATCCCTCCCGCCGCCCACCCCCCGCTCATGCCCCGTGTGTCTCTCCCCTCCCCCCACCCCCGCTCATGCCCCGTGTGTCTCTCCCCTCCCCCCACCACCCGCTCATGCCCTGTGTCTCTATCCCTCCCCCGCTCATGCCCCGTGTCTCTATCCCTCCTGCTGCCCACGCCCATGTCTCTATCCCTCCCGCCGCCCGCCCCCCGCTCATGCCCCGTGTCTCTATCCCTCCCGCCGCCCACCCCCCGCTCATGCCCCGTGTGTCTCTCCCCTCCCCCCCACCCCGCTCATGCCCCATGTGTCTATCCCTCCCGCCGCCCACCCCCCGCCCACCCCCCATGTGTCTATCCCTCCCGCCCACCCCCCGCTCATGCCCCATGTCTAAACCTGCTCATGCCCCGTGTGTCTATCCCTCCCGCCGCCCACCCCCTGGTCATGCCCTGTGTCTCTATCCCTCCCCCAGCTCATGCCCCGTGTTTCTATCCCTCCCGCCGCCCACCCCCTGGTCATGCCCTGTGTCTCTATCCCTCCCCCAGCTCATGCCCCGTGTTTCTATCCCTCCCGCCGCCCACCCCCCGCTCATGACCCGTGTCTCTATCCCTCCCACCACCACTCCCGTTCCAGCCCTGTGTCTCTATCCCTCCCGCCGCCCACCCCCCGCTCATGCACCGTGTCTCTATCCCTCCCGCCGCCCCATGCCCCATGTGTCTATCCCTCCCGCCGCCCACCCCCCGCTCATGCCCGGTGTGTCTATCCCTCCCGCCGCCCACCCCCCCGCTCATGCCCCGTGTGTCTATCCCTCCCGCCGCCCACCCCGCCCGCTCATGCCCCGTGTGTCTATCCCTCCCGCCGCCCACCCCCGCTCATGCCCCGTGTCTCTATCCCTCCCGCCGCCCACCCCCCGCTCATGCCCCGTGTCTCTATCCCTCCCACCGCCCACCCCCCGCTCATGCCCCGTGTCTCTATCCCTCCCGCCGCCCACCCCCCGCTCATGCTCCGTGTCTCTATACCTCCGTCCGCCCAACCCCCGCTCATGCACTGCCCTGTGTCTCTATCCCTCCCGCTGCCCACCCCCCACTCATGCCCCGTGTCTCTATCCCTCCTGCCGCCCACCCCCGCTCATGCCCCGTGTCTCTATCCCTCCCGCTGCCCACCCCTGCTCATGCCCCATGTCTCTATCCCTTCCGCCGCCCACCCCCCGCTCATGCCCCGTGTCTGTATCCCTCCCGCCGCCCACCCCCCGCTCATGCCCCGTCTCTCTATTCCTCCCGCCGCCCACGCCCCGTGTCTCTATCCCTCCCGCCGCCCACCCCGCGCTCATGCCCCGTGTCTCTATCCCTCCCGCCGCCCACCCCCCGCTCATGCCCCGTGTGTCTCTCCCCTCCCACCCACCCCCGCTCATGCCCCGTGTGTCTCTTCCCTCCCCCCGCCCCCCTACCCCCCGCACATGCCCCTTGTGTCTATCTCTCCCGCCGCCCACCCCCCGCTCATGTCCCGTGTGTCTATCCCTCCCGCCCACCCCCCGCTCATGCCCCGTGTCTAAACCCGCTCATGCCCCATGTGTCTATCCCTCCCGCCGCCCACCCCCTGCTCATGCCCTGTGTCTCTATCCCTCCCCCCGCTCATGCCCCGTGTTTCTATCCCTCCCGCCGCCCACCCCCCGCTCATGCCCCGTGTCTCTATCCCTCCCACCACCACCCCCCGTTCATGCCCTGTATCTCTATCCCTCCCGCCGCCCACCCCCTGCTCATGCCCCATGTCTCTATCCCTTCCGCCGCCCACCCCCCGCTCATGCCCCGTGTCTGTATCCCTCCCGCCGCCCACCCCCCGCTCATGCCCCGTCTCTCTATTCCTCCCGCCGCCCACGCCCCGTGTCTCTATCCCTCCCGCCGCCCACCCCGCGCTCATGCCCCGTGTCTCTATCCCTCCCGCCGCCCACCCCCCGCTCATGCCCCGTGTGTCTCTCCCCTCCCACCCACCCCTGCTCATGCCCCGTGTGTCTCTTCCCTCCCCCCGCCCCCCTACCCCCCGCACATGCCCCTTGTGTCTATCCCTCCCGCCGCCCACCCCCCGCTCATGTCCCGTGTGTCTATCCCTCCCGCCCACCCCCCGCTCATGCCCCGTGTCTAAACCCGCTCATGCCCCATGTGTCTATCCCTCCCGCCGCCCACCCCCTGCTCATGCCCTGTGTCTCTATCCCTCCCCCCGCTCATGCCCCGTGTTTCTATCCCTCCCGCCGCCTACCCCCCGCTCATGCCCCGTGTCTCTATCCCTCCCCCACCACCCCCCGTTCATGCCCTGTATCTCTATCCCTCCCGCCGCCCACCCCCCGCTCATGCACCGTGTCTCTATCCCTCCCGCCGCCCCATGCCCCGTGTGTCTATCCCTCCCGCCGCCCACCCCCCACTCATGCCCCGTGTTTCTATCCCTCCCGCCGCCCACCCCCCCGCTCATGCCCCGTGTCTCTATCCCTCCCACCACCACCCCCTGTTCATGCCCTGTGTCTCTATCCTCCCGCCGCCCACCCCCCCCTCATGCACCGTGTCTCTATCCCTCCCGCCGCCCCATGCCCCGTGTGTCTATCCCTCCCGCCGCCCACCCCCCCGCTCATGCCCCGTGTGTCTATCCCTCCCGCCGCCCACCCTGCCCGCTCATGCCTCGTGTGTCTATCCCTCCCGCCGCCCACCCCCCGCTCATGCCCTGTGTCTCTATCCCTCCCCCCGCTCATGCCCTGTGTCTCTATCCCTCCCACGCCCTGTGTCTCCATCCCTCCCGCCACCCACCCCCGCTCACCCACCCCCCGCTCATGCCCCGTGTCTCAATCCCTCCCGCCACCCACCCCCCGCTCATGCCCCGTGTCTCTATCCCTCCCGCTGCCCACCCCCCGCTCATGCCCCGTGCCTCTATCCCTCCCTCCGCCCAACCCCCGCTCATGCCCTGCCCTGTGTCTCTATCCCTCCCGCTGCCTACCCCCCGCTCATGCCCCATGACTCTATCCCTCCCGCCGCCCACCCCTGCTCATGCCCCATGTCTCTATCCCTCCCGCCGCCCACCCCCCGCTCATGCCCCGTGTCTATATCCCTCCCGCCGCCCACCCCCCGCTCATGCCCCGTGTCTCTATTCCTCCCGCCGCCCACCCCCGCTCATGCCCCGTGTCTCTATCCCTCCCACTCCCCGACCCCCCACTCATGCCCCGTGTGTCTATCCCTCCCGCCACCCACCCCTCTCTCATGCCCCGTGTGTCTATCCCTCCCGCCGCCCACCCCCTGCTCATGCCCCGTGTGTCTATTCCTCCCGCCCACCCCCGCTCATGCCCCGTGTGTCTATCCCTCCCGCTGCCCACCCCCCGCGCTCCTACCCCGTGTGTCTATCCCTCCCGCCGCTCACCCCCGCTCATGCCCCATGTATCTATCCCTCCCCCCGCTCATGCCCCGTGTCTCTATCCCTCCCGCCGCCCACCCCCCGCTCATGCCCCGTGTCTCTATCCCTCCCGCCGCCCTTCCCCCGCTCATGCCCCATGTCTCTATCCCTCCCGCCGCCCACCCCCGCTCATTCCCCATGTCTCTATCCCTCCCGCCGCCCACCCCCCTCTCATGCCCCATGTCTCTATCCCTCCCGCCGCCCACCCCCATGTCTCTATCCCTCCCGCCGCCCACCCCCCGCTCATGCCCCGTGTGTCTATCCCTCCCCCTCTCATGCCCCATGTCTCTATCCCTCCCGCCGCCCACCCCCCATGTCTCTATCCCTCCCGCCGCCCACCCCCCGCTCATGCCCCGTGTGTCTATCCCTCCCCCCGCTCATGCCCCGTGTCTCTATCCCTCCTGCCGCCCACCCCCCGCTCATGCCCCGTGTGTCTCTCCACTCCCCCCACCCCCGCTCATGCCCCGTGTGTCTCTCCCCTCCCCCCCACCACCCGCTCATGCACTGTGTCTCTATCCCTCCCCCGCTCATGCCCTGTGTCTCTATCCCTCCTGCCGCCCACGTCTCTATCCCTCCCGCCGCCTGCCCCCCGCTCATGCCCCGTGTCTCTATCCCTCCCGCCGCCCACCCCCCCGCTCATGCCCCGTGTGTCTCTCCCCTCCCCCCCACCACCGCTCATGCCCCGTGTGTCTATCCCTTCCGCCGCCCACCCCCCGCCCACCCCTGTGTGTCTATCCCTCCCGCCCACCCCCCGCTCATGCCCCATGTCTAAACCTGCTCATGCCCCGTGTGTCTATCCCTCCCGCCGCCCACCCCCTGGTCATGCCCTGTGTCTCTATCCCTCCCCCAGCTCATGCCCCGTGTTTCTATCCCTCCCTCCGCCCACCCCCCGCTCATGAACCGTGTCTCTATCCCTCCCACCACCACCCCCGTTCCAGCCCTGTGTCTCTATCCCTCCCGCCGCCCACCCCCCGCTCATGCACCGTGTCTCTATCCCTCCCGCCGCCCCATGCCCCATGTGTTTATCCCTCCCGCCGCCCACCCCCCGCTCATGCCCCGTGTGTCTATCCCTCCCGCCGCCCACCCCCCGCTCATGCCCCGTGTGTTTATCCCTCCCGCCGCCCACCCCGCCCGCTCATGCCCCGTGTGTCTATCCCTCCCGCCGCCCACCCCCGCTCATGCCCTGTGTCTCTATCCCTCCCGCCGCCCACCCCCCGCTCATGCCCCGTGTCTCTATCCCTCCCTCCGCCCAACCCCGCTCATGCCCTGCCCTGTGTCTCTATCCCTCCCGCTGCCCACCCCCCGCTCATGCCCCATGACTCTATCCCTCCCGCCGCCCACCCCTGCTCATGCCCCATGTCTCTATCCCTCCCGCCGCCCACCCCCCGCTCATGCCCCGTGTCTATATCCCTCCCGCCGCCCACCCCCCGCTCATGCCCCGTGTCTCTATTCCTCCCGCCGCCCACCCCCGCTCATGCCCCGTGTCTCTATCCCTCCCACTCCCCGACCCCCCACTCATGCCCCGTGTGTCTATCCCTCCCGCCACCCACCCCTCTCTCATGCCCCGTGTGTCTATCCCTCCCGCCGCCCACCCCCTGCTCATGCCCCGTGTGTCTATTCCTCCCGCCCACCCCCCGCTCATGCCCCGTGTGTCTATCCCTCCCGCTGCCCACCCCCCGCGCTCCTACCCCGTGTGTCTATCCCTCCCGCCGCTCACCCCCGCTCATGCCCCATGTATCTATCCCTCCCCCCGCTCATGCCCCGTGTCTCTATCCCTCCCGCCGCCCACCCCCCGCTCATGCCCCGTGTCTCTATCCCTCCCGCCGCCCTTCCCCCGCTCATGCCCCATGTCTCTATCCCTCCCGCCGCCCTCCCCCGCTCATTCCCCGTGTCTCTATCCCTCCCGCCGCCCACCCCCCTCTCATGCTCCATGTCTCTATCCCTCCCGCCGCCCACCCCCATGTCTCTATCCCTCCCGCCGCCCACCCCCCGCTCATGCCCCGTGTGTCTATCCCTCCCCCCGCTCATGCCCCGTGTCTCTATCCCTCCCGCCGCCCACCCCCCGCTCATGCCCCGTGTGTCTCTCCCCTCCCCCCCACCCCCGCTCATGCCCCGTGTGTCTCTCCCCTCCCCCCCACCACCCGCTCATGCACTGTGTCTCTATCCCTCCCCCGCTCATGCCCTGTGTCTCTATCCCTCCTGCCGCCCACGTCTCTATCCCTCCCGCCGCCTGCCCCCCGCTCATGCCCCGTGTCTCTATCCCTCCCGCCGCCCACCCCCCGCTCATGCCCCGTGTGTCTCTCCCCTCCCCCCCACCACCGCTCATGCCCCGTGTGTCTATCCCTTCCGCCGCCCACCCCCCGCCCACCCCTGTGTGTCTATCCCTCCCGCCCACCCCCCGCTCATGCCCCATGTCTAAACCTGCTCATGCCCCGTGTGTCTATCCCTCCCGCCGCCCACCCCCTGGTCATGCCCTGTGTCTCTATCCCTCCCCCAGCTCATGCCCCGTGTTTCTATCCCTCCCTCCGCCCACCCCCCGCTCATGACCCGTGTCTCTATCCCTCCCACCACCACCCCCGTTCCAGCCCTGTGTCTCTATCCCTCCCGCCGCCCACCCCCCGCTCATGCACCGTGTCTCTATCCCTCCCGCCGCCCCATGCCCCATGTGTTTATCCCTCCCGCCGCCCACCCCCCGCTCATGCCCCGTGTGTCTATCCCTCCCGCCGCCCACCCCCCGCTCATGCCCCGTGTGTCTATCCCTCCCGCCGCCCACCCCGCCCGCTCATGCCCCGTGTGTCTATCCCTCCCGCCGCCCACCCCCGCTCATGCCCTGTGTCTCTATCCCTCCCGCCGCCCACCCCCCGCTCATGCCCCGTGTCTCTATCCCTCCCGCCGCCCACCCCCCGCTCATGCCCCGTGTCTCTATCCCTCCCGCCGCCCACCCCCCGCTCATGCTCCGTGTCTCTATCCCTCCCTCCGCCCAACCCCCGCTCATGCACTGCCCTGTGTCTCTATCCCTCCCGCTGCCCACCCCCCACTCATGCCCCGTGTCTCTATCCCTCCTGCCGCCCACCCCCGCTCATGCCCCGTGTCTCTATCCCTCCCGCCGCCCACCCCTGCTCATGCCCCACGTCTCTATCCCTCCCGCCGCCCACCCCCCGCTCATGCCCCGTGTCTGTATCCCTCCCGCCGCCCACCCCCGCTCATGCCCCGTCTCTCTATTCCTCCCGCCGCCCACGCCCCGTGTCTCTATCCCTCCCGCCGCCCACCCCGTGCTCATGCCCTGTGTCTCTATCCCTCCCGCCGCCCACCCCCCGCTCATGCCCCGTGTGTCTCTCCCCTCCCACCCACCCCCGCTCATGCCCCGTGTGTCTCTTCCCTCCCCCCGCCCCCCTACCCCCCGCACATGCCCCGTGTGTCTATCCCTCCCGCCGCCCACCCCTCGCTCATGTCCCGTGTGTCTATCCCTCCCGCCCACCCCCCGCTCATGCCCCGTGTCTAAACCCGCTCATGCCCCGTGTGTCTATCCCTCCCGCCGCCCACCCCCTGCTCATGCCCTGTGTCTCTATCCCAACCCCCCCTCATGCCCCGTGTTTCTATCCCTCCCGCCGCCCACCCCCCGCTCATTCCCCGTGTCTCTATCCCTCCCACCAGCACCCCCCGTTCATGCCCTGTGTCTCTATCCCTCCCGCTGCCCACCCCCCGCTCATGCACCGTGTCTCTATCCCTCCCGCCGCCCCATGCCCCGTGTGTCTATCCCTCCCACCACCACCCCCCGTTCATGCCCTGTGTCTCTATCCCTCCTGCCGCCCAACCCCCGCTCATGCACCGTCTCTATCCCTCCCGCCGCCCCATGCCCCGTGAAACTATCCCTCCCGCCGCCCACCCCCCCGCTCATGCCCCGTGTGTCTATCCCTCACGCCGCCCACCCTGCCCGCTCATGCCTCGTGTGTCTATCCCTCCCGCCGCCCACCCCCCGCTCATGCCCCGTGTCTCTATCCCTCCCCCCGCTCATGCCCTGTGTCTCTATCCCTCCCACGCCCTGTGTCTCCATCCCTCCCGCCACCCACCCCCGCTCACCCACCCCCCGCTCATGTCCCGTGTGTCTATCCCTCCCGCCCACCCCCCGCTCATGCCCCGTGTCTAAACCCGCTCATGCCCCGTGTGTCTATCCCTCCCGCCGCCCACCCCCTGCTCATGCCCTGTGTCTCTATCCCAACCCCCCCCTCATGCCCCGTGTTTCTATCCCTCCCGCCGCCCACCCCCCGCTCATTCCCCGTGTCTCTATCCCTCCCACCAGCACCCCCCGTTCATGCCCTGTGTCTCTATCCCTCCCGCTGCCCACCCCCCGCTCATGCACCGTGTCTCTATCCCTCCCGCCGCCCCATGCCCCGTGTGTCTATCCCTCCCACCACCACCCCCCGTTCATGCCCTGTGTCACTATCCTTCCCGCCGCCCACCCCCCGCTCATGCACCGTCTCTATCCCTCCCGCCGCCCCATGCCCCGTGTGTCTATCCCTCCCGCCGCCCACCCCCCCGCTCATGCCCGTGTGTCTATCCCTCACGCCGCCCACCCTGCCCGCTCATGCCTCGTGTGTCTATCCCTCCCGCCGCCCACCCCCCACTCATGCCCCATGTCTCTATCCCTCCCCCCGCTCATGCCCTGTGTCTCTTTCCCTCCCACGCCCTGTGTCTCCATCCCTCCCGCCACCCACCCCCGCTCACCCACCCCCCGCTCATGCCCCGTGTCTCTATCCCTCCCTCCGCCCAACCCCCGCTCATGCCCTGCCCTGTGTCTCTATCCCTCCCGCTGCCCACCCCCACTCATGCCCCGTGTATCTATCCCTCCCACCACCCACCCCCCGCTCATGCCCCATGTCTCTATCCCTCCCGCCGCCCACCCCCCGCTCATGCCCCGTGTCTCTATCCCTCCCGCCGCCCACCCCCCGCTCATGCCCCGTGTCTCTATTCCTCCCGCCGCCCACCCCCGCTCATGCCCCGTGTCTCTATCCCTCCCGCCGCCCACCCCCCGCTCATGCCCCGTGTCTCTATCTCTCCTGCCGCCCACCCTCCGCTCATGCCCCGTGTCTCTATCCCTCCCGAGCCGCCCACCCCCCGCTCATGCCCCGTGTCTGTCTCCTGTTTCCCCCACCCGCTCATGCCCCGTGTCTGTCTCCTGTTCCCCCCACCCGCTCATGCCCTGTCGGGACACCCCATTTCGGCGTCGCCGCTTCGGCGACAGGATGTTTTGGCGCGCCGCACACCAGTGCACATCGCCTGCTGTTTAGGGAAACGTTCAGTGCCGTGCACTGAAAATGCGAGTTTCAACTTCACCCCACACTATTTTAAAATGAAACTGTTCTCGAGCGGTTTCATTTTAAAATAGTGTGGGATGAAGTTGAAACTCGCATTTTCAGTGCACGGCACTGAACGTTTCCCTAAACAGCAGGCGATGTACACTGGGGTGCGGCGCACAGAGCAGAATTGATCTATTGATCTGCCGGGCTCACGAGGCTGGTGGTTGTGCTGCGGGCCCGGCTGTGTACTCTGCGTGGCTGTGGTGCCTGCATGAAGAACTCGCAGAACTCGCGCCAAATCGTCCCACGCCGAACCGGCCGCCCCAAAATGTCCTGCTCTGTGCCCCGTGTCTCTCTCCTGTTGCCCCCCATCCCCCGCTCATGCCCCGTGTCTGTCTCCTGTACCCCCCACCCCCAGCTCATGCCCCGTGTCTGTCTCCTGTTCCCCCCACGCCCCTGCTCATGCTCGTGTCTGTCTCCTGTACCCCCCCTTCCCCCGCTCATGCCCCGTGTCTCTCTCCTCTGTTGCCCCGCACCCCCCCCGCTCATGCCCAGTGTCTATCTTATGTTCCCCCACCCCCCGCTCATGCCCGATGTGTGTCTCCTGTTCCCCCCACCCCCTGCTCATGCCCCGTGTCTGTCTCCTGTTCTCTCCACCCCCTGCTCATACCCCGTGTCTCTCTCCTGTTGCCCCCCATCCCCTGGGCATGCCCTGTGTCTGTCTCCTGTACCCGCCCACCCCCTGCTCATGCCCTGTGTCTTCCTCCTGTTCCCTCCCACCCCCTGCTCATGCCCCGTGTCTTCCTCTTGTCACCCCTCCTATGATGCCCCTTGTTGACCTCTTGTTCCCCCCACCCCCGCTCATGCCCCGTGTCTCCCTTCTTCCCCCCCAGCCCCTGCTCATGCCCTGTCTTCCTTTTCCCCCCCACTCCCCGCTCATGCCCAGTGTCTCCCTTCTTCCCCCCCCCACCCACCGCTCATGCCCCGTGTCTGCACTGTTGGAACAGGGCAGACATGGGGCATGAGCGGGGGTGGGGGCCGCACCTTGCCCTACCCCCGCTCATGCCCCGTGTCTCTCCTGTTCACCCCCGCTCATGCTCCGTGTCTGTCTCCCTCCTTTTCCCCTCGCTCATGGCCCGTGTCTCCCCTGTTCAACCCCACCCCCGCTCATGCCCTGTGTCTCCCTTCTTTCCCGCTCATGCCCCGTGTCTCCCTTCTTTCCACCCCTGCTCATGCCCTGTGTCTCCCTCGTGTTACTCCCCACTCATGCCCCGTGTCTCTCTCCTGGTCTTCCAGACCCCCTGCCGATTCCCTGTTGTCTTCTCTTTATACACCCTGCCTTCCCTTTCCCTGGTGTCCATCTTGGTAAAAGATTTTCCTTCCTACACCGGGACGCCTGCCTGCGGTGTCCTGGTTTGGGAAGAAAAATCTTTTTTTTACCACCCTGGGTTCCCACTTTGAGAACCTAGAATGCTAGTGGTCTTCCTCCATTGAAAAGGACATTATGGTTACATTGCACTAATAAAAAACTATGAAATTCAGTAAAAAAAAATGGTTAAAGTGACTTTATGGTTAAGTTGCACTAATAAAAACTTATGAAATTCAGTAAAAAAACTGTGTTAAAGGGACGTTATGGTTAACTTGTGCTACTAAAAACCCATGAAATTCAGTAAAAAAACTTTGTTAAAGGGACGTTATGGTTAAGTTGTGCTACTAAAAACCTATGAAATTCAGTGAAAAAACTTTGTTAAAGGGACGTTATGGTTCAAAGTAAAACCAAAAAACCCCTGAAATTCGGCAGTTATGGTAAGATAAGCAACCATAACTCGCGCCGGCGTGCACTGTTAACACTAACACCCAGGACATAAAAGATGACATCACAAATGTCATTGATGACATCACTGATGACATCACATGTGCATTTACTTTTCATGAAAACTCTGTACAAGGGATTCTTATAATGCTGACCAAAAACTGTCAAGGATCATTGGGGATAAATATCATGAGCTAATTAGTGCATTAAGCAATGCATTGATATAAATAGCATTCTATTATGAAGTTCTATCCAGTATACTAAGCTACTCATGCAGAAACATAGGCAGTGTGTGCAGCATACATGATGAAGGTGCAATATTCATAATCTTGCCATGTTGAATAGTGAAATGATAACTGCTTTCTTATTAGAGTTTTGCGTACTGTGAAACATGTAATAAGTCGATAATAAAACCCACTTAATACATAATTATTACAGACAAAACACAAAGAGACAACAACACATACAAATATGAGTATATACAGGAACAGTGAAGTAAACAAAAAAGCAGAAGTAGTAGCAGAAAGAGTTCATAACCTAACTGATTGTCTTTATGCAGAGAAATTATTGCTCTGTTTCAAAGTGTACAATGTATACAAATATGAGCATATACAGGGAAGGTAGAGTAATAAAAATAAAACTATGAGAAAGTGCTGATAACCCTAATGATTATCTTCATGCACAGAAAGGATTGCTCTCTTTCAAGCCTTTGTCTTCCGCTATGTATATGTTTCATATTATGTGACTTGACCCTAAGTCTACAAATATAGTAACTTTTCAATTTTTACTTCCTGACTGTTACTGAAGAAAACTATGTGGCCTAGATATGTCAGTAAACGGAAAAAAGGGAGAGCCAGACATGTGATGTCATCAGTGATGTCATCAATGACATTTGTGATGTCATCTTTGATGTCCTGGGTGTTAGTGTTAACAGTGCACGGTGGCGCAAGATATGGTTGCTTATCTTTCCATAACTGCCGAATTTCAGGGGTTTTTTGGTTTTACTTTGAACCATAACGTCCCTTTAACAAAGTTTTTTCACTGAATATAGATATATATATAGTTTCTGTTTGTTTTGCCCCTTGTTCCCCTTTTTTGTACACCCTCATAAACTGGCTCATCACTTGCTCTTATCTTTGTGCTGTTGTACAGGCACATTTTGTCGGCGGCCTCCTCCATCTGTAAATGTTAGTATAAGCCCTCTCTGAAATTGACATCCCTGTTCTCCAAATAAATACAAATACAAATAAATATAAATACATGGTCAAGAGAACATATGTTCACCATATGGTTTTAGCATGGAGTATGAAGAAATTGGCCTCATTACGAGTACGGCGGTAAGGGATACTGGGCACTGTTAAGCAGACCGGTGCCGGTAATCCCTTACCGCCCTACTACGAGTTCCCTTAGCGGGTCCCTCCTTCAACGCCTGGTTTTACCAGGCGTGATGGACGCAACCCGCTAAGGGACTTCAGAGCTAATAACGGTACCGCAATGTATTTGTTATTTATTAGCTACTTCCCCATTCCCATTGAGCCCTATGGGGGCTGAAATGGGAAAGGGGAATGGTTTTTTCAATGGGGACTTACAGGTCCCACAAAGGTCTAACTACACCGGTAAGTGCCCATTGAACGAGACCGGTGCTGGTACCGTTATTGGAGGCAGCCATGGCGCAAATAGCGCCATGACTACCTCCAATCTTGGAATGAGGCCCATTGTGTCTTATTAACAGAGCTCACTTTCTGAGAAACTTACGTTAATTTGTGTTGCAAAAATCAGACATCTTGGGATTTCTTACCTGCACCGATATCATTCTGTCTCTGCCTGTTCATTTGTATTAGCTATGTAAGCATGTGCAATAGCACCTGGAGCGTTCCAAGTGCAGAATGGGATTACCAAAGAAATGATCTCAGACCCAAATAACAGGACAGACTCAGAGAATATGACAAAATACTACTTTATTCTCAGTTTAATTAAGTAGCGAAATTTGGCAAACAAATTGTAGCTCACTCACTCGCAACACATTTTCCTTACGCAAA
The DNA here is from genome assembly GCF_040938575.1 of Ambystoma mexicanum. Lineage (NCBI taxonomy): Eukaryota > Metazoa > Chordata > Amphibia > Caudata > Ambystomatidae > Ambystoma > Ambystoma mexicanum. Next base: position 341,948,542 of record NC_090927.1, read on the forward strand.
AAGCTGTATACCCTGATCTACGTCGGCTATGAAGTCATCCTGCGTGGCAAACTGTAAATCTTATCGGGCAGAGTGATTGGGGAACAAATATACCTATACCTAGAATATAAATAAGCATTCACAACATTGTTGGCTGCCCCTTATCTAGTAGGCACACCTTAAACACCCTCTAACTATGTAAAATATAGATAATAGCATAATACCAGCAGCGGATAGGCGTCTGCAACATAGTATAGTCCATCATCACATAGGCCAACATGATTGGTTGGCACTCTCATCCAACCATTATCCAATTCTTGGCACTCATGAATATTTACTCCTTCAGTTAAACTAAGAGAAATATGTCTTACGTACATGGCTTATCCTGTTCAACTCCTGTTCTTTGCAGCTGATTCTTACTATGGGATTGTCTATCCTGAAAGCATAAAAGTGATGGGTGGAAGGTTCTGAATCAATCTGAACCACTGGCATTGCTCTGGGCAACCTTCCACACCACCGTTTTTTAACCCGTCTGCGTCATTGCAAAAGGTGTCCAACCATATGCAAATCAGTCAGGTACTGCCACCAATGGTAGCAACCCAGCCCGAACTGCTAGGCCAGGTCCCCTCTGCATGGAAACATAAGCAACCCCAGACATGTTTCGGCCTTGTTGGGCCTTCTCAGTGAGGTGCAGCTTGGTTCCCTATGGTGCAGCGAGCAAGGGACCCACATCTGGGCATACCCTCTCTCACATAGTGAGACAAACTGTAAGCATAAGAGTGATGGATGGAAGGTTCTGAATGAATCTGAACCACTGGCATTGCTCTGGGCAACCTTCCACAACACCGTTTTTTAGCCTGTCTGTGCCATTGCAAAAGAGGTCCAGCCATATGCAAATCAGTCAGGTACTGCCACCAATGGTAGCAGCCCAGCCCGCAATGCCAGAGGTCAAGATTTATTCTAAACCTTCGAGCCATCAACTCTTTTGTTTTGATATTGTCACCCCGAGTGGGAAGGGTATGCCCAGACGTGGGTCCCTTGCCTGCTGGGCCGAGAGACCCAAGCTACTCCTCACTGATGACGCCCAACAAGGCTGAAACATGTCTGGGGATGCTTGTGGTCTTGTGCAAAAGGGATGTGACCTAGCAGTTCGGGCTGGACTACCCCTTTGGGGGTGGGACCAAGCCTGATTTGCATATGGTATTTCCCCTTTTGTAATGGCCTGGCAGGCGAAGAACAATGGTCTGGAGGGTTGCCCAGAGCAATGCCAGAGGTCAAGATTTATTCTAAACCTTCCAGCCATCAACTCTTTTGTTTTGCTATTGTCACCCCGAGTGGGAAGGGTATGCCCAGACGTGGGTCCCTTGCCTGCTGGGCCTAGAGACCCAAGCTACTCCTCACTGATGACGCCCAACAAGGCTGAAACATGTCTGGGGATGGAAAGGTTGGGTTGACAAAACCTAGCTGGTTGATGGCGCTGGCAATGGGGTTGGTACCCCTCAGTTACTACACAAATCAGTCCGAAAATGTGTTTGTATGTGCAGGAATATTTATTATTTCAAGTGCAGCATAACACCTGGGGTACAGTGTACCAGGTTAGTGAACCATAACAGTAGAAAAAACACAGCCGATGCGCGTTTCAACCTAAGTCTTTCTCAAGGCATTGAAGTTGGGGTGGGGGCTCCCATTGGAAAAGAGGTGGAACAACCCTGAGTTGGGCGTTGGTTGAGGCTGGATAGCAGATTTCTGGCCGGTGGTCCGTCAGCGTCCGGGTGGATGCCAGTAGTGGAAAGGATAAAGCACGTAGTCAACCCACCCTTTCTCTCCTCAACTTCTTGGGAACTATGGAGTCTGGTTCCCTGACAAAACCGTGTACCAGGCTGCAAGCTTAACTTTGAACATTGACGACAAGTTGCGCAGGGGACCTGGCTGTCCTGAAACCAAGGTCCGCACCCCCCTCAACATGTCTAGGGATGCTTGTGGTCTCGTGCAAAAGGGATGTGACCTAGCAGCTCAGGCCGGACTACCCCTTTGGGGGTGGGACCAAGCCTGATTTGCATATGGTCTTTCCCCTTTTGTAATAGCTTGGCAGGCGAAGAATGATGGTCTGGAGGGTTGCCCAGAGCAATGCCAGAGGTCAAGATTTATTCTAAACCTTCCAGCCATCACCTCTTTTGTTTTGCTATTGTCACACCGAGTGGGAAGGGTATGCCCAGACATGGGTCCCTTGCCTGCTGGGCCTAGAAACCAAAGCTACTCCTCACGTATGATGCCCAACAAGGCTGAAACATGTCTGGGGATGCTTGTGGTCTTGTGCGAAAGCGATGTGACCTAGCAGTTCGGGCTGGACTACCCCTTTGGGGGTGGGACCAAGCCTGATTTGCTTATGGTATTTCCCCTTTTGTAATGGCCTGGCAGGCGAAGAAGAATGGTCTGGAGGGTTGCCCAGAGCAATGCCAGAGGTCAAGATTTATTCTAAACCTTCCAGCCATCAACTCTTTTGTTTTGCTATTGTCACCCCGAGTGGGAAGGGTATGCCCAGACGTGGGTCCCTTGCCTGCTGGGCCTAGAGGCCCAGACTACTCCTCACTGAAGACGCCCAGCAAGGCTGAAACATGTCTGGGGATGCTTGTGGTCTCGTGCAAAAGGGATGTGACCTAGCAGTTCGGGCTGGACTACCCCTTTGGGGGTGGGACCAAGCCTGATTTGCATATGGTCTTTCCTCTTTTGTAATGGCTTGGCAGGCGAAGAACGATGGTCTGAGGGTTGCCCAGAGCAATGCCAGAGGTCAAGATTTATTCTAAACCTTCGAGCCATCAACTCTTGTGTTTTGCTGTTGTCACCCCGAGTGGGAAGGGTATGCCCAGACGTGGGTCCCTTGCCTGCTAGGCCTAGAGACCCAAGCTACTCCTCACTGATGACGCCCAACAAGGCTGAAACATGTCTGGGGATGCTTGTGGTCTTGTGCAAAAGGGATGTGACCTAGCAGTTCGGGCTGGACTACCCCTTTGGGGGTGGGACCAAGCCTGATTTGCATATGATCTTTCCCCTTTTGTAATGGCTTGGCAGACGAAGAACGATGGTCTGGAGGGTTTCCCAGAGCAATGCCAGAGGTCAAGATTTATTGTTAACCTTCCAGCCATCAACTCTTTTGTTTTGCTATCGTCACCCCGAGTGGGAAGGGTATGCCCAGACGTGGGTCCCTTGCCTGATGGGTTAGAGACTAAAACTACTCCTCACTGATGACACCCAGCAAGGCTGAAACATGTCTGGGGATGTTTGTGGTCTCGTGCAAAAGGGATGTGACCTAGCAGTTCGGGCTGGACTACCCCTTTGGGGGTGGGACCAATCCTGATTTGCATATGGTCTTTCCTCTTTTGTAATGGCTTGGCAGGCGAAGAACGATGGTCTGAGGGTTGCCCAGAGCAATGCCAGAGGTCAAGATTTATTCTAAACCTTCCAGCCATCAACTGTTTTGTTTTGCTGTTGTCAACCCGAGTGGGAAGGGTATGCACAGACATGAGTCCCTTGCCTGCTGGGCCTAGAAACCAAAGCTACTCCTCACTTATGACGCCCAACAAGGCTGAAACATGTCTGGGGATGCTTGTGGTCTTGTGCGAAAGCGATGTGACCTAGCAGTTCGGGCTGGACTACCCCTTTGGGGGTGGGACCAAGCATGATTTGCATATGGTCTTTCCCCTTTTCTAATGGCTTGGCAGGCGAAGAACGATGGTCTGGAGGGTTGCCCAGAGCAATGCCAGAGGTCAAGATTTATTCTAAACCTTCCAGCCATCAACTCTTTTGTTTTGCTATTGTCACCCCGAGTGGGAAGTGTATGCCCAGACATAGGTCCCTTGCCTGATGGGCTAGAGACTAAAGCTACTCCTCACTGATGACGCCCAACAAGGCTGAAACATGTCTAGGGATGCTTGTGGTCTCGTGCAAAAGGGATGTGACCTAGCAGTTCGGGCTGGACTACCCCTTTGGGGGTGGGACCAAGCCTGATTTGCATATGGTCTTTCCCCTTTTGCAATGGCTTGGCAGGTGAAAAACGATGGTCTGGAGGGTTGCCCGGAGCAATGCCAGAGGTCAAGATTTATTGTAAACCTTCCAGCCATCAACTCTTTTGTTTTGCTATCATCTTTCCTGAGCCATGGAAATATCCTTTGTTCTTGCATGAATTTGGACTCCCGCACTTGTCAGATCTTCTGCCATTCTTCTTTTCCTTGAGGTAGTTTGGTTACTTTTAACATGATGCTGACACCCATGTTCTCAACATGGCTGCTTTACTCGGGTTGCATCTTCTACATTACCAAACTTCTACATTCTCTTATCTACCTTGCATTTCTGTGTATGTACATCTAATGCATCTCAAGTCACTTATCTTCTTTGTGTACATAATTTCTTCATATTTGAATATATGTTTGCTTTATTGTTTCAGTTAGATATACATTCTTTAGACACCCATACATCAGATTCAGCATGTCTATATATCTTCTCTCTTCATGACATCACTTCTCTTCTATCTGGCTTTACGTATAGTTCTTCTCTGTCCAGTGGTGTCTGCAGACTCATGCCTACTTTTCCAGTTTTGGGGTACATTCGATACGGCTGTCTGAGTGCATAACATCTCTCATACCTTTAATGTGGCATCGGGATGATACCAACTGTCATACACAGTGTTCTCTTGCTGGTCTTCCAACGTGACAGAGGTGAGGTGGCAGGCACTATGAATGACATATACATACGCCTCTCCACATTCCCCACTCTGCTTGAGTCCTCGACCACCTCCTCAATCTTCTTCACCGTGTGTTCATACTGTGGTTTCAGTCTGTGTATGCACATCAGTAACACCATTCACATCAATCATTATCTTCATCCCAATAGCTTTCTTTGTTGTCTTCTTGCATTGTCCAATGTCTGTTCTCACAATGCAGAATCTTAGCAACACCAACATAAGTATTGCTCCCAGTAGTTTGAAGGCATTTGCCATCCATGTTGGAACCCACGAGAATAGAGATGAAAACCAGTCATCATCTTCGGTCTCATCTACTTCTTCACCATTTTTATGCAGAGTCGACAGCATAGTTATTGCCTCTCTCAGGGTTCGATTTTCTTCATCGTGGGCAGCAATGTATGTATAGAAAGAAGGTCTGATCTTGGCACACACGCCTCCTTCCATTGCTGTGATCAGGTCTAAGACATACCTGTTCTGGAGGGTTATGAGTCTGATGGCCCTTAATTCTCTTTTAATTGCATTACATCATTTTATTGTTGTATTAATTGTTTGCAGCAGCTCCCATCTAGTGATTTGTAACCATTTGGCATTCACTGCAGTCTGAATTCCTGCCATAAATATAGCTGTGAATATCACTGCCATTCTATTGAACAATATGTGTTCATCTGGAATGCCATGATAAGCTTCTATTGATTTTGCAGAAAAGTAGTTCTCTCTCTTCTGTTGGTTGAAGTTGAGCGACCTCTTCTTCCTTTGATGTTCATCCATTTTGGTAAGTCAGTTATATGGAGATCACTTTGGGGGATTACCAATGCAGGAACATGTATTATCACTATAGAACGTATTCTTCCCTAATTCTTAAACAGCTTCATATTAGCTTGCGATCCACAGGCCCAATTTTGGTCGATAAGCATGGAAGTTCCTCCATTCATTCCTGGCACCTCAATTATTTGCTTACATCCTTTATTTTCTCCAACATTGGTCAGACCACTGTTCCTGCTGCATTCTTCATCGGTAATATGGATACAGGTCATGCTTTCCTTTTGACCCATGTTACTACTTTGAATACTTGGCTCATTCCTTAAGGCATTCATCATTCACTATTTGCACTACTTTTACAGGTGCTGTCATCAATAGTCGTGTACTGCATCCTAACTTCTTCCCATTCTGTACTGGTGGCTACTCGTCCATATACCAATAGCTGAGGTCTCTCTTAGCATCCTGGCAATCGTGGTGTTTCCTATGTATCTGCACAGTTTGGTCTCTTTTATTCAACAATCCTCATTTGTTCTCCGGACATACCACAGAAGGAGTACAAGAGCATTCTGCCTTTTCAACCTGGATCGTTTCCCACCTTCTGCATGTTTATGTTACCATCTTCATATGGGAATATTATCTTTGACATCCATCGTAGGGTTGCCCATTTCCCTTCAAATTGTCCACTTGTCATGCATGCATCTAAATGACATTTTGCATTGTGTGTAGGTATTTCTCTTGCTATAAAAGGTCTGACTGTGTTCATGGCATAAGGGATGAGAGAACACACGTAGCAGCTCTCATCTGACATTATCCTCCCCACCGTTCTCATGTGCTGATACCACATGTTATTCTTTAAATGGGCTGAATTATCAAGATATGTATTTATCCCCTCATGATCTTCTTCAGCATCCATCTTAAGTCAGATAATTTGTTTGGAAATGTCAGGAAAAATATAACTCTTTCTTTTGTTAGGCATAGAAATAAAGGCATCATTGGTGGTTGCTTCATCTATATTGTAAAACATTGCTTGACGAAATGCTATAATAATAATGAAGAAAAGATAACACATTGTACAAAATGCATCTACTAAAAATATCTCAAAATAAAGAATGTGTCTTACTGCATTTTGTGTACCATTAGTATGATGATCCTGTAAATAATAGGGGCTGTTTAGGGATTTCCAAAAAAGGTGACAATATCAGTGTGCCGTCTCACTAAATAAGATTGAAGTATGTAAGTAAAAACGGCAAACAAGAATGTGTGCCAAGTTATAGTCAAGTGTTGTATCCCCTTCTTTTTTGTCTTATGTTTTTCTTAAAACATTGTCTCTTTAACCTATCAGAAAGACTGAAAAGTGTATTTGTTTCCCTTTAAACTTGGGAATGTTTGGAAGTTCAAATTGTTTTTATTTCAATTGTTCTTGTTGGCTCTTGGTAGCTGATCTGGTCCTCATTCGTAGAACTTGTTCTGTTGCTTCACTGTCAATGGGTTCCAGAAGGTTAAGGATCACTCTGTCATGGTCATCGGGCCAGGGACGCAGACCTTACAGGGTCACACACAAAGGGGGCCTGGATGGACACAGTCCTGGCGCCTTTGGCACCAGGATCATAAAGAACAATAAACGTGGCATTCATTTGGGTCAAACATATCTTTATTATGGACATAGCACCTCATTTCGGGTGCATCGTGTATTTAACATTGGAACTTTCCTCTTTAAAGCAGCCCCATGTGCACTCTTGGGTGGGGCTACTGCTATTGGGTTACCTGGCATGTGCTGACTAGGAGTGGCAGGGTGTGGCAGGCAAGCCAAGCCTAGTGGGCGTGCCCACAATCAGAGCTATATAAACTGCTCCAATCCCTGAGGCAGATGCTTCACGTTATTCTGCACTTCCATGCAGCGTAACGCTCACCGCCACCTGGGATTCAACTTACCTTGGAACTCCTGTCTTCTGTCTCCATACTTACTTGCGTCTTCGTTAACATCTCGGCTCACCTTCACATTTTCCAGAACGCAGACATCTTCATCTTGGCACAGCGGCTCACCTTCAAATCTTCCGGAATGGCGACATCTTCATCTTGGCACAACGGCTAACCTTCACATATTCCAGGAAGTTGGGATCTTCATCTTGACACCGCAGCATGACGCGCTCCATTCGTGGCCTCAGCACCTGCAAATAAAAATGAAAGGCAAAATTAGACACTTAACAGACATTAAGTTTAAGGTCGCACCTCCACCAAACCTCATGCTTTCCCTTAAACCATCACTCACCTGTTGTCGGACATTGCGATTTCATCCATCTTCATCCGGGCCGCGTTCCGCGCCTCCACAGCTGCTTTTGGGCCACATTTGCATCTATTTGGAAGACAACAGAACAGAAGGGAGAATGCTATCCAGGGATTAACAATAACATTAAGAGCAATAATACCAAGACAGAAAACAGAAAGGGGAAAAGACAAGAGACATTGAGAGAAATCGAAAAGGGGAAAAGACAAGAGACATTGAGAGACACTTACCATCAACCAGGAGAAGCATAGTCGCAGCTGGACTGGACTATTACATAGCAGGGATCAGGGAAGGAACTAGATACATCAACAAGCGCCCCTGCCAGAAATAGCAGGACGGAGAGCTCATCATCCATACTTACCTTTGAGCCTTATGGGCCAGTACGTGCTCACAGAAATCACTCCTTGGATAGAAGGGTTTGGGAGTTACAACAGTCAACAATCAGTTTTTTCATATCCACGCAGGAGTACTACCACCAATTGTCACCACCCACAGCTTGTCCGCAGGGGGAGAGACCAGAATGAGGTGATCTAACACCTGGGAGGGCTGCAACCGTGCCCCAATGCCTCCGTAGAGACCAGGTGAGCGTAACACTCTCTTTTGTAGGGCTTTACGTGATTCAGATGCAGCCAAGCTCATCTTCCTTGGATCTTCACAGCTGTGGAAACAACAACTGTACTAGGTACAGGCCTTCAAAGTGGGGCTGATACCATGTGAACAAAACTCTTGAGAAGCACTTGGTTCCCTGGATACAAAATAGGTGGCTTCAATAATTCTAGAGGATTGACTGTCAGGCTGTATTCTTCAATCTTCTTTAACGCCTCCCTCTGATTTTTGATCTGTAGAGAAATAAAAGAAACACTAGTGGTCATATTTGTCAAATAAGCATGCATCACATTACCTAAAATGTTTGCTACACTCTGGGCCTCAGTTTCTATTGCAGTGGGATGGGCAAAGGGGCACGCTAATGCGGTGTCCAGTCACCAACTCAGGAAGAGTCTGGTGGTGATCTGGGCCAGTATGGTTTATTGGAGCAAATAGAGCAAGAGGTAGGCAATGTAGCCGTCCCACCTTTAAAATCATTTTTATTTTAGTTATCCCCTCATTAAGGAGTCTGTTTAAACACTCACTGATGCCATTTGACTGTGAATGATAGGCAGATGAAAATGTATGCTTTATGCCTAATAGAAGAGACATCTTTTCGAACAACTCATTTACAAAATACAGCCCATTATCAGACTGCAGTATTTCCCATACACCCCATCTAGGCAACAGCTCACATACAAGAAACTTGGCAGCACATGTGGCATTGGGGTACGTGCATGGGCCTGCCTCATTCCATTGAGAAAAATGACACACTACCACTAACATGTATCTGTAGCCATTGCATATTTGTAATATATCCACATTATCTATATGCAGAAAATGAAAAGGACAATTAGGCTGGGGCATTGCTCCTCTAACTGTTTGCAAGGTATGCCCTGCTGTGAACCTTTGACAAATAATACAGTTCACAATAAACTGTCAATGTGTCCCAATAGATTTGACGTAAACCAGTCTTCTGTGATCGTAGCAGCAAGATTCTGTCTGGTTGTGTGCATAGGACAGTGAAGTTGATCCAGCGCAATTCTTAATAATGCTAGAGGCATAAATGGCTTTCCAGTGTGGTCTTGTCTCCATATAGCCTCTGTGGGGGGATAAAGAACACCCAGTCTCTTCCATAAATCTTGTTCTTCCTGTGGAGATCGACCTTGTAGTTCAATTAACTGTACAATGGATAACATATTAAAGCCTTCCTTCATCATCATACAACGTTCTGGCATTTGTTTTATGCTTTCTACTTCCCGTGAGAAATCATGTCTGCCCTCTTAGTATGGGCTGCGCACTTCACCACAGCAATAGCCAATAGGAGTCTTAGTACCTTAATAAGTTTATCCAATAGTGGCGCACCTTGCACTGGAGTGCCGTCCCCACGAAGAAAACCCTTCCTTTTGCAACATGACAATCCTGCTTGTTAGGATGACGTCACATAGGCAGAGTCAGAATACACTGTCACTTCCTCATCCTCATTTCTCTGAAGTGCAGCGATAAGCGCTACTTAATTCTGCAGTCTGTGCCAAACAATGTGAAGGCAATCTTGCACTTGTCACTACTTAAAATTCACTATCCTTTTTCAACTTCACTGCTGCCAATCCTGTATCCTGACATTTGAGCAATTTTTGAGGAATCATCAATGAATAAATTGTCCCCCCTCCCAGAGTCTTTTCTCTAACAAGGGAGATATCACCATAGATTTCAGTATACGTTGTGCAATCATGTACATAATCCTCCTTTTCTACTGGTTCTGCTATAACCATTGCTGGATTAATTACTGTACACCTAACAATTTTGATTGCTGGGTTCATAATGATTACCTCATATCCTGATGCTCTTTCCATAGTCAGTATACTTTTGGGTTCCTCCAAAATGGCACAAAGGGAATGCTCAACGAATTATGTCATTGAGCACTCAATTGTAAGCTAATGCTTGTTTGCAAGGTTAATGCTCTCTCATCACTCGGTCTAAAATCCCACTGTAATAAGGCAATGATTTGTGTCCATGTCCTAACATTGTTTTCTGTGTGTGAACTGCAGCCATTACCACTCCATTCAAATCCAAGAATAGATAAAACAGGGCACAGAAAGCAAATGCAGCAGTGGGGTGCCAGATGTTGAAATGCACACACCCAAATTTGAAATTCAAAAATAGGGCAAGAAAGCAGAGAAGGGAGAAAGGAAGTAAGAGGTATAATATGTGAGCCAGGGAAGGCAGATGGAAGAAGGCACAGTTATGATTCAGATTGTGAGTGAGGGAGGCAGTTGGAAAAGTTTAAACATCACTCACAGGTCAAGGTGCAGGTAGGGCCCAAGTTCCTATGTGATGGCCAGCTGTATTGTGTGGCTGCTTCTTAGTTTGCAAGTTCAGGAGGGTGGGGGCCCTCCCAGCCCTCCCAGGCCCGGACAGGCACAAACAGGGCCTATGTGTGGGCCCAGAGAAAGGGGGCCAGCAAAGCCTGCCCGCTCTGTGATTTGCTGGTTTGACCCGGGCTAGCCAATAGGAGTAGCTGTGGGTCTGGTGAGGGAGACACACCTCCAGTTCAATGGTGTTGGCCATCTTGGAGTGCTGCCCAGCAAACCAGAACAATGTCAAAACAAGGGCTGCCACGGTGCTGAAGAAGATTACAAGCCTCACACACAGTATGTATGGGTCCCCAGCAGAATTTGCATGCCTCTGGTGTATTTGCAGAAAATCTTTCAAAATACAAAATGAAACATTTTTTTTGTTAACGCTCCTTGATCTGTAGGCACCCCAGACAGTCATGCTTACCTGAAAGATGCTTCAGTGGTCCCTTTTGGGGCAGTAGTCCCTTCAGGAGGCTTATGGATGTCGCCTCTGTGCTTGGAAACACACTGATGTTGGTGCAGCTCTCCTTTGGCCCAGATGGGAGTTGCTTCTCACTATGGCATCCTTGATCCTGAGCCAAGCAAATGTCCTTTGTTCTTGTATGAATCTGTACTCCAGCACTTGTCAGCTCTTCTGCCGTTCTTCAATTCCTTGAGGTAGTTTGGTTACGTTTAACACAATGCCGACATCCTTTTTCTCAACATGGGTGATTTACTTGCGTTATATTTTCTACATTAGCAAACTTCTACATTGTCTTATCTACCTTGCATTTCTGTGTATGTACAAGCTTAGTATCGCTCGTCACTTATCTTCTTCGTGTCTTTAATTTCTTCATATTCTGCTTCATTGTTTCAGTTACATCTTCATTCTTTAGACACCAATACATCAGATTCAGCATATCTATATATCTTCCTTCTTCATGAAGTCATTTCTCTTCTATATGACTTTACTTATAGTCCAGTGGTGTCTGCAGACTCATGCCTACCATTTCAGTTTGGGGATATATTCGATGCAGCTGTCTGCGTACATAACGCCTCTCATACTTTCGATGTGGCATTGTGATAATACCAGGTGTCATATGATATGATATCATATGGCATTTATATCGCGCCTATACACAAGTGTTTTATACACAGTGTTCTCTTGCTGTTCTTCGAACATGACAGAGGTGAGGGGGTGGACAGTACAGATGATGTGTATACCTGCCTCTCTACATGCATCTGCAGGAAACAGAAGTTCTATAGCAGCATCCGCTCAATTTAATCTAACAATGACTTTCTTATGCTTCACCGTCCATGACATTCCATTGACAATCTATTAAAGGAACTTCAGCACTTCTCCCATCAGCTGAAGTGTGTGCAAACCTTTATAATGGCGGTGCAGCCTTACCCATCAAGTTACTTTACGACCAGATCTCTTCTATTCTCTAATACATCCATGTCATTGTTTCAATGTTACATCTACAGGTATACATTAGAGATCCACATTCCAGCTGTCCTGAACCATATAGAGACTCTGCATCATGGCAAAGTAAATTTCTCTTGTATATCATCCTTTTGCCACGTTTTGTTGCCCTTATTGTATGTGGTTCTGCAAGAAAATCTGGAGGAGCTGTTAGTGGGAATGAGGAAGAGGCAGATGGGAAACTACTTGTGCTGATGTGTGCAGGTAGGAAATGCCCTAGTGTGTGTGGCAGTATGCACCTATGGGTTTGGTGGAATCCCTTGGGGACATCTTATGCATCAGGAGGAGCTGAAATATCTAAGTGGCAAAAACATTTTTGGGTAATGTTATGCACCGATAAGGTTGAGTGCAATAGGAATAAAAGTGGGATCTTAGTAATAGCTCAATCATTTTCTGGTGGTGGTTAGGCCTGTGGCATCCATCTATAGGGGTTGTGCATGTGCAGTTGGAGGGGGTTGGATATTTTTGAGGCAAGTTGAAGGAAGTACACAAAAAGGGATATGAGTAGAATAGGGAAGAGCATTACACATGTGGCACCCTCCACGAGTGAGATAGTGTGCACTACCTGGTGAAGTCAAAAAGGCGCTGTGTTGGATGTTCGCTGTGATAACCTTTCTATTCCATTTTGGTTGTGAGGAAGTTTGAACCAGGCTAGCCTAACTCTGATATGTTGTCATTGGCAATTCCTGTAGTGTAGATGGGCCCTTGATAGTGAACATTTGAGGTGAAGAGTTGTGTAGCTGAGTGTGGTTCTGATGCTGGTCCTGTGATGAAAATAGTTGAAAGGCCATGGTTAGCAGTTTTCTGAAGATTAAGGGGTATTCTGCATAGATGAGTTGTGGTAGGGAGTTTAGGAGCTTGGTTGCTACCCACCATGCCATTTATTGTTAAAGATTGATACTGTTACCAGACCGTCATTGCTGGATTGCAGTGTTTTCAATGATATGTAGTGTGGAAATGTCCTTGTGATGAGTTTCAGACTATTGCCATTGTAGGAGCAGTGAGCGATGCATAGCATTTTGAAGTGGATCCATGTTTTGATTGGTAGCCAATGGAGTGTGCTGAGTGCTGGGATGATGTTTTGAAATCTTTTTAGGTATTAGGATTTATCTGGCTGCCGCTTTATGGGCGTTTAGTCATCTATAAAGTAGATATCCCAGGAGTCCTTTTAAAGGTGGAAGGGTGACTTGATTTTTTATAGTATGAGTATATTATTGGCCATGGTCTTGTGTGCAAAGGTCAGGTATGGCATGCTGCATTTTAAGGGGCAGAGTTGGAGGAAGCAACTCCTTACAATGACTTTAACCTGTGGTTCTATTTTGAGGTCACAGTCCATTGTTACTCTAGGATTCTAGGATTCCTCACCAAAGAATGTTGCAGTTGACAAGGGCACATTATTTCCTTGCAGGTTGTGGCGATATAACACCACAGATCATGAGTTTTATTATAGTGTGGTTAAGCTTACGTCGGTTGGTTTTCATCCAAGAATTCACATGCAGAGTCGAGGTCGACATGGCCATTGCTTGGGCGTTGGTGATGATATCCAGAGCAGGTGTCATGTTTATGGTGAAGAGAGGAGGCGAGAGGCTGAAATCTTAATGTACTCTGCATGTTAAGTTGAGAGGAGGTGACCTAAATGCGGCCAGGGAGTTGTGCCTGTTCTCTTAGTCAGGAAGGATGCCTTCCAGCATTGGGCTATTCCCTTTATCCAAGTGTCCTCTAGTCTTTTAAGTTGGCTCTCATGACTGATAGCGTCAAATCAGGCAGAAATGTCTAGTAGGAAGAGTGCACTGATTAGTCACTTCACTGGCCACATTGTTGTTTAGCATGCCCATATTTGCGTACAGTGGGGATTCCTTTACTCTCAATGGCTGAAATCCCTGTGATGCATGATGGAGATTGTTGATCTCAATATGTTCCCGAAGCTGTTGGATGATGAAAGTCTCTTAGATTTAGTCATGAAAAGTTGTTTCGGAAAGTGGGTAAAATTAGCTGGGTCATTTGGGTTGGACACAGGTTTTATTAAGGTTAGATTTAACTAAGGGGGTTTTGAAAGCAAGTGTGGCGGTCTGGATGTGTTGAGAATAGAAAGGAAGACAAACGCCAGTCCAAGTTGCTTAAATATCTTTTTTTTAATTTAATGTGCTTCTGACTAGCAATAAAGCCTTTTGCACTTTCACATACAATTATAAAAGTGTCAGTCTCATCATAACTTCATAACTGTATTTCAGCGTGGAGTCATAAAAGTGTACACAACAACAACATTGATATCAATAACCAACTATATAACACTAAACAGGGTGGACCTAAGAACCATAGCATTCTAAGGCTTTGCACTAGCCTATCAGTCTGGATAAGGCTTCAGCAAACATCGTTGACCAGGAGCAACAGGAGGTCCCATCGACCTTAATTCCAGGGGGATGACATTCAGGCCTGCCTGTGCAGATCCCTATGACAAGGATGCCCATGTATATAGGCTTATTTCAATTGCGCTTTTTACCAGGGGTTTGCATGTCCTGTTGATTCTCAGAATGTCACTCACCACTCCAAAGTCTCGGAATTTTGTTTTATGCTTTCTACTTCCCGTGAGAAATCATGTCTGCCCTCTTAGTATGGGCTGCACACTTCACCACAGCAATAGCAAATAGGAGTCTTAGTACCTTAATAATTTTATCCAATAGTGGCGCACCTTGCACTGGAGTGCCGTCCCCACGAAGAAAACCCTTCCTTTTGCAACATGACAATCCTGCTTGTTAGGATGACGTCACATAGGCAGAGTCAGAATACACTGTCACTTCCTCATCCTCATTTCTCTGAAGTGCAGCGATAAGCGCTACTTAATTCTGCAGTCTGTGCCAAACAATGTGAAGGCAATCTTGCACTCATCACTACTTAAAATTCACTATCCTTTTTCAACTTCACTGCTGCCAATCCTGTATCCTGACATTTGAGCAATTTTTGAGGAATCATCAATGAATAAATTGTCCCCCCTCCCAGAGTCTTTTCTCTAACAAGGGAGATATCACCATAGATTTCAGTATACATTGTGCAATCATGTACATAATCCTCCTTTTCTACTGGTTCTGCTATAACCATTGCTGGATTAATTACTGTACACCTAACAATTTTGATTGCTGCGTTCATAATGATTACCTCATATCCTGATGCTCTTTCCATAGTCAGTACACTTTTGGGTTCCTCCAAAATGGCACAAAGGGAATGCTCGACGAATTATGTCATTGAGCACTCAATTGTAATACTTGCAGCTTTTATGATTGCAAAGGCAGCAGCAGCTAATGCTTGTTTGCAAGGGTAATGCTCTCTCATCACTCGGTCTAAAATCCCACTGTAATAAGGCAATGATTTGTGTCCATGTCCTAACATTGTTTTCTGCGTGTGAACTGCAGTCATTACCACTCCATTCAAATCCAAGAATAGATAAAACAGGGCACAGAAAGCAAATACAGCAGTGGGGTGCCAGATGTTGAAATGCACACACCCAAATTTGAAATTCAAAAATAGGGCAAAGAAAGCAGAGAAGGGAGAAAGGAAGTAAGAGGTATAATATGTGAGCCAGGGAAGGCAGATGGAAGAAGGCACAGTTATGATTCAGATTGTGAGTGAGGGAAGCAGTTGGAAAAGTTTAAACATCACTCACAGGTCAAGGTGCAGGTAGGGCCCAAGTTCCTATGTGATGGCCAGCTGTATTGTGTGGCTGCTTCTTAGTTTGCAAGTTCAGGAGGGTGGGGGCCCTCCCAGCCCTCCCAGGCCCGGACAGGCACAAACAGGGCCTATGTGTGGGCCTAGAGAAAGGGGGCCAGCAAAGCCTGCCCGCTCTGTGATTTGCTGGTTTGACCCAGGCTAGCCAATAGGAGTAGCTGTGGGTCTGGTGAGGGAGACACACCTCCAGTTCAATGGTGTTGGCCATCTTGGAGTGCTGCCCAGCAAAGCAGAACAATGTCAAAACAAGGGCTGCCACGGTGCTGAAGAAGATTACAAGCCTCACACACAGTATGTATGGTTCCCCAGCAGAATTTGCATGCCTCTGGTGTATTTGCAGAAAATCTTTCAAAATACAAAATGAAACATTTTTTTTGTTAACGCTCCTTGATCTGTAGGCACCCCAGACAGTCATGCTTACCTGAAAGATGCTTCAGTGGTCCCTTTTGGGGCAGTAGTCCCTTCAGGAGGCTTATGGATGTCGCCTCTGTGCTTGGAAACACACTGATGTTGGTGCAGCTCTGCTTTGGCCCAGATGGGAGTTGCTTCTCACTATGGCATCCTTGATCCTGAGCCAAGCAAATGTCCTTTGTTCTTGTATGAATCTGTACTCCAGCACTTGTCAGCTCTTCTGCCGTTCTTCAATTCCTTGAGGTAGTTTGGTTACTTTTAACACAATGCCGACATCCTTTTTCTCAACATGGGTGATTTACTTGCGTTATATTTTCTACATTAGCAAACTTCTACATTGTCTTATCTACCTAGCATTTCTGTGTATGTACAAGCTCTGTATCGCTCGTCACTTATCTTCTTCGTGTCTTTAATTTCTTCATATTCTGCTTCATTGTTTCAGTTACATCTTCATTCTTTAGACACCAATACATCAGATTCAGCATATCTATATATCTTCCTTCTTCATGAAGTCATTTCTCTTCTATATGACTTTACTTATAGTCCAGTGGTGTCTGCAGACTCATGCCTACCATTTCAGTTTGGGGATATATTCGATGCAGCTGTCTGCGTACATAACGCCTCTCATACTTTCGATGTGGCATTGTGATAATACCAGGTGTCATATGATATGATATCATATGGCATTTATATCGCGCCTATACACAAGTGTTTTATACACAGTGTTCTCTTGCTGTTCTTCGAACATGACAGAGGTGAGGGGGTGGACAGTACAGATGATGTGTATACCTGCCTCTCTACATGCATCTGCAGGAAACAGAAGTTCTATAGCAGCATCCGCTCAATTTAATCTAACAATGACTTTCTTATGTTTCACCGTCCATGACATTCCATTGAAAATCTATGAAAGGAACTTCAGCACTTCTCCCATCAGCTGAAGTGTGTGCAAACCTTTATAATGGCGGTGCAGCCTTACCCATCAAGTTACTTTACGACCAGATCTCTTCCATTCTCTAATACATCCATGTCATTGTTTCAATGTTACATCTACAGGTATACATTAGAGATCCACATTCCAGCTGTCCTGAACCATATAGAGACTCTGCATCATGGCAAAGTAAATTTCTCTTGTATATCATCCTTTTGCCACGTTTTGTTGCCCTTATTTTATGTGGCTCTGCAAGAAAATCTGGAGGAGCTGTTAGTGGGAATGAGGAAGAGGCAGATGGGAAACTACTTGTGCTGATGGGTGCAGGTAGGAAATGCCCTAGTGTGTGTGGCAGTATGCACCTATGGGTTTGGTGGAATCCCTTGGGGACATCTTATGCATCAGGAGGAGCTGAAATATCTAAATGGCAAAAACATTTTTGGGTAATGTTATGCACCGATAAGGTTGAGTGCAATAGGAATAAAAGTGGGATCTTAGTAATAGCTCGATCATTTTCTGGTGGTGGTTAGGCCTGTGGCATCCATCCATAGGGGTTGTGCATGTGCAGTTGGAGGGGGTTGGATATTTTAGAGGCAAGTTGAAGGAAGTACACAAAAAGGGATATGAGTAGAATAGGGAAGAGCATTACACATGTGGCACCCTCCACGAGTGAGATAGTGTGCACTTCCTGGTGAAGTCAAAAAGGCGCTGTGTTGGATGTTCGCAGTGATAACCTTTCTATTCCATTTTGGTTGTGAGGAAGTTTGAACCAGGCGAGCCTAACTCTGATATGTTGTCATTGGCAATTCCTGTAGTGTAGATGGGCCCTTGATAGTGAACATTTGAGGTGAAGAGTTGTGTAGCTGAGTGTGGTTCTGATGCTGGTCCTGTGATGAAAATAGTTGAAAGGCCATGGTTAGCAGTTTTCTGAAGATTAAGGGGTATTCTGCATAGATGAGTTGTGGTAGGGAGTTTAGGAGCTTGGTTGCTACCCACCATGCCATTTATTGTTAAAGATTGATACTGTTACCAGACCGTCATTGCTGGATTGCAGTGTTTTCAATGATATGTAGTGTGGAAATGTCCTTGTGATGAGTTTCAGACTATTGCCATTGTAGGAGCAGTGAGCGATGCATAGCATTTTGAAGTGGATCCATGTTTTGATTGGTAGCCAATGGAGTGTGCTGAGTGCTGGGATGATGTTTTGAAATCTTTTTAGGTATTAGGATTTATCTGGCTGCCGCTTTATGGGCGTTTAGTCATCTATAAAGTAGATATCCCAGGAGTCCTTTTAAAGGTGGAAGGGTGACTTGATTTTTTATAGTATGAGTATATTATTGGCCATGGTCTTGTGTGCAAAGGTCAGGTATGGCATGCTGCATTTTAAGGGGCAGAGTTGGAGGAAGCAACTCCTTACAATGACTTTAACCTGTGGTTCTATTTTGAGGTCACAGTCCATTGTTACTCTAGGATTCTAGGATTCCTCACCAAAGAATGTTGCAGTTGACAAGGGCACATTATTTCCTTGCAGGTTGTGGCGATATAACACCACAGATCATGAGTTTTATTATAGTGTGGTTAAGCTTACGTCGGTTGATTTTCATCCAAGAATTCACATGCAGAGTCGAGGTCGACATGGCCATTGCTTGGGCGTTGGTGATGATATCCAGAGCAGGTGTCATGTTTATGGTGAAGAGAGGAGGCGAGAGGCTGAAATCTTAATGTACTCTGCATGTTAAGTTGAGAGGAGGTGACCTAAATGCGGCCAGGGAGTTGTGCCTGTTCTCTTAGTCAGGAAGGATGCCTTCCAGCATTGGGCTATTCCCTTTATCCAAGTGTCCTCTAGTCTTTTAAGTTGGCTCTCATGACTGATAGCGTCAAATCAGGCAGAAATGTCTAGTAGGAAGAGTGCACTGATTAGTCACTTCACTGGCCACATTGTTGTTTAGCATGCCCATATTTGCGTACAGTGGGGATTCCTTTACTCTCAATGGCTGAAATCCCTGTGATGCATGATGGAGATTGTTGATCTCAATATGTTCCCGAAGCTGTTGGATGATGAAAGTCTCTTAGATTTAGTCATGAAAAGTTGTTTCGGAAAGTGGGTAAAATTAGCTGGGTCATTTGGGTTGGACACAGGTTTTATTAAGGTTAGATTTAACTAAGGGGGTTTTGAAAGCAAGTGTGGCGGTCTGGATGTGTTGAGAATAGAAAGGAAGACAAACGCCAGTCCAAGTTGCTTAAATATCTTTTTTTTAATTTAATGTGCTTCTGACTAGCAATAAAGCCTTTTGCACTTTCACATACAATTATAAAAGTGTCAGTCTCATCATAACTTCATAACTGTATTTCAGCGTGGAGTCATAAAAGTGTACACAACAACAACATTGATATCAATAACCAACTATATAACACTAAACAGGGTGGACCTAAGAACCATAGCATTCTAAGGCTTTGCACTAGCCTATCAGTCTGGATAAGGCTTCAGCAAACATCGTTGACCAGGAGCAACAGGAGGTCCCATCGACCTTAATTCCAGGGGGATGACATTCAGGCCTGCCTGTGCAGATCCCTATGACAAGGATGCCCATGTATATAGGCTTATTTCAATTGCGCTTTTTACCAGGGGTTTGCATGTCCTGTTGATTCTCAGAATGTCACTCACCACTCCAAAGTCTCGGAATTTTGTTTTATGCTTTCTACTTCCCGTGAGAAATCATGTCTGCCCTCTTAGTATGGGCTGCACACTTCACCACAGCAATAGCCAATAGGAGTCTTAGTACCTTAATAATTTTATCCAATAGTGGCGCACCTTGCACTGGAGTGCCGTCCCCACGAAGAAAACCCTTCCTTTTGCAACATGACAATCCTGCTTGTTAGGATGACGTCACATAGGCAGAGTCAGAATACACTGTCACTTCCTCATCCTCATTTCTCTGAAGTGCAGCGATAAGCGCTACTTAATTCTGCAGTCTGTGCCAAACAATGTGAAGGCAATCTTGCACTCGTCACTACTTAAAATTCACTATCCTTTTTCAACTTCACTGCTGCCAATCCTGTATCCTGACATTTGAGCAATTTTTGAGGAATCATCAATGAATAAATTGTCCCCCCTCCCAGAGTCTTTTCTCTAACAAGGGAGATATCACCATAGATTTCAGTATACGTTGTGCAATCATGTACATAATCCTCCTTTTCTACTGGTTCTGCCATAACCATTGCTGGATTAATTACTGTACACCTAACAATTTTGATTGCTGGGTTCATAATGATTACCTCATATCCTGATGCTCTTTCCATAGTCAGTACACTTTTGGGTTCCTCCAAAATGGCACAAAGGGAATGCTCGACGAATTATGTCATTGAGCACTCAATTGTAATACTTGCAGCTTTTATGATTGCAAAGGCAGCAGCAGCTAATGCTTGTTTGCAAGGGTAATGCTCTCTCATCACTCGGTCTAAAATCCCACTGTAATAAGGCAATGATTTGTGTCCATGTCCTAACATTGTTTTCTGTGTGTGAACTGCAGTCATTACCACTCCATTCAAATCCAAGAATAGATAAAACAGGGCACAGAAAGCAAATGCAGCAGTGGGGTGCCAGATGTTGAAATGCACACACCCAAATTTGAAATTCAAAAATAGGGCAAAGAAAGCAGAGAAGGGAGAAAGGAAGTAAGAGGTATAATATGTGAGCCAGGGAAGGCAGATGGAAGAAGGCACAGTTATGATTCAGATTGTGAGTGAGGGAAGCAGTTGGAAAAGTTTAAACATCACCCACAGGTCAAGGTGCAGGTAGGGCCCAAGTTCCTATGTGATGGCCAGCTGTATTGTGTGGCTGCTTCTTAGTTTGCAAGTTCAGGAGGGTGGGGGCCCTCCCAGCCCTCCCAGGCCCGGACAGGCACAAACAGGGCCTATGTGTGGGCCTAGAGAAAGGGGGCCAGCAAAGCCTGCCCGCTCTGTGATTTGCTGGTTTGACCCAGGCTAGCCAATAGGAGTAGCTGTGGGTCTGGTGAGGGAGACACACCTCCAGTTCAATGGTGTTGGCCATCTTGGAGTGCTGCCCAGCAAACCAGAACAATGTCAAAACAAGGGCTGCCACGGTGCTGAAGAAGATTACAAGCCTCACACACAGTATGTATGGTTCCCCAGCAGAATTTGCATGCCTCTGGTGTATTTGCAGAAAATCTTTCAAAATATAAAATGAAACATTTTTTTTGTTAACGCTCCTTGATCTGTAGGCACCCCAGACAGTCATGCTTACCTGAAAGATGCTTCAGTGGTCCCTTTTGGGGCAGTAGTCCCTTCAGGAGGCTTATGGATGTCGCCTCTGTGCTTGGAAACACACTGATGTTGGTGCAGCTCTGCTTTGGCCCAGATGGGAGTTGCTTCTCACTATGGCATCCTTGATCCTGAGCCAAGCAAATGTCCTTTGTTCTTGTATGAATCTGTACTCCAGCACTTGTCAGCTCTTCTGCCGTTCTTCAATTCCTTGAGGTAGTTTGGTTACTTTTAACACAATGCCGACATCCTTTTTCTCAACATGGGTGATTTACTTGCGTTATATTTTCTACATTAGCAAACTTCTACATTGTCTTATCTACCTAGCATTTCTGTGTATGTACAAGCTCTGTATCGCTCGTCACTTATCTTCTTCGTGTCTTTAATTTCTTCATATTCTGCTTCATTGTTTCAGTTACATCTTCATTCTTTAGACACCAATACATCAGATTCAGCATATCTATATATCTTCCTTCTTCATGAAGTCATTTCTCTTCTATATGACTTTACTTATAGTCCAGTGGTGTCTGCAGACTCATGCCTACCATTTCAGTTTGGGGATATATTCGATGCAGCTGTCTGCGTACATAACGCCTCTCATACTTTCGATGTGGCATTGTGATAATACCAGGTGTCATATGATATGATATCATATGGCATTTATATCGCGCCTATACACAAGTGTTTTATACACAGTGTTCTCTTGCTGTTCTTCGAACATGACAGAGGTGAGGGGGTGGACAGTACAGATGATGTGTATACCTGCCTCTCTACATGCATCTGCAGGAAACAGAAGTTCTATAGCAGCATCCGCTCAATTTAATCTAACAATGACTTTCTTATGCTTCACCGTCCATGACATTCCATTGAAAATCTATGAAAGGAACTTCAGCACTTCTCCCATCAGCTGAAGTGTGTGCAAACCTTTATAATGGCGGTGCAGCCTTACCCATCAAGTTACTTTACGACCAGATCTCTTCCATTCTCTAATACATCCATGTCATTGTTTCAATGTTACATCTACAGGTATACATTAGAGATCCACATTCCAGCTGTCCTGAACCATATAGAGACTCTGCATCATGGCAAAGTAAATTTCTCTTGTATATCATCCTTTTGCCACGTTTTGTTGCCCTTATTGTATGTGGTTCTGCAAGAAAATCTGGAGGAGCTGTTAGTGGGAATGAGGAAGAGGCAGATGGGAAACTACTTGTGCTGATGGGTGCAGGTAGGAAATGCCCTAGTGTGTGTGGCAGTATGCACCTATGGGTTTGGTGGAATCCCTTGGGGACATCTTATGCATCAGGAGGAGCTGAAATATCTAAATGGCAAAAACATTTTTGGGTAATGTTACGCACCGATAAGGTTGAGTGCAATAGGAATAAAAGTGGGATCTTAGTAATAGCTCGATCATTTTCTGGTGGTGGTTAGGCCTGTGGCATCCATCCATAGGGGTTGTGCATGTGCAGTTGGAGGGGGTTGGATATTTTAGAGGCAAGTTGAAGGAAGTACACAAAAAGGGATATGAGTAGAATAGGGAAGAGCATTACACATGTGGCACCCTCCACGAGTGAGATAGTGTGCACTTCCTGGTGAAGTCAAAAAGGCGCTGTGTTGGATGTTCGCAGTGATAACCTTTCTATTCCATTTTGGTTGTGAGGAAGTTTGAACCAGGCGAGCCTAACTCTGATATGTTGTCATTGGCAATTCCTGTAGTGTAGATGGGCCCTTGATAGTGAACATTTGAGGTGAAGAGTTGTGTAGCTGAGTGTGGTTCTGATGCTGGTCCTGTGATGAAAATAGTTGAAAGGCCATGGTTAGCAGTTTTCTGAAGATTAAGGGGTATTCTGCATAGATGAATTGTGGTAGGGAGTTTAGGAGCTTGGTTGCTAGCCACCATGCCATTTATTGTTAAAGTTTGATACTGTTACCAGACCGTCATTGCTGGATTGCAGTGTTTTCAATGATATGTAGTGTGGAAATGTCCTTGTGATGAGTTTCAGACTATTGCCATTGTAGGAGCAGTGAGCGATGCATAGCATTTTGAAGTGGATCCATGTTTTGATTGGTAGCCAATGGAGTGTGCTGAGTGCTGGGATGATGTTTTGAAATCTTTTTAGGTATTAGGATTTATCTGGCTGCCGCTTTATGGGCGTTTAGTCATCTATAAAGTAGATATCCCAGGAGTCCTTTTAAAGGTGGAAGGGTGACTTGATTTTTTATAGTATGAGTATATTATTGGCCATGGTCTTGTGTGCAAAGGTCAGGTATGGCATGTTGCATTTTAAGGGGCAGAGTTGGAGGAAGCAACTCCTTACAATGACTTTAACCTGTGGTTCTATTTTGAGGTCACAGTCCATTGTTACTCTAGGATTCTAGGATTCCTCACCAAAGAATGTTGCAGTTGACAAGGGCACATTATTTCCTTGCAGGTTGTGGCGATATAACACCACAGATGATGAGTTTTATTATAGTGTGGTTAAGCTTACGTCGGGTGGTTTTCATCCAAGAATTCACATGCAGAGTCGAGGTCGACATGGCCATTGCTTGGGTGTTGGTGATGATATCCAGAGCAGGTGTCATGTTTATGGTGAAAAGAGGAGGCGAGAGGCTGAAATCTTAATGTACTCTGCATGTTAAGTTGAGAGGAGGTGACCTAAATGCGGCCAGGGAGTTGTGCCTGTTCTCTTAGTCAGGAAGGATGCCTTCCAGCATTGGGCTATTCCCTTTATCCAAGTGTCCTCTAGTCTTTTAAGTTGGCTCTCATGACTGATAGCGTCAAATCAGGCAGAAATGTCTAGTAGGAAGAGTGCACTGATTAGTCACTTCACTGGCCACATTGTTGTTTAGCATGGCCATATTTGAGTAAAGTGGGGATTCCTTTCCTCTCAATGGCTGAAATCCCTGTGATGCATGATGGAGATTGTTGATCTTAATATGTTCCCGAAGCTGTTGGATGATGAAAGTCTCTTAGATTTAGTCATGAAAAGTTGTTTCGGAAAGTGGGTAAAATTAGCTGGGTCATTTGGGTTGGACACAGGTTTTATTAAGGTTAGATTTAACTAAGGGGGTTTTGAAAGCAAGTGTGGCGGTCTGGATGTGTTGAGAATAGAAAGGAAGACAAACGCCAGTCCAAGTTGCTTAAATATCTTTTTTTAATTTAATGTGCTTCTGACTAGCAATAAAGCCTTTTGCACTTTCACATACAATTATAAAAGTGTCAGTCTCATCATAACTTTATTTCAGCGTGGAGTCATAAAAGTGTACACAACAACAACATTGATATCAGTAACCAACTATATAACACTAAACAGGGTGGGCCTAAGAACCATAGCATTCTAAGGCTTTGCACTAGCCTTTCAGTCTGGATAAGGCTTCAGCAAACATCGTTGACCAGGAGCAACAGGAGGTCCCATCGACCTTAACTCCAGGGGGATGACATTCAGGCCTGACTGTGCAGATCCCTATGACAAGGATGCCCATGTATATAGGCTTATTTCAATTGCGCTTTTTACCAGGGGTTTGCATGTCCTGTTGATTCTCAGAATGTCACTCACCACTCCAAAGTCTCGGAATTTTAGCTCAACAGAGTCAAAGGCATCTTCCCCTGGTTTGGAAATCCTGATGCAATCTACAATTTGGTCTCTTGTTACAACATGGCACTCCCTTACAGTTCGTAGCCAATGAAAGATTTTATTTAGAAGTGCTTTGCTTGGTTCACGTCGCTTTGAGGATGGTTTGGGGACTCTGTGTAAAAATATTGACCCAGTTGCAGAAGGTCCCTCAGCGTTTGCTGAAGGAATTTGCAGATCCTGACACGGCACCTTTGACGGTGGAACATAATGCGGGGGCCCCAATGAGACAAGACCAGCCCATGGTAGGTTACTGTATGACTCTTTACCCCCTTGAGCTTGCGTATTACTGGGCCAGGCCATTGCCAGTCCTGATATTTCCCTGGCTTATCTTGGAGTGTTTTAGATAAGCTTCTCCATTGGGAGGTGTAGAAGATTTTAAGACGCTGGGTTACTCATGGCCCTCTTCTCTCAGACCCGAGTGATTGGTGACCCCTCTACATTAACTCCCCTACCGACTACTTCAGGTAGGCAAAAGAGCAGTTTCCTTATTACCATGAGGTCAACCAGGACTGTATTTCAATTGCAGCAACACTTTGGCACTGGGCCCCCCACATCTTTCCTTGGTGTTGATTACTAGACAGGAAGTCCTGGTCATCAACAGTGAATTTGTTGACCTGAATCATGTGCCATACTCCCACCAAGCAATAGCAGGATAGATTGCCCCCCCTCCCTGGTTTATCATAAGAGGAGTGATTTCGAGAGTAGAACTCTGCTGTGAGTCTACAGTGATAGAAACAGGAGTTACAACTGGAGTTGGAACAGCTAGACCGAGGGCACTGGGGAGTCTTTCTGAAAGAAGCTGTTGAAGCTGGTGGGCTTGGGCTATAGGCCAGGGGTCAACATACCCCTCCCACCCCCCACATACTTGGAACATTCGCGACCCAGGTCTGCAGCAATAGGGCAAGTTGGGGGATGGATACTTTAGTAGCCTTAATAGTGTCAATAGTGTCAAGTATAGCAAATGCCCTCCCCCTCCATGAATGGCAGACTGGTCGTAGCGCGGGGTGTTCGGCAGAATAACATGCAGTACCCTTTGGGAAAACTACATGCTATTAAGACTACAAGTGTCAGTACAATTTCACCTTTGGTACAAGCCTGTACTACACAGCTATGTGGTAGCAGTGGCTGAGCAGCCAGACTTATCTCAAGAGTTGAGTGAGCAGTTGAACAAGTTACACGAAGGACCAACAAATACAGTGGTTCAAACAAACACTTACTCAAGGTTTCTTACTAAAAGAATATACATGTATTTACACAGTCAGTTTGAAAACATTACACTAGCAAGAGCATCTCAATATCATATACTAATATACTACGAATACACAACCAATAAGTTACTGAACAAGTTCAGCTCCCCTGAAGTGGGAGCAAAACGGCACTTCAGATACTTTAAAAAGGGATAAAAAGACAAGGTTATAAGAATCAACAGCACAAATACTTTCATAGGCAGGGCAAACGGTTTCAGTAAACTACAACCAGCAATTCAGTTCATAGGCCTGGGACAAAGTCAATGGTTCACAGTCTTTGTATAGGATAGCACAGTTCTGGTAGTAAACAGTCTTTGCCACAGATTTTTAGAAGAATTTGGTCAGACGAAAAGTTAGACGAATGTTTAGGGAAGGACAAGCCTTCAAAGTTGGGAAAGTTTCACAAACTTTCACCATGGCCGAAAAGATTTCCGGACCGCGTTTGCACAGTACCTTTAAAGTGAACAAGGACTGTACCTGAGGTAGTTGTTCCTGGCAGTTCGATCAGATCTCGCTGTTCCTGAGCTTCAGTCGTGGGGACAAGAAGGAGAATGTCTGGAGGTTCCTGCACTTCCCAGGAAATAGGCCACAAGCTTGGGAAAACGTTGGTTTAAGGTGTGAGTGCCTTAAAGACCACAAACTGGTATCCTTCCAACTGGCTATCCGGTTTTCCACAGCACTCTGCAGAAAATTCAACCAGGAGGCGACGGTGTCCAGGCGGCTTATGAGTTGGTTGTTCCCACCAGACTCAAGGGAAGAAGATAACCTTGAAGGGCTTCTCTGTCGATGGAGTTTCAGGCAATTCGGACCTGCAGCAGGGCTTCACCGGTCGTCCAGGAGTTGCAGCAGTCCTCTTCCTTCAGCTCGTCTTCGGGTTCTTTCGTTCCAGTGGTCGACTCTGCTTTCCAAGTCCCAGAGACCTGCTTTTAAACAGTTTTCCCCCATTCATTCCAGTCTGGCTGTCAATCACACAGCAGGGTGGCTGTCCTTGCTGGACAGCCAGCCGGCCAGTCACGCCAGAGTGCATTCAGCTCTCCTAGGAGACTAAGCACAGGGAGTTTCGGGCACCTCCCTCACATCCTGTCCACCCCAGACACTCAGGCGCCAGAGGAGAGCTTCAGCACTTAAGCCCGCCAAAGGCCCATGAACAAAGGGACCAAACCTGGTTTGGCGTGCAGAGACAAACACAAGAATGACCTTTCCTAAAAGAAATGGCAAAAAAAGTTGACTGGGGTCTGTTTTTACAGATAGGTCTTGGGCGCCATATTGAAAAACATGGCTGACCCGATTTTTAGCTACCGTTGTTTTGCGGTCAGGAAAAATCATGGTAGTTTGATCAAAACCACTGCCACCAGCCATTTAAAGTAGGAAAGGGTAATATTTGACTGTTACATGAGTGTTTTGACTCAGGGGATGCTAGGCAACACCTCCAGCACTCTATAGGAAGATAGTGTGTGATGGGTCTGTACATTTAAAGAGACTAGTAAAGTCAATTTAACTTTACATGCTTTGGGAGACAGTATTCAGTCCAAGCAAAGGTATTTAAACCTTGGGAAGCCTGAAAGACATCCCTGTGCCACTTCACAGATGATGCCTATAGAGTTGTTTTAAAACTCCATAACCAAAGAACACAAAAGTAAAACAGACTAAAAATGAAAAGTTAAAAGCCCCAAAGTATAGCAAAAGGTAGAGGCTCTAAGGTAGAGGGAATTTAGCACTTGTGTGAGAAATCTCCCTAACACAGGGTGTGCCCAAAAAATGCTGGATCTCACTGATCAGTAAATGGGCTTCACCAAAAGTAATAGTAGAGACAGACAAACTACTATCCCCTATGACTGCAGCACCTGGAGGGGCCGGAATAGTTAGATTTAGGATTTGTTTGTTCCTTTTCAATGTCAGTATTTTCCGTTTTGGGCACAATCCCAATCCAGGTCCTAGTCCAAGCACACATTCAAAAACCAGATATGATTGAGTTACCTCCACAGAATCTGGGGCTGATGGGGCCAGCATGATGGCTACACACGGCTGGAGAGTCAGAGTGGCAAACAGGGCAGCTCCAAGCCTCGCCACGTTGTTACTCCCAATAATGCAGAAAAACAAATATTTGCAGTGTGATGATGGTGTTTCAGTATGCAGCAGGACTCTGGAACGATCAACGATCCACAAAAAAGATTGTACCTTCCTTGCTGCGCTCTTGTGGCAGATTGAAGGTTGAAAGTTGGAATGTGAGCTGTTCACCGCCCCCCTGACACAACTCTGCAAAATGCATGGCACTGAGGATTAAGTGAAAGCCCACTTTGTTCGCCTTGTTGGGGCAAGGTATAAACGTGGGGAGAGTGAACTCGCCCCCTTCCCGGTGGGTCCACAAAACTCCCTGCGGGATGCCAACATCTGCACCCTTGGTCCTCGCATGCTCGTGCCCTGGTGAGAGACCCTGCAGGATTTTAAAGTAGAGGGGGAGTGGCCAAGGTCCAAGCAGCAATGGAGGCCCTCCAGGGCAGGAAACAAGATCCAAGAGGCACCCTGCAGGACACCAACACCCGCACCCATGGTCTCTTCAGGTGTCGGCCCTGGTGGGAGATCCTGCAAAATTTAAAGAAAGAGGGGGTGTAGCCAAGGTCCAAGCAGCAACGGAGGCCCTCCAGGGCAGGAAACAAGATCCCAGCGGCACCCTGTGAGACACCAATACCCGCACCCTTGGTCTTCGTGGGCTTATAAAAGTAATAACACAACATTTTTTTAAAAAATTCACCATATACTAAAACCAATTAACATAAGCAATAAATGCATTAAGATTTCTTAAAATGCATACGCTTTCAAATCAGTATTAATTAGTTGCTGGCGCACTCTTTCCCAAGTATGATAAGAAGCAGCGGAGATGACAAAAGAATTTGATGAATAATTGCAGCCCAAAACTGATCATATTTAATGCCATCTAATGATGACCCAAATTTCACATATCCCATAATATGATATTCTGACAGTTACGGACACTGTGACAGAATGTGTCTAGCAGTTTTGATATCTTTACTGCACAATCGTCACACCTGGCTCTCCATAGCGGTGCCCTACCTTTTCTCAATAGGTAGTTTCGCTATTGATTGCGAGCAGCCACATATCAAGGTTTTAGGGCCTCATTACGAAGACAGCGGTAACCTGCCAATGCTACTCTCAGTTGCCGTCATCCTTGTAACACCAAATCCACCGCCTGACTTCCCAGTGCCACTGGGAGATTACAAGTCCCGGTGTAGCGAGAAGTCAGGCGGCAGATTTGGTAAATCCCCAACCTCTAGAGTCCAATAGGACCGTTGTTAATGGTGCCAATGTTTCTGTGACAACTCTGCCTTCTGGGGCCTTTGTTCCCGGCAAATCAGACCTGCCGACCGCAACAGACCCAGAAGGCAGAGTTGTAGTGTGGCGGTCAGGAAAGTGTGCCGGTACAATGCGACCGGCACCCTTATTTCCTTCCAGACCGCCACATTTAGAATGACTAAATTAGTCTTTAATTTAGTATTGAAAGAAAGAGCTTTGGCCTCAGTCGGTATAACTAGCACAACAGTTCCTAATTGTAGCTTTGCAATAGCTGCCAACTCTGCTTGGTCAACATTTCTAGGCCTGAGGCTCTCATGTTACGTGAAATATGCCAGTAGCTAATGGTTTTTTACCTGCAGTCCATGTGATTTTGACAAATTGTTTACTACGTGAGATTTTCCAAAGGAAATAAGAGATGGGAGGCTTAGCTCCAACTGCAGTGCCTCTACAAGGACTGCATTAGGTTGGCCCACTAGCGAGCGCCGCAGTTTCCCTTCATTTGTATTGAGCCATTTTATATTGCGCTCCGGTAGCCCCTCGAGGCCATGTAAAATGGCATGAACAGCACATGTTTTGTAAACCTTTAAGAGGCCCTCTACAGAACAGCCACCTTTCCTATAAATACACCTTTCAATAAATTGCCATTTTCTTATGTATTTTTTCAGGTGGTAGTTCCACGTAGAAAGACGCTGTTGGTGACTTCTTAATGGGAATAAACAGATATGTATAATATTCAACTATCTCAAGTCTTTCCCCCTCCCATCGACTAGGAGAACAGGCTGTGGCAATGTTTTCTCTTATCTATAATCAAAATAGTATTTGTAACTTTTAACCTGTTTGAAGTCTCATATAGGATAATGCGTCCAAGGAGTGATGCAGGCCAAGTGGCGTGTGATGGATGATGACAGTATCATATGCGTATAAGAGCCAAGAGGTGTTCTCACCACCTTATTTAGATGGACAATTATGCCAATCTTGCAGCGCTACCTCCATGTCTATGAGGAATTCGACCATCTGTATGGGAGTGTGCGCTCGCCTGGGCTTTTTTGAATTTTGGAAATGAAAATTAATGATAGGAGATCAACCTCCGAAAATGTATGTGGCCATTCTGCACACATTTTACCTGCTCACCGCACAACAAATGCATAGTCGAATGTACTCCGAGAGGACACAGCCTACAAGCTCCACCCTCCCCTGTCATGTTCAGCTGAAATGTGAAGCCATTGGTAGATCAGAAGCATCTCAGAGGGGGAAGTTTAATTCCATCCTCCGGCCATGGCCAGCCTAATTAAAATATCGAAGGCTCCATGGATCTGCTTCGCTATTGTCTAAATCTGCTGGTGGCACTGCATACTGCTAAGAGTTAATTGAAACAGGCCTGCAACACCTCTTTGATATGCAATGTGTCAACTTGAAGCTAGCTCCCACCCCTATGTATGAAAGGGAGTGAATGGCATGTCTGGTCCACTATTTACCGTAGCCAACCCCTGCAGGGAGGACTCTTTTCAGAGGGAAGACGTATGGCATTTAAAGGGGACAGGAAGTCTGCTCTCATCACAGAGTTCAAAGGAGACCTGTGCTTTGATCAAGAATCACATAGGGCTCAGTTAACCAAAGAGACACTTTGATCTACAAAAGACCGGAAGATGGGAGGGATTTAGGAGTACATGTTGTCACCCTTTACCTTCCCTGTTGCAAAGCACTCTGGTCCTGACTTCGTTCATAACAGAAGATTGCTGGTTGGGACCCACCTTCCTTAAGGTAGACCTAGCCTGCACCAATCACTGACGCCCATTTGGCTTTAAAAGAGGGCTGAGCCCCTCAGTTAGGAGATCATCCGATGATTTCGAAAGGAGTAAGAAGAAGGACTAATTTGGACCCTGGCTGAAGATACAGTTTGACTTACATCTTCTGCCAGTGAAGGAAGGCCTGGATTTGCAAGAGGGAAGCAAGATCCCTCCCTTAAACATCTCCCAGGGAACAGAGGGAGATACCAGAATCAGAGGACCTGTCCAGCATTTCCAGAACCGGTACCCACCCAGCACATAGTGTGTCCTTCTAGGCTCTGCCTGCAAGCTTCCTAGGTGGGAAGCGCCAGAGAGTCTCTGAATTAAGGACAAGGTTGTTGCCTGCAATGTCCTCAGATTTGGGCCATCCGCCTTAAAGGACGGCACAAGCCTTTCGAAGAAGCTAAGACGAGTGCTACAACAAGCATCAACCAGCGTCCATCTTTTAAGGACATTCCCGAGACAGTCGAGCCCTTGAACTGCGACTGGCTGCACCACTGACTGTCGACATGCTGTAGTCACTAAAACCATCTGAGACGCCTCGACCAGCATTCCAGATCCCCCAACCAGCACAGAGACAGAGATTCTTCACCTCTATCCACAGTGTAGGCCAGCATGCAGCCGTCCATCCAGCCTTGCTTGTAGAACTGCCTGCCGCCTGATACCCTCAGCTGTCACCCATCTCAAACTCTGTTGTAGGATCTGCAAAGCTTCCTGGAACGGACTTGACGCTGTCGACCATCAAGATCATATCAAGCACCAGATACATTGTGTTTCTGGCCCCCTGGTCCTTCTCTGAAGGCCTCTAGTGACATTTACGACCCCTTGCTCCTTTGGTGCTGAAACCAAGTAACCTGGAACAGTTAAGACTGATTGCTTTACCGACTACCCTCCAGTCAGTATCCAGTGTGCATACCTTTCCTTCCTGAAATTGTCTGTCCTCTGTGTTCCTTTACAGGGTGGGTTGTATTTTGTAGTGTGCTAGAACTTTCTGTTGTAGCAGCAATGAAGTAGATATGTTTATACAACCTTGACTGGACAGTCCCTTTTATCATTTGCTAATAATTGTATTTTCGCTGTGTTGCAACTAACCAACAATCCACAACCTTGCAGAGATAAGCCTGCTGTTCAGCCCACGTTGCCAAAACTGGACAAGTAGGTTTATAATTTACTTACACTTTTTTTACTTTTTTACTGATTTACTTACGAATTATTACTTGTATTCCAATCTGTTTGGACCCCTTCTGGTGAGGCTGATTGATGGCTGATTGATGGTTTAGAAAGCGTTATTCATCCCTGGACTCTGGTGCCCCAGAAGTTGATTTGTCACAGTGTCGGCGACGTACAAGTTAAAAAAAAGATGGGCCAGCCCACACCCTTGCTTTAAGCTGACGTCGGTGGAAAAGGACTTAGGTGTAGTGCCATCCTGAGAAAGCCTAATGGAAGCAGATGAACTATTCATACAATTGAACTATAACGTGCAAAAGATCTGGGTTGATACCCGATTGTTCCAAAGCCGAGTGCGCGATGCATGGTCAAAGGCTGAAGAATAGTGGACAAAACGTATGTGCAAACAGCGATCTGAGTATCGATAAGTATCAGCAATTAATAGCTGTCCTGCCCATATGCTTTGTATCATTCTACAACCTTTTCTAAATCCAGTTTGCTGGCATCTTTTTAGGTTACTAGACTCGACCCATCTATTAAGATGCTGCAATTGGATAGAAGAAATGATCCTACCACTGGAGTCAAGCATAGCCGTCAAGCGGACATTACTAGGGTCAGTGAAGTGAGCGGGCCCTTTTTATGCACAGGAATCAATATAGAACCATGCCAACTGCAAGCAAGGTAGGACTCCACGTCTAACCACTTGGGAGAACAAAATCTAAAGGAACTGAGCCCAGAAGGAAGGCTGCTTTTTTATTATAATATTAGCAATTCCGCCCGGCTATGGATCCCTTAGTTTTGCATATGAATCCCAGGATGTCATCTAAATGCAATGACAAGGCCACTGAGTCGCTCGCAAGCGTAGAAATAGGGTGCTCTGAGGGGGGTAATTCCCATCCCAGTATAGTTGCTTTATATACGAGCCCCATGCAGACTCTGAGAAGGAGCTGATCTCAGTGGGAGATTCCTCCGGCAAGTAAGTACGATATACATGCAAGAACATCTTTAAATCATGTGTTTTAACAAGCCTGAAGCTCATCTTCCCATTAGAATTGTTCAAGTTATGCTTAAGCCCTGGAACCCAGTTCTTATATCGAGTTCGCAGTGCAGTAATGCATTTACCTTTATCACAAACGCAGATCGTCTCAGATCGTTTAATAGGATGTATAGACGAGATGAGATGTTTTTTTTTTCTTTTTCTGGATCGCATAATCAAAGAGAGGCAATTGTTTATTAGCATTGTGGAGAGTGACTGCGTTTCAATATGGCCGCTCAGTCCCACTGGGTCACGTGTAACAATGTCTCAGGGGTTAGCCCACAGCTATCCAAAGCCACGTTAGCCTCAGACCATAGTGTCCTATTTCCCTGTGCATTTGCAGACACATTCAGAATAATGGGGCACTGAATCACAGACACATAAGACTGTATAGTAACACGCAGCATGGCATGATCACTTAAAGGAGTACGTCTGCTATCATGTTCAGTCACCCCGGTGCGACTACCGCGCGTAGCACAAATATAGTCCAAGCAAAAAGAGGAGCACCCATTACTCCAAGTAACAGGGGCCAAGGAATTACTTCTCTCATCAAATGCAAGAGGCACCAGATCCAAACTCATTAACATATCAAGCCATTTGCAGCCCCTTTCTCGCAATCGAGAGTGGCAAGAGCGGAACTTTTCAGATTTAAACAAAGGAATACCATCAGGGCTGTCTGCGACTCGCCCGCTATGCATCATTCCTTCATGGTGTGCGTTAAGATCCCCAGCCAATAAAATAGCGCCTTAGGCAAAATGGCTCTACCAATCTTCTAACATTTTGTGCATAGCAGGGCGTAGTTGAGTAGTCAATCCGCCATCCGGGGTCATTTATGGTAATAATCAAAGTACTACAATTAGTAATAGGAAAGCTGCCCGCAACTGCTCACAAGTGGTTAGGGTGTACTCCTCCTAGGCCATATTCTTTAGTGGACAAGTGCGCTTTAACACCAATCCAGAAACCTCCCTTACGGGTGCCCCAAAATGGACACATCCACAGGGAGGCCTCATCAAGGACAAAATTGTCAAGTAGCCATGTCTCCCGCAGAAAAAAGAAATCACTAGAATTGGATTTGCAAGAGGGAAGCAAGATCCCTCCCTTAAACATCTCCCAGGGAACAGAGGGAGATAGCGGACTCTGAGGACCTGTCCAGCATTTCCAGAACCGGTACCCACCCAACACATAGTGTGTCCTTCTACGTTCTGCCTGCAAGCTTCCTAGGTGGGAAGCGCCAGAGAGTCTCTGAATTAAGGACAAGGTTGTTGCCTGCACTCTCCTCAGATTTGGGCCATCCGCCTTAAAGGACGGCACAAGCCTTTCGAAGAAGCTAAAACGAGTGCTACAACAAGCATCAACCAGCATCCATCTTTTAAGGACATTCCCGAGACAGTCGAGCCCTTGAACTGCGACTGGCTGCACCACTGACTGTCGACATGCTTGTAGTCACTAAAACCATCTGAGACGCCTCGACCAGCATTCCAGATCCGCCAAACCAGCACAGAGACAGAGATTCTTGACCTCTATCCACAGTGTAGGCCAGCATGCAGCCGTCCATCCAGCCTCGCTTGTAAAAATAGCGCCTTGGGCAAAATGGCTCTACCAATCTTGTAACATTTTGTGCATAGCAGGGCGTAGTTGAGTAGTCAATCCGTCATCCGGGGTCATTTAAGGTAATAATCAAAGTACTACAATTAGTAATAGGAAAGCTGCCCGCAACTGCGCTCAAGTGGTTAGGGTGTACTCCTCCTAGGCCATATTCTTTAGTGGACAAATGCGCTTTAACACCAATCCAGAAACCTCCCTTACGGGTGCCCCAAAATGGACACATCCACAGGGCGGCCTCATCAATGACAAAATTGTCAAGTAGCCATGTCTCCCGCAGAAAAAGAAATCACTAGAACTTATAGATTTCAGCCCTTCTTCAGGATGGACCAAGAAAGAGCGATGACCATTCGTATTCCAAGATAAAAGCTGGTGAGTATTGGCGAATCTACTTGTCAACAGTGCCGCATGGCACTAAGTTATCAGGCACTGTATCTTTACTTTTGATCCTCAGCTCTTGCGTCAACACCAGCGTTCAAAGATGCATAATTCCGATTTGCAGGAGAGATATGTGTTGAACGGTTCCTAGTCATTTCATCGAAAAAAAGCATTGTTTTCCAAAGCATCGACAGGCTATCTTTTACATGTAAAAGTGCCTTTTCATCGAAAACAGTCCATCAAAAATATACATGGACTGGTTTCAATGGAAATTCATTTTTACATGTAAAAGATAGCATTTCAATGCATTTTTTTGCAACGTTAAAATGTTACATGGAGCTGTCCAGTGTTGAAATTTCAGCACTGGCCAGCTCCTTGTAACATTTTAATGTTTTTTTGTATATTGGGGCGTTCCCCCCACAACCCTAACCCCCACGCTCACCCCCCCAACCCTAACCCTAACCATACCCGTAACCTTAATCTAACCCTTAATCTGACCCTTAATCTAACCCTAGCCCCAACCCTAACCCCTAAACCTAACCCTAATCTAACCCTAGCACCAACCCTAACCCTAAATGTCAAAATTAATTTTGATAACACCATCGAAATTATATTCAGTGAAAAGGTAAATCGATGGTAGTACTTTTCATTGAATATAATTCGATGGTGTGGCATTAGATGAAACTATTTTCGATGAAATTACCAGATACCGTGCTAAACGCTTATGATTAAAAGGTTTGTCCCTCATGTAATGTATATAGCGGTTCAAAGGTAGGAGAAAGTCTCTGAGCTGTATGCAGCATAATGTCTGGAAGCCCAGGCTACGCAATGCAAGTGACTACCTGCAGTTCCTTTCCACAATGACCGGAGACAGAAAGGTAGAAATCACCCAGCTCGTGCTACTATATAGCTCTGGTAGCTCTATACTGTCAATATCCCAAGCAGTAATAATTCTTAGTGCTGGAACTTGGTGTAGATTTTGCAACAGTGATGTTCCATTTACGAATGTTGCGATTTACAGGCAGTGTACTGAGGCAAAGCCTCCTGCTAGCAGCGGTCGAAGTGAGCGGGAGCGGTCGGGAGAGGTGCTTCTCTACTTTTTAAAATGAACTTTTACAGCTCCTATACTTTTATTTTAAAAAGAAACCGTTCCGGAATGGTTTCGTTCTAAAATAAAAGTGTAGGAAGAAGTTGAAATTTGCACTTCCAGTGCACTGCACTGCACTGAACATTCCCATAAACAGCAGGTGCATGTGTTTGGGGGTTTGTATTGTATGTGGGAGTGGGCGTGGTGATGGGGTTTGTGGGGAGTGCGTGGAGGCCAGCAGGGAACATAGTTCCGCTACTTCTTTTCGTACACTTCGATCGCTGCCTGCAAGCCCTGATTAAGATCGGGTACCAAGGTTGTAAGAGAGTCGTTAGCTTGGTATCCTATTTTCATGCCAATGACCATATCAAATGATGTGCCCATGCTACTTTTGGTTAAAAAAGGGAGGGCAACATGCCCTCGGGGCTCCAAGCAGGTGGCACTGGTAATACTTGAGGATGGAATTATAGAGATCTTAATAGTCCCCTACCTCTGGGACTTGTAGCCATGTGCCCAAGGTGTTGGTAGGAGGAGAAGCAGAGGTAGCCCGTGGAGATATGTCAATAAGGAATTGCCCCTTAATCTGCGGTTCAAGGTGGTTTTATTTTCTGACGTGAGCCGTGCCCCGGATTACTCCACTCCACCAGAGAGGCAGTATTTTTCCGAATCTTGGTCTCAGGTGAGTCCTTCGAGATTTTAGAGATCTTACGTTTCATCTTGCGTCTTTTCTTCTTGGATGCAGGCACAGCATTATCAGAACGGGAGGTGTCTCTGCGTCTTCTTTAAGTCACATGCAGGAATATCCCCCATTTCTCCAGCTGGTTGGGGTTTAGACTTTGAAGGAGTAGGGAAAGAAGAAATGTCCAAACATTGCGTTAATCTGCCGAGACAGGATATAGACTCTCCCAACTGGTATTTACCACCTTATTAGGGCTCAGGGCACCACTATGAGAAAGGATCATATCTACTGCACACTCTAGCGTCAGTTTCATAGCCTTTTGATCCTGTACTAGAGTGGAGAATAAGCCAAAAATAGCATCCACAGTGACCGCTATAGCATTCAGGTTAGGTGCAAATATTTCCTCATCCAATTCAGGATGGTCAGAATGATTGGATAAATCAGAGTTGCTGTCAGGAATATCTTGGTCCTTTTTGCAATCAGTCACAATACACTCCAGGGGTACAACGTCCTTTCATCGTGGGATGAATGGACGCTGGGTTTTTCTCCGTTGTTATTTCAATGTGAAAACTCATTGAATTGTATGGGGGGGGGTTAAAAAAATATATAGATGGGTTGTGGGTGTTTGGGAATAGTTAAATAATTAAAGGGGATGGAGGCACCCCCCCCAGAAATAAAATAAAAATAAAAAACGAGTTTTCTCATTGAAATATTCATGGAGAAAAACCCATCGTTGTTTCATCCTGTGATGAAATGACATGGAACCGTTCCAGGTCCGGAGTTACGGTTTAATGAGTATCTAGGAAAGTGTCGCAGGCAGCCAGCCCATTAATTGAGGCTGCTGGTAGGCCCCCCATCCCCCAAAGACTCACGTTGCAGGCTCAGGTATAGATTCAACAATTAATTTTTGTCATTAATCCCAGTGGAAGTAGTAGGTGAGCTCGCTGAATCGAGAATTAATGCCATCCCAGCGGAGACTGCAAAGGTATTTTTAATGGAAAAAACTGTGATTTTTAGTTGTTCAGTACGCTCGGAGGTAGCAGTCACAATGTCAGGCACTTTCTTAATGGCGTTAGATTTTTTAACACGCCCAAAGGAAGCTTGATGCCGACTTGTGCCACAATGTGGTTAGCTCTATTACGAAGAGCATAAGAGTCGAGGAAGGGGAGGTTTAGCCAATTTCATCTTTCATCTTCTCGTGAAGCTGAGCGTGCCATGCTATTCAATTGGACAAAATACATTGCGAGCGTGACCTCCTAGTGTGAGGAACGGTATCACAAAATGCGCAGGCTAGCAGAGGGATACCCAAAGAATTAGCACAGTGTCTATCGGCAAATATCTCGCGTCCTGCTCCGTAACTTCAAATAAGTTGAAAACTTAAGAAAGGCCCGAAGCTCTCAGGCTATCCGGCGCAAGACGGCCTTGGCACTTGGAACTGCAGGACTGCAAGATTGCAAGACTGCTTACATAACCCTTCCGGAGAGCCAGCTTAGTTATTGGTGGTGACCATCAACCCGGCAGGTATAATAGGGCAGAAAGCAGTTAATGATGGGTTGAAGAGTTTGTAGGTATTACTTCCTTTGTGGGGTGGAGCACTGTTGGTCCTATCATATCCAGTTGCTCTTAAATTTGTTGAAATGTGTTGCTGAAATGAATTGTGGTGGAATAGTAGAGTCCTTGCGTAAGCTCTAGAGTCCTTGCGTAAGCTCTGGCTGGTTAAAGGATGTTGCTGAACGACGTGTCCTAATTGTCTCTGGTAATTGTTTTGGGATCCAGGGTTTGCCTGAAAAGCATTCGGGGGGCCCCGGGGGGGACACGAAGCATTTCCCCCCGGGAAGTTTTTGGCACTGCACACGGCCAGCGAGTGGCTGTGGGAGGCAGAGCGCCTCCCTGGGTATTTAAGGGGCTCAGGGAAGGTTCGGGAGCCAGGCGACGGTAAGGACTTGAAGATTGTTGTCAGTCCGGGTCACCTGCTCCGGAGCCTTCCCTGAGATAGCCAGGCCTAGTGTGTGGGCGAGTATAGTGCAGGTGAGGTAGGGTAGGGTTTAGTGGGATTAGGAGGTTAGGTTTTTAGGTATATAAAAAAAAAAAAAATATAAGAGA
Source organism: Ambystoma mexicanum (assembly GCF_040938575.1). Lineage (NCBI taxonomy): Eukaryota > Metazoa > Chordata > Amphibia > Caudata > Ambystomatidae > Ambystoma > Ambystoma mexicanum. The sequence continues at coordinate 341,988,082 of NC_090927.1, forward strand.
AATAATTTTATTTACATTCAGGGGTGCCGTAAATAAGACACCCCTGTTTCTTACCTGCGTGTTGGGGCGGGTCGCGGTCAGGAGCGTTTTCTGTGTTTCGGTCGCCGGGTGGGCGTCTCTGCACGGCTTGGGGGTGGGTGGAGGAATTTGTATTTTCTTTTTCTTTGCGTTGGGGGGTGCGGGATTTCTCGCGGGCTTGTCTGGTCTTCGGGACCCCGCATGCGGCTGTGGTGCGGGCCGTCGGCATCTTCGCCTGGAGCGGCGCGCGTTGCGTTCTCCTGAGCGAGAGGCACGGTCTTTCTTAAAGGGACCGTGTCTTATTTTTAATGCGGGTGGTTTAAGGTTGTGCATCAGGCAGGGGGCAGTGTGAAAAATTTTGTATCTAAGTAGATTTTATCTGGGTGTTTTATTTTTGGTTCAAATTTTATACAGTGGTTCTTTTTGCTAGGGGGTGCTATTTAGGCAATTGTTATTAGGGGTTTATAAAAAAAAAAAATAATAATAATTTTAATTTGTTTTTTAGGTTAATAATTATTTATTATCCTTATATAGTATTATAAAGTATTTTTACTTCTTTATTATTTCTTTATAGCAATTTATTTTATTGGGGTTGCCAGTTTACAAGGACATTCCAAGGGTAGGTTCTGGCTCGGGGGCTTAGCTAGTTAGCTTCATAGGGCGGAATATTAGTGCACTCTAAGAGGAGTAGTGCACTATGGTGGGACAGGGAGCTAGTGAGAAGGGTATGGTTGATGCTAGGGCTTTGAGGGAGGCCCTTGAAATTATTAGCCGGGCGTCTAAGGCCCAGCTGGAGGGGGCGGTGGGGGAGGTCACGGGTGACAGGGAGGTAGGGGGGGCAGGCCGCAGCGTAGAGCCGCGGCTGATGGGGCTCTCGCGGCAGTGGTGGCTTGCACCCCCGCGGCGGGGAGAGGGGAGGTATGGGAATCCAGGGGAAGGAGGTTGAGAAGGGAAATAGACAGGAGGGCGTCTGAGGGAGAGATGATTTCGGGTGGGGAGCCAGTGAGGGAGGGAGTGATTAATAACCCTAAGGAAGATAGGAGTGCGCAGATGGAGAGGGCTCTTGGGAACCCGAGTGGGGCGAGTGAGGGGGTACAGAGGGGGATGGCAGGGCAGAGGGGAGGAGGGGGTAAATACTTGCAGAAGAGTACAGGAGGGAGAAGGAGGGAGAGGTCCCCATCAATTGAGGAGGTTAGAGTGGGGCGCGGAACGGCCCCCATGGGTAGGAGGATTGAGGGTGGAGGGCGCTGCGCAGCCCCCGCTGGTCAGAGGGAGGTTGAGGGTTTTAGTACGGCCCCGCCTCGATCAGCACAAGGAGAGCATAGAGGGAGCAGCACGGCCCCTAGCAATGAGGATTACAGGGTGGAGGACGGAACGGCTCGCCCGAGAGAAGAGGACCAGGCAGGGGTCCCCCCGGCCCTGCCAAGAAGACGTCAAAGGAGTGATGGGGCGTATGCCCCGGGCTCGCAAGAAGAAGATCATCTCAACTTGGGCATGAGCTTGCATCAGCAGTGGTATATAAGGGATGATGAAGTTGGATTGGAGGAATATGTGGGGCAATGGGAGGTAGAAGGTTATAGATCGGCAAGGAAAAGGGCGGAGGAGAAAAGAAGCTTGAGGTGGGATATGGAAAGGCAGGTGCAGGGGGGTAGGGAGGTAGGAGGTCGGGGAAACTATTGGCTGGGTGAGTCTGTTGACATGTTTTGTCCCCGCAGTAGGAGCCCTCTAAGAAAAGAGATGAGGAGCATCGGGGTGGACGCCAGACCACAGACGGCAGGCATGGAAAGAGGTGAGCAGGAACGGGAATGGTCATCTGCATGGCAGAGAGCGGTCACGAGAAGGGTGACGGGGAATGAAGGGGCGAATTTGCATGGGGTAAGGAAAGAAGCTGGTGTGCAGGCCATTGGAGCCGTGGGGGTTGAGAAGAGCATTTGCTCAGTGGAGGTCCAAACAGACAAGGCGATGGAGCCATTGGTGCTTGAAGTGCAAGCTGAAAATAAAAAAGAGGATGAAGTGAAAGGAAAGGAGAAAAAATTGCCGTACATGGGGATAACAAAACCATTGGGGGCACACTTGATGGCAACGACAAGGGAGAAGATTCAGGCTGGGGAATTTGTAGATGTGTTCAAATTGCTGCATAGGGAAGTGAGAGCAAAAGAGGGGTCTAAAGAAGAAGAAAGGAAACTGGCGTCGCACCCAAGGGTCCCGGTGACTATTGAGAATTGGACGTCGGCATTTATCATTTATGCCAGTGTTTATTGTGAAAAATTTCCAGAGCGTTGCGTGGCCCTGCTCAAATATATGGATGTTATCAGGAAGGCTTTCACGAGTTTTGGGGGCTTTGCATGGGTAAGGTATGATGAGGAATTCAGAGTGAGATTGGCGGAGGACAGTCAGGTGGTCTGGGGGGAGATAGACATGGATCTCTGGTTGCAATGGATGGCTCCAACGAGGCCTGCCCCGACGCTGCACACGGCGAGCGGGCTGCCCGTACCTTTCCGGCCCTTTCTTGGTCGCCCCGCCCATGAGGGGCGGGGGAGAAGGTAGGGGGCAGTCATCAGCAGCGTGCTGGGGATATAATAAGGACGGCTGCCCAAGGACCCTGTGTAGGTTCAGGCACAAGTGTAGCAAGTGTGGTGGAAAACACCCTCTCACTCAGTGTTTCCAACAGGGGGACAGGGGGAGCGAGAGGGGGCAGGTAGAGGGGTTGTGGGGAAAAGCTTTTACTCCAATTAAAGTAGGGGTGCTCGAAAAATGGTTGCAATTTTATCCGGACAGGGAAGGGGCGAAGATTTTGAGTGAGGGTTTCTGTCAGGGGTTCAGATTAGGGTACCAGGGCCCAAGAGTGCGTAGGTGGGCTGAAAATTTGAAGTCAGCAAGAGAAAATTTTGACGTGGTGAGACATAAATTGACCAAAGAAATAGTGGCAGGAAGGATAGTGGGCCCATTTGATGACCTGCCAGGTGATTTAGTTATATCCCCATTGGGGGTGGTGCCGAAGAAAGCTCCGGGGGAGTTCAGACTGATACATCATTTGTCATGGCCGGAGGGTATGTCAGTTAATGATTTTATTGCCCCGGAAGAGTGTGGGGTTGTGTATGCCAGTGTTGACCAGGCGGTGGAGCTGATAAGGAAGGAAGGGCGAGGGGCCTTCATGGCCAAGTGTGATATCAAGGCGGCTTTCAGGTTATTGCCGGTGCACCCGGAGGATTTTTGGTTGTTGGGTTTGCAGTTTGAGGACGGCATATACATGGACAAAGCCTTGCCAATGGGGTGCGCAATTTCCTGTGCTTTGTTTGAGCGGTTCAGCTCTTTCTTACAGTGGGTCTTCTCATTCAGTTCGGGTTGGGAGAGTGTGCTGCACTATTTGGATGATTTTCTTTTCATTAGCGGGGCAGAAAGAGTGGAGGATTGTGAAAAAATGCTACAGTCGTTTCAGGAGCTGATGGAGGAGCTGGGGGTGCCCTTAGCGGAAGACAAAACAGAGGGGCCGGCAGTGGTATTGACATTTCTAGGAATTGAGCTGGATTCAGTGGCCATGACCTCACGCTTGCCGCACGACAAGGTGAGCAAATTGGTGGTTTTGTTGGAAAAAGCGGTGGCGGCCAAGAAAATGATGCTGGTTGAAATGCAGAGTTTGGTAGGGCATCTGAATTTTGCATGCAAGGTGGTGGCCCCAGGGTGGACATTTTGCAGGAACATGGCGAGGGCTATGGCGGGAGCGAAGTGCCCACATCATCGGATAAGAGTGTCAGGGACAGTGAGGGAGGATTGCAGAATTTGGCTGCGCTTTTTGGAGAGTTTCAACGGAGTGTCGATGTGGTTGCAGGGAGACCCGGTGACTTGGGAAGTACAGATTTTTTCTGATGCAGCAGGAGCTGGAGGTTTCGGGGGAGGAAAGTGGTGTGCGGAGAAATGGCAATTGCAGTGGTTGAAGGAAGGAGTATAGCATTTCTTGAATTTTTTCCACTACTAGTGGCATTGCAGTTGTGGAGGAAAGATTTGCAAAACAAGAAGGTGAATTTCAATGTTGACAATGAATGCATAGTTCATGTGGTGAACAGGCAGTCAGCTAAGGATCAGAGGGTGGTGAGACTGATGAGAGAATTTGTTCTGCGCTGCATGGAATGGAATGTGGTGTTTAAGGCAACACGTGCCGGGGAAGGATAATGGCATCGCTGATGCATTATCTCGTTTTCAATGGCAGAAATTCCGTGGATTGGCTCCAGATGCAGAGCAGGAGGGGCAACAGATTCCGGAGGAGCTGTGGAAGATAGGAAGCTGAGAGCGCTTTCATTGGTGGAGGGTTCATTGGCCTCGGCATCTAAGGAGGCATATAGGAGGGCCTGGGAGGATTTTATTAGAGGGGGAGCTTGTAGTTGGAAGGGTAGATGGGACGCAGAAGAGAGGAGGAGAGATGATGTTATGAATTTTCTCCTGAGGTGTATGGACAGGGGCTGGTCAAAGGCAACGATTGCAGGGAAGTTAGCAGGGATTGCTTTCTATGGGAAATGGTTTTGGGGTTTTCAACCAAGTGGGGGGGAAATGGCAAATAGGATCTTGGAAGGATGGGCAAGGAAGAGTAAGAAGGACAAGGATAAGAGGAGGCCGATATCGGCGGAATTGTTGCAGAGGCTGATCGAGGTGGTGGAGGGAGTTTGCTGGTCGGTATGGGAAGGGGAATTGTTTGTGACTTGTTTTACTTGGTTATTCTTTGGGGCTTTCAGGGTTTCTGAGTTGGTAGGGGGAAAAGGGGAGGTAGGAGGACTGTAATGGGAAGATGTTCGAATTACAGAAGAAGGTCTGGACATCAAGATCAGAAGATCCAAGACTGACCAGAAGGGGAGGGGCTCTTGGGTTCTACTGGGTAGGGGGAGTAAGGATTTATGTCCAGTACAGGTAGGAAGGGTGTGGAAGGAGCGTTGTGGGGGTAAGACAGGCTTGGTGTTTCAGTATGAGGATGGATCGCCTGTGGCAGCGGCACATGTGCTGGGGGTATTGAGGAAGGCGTTGGCGGCAGAGGGTGAAAAGGCAGAGGATTTTGGGACTCATTCTTTTCGGATGGGTGCAGCATCTGAAGGTAGTAGGTTGGGATTTTCCAAAGACAAAGTGAAAAGCTTGGGGCGTTGGAGGTCTGGGAAATACAAGGGGTATGTCAGGGAGTTTGATAAGGGGAATGTTTGAAGAAAGGAGGGAAAGGATTTTGGGACGACTGCTTTTATTGTAATGTTTTTGACTTGTCAGTGATTTTTAATTTCTTTTTCAGATGCTGCTGGAAAGGAAGGGGAGTTGGCGCAAGTGTGGATTGTTGGCCATTCAATTGTTAAGTGGGCTGGGAAAGAGGTGGAGAAAAGGGTGCTTGGGAGGCAGCTGGGATGCAGCTATAAGGAGGTTGTGGTGAGATGGCACGGTTTGGGGGGTCTGGGTTGGGATCAGCTGCTTCCTATATTAGCAGGGATGAGGGAACGCTATGGGGTTACAGAGGTGGTGATTATTCACGCAGGAGAGAATGACCTGGTGCAGGATACGGGGCTTTCTCTGCGAAGGAAAATGAAGAGGGATTTAGTTTGGATGAGGGAAATGTGGCCTCAAGCAAAGGTGGTTTGGACCAAGTTGTTGACGCGGAGAGTTTGGAGGGGGGCGAGAAATGAGGGAGCAATAGAGAGGACTAGGAAAGGGATAAACAGGGAAATGGTTAAGTTTTGTGCCTCGGTGGCGGTACAAGTGATGGACCACAAAGAAATAACGTATGAAGGGCTCCTTATTTTTAGACAGGATGGAGTACACTTGTCCATGTATGGGAATAATCATTACCTGGCGGACTTGAGTTCCTGGCTGGGAGACTGGGTAAGAAGTTGGAGGTAGGAAAGAGGAGGGGGGGGAGTGGGGCAGAAAGAACTCCTCAGGGGATGGTTTTTCTGGTGCCGGGGGCATGGCCCCTTTTGATGTGGGGGGAGGGAAGCACAATGGGGAATGACATGGGAAAGGATGGGGTGGCGCTGTTTGCACAAGCAGGTCACCCCGGGGGAACAGGTATTAAGCCTGGAGGGGCATGGCCCCTGGGAGAAAGCGGGATGCCTGGGAAAAGGGCAAGGAGACGGTAGGCTCCAAGGGGTAAGTAGGGAGGAAATAGCTGAGTTATTTATTTAATTGTTGGGAAAAATGAAAAAGGAGAATGTTTAATTATTTAATTGTTTGTTGAAATATTTATTTAGTTTGTTAGGCCATTGGAGCCAGTTAAGCATTTTGAATTGTAAGCTTTGGCCTGTCACATTAAAGCGACCTTTTCCACTTTTAAATGAGTCTGGGTTTTTGTGCAGTAAGCCAAAAGAGGGGACCCGGGGGGAACGCAAAGCGTTTCCCCCCGGGGAGTTTTTGGCGCTGCACACGGCCAGCGAGTGGCCGTGGGAGGCAGAGCGCCTCCCTGGTTATTTAAGGGGCTCAGGGAAGGTTCGGGAGCCAGGCAACGTTTAGGACTTGAAGATTGTCCCGCCCTCCCACCCCTTCATTTTGGGTTTTAGGCCATAGGTCTGTTTCAATCATGGGAGAGGGTCCAGGGTACATTTTGTGGGGGTTTTGTTAGAAGTAGGGGTGGTAGTTTTTTGTGACAGGTCGGGGCATTGTGAAGATGTGATGTAAATTTCTGTTGCTGATGTGACAGGTCAGGCTGGCTGCAGGTCAGAGGAAGGGGGGAGATTGGTGTAGAGGGGAGTATAATGGGGTTGAAGTGGTTCTGGGCGCCGGGGGCATGGCCCCTTTTGATGTGGGGGGAGGGAAGCACAATGGGGAATGACACGGGAAAGGATGGGGTGGCGTTGTTTGCACAAGCAGGTCACCCCGGGGGAACAGGTATTGAGCCTGGAGGGGCATGGCCCCTGGGAGAAAGCGGGACGCCTGGGAAAAGGGCAAGGAGACGGTAGGCTCCAAGGGGTAAGTAGGGAGGAAATAGCTGAGTTATTTATTTAATTGTTGGGAAAAATGAAAATGGAGAGTGTTTAATTATTTAATTGTTTGTTGAAATATTTATTTAGTTTGTTAGGCCATTGGAGCCAGTTAAGCATTTTGAATTGTAAGCTTTGGCCTGTCACATTAAAGCGACCTTTTCCACTTTTAAATGAGTCTGGGTTTTTGTGCAGTAAGCCAAAAAGTGCTGTATTGCCTTTTCCTGGCAGGCATCCATTTTACCTTACAGTATGCCCACCAGCACGGAATAATGCCAGTAATGCATATGCTATACATGTGCCCTCATATGTTAAAGCGCATGTTTTTCATGACTCTCTCAGTAGAGTAGCCAGAGTTGACATTTTAAGGAAGATCCGCCTTATATACCCATTGCTTAGCTCTCATTCCAATGAAATCATTTCCCTGAACAGATGTTAATTACATGTGGTTAGTAGAAAGAGGAAAGAGCTTCTCTGGCTCCCATTGTGTGTACTAGCTACTGTGGAAGGTGTTGAAAGGACTTTCCACGCCGCCCCTCTATGAACATGGAGAAAACAGCCCACTGGGGGATATCAGGCTAAAAAGAAATGGCCATGTGTTCTGGTTTCGTTTATCAATAAAACACTGCATCTGCCAGTGGCTTTGGAACTAATTAGCATGCTGAAGAAATGCGCACTCGGAGCATGGGAGCACTCTCCAGCGCAAGGAAACATTACCAGGAAGCACTCAAGGGACCCGGAAGGGAAATGAAGCCTGAACTCGAGCACTGCTCGGCCTGCGCAAAGGGGACCGGTGGCTTCCTCTCAGCAAGTGATCAAAGAATTGACTTCCGGCTGAGATCCGCCTTCCTCTCCAAAGCATCTTCGGGCTCCCAGAGACCTCTCGTAACACAGCGCCCTTATCAAAAGCACACGTTGTTTTATAGGGCAGACACTTGACACGAAACCCATAAAGCCGCGCTGATGGGCAGCACGTCCTCTAAATAACCGCAGGCGCATTACACCGTGAAGCAAACGATACTGCACGCAACAGAACCGTAAAGTACGCACATTACCCGGACTTTTTAATTGGAGGATGTTTGATGTGTATTTTAAGGCTTTAATGCCTGCTTTAATAGTTTCGCATAAATATTGAACCATTTCTAGTGAGGAAGGAAGTGTACTTGAGGAGCTCTTTGGGTTGTTGCTATAGCTATGTGAACACAGCTAGGATCACACGCATAAGTGTTGCTAAGGGATATAAACAAAGCATGGCTTTTTGATCCTGGCTTTTTGCTGACAGATGAAGCAGCACTATAAGCGAAAGGATTGCGGGGTGGCAGCTCACAAACTCATGTGTATAATACACTGCAAGGAAAGAGCATGTTTTTCAGGTACTGCTGGCTGCAAATCTTTACTTAGTACATGACTATTAATGCATTACTTACCAGTAATCTACATTATTCCCAGTTATACTCTTCCTCGTCACAGTGCTTGCATTTGAGGCTACAGTCCAGATACCCTTATACAGCTACCTTTCAAACTCTTGATATGATCATAATTTGATTGCAGAGGGCGGCAGTCCTACTTCTGGCATCATTATCCCCAGTAAATGCATTCAATCAGATTTTTGACGAACATCAGATGTAATTATTTTTCCTCCAGTTTCCTTTAACTGGACTAAACATATGGACCTTCCATTTAAAATTTTGCTCCCATACTCTAATAAAAGTACGACTGCTCTTACAATTCCAACCCAGAAACGTCCCTGGAATCAGATAACTACAGAAACAGTTCAAATGAGAATGGCTTCCTTCCCAATACCTCCGACGGCTCTAAGAAAAGATAACCTTAATATCCTACCGGAAGATTTAAATATCTGTACACAAGAAATGGTGGATGAAATGTTCCCTTTTGTAACAACTAACATCCATGGTAAGGGGAACCAAAGTAAAACCTTTGTACGCCGCCCCTTAACTGTATTAAACGTAAGGCTAGGAATGCAGAAAGATTTTGTCGTAGAGAACACAATGAAGAATCTTTGCTTGCCCTTAAAATTCTCTATTGTGGCTGCAAGAATAAGCTAATGAAAGCAAACAAAATATACTCCATTCAAAGAATTGACTTGGCAGCCGATACAAGGAAGAGCGTCTTTTCAGTGGTTTAGAGGATTAGTAAAGGACCAACAACTTCAGTGGTACAACCAACCCAAGAGTTATCTGATCAGCTAATGCAATTTTTCTCTGACTAAATAGAAAACATCAGAAATGATGTATACAATACAAAAGGTTTACACCCTTCTGAGACTTAGCCAGATTACGTGCAAGATACCACAGACACTCGAGACGCTTTTATGTACTGGATAGAGAGTCCTTAGGAAAACTCATATTTTCATCTAGATGCTCTGGTTCACCATTATACATACCAATACCAGGGAAAGCAGAAGAGATATGTCCTTTGTTCGTAGACCAACTCCTGGAAATATTTAATTGCTCGCTTTCCTCAGGTATCTTCCTGGATAGGTGGAATAATTTGATAATTAAACCACTACTTACAAAACTTCCTTAGATCCTATAGTATTAGGACATTTCAGACCAATCTCACAGCTCCCTTTACTTTCCAAGCAATTTGAAATATTGATTAGTACACAGATTCAACCCTTCATTGAGCCTAAAGGGATTCTGGATAAATCCCAACAAGGCTTCAGACCTCGTGGAAGTACAGAGCTGATCACTACCTCAGTATTGGACCTAACGAGAGAGAAAGTGAACTTAGGAGACTCAAATTTTGTTACACCTCTCGGAGGCCTTTGATACAGTGGACCATCAAAACCTGTATAATATATTATATAAATATGGTTTCCGGGGTACAGCGCAGGAATGGATTTATTACTCCCTCTTTTGGGCTCCAGTCCCAGCGCTCCTCCCGCCTTTGGCCACCATGGAAATGAAAAAAGGGACAAAGTCCCCTTTCCTATGGCAGCAGCAATCTATTTTCTTTCTCTGGAGAGTAGGTTTGCGCAATATGCACGGAGTCCACCTCGTGAGAAAAAAAAAGAAACTATTTGCAAACTGGGCAAATTCCAGGGTGTGTATAGCTATTACCCCTGAGTCCATAGTGCGAACATGGATGGGCTGGCGGGACGTTACCGACCCTGTATGCTCCCCGACTGGGATGTGATTACTATACTATTCAGTCGTGTTAATATATTGCAAGGCTGTTCCTTTGACCGGTAGGCAATGCCATTCCTCCTCCTCCTCCGGTGATTTTGGATCAATAAAAAACAGACAGCAGGGAGAACAACAACCTATGATCTATGAAACTTAGAGAGCACCTTCAGTAAAAACCCTGGATCATTTCTCTCTCTCTCTATCTTACATACCTTTAAGATAGAGAGGCCGACAAAAATGTGTCCAGTGTTCCCCAATCAGCATGTCGATGTTATAGCAATCTGAAAAGCAATTGGTGTGTCAGTTGGCTCAGAGTGAGTTATTTGCAGAGACTGAAGGACTAAGGGAAGATTCCATGGTGGAGCTGACTCCTGGGATGGAGTATGGATGAAGGAAAAAACCTTAAAAGAATTTTCCAACCAATTTCTCTCCTGCCATTTTCTCCTGTCCTACTTCTCTGAACACCATCATTGCTGCTCACTGGAGCCTTAGGGAAGAGACTGTCAGGCCCTTTTGCAATCCAGCAAGCTAGTTCTTCTGCAGTTCTGCATTGTATGATGTGAATGTCATGTATGTTGCATCATATAATGAAATGTACCCACTGACTGTAATAAGCCTTAATCATAATCAGCTGCTTTGAGTGCAGAATTGTCCCTGCTACTTGAAGCAACAATCCCTTTAGACCAACTCTGCTCAATTTCCACAACCACAGTTGAATCCTTTGAGAACCCCATGTTCTTTGAAGTTCAGTTGAATAATTTAAGGCAGTGATCGAAGTGTGCAGGAACCGGTCAGGAGCGGTGTTCCAATACTTTTATTTTTTCTGTTTACAATTCCTCAACTTTTTTCGGCCATATTCACCATTCTATATAGAATATGTGTCCATTCAGGTCCCTGTGCAAGTGTAAAGATGTAATAGGAGCCTTAGTTACTAGTCGCTTAGATTATTTCAATGCCCCGGCTGCAACACCTTATTGCATGTTGCACTATGCTTCCACCTACCCTCTCCCCTGCGAGACCACAGTTCCACTACTTTTTTCGGTACACTTCTACCACTGATTTAAGGCTACTTTGGTATCTTCCATATCGCTTGTATCTGGAGTTCTAGCAACGTAGGGAATCAACCCCTTCAAGGCCAATGAAGGACCACCAGAATGACTAGGCTCCTGCTGCCCTTGATTTTTCTTCTGGCTCTAGGTATTATGAGACTGAGCGAGAACGCATTCAGCAGAGCCTAAGGCCACTCCTCGGACATAGCATTCACCCCCATGCACCCACTGTTTGTAAAATAGAGCAGCATTGCTATGCCGTTGGTAAGAAGAGGCACACACGTCGTTCTTGGGGATCCAAAACTGCTTGCACATGTTCTGAAATGTTTCTTTGGACAAGGAAAGATCCTGAGAGCTGGGAAACACAATCCAGAGCCTGTTTGCTTCCACATTCTGCACTCCCTGGACGTGAGCTTGCTCTAGGGACTTCGAATGTACCTCTGCCCTTATGCTACCTAATTCCTTTCCTCACCATGGAATCTGCTATAAACATACCCATGCAGGCCTGCCTCTGGCAGTCTGGCCACCGCCTGTCGCCTCCTTTCTTGCGTAAGCCTTGACATGAGCCGCAAGGGCCGCCATGCTGCCCATGCTGGTCCCCCTGTCTGAAGGAAAGGGAACATTTTAACAAACGATTTGGGACCGAGGAGGTTCTATAGGTCTCTATACCTCTGGATGGGGAGAGACGGAATCAAAGGAAATGTAAAAAAGGTTCCACTACTTTTTTCACACTTCTCCACTTTAACACTCAATAGCAGTTTCAGTTAAAATTAGATCCGTTTCAACCAATTTGGCTGTCAAGCAGCATGGCCACAACCCTTGAACACTGTGTTGCACCTTACTCCCTCCCTGCCTACTCTGTCCCCTGGCAGGGTCACTGCTCCACTACTTTTTTTGATACACGTCTACCACTGCATTTAACCCTATAATTATGTGCAGCACTGAAGGCCTGAGAATGATCATGGCATATGGGCAGCAATGTGCATGGCGTGTACGTTTGAATGATAACAGAGTACACATGTGTTTTTCAGCCGGCAGCAGATTAGAATACATGTCTTTTATTTTCAATGTGCTGGCCCCAAGTAATTTTATTGTGCACGCATATGAATGTTTAACATGTTGTTGATTTAAATCTATAGTACATGGAAGTCTGTGCACGCTGCACATTGATGTGCAACATGAATTGCATGGCAACGATTACGGCATATGCTCAGCGATGCACACGCACTGTACCCTACAGTGACATCAAGTACTCATTGTTGGGCATGCACAAGCCAAGTAAGTTGAGGCGACACATGTGGCACAAAACATGCTCTTTCATGGTAGAGTGCCAAAAGCAAAAGCTTTCGAAATACCACCCTGAGTTTACACATCACCTGCACATGATCCAAGTTGCCAACAGTTTACTGATTTACTTACCACACTATAAATTATGTAACAGGTTAATAGCAAAAATTGAACTTTGTCTTGGATATATTCCTTAAGCCTTTTTAATCAGCAAAGATCGTGTCAGCCGATTGCATGGAGAGCAATACGATTAGAATGAGGTATGCATAGCCTGTGTGAACAGCACATCTAAACACCATATTAGCCCTATTATTCACTGAATCACACATGATTGCTGAACTAGCTGCAATGCCCAGTGGGTTAGCAACATTCCTTTTGCTCGTGGAGTTCAGCTGTCCCTTGTATGGTCACGGAGGGTCTATGCTCCCAGATAGGTATACGATGGTGCTCAAATGCCACTGTTTGTCTAAAACAATGCTACATAGAGCAGCGAGAAGGGAAAGGGTGCCGAGGAGCAGAATATGTGTTTGGCATGCGAGCTGGTAATGCAAATGTGGACGTATTGCCTGCATCACAGATAGTATTGTTTATGTTCTGTCACTCACAAAGCTTCCTTCTGCCAGCATGCGCCCAGCATCGCGTCTGAGTCACAGTTCTCGGCCCTCTTCATCTTTCTAGTCCTGCTTCTTCTTCATCAGCCCTCTCCATTTACCTGATCCTCACCCTTCTCCCTAGTTCTAATTCTGCTTTCTTGTCCTCTCCCTCATCCTCTTCCTAGTCCTTCTTCCTCTTCTTCATCGACCTTCTTGCTCCTTTTTTCAGTTCCCATCCTAGTCATTTTTCCTCATTCTAGTCCTTCTTCCTTTCCCTAGCCCCCCTTCCTCATCCTACTCCATTTTCATTGTTCTAATTCCTCTACCTTATTCTAGTACCTCATTCAAGTCCCTCTTCTTCATTCTAGTCCTCGGTGCTAGTGCCTCTTGATCCTCCTTCTCCTAGTCCCTCGTCCTAATTACTTTTCCTCATGTTCGTCCCTCATCGTAGTCCCTCATACTAGCCTCCATTGCTCATTCCACTCCATATTCCACATTCCCCTTCCTAAAGAACTTTGCCTAGTTCTTTATCCACATCCTCTTTCTCGTCCCTCTTACTGTTTCTTGTCCTGCTCCTCCTTCCTCTTCCTAATCATCTCTCTTCCTCTTCTTAGTCACTCGTTCTCATCCTAGAACCTCTTCCTTGTCCTAATGCTTCTACCTCACCTAATCCTTCATCCTAGAACCTCTGCTTCATCCTATTACCTTGGGCTAGTCCCTCTTCCTTGGCTTAGTTCCTCTTCACAGTCCATCTTCCTTATGTTAGTTGCCCAAACCAATGCTTCATTCAAGTCCTCACTGCTCACCCAAGTCCCTTTTCCCTTTCCCTGTTTCTCATCCTAGACCCGCTTTTTCTTTCTTGTCCTCATCCCTATTTCTCATCCTCTGCCTAGTCCCTTTTCCTGATCCTCATCCTAATACCTCCTGCTCTTCATAATCACTCATCATCATCTTAGTCTCTCCTCCCCATCTTTGAACCCCTTCTTCCTCTTCATGGACCTTCTCCTTGTCTGATGCCTCCTACTCAACTTAGTCCCTCTTCCTCCTCCTAGAACTTCTTCCTCTTCCTTGTCCTACCTTATATAACTCATCCTAGTCCCTTGTCTTAGTACCTCTGAAACATTTTAGTCCTTTATATTATTCCCTCTTCCTTACTTTGGCCCCTTCACAGTCCATCTTCCTCATCCTAGTCCCTCATATAGTCACCTTTGTTCAGCCAAGTTCCTCTTCTCCATGCCTCTTCCCCTCCCTTGTCCCTCTTCCTCAGCCTCTGTAAATTCACGTTTCCTCATCCTCAACCAAGTCTCTTCTTCGTTCTTGTCCTAGTCCCTCTTACTAATCTCTCTTCCACATCTTGGTCTTTTTTAATCATACTAGAACCCATTCCTCTTCCTTGTTCTTGCCCTTCCGCCTTGCTCGGATCCTGCTTCCTCTTACTAGTTCCTCTTTTAATTCCCTGTTCTTCTTCTTAGTTGCTGTACCTCATTCATTTTTCTAGCCATTCCCCCTGTTCCTGTGCCTTTCACTTTTTAATGTCCTTGTCGTAGTCCCACTTCCTCATCATAGTGTCTCACCCTAGTCCCTCTTCCTCTTCCCAGTCCCTCTTCCTTATCCTAGCCCCACTTTCTCACATGTCTTACTCATCGTAGTATCTCTTCCTTGGCCAAGTCCATCGTCCTTGTCCTATTTCCACATCGAACTATGTCTTCCTCAAAACAATGCCTCTTCCTCATCCCGCTTCTTCATACACATCCTCTTCCCTCTCCCTTATCCTAGTTCTTCTTCCTCTCTCTTGTTCTTCTGCTAGTCCCTCTCCCTGATCATAGTCCCATTTGCTAATTCTACTCCTTCATCCCTCATCCGAGTGTATTTTCCTTGTCATGTGTCCTTGTCTCTTGCCATGGAGATGCGTCATTCTCCCTTCTTCATTCTAGGCTAGCTCACCTTCAACATTCGCCTGTGTCCTTGTCCCTTATTCTCATGCTAATCCTTCACCTTAGTCCCTCATCCTAATCATGGTCTCTTGTCCTACCACTAGTCTCAGATTCTACCCTTCACCTAGTCCCTCAGTCACAGTATTTCAGTCTCTCAAGCACAGTTTCTTAGTCAGCAAATCTTTCCCTCGCCCATTCCATATCACTTCATCTATATTTTATTCTTTCCCTTTCATATATCCCTGAATGCCTTCTTTTCATCTCTTGTTCTATCTTGCATGATCTACCGTTCTCTCACTTATCCTCCCTCTCACTGGACAGTATGGGGCAGTGAGGGGGGAATTAAAAACTGAACTGAGATTTTCTTAGAGGGCTGAACATTGAAAGCATACAATGTGATGTGATCGACAAGAATTTCACCCTGTTATGCTGAAACAAACACCCCGTAAAAACGCTTTTGGACCCAAGTATGGTATTTCTACATTTTGCAACTGTGGAAGCCTGCTTGTTTGGAGGTTGTGAGGTATGCATGAAACCTAAGTTCTGTTAGTGTGTGAACCTTGCAGGAAACCAATTAGCATATGCAGATTCTCTATAAAAGGACCCTTATGTTATCTAATTAAAAGGCTGGACTTGAAACATTTTTCAGTGACAGCATACTATGAGGCTATCTCTGAAGTCATTAACAATTTCAAGGGCAGCTATATCTGTCTGTTGGGATGCAACACGTGTACAAAGTCCTCTTGGGATGCTGTATTGGGGGGCGGTGGGGGCGGCGGAACAGCGGCATATGGGCAGGCTACTGCCGGCTGGTACTCGTGAACCCATAAAAAGGAGATTGGGTTTACTGTCCAGGAACCAGCTATTATGGAGAAGCTTGCCCTGATCCCAAAATTATTAATTATACGAAATAAAAGGGAAAGAGCGTTGCCATATTGTGAAAAGAAGTTTGAAAGGTGACATGACTACACATTTGACAGATGGCATGAGTACAGTGCCTGGTAGGTCACCTTTGAGGCATTGAACTGGATTGTATTGTACGTTTAGGTTGATTCCATAGCCTCAGGCAAATGTCCAAGACTACCAACAAACTGTCCGACTCTGCTCATTAGGTTTTGAGTACCTTCTATGGAGTGGTTATGCTAAGCAAACAGCATTATCATATAGATATTCACTGTCTTTGAGCACATATTGTATATCTTGGAAAATGACTGTACTAGATGCTTTTAGCAATTTTAATGTATGCATCATCTTTCATGTAAGCTACAGAATTAACTTGCCTGCAGATGTCAGGTACTGCTCAATGGTACTTGTATGCTCTCACAGAGACACATTACCCCTTCTCAAGTTGACGGGCAGGCACTCATTTGACCACAAGGTAGTGCTAATTAGGATAATCAACACTCTTGTTCTGCCACTCTGAGCAGATAATGCTAAGGACATATGTGTATAAGGTTTTGTTTTGTAATTTGTTGTGGGGGCAATAGTGGTGGTTAATCAAGGAGACAACAGCGAGCATGAGTCTTGGAGCGGAGGATGTGACAGACATATACCGTTTTACTCCAGTGTTTGTCAGGCATTAAGGTAGGGCCAGGCATTGTTGCAATACAAAATAAACATGAATAAACCCATTAGCTGGCCTTCTTTTATTGGACATTTGCATGTCAGCTAAACACAGGTGTTTCCCGGGGCCACAAGACAAGTGGGGCGGGGGCGGGATGGGAAATCATAAGAATACACAACAAAGAGACGGTTATATTGGTCTTATGACAATCGTACCATGCAAGTGCATGAAGAAGGAGATAGGTGCACGGTGGAGGGGGTAGAGAGAGAAATTCAGAAGTGGGGTGCCCCATGGCTGTGGAGGAGCAAGTGCTGGTTGAGCCAAGGTGGCAAGTGCCAGCGGAAAGAGAGGGAAGTGCAGTGGATAGGAGGACTAATATGCAATAGTCGGGGCAAGGGAGCCCAAGGGCAAGGGCTGGCAGAGGTAGCTAGGGGGACTGGTGGGTGGTGGTCTGGCCCATGTACAACTCTGAAGGGAACAGGCCCCAGTCCAGCTGCAGATCGTGAGTTTAGCACTGGAAGGGGTGAGGGAAGGAAGAGGAGAAAAGGAAGATCTTGTGAAGTTTCCTGAACTTAAGAAGATCCGGGTCACGTCTGTGGGGGAGGTGTTCCAAAGAGAGGCACCAGTCGAGGAGAGCGATCAACCTCCTGCTTTCTGCTTGGAGAAACGTTTGACCTGCAAAGAGTTGGTAGCAGAGGACAGAACTGCCTCTGGCTGGGAGGTATCTTGGGAGATAAAGCTGGATGTAGAGAGGTCCTAGGCCCCTGACAGCTTTGTGGATGATGCAGAGGGTCCTACATTTTATCCTTGCAGTCACCGGGAGCCAGTGGAGGGATTTTAGGATTGGTGAGATGCAGTCCCTGGGCTTGAGGCCAAGGATACATCTGACAGTCTTATTCTGGATTAGTTGGAAGGGGCAAAGTGAGGAAAGAGGAAGGGTGAGGAAGTGGTTATTGCAGTAGTCAAGACTAGAGAGATCCAGGGCTCTGGAGACATTGAGCATCTGTGGGAAGGTGAGGAAAGGTAGAATGCCCCTGAAGAGATGAGGCTGAATATTGGACTTCTTGGCAAGGTCTGTAATGTGTGGAGAGAAGGAAGAGAGGAGTAAAGATGATCCGAAGGCTTTTGGCCTCACAAGTGGGTGAGGGGCGGTGACCCAAGGAGTATGGCCAAAGAGTGAGGGGAAAGCTGCGAGAGGGCGTCTTGTTAAACGGCTGAACTACTATTATGTTTTTGTTCCAAAAGTGTCATGCTATGGGAGGGCTCACCAAGAAGGGATGAATCAAAACTTTAAAGGGTCGCCAGTCCTATCTATGTAGAATGAAATGCATGTGTAAAGTACCCTTGATGGCTGCTGTGGAGCTGGGATTGTAAGTATCTACTGAATAGTAAGTATACTTAGAAAGAAATAGCATGATAGTGTAGCACTTTACTGTTATAGAGCCCTTATTTTATATATCATTTAGTGATTGAATTAGAAAAAGCATCTCTATCATGCGTTATTTTTTATGGTGACAGCTTGCAGTGGTTTTGGGGATTCTTAGCCAATCGTGCCCTAAAATTATTGAGACGTACTGAAAAACCAAATAGCTGATTATACTGCACACATAATGAATATAATTAATAATGAGGGGATAGAAAATGAACACTATGAGATCATTGGTGTGGATAATCAAAACCCTAGCTCCTACAGCTGCACATTTCCCAGGTAATTTTTTAACCTCTGGTCCATGAACATCATCGCAATGACGCCTTCCAGAGCACGTATAAGCCTACCTTCAGCTGCAAGTGCCCACGTGCATCATGGACAGAGCAGGCATGATGAACTCTGTTGAATGGCAAAGAGACATGTAGTGGTGTTATAATATAAAGGGCTTCACATGGTTGTTTTGGTTGCATTATAGGGATATTGCGGGCTGAAATAGTGGTAATATGTGTTGATGAAGCAATTCTATGAGTCAACATAAATGAGAGGTATTCCAAATATCAATCTGCAGTGCATCATTCATGGAGCACAATGTTTTGTACTGATGTAAGCAGTTAAAATGTATGTTTTGTTAGGTAATTCGGCCGGTAGGATAGCTGAGGAGAAACATGCTTTTCTTGGAAGCAAGACAAAACTGTGTGGCATAGGTTCAATACCCAATCCTGCGCTTAGACGCTGCACTGTGACAATTTACTAGCCTGTGATCTTTTTGCAGTGTTGTTATGTTATGTAATGCAGTACTGGTAAAGTGCCACATTCGCTGCTTCTAAGGTCCATTGGCACTGATTTCAAAGAGCTTCGAAATAACCCCACTTATCTGTGGAATCCACATTGGGTCTCATTACAAGTTCTGTTACCACCAACTTTTACACAATGTCTGAATAACCACCGTTTTTTTACACTAGTGAATTCCGAGTTTGGAGGTAAAGTGGAGGATTCACGGATTCACCTGCAGCATAATGCAGAAAGGTGAATCCTCCACTTTACTTCAAAAATACAGCAGAATTGCTGCTCACAGTAATTCTGACAAAGTAAAGAAAATGGGTATTTACACCATCTTGTCACCACATGTAATGCTATGGTAATCCAGAGAAACCAAGTGGCCGTCACTGTTAACGATTTCGGTGGTAATTCAGCAAATGTACAGCCTAATTACCGCCAAACTCCTAAAGAGACCCATTGTGTCTTTCTCTGTGTCTGGAATTCTTTGTAAACTAAATAATCTCTGCGTTTTCTCCACTCCTGGAGGATAATGCCCTCTTGAAGTCAACATTTGGAGATAACACAGGCCGTGCTTGCACTACAGGGTGCCTTTCACACGTCCTTGCTTACTGCAGTTGCTACTAACGCGGGTAGCTCAGCTACTTGCTGTGCTAATGCCAAACTCGACTTTGAGAACCCGCAAAATTGGCATACCGGTGAGCCAAACAGGTTTAAAATAACAGATCAGAGGGAAAAATCTGGACACTGCTGGACCTGCACCAGACTATCATCGCTCGTAACAAACATTTTGTTCACTTTCTTGGCTTGTATTTCTGATACAAAGTGACTCCATGTCACTACCATGATTGAAAGCCCCATTGGACCCAAGAAAAGCAAAGGACTCTGGAATTTCACCCTTAGTGGTTTTGGAGAACAAAGGAGCCATTTGAATAAAAGTCTAGGCCACAACCTTGGAGTCCTTCACTGATTGCTGACCAACTTTGAATACCCTGCTGTAGTCTTTCTGAAAAGAGTCAGGATAGCTGATTTAGCAGAAGTTGTTGGATTGAGTACCACTAGGTTGGGTAATAATAACACTTATCATTGCAGTGCTTCGAAGTATGGGGAATCTGACATGAAGTTCTATATAAAAATGTGATAGTATTCTTATTTTTGTTATTTATTTATGTATGTATTTATTTATTTATTTTATTGGGAGCTTCCTATGGAGCTTTCACAGCCTACTCGACAGACACCAGACTTCCAGCCACAGTCATTCGGAGGTATCCCAAATGAGAAGCTCGTTGGCCAGGAAAAATACAATCTTCCTCAAGTGTCATGTACCTGGTTGAAAAAGAGCATAACAGCATACTAGAAACCTTAAAACACATCATAGTAAAGTTACCTGGACTTGAAGTGATTATGTCCGGTTCAACTGTTGCACAAAAATAGCTCCTAGTGACATGCTTCGGAGCATTAAAGAGGCAAGCTCCTTTCTAGCCAGCAGCCCAATTCTGAGACCTTTTGGTTTTGACCAGTGCCAATCTCTGTCCAAGGACTCTGTGGTGGGTAGTGTTGCTACTTTTTTCCACTGTAAAGAGTATTCATTTTGAAGGCACATTTATTTCGGATATTCATCAAAAGTCTCGGATTGCAATGATTACAGCTTGCAGGCCAAGAAACATCCTACCTTCTAACTGAGACTTTTACTTTTAGACTTGTCAACGATTTCTACCCTTGTACTTTGAAACATTTTCAACAGAAATGCTTTTGGTTGCGAGCACTGGATCGAAATTATTCCTATAGAGGTTTTTCTAGTTGCTACTGTGCCAAACAACGTTTACATTCACAGAGGCTCAGTTTTATAAATATTCTAAAATGGGTTCCCCGGGCTAACCATTAGGTTTATTTATAATCAACCACAATTCAGGTTGAAATTAAAATACAAATGTAGAGCATAGCAAGTTCTAATTGGCTGAGCATAAGATGGCCCTGATGCTTCAGTGATAATGGGGTAATCAATTTGTGCTCAGGACCACTGAGAAAACATTGCAAGGCCTGTCAAACACTTGGGCACCAAGCAAGATGGACACTCCTTTGCCTACTCTGGAGATTCTCCTTTGGGAATTTCACAGTCAGAGAACTTTTGTTTTTTATAACAGAGGCTTAAAGGAACATAGCTCAGAAGCAAGTCAGACATTTCAAAAGGGGAAATAATTTCAGAGGATCTTGAGGATCCAGAAACAATGGAGAATAGTTAAAGCAAGATCTTCACGAAGATGAAGTAGCTTGACGAGTGCTGCCACCAGGGTATAGAGTAAAACAGTACTGTCAGAGGTTTTGGAAAAAAGGGTTTTCTTTGTTCAGTTGAGCCTCATTACAAGTTTAGTGGTGAAGATAAAATGCAGTGGTATTATTCCACACCCAGCTATGATTTGGACAGAAAGTTGGTGGACCCACCTCCAGAAATGAGTTTGTGGTAAATCTGCCAACTTTCTGCCGATTTTGGCAGAATTACCGATGACAGAATTACTTCTGTGGTAATTTTGGCAAAATGCCCCATGGAGTCCTATGGACTCAAAATAAATGAGATTTGACACCATCATCACCACTTGTGATCCGGCAGTAATACTGCTAGTGCAAGTGGCAGTAAGGATAATTTCGTTTGGTGGTATCTTGGTGGATTCACTGCCGAGATATCATCAAACTTTTAATGAGGCCCATAATATTGTCTGGACATTTATGGGAGCTCAAAGAAACTGCTCACTCACTGAAGATTTCATACACAAATAGGAAATAACTGTTTCATGAGAGAGGAACCACGAGGGGGTTCTTTTGGAGTAATTAGTGCACAAATTTCAACTGTGTACTAATTTCAATGGAACATGTTAATGTTGTATGATGAGGTGTGTGGTTTAATGCTGATGGAAATGAAATCCACATCAAAAACTATTTACAAAAGAACATCCAAGGGTCCATGAGCCCAACAATCCAAAGGAAACCTACAAAAAACCATACCTAATAAATAACTATATACAAAAAGGTGAGGCATTGAGGTTAAATTAAAGTGGGGGTTGATATGGAGCCTAGCATAGCAAAGTGTACTCTAGGGTTTTAACAACCTTAAAATGACTAACTACTAACACAACTAACAATACCTCATTATAATCCTAATGACATTAGTAATTGGACTGGGGGCTGTAAGTGCATGAATTCACACTGCAATATGGGCCTCGGAAAATATATGAACATATGAACATTGAAAGGTGAACAGAATTGTGCTTTGCAGATGTTTTTTCAGTGCACAATAAGGCGGCAGAATGTGTGCTTGAAAGAACTGTTTGATTATTCAAGCAGGTACAAGTCAGGAAGTAAAGGATTTCATGTTGCACATTTCATCTGGGCTCAGTGAAATAATGAACAAGAGTGCTGTACAAAGGTCATTGTAGAAAAAGCCTGAAAAGGCTGGAAAGATACTAGGGGTTGTTGGGCAAAAAATGGGCTGTGATTGACCAGAGGCATCCCATGACATCACAACAGAAAGCAGGAAATGGGTGGTGAAAAAATAAAGAATCTTTATGAAAATATAGGCTGAGGTGAAAGGAGAAGAGCTTAAAATCTGGGGGAATATGGGAGAAAGGAGTTGGCCACAGAAGGAGCAAGAAGAGGGGGAAGAGAGAAAAGAGAAAACGTAAAATCAAGGAGATCAGAAGTGATGCTGACTGAGCAGAGCTGTGCCAGGCTGCAATACAGAGGAGGGAGATGAGGGCTGGATGAGAGCTGGCTGTAATCCCAGAGGCAGCTGATCTAGAGAGAGAGAGAGTGTGGCTGTGAAACAAAAGAGGGTCTGGCTGTGCAAACAACGTGACACTAAACTCTTGGTGAGTATAGCTGACAAAATAAAAGAGATATTTAATTAGAGAAAACTCATAATCTAATTAGTGAAGTATCAAATTTGATACAAAAGGGCAGAAACCCATTGGTTCTCCATGCACCGGAGAACAAATGTGTTTTCCTGTGCGCAATATGTCACTTGTTAGAAAGGCGGAGTTGCAGCATTGCAAAAGTATTGCAGCCATTCTTTCAAGGTTGTCTATAAAAATACATGTGGTCTGCCAAGTTTACTAAAAGAAGCTAGTTTTGCTAGATTTAAAAGAGAAATCATTGTCTTGGTGGAGGATAAGGAGGTCTATGTCAATATGCTGTGAATATAAATGCACTAACAAGTTGTGAAAACTGTATTTTTGCCAAGCTGTGTTTAGATCGTTCTTCCTATTTCTTGCATGTGTTCAATGTGATGCAATTCTGATTTATTTCTCTGCATTTTTTTATCTGTTTTGCTAAATGAAGATAAAGTGCCAGAAGGCATAACTTTGGAAGCCATCTGTGATTTAATCTTGCGTGACCTGGTCATTTTGTGATATGTGGAGAAGTATGTTGTAATCAGTATAGTCAAAAAGAAAATCTAGTGTGCTTAGAATAGTTCTAAATCTGACATTTCATTAGCCATAGATCCAAAATAAGATCATAGCAATAAACTGGTGACCAATGAACTAATTCCCTGCACTGCAGCAAACAAACATCCTTACAGTTCAAAGAGCAGAGATAACAGAAAGACAGAAACACAAAGTAGAGGCCCAATACAACCCCAATGAATAATTAGTATTTATCACATACTATTAAGCCCATATAGTGGGCTGGGCTGATAGCTCAGGGGCAATGCATGTGTTCTGTTAGCAAAACAACGCAGAGCATCACAGGTTTGAATCCCGGTCCCACGTTTAGAAGCTGGTCTCTGGCTTAAAGCATATACACAACAAGTCAACTCTATTGTAAACACAAATTGCAGCATTTTGAGCACAAATAAGGTGATTGGGAACATCATAGAAAATTGTGACGAAATAATGTATCATAAACTGCCAACATTACCAGATTTTCTACCATTCATCCAACTACCATAGGATCCTAGAAACAGGTTGCTGCCCCAGAAAACAACATGTTTTATCCGAGTGCAATGTGCTTTGTCTGTAAATATAGTAAAGATAAAACAAAGTTCTAAAAAGTTTGGCTTTAAGTTAAACAAATAATTTTCTGGCAACTATATAACCAATCGTCTGTCCATCAAATATGCACATAATGTAACATTTAACATGTGATGTTTTTCAAATAGGAATGCAATGTTAAATACTGTGCAACTTGTAACCGTAGAGCCCTGACCTGCAATCATTTGCTCTTGGGATATAGTCTATCTTTAGTTCAGTGACCCCTTTTTTAGCTGGCAGAGTCTCATGAGAAACATGGGTCTCATGACAGCACTGCTTTATTCACTGACAAATCAAACCACACAGCACCCTGCACCCAAGGCATAAAACTGCTATGCATAACCGTAAAGTACTTGTCATCTCTACAAATATAATTTCCTGCATTCAGAATCTTTAGCATCATGTAATATCCCTCTGTGCTGCTATACTGTGTACCAGGTATGTCCAGACAACAATCTGCTGAACTCCCAGCGAACCTATAGCCTTTCAACACCATGGCAATGGCAGTTAGGCACTATACAAGTGTCGCATAATATAACAGCAATGAAACAAGAGATGACAAATAACTTTAATGGTAAATTGCAACACCATGAGAAAAATATATATGTATTAATGTACTCCTACAATCAAATGTGTCTGGGGACTGGAGAGCAACAAGAAAAAAGATATTGAGATTTGGTGAACCTTTACAAACTATCGAAACTAATTAACCAAAGCACTGCATGGCAGGATATTTTAATCAAGTCCACAAAAGCAACCCAGCGCGTGTGCCCTTCTAGCACATCCAGAAAAGGGCACAATGAAATGCAGAAGAGACTATGCAAAAGGCATTTGCAAACTGGAATGTGGACACCCCAAACTATGTGGATATAACATAGATGATGAATTATATCCATCCTTGTCTTGCAGAAAAAGACTGTTAATTGAACAAACACTGCTGTGCCAACTTGAACTGGTTAGTGCAGATACAATTTTAATGTATATCTAATTAATATTGTGCAAGTAAGCAATGTCAGTACAACCTATGCATTATCTATAATAATGAGATGAATTAAGCATGTAGCCGTTTGTCAAAATGTATAATATGGTCACAGAGCCCCAGGCCACCACTCCGGTGGTGATAGTGTGCAGTAAAAATATCCTTTAACATTAACATTAATATAATGTACACTAATGATTGATGATGGTGCAGGACACTGATACTTTCACCCCCTGCCTGATCCGGTCAGAATGGGAGGGCACTCTGTAAACCATTCTTCTTGTCACTGCCTGTGCCATTCTCTGAGTTCTCAAGTCTTCTAAAGACTTGGGGGGTAATTCATAGAATTCAGCGCACAAGTGGCACACGCGACTGGCGCACAGAGTGCACGTGCAGCAGTCTCCGCCAGCTGCGTGCACCAAAACCCATTCAGGCGCACAGCGTATTCATGGATGAATACATCCATAAGCAGCCGTGGCGCAGAGTGGCGCAGCGACCCTGCAAGAGCGCCAGTTACGCCCCCAACCCCGCCCCGTGCGCCAAAAAAATCGCACAAATGCAGTCCATGGCGCAAAGGTCAGTGGACCAGCGTGCAGCCGCCCAACCACGAAAATGCATGTAAAATGCACAGCACACGTCCCAGAATACACATATCCTGCCCTGTGTGAGCAGGGTACGTGTATTCCGAGCGGTGCACGTGTATTCCGAGCGGTGCGCAGGGAGTTTTACACGCAATGGGCCTGACGCGAGCGGGGTATGTGTATTTAGGGAGTACACAGGGAGTTTCACACGCGATAGGCCCTGTGCAAGCGGGGTACATGTATTCCGAGGGGTGCGCAGGGAGTTTTACACGCAATAGGCCTGGTGCGAGTGAGGTACGTGTATTCCGAGGGGTGCGTGGGGAGTTTTACACGCGATGGGCCTGGTGTGAGCGGGGTACGTGTATTTGGGGGGTATGTGGGAGTTTCACACGCGTTAGGCCGTGTGCGAGCGGGGTACGTGTATTTGGGGGGTATGCGGGGAGTTTCCCACATGATAGGTCCTGTGTGAGCTGGGTACGTGTATTTGGGGGGTGCACGGGAAGTTTCACAGGCAATAGGACCTGTGCGAGCGGAGTACGTATATTTGGGGGGTACACAGGGAGTTTCATGCGTGATAGGCCCTTTGCGAGTGGGGTACGTGTATTTGGGGGGTGCGCGGGAAGTTTCACAAGCGATTCTCCAGGCGAGAGCGGGGTACGTGTATTTGGGGTTTACGCAGGGAGTTTCACACACTATTTGACATTGGGCCCTCCCGGGTGTGTGGTTACCCCCCTCCCCATGCCCTGCAGGCAGCCCACACCACAGGGGACTACCCTACAACCCTCACCATACCCTGCAGGCAGCCCACATGGCACAATGCACTTGTGAGAACATGTCACATTCACCAGGTGAGTAACCTCCTTTCCCAACCTCCTCCTCACCTGACCCTTCTGAGATGTTGTCCTTGGTTTCTGTGGTGGGTCTTCTCCTAGCTTTCTTGTCTTCGGCAGGCAACTGTCTTTGGGATGTCTTCTTCTTCTTATCGCGTAAATAAGGCCTGGCTCCCTCAGAGGCCACCTTGACAGGGAAGGAACACCTGCCCAAGGGGAACCCCGAGGAGCCAAACCTCCAATGGCAGGGAAAAAGCCAAAAAGGCACAAAAAACCCTGGTAGGATGTATTTCTTCCTTGAGATGAATAGTCAAAGACTGTAGAGATCTCGGAGTCCTTTCTGAGCTACTTCCGGTTGTAGATGCGGAATAACAGTATAAGGAAGCTTGGACTTCGATGGGAGAATGAAGAAGGGAATAATATATATAGAACAGTTCCCACTTACCGAGAGCTCTGGCAGCACCCAGAGAGTGAAGGTACCCAAGTCGAGATCGCGGACGCCAAATTAAACAGCTCCGCGACCGCAAACAAAACGGGAGTGCCGCGGCGCTGCGAAATGAAAAGGGAAAAACAGTACCGCGGTCAAGGAAGGAAAACAGAAACAATACCGCTGCAAACACCGGGTAAGTGCGAAACTAGCGGACAGGACAGGAAGAAAATAACAGGGGAAGGCAGAAACTGGAACACAGGCGAGAAGGGAAAGAATACAAGATATGAAGGACCGAGTGAACGGCAGTCAAGGGTTTAGCGGGGAACTCTAAGAAGAACTGTGGAAGGACGATCCGTAGCTCGCAGCGTTGAAGAGTCTGAAGGAAACACAGATACAACGCGCCGGAAAGGGGGCGTGGTTGCGTCTTATAGCCCAGCGACGCCATGTTGGGTGAGGACTAGACCGAAGTATACTATTATTGGAGACGCCATGAGCTCCACAGCTTCCATGGACGAATCCTGACAGTATACCCCTTTCCCTTCGGGGGCCCTCCGGGTTTCCCCGGGTGGAGGCGGTGGAAACGTTGAATGAGCCTAGGAGCATGGAGATGACCTCTAGGTTCCCACGTTCTCTCTTCCGGAGGATAACCCCTCCAGTGTACCAGATATTGAAGTCTTCCCTTACGGTATCGTGAGTCCACCAGATAAGCCACCTCATACTCCTCTTGAACAGGTGGGTGTAAAGATTTCTTGTTAGACAGTCTTCGTGCATACGGGTCCGTCTGGTATTCTTTGAGCAAAGAGGTATGGAAGACTGGATGCACCCTTCGGAGTCTGTCCAGTAGTTTAAGTCTGTAAGCCACCGGGTTAATCTGAGCGAGAATGGAGAAAGGCCCTATGTATCGTGGTGCAAATTTGCCAGCATGGACCCATTTTGGCAAAAACCTTGTGGACAACCAGACTAACTGGTTGGGCTTCCAGGCCGGATTACTACCTCTCCTCCGGTCTGCCCATTTCTTGTGCATCTGTCTGCTGGACTCCAGGGCCCTTTTGGCCGTCTTCTGAACTTCTAGGAGTTCCACCAACAAGCTATCAATAGCAGGTGTCCTGGTGGAAGGTAAACCTAACCATGGCAAGGGGTTAGGATGGTACCCGTAAGTACAGAGGAATGGGCTCATTTTGATGGATGTATGAAGAGCATTGTTATAGGCGAATTCCGCCTGAGGGAGAAAGGAAACCCAATCTTCTTGCTTATTAGAGCAAAAACATCGAAGGTACTGTTCAAGAGTAGAATTCAGCCTCTCGGTCTGACCATTGCTCTGCGGATGGTAGCCTGATGACAACGCTCTGTCGATGCCTAGCTGTTGGCATAAGGTGGTCCAGAATCTTGAGGTGTATTGGGATCCTCTGTCCGAGACTATAGTCCTAGGCAGGCCATGTAGTCTGACAATGTCCCTTAGGAATACTGCTGCCATCTCTGGAGCCGATGGTAGATGGGATAAGGCTGAAAAATGTGCCAGTTTGCTGAAGGAATCGATAGTTACCATGATGGTATTCATTCCCTTTGAGAAGGGTAGCTCCACGATAAAGTCTGTGGAGATATGTTCCCAAGCCCTTCCTGGTACTTTTGACTGTTGTAGCAAGCCCATCGGCCTCCCTGTAGGACTCTTGCTACTGGCACACACCGGGCACGAAGAGACGTATTTGTCTACGTCCTTGCGGAGAGTGGGCCACCAAAATTGTCGACATATGAGATCCCGTGTCTTGCGTATGCCAGGATGACCCGACAACTGAGAGTCATGGCACCACTTGAGTATCTGGCTCTGCAGGGTCTTAGAAGGGATATAGAGAGCCTTCCCTAGGTAGTACAAACCGTTTGGGTCTTGAATGACTGACCGAGGCAGTGCTTCTTCCTCCTTATATTGCTCCATGAGTTCATGCAAGAAAGGGATCACGGTGGACACTCTCAGTGCCTTAGAAAGCAGTAATTCATGACCCTGGATCTTGGTGGGTTCTTCTCCTTGGCTTCGGGATAGGGCATCGGCAACATGATTTTCGGTACCAGGTATGTAGGTAAGAATAAAATCGAACTGTAAGAAATAATATGCCCAGCGGGCATGGCGGGAATTGGTGCATTCCATTTGTTGGAGTACCTTTAAATTCCTGTGGTCAGTGCGAATAAGGAACTTATGGTTTGCCCCTTGCAGCAGATGGCGCCATTCTTGACATGCTAGCTTCATGGCCAACAGTTCCTTTTCGAGGACTGAGTAGTTCTGCTCACTGCTAGACAACGTCTTTGAATAGTAGGCAACTGGATGTTCCAGTCCGTCCTCTGCCTCTTGTAACAGCACTGCTCCTACTGCTCCAGCTGAGGCATCGGTCTCAAGGACAAAGGGTCGGTTCTGATCTGGCTGGACTAGAATAGGGGCTGTAGAGAAATGTTCCTTTAAACACCTGAAGGCCTCCCTCTGGTCTTGATCAAATGAAAACTTGACGCCCTTCTTAAGCAAATGAGTGATGGGTTGTACTAGCTGGGAAAAATTCGGAATGAATTGTCTATAAAAGTTCGCCAACCCTAGGAATCTCTGTATCTCCTTGACATTTTGGGGTTCTTTCCAGTCTTGGATAGCATGTATCTTACTCGAGTCCATCTGTACTCCTGCTGCAGAGTGAATAAAGCCCAGATAAGATACTGACCTGGCTTCAAAAGTACACTTCTCGGGCTTGACTAATAGGTGGTTGGCCTGTAAACGGAATAATACCTCCTTGACCTGATCCCTGTGTTCTGGAAGGCTGCGTGAGTACACCAAAATATCATCCAAGTAAACCACTACTGACACAAACAATAAGTCTGAAAACATTCTGTCCATAAACCGCTGGAATATGGCGGGAGCGTTTACAAGCCCGAACGGCATCACCCTATATTCGAAGAGACCTAAAGGTGTCCGAAAGGCAGTCTTCCACTCATCACCCTTACGGATCCTCAAGAGATGATAGGCTCCTCTGAGATCCAATTTGGTATAGAATTGGGCTCCTTGAACTGCTTCCAGCACGTCCCTTATCAAGGGCATGGGGTAGCGGTCTCTAACCGTTACCTGATTAAGCCCCCGGTAATCTATGCAGGGTCTGAGTTCTGCTGAGTCCTTTTTTGGTATAAAGAACAGTGAAGCTCCGCAAGATGACCTGGATTCTTGGATAAGGCCGTTCTGGAGGTGAGCGTCTAAGTAATCTCTTAAAGCCTTCTTTTCAGGCAAAGACAAAGGGTACATCCGACCAAACGGTACTTGAGAGGAAGGCTCGATGTTGATGGCGCAATCTTCCGACCTGTGGGGAGGAAGTACTCTTGGCAGTATATCCTTGAAGACTTCAGAGTATTCCTGGTACTGGAGTGGGATAGAAGATACTGTCTTCTTTATTGGATTGCTTAACTCTTCTACTCCAATCTGGAGGTTAGGGACCTCCATGCAATGTACCTGACAATAATCCGAATCAAAACATACCTTGTTAGTGTACCAGTCAATTGAAGGGTTGTGCCTTCGAAGCCAGGGAATTCCGATGACCAACGGAAAGTGTGCCGCCTTAATCATATCAAATACCATGTCTTCGGTATGCTGTTCCATCTTCATCCGTAAGGGAACGGACTCCTTGACTATGGGCCCTGAGGACAGAGGAGTACCGTCCACTCCTTCCACTGGAATAGGTTTGTTCTTGAGGCGCTCGGGCACCTTGTTCTTCCTGGCCCAGTCTATGTCAATGAAATTCCCTGCGGCCCCGCAGTCCAGCATGGCCAACACCTCGATGGGCTCAGGACTCGTTGTCCAAAGTTGGACCTTGAATACCATGAGTCTATTGTCTTCGTCCCCTGTTATTGGTCTTGTAATGAAGCAAGGGCTGTAGCTGGTATCCCCGACACCTCCCTTGCATAGGTTCGGGGGCTGGTGTTTTCCTTTCGACGAGGTGGTACTTCTGGACAGTTGCGAAGTAGATGTTTAGAAGAGCCACAGTACATACACAGTCCTGCTTCGCGACGTCTTCTTCGTTCTTCTGGAGTTAAAGGTTGTTCCGATCTGCATGGGTTCATCCCTTTCGGTGTTTTCTGGGGAAGGTTGGAAAAGAGGTGGGGTTGTCAGTTGACGAGGTCTTCTCCTTTCCTTTCGTCGTTCGTTAAGACGGAATTCAATCTGTAAGGCTATAGTAGTGAGTTCCTGGAAAGACGAAGGGCGAGCAATCCGAGCCAGCTCGTCCTTAATATCCTCATGAAGACCTCTTCGGAATATTGTCTGTTTGGCAGAGTCCGGCCAGTCTGCCATTGTGGCAAGCCGGATAAAACGGGATAAGTAGGTTTGGACATCTGTAGTGCCCTGTATCACATCCAAAATGGCCTCAAAAGAAGTGTACAGGACCTCCGGGCGATCAAATCTCTCCTTGAACAGTTGTATGAAGCGGTCGTAATCCTGTAGCGCAAGGTCATTATTTGTGACCAACGGAGTGGCCCAAGCCAGGGCGTTACCAGTTAGGTTAGCTATGATGAATCCCACTCTGGTCCGGGCTGTCTGGTAGGCATAGGGACGGAATGCGAAATACACCTGGCAGGCATCCAAGAACTCCTTAAGACCTCCAGGATGCCCATCATACTTCCCAAACGACAGGGCCATAGGGGGTAGATCTCCCCGGTCATCTCTGTGCAGGACTACCTGCTGTCTTAAAGCTACATTCTCTGCTTTCAATGCCTGTACTTCAACCGTAAGGTTCTGCATCGCCACCACCAACTCCTGATACTGCTCCAAGGACGCCATGGGGGACTTTTGGCGTTGTATTCTGTCACATTCACCAGGTGAGTAACCTCCTTTCCCAACCTCCTCCTCACCTGACCCTTCTGAGATGTTGTCCTTGGTTTCTGTGGTGGGTCTTCTCCTAGCTTTCTTGTCTTCGGCAGGCAACTGTCTTTGGGATGTCTTCTTCTTCTTATCGCGTAAATAAGGCCTGGCTCCCTCAGAGGCCACCTTGACAGGGAAGGAACACCTGCCCAAGGGGAACCCCGAGGAGCCAAACCTCCAATGGCAGGGAAAAAGCCAAAAAGGCACAAAAAACCCTGGTAGGATGTATTTCTTCCTTGAGATGGATAGTCAAAGACTGTAGAGATCTCGGAGTCCTTTCTGAGCTACTTCCGGTTGTAGATGCGGAATAACAGTATAAGGAAGCTTGGACTTCGATGGGAGAATGAAGAAGGGAATAATATATATAGAACAGTTCCCACTTACCGAGAGCTCTGGCAGCACCCAGAGAGTGAAGGTACCCAAGTCGAGATCGCGGACGCCAAATTAAACAGCTCCGCGACCGCAAACAAAACGGGAGTGCCGCGGCGCTGCGAAATGAAAAGGGAAAAACAGTACCGCGGTCAAGGAAGGAAAACAGAAACAATACCGCTGCAAACACCGGGTAAGTGCGAAACTAGCGGACAGGACAGGAAGAAAATAACAGGGGAAGGCAGAAACTGGAACACAGGCGAGAAGGGAAAGAATACAAGATATGAAGGACCGAGTGAACGGCAGTCAAGGGTTTAGCGGGGAACTCTAAGAAGAACTGTGGAAGGACGATCCGTAGCTCGCAGCGTTGAAGAGTCTGAAGGAAACACAGATACAACGCGCCGGAAAGGGGGCGTGGTTGCGTCTTATAGCCCAGCGACGCCATGTTGGGTGAGGACTAGACCGAAGTATACTATTATTGGAGACGCCATGAGCTCCACAGCTTCCATGGACGAATCCTGACAGAACACTTGTGAGCCCAGACTCATGTCCCCAAACCCATCCCCCCACCCCCAGTGACGGGCACCTGCAAGCAGGCCCCGACTCATGTCCCCCCACCCACTCTCCCACCCAGCAGTGATGGGCACCTGCCAGCAGGCCCCGACTCATGTCCCCCCACCCGACACATCACCACACTCCAGACTCATGGGCCTTATGGCCACCCAAATCCCACTCCAGTCCACCCCAATCCAAACACCCCACATTGAATTCCCAAAGTCATGATAGAAAATACATAACCAGCATGCCCATAAATACATGTCCCTCAGACCCCCACAATGGTGACACATGACTGTGAAAAACAACATTGTGACATGCACAAACAAATTATAGAAGACCACACAAGTAAAGTAAAAAAAAAGTGTATTGAAGAATCAACGAAATGAAAAAACCAAATCACACAATAATGAAAACAAATAATCCAAATCCTGAACTCCAAAATTGATCAAAAGAAATAAATGCTGCAACCAATAAAATCCAAAGTAAAATAGCTCCTATGGGTCTTTCCATAAAAAAAAATCACAGTTAAAAAAAAGCAAAGTATTCCACCATGGGTCCAAGAAAATGAAATCCACATCGAAAACCATTTACAAAAGAACACCCATGAACCCAACAATCCAAAGGAAACCAACAAAAAAACCCTACCTAATAAATAACTATATACAAAAAGGTGGGGCCTAGTGCATGCGCCCCAAATGAAAGAAAAATAGAAAGTAAACCTAACACTAATGAACTATATACAATGGCGGCGGGCAAGTCCTATGGCTCACTTGTTGATTTCCTGGGCCAGGGCATCATCAAACTCCTGTTCAACGTCCTGGAGGCGGGCCGGTTCCCTGGCCCGAGGTCTTGCAGGGATAAAGCCATGTCCATCTCCAACTCCCTGTGAATTTCCTCGAGGCACTCAGCCCGCCTCAATGCCCTGCGCATGGAGTTCTCCACCCTGACCATAGTGAGCCGTGCCTCTTTACGCCCGCCGCTGCTCCGCATCTATTTGCTGGCCCAACCGCTGCCACACGGAAGACACTCCCAATCCAGGGTCCTCCTACCCTTCAGCCGATGCCTGCCCCTCTGATGTTGATGGCCCCGAGCCATCATCGCTCCCACCTTGAGCCTGCTGCTGCCGCGCATGTGCCCTGCCTGTTGATGACTGCACGTCCTCCTCCTGCTGGGGTCCAGTTGTTGGGGTGGCCACCCCTGCTGGACCTCCAACTCCCGACTGTGGCAAGGATGTGTCCTTCACCAGCCTGGCCGCGGGGTCAGGGGCAGCTCCACAGGGTGGCCAGGTGATACATGGCCTGGGAGATGGCACAGAGGACAACTGGCAGATAGGGGGTTCAGTTGAGGAGGGGGTCGGTAGAAGGTCCAGCAGACGGAGGAACCCAGCATTGGTGACCCGTCCTAGTAGGTCGACGCGGTCAATGACGCATCCGAAATAACATGCAGAGTCCTCACAAGAACGCTGCACGTCATCCCGGATGCCACGTTGACGCAATGTCACCCCAGTCAGGAAAGGCTCAACACGGCCCCGGAATTGCCACGTCCGCAGGGAGAGGAAGGCCAGTTGTTGTTAGCGGATCCCCTCCCTGAAAACGGGTCTGGACAAAGGCATCCCTACTGGTGAGGGATGATGAAGTCACAGGATTGAGGACAGGATTACACACAGGCACCTCCACGGCCGCCTGTGCTGCCTCCTGTCCCTGCCCCTGGACTGCACCACTAGCACCAGTGGAATCCCCCCTCCAGACCCTGTGTGTGGCCCTTCCAGGGCCTCCTCCTCAACCAAACCCCCCACCGACCTGGATAACTCCGTGCCATCTTCCTCCATAGGCCCCTGTGGGGTCTCAGCTGCCCCTTCTGCTGCCGAGGAGTCCACCTCTGACCTCTGCCTCTTGGACCTACCCTCGACAGCTACAGCCATGGACGCAGCAACAGACTCCTCATTCCCAAATGAGATGACAACCTGGGAGGGGAGCTGGGCCTTGCGTCTCCGGCTGCCGGTGGGATCCCCGCCGCTGTGCTCCACAGCACCGTCTCTGCCCTCTTCATCAGTTAACACTGCAAACAGGGAAAGACAGGACACAGGCATCAGGGCACTGTACAATGGTCTGATACACACATGACAGTTACACATGAGTGGCAGTGTCAAACTTCACACATGGCATCACACTCCCCAACACACATATCATTTGAACCCAAACACATGCGCGGATTAACAGAAATGTTGCAGCAGGCAGCACCATCCATACACATACAACAGCATGAGCATCCGAAGGTTAGCCTGACATCACATGCAACATGGGGAGTGCGAAACACATGCACACAATCCACCAGAAATACATGCATCTGTACATCTCCACCACCTGTCACAGTGAAATCATCGGCATCCATGTCACATCTGCCAATCAGCATCCTACATGTCGGTATCACATGCATCCAGGGTGTATCACAGTGGCACACATGTCAAATACACACACACACGCACATGTACATAGTGCCCATACATGAAGGTGGAACCAGCATCCATGTTTCACACCAGAACCATGCCACAGTACATACACAGAAATCTAAATATGTGTGTACCGACACATGCATT
This sequence comes from Ambystoma mexicanum, assembly GCF_040938575.1. Lineage (NCBI taxonomy): Eukaryota > Metazoa > Chordata > Amphibia > Caudata > Ambystomatidae > Ambystoma > Ambystoma mexicanum. Next base: position 342,023,066 of record NC_090927.1, read on the forward strand.
TGGGCACCATGCATTTGAACACATACACCATTTGATGTGCCTCACACATGACTGGACTCACATGCAGCCGTCTCATGTCCCTGTACATACACATCCATACATGGGCCTTCCAAGACATATGTCCAACCTGCACACTCCTGACACACCTCAACATGCACAGCGTCCAATCAGTATGTATGTACACTTACCGCTCGACTTCGGACGGGTCTGTCTCTGAAGGACCTGGAGGTAGAGCGCTGAGCGTATACGTTCCAGGACCCTCATCTGGTTATCAGTAAGGCGGACCTGGCACCCCTCAGCATCCACTGCCTTCAAGAGACGCAAGGCCTTGCTGAGGGTCCGGGACCTGAAGTCCTCCCAGCACTTCCGAACGTGTTGCATGTCGCGGGCTGCCACCCCCTCCATGTTGATGGCAGCCACGATGTCCTTTCAGATCCTCTTCCGTCCTTCATTGCCGGTGCGTGAACTTCAAAAGAGGGCATCATAATGCCCCAGGACTTGCTCCACCAGGATGCCAACTTCATTGGCACTGAAGCTGGCAGCCCTCTGCCTCTCTGCTGGTGGGTTGCCACTGGTGCCAGATGGTGTTCTGTCGGACATGGCAACCCCCGAGTCAGGTGTGGGTGGGTAACTGGGTCCTGGGGCTGGGCTGTGGAGCGATGGAATACCAGTCGGGAGTCTTTAGTTCCAGCAGGGTTGATCACAGCAACTGGACCCCTGCAGATGGCTGACGTGCAGGCACCAAATAGCAGGGCACGTGGCCAGCAGTCAGGCAGGCAGCAGCAAATGGCAGGTGGGACTGTGCTCAGGGCTCTGGGGGGCAGGAAAATGGCCTTCTGGGCAGGAGCGTCGTCTTCCGTGGCTTGTCGTGTGGCCAGTTGATACAGAGTGATTTGGCACGTGAAAAAAGTGCACGTCAGCGTGTAATTTGAGGAAAGGCCCTTAGCGCGTAAGCGCATTTGTGACGTGATACGCGCAGGCATTTCCCTGTACGTGCCTATTGTGGAGACCAATGTGTCTGTTGCTACTTCGTGTTGTTTTGCGCGCCATCACAACTTCACAGCGGATCAAGGACGTATCTCTTCTTTTGGCGGGAGTAATGGCTACACGTTTTTTTTCCATTATCACGCTAGCCTGACGGTGAGTAGCGTACGCTATTTTTCCCACTGCGGGTGCCCCTGTGTATCGCGTACCCGTTTTCGAGGTCATAGTAGCCTGCGTGTCCCACGCATACGTGTTTTTTGTGTCCCTGGGTGCCACCGCATACTGCGGGAGGTTAATTCCACACACGTGGGCTACTGCGGGTTGCGTGCAAGGTTTTATTGCAGTTTTGGGGTGCCTGAGTATTGCGTGACCCGTCACTTTATCACCGGGGTCACATACAGCCTTGCAGGTGCACAGGGGTGCTGTTAAGATCTTGTGGCCCACCCCCTTCACCCCAATTTCCCAGGACAATTGTCGTGTACACCTCCCATTGGCACTACTACATCTGTGCCGGCACTACTACATCTGTGCCATGGCTGGGAGGCCACGAAAGGTGAAGGGCGCCTTAGCTGGGCGTACTCCACGTGGCAGGCATGGTCAGGGACGTGGCCAGGGTGACTGGGAGTAGGGAGAATCCAGGGTGGCTGCAGAGGGGGAAGAGGCAGGGGTGCACCACTTTGGCACGATGTTGTGCCACGTGTTGCTGCAGTCATGCCACCACCCCCTGCGGCTCTGGGAGATGCAGTTCTTGCATCTGGCACTGGCGCCCATGTGACCTGGCAGTCTGTTTCATCGACTGCCATCAGGCCCAGGCTCAGGGTCTGTCAGCGCAGGCTGCGTTGGCACCTGAAGAGTCGCTGATTTCCAGGAGGTGAGGAGGCACACCGTAAGTGCACGCAGGGCTGCCCTGACCGAGGCATGTGTCCCTGGGGCAGTAATTTCATCTGTTGCCCCGACCAGCCGGGTGTTGGCAAGTGCATGGGCAGATGCAGCCAACACCACCCCGGTTGTGAGTCTACCATCCAGGACAGTCCCGGTCAATGACCCTGGCATAGCAGATGTTGCTGCACAGGGTCCATTCCAGGGCACCCAGCAGCCACTGATGCAAGGCAGGGCTTCCGTCCTTGTACAACCTGCCACTACCTCGGTCCAATCCACCAGCACCACAGCCCATACGGATCAGGGCGGCATTTGCCAGCCAGGATCCGGACCACTGTCCAAGAGGAGGAAGGTTGCACCTGCAGTAGAGGCTATGACCCCAGACCCAGCTCTAGCCTCCGGCACGTTGAGGAAGAAGCCTTTCTGCAAGCAGGAACTGGACTTCCTTGTGGACTACGTGCGGGACCACAACCGTGATATGCTAGTGGGGCCGAATTGTCAAACTATGGCTGCCCATCGTATGTCCCACTGGAAGCAAGTTGTGGATTGTGTGAGTGCATTCGGCCATGAGGTGCGCACAGCTCAACAGTGCAAAAAGCGTTGGGATGACCTCAAACGCAGTACTAAACAGTGTTGTGCTTGACTGCCACTACATGTCATGTGTACATGGTTCTCATGTGTAAGTCATGCAATGCTTCACTGATGCGTGCCTGCTGTGCAGGATGCTGGACATGTAGAGCAGATGGGGACTGTCCTCATCGCCACACTTGCACCCTACTCACATGCTACTCACCCAGCTGCCCCTCCGGTCCATGTTCCAGCTCACTGGCCCTTCTGCATTTAGCCTGGGGTGTCTTTCCTCTCAGCACTGGGACTATGTCATTGCATGACTGACGTGCATGTGTCTTCTGCCTGCATGTGGGTACTCCACGTAGGCATGCTCCCTTGCCCCTCCACCCCCCCTGCACCCCAATTTCACCATGGCACTGGTGTGCATCATGTTGGCGTACTGCAATGGCCTGTTCAATGCTCCTGTGTACATGCAAACTTCCACCAGCCACCCTGCCAGACACATACAGTGGGGTACATCCTCTGTCCTTCATGCAGGGTGTCTCACTTGCAATGTGCAGATGGCAGATGCTCTGCAGGGACATGGGTGCCCATTCATGCTCCATGTGCATTCCATGCATGCCCCTATGTGTCCTTGACAGGATGATCATTGTAGTACGTGTCCAGGATGACCTACATTTCATGGCATTTGATCATCCATTCCATGCCCACTCTGGCTCAGTCCAGCATCACACACAGGTTTAGGATGTCACAGTCTGTGTGGGGCACAGGCCTCCCCCTGTTTCAGGCCCACTGACTCTGTTCAACTGGTGTAGTAGCTTCTGCACACATGGGTGTAATACTGAGGGTTCATCATGTCTCCTGCTTACTGTCCCATAATGTACTTGTTCATGTAGATAGTCGGTAACGTACACATGTTCTTCACTGCATCAACCCACTTCTGAGCCGTGTTACATCCTTCTACATGCCTACTGACTGGTGCAATGTTAAAGTCACCTGGCATGTATGGCCAGTTTTTCATCCCTTCTCTGTCATGAATGCGACGGGCACAGGTGCATCCTGTGACACATATACTCAGTATTGGAATTCCCTAGTGGTTGTTTAGATGAGTTGATTGGTCAATCTACGGCCTATACCAACTGGCATAGGGCACTGATTGGATGTAGCCTGCCAATTGGGTTGTAATGACTGTGGAGCTTCCTTCATGTGTGTATGTGTGCAGCTCCACATACATCAAAGCAATCAGTGTTATAGCTGCTTCCTTTGGTGTATTGGATGCTGGTCATGTTCACAATACAGGTGTATGGGGAAAAGGGTGTTTTTGAACGCTTTCACATGTAAATATGCAAGCAGCTTCAACGTTGTGTGGTGCAACATTGCGAGTACTCACTTATGTGTTTGTGAAAGTGTACATTTACACATGTGTCTTCCGCAGCTTTTTTGTTGACTAATATGTAGTTGATAGATGTTTATGCTGGTGAGATTTCTAAATTGCACACATTATGTGGAACTGGCATGATCCCCAAGGTTCACTGTTGTACAATATGTGTATGCCCAGGACCACTTAGCTACTATGGTGGGTCCTGGGCGTGGAGATTTCCACAAGAAATTATGTAATAGGGCACATTCATAGCCCAATTTGCTCAATCAGGCCCTGAGGGGTGTTGTGGAGGCCTCATGTTCTGCAGCTCGGACAGTACTGGGCGTTATGGTCCCTCATGCCTGGTTGCAGGCCCTTGCTTTGCTTGGGATATTCACTATGTCTAAATGGCCCATGCCACCCGATACGGGCCGAGCTGCAGATGGATGTAGCTTTATTGATGATGATGCTTTAGTGATGCATGTAAACATGCATGTTACCTGTGTCATTGTGTGTTTGGATTCACTTTCAGCAGTGGTCAATTTGCAGTTCAGAAATGCTTATGGTGTGTTGCATCTCTTAGTTACCATCTGTCTATTCTGCCTGTGACATGTGCCTGACAGAGGTGGTGTCTGATGGAGTTCATATACTACATTTTGTACTTGTGTAGGCTTTGCTATTTAGACACATCCATTTCTGCTTTTGGGATGTGTTTGCATATCAAGGCCACTGGATGAATGCCAGGTTCTCATTTGTGTGTGACATGTCTGCTTCATGTGTTGGCTGTCTGTGTGATGTCTATGTGTTTGTGTGTTTTATGTGCTTCTGACATGTGTACTAATTTAATTTTTCTCCACTTTTCAGATGATGACGCAATGGAGCCAGAGGATGGTGTTTTCATGCCGGGCACAGGGTTGATATCACACCAGCAAACCAGCACAAGTGGGGGTTGTGGGGTGGTAGACCAACTTGTGTTACAGAACATCTTGTCTACGGCTGGCAATGAGTCTAGCCCGGATGATCACTCTGACGACAATGTCGAGTTGGATGTGCATCGGGTCCATTCGTCAGGGGTGAGTGATTCTGATGTGGACGCTCCTCTGTACGCGACACCTGCGCTGAGGGGCCAGACGGTGGTGGGACCTCCGCCTGTGGTGGTTCGGGACGCAGGGTCAGCCTCCACTCCAGTTGCTGATGTGCTTGGGGCATCAGGTCAACGGATGAATGTAGTCCTGCAGCCGCAGGCGGTGCCAACCCAACAAGGACGTTGGCTCCTTAGGCCCCGCAGGTGTCAAGCCCAGCAATGCGGTAGCCACGCGCCACTGGGGTATACTGAGTTGGAGCGAGCCATGGTTGCCAATACAGAACACCAGGGGGCAGCAATTGATAACATCGCTGAGAGCATGGAACATGTGGCCAAATCCGTGCTACCCCCGTTAGGCAGGTGGAACCCCAGCAGCGGGCGGCACAGTCCGCGGCCTGTTCGCTCAGGCTGGGCATGGCGGCCTCAGACAGGGCACGCCGGGCTGAAATGGTGTCTTTGCGTCAAGCAATTGCTGCTCACGCAGAGGCACACATGGAGGCCATGAGGGTTGACTATGAATCACTCCAATCTACTCTGGCTGTGCTCATGATATCCCAGAGGACGCGGTCAGACGAGATGTTGGAGCAGCTAGAGAATACCATCTCGGCTGAGCTACGTGCTTGCCGGGAGGTATACCAGTTGTCCAGCCAGGCCATGCAGGAAGAACTCTTTGTTACACGTGTTAGCTTGCAAGAGGAAGCACGCGTATCACGCGAGGTTCTACATGCTGACCTACGTGTCATTGCCGCACAGAACCAGTCTCACCCGTCCCACAGACTTGCTGCCGATGAGGGGCAAGCTGTGCCTAGGCGTGGTCAGGATACTGTGCCACATCAACCTTTTCAGCCAGAGGATGATGAGGACGACGAGTTATCTCCCCCGGAGGTCGGGCTGTGCAGGCATTGAGCCCATGGAGGTTTTTTTTTGTCTCAACATCATCGTATGTGGGTGTTGAGGTGCACCCTGTACCTCCCCCCTCCTGGGTGCCTTCCCCCCTGGGTCGTATGTGGCCATTTTTTATTGTTAGTTTAGTTAGTTAATATGGTTTTTGATAGTTAGTTTAATTAGGAAAATAGGCTTTTTATAGTTAGTTTAATTAGTTAATATAGTTTAAATTTGCTTGTCTATTGTGCATTCATGTGACAGTGTGGTGCTTTGTGGCTTTTGAAAGCATCCACTGTCTGTTCCAGCTGGGCCCTTCAAGCTTGTCTCGTGTATGTGATTGCAGCTTGGGGTCCTGACTCACATAGGCCACTGTAACGCTCACCTGGCTCCCACGGAGGTGCTGGTCTGGTCTGGGTTTCTGTGGCCTCTTCAAGCGTGATGCGCAGAATTCGGACCACCGATTGAACAGGACCCCCAAATCTTGCTTGTCTGGCCCGTAGGAATATCCTTCTGCAGATGAGAAAGGGGATTAACTGTCTGCTGAATAATGTGCTTGCTCCCTCCTTCCCCCCTTCGTTCTTCTCTGACTTCCTCCAAAACCCCCAGTTTAAGCTCACCTTATGGTTTGGAAGGATGAACTCTCCATCCTGCTTCTGGTGCAGGGGCGCGCGTTCGTCCAGTTACTTCACTGGTTTTCAGAATGGCGCTGGCACATCCACTTGACTTTTCTGAGCGATACGCCGTAAGTATGAAGATGCAAAAGTGTGAGCCTCCTTTTATGTTGTTTTTTCTGTCCTTTATTTCAGGTGCAGAACAAAGGCGATGCGTTGAGGGGTAAATTGCCGGTGGTAAAATCAGGTGAGTTAGTGATGAGGGCGACCCCTCTAAATGTCTTTATAGTTCCTCAGTAATGTCTTTTGTCCTTTCCCCATAGGGGCCGGGGTGTGATGCCTGCCAAAGATGCGGCGCCGACCCGAGATGTGGAATGGTTCACCAAGAAAAGCCGGTAAGTAATATGGCTGAAAATTCGGCTTTCCTCTTGTGTTCCCTTGCTCACCTTTTATCTCTTCTTCTCTCCCCTAGGTGCAGAGATGTGGTGACCAGTGCTGAGAGCCGCGATGGAGCCGGGCGGCGTCTCGGGAACAGGTGAGTGAAGCGCGGCGCTGCAGCGAGCAACGCAGTGCTTTTAAATGGAAGTCTTCCTTCAGGAATGCTGGCTTGAAGATTCCGGATGCAGGTAAGAAGGTTGAATAAGTTCTTGGTTTTCACCTTTCTCTTCTCTTATTCCCTTACAGGTGTTCCAGGTTCGAGGCGGGCGTGGCTGGAGTCCAGGTGCAGGAGCAGACACGGTGAGCGTTCAGCTGCTGGGATGCAGAACAACGCGAAGCGCGTGTGGCTGTCCGGGCGTGGCTTAAATAGCTTTGGAAGAAGTTCCAGGTGAGTATTTTTCCACAGCCCCACCCAAGTAACAAAATAGTTCCTTCAGAAAAATAGTCCCTCCTAATCCTCATTTGGCTTGGTTCTTCATGCAGCATGGTATGCATCAGGTGAGTGTGCAGCATGGTCTGCTTCAGGTAAGTGCACCAAACACTTCCCCTTATGAGCCTGGTGCCTATGGCGTCAGGACTGATGTCCAACATGAGCCTGGCGCCAACGGCGCCAGGACAGAGTCCAAAGAGCCCCTATAAAGGGCCGCTGGGCTTTTACCCGGGGGCGTGATGCCTGCTCCCAGGGGTGCGGGGCCTGGCCTGGTGCTCCGAGGGTGGGCATCATGACAGCCACTCCTGCTTCCCTTATCCATGGGCTCTCAAGGATGGTTCGGTGTAACAACCATTTACACAAGGGCTTTGGACTTTCGTCATGTCTGTGGCCTGTCTGCTGCTGTACTACCTGTGTTAACACCCCTAGTGGGGATTGAGTCGGTTTTATCCACGGCATGTCTGTAATCAATTTAGGTGAGTACATGATTGATATCTCCATTAATTGATGTGGATTGTGATATATGTTATTTTCTTGCCTGTATATGTGCTTGATGCACTTCATGCTGTAGAAAGTAGCCCGCACCCTTTGCCTGTCAAAGTCACACTGATGGTGGGAGGAGTTCGGATGTAGGTCTCTAACATGGCCCAGTGACAACCAGCATGAAGACACACACACAGGGAACTTTCCAGCCCTATTAATATCTTTTATGCCATGTCTTCATGAAAATGAGCCTCAGACTACCTTTGCCAGCAGACATAGGGCCAAGTTCTACTGAAACCTGGCCACGTTCGGTGGTGCAGACGTGCTCATGTGTGCGCAAGCAGAAGCACAGGGCTTGTGCTCAGACGTCTGACAGAAGCAGACATGTTTCCAGGAGCTCCAAGCAAGGTGAGCAGCACAAGGGGCCACACCGCAGCCAAATTTCCACCAGGCCACTTGCACATGCTTGCCAAGTAGCGCCAGTGATCCGCCAGTGCCGGGGAGCTTGGCCAGGCATTGTTGTACAAGCACACAGTACAGCTAAGATGCTTTGAGAGACAAATGCCAAGTAGCTTAACAAGTTGTCAGGGGCACACGCCAGGGCCGTCGAACATATCCTCGAGTCCCCGCTGCTCCATAGAAGCTGAGTTATTAGTGCAGTAGCATTCCTAGCAAGAAACTAATACAGCGCACAGGGACACCCAGAGAGGCACAGACTCGTGTGCAGTGCTTATCATTTGCATGTGCAAATTGCCACGTGCACTACCTATTGAAATCCGCGGCTGCCAGAACATGACTTGGACTGAAGTCACACCTCGCTATACGCGTCTAGCAGCTCTCCCAGGGACCATTCTATCATGTGTGATTCTTGACACATTGGTCTTCCATTTACCGCGTGCCCACGTGCGCCTGCCTTACTGCATTGACAGTGTATGAACCATCACGGGGGCAAGCTAACGTATAAGTACAAAGCAGCAGACAAGAGTGTTTGTTTGTGTAGAAGTCACTTACTTTGGGGCATGAATGGTGTTGTGTGTGTGTGTTGTAAACACACACAGATTAGTAACTCACGCTCTCTTTGCAGCATTGAACTGCTCCTGTTACGGGACCTGAGAGTACGCAGGCAGGTGGCCAGCACTCACCCCAGAGGTAAGTCTCTCTTTGGCTTGCATTTGACTTATTTGGTACAATGTGCATGATGAACATGGTTTCTCTGATTGAGTATGTGTTATTGTCAATAGTTGTATTTTGTATTTTGCCTACTTTCCCTTGCCAATCCCACTCCCCTCTCCTGCCCCTCTTTCCGGTTATCCTGAATACCAATGCCTGTCCAAACAACAGATCCATGACCCTCTTTCCCCGCCGGGGTCTCGGAGGCCTGTGTAAGTTTTACCTTGCAGGCGCCCAGACCACGGATGGGGTGGTTGGTTCGTGCCACTCCTGCGCCTGGAGACCGGAGCTGTGACACTACCCATCAGTTGTTGCATCCTCATTGTATATTATGTACTGAAAATGGTACCCATCCTGTTGAACCATTGTTGAACTTTGCTACCTTGGTTGTTCTCTCATTCTGCTTGAACATGTGCTTGGACATTTTCTGCTACTTCAAGTCATCTAATGGAGACTCTTCCAGGGTTTTTTGGTGCCTACAGGCTTTTTCCCTGGTTTGGGGGTTTGGCTCCTTGGAGTTCTCTGCGATTTGGTATTTTTACCAGTCAAGGTGGTCTCTGAGGGGGCTGGACCCTATTTACACGCAAGGTGGAACATGGAGACCAAGGGGTAGGGTGATCCTGTAGCCAGGTAGACTTGAAAGAAGAAGGCTACATACCCCAGACACAGTTGTTCAGAAGGTCATGGTGATGTGTAAATGCGGGAGGGCCTTTTGTCGTTGGACAGTTGGCATGTGCTACAGTGTTTGGGCACTCTGAAATTGTAATTGTGGGGTACTATGTACATGATGTGTTCTGCTGCTCAATGACTGTTCCTGTGTTGTGTTTACTTTTCAGGTGTGGTTTGACATGCTGGTGGGTACACATGGGCAATGTTCACATGTGGTGTGTACAGGACACTGAGGGTCATTTGATTTCACATGCATATATTGAGTGCATGTCCCTACTAACACACAGTTGCACAATGCTCCACCACACGTACAACCAACTTTCCATGCCCACAGGTGCACACAGATTGCCTTCTCGGGCACGCTGTGTCCCTGCAGCGCATTATCAATTACCATTTGGGGATCCTGTACAATATATTTATTTTGTTTGTCTTTTTCATGTGATGCTCAAGGTGTACCCCCAACACAATGGCTGCTCACTATGCTGTGTGCTGAGCAGTGTGTTGCAGGAGACACACACAGCACGCGGGTTCGGGAGCAGCAATTTTGGCTTGCCCAATGTGCATGTGAACAGGCATTCAGTGTTGTGTTCATGCTACCACTGGTGGAAAGCGTTTGTGTATGACTTGGTATGTGTGGGAGGTTGTTGGTCAGTCATTTCATCTGATTCCATGTCAGGCGTCATTGTCTCGGGCCACTTTCCATTTATCACATGTCACTTCGTATCTCATTGGTCATGTGATGGGCTTTTGCCATTGCATGCTATGTCATGGTGTGGCAGACAAGGGCGATGTGGGTTGAGAGGGTTTGGGTGACATACCAGGGATTGTCATGGCCTGTTTTGCAGGGGGGTGGGATACACACCTTGCATGTGTTCCTTTTGGTTACACGGGATTGGTTATGTTTAAGTAGCTAGGGATGCACACAATGTAGCACTTCGGTGGCAACATTCTCAGGGTGGTAAGGTTGTGACAGTTGACTGTCTCTTTGTCATCATCGATTCTCAACTGGTATGTGCCAGGCCTGTGTGCACTCCGCAGGGGTGGGAGTTTAGGTGAGAAATGTGGCCACAAGCTGGGTCCGGGCTGCCTCGCCACGTGCCATTTCCCCTCCCATGGGCAGCGCCTATGCCTGTGGTTGGGGATGTGGGGACACCACCATGTCCACCGGTACACCCTGCCATGTTGCAACATTGTGCAGGACACATGCTGCCACAATGATCCTACACACTACTGGGGGGCATATAGTAGCTGGCCGCCAGAGCGGTCAAGGCAGTGGAAGCGTGACTTGAGCACTCTGAATGTGTGCTTCACTATGCCCCTGGTTGCAATATGGGCAGCATTGTATCTTACCTGGGGTGGTGTGGTGGGGCTCCGGATTGGCGTCATTATGTGGTTGCTCAGAGTCTACTACAGCATATAGTAACTGGCCACCAGAGCGGTCAAGGCAGCAGAAGCATGACTTGAGCACTCCGAATGTGTGCTCCACTATGCCCCAGGTTGCAATATGGGCAGCATTGTATCTTACCTGGGGTGGTGTGGTGGGGTTCTGGATTGGCGTCAGCATGTGGTTGCTCAGAGGGTAGGCACTGTCCCCTGGGGAGGTGATAATGGTTGTGATTAGTTGGGTTTGTGTATTTGTCTGTGTGTGACATGCATGCATGTGCACAGGCATTTGTACTCACCTAGGAGCCATGTGTTGCCATGCTTCCCTGCTTCCAGGGCCCGGCTCAGGGCGGACATTCTGTATATGAAACTGTCATGGGTAGAGCCAGGGTAGTTTGCATAGACAGAGGTGATGATTCCCTTGGTATCGCATACAACCTGCATGTTGATGGAATGCCAGTGCTTGCGGTTTCGATAGATGTGCTCAGTGGCCCTAGGATGACGTAGGACCACATGGGTGCAATCTATGGCACCGAGCACTTTGGGGAAGTGTACCACCCTGTAAAAGTCCTGGAAAACGACCTGCCTTTCTGCAGGTGTTCTGGGCATGTATATGTGCCTGCGGACTGGGGGGCGCGCAGTCATGATTGCCAACACCTGGTGTAGGCAGCGTGACTGCGTGGCCTGTGAGACCCCCCCACTATGGCAGTTGTCCACTGAACTGACCCAGTGGCCAAAAAATGCAGGACATTGAGCACCTTCTACAAGGGGCTCAATGCTTGGGAGCACAGGGTGGGGGGTGAAAGGTCATCTTCCCACTCCCTGACCAGGTCTAGGATGATACGAGGTGGAAACATATACCTGCCATAGACCTGGTCGTCAGGCATCCCAAAAAGGCTGGTCCGAGGAAAAAAAATGCAGTGCCTGGCTATTCTCCTCCTCCTGCGGTGTCCCACGATCAGTGCTGCGACAAATGGGCATTCATCGTAGTTGTATATACGTGTTTGTTGTTTGCACACACTTTTATATTGCGCGCGTGGACGCTTCCGCCTGCCTTCGTGTGGCGGACGTGTTGACACCTGTGCGCGTCTATTAGCGTGCGCGAGTTTCCCGTTTTCGATTCCATGAATACGTGTTGTTCGCGTGCTTGTGGGCGTTCTGTGTATTTCCCTGCAGTACTTCCCCAGTTACGCCTTCTTTTTCATGCGTTGTTCCCCATTCCGCGTGTTACGCCCTGTTTCCCCCCCCCCTTTTTGGTGTGTGCGCTGAGGTTGTGTGCTTTCCCTGTGTGCGTCGCGCACGGCATTCGGGATTTTGCTGTGACGTGTGCGCCATGCACGCCATGCTCGGATTTGGCGCACATCCCACAGTGAACACGTGCAGGCCCTTCCATGAATCGCACCCATGCGTGTGCGCTTGCTTTTTCACACTTGCGCCGGTTTGCGCCAAGATATTCAGCGCACATTTGTTCCATGAATCGGTCCCTTGGTCACTCTCAAGTAGGGAATTGTGTGAGTAGAGCTAACTTTCTGTCTAAGAACACCAGTTGTCTAGCTTTAGATCGAGGGGTTCTGCCTATCTAAATTCAAGAAAAGAGAAAGCAAAAGAAATTGTTTATATATGAAGAACAGCTATTGTGTCAAATAAGTAAAGCTCAGTGGTCCATCTTCCAATTACTTTCATCTGTAAGTCATTTTGGAATTTGATCAAATGTTATAGTAGGTTACCCCGCCTTCCTACTGAACCAGTGACCACTGTAGTGGTCTTTCAACGGTGGGACTTCTTTTAAGTGTACCATATTATGCTGCTGTCTCGGGTATCCAGAACCTAGTCTGCAAAGGAAATGGAGCAGGGGGAAGGATACGAAGTTAGGGAAACGCAGTTCAGGTTCGAAAGGAAGGTGGGCCTATTTTGTCATAGCTTGAGTGCATGTGCATACAACTATTATGGGTCCTCTGCAAATAATGCAGAAACAAAATGATATATTATGAGTTGAGAGTAGATAATAGAACTGTAAAAATGAAGTAGGTTTAAAAAAATATAAGTAACCAAGATGAGAAAGCGAGAAGTTTTTTTGGAGCATTTGCTCACCACTAAGCCAAGGAAGCCATGGGAAAGACCTATGGCTTCAGGTCGAAACACTTGTTGGCTACCCATTAAAAGAACCTTTGCACCAATCAATTAGGAGTCACCAATGATTTTGAATACAACTGTTTATTAAAGAACATTATGCATTAACTACGAGTAGTGACTTTGATTGTGAAAACAATTTGGATAAGCATTCAACAGTGATTAAAGAGAAGGGCTTTGGTCTCGCATCTTGGTTACTTATGTTTTTTGGGTGATCCCGGGCTTATGTCACTTGGTGGGACCACCACAGGCTTAACACCCATTGTTTAAATAAGAAAAGTACAGTTTTACGATTGGTCCTTAACTCAATGGAGTAGTAGCCCAAAACCTCTCAATGTAGGTTTAAAAAATCATGGATAATTCATATCAAGTGTTTGACTGAGTCATGGACTGGAGGTGTGCTTAAACATGCAATTGAAGTATGAAGTAATTAATTAAAAACAGTTATGTTGTAGAGGAGATCCCAAATAAAGCCTGCACTCCCATTGGCCATTTTGAAATACCAGGAACATTAACACCAAAGTATGTGACGTATGATGAGCAAATAAACCAGCAGAGAGCTGCCGTAGGGCTCTGCCCATTACCCATCAGAAGAGCAACACCTATTGAAGTACCAATAACCAGACAACCATGGACAGTAAGGTATCCATTGAGAAAAACCTACCCACAAATGAGACGAAATGAAGATTGCCTAAGTACCGTCCCGGAAGAGACCAAAAAGGTCTTAATGGAAGACGAATGGTGACGTCATGAGAGCCCGGACGGATTAACAGATAGAACAAATGACGAACCAAGAATGACACAAGGAGACGAAACGCCATGAGAAAAGAGATTGTGAGCTTATAGTGATAGGAAGCTATCAAAACGTAAGAGTTAAGCTGCAAGCAGGATGAAGATATTCAACCACCTAACACCTGTACATATGCTTGAAACCGCAAGAAAGTTAAGAAAACAGTATGGCTTGCTATGCTAAGTAGAAGAATAGCGCGGCAAGCACCATTGTATATAATCTACCACAAAACGAAGCACAGTATTATAAGTGCGAATACATTTTACGCGAAAAGCAGAATCAACTCAGGTTACTAGAGGCCAACAAGACAATTTTGTACTTGTCATTAAACGGACTTCAGATTCATATTCTAGCAAAATGAGAAGAGACGGCTGAATTGAAACTCAGCAGATGCAACTCATGACAAGAGAGCCAAGGTCATACCAATAGAAGGAACAAACAGGTGCTGCATTTAATTGAAACCTAAGAACATAATATCATGCCTCTGAAAGGTCAAGATAAGGAAGCATAGGTAGGTGGCAAGCCGAATAAGTATCAAATGCACAAATAGAGAGAAACTAGGCGAATTCACGGTGTCTGCATCACGTGCCCATCCCATCAAGGAGAAGCGTGAGTTCACACCTACGCGTGGCATCCGCCCAGGAGAAGATAGTGGAACTTTCCCAAGCAGAAGATGCAGTTTCAAGGCCAACTACAGTAATATAATTGACACATTGTTGTTGAAGTGATGATTGATTGTAACCTTAATTGGAAGAAGCCTGGTGCTTAGGTGGCACCCTGCACCTGGCTGACCATTCTGCGTGCTGCTAAGTAAAGTGGAAATGTATGCATGAGGTTGGTGCCAACCCAATCGCAATGGATCAAATAATATAGTGTACTATAGTTAGTAGAACCAATGGGACATCGTGCTTTTGGTGACGTCCACAGTAGTCATTTTGAAGGAAGGGCTTAAAGGCCCACCTGACAGTGTTTTACCCAATCCCTCACTCTGTTACCATATACAGATATAGCACCTATATTAAAGTTACATTTTCCTAACCAATAGAAATTCTTATTAACTTTTGAGTGTTACACGTCACTTATGACGAATTTTCAGTATAAACTATGTGTTTTTTATGAAGTTCATTGGAGTTGAAGCGAGAAGGACGATCGCATCACTGCTGATATCCATTGTTTGTACTTGTCATTAAATGGAATCCCTTTGCCAAACCATTGAGTTGTCCTTATTAATTGGTGTTGGAGTAATAAATCTGCACCCCCATCCATCTCAAGGTGCAGCTATCTCATCTTAAAGTACTTTTGGAGCAAACCTTGGCTATATGGGCCTGTTGAGGGTCTCCTCAGGACACTTGGAAGCAGAGATCTGATGGTTATCGATTATCGATTTGAATAAGACACCTATTGACCATCGACACAAAGTAACTCTAGGTCTTCGGCAATATCACAAGTCCTTTGCCATTCGGCTGAGTAGATCGTGAAGCTCCCCGTAGACAGTGGTAGATTAAAGAGAAATACTGCAGACGTGGGCCTGAAGGGACCCGTTCCCTACGCATCCCTTCCTATTCCTACGGGCAGCTGAGCAGGCGAAAAGTCAAAGAAGGCAGTAAAAAGGCGGTGATCCCGAGAGTCCAGAGAAGAACCATTTGAACAGTGAGTGAAAAAGAATAATGTTCTGGCAAAAGTGCATGCTTTAGAACAAGTAACGGGAAAAGGTAACGGAGGGAGGCGGGAAAAAACTAAATATAATTAGAAATAGAGAAGACTGTATATATAAGGGGATAATGGGCCTCATTACACGGATGGCGGTAAGGATTTACCGGTACCGGTAAAATACCGGTACCGGTAAATCCTTACCGCCTTACTACGAGGTCCTGATGGGGGATTTAACGCCTGCTTTTTGCAGGCGTTAAAAACCAACCCGCAAAGGGACCCAGGGAGCAAATTACGGTACCGCAATTTGCGGTACTGTAATTAGCGCCTTCCCCATTCCCATTGAGCCCTATGGGGCAAAAATGGGAATGGGGAAGGGCAATGGTGGAAAGGGGAATTACCGCCCCGCCAACCTTGGAATGGGGCGGTAATTCCCCTTTTCGCCAAGGCGGTGCCGGTATTTTACCGGCATGAACCATGGCGCTAATAGCACCATGGTTCTCCGCCATCCGTGTAATGAGGCCCAAAGACTCGAAAATAAAAAAAGTAAGAGAAAGGTTACCGGGGCAGACATCCAAGAAGAGAAAGGTTACCGGAGCAGACACCCGAGAAGTGAGAGGATTTGCCTTATACCTACACTTTTAATACAAGCAGCTAGAAGAAACGTGTACCCAGAGTCCCACATAATGGGGAACAAATAGACTACCACAATGTTTAAAGACTTTGTGAAAAGGGGTACGTTTACACCCCATGAAGGGGAAATGATTAGAGGCAGAGATATCTGTGTCCAGCTGGTGTCTGTCTAGTCTGTCAAGCGTCAGTCTTACATGTTTTTGTTGTGTTGTCATATGAGAAAAAAAAGAGAGAGATTTTCTTAGAGAAAACAGATTTGAATTTTGTGCGATTGCATAGCTGAGATAAAATTGCATATGAATTTATGTTTTTATTAATAAATCAGAAGGTATGACATTTTGCGAAAATTTGGATTGGAGCTTGCAATGTTTGGTGCTCACTCATATTGTTAGAAGTTGTTTAAGCCACACGGAAACGTTGACGAGTGTTATATAAGACAAAAGGAAACAGATTTAAGCATGGAAGACATGACTCCATTGGCACACTTATGCAAGCAGTTGCCAAAACACGCACCCAAGATAAAGAAATATAGTACCGAGTGGGTTAAAGGTACCGCCCACAAGATGTTTATGTCATGGCCAAAAAATGGGTCTTTATCTAAAGCCGCCTTACAACATATGACGACATATTTGCATGTCACATATACAGGCAAGAAGTGAGAAAAACGCCTTGCTTCTCTCGAGTTGTGGAAAATGTATGAACAGGGAAAGGAGGAAGAGCCGCCAACAGATTGGATACTTAATGTATGCACAGAGGGGGGTGAGTCGCATACCGTGCCACCTGCCCCACCCGAAACAAAAATTGAAGAAAGTAAGGATGAGGGATTATACCCACTGAGAGAACTCAAAGCAACCGTGGGGTGTAGCAACCCTGTATATGAGTCACCTACACATAGTAGTGATGACAATCAAGGGAAAGATAAGGACAAGAATATTACCTCCGCAATCCCAAGTGACAAGGAGAGACGTGATGACGAAAGAAGAGATCAGGCACAGACAAGTGCATCTCTCGACAAAGATAGAGAAGGGAAGCGATGGAAGGGAAGCAAAGTTTGAACTGATGAGATAGGATTCGCAAAAGACGAATGGATGGGAGGACAAATTTTATTGAAACTCGATGGCAAAGGCATTGATGATGCAAAACAAAAGGAGCGGTTAGATGAGACACGGAGAAAGGGCAAAGAAAAGGAGTTAAGAGACGAAAGGATAAGAAATAAAGACAGACAAAGGCGAGAACAGCTATATCGTGAAGAGCAAGAGATACAGCTCGATCGCAACCCAAGAGCAGCCAATGATCAAGAGAGACAGAAATAGCAAAGGTTAGAGGAAGAGCAAAGGATACATAGAAAAGAATAAAAAGACGAAGAGATGAAGAAATGCAAAGGGCAGATGAACGCAGAAATGAAAAGAGAAAGGAAGAAGATAGGGTCAGAGAAGAGGCGAGGAAGCACAAGGAATTTGATGACAACGTTGAACGTAAGCGAAGACAGAGAACTTGCAATCTTGAATATCTGGGGAAAGAGGTTAAAAAACCTGCTCCAGTTTTAGACTGGGAAGACATCAAAGAATTCTTTCCTGAGTACGATTTAGTACCAGGCATGTCTAGAGCAGATATTGACGATGACTTCGACACCAGAAGCATCAGAGAGATGATCGATAGAATATATGATGAAATGGGGCTAGAACAAATACCTCAAGGGGAGGGGGAAGACGAGCGCCTGGAGAGCACTCAGCTGTATGACACTGAGGATGTCTCCCGAAGTAGTGGGAATAGACAGCTATCCCTGGATAGATCAGAAATAAATAGGAACAAAGAGGATACAAGAAGTTGCACTAGTTGGGAACAGACAATGTCTGACTCCGAATGGGAGGAGCATGAGAAAAATGAGGAACAGGGAAGGAGCAAAAGACGACTCCCAAGGGAAAAAGGAATAAGGTGGTCAGACAATAGTGAATCTGCACCGAGAGCATCAGAGTCCGCCATGCAGCCTGACTGTTATGAAGAAGTGTCTCACAGTCAGAGGGGGGTGTCTTCGCCACCCTACGTGGACAGACTAAGGGCATTACCAGGTAGATGTGACGATGCAGGAATATTACCCCTGCAATAGACAGGAGAACAATGAGAGAAGAGCGAGAGGGCTACACATTCCAATTTCCGTTGCTCGAGAAGGGGGGAGTAAAACCGCAATATATATCATGGCCACACATGGATCGAGAACATTTGAAAAATAAGCTTCCAATGCTGACATCGGGAGCCGGAAAGTGGAAACATGAGTTAGAAAAAATTACAAGCGGGAACACATTAGCTATAGGGGATATCAAAGGTCTCCTAATCACCATACTTGGTGAGAGTGGACACAACGTGTGGGCTCGATCAGGCTTCCTGGCGTAACCACAATTAATACTACGCACGACAGAGCCCTATTTAACAATTGTAGAGCATCGGTATGGAAAGAGCTATGAGTGCTTTACCCAGACACTTCTGATATGGGAGCTATAATGACGCGAAAGATGAAGGAGTTTGAAGATCTGTTAATTTATATACAAAATTTTCAAGATGCATGGGTGCTCGAGACTCATGAATCGTGGACGAAATCTATACCTGTGATTCACCATATATTGTGCCAAGGGCTGCCAGAGCCAATACAGAAACAACTCAAGAAATTGGTGGGAATTAAAGCCAAGCCTTGGGCTGAAATACAGTTGACCATTGCACATTATTGTATATTGCTGCAGGAAAAGAATCGTTAAAAGGAAGCAACTCGAAAGGGTGAGAAAGCAAAACTGGTGCAGAAGAAATTGTCAAAATATGCTCTTGAAGGAGCCATGATAACCAGCATATCTGAAGCAAGTATGCAGCAGGTGGCTAGTCCACAGCAAAATAAACAAGGCAATACAGGGTTTTATCCCAGGGGAAGAGGATTTAGGGGAAGAGGATGGCAGAGCAATCAGGGAGGTTTCCAAAATAATCAACTAGGTTTTGAAAATGTGCAAAACGGTACCCAAGATATGTCAAATGGGAAAATGATCCAACCACCGCAAGTATGTTGGCTGTGTGAAATGACAGGACATTTGGCACGCACCCCAACAGGCACCGCTGCAACTATCGGAGACGATGGGCACAGGGAAGACCACGAACCTTGGAATGGGGAGTAACAATGGGAATGGGGGAAATTCACCAGCACATAGTGTGCCAAATTTGTATATAAACTAGGACAGCTCACTGGGAACCCTGATGTGTTCTATTCTATCAGTCACACCAGACCCTCACAGGGAACATAGGGTGGATGTCGTTATAATGGATAAAGAATATTCCTTCTTAGTTGACAAGGGTGCAACACGCTCATGCATACGTGAAGGCAAGTTTTTCTTGTCCGGCGAGGCCATAGATACTCAGAGAGCGAAAAGTAGTGTTCCCTTCACAAATCCACTTCCAGTCTCCATAGGAGAATGTGAAATGAATGTAACTTTATTATATTCTCGGCAAACCCCAGTAAATATTTTGGGTCAAGACTTAATGACGAAGTTAAACATGACAATCTCGTTCACGGAGAAGGGCATAGTATGTTCTACACCAGGAATGCACTAATCAAATGTATGCAAAATGATTAGCGCATACTCAGGACACATAGCCATGTGGGCCATACCACTAGAGCCAGAAATGTTTGCATATGGTATGTGTGTGCTTATGGCAGGATTGCCAGACCTTTCAGACAAAATCATGAGAACTACTGATGAGTTTTTCTTCAGGCCCAGAATACTGATGCATGAGGAGAAGGGACAAGTGTTTCACTTGATGATACACACGGCTGCAGTGAAAGGGAGAGTGGCCTTGATTGATGGTTATGACGACGAGGGCCAACTATGGTGCGCAGTAATCACCATCGAAGAAGGATATCGATTGACTGACGTCAACGATAACGAGCTCTTTGAAGAACAAGTAGATATGGGAGAGACAATGGTGTAAGTGAGTCTCACCTTTTGGGTAAAGATGCTTAAAAGAGAAGTACCTCAGAGAATGATATTGGCACTAAATCGTCCTGAATATTTTGATGACGACATAGCAAAGGTGCCTGACTCAGTATGGACTACAGGTCTCTATGACACAGGCCACTTGAAGGGGGTCAAAAGGTGAAGATTAAATTGAAACCAGGAGCAATTCTATAAAGAGCCCGGCAATATCCCATGTCCAGAGAGGCAGATGAGGGGATTTTTAAGACACTTTCTGCCATGATAGAGCAAGGCATCTTAGTGACGTCAGAGTCGTCATGTAATACGTCAGTGTACCCTGTGAAAAAAAGTAAAGGGCGTCGTGGAGGCTAATTCAAGACCTTAGGCCAATAAATGATATTGTTGAGGCCCAGTTCCTTCTAGTCCCTAACCCGGCTACAATTCTATGTAATATACCTGTTGAGGCAAAATATTTCATGGTGATTGACCTGAAATATGTATTTTTCTCAATCCCGTTGCCCCGTGACTCACAAGATCTGAAGTCATTCACGTTCAGACAAATGTGTCTGAAAGCACAAGGCTGCCACAGGGGTACTGTGGGTCTCATTCTATCTTTAACAGAGTCCTACAGATGGACTTCAGCAATATTGCACTAGAAAGTCTTGTTCTGCAATACGTGGATGACATCTTAATTTGCAGAACCACAGAAGAGCAATGTAGGCACGATTCTGTTCAGCTATTGACTATACTGGCTGAGAAGGGATATAAAGTTGACAAAGCAAAGTTACAATATTGTCAACAAGAAATGCTGTACATAGGCCAGCTGATCTCACATGAAGGAAAGAAAGTGACCCAGAAAGGGCTGAAGCCATATTTAACACGGCTAAGCCACACACGATAAAGCAGATGCAGAGCATTTTAGGCCTATGCAACTATGTCAAGGCATGGGTCTTCGACTACAGCTCTTACACCAAGCCTTTACTTCAGGCCCTAAAGAAGGCCAAGTGATGAAGGAAAAGATTGAATGGTTTGAGACCATGGAGAAAGGGTTTCCATTTGCACAGCACCAGTTTTAGGGATTCCCAATTATGCAGAGGAATTTTACCTGTCTCACACACAAATGGCAGCGTTATGATGGCAGTGCTCGCTCAAAGAACCTTGTTGGGGTACAAGCCCCTGGCATATTACAGCGGGAATCTGGACCCAGTGATGAGAGGCCACTTCCCTTGCGAAACAAAGTTTAGCTGCCACATCGTTCGCCATAGAGAAGGCTACAATCATTGTAATGGGATACTCAATGACGTTGTATGTCGAGCACTCGCTATTTGCCATTGTAGAAAAACCAAAGGGCAAATTGACATCTCAGAGAGCTTCTGCTTATGAAGTGATCATATCAAATCCATCGATTAAAATAGTCTGATGTAAGATAGTGAACCCAGCTATGTTCGTAGCAGAGCCAGTGATTGAAGGAGAGCCCATGCATGACTGTGCAAATTATGAAGAATTCTATGATGAAATGCCCACGGTGAAAGAAAATGCCTTGGCAGGAGGAGGGATCGTCTTTATTGACGGATCCTGAAGAATCGACCAAAATGATGGGCAAAGATATACATGCTTTGCTGTGATGAAACACACAACGAATGGAGAGTTTCAAGTGCTTCTTAGTGCACGAATACCATCTCATTATTCAGCACAGGCTGCAGAATTATTGGCATTGTTACTCACCATTGAGAATCACGCACACCAGAAAGTAACGGTGTACAGTGACTCCGCCTATGTGACATCAACAGTGCAGGCAGGCCTACCGCGCTGGAAAAGGAGGGCCTACCTCCGACCAGACGGCCCGCCAGTGCAGCACACAGCCTTATTGGACAGGCTGATCAAGGCACTACAGCTCCCACTGGGCATAGCTGTCATGAAATGCACCGCCCACACAAAAGAGACAGATTTTATCTCACGCAGAAATCAAGCAGCAGACACGGAAGCCAAGCGTATGGCATCCAAAAGTGAGATGAGCATGGAAGTGGACGTTATCCATACCAACGAACGAATGATGGTTACACAAACTGCACCTGAAAGTTACAGTAATTTGGGGCAAACACAGCTAATGGAACTCCAAGAGAAGGCACTGCAGGAAGAGAAGAATATGTGGAAATGTTGAGGGTGTTCTTTAAACCCCTCAGACAGCTTGTGGTGACAAGACAGCACTGGTAAACCAGTAATGCCTGTAGCCCTATTAAAAATAGCACTGGAGCAGTTACATTACAAGGCGCACATGACGAAAGAGACCCTAGCAGCAACACTCGCAGAAGACTGGTTTATACCGAATTTAGCCGAGCATGTTGCATTCTTTATAGCGAACTGTATAATTTGCCAACAATTTACGGTGGGGCACACATTAAAAGTAATGAGAGGAATCATCCCAAGGCCAAATGGGCCTTTTCAACACTTGCATGCCGATTATGTCGACATGATTAAAGTATGTAACGGGTACAGATACTTAATTGTTGTGGTGTGTCCATTCTGTAGATGGATTGGGGCAGGTCCATGTACACACCCAAACTCTATCTGTGTGGCCAAATACTTAGTGAGAAAAGTGTTCCCCAGGTGGGGGGTTTGCGAGATCATGAGGTCAGATAATGTCCCTCATTTTGTCAATGCAGTGTTCGAGCAGATTAGCTTGCTGCTTGGTATAAAGCACAAATTCTCGTCTGCATACCATCCACAAGGTAATGGGATCTGTGAAAAGCTCAACGGCTTGTTAAAGGAAAGGATAGCCAAGTTGAAGCTCACTCTAAAGACGGGATGGTAGCATTGCCTTCCACTGGCACTCTATGCTCTTAGGAACCAACCAGGGTCCGACCATCATCTTACGCCACACGAGATGCCACATGAAGAAGAATGAGAACTCTTCTGACACCCCAAGATAGAACTAGATGTGATGCCCAGTCAACAGGAGAGGTTTTAGGGTCTGAAATGGAAAACTATCTGAACTGCATGACATCTTGCCTTACTTTAATTTCAGACCAGCTGCAGCAATGACAAAAAGGGTGCAGTGCAGCACAGAACACAGAAGGAGACACTACAACAGACCAAGTTCAAGGTCTACGTGTTCCACCCGTCTTCCCTGGAGATGCCGTCCTTGTGAGGAATCACATGGAAAAAGTGGGACAAGCCAAGGTTCAACTGTCCTTTTACAGTGGAGGACTGCACTCCATCCGCAGTGAAACTACAAGGCAGGACAGCTTGGATTTTTCTCTGCGATATAAAACCCTACATTGGAGAAAGCCCCCTGCCTGCACCCCAACGAGAGGAATTGACGAGCGACGGGGAAAAACCACAGCATGTGCAGACGAGATCCATGACGCAGAAGAAGGATGCATGACCAGCCAGACAAAGTCAAAGAACTTTTTGCAAATTGTGGCTTAAATTGGACACTTCCTCTAAGCAAAAAAGGGGAATAAGGACATATAAAACAGACATTATGTGCATCCTAGTTGCAGCGTGAAGAAGAAAACTGCACAAACCGGACGCACAAGCCACAACACAGTCGGATAACTTTGAACTTTGGACTGAGGCACACTTCGGCCTTGAGAAAAGAGTATGGCCTGGACACTTTCATTGGAAGCAAATACAGTATCCCGATTCGTTTAATAATAAATCACTCTTCGGAGACACTTATGGTGTCCCACAGTAGAGACATCACAAAGGACATAATAATCTACCTTGATCTAGCGCTAAGATCATACCCGTGATTGGTAGGGAGGCTCACCGGCATCACTGACTTGCTACTAGACCCTGAAAACGAAAAGACAATAAGGCAACTCCTCACTGTCATTGCCAAACAATTTATCCTACTCCCTGACTACAGTGAGAACGAATCAAATGATCCCAACACAGGTGGAAATAGATGAGCTCATCAACACACTGTTCTTTTGCATAATCGAAGACTGTCCAACTCTTGTCAGAAGAACAACAGACACACTCACCTTTCTTCAAGAACCTGCAAATACAGAACATTTAAGCCATCTTTTAAATAAGATAATCATTCTGGTTGCACTCCATGCGACCGGACAGTGCGGACATTGTTCACATTTGGGAGAAAACATATAATACTGAACCTCAGCAGGACAGGACGGATGTCCCTGTCTCCAGAAGACACCAGGATGGCCCATAATGTTCTCTTTCGCCTAGTCACTGACTTTCCAGAGCTAGTGGGGAGACCAATCGATGTTAAAGTCCTCACTTTCATCAGAGACCCAGCTAATATTGCACAGATGGGAATGCTCTTACATGGAATCGTACTCCAAGTGGAACTTTCTAACTATCAGAGAAGCTATCTGATGAGATTCTAAGAATCTTCCACTGAGGGACAGATCAAGGAAGTGGTGCCAAGAACTCCACATGTCATATTTGTTATTTTTGTCCCTAATCCTTCGTATTGACTGGCATACACCATGTCCTCAGGATTGAAGCAAATAAGGGGAGTGGATTGGGAGCTTACCTATTTTGAACAGGCACAGTAAAAGGACTCACTAAAATGTTATTTTACGTCTGATTTTTCCCAAAGTCTAGCAAAGGAACTGTATCCTGATAAAAAGAGACAATTTGAAACTTGCGAGAGGGGGGACACTTGTGAAGTACCGGACACTCTTAAAACACAGAAACAATAAACACTGAAATTTGTTGAATAATCAAGATGGGGGTCCAGAGCAGCAATCTGGTCCTCCCACAAGAAGAGAAGAGGCAACCCTGCTTCTCTGGAAGAAAATGCTGTTGCCTGACCTACAAGGGCATAATGTACCTATGCATCATATTCATTATTGTTTTACTGTCACTAATTGTGCATGTACAAAACCCACAAAGGCACCCAGACCTTATATAGTCATTCCAGTCCCTAGAAGATCTGACGGTGGAGTGAATTAACTTGAAATGGATGTAATTAGCAACGATACACACACACTTGTGGAAACGAATGAAAATTAAAGCAGGAGACAGGCTCAGCAAGGAATGAATGCAGTAACATTACTGAAAACTACACGCACGCAAACACTGAATGCCCACAAAATAGGCCTAGTGTCAATGACTACAGAACCACAAACCAAAGCAGCAGAGAAGAAGAGACTGCCTGCCACAAGAAACTCCACAGCAGATGTTGTGAGAAAATAAGAATTAAAGCAAAAACCAACAAGAGCAGTTATATTAGAAACTCTTAAGAAAACAAGAGCCAACACTGAGAAACTCTCTGCACAGACCCAACTGATAGTAGACTCATTATTTTTGCATATAGCCCGAGCAAGGGAACTACAAGAGGAACTGAAGAACAAAATTGCAGAGACTGTAGTACCAAGCATATACATTCCAACGCAAGGAATGAGCACTATTTCCATAGTACAACTGTATACTAGACCAATGCCAGAATGGATACGAACATTTATAACCCAACAGAGAAAGATGTATGAAGAGTGAGAAAGAGATCTAGGACGATGCCCAAGAAATTACTTGTGTTGTCTAACAGAAAAGAGTCCTAGCTCCTCTCAACTCATTTCTCTTAGGGGTATTCAACTATTTGAACACCTTATTACTGCCCCTCCTTAGTTGCAACAATTCACACTTACAACTGTAATTGGAAAAATATATATATATATTGTTATATTTTATTACAAAATCTTGCATTAAAAAACTTTATTTGATTTTCTTTCCTAAAACCATCATACCAACCACAAAAATCCTGATATCTTTGAGCAGAAACAAACAATGATTGAATGCAGGACTAAAAAAGAATGAATGAGGGCAAGCAAAAAGTCCTTAGATAGGACTCTAGAGTTCCATATAAACGTGAAGAAACCACCACCACCAAACAAAAGGGGGGGAAAAGAAGGAGAAAAACAACAAAAAAGCTGAAAAAACAATTATAATTACAAATACTGCTCTTTGTGGTGGTTATTGCACAACAAAAACAAAACCAATTGCATGCTAAACAACACTTATAACATAAGAAATATATATAAAAAGAACATTAGTATCCTGGGTTCACCCACATTACGGATATCTAATCTGGATCTCTTTAGTGAATAACAATTCTCTATTACTGATTCTGGATCCAAAGTGGCTCTAAATGCCTAATTGTAACAGTGACATCTTTCTCACAGAAAAAAGACCCAAAATGTTTCATTCCCATTTTCCTTCAAGAGGATAGTTGACTGGAAATTCTTCAGGGGTGATGTACTATGAACAACAATTGGCATTACAATTATATGAACACATCCAAAGATTGACAATGTGACTTGATGCAAGGGCGGGGGGGCAGATCTTTGAGGGAGGCTCTTCTCACGGTTTGACGCCAACCTTGATGGTGACTAGTTACCGGCACAAAGGGCTGCAGAAAACAGGTCCGCATAGCGAGAATCGATGCAGAGTCCGAGTTGTTTCAGGCGCAGGAGAACATCTTAACAAGCCAGCTGTGCGGCATGTGTTTTCGCAATTCTTCAGCTTTTAAGACTGTCATGGTGACACAACGTGTCCGTATTGCCGCCGAGATACGAGGCTAGATAATCCTAGTTGAAGATGATTAAAACTCCTACACACGAAGACTGTTTTGTTACTCCTGCAACTACTTGCAAGTTGGCTAAGAAGTAACCCTTCAAGGTTGGCGTCAAACAGTGACTACGAGCCAACCATCAACATGGTGCGAAATGGATGCAAGCCATTATGGCCAAAACTTGCAAAACTACTCACATGGGTCAAAGACAGAGGAGGACCCCTGCAGATATTGCCACTAGAAAGCCCAAAGTTCTGTTTCAGAAATAACGGCACAAGGAAGATGGGAGAGAATCAGAACTGTGGATGAGTTTTCAACGCTCCAGGAATGGTACATGGAACCACAGTGTTTATGGACCATTATTGGGCATGTGGATCCAAAGCATACATCAGACTACAAAGAGACTGGGGAGGCATATGCACGATATGGAAACGTCCATGTTCCAGCATTGGTAATCCTGAAAAGTGACGTGAATATTGACAGTTTCCCAAAAGCAGATGCTCACCTGAGAAAGAAGAGATCTGTGGAACTAATAACTCGGATGAAAAGAGAGAATAACTTCTCTGCCAAATCAGTAGAAGCTTTTCATGCAATCCCATATGAACACAAACTGTTCAGCCTCACCTCATCAGTGTTCGCAACAATTTTCATGCAAGATTCCAAGTTGGAGCAAATACTAAATGGTTACAGATAACCAGATGGGAGTTACTGCAGACCATCAACAC
Organism: Ambystoma mexicanum; assembly: GCF_040938575.1. NCBI lineage: Eukaryota > Metazoa > Chordata > Amphibia > Caudata > Ambystomatidae > Ambystoma > Ambystoma mexicanum. The sequence continues at coordinate 342,050,431 of NC_090927.1, forward strand.
CACCATAAAGGGATTCAATGCAATGAAGGAAGAGTTAAGAGCCATCCGACTGATGACGCTCCAGAACAGAAACGTGCATGACATGATCACCGCCATGGATGGAGGAGTTTGTGCAAACATAGGAGAATCATGTTGCACATTTATACCCTCTCACGACGAGGAAACTGGAACCTTAACAGAAGCCATAGGTATGCTGACAAGGCTACAGAACCGGATGATCGACGAAACTGAAAAGGTTGATGACGACAGCTGGTTTGGATCACTATTCTCTTGGATCCCACAATGGATGGCAGACATATTCAGGTTTTTAGGAGCCCTGCTAGTGATGATATTACTAGGATTTTGTGTTATCAAAATAATAATCTCGCAAATGCCAGAAAACTGCAAAGAAAGCCATAGGGATGAAGATCATGATTGATGTCAAGCCAAAATGGAAGCCCAAAGACCTGACTGATGAAGAAATAGGAGACTTTGTAAAGGCCAGCAGGCAAGCGCCAGAAGGTACAAAGTTTCTCTATCCAAGGAAGCACAGAAACTATGTGGGAAGATGGGTTTACTGTAGCCCAAATGGACAATGTCAACTAATGACATGGAATAAAGATGAACATGTAAGGACAGCAGGAAGCCTGCGAGGCGTAATAAAAATATGGACTCCAAAGAGACACTTCTTCAAACCATCATGTATAGATCCAGAAGATGAAGACGGAATGAACCCAGGTGATGGAGTGAAGATAAATATAGAAGAATCAAGTGAATTGCATTCAAAGGAGGAGGTGAAAGTGGTCGATGAATCGCCCAGAGGGGGGAGTTTAGGGGAGGTCCCAAATAAAGCCTGTACTCCCATCGCCCATTTTGAAGTACCAGGAACATTCACACCAAAACATGTGACGTATGATGAGCAAATAAACCAGCAGAGAGCTGCAGTAGGGCTCTGCCCATTACCCATTAGAAGAGCAACACCTAGTGAAGTACCAATAACCAGACAACCATGGACAGTAAGGTATCCATTGAGAAAACCCTACCAACAAATGAGACGAAATGAAAATTGCCTAAGTACCGTCGCGGAAGAAACCAAAAAGGTCTTAATGAAAGACGAATCGTGACGTCATGAGAGCCCGGAAGGGCTCACAGATAGAAAACATGACGAACCAAGAATAACACAAGGAGACGAAACGCCATGAGAAAAGAGATTGTGAGCTTATAGTGATAGGAAGCTATCAAAACGTAAGAGAGTTAAGCTGTAAACAGGATGAAGATATTCAACCAGCTAACACCTGGACGTATGCTTGAAACCGTAAGAAAGCTAAGAAAACAGTACGGCTTGCTATGCTTAGTAGAAGAATAGCGCGGCAAGCACCTTTGTATATAATCTACCTCAAAACGAAGCACAGTATTATAAGTGTGATTCCACTTTACGCGAAAAGCAGAATCAACTCAGGTTACTAAAGGCCAAACGACAAGATTCATATTCTAGCAAAATGAGAAGAGATGGCTGAATTGAAACTCAGCAGATGCAACTCATGCCAAGAGAGCCAAGGTCATACCAACAGAAGGAACGAACAGTAGCTGCATCTAATTGAAACCTAAGAACAGAATATCCTTTCTCTGATACGTCAAGATAAGGAATCGTAGGCCGGTAGCAAACCGAACAAAAATTAATTGCCAAATAGAGAGAAACTAGGCAAATTCATGGTGTCTGCATCACGTGACCATCGAGCGAAGAGAAGCCGAGCTCACACCTACGTGTGGCATACGCCCAGGAGAAGATAACAGAACTTTCCCAAGCAGAAGATGCAGTTTCGAGGCCAACCACAGTAATATAATTGACACATTGTTGATGAAGTGATGATTGATTGTAACCTTAATTGGAGGAAGGTCGGGTAGCTTAGGGGGCACCCTGCACCTGGCTGACCATTTTGAGTGCTGCTAAGTAAAGTGGAACTGTATGCATGGGTTTGGTGCCAACCCAATCACAATGGGCCAAATAATCTAGTTAGTAGACGGCCTCTGTCGGAGGCGGCCTCTTACAACGTAGTTCTGCATACACTGTATTGAGGTGCGGCTTGACACGGCTCGTTTCGCTTGCGAATTCACGCCGCAGGGTCCTTTCCACTAATGGACCGAATGGGTGGCTGAACGCGGCTGACTGAACGTGGCTCCGTTCCTGTGGCAGCAGCCTAGAACCAGCGTCTCCCTCTGTGTCCCCCTTTGCCCATGGGAGCCACTGCTGTAGTGGAGCAGTGTCAGGCATGGGGTTTGACCGTGACTGCGGACCCGATTTGTGCAGCTCTACGCACGGCCACGGTGCAACGGTGCAACGGCTGAACACCGTAGCGTGGCCCTGTGCTTTTTTCAGCCGGCTCTTTCTGCACGGGGTCCACTTACCGCAAATTTGGAGGTGAATGGCGAGCTGGGAGCGACATCTCCTGGGCTGCTTTTCACGCTCTCTGGTTTTCACTCTGTGTCTATTGAGGCCCATTGGCTTTTGTTCATTAATTTGTCAGCGCAGCACAATTATAGTGTTAAGTTAGATAACACTATAAATTTGCCGAGAGCCCCTGCTTCCTACTGATCCTTTGCTGTGTGTAACCTCCATTAGCTCTGGCTTGTGTGGGAGGAGTGTAGGACCTGGGTTTTGCATTACTGTACCATCTTGCTGCACTAGGGCAGGGGGGATACTGTCGCCTGTTATATTTAATCTGGCCTCAAGGTCATACGCCCAGGAGACTGCGGGCTTAGGCCTCTGATCCTGGGCGCCCTAACATTTTGATTTTCGATCAATCGCTTGGTCCCCGGGTGAGAGGAATTACCTGGATAGCCCCCAGGGATTGTGGTTTATCCTCCTCCATTACCTCAGGGTCAAAGGGAACAACAACTTTCTCTCAATAACCCTCATAACCCTTATACTTATCATCTAATTCAGCATTGGAAAGTTTCCCTTCCTCTGACTAGATAACTTTGGCGGACTTTGATTTTTTGCCTTCCACTGACATGCAGCAGGGGAAAAGGTCCTCCTATTCGAACCAAAATCTGCGGAAAACCAAGACCCTACCCTTAGAGGAGAATATGGAGACTCACACGAAGGGTGTCAAATTCAAGAAGAATGTGAAATATGCCAAGCCGGCGGACCAAGGTGCTATCACTGAGTTCTTTCCAGTAAATCCACCTCCGGAAATAAAGTCAACTACTATCGAGGAAACCGTAGTCCCAGGCCCCAGTGGCAGTATATTAATGAATACTACCAATTTTGACGATATTGACAACAATTCTCTCTTAGATCTGCGCTTAAATATTCAGAGAGGGATGTCATCACAAACACCACTGATGATAGCAAGTGGCTCATTACCCCATAGTATAAGCAACACGAGCACTCCTCCTGGTTTACATAACTCCATTTGAAGAAGTGGACGATTGTCTGCTTCCCCTTATTTAGCAATGGCATCTATGGAGGATGCACCAGACAAAGAGGACGTTGATTTGGATTGTCAATACCCTGGCTCAGCCAAGATTGCTGAGCTTCAATCATCAGTTGCTGCACTACAATTTGCACTTAAGATCTTATTGCAAATGTCAGGTCGCATCCTGACTAACACTAACACCCTCACTATGGCACTAGATCAGAAGGATCATCTCCGCGAAGAGGCGGAAGCTAACCTATCTGACCCTTTACACATTGTGGAAGGTAGTGACGACCTGGATAATATGGAAGAAGCTGAAGCTAAGCCATCAGAAACCATCATCAGCGTTGGAGACTATGAAGCACCCCAAGAGAATGTTGGTGACCTTGAGCTGGTACAAAGCCCCTACGTTTTCTTCTCATGGAAGCAACGTAGATTGGCGAGGAAGGCGCTCAAAATAAAAAAACTAAAACAAGTGCCTCACCCCCTATTGTTGTTCCACGGATAGGGCTGGACACACGTTCAAAAAAAGCTGAGAAGAGACTAGCTAGAACAGCTGCATGGGCGCCAACGACTAAAGGTCTCCTCACTAGCTGGCTTGTGCCTGAAGATAAACCCATCAGTCTGGTTGCGGACGAGGACCTTTTGAAAGACTTGGACCTGGAACTGGAATCTAGTTTACCAGTATGCACTGAGCAACCATCAGCATCCGCACACGAGGGAAACTTATCGGTGCCTGCACTTCCTGAACCTGGGAACGATTCTAAAGACATCAATGAGAATCGTATCTGTTTTATTAAGAACCTATATCAGAGAGGTAAAAATACTTGGCTCGCGCGATCTGAGTTATTAGTCAGACTCTACTGTATTCCCCAACTTCGAGTATTGAAATCTGATGATTTCCTTTTTGTAGAACCTTTGATAGGTCTCAACCCCAACGTCTCTGCCTTACATTGTACCTTTCTGTACTTACGGCTGTTGACGTTGACATCGATGTGGACCTGAATGAAATTGATCCTAACATTGGCCCTGATGACACTGCAGCTCCAGTACCCGTACTTAATTGTCTCAAGCCAGCTGAAGTGAAAAATTCTTGAACTCGCTGAAGTACAACAAGTTCTAAAATGGCTGATGGAATCCCTCCCGGGGGTTTTACACAATAATTGAGCCTTTTCTTTTCTTACTTGGAACTGCAGAGGCTTTGCCCACTTATTGAGATCAGAGGGATCCGTTGACCTTTTGTCTAAACACAGCTGTATTTGTCTTCAAGAGACCTGGGAAATGGATCCTCTTTTATGGGATGGATTTTTTGTGTACCAATCTTTTGCAAAATGGGGTACAAGGGGCCGCCCCTTTGGTGGTTTACTCATTGGGGTGGTTAATACAGTGGTTTCTCGAAGGATTCATTGTAATTTTGAGGATTACCGCATGGCAGTGGAGGTTGAGTATGGAGAGGAAAGCTGTTCTTTTAGGTTTCTCCTTGTTAACCTTTACAATCCACCAGGAGCAGTCATTAGAGAATCCTTACAAGAAGCACTTCAGGACCTAATGTCATCTTGGACGACGAAACCTGGTAATGCGGCAGTGGTGGTTATGGGGGACTTCAACTGCCACATGACAGGCGAGGGTCACATATCGTCTAACCCTAACCTTAGTAAAACATGCCTAATGATCCACGAGAAAAGGGAGGCTGAGGGTCTGGGCTGGTTACAATTGTCTGCCTTTTGGGATTTTGAGATGATTGACGGCTGCATGCCTGGTGATAGGCCGAGGAAACATACCTGGACAAATGGGTCAGTTTCCAGCACTTCAGACTACATATTCATGTGCCCCGAGATGCAGTCGAAAGTTGATGATATGAAAGTGATCAATAATAACTGGAGTGACCATGCAATGCTCCAATGTTTTCTCCGATTACCAAGTTATACCACTCCCACACTGAATATTGGTAGAATTAACACCAATAGTGCAGGGTCAAGAATTGTATGGTCAGAAAAAAATATTAGATCAGCTACGGAAGCCCTCAAACACACTTCCTCTGCTAGCTCTCTGGATTTTAACACCATGTCCGTTAATGCCATTGAAGAATGGATTCTGGCATTTTCGGGAAAACATGCTGTGGCTAAGATGAGCTACATGCTAAGAACAGAGGGCGTCAGTCGCCCTTACAATAAAGGAATTAGAGATGCTAAGAGAGGGCTGAGAGCTGAAATTCGTAGTATTAAGACCTTGATCTTACCAGCAGCCCTTTACTGCGAGAGAGTTAGAAAAGCTAAAAACAGTTACAAAACGAGCATCAAGTATATAAAAAAGGCAGATAGAAATAGTGCCTATCAAAGGTTGGTGCAGACTATCTGCTCTAGGAACTCTCGCAGTATTTGGTCTCTGCTGAATGAGACTAGGGGGAATGGTAAAGGCCAATTAGCCAATCCTATTAGTGAGGAGATCTGGGTAAAATTCTTAGAAGGACGTAATTCAGGGGAGAGTGAGTCTCTTAATACATCCCTGCATAATGCCTCTATTTACCCGCCTTTTGAAGTATCCCATGTGGTCATTCTGAATAAAATAAAAGCTCTTAAGTGCTCAAGAGCCCCCGGCCCCAACGGGCTGGCTAATGTAGTAATTATGAACTACTCTGAATTTTGGGCGGAGTTATTATCCGTACTTTTTTAAAAGATCTTAGCGCAGGGGAGAATCCCTCAATCTTGGCAAACAGCAATCCTCATTCCCATTTTCAAAAAGGGCAACCGTGCCGATCCCAATAACTATAGGCTTCTCTCTATGCTGGATATAACAGGTAAACCTTTGGCTTCATTGTTGTTAAGCGAAGTGCAGAAATGGGTAGACAAGGCCAACATACTCAGCAAATTTCAGTGTGGATTTCGGCGGGATTACTCTACCTCACACAATCTCATGGTGATGGACATATTTCGCACACGGGCGCTCACTAAGGTGCAGCCTCCTCTGTATGCCTTATACATTGACTTCACGGCTGCTTTCGATTCCATCCCCAGAGATAGACTGAGGTTGAAACTTGAATCAATGGGAGGCCCGGAAGGTCTCTTGTATTATCTGAGACTCCTGCATCAAAACACTACGGCGCGACTCAGGTTAAATCAAGAAGGCAACATGACCAAAAAAGTGACTCAAAATAGGGGCACCCCTGATTTAAAACCTCTATGTATACGACATTCCGGCAGTACTAGAAATTGACAATTGCCCACCGAAAATTGGTGAGGCGCCTTGTACTGTACTAGTATACGCCAATGACTTGGTAGTATTTGACAACACCATTAGTGGGCTTCGGCGCCCCGCTACCACTTTATGGCAATATGCTAGTTCTAATGGTCTAATGGTCTGACTATCAACTTAGACAAGACCAAAGTGCTCAGATTTACTGGGAAAAGAGCATCCCGAGTTAACCCGATGGTGGGTAACACAAACATATCTTACGCACCCTCCTATCGTTAACTCGGAGTTGAAATTGAGCCTAATGGCGATTACCACTACTGCAGACAATGTTGCAAAATCAGGTCAGCGCAAGTTACTACACTGATTGCTGCATTCTCAAAGAAGCAGGGCGGCTTCACACTCTGGGGGACACGACACCTATGTATACAAGTGTTTACACCCATGATCACCTATGGCCTTGAGGCCCTCCTCTCTTTTGATTTAGCTTGGCTCCAAGTGATGGAAGGTACATTTTGGCGTTGGATATTGGGGTTGTCCCCAGGAGTGCCAATGGCCTTGATAAGACTAGAACTGGGTCTCCCATCACTAAAAGCCACTGTACTTAAAAGGAGAGCCGGATTCTATCTCAAGATGACCAGTTGTTGTTCAAATCCCTTAATGTCTGTGATACATCAGGAAGTGGTTAAAAAACATACCACTTCACCCCTATTTAAATCCATGGCAAAATGTCTTGCTGACATAGGTTGGACACACAGAGGGGTAGCTTATACTAAGGAAGTTCATAATGCACTTGGGAAAAGGGTGGACCTCTGGGATTGGCTTGAAAACTTTTCACACCTGAGTACTCTAAAGAGCTATCAATTTATCAAATACAGATTGTACACCTACATGAAGCCCCAAGCATATTTGAACCTTTGCCCTACGAAAAGACTTAGACGTTTCATCACTCTATTTAGATTGGAACAATTACCTACTCTGAGGATCTTGGGAGCCAGGGAAAATATTCCTGTCCCTGAGCGAGTTTGTCGCCTTTGTAAGTCATCTGAATGCTTGGAGACAGCCAAACATCTTCTAACGGAATGCCAGACATTAACTAGTACAATAGTACTACACTTTGGCGAATTTGTACACAACCCTCAAACCATCTGTGAAATGTCATTTTGGCTATATTGCACAAACACCTGTAACATGCATTTGTTTATAGCCCTCTATAATATATGGCTAAAAATTGAATTAAAGTTGGGCCCACTGATTTGAGTAACTTGAGACCTGCAATGAGAAGAAAATATAGGCCATTGTGGGACTTGTTGGTGGTACACTTCAAATTTTATTTAATACATGATCTGGATGTGAGTATTTTTTGTAAATATGCATATTTTCATTCCAAGTGTATAAGTCTGCACAGCACTTTGGGTAAAGATAATAATAATATTGCTCATTTTCAATTTGATATATGATACATTTATTTATTTAATTATTTTCTTCTTTTATTTTTGTTGAATATTATTCGTTTATTGCTTTTATTGATATTAATGAATAATTGTTTATTATGTGTAAAGTTTGAATTTTCTTTCAATCTATATCACATTAAATAATAAATAAATAAATAAATAAATTAATAGTTAGTAGAACCAATGGGACGTTGTACTTTTGGTGACATCCACAGTAGTCATTTTGAAGGTAGGGCTTAGATGCCCACCTGACAGTGTTTTATCCAATCCCTCACTCCGTTACCATATACAGATATAGCACCTGTATTAAAGTTACCTTTTCCTAACCAATAGAAATGCTTATTAACTATTGAGTGTTACACGTCACTTATGACGAATTTTCAGTATAAACGATGTGTTTTTTATGAAGCTCATTGGAGTTGAAGCGAGAAGCACGTCGCATCACTGCTGATATCCATAACTCCCCGTTTTTTGTACATGTCATTAAACGGACTCCCTTTGCCAAACCATTAAGTTGTCCTTATTGATAGGTGTTGGAGTAATAAATCTGCACCCCCATCCATTTCAAGGTGCAGCTATCTCGTCTTAAAGTTTTTTAGGAGCAAACCTCGGCCATATGGGCCGGTCGAAGTTCTCCTCAGTACAATGTTATGTTATTTGGCATTTGTGTAGCACCCTTTAACACTGGTATGATTTGAAAGCGCTGTGGGTCAACGCCCTCACCGACTGTAGTCCAGGTCAGTGGATAGAGTAGTGTGGTAAATAGTACTTCAGTGCACTTGATTTGCGTGCATGCAGGGCGGATTAAGTGGTGTGCAGCTGAATTCTAGGGCTAGGTGTGGTGCATTGGTGGTGTGATGTGTGCAGCAAGGCCATTTGGACACATTTTGGCAGCGCTGGAGGTTGTTAATAAAACATAGATAACAGGTTGATTCAGTTGTGTGTCACCAGTTCATCCAACACTTTTCAATCAATATAAACTGAGAAAAAATATCAACATTTGTCACTACCTGGCAGCGTGACAGGGTAGGAATAGGTCCTGTTAGTTACTATACAGACTGTCTTGAATCATCCCAATTCTGCAAGGTAGTGCCATTGTTTCACGTAAAGTAAATAAAATAAGATTCAATGGCTGAACAGATTCCGGCCTTTATCTAATGGATAGACTCTGCAACAATAGCAATGTAGTGCACTCACCTTTGATATTGGTTCAGCATGCCAATACTCAGAGGCAGCTTTTCCTTATTGAACTAAACTTGTGCTGAGCAGGAGTTGAAACTCTTCCTGACAGAGTGCCATTACTCCAGAACTGTGTGTAGTGTGGGTGACGCAGAAACAACAGAGAACACTATCTAGTCTGGAGGGGGCATAAAGGGGTGGGGGGGTCACAGGTGGTGATCTCCTATGGCTATGATTGTCACATTATAAGCACAAACTAAGCACGAGTTTTGGGGCCATGGGAACGTACCAATCTGTTTTATTTGCACCTGGCATACATAAAACAAGGGGAGCATTAGACTGCCATGTCTCATCGTTTTGTATACAACTTTGTGTGGCACGGCAGGCCTAATATTGTTGACCCGTACGTATGCAGTGTGAAGCAACATGGTGGAGCAGATAGACTGCATCTGGGGGGAAAAAGGCGACACAAGAAAAAGCCACCTTTTTTGCGTCTGTTTTTTATTGGTGACATTTGGTTGACTCCCAGATTAAAGCAATTAGAAATCAGATCACAAAGGTCTTTTTATTTGACATGATATCACTTTTTGCATTACAATTATCTTGGGATTTTTTAAAGATACATATTCATTTTTGCTTTCTCCATTTCTTTTTCTTTTCCACTTAAATAGGTGGCACATCACCTCGGGCTAAACAACTGGTGCCCTAAGAGGCAAAGTTAGTTCTTCTGAAACAATCCCCCGCTTGAGACTAAACAAATCTTTAGATGCTTTGAGCTTTGGCCACTTGTGATAACTTCCACTATCGTTTTCATCAGTACTTCAACATGGAACAGAGACTGGAATCCTTGGCTGCGCATGGAGAATCAATAGAGGTGGGTGCCAGGTGATCGCCTGCCCTATAAGAAGAGGTCAGGCGATCACCTGGCACCCATGATTCTCCATGCATTAAAGGGTTGGCTGGTCCAAGAGAGCCAGGAACCCGAGAAGTCTGCTCAATGCAATGAACACTTTATTTGTAACTGGAAAGTCAAAGCCAAACCGAAAATGGATGAAAGGACATCAGAATTAACACAACAAGCTATGTTTAAACAGGTCTCGCATAAAATGACCGAAGAACTAACTGGCAGAGCTCAATCTGTAATGCATATGAGAGGCGTATTTTTATGTACCTCATTATACCCTTTAGTTTCTCACACAGATGGTACTGTACTTTACAACATTTTTAAAAATGTATATGGAAGTTTTTTCATTGTTTATGGCTGAATCACTCACTAACCCACGTCAAGCACATCTCATATCTATCACAGAGCCACACGCTAAGTAATTCTAGTACCACAGAATTACTGTACTAGAAACCGCCTTACAGAAACTTGTTCAACATCATGGGTGGGATTTCATCCTTTTCTTTCTTATCAATTTTTATTTCATCCACTACCAATGATTACACCTACACCCACTCACAACGCACACACCAACACACAAACACACACCCCAACTACGTACTACCTCAAGCATGCACCCGTATGTTCAGCCCATTTGTACCTTTCAATTTCTTTGGTCTATTCATCTCTATCCTACTCAACATTCTCTTATGCTCTCACCTTTGTCCCATTTCCTTTCCACCACAGACGACATTCTGGTTCATATGATATGATATGGCATTTATAACGCGCCTATACACAAGTGTTTCAAGGCGCGATGAGGCAAGGGAGGGGGACAAAGGGAGGGCGGACAACGATCCTACTAGGCCAGGTGTCATTCAGATCGCGCAAGTGCGTGGGAAGCGGGCAGGGACAGTGCAGTACATGGGAATAGATAATAACAATAAGTAAAGTGCCAGCAGGCATGTGGCAAGTGCATGGGTAAGTGCAGACATCAGGTGTCAAGAGCTGGTAAGGGGACTGTAGGGATACAGAAACAGTCCCCAAGTGTTGGCGTTGCCAGGTGGGCAGTGCAGGTGTGTGACGCTGGCGGGGGAGGGACCTGGGCCACAGAGCTTAGAGGGTGTCCATGTAGCCAGTGTTCCGGTTACTGCCAGGAGGTCAGCAGAGGAGAGGAGGAGAAAAAGCAGAATCAAAGAGAAAGGTTTTGAGGTGCTTTCGGAATCAGAGATAGTTCTCCTCAAGTTTAAGGGAGGGAGGGAGGCTGTTCCAGAGGGAGGCACTAGCCGAAGAAGGCGGTGGCACAATAATCCACTAGCAGGAAAAGTCTCACGGTGTAAAACCACGGCAGTGGTAAAGGGCATATAATAGAATTTTTTTAAATATAACTTTAAAACACAACTGATGGCACAATATTTTCAAGTCCAGTAAAATATTCGAAATATAAATAAACATGTATTATTATACTTGGAATACAGAGTAAATCATTCTAAGTTACAGCAGTTTCAAATTTTTACATGTATGCATGTTTCACCTTGTTCTGTATGACCTCTGAAGCGTGCAAGAAAGGCAGTTTTCAATTGTTAATATTAGAATGGCTCCTACATCGAAAAATCAAGAAAGACAGTTTGATTGAACAGCATATTGCAAAACAAATGACCATGCACTAGCGTGGCCATCAGACGCCTTACAATGTCCGTAGGAATGAAAGGACACCATTATTGGTTTATGAGAAAAGTCATTTATTCCAAAATGAACAAGTTTAAATGTAGCATGTTTTGGACAAAGTAAAGTAGATGGTCAGTTTTAGGAGTTGGGGCAGGGCATACCCAGACACCGAGGTTTGTTTTTTAAGGTCAGCTTGGCTAGTAATTCCATCACTACTGGTAATTTCCCTCACACAACAAAAAACAGTAACGATGGTATGTCATATACCTAACTCCTGCAATGTAGTGCATTTGCAATGGGTTGCATGAAAACATGCAGATAACAATGACAAGCTGGTTCGTGCTGTAGGGGCCTTTTGTACATGTACGTTATGGTACAGTATCGTTACTGTCTTCTAGTACAGTTGTACTCCCTTTTTGTACCTGGAAATGCTGAAAAATGTGTCTCACCACTTGTTTTCTTTACCACCCAAAAGAAGCAAGTAATTCCACACCTCTGATGCTAGGACATATTCAACCTTTCTTTTCATTGTGCATGGTCCCAAGATGGCGACAGAGATGTTCTGTGGTGTTGCATCTGCACAGGAGAGGGACCATTATTACCAAATGTCTTTAAACCACAAGAATCGTGTGATTATCAGAAGGTCTGGTGGACATTATGTCATGTTTCCAGTATGTAGTATGAAGCAGCTTTGCAAGTAAGTATTCTGCATGGCACATGAGCTGACCGCAGTCATCATCCCGCAGCCCGGGAGCAGGAGCTCCTCGTTCTTACGTGAGGTATTCACTGTGCGGCCAGCTGTGTTAAGCATCCGCTATTTTATATGCCATAGTCGTGCAATATGCTTGATCATCGTGCTACAGTTGGCAAGAAGTTCTAATTTGTCTGGGCCTAATTTCAGAAAAATCCACTCAGCCGTGCACCTTTAATCTACTCTTCACTTCGTGCAGTCCTGATTTCACAACCTGCAGCCATTACAAACCACGAGGTTTGTGCATTTTAAAGATGGCTGCCATATTTTGCGCCCCCCTTGCCTGAGAGAGCATCTGCTGCCTGATTGGGCAACCTTAGCTGCTTAACCAATCACACGCCACCGACAGACGCGAGCCAACATGCTGAGTAGGGCATCCATTGAAAGCTGCTGACTGAGCTGACCGAGCGTGCTGCGTGCTGCTCGAGGTCCCTAAGCTCTGCTTTCTTGTTCCTCCTTGCGTATTCTTGCCAGCCCGCAAATCTGCTAGCCCGGACTCCTGGCCCTCCAAGGCACACAGGGTGAGACTTCAATGCACTGCACACATCTACATGTCCGCTTTATACTGTGTACATCACCTAATGACTTGAGACTCTATCAAGCTGTCTCTTGCGCATTACCTATTGCCTCACATGCATGTCACTATTACAAATTGTCTACGTTACGCGCTTCCATTGTCTAATTCTAAATGTTGTAAATGCTTGCTTCACACATGCCTTCTCTCTTAATTGACTGATCATCAGTACTAGCCTGCACGCCTCGTTCCCTCTTGGTAAAACATCTCAGCAATACTAAGCCCTCGAGCACAGCCTAACAGATAGTCCCTGTTCAACTCTGCACTCTGAATATACTGACATATTGGCAATTGCCTGTACACACTACCTACTTAGTTTAAAACTGCATTTTATCTGCCCAGTGTTACCTAGCCAAATTGCATCTTTAAACTAGAACCCCATTGGTTTTGCACTGCCTTTGCCTAAATGCCTAGTATCTGCATTTGCTCCCTATTGGTTTTGTACTGCCTTTGCCTAAATGCCCAGTATCTGCATTTGCTCCCTATTGGTTTTGTACTGCCTTTGCCTAAATGCCTAGTATCTGCATTTGCTCCCTATTGGTTTTGTATTGCCTTTGCCTAAATGCCTAGTATGTGCATTTGCTCCCTAATGGTCCTGTACTGCCTTTGCCTAAATGCCTAGTATGTGCATGTGTGCCCTATTGGTCCTGTACTGCCTTTGCCTAAATGCCTAGTATCTGCATTTGCACCATATTGGTTTTGCATTGCCATTGTCTATGTTCCGCATTTGCATCCTATTAGTTATGCACTGCCTCTGCCTAAACGTCTAGTATCTGCATTTGCACCCTATTGTTCTTGCACTACCTTGCCGATTGCCTAGTATTTGCATTAGCACCCCACTGGTGCTTGCATTGTGTTTGCCCATTTTACATATTAGCATCAAACAGGTACTGCCTATGCCTAAACCAGGTCAGTGACTGCACCTATACTATATAAGACAATCCTCCTCAGCCATCCTAGTATCAATTTAGCATACATAATTAATTCAGAAGTGTCAACACTTGAGCCGTATCTGTCCACAGACCATTCCCACCCACTCCAGTTTGCTGACTACTAGTCATCTCACTTGCGCCTCCAGTCTCCCATTCTCATTTATAAGCCTTGTGGCCCTCACCTGGCTTTGCCCACCTCACCTCTGAGGCTCACCAAACCTAATGCATACGAAGATAGGGAACTCATCTAATATGATGTACTCTAGTATTCCCATCCAGAGCCCAGCCCTAAAGTACCCATGCAACTTAGTTACCAGGAACGCTCTAAACTAACGAAGCTTTATGAACCTCCTAATAGATCTATGTACGTAGTCAATCAGAAAACCAACTGCTGCTCGAATGGTAAAGCCACCACTGCTGACCGTACCACTAACAGGTTTAACACCCACATTACTACACCTAATATTCCACCCCTAGGAACACCTTATTCAAGCCCTAACACAATCCCCAACTTAACAGGCGCCTTAATAAATGCCAGATCTATGGTTACTCATGCTACTGAGATCTCTGACCTTATCCAATCGGAAAACTATGACTTCTTGGCTGTCACCAAATCCTGGCTACACGGTGCCGCAGGTCCTGCCATCATGATGGCTATTCCCAAAGGCTACACTATCCTTAGAGATAATAGAAATGAAGCATGCAGAGGTGGTATAGCATTCATTGCCAAAGCGAATCTGGTGATAAGATTTGCACCCTCCCTTGATCTTAAATCAAAAATGCAAAAAATTGTATGCAAAAATCTCACTGCTAAACTATCAATCAACAAAACCCAGACCCTCACCATCCACTTAATCTACAGACCCCCAGGTCCCATTGGAACATTTGAGGAGGATCTGTATAATATCCTCTCTAACGACCTAAACAATTCTTCGCAAGTTATCCTACTAGGGGACATTACCCTGGGCTTCAATGACCCCAAAGACCCACACGCGTCAAGCATTGCCAACATCCTAACTAACCTTGGTCTCTCCCAGAGAGTGCTCCAGCCCACCCACATCAAAGGGAGAACATTAGATTAGGTTGCAGACTACAATTGCAACACCTCTATCTCGGCCATCTCCCCTCAAATTTGGACTGAACACCACCATGTGACTTTCTCACTAACAACCAAACGACAAACCCCTACCACCTCCCAGCTCGCCCCACCTATACCAACCAGGAACAAAAAGAATATCACCCCGGATAACTTACTCCCTCTGATTCTCCCCACTCTCAACTCTTTACTGGAGAATTTGGCCCAGAGGCCTTGGTGAATGAGTACAATAAAATCATGTCAAACTCACTAGACACAATCACACCTCTTAAAATGCGTCTAAGCAAACCTAAAGCCCACCTGAACACCTGGTACACACCACACCTGAAAACATTACGAGCTAAAAGAAGACAATGTGAGGTTGCTTGGAGACTACTACCCTCCGAGGAAAAGAAAGCTAACCTCCATACGATACCTGCCTTATACAGAAGTGAAATAATCACAGCTAAACGTGAAAACTACAATTCTAGAATTGCTCAAGCCAACTCAAGCATAAAGGAACTCTTTGCTATTGTGAAGGAATTAGAAGCCCCCATCCCAGTACCAGATAACTGTGTTAAAGACAACATTTGGTGCTCTGACATTCAGTAAACACTATCTTAAAGAATCTTGGGTGCTCCCATTACTTAAAAAACAGACCTTATACCCTGCCATCCCCATCAACTACTGACCAATCACAACAGTGCCTTTCCTTCTAAAAATCAAAGACAAAATTGCCTATTTACAAATACAGCAGCACCTGCAATCCAACCACTTGCTGGGTGATCGGCAGTCAGGCTTTCGGCCAAAGCATGAGACTGAAACAGCTTTAGAAGACTTAAAAGCCTAAATTGACGAGCTAAGAGATAAAAGGAAGTCAGCCCTCCTCTTGCTTTTAGACTTATCGGCTGCGTTTGACCTCATGGATCATGGGGATCTTTGCAGGCATCTGGACTCGGCAGCTCACTTTTCTAAAGAAGCCATAGTATGGATTGAATCATTTCTTAACAATAGGACTATGAGAGTCTTCTCCCCCACGGTGGGCGCAGACCCCATCCCAAACTCTTGTTGAGTGCCACAGGGTTCTTGCGTCTCTCCTACCCTGTACAATATATTCACGAAGCACCTGTTCGATAATCTGGACCTTCTTGGTATCACCTACGCTAATTATGCAGATGATACACAGATTCTCTTACCTCTTGCTGGTGATTATGACAAGAATTTGGCCATGGTGAACAGGGTATATCTCATCATCCAGGCATGGATGGCCTCCCATGGACTATGCCTGAATGATGACAAAACTGAAATCATTATTCTGGGTACCTCTTCAACCCTTAGGAAACTGGGACCCAAATACTCTATGTTCAACATCAACTGCAACCCCATTACAGTCGCTAACAAGGTTAAAACACTGGGTTTCTACCTAGATGTGACTCTCTCCTTCAAGAAACAAGTTAACACAATGGCATCTGCCACAGAATACATGTGTAAATTAATCAGCGCAGGTAAACCGTTCCTGTCCAACAATAGTTGCATCACCTCGGCAAGAGCCGTTGTTCTGTCGAAGTTGGATTATTGCAACACTCTTTACGATGAGGCCAACAAGGAAATTATCAAGAAGATCCAGCTCCTTCAGAACAATGCTCTAAGAGCTGCACTTGGAATCTCCAGAAGAGATCATATCTCTGAAACAAGAAGATCAAACAACTTGCTGTCCACACAAGATAAAATCCAGTTAAAAGTGGCCTCTCTCACATACAAATGCCTTAACAATGCAGCTCCCTGTTACCTTACTGAGGGACTCACTCGAAAAACCACCATAAGACCTTCCAGATCTTCGTACACCAACTGCCTCTTGGTCCCACGATTCAAACTCGCTAGAGTTGGGGGACGCAGCTTCCCGGTGAAGGAAGCCCAATTGTGGAACTCCTTACCCCTCTCATGCGAGAATATCAATCTTACCCACAATTCCGGCAAAACCTCATAAACTGGTTCAAAGACCTGGACAAACAATCTGGCTTATGATCCCGGTCCATCAACTACCCTATCTTATACATAACATTATGTTACCTTAATTGTATATAGTATTCTCTTTTTATCCTGACTATGTAATTCCATCTTTACTTATGGACTGCATTCTTTTTAATATGCTAATGTACCTATGTATGTAAATGTACCTTCTGTTACCAAGAAAGATGTTGTATGCAATGCGCCCTGATACCCTTGGGTCGGGCGCGCAATACAAGTAATAAACATAACTAAACACATCGACTCCGTGACTCACTAACACTCCCACACAGTATAGTGGTTTAAAGTATTTTGTTATTTTCTTTTTTATTACGACAATGACCAAGAAAAAAGGTAGAGCATGATAATAAACAAGTGTATACAGATCCTCTTGAATATGGCAGTGGTGCTGCATATATTACACCCTATCCCCTTTTAAGAACATATTTACTTTCCGCAGACGTTTCCCAGGTTTACAGACCCCATAGTTCCTTTCAGTATCTTTGATGCAATGAGGGGCTTGAGGGCCCGTGAGCTTGCAGAGATATATGTGTTGATTTGATTTTTCTTGGTTTAGTATTTATATAGTGCATAACCAAAAAAGGAACCAATCTATAAAATTGCATTTGGGCGTAGGTGAATTAATAGAACAGAAAGGGAACCAAGGTTAATCATGAACAGTTACTATAAGAGAAAGGTCTTCAGCTTTTTCCTGAATTCGCTCAGGGATTTGTTGTGTTGATCTTTTCCCTTAAAGGCCATCACTAATCTAATAACCCCTAGTATATAGTATAGTAGACAGTATACCGTCCTATCCCACAATTCTGGGACAATAAACATGCTATTTGTGATTAAAATTCAAATGTATTTAAATTAAATAAAGTCAAAGGTGGTCGCCCTGATTTATGCTGGGGAAGTCACCACAATAACATACAAAAATGATGATTATTGATTTACTCAGTTAGTTTTAGCCTGCCTGTGACAATCTGGCTAAGAGCTGGCACACACACATTCCTCTACCATAATATCTAATAATATAGTTATAACATTTCCTAAACACTGCAAGACCACCTCTCTCTAGCACTTCATTCGATGACCACAATGCCACTTTTCAGCCAGAATATCAAAGATCTCTTCGAATAACATTTACACACAATCATATCACTAGTACACACCGTTTGCTTTCTGCAGCATCAAAAACAAGTATTGGTTCCAGAGAAAATGTGCATAGACTAGTGACATATAGGTACACATATATACTTCAATTCTTCCCCCAGTGTGAGTGTGGGTCTATGGGTTTCCAGCTTATGTGTATGTGATTTAAATGCAGACTAAAATTAGTTTAATTTATTTCAGCAGGTTTAAAGTAGAACAGTGCTATCAATTTAGAACACATAGCATATTGGTGCACCCACCCAAGATTCAAACATGGTTTTATGATTTTCTAATAAAAGGATGAGCATCTCTCCCACATGTCTATGCGAATCAGGTCCCACTAGTGCCCAGCCGTATCCATAATATGCAATGTAAAGAGATAAAACAGGGTGTTTGTATATTGGCATTATTTCCCATGGCAATGGAATTAGGATGGCAAAACTCCTTTTCACCTTTCCAATCACTTTTTAATATCTATGGCTTTCACAGGTCACGAGCTATCAATCGAGTCTCTGTTAGGCTATGGACTGTGAGTTTAGAGGCAAAGCCTAACTGGTTGTCTATACCTGTGAAAACATGCTGCATAAAGTGTAATCATATTTATTTAAAAAAAGAACTGCACTCTATTGATGCAGGATTTATTTCAGATCTATGCTGGGCATACAGAACAGAGAAAACATTTCAGTAGTTATTTAAATGTACTCTCCCTTATCTTTAAGTACAGTGAAAGCATGATGTAATTCAATCTAACAAACTACAATATCCCATTCGCATTATGTCTGTAATAATGTATCATCCCCTGCCCTCAGTATGCACAAATATGCTATGTTTTCTTCAAAATGTCAAACCTCCCTTAGATTTACATATATTGAGAAAGCATGTTGCATTTTACACAAAAAAACAAAATATTGTATGTTAAATAATCACCTCCTAGTGCAAATCACCAGCCCAATTCCTACAAATCCAGGAACTTAGCAGGGCAATGTTTCTAGGTGACCTTGCTAGTTGCATTTGGGAAATTTTAATACTCACTTTGAATAATTCTTTAAAGGTGCTGAGTCGGACAGGGCCCTCATGAGTTTTCAAAAGAACTCACATCTGCCTCTACTCTCTTCTGGAATGCAAGGTTGCTCCAGGCAATATTATTCTCATGGGTATGGCCTAATGTTCCAGTTAATCCATGGTCAGTAGTCATCCATTTTGAAAAGGTGATATCCCTTCTGTGAAGCTCTCAATTCCAAAGTGAGATCCTGATTCCATGTGTGTTCCTGCTTTTATCTTTGGAATTATTTAAAATCTTACCTTTGTTTTGCTCAATGTTCAGACACCCCTCTAGAATGAACACACACACACACACACACAAACACACCCACACAAACACACATTCTCTCTTGGCTAATCATATGTTCTAAACATGTGAACAGAAAATAAAGTGGGGCTAATTTTCTCTCAATCATTTTGAATGCAGAATCTGGTGTATGCCATATTGCCTGGAAGCGACAAGCCACATCAATAAAATATGGATTTCTGGGATCTCCCATCACATACTGACGTCTGGATAGACTCCATGAATGTGTGGAGTTGTTTTTCATAAAGTTTGTTTTGTTTGTTTTATATATTTGTATAGCGCTCCACCCCAGAGGTAGAAGGGCGCTTAAAGAAGACGGTTACATAATTGTGATATACAATTTTCAATAAACAGCAATTTACAGAAAATACAGACATAGTTACGCAGTGAGAGGTGTACGCACATATCTAGGTTGTACTACAGTTTCAAATACAGCAGTTTGCAGGGGTCACATGTTTAATCAGAAGGGAGTGTAGCCAGATATTTGTGGTGCTACTCTTTGTTGAGGAGCCAACCGATAACATGTTTCCTGAAGATTTGGAAGGACTCAATAGTTTTAATGTTGAGTGGTAGGGTGTTCCAGAGTTGGGCGGCGAGTACTGTGAAGCTAGCCCCTCCAGCTCTTTTTAAGCGGAATCTGGGCACTGTCAAGCATAAACGGTTGGAGGATTTAGTGGTTCTGGTGTCAAGAACCTCCACCACCAGCAAATGACAAGATGTACATATCAATGATACATGTGGCCCACTCGTCCCATCCACCATGGCCCATCCCTCCAAACCATCACCAACGCAGCAACTGCCCTAGGCAACAGTCACATGTGTAATACATCTGTGTCGCAACCAGCCACAACACCATGTCAAATAGCTTGTGTGGCACAACATAACACCCAAACCGGGAAACAACAGTACTCCAATCAACAGACACTGCACACACCATGTCCGCACACCACACATGCACCCAAACAGCATCCCCTACACATGCATGTGTGCACCATGCCACGGCCACCACCATGTCCATGAAAACACACTTACATCGGAAAGTACTAGCACTTATGTCTGTCTGATGAATCCACACCATTCACTGATGCCCTGCCTTTCTGACCCCCACAGGCACATCATCTGCCAATGAGGCTGAACAGCCTAGCACAACCAGGACCACCATGCCAAATGACCACCGGACCACCATCACGTCCACCCAGGACTCTACTGCATCCACCAGCAGACGAGAGTGGACATAAACTCCTGCACCCCAGCCACCCACAATCCAGGAGGCACCTGCTACCCAGCCACCAATCGACCAGGTGGCACATGTCGCCTAGCCACCAATCGACCAGGTGGCACCTGCACCCCTTCCGCAAGGGGGTCCACCTGGCAACATTGGGGACGACGGTGGAGTCGACAGTGTTTATAGTGACCACAGCCATGCGGAGGCCGAGGGCTTCAGTCCTGTGTGCCCAATGAGCCCCCATCCCACACAACCACCACCCCTATGCAATATCAGGGATATTGAAGGGCGTCTGTCCAGAATGGATGCACGACAGGAATCCCTGGCCTCAATGGTGCAACAACACCTGCATGAGGCCCAGCTCATGTGGGAGGCACTTCAGGTCACCTCCAGGAGGTCTACACGGGCACAGGGCAGAGCCACAGGAGCCATTTATCATATGGCATGGTGTGTGAGGGAGGGGGACTGTGTCATGTCATTCCTGGTGGTGTCAATATCCGTGTTGGTGCTGGCACTCATGGACCAAAGGCACATGCCCATGCCACTGGCTCCCTCCACAAGTTTGACTATAGGGAGCCCAATACATCGATCTGAGTGGCTGACTCACTAGCAGAAGGCACACCCCTAAGCCTAAAAGGGGATGAAAATAGGACACAGATTGGGTGTGTGTGGGGTGGGATAGCTGGGGAGGGGGTGTGGGGAAGGATAGTTGTGGAGGGGTTTGTTGGGATAGTTGGTGAGGGGTTGTGGGGATAATTGGGGAAGGATAGTTGAGGAGGCGGTGTGGCGATAGTTGGGGAGGGGGTGTGGGGAGGGATAGTTGGGTGGGATAGTAGAGGGAGTTAAGGCCTTTCACTAATGTAAATATATTTCTGTCACAATATATTTGTTGATGAAAAAGAAATCATGACTGGACATTGATCTTTCAGTGTGAGTGCATTTATTCATGTACAGTGCCCAGTGTGCACAATGTCCTTTTCCATGTGTGTAACAGGTGCTCAAAAGTAGTGATCTATAAGGTCCCCATGTGTGGCATGTCCATCCCTGCCATCGCAGCGCTGTGCAATAGACTCCTCATCATCAGTGTCATCCTCAGCCTCTCGTGGCAGCATGTCCATGTTGGGGGGCAGGGGGTTCATTGCGCCTGATGCACATGTTGTGCAACATGGCACATACAAGCACAACATTTCCAACCTTTTCAGGGCTGTACACCAACGCCTCCACCAATCTGCTGAGGCAGTGGAACCTGGCCTTCAACAGGCCAAAGGTCTGCTCAATGGTGCAGCGAGAGTGTACATGGGCACAGTTCTATGTCTGTTCTGGGGTTGCCTGATGGGGGTCATTAACCATGGCATCAGGGGATACCCAGCATCACCTGCACCGCAGCAACAGAAAGTGTACATGTCAGCTTCCTGTTCATATCATGTTTGTACAGGCTTTATAGTGTTCATTTGGGAAGAACAACATGCACATGCAAAATTGAGTTTAGCTAGCCTATGTTCATTTTCGTGTACCAGAAGGGCACTTTGTCAGTATGCATGTGGGGTGTGTGTTGTGCAGTTGCATTCACATGGACCATTCATACACAACATGAGCTTCATCACTTCTCGTACACATGACAGACATGAAATGGATGTATGTCAGTTATGTGTCACAAATTAAATTCAACTATATATCCATGTACCACGCTACTCTTAGCATTTAAATGATATACAAGTGTGATTTTGTGGTACTAACGGTATGCAGTCTTCGTGACGAATCCTCTATATAGACATGCTTATATGTCGTAACTCATATGACAAAAAAACATATTGATAATATATGTGTGTGTGCTGAGGGTTAATATCTAGAAAAGGGTGGGGAGGGTATTAAGGGGTGGGAACCGGTGGATGGGGGAACCCCTCTAAAAATCATATGTTAGAGAGGATAAATCTTTCATTGTTTTTACATTTTGCAAGTTTCAGTATAAAAGCATTGAATTGAAAAGTATCCGTAATAATGGCATGTAACCGGTACTAATAGACAAACTGTACCTTTCACATGTATGTGCAGAAAAACTATGTGTTGGTGGTGGTAGCCTCTGCATTCTGTGGCTGTACATCATTTGGGGGTTTGCTTGACTGTGTTTTTGATTGTTGTTGTCACAATGGTGTGCTGCATTCTGGTACATGTCGTTTTTACGATGTCGCTATATCGAATAGATGTAGTTATGAATGCATTGTATATTTATCATACATGGAGGCACGGCTGTCAAGGCCTTGCACTCTGGTATGATACTACTGTGTTGCACTTTGACTTACACCTACACACTTACACATTTCATGCACTCACAACGCTTAGTAGGGTCATATCCACTTCAATGTTTGTGGTTTACTGGTTAGACAATTGTTGGTAAGATTGTACTTTGCTATTATTCTTCATCTACCTTAGCCTTTTAATGCCCTGTGCGGCCTCTGTGCACTTTCACAGAGGTTTGATAATTGATTTAGAAGATTGCAGTTGGAGTAATGATGGATTAATGCATGTAGTGTGCACATCCACTGGTCATGGGTGTCATACTGGGCCATGATTCAACACTACACACGGCCTAGTTGTTGGACTCACCCAGCAGCCAAGTATGCTGTGCTGGTTACTACCCCCCCAATTCAACACTGCACATGACCTTGTTGGAGTCAACCAGCAGCCAGGTATGCTATGCTGGTTACTGCCCCCTCAATTCAACACTGCACACGGCCTACTTGGACTCACCCAGCAGCCAGGTATGCTATGCTGGTTACTGCCCCCCCTAAATTCAACACTGCACATGGCCTAGTTGGCCTCACCCAGCAGCTAGGTAGACTATGCTGGTTACTGCCCCCCCCCAATTCAACACTGCACATGGCCTAGTAGTTAGACTCAGCCAGCAGCCATGTACCCAGGCAGCGTGGAGTTCTGCAGCACCATGGAGTCATGTGTTGAGCCAGGAAATCTTCCACATAAATGTATAATGAGGTGGCGGGCATCACACGCCATCTGTATGTTCAGTGAATGGAACAGCTTCCTGTTGCGGTACACTGCCTCCATGGCATGCCTGGCCACCAGCTCCACGTGTGTGCAGTCCATCTCACCAATGATATTAGGCATGCCTGCAAGGGCATGGAAGGCTATTTACGTCATATTCACCTCATCAGCAGTCAGGGGTAAGCTGATGTGGTCTCGTACGTGGCTGAGGAGTGCATCAAGCACCTGGAAGAGCACACAGGAGAAACAGGGTTGCGAGATTCCATGCAGCTGCCCAACTGTGTGCTGATATGTGCCTGTGGCAAGGAAGTGTAGCACAGACACTACCTTCAGCAGGGGAAGGGTGGCTGCGCAGATATTAATGCAGCTCACCAGGTCATCATGTATCAGGTCCACTATTGTGGTGATGGTGCCCTGTCTAGCTGGAACAGGGTTTGGATCTGAGTGGAGGTGAGGTTGAATGGTCACAAGGATCAACTCCACCCCCCTTGTGTATGTTATATGTAAATATTGTTGTGTGCACCATGTGTATGCTATGCCTTGGACCCATGCAAGTCTGAGGTGCACTTTTCCCTGCTTTCTAGGGTTGTTATACCCCCTCCATCTGTGGGAAACGTGCATCTGATTGAAGTTTTGACCTCAACAGTTCTGAGGTCGACACCTATATGTGTTACTACTATCCATCACCAACCTTGTCCGTTTACATTTCACTTACCTTTCGTGCTTATCGACGAACTGTAAAATAAATTGTGTAGTCACCTGAAACTTCCTGTGTTGATGCAAAATAAATACACACACACAGAAGTGTTCTGTTTTCTGTCGGATCTCGTCATCCTGATTTTTTGTCTATTATACGTATACCCACCTGGGTAAATCAGGACCCCGCCAGGTGCCCTACAATATGTACCACATCCACACACACTACATGGCATGCCGTAGGTGGTGGTACCCGGGTGTCATAGAACATGCCAACAAAATACCACCTCCTGTGAAGGATTTCCAACTGGCAAGGGTGGAGAACCTCTAGCTTTGTTGACTTTTATTCATAATAATATGATAAGGATAATCCATCTCAGAAAGGATGGTCTGCTAAAAAGACTGTCTTTCAGTAAACTTCATGGCAAAAGCATAGTGAACATATGTACCCTGCTTTGTGTACTATTTTAATAGTGGCGGAGTGGCTGCGGGTGGCAGTCTTGCAGGAAATTCTCTGCTCGGTCTGTCTTCCCTGTCACCCTTTACCAGAAGGTGGAGCACCTACTATTTCTATAAAGACTCTCATAGTCTGCGGAGCGGACGCAGAGTGGCAGCGAGTGGCAGTCTTGCAGGACATTTTCTTCTTGGTCTGTCTTCCCTGTCACCCTTTACCAGGAGGCAGAGAACCTACTATTTCTATAAAGACTGTCATAGTTCGCAGAGCGGACCCGGAGTGGCGGCGAGTGGCAGTCTTGCAGGAAATTCTCTGCTTGGTTTGTCTTTCCTGTCACCCTTTACCAGAAGGTGGAGCACCTACTATTTCTATAAAGAATGTCATAGTCTGCAGAGCGGACACAGAGTGGTGGTGAGTGGCAGTCTTGCAGGAAATTCTCTACTTGGTCTGTCTTCACTGTCACCCTTTACCAGAAGGCGGAGCACCTACTATTTCTATAAAGACTGTCATAGTCCGCGGACGCAGAGTGGCGACGAGCGGCATTCTTGCAGTCATGGCTGTCTCGGCTGTGAGGACTGCCCCCCTGCAAACATCGCCCCATGAGAAAGACGGCCGTTGGCTTTGCAGTACTCAACTGCGTTTGAACTCCGAGAGACCACTGGTAGCAGAAGCACGGCTAACACCTGAGAGCCTTTCCTCCTTTTCAAAGAACGGAAAAAGCAATATGATAAAAAAAGAAGCGGGAGCCCCTCAGAGGACTGAGATGAGTGCAGACCCTTCTTCAACCAGCCACAATACAGAGGACGGCCAAAGTCTGACAGTATTCTTCCAAACACCGAATTTGCAGTCTACCTCGTCTAAAAACCCAGTACAGCCAGTCTTTCAATTTCCTGCAGGAAGCCCTCCCCTACCACACTTACCGGTTATCTCCACAGGGGGGCTGAGTTGGCAGTCCAGGAGGTGCAAAGCCCTGCAGTGAATTGCTCCTTCGAGGAACTGCGGGGTCCTCCGGGAAACAGCGGCGGGGAGAGAGTTCTCGACTGCTGAAACGACTCTGGCTCGAAGGTGGTTTTCTTCATTGCAGGAGCACACATCAGCTGACGACGATCCGACGACGATGTCAGGTGGAGCAGCAAACTCCCAAATAGTCAGGGCGCTGGTACATACCGACGCCAGGGAGGATTGCCTCTCCAACAACCAAGAGAAGCCGTAGCAAAACTGATGTGCACCGCCCCTTTGCGGGACTACGAAAATGAAATCAGCGGCTCCAGCTGTAGTTCGGAGGACGCCAAATAATTAACACCGGAAATCAGGCTGGGAGTACAGGATCCAAAACTAGCTTCGAACCCAAAGATACGTCCAAGATCTTTGTTGAACATCTCCGCCTCCGAGGCCAAAGAAGACGAACATAGTGAAAGTTGTTAACAAAAATAGAGCTTGCCACGCTAGAAACCAAAAGAAGTCGCACCGGAGAAAGAGCTTTACCTTGGAAAAGAGACGCTGGCAACAAGCATTCAAACTCTCCTACCTGCAATAAAGCTGAACTATCTGACGGTGACATACTAGAAGCAGTATTGGATTGTCAGCCTTTCCTTAAACAAAGGAGGGTAGATGACATGACAGTAACAAAAGTAAGAACCTCTAAAATCAAATCTCAAGCAAATATACAACCTACCCAAACAAAGTGGCATTTAGGGAAGATGAAGACACCTGAGTCCTTGAGACATGTGAAGATCAAACGGCCATCTTCAACGGAGCCATTACTGCAGACTATTTTCACAGTGGTAAATGCCTTGCTAAAGACCATTTCCCTAATGATCACTCCGTTAAACAACTCACAAACTAATATTGATCCCCATGGTTTATGCCTACCACAGTCACAAATATTTCCGGAGTCCCTACTTTCAAGCAGTCCTCCTTTGAATCCACGCTCACTCTTACCCCAAATGGCCAACTCGTAAAAGTCTCAAGAGGCCTCCATAGACTTCCAAAATGCAAAATAGCCTTTTGAATCCAGTGACAAACGGCAACAGACTCCACCTCCAAGAGAAGGCAGCACGAGTTCAGTTGATCCAAAGGCCCTGATAACAAAAACACTTCCAGCTCGTGGAAAATCATGGCTAGAAGACTTTCCAGACACAAATACTGCAATTCCATGCCCAGGCTCTCACCGAAGACATTCTTTGGACTGGCATTCCAGTCAGAGAGAACAAAGACCTCCTTTAGTATATTCTTCATCTCCACTGACTTTGCACAAGTCACGTGTTCAGGTCCAACCAATAAATAAAGACAACCTGTCGAAATAAATTGATATTTTCTCAATCATGTTGGCAATTACTATTGCGTTGGTGCCTTTTACTAAACTCTATGAATCTATAAATGATACACTGAAAGATCACACAACTATCCAGGCAATGATCCACACCAAATTAATTTACTTGGAAGGTTATGTAACGGCCGAAGAGGAAAGAGTCAAAAACTCGAACTGGAACCTAAATGACTTAACATCACGTATTCTTGCCATACAGAAAGTCCCGGATCGACCAGATAAATGTTGCAATTGAAGCCAACAAAGAATAGACACAGTTTTACCATCTTCTGCTACTATTGACTTAACAGCAACAAACCAAACTTCCTTGGGATCTCTTACAGGAGAAAATGTTAACAGTTTAACAAAACAAGTAACAGCTAGTCGGGAACCTTTTCAAATGACAAGGAAGTAGTGCTTATCATTGGCAAAAGGGCCCAGGACCAAGCAGTGAAGTCCTCCTCTTTAGGACACCCTCACCAAGCGTATGCGATCTTTGACAACACTAGGCCAAGAGGTGACAAGAACTTTGGCAAGCTGGACGATATCAGGCCAAAACCAACTTTTCAGAACAAACTATTAAGTTCTTTTTCAGGAGGCACAACTATAACAATTACATCATCTCCTCATCGACCAGTGGAGCATCAAGTGCCTAGCAACACGAACTAAAATGATGCGGCCATAAGTCAAAGACCGCTTTCCTCACCCAGAACAACAGACACTTTTGTGGCAAACGAGACTTTAATGAACCTCAGCCAACATCTAAATGATGTGCCTCCTCTGTTAGCACCAAACCAACCTCTTCAACCTACTCAGAGGAAAGTAAACTTCACCAATTCAAAAGTTGACAGTTCTAATGAGGAAGAAGACGTTCCCTCGACACCTTTCTTCATGTTGGAGGAACGCCGGAAAAAATCAATCCGGGCAGGAAACAGGTGGTCTCCGGACCTACCGCGAATGTCCAAAGATACAAATAAACAGACAAAAACTATAGCCTCGCAAAAAGTGAAGTCCCCTATTCAAGGGGCACGGCCAAAACAACCTGGTAGTCGAAAGAAAAGAACTGAGCCCACGCAATCTACAGATCTCCACCGTGAAGACAACACGCAATCCGAACTTCCTACCACAACTCTCGCCACAAAAATGGGTCGTTAGAAACTCGTTATAGGTCCAGAACAGAAATATACCAGAGAACCCTGGCGGACTAATCCAAACCTAAGTGGGGTTTTAAACTGAACAGATCCCGGGCAACCACGATGAAGTAACTTTAAACAGTGTTGACCTTGTTTCATTACATCCCGAAACTTCGCTTGATCAAAAATGACAACTTGAAAATAGTGGATCCAAGCCACAGACATGGCAAAGCCATAGGTGACCTCCACATTTCATCATCAACCGTTAAAGACCTATGAAGACACGAAGCAAAGGAACTCTTAAGATTGGGCTATGATCTAACTGAATCTAAGGATAAAGTCAGAATTCAGAGAGACCCTCAAACAGGCATTCATCCATCAGAAGTGCAATAAAACTCACCAACCTGGTTGAACATCCGCCGCAAGAAAAAAAAACAAAGTATTTGTCTACCACCGCAAACCCAAGACGAAGAGACTACCATGGACTGCCTTGATCAAAGCCAAGAAAAGAACCCATTGCTAATGCAAGATGCAAACCTTTATCCAAACACTCAGCAAACAGCCTCAACTGAAGGCCAAAAAAAATCCTCAACTTTGCAATTAAAGATGACTGCCCAACATCAACCCAGCAATAAGGCCAACGGCTACATTGAAACGAAAAGGACCATTACCCAAGATGTACTCGTAAGAAGAGACCATCCATCTTCACGAACCAATATGTCAGCTATACAAGACGTTTGGACTTGGCTTCCAAAAGCACTAACAACGCAGCGAAACAAATAGCATTCCAAGCTCCCTGAGTTCACCCTGCAGGTGGGCCCCACATTAGATATTCATGTTCCCGACCTGAGGTTATGCTCCTAGAACACAAGCGGCTATCTCCACCTGACCGCTACAGGAGACATGGATTTAGGATCTTACGACATCCTATGCTTCCAAGAAATGTGGCTCACTAAAAAACCCACCATATACGGATACAAAACCATCTTAGCACCTGCTAAAAAGGGTGCAATGGGCTGCCCTTCTTCTGGACTCCTTACAGCCTGTCGGAGTGGACATCTTCACAAACCAATAGGTCAGATATACAAGACTTTTGGGCTTGGCTACCAAAAGCACTAACAACAGAGCATAACAAATAGCAATGCAAGCCCCCTGAGCACACCCTGCAGGCGTGTCCCATATTAGATATTCGTGTTCCCGACCTGAGGTTATGCTCCTGAAACACAAGGGGCTATCTCCACCTGACCGCTACAGGAGACGTGGATTTAGGATCTTTCAACATCCCATGCTTCCAAGAAATGTGACTCACTAAAAAACACACCTTAGATGGATACAAAACCATTTTAGCACCTGCTAAAAAGGGAGCAATGGGCAGCCCTTCTTCTGGACTCCTTACGGCCTGTTGGAGTGGACAGGGTCTTACTGTAATCAAAACACTGGTGTCAAATTACTTCTTGTTGGCAGTGATGTTAAACTGGAACCACAAGGGTACCTCTGCAAATTCCCAACAAGCAACCTTGGTCGTTGTCCTTAACACATATTGGAATGCCACAATGTGGGATATATTGACCCACTAGGCTCTGCCCTGCGACATCCCTGTGTGCTGGTGGCACCAGAATGAGCAAAATGGCCGCAAAAAAAGTCCTATGCTTGCTAAACCTATGAAAATTGCGCTGTGAAACTGGAAAAGATGGCTCTCAATCTACTTTGCCTGTGTCAGTAGTGGAAGGAGACCACACTGCTGAAACCTGTCACTGGGCTGCCCACAGAGTAAACATGGAAACTACATGAAAGGCAGTGCTTTATTGCAAGGAAGCCCAAAAATTGCTCTGAAATCGCTTTTTCCTGGGTTGCTGAAATTACAAAATAATGGTTCAAAACATCAGAAAAACATCCAACATCCTTGCCGGGTGTTACCCGCCACTTTATTTAAGGAATCAACAGGAGCACCCAATGCCAGGAAAAGCAGACTCTATCCTCAGAATATCCACATTAAAAAGTGTGCTTGCCTGTGAAAATCTGTCCAAATATGGGCACAGTACCACCGCTGCCTCTATGACAGCTGTCATTTAATTGCATTAGAAGCTTAAACTTGTGCAATTAAAATCAAATGGTTGGTATTAAGTGACCTGCTATCAAAAGTAATATAGGTTGCAACTATTTAATCTCTATGTTTTAAAGACTGAAATTAGAGTTCTTTTAAAAGCCAGGAAATCACACTCAGGTGTTGATGAAGAGGGGAGAAGATTTGGGCTGCTGCTCCTGGGAGAGACAAAGGATCTTCCTGGGTTGAAAGCGTATGCAGATTAAAGTGTCAACAGTGCTCTCTGTCAAAAGGAAGAAGGCAGGGATTGCTCTTGAGCCACCAGAAACTTTGGGGGCGGGAACAGACAGTTTTGTTGATTCTTAAAGCACAGAAAGTATATATTTTAAAAGGACTGACAAGGGACTGTGCGAATTTGTAAAAATTGTAAAATTACAGTATTGTTAATGTGAACATTTTGGGCACGTTTTAAAAGTACTCACAATTCTGTGCTATGTTCAGGGACATAACTGCAGAAATTGTGGTTTTGTAGCAATTGTATTGATGTCAGAAGCATGAAACTGCATATGATTATGCCCAGATATCATGCGCACATATGCATAAAATTGTGGACAAATCAGACATTGGGTCCCGGATCAAAAGTACAAAAAGTTGATAAAATCATAACCCAAGCACTCTCAGCGATGGGGCTTGGATGAATACTTGCTCCACAAAATATGTGATATAGATATGCTATTGATATCAAGCTTTTAAAATTGTAAATATGTATTATATGAAGAGTAGATTTCATGTGCAAAAACAAAGGGGAGGTTTTTCCCTGGATCATAAAACACCTCGTCATGATGACTTCTCCAATCAAGAGAGAGGAAAGACCCTAACAAATGGACTACCTAGGGGGTGTGCCTAGTATAATTCAGCATACCCACCCGTTTAGTAAAAACATAAATAGAGACAGTTTAGGACCTAGGGACACACACATTCACCCACCAACCGATTGCTGGCGGAGCACTTTGTAAGAGAAATCCATATTCCAGACTCCAGACTCCGAAAAATTGAAAGCAGAAAGGTCCATTTCCAAACTGGAACCCTTCTTAGCTTGGCCTTTAAAAATCCAGAAAACCTGATTTTACCCCAGACCTCTAAGGAGAACGAAAGAACAGCCTGGCTGTGCTGTAGCTGCTTTCCTGCTAAGAATTATTGCCAGAATTCAAAGATCCAACTCAGTAGAGCCGTGCGGTGTCCAGAGTGCCTTGCTGATTGCAAACCAGAGTGCCTTGAGTCCAGTCCGGTGTGCCTAGCAGAATTCCTGTCCCAGAAAGTATCCCTGACCAGATCCCTAACGGGTCCAGTCCAAACATTGGTAGTGAGTATCCATAGCATAGGATTGTCACTAGCATATGTATTGTCCATAGGTCATGCCTATCCAAACCCATTCTCTCTTATATCCAGAAATGCATTGCTAGAATATTTTGTCTTGCCTGAACTCTCCATCTCATCCCTATTATCTTTGGTAATAGTAGTGTTAAAATCATCTTTGCGCTGATATATATTTTCTGAAGAAAAGCGAGCGTCTCGGCAGGCAAAACCATCCAGAGATATCCTGGGCTGGTGGCTGCGCTGTCGTGTAGTTTGCATCTTCATAGTCTCCCCTCGTGTAAAGAAACCTTGTTAGTAATTTTAAAAGCACATTCTTGTTTTGCAATTTTGCCTCTTTCTGATAAAAACGACCTCCACAAAAAACTTCATAACTTCTTCACTGTGTATGCTAGAAAAGAAATTGAAAATGAAGCTAACATCCTAAGCTTTCCAATGAACCCAATACCACATCTCAACTCCTTATAGTTATTCCACAATCGTGCTTGCCGCGCGCGGAAAAGTTTGCCGCAAATTGTTCGTTTGGCTCAAATCTATAACATGTGAAATAGCTGTTCATTGCACCCAACCTCAAAGTTAAGTTCTCAACTTGCTAGTTACTCTATAATCATTGCTAGAGTTTGTCTGAAACCATACAAAGTGGCTCCCACTAGTATTGAAACAATTTAGTGAATGAAATCCATTTTCAGTGCTTTTACCATTCATGCAAAGCCAACCTTAAACCATTTTTGAAATGTTTGTCAATCATTCCTGTTTTTCTCTGTGTTTGCTGGAGGGAAATTGGGATTGTTACTATTTTGTGAATTCTGTATTCCTAAAACCTGTTTCTCTCCTTCCATCTCTTTACGTTGCATATTGGGGGAATTGAGTAGTGTGCAGGGGGAAAGAGTAATCACCTTGTATTTTGATTGAACCCACACAAAAGTATTATCGCTGTGCTGCATTATTTTTCCTATCAATACTCCTTGAGATTAAAGAGATTGTTATTATGACATCACCTCATTGGTGATCACTGTATAACCATTATAATAGTGTGACATATATATTGTGAAATACATAAAATAAATATTTCATCTTTGCAAACCAGCCTGCTTCCTGGTTCAGTGTGATGGGGGGGATTCAAAGAGAGGGGCGTGATATAAGGGTACATCATTCAGAAATAAAATAACTTATAGACATAAATAAATAATTAAGCATTTGAATTGTGCATCCCACGCTAGGCATTGACTTAGGTGAAGTGCCAGGTTGAAATCACTTACAGCAACAACAGACTCTACTCAGTACCTCGAAATAATCGAGAATGAGATCGACAAGATTTTAGCGGTCCATCAGGTCTACCATATCTTAGTGTGTGGTGACGTAAACGCCACTTGCAAACAATACAAACCCAATGCCAACCTCTCTACAGCTGAACACAGAGGCTCTCGTTGGCTTAACCTGATGAACTCAAGAAATATGCTCAGCCTAACAGCGTATTTGAAAAACAAGATCGCCCTCAACTTGGAAAAGTGGCAACTTATAATCTACAATTGACCATATTTTCTTCTCAAGGCCACTACTAAATTTGACTATGGCCCTCATTACGACCCTGGCAGAGAGGTTTTTACGCCGGCGTAGTGCATGGCGTACCTCTCCGCCTGACTACGAGTTCCCGTAGCGCCATGGATGATTTTTACGCCTGCTTTTTGCAGGCGGAGAAATCCATGGCGCTACGGGACTTGTTGTTAATTACGCCACCGTAATTTACGGTGGCGTAATTAACGCCTTCCCCACTCCCATTATACCCTATGGGGCAAGAATGGGAATGGGGAAGGGTAAAATGGGGATTGGGGACTTACCGCCCCGCCAAAGTCGGCATGGGGCGGTAAGTCCGCCAACCACCTTGGCGGGGTTGGCAGCTTAGCGCCATGGACCATGGTGCAAATTGCACCATGGTCCTCCGCCAGCGTCGTAATGAGGCCCTATGTCTTTTGAAGTAATTCAAACAAGTGCTAGCGACAATAATCTCTTGTAGACGACTTGGAAGACCACTTCTTGAAAATACAAAGGATGAATAATCGGTTGGAAGCAAACAAGCAAGGTAAGAGACTGAAACTGACAGGAAATTGCATCAGAGAGCTGACTAATAAATACAATAGAGAAGAAGGTGCGGGTCACCACAAATTGGTTGAATATGGGCACTTGCTTACAGTTCATAAGAAAAACGGAAATAGAAAACATTTGCCATCCTCTTTGAAAAAACACAGCTACGACAAGCTCCTGGTGTCCAAGCGACGAGAGTTTAGGAAAACCAAAAACTAACCTGGAGCCACAACAGGCCAAGTAGTAGTTTGTGCCGCTACTAGAACTTATCAATCATTGGTCGGATCCTACCGATGGAAGCTATACCAACAAGACGCCAAACCAATGCTCAAGACAATCTGTGGAAACAACGCTAGAGAATTCTGGTCTCTCTTGAAAACCACCTCGCAGAAAGTAGAGACGCAATCCTGAACAGAATAGGCAAATCTACATGGGTTTGCCGCTTCAAAAACGTCTTCCAACCCCCTGCCGGCACAAATCCTGAGACACCAGAAACAGTGCCCTATAACAGGGAGAACCTTCACTTCCAAGTTGAAGTTGCCTGCCAAAAGACTGAGAGACCTGAAATGGCACCCTATGATTGGGTGAAAAATCGACGACCAAACTGAAATTTTCCACCTAATAAAAAAGTTGAAAAATTCTAGGGCACCAGGGTCAGATGGCATTATTAATCATGACCTCAAGACCCACCCAGATGAATGGGCAAAATTCATAAAAGACGTTTCATCAGGTGTGCAGAGACAAAATCTGTCCCGGCATCATGGACATCTGCCATTGTGGTGCCTATTTTCAAGAAAGGAAACAACAGCGATCCTGCTAACCACCGTCCGATCGCGCTGCTGGACCCTATAGGGAAGGTATTCGGCTTCCTGCTCCTGAGGAAATTTCAAACATGGGCAATGCACACCTCATGTAATGATCATTTTCAATCGGGTTTCAAAAAGAACACAGGGACAGTAGCAAATATCTGTCTACTACTAAGCACCCTAAAAAATATGGTGATGGAGGGCAGACCAAGACTGTTTATTGCATTCATTGACCTAACTCAGGCTTTTGACTGGGTTGACAGAGCTCGTCTCTGGGATAAGTGCCACCATTGGGAATGCCCCGAAGAAATCCTAGAGCCCATGAAAGCACTGTACACAAATACTAACATGAGAGTTCGTCTAAGTCAACAAGGTATTTTATCAACAGCCGTTCCAACGCTAAAGGGAGTGAAACAAGGGTGTCCCTTGGCGCCCACCCTTTTCTTGTCTTATTTAGGCAACTACAAGTGCACAGAAGAGTCTGTTAAATCTTTTCCACCAAAACTACCTCAATCACAAATAAGCAGATTGTTGTACGCTGACGATCTAATTCTATTTGACCAGACTCCTATCGGGCTGCACCGAGAACTTGACAACCTATCCAAATAGACTACGGAAAATAACCTTGAAATTAACATTGAAAAAACTAAAATCATGGTACTAGAAAGGTCAGTCAAGAAGCCTGAAAAATTAAAATGGTGGCTCCATAAAAATTACCTAGACAAAGTCAAAACCTTCAAGTACCTTGGCGTAATACTGGACAGTACCAAACAGGAAGTTGCAATGCAAGAAACCCTGCTAGCCAAAATCAGGAAACTGGCTATGCAGGGAAAGGATATTGATAGGAAATATGGCCGCTTTTCCACCATCCCAGCACTAAACTTTTCAAAATGAAAGTCTTTCCTTCTATTACATACGAAGCCGAGGCAATGCCGCCCATGCCTAGAGAATTATGGACGAGACTAGAGGCATACTATTGGGGGACAGTTCTGGGACTGCAAAAATCTAAATCAGCAGCACTAATCAGATGAGAACTCAGTCTACTTTCTCTGCAAGGGACTGTAAACTGTAATTCATTGATGCTCTTTAGGAAATGCGTGATGCCAAACAGTACCCTCTTATACAGTTTCATCAACAGGGAAAGGAGGGATTCAAACTGTAAAATGCTAAAAATATGGAGAGATGACAACACAAACACAATTCAGGCAATTAGAGGCCTTTCTACGACTAACAACTGTAGATTATGTAAAGCTGCCAATGAGAAAGAGAACATTTCGCCATCTCCTCCTGTCATGCCCGGGCACTGTGTGGGTAAGGTCCCAATATGTGTTGCACTTCTTTGTAAACCCTTTATTGGTAGACAAGGAAACTTGATGGTCTAAGATGATCAGCGGAGATAAATCCACCTGGCAAACAGAAACATTTAAAATCTTGCAACACATAATTGCAACTTTGGCAACCTTATAACACCGTCGATATAAGGACTATTGGCTTTAGTAGATCTGAGATACTCGTGAGTTTGAAAAAGAGCCAACACAAGAGAACCATAGCAGATAGCCAAAATAGCAGCATATGGGAGACTTGGACGATCCTGTTGTAAAAATAATTTTTTTTAATGAAAACAAAAAAAAAAGAAAAGAAATAGTAAGCCCAGTGGAGAAAGGACTGGATTCATTGCTGTTGGGCTGTGGCGAGTGGACCGTGCCAATTAATCTTCTGTATCCTGTGCAGCACGGTGAGGTGCGTTTGCCTTTAAGGTTTTTGAACAGCTGACCTTAGAAGGCCGCCTCGCGCGCCCTTGTGGCGTAAGCCCTGTGGAGAAAGGGCTGGATTAATTGCTGTTGGGCTGTGGCAAGTGGACTGTACCAATTAATCTCCTGTATCCCGTGCAGCGTGGTGAGGTGCGTTTGCCTTTAAGGTTTTTGAACAGCTGACCTTAAAAGGCCGCCTCGTGCGCCCTTGTGGCGTAAGCCCTGTGGAGAAAGGGCTGCATTCATTGCTCTTGGGCTGTTTGGCGAGTGGCGCTTCGCGCCGAGCAACGAACACTACGAGCGTAGAATCTCTGGAACAATGCTCACACAGGCTACCCAGGACACTCCTGTGCTTAGAATGCGGGCGCAGAAGAAACACGAGCGTCCAGGAGACAAGGGAGAAAGTAGCACGACTCAGCGGCAAACATCTGTGAAAGTAAGTTGCTTCTATTCCTGTAATTCAACGAGTGAAGAACTAAATGTTCCAAGT
The DNA here is from genome assembly GCF_040938575.1 of Ambystoma mexicanum. Classification (NCBI taxonomy): domain Eukaryota; kingdom Metazoa; phylum Chordata; class Amphibia; order Caudata; family Ambystomatidae; genus Ambystoma; species Ambystoma mexicanum. Next base: position 342,087,407 of record NC_090927.1, read on the forward strand.
AGCGAGCTCACTAAGGAGGGCCCTATTCACAGCAAGCTTCTTTCAGATTCGAGTAGAGTGTGTGTCGAGCCGGCGCCTTGCGCTGACTTGGGTAATGCGTCCTTTTGGCGCCAGTACTCACTTGGGCAATATTCACGGCAGCAAACACACTAATGAACACATAATTGTGCCGTTTGTGCACCAACCGGTCCCCAGGACACCATGTGGCGACATAGGGGCCAAAACAAGTCCTCTAACATTAACTATATCAGCATAGTGGTGGACAGAGACTTACCCAGTTTGGGGGCAGCGGCCAGGGTTCCACGGTTGTTGTCGGGTTCCGAGGCTGAGCCCTCGGGCGTGCAACTTGGCATCGTGGCTGTGGCAGAGTCTGGGGCTGAAGAAGTCCTGCTGGAATGCGGCAATGGGTGTGGGGGGTTGTGCCTGTTGTGGCAAGTCCCAATCACGAAGCTCACACTAATATTACACCAAACGTATGGATTTCCACTTCTGCACCCAGCCACACACTGCAGAAAGCGGTCGGAGTGGTTGGGATCGATGAAGACGTGCTGTTTAGTTCAGTGGGTGCGGAGTAGGTAAGCCTCCAAGTACTAGCTCACCGATTCATCGAGCAGACATGTTGTCGGAATGGAAACCCTACGAAGAACTCAATGATGATGTATTTTGCATAACTCAAAGAATGACGAAGGAGTTTGTTGATGTGGTAGCGGTCAGGACCACACAGCAACTCAAGGGCGGTACGATGGCTCATGGGCGCGATGATCATCGTGATTCCCTAGAGGTTGCTAATAAGGTCCTGTATAGCTTGATCTCCATGAATAAAGCACGCTCCAATAAATCAGCGAAAAATGTAATGTCGCAATGTGATCAAACACAAAATACATCACTGAAACGTCACAATGCTGAATTGATGAACCTAACGAGGACATGTGGGCTAATGTAAGCTATAAATGCAGGAAGCCGTCAGACAAGGTACCGGAGGGGACTTCCAGTGAGACCTCGCACAACGATCCATCGTTTAACCAGCTGCACTCACAAAAGAGAATATTGACTTCAAAAAGGGTAGAGAAGGAACTTACGAATCAGCGTGGACATAATTTATATTCTTATGATACGACTGCCTCAGACATTCATGAACTTTCTGACTCTTCCTTTATAGAACAGCCTTTTGCAAAAAGTCGGGGAAGAGTCCATAGGCAGAATAATGGGATGAAGAGGGGCACGCAGGCCAGTAACTCTGAGCAAAACGAGTCTAGGCTAATATCTGAGTTACAAGCCACGATAAGATCCTCTTTGGTGATTTCCTTAGCCCCCTTCATGAAACTATATGAAAATTTGAAATACTTGACGAAGGATCTCACAACATTGATGGCTCTCATGAACACCAAAGTGGGCCACTTAGAACAAATATGCAGTCAGTCATCTACTAATCACAATGAAGGGTTGAAAGGTCTAAATGCAGCTTATAAATCTTTGTGTGATCAGAGGAGAAATGACTCTACCGACAAAAAACTTTTGGCAGAAGTGGCAAGAGAAACACTCTCCTTATTTAAGCACAAGGAACTTGGACAAGTAGGACACCCTCAAAGTAACAAATCTAGTGTTGCGAGTGCATCAAGAAGTGATACAAAGTTGCCCTTAGCTGAATGTGCTGGGGCAACGCCAAGATACTCTGGTGGAGCCCATGTGGGTGAACACAGCGATGTAGTGAGTGCCTTCCAAGGTGCTGTATTGTCTATGACAACTTTGCAATGTCGTGAGACCGCCTCGACTGTCTCCGAGTGCGATGTGCATACTACTACGGCTCAAACAACATTGGATAACTCCTCCACAATCACACAAGGACGGGCCACCAGTACTTCATCTTAGCATGAGAAAATCTCATTTAACACTGCATCTGAGCAGGCCAGTGCATGCAAGAGGCAAAGGAGTATTGATGATCAAATAGCAACAACTTCTAATATGGCACCACAGTCAACCGTGGAGAAAAATGGGCCAACTGTGAGCCAAGGCGTTGAGAAGCTTAACGTGTTCTCCATCTTTGGGGGTGGTCCTCAGGCCCTTGCGAAACCACCAGAATTAAAAATTAAACCTATGAACCCTGGTAAAATATCGAAAAACTTGCCTGTAAGAAAAAACAATAAAAATATAGGAGCAAGGAAGTTCCTGAGGAATACAAAATTAGTGCAAATTGTGACCAATGATGCCATTAAACCCCCATAATTAGAAAACACACAGCAATTGGATATGACAAAGGAAGCGGTCCCTCTTCGAGGCATGGTGGATGTTGAAAAACCAATTAATGACATATCGGCTGAACTTCTAAACATGTCCAAATGCGATGACAGGGAGCAATATTAGGCCGCAGACATCGTTCTGCCGATGGCACATGCAAAAACACGAGTGAGCAAGCAAATTCAACAATTGTAACTGAACACATCAGTATTGAATACCCTGACGATATTGAGGGGTGTCCTTCTGTGGCTGAAGTCACAACGGCACGTCAAGTGGACAGGGTTGCACCACAGCCGGCCGTCGGGACGAAAAGAATTAGAATTTGTTGCTTTGTTAACGAACTAGCAAGCCCGGAGACGGGACTGATTGCCCCAGCAAGTCCACCATTTATGACAATGCACAAAAAGAGGTTAAAGCTATGTTCTACTCAAAAAAGTGTACAGCCCGAAGGAGGTGAGGCCACTCGAATTGTTATGAATGGGAAAGTGGATGCGAACGACCCCGGCACTCACGGTGCTCTAAGGGCGGTAGGTGGTGTCAACAATAAGAATTGGAATAAGAACCGAATAGGTGATCAAAGAGATATTTGCGAGAAACTTCAAGCAACTAAAGGAAGTCAAGTAAGAAATTAGCACGATAAGACGCCTGACATTAAGGTAATGATCGAGAGTCTTGACTCTAAAGATAAGTTGATTCTTAATCATGCAAATATCATCAGACTATTTGACCTTATTCCAAGTCTACGTGCAATAACATCTAACAACTTAAGGATTGTTGAATTTCCAAATGAAAGACACAATAACAAAGTAATTCTTCATGTGTCCTAGTCACTGATAGCTACTACAATTCTTGATGCTAATGTAGCACTGTTTTCGCTGGGGTTCGAAGTATACAAGTTGGAAGTCCGTGTATGTATCAACCTACTCTGGGTGCTGGGGTTAACCACGATACGCTAAGCTGTTTAAAACAGAGTATGGTGTTACGTGTTCAAAACAAAGAGGAGAAAGTTTGCCCTCAATCTACTGAGACAAGGAATGCTGTAACAGGGCAGTTTGCGAGTATCAAGGGTGAGACTGCACAGATCGCCAGAAAACATTCTGCCTTAAAGACGAACGAGGAGGGGTGTTCATCTGATGCCAATAAAAGGGCTATAAGAATCACTATATGTGGAGAAAAATGCTCAGAAGGGCCGCTAGACAGTGGCACTCGTTGTTCAAACGCAACAGGGGTCAAGGGAGAATGGGGATGGTTAGCTGCAACACTCAATAAGAACGCCCATCAATAATGCCAGGAAAAGACGACGTCAGGCGTATGTACAGTTACCTCTTGGAATACTCGTGGCTTCACGCATCTGTTCAACTTGAATTGGTTGAGTGGCCTGAATATTGTTTGCTTGCAGGAAACATGGTTAACGGAAGTACCAATCTCATGCGACTATGAAGTGGCATTGAACCCTGCAATAAAACTGGAGAAAGGGCGCCCGATGGCGGGCCTGTTAACATTGGTTAGCAGGGCCTCAGGCATTAGGATCGCAAAGTCTGTTAACCACTCCCCATTCATTAAAAAAACAACGATTGTAAGGCGGTCTCTGTGCGATGAGGACACTGACGAAATAACACTTTTAAATGTGTATTGGAATCATCAGAGGGCGGGCAAAATCGAATTTTTAGAGCAGATTAAATGCAATAATGGATCACCTGTATGAGTCTAAGGTTAGGGTGAATATTATGATCTGTGGAGACTTAAATATTGACCTTCTTAAACCTTAGTTCCTAGCTAAAGAATGGCTAGAAGAAATGGATGATTCAAGGCAACTGCTGATGCTGAACGGGAACACACTTGGCGATATGCCACCGTCAACAACTTGGCATCGCACTGATTCAGCATCTACAATTGATTACGTGTTCGTGTCTCCCAACTTGCATGCCCAAATTAAATCGTTTAGGATCACGAAGAAATCCAGCAGTGACCACAAAATGCTAACAACTGAAATTGTAACGTCATTGAAGGAGGTAACCTTGAGGTGGCAACACAAGGTCCTGGCTGAAGCAAACAGGGTCAGATTACGCCTTGAGGAGCGTGAGGTTGCCCAGCTGTCAACCACTTACTGCCAGTATAGTACTCAAATGGAATACGATCAGTTACTGCTACAATATAAAACTCAGAATGTGGGGCTGACAAATTCTAACTTTGCCCGTAAACACTGGTTTGACATTTAGATTCAAAAACACAAACGGCTGATGGCTGATGAGAAGTGAGATTTGTCATGTGCAACCTTTGGATCTAGAGTCTCGAAAGTCAAAAATGTTATGCTCGCCTGGTTCTCACAGGGGCGTCGATCGGACCCGGACAGCTACGGTCTCCACCAATGTGATGCGTAGTGAAGAGATGACAGTCTGGACTGGCCCGCCTAATCTTGTCTGCTGGACTCGTAGAAGTATTCTCCTTATGTTTTTAAATGATGAGCTCTCCATCCTGCATGGCACTTAGGGGCGCGTAGATACCAGTTACTTCACTGGTTTGAAGGTACTGGAGGAGTTCCAGAGGAATATTGACTCCAGTGTCTATAAAGTTCAAAGAGTTCAATATGTCCGATGTTCACTCTTGTTCCATTCCCTCGTTAGGTTGCAGCTGGGTCCAAAAGAATATTGCCTGGAGGCAGCTGATGGTGTTCAGGTAAGAGTCTGTATTACCAAACACTGTCCGGTAAAAGTTGCATGAGTTTAACTTGCTGTTTTCTCTCCCCTTATAGGTGCGGCATAGAAAGATGCAGCGAATTAAAGGATAATACCTCCGGTGGTAAAGCAGGTAAGCCTATGGTGGCAAAGAGATTGTCTTTGTCGGTTTTCTCGGCTCACCTTGTTATTCTTTTTGTTTTCCCCCCAGGTGCAGCGCCGAGTTGAAAGATGTCTGTGATCTAACCTCTTCTCCTTTCTTTTCCTTTTGTCTAGGAGCTCCAGATTTGAGGCGGGCGTGGCAGAAGACTGGATGCTGACTTGCAGACACGGTGAGCATTACGCTGCTGGATGCAGAATAACACGAAGCATGAGCTGCTGTTCGGGCGTGGTTTAAATAGCCTGCAAAGTAGTCCCAGGTAAGAAGATCCCCAGAACCACACCCGAGTAAAAAATAGTCCCTGTAATAAAATAGTCCCATCCAGGCTTCACGTTGGCTTGGACTAATTTGCAGCATGGTCGGCATTAGGTAAGTAAAGTCTATGAGCCTGGCGCCTATGGCACCAGGACTGATTTCTTTGATGAGCCTGGTGCCTAAGGCGCCAGGACTGAATCCAAACAGCCGCCAGCCGGGGCTGTTGGGGTTTTAATGAGTATCTGGATGCCTGCTCCCGGGGCTAATGGACTCGATCCGGATGCCCGGGGCTAGGCATCATGACAGAAAATCAGAGCCATAAAACAGAGGTATAAGAACTGGCTAAAGTCCCACCTACACCTGACCATTCAACACGACGCAGAAGTAATGTTAGCAGCACAAAAGAACAAAAACACACATGACTTTTGGGGCCTTATTAACAACATGCAGGCCCCGCAAAAATCCCTGCAAATGTGCTTGGTGAGTGAAGTAGAGTGGATTTCTCACTTTGAGGCTTTATATAATGGAAATAAGGCAGAGGATAGCGGGAATGTATCGAGTTTTCTACCACGATCACTTTCGTTTTGTAAAAAAGATATTGTAACAATAATCATGAAGGCTAAAAACTCGAGAGCTCCCTGCTCGGATGGCCTCACAAACTATACCATCAAGCAGCATCCTGAGATCTTGGCTGAGATTTGAGTGGCTTTGTTCGAAAGAATAAATTATCTGGGTCGATCTCCTAAATCATGGAAGTCAGCAATTATCGTACCTATATTCAAAAAAGGGGACAGATCAAACCCTAAAAATTATCGGCCGGTAGCGTTGTTAGACGTACTGGGAAAAATGTATGCAACTATTCTGCAGCAAAAACTGTTAGAGTGGCACGTAGAAGCCCGGCAGGCTGGCTTTGTTAAACAAGTAGGTTGCTCCTTAAAGCTCTTGCTACTTAATTTGACCAAAATAGAGGCTCTGAAATCAAACACAACAGTATATTTGGCGTTTATTGTTTTTTCAAGCGCCTTTGATACTGTTGATCGGGACCTTCTGTGGTCTAAACTGCAACGGTGGGGGTGCCCCCAAGATTTAGCAGAGGCAATTTTGGAGCTCCATACAGACACATCTATCAAGATCCGCTTATATCAATCTGGGTTACTATCAACTGCAATTAAAACATATAACTGTGTAAAACAGGGATGCCCTCTTGCTGCAGCTATATTTAGCCTGTTCATATCTGATATAGGTACTTCAATAGACGCTGTAAATTCATTCCCACCTAAAATAAATAAATTGCACGTAAATTGGCTGCTATATGCCGACGACTTAGTTGTGATGGACGTAACACCTGTCGGTTTGCAAAGGAAACCTGACACCATTCAGTGTTACGTAAAAGAGAATCGGCTGTTGATTAATACAAAAAAATGTGAGATCTTAGTATTTAAGAATTTGAGAGGGGGTGCCTCGAAAGGAGCAAAAAACCTAAAGTGGTTCCTAGGTGGGGAAGTGATGACAATATCACAAAGCGTAAAATACCTGGGAATGTTAATAAGCTCTTGTATTAACGATGGCCCATGGATTGCAGACACAAAAAGGCAATGTGTTCAGCTAGCGAGTCAAGCTTTAATCATGAAAAAGAAATTTGGGAAATTTTTGCTTGAACCTCTGCGGCTGTTGTACCAACAAAAAGTTATTCCAGTGTTGATCTGTGGGGCCGAAAACACGCTGGGCTGTTCCCACGAAGTATGGTCCTCCCTGGAGAATCAATTCTGGACGAAAGTTCTGGGATTACCAAAGGGGACAAAGACATCATGTATAAGATATGAACTATCTCTTATATCACTTCAGTCAAGGATTAGCTGGAACTTGTTATCTTTGTTTCGAAAGACTTGTGCCCGAGAAAACATTCCACAGTTTGAAATTCTTCAGAGTACACCGGCATCTGAACAGAAATTGGTGTCAATGTGGAGGCAGAGATGCGAATGTTTGTTGGCAGAATGTGATATCAAGAAAACTATGCTCCACGAAAATCCTAATGCTGCAAAATTGAAAATTTGGCGCCTTGATTGGGAGCGAACTTGCTCAGAAAGAACAATGGCGACCTTGATGATAGATGTGCCTGCGGAAGCCCGTGCCTTTAACAACGCTCAACGATATATCACTGTGTTCCCGGACCCTAATGCACGTAGACGCTTCATTCTATTTCGTATGAACTTGTTTAAAACTAAAGAACGTTCACGAACGTGGAGGTGTAACTAAAACTTAAACCCTACGTGCATATTCTGTACAAAAGAAGCAGAATCACGTAAGCACCTAGTGCTATTTTGCATCTACTTTCGACACGAAAGAACTGTGCACCTGGGTCCATGGAGTACAAGTCACCCGTCCTTGTGTGCGGACGAATGGTGGGGTCACATGTTTAATGGAAATGACTTAAAACTTCTAATCCCATTGATGCATTTTTTAGCCATAATTGAGACTCGGTTGAATTTGGACTCTGGTGCATAGGCTGCAGAACGTGACTAAAGGAGACTTGGGGAAGTCAGACGCTGGAACGTTTTGGGGGACTGGGGATTTGGGATTTGGGATTAGGGATTAATGAAGTACGATGTATGTTTTTGTTTGTTTGTTTGTAAATGATTTTAAAGGTTTGTATAAACCAATAAAATAAAAAAATAAAAAATAGTAGCTCTTGCTCTGGCACAAAGCAGGTTCAGAGGTCAGATGTGCCCTATTGGACAGGTCCTGTAAAAGCAAAGGCACTGCAGACAGAGGTTGCATTTAAATATGGCCACTGATCCAAAACCATAATAATTATAATAAACTATCACCTGGTAGCAGAGTCATCTCTAATAATAAGCCATACCTCAGTTCTGGTATGGTGCCTGATAATTCACATGACTATTCAAGCCAGTCTGATTTGTTTCATACTCACATCAACAATGTGAGCTCAGGCTAGCTATGGGCAGGATGTTTGTTTTCTCTCCAGACTGCATGTATCTGCTGCAGCCAACAGAACAATAGGCAGGGGAGCTGCCTGACGTTGATCCTTTGTGAGGTTGGGTAACATGTTTTTCCAGCCAGGAAACTCACAGAAGGGGAGTCCAGGGAATCAAGCTTCTAAATGTCACACCCTAAAGTAAAGGGCCATCCTCACACCAGATTGTTGCAATCCAAGGGATTTGAAACTGCATGCGTGGACAGGGGTTTGGCTTAGACAGCCAGACACAGCAGAATGGAATGGAGGAATGGTTCACCCACCTTGCTTGTATGTGGATTTATCTTTCCTTCTTGTCTCCTTTACTTCCTACAGAGTAAAGCTATTTGGTTATGATCCAAGAAGGTATAACAGGGATTGGATCCCTTAAAGCCTGCTTGATATTACCCAACCCCTTTTCACCTTTGCCTTTATAAGGAAGGGGACACCCATTACTTCTTTGATCCTTTGAACCTTTCAAGAAGAACAGAAAAATGTGTGTGAATCCTGATGGGAAGACAGTTACTTCTGAAGCCCTCTGCCAGAGTTGAAAACAGGTGGTTCAAGGCAGAGGCAAGGTCGGCTCCCTCTGCATGCCCAGTGAACATTGGGGGTGATCTTCTGTTGGACCAATACCTGCACTCTCTGCCAGCTTCACTGAGATCCAGGCTCCTTACTGAGGTGAAGGACACATGCAGGTGTCATCTAGCTTCCCTCGAGTGGGAGTGAAGAGAAAAGTACCAATCATGTCCCTGGGCCCTGAGTTGGTACTCACAGCACAAGAAACAGTAAAGCAACATGTATTTCCACATTCTGTAGCCTCCAGTCATCCTCAAACAGAGTCAACCACATGTGAATGCCTTCGAACCACCAGGGCCTGCTTTGCTGCTTTTGGCACTTATTGGAGCCTTGTTCAAACTGGCAATGGAATCGAGGCTTCTCAAAAAAGTGCGCCCTGCCTCCGTGTTGTATCTACAGTTTGGCGGGGAAAATCAGTGCGTATTGGATTTGGCGTATACAGAGTTGTCTTTTCACCTGTTCATAGGATCTTCTTTGGGCCCCACATGGCTGCAGCAAAGTCTGGATAAACGTGGATGCTGTTTCCCTCGTATTGTAGTGTTCCCATTTCTCTGGACATTTTAAGGATCAAGTCTCTATCCCTATAATTGAGCAACCTGGCTATGATGGTGCAGGGTCGAGCCCCTGTTTTAGGCATCGGGCCAGGGTGCGATGGGCCATTTCCACCAAGAAATTATCAGAAAAAGATTCAGTGCCAAACAGGGATTTAAGAAGTGCCTCGACACAGACTTCCATTGGAACCTTGCATGAGGATTCCGAGATGCCAACTATTTGGATATTGTTCCTTCTGGATCTAGACTCTAGATCCTTACACTTGCAATGCATCTTGGAGAGTTCTCCTTTCAGTTGTGTTATATTGTGGACGTGTTGCCCAATTGTTTCTTCGGTTGCACTTATCCTGGATTTGGTTTCAGTAATCTGCTGTGGAGACTAGATCAGAATGTGCTGGCTAGGATTGTGATAGTGCCCCTCTCTGGCCTTGTTGTTTTGGATTTTTCAACCTTCGTATATAATCTTCCTGGTGGAGCAACCTGGTAGCCCGGTCTTAGATGATCAGATAACCACAAGGGGAGGGGTTAGGTCATAAGTTTCTCTTGGATGGGTTCTGCAGGAAACCAAGCACTATCAGTCAGGTGTCCACAACCACAGTGCAACCTGCTTCTATTTTTATAGCCTGCACTAAATGTTCTCCCTTCAGCCTCACTTAGGAGTTCTGTATACACCTCACAACATACGGCAGGGCGTAATGTGCTCCTCCACTTTGTTACACAACCTTTAACAGTCCCTCACGATCACTGGATGGTATTTCCGTTGTGCGTTTCTGTCCTTTCGTTGTCTGTATTATTGAATATTTCAAGTTCTTATTTTCTCTGTAAACTGCATTGGGTACACTCACAGTATCTGCGTACTGAAGCCTCGTCTGTCATGTGTTTCAAATATTTAGATTGGATTGTATCCACCTACATGGAGAAGGAGCTGGTCTGAGAGCATAGGACCTGATATTCTCCTCCCCTATTCTCGTTTCTTTTTACAAAGTTACCCATAATACGTTGTGTGGCAGGATACTGAGCCAGTGGGTCTGTGGGCCTGTCACTGCGTGTTGTCATGCATGTAGGAGCCACACGGTTGCCAAATGTCTTTGTGGTCTGTTAGTGTCCTTTAACCTCGCCTCCTTGCAGCTAGGATAGTAATGCCAGTTGCGTTTGAGCAGACCTGCCAAATGTCTCCAGTCTGGGCTGCAATGAGCTTATAGGGCCCAGGTCCACTCTACCAAGCATGTGAAGGGGTGGCAAAGCAACCCTGCATAGCCCAGCTGTGCCTGCATAGTCGCCATCCACTGATGTAGCTCGGGGTGATCTTGCTGTGTGTGTGCTACTGCGTTGCATATATTCTTTGCATATGTAAGGGTGGATTGTGCTCTCCCACGTAGTAAGGGAGTTGCCTCAAGCACATGTGTCGCCTTGGAAAACCCAGCACTCCAAAAGCACTATAGGTTAAGATGTGAACCAAGCAGGCTTGTGTTCCTTTCCCAGCGTGTGTATGGCTCCGGGGCCATCCGGGATTGCGTGATCACCTAGCGACACTTGTGCCTGATCGCATCTCCCACATCCTCCACACTAGCCGTCGGGGTGATCGTATGGCCGTATCAGGGCAAGACCAGAAAATGTCTACGGCTGCCGGTTTGTGATGTATGTAGGCAAAGCGGGTTGCACTGGTCCACCACAGGGTGTCCCTTTGCCACTACGATAACAAAGCCTGTGTCATGGCCCAAATGCCCCCCGCAGCCCTGGTGTCAGCAATGATACAAGTGAGGGGACTTGATGGTGTCTATGGCCCCAGGTGGAGCCATGCAGAATGTTTCAGCCTATCCCCCGCTGGCCCACACTTCCTGAGTTTTTGGGCGCCTCTGAGCACGATGGCCCAGCTCAAGGAGGCAGCAGTGAATGTCGGAATGGCTCAGTGGCGGGCTGGAGTGCGGCAGTGGCTGTGATATGGTCATCTGGTGTGGCTTCACGGGTCACCTCTCTGTGTCCCCCATATTCCATATGTCTGGCACAGCACCTCAGCCAGTCTGACACATGGGCTACCCATGCACAGCCGCAGGAGGAGAGGGGGGTGTCCCGCTGATACCTGCACGGGATAGGATCTCCTCACTGCAGCATCAGGGTCTCGGGGTCCAAACTATCTTGATGTGGCAGTGGGAGTTCCCACGTTCATGCTGCAGTGTGCGCCTGCTCGGCAACTGGGGAAGATGAAGAAATGACGCATCAGGTAGTCGGGCAGATGCCGCAGCTGGCTCCTAACCTTTTTTACAGCCTTTGCAGCAGCAGTCTCTCCTCAGGCGATGCGCCTCATCTCATGTTGAGAATGGATCGAGTTTTCAGCAGCTACCGCCTACCTCGAGCTGCAGATTTCTCCATACGGTCTCGACCGCCTTCCCCCAAAGTTTGACAGAATGGGCCCCAGCTCTTCCCATACACGTAGTTCTGCTTGTTAGGGTGGAGGCTGGCCCCGATGCGGATGGATTGTTGTACAGGATGTAGCCACGGACTGAGCTATTCAATCAGGCAGCCATTTTGCAGCTGCGCAGCAGCGCTCCCCGTATCTTTATTGTTTTAATTGTAAAACCCTGATGTTGGGGCTGGCAGTTATCTTTGCTAACTTGACCAGCAGGACCGGCAGGGTTGCCCATTTATCAACTATCCCCGTGATACTTAGCATTTATATCATCCCACTGACAAAGCCTATATCAGAAATGGTCTCTTAATATTACGAAACCCACGGCAAGCAACTTTGTAGAAAGGTGGATAGCTCCCCCTGGAGGAATGATCGGCTGGTTGACTTTTTATGAACATCCTGAAAATGGATGGAGCAGGATGTTCTGAAAGACTGAAGAAAGGAAACTCCACCCAAGATGGTTTTCTTGAATTAATGCCATGTTTTAATATGACTTGACACCAATCTTTCCAGGACATAAATCAGAGCCATAACCAAAGGGTTTATTGCTACTCAGGTGACCGTGGAAACTATGGCACTTATGGCCACAAGGGGGAGCCACCACTCCAGTCGAGGCTATAGCAAACATTAAACTTTATTATTGCAATAGCATCTATGCAGGATTTTATGAATAAATCAATGCAGACTTTCAGAGAGGAAAACTCTCCAATCATACTTGGTTCAATGAAATCATCTGGAGGACTGCATGGGCTCAGTAACACAATCGTCATGCGCAGCACCGAGAAACGATATGTACCAAGTACCTGAATATTGACAAAGGTGGAGAACCCAATGTACCCTGGCACTGTAACCATGTTATGTTTTTAACTATAAGTGTATCTCCCTCACTGTAATCATACTACTGCGTTGTATCATAATTTGCTTGCCCTAACATGGTATGCACTTTATTAATTGTAAATGAAACTACCTGCACTTTAATTGTAACCTGCAATCCTGCTCCCAAATACCTTCGGGTTCGGAGCGCTATGTAAATAAACACATAAATAAATAAATATGTTTGATGAGCGTGATGCACGACAATCTGCATCCACCCCCTCTCCAGGCACATCAAATCCAATGCCCCGTGTGTGTCCTTTTGTGGATTAGATGAAGATTGCAGGAAGATTGTCATATGCTCCACCAATGTGTGTACATTCTGTTGGTTTGGGGTTGGCACACATTCTGAAGTCCTTTCTATTCTTTTTTTGATTTGGGGGACCAGTAGGGTCTTTTCTGTTCTTTTTTTAATTTACCAGGGTTATAACATGTGTATCACTTTCCTATATTACCCTCCTGAAATGTGATTACAGAAACGAATGCATGATGGAAACTGTAGTCTTGATTAACTTGACTTGAGCAAATAGGACCTAGGAATTCAAGATTGGTCAAACGAAACCGCAGGACTAGGAAGGTTGATATTCAGGTGACAGAGCAGCATCTCTCCAGCCTGCTAGATTGCTGTGTTTGGGCAATTCGGATTGTTTTGCTGAGCGCTTATTTCCTTGTTTTCTGGTGTACATGTCCACGGGGCATACACTGATTTTGAGATGTTTCTTAATTTTGTGTGCATTTTTACTGTGCATTTTTCTTATTCCTAAAGCTAAAAAGTCCAACTTTGATTCATGCTCCCTAGTAAATCGTGAAGTAGACATGCACAGCTTCATTTCGTATCACTGAGTCTAAACGTGAGGTGTAAACGTACCCCCCACCCCCTAGCCCCCTTCTTTTTACGCTCATGCTTCCACTCTGGGCCATAGAAAAATGACACATTGTATGTACAGGGTATAAACAAGCAACTCCGTGCATTCGTTTATTTATTTATATATTTATTTATTTATTTATTTGCCTTTTTTATTTATTTAATGTGATACAGTTTAGTTAATGAACTTTACACATCATAAGTAACAAATTAACCATACAACAGCTCAAAAGATGAAGTAATATAATATGTCATGAATTTAACAACACCAACATAGTAAATAGCAATAAATCCAATTAATAAAATTGGTAAAACAAATAAATATAATAATCAATCTTACCTAAAACCTAGTACACATCCTAAAATATGCCAATTTGATTAACAAAAGTAAAAACATTGTTCAAAGTAAAATACATTATTCAAAGTATCTGATCATTATAGTGCTTGCATCATAATAATCTGCAAAATTCCTTGGTTGAGCAGAAACTACAAATTATTGAGGAAATATTGATCAGATCTTAATGTCCAATATTTTTTCTATCCTAAGCCAGATGTTATATATGGCAGTCAAGACCCGCATACTCTCTGAGTTTTTACACAGTGGTGCCAAAATAGTGAATGGGAGATTGTTGCCAGATCATGAGTATGTTTTCCAATGTGGTAGTGAATTACATCCCTCATCTTAACCCTCTGTGTCAGTACAGGTTGGGCTGACTCCAATGTATTGACTACTTTACACAATCGGCAGATACGTTGTTCCAAAGGAATCGGCTCTCGTCCACCCGTGACCGAGAGTGTCGGGAGCTGGTCAATCCTTCATAGGAGTATGAAGCGTCGCAGCTTTTGGAGGGGCACCTGTTCAGGTAGTCTTGCGGTTTCATAAATGTATAGAGCCTAAATTGTAAAAATGTATTTTGCAATCCATATAGCGCACCAAGCCCAAAGGCATCTGGGCGCAGTTAACTTGTAGAAGAAAGAAGTAAGAAAAAACATTAGATGGTGGATTTGTCTCTTGTCTGTACTTTCTTCAAAGCATGCAGCAGATAAAAAAAACAGGTGCGTCTAACTATCAAACACCTGCTTAGCTAAACATCTGCTTCCAGTATGCCGGCTGGCATGCAATTCATGGATTTTTTTAAAGGTATTTTTATTTTACAATAGTAAATAGTATCTTAGTTCTCACCATAGAAGTACAGAAAGAGGGCCCACCTACCCCCCACAGCATCCCGGATCTGGCCCATTGAGAATCTCCCAGTCTGGATATGCACTGTTTGCTTGGCTTTCGACTGGGAAAGATCATTTTACTCAAATGGAATTCCGAAGCAAACTTGCCATCGTCGCGAGGTAATTCGCACATGTGCTGCCTGAGTGGAAGCCGAGCAAGTGGGTGGCGGGAAACGGGGAGGGCTCAATGTATTTTATGTCAGAAGCGTAAAAGTTGAGCCGTCTGCACTGTAGATCATTCCCAGCCCACTTAGCCATTCAGATATTTCCAATTAACGATTTATTTGATATTTTATGTTTCCCGTCATAAAACCTTAAAACAAATTAATTGGGCCTGTGATGTTTGTTTCTAAGTACAGATGGTCTCACTTGCAGTTTTATTGTGATGTCTCGAAAGATAGTTTAAGGAGATAATGGATGAGACAGCAAAGAACCCTTCCTTGTATCTAAATGAAGTACAAAAACAACTCAACACTACTCTCTTTTTCCCAAAACAAAGTTCTAAAGGCACTATAAAAAAAACAGATGGACTCAATCTTGGGAAAAGGAAACTACTTTGGACGCAAAATAAAAAACAACTTTTTTTACCGGAAGATCTGATGTCAATGCATAGAAATGGGTCCCTTTAGGAACTCACTGGGTACATGTCTCCCTGTTAAGTGGGTGTTATTACCTCGTGCTACTTGGCCTGTAAACCACACCCTGCACGGGCTTGAGCTGCAACGTGGCAAGTCTCTGGGTAAAAAAAAAGCTCTGCTGCTTGCAACGTCTGTGGACTGTAAAAACATGTTAAACATGATGTGTCCTCCTCGAACAATGAGTAAAGATTGTTTAAAAAACAAGGAAAGGCTCATCATCCTCGTCAAGGTCAGAGATCATGGCGCGTCACTTCCTGTGTTTCATTGGGCGGGAAATGGTCGCATTATGGTAATTCCTGTACCACTTTCATTGTTGTGAAATGACACTACAGGTCAGACTGGCTGCAAATGAGGGTTGGATCATCATTTTCACATGTTTTAAAGAAAACAAAAATGTGTATTTTTCAGCTCACTACTAGACCATTGCTATCTGCTTTCCAAAATAATTGTTCCTGTTTGGCAAAGCATATTATTCATAATTGTATTTTTCTAACCAGATTTAAAAATAGGTTTAAATAGATCTTATTAATAACACTGTAAGGTTTGTATGTAGGTCTCCAGCCAGATTTGCCCTGCTTCTTAGTGCGCCATAATATCAATTGGTCCGACCCATTTTAATGGTACACAAATGCCTCCACCCCCAGTGGTCTTGGGGCACTGGGGGTGTGGCGGTCATGTTTGAAATGGACATGAATAAGAGGCATACGCGAAATGTACGCGCAACATTTCACATGTGCATTTAACTACACACTTTATTGTACTTCATTTGTATGGGCATCAAACGAAATATCAATTTCTGCCACACCTATACTCTCTGTCATACAAATGTGAAAGCATTTACACAGCATGACATTTTCATGCTTGCGTAAATGTGACTTCAGATGGAATCCACCTACTTTGTAAACCAGCAAAAAACAGGTGGTTTGCCTAGGAATCTTTTGTAAATGCTCCCTGATATGTGGAAATTGCAGGCAGCATTAAATCTATCTCCACTGACAAATTCACAAAGGCGTACGGGTGTTTGACACGTTTGCTTGACATATCTCAGTGCAAAGGACAAATATTGCATGGAGCAGACCAGTTTTCAGCTAAGTGCGAATGTGGATGGTCTACTCCGTGCAATTTACAGGAATTAAAAAAATGACCCCAGCATAGCGAAAATACGCAGAACTATGGGCCTCATCGCGAGTTGTCGGTATCCTGGTGGTAATACCACCCAACTGTAATTGCGTTAGCACCAACCAGTCCAGCGTTATTAGCGCTGGACCACGGGTTGGACATTAACGGTAAATCCCCATTCCCCATTGGGTCCAATTTTCAGCGTAAATACTGTGAGCTAATACTGCCGGCGGTAATTATGCCGAAAACAGTGAGCTAAATTGGATTTTCACCTCCAGCAGAAAGTGGGAGGTAAAAACGCCCATTTAGCACCCGAGTCTTGATCGGGCCAAACCTTAAATGCAGCCGCAAGAGCGTTACTGCCACATTTAAGGGCTACCGCCCAACTTGTGATGGCACCCTAAATTTGCTATCGATTTAGCGTCTCAAAATAAACAGCACATGTTCAGAGGCACACCTGTAATTAAAGATGATGGGATTGGCTATCAACTTCCGGGACATACTCATAAAAGTTCAACAAACCTTCTCTCAGTCATGGACTTAGTTTGTATTTGTATCACACAGAACTACTGTGTCAATGAGATGAGGGGCATTACAGTGGGCAGTATTGGCCTGTTGCCGAGGGTCTTATAGACATTAGTACCCGGCCTGTTAGACCGGGGTACTAATGGCATTTTTATCTGTTTTGAAACACTGCTGCATTTCGAAACAGAAAAAAAAGAAAAACAAAAAAAAGTTGAAAAAAAATGTCCGCCAGGAAAGGGAAAACATAGTCTGTTTTCCCTTTCCATGGCGGCCATCGGGAGTGGACGCGCTGGGAACAGAAGTGTTTCCAGCGCATTCGCTCCGAAGAAAAGAAGAAAAAAGAAGGTAAGTGGGGTTGGGAGGGGATCATTTTCAGGGGAGAGGGGTGGAGAAAAAAAAAACGTACCTGAGTACCCAGCGGGGGACGAAGGCAGCCTCCAGCCATGGGAGGCTCAGAGTGGGGATTGCCCCATTTCGAGCCTCCTCATTGGCTAAGGGGCTGCCACACCCCTCGCCGGGAACAGAGTACCTGGCACGCACTAACGTACACAGGAAACAGTAATACCGTGTGGTATGGCTCAGAAAAGAGCCAATCCACACGTTATTTTCCCGGTGTGCAGCGCGTGCCGGGTACTGATTTGATTTATTTTTTATTTGTGAGTTCTCTAAAGCATGAACAAGGCCTAGAGAGCATCATATCGCTGCAGACACAGTAGTAAAACATTCTATTCATAATGTATGAAGTGCTTGTAAAAGTGCCTAATAGAACTATAAACAAATAGTAAAAAGTCTGGCATAATGATAGCTACACCCAGCACCTAATGAGCATACCATAAACAGGGAGGCTACATAAATTAGGCGTGAAAATCATCCAGAAAGTAGTCAAATGAGAGAGATAGCAAAGATTAAAGATCCAAAAGAGAAACAGCAGCACATAAATTGCAAAAGGGAAGAGCATTTTGGAGCACCTGGGTCTGCATGAGTGGATCAAGAGTGCAGGTGGTGGTCATGAATCTCCAGTGAGATCAAGAAGAGAGACAGGAGCTTTAGGTGAAAAGCTCTACAGGAAGGCGAGGAAACAATAAAGACTGTGATTGTCCAAGGAGGCAACAGAGACCTCTCCAGATAAATAGGGGTTTCAAGGCCATAGACATTAACTCTGGAATGTGGAATATCTGAAGATGTAAAGGACGTGCCTTGGAATGAGGGAGTCATTCTAAAAGCATACAGGTTTGAATAAAAGAAGGAATGTTTAGTTTCATATGTAGCCAGATATAGTACAGCCATGCAAGTTCCTTTTATTTGCTGGTACAAGCTGCCTTCATATTTGAAATAGTTATATCCTAATGCAATACACGCCTCTCTTAGGATGAATTCATCTGGGGGTAGCTTTTTCAAAGTTGGTATCTCCGGATTGCATGTTAATGTTTTAACATACTATATAGTCATATACACCTCTGCAATATCTAGAGCCACCAAAAGGTGATGATTAGGGTTAAATCGAAGATCATTTCCATTATGACCAAAACAGTTTCTTCTAGATATGTGACAATATTTTGGCTTTAGAACATGTCCACATATTTGACCCTGGTGCAGCTGGTATGCGACCACCTGGGGGTTTAAGGGATTCTTATACAATGTTGACAGTGTGTAGAATGATGGGATATTAGGATTATAACATTCAATATTCGTTCCAATCCCCTCCTCTCTTCATTCAATAACTAACTCTTGGGACGTTTTTATTGTTTAAAGTTCTTCTAGAATGAACTTTCAAACATCCGAATCTATGCAGAAGTCATGTTGTCCCTAGGCATCGAGGTGGATTTACTGCTAACGTTAATCCTAGTTTCCTGTCAGGTTCCCCATGAACTGAAATGTTTTCTTTGAGGTCTACTTTTGTGAAATAGTTTCAATTTCTGTTTGAAACCAGTTATATATACAAGTGACAGAAGCTAATGTTTGATCTGATGTTAAAGTCCAACTAAATGGATTAAATCAGTAAACAATGTGTCTTTCTTTTGGCTTAGAGCTTCATTGCCTCTGCCCAGCTCGAATGTGCCTTGCATGTAATTCATGAAAAATTGCCTGGGACCCCTGCACCCTTGCTCGGGGTATGCATGACAATATGAGCGCCTTTGCTGGCCTCTCTCTAGCTCCTTCCCTAAAAAAGTTATCTGTTTCTAAGTTGCTGATTCTAAATTGTCTCTCTCTGTAATATGCTCCTTGAAATGGCAATCACGTCCAGAGGAATGTAAAATGCCACCAGGGTCTTGATTGGTTAGTCCAGTCACAGTATAATCATCCTATTTGGGGTTTGTGTGGTATTCCTCTTTGAAGTATGAATGTAGCATTCCCCTTTAAACTCCAGAATTTCTTTAGCTAGTTTGTTAGATTTCGTATTGATGGCAAAATGCCTGAATGTATTAATCTATGTGTTATTGACCTCTAATGTATCCTTAGTATTAGAAAGTGCTGTGTTCACCCTGAAGGAGTTTCTGTCTCATCTAATTCTTTTTGGAGCATAGCACTCACTCGGTGAGCAGTTGTAATAGTTAGGACCATAAGGTCCCGACAACGTTTGGCTGCTATGGGGCTGGATTTGGTTTTATATTCACCAACAGCCAAAAACAGCCAAGGTTCAATGTGGACCAGGAGAGCAAGTGGGATGATATTCACCTGAAGATATTTGAAAAAGAAGTGGTTCATCATGTATTGCAGGACATTTTGTGGCTCTTCAACACTAAGGGCCTCATTATGGCCATGGCGGTCTCGCAATGAAGGGTGACGGTACAGGACCGGCACCCTTCATTACGGGATGCCCTATAACGAGGTTCCCTTGCGGGACCCGGTAAAACCAGGCATCCTTACCGGATCCCGCAAGGGGACAATGGAGCTAATAATGGGCCCGTTATTAACGGGCCCTTTATTAGCTCCCTCCCCATTCCAATTGAGCCCTATGGGGGCTCAAATGGGAATGGGGATGGGTTTTTCCAATGAGGACTTACCGGGTCAACAAAAAGGGCATCATTGCGGCCATGGCGCTTTCGCAATGAAGGGTGCCGGTACAGGACCGGCACCCTTCATTACGGGATGCCCTATAACGAGGTTCCCTTGCGGGATCAGGTAAGGCGCCTGGTTTTACCAGGCGTCCTTACCGGGTCCCGCAGGGAGACCAGGGAGCTAATAATGGGCACGTTATTAACGGGCCCTTTATTAGCTCCCTCCCCATTCCAATTGGGCTCTTCAACACTAAGGGCCTCATTATGGCCATGGCGCTCTCGCAATGAAGGGTGCCGGTACAGGACCGGCACCCTTCATTACGGGATGCCCTATAACGAGGTTCCCTTGCGGGACCCGGTAAGGACGCCTGGTAAAACCAGGCGTCCTTACCGGGTCCCGAAAGGGGACAAGGGAGCTAATAATTAACCCGTTATTAACGGGCCCTTTATTAGCTCCCTCCCCATTCCAATTGAGCCCTATGGGGGCTCAAATGGGAATGGGGATGGGTTTTTCCAATGAGGACTTACCGGGTCAACACTAAGGGCATCATTGCGGCCATGGCGCTCTCGCAATGAAGGGTGCCGGTACAGGACCGGCACCCTTCATTACGGGATGCCCTATAACGAGGTTCCCTTGCGGGACCCGGTAAGGACGCCTGGTTTTACCGGGCGTCCTTACCGGGTCCCGCAGGGAGACCAGGGAGCTAATAATGGGCAGGTTATTAACGGGCCCTTTATTAGCTCCCTCCCCATTCCAATTGAGCCCTATGGGGGCTCAAATGGGAATGGGGATGGGTTTTTCCAATGAGGATTTACCGGGTCCTCCATGGTTGGAATAGCTCGGTAAGTCCTCATTGGAGGAACCCGGTACTGGAACCCGGTATGGAGGCAGCCATGCCCTTATTAAGGGCATGACTACCTCCATACTCGTAATGAGGCCTTAACTCTTGCAAACTGTTGCAAATATTCCTGCCCAGCCCCACAGAGGTGCTGCATACCATGTGTCCCCATGCAGTCCTCGAGGGACTCCTATCTGATGTGATATAGCCCTTGCTATTATATTATCTATTGAAGTCCAACATTGAGAGAAGGTGAAGCTTCCTGAGTGAGAGGTTGCAGACTCTGCTTGTAAGTAAGTAATGCAGACCCCCACCCTCTGAAATGAAAAGCTGCACCCCTCTCCCATCTGACATTCTCCAGAGACCTTTCCATGTGGAAGTTAATGATTCCCACCTATTATAAATGCTACAGCCTCCCTACATACTAATCATTTTCCCTAAAGAACATGGGATTTATGTGAGAAATTGTAGAGCCCCCAAATCTGTCCTCTCATGAGGGTTGTCGACCTACAACCAGCCGGTGCTACATAGGCACCATCCGCGGAGCTGTAGGGGCTTGACGAGAGAGACAGCAAGACCTCCTCTTGTGAGGTGCTGAAAGCCTCCTCTTCCAACAGTGAGGTGCTCCAGGCCGCCAGGTGCTGCAACCTTCACAACTGTGAGCTGTATGGGCACCCGACCTACTGTGAAAGGCTGAAACACCTACTTATTTTGAGAGGGTGCAGCTTCACATTCAGGTGAGAGATTCCAGACCCCTCCATGGGAAAGGCAGCTGCCCCACATCACGTCAGATTGGCAGCCCTAACTCCACGGGAGAGGCTAAGGCAACCCTCCATAGTAGCTCGCCCTTCCCCCACCCTATAAGATGAGACCATAAACATAACATAAAGTGCTCCACAAAAGAAGCAACCAGGCACCTCTTGAGGATCCCTGACACTTTACAGAAGCTCCCTTACTAGTAGGGTTTGGGGGGCATGGGTCAAACCTCTTGAGTAGTATGTTGGGTCGTCAGTACGCTGTGATTCTCACAGCTCGCAAATGACAGTGCACAAGGCACATATATACACTTACTTCTACCTAAATACACAAACTGCTAAATGGCATACACTGCACGTGGGGGAAACACTAAAAGCATGTTTAGGTGCTGCCCTGTCGTCTGTCCCTGTGACATGCTACAGTGCAATTGCAACCACTACAACCTCTCTAAATCATCACAGTACTGCAGTGCACAGGAGTCTGGTGTTCATGCTGATGATTGGTCCAGTCTAGGGTGCCCAGGGACGGGCCATGGAAATATAAGGAGGACTAAAGAAAATACACATACGACTTTAGTCCTACTTCTGTTTCGTTTTGGCCTGTTGCGGGGGGGGGGGGGGGGGCGGGCAGGGAGGGGATGTGCTAACAGGCACACTCCTCTCATTGAAGGAGAGCGCTGGGGAGGTGAAGGGGAGGAAATGGGGACATGAAAAGCATTTCACGCCCCCCATTTGCACAGGAAAAGTTGCGCCTGGACCTGATTTCAGGATTTCGAAATCAGGTCCCGGCAACAAAAACGGCAAAAAAAGGTCTGTAGGCAAAACCCCGGATGGGGTTTATAAGCTAAAAAACTCCCGGGACTCCGGGACGTCGGGTGATATCCCCGGACAGTCCCGGAAAAATGGACGTCTGGTCACCCTAATCCAGTCAGATGGTTAAGGTGATTTGGACTCCCTGGCCAAACCCCGCTTATAACAAGTCAGTTCTTTAGGGTTCTAGACCAATATTCAGCCTAATCCTGAAACGTGACTGGGACAGCACAAGATAAACATGAAATGCAATCCCGTCTAGCTCATTCTCTGCACATCACATGTTTTAGCATATCAGGTAGACCGGCCTCAGTTAGTCCTCTCGAGACTTCCTGATAGGCAGCCCCATGCATTTCCGGAATTCTGGAAACGCATTGCTCAGTGCATGATGATTCATTCCAAAGGCCCCACTTTCATAGCCTCATTTACTCAGACTAAATTATCCTGCCAACTCCATTGGCAATAATAAATAGCTCATAATTACCAAAGTGTGTATACTCAAACAACTGGACGAGCAGGCTCTGTAATTGATGGGCACTGCCTTCACTTTTCTGGCTGACATGCTGTTTGAAACTCATTGCAGATGTTGCCATAGGGCTGTTTTCCTTATATCCTGGGAAGGGGAACTCAGCTATGTTCTCTTCCATCAAAAGGTGTACAGTAGGCATACCCCTGCACATGTTATCACTAAAATAATTGATGGCCTCTTCACTATGGCAACTGCTCTGGTGCTACTTGGCCCCTGAATTGCAACAGGATATGCTTTGTGGTCATATTACAGTGGTTCTGTTTTTACATGGTGTAGATTTCAGTTATGTCTAATGTTGAGCTGCTGACCTGGAAGGTGTTTCAATATCTGGATCGCTCAAAGTCTAAGGTCATGCATGATGTCTTCCTCCTTTGTATTTGCCCATCCTAATAATATGTTTCGTTATAAAATGACAGCTGTGTAGAGACATACAGGGCTGTAGCCCTTAAATGCAGCAGTTGTACAGGAGGGTGGAGCGACCTCTGACGGGCCCAGAGGATCAGAGCTCACCCTTGAGTACATTAAGACAAGATAGCTGCATCTTAAGGAGGATGGGGTGCAATATTCTCTTACTCCAACACCAATCAATAAGGAAAACTCAAATGGTTTGGCAAAGGGAAGTTTGTTTAATGACAAGTACAAAAAAACGGGGAAACATTAGGAAATCATCAGTGATGCGATCGCCCGTCTCGCTTCAACCTCCACAATCTTCATTCAAACAGCAGTATTTATAGGCAAAAGTCGTCATCATTGATGTGTAACACTCGAAAGTTTGTCATGCAATTGTATTGGTTGGAAAAGGTAACTTACGTATAGGTACTATAACTGTATGTGGTAACGGGATGCGAGGATTGGATAACTCTTATCGGGTGGGCGTCTTTGCCCATCCCTCTACATCACTCATGCTAGACGTCGCTACAAGTACGACGTCTCATTGGTTCTACTAGCTATAGAACCCTAGATTACTGGTCCATTGTGATTGGGTTGGTTACATCCCTAGGCATAAATCTCCACTTTAATTAGCAGCTTGCAGAATGGTTACCCAGATGCGGCATGCCCCAAGATTCACCCTGCCTCCCTTCCATCAATCAGTACTTTAGGGCTATGTGTTAATTAGTTGGCTGAGGACGGCCTCGAAACTGTAGCTTCTTATCAGGGAAAGTTATAGCATCTTCTGGTTTTGGGTGACATCAGACGTTGGTACCTCTTTGCGCTTGGCTGGTCACGTGTCAGTACACCGTGAAGCTGCTTCATTTTCCATCTATTTGCGTATTTAATTCTCTCTTCGGCCTCGCCACCTGCCTGGGCCTCCTTATCTCGACCTTCATGGGCAGGCTGCTATGCTCTTAAGTTTCGATTCTTCGGAGTTGCCACTCTCCTCCCTTCCTTGGGTTGACCTTGAATTCCTAGGCATGAGCTGCTTCTTGCTAGGTTTCGATTCCACTCTTTTATTTGGCTTTGTGAATCCTGGCCTGTTAGGCCCCTACCATCCTGGGATTAATTCTGCTTTCATGTAAAGTGCACTGCACTTATATAATGTGCTTCGTTGAGGTAGATATATATGTATATAGTTGGCTCTTGCCGCTCTATTCTTCTACTAAGCATAGCAAGCCGTACTGTTTTCTTAGCTTCTTGCGTTACAAGCCTATGTATAGGCATTAGCTGGTTGCATATTTTCGTCCTGCTTTATGGTTGCGTTTCTTTATATTTTGACATCGTTTTATCTTCTACTTCTGAGATATCTTTATTCATGGTGTTTCGTCTTAGTATGTTATCTTTTGGTTGTTGTTTGTTCACCTGTACTTCTTCCCGGGCCCCCGTGACGTTACCATTCACCTTCAATTAAGGCCCTTTGGGTCTCTACTGGGATGGTCTGAAAGTAGTCTTCATGTCGTGTCAGCTGTTGGTATGGTTGTCTCAATGGGTACCGTGCTGCCCATGGTTGTCTGATTATTAGCACTTCGACAGGTATTTCTCTTCTGATGGGCACTGGGCAGAGCCCCAGTGTGGCTCTCTGTTGGTTTATTTGCTCTCCATATGTCACATATCTCGGTGAGTATATTCATGGTATTTCAAACTGGCTGGCTGGAGTGCAGGCCATATCTGGGACCTCCTCTACACTCCCCCCTCTGGTCGGTTCATCGACCACTTCGTATTCACCTTGCTTGGTTCTTCTGTATTCATTTCTTCTTCATCTTCTGGGTTTTATTTGTTAGTTTGTTTGTTTATTCACTTGTTTATGCACACCAGACCCGTGGGTAACAGGGCACAGCGATAAGAAAAATGCAAAGCTTACAGGTTACAGAATAAAACAGTCATACAAGATCCAGTATACATATATAAATGTTACATAGATATAAAATATACAATAAGGGTACCATTTAGCAGATATTACGCTAGATATATACTGTACGTTAGTATTACCCTAAATTAGGTAACACATAGTCATCTAAGCAATGACACCAAGGGCAAGTGGGGGTAGGGAGCGTCAGGTGGTGAGCAACTAGGGGTCAGTGGAGATGATATGTTTGGTTACACTTTTTCTGAAGTTTAGGTAGGGTTCATCAACTCTCGGGTCTTGTGGCAGTATGTTCCAGATTTTGGCTGCCTTCACTGGGAAGCTATTTCCACCGATCGTGGTAAGCCTATATTTAGGTATTGCCAGGCAGTTAGCGTTGCCAGCTCTGGATTGTCTGGGAGAGATTTTCCTGAGGAGTTTGTCTGTGAGGTAACTAGGGGCTGCGTTGTTTAGAGCTTTGTGGGTCAGAGATAGCATCTTTAGCTGTATTTTGTTATCAGTAGATAGCCATTTATATTGGTGTCTGATGGGGGAGATATGGGTTCTTTTGTTTATGCTGAGTGCTGCTCCCAAGGCATTGTTTTGTAATATTTGTAACCCCCGGATGGTGGTTTTATTAGCACCACTGTATAGGGCATTACAGTAGTCAATTCTGGAGAGTATTAAGGCTATAGACAGGATCATGCAAATGTCATTGGAGAGAAATGGCTTACCGGCTCTTATCAGCTTGCAAGTGTAGGCTGTTGTAGAGGTCAAGGAATTTACCTGTTTATCAAATCACAAAGTGTAATCAAGGTAGAAACTAAGGGTTTTTACTTCCTTGGAGACTTGAATGATATTCCTGTCAATATTGAATGAAGAAAATTCTTGGTCTAGTTTTTTAATGTTGGTATGAGTGCCTAGGATTATCAGCTCAGTCTTATCGTTCAGGCAGATGCCATGGGTGGCCATCCATGCCTGGATGATAAGATAAACCCTGTTCACCAATTCCGTGTCCTTGCTATGATCCCCAGGAAGCGGGAGGAGGATCTGTGTATCATCTGCATAGTTAGTGTAGGTGATACCCAGATGATCCAAATCATCGAACAGGGGCTTGGTGAAGATGTTATATAGAGGTGGGGAGACACAAGAGCCTTGAGAAACACCACACAGGATGGGGGTAGGGTCAGCGGCTGGTGATGGAGAGAATACTCTCATGGTTCTCTTACTCAGGAATGACTCAATCCATCTGATGGCCTCATGGGAGAAGTGAGCGGCAGAATCCAAGTGTCTGCAGAGGACTTTATGGTCCACTAGATCAAAGGCTGCTGAGAGATCAAGGAGTAGCAGAAGTACTGTCTTCCCTTTGTCTCTCAGCTCATCAATTTGGGATTTTAAATCTATTAGGGCAGTTTCAGTTCTGACTAAAGGGCGGAAGCCAGATTGTCTATCTCCTAAGAGTTTATGCAGTTCTAAATGTTTTTGCATCTGATTATAAGCAGCTTTGTCCAGTATTTTGAGTAAAAAAAAGGTACATTGGTGATGGGACGGTAGTTAGTCGGGATCAGAGGGTCTAAGGTCTGCTTCTTGAGGAGAGGTAGCATCCAGGACTGTTTAAGGTTAGCAGGGATGGTGTCTGAGGAGAAGGAGGCGTTAATCAATTTGGAAATGAAGGGGGACAAGTCTCTGGCAGCATCTTCTATGAGTTGTGCAGGACAGATGTCACCTTTGCAATTGGAAGGTTTGAGCGAGAGGATCATTTTTTCTACTTCCAGGGTAGACATTTTAGTGAAATGAAATGTGTTATGAGCCGTGGATGGTTTGATGGGCGGAGGACTTTTGGGCAATTCCTGAAGATTCAGTGTTTCTTTTTTCAACTGTATTTTATTTTGGAGCGTATTAATTTTATTTGCTAAGGCGTGTTGGATATCTGTACACCAAGACTTTTCTTTGGTGCAGATGTCAGGTGTGGCTATTGGTGACGAATAGAGTATCGAATAGAGTTCTTTCATACTGGAGTTCGGTTTGGCTATACGTTCGTCATAAGAGTTAAGTTTTGCCAGGCAGAGAGAGAGGTTACTTTCGCCTTATTGTCATTCGAAGGGCAGAGCCTCCAAGTAGTTTCGCTTTTTCTTTTCAGGAGGCGTAGGTCTCTAAGTTGTGGCGTGAACCATTTATTTAGATGTGCTTTAGGTTTACTTGCTCTCAATTTTAGCGGGGCTATTTTGTCTAGAGTAGTGAGCATTATATTGTTGAATTCATGGACTAGGATGCTGGGATCTAGATTTTCTGACAATGCACCAAGAGTGGGTAGGATAGCAGGGATGACTTTCTCTACTGTGATACACTTGTTATTTCTGGTAAAACATGGTGGTGCTAGTAGTGGGGCCGTGGGAGTAGGTGTAGTGGTGGATAAGTTAAAGGACACCAGTGAATGGTCTGTCCAGGGTAGAGATGTGATAGAAGAGATGGTAGCTGTGCAGTTATAGTCAACTATCCAATCTAGCGTTCTCCCCTTAAAATGGGTGGGTTTGCTGACTTTTTGAGACAAACCTAGAGCATTGATCATGTTGGCTAAGACCGGGGCATTTTTGTCCGTAGGGTCATTAAAGCCTGTGTTGAAATCCCCTAATAGGAGTAGATGGGAAGATGGTTTAAGGTTGTTGGTAATTACATCATGCAGATCCTCCTCAAAGGTACTAATAGGACCTGGAGGTCTGTATATTAGATGGATGGTGAGGGATTGTGAATTGTTCATCTGGAATTTGGCAGATAGAGTTTCACATGATGGTAGCAGTTGGGTAGGAGCTAGTCTGAGGGAGATCACTCATTTTAGAGATGATGGCGATGCTGCCTCCTCTTGCGCCATCTCGGTCTTGTCTAACAATTGTGTAGCCATCAGGGATGGCTAACATAAGGGAAGGTCCTGCTGCATTGTGTAGCCAGGTCTCCGTAATTGCAAGGAAGTCTAGGTTACCTTCTTTGATTAGATCAGCTATGTGTAGGGCATGGGCGACGAGTGATCTCGCGTTGAGAAGTGCCCCTTTGAGGGGGGGGTCTCAACTGCGGCTTTAGTTTGGAAGGGCTGGGCTGTAATGGGATTGGTTAGCTTGCATTTATGATTGTTAGTTGGGATGGCCTCTATATTGGGTGCGGAAGGTGGCAGTGATAGCTTAGTATGACTAAGTTGCATAGTATGCTGATAGTTTGATTTGGGGTTGATGGGAGGTAGAGATTTTCTGAGAGGTTCATGCAGTTTTATTAATCTGGCGCGGCGGCTGAGGTTTCTACTAGACGTGGCGCATGGTAGAGATACATAGGTTGCTGTCCCTAGGGCACTAGTATGTTTACATGAGACTGTGGTGGCATTATTCAAAGTTGACTCGGTCAGTTTAAACAGGCTGGGGTCTCGTAGGGTGCTGGTAGGAGCTCAGACGGACGGGCTTGGCTTCTAGTACCTGTGGGAGGGGTGACTGCCAATATGTATAACACAGTTATTAGGCTTAACATTTTCCCGATTAAACAGTAGTAATAGTGCGGTACATGTTGGCACACTTAGGCTAGACAGTTGAGCTGCAAGGTGGGCAGTGCAGATGGGTCACCTGGGCGAGGATTTATCACTATGCAGTAATAATAGGCAGTACATGTAAGTCAAATTGTGAACCTGGGCCAAGTCTCAAAAACACAAGGGGAGTGAGGCAATGCAAGTAAAGCAAATTAGGCACCTAGACCAAGTCTCAAAACACAGGGCACGTGAGGCAATGCAAGTAAGGCAAATTGGGCACCTGGGCTAAGTCTCAAAAACACAAGGCAAATGAAGCAATGCAAGTAAGGCAAATTAGGAACCTGGGCTAAGTCTCAAAAACACAAGGCAAATGAAGCAATGCAAGTAAAGCAAATTTGGCACCTGGGCTAAGTCTCAATATCATTCAATAACGATAACATCTCAGTAGCCTACTAAAAGAGGCAGAGGTTTGTACAAGATGGTGCGAAGGAGTGTCTCTTTGGAGTCCAAATTTTTATCACTCCTTTCAATCTTCCTACTGTTTTTACTTGTTCGTCTTTGTTCCAGGTCATGAACTGGCATTGTCCATTTGGGCTACAATAAATTCATCTTCCTTGGTACTTTTTTCTTTTCCTGGGATACAAACATTTTGTTCCTCCTGGTGCAAATTTGCTGGCCTTCACAAAGTTTCTTATTTCTTCATCAGTCAAGTCTCTGGGCTTCCAACCTGGTTTGACATCGATCATGATCTTCATCCCAATGGCTTTCTTCGCAGTTTTCTGGCATTGTGAGATAATTATTTTGATAACACAAAATCCTAATAGTATCATCAGTAGCAGAGCTCCCAGGAACTTGAATATGTCTGCCATCCATTGTGGGACCCATGAGAAAAGGGTTCCAAACCAGCTGTCATCATCAACATCGTCAGTTTCATCGATCATCTGGTTCTGTATCTTCGTTAGCATATCTATGGCTTCTGTTAAGGTTGCATTTTCCTCGTCGTGAGAGAGTATAAATGTGCAACAGGATTCTCCTATGTTTGCACAAACTCCTCCATCCATGGCAGTGATCATGTCAAGCACATTTCTGTTCTGGAGAGTCATCAGTCGGATGGCTCTTAACTCTTCCTTCATTGCATTGAATCCTTTTATTGTCCAGTTGATGGTTTGCAGTTATTCCCATCTGGTGATTTGCAACCACTTAGTATTTGCTCCAACCTGGAATTTTGGCATGATGATCGTTAACACAGATGAGGTGAGGCTGAAGAGCCTGTGCTCATGCGGGATTGCATGGAATGCTTCTTCTGATTTGGCAGAAAAGTAATTTTCTCTCTTCCTCCGGGATACCAATTCCACAGATCTCCTTTTCCTCAAATGAGCATCTGCTTTCAGGAAACTATCAATATTCAGGTCACTTTTCAGGATCACTACTGCAGGAACATGGACATTCACTATTGTGCATATGCCTCCCCAGTTTTTTGGCAGTCTTATGTCTGCTTTGGATCCACGCGCCCAGTAATGATCCATAATTACTGGGGTTCTGTGAGCTATTCCTAGAGCTTCAAAAATGTGTCTGCAGTTCTGATTCTCTCCCATCTTCCTCGTGCCATTGTTCCTGAAGCACAAATTTGGGCTTTCCAGTGGCACTATCTGCAGGGGTCCTCCTTTGTCTTCAACCCATGTCAGTAATCTTGTGAGTTTTGGCCATAACGTTTTTCACAACCTCTGTGAGTTCTGTATTGCTTCCTTATAGGCTCCAAAGACCATCCATGCTCGGCAGATCACCATTCCTTCTTCCCATCCATTTGGTGAAAGCACTGTTCCCCAAATCTGCATTTGGCCTCTGTTCTTCCAATTTCTTGCCTCTTCTTGAGTTTTTCCTTGGACATTCAGCTTTGGGTTCACTTCCCATCTGATTGCTGTTCCTTTAACTCCAGGCTTCTTGTACCTGATCACATGATTCCTTGTATGGGCTCTGTTTCTCATCTTAATGTCCTGTATATAATCATCTTCATCAGGGTAATTTGTCTCGGTTGCCCATATCAATGAGGAATCCCTTCCCATGAACTGTCCTCTGGTGTTGCACATTGCTACGTATTAAAGACAGTGTGCTATCAAGACATCAATTTCTACAGCCAGAAAGATCTTTCCCCATGCTGTACGTAGGAGTGCACAAATGAAGCACTCTCCTTCTGATTACTTTCTTCTAACTTCTTTCATGTGTTGGTACCAAATGTTGTTTCCTAGATGTGCTGTGCTGTCCAGGTAGTCATTCAGTTCACTGTTATCTTCATGCATGCTCCTCATGATCTTTAGTGTCTTCTTGTAGTTCACTATAACTACATCTCTAAACGCGTCTCTGTGGCTTTTCCTTGCTGGGGGACTCTCGGGCATTCTGGTGTAACACTCACCTGGTATCCACGGGGACGTCACTCAGCCTGTTCTGACCTCTTACGACCTTGAATCCTTCTCTGGAGTCTACTCGACTGGAGACTGGGCCTGAAACACAGGATTGGCAGAGTTTAGCTCCCTATTGTCTCTGTGTGCTTGAACCCCTTCTTCCCCCGGGGTCCAACCCCTCCCTTTGATCCACAGCTCACCTTGTTTTCTTGGAAAGTGTGCTCTAGGTCCTGCTTTTAGCGCAGGGGCGTGTTGATTGATGCGGGCTCGTTGCTGCCTAGTTACTTCACTGGCAAGAGTCCGACAGGTAAGTATAATGAGTCTTTTGAACAGTTCTCTAACTTCGTTCCTTTCCTTCCTTAGATGATGGCTGGCGTCTGGGGATGGCAACGTGCTGCCGAGATGAGTAGCGCTGAAAGTGAGTGAGAGCATGATGCGCGATGCAACCCTTTCATATTTGTATTGAACTGAATTATTTTTCTGTGTCTTTTAGGTGCCGCGACGTTTTCAGCGTGGATGCTGGTTATGAAGAAGAAATGCAGTGAGTACGCGCGGTATGCAGCGCCTATAGATGTTTCCACGCTAACCTGGAGTGACTTTTCCCTCTTGAAGATGGATGAGAAGTTCTGGAGACAGATTTCCCCCAGAGCGGCTGGGATTCAGGTAAGAGTTTGAAGCTTATACAGTCTTTAAAAAATAAGCGAAGGTTTGCTGAATGCTTACTAATGCCTTTTTTCTGTTCATTTCCCTTTTCCTTAGGAAGCAGCGTGCCGGGATGGGAATGACACCGCCGAAGATGCCCGCAGAACAGAAGGAGCAATGAATGATGGGCAGAAGCGCCACAAGATAAGGCTGTTCCTAACGGTGTTCTGGTTCTTACAGGAGCTGAGCGCAGAAGAAAGATGCAGGCCTACTGGAGACCGATCCGAACACGGTGAGTGTCACTCTGCAGGTGCAGAAAACACAAAGCATGTTTCTCAGCCTGGGCGTGGCTTAAATAGTCTCTGTGTATGCCAGGTGTCTCTGGGCTGAACCACACCCAAAAGACTAGACTGCACATGCAGTTCTGGGAACCGAAATATGTGGGGGCATCCATCTTGTCCCCATCAATGCACTACAAGTCCAATCCCCAAGGCTATCCTTTGGAAGTGAGTTTGGTGCCACAAGCGCCAAGTCTAACTCCAAGTGGGTCTTTGGAGGGATGGAGAGGCCCTTGAGATCCATGTAGGTGATCGTGGCCTGGCACCAGCCTGACATCTTGGAGGGCTGGGGACATGAGAGGCAGGAATCATGACAGCTGGTCGATGGAGCAGGTTTCCTTATCTGCATCGATGTGGTAGGTGGAGGTTTTGCATTTCTCTCCTTCTCTTCTTGCATTATTTTCCTGCCCTCTATAAGTGCCTTTATTAGCCACCAGCCTGTCACTGGCCCAGTGTATGGCTGCATCGTGGGCCTGGTACTTGTTCCTTGTGTTGGAACTTGTGTGATTGTCAGTACAGTCTCTGCGGTTTTATTTTTCAGTTCCTCATGCCGTTCTTTCGCTCTAGCTATAAACGGGAATAAATGATCTATTAACATTTGTGTCTTTGCAGTGAATTTTCCTACAGCTGCATCTGTCTTTTTAAAGGTTTGTGTTAAGTCTTCTTTTGTTGGCTTTTCTCTTGATTCTTCTCGGTTTCTCTCATAATTTTCAGGGGCTAATTGTTCGGTAGGCAGTCTCGTGCTCTCGATTGCCTTTGCTTGAGGTCCTATGGCCATTGACACATGCCCTGGTTTGTGTGCATTCAGTGTGTGGGTGCGTGTAATTGTCAGTGCTAAGTTTTTATTCATTCCGTGCTGACCCTGTCTCCAGCTCTTCTTTTCATTTGTTACCTCAAGTGTCCATGTGTCACTGTTAATTACATTCATTTTCAGTTCATTTACTTTACCATCGGATTGTCCCAAGACTGGAATAATTATATAGGGTCGGGGTGCTTTTGTGGGACTCATGCGTACATCATCAGGTGGGTGGACTAAAATTGTAATGCTTCGTGCACCATGAAAAAATGCAGCTCTAATCGTTAATGACAGCAAAATAATGATAAACACAATGCATAGATACATCATGGTGTGGTACGTGAGGCGGCAGCATTTCCTTCCGGAGAAGCAAGGGCGCCCCTCTGCATGTGGGAGGACCAGGTTGCAGGGCTGGGCCCCCATCCTGCTCATAACGAAATGTCAATGTTTATTCTCCAATTCACTTGGTCTCGAACAGTTTGTATCATAAAGTGTCTGGTGCTTCACAAGTGTCCCCCCTCTTGTGGGTGACGATTGTCTCTCGATACAGGATGCTGTATCCTTGCTAGACTATGGAAATATAGATTAGACTAACACTTCAATAAGTCTTTTTTACTGTGTATATTAAAAGTAGGTGAGTTCCCAGTCCACCCCCCAAATCTGCTTCAGTCCTGAGGACATGCTGGACACTGTTCATTGTGAAGAAATGGGAAAAATGGCAATCAAAACAGATAAAGGTGAAGTTCTTGTCTCTGTTCCCTTGATCTGTCCCTCGGCAGAAAGATGAAGTGCTTGCCTTGGCTTCCTCGATCGGTCCCTTAGCGGAAGGTTTCAATGTAATCTCCCAAGAAGTCGATGGACATTAGTGTTCTTTATCTGAGCTATAATGGCATGCAAGAGCATGTTTAGCTGAGTACTCTTCACTGGTTCTCCGAGAAATGTAAGTAGGTCAACATTGGTTGGTCTTCCCACTAGCTCTGGAAAGTTCTCAATGAGGTGAAAGAAGACATGGTCTGCATATCTGCTGTCTCCTGGTGATAACGACATTCGTCCTGTCTTGCTGGGTTAAGGATTATAGGCTCTTCCCTTGACGTGAACAATGCTTGCACTTTCCTGACGCGTGGATTGCGACCAGATCATTTAGCTTGGTCCGCAGCTGGCTCAAGAGTTCAGAGTTTGCTGGATCTCAAATAAATTAAGAGTGTCAGTGGTTCTCCCAGCAATTGCTGGGCACTCCTCTATGAGACGAAAGAAAAGCGTATTGGTGAGTTCATCTACTATCGCCTCTGGTGGAAGCATTTGTGTCCTTATCACTGTATTCTGGCAGTTCAATGAAGGCTTCCGCGATGGTGGTAAGTAGTTGCCAAATTATCTTCTTAATGGCATGGTCTTGGATGAAGTCTGAGACACTGGTGACCCTCCCTACTAGTGATGGGTAGAATTCCAATACTAACTGAAAGTAGGTTAGCACATCCCTTGTGATATTTCTGCTGGGGGACACCATAAGTGCTGCACAACAAAGTCTTGATATTTGATGATTTAGGATACTGTGTTTAGCTCTTAAGGTAAATGTCCCTGGTCGATGTCTGTTAGAGTCTTGTTTCGCAACAATGCTGGGGTGTGGGTTGATTCACTGGTTCGTATCAACAAAACGTGTTGTGGCTTAAATGCGCAATTCTCTTCATCACCCTCCAACTAGGATGCACATAGTGTCCGTTTTATGTCGTTATCCCCCTTTTTGCTGCTCATGCGTCCTTCTTCTTCGTCATGGAGATCGTCTGCACGTGCTGAGGTTCTACCCCGTTGTCTGTAGTTTCTTCGCGGTGGAGTGCAACTAGAGGGCTTTCTCCGATATAGGGTTTAATGTAATTGAGAAAAATCCATGCTCTCCTGCCCTGTATTTTCACAGCAGACCTCCGCAATGAAAGGACCATTGAATCTTGGCTCGTCCCACCTCTTCTTCGTGTGCTTTTTTACTACCACCACATCTCCAGGAAAGACGAGTGGAACACGTAGACCTTGAGCCTGGCCTGTTGTAGCGTCCCCTGCTGCGTTTTTTGCTGTGCTCCAACCTTTTCGCCATTGCTGCAGTTGGTCTGAAATTACAGTAAGACTGGATGTCATGCAGTTTAGATATTCTTGTAATTCGGATCCCAGGACCTCTCGGGTTGGCTGGGCATCACATCTAGCTCTGACTCGGGGGGTTAGGGGAGTATTCATTCTCCTTTCTGTGACTATGTCGTGCAGCGTAAAATGATGGTCGGAGCCTGGTTGGTTCCAAAGAGCATACAATGCCAGTGGAAGGCAGTGCAAGCATCCCCTCTTTAGAGTAAGCTTCAACTTGGCTAGCCTTTCTTTTAACAAGCCGTTGAGCCTCTCACAGATAACATTACCTTCCGGATGATACGCCGACGAGAACTTGTGCTTTATAGCAAGCAACAAGCTAATCTGCTCAAAGAAGGAATTTACAAAATAAGCCCCATTGTCTGATCTCATCACCTCACACACCCCCCCATCTAGGGAACCCTTCCCTCACCAAAAATTTGGATGCACTGGGTGTGTACATGAACTTATTCTATCCATCTAGAGAATGGACACCACTACAATTAAGTACCTGTACCTGTTACACACTTGAATCATGTCGACGTAGTTGATTTGTAAGTGCCGAAAAGGCCCATTTGGCCGGGGGATGCCTCCTCTCACTACTTTTAATGTGTGCCCAGCAGTGAATTGCTGGCAGATTATACAGTTCACCATAAAGAATGCAACATGCTCTGCTAAATTCGGTACAAACTAGTCTTCTGCGGGTTTCTGAAAATATACATATCCAC
Source organism: Ambystoma mexicanum (assembly GCF_040938575.1). Classification (NCBI taxonomy): domain Eukaryota; kingdom Metazoa; phylum Chordata; class Amphibia; order Caudata; family Ambystomatidae; genus Ambystoma; species Ambystoma mexicanum. The sequence goes on from NC_090927.1 coordinate 342,123,208, forward strand.
TGGCAACATTCCAATTTGTATTTTCAGTTCATAGTTGCGAGTGCCAAATTAATACTCGTCACACTTTCCAAGTTTGTTTCAAGAGTTTATCTTTTTATTTAATATTCTGGGTTCTTAATCCCTTAATCTTGTTGGCTCTTGAATAAGTGAACTCTCTACATGTGTTTCACCCTTGTTTATGTCACAAGGGATCATCAGGAGATATTTTTTCACTAAATAAAAAACAATAAAGTACATTTTGTAAGAACAAAAGGAAAAAAGATTTTTTTTTTCATTTTAACATCATTAAGGTTTTTCTTTTGGCTAATCACATTTGCATAAAACTTTTTCATCACGAAGCAAATTTGGAGCCTTGCTGATGGCTTTTCTTTTTCTTATCTCTGCATTCAGATATAACAATAAGTCAGCAAAGAAAAAAACTTTACAATTGTAGGAATGGCATTCACCAATTTTGTTTGCTATAAGTAGATCTGGCTTGAAATTTCGGCAGTAAGGATGGCCAGCGCGTAGAGCGTAATGACGTCATCGTGCACACTATAACGTGAGCTTGATGATGTCACATGCTCATTAAGAAAAACATATTGAAATGCGCTTAGCGCACCACAAAGCGTGCCGAATGAAGGAGCCAGGGAGTGAAAAACGGATCTCTCCAGACCATTGCTATTCTTAGAGAAAAAAGAAAAGATAAGCCAATCTAACCCTTGAATCCCATGATGATAAAATAGCACTCAGACCTAACTATTAGGAACCTTAACAAGGTTCAATACCCCTCATAAAATTGTCTCTGTTTTTGTGTTCAAATAGGGCAACAATGTAAAGGACCCTATAATTGTGCTTTCAAAAATCACATATGTACCTTTTTGAAGGAACACATTTTCAAGCCAGATCTACTTATAGCAAACACAATTGGTGAGTGCCATTCCTACAATTGTAAAGGTTTTTCCTTTGCTGACTTATTGTTAGATCTGAAATGCAGAGATAAGAAAAAGAAAAGCCATCAGGAAGGCTCAAAATTTGCTTTGTGTTGAACAAGTTTTATGCAAATGTGATTAGCCAAACGAAAAACCTTAATGATGTTAAAATGAAAAAAAAAAAATAATAATTTTTCCTTATGTTCATAAAAAATGGATTTTTTTTTTTTTGTATTTAGCGAAAAAATCTCTCCTGATGATCCCTTTTGACATAAACAAGGGTGAAACACAGTTCACTAATTCAAGAGACAACAAGATTAAGGGATTAAGAACCCAGAATATTAAATAAAAAGACAAACTTCAAAGAAACTTGTAAAGCGTGATGAGTATTAATTTGGCACTCGCAACTATAAACTGAAAATACAAATTGGAACGTTGCAAGTGGATATATTTTCAGAAAAATACTTTAAATCTATCTATGGCAATCTAGATAATGATGTAATACCACAGCTGACAACCAACACTTTAAAAAATAGCTATTAAATCAGAATTCGCCCTGAGAACAAAGTCCTGTAAAGATTGCCACTCAAGTGTTTACACAGTCTTCTGCAAGAGTTGTTGCTAGATTCTCTTTTGACATGTGAATGGGCTAATGCAATTTCTCCAATGCTATTTTTAGTAGGGCTCAGGCATTACTGGTTTACCAGTGCTGTCTTACCACCCCAATCCATCAGAGGGTTTTAAAGAACACCCTCGACGTTTCCACAGGTTCTTTTCATCCTGTGGTGCCTCCCCTTGAAGCTCCATTAGTTGTGTCTGCCCCATATTACTATAGGCTTCGGGTGTGGTTCGTGCCACCATCATTCTCTCATGGGTAAATGTCACTTCCATGATCGTCTCACTTTTGGATGCCATACGCTTGGCTTCTGTGTCTGTTGCATGGTTTCCACGTGACACGAAATCTGTCCCTTTGGTGTGGGTGGCGCATTTCACAACTGCTATGCCCACTGGGAGCTGTAGTGCCTTGATCTGCCTGTCCAATAAGGCTGCATGTTGCACTGGCGTGCCGTCCACTTGGAGGAAGCCCCTCCTTTTCCAGGACGTCACATAGGCAGAGTCACTGTATACCGTTAATTCCTGGTCTGCATGATTCTCTATGACGAGTATCAATGCCAATAATTTTGCGGCCTGTGCTGAATAGTGAGATGGTATTCATGCACTGACAAGTACCCAGAATTTTCTGTTTGCTATGTGTTTCATTATGGCAACGCCTGTATATCTTTGTCTGTTTTCTTGGTCGATTCTCGAAGAACCGTCAATAAAAACGATCTCACCTCCCACCAAGGCATTTTCTTTCACCCTGGGGATTTCATAGTTTGCACAGTCATGTATCGGCTCTCCCTCAGTGACTGGCTCTGCTATGAATGTAGCTGGGTTAACTATTTTACATCAAACTATTTTGATCGATGGATTAGATATGATCACTTCATATGCAGAGGCTCTCTGAGACGTCAATGTTCCTTTAGTTTTCTCTAAAATAGCGAATAGTGAATGTTCGACGTACAACATCATGGAACATCCCATTACAATAGTGGTTTCCTTTTCTATGGCAAACGCTGCGGCAGCTAAACTTTGTTCGCATGGGAAGTGGCCTCTCAATACTGGGTCCAGGATCCAACTGTAGTATGCCAGGGGCTTGTAACCCAACAAAGTTTTTTAAGCGAGCACTGCCGTCATAACGTTGCCATCTGTGTGCGAAAACACGTAGAGTTCCTCTGCATAATTAGGAATTCCTAGAACTGGAGCTGTACAAATCACTCTCTTGAGTTCAGCAAACCCTTTTTCCATTGCCTCAGACCATTCAATCTTTTCCTTTGTCACCTGAGCCTTCTTTAGTGCCTGGAGCAAGGGTTTGGTATACGTGCTGTAATCGAAGACCCAAGCTATAACATAATTGCATAGGCCTAAAAAGCTCTGCATTTGTTTTATTGTGAGTGGCGGCTGTGTTCAAGATGGCTTCAGCCCTTTCCGGGGTCACTTTCTTGCCTTCATGCGAGATGAGTTGGCCAATGTATAGCACTTCCTGTTGAAAATATTGTAACTTTTTTTGTCAAGCTTATAACCTTTCTCAGCCAGTATGGTCAATAGCCGGATAGAGTCCTGCCTGTACTACTCCTCTGTGGTGCTGCAGATTAGAATGTCATCCACATAGTGCAAGACGACACTATCTAGTGCAATATTGCTTAGGTCCATCTGTAGGACTCTATTGAAAATGGACGAGCAGTCACAGTACCCCTGTGGCAACCTTGTGCTTTTCAGATGCATTTATCTGAAAGTGAATGACGTCATATCTTGAGAGTCGCGGTGCAACAGGATTGAGAAAAAGGCATTTTTCGAGTCAATCACCATGAAATATTTTGCCTCGGTGGGTATATTACATAAGATTGTAGATGGATTAGGGACTAGAGGGAACTCGGCTTCAACAATGTCGTTTAATGCTCTTAAATCTTGGATTAAACGCCACAACCCTCCTTTTGATTTCTTGATGGGATAAATCACTGTATTACAGGGTGATTCTGACATCACTAGGATGCCCTGATCCATCATGGTGGAAATTGTCTTCGCGATCCCTTCATCCGCCTCTCTGGACATGGGATACTGTCGCCCCCTTGGTAAAATTGTTCCTGGTTTCAGTTTAATTTTCACTTCTCCCACCCCCTTCAGGAGGCCTACGTCATATGGTCCTGTAGTCCATACTGAGACAGTCACTCTGGCCATGTCGTCATCAAAGTATTCTGGACATACCAGTGCCAACATCATTCTCTGGGGCACTCCTCTTTTGATAATTTTTACCCAAAATTTGAGACTCACTTCTACTCTTGTCTCTTCTGAGTCTGGTTGTTCTTCAAAGAGATCGTCATCGGTGATGTTAGTCACTCGATACCCTTATTCAATGGCGATAATCGCGCACCATTGTCTGCCTTCATCATCGCAGCCTTCAACCAATGCTATTTTCCCTCACACAGCTGCGGTATGTATCATTAAAGGAAATACATGTCCCTCCTCTTCATGCATAGGTATTCTTGATCTGAATAAAAATTCAGCGGGGGTTTTCATGGTCCTATCTGCAAGGCCAGGCAATCCTGCCATGAGCACACTTATGCCATATGCGAAAACCTCTGGCTCTAGTGGTATAGCTCTCATGGCTATATGCCCTTAGAATGCCCTGATCATGTCGCACATGTTTGAATAATGCATTCCCAGAGTGGAGCATACTATGCCCTCCTCCGTGAACGAGATCATCATATTCAACTTTGTTATTAAGTCTCGACCCAAAATGTTTACCGGGGTCTGACGTGAATATAATAAAGGCACACTCATCTCGCATTTTCCTAAGGAGACCTGGAGTGCATCTGTAAAGGGAACTTGACTGTGAGTGCCTGTAAAACTCTGAGTGTCTATTGCCTTGCCGGACAAGGAAAACTTGCCTTCACATATGCACGAGCGTGTTGCACCCGTGTCAACTAAGAAGGAATATTCTTTACCCCCTATGACAACATTCACCCTAGGTTCCCTATTAAGGTCTGGTGTCACTGATAGGATAGAGCACATCAGGGTTCCCAGTGAGCTGTCCTAGTTCATATAGAAGTTCGGTCCACTATACACTTGCGGATTCCCTCCACTCCCTGGGCTGCCTCCCCTTCCAGAGTTTGTGCCCTGAGACGATTGTGGTGGTGCCTGTTGAAATTGCCCTTGAGGAAAATTCCCCATGTTCGGGGTTTGAACCCCTTGCTGTGCACCCTGCCGCATGCCTGGTGCTTGCTGCTGCACTGTGTGGTTTTGTGCATTGCCCTCTTGTGAGATCGCAGGTGGATTTGCCGTGCCTGCTCCCATTCCTTGGCTATTCTGCCACACGTCTTGACTTCTTCACCTGCGCGCCAAATACCCAATCATTCCACAAAGCCAACATACTGGCGGTGGTTGGATTATTTGTCCGTTTGACATATCTGGGTTACCCATTTGCACGTTTTGAAAACCTCCTTGATTACTCTGGAAACCTCCTTGATTACTTTGCCATCCTCTTCCTCTAAATCCCCTTCCCCTCGGGTACAATCCTACGTTACCCTGGTTGTTCTGCTGTGGGTTAGCCACTCTGGGCTAGTTAGTATGGCTCCTTCGAGACAATACTTTGATAATTTATTTTGCACCAGCTTTGCTTCCTCGCCCTTTCGTGTTGCCTCCTTTTTCCGATTCTTTTCTTGCAACAGTTTACAGTAATGTGCGTTAGTTAACTGTATTTCAGCCCAAGGTTTAGCCTCAACCTCTACCAATTTCTTGAGCTGTTTCTGCACTGGTTCTGGCAACTCTTGGCATAATATGTGGTAAAACACCAGTAAAGATTTTGTCCAAGATTCATGCATTTCAAGCACCCACGCGTCTTGGAAATTCTGGATATAAATCAAAGGAGCTTTCCATACTGCTGCTCTGCAATTGTTAAATTGTGCTCCGTCTTGAGCAGTGTTAATCGTGGTTAACCCAGGGTACCCTGCCTGTGTCCACACATCGTCTGCTCTCTCACCAAGTATGGCGTTCAGGAGACCTTTAATGTCCCCTATTGTGAGCGTGACACCCCCTGTCATTTTTTCTAACTTGTGTATCCATTTCCCGGCTCCCGATTTCAGCATTGGAAGCTTGTTTTTCAGGTTTTCTCGATCCATGTGTGGCTATGGAATATATTGCGGTCTTGCTCCCCCCTTTTCTAGTAGTGGAAATTGGAATGCGCTGCCTTCCTTCTCTTCTCTCATAGCTCTCCTGTCTACTGCTGGGGTAATATTCCCTCATCGCCGTCTGCCTGGCAATGTCCTCCACCTGTCTACATAGACGGGTGATGGCACCCCCCTCTGACCATGGGGTGTTCCATCATGCCGGTCCGACTGTGTGGCAGACTCTGATGTCCTCGGTACGGACTCACTAGCATCTGACCATCGTACCCCTTTGTCCCCTGGGAGCCGCTTTTCGTGACGTATCCCGTCTTCATTTGTCTCGCGCTCCATTTCCTTTCCGGAGTTGGACATTGATTGTTCCCAATTCACGCAACTCCTTGTGTCATCATAATTTTTATTGATTTCTAGTCTGTCCAGGGACAGTCTCCTGCTCCCACTTCGGGTGATATCCTCAGTGACATACAGCTGAGTGCTCTCCAGGCGCTCGTCTTCCCTTTCCCCTTGGGATACTTGTTCTAACCCCATTTTGTAATATATCTTGTCGATCGTTTCCCGATGCTTCTGGTGTCAAAGTCATCTTCAATATTTGCTCGTGTCATGCCCGGTACTGAGTCATACGCAGGGAAGAATTCTTCAATGTCTTCCCATTCTACAACAGGATTGGGTTTTTAAACTTCCCGCTCCAAATATTCAAGATCACGTGCCCTATATCTATGCTTACGTTCTATGCCATCATCTCATTATTTGCGCTTTCTCGCCTCTTCTCTGACTTTATCTTCCTCCCTTATCCTTTCATTTCTGTGTTCATTTTCCCTTTGAACCTCCTCATCCCTTCATCTCCTCATCTTGCCACGCACTCTTTGCTCTTCTTCTGAACCTTGCCATAGACTGCTCTCTGTTTGCGATCGAGCTGTTTCTCTTGCTCTCCGCGATATAGCTGTTCACACCTCAGTCTATACTTCCGTCTTATCCTTTCATCCCTTGACTCCTTGTCTTTCTCCTTTCTCTGTGCCTCATCTAACCTCTCTACAGGTCTCACATCATCACTTCCTTTTCCATCGAGTTTCAACAATATCTGTCCTCCCGTCCATTCGTCTTTTGCAAATGCTATTTCATCAGTTCTGCTTTCACCTTCTTTCCATTTCTTTCCCTCTCTCTCCTTATCGAGAGATGCACTAATCTGTTCCTGATCCTTCCTCTCATTATCGCGTCTCTCCTCATCCCTCGGGACTGCGGAGGTAAGAATCTTGTCCTGATCCTTCCCTCGGGTCTCGTCACTACTGTAAGTAGGGGACTCATATGCAGGGTTGCTGTACCCTGTGGCTGCCTTAAGCTCCCTTAATGGGTAGAGTCCCTTAGGCTTACTTCCCTCGGTTTCTATTTCAGGTGGGGCAGGTGGCGCGGTAGGAATCTCACCCCCCTCCGTGCATACGTTTAATATCAAGTCTGCGGGTGGCTCTTCCTCCTTCAACTGTTCGAACATTTTCCAAAGTTCTAGAACAGCAAGGCTTTTTTCTAGTTTTTTGCCTGTATATGTGGCATGCAAGTAAGTCATCATGTGTTGTAAAACGGCTTTAGATAAAGACCCAATTTTTGGCCACGGCATAAACATCTTGTGGGCGGTGCCCTTAACCCACTCTGTGCTATATTTCTTAAGCTTGGGTGCATGTTTCGGCAGTTGCTTACATAAGTGTGCTAATGGTGTAATTTCTTCCATGCTTAAAACTGTTCTACTTTCCTCTTAAACACCACTTTTCAATGCTTCCATGCAATTTTAACACTTGTCAATAATATGAACGAGCACAAAAACATCGCAAGCTCCAATCCAATTTTTTCCAGCCAAAAACTTTTTTGTCACCAATTTACTCAAAAACATCAATCCATGTGCTATTCCCTCTCAACTATAGAATCGCGTAAAACCCTATTTGATTTCAACCAATACAAGACAACATTTCTTACGTGTGACATACAACAGAACAGGTACAACAGACTAGACAGGCACCAGCTGGACATAAATATCTCTGCCTTCTAATTAATACCCCGACATGGAGTTTAAACAAACTCCTTTTATGACGTCTTTAACCGTCGTAGTAGCCTATTCGTTCCCTATTATGTGGGACTATGAGTTCACATTTCTTCTGACCGCTATATTAAAGTGCAGGAAACAAGGCGAATCCTCACTCTCCTCAGGTGTCCGCCCAGGAATCCTCTCTCTTCTTGGGTTTCTAGCCCGGTATTCTTTGCTATCTCAGGTGTCCACCCTGGTATTTTTTACTATATCAGGTGTCCACCCTGGTATTCTTTACTATCTCAGGTGTCCACCCTGGTATTCTTTAATATCTCAATTATTCTCGAGTCATTATCCCCTTATATATATACAGTCTTCTCTACTTCTGACTATTTTGTTTATTCCACCTCCTCCCGGTACCTTTTCCCTTACTTTTTCTAATGCCTATAACATTTGCCAAAGCATTACATTTTTTGTTTCACTCACCGCTCGCATTGTTCCTTTCTGGATCCTCAGGATCACCGCCTCGGTTACCGCCTTCTTTGGTCTTTCGTCTGTTCCACTGCCCATAGGAATGGAAGGGTTTCTGTTTAACACAGGTTCTTTCAGACCCACTGCAGATTTTAGATAGATTTATACTATCATTGTCCACGGGAAGCTTCACGGTCTACTCGGCAAAATGGCGAAGGGCTTGTGATTTTGTCGAAGACCTAGAGTTACTTTGTGTCGACGGTCAATAGGTGTCTTAACAATAATCAATAATCAATAGTTGATGGTCAAAACCATCCTCTGCTACCAAGAGTACAGATGGGCGGAGTGACCTCTGACGGGCCCATGGGACCAGAGCTCACCCTCGAGTGCTTTAAGACGAGATAGCTGCACCTTAGGTGGGATGGGGTGCAGGATTCTCTTACTCCAAAACCAATCAATAAGGATAACGCAAATGGTTTGGCAAAGGGAAGTCCGTTTGATGACAAGTACAAAAAACGGGGAAACATAAGGAAATCATCAGTCTCACTTCAACCTCCACAATCTTCATTCAAACAGCAGTTTTTATAGGCAACATTCATCATCATTGATATGTAACACTCAAAAGTTTGTCATGCAAGTGTATTGGTTGGAAAAGGTAACTTACGTATAGGTACTATAACTGTATATGGTAACGGGATGCAAGGATTGGATAACTCTTATCGGGTGGGCATCTATGCCCATCCCTCTACATCACTCATGCTAGACATCACTACAAGTACAATGTCTTATTGGTTCTACAAGCTATAGGACCCTAGATTACTTGGTCAATTGTGATTGGGTCGGTTACATCTCTAGGCATAAATCTCCACTTTAATTAGCAGCTTGCAGAATGGTTACCCAGATGTGGCATGCCCCAAGATTCACCCTGCCTCCCTTCCATCAATCAGTACTTTAGGGCTATGTGTCAATTAGTTGGCTGAGGATGGCCTCAAAACTGTAGCTTCTTATCAGGGAAAGTTATGGCATCCTCTGATTTTGGGTGACATCAGACGTTGGTACCTCTTTGCGCTTGGCTGGTCACGTGTCAGTACACCGTGAAGCTGCTCCATTTTCCATCTATTTGCGTATTTGATTCTCTCTTCAGCCTCGCCACCTGCCTGGGCCTCCTTATCTCGACGTTCACCGGCAGGCTGCTATGCTCTTAAGTTTCGATTCTCCGGAGTTGCCGCTCTCCTCCCTTTCTTGGGTTGACCTCGAATTCCTAGGCATGAGCTGCTTCTTGCTAGGTTTCGATTCCGCTCTTTCTTCTGGCTTTGTGCTGGCATATGAATCCTGGCCTGTTAGGCCCCTACCATCCTGGGCTTAATTCTGCTTTCATGTAAAGTGGACTGCACTTATATAATGTGCTTCATTGAGGTAGATATATATATATATATATATATATATATATATATATATATATATATATATGTATATAGTTGGCGCTTGCAGCTCTATTCTTCTACTAAGCATAGCAAGCCGTACTGTTTTCTTAGCTTCTTGCATTACAAGCCTATGTACAGGAGTTAGCTGGTTGCATATTTTCATCCTGCTTTATGGTTGCGTTTCTTTATATCTTGACATCGTCTTATCTTCTACGTCTGAGATATCTTTATTCATGGTGTTTCGTGTTAGTGTGTTATCTTTTGGTTGTTGTTTGTTCATCTGGACGCCTGCCTGGGCCCTCATGACATCACCATTTGCCTTCGATTAAAGCCCTTTGGGTCTCTTCTGGGACAGTCTGAAAGTAGTCTTCATATCGTGTCAGCTGTTGGTATGGTTGTCTCAATGGGTACCGTGCTACCCATGGCTGTCTGGTTATTGGCACTTTAACAGGTATTTCTCTTCTGATGGGCGCTGGGCAGAGCCACAGTGCTGCTCTCTGTTGGTTTATTTGCTCTCCATACGTCACATATCTCGGCGAGTATGTTCCTGGTATTTCAAACTGGGTGGCTGGAGTGCAGGCCATATCTGGGGCATCCTCTACACGGTAACGGTATTACCTGTGCATTTAAGGGTTGGCCCTATCACGAGTTGGGCGCTAAATGGGCTGTTTTACCTCCAACTTTTTTTCTGGAGATGAAAATTTCATTTAACGTCCTATTTTCGGTGCTATTACCGCTGGCTGTATTAGCACGGTATTAGCACCAAAAATGGGGATTTACTGTTAATGCACAACCCGCGATCCGGTGGTAATACCGCCAGACCAGTGGGTGCTAACGTTATTACAGTTGGGCGGTATTACAGCCGGTATACCGCCAAACTCGTGATGAGGGCCATAGTGTAGACATTATGGGTCTCATCATGAGTTGGGCAGTACCTGGGATACCGCCTAACTTTATTTGCATTAGTGCCCACCCGTCCGGCAGTACTAACCCCAGAACACAGGTTGGGTGCTAACCATTACTCCCCATTCCCAATGGAATGTGGGGTTATTGTCAGCGCAATTGTTGCACGGTAATACCTGCAGTGGTAATTGTGCCAAAAATGGAAATTTTTCCAGCTTGTGTAAACATGCCAAACTTGAGATTGGGCGGACCCTTAAATGCAACATTAACACTGTTACCGCCGCCCTTAAAGGCTACTGCCCAAATTGTGATCAGGCCCTATTATCAGAGAGCTCAAAGGTCAAAGTAAAAGAGATGCTTCTGCAGATGTGAAAGATATGCATCCCCAAATGTCATGTTCCTACGAGAAGTGAGTGTAGATGGTGGCCTTAACGGTTGCAGCCTTGTTGTTTACTACCATTGGAAGTGTGCTTGGAACCACTTTGTCAGTTGCAAATACAGTGAGGGTCAGATGACTGGACACAAAAGTAGGTGATTTCAGTCAGGATGGATCTAAATAATTTGAGTAGAATACAAATCAAGAATCAGACAATACTGTCCTTGAACTCACAGTCAAAATGGGTGTCGAACATGATAGATGTGGTTGCAAAACAAATCATGTTTGTTGCTGATCATCTAATGTATGTGGGTATTATAGACAATCTTTTGCTAGGGTAAGGAGGCAGGAAGTAAAAATGATTCAAGAGTGAGTAGCTTTTGAAATGAGGAGCTGTTGCACATAGATGTGGACTGCATGGACATTGGTTTTCTAACTGAGAATTCCATAAATAACCCCTGGACTTTTCCAATAAGCTGGCTGTTGTATGGTCGCCCCCTGACTGTGGACACATTGCTCAGATAAGTGCCAAGATAAGAGAAGGCTTTATTTTCCTTGGTAAGATGGTCCGGAGAACACTGCTCCATCCACACCGTTCAGCTAATCAACCTGCTTACAACTGGCCAGCCAACCATCAGACCTGGTACTCCACCTCATCAACGTTCCATGACACACATTCATTGCAACATGGATGCACTCTGGATACTGTTGGGAGGGTAGTCGGTAAAGCAAAAAAGTCCTAACTTTTTAAGGTTATTTGGTTTTAGCACCAAACGAACAAGTGGTCGTAAATGTCACTAAGTGCTTTCAGCGAAGGACCAGGGGGACAGAACCACAATGTACCTGGTGCTGGAGATGATCGTGATGCTTGACAGGGATGAGTCGGTTCCAGGATGCTTTGAAGCTCCTGTGACAGAGTTCAAGACAGGAGACAGCTGCGGGTATCAGGCGGCAGGCAGTTCGGCGAGCGAGGCTGGCTGGATGGCTGCAGGTTGGCCAACATGGTGACTCGGGTCAAGAAGCATTGTCTCTGTGCTGGTTGATGGATCTGGAACACTGGTAGCGGCATATCAGACAGCTTTAGTGACTACAGCGTGACAACAGTCAGTGGTGCAGTCGGTCGTGGTTCAAGTGCTTGACTGCCTCAAAAATGTCCTTAAAAGATGGTCGCTGGTTGATGCTTGTTGTGGCACTCCTCTTTGCTTCTTCCCAGGGCTTGTGTTGTCATTTAAGGTGGATGGCACAAAGTTGAGGAGAGTTTTTACAGGCAATACCCTTGTCCTTTGTTCAGAGACTCTCTGGCACTTCCCACCTAGGAAACTTGGTGGTAGAACCTAGCAAGGCACGCTGTGTGAAGGCTGGATACTGTTTCAGGAGCTGCTGGACAGGTTCTCTGAGTCCGGTATCTCCCTCTCTTCCCTGGGAGAGGTTTAGGGGAGGGGTCTTGCTTCCCTCTTGAAAATCCTGGCCTTCCTTCTTTGGCAAAAAGATGTAAGGCAGACTGTACCTTCAGCCAGGGTCCAAATGAGTTCTTCTTACTCCTTTCAAAGTCGTTGGATGATCAGTTAAGTGAGGAGCTCAGCCCTCTTTTAAAGCCAAAAAGTCCCCATTGATTGTGCAGGATAAGCCTACCTTATTGAACCAATCCTAGGTCCCTACCAAAATGTTCTGCTATGCGTGAGGTGAGGACCAGAGTGCTTTTCAGCAGGAAAGGTAAGAGGTGACAACATGTACTCCTGAGTCTCACAAATCTTCCTGTCTGTTGTAGATCAAGGTGTCTCTCTGGATAACTGAGCCCTCTCTGACTCTTGATCAATGCAAGGTCTCCCTTGAAGTTTGTGGTGAGAACAGACTTCTGTCTCCATCAAATCACATACTTCGTCCCACGGATCCAGTCTGCTGGGGTTGCCTACGGTAAATAGTGGACATAGACATTCCTTTAACTGTCCTTCATACACAGGGATGGGAACAAAATTAAAGTTAAAACCAAGAGGTGTTAGTCCTGCCTTCCTCTTGTCCATTGTGCAATTAAGCCTGATGCAGACCTGGTCCAAGTGCTGCCACAAGCAGTTAAGACAATAGGAAGGTAGATCCATGGAGTCTTTCATATTTAAATAAGGCTGCCCATGGCCGGAAGAAGGTGTTGCCTTCCCCCTTCTCGAGATGCTTTGATGACAGGGGGACGGAGCCTGTAGTCTTTGTCCTCCCACAGTACACATGACTAAGCATGCAGTGAACAGGGATAATGTGTGCAGAATAGCCTCACACATTTTCAGAGGACGATCTACCATCATTCATTTTCATTTCCAAAAAATCAAAAAAGCCCATGCGAATGAACACTCCTGGTCCTGATGGTCGAATGCCTCACAACCACATCTCTCCTCCTGTTGCTGTTGCAACAATCAAAAAGCAACAAAAACACAAGATGACCAGCACCTCAAACTGTTTGTCCCGCTCACCACACAACCCCAAACACCACCCCATGAACTGCCCACCAAAGTAGGGAAACGCACAAGACCCATGACAGCTTAACATCAGGAAAGAAAACCTACCCGAACTGGACCCAAATGTAGCAGAGCTTGCCACAGCAAGTAGCCACAAAGGAAACGTGAAGTAACAGGAAACAAAAGCACTCCACATGTAATAATGCACCCCAAAACAAAAATGCTCACCACAAAATGTAAACAGTGAGCATATTCTCCAAAAAGCTGATAATAAGAATACAGACCATGAGCATACTCCTCAGCTCATGCTGATGCCCCCCCCCCAAAAAAATCAACACAAAACCAACCACCGCACTCCCTCCTGAAATCTGACCAACCAGAAACAGAAGCAACACAGCACCCACAAAAATAACAAAACACCCCCCTGAACAAAATGCTGCACCTGCCACTCAACAGGATCAAAACGAAACAAAAGGAAACAACACTCCATCTGCCCTGTGATGTAACCCCAGGGCCTCTGACCTACCACGTCCGAGCACAAACATTGTCCTCCCCATAGCAAAAGAACACTCCACAAACATCACCATCAAAGAAAACCAAACCTTCTGCATGGAAATACCACTCCCAGAGCCTCAGCACTGCCATGTCCGAGCATAAACCCTTCTTTCATGTGAGCAAAACTAAAACCACCAACTGAGACCTGTCGGAACATCCAGGGGAACCACACCCAACCACCCACCATGAATAAACACAGCTAATGCAGGCAATGGCACACACCAATGCAGAAGAAATCTGCACATCATATGACAAAATGAAAATGCCCTAAGCCACAGCCCCAACCCAACACACCCAACCGCAAAACAGATGTGCTCCGAGTCATAAACAATGGCCCAGAAATGGCCAACCCTCCACACAAAACCAGTGTCCAATCCAACTTGGTGAAACAAAACCAGCAATATCAAGAGAAAACCCCGTCATATGACACGTCCCTTCCAAGCACATTGGTCAAATTCCACCATTGAAATGTCATCCTGAAACTCCAGCACACGGCGCGTCCCTGCACCTTGGTCAAAATCCTCAAAAGCAGCAATAACACTAGAAACCCTAGCACGTCCCTGGCCCATGGCCAAAATCCATAACACCAGAATGTTGCCACGCCCAGCACATGGCACAACCCAGCACCATGGCCAAAATCCCAAAACTATGGAAATCATAATATTGCCATGCCCCAGCACATGGCACGACCCAGCACCATGGCCTAAATCCCAAAACTAAGCAAAACAATAACATTGCCACGCCACAGCAAATGGCACGTTGCTGCACCATGGCCAAAATCCTGAACACCGGACACCCAGTCCAAACCCAGACCAGTACCATACCCAAAATACTGAATTCCACCCAGCACTCCCAAAAACCCACCACACGTGACAAAAATGACACTAACAAAGAGTGTCACATGTCACACATGAAATATGAAAAAGATGGGAAATTTCCAAAACATCACCACCACCCCGCACCTCCAAGTCTGATTCCCCCAAAGTGCAGCCTGGAGTACATGTTAAACCCTTGCCGCTAAAGGTCCTCACCATAATATGTAGGCACCACCACCCCACACCCACATGTCCGATTTGCCCAATACCCAAAATGCAACCCCCAATGAAAAGTGAAACAGAAACCCAAAATAGAAGGTAAACAACAACATAGCACCCCAGATATCCATGGTGATGCACAAAAACCACACCCTCATGTCCATACTGGAAACCCCACACCCGAGGGAACACACCCCACAAATTAACACGAAGACCACAACATAAACATGGCACCAAAAATATGGTAAACAGGACTTGGAACACCTAAACATATTCCCAATACCAACCCACGACACCTAACCTAACCCACTAAAAGGGGCCACAACACATAACACAACAGCAATTGAAACAGTGGTCCCCACCATGACAACTGACCTGCTACACCTCGCCATCGCAATGAAACCTGTTAGGATCCACGAACCATGCCCAAAGATCAGGGTCCAACAGTCTCATATTTGCACCGATAAATCAGCATCTGGCACAGATATCCCCAGCAAACCAATCCCAAACTAAACACACACTTCAGCATAGATAGAACCCCTGCTCTGCTTGTACTTTCTGCCCCACCATGCACTCCTCACACACTGCCTCCAAGAATCTCCTCTTGACTGCTGGAAAGACCGTGGAGACAACCTCTCCATAGCCCCTGAGCACAGCCACCAGCTCTGTAAATCTGCGACCCTATCCAGTCACTGGATTCAATACTTCCCTTCCGCTGGTGACACTGCAAATGCACACAGCACAACATCCAGGCACATGAGACAGAGTTTTCAGACCCTCACTGTGGACGTCATCACTACGCCTCCAACTGCAGGTTGCAAAGGAGCTCCGCTACGATCCATGGCTCCTCCGATTCCTGCCGCAAGTTCTTCACTGACACGTTCACTTGTGCCTTTGTAATGCCCATCGCCCTGGATTTCAACTGTGTACTTTTTCAGGGACAACCTTTACCCATCGGCACAGCAGGCACCGCCACTTAACAGACTATTTCCATCATCCTTTGCCTGGCCCAGAAACCACAAAGTCGTATCTCCTGCCCTTTGACTGCTACTTGTGTCAGCCCTTCCAGCCATCTGCTCTGCCCGGCTAGCAGATGCTGCAGGACCAAATCTGTGTCTCCTGGGGGTGAGTACCTCTTTGGGGGGCAGTGTGCACTCCGGCCTATTCACTCCACCTGCCAGCAGCCATCGAGACTTCCACAAGGGATCGTGAGACCAACGCATCACCCAAATGTTGTATGGTCGCCGCCTGATTGAGGACACGTCACACAGGTAAGTGCCAAGATAAGTGCAGGCGCTATTTTCCTTAGTAAAATGGCCTGAAGACCAATGGTACTCACACACCTTTCAGCTAACCAACTGGCGTACAAATGCCCAGCCAACCATCAAAACTGGAACTTCACCTCACCAACGTTTCATGACATGCCCATATTCCAACTGTGGTATAAGAGGTCTGATCACACAAGAACACAGTCCCAACACCCAACCAGAATATCACACTGGTCTTGTCTACAACATGGCAGAATTGAACATATATTAATGTGAACATTCAAACAATTGTTGCATTTCAGTCATGGGAGGCGGCTCTTCACCTAGTACACCTGTGAGAACCCAGTCTAAAATGTTCAGACCAAAATTGCCTGTATCCTGGGAAACCCCCTTATACTGGATGCTACAGATCCTTTATATGTTGGCCAGCAGCTCATAAAATGATAAATAAACTCATGCCTGGTTTGTAAGGGATTAATGGCTACGACAGTTATTCCTACGTCTAGATTCCCTACAATTAACTAAGTGTCCCTATAAAGAGTCTCACTATCCCTTCATGTGTAGTCTAACCCTAATAAAGCGCTGGTGTGTCGCCTGTCTAGGTTAGGGGATGGATGAGAAGCTCGCCCTATCCTAACTCACTACTTTCCTGAATTACTAAAACATAGAGCACACTATTTGGAAGTCAATTCCTCTAACTTTTTATTAATATTGCTTCCATTCTGTGTGACTTATTTCATATCATCTTGTAATCAATCTATTTAAAACACAGTCACATGGATAGATTAATCATTCCATGTGTATCTTGGTATTTACTCTCTTTCTTAAAATGATACTACTAATTTGTATGCGTCTCGGAGATCAGGACATCACCCTGAGCCTTTTTATGTTGACCGGTTTCAGTGGAATTAGACCCACTACTCGCTTTCTTCAGGACTATATCTGTGGCCAATATGGTCACTTTACAATACTAAAAAGACAATCTTCTTATTTCTTGTCTTGTGCTCTTTATGCCTCGTCTGGGGAGGGCATCTTGATTAGGTTGGACGTCCTGTATTTATCTTCAAAATCTCTAAAAGGGAGCACATAAAAGAGGGGTGGGGGCATCAGAACATATTCTTTTAGTAGTCTTATCTAAGTATCTGCTCAATAGTACAAGACTTACCTGTCTAGGTGTCATATTTGCTCATGCATTGCAGCATCTATATCTTCCCCAAATGCGATCACTGGAAACCAATCCAAGAAATCCCCAAATAGGGGTAAGTGAAACTGAGAGAACCTAATATACGTACTATTGGTTGTACAAGTGACTATAGATAAGAAACCCCAGATATCCATATACAGGGCGGAAAGTGATAGCGACTAATGGAATCTATGAAGATATAGATGCGGCAATGCATGAGCGAATACAAGACATCTAGACAGGTAAGTCTTGTACTATTGAGCAGATACACAGATAAGACTACTAAAAGTATACGTTCTGATGGTCACCCCCTTTTTATGTGTTCCCTTTTAGGGATTTTGAAAATAAATACAAGACGTCCAACGAAAAATCAAGATGCCCTCCCCAGACGAGGCATAAGGAGCACAAGACAAGAAATGAGAAGATTGTCTTTTTAGTATTGTAATGTGACCATATTGGCCAGAGATCTAGGGCCTCAATTCGAGTCCGGTGGTAACCGAGGCGGTAAAACCACCTGGTTACCGCCTGTCTCGTATTACCATTCTGCCTCCGTAACTCCTGGAAATACCAGGGCATTACGACCCTGGTGACCCGGGAATTCCGAAGGCGGAATTCGGTAAATCCCCATTCCTATTGAGTCCTTTAGGACTCAATGAGAATGGGGAGGTGGAAACACTGGCACCATCTCGTGATGGTGTTGGTGTTTCCACGTCCTCCTGAAGGCGGGCGGAGTTAAAACCGCCAGGTCAGACCTGGCGGGAACATCACCTCCCGCCTGCAGAAGTCAGGATCGGGCGGTCCGGAATTAACAGTGGCGGCAGGTTTACCCCCACTGTTAATTCCGGACCGCCTGACCTGTAATGAGGCCCATAGTCCTGAAGAAAGCGGGTAGTTGATCTAATTCCGCTAAAACCGGTTGACATAAAATGGCTCAGGGTGATGTCCAGATCCCTGAGTCTCATACAAATTAGTAGTGAGCTTGGTTAAACTGTATCATTTTAAGAAAGAGAGTAAAACCAAGATACACATGGAATGATTAATCTATCCATCAACTGTGTTTTAAATAGATTGATTACAAGATAATAGTTAGCAATGAAATAAGTCACACAGAATGGAAGCAAAATTAATCAAAGTTAGAGGAATTGACTTCTAAACAGTGTGCTCTATGTTTTAATAATTCAGGAAAGTAGTGAGATAGGATAGGGCAAGCTTCTCATCTATCCCCTAACCTAGACAGGCGACAGACCAGCGCTTTACTAGGGTTAGACGACACATGAAGGGATAGTGAGACTCCTTATAGGGACTTTTAGTTAATTGTAGGGAATGTAGACATAGGAATAACTTTTGAATACATTTGTTCTGTCTGTGACGTGTTATACTAAGAGTGGGTTGAGACAGAGGGGGTCATTACGAGTATGGCGGTAGGGGCTTAACGGCACCGTTAAGGATGGTGGTACCGTTAAGCCCCTACCGCCATATTCCGAGGTCCCTTAGCGGGTCTGACCAGCTGTTCTTTGTGGGACCCGTTAAGGGACCTAGGAGCTAATAACGGGCCTCAAATGGGAATGGGGAATGGTTTACTGAATGGGGACATACCGGGTCCGCATAGGTCGGAATGTCCCGGTAAGTCCCCATTCAGTGACACCGGACCCGGACCCGGACCCTGGTTTGGAAGCAGCCATGGCGCTAATAGCCCCATGGCTACCTCCAAACTCGTAATGACCCCAGAATGTGTTAACCCTGTGACTTTAGTTTTGTTTAACAGGGATTAATGGCTGACAGGTACCACTAATGGAAATTACACTATCACTTACTGAATTTGGGCTTATTCCTGATAGGGCAATGACAGTACACGGAGCTAGACTATGGGCCTCATAATGACCCAGGCAGTAAGGGGTTAACGGCGCCATAAAAGGTGGCGGCGCCGTTAACCCCTTACCACCTAATTACGAGGTCCCTTTGTGGGTCCCTACCTTAACGGCTGGTTTTACCAGCCGTTAAGGATTGGACCCGCAAAGGGACCTTGGAGGAAATTACGATACCGCAATTTGCGGTACCATAACTACCGCCTTCCCCATTTCCATTGAGCCCTATGGGGCAAAAATGGGAATGGGGAAGGGCCAATGGTGAATGGGGAATTACAGTCCCGCCAACCTTGGAATGGGGCGGTAATTCCGCCATTCACCATGGCGGAATCTGTAAAATACCGGCGGCAACCATGGCGCTACTAGTGCCATGGTTACCGCACAGGTCGTAATGAGGCCCAATGAGTTTGAAGGCATTCCTATGTTATTTCCATGGCAAAAACACCAACTCGGTTACTTAATTACAACTCAGTCCCGCAGATTTCCCTCTGGATTACGGATATGTCAGTGTTACTCCCAATTGTTTGAGCCTATAGGTCTCAATTGAGAATTTGGAGGTTAACCTCTGTGGTAATTCTAACTGTGGTAAATCTACCACTTTTTTGCTGGTATGTAGAGCAGCCCTATTTTACACCAGAACCATTGATTTACTCGTGTAGGAAAGTGGCAGTAAGGTGGAGGGACTAACATCCATTCTTGCACCTCCAAACTCATGATGAGGCCCACTGTCTTCTTTTTGATGATTCACAAGGACACAATAAATACTATTGGAGAAATGTCCTTTTATTATTTTGCCGAAGGCACTACAGATGGGCAAATGGAGATGATTAATGTATTACAAAAAAGGAATTCCCAATTGACACTATCCTTAAGCGTCTGTAAAAAAAAACAAAAAAAGTAAATACAATTACACTAAACATTCAGAAGTACAATATGACATTGTATGGCTTGGGACTTTCAAGGAAAGATAGAGGTATAGTGACAGATCTGGACCAGACTGAAACAGTGTCACTTGCATTAGGTGGATGCATAATCGTGATGTTTCTTTAGTGGCTTTAACAGTCAAGTTGCACTGCTGTGTTCGGACACTGGTGGTACACCCCAGCGTTAGCCATATGAAGCTGAATATGATTCGGGATGGCTTGTCAGTGTAACAGGGCACACGTGTTCAGTGGCTGGATTCATCTGAAGCGCTTTAGGGGATGCTGCCTTTTCAAAAGAAAAGGGGGGTATGTAGGGGTGACTGGTATGTGTTAGCTGCAGGCACATTATCCCTTCACAAAAAGCCACAGATTCAACAGGGGACAAAGTATAATATGTGTTAACAGCCCAAACGTGACAGGCCTATCGCAGTGCTATAACGTTTGTTTGTGGAATCAGAGTTTAGACCATGCTAATAAGTAAAACATTCGGTGGTGGCTTGCTTTGTGGATTACATGATAAGTGGTAATGTTAGCAAAAGATTCAGAGTAAGGAACAACTGATTATTTCACTAACAAAATGTGCGTGCAGACGGCGATGCATGTTCAAAGTAACACATGTATGCATAGTGACTCCAATTGAAGGTCAATCAAGCATTTTAAGTGTATTTCAGGTGAAGACTATCCAACTTCCATGTTTTGAATTAGCAAACTGGATTTCGCAATTGCCAAACTTTGACCTGCATCTCCTTTGAGAGGGACCCTCTTTGCACCCCTCACAGCCTGGTCAACATCGTGCTATGCATCTGGACCCGCCAGTGCATTGAAGAGGGACTGAGATGCCCGCACTTTAGAAAATAAACATCAGGGCAGTGGAGGACATGGTTACATGGCACAGTGTCTGTGAAAGTCTCAAGAGACTGAGAGCAAAGATTGTAAGAAAAGAAAGGTAGTGTTGGTTGATGTATTTACATGACAGATACCAAGGAACTAATACAATTATTGCTTTGACAGAGGATAGATAAGGCGTTTTGGGGGTTAATAGGAGTCCAGAACTGCTGGAAATTACAGATCTGTATGGTCCCTGCCCACTTATCAGAGGCAAAAAGCACTGGCAGTCTCGGGTGGGACCTTGAACAATAGAGGCACTGGACTTCAGAGCCACATGTTCTCAAAAATGAAACAGGCTTTGCTCTTTAGTTCTGTAGGAAGCTAGGAGGGTGCGCTTATGCAGTATAGGAATTGTTCACAGTTGGAAGTGTTTTATAGGGAACTTCGTTAGGATATGATAGGTTATTTATAACATGCGTAACACCCAGAGATTTCTTAGTGTGGCCCAGGATCGAACCTGTGTTGCTCCGTATAGTTTGTTTCTAAGGTGAGCATGTTGCCCCTGAGCTATCCACCCAAGACGTTAGGGGCGCCATCTGAATCCTATCAGTTCAATGAAACGCCCTTTTCCATCACATGGAAAAACCGAATAATCAGGCCCGACAGTGGGCTTTGTCCAGAAGCGGTGACCTATCAAGTCAGAACAGGCTTAAATAGTAGGCAGGACGTTTGTTGGGGAGGCTAAGCTTCAAGGTGTGAAGTAACTTTAAAAATGACATAGTAGAAAAACAAGCTTTCGCAAAGCCCACTGTTTCTGTAGGCATGGGAAAGGCACTTGCCAGGCAATGATGTAGTGGTGGTAATTGGCCATTGATGGTAGCGAGTGTAAAATGGTGCGAGTATCTGGGCATCTAATAGCAGTGACTGGCAAATGTCTAAATTGTTGGCTTTGCATATGCTTGTTTTTAACAGGACTTCAGTGAAGGACACGCATTGGACCTTATTACAAGTTTCCAGGTATCCTGCCGGTAGTTTCGGCGGAATACTAGGACACTGCCCATATCGTCTCTGCCTCCTGATATCCCAGTATTACCAGGATATTATGGGCAGTGGAGATTCTGGTAAGTTCCCATTCCATGGATTCCTGTAGACTCTATGGGATGGGACTGCCAGAATTACTGGTAGTACTGATGCCAGTGATTGCAGCATTTATTGGCTGGTAGGGGCAAGACCTATCGTCACGTCAAGGCTGCCCGTAGATCTGTGCCCCAATCGGAAAACTTGTGTTGCCCAGTCCGGAATAAAGGCTGGTGCCGGAATTACCAGCATGTATTCCGGACCAGAGAACATCTAATGAGCACCATAGTTCTTATAAATCGAGTGGCTGAAGGCAGACCTAGTTAAGACATTTAAATTACATCAATAGCAGTTTACAGCTCCAATTAAAACATTCATTCTTAGAAGACTGTTTTAAAAAAACACTGGCAGGCAGTTTGAGTGCAAAGTTTGATGGTAAGGCTACATTAAATAAGAATTCCTATAAGGCGGTATTTTGGGCGGTGAGGGGCAGGAACTGGGTGGGAATTTCCATAGGGATTACCATGGCCATGGGAAATCAATGGGTGGGAAAATACTAAACAACACCTGCAAGCTGGGTGTCCTGCTCATATGCCATTTCCCCTATCTGTACTCGCCACCTAATAGCCCAAACTGAAAACACCTGGCGAAGAGAGTGGTCATTGTCTTGGACAATTTGGTAATGGTAAATGCAATTCTAAAGGACCATTTACTTAAAATATGCCTCTTTTCCATCATCCACGGCCAGCGTGTGTGGCTATATGATTTCACAGCACTTACAGATCAGGGAAGTGAGTATCGATATCCATGTGCCTTAGATACAGAAAGGGGATTTCAGTACATGTTCATTTGGGAAAACAAAAATGCTTTGACTGAGTCAGCAGTGGCAGAGATGTAGAGTTATTAATGTATAAAAATTACAGGGAAAGCAATACATTTCTAGCACAAAAACAATGACAGAATATACTATATATACTATACATGGGTCCTTCACAATGGGTTGAGAGAATGTGACTTGAAGACCAGATGTTGCAGGGGAAGGTGGAAACATAAACCAGTGAAGAGGACAGGACATAATGCTATAGGAACGGGATAGTGGAGGACGTGCTGAATGAAGGATGGAGAGTGACGGAAAAGTGTTGTAGGGTTCTCCATGAAGGGTAGAGAGAGAGAAAAACAGGTGATGCAGTAGCAGAAAGTGCTAGGAAACAGGTTCTTCAGAAAGCAGGAGAGCTTTGAGGCAGGATTTAATTAGTGGTAGTGTTAGAGTAGTACAGAGAGAGAGGAAGAGCATTTCAGAGTAGGGGATCGAGTAGAGAGAGGGAGTTGAAACAAGAGGGAGTGCAGGGGGCTCGAGTAGTGGCAAGGAGGTGAGCTGAGGATGATCTTAACAAGCAAAGAGGAGAGTAGGGAATGAAATGAGCAAATGGTTAGGGTGGAGCGAGTCCATGGATAGTTTTGAAGATGATGTGAAGATTATACCGAGCCGTTTGTTTCATAGATGGCCAGCCAATTTGGCGATGGACAAAGGAGGGGGAGGTAAAGTGAGAAAGGTTGAAAACTCATAGGTGACAAATCATAGTTGGGAAGGCTATGGAGGAGACAGGCACAGTAGTCAGCTCTATAAAGGGCTAAGCAGGAGATTAGCTGTTTAGCAGTATTAAAAAGAAGCTGACAGATTTTTCAGATATTGAGGCGGTTGAGTTTGACTGCAGTCACAGATTTAGAGATGAAGAGCGAGAAGTTGTGTGATGGGTCAAAGATGACACCAAGGTAACACGCATAGACAGAGTGAGGAAGGTAGTCAGGAGAGAAGAAAAGAAGAGGGGGAGAGAAAGAGATGGTTTGTTTGGCTGTGAAGTACAGAACTTCAGTCTTAGGGGAGTTGAGCATGAGCAAGTGAGATGCCCTCCAATATTTGATGGCTGAGAGACAGTTTGACATTTTTGACAACAGCGTGTTGGATAAGGAGTGAAAGGAGATAAAGATCTGAGTGTCATCAGTGAAAAGTTGATAGGAGAAGCCATAAGAGAAGATCAAGGTGCCAAGAGCTAAAATATTGAGAGTGAAGAAAAGAGGACCACGGACAGATGCTTGGGGAACTCCAACAGTACCGGGGAGTGAGTGGGAAGGTAAGCCTGTTCCAGGACACCTGGAAGTGTGTCGGGACAAGGTATGAAACAAACCAAGGAGGGCCTTATCTCTGATGTCAAGGAGAGATAATGTAGAGATAAGTTCAGAATGGTCAACAGTATCGAAGGCAGCAGGGAGGTCAAGAAGAATAAGAATAGATGAAAGGTTTGCATGCTGAGTGGAAGAGATGAAGTTGCTGACATTGAGTAGAGCTGTCTCGGTAGAATGCAGAGGTCAAAGCCAGATTAACAAGGGTTCCGGAGGTTGTGAGCATCAAGGAACTAAGTGAGTCAATTGAATACTGCTCGCTCTATGATTCTGGAATAGTGTGGCAGAAGAGAGAAATAACAAAAGTTGGCAGGACAGTTAGAAGAGGGATGACAGTAGCAGTCTTATAGGATGAGGGAAAATGGCATTGTCAAGGGAGGAGTTGAAGAGGGAAGTAGCATGTGGAGTTACACTGGGAGCTATGTGCTTCACAATCTGTGAGAACAGTGGATCTTTGAGGATACAAGAAAGGTAAGCCTTGAGGAGTAGGGCAAGATTCTCATCAGGGTTGGTGGGGGCAAAGGAAGAAATAGTAGCATGAGAGGAGGGTAGGAGTGGTGGAGAAACGTGATCAGAGAGATGAGGTAGAAGGTAATTAGTGAGGGTATTGTGAATGGTAGAAATGTTAGAAGCAAAGTAGAGAGCATGATCATTTGCAGAAAGAGTAGAGGAGGGGGAGTTGGGTTTAGGAGGTGAGAGAATTGAGTTGAAAGATTTTTGTAGGCGCCTATGTTGGGTGGATTGAGACAAAATGAGAGAGCAATAGAAGTCACATTTGGCAGGGTCAAGAGAAGATGATAGTATTGGAGGTCAGAGGAGTATCTTCACCTTTGTCAAGTGCAATACTTTTTCTGCATTGTTGTTATCAGGGTGCAGACGGGAGGTGCAATCCAGGGCTGTGGAGGGAGGATTTATGAGTGAGTGAAGTAAGAGGGTAGTCAAATTAGAAGGGAGCATAACAAGCAGTGTTAAAGTTAGTGAAGTCTTCCTCGGTGGATGAAAAGGTGAGTTCAGCATAGGAGGAGAGAAAGTGGTATAGGTCAGAGAGGTATTCCGGGAGTTTGGAGTAGGGAAACTTGTGCTTAGTAATGGTTGTAGTAGATGAAGAGAGTGAAGAAGAATGAGGAGTGGAGATTGAGGCCAAGATGATAGTGATCTGAGTGAGAAGGCACAGTGGAAATATTAAAGGTGGTGAATTGAGAGGAAATGATAATAAGGTCAAGGGAGTTTCCATTTGAATGGGCAGAGTGGCCAGAAGATAGTGAGAGGTTAAGTAGAAGAGAGCTAAAGTCAGTGGATAGAGCAGCAGAGAAAGAGGGGAGAATGAAGTCAGCAATGACAATGAGGTGGAGATGTGGTTGAAGAACTGACCTACCGGGCCAAGTGCCTGGTAGAGACAGATAATATGTATGCCATAGGGGGTAGTGATTGTTGAGATAGTGTATTCAAATGTGGGAGAATTAGCAGGCGTTAAGGGAGTAGGAGAGATAGGAAGTTTAGAGGATGAAAACAGACCTTTAACACCAGCCCTGCCAGTGGGCCGGGGAAAGTGAGTGACGGTGTAGGCAGAGTAATGAAGGGTAGCAAGGGTTGCAGAGTTAGATGGAGTGATCCAGGATACAGTGAGGATAATAAGGTCAAGAGAAGGAGAATGTGAATGGAAGAAATTGGAAGTAAACGAGGGTTTATTGCAGGCTGACTGTGCATTCCAAAGAGCAATAGAAAGGGAGAGAGATGTAGAAGAATAGTGACGTTGAGTCTGAGAAATAGAGAGGTGCTGGGGTAGGTCGGAGAAGAGGAAGTGTCATGGAAGTTAGGGCTGGGATAGGTTTTGTGAATGGAAAGAGTAGTGGGAAGAGAAGAGAGGTGGAGTTGATGGGAAGATATGATAGGGATGAGAAGAGAGTTGAGATGGTTCTGAGTGGAGGACAATGGGAGGGAAAGGAAGAGATGGCATGATAAGTGCATGGTGAGGGTGAAGCTGAGAAGAAGCAATTAAGGGTACTTACAGACAGGTAGCAGCACAGAGCAAAGCAACAGTTCATAGGCGAAGTGGCAAAGAGGCTGGTCAATATCTGATCTTCACCCTTCATAGTTCCACCCTTAACTCGGACGCCTCTGGCTCAACGCCCCTAGGGAGTTCAAAAGGGATCACACACTCCTGTCACCTGATCGCCTAGTCCATCAGTAGTTGGTCTCTCTGGTATTGTCCCTGGTGTTACATCTTGTCACTCCTCTACAAGAAGTATATAACAAAAACAGGAACAGGAACAAAAACAAGAACTAATTACAAGTGCTCAGTGTGCCATAGTTTTGTATTCAGGGCCTTGTGTCTATGACTATAACATTTCTCTTTCAGATCTATTTCCCTCCAACATTTGAAAATGACCCTGAGAACATAAAACAGAAAGAACACTGTTAAATTCAGCTTCGAACATCATTACATTCAGGTTAAACAGAACTTTACTCGGTAAAACTGATAGCATGTTTGCTTTTATTTTGTTTTGCCCTAAAATACAATGTGACTTCTCATAAATTGCTTAGTTGAAAAACGGGGCAATTTCTTTGTGTGAAATTGCATTTGCATCTGTGTTTGGATTTAGGTTTCCCCTAGATACCACAATTAATAACACTGTCATGCAAAAGGCTAATATTCAATATTCTACATACCTGCGTTATTGTCTAACAAACTGATAAAATACCCAAACTCCAGCTTTGTTACATCTTTAATGTATAGGGTTTGTGTTGTGAGTTTTTATTATTATCCATTGGTAACAATGTCTCACAGGTGGAGTTTGACTTTGTACAAGACACTTGTGGGTTGGAGGTATTGGATTTTCACTTATGCACTTTTGAAATATAAGGGTGAGCGGCCTCTGTTCTCTCATGAGTTTGCCTGGTGGTTCCATTGAAAGTGAAGGTGTGTCTCCCTGCTGAGAATTGCAGTTGTGAGGAACAGGATTCTCCTGCTGACTGATGGGGCCTTTGGTGATCCTTACTGGGAATGTCTTGACAGCTGACTTCCTGTCGGGGTGTACCTTGCCTTTTGCTCACCTGAAATCAGAAGCTGGGGTTTTACTGAAAGCAATGGAGCAGACTTTGTTGGATATTGGAGTTGTGGGCGAGTTGCATCCTGTTTGGCTCTTAGAAGTGTGGAAGGACTCTGGAGCATTTCGCATATACTGACTCCGCTGGTCACATTGTGTAGTCAGCAATGTACTCTGGCCCCAAGAGTCCCAGGTGCCCCTTAAACATTCTCCCTAAATTTGACATGAACACAATGGCCCTCATTAGGACTCTGGCGCTAAACCATGGTGCTATTAGCACCATGGTCCATGCCGGAGTCCGCCATGGAGAAAGGGGGAATTACCACCCCATTCCAAGGTTGACGGGGCGGTAATTCCCCCTTTCTCCATGGCCCTTCCCCATTCCCATTTTTGCTCCATAGGGCTCAATGGGAATGGGGAAGGCGGCAATTACAGTACCGCAAATTGCGGTACCGTAATTGCCATCAAGGTCCCTTTGCAGGTCCCTACTTTAACGGCTGGTCCAGACCAGCCGTTAGGGTCAGGAGCCGCAAAGGGACCTCATAGTAAGGCGTTAAGGGGTTAACAGCGCCGCAGCCTTTTACGGTGCTGTTAACCCCTTAACGCCTGTGTCGTAATGAGGCCCAATGTTTGTAAGAATCCCCCATCACAAAGAAAAGACTCGCCATCACCTTTGATCATAGGCGAGACTATTTTAAAAAAATGTAATAGGTAATTTGAATAGATTTTGCAGTTAATCAATATTAACATTCTTTAAGGTATTTGTACCATAGTAATTTCCTATTTACATCATACAAATAGATGCCATCTTGGTTCCATAAAAAATGGCCTATTCAACAAAAAATCAGTTTTGGCATTCCTTTTGCCATGCAGTTTCCTTTTGTGTGATTTCTTTTGACATGCTAATAGGACAACACAGTAAATATTAGCTGGGTATGGGGTACCTGCGCTCTCCCACAATGAGGTCCGATATTCTGATATAATCAATTCATTAATTCCATAATATCATAATACAAAAGTATTGTATTTATTGATGTCCAGAATAAGGTCTTCAGCTGAAGACCTTATTCTGGACATCAATAAATACAGTACTTTTTTATATTGAGATTGGAATATTGGACCTCATTGTGGGAGAGCGCAGATACCCCATACCCAGCTAATATTTACTATGTACTGTATTTGATAGACCCTTACTGGTTGTCTATGGGTTTGGAGTACGCCAGCCTCCCTTTGTCACATTTTCCCTGAGACTTTAGCGCCTTCTTACTAGGATTGTAACCGTACACCTGAAATTTAATAGGAAAACACAATTGCAACCAGGAACTCTGATCACAGATGTCCCCTTGCAGCTAGTGAAAAAGGACTGGGCCCAAGCAACATCACCAAGGTATAGATTTTAAAACAAAACAATTGCACTACCGCTCCACACACACGTCCAACGTCTTATGGGCTGGGTGGAACAATTCTCAGCACCACTTTGGTAACGTTTGGGTATAGACAATATGACAAACAAAAGGTGAAATCATTCCATATGGGCAAAGAAGTAAGCAACAAATACAATACAATATAAAGCATGTTAATAAATAATTGGATGTATAACTATATAAGAAGAGTCAGTGTATCCGTTTTAAGTAATTTAACATAGCTTAGTAATCAGTCTAATATTTATTGCAACATATGGCTAAAACCTATGTTGTTTCCATATGCACAGATTGCCAGTTAAAAAGAAATTCTAAGCTTCATGAATGATGTCTCATTTTGAGTAAAGAGTTATGAATCCGGTTTGAATTTAAGGACCATTTTTGGAAATACAATGATGTCAAAATATCATGCTCAAAGCAAACCACAAATAGAAAGAACACATAAAACATTGGACGATATCATAAATACAAATGTTCACCTCAGTCAATATTTGCATACTATGTGTGTAGTTAGGGTGGATCCAGAAGATGGTTTGACAAAAACCTATGCCCATAGGACAGCAGAAAACCAAGCAGCTTTACAATGTAATAGCTCCTTCTGAAGTTGATCAGAATTGTGTTTGTCTTGAATAGTTCTTCTGCAAAAGTAAACAGAGGTAGTGCAATACTTTTTTTATTGACAAAATTGTCAGTAAATAACAATCGCTGCGAATTTCTTTTTGATTTGCTAAGAAAGATTTCACTTTCAAAGAGTTTCTCTTCAATTTCCTAATTCAGAGTTTGTTTCAAACATTTTCTCTTTGATCCCTAGAGCAGATGCGTTTGATCTAATTGCTACCCACTTTATTGAATCTCTTTACAGATGTGTTATCCCTTCTTGTCCAGGTTCTAAATGTATCTCTGAGCATTGCATTTTTCCTGGGTAGTTAAAATTAGGTTTGATCTCACCGATTTTCAGGAAAGCCACTCTCAACCCTGCAGACACAATTATAGTTATAATTGTTCTTTTATATACGACTTTTATACGCGATTAATACCAACAAGTCGTTTCTAAGCAAGGGATCGTGATTCCAACCTGTGTTGCTCGGCGTTGTCTTGCTTCCAAGACAAACATGTTGCTGCTTATTCATCCTCCATAAGTAATATCCGTCCTATCATGAGTTTGCGTTGTCCTTAGTAATTTCTTGAGCAAGCTGTCTCTTTACAATTATTGGCCCACATGGAACAACAGAAGCTACTTTGCTTGTACTCATGAGTCTGCTGGATTGCCTTTGGTAAGGGTATAGATTATTTTATTTGTATTAAAAATAAAATGATGTGTGGAATCCATATGGTCTGCTAAACAGACCCCACATGTATTGAACACCATGCCAAACCTGTGCCCTACTGCATCAGCATCCTTATATTCAGCTTCTGCTCGCCAGTGGCACAGAGCAGGTTCAGAGGTGAACTGTGCCCTGTTTGACAGCTGCTTTAACAGCAAAGTCACTACAGTGCAGAGGTTGCATTAACTGTACACTTCTGTTCCAATACCATCATAATTATAATAAGCCTTCACCTAGAGGCAGGATAATCTGGAAATATAAGCCATGCCTAGGTTTTGTTATGGGGCTAATGGTTCATGAAATTGTTAAAGTCACATCTGATTTGTAGATTACCTGTGTCAACTATGTGAGCTCAGACCATCTATGAGAAGCAACATGGATTCCAACCACAATATCTGCAATCGGGAGAATGGGAGAACAATACAGGATGCATGCCTCTGTTGACTCTCTGGGAGGAAGGTAACTCCTCCCTGCCAGGCCCAGTAGCTCACAACAGGAGATTTCCAGGAAGCCTCCCTTCAAAGAGGCAATTCCATATTAAAGGCCTCCTTCAAAATAGGAGGCGGCACATCAGAGAGCCTTTGAAGCTGCACGCTAAAGAAGTGGGGTGGGAGTTAGGGCCCCCAGGAGAGCACAGGTGGGTTTGAGGAAGGGTTACTACATCTTACTTTTCTGTGGACCTCTTTCTCCTCTCTCTCCCCTCCACGTCCTGCGGAACTTGTCACTCTGAGTATAACATCAGGAGGCAAGGGTCACTTGTCTCAAAGATGGAGATTGGAGCCAGCAGGCTTGCTTTCATCCAATTGCTTGGGGACTTTTACCTATAAAGTAAGGGCTCACTCACTCCTTCTTTGATTCCTTTTGGACCTACAGAACAAGAAGAATTCATTTGGACCCTTTTGGGAGTGCAATCCTCTCCAAAGACCTGTGCCGGAGATGAAGACAGGTGTTCCAAGGCAGAGGCAAGCTATCCTCCCTACCCATCCCTAGATTACATTGATGGTCATTGTTGTTGTCGACCAAGACCTACACTCTCTGCAAACTGCAAGGGTACCCAGTCTACCCAGTGGAGGAGATGGACTCCTGCAAAATCAAACCTAACTCTCTAACAATATCAAACCTAACTCTCGACTACTCATCCTAGGAGACTTTAATCTAGGTCTCAATGATGAGAAAGATGACAAAGCTCACACTATCGTCAACACTATCTCAGAATTAGGACTCACCCACCATATCGCACAACCCACACACAACAAAGGCCGCATCCTTGACTGGATAGCTGACCTCAATTGCAACACTACCATCCTCTCCAACACTCCATGCGCCTGGACCGATCACCACCTTATTACCTTCACCATCAACAAAGGCACTCAAACACCAGTGCCCTCCTCCAATGCCCCACCCACACTCACAAGAAACAACAAAAATATCACACTAGAGAAACTCCTCCCGCTACTCCAACCCATCATCGACTTCTCACCCACCATGACCAACCCTACTGAATTAGTAGATTTATACAACACAACTATCCTTAAGGCCATAAACACCATAGCACCACTCAAGCTTCGGAAAGCCAAACCACGAGCACACCTCAATTCCTGGTTCACCCCCAAACTAAAAACACTCCGCAAAGCCAAAAGACAAGCTGAATTAGCATGGAAACAGTCACCATCCACTATTAATAAGACATCCTACGCACTGGCATCGAACATCTATAAATCAGCCATCATCCAGTCTAAAAAAAACATGTACAATGAAAGAATCAGCAACGCCAAATCTAATACCAAAGAGCTCTTCAATATCCTGAGAGAACTCGAATCACCCTCCCCCATTCCAGACACTTGCAACAAAGACATCCACTGGTGCACGAGCATCCAGGAAGCACTCCTAGGCAAAATTGCCACGCTACAAGCCAAAATCCTGACAAAGAAAGAAAGCCTCACCCTCTCCGATAACACCACCCCCTCTACACACACCCACACCACCCCCAAAATGATGACAATAACCTCTTTGAGTTTTCCACCATAACCATTAAAGAGGTTGAAGAAATAATCTACTCTCTTAAACCGTCCAAATGCCAAGGCGACACTTGCCCAGCCCCTATCATTAAAGATGCAGCCAAACAACTTGCTCCCTTCATCACCTCCCTCATCAACGCATCTTTCACCTCCAACATAGTGCCCAACAACCTCAAGGACTCCTGGGTTCTCCCTTTACTTAAGAAGCCCACCCTTGACCCTAATGTCCCCACCAACTACAGACCCATAACGACTGTACCCTTCCTACTAAAAATCCTCGACAGAGCTGCCTATCTCCAGATACAGAACCACCTTGAGAAAAATAACTTACTAGGACTCAGACAATCAGGATTCCGCCCCAAACACGGCACTGAGACCGCCCTGATTGACCTTAAGACACAGATGGACAACATTAAAGACAATGGTAAACTAGCCCTCCTTCTCCTCCTTGACTTATCGGCCGCCTTCGACCTGGTCAACCACGACATCCTCTGCAAACATCTATCCTCAGCAGCCAAATTTTCAGATAACGCCAACGCATGGATCCATTCCTTCCTTAACAACAGATCCATGAGAGTCTTCGCACCCACAGCCTCTGCCATCCCAGCCCCAGTCACTTGCGGTGTCCCCCAGGGCTCCTGCGTCTCCCCCACTCTATACAATGTATTCACGAAACCCCTCTTTGACATACTGGACCGCTTGGGTGTCATCTACACCAACTACGCAGATGACACCCAAATACTGATCCCTTTAACAGGCGACTACTCCACCGACCTCACTGCTCTCAACAACATTTATTCCATTATCCAAGAATGGATGGCCAAGCATGGCCTATGCCTTAATGACGACAAGACCGAGATTCTTCTCCTAGGTTCCCAACCCAGACTTAATAAACTCGACAAACTCTATCAAGCATTCACTATAGACGGCAATAACATCATCGTCTCTAACAGCGTCAAAACCCTAGGAATCTACCTCGACTCCTCCCTCACACTGACAAGACAGATCAATTCCATCTCATCAGCCACTGCTTACACTTGTAAACTCATCAATGCCAGCAGACCTTACCTCTCACCATCCAACTGCATCACCTTAGCCAGAGCGCTAGTCCTTTCCAAAGTTGACTACTGCAATGCGCTATACTTGGGAACCAGTCAGAAAAACATCAACAAACTACAAGTCATACAAAACAACGCCTTGCGAGCAGCCCTGAACATACCCAAACATGAACACATCTCGGACGCCAGACGCACCTGCCATTGGCTATCCATACCACAAAGAATTGAATATAAAACCATCTCACTCACACACAAATGCCTAGCTAACCAAGCACCCAGATACCTATCCGACAACCTCAAGCACCACACCCCAGCGCGCCCTACCAGATCAGCTCAAACACACTGCTTAAATATCCCAAGATTTAAGCTCCAAAAAGCAGGTGGCTCCAGCTTCCCCGTGCTTGCCTCCAAACTTTGGAATTCACTTCCACTTGAGCTGAGATCAGAACCGTCCTTTCACAGATTTAGACACAACACCAAAACTTGGCTTCTATCCAAAGAAACTGCCTAGCCCTACCTCACTAGCATGCACCAAGACTGTAAATTTGTAAATATGTAATCGATTTGTACATTTCTGCTGCATTATTCTTGTTGTATTCATTATTCTTGTTGTATTCATCGCAAGCGCCTGGATGCCCTAGGGCCAGGCGGCGCTATACAAATAATAAACTAAACTAAACTAAACTAAACTATGTGCTAGATAGTCTCCATGCACTGGAAGTCAAGAGGAAAATACATATCTTGTGTGTGAGCTCCTGGAATGGGACTCACAGCACCCAGAGTCCAAGAGCAGCTAGAATCCTGTTTTCACAGCTACAAACCACATTTGAACCATTCCCAAAGCCTTTCAAATAAATCCAGGACTGCTCTTTGCACAGATTCGGACTGGACTTTAACTACATTTGGTGCCCTTCAAACCGACATAGGGCCACTGTTTACACCTCTTCAAACCAAATGCAAACAGCATTCAGTTCCCTTTGAAACAACACAGGACCCCTGTTCACACAGGTTTGAACTGCAGTCAAACCACATTTGGCAGCCTTCAAACCAAGAGAAGACCCCTGTTCTCAAATGTTCTATTGCAGTCGAAGCATGTTCAACATTCTTCAAACCATGTCATCAACCATGTTTGCAAAGCTTCAATCCTCATTCAAACTGTGCACAGAGAACCATTGCTGCTGCTTTGCCACTCTGTTCACATCTTTGAACCGCTGGTTTCAACCTTTGATACAATTTCACCTGCAAGGACAGCACACATAAGCCTGGTTCCACACTGTCAAACCACCCATGAAAAAGAATAAGGTACTGTTGAGAGGCCCTGCCCCATGGTCATTTTACAGGACCATAGTCACTTCTAAGTCATCGTTTTGCACCTTTATATACCAACACATATCCTTTTTGGTGAGATTGTTTGTGATTTAGTGCCCTTTTTCCTCCCTGATATGCTTCATTCCATTCAGCTTTTCCCTGTGTTCTTCTAGAGGGGTGGGGTGATGTAAGTGTTTTCTAGTACAGTTTCTATTGTATATTGTTGGGTTTAATTAAAGTATATATATATTTTATAGAAACTTGATTGAATATTCCTTTATTTTGGTGGTGTGATGAATCAAGGGAATTTGTCCATTCTCCTCAAGAGGGAGCCCCTTCCTGTGAGGCTAGGGAGATGAGCCCACTCTGCAATAACCTCCTTAGGGGTAGAGGCAAGTAGTACCTCACCAGGAGTAACTCCCCATTAGGGGACAAGGACTCCTGTTCCCATGAGGAACTCCCTGAAGCTGTTCGCATTATGGCCTACCTGGGATGTTCACAAATATCGCACGCCTTTACACATGAAGACTGTGATGAAAAAACTCTGCAAAGATGCTATCATTTTACTGAAAACGAATATGTCCCTTGAAATGAGAATAATCAATCTACAAAGATCAGTACATTGATCAACGTAACCTTGATGAGCCAGAAAGAGAGAATAAAGAGAGTGAAAGAACAAAGAAATATCGAGGCTGAGTACCACAAATGAAATACACCAATCACGGGCTGAAAAGATACAAGTATCTTTTGTTACTGTACAGTTTACAAAGCAAAAGAGATAGCTATCTGGCTCCCAACACCTCGCAGTGTGTACCAGCCGACACAGTGAGGAGAGAGAGTGCTGGACATCTAAACGCAGGCATAGTTATACAATTTCTACAATATTGTCCAGCCTCCGTTCAGGTTAATATTTTACAGGCTAGAGTTTGTGCCTAGTTCACATGACAGATGTTACAATATTAGGCAAAGGATTATACAGGTTTACATTTCCATGAAAATACAATGGTGTTGTAGGTTCTCGGATCCACGGTAAGCCTAATTTGAAGAGCCACTGCAATGCAGTTTAGCTAAGGCATACGATCAATGTTTACTCTTCATTGTTTCAGTGTTTATACAAGGATAAGGCTTGTGAGCGCAGTCAACGCTTGAATGGCAGTTCGTATGAGGCACAAGGTTTCTTTGAACAGTCGGCTCTCGGTCATCCTATACATTAACAGAACTCAAAGGTTGTTCAGCTCGACTGCAAGACGAAAACACAGTTCACCATTTTAGAACATCGAGCATGAGTTAAAATCAAAATGGTGGATGAGTCTTAAAATGATGGCGATGTTAACCCACACATCGGAACTTTGCAACGCGGTTTTCTGTGCAATGTGAATGGGCTTAGGCCAATATTCATAATAAGGAGTCACTATATGATTATGGTTTAACATGAGAGGAACAGAGACATCTTCCCGAGAAGGCTCCGACCTGCATAACACCTTCAGAAAGCAGGAATGAGAAAGCTTGCAAGTTTTGAATTTGCTCATCAGCATAGAGCGGGACAGCAGAGCTCCGGCGACCCCAAAGAGAAATAATTCAGCAGGGGCGAAGCTCGCAAATAGTTAGTGGTGAGACCACGAAGGAGAAACCGCGGTGGACCGTTGTCCACAAAATGTATCTGATACCAGTGTGAGTGTGAAGCCGCAGCGTGTCTGGTCCCACATCTGAGCATCGGAGCACCGAGAAGAGATGAGAGACCAGGAAGAGAGGAGGGACTGCAAGGCAGTAAGTGCAGATGAAGGAAAGACATTGGCAGCCCAGCTCAAGTGAAAAGAATTCCAAGAAGCCGTTCCCCAGTAAAGATGGAGGTAACTGGAAGAATGGGAGTCGCGGGTGGCCCCACAGAGGGCATCATTATACCGTACAGCCAACTCATTGCAATGTTGGTTATGAAATAAAGTTAATCTTGAAACCAAAGAATGCATTAGTGAGAAACTAAGTAAAGAAAGAGAAGAACCAGTAATACCAATACCCTGGGAAAAAGGAAAAGAGGTTAAGCACAAGTGAACTTAAAATATGAGAATGCGAAATATCATATTACTGAAAAGCTGAATAAAAAGAGAGAGAATGATCAGTAATAATACCCCGGGAAAGGGACAAGGAGAGCAGAGACAAGGTCAAAAGGACCGGGATGAACTGAGCTATAATAAACCAAGGGAGACAGACACCCCAAACAACAACTGTATGCATGGATATAGTGAGAACAGCAAACAGGAGTTTGAACCTAGAAGAGATCCCTAAAGGAGATTCCCAAAGAAGGAGCAAAACATACTAGCCCATTTGAAGAGTTACAGAGACTGATCAAAGAAGTCACAAGAGGTTTTTTAAGGATCATATACTAATCTACAGACTGATATTAGCAGTATCCTAAGGAGAAGGGAGCCATTCTTTGAGCCTACATTCATTTATATTTTAATTTTTGAAAAAATGTTTTATATAGTTGTTTTGGTCGCGAACAAAGTCGAGAACTTTCAACTTTAAAAAAAAAACATACCACATATACAAAAATTTACAACAATTTACAAAAAATGGTATATAAATAAAATGATTAGATCTCTATAAAATAATAAAACATCACGCATTTAGAGATTTCAGCAGTAGACATTACAAATTACAACATGCACAGTAATCAACATTATTGGCACTGCATACATCAGGACTTTTAGCTGATGCAAATAATTAACCACTGCATATCTTACGGCCTTTCTATTAGAATGGAATAATAAGACCCATACATTTTTTGGGGTCAGGACCTGTTGGTCCAAAAATAAAGGCTTAAAGTGAACACAGCGGATTGATAGTAATTCATCACATTCTGTGCACAAGTGCTGAAGGGTTTCTGCTTGTTGTTCACAGAATCGGCAGGGTAAATGGATGTTAACATTGCCCCGTCGATTCAACACATCATTGGTCAACCACAGATTTAACCTAAATCTCATAAAGCCATTCCAGTGGCTAGAGCTGGGGGACCTCACCATATTGTCAGCCACTGTATTATAACGCTTTAGTGCAAATGGAAAAGCTCAAAATGTTTATAGTTGACACAAGCAAGGCGTGTATAGATCCAGTCAGCTTCCCAGACTTTTGATCTTGCTTTATCTGGATTTTCCAATAGCAGAGTTGGAACTATCTGGGCTTTTTCTAAAATCGATTGGATTTTTTGACGCCAAGCTTTCGGGAAGGTATCCATAGAACTTAATAGGTATGTGGATATGATGTTGGTGATCCCTGTTGTGGCTTGATTTAGGAGGCATTTGCGATATAAGGCGCATAAGTTCCATTTATAGATTGCATATAGGGAAATTAGACCCAACTCATATCTTACAGGTGGTAGGGGTTGCGAGGTTGGTAAATGTAGAACTTGCCTCCAGAATCAACCTTCCCTGATGGCCTTATAAGTGTATGACATAACGTATCGGGTCTCAGCGCCATACAGAATAACAGGCACCACTTTTTGTTTAAAGTAAGTGAGGATCGGTAAGAGAGAGAATTTGCAGTATCTCGCTTTGATGATCTTGGCTTGTGAGATACACATTTGAAGTTTATGGAGCCCTTGTTTGTTGTACTGATCAAAGGCACACAGGTTGGAAATGACCATACCTAAGTATACATAGACATTAGTAACAGTAATCTTACTATTTTGAAGAGGCCAATAAAGGTGTGTTGAACTTTGTTTCCTAGTGCCAAATTGGACGACGTTTGTCTTAGCAATGTTAATTGTTATGCCATTTGCTTTGGTATAAGCGTCCAGGGCACCTAATAATTGACGCAAGCCTTTAGGGGTATGTGACATTAAGACCATGTTGTCAGCATACAGAAGCCATTGGATCTGAACTCCCAAAATTCTCGGAGAGTCAGATATCAATTTGCTGAAACTTTGATGGATGTCGGAAACAAAGAAGTTAAATAGGGCTGAGGCTAGTAAACAGCCTTGTTTCAGGCCTCTGGCGGTTACAATGGGAGGAGTTAATAAACCACCGTTGGTGAGTCTAACCTGGATTAACGTATTGGTGTGTAGTTGGATTATCCATTTCAAAATGTGCCATGGACAGTTAACATCAGCCAGTTTCTTATATAGAAGTTCTCTTGGCATCACACGCCATTTGGAAATCAATAAAGGCGAGATACAGGGGCTGTTTTCTTTGATAGGCTCTCTGGATAAGGCTTGATAGACTAATGATATTTACACCAGTGCCTATACCTTGCAGAAAACCTGTTTGGAATGGATCTCGCAGGTTACTGTCCTGTAGCCAGGTGTTACATTTTTTTAAAAGTAGTCTGGCAAATAATTTACCCGGACAGTCCAATAGTGCTATTGGCCTATAAGATCTGGGATTCTCGCGATTGCCTTTCTTAAATATCGGGAGAATAATGGATTTTTTCCAGTTCTCGGGAATAATGCCAGATATCAACACATGATTGAAAATACGATAAAGAATGCCTGCCCATTCATCAATATGCATTTTTAGCATTGCATTATGCAGCCCATCTGGGCCTACTGCACGGGAAGAGCTCAGTTTCGTGATTGAAAGTTTAATGTCATCAATATCAAACGTGAATTCCCCTGATGCTGTGAATAAATGGAGATCTAATTGCATGTCAGAGAAGGGAGAGAGATATAATTTCTGAAAATACATCTGCCATGTCTCAGAGGAAATCGAGTTTATTTGGGCTACATGTTGCGGAATGTCGGTTGTATGATTAAGCAAGGCCCAGATACCAGCTGTAGATATTGATACCATACAATACCAATACATTCATTTATATAGTGGTAGGGTCTGTGAGGATAGATTGGACAGTGGACAGACTGACAAGCACATTAGTTAGTAAAATAGGCAGGGGCCACCCATAGCTATAGGGAAAGTTAGCCCTTATAATTCTTACTTTAATAAACCATCCAGAAATATGTCATCTGAGAGTTTGTGTTCTTTTTCTGACATGCCACAGGTGTTATACCCTTGCTGTTTGGGTTTCTACTGTCTCATACTCACACCCCTCGGCCGACTTGCCACAAAAGATTAAGGAGGTATACATCTTAACTGTGACCTTTTTTACCTTTATGATTGGAATCACTGTTGTTTCATTGATGTGTGAGAGTTGAGTAGGTAGTTTAGCCACTGCTCATCCTTGTACTCCTGTGGATGTCACAATAAGTATCAAACCCCACATTCCATCTGACCCTTTTCATTCTTAGCCCTCTCCAATATTGAACATGCTGAACATATGATCATATCTCTCCCATTCCCACCTCTTTAAACTGGCCCCATCTGAATTTCATATTTATTTTACGCTATATTGTACCGCCTTCATAGAAATTCAGTTACAATAGCATTCCTACCTTGCGGCATAATTACTCCTGGCTGGGGGATTGTGTAAAGCTCAGAGTAAAACACGTGTGCGGTTTGATATTCCCATTTTGGCATCGGGGCAATAGTGCATTTGTTTTTAATTATATTTTTGTGGATCACCTTTTGTCGGACTGCTGTTCTGACTTTCAAATATTGAAAAATACCTGGAATGATCACTGTATTCTGAAGGCTAACTTTAGAATACCACTAAAAAACAAGATCGGTGGGTTATCCTACAAATCAGAAGGTAAATGCACAGAAAAATTCCCTCTGCTGGTCACCTCACAAGATTGGGATTTTGATGGATAACTTTGAGTGGGCTATGAAACAATCTACTTTTTATTGGAAAATGTAAACTCTTAATGTTGAGCATTTTGACATGTCAATTGAGAACCTTATGGGTACAGTGTTAAAGAACCCCTCTGTTAGTTCTCGGAGCAAAAGGAAATAGCATTTACATGTTTTTGACAATTTTATAGCTGAAGAAAAAACATCTATGCGGCGGACCATTAAGGAAATGAATAGTTCTTATGAATCAAGGGAAGTACGGCAGATAAAATGCATAAAAGAGAAGCAGAGATAAAAAAAAATCTCTTCAAATCAAGATACACACTGACAATGCAGAGAAATGCTGAAAACATGCTTCAGGTCTCTAGTGAATGGGCAAGATGCCTCTTGTAATTAATTAGTTGAACGCTGTACCAGAAACAGAATGGGTAAATTATTTGAGGTTCTGTATGCCCCCAGGGTGGAGAATCAAAATCTGAATCCCATAACAACTTATCCTCAGAATATGATGGGTACTGACTGCTCTATCCATTTTGAAGTCGATATGGGGTTGATAAAAGCTAGGAAAATCGAGAGGGCTTCCAGTCCTAACGGACTTACAAATAATTATCTAAAGGCCGATTCAATTCTCTGGGCAAATGCCTTAATAATCCTCTTTAGGAATATTGCAACCCTTGGTATATTCCCGATGTCTTGGGACACGGCCTACGTTGTACCTATTTTTAAGAGGGGTGCACAATCCGATCCTAAAAACTACTGCCCAATCTCTGTGATTGATGCTGATAGTAAGATCTTTGCATCCCTCTTGCTCCAACATTTGGAAACGTGGGACTCTTCTATTCATTGATTACATAAACTGCAAACAGGTTTTCATAAAGGACACTCAACCAACCTTAATGGGCTGGTTTTAAGAACTATCTAAGGCATTGCTTAATTAGATCTGTCTAGTTGCACCTGCGTGGCTTCAATGGATCTGTCTGCAGCCTTTGATAGTGTGGACCGAATAATGCTCTGGTGGAAATTAGATTCTTGGTGACTTCGAACGGTCTATTGAAGAAGAGAACTCTGGCATTCGAGCTCAACTAGACATGGAGGGTGGCCTGACTAGAAGAATTTTGTCAAAAACAGGCCTGAGGTAGGGGTGCATTCTGGCCCCCTGCTTCTTTAATGTGCACATATCCGTTATTAATTAGTATTTGACATCTGCAGCTTTCATCACTCCAAAGCTGGGCAACCCGAATATTCAATGGATGGCATGTGCAAACGATTTCCTGCTTTTTTATAATTCTCGGGTTGGATTGAGGGCACTACTGCAAGACTTTTCATTTTATGCAGAGGTCAATGGCTCCATATAAATCCATCCAAAACTAAGATCTTGGCTTTGTCAAGGAGCAGGAAATGTGGGAATGCTGTATGGTCATTTGGAAACACCACGCTCAAATCTACCGCTAGTATGGTTTATATGGGATACCATTTCTCGACCCAGCCAGTATTTTGGAATGAACATCAGGAGCTGGTTCAGAAGGCGGCTGTTCTAGCCAATCAAATGGTAATGCTTAACCAAAAATGTGGGTGATTTTCGCTTAGACCAGCAATTATTTTTTATCAGGGAAACGTAGTTCGGAAGATCATGTGTGGGTTGGAATTATACACAAATGTAGCTCTCAAATGGCTAGAGGATCTAGAAGCTAAGATTTGGAGGTGGGTTTTGGGCATCCCATATGCAGTTACGCTATCTGCCATAAGATATGAGTTGGGTATGCTTTCTCTGAGA
Organism: Ambystoma mexicanum; assembly: GCF_040938575.1. Classification (NCBI taxonomy): domain Eukaryota; kingdom Metazoa; phylum Chordata; class Amphibia; order Caudata; family Ambystomatidae; genus Ambystoma; species Ambystoma mexicanum. The sequence continues at coordinate 342,165,012 of NC_090927.1, forward strand.
GTTTGCTTGTATTGGAACCTGCACACTTTATCATAATATAAGTTTGCCTTTTCCAGGCTCCTTATATGACGAAATGAAATCCTGCATGAATCTGAAATGTTCTGAGGGTGGTACTCCTAATGTTGTGGCAAAATTGGGGATGCTAGGCAAAGGAAGTCATTAGGTGCAAACTGGGTATGGCACTGGAGATCTTGCTTACCAATCCGGTTAAAGTCAAAAACTTGCTCTATGATAGAGATTGGGTAGAAACTATTGAAAGCTTTCATGACTATCCCTCTATGAATCACTTAGCTCATGAATATAAGAAGAGAGGGATAGAATCACCCTCTTTATTGCAATTCCCTAATGCCATTTATAGATTAATCCTTTTGAGGTTTCGATGGAACCTGTTGCTAACCAATGACACTCTTTTCAGGAGGGGAAAGATACCACCTTCGGAAGTAATATGCATATTTTGCATTGTCCCTCATTGAATAGTCAGAGGATGAGCTATTTGGGAACATGTTTTCATTTATCCATTGAAGCGATGGAGAAAATATCTGGTGGCGCTGTTTGTACAGTGACAATGGGCCTCATTCCGACCCTGGAGGTACGGGGTAAACGGCACCGTAAAAGGTGCCGCGCCATTTACCATGTACGCCTCATTACGAAGTCCCCTCGCGGGACCCAGAAAGCAACGCCTGGTCAAACCAGGTGTGCTTACCGGGTCCCGCGAGGGGAAGAGGGAGCAAACAACAGGCCAACTCGTAATGGCCCGTTGTTTGCTCCCTCTCCCATTCTCATTCAGCCCTACCTGGGCTGAAATGGGAATGGGGAAGGACCGGGTCCGGGTCCTTGGAGGGAGGAATTACCGGGCCTTCCGAACTCGGAATGGCCCGGTAATTCCTATTCTGAGAACCCGGATCCGGACGCGATTTCGGCGGCAGCCATGCCGCCAATAGAGGCATTGGCTACCGCTGAGGTCGTAATGAGGCCCAATATGTCTGAGAGGTTGGCAGTGGACATGTTTTTAAAATCGATGAATATATCTGATTAATGTTTGTTAGTGGGTTTTTTTCACTTTTTTTATAGAAAATGTAAATAATGTTTGTTGTGGGTTTTAGTAAAACTTTGTGGAACTTTTTAATGCTGCGATATTGCAAAGCACGTTTAATATTGTGAAGTGTTGGTTTTTGATATTTAACTGTGAATAATGACATTTTATCTAAGAATGTACGTATTGTATTAACATTTTTCTTTTCTTGAAATTGCTGCTTTGTAAGTACTTTTAATAAAGATTATTTTAAACTATATACAATAAAGGAAAAAACAAAAAAAAACATTTTGATGAAACCATACACACCCAAAAAGCCATGCCCTGTATTTGAAATGCTTTGCATGTTAACTTGTATCTTGCATCTTCACTTCTTATCTTTCATAGGAAGTTAAAAACATTCCTCCTTCTGGTTGATGTCTCAGGTGTTTTCTTGAAATGTTGTTTTGATTTTTTTAATTGGGCTGGAGGGAGTGAGAACCCAAAACAAGTCTAGAGGAGGAGGCAGAGGACGTGATCTCACAAAACAGCCCTACAGTAGGTGGCTAAGGGGTGGTTAAGTGACATAAGAACATCCAGAAAAAGCCCATTGTAAGGGACATGGTGAGTCCAGAACTTGCCCTGCAGTAGGTGGGTGCAAGGGGTGCAAGGGGTGGAAGGGGCGCTCCAACCCAGACAGAGGTAATTGGGGAGAGGAAATGGAAGGGAGTGGACCCTGAAGTCAGCCTGATAGGGATTTGACACAGTTGCTATCAACATCATAAAATCCTGCAGTTAGAGACTCCTACCCGAGTGAATATCGGTACCACTTCTGATTTTGCAGGGGATTCTAGCAAGTGGTGTGAAGGCTGAGCCTGCATTGAAAGCCACTTGGGAGAGACTGCCCCGAGTGTCCCATTCTACAATAGAGCAAGAGCAGTTACTTAAGTTCAATGGGCCAATCAGGCCAATGCTATCGGATCTACTGGTGGTGCTGATTGTAGAATGGTGTTGCCAGGAGCATGGTGGTGTTACAAAGGATCTTTCAAATATGGCGCCTGAACCTCGCTCCAGTTCCACACTGTTGATCATACTGAAGCTTTTTCTTTCAGTACTCCATGGGCTGTTCACAGAAGAGGAATGCATCAATTAGGCTGTTCTTATGAGGTGTGTCATGGTTGGAGCTCAGTGGAGGATAAAGGAGCGCAGAGAAAGCTAATATAATCGGGGGTCTGGCTGTTGAGTGGCCTCACACTCGCTCTGCCATCTGTTACATGCACACAAAACACCTTAAACTATGCAGAGCATTGGCATTCAAACTTTTTATGCTGAGCCCCCTTGAGTAAAATGATGTTGTTAAGCCCCCCCTTGAGGAGAAAATAGTGTTGCCACCCGCCACACCAGATGCCATTGCTGCTTGTATTTTCTATTAAAAGCAGTCACTGTACTCCCTGTTTGAAGAGACTTTCGCTCCCCGCTCCTGGCCATCCTTTAGGACCCTATGGAGGGGCCAGCCCCTTAGTTTGAAGAAGACTGATTTAGATTAACAAATATGCATATCCTGTCAAACTGTAACACACAAATTGTGTTGGAAAGCTTAGTAACAGCTATCTATCGATCTATCTATCAATGGGTTATTTATATTGCGCCACAAACTCTAAGGCATCAGCGTGCTCACAAGACTCACAGACAGAAAACATATACATTACAGCAGTCGGTTTCCTTCTGTAGAAACGAACACATGGATTTTTACAAATGCTTCAATATTCTGAAAGATAAAATGAAGCCATTTTCCATTGACACAATGGGCCTCATTACACGGTAGGCGGTAAAAATCGGAATTTTACGGCATGGTGCCATTAGCGTGTCCGCCCTCGCAAGAGGCCGCTAATAGCGTCCCATCAAGAGTACGCGGACACGAGCATAGCGCCATGCCGTAAATGACCGTTCCGCCCTGCCGCTAAATACCCCAAAAAGCCCCTTACCGGCGCCCGCAAAACCGGCGATTGCGCCTCCGCCCTCCCGCTACCTATAAATAGCGGACACCGCCATTACCGCACACCGTTAAAAAGCGGAACCGGAAATTACGTCGTCGCACAGGAACGGGAAAGAGCACAGCGGCCATCTTCAAAAACACAATCCATTGCCATCCACTGCATCCAGGACATATATCCAGGCAACACCGACCAGGAACCACACCGGGTAGCTCGAGGATGCCGAAGGCGCTTAAAAAAACTGCTGATCGCCAGCGCAAAGAAAAGTTCACCAATGAGGAACTAATGATGCTGACCACCACACTTGCTGCAAATGCAGGACTGGTATTTGTGAACGATATGCGGCGGGAGTCCCTCCTGAAGAAGAAGGCCATCTGGGCCGAAGTTGCGCTAAAAGTCAGTGCGGTGGGCACCACCACCCGGAGTGTCAGGGAATGGCGCAAAAGGTGGGACGACCTCCGGGTGCGTGTGCGCAACATTCTATCTGTGAACCGAAACATGGCAATGGCCACAGGAGGTGGTGCAGAGTCCCCCTTGAAGATGAAGGAGTGGGAGGAGATATGTGCCTCCACAATAGGAGTCGAGTCGATAGAGGGGGTCGGCGATATGGAGCATGGCGTGGCCGTTTCATCGGATGGAGGTGAGTGTATGCACCCAAAAATGCGCAGTGAAGGGTGAGGGGTCCCACAATCATGTGTATGAATGCCGTGGATCCAGCCACAAACAGACATGCATGCATCATCACATACCCACCAACACAGGGCCAATCATGCATGAGCTAGCCAACATCCCCATTCCATGCCTCTATAATGATGACCACAAAATGCATCAAACTGCATGACGTATACATCTGCCATGATGCAGGTAGACCCATAGATGATGATTTACCCTTCTTATCACCCCTGCAGGATCACACACGGAAAATGAGGAGCCACGCACGTCAGCACCCACTCCCACACCCATGAAGAAAGCCAGGAGGGATGCCACCGGGGACCACGCATCAACCTCTAGGGGACCCAAGAGTAGTGACCGGGACAAAGGCAGCAGGAGCAGCAGTGCCACGCAGCCAGAGGCAATGCCTGCCGCTGTTGTGGTAACCACGGGAGTGTGTCTCCCATCAATTGAAGGCAGCATGGAGGGAGTTCACTCTGCTGCCACCAGCTCTACGGGTGAGGCAGCAGCCACTGGGCCACTTTCCGATGCGGAGGAAGCACCGGTGAATGAGTACCGGTGAATGAGGATCTGAGTCAGAGCCCCATCCCCACACGCCACTTACTCTCATCCCCAATGTTTTCACCAGGTCCGTTCAGCCAAGGCGGATCGCCCGCCCACACACATGATGTGTCATGGAGCCCCCTGGAACCTACGCCTGATGCCAGCGCTATTCATCCAGGCGCATCAGCCATTCCACCGGCAGACACCGTGGAACTTGACCTATCAGCCATCTACCAGAGGCAGACCGAAATGGCTGGTCTGGTAGGTCAACATGTGGTTGAGACAGGGCACCTGAGGGAGGACATTGGTGCATTCGCACGCCAGACGAGGGAGGCCATGGAGGCATGCACCAATCGCATATGCAATGAGATGGGGCAACTCAGGCAGGCCATGATCCGCATTGCGGATGCGATTGAGCACAGATGTCCACTCCCTACCCAGGAGGAAACAGGCCCAGCCTCCTCTGGGAGTTGACGGCAGACAAGCCCCCTACGCCGCTCTATGCGCAACCTCAGGCGCACAACATCTCAAACACCCGAAGAAGGAGCGGACAAGTAGGGCCAACAAGGAATATCGGCCACATTTGGGGAAGGACATGTTCACGCCTTGGGACTCACGTGGGAGTGTTGTGGGGGAAGGGGGGGGGTGTGTTTGGGGGTGTTGTGGGGGGAGGGGGGGAGGGTGTGTTCGGGGGTGTTGTGGGGGGAAGGGAGGGAGGGTGTTTGCACAGTTGGGGTTATGCACTTTCTGTACACGTTATGTTGAAAATACACTCTTCTGCAGTTGAAAAACAGGCATGGTCTCCATCATTGTGTATGTGTGAATTTCTTTGGGAGAGGGCCCTTTGTGGGCCTCCAGACGGCCACAAGGGCAACAATGCACGTCTCTCCATGCATGATATTCCACCTTTGTTCCTGATGCTATTCCTGATTCCGATGCTGACGCGGATCCTGTCCCGCCATGCCATCGCCTCTTGCATGTCCGGGCTGGCCATTTCGACAATACTCATCCACATCCATATCATGCTCATCTGGTGTTTGCATGGTGCCATGGGCACATTCTATCAGATGCACATTTAGTTGTGCCTTACACATATCATGGTCATCTTCGCCTTCATTCCGGGGGTTTGTTGGCTGCCCTTGTGGTGTTTCTGGGTGCCCCGGTGGTGCTTGCTGCGCAAGTCTCGGCCTCCTCCTCCTCCTCCTACTCCTACGTCTCTTCGGTGCTGCCTGTTGTTGTTGGTGCTGCACTGCAGTCATGTACGCAGGCCCATGTCATGCTGCTGGTGTTGGGACCATCTTGCTGTGGGAAGGGGTGTGGGAAGGGGTGTGGTGTGCTCTTTAGTGCTGGCTGTCTCCATTGACTCCACCTGTGCTGGTTGTGTCCACCTGGGGCAGATGGGAACACTGCTCAGGACTCTTAGCGTGTGGTTTTCGATGCTGTTATTAGCGCCATGCCGGTACATGCTTTTTGGGTCTTTGGGATGCCGGTATTGCCGTGTAGGCATGGGTTGTGATTGCGTGCTATTAGCGCCATGGCGCTATTTACGGTGTGGGGGTCGCGCGCAAGCGGCCACGCCGCTATTGGTGGCAGCGTACTTTACGGGTCCGCTAATAGCGGTGGGTCCGGGTCGTGATCGGCTTGGGAAAATGCCGTTACCGGTATTCCGTTACCGGTAACGGTATTCCCTTAACGCCTACCGTGTAATGAGGCCCAATGCGGGTAATTCCGACCCTTGCGGTAGGGGGTTAACGGCACCGGTAAGGATGTCGGTGCCGTTAACCCTCTACCACCCTATTACGAGGTCCCTTAGCGGGTCCCTCTAAGGGCGGCTGGTTTTACCAGCCGCCCTTAGCGGGAGCCGCTAAGGGACCAGGGAGCAAATAAATGCTGCCGCGTTTCAAAACAGAATAAAAAAAGACAGTGAAAAAAAAATGCCCACCGGGAAAGGGAAAAAATAGTCAGTTTTCCCTTTCCATGGCGGCCATCGGCAGTGGAAGCGCTGGGAACAAAAGTGTTTCCAGCGCGTTCGCTCCCAAGAAAAGAAGAAAAAAGAAGGTAAGTGGGTTTGGGAGGGGGGAAGGGAAAAAAAGAAGAAAAAAGAACTGCGGCTCCGGCGGGGGACGATGGAAGCCTCCAGCCGTGTGGAGGTTTGGAGCGGGGATGGCCCCACTCCTAGTCTCCACACACCTGGAGGCTTCCATCGTCCTCCGCCGGAGGGCAGGGAGGCTAGAGGAGGGAGAAAAAAAAAGTCTTTCCTGAGTCCCCGGCAGGAGACAAAGGCAGCCTCCAGCTATGGGGATGCTCAGAGTGGGGATTGCCCCGTTTCGAGCCTCCTCAATGGCTGAGGGGCTGCCAAGCCCCTCGCCGGGAACAAAGAACCCGGCACACACAGCGTACATGGGAATACCGTGTGGTATGGCTCGGAAAAGAGCCAATCAACACGTTGGATTCCTGGTGTGCCGGGTACTAATTTACATCATTGTGAATGTTGGGGTGCTGTGAGATGAAGGGGGCCTTACTACGCGATCGGCAATATTTTCTGTGGAAAATCTCCAAATTAATAGATCATTTCAGCCACCCCCAACCACAGCGCCTCCACCTCATTACAAGTGGCAGAATATCAGTGGTGAACCCCATTCCTGTAGTCCCTAGGACTGCATTGTGGATATGGATGACACACCACCATCACTAATTCTCGCACCAGGAAATCTTTCATTTTCTGCAGACAAATTGGAGAAAGCCTCTCCAGGTTGTGCTAGAAGGAATTTCCTCCACTTTACCCCCAATCACAGAATTTGGCTATATGGGTGATTGGTGGTAAAGTGGAGGGAATCAAATTACGGCAACTTTAGTGTCATTGGGCCTCATTAGGACTCTGGCGGTGACGGTATGAACGGTACCGGTAAGGCACCGCACCGTTCATACCGTCCCGCTGCATTAGGACTTCTGCTCGTAGGTTCCTGACAGCCCGCCAGGTCTTGCCTGGCGGGCTGTGCGGCACCCGCAAGCATAACTCGTAATGCCGCCGGCACCGTTATCAATGGTGCCGGCGCATCCATGCTCCCCACCCCCATTCTGCCCTATGCGGCAGAATGGGGATTGGGAGCCTGGCAATACGGCCACCGGCGAATGGACAATTACTGGCTCATTCATTTCGTAATGGGCTGGTTATTGCCCAATCGCGGGAGGCGGTGCCTGCTCTCCAACCTTGACTCCAACACCCCATGTGTCCTCATCTTGCTTGATCTCTCTTCTGCCTTTGATACTGTCAACCATGCCATCCTGCTCAACCGTCTCTGTGATAACCTGGGAATCACGGGTCAGGCCCTGGCATGGCTGACCTCTTTCCTCTCCGACCAACCCTCCCAGGTCCATCTTGGGTCCTTCCTCTTCAATATCTTTTTCTCTACCTGTGGTGTCCCCCAGGGGTCTAACCTCTCTCCCTGTGTCATGATCTCGAACCCAGACTATGGGTCTTGGGCACCATGGCCCCCGCCTCAGTACTGTCCCAAGGCCAGAAAGACCCACACTAGCCTGTTGCGGGTGCCTTGGACGCAATCCTGGTGCCATTGGCACCAGGTTCACTTGACAAGTATGGTTTCCACTGGACAATGGGTGAACATGGCCGCCCCCACAAGGATTATCGGGGAACTGTAACGAGCAGGCTAGTTTCAGGGCCGGGTCCGCCCCAAAGGCACATGGGATACCTGCCGGGTATGTAAACCAGGCCCGACCCGAAGCACACGCTTCGCGTTATTCTGCTTTAGCAGCGTGACGTTCACTGTTTCCTGCTCTTTATCCTGACCTGCTAGGGCGAACAACTTGGAAGCACATTGCTATCCTTACCTGCTCAGCTCCAGCTCTTCCATCAGTAGGAACCTTTGAGCTCTTTTCCATCGGTCCCCAGCTACACCTTCACGACGAAAGAGGCAAGAATTAGAAGCTACTTACCATCTCACCAGGAAGGCCTCCGCCATTCGGAACATCACCTTTGGCGTTCTGTCCCAATACATCGTTGCTTCCAGGAATTCTCTGCGACCTGCAAAGAAACAAAGCACAGGTCAGTCAACTTGCAAGGACGCTTTCAGCGCTGCATCTAGCGCATCCTTACCTTCTTGAACTCAGTGGTCGGCCTCAGCAATTTCCAACAGCCTCTGCAAGACAAGACAAGAAGGTTACTTGGACATTCATCAATTTAGACTTTATTAAAAAAACACTAAAAAGACTTACCTGAAAGGTGGAGTCGCAGCCGGTCCGGACTCCAGGCAAACGCCAGTGAAGTAACTCGGCGGATGAAGCCTACTACGACGCGCCCCTGCCTAGTACGGCAGGACGGAGATTGCGACATTACAAAAATCAAGGTGAGCAAAGCCCCCAAGGAGAGACCGCAAGGGAAAGCTGGGAGGTGGGCTGCGGGAGAGAAGGAGAAGTCGCTAAATCCCCCCTCCTATCTTCTAGAACTGATTCCTGGCCGAACGAAGTCCGGGGAAGGTGTAGAGAGGCCAGAGGTGTGCCACACCAGTCCAGAGGCGTCCCTGTGGATAACAGGTGAGCGTTACACCCTGGCTGTTCAACCAATACCTGGCACTCTTAGCCCACCGCATCGCCACTCTCTGCCCCAATTTTCAGTGCCATGCAGATGATACCCAGCTCATTTTCAGGCTACACTCTGCCTCTTCCTCTCCTTCCCTCATCTCTGACTGTCTGTCTGCTATCCAGGAGTGTGTGCCTCCAATGACCTCTGCCTCAATGCCAGTAAGACTGAGATTTTACTCATTGGCACACCCACTCCCTCCTTCCCTGCAGCTCTCTGGCCAGCCTCTCTTAGACCTCTTTCTGCTCCCACCTGCATGGCTAAAAACCTCGAGGTCATCTTCGACTCCACACTCTCCTTCTCTCCTCACATCTCTGACATCTCTAAGAAGTCACACTACCAGCTACACCTCCTCAGAGGTATTCTTCCTCTCCTCTCCTTCCCCCAGAAGCTCACTGTCTCTAGAGCCATGGTTCTCTCTAAACTGGACTATTGTAACAGCCTCTATATAAATCTTCCTGCCTCTACTCTCCGCACTCTGCAACTCATCCAGAACAGGACTGCAGACTTGTCCTTGGCCTCAAGCCCAGGCATTGTATCTCTCCAGAACTGAAATCTCTGCACTGACTCCCAGTGACTGCGAGAATTAAGTTCAAAACCCTCTGCATTGTCCATAAGGCCTACTGGGGCCTGGGGCTGCATTACCTTCAACTCTCTCTCTTCCCAAATATCTTTCTTCTTCAGCTCTCCGCTCATCCACCTCCAACTTCCTCAGGGTCAGTCGCTTCTCCAAGCAACAAGTTGGTGGTAGATCTCTCTCAGCAGGGGCCTCCCTCTGTGCAGTTTCAGCCAGGAATTCAGCAGGGGAGAGGGGGAGAGAATGCAGAAGCAACGAGAAAGGTTTTGATGGTTCTCCTCAAGTTTCCGGGAGGCAGGAAGGCTGTTCATGCTGGTAGAGAGATTCCCAGACCCCCTCTTGTTTTGCATAAATTAACTTTGGGTCTCACCCTAAGTTAACAGGGCGATCCAGACGTTGACCCTTTGCTCACTGTTCTTAGTGAGACACAGCTTCACCTTACTGATGATGCCCAACAAGGCTGAAACACGTGTATGGGGTTGCTGTTGGTACTCTTGTTCAGAGGAGAATTGCCTAGTATTTTGGTGCTGGATTGCCCCTGGGCAGGACAAAGACTGATATGCAGGGAAATTTCTTCTCTGTGAAAGGGACACTGAGATAAAGACTTGGTAGAGTCTCTCCCAGGGGTTATTCACCCTAGAACAGGTAATTAGGCTGTGTTCGTGCTGGTAGAGAGATTCCCAGACCCCCCCTTGTTTATCATCTCTAAGGCAGCTTCCCTCAAGTCACCCACCTACCTCGCGGAGAAACTCTGCATCTCCGGCGGACAGTGCACCACCAGAAGCCAGGACACGTTCAGACTTGAAATCCGCTGCTGCAAAAAGGAAAAGACCAGAAAATAAGCCTTATCTGCCCATGCCCCAAGAATATGGAACCTTCACCCCGTCAGCATCAGACTCGCCCCCATGCTCCTACAACTCCTACAATTCAGAAAAGAATTCACGACCAACCGCTTCAAAGAGTCCCTCCTCCTCAATACCTAGGCCTTCATGTCTCCCCTTACACCACCTGACTTGCTAGACGCTGCCCGCCCCTCGCCCCCTGCCAGCCGGTACAGCTGTCCACTCCCAAGTGCCCCTCTGTATCCTACCCCCTGCTGTATATCTGTTCTGTTGTAACCTCTGAAAAGTGCTCCATTATGCATCTAATCTATACTGTTGTAAACCTCTGTAAAGCGCTCCGTTGCTTTTCGAAGCTAGGTCTGCACTCAATAAATAGCTTAATAATAATAATAATAATAATAATAATAATAATAATAATAATAATAATAATAATAAAGGGGCACCTCCAAAAGCATGTACCAGACCCATGAGATCTACTCAAGAACTGTCCGTATCTCCACATACCTACTGCCTCACACAAATCAATTCCCTCAATGAATTAAGGGGGTCACTCGCTGCCTATTTCTTCATCGTGAAGCCCCCCAACACAGGGGGCCCAAAGCCAAGATCCAGTCCTTCACCACTGGCCTTCCCACTCCAAGAAGTCCAAAGGCAGCCACAGGTCCCACCAGCCATCCACAAGTCCGAAGCGAAACTCCATGAACCCCCTTGACAGCCTACATGACTCCCTGTGTCTCCCAACCTCAATGTCCCCCATGTCTGGAAAATACGGTCTCCCTCCCCAGTCCACCTCGTCCTCCACCATCTGTGTAAGAAACTCTAGCACCCAGTGAGGCATTCCGGGCGCAAATGCGCTTTCTGCTAGCATTCACCTGTGGCAAATGGTCAGTCAAGCAAATGCAGAATATGCAGAATGCATCGTCATAAAAGAAAAGCACCTCCCAGAAACTGCTGACACTTAATGTAGACCTCACAGTGATGAGCTCTACAATATCTCAGTCCAAAGTGTACATTCATTGCAATCATAAACTGAAAAAAATGAGCTGTAAACAAAAAATAAAATGTAGCTTTCAGAGTTGGTTCCAATTTATAAAAGAAATCTTGCTTTTCATTAAAGGCACACGTGACACCCAGTCATATTACAGCTCCTGTATATGCGTTTGCATCTGTATTCAGTCTGACCGTTGGTAATAAGGAGGACGAGTTTGTTTTTAAGTTAGTCTGCTGATGGTGAATCCAGAAATTTAAATATTCAGTGTTAGCTTGGCTGACCGGTTTAATGATAGAGTTTGTCTCTTCTTTCAATCCAGAGCTGTATTATCCTAGCTGTATTTCCTAGTTAATTTAGCTGTACTACCGATAACCTCCTAACGAAAGTAATATGTTTAGTCTTTTATACAAGGATTTCCCTTTACTCTAGTGAGGCAAATATACATTTCCTTTAAATCCATTTACTCATTCTTAATAGAGATCAGACCACGCAGGATCTGTACAGTATTCAATGGTGGGGTAGGAGTTGTGGTGGAGGGGAGGGGGGTGCTGGTTCGGGATTTGTTGCCCCTGTTATTGCTGGCTGCTTGCTGTTTTTTTCTTAAAATGCCAATAAAAACAGTTAAAAAAAATGAAAGAGGACAGACAAATTGATTTCACTTTGACAAAAAATGTCCCAGACTTATACAATTCCGCTCTGCCTACCCACGTGATACATGGACCTTCTCTAACTGGCTGTTTCCATTCTAGATCAAGCCTGACAGGTACCCAGCGCCCGCAGGAATCACGTTCCACTTCCCAGGCAGCGACGTGGCCCACTTTTAGTGAGGCCGAGCCAGAAAGTGGGCACACCATGGCCCTGTACAGAGCCAGGCGCAACATGCGCGTGGCCTTATGGGACCCTGCATCTGTGCCAAGCAATTTGCTTCCTCACTACACCCCCTCCCGAAAAAGAACTTCCTAGCTAATGCTTTGCTCTGCAAGGTCAGGCTGGGCCATAACATTGTCTCCGGCACCAATCAAAAGTGACTCAGCGTTGCAAATGGCTATTCATTCCTTTTCTTACATGATTTTAGTAGTACCCAATGGGAAGTTTATTGATAAAAATGTGATGCAAATTATGCATTTTTAAGAATATTTATTCAGCAACACTGGTCAACACATCAGAATGGCCCACACATGCCAAAAAAGTGGCCCACTTTGACGCAAAAAAACGTGCCCACACCAGAATGTTGCGTTTTTGGTTTGGCCATGGACCTATTGCCCTATAGGTCACTGCAAGCCTGTTGCTCTGACCATGCCACATGTTCACCCAAAGTTCATGCAGAAATAAAACGCTGTCAGCTTCGACACTTAGGAAACATTTATGTTTCCATCTTTACTCCTTTGACTTCAATGGAGTCCCCAGCAAATGTGCTTTGTCTGTATGCTTAAAGATGTTTGGAGTGAAGCCAGGTTTTTTTGTGGTGCACTGATCGGTACCTTTGGGTACCAGTCCAGGGAATGCGTCTCTCGTTGTTCACCTTTTACAGTGCAGCACAAGGCTGCAGGCACACTGTCCCTTTTACTGTTCTGTAAGTAACACAGACAGCAGTTACTTTTGAGGTGTACTGAACAGGATGGTGGCAGTGAACAGTTCAGCTTCTTCCAGGTGCACAGCTGTGCGCATTTTTTTTACTGCGATAATTGCCCAAGGGCAGCTGGTACTGCAAGTAAGCATGTCTTGCCGCTCTTAGATCATGCGCAGCCATGCTGGGCGGAGTGCTGCTATTTCAGGTGGCACAGCCGCGCAAGCGTGTTCCGGGAATCCAGACAAGCAGGAGCAGGACAAGCAGTCCTCTGAGCTCACTTCATTTTCTTTTCTGTTGGCCACCTGCAACCAGTGAACCGACTCGCATCCCTCAATCAGTGGGGGGAACAGAGGCCATGCATCAGAGGAAGCCTCCTCCTGGGTACACAAGCAGGAACCTAAGGGTCGGAGCCGCACATCGCTTATTCAGACGGTTAACCCTGGCGACCTTGTTGGCACATGTAAGTGCTAGCCACTGAACTCTGTTTCCTTTGTATTGGGGAAATGAACAAGGCCAAAGTGGCAGGACGGTCTCAGTGTTCACATGCACTACATGTGAAACAAACTGCCCCGGGAATACGTACAGGGAACTTGGAGGAGGGAGGGCGCTACTTTTAATTTGAAGTGCAAAGTGCTATGATTAGTTCTGTGATTGTTATAATACTTATACTTAGGTTCAGATTCTATTTAGGACAGCATTCAGCCTCTAATTCTAATTGAGCACCCTGTGCATCACCAAAGGGACCTGTTTGTAAAATGAAGCTCCCTCAGCCTACAACACCCAGAACTCTGCCTACAAGTGTGGAATGCAAGGGTGCAAGGCATCTGGAGCACTGTGATCGGCTGCCAGAGGGACAGGTTATGTATGGTCTGGATGTCCGTTTTAAAAAAAAAAATGTTTTCACTTAGCCACGTCCTGCTTTGACAGAGGACCTTGTGCACCATTTAAGGGTATTGCATGCAAAACAAAGCTCTCTTATCCTATAACACTCAGGAACCGGCCTGCAAGTGTGGAAGCCACCTGGAGCACTCAGCACACTCATTGACATGTGACACACTGCATTCCTATTCATTCTCCCCTGGGCATCCAGCCCGGGTGTCTGCAGCTAAGCGCCACCCGAAGCAGCAATGAGCAGCTTTCTATCTAAGCCTGTTGGGGAAGGAGAGGGCCTTGCAATAGATCCCCTGATCAAGCCACAACTTTGCCAAACTCACCCTTGATCAAACCACGACTTTGCCAAACTCACCCTTTACCTGAGCTCTGCTTCCACATACAGAGATCCTTACACTACTTTCCATTCACTGCAGAGCTTATCTTACCATGCAGGACCACGGAACATTGCTGTTTTGGGACTTTTAATGGTCTTTTAGTTAACTATTGCCAGAGTCTAGCCAAATTCAGAACTTTCACCTTCTTCTTAGCAGACAACCATCCACACCTTCAATTACATTCACCCACCTGCCCTCTCTCTCTTGAGCTGCACGACTTTTCTTTATTTTCTTCACTTCAAGCGTTTTGCCATCACTCCATTTCTCCTTCTTCTCTCTCTTCCTCTTCCTTTCTCTCATAGTCTTCAACCTCAACTGGGCGAATCACTCGCCAGCCCTGCCATCATCCTCTTTTCTCTCTGCACCCGTACCCCTTAAATAAGACACTCCTGTTTTCCCAGGAGTGTCTTATGCCCAACACATGTTCCTTGCCCCCACCGTCTATGACTCTTTTGCTTGACCTCTGGAATGCATAATCCCTGTGCAACACGTTTTCCTACATCACTGACAACTTTGACTCTTATCACCAGGGGTGTTGCTAGGCATGGACAAGATCTGGGGCTATGCTAATGTCAGGACTTGGGGCTAGCTAGCCTTTTGGTTGTAGCCCCTGAGCTTCTATCCAGAGCTACAACCAAAAGACCCAGGCTATAGATCCCTCAGCCCCCCCTAGCAACGCCTCTGCATATCACCCTCAACTGTCACTTCTTAATATCACAGAAACTTGGATCCCCCTCATGACTGCTAAACTAGCAGCCCCCCACACTTGCTCTGCTACTTTCTCCCACTCTCCCCAACCAATTGGGAAAGGCAGTGGTGCAGGGGTTGCTTAACAATAAGGTACTCAACACTGCCCCTTTACCACATCTGACATGAACTCTTTCTCTTTTGAATATGTCACTGTTCAATTCCTCCCTCCTACTCTTCTCACTGTTCTGTCTATCGCCCCCTGATCCTCTCAACTCCTTCTTCCCTGTTCTGACTGTTCTTCTTGCGTCTCCTTGTACACATACACCCATTGTCATGCTGGGGGACTATAACCTCCACAAGCCCTTGCAGCCACCTGCCTGGAATTTAACTCCCACATATTTGTTCACTTCCTCCACGACCAAGCGTTTCACTCCGGTGGGTACTTTCTTGACCTTGTCTTTTTCTTTAATTCACTCTCCTCCTCAGACCTCTCCATTGGCGCCTCTCCCTCTGATCACTCCATTGTTCACTGTAACATCTCGGTCCCTCCACTTTCACCTTCTCATCTCCCCTCTTCAATGACTAAAAGGAATTATGGACACCTACCCTGCTTGTATCTTACAAAAATTCCCTTGCTGCCCTCACCACTGCACTGGACTCTGACAAATTCTCCTACTTCACAAACCTAATCTCCTCCCTTCACAATCACCCCCAGAAACTTTCATCTACCTGCCAATCTTTGCTCACACCTCCAAAGACAATATCCATTGCCTCCTCCCTTCCTGCTAATGACGTTGCTCACAATTTTTCTTGTAAAATCTCTAAAATATGTGTCACTCTCAGAGCCCACCTCTCCCTCCCCAACCCTCTGTCTGTCCACCACCTCTCCCCTAGCATTTCTACTCTCAACTACTTCTCCCCTACCTCTCCTATTGCACTAGCACCCATCCTTCGAACTGGCGTTCCTCCTTCTACTCACTCTTCCCCTTACCTTGTCAACCCATCTTGTGCTTCTATTGACACTTTTCCCTTATCGCTCTGAGCTCTTTAACCTATCCCTCTCGCCTGGACCCATCGCTGCCTCCTTTATATCTGCAACTGTCTTACCCGTATTGAAGAAATCCTCTGCTGACGCAAACGTCCCAGCAAACTATTGCCCAGTTTCTCTCCTTCTCATTATTCAAAGGTTTTTGAGCAGATGGTCTTAGACTGGATCATTAAGTAGCTTGTGCATAATGGCCTTGGAGATCCACTTCAATCTGGCTCTGTAGTACACTCTTCACCAAGAATGCACTTATCCATGTCTCCAACTTTCTATCCAAAGCTCACACCTCAAACTTTATTCTATACTCATCCTTTTGGGCCTTTCAGTCTTTTTGACACTGTCAATCACTCCTCTCCCTTCCTTACTCCCCAGGACCTTGGGTTTTGCATATGTGCTCTTGCCTGGATCGCATCCTACCTGGAAGGTCAATCCTTTAAAATCTCTTGGAATTCTCAAATCTCTGAGCTCTACCCCTCTCCCATTTGGTGTTCTATATGGTTCAGACTTTAAACCTCTATTCTTCACCCTCTATACCTCTGTACTAGGAAGACATATCTCATCCTTTGATATTCAGTAAAACCTTTTTGTTGATGACACTTAAATATTGTTCTCCTTTCCCTCCTTTAGCCCAGCCATCTTGGGACGGATTACAAACTGTCTCATTGCAATTCGTCACTAAATGGGTCTCTGCTGCCTCATGCTGAACTCTTCAAAAATGGAAGACATCTTCTCCTGTCTTCCAATGTCATCCTTACACTTGCCTCTCCTATCTCCTTCCTGCCTGACCTTTTTTAAAATGTTATTTTATGGAGTTAGCAAGAGCCCTTGGGATCAGGGGTGCCTAGACAAGACATACAAAGCACGAAACAAAAACAGAAGCAAGAGGTTGCAAGTCAGGGTGAAAAATGCCTAAACCCGAAATGGCCAAGACAGAAGAGCATGGTCTAGTGGAACAACAATGTTTTAGTCCTTGTTTGAAAGCAGCCAGTGTAGAGCAGGCTCTCACATCGGGAGGCTTTGCATTCCAGATTTTAGGGGCTCCATACGAAAAGGACCCTTGAGCTACAATGGACAGTCTGGCCCATGATGTATCTAGGAAGCAGGCATTTTTGGATCTCAGGACTCTGGTAGAAGGTAACCATGCAATACTGCTTGACATATAAGCAATTGTGTGTAATAGATTGAAATCTGAAGGAGATTCTGCTGCTGATCGGGAGCCAGTGAAGAGCAGTGTGAGCAGCAGATACGTGATTTGATCCGTGGAATCCCTCAACAATGCGCACAACATTGTTCTGAATCATCTGTAATTGAGTTAGTTCACCTTTAGTGATGGCCAATCGTAGGCTAGAGCAATAATTGGGTTTGCTCCTATTATGCCTTGTGCGATGGTAGCGCATATGGTGGGATTTAGAAATGGTCTAAGCTGGGCAATCAGTTTGATGTGATAGGATGTTCTGGAGATGAGGCTGCTTACTTGGGCCTTCATAATTAACTCTTGGTCAAGAGTAACTCCTAGCGTCTTGACTTTAGTTTGAGTAGCGATGGTACAGCTGGCAATGTCAAAGCTCTGGTATTCTGTGCCTAACATGTGAAGTTACCCATAACCATGAGCTCAGTTTAGAGTAGTTAAGGGCAAGGCCATTTGTGCGAATCCAGGTTTGAAACCGACCATACATAGCATTGATAGTGATTGAGTCAGTGTCATGGTTCCCAGTAAGGGGGATAAGGCATTGCATATCATCTGTTTAGTTAGCATACGCAATGCCCTCTGCATTCAGATGTTCAAACAGGGGTAACATGAAAATGTTAAACAGTGTGGGTGACAGATGACTGGGAATTCCTCAGCCATTGCGTCTTTAAAAAAGACCTTAGCTATGCAATCCAAAAACAACGATTTTAAGCATTTGGCCGCTGATGGTGAGAAGGAGGCCAGAAGTTGTAATGTGGCCACAAATATGGCATGGTCCACTAAATGAAATGCTGTGGACAGATCCAACAACACAAGCAATGCTGTATTACACTTTTCAAAGGATTTGAGGATGTTTATTTCCAGGTATATCAAAGTTGATTCTGTGCTATGTGCGTTCCTAAAACCCGATTGTTTCTCTCCCAAGATTTTATGTTTAGAGAGAAACTCCTCCATTTGTATATGGACAACTTACCTGGCATATTGGGATCCAGGGAAGGCTGTTTAATCAGGTGAGAGATCAACGCCATTTTAATGGAGGGAGGTACACAGTTTTCACTGAAAGAAGCATTCATTAATGTTGTAATCAGACGTGTTAGCTGGGGGGCACATTACTTCACAGTAAGTGCAGGGCAAAGGTTCCCTTTACAATGGGTGGGCTTACGTTTTTTCAAGATTTCTGATACTTGGTCCATTAACCATTTGAAATTTGAATTTAGAGCATGTCTTCATCAGGTGAACTGCCTTAATGTTACCATTGTAGGGTGTGACGTAGAGTGTGACGTATTTGTCTGAGATTTCTATCTGTATTTTTGTCAGCTTGTTATGAAGCCATTTTGGATGGCCGTACACCAGCTAGTGTCTTTGGTTATCTCACACGAGCTGGGGCATGGATCCTCCAGCTCTTTAAGGATTTTAAAAAAGGTCCCTAAAGTTGGATGCCACACCTGAAATTCTCTGGTCATAGTGTGATTTTTTTGCATCACAAATAGCAGGTTTTTATGCTTTAGCAGCAAGAGAATAATTGATATTATCCTACAAGGATTTAGTTTATGCCCACTGTTTAAATGCTTTGGACTTCATTTTTTAAAGATTACAAACATGTTTTACTGGGTTGCTTCCTCCCTCACCCAAGGCTTGCTATATTGGGGTCCTCTTTGATAGCAACCTACGACTACAATCTTCATCACTACCAGTGGCTCTACTGCTCATAATAATCGACTCAACATTCAGAAAATTCATCCTTTTCTTAATAACCACTCTACAAAAACTGTAATCTGCACTCAGATGCTCAAAAAATGTAACTACTGCACATGCCTACCTCTTGGCCTTCCTCTATACTCCTTCCTTCCTCTAGACACAGTCCTCAAGTATTCTACCTGCACTCTGCTCTCAATACCCAACTGCTCACTTTCAAGTTCCTTTGTCTAGTCTACAAAGCTTTCAATGGCCTTTCTCCCCAGTACCTGTCTGATTGTATCCCAGTTTACTCACCATCTTCTTTCCTCCAATTCTCTACACTCAACCTCATCGTCAAATACAATCCCTGTGCCTCTTCTCCTGCTCTTTCTCCCTAATCAACCTGCTCCACTGGAACCCACTGCCCATACAAATCAAAGCTAGCCCAACTGTGGATCTCTTCAAAGTTTGGCATAAACCTCATTAAAGATGGAGCAGCCCCTTCCATCTCCCCATCATGCCAACCTGAGGCCACCAGTGCCTCCAGTGTAAGTTCATAATTTTGTGTATTTAATTTGTACTGCTCTTTAGTATGAAGCAATTGCCCTCTTAGGTTAATGGTACATTTTTAACTCACCTGTTTTGTAATGTCATTGATGACATCACTGATGACATCACATGTGCATTCACTTTTCATAAAAAGTCTGTGCAATGCATTATTATTATAATGTTCACAAAAAAGTGTCAAGGATCATTTGAATAAATATCATGAGCTACTTAGTGCATTAATCAATACATTGATATAAATACATTCTATTATAAATTCTATCAAGTATACTAATGTACTCATGTAGAAACATACGCATTGTGTGCAGCATACATGATGGAAGTTCAATATACATAATTTTGCGATATTCAATACTGAAATGATAACTACTTTCTTATTACAGTTTTGCATACTGTTACACATGTAATAAGTAGCTGATAAAACCTACTTACTACAGAAAAAACACAAATAAATAACAACACATACAAATATGAGTATATACCTGTAAAGAGAAATAAGCAAAAAAAACAATAGCAGTAGCAGAAAGTGTTCATAACCTAACTAATTAACTTTTTGTAGAGCAATGATTATTCTGTTACAAAGGTGCAACTTACCCTATGTATCACATGATGTGACTGCACCCTAAAGAAAGTAGTGCGAGTACAATGTATACAAAAATGAATATATACAGGGAAAGTATAATAATAAAAAAAGAATGATCAGAAAGTGCTG
Organism: Ambystoma mexicanum; assembly: GCF_040938575.1. Taxonomy (NCBI): domain Eukaryota; kingdom Metazoa; phylum Chordata; class Amphibia; order Caudata; family Ambystomatidae; genus Ambystoma; species Ambystoma mexicanum. The sequence continues at coordinate 342,184,958 of NC_090927.1, forward strand.
ATAACCCTAATGATTATCTTCATGCACAGAAACAATTGCTGTCTTTCAAGCCTGTGTCTTCCCTTATGTATATGTTTCATATGATATGACAGGACCCTAAGAGAATTACTGTAAAAACATACTTGAGGGATAACTCTACAAATATAGTACCTTTTCAATTGTTATTTTCTGCCTGCTACTGAAGAAAACCATGTGCCCTAGATATGTCAGTAAAGGAATAAAGGGCAGGCCAGACATGTGATGTCATCAGTGATGTCATCAATGACATTTGTGATGTCATCTTTGATGTCCTGGGTGTTAGTCTTAGCAGTGCACAGTGGTGGCGCAAGTTATGGTTGTTTAACTTACCATAACTAGCGAATTTCAGTGGTTTTTCGGTTTTACTTGGAACCATAATGTCCCTTTAGCAAAGTTTTTTTACTGAATTTGATAGGTTTTTAGTAGCGCAACTTAACCATAACGTCCCTTTAACAAAGTTTTTTTACTGAATTTGATAGGTTTTTAGCAGCACAGTTTAACAATAATATCCCTGAATTTATGTACATGTAACATGGAACATACTGAACCCCCTCTACTGAATTTGATGTCCGTGAACTCTTCTTATGTCGGCAGACAGCGGCGGACAACAGCAGCACTACCCAAAAAGTCTGGGGGGTATCTTTAATTGTTATATCATAACATATGAACACTGCACAAATTCACAAACCAGCACACATACACATTATATGTAGTAATACATAAGAAGTGTAACCCATATACATAACACATCAACCATTCATTTAAATACAATATGTTCTAAAATGGAATATACCAAAAGAAGAAAGATAGGCTTCCAAAATGATTACCTCACAGAAACTCCAGAACTAAGAGCAACAGCAGATCTACAGACCAGTAAGAATACACCTTACCAGAAGCTAGTAAGTGTACTTCATTTTACTCATATATTTCTAAAATGTCTGCATTAGATACAAAAAAAGTGATATAATTTTTTTTTCTCACAGAAATGTCTAGTACTCTGGAGTGGCTAGAGGAGCATTTCCCACATGAGGAAATGTCTGAAGATAGTGAACCTAATGGTAGACACTTTTTTGTATAAACCAATTAATAAATATTATTTTATATACATTTAACATATACATTTTTTTTTTGTACAGACCATACAAACATTGAAAATAGTAAACGAAAAGAAATATTGGATAAGACTCTCCAGTACATGGAAGAAAAAATTGACATACCCATGGAAAATTTCAACAATTCATTTTTTTTTTATGGGGGATCACCTGAAAGAAAAAACTAGATACCATTGTCCCACATGTACCTGTCCCCCCTCACCATATCCCAGTCAAATATCCCCAAACCCTCTCCATGAACAAAAACGTTTTGATGAGACTTTCATCCCTTCTTCACCTCATATGAATCCTCTTGAAACCCCAATTCTCCTGTGTTTGTCTCAGTTTCTGCTTCACCTTCTCTGTCATAAATTTAACATCCATATATAATAAAGTAAAATTATTATATTGTGTCCTAATTCATTTCTTGTTTTTTTTAAAAAAGCAGTTGAGGTGTCCGTGGACAGCGTGGGTGTCCGGAATGTCTGTAAAGAAACGAAAATGGGGGCGTCCGAAGGACACTATACCTGTCCGTACTGTTGGCAGGCAAGTTGAAACTGTTCTAGGAACACATTCGGTGTCTGGGATGTCCGCAATCAAACTAACACACGCGGTGACCTGAAATGTTTGTAAATAAACAAAATGGGGGTGTCCTGAGGACACTAGACCTGTCCGTGCTGTTCGTAGGCAGGTTGAAACTGTTCTAAGAATACATCAAGTGTCCCGGGATGTTCGTAAATAAACAAAATGGGGGTGTCCTCAGGACGCTATGCCTGTCCGTATTGTTCGCAGGCGAGTTGAAACTGTTCTAAGAACACGCATCATGTTTGCAGACATTAAAAGTGCCCATATGGCGTATTTAAAATGTTTGACTCTATGGGTGTGATATGCTGCAGTGGTTTTGGCCAGGGCATAGAGTCTTGGGTGCATGGCCGTATAAGATCTCACTCATGCCAACATCTTAAAAAAGTATTAGAGTTGGTGTACTATCTCAAGAAGCACAAGCAATATTGAAAACCCATCACATTCATGCACTTTATGACGATAATGCATGTGCTACGGATGTTATGGAACAATTAGCGCACAAAAATGTCAATTGTATGGCCTTAATGCCAACTCTTGCAAGCTGTTGCAACTTCAATGAAACAATGTTAAAAAAAGAAATGCAACCAATAATTGAAATTAGCGCCACAGACAAACTAGACATACATGGTATGACACTACCCATGTGTGAACAAGCCACAACAAGACTAAATAGTTTAGAAAATTCAATCTCCAACAGGGCTGGATTGGAAAAAATATTAAAATTATCCTTAAATTGCAGAGTAATGCTTAAACGTAACCTTGACGTGGATCAAGGACTAGTTAATGGAGCACTGGGTACAGTTGTTGGCTTTCAAACATACCAACGTGACAACAACATTCAGTTTGTCAATATTCTCTTTGACAAACTTTCAGAAGTGAAAAGGATAGGACGCTCAACAGCTCCATTCCTTCTCTTCAAAGACATGTATGTACGCAGAGAACAATTTTCTCTAACTCTAGCATATGCAGTCACCATTCATGAATCACAAGGTCTTACCCTAGACAAAGCATTGATAGACATTGGTAACACAGACTTTAAAGATGGCATGAGCTATGTAGCACTATCATGCTTACCTATACTTGACGGTCTATTTCTAATCAACTTTGATGCAAGTAAAGTCAACGCTGATATTCCTTGCATTTTAGAATACAATAGACTCTGTTCACTATACACCCCCATCTAAAAACATATCCTGTTCCACAAAAAGTAAAACGTTGTAAAAGAAAACTAAATCAAACAGAAATGCTACAGGATGTCACTGCAAATCCTCCAAAGAGAGTAAAACAAACTAATACTTCATCAAGTACCACAAGCAAAAAAGGACCTATCAGGGAAAGTGAACCAGGTACTTCTTCAAAGAAGGAACACAAACTAAAAAAAAGCACTCAGATACAGAACTACCTGGTCCATTTAAACTTTCAAATATAACTGTTGTAAGTTGCTACGCAAATGTAGCAATGAATATTCTATTTCAATTACCACCAATTGTTGACATTTACTTACACAGTACAGACCAATTGTGTTTGCAAATGTTAGTACTTCATAGAAATGCAACAAACAATCCTGACAACACGTATAGTGTTTATGGAATAAGACAACAATTGGACTACTGTGCTGGAATGGTGAAATTCACTATAAACTCACAGGAAGATCCACAAGAATTTCTAATGTACTTACTACAAGTACTGGAAAACAAAAACATACCTATAAATGAAATCTTTCAGATTTCATACATGTGGAAACATACATGCACTCTCTGCAACAATGTGACACAAGAACAAATGTGCGCTTCGTGTATGTATCAATACCTAATTGTGAATCCGTTCCATTTCATCAACTACCTGCAATTTGGATAATCGCTCCACCTTACTAATACAAACACATAGTAAATACATAATACTAATGCTTCTACGTTACAATGCAGATGGTACCAAAAACAACTGCAAGCTGACTGGATTCACACATGGTCAAATATCACTTGGTAAGAAAACCTTCACAACAATAGGTATAATCTACCACACAGGAGCCACAACCAATGCAGGTCACTATACTTCATATATAAAAAAAAATGTGGATGGTACGAATGTAATGATAGTACCATTACTCTAAAGCAGAGATTACCAGCAAATCTTACAAACGCTTATTTAATCTTCTTAAAACCAAAATGTATTAACTAAACTGTACTTAAATATTAACAAAACTTCTACTAAAAAACTATAAACTGTTAGAATATGCCAACAGCTATCTAGCTGCCCCAAGATTCTACAACAACTAAACAGATTAATGAATACCACTAAATTATATCAAACAATAAACAGTTAGAATACACCAACTGGTATCTAACTGCCCCAAGATTTTACAATATCCAAACAGATAAATCAATACCACTTCATTATAACAAAAAATAGACTGTTAGAATATGCCAACAGGTATCTAACTGCCCCAAGATTCTACAACAACTAAACAGATACATGAATACCACTAAATTATAACAAAAATTAGACAGTTACAATATGTCAACAGGTTTCTAACTCCTCCAAAAATCTGCAACAAGCCAACATATAGAACATTAGCCAGAAACAATAAGTGAATACTGAAAACAAACAAACAAATAGACTGTAGCATAACAAGAAAAGGTTTTTTTTTAATCCAACATGGATTTCTTTTTCCCACAGACCCAATGATTTAACAACAAACACAGAAACTGAGCAAATTGCACAGTACACTGGTTTGTAATCTACTAAATATGAGGGTAAAAAAAATGTTGATTATTCAATGTTATAAATCGTTACAAAATGCCAATACTAACATGATCTTTTCTTTTATCACAGAAATTAACAAGGAATATATGTACTCCAGTTACTAAACCAAACAGTAAGTATATTATAATAAGTAGAACCATCGTAGCAAATCACACCCATAGTGACTTATAACTTCAGTGTTTATAAATTTGGTCTTGGCCATGCACCCAAGACTCTAGGCCCTGGCCACAACCACCACAGCATATCACACCCATAATAGCTTATAACTTCGGTGCTTATAAATTTGGTCTTGTCCATGCACCCAAGACTCTAGGCCCTGCCCACAACCACCACAGCATATCACACTCATACTCTGCCTCATTTGCTATTACTGGCTGTCCCAGTGGTTCTTGGCTTCCTGTTAAAGAAGGTTGACTACTGTCAGGAGTGTCCTTATCTAGTTGGGCCTGGAGTTCTTCTTCGTGTTGCTGTTCATTGTACAACATTGTTTTGTACTGTGTAAAGTTTACATCAGTTATAGTGCTTTCATTTGCTTTGAAAGCATCTTCGTAGGAGTCATAGTTATCTAGTATTTCTTCTTCTTTTCTCCATGGTTTAAAGAGTTGTAGCAGGGACATGTAATATAGTTCTTTATGTTGAGGAGTCTTTAATGACAGTTTGATATGATTAATTAAATTTGGTTTGGTGAGTTTTACTAAGCTGCCTTCACAATTTGACACTCTGTATCTACCTTTTTTTTCATCGGGTTTTATATTATTTTTGTATGTGAAGTTTTGGGCTATGTGGTATAGACACATGATTTCCAAAGTGGTACTTCTGTTTGGGTAGTATGTGTCCAGCAAATTGTTTTTTAAAATGTCTTGGCTGTTAGGATCATGTTTGGCTATTTTCTCTATGTCGTCGTATGATTTGAGAACTCTTTCTCTAGATTTAGCAGGACAAAGACTTAGCCATACTATATTTTCAGATGTTCCATGCAAAGCAGTACTGGTTAAACGATCTGCTGCTTCATAGGAGCCACATTCTCTATGGGAGAGCATTTTTATGCCCAAGCTGTATAATTTCTGAGACAGTGTTTTGTCTGATGACAGGTCATTCCAGAAGTCTTGGAGCTCTGTTTTTTTTCTGCTTTGGTTTGCTGTAACATATCGTGCAACTGCAGTGGAATTGTCTGCAATGTACTTCACATCTATGTTTGCATTCCATAAATGGGCAATGATTGCATTGTAATCATTGATCTATTTTTCTTCTTCTGTTCTTTTTATGTAATATGTATTTTTAGGTGATTTACCTTTAACACTATGTGCCTCATCACGACTTTGGCGGTAACGCGGCGGTTTTCCCGTTGGACGTAAATAGCGCTAACGCCAACTCCCCCGGCGGATAATCCGGCAAAGCAAGCGTTATCATGCACGCGCCCCAATCCATGGCGTTATCGCAAACAGCGCAAACCCTTAAATCCGACGGTCCGTGCGCTACCGCCATATCACGCTAATAGCATGCGCTATGAGCGCGCGGGAAACGCATCACCGCCGGAATGGGAAACAAAGCGGTGGCCATCTTGGAAATCACAATCCATCGGATATCACAGCCCCTGGAAGCCATCCACGCCATCTGACACCAAAACATGTCACAGGAGCGCACTAGGGGCAAAACTGCCCTGGACAGTGTGAGAAAGCCGTAATTCAGCGACCAGGAGCTAGCTGTACTGGTGGAGGAGGCTGAGACCCATCATGAGGAGCTGCAGCAGCGCAAAACCAGTGAGCAGCGCAGAGCACAAATTTGGCGCACCATCAGCCAAAGGGTCACTGCTGTGGGGCGTGTGCCCCGGGATGGGAACGATTGCTGCAAGCTCCTGAACGACCTGCGCATGCAAGTCCGCGGCATCCTGTCACAGCACAGGAGTGCAAGCAGGGGCACGGAGGAGGGCCACCACCACCCGAACTCACACCTTGGGAAGAGAAAATGAGTGCCCTGATAGATGTTGCCACCATCGAGGGAATTGGTGGAGCAAAGGCAGGCACTTGCATTGATCCAACTGCAGGTGAGTCCCACCCCCGAATGCATGCAGCTGAAAGTAACACACATGCAGACCCTGAGTGAATGAATGCGAAGAAATGTGTGTGAGGAACTACATACACCCATAAGTGAGGCCTACGTCCATTGAACTGTAGAGCTGCCTAGACGACCCTGCACGTGCAGTGCATGAATGACAGGGGCAGGGGATAGACATCCTTAGCCATGGGACAGCGACGTAGAGTTTGAGTGTGCATGAATACACCCCCAAAACCCTGAGCGCAGTGCACCCCAACCACGCATGCAATCGTGTCACTCCGACATTCCCATGCAGTGTACCTCCATACCCACTCACAACAAGCACCACATGGCGACCGAACAGAATGCAAGTTGAATGCGTGATTGATACTGTCTTCAATCCCACTTGTTGGCATGAACTGCATCACACAAATGTAGGTAGCATTGAACTCAAACCACACCCTATGTACCCCACAGGCACATGTCAAACCCAACAGGACGAGGATGATGGGGAGGAGGCCACACCAACACAGCACCCATGGCAGCAAGCCTCCACCAGCACCACCACCCCATGTAGAGGCCGCACAGAGGGGAGACGACCCACGCCACCCCCCACTTCACCCCAAAGCAGCCCTAACAGCAGCACCCACATAGCCGCAGGGAGGCCACCGCCGGCTCGCTCCGAGCCACTGGACACAGCCCCGATGAAGAGGGACTGAGCTGTGGATCGGAGCCCAACGTGGGAGGTAGTCATCCACGTGATCATCATGCAGGAGGACAGCATTCACCCAGAAGCAGTGACACAGAAGGGATGGTCTCACCACAGGGAACCCCAAGGCCTGGCACACAGCAAGCACAAAGCCCATATGTGCCTGTGCGTCGTGTCCGCACATCACAGCCGGATGAGGACACGCCATCATATGGCAGCCCCAGAAGACCGGCACTCAGAGCCTGGCAGCCCAATCCAAGCCGGCGCCATGTCCCCATGCAGCCCCCACCGACAGCGCACAAGTTGCAGGCCAGCACATGATACACCAGGGTTGCCCTTTGTCACAGGGGCAGCAGTGATGGGCCGACTCGACGTTATTGAGGCCAAACAGGCCAAGGTGGAATCAATGGCCAAGGTGCAGAGCCGGCACATCAAGGCTGTCAGTGCATCTATACGGCATGGATGCAAATACATAGCGTGTGACAATGCGCGCACACACAGAGTCGTGGAACAATGTACCGCTGCCCTTACAGGGTTTGGACAACGAGTGAGGGAGTTGAGCGAGACAGTGTCAGCACTTGCTGAGCAAAAAAGGGAGGGAACCAACCTCATGCGAAAGCACATGCAGGCTGCTGCTTCAGTCCCTTCAAAATCAATCACACCCACGGAGTGTTCCCTCGAGCCATCTCCTAGGCGCCGGTCTATGCGCCACATGAGGGCACGCACCCGTGAGGGGCCTGGAAAAGGAAAGCGCCCACGACCATCCTAGTGGTGCATGGCATCATTGTTGGTGCCCTGATAAGACACATGCACCTATCAGCACAGTTGAGGGTAGTTCACTGGGGGATGGGGGATTGTGTGCTGGGTGTTCACTGGGGGAGGGGAGATTGTGTGCTGGGTGTTCACTGGGGGAGGGGGGATTGTGTGCTGGGTGTTCACTTGGGGAGGGGGAATTGTGTGCTGGGTGTTCACTGGGGGAGGGAGGATTGTATGCTGGGTGTTCACTGGGGGGAGGGGGGATTGTTGGACTGAAAATAAATCACGTTTGAAAAATCACAAGGCATGGACAGTAGTGATTGTTGACAAATCCAATTGAATGTTGAGGTGACATCTGTTCAATTTACCCATCACCCGTGTTAGAAAAATGCATCAATCAATCCCTGTCAGGCCAACCTCCCCTCCCTCAGCCCAAACTTTTGTGCATGTGCAACACCTTCTGGCACGTCTTCACCCTCACTCCCATCCTCAGGTGGCTGCACATGAACATCAGGGCGCAGTGGCACATTTCTGCAACAGCAGATGTTGTGCAGCATGGCACATGTCAGTACAATTTTGCCAACTTTTTCTGGTGCATACATCATTGCCCCTCCCGTGCGGTCGAGGCACCGGAAGCGTGCCTTCAGCAGTCCAAATGCCCTCTCCACGCAGATCCATGTACGTGCATGTGCAAGGTTGTATGCCCGATCCGCTGCCGTTTATGGATGACACACAGGGGTTATGAGCCACGTGTACTGGGGATATCCAGAATCACCTGCATGGGAGAGAAAGCCGGTATGGGGACAAGGTAAGTCCAGTGCGTGTACAGAGCTCTGTCATCAGTGTCATTTTGCCATAATTGTCATTAGGTCTACAACATTGTGGAGTGTGCTGTTCTACGGGCACAATTGAATTAATGAGGTACTCTCAACTTAGTACGCCTATGTTTCTGGATGTAACATTACTCATTCACTTGTCGCTGGGTAAGGGGGCCCTTCCATCTACTTCTGCATGACAGAAGTGGCTGCCTCATGTGTCATTGCAATTCCATTTGGCTGCAGTTGCATTTGCTGGTTGTCACTATTCTGTAATGTTCTCCATGCATTTGCTTGGCCATTCTGGGGACAGTGTTTGTGAGATGTACATTGCCATTACTCAGGCTACTTATGTGTGGTGCATTTGTGGATGTGCCAGTTTATGGGTTAGAATTTCATTACTGGTGGGTGGGCAGGGTGGGATTTCTGCACTGTGTCGGTGTTGGGAGCCATCCGTGCTACTCACACAGGAGGCTTTATGGTGGTGGGGCTTCCGTATGTCACTGTTCTGCCACATGTCTTTTACATCCTGAATGGGTGTGTTCTGCTGTGTTGGACATGTCCAAGATTTTCCGTGCAAGCTGCTTGTATGTGAATGCTGCAGTAATGGTGCTGCCTATTGGGAATCATGGATTTTGTGACAAGCACCATCAGTTGTGGTTTGACATGCATTATGGTATACATTTGTACTCACCCAGCAGCCATGTGTTTTGGCCTCTGTGCCTTTCCATGTACGCCGGCAGGGTACTGTTGCTCAGGACCATGAAGTCGTGGGTGGATCCTGGGTAGCGGGCACAGCAGTGGCTGAAGGTGAGGTCAGGACCACATGTCATCTGCACATTGAGGGAATGGTACTGTTTCCAGTTTCTGTAGGCTGCCTCATGTGCCTGGGGTGGTACGAGTGCCACATATGTGCAATCCAGGGCTGCTATTACATTCGGGACTTGGGCAATGGCATAGAATTGACCCTTCAGCTGGTGCACCTGTGCCTGTGTGGCTGGCAATGCAATGTGCTCGTTCACATGATTCAACATTTGCATCAAGCACCTGTCCCAGCATGGCACTGAATGTGGACTGGGCCATTCCATGCATCATGGCAATGGTATGTTGGTAGCTGCCCGTACCAAGGAATTGAAGCACAGACACAAGCTACACTAGGGGAGGTACTGTTGTGTTGGTGGCTATGTGGCTGCCGATGTCCCCCTGGATTGTGTCCAGCAATTGGGTGATGGTTGCCCTATCCAGCCGATATTCCGTCACCAACTGGCCATCAGTCAGTGCCCAGGGTGTTGGCCTGACCCTGGGGATGGCTGGCCGCCTTGCCGGTGCTGCTCTCCTCCTCCTTCTCCTCATCCCCACTACCCCCTGTACTCCCAGGGCCCTGGCCTGGTTGGCTGGCCACTGTAGCTCCAGGCGCAGCAGGTAGAAGTCAACATCAAGGCTCCCGGCTCCAAATGGCAGCATGGTGTTGGTGAAGGTGTGTTTTGCATTGGTGGGTCCTTTGTAGGCCTTTGATTTGCATAGGTTTCACCTGGGCCCTTATTGCTGTCTCCTCCCTGCTCCTGCTGGTGTAATGGTGTTCGGGAGGGTGTGTTGTGCATGGATGAATCCTTTGTAGGCCTTTGATTTGCATTGGTTTCACCCGGGTCCTTATTGCTGTCTCCTCCCTGCTTATGCTGGTGTAATGGTGTTGGGGAGGGTGTGTTGTGCATGGGTGGGTCCTTTGTAGGCCTTTGATTTGCATTGGTTTCACCTGGGCCCTTATTGCTGTCTCCTCCCTGCTCCTGCTAGTGTAATGGTGTTGGGGAGGGTGTGTTGTGCATGGGTGGGTCCTTTGTAGGCCTCTGATCTGCATTGGTTTCACCCGAGCCCTTATTGCTGTTGCCTGTTTTATGTTACGTCTATCTTGCTGGAGGTATTTTCGGCGGATTATCCGCTGCTTTTCTGATGCTAATTGCGCCTACACCGGACTTGTGATTGCTGATGTTTTAGCGCGAATGGTTACTGCCGCTTTTACAGCCAACACTTGTACAGCCGGCTGAACTTGCGCCGGCTGTAATGGCACCGGCGGTATTTGGACTTGTGATCCGACGGACCCTTAAAATCGGTGCAGATAGCATTACCGCCGATTTTAAGGGTTACCGCCGAAGTCGTGATGAGGCCCTATGTCTAACTGAAGACATGAAGTTGTTTACTTGACCTGTTTTTGTAACTGGTCTAGGGAAACCAAAGTGGTATTTGGTGTAGTATTTCCCTTTGTTTTTGTATTTGCAACGACAATATTTGCCACATTTGTGTCTTTGAAATTTGTGCATGAAGATTTGTTGCTTCCGATGGAATTCCACAAGTGACATATTTTTTGATGAACTGTAACACAGTGGCATCATTGTCTTGACCAAATTTAGGAGCATCTTTAATCCATAAAAGCATGTGGATATGTGGTGCTCCTCTGGCTCGGTATTCTTTTCTCCAAAAGAAGTGTTGCACTTCTCCGAGGGGAGGAACAGTTGAAGCGATGTTGAAAATATCTTGAAACATTAACAGGATCTAGAGAACAAGTTCTCCAGGTGTTAGTATATCTATGTTTGTTTTGTTTTTGTTTGATATGCGTAGGAAATCATGTAAATCTTCCCATGCATATTCTGAACAACTTCATGTAACAAACCAAGTGGGTGGGCCGAGGTTTCTTATCATACAACGTACATCTCCATGACGTCGGAACCAGTACTCTTTAGTACCACGCATGTTTGCAAATAGATTTGTAAACTATATTGTAAAACCTCATCTTTTTGTTGTACTTTTTGTAATAATTGTGTAACTGACATATTTTGAAAGTGGGTTCCTGATTTTAATGTGTGTGCCACTCCATAACATAGAGTTGATAGTTCACTTTCAAAGAGTAGGTGGAATAAGTATTCCACATTTTGTCTAAATCTGGGATCTTCGGAATACATCCGCAACGAGTATTCTGATGCTGTTATTTGAATAGGTCTATCATCGTACCTTCCTCCTTTGTCAGTACGAAAGAGTAGAGGAAAAGCACGTGCTTCTATACTTTTTTCCCATATGCTGATTGGTGATCCTTTTGTTTGTCGCATTTGGTACGTTTCTAGTGCATCTTCTATGGTGTCAATAGAGTGCAAAGAGTGAATTGTATAATGGTCTAAAGCATTGGATACCGTAGCAGGATCTAGAAGCTCAAATTGACCAGTTTCTGGTGACACTTGAATTATTTCAGTGGTTTCCTTCAAGTTTTCTTCGATATTAATTTCTTTGTAGTATTCATTATTGTCTTTTAGATATTGCAAGGCTTATCTAACTTTATGTAAGTCTACCAGTTGTTGCCAAATTGTATTGTCTTTTGTAGGTACACCATTTATAAGATAATTAAAGATTGCTCCATTGGACGTTGCACTCCCAGAGTGTGCACATTTTGTTTTAGATCTAATGGTAAATACACTACTTTGCCACGAATTCATAGGGAGGTAATTTTGCTGTTTTTGGTTGAAGGCGTATTATTGCTTGAAAGGGGTGCACTGTTTGAATTATGATGCTCTCATATAAATTGAGTTGTTGTAGGGGTTTTGGTAGTGGGAATAATTCCAAATTATTTGTGATAGCACGTGAAGGAGTTTGGTTGTTGTGAAGTTTTTAAGTGCAGTAACTGCAAAGTATTAAGGGGTCAGTTATTTCGTATTTGTTTTCTGCTATAAGGTAGAGAGCTAATTCAAACCATTTAGAATGTTCATTGTCTTCTATTTTGTATGTTAGGTCTACAGTTTTTGTGTTACTTTTATAAAAAGTTCTGCGGCAACATACACACACTTGGTTTGGTACTTCAGCAGCACTTTTAAATTTCAGTATTTCTTTTTTGTATGTGTGTAGTAGAAGGTTGCCATGCATAGAATTGTTGCTAATTTGTTGTAAAGCTATTTCATTCTGTAAGTGGCTTTCACTTCCAAAATATTTTTTTGGGATATAGTCGATTTCTTCAAGTAGGTCTTTTGCTGTACCATGTAGAAGAATGTTATTTAAATTGGCTAGTGCTAAAGCAGGACTTTTAGCATAGTACAGTTTATAGACTATATTTCTTATAGTTGAATGATGTGTTGATATCATTTTGATATGATGGAAGGTGTTTTTGCAAATAGGTCCTGAAATACAGGCCAATTAATGTCCTTGTAGTCCTGTGTACTTGCACACTGGACAGGTATCCATATTTTGCAGTAGTTTAATTTTGATTTTGTCTTTGCCTTTCACATACTGATTGAGGAATTGGCGTAAAGACTTCAAAGATTTTTTGGGAATGTTACACATTTGTATACTAGACGTTCTGGTTCAGTTGAATGGAGAGGTAATTCTAAGTTTTCTGGGGTTATTTTTGTAAGCAGTGTTTCTTGTTCCATTATGGTATTATTAACCTTTTCATAACCTCGTCCACTGCTATGTATGGCAATTGTATTTGTTTGCTTTTGTTTGTATGCTTCTTCATTAAAATATGGTTCTGTGCTTGTGGTGTGACTCCACTCACCTCCACAGATATTTAAGAAGTTATTTCTGTTGACATTTCGTTAATTAAGAAGTCTTTTTTGTAATTTAGTCATTAGTTTTGTTAGTGGTTTCATTTTGTTTAAAACTAAAATAAATAACTCTTTTGAGAAGGATTGCACTGTCTATCAAAGCTTCTAAGATTAATTTTCGACGGTAGGTTTTAAGGGTTGTGCATGATTTCTCTCCTGTTTTTATAAGATTTTGAAGGACTCTGTGGCGGAACATTCTTGCTGAAATACTTTTTTTGGTATGCTCACTTGGCACTATATCAAGGTTTGTAGGAATAGTTTTAGCAGTATTGGTAGCTGAATTCTTGTTAATCGTTTTCTGTTTCATTTTACATTTTGATAGAGGAGGCAAAGTTTCTCTACTTGAAGCTTCTTTTGTTTCGCTAAATTACTGTATTAGCTGTTTTGTTTGAACTACTTGTACAAATTCTGCTAGAGATGAATGCTTATTTTGCACACTATTTTCATTTGCTCTACTTCTGCGTTGCTTTCTACGGACTTGATTTTTGGTAGGCATTCTTTAGGGTCTGTTGAAAAAAATAAAGAAGATATGGGTTGGGGTGTTCTGCAATGTATGTGTGCTGTGTGCATGAGTGTTTGTGTATGATGATAAAGTTGTATGTGATTGTGCATTGGGCAACTACAACTAGTTGGGATGGGTATTCCTGAATTCATGTGCTACTAAACTGGGGTTCAGATGGCAGTACAAAGTAAGCTAGGGGTGAGGAGAAGCATAAATAGTAAATCTAAAGGTATAGAATTAAATCAGTTGTTTGTTCTATAATATTAAAATTCTAGGGGCTGAGATATGTCATTTGTGCGCCGAAAAAATTGGGATTTGTGCGCCATTCTGCCTGTAAATCTCTGTTTAACAAATGGGGATTTGTGTACAGAATGGTGCACAATCTCTGTTTAAAGGCGCAGAAATATCATGAATTAACCCCACAGTGTGTTTGAGTAATAGTAAAAATATTATGGTGGTATTTAACTTACTTTTTTTGTTGAATGAGCAGGTTTCGTCTTAGTTGTTGTTTGTACTTCAAATTCTGCTGCTGCTTTTCAGTAGAGTGGTCTTCACTGCAATTCAAAAGGAAACAAATTAGTAATGTTGTGTGTTTATAGCACTGATGTTAATTTAGACATTGATTTTTATGTTTTTGTACAAGTATTGTTGTTTGATATTTGAAAATAGTGTGTGCATGCAATTGTGTTTGACTATGTGCACTCTTTATATTTTACTTTAAATATGTTAGTTCAACATGCCTTGCAAATGTGTGTGTAAAATGAAATTAAATAGCAGATAGGTTTAGAAGTGACAGTTGATTATACAAGTTAAAAGTCAGTTAATCTGTTTATATGAATGTATAAGAATTGAACATGTACGATACAGAAAATATGCATACCTGTAGTTTGTGTTCATGCATATGGATATGCATCCAGCTGCAAGTAGAAATCTTGGAGACTTGTACAGTATTTCTTGTAGAAGGTGCTTTCCAATAATATTACACTTGTACTCAGAGTGATTAACAATACGTTTGAAGTGCTGATCTATGATGATGGAGTTAGATGTAGAGGTCTTGGATGTGATTGGTGGATGGTCGTGTGACTGGTTAGCTATATCCAATGAGGGAATGGCACAGAGAGTGAAGTGGAAATGGTAGAAGGGCTATCCATGTTATGAAATGTCCGCGGACATGGCGGTAGTCCGTGGACATCGCGTGTTACATACAGGGATTCTGGGGTGAGGAGGCATGCAAATGAGAATGAGCAGAGCAAGGGATTGGTCAGTAAAGTTTAGTGGGTGTGTTGTGCCAGGAGAGAGTTTGTCAGATACTCTTTCTCCTGGGAGAAGAACAGATATCTATGGCTGTATGTTTCAGAAAACAAATTGTTTGGATTTTGGGAGACTCACTCGTGGATACATTGGTTGAAGGTGCATGCAGAAAGCTGTGGAGTAGCTGTAGATCTTGGATTCCCACATGTGGAAGTGCACTAGCTTGGAGTACGTGGAATGAAGTGGTTGGACTTGCTACCTCTCTGTGCTACTTTGGAGACAGAGCATCATCCAGACATAATTGTAATTCATTGTGGAGGGAACAGTTTAGGACATGTGTCTGGAATTTCTTTGCAATTTCCAATGAAAGAAGGACTTGGGAAGGTCATGGACATGTTTCCAAATTCTGAAGTAATTTTTTCTCGGATTGCGCAGAGACAAATGTGGCTGCGTTCTTCTTCATTTGGTTCACAAATGGAGAAAGCGAGGCACAATGTCAATAAGGCTGTTTGTGCCTTTCTAAGGGAAGTTGGCATGTCCTCTTTTCACAATGAAAATATTATGTTTCGTGGCACATACATTTTACGCAAAAATGGAGTCCATCTTATTTATGCTTGCAATCAGATTTTTCTGATAAATGTACAAAATGCATTGCGACCTTTTTTGGAATTACAGCAACAATTTTGTAGTAGGTGTTGACCATTTCACGTTTTTCAAACACACACCACCAAAAGGCTCTTTTTAGAGCCACCACTTCCTCCCAGACAAAAGTGCAATGATTATAATAGGGCAGCACCCCAACATTTTAGATGATCGTGAACTGTCCGCGGACTTCTAAAAAAATACACAAGGCCCTGCTCCATTTATTTTCCACTTCTATTTTTAAACTGTGAAAGGCGGCTCTGAAAAGAGCCTTTTCTTTTTGATTTTTGTTGTTTTATATTTTGTTTTGGTTTTTTACACATGACACTAGGCTAGGAGAGGAGGGAAAAGGAGGGTAAGGAGGCACACCAACCACGGGGATAAGAAAGGGTGGGTGGAGAGAGGAAGATGTAGGGTGGGCCTTACGTAGGTAGTGAGCAGGTCTTCTCGTGCTCTGAGACCAGAGTCTCAAAAGCACTTCGAAGTATCTCCCCGCTGCAGAGTACTGCATCACAGTACATACACACAACTGTGACCCTCGAAAGGTAAGGGTCATCAGCATTGCGAATGGCCTGTGAGGCAGCTGGAGGAATACGCTGTCCCACTGGAGTGTTCCTTGTGGTAACAGGATCAGAAACAGAGGATGTAGTAGAGGAAGTCAACCTACTACGCTCCTCGCAAGGTACAACCTTGCAAACGGCCCCAGCGTAGAACGACCTTGGGTGTTGCTTTATAGTAGTCGTACCAAAGCTGTACGAACCAGGCCTCCCACGACTCAGTACCATTTTGCACTGGTTGCAGGTGACTTGGTTTGCACGCACCTTAGGTACGTTAACATGAATGGTAAAAAACTGCCACACACAAGACTCACGGCGAGTGCTGGTAGTAGGCACTTCCACTACCTCATTCTCATCATCCTCTTCATCCTCCTCTGCATCCTCATTCCTGTTCCCCTCTTCAGGCCCTTGGGGAGGTGGTGGTGGAGGGGGTGGGGGCGGGGGTGGTGCTGAGGCAGATGTAGCACCAGGTGGCAGTAGTGCAGCCATGGATGCCATCAGGTTTCAGAAATAAATCTGTAAAATTGGCAGCAAAAATGCACTCTGTTCTGTAAAATAGCCAGAAACACAATGAGGATGAGCTCAGGGGTGTGGCCTTTCATAGGGGTGCTTGTGCGCGGTTCGCGGACACCCACGCTGTCCGTGGACATATCGAACACCAAAAAAAAAGAATCAAAGTGTCCCAAGGACACCAAATGCACTAAAACTGTTTTGCACATGCACGTTGTTGTTCTACGGACACTGTCCGGGTCCTGAAACTAATTAAAAGTGCGACACAAACGAAATGAACAGTTACGAACAGGCGTTTGTTCTTAGAACAGTTTCAATCCGCTTGCGAACAATACAGACAGGCATAGCGTCCTCAGGACACCCCCATTTTGTTTATTTACAAACATTTCAGGACACTGCGTGTGTTCTTAGAACAATTTCAACTTGCCTACGGACAAGTATAGCGTACTCAGGACACCCCCATTTTGTTTATTTACAAACATCCCAGGACACATGTTCTTAGAACAATTTCAACTTGCCTACGAACAATACTGACAGCGTCCTCAGGACACCCCCATTTCGTTTATTTACGAACATTTCAGGACATCGTCTGTATTCTTTGAACAGTTTCAACTTGCCTGCGAACAATACGGACAGTCATAGCATCCTTAGGACACACCCATTTCATTTATTTATGGACATTTCAGGACACCGTGTGTGTTGTTAGGACAGTTTTAGCTTGCTTGCGAAGAATATGGACAGGTCTAGCATCCTCAGAACACCCCCATTTTGTTTATTTACGAACATCCCAGGACACTTGATGTGTTCTTAGAACAATTGCAACTTGCCTACGAACAATACAGACAGGCATAGCGTCCTCAGGACACCCCCATTTTGTTTATTGGCGAACATCCCAGGACACTAGATGTGTTCTTAGAACAGTTTCAACTTGCCTATGAACAGTACGAACAGGTATAGCATCCTCAGGACACCCCCATTTTGTTTATTTATGAACATCCCAGGACACATGATGTGTTCTTAGAACAGTCTCAACTTGTCTACGAACCAGATGGCGGGCATTTACAAAAATCTGACGCACTTCACGCACTTCACCATCCAATCAGCGAACACATTGCATGTCCACAGACATGACGCAAACCGATTATCCAATCAGGACACTGTCTGCGGAGCGAACAGGGAAGTGTGTCCGCGGACCGAACATAGATATTACAAATTTTTTGTGACCTACTTTTTGGTCATTTAAAAAAAAACTACTGGACGAATTTTCACCATATTTGCAAAAGTACGCCTTCGGGACCAAGCCGCTAATCCTGCCGCAAATTTGGTGAAAATCCGTCCAGCGGTTTGGACTGTAGGCGTGAGCAAAGTTTTTTCTCCATTCAGTCTATGGGGAAAAAAGAAGTTTTGGGACCCCCCTTATAACTTTGCCCCCTCTGGACCAAACCTCACCAAACTTTGCAAAAAAATTTAGAGTGACCCATCTACTTTTTTTCCAAAGTTTGGTAAGGATACGTCCAGGGAGAACGAAGTTTTAAGCCACCCAAAAAGTGCTCTTCCTATGGAAACAGCAACTTAACCATAACTACACAGCCACTACCGTGGCTGTGTAATATATATATATAAACATGCATATGTGCATTATTTTTTTTGTTTCTGTTTGTTTTGGTTTCTCCTGGTATATGTTCAATTTTTGCACCCTCATTAACTGGTTAATCAATTCTTCTCATTGTTGTGCTTTTGTTCGAGCACCCTTCATGGGAATGCCTCCACCATTTGCAAATGTGCTATTGTACGCCTTTTCTGATCAAAATGGATTCCCCTGGCTATCAAATTTCTATTTAGAATAATGTTCTCATTTTATTTGGGAATAGCTTAGTTCTGACCGTAAGGAACAGCAGAATGCTAAGCACTGATTAATTACAAAAGAAATAACAGTGATATATGAAAACACATAGACTATCATTGCGAGTTTGGTAGTATTGCAGTGGTTAATCTGCAAGAATACTGTCAATTGGAACTACCGATACTGCCACTTGGCCTTGCGGATTTACCACCAGATTAGAAATGGTGGTAGACGGAGTTAGTACGCATTCTTTGAAGTCCATAGGATGCCATGGGGATTTCAGCAGAATTACCACAGGCAGTAATTCCACCGATTTTGCTGATTTTTCAGCGGAAAGTTGGAGGATGCTGGAGGGAAATCCTCCACTCCAAGGCCAAAGTCGTAATATGGGAGATCAGTAAAAGTGCCCGTAATACTGTTACCGCCACTTTTTTACTGCTCTGCCATGCACATAATCTGTCTATTGACCTCTTAAGTGACCCCTTTAGCGCATCTTAACCATAACGTCCCATTAACAAAGTTGTCATACTGAATTTCATAGGTTGTTAGTGGTGCAACTTAACGATACCGTTCCTGTAACAAAGTTATTTTCACTGCATACAGATATACAGATAACAGAAATGTCTAGTACTTTGGAATGGCTGGAAGAAAATGTTCCTCCGGTTGAAATGAGTGAAAGCAGTGATACTAATGGTAGACACTGCACTTCTCTATATAAACCAATTATTACCCATTACTTACTGTGTATGTTCCAAATTATTTTTTTTTTTAAAACACACCATACAGACATTAAAAAGAATTCAGAAACAGAGACCTTAGAAAATCATCTGCAGCGAATGGAGCAAAAAATTGATCTATTAAAGGAATAGTGCGCTCAGAAATATTATTGTCCCGAGGGTTCGGGCATGTGTTTCTAAGCATACTTTGATCGATCGAACAAACATTTCCTATGCACCTTACTGTAGTTTGCCTCTTTTTTACACATGCAAAATCAGGCAACAGGGTGCGGCCATCTTGTGTAAATCTTATCCGTTGCCACATCGCCCAAGCTGGACTGCCCTGGCAGCACTAATTCATATGCCCCACCCCTGAGGCTGACATCACCAAACCTAGTGATATTCTCTGCCTATCTCCAAGACGTTACTGGACACCGTAGCCAAACACACCCAGTCATCACCTACGTCATAACTTAAGTTGACGCAGAACCCGGAATATCAACACACATCATCTCACAACACAGCTCGTCCCAATTTTGAATATAAAACCATACTTTTAAAGGAAATAGCAAAACTGTACAATTTTTGAAGTACTTTCATTTCACAATAAGCGCTCCAAAAACATCCAGTGATTGCCATATTCAAGAAAATGGGTAATTTTTTTCTTCGTTCTCGATCCACACATGTTTATCGTGAGGCACGCAGTGCTCCTTTTGGGTATAAAAAGTGCCGTGGACGCATTGTAAATCGCAAGGCTTTGGCATTAGCTTGGTGCTAGGCCACCGTAAACGATGTCAGGTTGCTCCTTATCACTGGTACAAATGTAAGGGCATATCAGCTCGTGGAGATTGTCCCAAAAAATAGTCACTCCTATCCAGCCATTCACATGTATCTGCAGCTGCCGGTTGAAAAACCCATCAGTTGGTATCTGGAATCGATGACAATCGCAGAAAGGCAGGATGTAGCTGTTTAAAAATGATAACAGAACTGTGTCTCAGTAGCAGATCTTTAGTACAGTTTATAATTTTACCCATTAATTCGGCCCGTGTCAAAACTAATGATGAATACGGACGTGAAACAATGGGAACACAGAGAAAACAATGTGGAAAGTAGTGTTCAATTTACTTCAAAGCTTAGTGTTATGCAGTATGTTCAGCTCGAAAATGGGATGCAGAGGCTGACGCTACAATTCGAAGAACACATAGACGGAATTTTTATTAAATATTAGCTTTGAATTAGGCATTTGTGGAACCTGGGGGAACCCACTACTGGAGTACACGCATCTCGATCCTGGACTGCCCATGAGCCTGAGACAAAGGGAAGTACACACACAAATTGTATTTGCGTGTCATTGCAATATGACACAAACAACAACCGAGTACAATATAAGCCAGCAATAACGGTCGACAAATGATGAGTCGACTCGTTGGTCTACAAAATCGTCGAAAGTAAAACTTACATAATATTTGGCATTTCCATTCTCTTGGCGTAACACAGACACTCCGTTCAGATCCACGCATGTTCATAAAATGAAATTACATCTTCCTTTGTCCAGTTTTGGAATGGTGAACCTTATCATATTTAACAGTGTTACATATCCCTTCTTGCATTCCTTTTGCAATCCTCCTTTTCTTTCAAGGTCAAAAAACAATTGAACCTTATACTGTGTACAATGCGTGGGTTTGCTCACCCCGAAAGTGAAAATTCAACGGCGCTGACCTTCACTCCAAATGGGAGGCAACAGCCATTCACACCATACTGGCATTAGAAATATTTTTTAAAAAGATATCAATTGTTTGCTACCATTCACCAATGCGGGTGCCATTTCTACGCATCTACTTTGTTCCTCTGGGGAACTTCGCACCCTCCCAGCAACTCCCACAAGCAGGCCACACCACCTGTCAGCTCAACCCATCTGTTCTTCACACGGCAAATCACGTAAACATTCTTCACAAGGATCAAGTCTCGCGCCCTGACAAAACGTGCTGGTATGAAAATTTGCCACCAAGCCCTACTACAACGCCCTCTGGCCAGGCCGCGGTCCCGTGACCCCATGACCGCGGTTATATATTAGAGGCCTATAATTTGCACACGTGTGTTTGTACTATCTCACTTTGGGTCACTAGCGACGTGACCTGTGTGCAGGTCTTGCCACCTTACAAATACAAATACAGACACATAGTAAATACGTAATAGTTATGCTTTTACATTATACAGATGGTACCAAAAACAATGGCAAGTTAAGTGGATTCACACATGGTAAAGTATCACTTGGTAAGGAAACCTTCACAACAATAGGTAATCTACCACACAGGAGCCACAACCAATGCAGATCACTACACTGCATATATAAAAAAGAATTGTGGATGGGTCAAATGTAATGATACAAACATTACTGTAAAACAGAGATTACTAGCAAATCTTGTAAACGCTTACTTAATATTCTTAAAACCAAAATGTACTAACTAATCTGTGTATGAACTTAAAGAAAACTTGAACTTCACATCTATGACCAGTTAGAAAACACCAACAGGTACCCCCAAGATTCTGCAACATGCAAACAAAAAAATTAATACCATTAAAATGAAACAAGAAATGAACAGTTACAAGATGCCAACAGGTATCTAACAGCCCCAAAAATATGCAACAAGCCAACAGCTAGATGAATACCACTAAAATGGGAAAATAAATAAACAAATACAATACGCCAACTGCTATCTAATTGCAACAATGCTACCACTAGTTCCAAATAAACCAACCATACACAAGGGGCCACCAGGGGGCGCACAGGCGATGGCTGCCTGAAGACGCCGCTCCCACCGAAACTGGGCCGTGTAGAGGGATTGAGCCCCCCCCGCAACTCCCCCACGAAATAGCTGCGGTTCTCAGTGGCGGTGAACCCCGGGGGACCCCCCAGGCGAAAGAGCGACGCCGAAAGTCCCTCAGATGCCCAAGAACAAGGCCCCGCGGCCCAACGAGAGAATCCGCGGGAGGCCCCGCCCGCCTCCAGAGCTGCGCAGGGAGTTGTGGTACGCAGTAGCTGTTGAGGTCTGTAATCGTGCCTGACCCCTCCACTCTACCCCGGCCACAGAGCACGCCGGCGCTTGGCGGGGACTCCACCGCCGGGGCCCCGCAGCACAGGAGGACCGACCAGCCCAGAGCGGAAGCCCTCAGGGGCGGCGACTCAAGCCGCGATCTCAGATCTGCCAGATGAGAGGTAGTCCGCTTGTCCCAAGCTCCCGATCACGGAGTCGAACAACAGGGGTGCCAGGACCCCGACCAACGGACCCTGACCAGGGCCATCAGAGCAGTGTACTGCGGACAACAGCGGGGCATGGCCGGTGAAGAAGGTGAGGGACTACTACAGGTGGTGGCCCCTGGGCTCCGTCCCAGGGTGAGTGCCCGCCTGGAGACGAACTCAGAAGTAAACATGGCCGATAGTACCTAGCCAGCACGCCTATCCTGGACCCTCATCCGACTACAATTTGATACTCATCGTCGCCACCCCCCCAACGCAGGGACAGATGACCACAAGCAGCGGGATAAGGGTGTTTAGAGAGTGTGAGGCCCCCGCCGGAGACTGGTGGGGCGTGTGCCCGCTCACAGATAGCCCCACATGGAGCGGTTTTGCCCGGAGGAGGAAGGGCGGTTGCCCAGCAGGATCCTCGCTCTTGGCACCCGAAGACCACCGACCAGAGGGAGAGATAGGAAGATCAGATGAGCTGGCGCCAAACCCTCCAGGAGTATCGCAACCAGGACGCCAGAAGGGAGATTAGCGGCCTGGACTGGATGACTAGAATGTCCCAGCCCGAGAACTCACCCCTGCCCACCCTTACAATGGAAAAGGACTTTGTCTCGTTCCTGCAGGAGATTAGAGACATGCGGGCGGACATTGCCCAGAAAATAGAGAACATGGAACGCAGGGTGGACAAGGTCGAGGACAGACTGTTGCAGCTGGAGACCAACCAGTCCTCAACAATGACCCAAGAGATGGACATGTCCATGAGAATAGCTGCTCTAGAAAAAAGAGATGAGAAGAGGGCCAGACAAATGGACGACTTCGAAAATAGGGAACGGAGGAACAACCTCAGAATTTTTGGGGTCCCGGAGTCGGAGGGAGAAACGTAAAGAGAACTGAACCGGGTGGTGAGAGACATCATCACCCTCCTCTTCTCGGACGAGATGACGACCGAGCCAACGTTCGATCGGGTCCACAGAGCGGGGGGCAGAGCTGGGGGCCCCCGGTCGATCCTGGTCCGCTTTCATTACTACACCGAGAAGGCGAAGGTTCTAGAGGAGGCCAGAAAGACACGAGAGATAACCTATAACAAGGCACAAGTGTCCATTTTCCAGGACCTCTTTTCATACACACTGGCCAAACGCAGGATGTGCCGCCCTCTGACACAAATGCTAAAAGAGAAGGGGGTGCGCTATAGATGGGGGTATCCCTTCTCCCTCTCGCTCGAGTATGAGGGTCAACGGTTGACCCTGACTACAGAGAAGGACATAAGGGGAGCCATCCAAGAGTATGTGTCGAACCCAGCCCCTCGGCGAGAACCCACAGGATTCGCAGCGGAAGGAGCCAGGGAACGCAGGTCACAAGGAGAGAGGAGAAAGAAGATGGGTCCACGGAAATTTAAGAAACTGAACCCGCCGTCCCCGACGACGGACAAGGAAGACGTCGACCCCGGTCACGGAGGAGCGGGCCGGTCGAACCCGGGGTAGCCTGGAAGCTGGAAAACCAATCTGGAAGTGCAAAATGGTACGGGGAAACCGGGCAAAGAACTCAATGCATGATCACAACGTCCGGCCCGGCACAAGGACAAGTTGATTTCCAGGACTACGTGGTCTAAGGACAGCAAGTATACCAGTTGCTTGGGGACGGGGGCCTGGTGGGGGGGTGAGGGGGATAAAGGGGGGGGCTCAAGGAGGAGTGATTTTCGACATCAGCCCAGCCGGAGGCGGTAGGCTGGTGGTCCGGCCAATTACCATTAATGGTGGAACTATTTGGCTGGACGCCGGGGTGGGGGGTGGTGGTTGAAGGAACAGTTGGGGTTGTTCAGTTCAGAGAAGGGACCAGGGGCCAGTTGGAGACAGGTTTAAGGCCCACCTGGGGGGAGGGGAGAGGGGGTAGGGGAGATCAGGTTATAACACAAAAGGAGCAGGAAAGGAAAAGTGCCACAAGTCAGCTACCCAGTAAGATGTCGATTCTAGACAATGGCTGAGGATCTGCCTGCCCTGGGCGTGGGTTCCCTTAACGTGCGGGGGTTGAACACCCCAACCAAGAGATCCTTGGTCTGCAGGGAATTTAGGAGGGCAAAGCTTGACCTGCTCTTTCTTCAGGAAACACACTGGGCCCTGGGGAAGGAACCGAAATTGTGAGGGGGCGGGATCGGGGAGGTCCTTAACGCATCCCACAGAACCAAGAAAAAGGGGGTAACTATACTGCTAGCCAGGGATGTTTGCTTTGAAGTGGAAGCCACAGTGAAGGACCCAGAGGGCCGTTATCTGCTGGCAAAGGGCTCTTTGCGGGGTTCCCCCCTGACTCTGGCAGTCGTGTACGGCCCTAACGAAGGCCAGACGCAATTCAGGGAGGGAGTGAAGGACAAATTGAAATTGTTTGTTCACGGATGTTGGTGGTGGAGGGGGACTTCAATATGGTCCTAGACCCAACCGCGGAAAGAAAACGTCTGGGGCCGCAGCTCACCAGGGCTGCAGATGAAACCATGGCCCGTATATTCCAGAGGGTCAACGCGGAGCTGGGCCTAGTGGACACCATCCCAACTCCCAGGACAGGCCTCCCCTCCTTCACATACTACTCAGCAATCCACACATCATACTCCCGTATAGACTATATCCTGGTAGACGAACCCCTTCTTCCACATGTCTCTGGCCACAGGGTTGACCTGGTTCCTTGGTCCGACCACGACTTGGTCCACACCACCATAGTAGGGGGATGGCGGAAAGGCAGGAGAGGGCGATGGAAGTGTAATGACTCCCTGCTGAAGGACGAAGTTCTAGTACAGGAAGTGCAGGACGCTATCTCGGAGTACTTCAAATTGAACGACAACGGCGAGGTGGGCACACATGTGCTGTGGGATGCCTTTAAGGCGACCTTACACGGTGTCCTCATTAGAATGGGAGCCCAGAAAAAGAGGGAGAGGGAGGCCCAGGAAAAGTCCCTGAGGGAAAAGATAGCCCAACTCCAGCCGGGTGACCTCCCGCAGGCTCCCCTGGAAAGAGATCAGATTGCTTCCCTGGAGAACTATAAACTCCAGTTGAAAGACCTCCTGCTACATAAGACAGAGCGGAGCCTCCAGCTAGTGAAACAAAGATATTATGAGAAGGGGGACAGAGCTGACAAAATCCTGGACTGGAAACTCAGAGAGATTCAAAGGAACTGAACGGTGAAGGCAGTGAAGAATGATCGGGGATCATTAGATCACGACACCTCTAACATCGGGGCAGCCTTTCGCCGTTATTATGAAAAGTTATACTCGTCAGAATATGACGGGGATGACACTCAGATTGAGGGTTTCCTGGACTCTATCCAGATCCCTTCCTTGACAGGTGATATGGCGGAGGGTCTAGAGGGCTGGGTGACGGAAGAGGAGGTGGAGCACGCGATCAGTGGGATGAAGGTGGGAACGTCCCCGCGGGAAGACGGCTTCTCTGTGTACTTCTACAAGAGGTTCCGGGCTATCCTAGCCCCATATCTGGTGAGGGTGTTTAACGGGATGTTAGAGGGGGGCTCCCTGCCGGATACCATGATGAGGGCCATAATTGTGGTCCTGCCCAAAGAGGGCAAAGACCCCACTGATTGCTCCTCCTATCGACCAATCTCCCTTCTCAATATATATGTTAAGATCCTGGCCAAAGTGATAGGAAAATGGATGGAGGGGATAATGCCCAAGCTGGCTCACGGGGATCAAGTGGGGTTTATAGGGGGCAGGCAAGGCTCTGATAACATCATGAAGACGATAGACCTAATCCACCATGCCCAAGAATCAGACCTCGAGGCAAGTCTGCTTTCCCTGGACTCCGAGAAAGCTTTTGACAGGGTGGAGTGGAGGTACATGCAACTCCTCCTCCATCGAATGGGCTTCGGGGCTCACATCAGGAACTGGATTTCCGCCCTATATGGAGCCCCAACGGCGAGAGTGCAGGTCAATGGAGAACTTTCCGACTCATTCCCTCTCACATGGGGGATGCGCAGGCATGCCCACTCTCCCCTTTAATATATGTTCTGACGATGCAGCCCCTGGCCATAGCGGTCTGAGCTCACCCCAAAATCCAAGGGATTAAAAGAGGAGAGGTGGAGTTCAAGCTCTCCCTGTTTTCTGACGACATTCTAGCATACCTGGTGGAGCCCAGCACCTTGCCCCCCCCCCCTCCTGTCCCTGATGACGACCTTCAGGGAATTCTCGGGGCTAAAAATAAACGCATCAAAATCAGTGTTACTCCCAATGAGGGCTCAGGACCCGGGGCTGGACCACCGGGATAGGTGTGCGGGGATTGTGGTGGGGGGGACTCCATTAGGTACTTGGGTATACTCCTCACAAGGGATCTCTCAAAACTTGCTTCGGCGAATTATGGGCCCATTATGGCGGAGATAAAATCACACCTGAGGAGGTGGGGAGGTATGAGCCTGTCCTGTTACGGGCGCATGACAGCGGTGAAAATGAACATCCTCCCAAGACTGCTGTATCTTTTCATGGCACTCCCAACGGGGGTCCCCGACCAGATGTTTCGAGACCTACATAGGGCAGTCCGAGAGTTTGTTTGGCAAGGGCGGAACCCGAGGATAGGGAAGGCCATTCTAACGTTACCTAGGGAGGAGGGTGGTTTCGGGCTGCCGGACTTCCTTCTCTACTAAGGGTCCTGTTGGAACATATGAGGGGGGGATGGGCACCTATTGGTCTTATCTGGAGGACATGGATGCCCACGCTCTGAAAGTATGTGACCTTCTGTGGCTGCCGCGTAAACACATCACAACTAGACTGCAGACCCACCCAACCTGGGGATTCTCTGGTCGATCTGGAAAGAAGGACCCACAACCGCGCACCTTACTTCATGGCCCTCTCCGATGTCTTCGCTCTGGGGCCACCCGCTCAAATTGGGTAGAAGGGGATTTAGGAATGCCCAGTCCTGGTCGGATGGGGGACAGGAATGGGCGGAGCAGCTGTTCAAGGAGGGCGAGTTCCTCGAATACGAGGAGCTGCGAGATGCGCTTGGGCGGGGGTCTCTTTCAGTCTTTGAATATCTGCGCCTGAAGGGCATCCTCTGTGACCAGACCTGGGGCCTGAATCTGCGGAGACAGCTGACCCCCTTTGAAAAGTTATTAGACACAGCCACAACGAGGAAGGGGGCAGTATCTAAAATGTACCAAATATTGAACACTGTTAATTTGGAAGGGAGGAGAAGGTTTTGTGGGTTCTGGAATGACCTGGCAGGAGAGGCTCTCTCGGAGGATGCATGGTCCAGGGTGTTTAAAATAGCTTTCCATGGGAACCTGTTCACGTCGGACATGGAGCACAACTTTAAGATTTTACAGGGTTGGCATAGAGACCCATTGAAGTTGTCCAAGATGTTCTCGGGGGTGTCCCCCAGATGCCCAAAAGGATGCGGCCAAGTGGGGACGAGGGGTCACGTGTGGTGGTTCTGCCCTAAGGTGCAGGGGTTCTGGGAGAAGGTACGGGGATGGATGGCGGTGGTCACAGAGGAACTACTCCCACTCAATCCACTAATGATGTTATTGGGCCTCCCACCGGAGGAGGCGGAAATATATAGGTACCCAAGAATGTGGGAGACCATGCTGCGAGCAGGAAGGGTGGCCCTAGCGCAAAGGTGGAAAAGTCCAGAGACCCCCTCTAAGGAAGACTGGCTAAAAAAACTGAAGAACATGTTCCTCATGGACAAACTGACGGCCATGGTAAACAATGAACTGAGCACCTTCCAGGCAAATTGGTATGGGGTTTACCAGGCATGGGGGTGGGAGGCTCACTGACATTATGTGAACAACATGGGGCGTGAGGGCGATGGAGCCCAGATAGAACCACTCAAGAACAATGGTGTAGCCCACGGCCCGGGAGACAGCGGATCCGCCTAACACAGCTTTTAAGGGAACCCAATAGCATGGCTCCAAGGCACCGAACTATCAGTACTGATGACGACTCCTGCGATTGGTTTCACGAAAGGACACTGATCTAGGGGGAGGGGTGGAGTTGGGGAGGGGGATGAGGGGGGGAGAAGACTACGGGGGTTTGATGACGATGCTAAATGTGATATTCATACTGCTCCCGGTGTTGTCATTGTTTCTTTTTCTGAAAAATTACCAATAAAACCAAAGTTTAAAAAAAATTAAAAAAAAAAACAACCATACACGTATTCAATTCCTCCTACCGAACTCAATGAAAGAAATGTATTGTACCACAACGTAGAAAGTTTTTTTTTAATCGAGCATGGATTTTTTTCCCACACACCCAATGATTTCATCAACAAACACAGGAACTGAGCAAATTGGACAGTACACTGGTTTAAACTATAGTACTTCTAAAGTGCTAACTATGAGCATCTACAAAATACAGAAATTACTGCTATGCAATACAATACTCATTATGAACTACCTACACTAACATGTGTTTTTTTCTTTTATCACAGTGATTGAAGAAAAATGTCTGCTCCAACTACCCATGTCATGAGAAAACTGCTAAAAACAAGGGGGTCCTGGGAGTCTGTCTGCCAGACATTAGTCCTGGGTATGAGAGCCTTACCCAGATTCTTTATCTCACTATCTTTCACAGAGGAAAAATATCCCAATCATATCAGTCTTTGTCCTGCCCAGGCGCAGTCCAGCACCGAAATGTTACACAATTCTCCTCTCAACACGAGTACCAACAGCAACCCCAGACACGTGTTTCGGTCTGATTGGACCTCATCAGTAGGGTGGAGCTATCCATCTCTAAGAATAGTGAGCAAGGGGTCCACATCTGGAATCCCCTAGTAACTTAAAGTGAGACCCAAAGTTATATAAATGTGCAAAAAACAAGGGGGATCCTGGGAGTCTTTCTGCCAGACATTAGTCCTGGGTGCGAGAGCCTTACCCAGATTCTTTAGCTCACTATCTTTCACAGAGGAGAAATATCCCAATCATATCAATCTTTGCCCTGCCCAGGGGCAGTCCAGAATCGAAAGCTAGGCAATTGTACTCTGAACAAGAGTACCAACAGCAATCCCAGACACGTGTTTCTGTCTGGTTGGACCTCCTCAGTAGGTTGGAGCTGTGCCTCTCTAAGAATAGTGACAAAGGGGTCCACGTCTGGATTCCACTACTAACTTAGGGTGTGACCCAAAGTTACTTAAATGTGCAAAAAAAGGGGTGCCCGGGATTGCTATTGGTACTCTTCTTCGGAGGAGAATTGCCTAGCATTTCGGTGCTGGACTGCCCCACGGCAGGACAAAGACTGATATGTTTGGGATATTTCTTCTCTGTGGAAGATAGTGAGATGAAGAATCTGGGTAAGTCTCTCCTAACCAGCACTAATGTCTAGCTGAGGGACTCCCAGGACCCCTCTTGGTAATTTGCATGAAAAAACTGCATACAACCACAAAAAGTCAAACAGCACTTCGGCCATGCACCCAAGACTCTAGGCCCTGACCACAACCACCGCAGCATAACATACCCATAGAACCAAACACCAACCAAATAACCACAACCCAAAACCATAATACATCCACCTCAAAACCTACCCATTTCAATTACCATTCTAAAAAATAATTACAAACAATGTAGAAACTCTTCAATGTATACCCTCTTCACCCAAGGCTCTTCTAATGACCCAAAATCAACATCATACTAAACTAAAGTAGCCAGTAGTTCACCCAGCGTTTGTTATGTCTGTGGACACCACAAACACATCACGGCCTTCTACCACTTAAACCAATATAGCATTTGACCCATCTCTTACTCACCCAACCTCTCCAACCACTCATACACACCACCACACTCCCCAAAATTGGATTTATGCTCACTTCCAGCGCATGTCTGCGCATCCAATATGGCGGGCGCATCGAAACAATTTGACGCACCTCACGCCTCATCCTAGCCAATCAGAGAGGACGTTGCATGTCCACGGACATGAGGCAAGCCGATTATCCAATCAGTGCCCTGTCCGAGGAGCGATCAGGGAAGTGTGTCGACAGAGCGGACATGGAGGCGCGCCAGGGGACCACTCTTGTGGTGAAAGTGCACGGTACAAATGTCCTCTAACATTAAGATTAACATTAACATTAACTTAGTTATCACTATTATTTTTAGACCTACTTTTTGGTTGTTTTAAAAAAACACTACTGGGCGGATGTTCACCAAATTTACAAAAGCATGCTTTTGGAACCAAGCTGCTGCTCCTGCCACAAATTTGGTGAAAATCCGTCCAGCAGTTTGGGCTGTAGGCGCGACAGAAATGTTTTTTCCATTCAGTCTATTGGAAAAAAATAAATTTTAGGACGCCCCTATAACTTTGCTCCCCATGGACCAAACCTCACCAAACAGAAGAATTCAGAGTGGGCTATATACTTTACTTGCAAAGTTTGGTGAGCATTCATCCAAGGGAATCGAAGTTATAAACCCCCCAAAAAGTGGTCTTCCTATGGGTTTAGCAACCTAACCATAACTACATGGCCGCTACCGCAGGCCATGTAATGTGTATATATATATTATGATATGATATGATATTTTATTTCTATTGCGCTCATACACAAGTGTTTCAGAGCGCGACAAGGCAAGGGAGGAGAACAGGGGAGAACAAAACAGCGATCTTACTAGGCCCAGTGACATTTAGAACGCGCAAGTGCATGGGAGAGGGGGAGGGGAAAAGTGCATGGAAGGGGGAGAAGTGGAAAGTGCAAAGCATAACAATAAATAAATAATAAAGGAAACACACAGTTTTAGTGCAGCCAGCAATTTGCAAGTGCTAGGTTTAAGGCAGCAGACAGGGTAGGTCTGCTAAGTGCAGGAAGAAAAAGGGGGCCTGTATGGGTACAGATACAGACCCCAGTGCAAGGGGTGGCCCGGAGGCAGTGCAGGAGGGCGGCAGGGTGAGCAGGTACCTGGGCCCGGAGGACAGAGGGTGGCCTGGTGCACCGTGCCAAGAGAGAACAGATCAGCAGGGGAGAAGGGGAGGGAAGGCAGAAGAAAAGAGGAAGGTCTTGAGGTACTTCTGGAACCAGAGATGGTTCTCCTCAAGTTTTAGAGTGGCAGGGAGGCTGGTCCAGAGGGATGCCCCAGCCGAAGACAGAGATCTACACCCAGCTTGTTTCTTTGAAAAACGACTGACCCTGAGGGAGTTGGAGGTAGAGGATCGAAGAGCTCGAGAGGGGAGGTATTTGCGGAGGGATAGCTGAATGTATTTTGGACCCAGGCCCCAGAAAGCCTTGTGGACAATGCAGAGGGTTTTGAATTTAATCCTTGCATCCAATGGGAGCCAATGGAGAGATTTCAGGGCTGGAGAGATACGATCCCAGGGCCTGAGGCCAAGTACAAGTCTTGCAGTCCTTTTCTGGATTAGTTGCAAAGGGCGCAGAGTAGAGGCAGGTAGATTTAGAAAGGAGCTGTTACAATAGTCCAAGCTTGAGAGAACCAGGGCTTGGGATACCATGAGCTTCTGGGGGAAGGAGAGGACAGGCAGAGTACCTCTGAGGAGGTGCAGTCAGAAATTAGACTTTTTAGAGACCTCAGAAATGTGGGCGGAGAAGGAAAGGGTGGAGTCAAAGATGACCCCGAGGTTCTTAGCCTCACAGGTGGGGGTAGGAGGAGGTTGCCGCCCTATAGTTAAAGTGAGTCGGAACCCCTCAAAATTCTACTGTTAATAATTTTTGATAACAGATTTGACCAAAATGTTGAAAGTGATGAAGATACAAAATTCTAGAAAAGGGAAATCTAATGGATAAAGGGCATTTATTAGAAATCTAACAAGCCCCCCACCAACTGCACTGTACAATCAGAAAAGTAATAAAAATGTAGTAGTGGAGAGTGTAGCGACGAAAGAAAAACCTAGTATACATCAGCCAAAAATAGACTTCACCTCTAATGCAAAAAAAGAGCAAGATTGAAGAGGATGAAACTGAATTATAGGAAAATCTGTCACCGTACAATAATGGAGAGTGGCGTAGATCCTTGCAAAGGCCAATGAAAGAAATAGTATCAATGTGTCATTCAAAAGCCGCCTTGAATAGCCCTAGAAGGCTGCCTGAAGACTCCAAATTACACCACATTGGAAAGCAGGAAGATGGAGTGGCATGGGAAGACAGAGGCAAGTCACAAGAGTCCTCGGCTGATAAGCAAAGGAACATGCACAAACACTAAGAAGAGTTCAGTGAGAAAGGTGGCATTAAAGATGGACTCTTGCAACCTAAATCTGAAATTTACAGCACCCAAGTCCAAACGAGGGGAGACAAAGGTAAATGTGACACATGGGGAGGAGTCATCAAAAGGAGAGAAAGTGGGAAACTGTAAATGGAAAATATATTCTCACATAAAAATGAAGTGAACGTTAACAGGCGCAATATAATGTTAATATTAATGTTAATGTTTAAGGTTATTTGTACGCGCACTATCACCACTGGATTTTTACAAAATTGCTATATTGCGTTCCCACACTGAGAACTATTTTATCGGATGACATCAACATAGTTGAATATGTAACAGAATCGCATTTGGATTGGATAATCCTGCACGTGAATTCGAAAAAATCAGTCAAAGTACCTTATTAGAGGCAAGAACTGCACTCTCTCTTCGGATATGAGCTGATACGGTACACACAATGTCCTGGTGACAAAGAGAAGGTGGCAGAGGTCCCAAAGAGAAAGGAGGGTATTGATGCTAACCAAAATGAAAGTAGAAGAGAAATCCTAAAGACATGGTATGAAGGAAGAGACATTTGTAAAGATGCAAACAAGCTACAGGTTGATAATTGTAAACAAGGATGAGAAGGAATGGAGAGAAATTCTCTTAACTACTAGCAAAACAAAATCAAGACGACATGTGAAGTAACCTTAATATCATGGAACACAAGAGGTTTCATGCACTTGTTTAATGCGGTGGGCTTAAACAAGGAGGAAGATACCATAGTCTGCTTAAAAGAAACCTGTCTGTGTGAAACCCTGGTGAGCGATGAGTATATAACTTTACTTAATGCAGCAGGAAAAAATTGCTTCGAAAGACCATATTCAGGTCAATAACTATGGTAAGAAAGACATCAAGCTTATCAATAATAAAGACCTTTAAGCCAAATCTATTTGTGCAAGGGGCCATGCTGTAATATGCAAGCTATGACAAAGATCATGCGGAATACATAATGATCATTAACACCTATTGGAACCCAGCCATGATTACTTTAGGAAATTTTATAGCGTCCATAATTAAGCTGGTTGATGATTGTGTTTTTACACATTCTGCACTAAAGAGCCGTCTGTGTGGAGGTAGCCAAACCTCTTCCAACGTGGCAACCCTGCATGGACGGTTGACCTCACATAGGCAGAGTCACTGCACACTTCCTGCCTTCAAGTTTCTCAAGTGCAACAATAAGTGCTGCTAATTCTGCTGATTGCTCTGAAAAAGGAGACGGTAGCCTTGCGCTTGCTCCACCTTGAATTCTCCATTTAATCTGGGTCTTACTACTGCGGCGCCTGAATGCCTTTCCCCACTAGTCTGATCAATTTTTTTGAAGAACTATCAATAAAAAGAATCTCCCCTCCCGCTAAAGCATTCTCCTTCACACGGGGTATATCATCATAAAATTGAACATAATTGGCACAGTCGTGCACATGATCACCTTCTTCTATGGATTCGGCTATAATTGTCACTGGGTTCACTATTTTACACCTTACAATTTTAATCGCCTGGTTAGAAATCATTAACTCGTAAACTGAAGCTCTTTGGGATGTCAATGTGCCCTTGAGTTTCTCTAAAATGGCAAATAGGGCATGCTCCATGTAAAGGGTCATGGAGCAGTCCATGACAATACTTGTGGACTTCTGAATTGCAAATGTAGTGGCTGCCAAAGATTGTTCGCAAGGGAAGTGTCCTCTCATAACTGGGTCTAAAATCCCAGTGTAATATGCCAAAGGTTTGTACCCTAATGTGCTTCTTTTTTGCAAGCACTGCTGCCATCACTGACCCATCCGTGTGTGAAAACAAATACAATTCTTTGCCATAATTAGGAATTCCTAAAACTGGGGCTGTACAAATTGCTTTTTCAATTTTTCAAATCCTTCCTTCATTTCTTCTGTCCATTCTAGTTTTGTTTTACCAAGTTGTGCTTTCTTTAC
Organism: Ambystoma mexicanum; assembly: GCF_040938575.1. Taxonomy (NCBI): domain Eukaryota; kingdom Metazoa; phylum Chordata; class Amphibia; order Caudata; family Ambystomatidae; genus Ambystoma; species Ambystoma mexicanum. The sequence goes on from NC_090927.1 coordinate 342,219,657, forward strand.
TGCTTGCAGAAGTGGCCTTGTGTGCATACTATAATCAACCACCCAATCTTTAATGTAATTGTACAAAGCCAAAAACTGTTGCATTTGTCTCACTGTGTTTGGTTTGAGGTTTTCATGATTTCCTCAGCTCTCTCAGCTATCACTTTCTTTCCTTCATGTGAAATCAACTGGCCTATGTATAACTCCTCTTCTTAACAGTACTGTAACTTCTCCTTGTCCACCATATATCCCTTATCTGCTAGAATAGTCATTAATCGAATAGAGTCCTGTCTGCACTCATCTTCTGTTTTGCTGCAAATCAATAAGTCATCTAAGTATTGTATCACAGCACTTTCGAGATCAATATTGCCTAGATCCATCTGTAGGACTCCGTTAAAGATTGATCGGAACTCACAGTACCCTTGAGACAAACAAGTGTGTTTTAGTCTCTTTTGGCAAAACATAAATGAAGTCAAGTCTTGGGAGTCCATCTGAAACGGGATCGCGAAAAAACACATTTTTCAAATCGATCCCCGTGAAGTATTGTGCTTCTACTGAGATACTGCACAATATTGTCCCCGGATTAGGAACTAAAGTAAACTCAGTATCTACAATCTGGTTAAAAGGTCTCAAATCCTGGATAAATCTCCATGCCCCGCCTATAGTTTTTTAATCGGATACACTGCAGTATTACACAATGACCCTAATGGCACCAGAATCCCCTGACTCATCAGTGCTGAAATAGTCGTAAATATACCTTCATCATCTTCTCGAGACATGGGGTACTGCTTTGCTCGAGGTAAAATCGATCATGGCTTAAGCTTTATTTTAACCTCCTCTATCCCCTTCAATAGACTCTGCATCTGCTCCAAGTCTTGATTCAAGCCTGCATCTCCGCGTCATCAAACAACATCTGAACTTTTCAAAGTCTACAAGGAACTGGCCAATCCAACAGCAGCCTCTTCCTCTGTCACTCCCACCCAGGACCTCTGCTCGGCCCTGGCAGCACACTTCACCACAAAAACCCAAGTCATCCTCTCCTCCCTTCACCTTATACAACTTCACACACCAGCACTGGTGCCTTTCTTTGCCCCACCTCCACTTCCATTTTCCTCTTTCTCTCCCGCAACACCCGATATGGTCGCCGGACAAGTCTGGTCTATGAAGGCATCATCCAAGCAAGTGAACATGTGCCCTTCAAAAACCATCAAGGACATCATTGACTCCCTCGCACCAGCCTTGGCTAACCTTTGCAACCACTCCTTTTCCACTGGAGTTTTCCCAACTGCTCTCAAGCACTCCCTTGTGCATCCTCTGCTCAAGAAACCTTCTGTTCACCCATCCATTCCTTCAAACTACCACCCAATCTCTAGCACTCCTTTCCTGAGCAAACTCCTAGAGAAGCTGGATATCTCTCAGCTAAACCTCCACACAGAAGCAATCAGTTGTTTCCATGACCATCAGTCTGGCTTTAGAGCATCCTGAGGCATGGAAACTGGTCTTCTGAACACCCATGACGTCCTGCTCTCAAATCTTGACACTAACACTCCCTCTGTCTTCATTCTCCTTGATCTATCCTCCACCTTTGACAAGGTTAACCACAACATCTTGATCTCACGGCTTCATGACACCCTGGCAATCATAGGTCAGGCTCTGGCCTGGTTAACCTCTTTTCTCACCAACCAGCCATCCCAGGTCGAACTTGGTGCCTTTCGGTCGACTATCACCCTCTCAACCTGCAGCGTTCCCCAGGGTTCTAACCTATCCCCCTGGTTTTTCATTGTCTACATGGCCACCCTGGCACATGTGATTACCCCTTTCACCTCTAATTTGCAGTGTTACGCAGATAACACGCAACTATCCTTCAGGCTACCCTTGGCCGCCTCTGCATCCTCACTCATACCTGACTGTCTGTCCAATATTCAGGCTTGGTGTACTGCAAACAACCTCTGTCTCAATGCCAGTAAAACTGAAATTGTTTGCATAAGGACCCCTGCTCCTGCTTTCCCCCTCTCACTCTGGCCGGCCTCCATTGGTCCTGTGCCCACCCCCACCTGTGAGGCCAAAAACATTGGGATCATCTTCGACTCCACTCTCTCCTTCTCCTCACACATTTCTGACATCTCAAAAAACTACGCTCTACCTTTTCTCACTTTCCCCCAGCGGCTCACTGTCTCCAGAGCCCTGGTTCTCTATAGGCTGGGCTATTGCAACAGCCTCTTCCTCAACCTCCCTGCTTCTGCCCTTTGCCCTCTGCAACTCATCCAGAACAGGACCGCAAGACTTATCCTTGGCCTGAAGCCCAGGGACTGCATCTCTTCAGCACTGAAATCCCTCCACTGGCTCCCAGTGGCTGCAAGGATCAAGTTCAAGACCCTCTGCATTGTCCACAAGGCTTTCTGGGGCCTGTGACCTACTTACCTTCAATGTTGCCTTCCTAAATACTGTCCCTCTCGAGCCCTACGCTCATCTACCGCCAACCTTCTGCAAGTGAGCAGGCTCTCCAAGCAGAGATTTGGAGGGGGATCCCTTTCATCAGCAGGCGCCTCCCTCTGGAACAGCCTCCCTGCCACCCTCTGTCTTGAGCCTAATATTCTTAAGTTCTGGAATCTACTCAAGACCTCCCTCTTCTCCTCTTCCTTCTCTCTCACTCTGCTAATCTAGCTCTCTGCTCCTCCCTCTTTCCCTCCTTCCATACAGCTCACTGATTGGCCGCCTGGTGTACCCCAGTGTCTCACAGGTCCCAGGCACCCCTGCCAGTCCTACTGCACTTGACTCAGGGCCCTGCACCCCACCGACTCACTGCATTTGCAATAAATGCTCAGAGCTTCTCTCTGCACTTCCCCAGTCTCTATTGACTGAGTGCACTTGGTCCCCTGCCCCTCCCTCGTCCTGCCTGCACTTGCACTACAGCTCTCCCTGTAGATCCTTCTATCCTTCCTTGTCTTCCCCTTAATGTGCACTTGAATACAATGCAGAATCGTCTTCAGGCCTATTTGTTGTATCCTAACTGTTAAATGTACCATATCCCCTTAATCTGCCTGTGCAGACCGTTATCGCTTCAGAGATTCAAGGGCTTTGAGTGACTATTGTTTTTCCCCATGTTCCCACCCTCCTTGAGCGCTTTGAAAAGCTTGCCTGTTTATTGGCGCTTTATAAATAAACAATACCAATACCAATACCATTTCAAGATCCTCCTGAAAAAAAGGCTGGTTGATGCTGCATTATCGCCATTCTTTGTAGTACTCCCATATTTTCTATCCTTATCCAGTATGTAATGCTCATAAAGAACACAACTTCATCATCGCTTTGGTCTTCCCCGAACATATCGTCATCAGTTATTTCAGTCAGTCTGTACCCCTCCTCAAGTGATATCACTTTTCTCAATTATCTTCCCTCATTGTCTGTTCCTTCGAGCATTGCCATTTCTTTTCATACTATAGCTGCTTCCAGCGCTATAGGAATAGTCTGCCCACCGTCCTCATCCATAGGTATTTGTGGTCTAAGTAAAAACTCATCAGGTATCCTCACAATTTTTCTTACCAGGCCAGGAAGCCAGTCAGTAAAATGCTTACCCCATATAAAAAAAATCTAAAGATCTACTGGAACGCCTAGCAGAGCCACTTGCCCTATGAACACCAGTATGAACTCTCCCACCTTTAAATAGTGAAATCCTGGAGTGGCATACACTATTCCTTGATCAATAAATGAAATTGTCATATTTAGTTTCGTCATTAAATCTCTTCCTAAAATGTTAACCAGTGTCTGTTGTGAATATAACAGAGGAATGGACATGTCACATTCTCCGGTGGAGACTGGTATTTTATCAGTAAAAGGAACTTGACTTGTAGCTCCAGAGACCGCTTGAGCATTCATGGCAATACCTGACATCAGATATTTTCCCTCTTGTATAAACAAGTTGCTCCAGTGTCTACAAGAAAAGAAAAGGATTTGTCTCCTATCGTAACGACGACCTGTGCTTCTTCTTGCAGGTCTGGTGTCACAAATAGCACTGAACACATCAAATCACCCTGAGAGTTGTCCTATTGAGGGTACAAGCTCATAACCGTCCTTGGGAAAGGATTCCTCCTACCACAGTGACACCTCCTATTCTAGGTGTCAATACTTGTCCTTTATTTGCATACTGCTGTGTCTGCATAGGGGCTTGTTGTGACTGCCCTTCTGGTGGATTTATTTGTACTTGCCCCATCTGTTGCACCTGCTTGCACCTGCTGTACTTGTGGTGCTTGTTCCTGATAAGATGTGTGATCTTGGGCAAAGCCCTCTCTAGTCTGTGTGCTGTATGGCAGAGGATAAACTGTATCCCCTCTGGAAAATTGGCAATTTTGTACAATTCATTGGCTTCTACATACGCGCGCAATATGTCGTGTCATTCCACAATTCCAACATACTGGAGAAACCCTCCTGTTAATCCCTCCTTGGTGATATCCTCCATGAGCACTCTAGTTCTCATTTTGTGTATTTTGAAACCCAGCTTGTTTTTTCTGAAATCTGCCTGCCTTTCCCCTATAACCCATACCTCTGCCTTGTGGCTTAAACCCATCCCCACCTTGGTCTATTGGGCGCGAACCATTCGCCTGCGATGTACTTATTGCTTCCTGCATTAGCAAGCCTTCTCCGCTTGTCAGTACCGCCCCTTCTATGGCAAATTTGGACAACTTCTTCTGAACTAACTTGGCTTCCTTGATCTTCCTATTCTCATCCTTCTTCTTGTTTTTCTCTTGTAAGAACCGACAATGGTGCACTATCATGAACTGTATCTCAGCCCATCACTCCGCTTCCATCCCTACTTCATCTGTGCCCAGAATGCTACCAGACAAAGCACTAAACACACAGCGATTGTATCTCACTATTTGGCCATGGACTTTCCTATTCTTACCCTGGGGAACACTCCAGCAACAGGATGAGCCCAAGAACACCGAAGCTCTAGCATTCTTGCAAAGTCCTGCATTGACTTTGCAGGGACCTAGACCCAATTTGAAGATAGCCCCCATGAAGCCTTTCCATCCTGCCTGCCTTCCACCACCTACCGAAGCACACTGCTGCACCACCAACAACCACACCACCATCATATGCATTCCCTAATGTGCCTGCTGTGCTTAAAAATTAGATCTAGCTGCTTTTAGACTTGTGTAGCCATTCCTGTTGTGTGCTTTACAATGGGCCCACATGTGATTGAGACCTTGCCTCTGTGCTCTCCAATAATGGTTGCTCACCTGAGCAGTGCTTACTGTGTGGCTGTCTAATGAATGCTGCCCCTCACTCCTTGAGGAGCAACTCTGCCACTCTGGGTAATGATACCTATGTGACTTTATATGATGCCCAACATAACCCCCTGCAACATGAGGTGAGGCTTTGCCAGTTTGTGCAATCATACCTATGTGAGCTGTATGCTGCTGGGCCTATCCCCCTGTAACATGAGGTGACACCTCGCCAGTCATTGTACACACACACACACACACACACACACACACACACACACACACACACACCACTCTGTCTGTAACCATATTTGTATTCTTGCATCTGTAGCTAGTGCCTAGATGCCTCAGGGCTTTGTGTGAAGAAATAAATACCTAAATAAATAAATAAATCTACCTCTGTACTGGTTCAGGCAACCCCTGACATAAAATGTGGTAAAATGTGGTAAAATAATGCCACTGTCTTTTCCAATGGCTCCCAAGTTTGAAGTTGCCATTTCTCCTGTATATCCTGAATGTAAGCAATAGGGTATTTATCGTCCTTCATTTTTTGTGTCATAATTGTACCCATATCTGATGTGTCAGGATATTATACTCTGAGAGCCCTCCAAACGTCTGCACTACAACTATTAAATGTGCAGTCACACTTAAACATGCCACTCTCCTCCATATTTCATCGACCCTCTCTCCAAGAATGGCTCCCAGGAGACCTTTTATGTCCCCTATGGCCAACGTATTTCCTCCTGTCCTTTTTTCTAATTAGTATATCCATTTTCCCAGCCGCCGAAGTCAAACTAGAGAGCTTGCTTATTAAGTTATCCTTGTCCATCTGTGGCCATGGAATGCATTGCGGTCTTGCTTCCCCTTTCTCTAACAAGGGGAACTGTGTGAACCCCATCCCATAGTCAGATCCCACTATTAGTCTATTCATGGCAGGGATAATCATCCCCGTCTGTCTCCTTGTCGGTATGGACCTTAACCTGCTTACATATGGTGGAGACTCTCCCTTCGCACTATGTGATCGTCCTCAGGAACGCTCAGGATATGCTATAGGATCTGGCGTTCTATCTTTAGGTTGTTCCAGATCCAACCATCTCACTTCCTTATCCATTTGCAGGCTTCCTTCAGGGGCACATGTGTTCCCTCCTTCTGCCCCAAGACCGGACTCTCTTTCTTCATCTGACATGTCTAGGCCCCATCTAGTGACTACCATCCCCTTCAGCCTTGTCTAAGTTCAGTCTGCTCAAAGACAATGCTCAACGTTCATCAATAAATAGGGTTCCTCCCTCACTTTGTGATTGAGGTACTGGGGATCTCTCACCATTCCCTTGAGTTCCATGCTAGCATGTTCCTAGAAACTTTTCCCATCTATCTTGAGTAATATCGGTCCTCCCATTAGTTTGGTACTAGTCCTACTTCGTCAGCCTTATCCTTTTCTCCTTTCCATCTCTTAATCTTCCTGTCTATTTTTGTCGATACATTTGACCACTCAGGTTTCTCTTCCTTGTCTTGTATGAACTTACATCTTTTCCTTTCTTTTATCTCTTCCAGACTATTGTCGCTACTGTACACAGGGGTTCATATATTGGATTACTGTACCCCATTGCTGCTCTTTATTCCTTTAAAGGATACACTACTATCTCCTCCATAGCAACACTCTTTGCTTCAGGCAAGGTAAGGGGAGCTGAGGGCTCGACTCCTTCCCCCTTTATGCTGATAGTATCAGTGATGTGATCTGTGATGTCATCATTGTGGTCATAGGCTGCTGAACAGGGGGCACAAATTTAAGGTGGCTTTAGCTGAATATATAGGAAAATGTACCATTCTTGAGTTTTTTCCAATTTATGGAGAAGTGCGAAACCAACATCTAGATATGTCGTAAAGCTTTATTTTTGCAAAAGAAAAAAGTAGAAGTAATAATTTAAAAATCTTTTTACGTGAAAAGAAAAATTGTAAATTACTTAAGGTGACTACACCATTCCATAGAAATATAGAAATAGTTCATTTACTTACATGTGACAACCTTTGTGAAGTGTTTGGCAGAGAGTGGAAACACACTTCTTGTAAGGAAAGATTTTTTAATGGGGAGAGTTACATTTAAGGAACGAATGTGCCACTTGCTATTGATGAAAGTGGGAGAAGCTATGAAGTCCAAAACTGTCTGATTTCTAAAAAAGAAGAAATGCTAAGGTCTGATAATACAGAAATTGAAAGTTTAGGTCAGTCTAAAAAAAATCCTAAAAAGCAAAGTGAGGTATGGACGTGCACAACAATAATAATGTTTAAAGACAGATTAAGATGCTACAGAGAATAGATGGCTGTCAAGTTCATGAAAAACAGGACTTCTGGATAACTCTCTAGCTTGAAAACTAGATATAACAGTCAGTTTTATCATACACGGATGCAGGCTGCGCATCATACTAAAATGAGATACATTAGTTAAACAATTTGAGGGCAAACACCAAGTATGTCTCTTACACTTTTAAATTAAACACTTTTGACTGGAACTGTAGAAGGTTTAGTTGCTACACTGCAAATGATAAATATAATGTTTGAGTTGGCTTCTACTGAAGGACCTGACATTGTTTGTGTATCTTTCTGACACATTTTTTATAAGTCTCAAGTGTAACTAGTGTACATTGAGGAGAAAACTAAACAGAGTGTAGAAGATGTTTGGAAATAACGTAATCTGCATTTGCTTGTAAAATAACGATTTGACAAAAGTGAGGGACTTCATATTTGCAGACACTGGTCCTCATTACAAGATGCCGTTACAAATCTGGTGTTATCGTGATATTGGTGGTACCGTTTCCACCACTGCGTGGTGGCAGAAACAAGATAGGATTATGGCTTGGCAGTCGCGTGCATCAGCAATGCACCGAACCGGTGAAACCGCCATCACAGAAACACTGGCGGAGATGGATGTACCACCACAAATGTTGGTGGTGCATCCGCCACTGCAGCGTGTATGCTGGACATAGCGGAACTTCCTACACGGAGGCGGAAACACCGGAACGGGAAATACTGTGATCGCCGGAACCGGAAAGAGAGCGGTAGCCATTACAAAAATCACAATCCACTGCAATCCTCCGGTTCCAGAAGGCATCCAGAAACTGTGAGTGGCCAAACATACAGAGGGACATGGCATCCAGAATCCCACAAAACCGCATGCACAAGCCCCACCTCAGTGAAAAAGAACTCACCCTGCTTGTTGACCACATAGTGGAAAATGCAGGGGAGTTTTTGTCATCTGACCAGAGGCACAGCACACAGCTGAGGAGCAAGGCCATATGGGCTGAGGCTGCCCAGAAGGTGTGAGCTGTGGGGGTCACAGCTCATAGAGTCAAGGACTGCCATACGAGATGGGATGACCTCCGGATATGGGTGCACAACCTTCTGGCAGCCCACAGACATCAATGCATTACAACAGGTGGTGGACCACACTCACCACTAAAGCTGCTCCTATGGGAGGAAAAGTGTAGCAGCGTGCTGGACCTCGAGGGCATCGAGGGAGTCGGTGCAGCGGAAGCAGGAGCCGTGACACCTGACGAGGCTGGTGAGTACTGAAAGAGCAAAAATATGAATGTGAATCAAGCTAAACCTGCTCCCCCATCAATGCACAGAAATACACATATCACAGTCCACATCTCCCCTAGCACACCCAGTACTGCCATGCCCCCCTCAAGCCAGGCAGATGGCCTGCACCCAAGTATGACCATACACACCCACAGGACAATGCAGCACACATCAATGTGTGTAAACACAATGTGATGTTTCTTGATTACTGTGTTGCATGTAATAGTACTATACACATCCTGTCAGACCACTAACAGCATGCCTTTCAGTCACCTACCGGAACATCATCTGAGACCGATGGGGGTCAACCGGGGACGTCGAGGGAGATGGGGCGTGCATGTCGGCCAGTCAACATCAGGGCCATCCGGGAAGTCATGACAGCCCAGGTACACCACGCCCAGGAGACCACCACTCTTGCTGCCCCTGGGAGCCAGCAGGCACCCCATCCCAACACAACTGCTTCCCCTGGAACACAGCTGTCACCCCAACTCAACACCCCTGCTGCTCCTGGAACACAGCATGCACCCCAATCCAACACCCCTGCTGCCCCTGGAACACAGAAGGCTCTCCAGCCCAACACCCCTTCTGCCCATGGAACAGAGCAGGAACCCTAGCCCAACACCCCTGCTGCCACTGCTATCCCACTGGGAAGTGCACCACCACCACACCAGGCCGAGTCACATAGCATGGACAGCAGTCAAGAGGAACAGCCGGGTGAGGTACCTGGATCAGCCAGTTAGGAGAACCCCAACACCCCTGATCAACTGAGGGCATTCAACCAAATGAGCCTCAGGAGTCCCATGCGCTACCCAACCCCATCTCTGCAGGAGATCAGCAGCCATCTCTGATGGATTGAGGAACGACAGGACATGCTGGCCACACTGGTTGAGCGACACATCGAGGAGTCTAGTGTTTAATGTGAGGAGTCTAGGCAGCAATGCGAGAGCAACCAGAAAATTGGCAGCCGGGTTGCACGTGCCATTGGGTGTTGTGCCACTTCAAGCATCCTAATCTCACGGAAGGTCCGTGAGGGCAACAGTGTCCAGTAAAACATTGCAGAAACAATGTTGCAGGCAATCATGAAACGCCTACCCCCACATAACCCCACAATGACCTCCACCAGCCCCACTCCATCTAGTTCACAGGCAGGCAGCCCCAGGAGGAGGTCCATGTGGCTGTCTAGGGCATCTGAGAGGGACATACATAGGGGCAAGCGTGGCAAGAAGTAGTGCAGTTTGATTGACAATTGTTTCATATGTTGGCACATTGGGTCTGGGGCCTGGGAGGTGGGTGGGTACATTTGGTAGGTGGGGGTGTCCATAGTGGGGATAGGGCGATGGGGCCTTGGAGGTGGGTGGGTACATTTGGGAGATGGGGGTGTCCATAGTAAGGATAGGGAATGGGGCCTGGGAGGTGGCTGGGTACGTTTGGGAGGTGGGGGGGTCCATAGTGGGGATAGGGAGTTGGGGCCTGAAAGGTGGGTGGATACATTATGTTTGGCCGCATATTCTTGTAGCACCTGTTTCAATAATTCTTTTCATAATGCACTGGGTTATACATCTGAATTACGAGTGGACAATCTTCTTCGGTGTGTGTATTAATCATTTAATCTAAGTGTTACAAACGATATGTGTGTTAATGTGCTCCATGTGCATGTGATGTTTGTTCAGAAGAAATTGTTAATAAGTGCTCCCTGTGCATGTTGTCCATCCATGGCACCCCACCCTGGCAGTGGCGCCCCCAGACATTTTTTATAGGGGTGGCCTGATAGGGTCACTGGAAATCTTGGGGTGGCACACCAAAAAAACACATAACCGGCAGGTGGGCTGGTGCTGGAGGGCAATCTTTTTGTAAGGTTGGCTGTGGCCTCCCTTGCAACCCCTTGGTGGTGCTGCTGCAGAGGTGGGGTGGAGTTTGTTCATAAAAGGTAATGCAGAGTGCCCCCTGCATTTTTAAGGTGAAATGAGCTGACAGTTCAGTAACTAAGTGGCAGTAAATAAGAGGTCAAATGAAAAGTGGTGGTACAACCGCATAGGACCAGTTCTACAACAGGAGACATTCAAAGTTACAGTACACCCACAAACAGCCCTCGCTGCACAAAGACTACCCTTTCTTTCTTCACTTAATATTCTGAACCAACCCTGAAATGATTCCAAAAGCATGACCTTAAACAACCACTTTTCCAGCCCAAGCAGACAGGATATTGGAACCCTGACATAAATGCTGAAAGCAGCAGGTAAAACAGATACTTCAAGAACTCCCAGAGATGCAAACTGTTCAATCAAAACAAAAAAACTTGACAATGTAATATTGGAAAGTTTATGCCCAAGCTAATGGAATTAACTGAGACAAATCTGCTATAAGGGCCATTTTCTGTGGTTCTCTACAGTTCATTCCAGAAATTATTTGTTCCGTTTTGAAGACAACTGTCTTCTCACAGTATTAAAAAAACATAGATACATCTCTGACACACCAACCCTGGCTTCCCTGTGTACAACTGAAAGGCAACTTCTCTTATTTGATATCAGTTTAATTGCAAGGCCTGCAGTAGGCACTGACAGCACAGGACTCATCAGCAGCTCGATTAAGGAAGAGCATGGATCTGCACGGTTTGTCTCTCTGGATGTTGTGGACTACATATCCCATCAGCCCAATCAATGATGGAGGATCCTGGAAGTCACAGTGCAAAACATCTGGAGAGCCAAAGGTTGCTGACTTGTGAAGTAGAGTGTCCGAGTCGGCACTTTGCATATTTGATGTTTGCAAAAAAGAGGCTACAAAGGTGAAAGATTTGTAACATATTTAATAAAAAAGGGAGGCTATGATTCTAATGAATGATGCTGGGTTAGGAAAAATGAGGCTGTGTCAAATAACAGTGAAGGTGAATATTGAATTGTAATCATAAGCCTGGTATGGTGTCACTGAAAAGAGTTTGAATGAGACAGTGGAAATCAAATTCCAATGTATCAAGCCTTTGGCCAGAGGCCTAAGCATACACAAGCATAAAGACAACTATGCAAATGGCTGCAGCATGCCAGGTGCTTAAACAGAATATAGGTATAAAGGAGGGTGGGAGAGTCCAGAGGGAATGGGAAAATAAATGAAAAAGAAGAGAAGCATAAAAGTAGAGGGTCATTTTGATCACACAACATGTATATTTGTAGTGTACACTATCCTGAGGCTAGTGTGAACATTGTACTTTCGAACATGAACGAACATAGACACAAAAGAGGGGGAAGGTACTTGTCCTGGGAGGATAGCTCAGTGGCAATGTGCTCACCTTGGAAGCAAGATGACACGAAGCAACACAGGTTCGGTCCGCGCTTAGAAGCCTGTGGGTATTTAAGCACATTATAAATACGCAACTAAGACAAAAAACTACTGTAACTGCGCCTTAATGCCTCTGAGCTGTGTGAGCGCTTTTTAAAATAAAAAGACACAAAAAAAGATTGCCATTTTCTTCAATCTGTATCTTACAACTCACCTTCTTCTGAAGAGTGTCACCCAGCCTGTACATATTTTCACCCTCCCAACATAGCAATGGCCTCACCCACGCTGGAAAACCTTAACATGCAGTCAAAAATGCAGGAGTTCCTTCTGACTTCCCACAGTGGCAACCACATCTGATTTACTCACCTTCACCCATTCAGTATGTTGAACAGTATGCCCACCTATCCACACCACAACAAGTCTTTCTTCTAATCCTTCCCCAATTAGAAGCACTACCACACTCAACAACACACTGCACAACAAACATATTCATATTCCAGACCACACCCACATCGCGGAGAGCAGTAACTTCTGTAAGCACAGTCATTCTCCACAACTCAACACAAAACCTTGACCTTTCTAACAGTGGCCCTTTTGGAGAAAGTGGACCAGGGCTCCTTACCTCAGGTGATGGAATCTCTCAGCGCCGCAAGCAGTAGCCCAGGACTCCTTAGTGCCACCATTCTAAAAATATTGGCAGCACTGCGTGTGTAAACAACATGTGCTGCACACGGCACATGCTACATACAGGCTGCAGCCTGAACTTTGGAAACCCATATTCCGGAAATAAACACAGCCTTGGAAGTGCAAGCCAATTGGCAAAGCAGAAATGCACGCCTCCAGGCTGTATTTATTTCTGGGTCTGTCAGGTCCTCAAACCTCTAGTCCATCGCGGGCGGCGCGCCGCAACAAACCACGGCAAAAAAGCAAAAGCAAAAAGAAAATACTTTTTTTTTCAGACAGAAATGGGTAATCACAGTTCAGTGCGAAAAATTATTTTATTTGCTTTTCAAATTTCGCAGGGGGCAAATGGGGCGGCCAGCATTGTTAGCATTGTTATAAGGGTGGCCGTGGCCCCCCTTGGCCACCCCTTGGCGGCGCATCTGCGCCCTGGTTGCAAACCCATCATCATCGTCCTCATCCTCTTCCTCCTCATCTGCTGGGTCCATGTCCGGGGGCAGCGGAATGTTGCTTCGTATACACATATTGTGCAGCATGGCACATGCACCTTTACGGGGCTGTACAGCAATGCCCCGCTGGATCTGCTGAGGCAGTGGAATCTGGCCTTCAGCATTTACATTTACATTTATTTATTTATATGGCAAACAATGGACCCATAGGCATGATGGCGCCTAACAGAACAGAACAGTAAACAAAATACAACATAAAACATAAAACATAAAGCAAAGTAAGTACAACCTAAAAATCCAGGTTGACCCAAAAAGATTGATATTATAACAATGATAACAGAAGAGCTAAAGTATGACATTGTAAAGTATCCCACTAACACAGCACTTAAAGTATTAGTTTACAGTTTGCACCCCCTTTTGGGAAATAGTTGCAAATGCAGAGAAACTGCAGATGCGTACTAACACCGCAACCCTCTATGACACAGTCAGTATTAGGAGAGGAACACCACGCCCTTAAGTCAATTTGACATATGACCTTCAGGTCGGACAGTCTAACAACACCCAGTCCTGTACGTGAGCGCAGCCAGGGTAGAACTTTATTGCGTAAGGCATCTCTAGTCTTGGTTCCATCTGCTTTTCCAATGTTAGAGATGACAACATTTCGTTGATCCATGATGAAGTCATGGATGCTGCTATCCTTGATACTTGGCATTAAGGATTTTTTTAGTCACACTTCTCGCATGGGTGCCTGCTTAGGAACAACATTAACCTCTGTAGCCCGTGCAATAAGGGTTTGATGATGGTTATAATCCAGTATCAGGGTTACAGTGTTTTGGTGTTTCCTTGACTTGACACTTGGAGTCAATGCTGGAGTGATTGGTCTGACTGTCAGCAGCAGGTAAGGAACTGGAAGTTACCTAAAGAGTACCTCCAATAAGGTTAGTTTGGGAGGCCTGATCCAAGCTCTCCACTGATATGTTGGATTGGCAGCCACTATCCAATTTATTCGGCTGATTCAACACAGCTGTAGGAGATTGTACTACAGTCTGTATTGCAATGCTTTCCCTGTGAGGGCATATGGCCGAGACAAACACGTTCAAAGTATCCATAAGTGAACGAATATCCTGTAGGCTGTGACACTGGTGCAGTTCTTTCAAGATGCTCTCTTTAAGATGTAAATATTGGCAAAGAGTAGCTTCTTCAGGTGAGTGGCGGAAAGCCTGGGGCCCTTTCCTAGAGTTCCAGGTGATGAAGTCTTGTAATCAAGATTCCTCTTGGTGTATTTCTTTATCCCTCCTATTAGAGAGGTCACTGCAGGTGAGAGAGCTGACATACCAGGGTCAATATTGTCCCTTCCCGTGGAACATTCTGCAGTGGCAGGTACAATAATATCATGAATTGGTGATGTACCACCCCAATCCCTGTCAAGCTTCTTGCAGGTGGGGTTTTGTGCCTTGGGCTCTACAGCCGTAGTAAAATTACCCTGTATACCCTTTGTCTCCTGTGAGAGCTTAGGCGAAAAACCTCAGATAGTGGTCCCTATTTGACACCGGAGAGGCAGCTGCTAATCCGAGTCCGGCTCCTCAAATGTGTGGGGACAAATCAAAGACAAATACAGAACATGTCAGGGTGCTAGAACAGCAAAAGCATGGAAGGGAGTGGGAGCTTGCCCACTCAGTGATTAGTGCCGTGCCGTGCTATATAATAGCGCCAGCTGAACAATCCGTCTCCACACAGAAGATTTTCCAGGGGTGCTGGGTAACTACTTGGGAGCCGCTGTACCTGGGCTCTAGAGGACTGGGTACAGCAATCTGCATCTGGGTAGAAGAAAACTTTTCAGCTGGCACTGCTATCGGGATCTGGTAGCAGCCTGCGGTCCTCGCGCCATGCTCAACAAGGAAGTTAGAGTAAAGGACCCTCTGGGGTCCAGGAAACGTCAGGCCGCTCTGCAACAGGAGGTTGCAGCTGCCTCCGGCGATCAAATTGTTTTCATTTTGTGAAAAATAGTCCAAAGGTGCACTCTATCATGCCCTGTGTCCATATGTGTGCTTGGTTGTAGGCCTCCTCATGACTGTTCCATGGTCGTCTGACAGGTGTCATAAGCCATGGCGTGAGGGGGTATCTGGCATCACCTGCATGGGAGTGCCAGAAAGGTGATAGGATGTTTGTGGTGGGACTTGGTGTCTGCGATGATAGCATGTACACAGTCACTGTATGATATTAGCACACAACCTAGTACAGGCCACAGATTTCATTATGCATTATGCAAAATGTACTTCTATCAACTGTTCAATATTACACACTTGGCTCAATCATTCCTACCAAAACTGTTTGGCCTGCTCAATGTCTGCATCCATGATGGCCTGCTAGGAAACTACATTTCTCATTCCTTTCAATTTACACAATGGTTTTGTTAGAAGGCCCTCAAGGTCCTTCTGGATGAATTGAAAGAAACATCACCCTCACTACCTGAAATGGAAACCAAGATGGTGCCTCCTCGGCTCCATCTCCAAGGAACCTGTGAGTGGATCTAGTCTTTTTTCAAGATGGCGGCATCCGCTTCCTACCATTCCTGTATTATCACTGGGGAGGAATGGGTGGGTGTGGCGCTACTTCGCTCTGCTTTACACTGCCGAAGCTGTACCTCTGCGCTGTGTAAACTTCCCCGCTACCTCCTTAGCGGGACTCTCTCCTTCTCGCTCCACTCTGTCTTTCTCTCTTTTCCTGCTTTCTACACTTATTTTCGCCGTTCCCCTTTCCTTCCAGTTCGGCAGTTTTATCTCTGCCTTTTTTCCTTGGTCCTTCATTCCCGCCTTCTATCTGTCCTTCTAGCCTGTTCACTCCGTGCTTACCTTCACTGCACTTTGTTTTCTACTCCTTTCCTTTACCTTGTTAAGCGGGTTGCCACTCGCAGCCTTTTCAGCCCCTCGTTTCTTACTCTGCAGCAGCCTTTCCACGAACTATAATGGCTCCCGCAGCTCCTTACAGCCTCCTGCCGCTGCTTTCTTATCAAGCCTACTCAGCCTTCATTTGCTACTCGCTGCATCCACAGCTCCTCTCTCAACTCCAACCGCAGCTGTCTTTCCAGTCAAGGCAGGTTTCCTTGGCATTTTCGCAGGACAAACAGCATTACAGAACCCTGCTCTATTATCAGCTGCCATGGACGGTCTTTCTCACGCACCTCCTCGCGGCTCTTTGAAACTCAATCACTCCATTGCCTGCCGGTTTTTCTGCCCCACGACGGTTTCCCAAGGGTGCTGCCCCCGGGGTGCACAGAGCCCAGTTACTGGCCTCTGGACACTTTGTGGGAAGCATTCATATAACAACATCTACCGAGGAATTACTTCTGCAAGCATTGAAGACAGCCATAGTGAGTACATTATCATTTATTACCAAGAGACACTAATAGGTGTGTTCCTATGTACTAGATGCCTCATGTCTTGTAAGGTGCTGGCAAAATCTGCATCATGCACCTGCAGCGCACAGGAGTGAAGAAACTACTTCGCAGAGTGGGATAAATAGCCATTGAGCACCTACTACTTTATCACCGGTGAGGATACTCCATTTCACATGTCACCATTGCATGGTGTGCCACTCCATGGTTAGGGGGTATTTCCATAAGCCAGAGTATGTTTTCCCGTGACATGGTAAACTGGCATGTACCTATTGCAGCAGTAAGCATGGCGAATTCTCGTGGATGTCTATTGCCCCCCCCCCACTACGCACGGGTCATGCATTGGTCATTCTACTCACTCAACAGCCAGGGACACTCTGGTGAGTGTCTATTGCCCCCCCACTACACAGAGGTCATGCATTGGTCATTCTACTCACCCAACAGTCAAGGACACTCTGGTGAGTGTCTATTGCCTCCCCACCCCCACTACATAGAGGTCATGTATTGGTAATTTTACTCATCCAACAGCCAGGTGCTTTCTCCCACGTAACGTGCCATGTACCCTGGAAACATGGAGTTCTGCAGTACCATTGAGCCATGTGTCGAACCTGGGAAACGTGCATAGCAATGCATAATGAGATGATGTGCATTACAGTTCATCTGTATGTTCAGGGAGTGGAATTGTTTCCGATTTCAATAGACCACCTCAATGGCATATCTGGCAGTCAACTCCACATGGGTGCAATTTAAGGCACCAATGCAATTGAAAATGCCGGCAAGGGCATGGAAGGCCACTTTGGTGGCATTGACCTGTGCAGGTGTTCAAGGTAGGGCATTGTGGTCTGACACATGGCAGAGCAGCATATGCAGTGCCTGGAAGAGTATCCTTGGAAAACAGGGTTGTGACAGCCCGTGCAGCTCAGCAACGATGTTCTGATAGGTGCCAGTTGCAAGGAAGTGCAGTACCAACACTAACTTCAGCAAGGGTGGAATTGCAGTCCCGATGTTGATTATGGTGCAGATGTCATCATTGATGCGGGTGACAATTGATAATATTGTTGCCCTGTCAAGCCAGTATAATCTGTGGCTTTGACTTGGGGTCAGGTTCCAGGATGAGGCCCTGATGTGGGATAATGGTGGCTGCATGCAGGGTGGTACCTGCTGTACAATGATTTATGAGATGGCCATCGGGTTCCTCATTTGCCTCCTGTGCCTGCGCCTCCTCATCTGCCTCAGTGCTGCTTCTACCTCCATAAATGCCTGCAGGTTCCCCATCCCAATTGCTGCTAGACCGACTGTCAGCATGGTTGTGTTGGAAGGTGGTTTGGGTGTGGTCCTTTTGTAGGTTCCCAGTGGCCAATGGTGTGCAGCTGGGCTAATTTTGCACACCTGGGGCCTGTTGCTGCTCGCCTGGCACTGTTTAACGCCTGGTCTGCGGTGCCGGTATACAGGCACAGGGGTGACTGTGCTACCAGCCTTTTTATGGTGGTGTTTCCATGGTACTCATAATGTACCTGGTATATCGATGTGATGGTAATTCAGGGACGTCCGGCCAATCATCTCGCTGTGTGCGATCACGGGGCTACCGGGTGCAGTAGCACCATGGGGGTCCCTTTGCAGTGATGGTATTAACACCATTGTTGGTCTGAATGTACTGGTCTCGAATACGGTGCCAGTACAGTGCTACCGGCACCTTTGTTTCCGTACAGGAAAGGTTCTAATGAGACCCACTGTGTTGGGTTTTATAACTAAACAATTATTCCTGCAAGAAGTGTCTTGAACGACATGGTAGTGCCAGATATCACTGTTGTTACATGTCTGAAGTGATTGCATTGAAAACTGTTCATCCTTTTCCTATGGGACTCAAATGGGAATGGGGATTAACATTTACCGGCACCTGACTTCCTGGAACGCTGGGGTCGTAATCCCCCAGCGATTCTGGCAAGTCAGGCAGTGGTAAATCACTATGGGTCCGGTGGCTACCTGCCAGCATGGTTTCCGCCGTACCCGTAATGAGGGTCATTGTTAGATTGCAAACACAGATGTCAAACGTGCCTCATAAATCATTAGTGCAAGGTGTGAGAGGCAAAGTTGTGACATTACCTCTCAATTTGGAAGAAAATGTCAACACTGTAGGAGTGAAGAGTGACATTGCAGATTCTTTGTTTTAGTAAATGGTGTTGCCACAAAATATAACAACATTTGGCAACAGTTATAGATATTGGAAAGGTGAAAAACGCATTGGCGTTTCTATTGGAGCACAATGATTTATACAAAGGCAGTGTGACTGTACCAGACTTGTCTATGCTTGATGTTTAGTTAACAAACAAAAGCAGTGAAGGTCAGTTTCATTGTTTATCTGTTGCAGAAGGGAATAGTTTGTATGAACATTACACTATTCATCCTCTACACTCAAGTGAAGTCGTGGGCGACAGTTTAGAATTGTATCGAATTAAAGAAACAAAGTTGCACCCATCAGTGTCTGGGAAAAGACCTTAGTAACTTGGTGTTTCCCTATGCTTTTTCCTACTGGTACAGGAGTCAGATTGGATGATCGTGAGGTTCCAATCTCTTCTGCAAAATATCGTTGTACAAGAATGTATTCTGAAGAATGCCGATTCCGCAATGATTGAACATATTTTTCACGTATTGTGTGAACGTGAATTTTCATCATTGGGCCTCATTATGAGTGTGGCGGTCCGGAATTAAGGATTTCGGTAGCAACGTACAGGCACCCATTCCGGACTGCCGGATTACAAGACTGAGGGCGGGGGCTGTTGCACCCGGCAGGTCTGACCTGCCGGGCACAACGACACCCACCCGCAGAGTTTTCACAGAAGCCCCGGCACTGTCAGCAACAGTACTGGTGCTTCCATCTCCCCACTCCCATGGAGTCCTATGAAGCTCCTTGGGAATGGGGATTAACATTTACAGGGGCCTGACCTCCCAATCTACTGGGACTTGTAATGTCCTGGTGGCACCGGGAAGTCAGGTATTGGTAAAGTGTTGCGAGTCTGGTGTCAACCCGCTGGAAGCACCGGCCGAATTATCGCTGGACTCGTAATGAGGCCCATTATGTTATGATGTTGCTCATACACTTCAGACCAGAACTAGATTTCTAAATCTTTCTGCATGTGAGATGCTGCAACAGGTGAAAGAAAAAAAGAAGTTTTAGAGGATACTTACCAATATGCTTGCTACAATGAGAAGAACCAAGGAATATTGGTATAGGAGACACTCCAATGTTGGATGCATGTTCAGAACCGTAAGCTCTCCAACTTGGTTTGTGACTTTAGTTGCGCTGAGTATGTTTGGGATGATCTTGCAGAGTGGATTTGTGAAAGTAATCCACAGAAAGAAGACCTAGAACACATAACACCAGCAGAATTGTGTTCTATGGACCCTGTAAGTGTATCGCGGTTCGTTCATCACAGATTTTTACCCATGTTTCACTTTATAGGTAATAAAGAAAATTGACCACTAGGCACTGTGGAACATTTATTTTGAAGGAAAGTGTACCAGGCATGTGGGGCTCAACATATCTACATGCTGTTGTGGATTCAAGATGCTCCTCAGTTTGGGAAAGAAAGTGATGGCTGTGTGATGGAGTTCATAGAAAAATATTTTACTTGTAGCATTCCTGCTCAGAATGTGAATGCTGTTCTACGGAACCAGGTGGAAAGTTTTCAAAGGCCTTAATGTGTAAAGTACTGTTAGAGACAATACAAAAGTAAAGACTAGTACTACACTCAGTGCTTATTTGGCTTTCCATGGCCTGTGGCACTAGTTGGTCGAGAGAATAGTTTGATTTCACCTGTTTGACATCATGTTACTGTTAAGTCATCAAGAAATACCTATTATTCATAATGAAATACGGAATGCAAATTCATTAATGATTACAATCCTGTCATTGCTCAGCTCTGGAATGCAAATACTGATGTACAGTACATTGCTGATGATACAACAGCTGGTGCTCTTTATGTTACAGCATACATGACAAAAGCTGAAAAGAGCAATGCAGCTGAGGTATGGGCAGATTTATAAGCAGATAAAAGTCTTAGGGCCTCATTACACAGTAGGCGGTAAGGGTTTACCGGTACCAGTATTTTACCGGTACCGGTAAGCCCTTACCGCCTGACTTCGAGGTCCCTTTGCGGGTTGGAGAATTTAACGCCTGCTTTTTGCAGGCATTAAAAACCAACCCGCAAAGGGACCAGGGAGCTAATTACGGTACCACAATTTGCGTTGCCGTAATTAGCACCTTCCCCATTCCCATTATGCCCTATGGGGCAAAAATGGGAATGGGGAAGGGCAATGGGGGAAGGGGGAATTACCGCCCCACCAACCTTGGAATAGGGCGGTAATTCCCCTTTCCACCAAGGCAGTGCCGGTATTTTACCAGCATGGACCAAGGTGCTAATAGCACCTTGGTCCACCGACGTCCGTGTAATGAGGCCCTTAGTCAGAAACTTCTAAGCTTTGGTCTGAAGATGCTCTCACATAGAGAGTGTGGCAGCTATGAAGCTGCAGATCGGCTAACTAGTTTGCCTCTGTATGGACGTAGCATTAATGTACTTTGGTTAAGTCTTGGCACAGCTAGTACTAGAAATCGGGTACTGAAGCCTTTTAGTGAAATTCAGCAGTTTGTTGAAACATTACAAGAGAGTAGAGAGATTCTGAAAACCAACTTGATTGATGCATATTA
Organism: Ambystoma mexicanum; assembly: GCF_040938575.1. Classification (NCBI taxonomy): domain Eukaryota; kingdom Metazoa; phylum Chordata; class Amphibia; order Caudata; family Ambystomatidae; genus Ambystoma; species Ambystoma mexicanum. The sequence continues at coordinate 342,240,933 of NC_090927.1, forward strand.
TCCAAATCGATCTGTAGAGTTGGAGGATCTTTGTTTATAGGAGTTAACAGAATGCTACTCATATCGAAACATTGAAGCAAACAGTGACAGAGGATGGTTTAAAGTACATGGATGTACTGGTTGTCTAGTGAAACATGAGATGGCAAGTCTCATCAACCACATAAAACTATCTTCCCAAACTGCAGAGAAAAAGTAATTATTTCATTTTTGTCTTTTACGGTTGTTCTTCCCACTACGTGCACAGAGTGATTTGCTTGGAAGTTTTGAAACTTTGCTAAAAAAGCTTAATTACACATCCAAAAATATGAGCAGTGCTTGAAGTTACTATAGAAGGTACTATGCCAAGAAGAAGAATTTTTCAGCTGAATTGGCGAAAGAGACTCCTGTGGGAGGTAAAGATTCTGCAGCAAAATGTGCTTTATAAGCCAATTATTCAAACTGATACTGAGCTGATGTTGAGCTTGCCATGGAAGAAGTAGAAAGTGCAATGCAACAAACTAAAGTTGAAGATACGAAATATAATGAAATAGTAAAATTAATATAGAGCAAAAATACGTTTTTTAGAAAATCAAAGATGTAATTTTATCGACATGCATTTTCCCGCCCCCATATTTTTCGATTTGTTTTTTCATTGAAAGATTTTTGTTAAAAAAACATCCAAAAAAGTCTGGTGATGAAAGGACAGTGTACCCTTCTTTTATGGTTTCCAGAATAGCAAGCATGAATGTTCTTGTGTCCAATGCCAACCTTTATTGTTGTATGTTAGTGGGCAAGCAGGAACAGGTACAACTTTTTTAATTCATGCAATAAGAGCTATGATCCAAAATGTAACTAATTGCTCTTTGTCATGTATTGTAACTGCTCAAACAGGTTTAGCAGCATTCAATGTAGGAGGTCTTACTTTACACCAACTGTTGATGCTATCAGTGGAGCATGACAGCAAACTAGGTTATCGAAAACCTCTATCAAGTGCACTACAAGAAGTAGAAACAGTTCTTAGAAAATGAAATACCTTGATTGTTGATGAAGTAGAAATGGTGTCTAACTTGATACTAGCTTTCATTCAGTTGCAAATGCAAGAGGTTTTGAAGACTGACTACAATGTTTTGTTTGGAGGTAAACATGTACTTGTTTTTGAAGACTTTTTACAATTAACTCCTGTGAAAGATAAACTGGTTTTCAAAAGGCTGCAATCTAAGGACTTTAAAAAATGTCAAGACGAGGAGGAGACAATTAGGGTAAAAGTGGATACAATACAAAGGAGGAACGGTTAAAGGGTTAAAGAACTAAAAGTTCTTGTAGTTACTTGGTAAACCTTTCACTAACAATCATTAGTAGCAAAGATTAATATAAACTTTTTTTATGGGGGATTGTTCACGGCTGCGCACTGCTGCACGTTCAGATTGGTCACTTTCGTACATGTGGATTTCATCATACACCTCAAGGTATGATTGGACCATTTGTTGACCCGGATATGAATCACGTGTAGATGCACAGCTGCAGAGTGTGATATTTTTGGCTGGTGCACCAGGCATGAAGATGCGTAGCCGCCTTGAAGAAGCTTGACATCCCATTGAGTGATTTCACTCAGGTAGATTTTATCACAAGGCATGGGTGTAGCCGTGTCAATACATTGCAACGTGTGATTGGTCCATTTGTTGATGTGGCCAGATGTCATGTGTAGACATGCAGACACAGCGCATGGTGTGATTGGCTGGCACTACCGGCGTGAAGAGATGTCCCATTGGGTGATTTGGCATGCACAGATTATGTTTGGCATGGGCGTGGCTACATCAATATACTGTAGTGTGTGATTGAACCGGTTGTTGACACAGCTAAATGAGGGAGCGCAACCTGTGATACGATTGGCTGTGGAAAACAGGTGCGATGCCATGTAGCTGCATGAACACAGCTTTGAAAGTGATTGGGCCTTCCCTCCATGCAGCTACGGCCACATGCAGGCATGTCTTCTCATTGATTTAGGCGATTAGCCAATAATTTAGGCACAAACATGTGATTGTGCTTCAGTGTATCGGCACGTCGGAAAATACATTTTGGTTTGCTGTATCGCGCAACCACAGTTATGCACCTCACCCAAGACCTCTTTCCTATTTTTTGTCTTTTGGTAGGTGAACTTCTCTGTAAGCCTTTAAGAACTTTTAAAAGCTGTACCTTGGTGTATCCATTCCTTTTTTACCTTTGTCCTTTGTCTTGTGCTTTTTTAGTTTGTCACTTTTTTTATTATTATTATTTTTTTGTTACAAACTTTTCATTTATTTCACACTTTTCCAAGGTACAGAACAAGGAGAAAAAAAAAGAAAGAAATTCGTTTATTTCAGTTATTCAGTTACATGCCAACTAAATAACATGTTTGCTTCTTGTAAATCAACTGAGATCTATTAAGTCTTAAGGACAAAAAAAGTAAATGTACTAGAGCATTATATTGTTCCAGAAATGTGTAATCAAGAACACAAGCGATTTTTTGTTTCCCAGCAAAATCTCTGCCCATCTTTCAGTCGCATCAACGTCAGATCCTATTGGTGGAAACATGTCTCGAAATAGTTTCCTTTTCTCGGTTAATGACATGCATTCCATTACAATATGATATAAAGTTTCAATTGTGTGAGGCAGGAGACAAAAGCGAAAGTGAGACAAGTCCGAAGTGAGCTGCTTTGTCTTGACCAAAATTTCCAATGTAGGCAACAGGTTAATTCGTAAACGTAAGAAGGTATCCCGGATGTGACGTGAAGGAAATATCTTTAGGTATTGGGGAAGTTGGTTTATCGCCCTTGTCTCTAGATCGCAATTGAGTGCAAGCTTATATTATGCCTTGATTATCATTGTCTGGATCCAGTTTTTCTGTTGTAAATGCTTTTTTGCCTGTTGTGGGTGGCATTTGAGCATCTCCAGAGATATGTCTTCATTCTGCAGTATCCTCATAGCAGCATTTTTCCACAGATTTATTGTTGTATCGCATATTGAGTTTGATGGTTGTCGTAGAATCTCTGTTTCTGGAATATGGTCATCTATGACTGTCTTCCGATAAAGATCTAAATGTTTCCATCTTACTACGGATTCTAGCTACTTCAAAGTTATTTTGTAATGTATCCGAGGCATCGGATATGCCTGAGGCAGCGCTAGAACTTTCCACCAAAAGATCCTTTTGATTTTCTGCCAGATTATTTTATCCATATTTAACATAGTCTCACTCCCATACAAGAGAATGGCTACCACCTTCTGCCTGTAGAAGGTAATCACAGGTAGCATTGAGTATTTGCCAAATGTATTATGCAGCATGAGCCCTTGTCTTGCCAGTGAGAGGGCCTTGGAGATTAGGTGGGATTCCCAATCCTTTTCGACTTCAGAGTGATTAAGCCATATGCCCAAGTATTTGATTGAGTTCACATGGTCAAGTTTTTTCTTGTCCAAAAAAAGTGGCATAGATTTATACTTGGCTTTCCCTGAATGATTCAGGGTCATCATTTTTGATTTCTGCGTGTTGATCTTCAGATCATTGTCTTTCTCATACACTTCCAAGTTTCTCAAGCTTTTCTGAAAACCTTTTGGGTTTGGTCTAGTAAGACTAGATCGTCTGCATACATGATATAGGGGAGCGGTGTCGTATTCACTTTTGGTGGATTTGCGGTCAAGAACCGTTGATTGTCTGCTACATCTGCTGTATACACATTAAAAAGGCTGGCCACAAGAGGGCACCCCTGCTTCAGCCCATTCCATGTCTGAATCTGTTTGGATAAGGCTCCCTTCTGCGATAATCTTATCCTGATTGTCGTATTCATATACAATTCTTTAATTGGCTCAAGAATCTCCTTTGGGCAGTCCCACTTGGCTAGTTTTGTCCAGAGTTTGTTTCTGTTCCCTGCATTCAAGGCTAGTTGGAGAGCAATGAATGAAGCATAAATTGGCAATTTCTTCTTTATTGCTTCTTGCTTTATGATGTTTAAGAGCAATAAATTGATGTTGGTTCCAATGTTTTTTACAAGCTCCGTTTGTCTGGAGTCTTGTCTGTGGTGTTTTGTAGCCCAATCTATTAATTTCTTCAGGAGGAGGGCTGCCAAGATTTTTCCTAGGAGATCAAGCAGCACTATAGGGCGATAGTTGGCTGCTAGTTTCCTATATCCATGTTTGTAAATTGGAATGAGGATAGCGGATTCCCATGTCTAGGGAATCATGTTAAATTCTGAGATTAGTTTGAATATCTGAATACAGAGGTTTGCCCCTATTTCAGGGTTTCGTTTGAGCAAGGCATTACTGACTGAACTCCTCATCTTGGGCACTACCGCTAATCTCAATAAACTAGGCCACCTATATTCTAACTTCACCATAGAGAACTACAACATCCCAGTAGCCAAGGAAGTGAAACCTCTTGGCTTCTACCTAGACTCCACTCTCACCTTCAAAAAACAAATAAATTCCATGGCCTCGGCCACAGCCTACACATGCAAGCTAATTAGAGCAGCTAAGCCATTTCTTACACCTAACAACTGCATTACTTTAGCAAGAGCCTTGGTATTATCTAAACTGGATTATTGTAACACCCTATATATAGGATGCAACAAATACATTACCAATAAGATCCAGATCTTACAAAATAATGCTTTAAGAGCAGCCCTCAACATTCCTAAGAAAGTCCACATATCTGACTTTAGAAGATCCAACAACTGGATCTCCACCAAAGATAAAATCCTCCTCAAATCAGCCTCCCTAACTCATAAATGCTTACATGTGGCCGCCCCCAGTACCTTACTTGCAGATTCCGGAGACATTCCACTAACCACCCTTCCAGAACAGCTAATACTAACCTACTTCAAGTGCCTAGATTCAAACACAAGAAGACTGGTGGTAGTAGCTTCCCGGGCAAAGCTGCCCAAAACTGGAAATCACTCCTACCCTCTCTAAGAGAAGACTTGCCCTACACATGCTTCAGATCTAACCTCATCCAATGGATTAAGGAGCATGACATTTGACCTTCTACCACACTAGCACACCACTGTCCATCACTGCGTATAAATGTATATATGTATATATATATATATATATATATATATATATATATATATATATATATATATATATATATATATATCTGTATCTGTATAATTGTATATATTGTATATAACTGTTGCTTGATGCTCTGGGCTACCTTTTGCTTACTTGTATGATTTAGGCCAGCACTGTCTATTATTACTATTTTGTATACGTACAGCAATGTAACCTAAGCTGAACAATCCTCTTTAGTTCTTCTGCGCCCTAATAACCTTGGGTGTGGTGCACATTATAAATAAATAAACAAACAAAAACAAACAAACTTACACCATCGGGTCCAAGGGTCCGGGAAGCGTTCAGATTTTTTATATGAGTAATCACCTCTTCCAAATCCCATGTAACATTCCATTTCATTTAGGGTTCATCATAGTGAATTTTTACTGGTCCATCCTAAAATATTCTATCCACTCTGCGTTGGGAACTTCTATAAGAAGGTGCTCTTGTTGGTGCAAATTCAGCTTTAATAAATTCCAAAGATTTTTTGAGTTTTTATTTTTCCACGCTTCAGGTATAATCTCAGCATCAAATTGGTTCATCATTGACTTGTTGTTTGTAACTAGTTTCCATGGTGTTGCTTTGCTAATTTAGACAGCTTGACTTTATCTTCTCTTCCCGATTTGGCTATACATTTCAGTTGCTTTCGAAGTCCCTTTGTTTTTGTTGATATTTGAAGGTTGTAGCTATGGTTGTGGTCTTTTCTTGGGAGTTTTTGTTACGTCTCTGTCTCCTCCCCACAGGTATGGGTGACTTGCCGCTTCGTTCCTGCAGCTTTGGCAGTTGCCGTGGAGACATAGCGTTTCCCGGGTCAGGATTCGAACGGGTCACGTGCCCAGTCAGCTAATCGGGACGCAGCGAGGCAGACTCCACCCCTTAACAAACACACATAAACGTTTGCTTCCCGGAAGACGCTGCTTCTAATTAGCATCCTTCCATCCTGCTTCGTTTTGGACAGATTCATTGTATTTTGGACTTTTGCTTGCCCACTCGACTTTCTACGGCCTGCCCCTTCTGTTTTTTGATGAACCGGACTCGAATATTTGACGCATTCCAGGTTTCGCTCACTTTTCATTACCTGCGTTTCTCGGGTCGCTCTGATCTTGGTTCCTCCTGATGCCTCTGCGGTTGGCTCCCTACTCCGCTCTTGGGGACAAGATCCTGCTACCTGGGAAACCTTTCCACTTCGCTACCTCTAGATCTCACAGTAAGTCAGTATACAACTTACCTTCCATTTAACTTACTGTCAGCCGCTCCAACCAATTCTTCTCTCCTGCCTTGACATCCTCTTCTGTGGTACTGCCTGTCATACGACCCAACCCTTCTTCAGCCCTGTTTGGATACCTACAACTTTGGAACTATACTATACTTTATTTGGACAGTGCTGTTTGATAAAGACACTCTTGGAACCAACGTGCACTCCTGTATGCTACCCTGTTTTGTGCACCATCCCGACACTAGTTGGCGTCCCTCGTGCCGTCCGGGAAGTAGTACCCTTACTAACCCCCTCTTTATTATTTTATACCTCCCTTGTTTCTTTAAGTCCATTTACTCTTCTACATTGGATAAGCTGATTCAGTGTTGATTACTATCTTTCTGACTTATTAGATAGACGACCTTACCCACCTTCCTTTCTTTTTTAGTTGCAGCTCTTCTAAAAAGACACTAACCCTACTGTTGTTCTGGTCCAACCCTACCAGGTAGAGTCACTCTTTTAGGGCATCCTATTGAAGAGATTGTATCATCCCGATATCTAATATCTCGTATTTTTCTTACAGCATTGGTTCTGCAGTGTGGACATCCCCGCTGTTTTGAGGAATCAACTCCTCTGTCTGGTTTTTTAAGACAGAGGGGTGTATTGCCTAAAAGAGCTCCTCAAGTTGAGGAGGATTGGTTCTGGGAAATCCCTAGTGGGATCACACCAGCTTGAGATGAACTATTCAACTTCGCTCCCTCTTATCTGTTGATTCGAGGTGGGAGCAACGCCCCGGCCTGGCCAACTCAACCGTGAGTAACAGTTTTATCTGGTCATTGGTATGTTTGAAGGGAACCAACAGCCATTTGTAGTCCATTTTTGCTGGTCCTCCAAGAGATATATTGAGGAAAGTGTCAGGTAGATCTTTCACTTGATTGTCACTTAGACGTAATCTATTTGTGCCATTGTTCAACTCAAGAGGCGGAAGATGGTAATTTTATAATGATCACTCTTTAATGATTGAATGTTATCTGTCGCAAGCAGTCTTTCTTTTAATTTAATGGAAGTGTAGATATGATCCAAAGTGGATGATGAAGATCCTCTAGTCAACGTCGGTTTACATGTTCCATTTCGAGTACCAGAACCATCACAGATGACCAGATTTCTTTCGACCATCATTAGGCTCTTGTCAACAATTTCTTGACACAAACAATATATTCAATTGTCAGGAAATGTTATCTTTGCTATGTCTATAGAGGAAAAATACGCATCTATAAAACACTCATCATTGATGGGTACTGGGTTCCAGTATAAGTTCATAACACCCAGTTGTTGAGCAGGCAGTGTTGATTGTTGATTCACTCCCAGCATGTTAATTTGAGTTGGATATTCTACAATGGTGAATTGAGCCCACGAGTTAAGATTCATTGGGCCTCATTACGAGTCCGGCGGTAACCGAGGCGGTAAAACTACTTGGTTACCGCCGGACTTGTATTACCATTCCGCCTCCGTGATTCCCGGCGGTCCGGAAACATCGGTGGCGGCGGGTTTACTGCCACCATTATTTCCGGACCACCTGATTTGTGATGAGGCCCATTGTTTCTAAAAACTGCAAACCTGAGTGTATTCTAATCAAAGTTAGAAGAGCGGCAGATGGACGTCCTTTTGCACAATGAATCGCTGGGTTCATATAAGACAGGTAGCCGTCACAGAGTGGTTGTTCATAGATCCATGTCTCTTGTAGACAAATGATTTGATAGTTTGCAAGATCATTATTTTCCGTTTGAAATAAATGCGCAGAGCCTCTTGAGTTCCAGAAACAAAGTCATATTAACTGAGACAGAGTCCTTTTTGTGTTGTGTATTTGTACAGTTTTCATTTTTCCTCCACGGCCCTGCATTTCAAAATGACTATGACCAGCAGTGAGGATGAGGTGGTGTGGGTGGCTTCAGCTGTACCACCACAGAAGAAACAATGTGCACAAAACAAATTGCTGATAGTTGGCAATATTTCCATGCAAAGGATCAACACAGCAAAAAGGAGTTTGAGTAGGTCATGTGCAATGTCTGTGGTAAGGTTTTGGTGAGGGGACCTTCACACAAGCCATCCAAAAGCTTGGGGACTTCTGCGTTAAATCAACATTTTGTCCATGTTCATCGGAATGAAGTGGATGAATCATATAGGAAGGCTCATGTGAAACATACGATCAAAGCACATGGAGTAAGATCAGCACAGCAGTATTTATCATCTGTGTCACAGACATCCAATCAAATTACTAGCTATTTTCCACCAATTAACACCCAATCTCAGTACATCTTTCCTGCACCTGATCTTTCTAATTTTATCGTGATGTGCAAAACCTGTCACAGCTTGATCAAGGCAGGAGGTGGTACCCTAGACTCTTGGGACAAGGCTATTTCAGAACATTTGGATAATTTCCAACACTAGGTATATTTTTAAGTGTCCATTTGTTTTACCCCACTCTTTAGAAAAAAACTGAAAAAAAAATAAACAAACATGTTTTTTAACCTTTTATTATATGTATGAATCCTAGTGTTTTTCCTTCGCAGTTTCTACTTTTTTTGTCCTTACCCCCCAAAACCGTCCTTTTCAGGACCAACTTTTCATACTGTATATACGGATGAAAGACCCTTACTAGATCCTTTCAATAGAGTGTATTAAAAATGAAATATCCCTATGTTTTCATTATAGCCACTGTTATCCAGGTAACACTCTGCAGTCGTGGCCCCATTTGCCCATGGATGCGTGTTTGGTAGCCGCGGCTATAAAACCTTTAAAAAAAATCATATGTACATATATATGTGGAAAGTAGTCTTGTAAAGATTTATTTTAGGATACATTGAGTGTAGTCTCTGTACACAGTTACTGTAACACTTTAATAACTTTCTATTAATTAACAGTACCTATAAATGTAAACACTTTTGCCCTGATTCATGGAATTATTTCCATGAAAAATGCAGATTTGCGTGTCTTTCTGCCCGAAAATCCCTGTTTGAAGTATGGGGATTTTCGGGCAGAAAGGCGCGCAAATCTGTGTTTTTCACGCAAATAATTCCATGAATCAGGCCAAAAGTGTTTACATTTATATGCCCCATGAATCAGGCAGTTTTAAAAGTTAAGTAAACACACAAAGCTATTCAAGAACAGGTATATTTAGGGGGATGTGGTTGCACAATTTCTCGTCATTTTACTTCCTACACATGATACAACATATTCATTAGCCCAATCGTCCGTGTTATTAATGTCAATTATGTATGGAATAACAAAACCCTTGAAATTAAAGGAAAAATATTTAGTTGCAGGGACGTTAAGGTGAGTAATACTTTGGGCCTCATTACAAGTTTGCTGGTCCGGAAACAAGAGTACTGGTAAGCTCACTGGCACCCTTGTTTCCAGACCGGCAAACTACATGTCTGTCTGCCTTTGCCGCTGTGCCCGACAGGTCTGACAGTGCCGGGCACTGTGGCCACGGTAGGCAAACCGTGCACGGAAGCAGAGGCACTGTTAGCAATGGTGCCGGTGCTTCTGGGTCCCCATTCCCATAGAGTCATATCTGACTCTATGAGAATGGGAACTTACATTTTACTGGCACCTCACTTCCCGGGCTGCCGGACTTGTAATAGCCCGGTGGCACCAGGAAGTCAGGTGCCGGTAAAATCTTACGAGTCCAGCAGCAACACACTGGTAGCACCGGCAGGGTTGCCGCCGGACTCGTAATGAGACCCATTGTATCAAAATCTTTGAAATTCAAATAAAAAACTTTAGTTGCAGGGACGTTAAGGTGAGAACTTGATGCAACAAAACCCCTGAAATTCAGCTAATGCCACCTTCATTTTACACCCCCTCTATGTGGCTTTGATTTGTATGCCTTATGAGTCTTCATATGTATTCTTTGTACTAACACAAGTTTGTCTTGAATTGTTAGCTATTTATTCCATGTTTAACATTGCTCAAAACAATGATAAGGTAGCATTCATTATTTTCATATCCAAAATTACCAGATTGAAAATGTTATACTTCTTTGGTGCACGCTGCAGCCATGGCCTGTGTGTATGTTCAGTTAGGTTCCTGTATTAACAACAACACTCCAGTGCAATGTTTTGTTTAGATGAGTGCATGTTTTAATACATTAACTAGTTCATAATAGGTGTCTCCTGATTACCCTTGAAATCGTGTTACCAACATTATAAACAGAACCTCTTGTAGGGGCTTTTCATTACAATTAATTTCATAATTGATATCAACAGTGATGTCTTGAATGACATTTGTGATGTAATCTTTGATGTCCTGGGTGTAAGTCTTAGCAGTGCACAGAGGTAGCGCAAGATATGGTTGCTTAGCTTATCATAACTTGTAGTTTTTATAGGTTTTTCGGTTTTACTTGTAACCATAACATCCCTTTAACAAAGTCTTTTCACCGTATTTCATAGGTTTTTGTTAGTGCAACTTAACCATAACATCCCTTTAACAAAGGATTTTCACTGTATTTCATAGGTTTTTGTTAGTGCAACTTAACCATAACATCCCTTTAACAAAGACTTTTTACTGAATTTCATAGATTCTTACCAGTGCACCCTTAATTTGCAACAAGTTCCTTATATTATACTCACCCCCAATGTAGCAGCTGTAAAGTCCGCTGACAGTACTACAGTCCAAGGACAGAAGGCAGCATTCTCAAAATCCAGAAGCACAGGGGAGAATAGAAAAGGTTCAACCCATTACCCAACAAACACATCTACACAAAACAACATTACTTATATTTACTGTAACCAAATATGCATTTCTGTACAAACCATCAGTTGAAAATGTACACATTATTTGTTCATTTATCACACAATATAATGGAATGCAACAAGAACAAAGAATAACTGTAGACGTCATATTATCACTTCAATAAAACTCTTTTTACAGACTCACATACACCAGGCGCTCATTACAAAACAATCTCTCACCAAACAGTAAGGACGCTATTTATTTCTCTATTATTACCATGTATTATGTAAACATTTCTTACAAGCAAATATCACAATTTTTTATTTTCAACAGAAATTGCATAAACACTTGAGTGGTTGCAAGAACACCTTTCAAAAGAAGAAATGAGTGATGATAACATCTCTAATGGTAAACCATACACCTTTTAATATAAACAAATAACGTGATTTTTACATACCTCAGTGAAATAATCATTTCTTCTTTTCTTATAGTACATACTTTACAAGAAGAAACAACACCCCAATTTAATTATGAAGACTCAAAGAATCAGAAAGACAATCTCTATCCCCAACTGTACAAAATAAAATCATGATCTTGTCTGCAAAATTGGATGAACTTAGTCATCACTATAAGGAACTTTTAAATTATGTTATAAATCATGTTATTGGATATGTTGATTATCACTGCCCTTCTTGTACTTGCCCCCCTTATCCCTAGCAATCATCCCCATCAAATTTCCAAAATATAAATGAAAGATGCTTTGATGAAACTTCACTCCCTCCCTCCACTGATGAACTTTGCATTGAAATTCCAAATTCTCCCATGTATGTTTCCCATTCTGATATGCCAACCCTTTCATAAATAAATTCATATTGTATACCATAAATATTATGCATATTGTTCTTTCATGTTCTTTTTTTTAAAACGGCAATTAATAGTCCACAGACATAACGACTGCCTGGGTGTCTGTTTTCAAAATGGCAGTGTCCGTGCACAGCGCGCCGTATCTCGGCATGTCTGTTCTCGCATGGTGCACTTTTACTTAGTCCGTGGACAGAGCACCCGTTTGCATACATCCATGGGCATGCGCCTGGCAGTCTCCTGCCAGATGGTGTTGCCGGACAGCTGTCAGTGCCGCAGACATCCATGGACTTCATCATTTGACCGCACCCACGCAGCATGATGGTATGCCTGTGAATGATGTCTGTGCTCCGTCGACACTTTAGAACTGCAGTTTTGGTCAATTTAGGGTGTTTCATGTCGGAAGATTACCTTTCCAGCGCTCCTAGAGCCATTCTTATTTTATCTGTCAACTTTTTACAACTTTCCAAGGCTATTTGGAGTTCCTCAGACGGTTCCTCTGAAGGGACCCACCCATTACTTTCAGTCATTCTCAATCTGGCAGTCCAGGAGAGAGCACCTGCTTTGCAGATCTGTTTTGAAGACTTTTTTATCTGCTCTAATGGCATCTGTTATGGCCATTCCTCCTTCCGAGCCACCCCCACCACTACCACCATCACCATTTGGAGGGCTTGGAAAGAGGAACATTCGTAGAGATTCAGATGAGGATGAAAGCCAACAGGCTGATGACACTCCAGAGCAGATATGTCCTAGACCTGATTACAGCAATGGAAGAAGGCATGTGAGCCAGGATCAGGCCTTCTTGCTGTACGTTCACACCATCACATGATGGAGGAAATGGAACTTGGACATATTTATTGATTGATTGATTGATTGATTGATTGATAGGTTATTTATTATGCACCGATACACAAGTATTTCAAGGCACAAATAAGAGGCACTAAGTATGCTGACGAACTTGCCTATGAAAATGGAGGATGAAGCTGACGAGAAAACAGGCGATGACTGGTTTTTGTCTTTATTATCGTGGATTCCAAACTGGCTGGCAAATGCATTTAAAATGCTTGGTGCAATACTAATGTTTGTGTTGCTAGGATTCTGTACCATAAGGATAATCTTGGTACAATGTGAGAAGACAGCCCAAAAAGCTAGTGGGATGAAGAAAATGACATAGATGCTGGAATGGATGAGCAGATGCTAAATGAAGTCAGTACTTCAGGGAATATAAAGAAAAAAAAGTGTTCTTGCACCTCCAGGAACCAAGTTCTATTACCACAAGGATCATAAAGGATATGTAGGATGTTGGATATTCTGTTCACCATCTGGAGAGTGCCGTCATAGGACCTGGAGTGTGGATGAACATATAGAAAATGCACATCACCTGAAGGGGGTGGCAAAGATTTGGATCCCAAAGAAAAAGCAGGATGAAGAGAAAATACAGATAATTGATGAAGAGGAGAAGAAGAGAATTTGGTCGAAACTCTGACCAGAGGGGGAATTTAGAGGATCGGGTAGATGCTTTCTCACTAGCTCCCATCCCCTTACCACTGTCAGACAGGAACAGCAGGAGAAGAGCAGTACATGGGGCCCCCTGTATCGTTCCTATACTGCATTGATTATATGAAAGATGTTATGCACTCAGAAAGCCATACAGAATGTACCTTCACACTGATAGTATGGAAGGATGCAGTGTGGAAGGATGGCACATGAAAAGATGCTGCATGCAAGGATTTGAAAATGCACCAATGGACTTCATGGACATACGTTAAGTGAAAGCAATGTCATAAAGAAGATATATGAGCCTATGTTGAAACGATATTAAAATATTCAAGAGCAACAATGTAACTGAAGCATCAAGAGAAACATGTACCTAAAATCTAAAGTAATCACGAAAATAAAGAAGATGAAGTAACATACTGAACAATAACTGTAAATGCGCAGTGACGCAAGGTAGAAAGGAAGCATATAGAGGCTTGCTGTAGAGGAATCTATAACATGGCAAGGACGGCCATAGTAGGAAGATGGACGCTGGCTCATGTTGAATTCAACCAAGGTACCTCAAAGAAACACCAAGGCTGCAGAATCAGGAGATGCAGGAAAACAGGTGTGTGTGCAGAGCTGATGATGAGTCATGGTTGGCCCAGAATTAAGGATGTTATTTCAAAGGATAAGCACAGAGCACAAAGGGAGTACATGGATACGCTCTGAATGTGGGACATTCTTATTAGATGTAACAAAAAGAAAATATCTGTGAGAGCCAAACTTTCTGCTGGTCAATTAAAAGTGTATAACGCTCATGTAAGATAGAGTGAGCAAGTCTCTAGAGGCTAAGAAGAGCAACAGCACACTGCATAGTTAAATCAAATAGCAGTAAATAAATAATAATAATAAATATTTATTGTGGTGTAGTTCAATTAAGAACTTTACACAACTTTCCACTATACCATCAGACAATGCATATGAGTCATATACAATCAAGAAAACATAATACCATAAAATCATGAACTCACATATGTCACAATAGGACATAGCTCATTAAAACAGACATTTAAAACACACATTTTAAAACGTAGAAGACGTGATAATGCAAGTCTATGTACAAACATTGTCTGTGCTACCAACTACATAACATTACATTCAGTTTCTGCTATTTATTGAAGCAGATTTAACTCTTTGTTTTTTTATCCCCATTGGGTCCTTCAAGGAAATTTACCAGTTCCATCCTTCATTCTCACAAAATACCACTGGGACCATCCAGAGGCTGTAAGAGACAGACTGAAGGCAGTATAGGAAATGCAGTTGAGATGGGTTGGCAAGACAATCATTATCATATTAGAAGGTTATAAAAATGAATGCATGTTGAACATTAAAAGATGCACGTTACAAGCAACACACACATAATTCATCATAAAATAAAAAGTATCTAACTTTAGTCTTCTCATAGACTTGAACTTAAAACATAAATTATGTATTAATCAACCAGCTATGCATACACATGAGTATGAGCGCGATAGAAATAAAATATCAATATCAATATCAATTGTTTGAAGAGCAGGAGGATTCTGGTCAATGAGAATCCTGCATTCCCCCCAGCAAACTTGCATGCCTGCAGCATTAGTAGCTTAGCTCTGCGGATTTTCTTGATCTTAATTAGGTGATAATCAGCTTGCGCACTGACCTCCAAGCCTAAATATGGGAAGGACTTGACATAGTCAATAATGCCAAATGTTGTGTCCATCCGGGTCCTATTGACCGCATTTCTGATGACCAGCATAATGCTGGTCTTTTCCAGGTTGATGGTCAGCCCCAGTTCTTGGGCATATATAGATAATTTGTTAAGTAGAATCTTCATTCCCTTATGCATGCGGTCAAAAAGGACTAGGTTATTCGCATATAGCATACCCACTAGGGACAGGTCACCAATCCGCAGCGGACAGTTTGCAACTCCAATCAGGTGGGGCAGTAGATCCGCTATATACAAGTTGTATACAATAGTGGCATCGAAGCACCCCTTTTTCACACGTATGTTGATAAGTATGGGGTCAGTAACTCCTCCCCCATAATCCAACCGTACTCTACCGTTGTTATTGCTATGTAGCAAGACCAAGATGTGAACAATCCAATCTGGACAATGTAAAGCTCGAAGCTTAGCCCATAATATGTCCGTGTCGACCTGGTCAAACGCACTCTTAAAGTCCACAAAGGCATTGTATAATGTTACGCCCCTGCAACTCTGAGTGGCATGAATGAGCTGGTCCATTACCCTGATGTTATTGGAGTTATCAGATCCGGGACAAAAACATGTCTGGGCTAAATTGAGAATGTTATTTTTAATTACCCATGTCTGCAGTTCCCTTAGGACCAGTGAGGTGAAAATCTTCCCTGTGCTATAAAGCATTGACAACAGCCAGTAGCTATTTATTTTTGTACGATCGCCTTTTTTGTGCACAGGAATGAGGGCCGACTGCTGCCAAGAAGGGGGTATGGACCTGGATCTACAAACTCTAGAAAACATTATTAGGAGTATTTGTAAATAGAAGGCTAAAATGGACACATTTGTGGTCTCTTCACACGTAACTCAGAAGTCGAAAACTAAGGCTATTCATTAGAGCCTCACGCTAAGATAGTGATGTGCTCACACTCCCTTGAATGTTCCAAGATAGCAAATTACAAACAGTAGACGTTGGCTGATGGCCTACCGATGAGAGATGAGGGACTAATTGGCAAAAGTGGGAGTAGTCTGACGTGATTCAAACACCTAGATTTAATTTCATGTACATGCTGCTTAAGAGCCAAAAGTCCAAGGTTGGGATAGTATGCCAACCAATCAATGGGGTTGAGGGACAACCTAATGTGCATAATAGCATAGACCAACACACTGTTATTTTGTCTGATATAATCAGTACTACATGTATTTAGTGGTAATACAAAGCATGCTCTACAGATAAGGGGTAGCAAATGATGTACTAATCCTTATATGTTCTATAATTAGATATGTACCCTTAAACCAATCCCTTCCCTCATTAAGTTTTATATTTTGCCACGTAGAATGACGCATATTCAGGTATGAAACCTCTATGTAATCTAGCTGCTATGCGAGTGTGCAAGCATCAGTCCGATGTCTGTGAGTTCTCCCTACTTTATTAAATGACAAAAAATGAGTGCTTTGCCATATTCCTTGAGTCTGCCCGATTATTTGGTCTGAGATCATTATTTGTAATTCCATTGAGCAGAAAAGATGCTTCAAGGTGCAAGAGCACAAGTAGTTTATCTGTTTTAATGGCATGAACAACCGGCAGAAAGATAATGGCTGAGCAATTCTTGAAGATGCTAGAAATGGCGTTATTCCTTAGGGGGAAACAATGCCCAG
Organism: Ambystoma mexicanum; assembly: GCF_040938575.1. Lineage (NCBI taxonomy): Eukaryota > Metazoa > Chordata > Amphibia > Caudata > Ambystomatidae > Ambystoma > Ambystoma mexicanum. The sequence goes on from NC_090927.1 coordinate 342,257,651, forward strand.
TCACTTAGAGAAGATGGAATTTCATTGATGTATGCAACATGCAAGATGCAACTTAGTAGTAGCAACAGAACTGAATAAAGGGACCTGTCACCAGTATAGGAATTGAGTTTAATATATTGGAGAGGAAAATAGGGTTCCACAAAAACACTAACTAGATTTACAGGGTAAGATTTGTGCTTTGGAGGGGAGTTGGTTCCTAACTGAGTTGCAGGTAAACATGACTGGGAACCCGAGTGCGCACCTCTTCCTCTTTTTTTCTACAAAGTGTTACTAAAGTCCCAGGCTTAAGAGACAGCAGCACCTGGGTCACCATGCCTTACCAAGGAGAGCCATAATGATGGTTTTCCCCCTCGCCCGATCAATGGTAAGATTTGTGCTTTGGAGGGGAGTTGGTTCCTGGTCACCTGAAGTGAATAAATTGTGCTACTACGGCTACCAGAATCCTTTGAAATGGAAACTAATAAGCAACACCTCAAAAGGAAAACAGCCTCCTTGATGATTGTTTGAGACAAGAAACCATTTGGAGGAGAAGACAAACTGAGTTGCAGATAAACATGACTAGGAACCAGAGTGCGCACCTCTTCCTCTTTTTTCTACAGATAGATTGTCAGTGTGATAGGAGCAAGAGGTGATAGGCAAGTAGGATGAGAAGAACTGATCTTGTGTCTGCTTTTAATCAGAGCTGCGAAAGTCAAATGCTTGGAGAAAGGCAGCAATCCTCATATAAGCAATGTAGTTGGCAAGAGATAAATGGTAGCTATTAATCAGAAAAGTGAAAACCTGTATGCATGTGGAAAGTGTGTGCATGGGGGAAATTTAAGTAGGATGGAAGGGAACATCCATTGGCAGGGATCATGATTCAGCTGTAAGTGATAAACTATAAGGCTTTCACAGTCTTCAACAAGTTGAGAGTGAAGGAAGACAATACGTTAACAGAGCAAGAGAAGGAATGCTCAGAATGGAGCAATGTGGCCAAAGTGAATAGATGGCATTGAATCAAGAGAACATTTGGAGATAATAAATAATATCAGCTGACAGGTAACTTCTGAAAAGCACTTTTTTCTGTGCTGTGATGGCTTTAAAGTTGAAGGAACACAATGTTGAAGATGAGGGGCCAAGTAGACAGAACAGCAGAGAACAGCAAGACCTACAGGGAGAACCAGGTAGGTAGGCAATGCCTAATCCATGAAGAGGGTAACCGATGAAGTAGAGAGCTATTGTTGCAGCTGCAGAAAGAAAAGAAAGGGCAAGGAGAAACCAGAGGTGGTAAGGAATTGAGACATGCAGTAGCAAGGGCACGTGTGAGGTGATCGAGAGAGGTAAATAAAAGTGAGGGGAAGAAGGACAAGGACAGTCTAGAGGTAAGAGTGGAAGAAGAAAGCAGTTAGAGAAAGGTAAATACCAGGGACAAGTGGGAGACAGGCAGAGGGGAAATGTGCCAGGCATGGCAGGGCAAAAAGGGCAGAGAACAGCGATCACTCGATGGAGATGACTGCACTCTCAAAGGAGAGGCCAACGTATCCCAGGAATAATTATTAGTATGATTATAAGAATAGGCATTTTGTCCACACTGAAAATCCTATAACCAAAAGCGAGAATAACTGTAAGCATAAGCACTTTCTTGTCCACACTGAAAGTCTTATAACAAAAAGAGAGAATACAGACTGGTAAAGGACAAAAACGCACTAAAGATATATATTAATAGTACTGCAGGAAGAAAGCCAACATTGGAGTCATGCAAAGTGTACCTCCATCAAATTATTTTTTTGTTACTCAAGGGGAACCTAACATACCCTGGAAGCACTGGAAGAAGCGCTGTGATCATTATGTACTGCCGGATCATGGTTTGAACTTTGAAAGGAAAATACGCCTTTTGATGCATTGTTTGGGAAGCTATGGACAGGAACAATTTGGGAATCGTCCACTGCTATCTGATGAAGAATCAATAAATCTCTCAGAATATGAAAAGTGCATAAAGATGCTGGATAAGGATTATGATCAATCTTTGAGTATTATATTAGAGAGGTATCACTTTGGAAAGAGGAAACAGCAGCAAGGGGAATCCGTGGAACAGTATATAATAACTATCAGGGGTTTGGCAGCCTTGTGTGAATTTGGGAACACTCTAAATAAAACGCTACTGGATCAATTCATGCTGGAATTCAGTGATGGAAAAGTGAGAGAACCTTGTGGTCGAAGATTAATCCCTCTATAGATGAAGTTATTAGGGTGGCAAAAGAGGTAGAGCATACACACAAATCTGTCAAAAAGTTAGAAAAAAAGAGCATAGCTGGACACAAAACGGTAGAAGTACAAGTAATGGAGGTTCTGGTAATACAAGGGAAATAGCTAGACAAGAAGCAACAAGGAACAAAAAAGAAGCAGTACAAATGGGGAGATTCAAAGAGAAATAAGATGAAGAGGAAAGGAAAAGGTGTTTTCGCTGTGATAGTTTGCATCATTTTGCCGACAGTGAGAAGTGTCCTGTCGTTAAGGCACTATGCAAGAAGTGTAAGAGCTGGGGCCATTACGCTAACTGTTGCTGAATCAAACTTGACAATGTTTACTGTGTGGATGAGTTATGTGAAGACTTGGATGGAGGTACCTATGTCATTGATAGTAGGACTGAAGTGGTCGGTATCAATGAGGATGGGGATGCCGATGTTGAAAGACCCATGTCCACCATGAAGATTGGAGGAAGGAACATAGAAATTGTGATAGACTCTGGGGCTAAGCATACTCTGATGCCTAAGGTTATTTTTGAAGCAAAGATGCAAGGGACCATTACTCTGAACAAAGTAGACAGAACACCTTCAGCGTATGGTGGTAAAGGAATTGAGTTGGAGGAGTTCTGTAATGTCATGAAATTTAAAGACAGATCAACTAAAGGAAAACTGTATGTCTCCAACAGCGAAAGTTATCTACTTTTAAGCTGGTCCCATCAGAAAAGGTTAAACATAAGACTTGATCCGAATGCTGAGGAAACAGTCTATGCTGTGGACAGTATGAGCGATAAATTGACTGGAAACCTCTTGCATCATGCAGGTTTCTGAGAAGAATTGGGTAGCATGAGAGGATGTATGTACAGAATCAGAATGATGTCTAATTCTGTTCCTGTTGCACAGAAAATAAGGACAGTACTCTTAGCTCTCAGATCTGCTGTGAAAGAAGAGCTAGAACAGATAGAGAAGCAGGGCGTGCTAGAGAGAGTTGAGTCCTCTGAATGGGTTTCTCCTCTGGTGATTGTGCATAAACTGAAAGGCATATTGAGACTATGTATCAACTTAAGGTATGTGAATCGCTGCATAATACCAGACAGACGCCCTTTACCCAATATAACAGATATGTTGGACACTATTACTGGTGCGAAGACTCTGGATTTGAAGTCTGCTTACCATCAGATTGTATTGCACACAACCTCTAGGACCATCACAGCCTTCATCACTCCAGAAGGGTAAGTCCAATGAAAATGTATGCCTTTTGGTTTGGTTTCTGCTGTGGCACTATTTAAGTGCATTATGTATCATCTTGAAAAATGGGTGTTGATCTTTCAGGATGATGTGTTAGTGTATGGGAAAACTGTTGAGGAACTTGATGCAAGACAAAAATGGGGTTTAGATATATTCAAGGATGCTGGTCTAATGCTTAGAAGAGATGAATGCAAATTTCACAAATCTGTCATACAATATCTCGGCGTGAGATTTCAGAACAAGGTATTGGACTGAAGATAGATTTGGTGAATAGTATTCTGGGTTTTCCTAGTACTACTGATAAAGAAAAGATGGTATTGTTTCTTGGAATGGGCGAATAATATTGCAAATTAATTCCAGATCTAGCTAATAGGTGTGTTAACATGAGGAAACTGATAAAAAAAAGGGTGTGAGGTTCCATTGGGATAGTGAGTGTGAGAATAGTTTAAAGGGATAAAGCTCCAATTTCAAGCAACTTTGATCCAAGCAAGAAGCGTGTTGACAACAGACCCCTGTAATCATGGATTAGGTGTGATGCTGTCCCAGAAAGATATGGGTAAAGACGCAGAAAGAAATTATTCCATGATTGAGATGAAGTTATTGGCAATCAAATGGGCCATTGATAGGTTTGCCCCTTTTTGTGAGGTGTGAAGTTCATTGTAGGTCAGACCATAAGCCGTTAAAGGAAATATTAACCATGAAATGGTTAGACGGAGTATCTTTGAGGATTTGCTAATGAGTTGTGAGTTTGCAGGATTAAAATTGGAAAGTGGAATATATACCGGAGTAAAGAATAAAGCAGCAGATTGTCTTTCAAGATTGATGAATGTGGTTGAAGACGAAGAAGACGGTGATGAAAAAGAGGATAAAGTACTAGGAATTACTCAAGAAGTAGTATCAGAGAGGGAAAGTCAGGAGGGTCATCAGGGCATGACAAAGACAAAACATTTGATAAGACAGGATTACTCTTGGCCTGTTATGGATGTGCAAGTGGAGAAGCTGATCAGGGACTGTCCAATGCGTGAGGATGCAGCTAAAGGGTGTGTAGCAAGAGTAGAACCAATGACTCTAATGTCTGTTCCTTCAGCACCTTGAGAGCAGGTAGGTTTAGACATTGAAGGGCCAGGAAGGAGTCAAGGAACATTGAGGTATTGTGCTGTGCTTGTGGATATGTTGTCCCGTTGGATGGAGATTTCTTGGGCACAGAATATTTGTACCAAGGATATATCAAATATTTGGATGGGATATTCAAGAGAGAGGAGTATCCTTTATCATGTTTACAGACAATGGTCTTTAGCTTGTTTCAGAGGAAATGGAGAAGTTTTTAAAGGGGAATGGCATAGAGCACAGGACCAGTTCAGTGTATCATCCAGAACCAATAGAATTGTAGAGAGGTTTAATAGGGTCATAAAAATAGTATTATGTCTGCCATTTCGAAAGGTGGAGAATGGAGGAAAGCAAGAAAGATGTTGAAAATACTGTGGTGGCTTACAGGTTTACTCCTCATTCAACTACAGGGGTTTCACCATTTGAAATGCTTAGAGGAAGGAAACCCAATACTAGAGTTTGTATACCTTGGTTGGGTAGGGCGTGTCAGAAGCACATTGATCTGCAATCAATCAGGGAGAACATCTGTCACACTTTGCCTGACTTCTGACCTGTTTATTTTTCGATGTCATGGACTGTGGTTTCTCCTTCTTCCGGACAGCTCGGTTGTTGTAGAGACAAGGTCGCGTTTCCTCCGTTGCCAGCGTGCAGGTGAAATCCGACCGAGGTAAGTATGCATTCAAATCCAGGGAGGAAGAGCGATAATTCGCAGAGTCCTGGGAGGAAAGAAGACAGGAAGGAACCAGAACAAGCACAAGGGCGGTAAGGAATAAGCGCTATGGGCGGCAAGGCCCTAGGAAGGAGGGCACTGATAAGAGAGCTAGGGTAGAGGAGGGGGCTAAACAGACCCTGGAAAGGAAGAGTACTAGCACAAGGAAAGTTCGACCACACTTGCCGAAGTTTGGGAAGTTAGCGTTGAGACGCGAAGCGCCGCGGGGGCGTGTCCCTTTTCAAGGAACTGGCAAACTCTTGGAAACACTAGAGCGGTAGTCATGCACTAGCATCGGCCATGTTGGGTGTACCTTGGAAGGAATGTAGCAATGTCTTATGGACCATGTAGTCCAGAAGGGACTGAAACGTCGAATCATGACAACATCAATAAGAAGCAGATGGGTAGTCACATTAATTTTGATGTAAGAAGGCCACAAATGAATGTATGGTTGATAAAGGAGATTGGGTGCGCATTAAACATCTTCAAGGCAGGAAAGATTGGGGATTGAACTGGTCTGAGCCTGGGAAAGTTGTGGAGAAGTTACATGGATCTGTCAAAACCTCTGATGGGAGAGTTTGGAATGTCAGTAGGGTTTGCAGCTGTGTTGGTGTAAAGTCTGTTGTTGAGAATTCTGCAAGGGCGGAATCTAGAGGGGAAAGGAAGAGTGCTTGTGAAGAGAATCGATCAAGAATATTGGAGCAAGGTTGTTACAGTGCTCTTTCAGATGGGAATATTTGAGAGATAATGTTGAGTAGACATGCACATGTTCTATTAGTTCTACAGCAGATCCTGTGACTCCTTGCATAGATAAACAGTAAGCCAACTATGTTTAATTATACTCATTGTGTTCACTGTCTAGTAGATGTGCAATATTTCTTTTGCCATGCATTGTTATACAATACAGCATGTACATTTTAATACCATGGAAGTTATTTACATTAATTTTATTAATTTCATATGTTTGGTTGAATATTGTTTATTCCATGTTTGTGTTGCAGTATGTGAGTTCTTGGTTTGTTTAGAATGTTGTAAAGAAGGGATTTGTATAACATTCATCATGTTATAGTATGTAGTGTAGCACATAGAATGTAGAAGGTGGAGTGTGGAAATGTGCAGGAAAGATGCAGAAAAGAAGGGCAGTTATAGCGAGAAAAACAAACTGGTGTTCCACTGCATTTATAGATTAGTTTGGGGTAATCTATCAGTTCCATTGGCCTGCGGCATTCCTTTTTCTTGCATATTGTTGTAATTCAATTGACTGGCCCTAGCGCGCATTTACCTGGCACCCCACTCTCCTGTTCACAGTTATAAAGAGAGGTGTAAACTGCTAGCGAAGCCGGTCGGGTTCTACCTGTTATCTTCAATAAAGATTTATGTACTTACCTGGTCTCTGCATCATTTCAGAGTGGCAGTCAGGCACGGTTAAAAGACACGCCAAAATCGGTGTTAAAAGACATTGCAGCAGCAACAAGCACAGATGGAGAAAAGGGGATGCGGAGAAAGGCAACAGAGGAAGCGGTACAGGGAGTTGCATATATGGAAAGTGCTAAAGTGATACTGGGAGTGTTACAAAACTACTTCCAGGGCACCAGTGGTCTAGGGATGAATATCAGTTTCTAAACCATCAATCAGCCCCACACCTCTAGTACACCAGTAGGAATTCTGAACAGATTGGAAACACAAGTAAATTATTAACCTCCTTGTCCAATTTTGGTAGCGTGGATGGAACGACAGGCTTATCTCTGAAAGGTTGTGGATAGTTGGTTTGTTGCAACAGAGCAAAAATACATTAATTACCCAATGATAAAAAGGGACTGTCCAGTCAAGGGTTGTAAATGTCAATAGGGGCCTTCAAAGAAGGACCAGGTGAACAGAACCACACTGTACCTGGTGCTTGAGATGATCTTGATGCTTGACAGCGTTGAGTCAGTTCCAGGATGCTTTGCAGCTTCTGCGACAGAGTTTAAGATGGGAGACAGCTGCAGGTATCAGGCTGCAGGCAGTTTGACAAGTGAGGCTGGACGGACGGCTGCAGGCTGGCCTACACGGTGGCTCAGGGTCAAGAATCATTGTCTCTGTGCTGTTTGGTGGATCTGGAACGCTGGTTGAGGCATCTCAGACAACTTTAGTGACTGCAGCGTGACAACAGTCAGTGGTGCAGCTGGTCACGGTTTGAGGGCTCGACTGCCTCAAAAATGTCCTTAAAAGATGGATGCTGGTTGATGCTTGTTGTGGCACTCCTCCGAGCTTCTTTGCAGGGCTTGTGTTGTACTTTAAGGTGGACGGCCCAAAGCTGAGGAGAGTGTTTGCAGGCAACGACCTTGTCCTTTGTTCAGAGACTCTCTAGAAAGCTTGCTGGCAGAACCTAGCAGGGCACACTGTATGCTGGCTGGGTTCCGGTTCTGGAGCTGCTGGATGGGTTCTATGAGTCTGGTGTATCCCTTTGTTCCCTGGGAGATGTTTAGGGAGGGAGTTTGCTTCCCTCTTGGGAATCCTGGCTTTCCTTCTCTGGCAAAAGCTGTAAGGCAGACTGCATCTTCAGGTGGGGTCCAATTGAGTCCTTCTTCTTACTCTTTCAAAGTTGTCGGATGATCTGCCAAGGTAGGGGCTTAACCCACTTTTAAAACCAATTGGGCCCCAATGATTGGTGCAGGTTAAGCCTACCTTATTGAATCAATCTGTGGTCCCCACCAACAATCTTCTGTTATGCGTGAGGTTATAACCAGAGTGCTTTGCAACATGAAAGGTAAAGGCTGACAACATGTACTACTAAGTCCCACCCATCTTCCTGTCTGTTGTGGATCAAAGTGTCTCTCTGGTTAATTGAGCTCACTTTGACTCCGCAGGTCTCCCTTGCAGTTTGTGGCAAGAACAGACTTTCTGTCTCCATCAAATCACATACTTCTTCCCTCTGAAAGGGGGTTCCCTGCAGTGGTTGCCTACTGTAAACAGTTATCGCAGACATGACATTCCCTGCCCTTCATACAGAGAGGAGGGAGCTAGCTTCAAGCTGATACACTGCATATCAAAAAGGTGATGAAGTTTCCTGTCCTTTGTCAGTTCTGTGAACAGGTCTCTTCGTAGGCCTGCTTCAATTTAAGCTCACCAGTATCTGCTGCCACCACACTGAACTTAACAATAGGCAGGGCAGATCCATGGAGCCTTTGATATTTTAATTAGGCTGGCCATGGCCGGAGGAAGGTGTTTCCTTCCCTCTTCTTGAGATGCTTTGGTGTACCCCTGCCTGTCACATTCCAGCTAAATGTGACAGGGAGGACTACACCTGTAGGCTGTGTCCCCCAGAGTACAACTGACTGTGTGTTTGTTGTGTGGTGAGCATAGGAAAATGTGTACGGATTAGCCTCACACATTTTCTGAGATTCATTTCCCACTATTCTATATCTTACAAAATTTCAAAAAAGCCCAGGCGAGTGCACACTCCCCATGTGGATGGTTGAATTCCTCACAGGGAGACCACGTGATGCTCTGGTAAGAACATCTTTATTGGTATAGTTCATATAACATAGGTGTGTGGGTAATGGGGCCCCCAGCCACCTCCAGCTCCTGTCTTCTCTCTCACAAACTGCCTCCTTATCCAACTCATTCCACAGATCATCCAGGCCTCAACATTCTTCCTTCCAGATTCATGCTAAAATATATTCACACTTGATGAACAGTTCTACTCACTCACAAGCACAAGGTTGAAGAAAGCTTCATCCCGAAGAAGTTGAAAGACAGATGGCATTTCAGATGGCCATCAAGAAAGCCGAGGGAAGCATAAGAAGGTGTGTGATCGTGCACAGTGGAAAGGTGGCTCAGGGTTAAGCAGGAAGAAGCTGGGAGTAGCGCAAACAAGAAGGCAGTTGCCAAAAGAGACACAGAGGTTCAAGCCACAGAGGTAAAGCTGGGGGCTGCATAGGGAAAAGGGGAAGTGCTTGAGCCAGTATAGTAAGAGAGCAAAGTGAGAAGGTTAGTGCTTATGAATAGCAGGAAGTAATGGTGCAATGCTGCGATCCTGGCTGCGAAAGTGCAAAGGGGTCGGGGCAAGCTCTGTGAAGAAAGAACATTTTTACAGATGCCCAACTCTCTGCGCAAAGCCAAACATCTGAATCTGCCTAGTTTTCCTTCCAGAAGAGCATGATGGCTCAGTCACATTATAACATTAAGGCCTACCATGCAGCACCATGCCAATCTAAGGGACCCCCACAGAGCTAACAGGGAGGGTAGGTCCAGGGGACCATCATGATTGAAGGGTGTCCTGCGATGGCACACTGTAGTAGAGGCACAGGGAGAAGAGGTGGCAAGAGAGGGCAAGTTCTTCAGAGACACGGTGTTGAGGTGGAAGCACACCATGGTAGTAATCAAGCAAAGGCTGCTGGTCAAGGAAAGGAAAGGCTGCCCCACTTCAGTCTTATATGCAGGCTTGGAACAAAGGGTTATGTCTGGTTCCCGGGCCTGTTCTTGTGATATCAATGGCCCAATGCACAGCAGGACCACCGTAGATATAACTTAGAGGGTCCATCTTGCAGCCATCCATGATGGATATAGGGGGCACAGCGAGGAGGCCAGGCAGCAGGGGGGATAGCTCTTTCCCAACAGGAGCATGTGGAGGTCCCAGGCCAGGGTAATAACCACAATTGCTTAATATGCTAGTTCAGAACATGTTGGAGGCCAGTGGACAGTCAGGTCACATGCTGACAATGAAGCCTAGCCTGCAGTATCAGGACAATCCAAGGGATCAGATGTAACAAGGAGAGTCAGACTAATGGGAGGACAGCCCGCAATGAACCTTTAGGGTACGAGCACAGTAGGCGGCTATGCAGCATGCAGGGAGTTCTTCAGTGACCCAGGCAGCTGAAGAGCTTAGGCTTGGTTGGTAATCAGGAGGAAAAGTTGCTTTGCCGAAATTAGGCTAAACAAATGTCTGTCACAAGGTAAAAAACAATGTGAAGCTGTTTACGTGGTGTAAATTCCCCTTTATACAAAAAAACTCAGGCCTGTGTTACTTGGTATATGCATACCAAGGACATCGCAAAATAAAATACTGATGTGATATATGGTGGTTTTTAGTCAAGTATACATTTTAAAAGTTACTTTGTGTTGAGGATTTCAACCTTGAAGTTGCTAAACACATGCTCAGAAAGCCAGTGAAAAGTAAACTAGGTAAACATCTTACTGGTCTTGTAAAGCTGCTATTGACAGAATAGGTACTGATTCACACATCAGAATTCTGATGTAATTGTTGAGTTTCCCCATGGGACTAATGACCTTGTGAATACTTAAAGAGTTATTCTTCAAAAGAGGTAGATTTGTCAGCGTCTAGGAAGATGTTTTATTCTTTTACAGAGTCTACCACTGGCAAAAGCTGAGTTTCTTATAATATTGTATCTTACTTTACAAGGGGGAGAATTTAATCTGATACATATTTTCCGCAATCAAAGAGGTGAGCTGCTAATACAGAGCCTCCTCCATCAAGGGGGAAGGGGCAGTCATTCTGAAAAAGATCCCTCACCCCGAAGGAAGACAATATATTCTGACACAAGGGATCTGCCCGAAGAACATGAGTTTATTCTGATACAGAACCTCACTCTTCAAGGGGTAGGGAGGACATTTTGATACTGTGCATAGTCTCTACTTTTAAGGGGAAAGTTTACTCTGATATAAAGTTCCCCCTCCAAAGGTAAGACGTTGTACTGGTACAGAGACCCCCCTTCCAGGTTCCGAGGCTCCTCTTTCAATTTTAAGACAGTATCCTGACATACTGATTTAGAGATCCCCCTGCAAAGGAAAGAGTTTGTTCGCATACTGAGTCTCCCCATTTTAGCTTGACAGCAGTTCCTGATACTGAGTCTCCCTCATTAATTGGAAGAGCTTGTTTATTTATTTATTTATTTGTTTGTTTATTTATTCTGCATTTGTAAGGCGCTTATGCATCAAGTAAATTGTGTTTCAAAGCCTACCATTATATATCATGCCTACCTTCATGGGGTGAATTTACTCGGATGCAGAGTTTCACTGTGGAAAAAATAAAGTTTATTCTGATAAGGACCACCCCCCTTCAAGGGGATACTTATTCTGCTTCAATATTTTCCCCTTCAAGGGTGAAGTTTTATTCTGGTACAGCTTCAAGGAGGAGCGTGTATTATGGTACAGGTTAGCAAGCTTCCGTGGGAAGAAGGTATTCTGATAGTCAGTCCCTACTTTCAAAGGAGAGTTTATTCTGAAACAGTCTCCCCAGGAAAAGAGATAGTTTGTGCTGATATGGTCGCCGTCCAATGGGGAGGGTTTAAAGTGTTTGATACTCTGTAACAAAAATGGTTGATGAAGGACTATTTGAAACCAGGGGAAATTAAGTGAATGAGAGTGGGAGACAATATTCCTCTGGAGGAGTTTCCACTTGAGAATAAATTCTCCTTGCAATACAATTCTGAATTAGAGCCCGGGGAGGGGGCGGAGGATGGAGCTTGTAGGGGAGAGGTGTTATTTGTTGACAATTGTCAGTGCTGTTTGTCTATGCAGCCTTGAACCTGGTTAGGACTGGCCTATATGGACATGCTGTGGGGCAATGCCGGAAGTACTGGCCCATGTGGCTATTTATTGGTGCCCCAGCTCCAGAATGAGTGTACCACACCTCTTATGTCAACATTTTGCAGAGCAGCCAAATACAAACGTCTAGATGGGTGCTCAGATACAATGATCAGAACAGTCTGTTCCTGGCGTCAGGGTATTCCCCCACATCCACTGCTAGTGTTGGGAGGAAACCCCTGGGAAATGTACTTCACATCTGCCTTGGACATCCGCGACTCATCTGTCAGTGATAGCGGCAGACATTTAAAACGGTGTGTGTGCTGTGACGTCCCAGTTTGTTGGTACGCATGCGCGGGCCTCGTTATGGTCCCGCGCATGCGTGGTTGAATAAAGTGCGTCCGTGCGGCAGTTGCCGCCGGGACGGGGAGCAAGCAGCATTGCGTCCCGCATGTTCTTTTGGTCCGTGTCTGTGTGCGTGTGCCTGCGTGGGCCTAGGGGCCAGATACAACAACTGGCGACGAGGCGGGATCGTTGCCACAGCGTTCGCCCAACGGACGTGGGCGCACTATAAACATCGTCGGCACGCGAGTGCACGACGCGGATCGAGTGCGAACGTTTTTTTCGCCTCGAGGCAGTAGCGACCTGCAAAGGTGCTCGTGCGCTTCCACGAAGGAAATTTTTGGAACTCTTGATTGTCCCCAGCAACCTGGGGACAATCCAAAAAAAAAAAAAAAAAAAGCCGGACACAAGGCTAGAGCGGCTGACCACAGCAGAAGGTACGTCGAAGAGCACACCAGCCAGGTTTGCGGCCTCTACCACCCCGAGAGGTGCCTGTGCGACCTGTGAAGATGACAAGCAGCAAGGATGAAACGGAAGTGGCGACAAGAGTGGTGAGGACACAACAGGGATCGCTGCTGCCCATGCAGGAGTTTGACATGTCAGGACCCAGGTGGCTCCTATGGGTCTAGAAGTTGGAAATGTACTTTATTGCAACTGGGACTTCGAATGATGACGCAAAAAGGGCGACCCTTCTATATTCAGCTGGCCTGGACATTATGCGCATCTATGAATCACTCGCCCTACCAGTGGTAACGTATGACACTGTCAAGACCGCGCTTGAAAACCATTTCATCCCACAGTCAAATGTCGACTATGAAAGGTTCCTATTCTGCAGAGAGAAGCAAAGGGAAGAAGAATCTCTCGATCAATTCTGTGCCAGACTGCGATTGGTAGCCAGCACGTGTCGCTGGGACAACGACGAGCTGATGATAAGGAACCAGGTGCTCCAGGGCTGCAGCTCGGGCAAATTGCGGCGGCAAGTGCTGAGGGAGCCGGGGTGGTCACTGCAGCAGATACTAGACAGTGGAAGGACATATGCGCTAGCGGAATCCAGAGGTGCTAGCATGGACGTGGCGGTCAGGCCGAATGCAAGGGAGGAGGCTTTTGCCGTTTCCAGAAGAACAAAGCTGAAGGAGAAGTGGGCCCCGAAGGCATCAGAGAACAGACATCCGTCCACGCCTGGGTCGATTTGTCCAGATTGCGGATATGACCTGCCACATGCAGAGGAGTGCCCCGCCAAGACGAGGTCGTGCGGACGGTGCAATGGACTAGGGCACTATGCTCGCATGTGCCGCGCATCGGCCCCTGTACCCACCCAGAGAGGCCCCGCGAGAATGAGAGGCGGCGGGTTCAGAAGGCAACGCAGCATTGCAGCCCTCAAACAGGAGATACGGAGGCTACAACTCGCGGAGGAAGAGGAAGAAGAGGGGGAGGACGAAGAAGAGGTGTTCTTCTTCTCTAACATTTCCTCGAAAGACAAACGGAGGAGGCAACCCAGGTGTTTGGTGGACATATTGGGTGTGCCGACTCAGATACTCATAGACACAGGAGCCTCTGTGTGCGTGCTGGCAGAGGAAGATTACCTGAAACTTCTAGGCCCGCCGGCAGTGGACAAGTCCATGGCGAAGATATTTACTTTTGGAGGAGACACCCCACTGCCACTCAAGGGTGTGTTCGTGTCACCTGTGTCGAAGGGGGATAGTACCATCAAGGCAAAGTTCTTTGTCACAGACGTGAGCCCTCACTCGCTTCTCAGTTGCGCGGCGTCGGAGGCCCTCAATTTGGTTCATTTTGCGTATGGTGTATACCAGATAGACATTGAGACACTATTGGACAGGTTCTCGGGCATCTTCGAGGGCATAGGGAAACTTAAAGCACCCCCAGTGCGCCTGCATATCTACGAGTCCATCAGACTGACAGCCCTCAAGCACCGCAGGATCCCGTTCCACCTAAGGGAAAAGGTGGAGGAGGAACTCCGGTCACTAGTAGAGATGGACATCATTGAGAGAATGGAGGGGCCGACGCCCTGGGTGTCCCCAATAGTGGTGGCTCCCAAGCCAAAACAGCCTGGGGCAGTGAGGATCTGCGTAGACATGTGCCTCCCAAACGCTGCAATTAAGAGGGAGAGGCACATTACACCCACACTAGATGACATTATCGGAGAGCTTCAGGGGGCAAGAGTATTCTCGAAGTTGGACCTACGAGCGGGCTACCATCAGCTCGAACTGCACCCGGACTCCAGGTGCATAACTACTTTTACGACGCATGACGGCCTCTTCCAATTCAAACGACTGAGCTTCGGCATCTCATCGGCCGCCGAAGTTTTCCAGAACACCTTAGAGGGGCTTTGGCTGGCCTAAAAGGGGTGCTGAACATGAGCGACGACATTTTAGTCTTTGCGGACTCCGGAAGGGAGCACATGAAGAGGTTGGAGGACACGCTCCTGAGGTTGAAGAATTTAGGGCTCACCCTTCATCGACAAAAATGCGAGTTCTTCAAGGACCGTATTGGTTTCTTTGGGTTCATCTTCCACGCGGCCGATGTGTCGCCCGACCCAGCCAAAGTGAAGGACATTAAGGAAGCCGCCCCCCCCCCCGCAGTCCCCTACGGAAGTGAGGAGCTTCCTGGGGATGGTGACCTATTGTGGGCGTTTCATCAAGGGGCTAGCGTCGCTGGCGGAACCACTCAGAGTGCTAACGAGGAACGACGCTGTGTGGAAATGGGGAGCCAGTGAGCAGGAGGCATTCCAGACTCTGAAAAATGCCCTATCCGATGGGGACACCATGGCATACTTCAACCCCAAAGTGGAATCAGAGGTAGTGGTTGACGCGAGTCCAGTGGGAGTAGGGGCGGTGCTACTGCAACCTGACGAACGTGGGGACATGCGCCCCATCGCCTATGCGAGTAAGGCCTTTTCGGACACGGAAATGAGATACTCACAGATTGAACGGGAAGCGTTAGCCATCCTGTGGGGCTGTCGCCATTTCCGGTTGTACATACTGGGCAAACCTGTCATGGTGGTAACTGACCACAAGCCGCTCCTCCCCATACTGGCTGGGGGGTCATCCAAGCCGCCCCCCAGGATCGAAAGGTGGATGCTAGCCCTGATGGAGTACGGGGTGAAACTCGTATACCGACCAGGCACGAATAACCCGGCCGACTACCTGTCGCGCCACCCCAGCAAGGAGAACTCTGTCACCGACATTGGGGCGAATGAGTGCCATGGGCTTTTGTGTCAGGTGGTGGAAGGGTCTCTTCCGATGGCCATATCGAGACTTGAGATGGCAACGGAATGCTCCAAGGACGAGGTGTTTACCATTGTCAAGAATGCCGTGAGGAGCGGCGAGTGGAGGGAAGTGCTTCACGACAACCCCCGCCGTCAAGCGGAGGCTCAGAGCGACCTCCGAGCGCTCTGGAAGGTGAAGGATGAACTCTCGGTCGCGGACGATGGGCTTATACTTCGAGGGCGGCAAATCGTCATCCCACGGGCACTGAGGTCAAGGGTCCTCGAACTAGCCCACATCGGCCATCAGGGGATTGTCAAAATGAAGGCTCGGCTGAGACATCAAAGTATGGTTCCCGGACTTGGAGGGGCGAGTGGAGAGTTTCGTGAGGAGGTGTATCGCATGTCAAGCAGCGGCCCCGGGAGACAGAGCTCCGCCGATAAGGTCGATGGAGCGTAGCTGCAGACCATGGGAAACTGTCCATGTGGATTTTGGCTCGACTGGTCGGGGAATGTACTTTCTGGTGGCAGTGGATCAATGGTCCAGGTACCCCGAGGTGGAGGTGGTACAGTCGACGGCGACAGAGTTCGCAACGAAGGCATTAGATAAAATGTTTGCCACCCATGGGTTCCCAGACCTCCTGTGCTCGGACAATGGGCCACCGTTCACAGGCAGCCAATTTGCAGCTTACCTCCAAGAAAGGGGAATCCGGCATCGCAGGGTGTCCCCGCTCTGGCCGCGGGCCAACGGCGAGGCCGAGAGAATGATGCGGACTCTTAACAAGGTCCTGAGGATCTCCGCCTGCGGCGGTGAAGACCTGGAGAGGAAGCTTGTGGAGTTTCTGAGGGAATACCGCACGACGCCCCACCAGTCCACGAGAGTGGCTCCAGCCGAGGCACTATTTGGGCGATGCCCGAGGGGAATGCTACCGGAAGAGGACGGCCGTCTGCCCGGAGTAATAGACAATGATGGTGTCAGGGAAGAACGGGACAGGCGCAACGACAAAGAAAGTGAAAGAAGGGGTCTGCAAGAAAAGGAGGTGCGAGTGGGGGACACAGTGTTGGTCAGGAACAGGCACCCCGAGGGGAAGTTGTCCCTGCCCTTCGAGCCGCGCCCGTGGAAGGTAACGCATGTTAAGGGCACCTTGGTGACGGCAGCCTGCGACCGAGGAACAGTCACGCGCAACCGGTCGTTCTTCAAACGCATTGAAAGACCGACTGAAAATGGGACATCAGAGGAAGGCGTAGGGCAGGATGGTCCGCCAGGAGATCAGGAGGGCGAGCAGGGCAGGGACTCCCCGAGACCTGAACGTGAGGATTCGACTCCACCTCCCGCATCACCAAGGTACCCGATCCGCCGCGAGCGGCGATTGCCCGGGCATCTCAAGGACTATGTCCTGGACTCATGTGACTGAGCTGAGCGATGCAAGGTGAGACTCTCAGGTGGTCATATGTCCGCCCACCCGGGTACCCGGCGTGCGGGGGGAGGCACCCCTAGCTGTTTAATTTGTTTTGGTTAATATTAAAAAGGGATGTGACGTCCCAGTTTGTTGGTGCGCATGCGCGGGCCTCGTCATGGTCCCGCGCATGCGTGGTTGAATAAAGTGCGTCCGTGCGGCAGTTCCCGCCGGGACGCGGAGCAAGCAGCATCGCGTCCCGCATGTTCTTTTGGTCCGTGTCTGTGTGCGTGTGCCTGCGTGGGCCTAGGGGCCAGATACACGTGCCTTGCATCACACAGGCGTGCACTCTTGGCAAATAGCGCCTTTGAACTCGCCTTCATCTGATGTCAGGAAAAATATGTCTCCTTTAGCAACTGAAGCATTTCACACAGAAACGTCTTACCAAAACGTAATATGGTTGTTTCGTTTCGGCTTGGATGATCGTAGGTAGCAAATCAACTTGCTTCCAAAATGGACATTTGTGTGGTGAGTGGATGAGCGGCATTGCTCAAATGAGGGTTTTGGTAGAGCCAGCGTGCTGTTCTAGCAACATAATCTTCTTTGCAATACTAAGGGAGCACCCCCTCTACCTAGCCTTGTTCACTAACAGGATACAAGGCTGCAATGGGCGTGGCGTTGTTGGAGTTACTGCGTCGATAACGTTTACATTGTAAAACAGGAAGAAAAAAGCAAATACAAACTACGCTTTGTGAGAAAAGTGCCTACACTTATATTACAGTTCAATGCCCCACTGTATGTTGCAAACAGTAAAACGTGGGTAAATATATATTAAACCAGTTCTGCGTTTACTGGGCAGTAAACAGACATTATCCTGGGTGACTGCTAACTTCGGGGCCCTTTTGCAATCATAATCGTGCTTTGTAGCCCGCGTAATTCTGACCTTCTATAAAATGCCTCTTCAAAGTAATAACATGCCGAGGCTCTGTTCTCCCTGGGTCTGTCGTCATTATGGCGGGGAATGACATTCCCAAATGTCAAGCTGTCCAAACCAGGCCGCCTGTAATCTCAGATGCTGGAAACACGCTTGCATCACTCCCTGCAGCTGCAGCTGCACTGCTGCTCGCGTCTGGCAGAGGTGTTTTTCTTGTTTGAACTGTGCTCTTTTTTCCAAAGTGAGTCTTTTTTTCCCCAAACTGTGTATTCTTCCTGTAGTGACTAAAATGTCTGGTATTTAGAGCGAGGGGCAGGGGGTAGAACCTAAACCTGAACCAGGGGCCTTAGATTAGGAAGACATTTATTTTTAAATACTTTTATGTGCGCAAAATGTGAGCAACTAAATGATGGACTGCTTAGTTTTTCGTGTGACTTTTGTTAAAACATCACTTTTGAACCAAGGCAACGGATTTTCCTGAAATATGCTTCTGTGTGTTGTGGTGAGTCTGTGCGGAGTCTGGTATGAAAGGGAGTTGTGTGTGATTGAGTCTGGTATGAAAGGGAGATGTTGTAGTGTACTCTTGTCTTGTGACTAGCCTGGGTGCTTGCTGTGAGAATGTTGGTGCGTGAATGCAGCTCAGGAGAATGTTGGGTGGATCTGTGTGTGCATGTTCTGAGAGTGTCAGTTGGGAACCTGAGCTGGGGATGGATGGATGGCCGGTGGGTCCACTCCTTTGTTAGTTTCCATCTCTATGATTTTCGCCACTCGTCTCCCCCCTAGTACGGATCTGAGTGAGCGCGGGAGCCGCTCTTTGGACAGTCTGTCAAAGGTGCAGCTCCAACACTGATTCTCAGCTCTGACAAACTGTTGTAATAAGCCTATGCTACTGTATGCCAACAACCCAGTCCTTCGTGCCCGGACAGCAAATGCTCTCAGAGCCCAACACCAGGCTGTGACAACTTATTGCACTTTAAACCATCTAATCTTGAATAAGTCGAAGTCCAACGTGATGGTCCGTAATAGTCTTTGCAGTGGCAAATCTAAGCCCTGCTTTAATCAGTACTTATAAATCAATCCAGGTGGTTGTAGGTATTGATTCTAACCTTGCCTGGAAAGCCCACGTGAGCCGTTATAGGATTTGCGTGTACATTTAATGATCATTTTGGCCTTGACCGTTTTCCGTGGGAAATTTGGAGGTTCAGTTTGGGGTCTTTGGGGTCTAGAAAAGACTTTTAACCAAGTTGGCATTTGTGAATGGAATTTCGGGAAACAACTTTTATATTTACAAAAAGGTTTTCCATCTTCTGTATTACATACAGACATTGGTTTCCAGAAACAGGAGAGAAGGATAAGGGACTCCCCAGACAGATATGCAGTCAAAGGCAAGAAAATATTTCCCCAATCTTCTATTTCCCTGTATAGAAAACAATTGTCAGTAGACCTTATAGAGTTCGGTTTAAAGTGTATTTTGGACCCTTTGTACCATCCCACAGTTCCTCGTGTGACTCTGCTATCGAAACTGAAAGAGGACCAAGGGATAAGCCAAAGGAGGGTGGGAGAGGCCGAGCTGGCCAGTTTGGATCGCATAGGCTAGGTGGATATATTTGTGGAGGGTGGAGACCATGAACTCTTGCTACCCCCCAGATCAGGTGCCTCTTTGCCCTCGCCAGATCTGATATTCTGCCTTTAGCACTGGGCTCTCTGGTATCTTTGACTTTCTGGGGCTGTGAGCTAGGAATTTGTAGATTGTCTTTTCTTTTTTCCTGCCCTCCTCAGTAGCCATTTGATATTTACAAGGCAGGATATGGCTGTGGTCTTTTTTAATCTGTGTGTTAAGATTGTCATGTTTTCTGTCGCATTTTGCATTTTATTCTTTGTAACTGTGAATGTGTTATAATTTGTACTTGGCTGCCAGGAAAGGTTTAACCACCTGAAAGTGTAAATTAAATAAAAGCCCAGCAGGGGCGCTCCTGGGAACCATGTCTCAAATGGGCACAGCCATAGGAAAGGCCACTCTCCCATCACGGTGTGGCATGCAAAAGATCTGTATTGAAGCTGCAGACTTGGAAATCGGGCGGGATTAGAATAGCAAGAAAGAGCAGAAGGTACCCGAGGGAAGGCTTTGCCATCTTGTTTTACTGGGAGGCTCTCTATCCATTTCCTGCAGGACAAAACACTCTGAGTATGATGCAAGAAGGCAGGGTTCACTTGTCACAATCATAGGAATTGACCCCTTACAGGAGGCTTGCTTTTGTCGAACCCCCTGTGGCCTTTTACCTTTAAAAGGAATGGGTCACCCACTTTCTGCATTCATTTTGGACTGACATCAAGAAACAAAGAATTCTTTGGCTCTCAATTGGGAGTGTAGTTAATTTGAAAGTCCTCCAGGTGTAAGGTGCAGATAGAGTGGTATGTGTCGTAACCATCACAAGGGAACTTTGGGGGTGAAGGATATTGGACCAAGGCCTGCACCAGTACCCAGGCTATTCACTGGACTGGTAGTAAAGAGTAAGCCGACTCACATTGTCGCAGAGATCCTGGATTGTGACTCACAGCCCCAGTGAAGTCAAAGTAGCTGGGATCCTGTGTACCGACGCTCCAACTTAAACAATAAGCTTGCTGCTGTGGGAGGCCTTAAAATAACACGTCTTCAACCAGCTCCTCAAACCAGCAGGATCTTTGCATATGACCAAACCGGGCCTTGATTCGAACCACTGGAGGCATTGCTTGCCAGTCCACCCTATCTAGCAGTACCCAGCAATACCCATCATCTCGAACTAGCTGAACCGTTGAACCCAACCTGATGGATTCTTTGGTCTTCACGATTCTGGCACCACATCGAACCACACAAGGCTTGACATTGAATCTGACTCAAAGCAGACTTTCTGCCTGGACCACTGTGACTGGCCACAATCGAACATGGTTCGACCCCCACCAAGCACAGCATTGACAGATCCAATCCAATGCTGTCGAAACACCAAGCACAGTTTAAGGTATTTTGGAAAGATCTCCTTGTCCACTTTTCGGACCATAGTGACGAAGTAAAAGCAAGAAGAAATAAATGCATGATGAAGTAAATTCCTGGTGAAGTGAATGCAGATGAAGTAAGTGTAGATGAAGTTTTCTGGGAGAAGTAAAGGGGGCATACCATTCAGTCAAGGTGATATGTTTTGTCCTTTTATCCACAAAACTAAGGGAAGAGAACAGATTTGTATTCTTTGCAACAGCAACACTGATGGCAGGGTGTGGTTTTTAATCCATTTTCTTCTTCTAATGAAGGGCAATTCTTTATCTGCATTTCACTGCTGTAAATAACAGTAACTATTTGGGGGCAAACAGGCCTTTGTGGATCCACTGCCATCACTAACAGCATTTGGCCATTAGGTAGGAATGTCACCCAACCATGCATGAAGAGCCAGTTGGGCAGTAGAGTAAGATATGGCACATGCAAGTCTTCAGGCAATATCTAATAAAAACGAATAACATAACAGCATTTAGCCCAGGTAATTTCTATTTCCCCATTAACAAATCACACACATGCCTTTTCACTATGTACTAGCTGCATAAGTGTTCCTGTGTCAACCTTGAGACAGTGCTGGTATTCCCATTGCATGCTGGGTCTTGTACGCTAATACTTACCGTTTATAAATCAAAACTACAAGTCCCAGCATCAATAGTAAACACCAGGACTGGCCCAAGGCGTCACACATTTGAAAGGGCTACTTGGCTGCTAGTTATACAGTTAATAATGAACTGTTTTCTATTAAATAAATTTGCCTTGGCTACACACTCTTTCTTTTGTTTGGTGGAAGCCAATCCATAACGCAGTTATCTACTTCATTCCTTTCCGATTGTACGGCCACCAGTTCTGGCATGCTGCCTACTCACATTTTCATTGTGTGTTAACGCTTGCAAGCATATTCTCGCCTCCATCAAATTGATGCTGAAATGCTACCTTGTAAGGGGGTAGTTATGTTATGGAAGACAACTAAATCCCTTGGATACAATCTCCAGAAGGGCTGCATGAGACAGCAACCCAGTATCCAG
Source organism: Ambystoma mexicanum (assembly GCF_040938575.1). NCBI lineage: Eukaryota > Metazoa > Chordata > Amphibia > Caudata > Ambystomatidae > Ambystoma > Ambystoma mexicanum. The sequence goes on from NC_090927.1 coordinate 342,279,411, forward strand.
CCATGTCTTCCTCCTCTCATTTTCCTTTCTCAGATGTTCACAGGCATGAAATTGTGTGTTGGCTTCCCATGAATATTTGTTGTCAGTATGGTGCAGAAGTGAATGACCCTTTGGGAACGGTCTTCTGATTGTTCACAATTCGAGGGGCCTCATTACGAGGTTGGAGGTAATGGAAAAACGATACCGGTAAAGCATTACCGGCATCGCTTACCGCTCCGGTGTATTATGACCCGGAAACCCACTAATAGCGGCACCCTAAATAACGGTGCCCCTAATAGCGGCATGGTTGTGTACACGCGCCCCTTCGGGGAGCAAATAGCGGCATGCCGGTAATCGGAGGACATCCCAACCCACACAGACATGCAAATACTGGCATCCAGAAGCCGGTAATCACGGGCTGCACGATGCCGGCCATACAGGCATTGCAGACCACCCGCAAACAGCAATCAGCAATCAAGCCAACTGCCACAGGTGCACACAATCACCACAGGTGGAGTCAATGGAGGCTGGACCAGTATAAAATGAGCACACCCACACATCACACCCCTTCCAACACCAAAATGCTACCACTAGCTGTTGCAATCATCGCGCTAGAGGACATGCCTATACTGCTACAACTACAGCAACATTACCAACTACAACAACAACCACAGCAGCAACAACAGGCAGCACAGAGGAGACGCAGGAGGAGAAGGAGGGTGTGACAGGCCCAGCACTTAAAACCAGCACAGCCAGCAGTGCCTTGTAGGCAGCCCCAAATCCCTTGCATCAGACCCAGGCCATTCAACCTAACCCCTGAGCAGATCCACACCCTGTACCGGTTGGACCGGGACACCATGACCACCATAGTGGACATGATACACAACGACATTGCCAGCCTCATAGAAATACGCACTGCCATCCCCCCGCTACTAAAGGTGGTGCCCGTGCTCCACTTCCTGGCCACAGGCACCTATCAACACACAGTGGGGCAGCTGCATGGCATTTCACGACTACTATTTTCATGCATGTTGAACCAAGAGCTGGATGCCCTCCTGAAGCGCGCAAGCACCCACATGTCCCTACCACGGACTGCCCAGGAGATAGCCGACACCAAAGTAGGCTTCCATGCACTGGCAGGCATGCCCAATTGTGTTGGTGCCCTGGACTGCACCCATGTGGAATTGGTAGTCCCCCATGCCATAGAGGCGGTGTACCGCAATCGCAAGCAATACCACTCCATCAATGTGCAAATGGTATGTGACTCCAGCAAGATCATCACACATGGCAGCTCAGAGTGACACACACCTATTTGTATTTGCTTGCAGGTGATGGAGGATATCCCTTGAGGCCGTGGCTACTTACCCCTGTGCGGAACCCGCAGAACAGCCATGAAGAGGAGTACAATTGTGTGCACACTCGTACCCGTGTTGTGATTGAGCAGACCTTTGGCCTGTTGAAGGCACATTTCCGCTGCCTAAGAAGGTCTGGTGGGGCACACCTATGTAGTCCTGAGAAGGTGGTAAAGATCACCATGGCCTGTGTCATGCTGCACAACATGTGCGTCCGGAGAAATGTACCACTGCCACCTGACATTGACATGCATGCACCGGGTGAGGATGATGAGGATGGAGACGGAGGTGAAGTAGGCCCCCTGCCAGTATGTGATGCACGGGTTGGCCTTGCAGTACGCCAAGCACTGATTCATGAATACTTCTGAACCACAGGGACTATGATAGACATGTGTCACTGACACACTGGGTCCATATGGACATGCACACTGGGATTGTTGGGAGTTGGCCACTGACCACCGTCACACATTAAATGGATATACACAAAATGAACAATGTCAAGCCATTTAATTTTTTTGCACACAACGGGTGTATTTGTTCAAACAGAGAAAAATGTGACCACTCCCCCCCAAACCCCAGTCAACTCCCAAACCCACCCAACAAACCCCAAAAAACCCCAGTGAACTCCAAAACCCACCCAACAAACCAACAAAAACCCCAGTGAACTCCCAAACCCACCCAACAAACCCCAAAAGTCCCCAAATGTACTCCATGAAATGGTCTCCTTCACCCACAACCATGTGTCCCACTCCCATTGTCTGGCCACACTACTTGCGGGACTTTTTGCTGTCTGTGGGTGGCATCTCAGAGTGCCGTGCACTCCTCCAGGTCGGGCGCACTGGGCTTGCAGGGACTGAGGATGCAGTTGTGGTGGCAGTGGATGAGTCCGAGGCAGGTTCCACCCCTGCTCCAAGATGTGGCCGCTGCATATGGAGCAGGATGGAAGTGAGGACTTGGGTTACTGCCCCCAGACAGTCCCTCATGAGCACAGCCGACGTATTCACGGTGGCTGTGTTCGCTGTGATGGCCGCTGTGGTCGCCACAATGGCAGTTGCAATACCCCTCCTTGTGTCCTCACCATCAGCAATATACTGCCGCAGGAGATCCAACATGGCCTCCTGTCGGGCCTCCTCCGTCAAGAGGTGTGACTATGGGGTGTTGGTGGGAGCTGGAGTGGTGGGAGCTGGAGCGGTGGGAGATGGTGCATGCACGGGGCCTACATCCTGGGTGATGTCCTCCTCGAAGGGGCACAGGTCCAAACCCCTCAGGTTAGAGTCATGGAGGCAGGGATCATCACTGCTGTCGGTGGTTGAGGGCTCCATATAGGGCGGGGGGTGGGCAAGGGGCTTGGGGTGAGTGAAGAAGTCACTACTGTGACTCCCTCAAGGTCCACATTGCCAGCCAAGACGTCCTCAGTGGTGGGTGGCGCAGGAAGGGACCCCCCTCCAACTGGTGTTGGTGTGGGCTGCTGGGCCTGATGTGTGCCCAGCACAGTGGCAGCAGGTGTCGGTGGCTGTGTTTCCACCCGGTCAGGCACACTGCCTGTGGGTGTGGCCTGCTTGTCTGCCAGGGGGGTGGTGGTGGCGGTGGCCATTTTCTTATAGTGTGATGTGGATGCCCTTGCGGTCTTCTCCTGACTGGCATACAATTGTGCTGTTCAATATTCATACATACATGCATCCATGTCTTACAGGTGTGTCACACTTGGTGTTGTGAGGGGGCATATTGGCATTCAATGCATGGCAGGTGGCATGCTGTTGGTTTGGGGTTTGTGTGATGTATTACATGGGCATGGTCCAGGTGTGTTGGCCGTGTGTTGGTTATGGGATTGTCACTCAGCATGCATTTCTGTGTGGCAGGGTTTGGCCCGCAATCTGGACTTGGATATGTTGATGTGGGTGTAGGGACATGCATTGCCCTGCCTAGTCTCTCTTCCACATCACTTGTGCTACATCATGGTTTCCCCTGCTGGGATGTACAGGGTCACTCACCTCCTTCTGGGGATGATGCTGCACCCATCTCCATCTCCCCAAATCCCTCAATCGACTCAGGGTCAATGAAGCTGCTAGAAGTCTCCTCCCAGGGTATCATCTTTGCAGGTGAGTGGGGACCCCCGCCTGTCGCCATGGACGCCCTCCTGTTGCTTGACAGGATGTTTCGGACCCTCAAGCCGAGGTCGTCCCACCTCTTACAGCAGTCACGGACTGTACGTGGGGTGGTCCCCACGGCCGACACCTTCCGGGCAACCTCCTGCCAGATTTCCTTTTTCTTGAGCTGGGCCTCACCCTTCATATCATTTGCTTTAATGATGTCTGCATGTGCAGCGAAAGTTTCCACCAACATATTCAGCTCTGCGTCAGAGAAACGCTGTTTCCGCTGTCGGGGGGTGGTCTTCCGGGTAGCCTTGGACATCCTCTGGGTATTTCCACAGGGCACAACAGGATTCGACTGGTGGTTTGATTGTGTTTTTAAAGATGGCCGCCGGCCAGTTTCCCGTTCCGACACAATGACGTTTAATTCCGGGTCCGGGTTTACGAGCCCGGTATTAGCATGTTGGTATTACCGGGTCGGTATTTAGGGGTTCCTCCTAGGCGGTGGCGGTATCAGTGGGTCCCGTGATGCCGCTATCTGGGGGTACACGTGTTCTCGCACACTCGTAATCACCCGCAATTTGCGGCGTCATACGAGCATGGACCCACTTGTTCCGCCATGCTCAAAACAACCAAATTAATTGATGCCAAGAAACATTTGTTTTCTTTGGAAAATTCCAAACTGTACAATAAATTCACAATCAGATTACCCACGAAAGGCTGTTAAATTATAATGTCCATTTTGCATATATAGGTACACACACAAATCATTATAGAACAAATATTCAACTGGATGTGAACTCTGGAGTGATTCCATTTTGTTTGTTTCCAAAATGTATGAGTTTGTGTCCACCCCCTTCATCAGGTGTGATACATCCCGTCTTCCTAAAAGAATAATAAATAAACTGTCCCTTTCAACAAGGTTTAGATCAGAGTGTTGGCATAGTCATAATCATTATTAGGCATGGAACACTTACTTCGTGTTTTGTAAATGTTACTAAATCCTCAAATAAGTGTGAACCATGTGGTCTGCAATTCAATATCAAGTAAAGCCCATAAACACTTATAGGCATGAAAGTTCAATCTGTTCCTGCAATAACATCAGGCGATAGATAACATGGTTTAAATCAATGTGCATATGCCCCCCCCCGATTTAATTTTCCATCAGTATGTGCATGCGTATCTCTTCTCACATGCTTTGTTCGGTAGAAAGCCGGATGCAGGACGGAGAGCAGCTTGAAAGTGACCTCCCATCCTGTGCCCAGCTTAATACTAACTTCTTAGCCTGACGTGCGTTGTCGGTCGCCTGCCGGGGCCATGACTCTCCACTCGCATGGTATTAGACATTATAGTAGGACTATTATCCTGAGTCGTACATATGTAACAAAATAAAGTAAAGACTTGCACCCCACTTATAGATCTTTGATGTAAGGCGGAGGCTCTGATGTTTTATAACTCAAATGAGGTCCATCTTTGCCCATTCGTGGTCTTGTATAAAGCACTAATCAAATTATTAATGACCGCAATGCAGGTTATAGTCAATCGACATGCATTGTCTGACTACTCCATAGTTCTTTCATAAATACTACTGTAGCGCATTGTATAGTGTAGAGAAAAGTATTAGATGTAATATCATCCTATCTCTGATCTTCCCATATGCCAGGTCTTATAATCAATCCTGTAATCTTCATTCAATTGCCCTATGTGCTCACATGATGTAAATGAGTGTTGGTCAGAGCGGAGTTCCCAGAAGTTGATGTTTACATGTGTTCAGTGTACTGCCACAGATAGCAACTAAGGTCCCATTCTGTTTTTATACCACAGGGGGATAAACAATCTAATCTGTCACCACAAAAGATTTATTTCTGGAGTAGATTCATTAGTATGTCTCCCCCCACGCCTGGGTGCTTTCACCTGCTCAAAATGATGGCTTGCATCTTTGTCACCATGTATCGTGCTTGTATGAAATGTTGGGCAAGTGGAGATTTTTCTGGTTTGGTATGGATGTTGGACTTGTGCTCTGTCCAATGGGTTTTCTCTTTGCGTATGGTCATGTCTACATACATGATGCCACAAGGGCACCTTATCCCACGTTGGCAGAGTCACAAGACGTGGAATGTTTCAACCAAATTGTGTATGAAATTTTTAATGCAGTTTCCATTGATTATATTGTGACAATGTTGACAGGTGTTACGTGGGGAGGTTCTTTTATGTGTTATTTGAATGTTTTTGGGGTAATTGATGTCAGCCCTAATTACACTCTCCTTGATGGAATGATTTTTTGATAGGCAACTGTAGATACATCTGGGAATAGCTGGCTCACGGCGGTATCCAGTTGTAACGGTTTCCAGCGTTCTTTTGAAATGTATTTGATCTTATGGCTCCGTTGGGAATATGTGGTAAAATATACAAGGTTGAATTCTGAATCCTTTATTTTAGGCGTGAGGGCCAGGTGTCTGGTAATTGATCCTGCTTTCTATGTCACTTGATCCAAATTGTTATGCACATTTCCTCTCCTGAGCAATTTCTGTTGTAGCTCTGTAGATTTTTCAGAATATTGGTGTTCCTCTGAGACAATTCTCCTATATCTTAAAAACTGGCTATAGGGAATGCTTTCAATGGTCCTCCTAGGATGGAAGCTGCAGGACAATAAAACACTTTTTTTGTCTGTCGGTTTGGTATAAACCAATTTTTGAAGACTGCCTTCTTTCACATAGATTAGAACATCAAGGAATTCTACTGAGATGGTACTAGATTCAGAGTTACATTTAACTCTAGGTGATATCTGCAGGCTGTTCTGCCATTTCAGACCAGATTCCAAAGATGTCACCTATGCACCTATAGCAGCATTTTAGATGTCCATTTCACTGTGCATTGTTAAGCACATGTTCTTCTTCTAGTTAGTCATATAAACAAAACAGGGAAATCTATAGATTAATACCTCAAGTCTGGGGTACTTTATCCTTTCTGTTATCTTTTATATATTAACACACACAACAGAAAACGGAAAAAGCTTCTCTCGAGCTAGTCACTTAATAAACCATCAATGTGTGGCCCTAACACTCTCCTTAAACGGAAGAACACCCTTTCCCTTCATGGTGCTTACTGGACCTAGAGAGCGCTGTAGCCTATCCGAAAGAGATAGATGAAGAGAAACTCACCCTATTCCTACAATAAATGAGGTAAATTTGAGGCAAGGTACTGGCAAATAGTTGTCTTATTTAAGACACCAGTGTGAACAAGGTTAGTTAAAAACTGCAGCTGGGAATTCAGTCTCCCCAAAGCTGCACACTTTGGTCAATCAGGCAGTTCACGTGGGACTAGGCGTCACAAACGGGACAGTTTATTTGCCCTCCGCGAAGTGTGTCTGATTGTCTCAAAGTAAAGTGTAATAAAACAATTAAGATTATAAATAACACTATCAACTTGTTGTTATACTCCTTCAAATTACTTTTCTTTCTTCTAGCTAGGCCATATATGTGTTGGCATAGCTCAGAGCCATCGCATCTCCCATTGATGTTCTGGCTATTTGCACAAAGAATCTCTCCTTGAACATGAAGAAATTATTGCTCGATACAATCTTTAATAAACTCAGCAGAAAAACCTTATCTACTTTACAATGATCTGTTGATAGAAGTAGCCATTCCATCGCTTCAATTGCAGGTTGGTGGGTGATATTTGAGTAGAGGCTAGCTACCTAAATCCATGATAAATTACATCTCATTCACTCTGTCAAATTCAAGTGCCTGGGTTTTCATAAAGAAGTCATTCGTGTCTTTCAGATACGTTGTTGTGGTTTGTACCAGTGGCTGAATAATCTAGTCTATGTACTGCATCAAGGGCTCCAATAGGCTGTTGCTTGCTGCTATAATTGGGCACACAGGTTGATTTTCAAGATTTGTATGTATTTTCGGAATTTTTATATGACTGACATGACTGGATGACTGTTAGTTAAAAATGCCTTTGCTCGATTAGTGCTATACTCATTTTGTTCTGTCTCACCAAGTACAGTTCTGATAATGTCTTTCAATCTTTCTGTCGCATCACCATACACCTCGAGATATGTATCTATGCTTCCAACTGCGATTCAACTTCTTGATGATATTATACTGTGTCCATAATTACCAGGGCTCCTTCCTTATCCGCTGGTTTTAATATGATGTCTCTGTTAATCCATAGGCAGTCCAGTACTTGCTTCTCCTTCATGTCGTTCAGAACCTGTTATTGAAAGGCTTACATAACAAGGTCATGGACTGGAGGCATAAATGTGCTTTTTGGCCTTATTTCTAGAAATGTAGATTTCTCTTGTGTTTCGGATGTATCCAATGTTTCACAGAATAACTTCAGTTTCATCTTTCTTGTTAGAGGAAAGAAGTACATTTTCTCTTTCAGCAGTGAGCAGCAGTAATTAGGCACAAATGAGATCCCTTTCTGGAGGGTCTTCTTTTCAAATGCTATCGGATGGTAAGAAGAGATGTTGACTACTAAGTCTTCTTTTGTGGAAACGTTACTTTCCGTACCAGATTTTTTCTTCTGATTTCTTCTAAATCGGGCCATCTCTAAAAAAGAAGAGGCTGAGGGTGCGGATCCAAGGGTTACATTTAGCTGTTGATCTGGAAGCGTGGTTTCAGGAACAGTAATAGGGGTTTGATCTTCTTGTTCAGTACTGGATGTGTCTGAGGATGTTGTCTCTGATTGTGGTCTGTTGTTAAAAATGCCTTGGTTTCGTCAGTTGTCTGAATTGTCCCTCTGATGGCAGTAATCTTCCCACATGTAAAAAATATCTAGTTTGTAGTCCACAGAATCTCTGCAAAATGTCATAACTTTTTTTTTTATTTGATTTCTTTTTGTGCACCTCTCCAAAGATATCTTCTATGTCGTTGTAGTCTGATCCTTGGTCAGAAGTGTTCCAAGTGTGGATTTAGTAAGTTCAATGTCTGCCTCGAGGGTACTCAAAGAATTTGCTAGCTGCGCTATCATAGGTAAAATTAAGTCAAGGTACATTTGTTGAGTATCTGTCTCCATCACTTCATGAATGCAGGGTTGTCCTTAAATAACATTAGCTCTAACTCAACCCTTAATCCTCTTGTATCCTCTGAGACCTAAAGTACTGGGATAGAGTAGTTGCACGTAGTCTCTGGCTAATCTTTCTTCTGATCAATCTCTCCAATTGGGAGATAAGTTCTTCTGGTCTTTTGGTATGGCTCAATTCCTCACCTGTTGATTTAATTACATTTAAAATATGAATTGCTTCTTGTTCTGAGAAAGAAAGAGTCTCAGCTCTTGATAGTGCGCCCCTCAATTCTTGAGAAGGGCATTTGTTTTTTATTAAGCAATTCAGGGTGTGGTGTCCCTGAGTTATAGCCACGCCTGTATGGTATAGTATCAGTGGGTGTGCACTACAATTTCAATGATATTAATTTGATTTTTTTGTTCATTTAGTTGTAATAACGTAGTATTTCTGGTGCTCAAGGTGTATGAAAGAAATGTTTCAGAAACAGTCTTTGGGATTTATCCCTATGAGTGCACACGTGCTTCTTTGAGTTAGCTCTCAGGACCTATTTTTTTCACTATGCTTATTGACTATGAACATTTGATTAGTTCTTCACAACTTTTCTTTCCCTGCAGCTGATGCTAGATCTGTTGGAACATCTCTCCCATGAATTTGGCTATGCTCACATGTTAGTTTAGTTTATTATTTGTAGAGCGCACCTAACCCTGCGGTTTCTGGGCGCTTGAACGTAGGTAATTGTTACAGGTACATACATATAGGAAAAAAGGACACATGGCTTGTTGACAGAGGTTACAAATTAGTTGATGTGCCAACATAGGAAAAAGCATGTAAAATACAAAGTACAGGAATACTGAGGTGGCTGAGGAACAAATCAGTTGTCCTAGAACCCAGGATGCAAAATAGTCAACAAAGGTACAATAAAGTCGACGAGTCAGGACCACATTAGAACAAGAGCCAGATTAAAGACCAGAAGCAGTGGCCGGATACTGAGGCACTGTTGGTGGATATCAATTTCTTTGGTACTCATCTTTTGGGTCTTTTGGTGCAACAGGTCTGACAACTAATTCTAGGCCTTTGGCAGACTCAGGCTACAACAATAAAAATAAAAAAATAAAAATTGCACACATATCAGCAGTATAATGCTTGCTATGTTTTTTCTGTGAATCTACACAGAACAGACTGAAAAGGTTCATAGTATTTAGATTCCTCATCTGTTGAAAGACAGTTTCTAGTTCATGCTTTATCAAAAAGAACATTCTCACTAATGCACAAAGCAACCCTGAGCAGCATACCGGCAAACCCAGAACTGTGAAAACACTGGCTCTCCTGGTCTCCAACTGAGATCAAGAAATAGAAGGCAAGAAATAAAATGAGCAGCAAAGGCACACTAACGGCCCAAGGAAATAGGATGGGGCAATACATTCCACCAGGCACAGCCACTACATAGACCCATATTCGTGACATTATTGCTTTCAACTGTAACCCAAGAGACGGACCTTCCCAATGCACAATGTAACACAATGGGGCCTATCTGGGATCCCTGTGATGCTCTGGATGGTATTGTGAAAACACTGGCCATTATGGTCTAGTCCAAGGACAAGAAATGAAATGAGCCATGTGGCAAAGGCACACAAATGGCACAAGGAAATGGGATGGGAGAATACATTCCATAAGGCCCACACACTACAGAGCCAAATATTGGTGAAATGCATGTTCTTTATTGTAACCCCAGGGTTGGACCTCCCTTATACACAAAGTAACCCCTTACTCCTCTGCTGCATGCGATGTGTCAGAGGCTGCTGTGAAAGTGATGCCCATCCTGATCTCCTGTGGCAAAGAACTGAAATCGGCCAACATCAAAAGCTACAGTTATGACACAAGCAAATGTGATGGGATTATTCTTTCTAGAAAGCCTATTCACTACAGTGACACATCTTAATGACATGCCTTCTCTCAATTGTAATTCACTAAAACTAATGAACAAAGCAACTGTGACTGATGCATACCTAAGCACCATAAGGTGTGTTGAAGGGTGTTCTGAAAGAACTTGAAGTCCCAGTCTACTCCTGAGGCAAGGAAAAGGAAAGGGCAAATATTAAAAAACACACTTGAGACAAAAGCAAATGCGAGGGGGCAACACGTTCTATGAGGCCAAGGCGCTATCAAGACAAATATCAATGGAATTCCTGCTCCCAAATCCAAAGCACTAAAGAAATTGACAATATTGAGCAATGCAACCATGAATGGCATACGTGTGTCAAGTGCAGTCTGTTGGTGGGTAATGAAACAGCACTGAGCTGAGCCTTCCTTTCCTTTGTAAAATTAAATTAGCTATGTGGCAAAACAACTGTTATTATAAGAGCAAATGGAATGGGGCAATACATTGCACACAGCCTGGTCAATACACTCTAAGATAACAGTGACATATATGTTATCAATAATAAGAAGCAGGACTATTTTATCTAATGCACAGAGCAACCCTGAGTGGCATACCTATAGGCCCAGTGATGTGTTGGTTGGTGCGGTGAAAGCACTGGATGTCCCGGGCACCCACTGTGGAAAAGAAATAAAAAAGCCATGAGGCAAATGCACAGGTATGACAAACGAGCATTTGATGAGTCAACAACCTCCAACCAGCCTAGATATTAATTGGACAAATACTAGTGACATGCATGTTCCCTATTGTAATGCCAGAGACAGACCTCCCTATCGCACAAAGTAGTCTCCTGTGGCAAACCTGTGCTTCATGAAATGTGTCTGATGGTGCAGTGAAATCACCTGCTGTCCCAGTCTCCCACTGCGGACTACAAATTAACGGGCCTACGAGAAAAAGACACAGTTACAAAACGAGAAAATTTGATGGGGCAATACTTTCCACTGGGCCTAAGCACTACATAGAGATATTAGTGACATGCCTTCTCACAATTATAACTCACTAAAACAATTTGCTCTAATGCACTGTGACTAGCTTCAATTCTTAGAGGGAAATGTGTTGGAGGGGCTCGAAACAGCAATGGCCGGCTAAGTCTCATCCATCTGTCAAGAAGAATGGACTAAGAGGCAAAGTGGAAATGAAAACTAAAAAAATCCACATGAAAGGGATGAATACTTATGATTTCACATCATTATCTAGATTATACTCAATGGCTCACATTTATGTGGAGATCAAGGGTACAGCTATTGCAAGCAATAGCCTAGTCAATCTGGATTTGCCCTTCTTTGCAAATTCATCCGACTCATACATATCCATGCTAACCTGTTGTCTTCATACCAAGAATCAATGTCCTTGCTCCTCTTCCAAGACATCAATTGGTCATCTATCTATGTCATATGATTGGACGCCGCCACAGTTCAGCAGCCATTGTCAGATCAGCAGAATATGTTTTGTGAAAATCTGTGCTGCCCCGTGCATATCTTTACAGATATTGGGCCTCATTCCGAGTTGGGCGGTAAGGGTTTACGGGCACCGGTAAGGATGCCGGTGCCAGTAAACCATTACCACCCTATTCCGAGGTCCCGCTAAGGGACCAGGGCGCTAATTACAGGCCCGATATTTGCAGGTCGGTAATTAGCGCCTTCCCCATTCCCATTGAGCCCTATGGGAATGGGGAATGGTTTACTAAATGGGGACTTACCGGGTCCTCAAAGGTCGGAATGACCCGGTAAGTCCCCATTCAGCCAGACCGGACCCGAGTTTGGAGGTAGCCATGACGCTAATAGCGCCATAGCTACCTCCAAACTCGGAATGAGGCCCATTAAAACAAATGGATCCATTCGTTCAATGAAATCAACATGTTCCATGAAGAGTACATGGAAACTAAAGTGGCGATGTATCCACTTTAAAGACTTGTACCATACTCCAGTACCCCACACCATGGTGAGGAATCCTCCTGAATCCCATCAGCTACTACTACTGCTGAGAGTTTATGGTGTTATCGTGATATAGTCAGTCAACACTTATGCGGAGCCAGGATCGCCTGTTGTCTTATGTCTGTGTATTTTGACTGTTTGGTTTTGAGCAGACACACCAGGCCTGTAGGGGCAGACGGCTGCATGTTGTTGAAGCTTATAACCCTTTTAGAAGTAAATTGACTATAAAGAGAGAACTGTTGTGCCAACACTTGTACCCATCCCTACATGTAAGTATTTTACTCCCTAATAAATACCCCCTAAAATGAAAAATAGGGAATAGCAATCTTCCCAACAAATAAAAATGGAAACCAACAGATGAGAGGTTATCCCTCTGCTTTCCTCAACATAGCACAATGCATATGTGTGCCACGGGAAAACATTGCCTGATACAAAAATATGTATCTTTTAATGTGTATGAATAACTAGGTGCAAAGAAATATTTATTACACAAACCTTTTCTGTTTTATTGTTGAATATTTTCTCATTTATAAAATACTCCCATTGTGAATGAGACTGATTGCTATACTTCCTAAAAAATCAATGTACTTCCAACTTTGAAAAATAGATAGTAAAAAAACTCCCTCCCGGAAATTGTACCATAAGCACTGCTTGTAGTGCAATATCCTCCTGAATTCATCAGCTAGTGCAATTGTTCAATTTATACTGTGTCCTCTTGATGTAGTCAGGTAATCTTAATGTGGAGGTAGGATGGTATATTCCTTTATGTGTATTTTGACCATCTGGTTTTGATCAGCAAGACACACATGAGGCCAGATTACAGAAACGTTGCACTGGTGCAAGTGCAAAGTTGCACGGTATTAGCACTAGGGCAATATTTTTCCTATTTTTAAATACACTGGGACACATTAGAAAACTATTGCACCATGACAAGCACAGTTTGACATATTAAAAGCACCAGAGCAAAAATGTCCCTAGTGCAAAAAAGATACATTTTTTATGCATTTTTGCATCAGCGCAAAGTTTGCCGTAGTGCTAATACCATTCCGTATTAGCACTAGGGCAAACTTTGCCCAGGCGCAAAAGTGCAGTAGAAATACATCTTTTCTGCACTAGGGAAATGTTTGCCTTGGTGCTTTTAATATGCCAAACTGCCCAGGTCTGCAGGGAAATATAGTTGACATTGAAGTTGGTTCCTCTTTGAGAAATGCATGGACTATGACATCTTCTAAGACGTGTATCAAACCAGAGTGGGACATCCTGCTGAATTCAATCAACTAGTGTTAGTGTTACGTGTTTAAGATGGTCTCCTTTTGTAATGTTTTGAGGCAAACTTTAGGGCTATTCTCTTATGTTTATGAATTTTGATTATCAAGACACATGTTTAAACATGATTTGGGTTGTGGGCGGGCAGGTAGTGGCACGTCATTGAAATGTCTGTCCCTTTCGCAAATACATTTCACATTGAGAAGAGGATTGTATCACACCCCAGTGAGAGATTTTGCTTAATTCAATTAGGAAGTGCTATTGTGTGAAGTGATCTCTCTTGACATAGTTATGAAACACTAAGCCTATGCCTGGATGGTTTGTTCATTTGTTTTTGTGTATTTTAACCATCTGCCTTTGTACGACATGAGACACAATTTGTGAAGATATATAGTGATGTGGATGGACAGATTGACAAATAGCTCCAAACACAGTATAAAAGAAAATAGAATCAAGAGAACAATGTACATAAATATTTAATTTAAATTAATATATCAAGCTAATAAGAAGCAAGAAGGGGCTGTCTATGAAGGGTTGTCTTACCACCAGGTGGGACATTGTAAGTGATTTCAATCCGGCACTCCAACTAAGTCAATGCCTAGTATGGGATGCCCAATGGAAACCCTTATTTATATATTTTTATGTCAAAGTTCTTTTAATTCTGGATGATGTACCCTTATATAACGCCCCTCTCTTTGAATTCCCCCGGTCTCACTGAACCAAGAAATAGGTTTGTTTTGTAAATTAAAAGATTTATTTGAAGAATTGAACAATATATATATCACACTTTTATAACTATGGATAATATCTGAATATCACACTTATGAATATGAACAATGATCAGCAATGGGTAATATTACAATATCACAAATCTCTTTAATCAATTAGGAGTAGGAATAGGAGGATTAATCTAGCAGAGAATACTTTGTATGGGTTCAAGAAATTGCAGTGATAGGAAGGAATGCAACAAAGAAATAAACTTGATATGACTTCAATCAAAGACAATGTGATCACTCTTTCCCCTGTGACTACTCACTCCCCCACTATGCAATATTAAGATATGGAATGAGGTCACAGAGGTATCAGGAATAACAATCAACAATGCAGTTCAATCCTGATTCCCCCAGCAAGCCTAGAGAGAACAGGTATGATTTTAAAACAGGTCAATCGCTTTTCAATGAGGTTTGAATTGAATGGGAAAAATGCTAAAAATTATTTTAATTCGCTAGAGGAGATTCAGCACTAGTGAGAGTGGCTTTGGATTGGTTCAGGTCAACACTAGCAATGATTTATGAATGATTAGAAGATTGAAAACGAAATTCAGAAGTTGAAAACAAGAAACAGCTATTTTACATGAAGTGAAATTGAGCCAAATTGCAAATTTGCGGCAACATTTCTGCGTGCTTGAAACGCGATTACGGCAAAACTATCAGGAAGTGGAATGTCATTTGAAAGCTGATGATGTTAGCTTTAAAATGACATTTAGATTTTGTCTCTAGGACGTATGTTTTAAAGGTTAAAGAGGTTTTTGTGAAGGTAGATTTTTCTCAGAAAAGAATCAAGATTTCAAAAATGAAAGATGCGCTTTA
Source organism: Ambystoma mexicanum (assembly GCF_040938575.1). Classification (NCBI taxonomy): domain Eukaryota; kingdom Metazoa; phylum Chordata; class Amphibia; order Caudata; family Ambystomatidae; genus Ambystoma; species Ambystoma mexicanum. Next base: position 342,294,571 of record NC_090927.1, read on the forward strand.
AAGATTAGGAACCAATATGGACTTATACTAAGAGGCTATGAAAGTACAAGATACCCAACGAGACAACCACCAGAACAGGACGCCTTCCGCTCTGATTGCTGTGCGCCAGGACACTTGACTTTCTTCAAAAAATATCAGCGCACAGATGTTTATCGCTACAATTATCACAGACTATATAATGGGAAGAATTCAGGATGGACACAAGATTCTAAAATGCAGTTCTGGATAGGTTGGAATGGATTGAATAGGATTACTTTAAACTAAGAGATGACTATGGACAGTTTTATACTAAATACGCACTCCTATGGCTTTGGAATGGAATAAGCCCATCAAAGATCTGGTCAAGGGTTTGGCTGGGATTCTCTCGCCACCGGACAGGACCAGGCACTGGGTTCTGCTCTCAGCACAGCACTCTGATCTGCACTGCCTCTTGGACGGAATCTGATGGGTTCTGGATACAGTTCTGCTCTATGGGTCTGGATCTTGGTTCTAGCACGAGATTCTTAGCTAGAATAGCAAAACAGCTCAGCCAGGCTGTTGGTTTTTGTGGTGCCCCTTGGAAGTTTAGGGGTTAGAATCAGGTTGCAAAAGATTCTGAAGGCCAGCTGAGAAGAGTTCAGCTTTTTGGGTTAGGCCTCTCTGCTTCAAAGTTCTAGAGTCTGGATTCTGGGTCTGGTTCTAGAGTCTGGAGTCTGGATCTTCCTGCAGGGTGCTTCACCAAAGAATAAGTTGATGAGTGGAAAGTGTGTGTCTCTGGGTCCTCAACAGTCCCTATTTATCAATTTCCAAAGTGGGTGGGGTGGCTGATTATCTATGCCCAACCCTCTAAGGATCTGATAGGTCAGAGAATGTCCACTCTCCTGATTTGAGAAAGGAGCAGTGTGTCATATGGGTCAGAGTGACACTGTGTTTATGATCTAAAGGAAATCCCTCCCCTTTGCTTTAACTTAGGAAATCTATTTTCCCAAAAAAACATATTTCTAAGATGCACAACTTGTTAATAATACATAATTACATGACAGATTGCCTAAGGTACATTGCTGTCCAACCCTCATCTTCCTGCGAGCTTTAGTTCACAAATGACAACTTTTTCACACTTTTGGGGGGTTTCTCAATGTTAGTTCTGCACCAATTTTTATACATGCATACACATCCCATCTGGGCATATTCCTGTAATTTTTCATGTTCCTAGCACAACCACAATAGCTACCATATTAAAAACATTTGTGGTTCAGTCTCAGAACATCGCACAGATTCCAGATTAGTTTTAAACTGTGAGCAAATTTTTCATTTGAATAATCTCTAAGTTTCATATTGTTGTCAGTACGGTAGAATTTGTTATAAGACTTTTCCTTAAACATATATTTAGTCCAGTTTTAATCCACATTTTCAGTCTGGCCCGCCTCCAAGGTCTTGGCTGAGTCAGAGAGTCACATGGCCTTCTTCCTGCCAGGGCAGTTTCTATTGATGCCCCAAATTAGCATCTCCATTCAGCTCAAGGGAGCCCTTTGTCTGCACTCAGAGCAACAGGCCAGGGTGCCCCTCCCAGTTCCTTTTCACACCAGCCTGCCAGTTTCTTAGCAGAGCACAGGCGAAAAGATTCCTTTGTTTAGGGAGGAGGTGTGGAATGTGTTTGAAGCCAAGTGTGGGAAACATTAACTTTTAAATACAATGGGCCTCATTACAAGTACATCGGTCCGGACTTAACGCCGCCGGTATAACCATACCGGCACCGTTTCCGTGTCTGCCCAATCATGACCTGCGTACCCAGAAATAGCACCACCTCCAACCGCCACCGCGGAGTTTAGGCTCCCGTAAACTCCGCCTGCACGGAAACCCCTCCGTTACCAGCAATACTAAACACCACGAGCATAACAACTAGCGCGGACACGGAAACACCGCCTGAAAAATGGCGTAAAAACAGTGCCTGCTGACCTGAATCAGGGCACAGGTGCACCAAATCAGCCCAGCTGGACCCAGCAGGCCACTGGGAGCCTACAAAAGGGCCACACCCAGCCCAACACAAAACAGAACCATGCAGGCAGCAGCTCTAGTAGCATTGGGACTGGGCCTACTCAACCAACAGGCAGCACTGCACATGATGGCAGCATTGTTGCAGAGGAGGAGGCGGAGGCGTAGGCGGTGCAGGAGGTAACCAGCTAACCCTGTACCCATGGCAAACCCCATTGTCCAGCCGGCACCACCCCGCAGGCAGCCTGCAATACCACGCCTCAGGGCCTCACTCTGGAACCTTATCCCAGGACAGATCCACACACTATACCGGCTGGACCATCCAACAATCCTGTACATCACCGCCATGATAGAGGACAACATCAGCAGCCACATAGACACCCCCACCGCCACCCCCCCTCTTGAAGGTTGTGTCTGTTCTTCATTTCCTTGGCACCGGCACCTATCAAGACACAGTTGGTGAGCTGCACGGCCTATCACAACCCTGTTTCTCCAAAATCCTGGTACAGTTACTGGATGCTCTGTTGTGCCGTGTGTCTGAACAGATAGCCCTACCCCGCACCCTCCCCGAGGTTATTGCCACCAAGTTGGCCTTCCATGCCATAGCAGGAATGTCAAATTGCATAGGTGCAGTTGACTGCACCCACATTGAGCTGACAGTACCACGTGCAAATGAGATGGTGTTCCGCAATAGGAAACAGTACCACCTACTGAATGTACAGATGGTATGTGATGCCACGCAAGTGATAACACATTTCTGCGCACGTTTCCCGGGCTCAACCCATGACTCAATGGTACTGCGGAATTCCACATTGCCACGGTACATGGAACGCTATGCTGGACAAAGCACATGGCTATTCCGTGAGTACAGCTGCCAATGCACCGACCCTGTGGAAGTGGTGTGTGTGTGTCCAGGGCAATGAGCAATGTGAGTGTGCCGCTGTGACTGCACATGCATCACCCCCCCGGCCATCAACTGAATAGACAGTGGAACCCAAACATCAGAAAGCAACACATGACAGGTTACCACAGTGTGCCTGTACACACCCTGCCACATGACACACACAGCCGAAGAAAGGTTGTTAGGTTTTTGCGAAAGGTGGTCTATGATTCTTCATTCCTTAGTGAGGTTGGCAGGGCATTCCAGTTTTTGGGTGCGAGGTGTTGGAAGCTAGACCCTCCAGCTCTAGTTCTTTTGAACGTGGGGACATAGATCTGGTTGGCACGGTGTGCTCTGGTGGGTCTGTTGGAGTTGTTGAGGGTGATTCTTTCCGAGAGATAGGGTGGGGCATCTGATGTAAGGCACCTATGTGTGATGGCCATGGCTTTAAAGAGTATGCATTCTTTTACCGGTAGCCATGGGCATCTTTCCTGGCTTCAGAGATGTGTTCCCTTTTAGGAATGGTCAGCGCTGTCCTGAGCGCATTATTTTGTGAGATTTGGAGATTATTATATTGTTGACAGAGGTGCCTAGGAAAAGGGCATCACAGTAGTCCAATTTGATACCTATTGTGGCTCTGGCGATGGAGAGGCAGCTTTTGGTGGAGAGGAAGGGTTTGACTGCGTTGATCACCTTGGTGGTGAGCGCTGAGGAGGAGGCTATGGCGTTGACCTGGCGGGAAATGGATAGTGAGGCATCTAGGTGAACACCTAGGGTTTTGACAGTCTTGGAGACTGTGATGATGGAGTTATCGATGTTAAAGGATATATATTGTGGAGGGAGTTTGTTGAGAGTTTCGCTGGTCTCTACTATGAGGATCTCGGTTTTATCCCCATTTAAGCAGAGGCCGTTGGCAGCCATCCAGGTTTGAATGGCTGTGTAGATTTTAGTTAAGGCTGTCACATCTTCAGCATAGGTCCCAGTTAGTGGGAGTAGTACCTGCATGTCATCTGCGTAGTTGGTGTACGCTATGTTGCGACAGTCGAGGTCATTGAAGAGTGGAAGGGTAAATATGTTGTAGAGTGTAGGGGCGGTGCAGGAGCCCTGAGGGACGTCGCAGTGGATGATAGTGGGAGTTGCTGAGGCAGTGTCTGAGAAGACCTTCATGAGTCTACCATTTAGAAACAAGGCCACCCAACTGATACCTTCTGGGGAGAAGTGTGCTTCATTTTTTAGGTGCATGCCTAGAATATCATGGTTGACAAGGTCAAAGGCAGCGGACAGATCCAGTAGGAGAAGGAGTGCCGGTTTGCCTTTGTCCATAATGTCCCCAAGTTGCATTTTTAAGTTGAGTAGGGCTGACTCTGTCCCGTGACCTGGTCAGAATCCTGACTGTCTTTTTCCTAGGATATGGTTGGTTTCAAGATATTCCTGGATTTGCGTGTAGGCAACTTTATCCAGGATCTTGAGCAGGAAAGGCACGGTGGTGATGGGCCTATAGTTATTAGCAACTTTTGGGTCAAGAGTAGGTTTTTTTAGAAGGGGGCGTACCCAGGCTTCTTTTCGACTGTCTGGAACTGTGTTGGTGTTGAAGGAGGCGTTAATGAAGGATTTGAGAAAGGGGGCAAGTGTTTTGGTGCAGTCTTTACTGAGACTGGATGGACAGGGGTCTCCTTTGCAGTTGGATGGTTTAATCTTGTTCATTATCTCAATGACTTCCTGTTCTGTTACTTCCTTGAATTTGAAAAGCGTTATGGGGGCTTTGGCGGAAGGGGGCACTGGGCTGGGGGTGGGCAGGTGGTCAGATGTGATGGTTGTTTGGAGGTGCTGTGATAGGTTTTTGTGGTGCTCCTTGATTTTAGCTTGTAGGAGTTTGATTTTATTCAATAGGGCGGATTGTATGGAGTTACACCATGTTTGGTCTTTAGCAATATCTTGTAATTTGCTAGCTGGTGTGGTAAGTTCTTTGAAAATGGCGAAGAGTTCTTTGGATTCGGATCTTGCATTAGCAATTCTTTCATTGTAGGAAGCTGACTTGGCTATGATTATTGCCTTTTTGTATTGAGAGGTGATTATTTTGTAGGAGGATAGGGTGGCTGGGTGGGTGATTTCTGCCAGGTGTTCAGTGCTTTCCGTTTCTGAGAGCGGAGTTGTTTAAGTTCAGGGTAGAACCAGGTGTTTGAGTGTTTCACTGTTTTGGCTTTTTTGTTTTGTAGTGGGGCAATGGTGTCTATGGCAGTGCTTATGGTGCACTTATAGATATCTGCTAACACTGATGGGTTGGAGGACTTAAGGTCAGTTGTGAGGGTGCTGAGGTGTGGTGTGATCTTGTCTTTGGAAAGATTTTTTGCGCATCTTGTCAGGGCTGGGGGCATGGGGATAGGCTTTTTGGATTTAGATGCGGCTGGGATGAGGAAGTGAATGATGTGGTGGTCTGACCAAGGAGTCGGGCTGATGGTGCTTATGTTGATGTGACAGTTGTGGTAGGCTACCCAATCGAGGATGCAGCCTTTGTTATGGGTGGGTGAGGTTATCCTTTGGTCAAAGCCTAGTTCTTTTAGGGCTATTGAGAGAGATTTTGCTGGCTTATCCTTTTTGTCGTTGTAGTCTAGGTTAAGGTCACCTAAAAGGATGCTTTTGGAGGTGAGTTTTAGGTTTTCTGTTAGGCGATGTAGGAGGTTCTCATGGAACTCCAATAGTGGGCCAGATGGGCGGTAGACGAGGTTGATGGTGATGGTGGAGTTGGGCGAGAGGGCGATTTTTATAGCAAGGGAATCTGTGGTATCACCCAGATTGGATTTAGTTTGTCTGGCCTCTAGGTGGTCTTTCAGGATGAGTTCTACCCCACCTCCTACTGAGGAGAGGTGGTCTTGCCTGATGATGGAGTAGCCCTGTGCGATGGCAAGGTTGAGGGCTGGCCCTGCGGCGCTATGAAGTCAGGTCTCCGTGATGGCTAGGATGTCGAGGTCCAAGTTGATGAGGAGTCTGTGAATTTCAGTGGCATGAGCAGGGATGGATCTAGCGTTAATAAGGGCACACTGTAGGCTGTGTGGGGTCTGGGATGATGAGAGGGTGGTGTTGTGTGGTGCCGGTGAGGCAGGGTTGGGGTGTGCCAAGACTGTTGTGGGTAAGGATGGTTTGGCCGTGAGGGTGGCCGTTTCTGTGGTATTGGGAGAGTTGGGTGGTGCTTGGTGGGTAATGCTTGGGTGTCTGGAGCGGAGTCCCAGGAGTTGGTTCCTGATGTTAGTGGGTCTAGTGTATGATGTTATGGTGGGTGGAGGATAGGTGGCTGTGATGTTGCTTTTAGTGAAGAAGGAGGGTAGAAAGTAAGTGGGGGAATGTTGGAGGGGAAGGTGGGAGGGTGCGGCTGGTGGGCTGGGTGCTTGAGGGTGATGCATTGTGAGCATAAAGGGCTGTGATTGGATGGCAATGCATCTGGATGCTAGGGCAGCAGTCAAGAGGGGTGCAGCTAGGTGCAAAACTCAGCAATCAGGCAGTATAGGCAAAATAACGCAACATACCATGGCAGTGTAGGTAGTCAGAGAGGGGTGCAGCTAGGTGCAAAACTCAGCAATCAAAGGCAGTACAGGCAGGAGCAAAGTGGAGCACACAATGGCAGTGGGGTGTAGCTAGGTGCAAAACTCAGCAATCAGGCAGTACAGGCAAAATAGTGCAACAGACCATGGCAGTGTAGGTAGTCAGAGAGGGGTACAGCTAGGTACACAACTCAGCAATCAAAAGCAGTACAGGCAGGTGTAAAGTGCAGCACACAATGGCAGTGGGTGCAGCTAGGTGCAAAACACAGCAATCAAAGGCAGTACAGACAATATGGTGCAACAAACAATGGCAGTGTAGGTAGTCAGAGAGGGGTGCAGCTAGGTGCAAAACTCAGCAATTAAAGGCAGTACAGGCAGGTGCAAAGTGCAGCACACAATGGCAGTGGGGTGCAGCTAGGTGCAAAACACAGCAATCAGAGGCAGTGCAGGCAGGTGCAAAGTGCAGCACACAATGGCAATGGGTGCAGATAGGTGCAAAACACAGCAATCAAAGGCAGTACAGGCAACATGGTGCAACAAACAATGGCAGTGTAGGTAGTCAGAGAGGGGTGCAGCTGGGTGCAGAACTCAGCAATTAAAGGCAGTACAGGCAGGTGCAGAGTGCAGCACACAATGGCAATGGGTGCAGCTAGGTGCAAAACACAGCAATTAAAGGCAGTACGGGCAGGTTCAAGATGCAATAGACGCACAGGGTTTAGGTGGCTGCTGTGGCATCGGGCCCATGTGCTATAGGTGGTGCATATCGGGAAATGAAGCCCTTGCGGCTGTGGTTTGTGAACTTGTGTGTGCACGGAGTACAACGCGGGTACACTCGTGGGGTAGCGAGCAGGTGGGTGGGACAAGCGAGTGGTGCACAGAGCAAGGGTAGCCAGCTTATTGGGTGGGGTGTGCGCACAGTGAGCTGATAAGTGGCTTACCCCTTGACTTCAGGTGTTGGAGCTGCATGTTGATGTTGGGTAATCCCGGGACAGCGGCTCTTCCTGCCGGCGAGGTGAGTGGGCTGAAAATGCTGGATACAAGCCAAAATACGCCGTTGTCCAGGCAAAATAAGCAAATTAGGGCTTTGTGTGGAGCCGGGTGTGGGGGGAAGGGGGACTAGCAGACGGCAGACCCGGCATAGAACAGGCATGGAACAGGTCCTAGCCTTGATTCCATGGGCCTTGAGGGGAGTGGGCCGGCTTCACCTGCCGGCGGCCAATCAGAGGTAAAAAAGGCTGGGCGGCCAATCGGCAAGTGTCAATGGCTGCTGGAGGCCTGGTTAGGCTCTGGAGGCTGTCAGCAAAGAACGGTCAGCCATCTTGGAGCGTGTTGCTCCTCGTGTAACTTAATGGAGTAGAAAAGTGCAGCAGTAGCGTTACCAGCTGTATTTAAGCGGGCAGCCTATTCTTCTTCATGCAGCAGCGCTGCTTCGAATTTAGGGGCTCCGGTGCTCGTACAAAGCATTTTTCCAAATGCAGGCGTGTTGAGTACAGCGCTTGCTGTTAATACAGCACGGATTAGATGATCTTCATGCTGGGTGCCTGCTGCACCTGCAGGGGCTGATCCTGGTCGAGGAGCTCCTGCTCCTGGGCTGGGAAGGAAGGACTGGAAGTTTTCTTAACTGCTTTGACTTTTTCAGTTTAGGGTTGAACCAATCCGTTCCCCACAATTAACCCAAAATACTTTACTGGAGATATAGCGAGATGATATTTCTTTGGGTTTGCAGTAAGTCCTGCTTTCCTCAGAACTCTATCTATTGGCTATGAATAATTAGATCATCAATATAAGCATTCTTTCTTGGCAGACTGGTCCAGTGGTCACTTTCCCAGCCCTGCGATCCGGAACACCTATTGACCCGCCGACTGGCTTACGTGCCCACCTTCTGCCCCACCTAGACTTTGATTCTTGCACTTATTTTTTTTTCGTGTTGCCACGCATGAACTGGGCTCCTGCCTATGCCTTTAAATTGATACGTGCCGTGTCAACTTCATGGACAGCCTCTGTCTGAATTCTCAGACTTGCACACCCCTTGCATTCTACCAAATCTCTTGGCTCACATGCCGCTCGCACATGCTAGCCTGTGGGAACCCACCCGCTTTTCCTAATGCCTTGGGCTCCAGACGGACGTGGCCCATGGCATGAGTGTATATATATTCATTATTTCTTTTTTATTTTCTAGTAGGTTTTACCCACCCTACTCATCCATCAGTTATTCTTCTTTTGCACCTCACTGTCTCCTCACATAAGGCACATGCACAACTGGGCAAGATATTGCTACGTGGACTACTAGTACTCTGCACCCTTTAATGAAGTCACACAACTCATTGCTACATGGTCTAACACTTCAGCCCCAGAGCTCCATGCTTGCTACCACCCTTGCGGCATCAGGTCCCCTGCTAACTGATCTGACTCTGCACCCACCCACTTGGGTCTGAACCTTTACCTCCCCTTGTTCTGCACAAACTCCACACCCACCCAGGACTGTGGAATAACCACCAGAACCAATACAGGGGCATCCCTCGTACTCATGACGAGATGCATTAACCAGTCTCACCACAACTATCTTGTTAAACCCAGGTTAATAACCAGTAACCTAATCAGAACTTTGCCTGCCCCCCCTCACAGGGGCCATCCTTGCTACTGCTACTAACCTATTTTCTCCTTCTCCCTTTTCTCCTTACTCCCTCTCTGTATGGCCTGCCTTACATGGTTCCTCCTACCCGTGGGACATCACACATGTTGGTTGTAGTCCTTACAATAATCAGCCTTGAAAACGGCCTCTAAAGGGTGACATATGTATCAGCAAAAATAATAAACACTTTTTCTACCCATACATCTAAATCTCGGAAGCCTTAGTTGAGAAACTTCTCTCACAGTACATCACAAGCGCCACATCAATATATGTTGTACGGTAGCTGGAGCCCCATGTAAACCAAAACGCTAAAATGTAAACTGAAAAAGACATAGGGGAGAAGGAAATGCTGTTTTTGGTTTATCTACGAGATTAACTGGTACTTGCCATTACCCCTTGGTCATATCAATCGTGGAGAGATACTCTGCGGTTCCCAATCTGTCAATAATATCATATATTTCTGTTTTCTTTATTATCTGATGAGGAAAGGGAACTTGCACCTAAATTCCTGTAGCAATGTGCACACCTGCAGTGCACATGCACATTTAAACAGTTACAGGCCTAGCTTAGCTTTTTGAATTTTGGACGTTCATACATTGCAGAATGTGCAGCTTTAGTGAAACGCCTATATGACCTGTTGAAAACCAACTTCCGTCCATCAGACTAGAAGTGGGAGCATTTTGCGCTCATATACCAGCAAATGACTCAGAGTAGTCCTCTTCAGGAAAGAAACACAGAAAAGGATTTAGAAGTGATATTGTTTCCTGGTCTGAATGCAGAAAAGATTCTTGCGCAGTTCAAATAATAGTGCAGATGGTGGCTGATAATAGTGGCTGATCTCTGCAATCTCTCTTTTGCCACTGGAGTTTTACCAACTTCTCTTAAGCACTCCCTTGAGCATCCGCTACTTAAGAAACCCTTTGCAAACCCCACCATTCCAGGAAACTACCACCCTATCTCTATCATCCCTTTCCTCACCAAACTCATGGAGAAGCTGGCTATCTCTCAGCTCACCCTCCACACTGACATTTTCCACCACCATCTGTCTGGCTTTAGAGCATCCACAGGCACAGAAACTGCTCTTCTGAACACCCATGAAGACCTGCTCTAAAATCTCGACACTAACTCTCCCTCTGTCCTAATTCTTCTTGATCTCTCCTCTGCCTTGGACACAGTAAACCACAACATCCTGATCGCACGTCTACATGACACCCTAAGAATCGCAGGTCAGGCTCTGGCATGGTTAACCTCCTTCCTTTCCAACTGCCCATCCCAGGTGGAACTTGAGTCCTTTCGCTCTACTATCACTCTTTCAATCTGTCGTGTTTATTTGATTTGATAGTTTAGTTTATTTGATTTGTTCCCAGGGTTCTAACCTATCCCCCTGGTACTTCAATGTCTACCTATCTGCCCTGGCATGTGTGATTGCCACCTTCATCTCTAACTTCCAGTATTATGCGGATGACACGCAACTCTCCTTCAGTCTACCCTCAGCCACCTCCTCTACCTCACTCATATCTGACTGTCTGCAATTCAGTCATGGTGTGCTGCAAACAACCTCTGCCTCAACGCCAGTAAGACTGAGATCATTCACATTGGGACTTCTGCTCCTGCTTTCCCACTCTCACTCTGACTGGCCTCCCTTGGCCCTGCACCCACACCCACCTGCAAGGCAAGAAATCTTTGGGTCATCTTTGACTCCACTCTCTCCTTCTCCACTCACATGTTGGGCATCTCTAAAAAGTCCAACTACCAGCTACACCGCCTCAGTGTTGCTCTTCCTTTTCTCACCTTCCCCCAGCAGCTCACTGTCTCCAGAGCCCTGCTTCTCTCAAGGCTAGACTACTGCAACAGCCTCTTTCACAACCTCCCTGCCTCTGATCTACACTCTCTGAAACTGATCCAGAACAGAACCGCAAGACTTATCCTTGGTCTCAAGCCCAGGTACCATATCTCTCCAGTGTTGAGATCCCTCCACTGGCTCCCTGTGGCTGCAAGGATCAAGTTCAAGACACTCTGCATTGCCCACAAGGCATTCTGGGGCCTCGGACCTACCTATCTGCAATATTTTGCTAATTCAATAAAATACAAATACAAAATCTACCTCCAACCTTCTGTGAGTGAGCCGGTTCTCCAAGCAGAGATTTGAAGGGAGATTTTTACCCTCTGCAGGGGCCGCCCTCTAGAATAGCCTCCCTGCTGCACTCCGTCTTGAACCAGATCTCCTTAAGTTTCAGAAACTCCTTAAGACATTCCTCTTCTCCTCTTCCTTCTCTCTCCCTCTATCCTGCTAACCTTTCTCTCCATACTATCCCTCTCTCCCTCCTTTTCCACGCAGCCAGCTGACTGTCCGTCTGGTGTACCTCAGAGTCTCACAGATACCTGGCACCCTCGCAAGTCCCTTCGCACTTGCCACCGGCCCTTGTACTTGCCTCATCATTACTGCACTTGGTCAATGACCCTTGAGAGTGGCATCTCTCAGCACTTACCCCATTTTCTGACTGACTGGGTGCACTTGGTCCCCTCTCAACCCCTGCACTTCACCCCCTTCCCTCTCCTGCACCTGTCTGCACACTTGCACAATCTGAATGCACCTTGCCATGACAATCGCCTATCTGTTTTTCCTTTGTCTCCCCTCCTTGCCTGGTAGCACCTCAATGCACTTGTAAAAACTGCAAAATCGATATCAGACCTATTTGCTGTTATCTACACCATTAATTGTATTATATGAACTTGTTCCTTGCACCTACTTTTCCTGTTCAGACTTGTATCATTCAGAAATTCAATGGCTCTGAATGACTGTTGTTTTTTCCCCTTGTTCCCTCCCTCCTTGAGAGCTTTGAAACACTTGCTTTGTGTATAGGCGCTTTACAAATAAAAAATACCATACCAGAAGGAGGGCACTCTAGCTGCAAATAAAACCATGCACATAAACACACCCTTAGTGCAGTAAGAAGCAGCTACACACTGAAGTATCTTAAATACAAAGGCACTGAAAGTGGGACCAATGGTCATCCACCCAAGCAGCACCCCCAGAATTACAACAGATGCATGAACTGGGATAGTCTTTCAAACCAGACGCAGATTCAGCAGCACCAGGCATCCCACTTTGGATGTTTACAAATGTGATTTACTGTTATGGGAGTGCTGTTCCAGCAGTCGAGACGCACTCTAAATATTTTGCTACCCATGGTGCTGTAAAAGGTTGTTTTAACCATAAGGATGAGTTTGAACACCAGGATACACAAATAGAGTATTCAGGTGATACATCAGCTCAGGTTGGGGTGCCACATGGCCTCCTCCTCGCAGTGCGACAAGTTAGCCAACATAACCCCACATTAATTGTCTCTGATTCAGACTATGTAGTAAGAGGTTAGAATTTTGACCTACAATGGGGCAAGCATACTCATTCAGACATTCCAAAGGCAACCAAATATTGTCAAAGAAACTGTGGCAAGAGGTATGGGACATTAAAGAGGCCAGACCTCTCATCTGAGTTATGCATACAAAAGCACACATAATTCTATGCACAGTGCAGGCAATATGCTGGCTGATCAGTCTGCAAGACAGTGGACTATAAAAATGGTGTTGGTAGGATTTACATGCTCTGCTACATACGTATATGAGGATATAAAAGAATGTTTGGATGCAAAGAGTCACAAGGGTTCCCCACTACTTAAGAAAATAGAGTGATGGTCACTATCCCTAGGTCAAAGGTAGACCCTGTTGACAAGGTATTACCAAATAAGCAGGATAGATTGAAGTTAATCTCTGCAGCACATGCAAGTGTATATGCAACCCACTTTGGGGTGTTGGCTAATACACATCTCTTGTCAGACAGATATGTACAGCAACACATAGCACATGGTTGCATATGTTTGCAAATAACTGTGGATAATTCCCAAAAACCACAAGAAAGCACACTAACTAAGGTGACAGTGCCATTTGAATGCATGTATATGGATCACATTGGTCCACTAACACTCGTCAAAAAGTACACATACTTGTTAGTCATGGTAGACTCATGCACCAGATCAACTGGTTAATTCATCAGAAGAAAGCTGATTGTAAAGAGGTCATGAAGGTATTTGTGTTCTTAGTAGCAATGACAACACCAAAACTGCTCCAAGCGGACAACGGGTAAAACTTTTCTGGCAAAGCCTTAGGAGGGGCCCTGTCAAGCTGGGTTTGTAGTCTGCATTTCTGAAAAACGTTTTGACAACAGTCTAATGAGGTGGTTGAGAGAGCCAATTGGATAATAAAGCAAGGCTTGGCTAAATGCATCCTCTCTTCTGGAGGTACTTGGTTAAATCCTGTACCTTTAGTGCAGTGTAGCATAAATAACTTACCTTGCCTTTCTCAATGTGAGAGTAAAACACCTTATGAGTTGCTTTGTTTCGATATGCCTTACATGTACAATTCTTATAGTTCTCTTAACAAGCCAGACCAGCTGCTACTAACACATCTCCTGAGGGACTCCATCCATGGGGAAGAAGTCTTACCACATCACCAAGATAAAGACAAGTGTTGGGGTAAATCGATTTTATCCAAATATGAGACAGAAATTCACATTACATCCACCATATTTCAATTAAGAATGGATGCAATATTGTGACAATGTTGCAGTTTTGTGTGTATGTAGGATAGTTAAATAAGGTTTTTAAAAGGTTACTTTTAGTGTTATTTTGTATCTAGTGTGATACATTTTAGATTTGCATACATGTAGCAAAATGTGTGAATATAATATGGGAGCACATTGTACATCTTACCACGATAAGATTTCAAATCATAACATTTCCCATATGCAGTAGTCTTGGACGCACGCACTTACAAATAGACAAAGCACAGAAGCTTGTTTAGGGAATTGGCTGGCCACAAGATTGGCAGGGTGACAGCTGAAATCACATGGAAACGGCTATTTCGAGCTAAAATAGAATGCCCCAGTGTTTCCAGCTTTGAAATAATTACGTGAATAGCCAGAGAAGCATCTGACACCGGGCACTGGTAGTTTAGGGGTAGTAGTTACATTTGTAACAGGCTGACTAGGAGCAGAGAATGACTGCAGGCCTTTGACAAGGCTAAATGGATTTGCAGGAAAACGATTATAATGGAAATAGAGGCTAAAGGGATTGAACTGGTTGTAGCGAAAGGTGAGAGAACACCAAGAATAAATATTTAGAGTATCAGATTGCATGGAGAAATTAGTTAGAGCACGGTCAAAGGAGTTTTTTTTGTTTGCCCTCCATAACCTCATAAAAGTGCCCATACATAAACCATTGCTGTCATATTTAGCATTGTAGGTCCATGACCAAGAGAAAGCTGTAGTAAAAATGTATTGTACGCCATTTTTGGATTCTGTGTTTTACAGGGAGAAACTAAAGAAGAAGGTTGGGCAGCCAATGAGATTGTGGGGATTAGAGATCCTTGTATAGGGCCAACCCATTTGTATTGTGCACTTTTGGAAGCCGCTTACAAGTCGCTGTTCTCGCTGGTCGTGTTTTGCTGCCCGTCGCGGAATACAAACACTTCCAAAGGATTTCAAAGGACTTTTATTGGTATGAAACCAGGAAACAGGAAACAAAGACATTATTTTATGGACTAATGTTGATTTTAAAGTATATTAATACTTCTTTCCCTTCATTTTTTAGAGTTAAACTGCATTCATTATAAGCCACACCCCCCATTATCCAAGAGTCCTACATATTCAAGGAGCGCGCACTTTTGCACGTGTACTTTTGGAAGCTGCTTGCAAGTCGCTGTTCTCGCAGGTCGCATTTTGCTGCCCGTCGCGGAATACAAACACTTCCAAAGGATTTGAAAGGACTTTTATTGGTATGAAACCAGGAAACAGGAAACAAAGACATTATTTTAGGCACTAATGTTGATTTTAAAGTATATTAATACTTCTTTCTCTTCATGTTTTAGAGTTAAACTGCATTAATTATAAGACACACCGCCCATTACCCAAGAGTCCTATATATTAAAGGAGCATGCACTTTTGCCCACGCGCTTTTGAAAGTCGCTTGCAAGTCGCTGTTCTGCTGTTCAGCGACTTCGGCAGCTTAGGCGGTGGGCTGTGGAGCTTATTTTTCCTCCGAGTTAGGTAAAATTAAGAATTTTAAACTGTTAATGCATAACGCCTTCTAATACTATTTTGTTTCACTTGGATATTGCATTCAAACTCAGATATATAGGGAAAGGTAAACTATTCATTCGCTGCCTGTTGACATAGTAGAACGTGGTGAACGTGGCGACATTTTATTTTTCCTGTTTTCCTGAGATTGTGAGCTTTCTAGCAATCTCTTCAAGCATTAAAGTGAAGGACAGTCAGCGACTACAAAAGACTGAGTTTTGCTTCGATCCTCAGGTTACATTGCACCGTGTTTATAGTAAAGAAATGTAAAGATGACCCCTAAACATAGGTCATACAAAGGTAAAAAAAATAAATGTACTAAAGGTTCCAATCCTAGCAAGGCTATGACTAAAAAAGCCTCAAGGGAAATATTAAATAAAGGGGAAATTAATGCAATTGGGCAAGAGCAAAAATCTTGGATTTTTTAATAATAAAGAAAACTGGAAAAGGATGTCCATCAGAGGGGATGGCCCCCAAATCTGATACAAGCTTCATGGTGGATAATTCTTTGGGCCTTCCGACAGGCACTGATCGACAAATAATTGACAATGTGCAATGGACTAATATGCGGCATGATTTTCAATGGCGTTGTATGTGGGCGGTTAATGTGGAAAATACTATACTGATCAGTAAAAGCTTGGAGAATGTGGAGGAAATGAAGTATATTATGGACTAATTTACCAATGACTCCTGATTTAGAAAAGTTGGCACAAGTGAATATTTCGTTTGATGAAGATGAAAATGGCTCGTGGTGTGATTCCGAATTAGAAATTGATAGTACTTTAAGTATAAATGGTAAAATGGATGCACTGACCACGACGGTTGATACTTTACTAGACATCTGCACAAAAATGATGAATGAGCAACTATCATTGAAAGGATTGGTGGCAATCACGTATGAACATGTAAAAGGAATAAATCTGCTTGTTGACGGTATCAAGCAGAAAGCGTCAACTGGAGTAAGTGTTAGTTTACGGGAAGGAATGGGAGATGAGTTAAGTGAATTGTCTATGTTGGTTAACAATGAACATGTTGAGATTATTGAAGAGGGGTTGGAATTGCAGAGCTCACAGGTTATTCTAACTGATCTAGAAAGTAGCAGAATTTTAGAGGTTCAGGGGGAAGGGGAAATCAAGTACTCACAGTGACAGAAAAGATGCATTAACCGGAAAAGAATGTACAAACAGGGGAAAAAAAAGTAAAATAGGTAATATCAGAAAGAAGAACACAGCTAAAAAGAATAGTATTGCTTTGGCTAAGACCTCAGCTAATGACAGAGAATGCAGAGGTCTCTGATAAATATGAGCTACACCTGGGAGGCAAAATGTGAAGACAAAAAGAAGGGAGTTTGAAAGATTGGCTCACAGGAAAGTGTGAGGTAAGAGGTAATAGTGAAAGTACGGATAGGGATTCTTTTAGTACTGGGCACCTGATTGTCGATAATTTGAGACTGCCCCGGTCTGAGTTAATATAGAAAACATGGAACAACTGGAAGACACTGAGGTAGGAATGAGATTCCTGGAAGTTAAAATTAACATGGAAAGGGGGGGATATTAATACCAGATAAAAGGAGATACATAGAGGAGAAATTGAAAGGTTGGCGATGAGTAGGAATCATAATGACAAAGTAAAAGAAAGGTGTGAATTGAAGGGGGTAAGGGATAAAAGGTTGATTAGTAGTCGTAAGAGTATTAAAATAATAGAGAAGTCCCCAAAAGATGATAGCCCTTTTTTAAATCGAGGTTGGTTACTCAATTGTCTAAATTCAGTACCTAAACTACAATATTTTAAAACCTCTGATAAAGATAGGGTCATATTGCCAGAGGCTGGAAGTTGGGAGAATTGGTTGATAATTCAATAAGGACATCAGTTATTGTCAAATTGATTAAACACCATTTAAATGAGCTATGGAACAAGGATTTTGAAATAATTGTGTGTAATAACATTGGTGGTACTAACGAGGAAAAGGATCACTATCTGAGACAAAAAAAAAAGGACTGAGACTAGCCAGGGAGGTATAATAGAAATGGTTATATTATATCCTAGAATAGTAGGGGTTTTTGGTGATTATTGCATATGGAAATCATTGCTGTTTTGACAAGTTGTGATATTTTGTCCTACAGGAAACTCGGGTGCAAGGGTCTATACTAATTGATGGGTATAATATTTTGACTAAACCATGGGCACAAGTGGAAGAACTGAAGGGGGATTATGTGTGGGGGTTAATAATACCTTAAGAGTGAGGCAATATGATACATTTGGCAAATCAGACATTATAGGAGATATGGTTACTAGGGAGGAATTTCTGCTCATAAATGTTTATTCACGCCCTCAGGGAGTTAACTTAATGGAAGTTGTGAAGATTGTTGTGGATACTATGGAGGGTTGGCATATTTAAGCCCCAAAGGCTAACATAATGATAGTGGGGAATTTCAACTCCTTGTGTGATGAGGCTAAGGCAAAGATGGAAGAGTGGGAGGAATTGTGTGGGGACTATGAGCTATCACTTCCAAGTGACCTGGGATATCTTGGTTCCCAACATAATCATAATCATAATCATAATCATAATCATAACCTGCAAATTCCAAATGGAATCACCTGGCTCAATATGTTACAAAGTTGGGGTCTCCATTTTCTGGAACCAGGAATTGAGGGTTCCAAGAGGCTGTTACCCGTCATGGACCAATGTTAGTGTTTCCTGCCAGTTGGATAACATGTTTATGAACAATGGGTTGAGTAAATTGAAAAAAAGGATTTGAACATATGCCAACTATCCATAGTGACCATCAAATATTAAAATGTACACTAAATGGCTATCGAAGGAGGAGACGGAATAACAACGCCGGTTTGAATATTCAAAGCAATGTGAGAGGAAATAGGATATTCTGGACCGATTCCAATCTGGTCAAGTTTGATCAAATGTTTAATATCCTACCTATCAGCGGGCAAGATTTGGCTATAAACGGCCAGATGGTCATTGGAGAGTTCCAAGGGAAGATACAAATGATGGAGAGCAGAATATCCATTAACAAAAGGACGGCAGAAAAACATAGAAATCCCTACGAATGTCAGATAGAAATAAAAAAGAAAGAAATTAAAAGTGCGAAAAGAGAATTGAATCTGAATGAGAGGGAATGTTCCCAAATGATCTCTAGGATTTGTATGTAATTAAGAATTGGCTTAAGGCATATAAGCATAATCTACAGAATGTAAATTAGAAAATTGTATTTAAGCTTTGTAGGACCCATGATATGAAAAAGTTTTGGTATCTTTATCGTCAGTTTATGGCAGAAGAGGAGAATACAGATGTAAATGTAATAACCATAGAAGATTAGATAGAGCACATATCGTTACTCTATTATGAGGAAGATAAGGTCACACCGTTAATCGAGATAAAATGGACAACAGATTAAATGATTTTTCCATTTGGACTAGCGGATGTGTTAAAGAGTATCAAAAATATGAAATCCTCAAGGGCACCGGGACCAGATAAATTTGCCAATATTGTGTTAAAACGCAATCCAGTATGTGGGGTACATTGACCAGCCCAGCAGAACTCCCCTACCTCACCAAACTACATCTCAGCAGTCACTAGCAGAATGGCTACACTGGCTCTGTTGAGCACTATTACCTTGCATTAAAACTGTGCTTTGCAGTCTCAAATTGATGGCTGTGCCATCTTACCAGCCACACATGGGGCAAGATGAAACACAGAATACCTTGAGAATTGCTGAGAGTAATTTCTTCATTTGCACCAGAGAAAAGACTTAAGGGCAGCGCTGCTAAGCTGCCAGCTTAAAATTTCCCCACTGAGAAAGGGAAAAGGTCTGCCTTTTAAAATGACTGTGCCCTGATGCTCTTTTTCATCTGTACAACAGTACACAGATCTGATCCAGTAAGACCCAGCTAGCTACCTCAATATTCAGGTTGTGCTCCAGCAAAAAGGGGGCATGTCTCATTGAATGACAGGCTGTGTCAGGCAAGATCTGTGAAATAACAAAGAAACTTCACTTCAAGCCATACGCAAAACGCTTTCCTTTACAACAAAATGACACATACACCCTTCATAAGAAGCTCTCTCTTTCTTTGCTCATGTCATTTTCATTGGACACTTGCTTTGAACAGATTCCTGTGTAGTAGAAATTGACTATGGCCATGGAAATGCTCAGAATAAACATACCAGGAAAAGCTGCATTGTAAAGTGACAGTCAAGAAAAATGAACCACGTGTAAATTGGTGCTTTTACAAACAAGAAAATATCTTGTTTTAAAGTGAAATGTTGAATTAAGGCCCTGTCCCTGCATAGAAATGTGATGGAGGTTTGTTTTAAAACATATATAGGATGTTTAATTCCAACAGTCGTGCTTTCTGGTTCAGGAAAGAAAACGAAAATAAATAAATAAATAAATAAAGTTACTGTGAAACCAGCAGGACAGGTTTTTAGGCCCTGGATTCAAAGGACTGACTGCAGGATCTGCCTTCCCCCAAGTCTACCAGCATCTGAGGCATATGAATAGGCAAGGGTGATACGTCTCACACCCTCATCAGACTCTGTGGCAGTGCTCCAGCTGGGTACAATGGATGTCTGGACACATAAGTGTGACATTTTTAGCAGCACCTCCCCTCCACTCAAACTGACTAGCTTCAAAGACAAATCCATGACAACAGGGCTAGTGCCTGACATTTGACTGTGGGTTGAAAAAAATTCCCTTTTTTGGAAGACAATGCTGGCCCATTTCGGGCAAAAGACTATTGTGAATGAATACACTTTAGGGACTTTATTTCTGCAACCGGAGAACGCAGGAATACAAAAGTTAAACAGTTTAAATGTCATTTGTGTGGCTTTAAACACGATATTGTGGCTTTCCCTAGCATGTAGTAGATGCAAATGGCAGAAAAATGTATTTATTTATTTATTTATTTATTTATTCGCATTTGTTTAGCGCACAGCAGCCCAGGGGGCATCGTGGCGCTCGTTACAGATATGATTTGTTGTACATACAATGAAGTCATTTAATAGTTGCATGAGAAGATTGCAGCTATGAGAGATGGTTAGTTGTGCATACATTGAAATCATTACTTAGTTGCAAAAGAACGAGAAATAGCTACAGGAGAGGAAGAGAGGAGTGGAGATAGATGAGGAGAGCGTAGCGAACTAGAAGGAGAGGAATTAGTTAAACAAGATGGTTTTCAGCTGTTTTCGGAAGGCAATGAGAGAAGTTTCTGCTCTGAGCGTGCTAGGTAGAGCGTTCCATAGCTTAGGGGCAATGTAGGGGAAGCTTATTCCCCCTGCTCTAGCTCGTTTGATGCGTGGGACCCTGAGCTGGTTGGAGTGGCATTGCCTCGTTGGTCTGGAGGAGTTGGATCTGACTAGGGTGTCAGACAGGTAGGAGGGTGCGGACAGGTTGATACACTTGTGTGCAGTGGTGAGTATTTTGAATGTGATGCGATCTTTGACAGGTAGCCAGTGTGCTGCCTTTCTGGCTTGTGCAATGTGGTCCCTTTTTGGTATATTAAGAGCTGCTCTTAGAGCATTGTTTTGTGTTGTTTGGAGTTTAATGAGATTGGAATTGGAGGTGCCAGCCAGTAACGCATTACAATAATCTAGTTTGGCTCCAATGGTGGCTCTGGCGATAGAGAGGCAGTTATCTTTAGTTAGGAAGGGTTTGATGGCATTGATGAGCTTAGTGCTCAGAGCGGAGGCAGAAACAATGGAGTTGACTTGTTTGTCCATGGAGAGTGAGGCGTCAATGTGTACTCCTAGTGTTTTTACAGAAGGTAGAACTGGGATGATGCAATTGTCTATGGAGAAGTTGGTGTAGAGTGGGTCTAGGTTAGTGAGGGTGGATTTTTGACTGAGGATGAGAATTTCGGTCTTGTCTCCGTTAAGACATAGGCCGTTTGTGGCCATCCAAGCTTGGATGGTGGCGTATATGTTCTGGAGGGTGGCTGCGTCCTGGTGGTAGAGTCCCGTGAGCGGGAGGAGTACTTGGGTATCGTCAGCGTAATTGGTGTATGTGATCCCCAGTGCATCCAGTTTATCAAAGAGGGGTTTGGTAAACAAGTTATAGAGGGTAGGCGCCGTGCATGAGCCTTGCGGGACTCCATGCTTAATGGTAGTAGGCTCTGCATTAGCTATATTGGAGAACACTTTCATTACTCTTCCTTCGAGGAAGGAGGTGATCCAGTTTGTGGCTTGTGTGGAGAAATGTGTGGCCTGGGTGAGATGGTTCGTGAGGATGGCATGATCAACTAGATCAAATGCCGCCGAGACGTCTAATAGGAGCAGAAGGGCCAGTTTCCCTTTGTCTAGTATTAGGGTAATTTGGTTCTTCAGATCTAGTAGGGCGGTTTCAGTGCCATGACCTTTGCGAAATCCGGACTGCCTTTTACCTAAGACAGAGTTGTTTTCCAGGTAGGACTGTATCTGCATGTGTGCCGCTTTATCTAAGATTTTCAGAAGGAATGGGACCGTTGTGATGGGTCGGTAATTGTTAGGTTGGGAAGGATCCAGGGTTGGTTTCTTTAAGAGCGGACGCACCCAAGCCTATTTAAGGCTGTCAGGGACTATGCCCATCTTGAATGAGGTGTTGATGAATGCTGTGATGATCGGTGTGAGGGGTGCTGCGCATTCTTTAATGATGTTAGGGTGGCATATATCTCCTTTGCATTGAGATGGTTTAAGCTGTTTAAGGATTTGGAGCACATCTGCTTCGCTGATTGGAGAAAAATTAAAATTGGAGGCGTGCTGGTTGTTAGCGGTATTGGCGACAGGGGTCTGTTGGGGGTGCAGAGCCTTGAAGTGGTCTGCTATTTTATTTTGAAGAAGGTCTATTTTATTTAACATCGCTATTTGGATGCTATTGCACCATGCTTCGTCCTTAACAATCTCATCTGTACAGATTGGGGGGATAGTGAGCTCTTTAAAGATGGTGAAAAGCTCTTTTGAGTGGGAGTTGGCTTCCAGAATACGTTTATTGTATGTTTCAGACTTAGCCGGAAATATAGCACTTTTGTACTTTTTAGAAATATGCAGAAAGTCTATTTTGGTGGCGTCACAGGGATTGGCCTGCCATGTTTTGAGGGCTTGGCGCTTGTACTGGCGTAGGTTTAATAAGTCCTCTGTGAACCATGAGTTGGAATGGAACGATTTTTTTTCTTTTTTGTTTTCAAGAGGAGCTGCGGCGTTGATGGCATGGGTGAGTGTATCTCTGAAAATCTCTGCTAGAATGTTGGGGTCAGAGGAGAAGGGAGGTGCTAGGCAAGGGTTGTTGAGAAAGGGACGTATATTGTCTGCTGTAAGTTTTTTGGCACTTCTGACCATCTTGGCTGGTGCAGGTATAAGTGGTTTGGAGTATGAGGATATGGGGATGTAGAATTGGAGGCAGTTGTGGTCGGACCATGGGAGGGCTGTGTTAGAGTTGATGGTGGAGCCACAGTTGTGATCTGCCACCCAGTCTAGGATACGGCCTTTATTGTGGGTCGGGGCAGTAACTATCTGTGTGAATCCTAGGTCTGTGAGATTTCTAGCGAGTGAGGTGGCTGCTTTGTCAAGTTTATCATTGTATCCAAGGTTTAGGTCTCCTAGAAGCAGGGTTTTAGAGGTTTGTTTGATGTTTTTTCCAAGGAGGTGGTTGACTATGTTTGTGAAGTTATTGGCAGGGCCTGGAGGTCTATATATGACATGAATGTTAACTGTTTCTTTAGGAGAGAGGGTGAGTTTGACCGACAGAATGTCAGTGGTGTCTTCCCCGGTGGTGGAGGTCTGCCTTAGGGCTAGGGAATCTTTAAAAATTAGTGCGACCCCTCCTCCTGTTTTAGCTGATCGGTCCTGTCTTAAGATTGAGTATCCTGGCGGTAGAGCTAGGCTGATAGTAGGGCCAGATGCAGAATGCAACCAAGTTTCTGTTAAGGCTAACATATCTAAGTCTTGGCTGGTAATAATATCATTGACTTCTAATGCGTGGGCGTTGAGTGATCGAACATTTAATAGGGCACATTTCAGGTGTTGGAGCTTTATTGATTGTGGTGGCTTGAGGTCGGTGGTTGGAATAAGCTTTTTGGTAGTGTGAGTGGGTTTATTAGTCAAGTGAGGTCTAGGAGGAGCAAGCGTTGGAGCCTTGTTAAGGTGTTTATGGGTAATGTTGTTTGGCGGGCGGAGGGTCTTAGCATGGGTGCGCGAGCCTAGACGTGAGTTCCTAGGTGTTACCTGCATAGGTGTGGAGGGGAATGCTAATGGGAATGTACGTGTTCTGAGTCTGGGCTGCCTAAGTATGAGTTCTGGCATATTGGGGGGAGTAGCGTGTGTGGTGGAGTGTCTGAGTTCCATGCTATGGCTGTTGAGTTGCCCTATGGGCAGGAGGTAGGCAATACTGCTAGTGAGTACGATGTGGACTATACCTAAGAGGATGTATGGTGTGTGAGTGGTGTACATATTGGGATAGGACTGAGGGAGCTGGGATGCCTTATAGGTTAGACAATACTGTGGCACAGAGAACTCTACCAACCAAAAGGCACAACACAGTAGATCAGTGGTCTCTATCGACCATAAAGGCACAACACAGTAGTTCAGTGGTCTCTAGCGACCATAATGCACAACACAAAAAATTCAGTGGTCTCTAGCGACCATAAGGCACAACACAGTGATTCAGTGGTCTCTAGCGACCATAAGGCACAACACAGTGATTCAGTGGTCTCTAGCGACCATAAGGCACAACACAAAAAATTCAGTGGTCTCTAGCGACCATAAGGCACAACATAGTGATTCAGTGGTCTCTAGCGACCATAAGGCACAACACAAAAATTCAGTGGTCTCTAGCGACCATAAGGCACAACACAGTGATTCAGTGGTCTCCAGCGACCATAAGGCACAACACAAAAAATTCAGTGGTCTCTAGCGACCATAAGGCACAACACAGTGATTCAGTGGTCTCTAGCGACCATAAGGCACAACACAGTGATTCAGTGGTCTCTAGCGACCATAAGGCACAACACAGTGGTTCAGTGGTCTCTAGCGACCATAAGGCACAACACAGTGATTCAGTGGTCTCTAGCGACCATAAGGCACAACACAGTGGTTCAGTGGTCTCTAGCGACCATAATGCACAACACAATTGGATAGTATTTTCTGATGACCTAGGGTTGACTATTGCAATAGGGCCAGGGAACAGTACTTTGAAAACGCATGCATTGTGGGACACCTAGAATTGAGGATTGCGTTTGGGCGATGGGAACAGCTGTATATACTGAGAGAGATGGTTAGGTGCATACATGAAGACTAGACAGATGGTGTGTGTCTATCAACATTGTGGCTAGTAGGAAGCATTAAATAGGCGGTGTGCACAATAGCAGGCAAAGTAGCGATCCTGTGGGGAATTGTTTTACTGTAGGAGAGTAGTCTATGTCTGTGTTGAATAAGAGACTCCCTGTATCAGCAGGTGACTGCCTCTGCGGTGTGGGTCAGCGCCAGCGTGTGTAGGCTGAATCATGCAGCGATTTTTCCCATAATATCTATGGTGCATGCAGCGGGTACCGATTATGGGCGATCGGCGATACCGACCATTGCGCATATCAGGTAAACGGTATGATAGGCTTACCGCAGTGGGTCCAGGGTCCGTGGCTCAGGCCTAGGACGCCTCCGGACAGGCTCCAGACAGGCAGCCTTAGTGTGTGGCCTTCTTGGGTGTGCCGGCTTGACGCCTGCCGGCGATTGGATTGGCTGAAATGCGGGAGGGGAGCCAATCAGGCCGGGTTCACACTGAGGTGGGCTGTGTGACCTGGCTATTGCGGGCGGGCGGCCATCTTGGAGTAGGTGGTAGCCTCGAGGGGGCTAATGGCGGGCAATAGCGAGGAATAGCCTCAGTGCAGTGTCCGTGGCACGGAGCTGCACGGAGCACTGATCAAGCGATTTTGCTGGATTTAGGGCAGGTTATGCAGACTTCGAATCTGCTCGTCGCGCTGGGTGCAAAAGGTGGAGAATGGCGGTCCTGCCATGTATAATTGCCCTGGCAATTACAATGTAGAACATTGTAAAAGTATACTTGGTGCAACTTTAAAATGTAATGCAAACATGCTCTGTGATAATAGGTACACATATATAAAATTGTAGAATTTGAGGTGAAATATTTCCCACTGAAAAGTGCGAAAGATTATTAGGAGGGCGAAATGACAAAGTACAGACTTGGGAGTCGGAATGCCATGCTCTGTAAGAAATGTGTCATTTGCCTATGTGATTTTCAAAAATGCTACAACTGTAATCATTTGCAATTTATGTCATAACTGATTTTTTGCAAAAATGACTGTGGGAGGGCATGGGCAATTAAAGCTCACACCATAAAACTGATGTCATGTCCTTGAAGCCCAACCGGTTGACAGGAAGGCGGTAACAGTAAACCCCAGGGGTGTTTCTAGGTCTGGAAAAGACCCAGGGCTATGCTAATGTCAGAACTATTAGGACTGGGGGCTAACTAGCTTTTTACTTGTAGCTCCTGAGATTCTATCAGGGGCTACAACCAAAAGACCAGGGGCTATAGTCCCTTAGCCCCCCCCCTTAGCAATGCCTCTGGTAAACCCTGACCAATCCAGTTGTTAGAGGCATGTCAAGCCAAAGGCCCGCCCCATGGTATATCCTGTGAGGTCACCGGCCTTATAAAAGGGGAAGACTCAGAGAGACATAGGAAACTTTATTCTGAATTTTCCAGCTCCTGCGTATCCAGATATTCCATCTTCACTCTGCAAGATTTCAGACTCCACTGCCAGGCCAGAGCATAGCTGACCCTATCCAGGCAGGACCATTGATCCAGAAAAAGCCCACTAAAAATCCCAAGAGATTCAGGGAGAAAGGGAAAAGGTGGCCGAACCCTCAGTGGGATTATCCAGAGCTGCCTGCTTACCCTGCTATCCGCTCTATCCAGCTGAGGCGCCGCTGTCCCGTGACCAGACCATTGCCCAGCTGTTTTCTTTTGGGAGAGCTCATCGCTGTGACCAGTGACCAGATCTTGCCTTGCTTTCCAGAAACCCGGTGCGCTGTCCAAAATACCCTATTCGGGGTGCTTGTTCTGAGTATTCGCTTCCCCAACATCTACAAACTGTATCCTTTGCTCTGTACCTTGAATTAGGTTCCACCCCATAGAAATCCTGTAACTACCTTAGCAGAAATCCTTAAAACTGTCAGAATCCTCTGTGCATCTTGTCCTTGATCTCCAAGAGTTAGCACCATTCTTCCACTCATTTCTGTCTTGTTTAGGTCCTTCGTACTATTTTGATTAAACCAATTAATTCCCCATGAAGAGCCACACGGCGCGAAGGGGTTACACTTGCAAAGTAACCTGTGTCGCGGGCGCCGTCTCTCTTTTCTAGCCACTAAAATATTGTTTCTGTAAAACTTGTCCTTTCCTTTTTAAACCAATTTTCTATGTCAACTGCTTTTATTTTTAAAACCGAATTTCCTTTGCCATTGAGAATCTCATCTTGTCATTAATTTAGAGTCACCCTTTCACTTGTATATTATCCCTGTGATGTGCATCTGTCATTCAGCCTGAAAACCACATTCCGATTCTGTCTATTTCACCCTTTTTTTCAAACCATTTTGACATTTAAACCTGTGTAAATTAGCAAAACAATTTCTATGCGTGTGATTTGGCTGCACTGTGTTGTCACTTCAACGTTGATTTTTGAACTGTCTGTCCATTGTTGGTACCTTGCCTTGTAGTTGCTAATGTTCTTACATCCCTGACACTGTTATAACTCATATTTACCTCATTCATTCAACCGCACATTTAAATTAAATATTTAGTAATTCCGAGTGCTATTTTATGCAATTACAAAGGTTTTCAAATCTGATTTTGCCTCCCATTACATGGGGAGATTTTAATTCTGTTTGCTGCCTTGTATACCTGACTCCTTGCTGCTCCTTTCTATCCACTCCAAATTCGATTAATAGAGGTTTGAGGGAGCATTGCAGGGGGAAATCTTAACTTGGGTGCTATCTACCCGAACAGTAAATTTGCTCCCATTCATTTGTGCTTTGGATATGTTATAGTAGATGGTCAAACTAAGTGTATTTCACCAATGTACCTTGTAATTATCACCCCATTTTAAATGCCCAATATTAAATGTGTTTGATTTTCTATGAATTTAAATTAAATAAACATTTTATTACCACCCACCATTGTCCATTGTGACCCAGGGTATTTGTAAAAAGGGGTGTGAGACGGGTTGGGTGCCAGCTCAATCTGAATTCTAGGAAATTAAGTAAAAGTTTTTTAATTGTGCGCTGCATCCTAGGGTAGGAGCAAGAGTCCGGGTCTGGTGAGTGACACCTGATTAGAATCCTTAACAGATTGGGGGCTTGTGCCGGGGATTGAGAAATTGTTTCCACCCGTGGCAGGCTAACACAGCAGGCTAACCTTCAAGGTAGTGATACTTTGTGGGGTTAGAACACTGTGTTACACTGTAGAAGTGCCTCCCAAAACATAGACCCTAAGTTCCAGGCCTATGTGTAAAACTAAAGCAAAATCAACCCCCAAACTAGACAAAAAGCAACAGAACACAGGTTATCCTTATATAAATAAATTAATAAAAAATCAACACTCTCCATAATGACCACAGTAGAGATAAACATGGCAAGGCAGCACCTTCTGCACACATTATAGAAGAAATTATGGAACAGGTCACCGCCATGGACAGGGATATGTGGCAAGATCGTGGCCTATTACATCAAGCCTTGAGCGAGTTGTACATGACCCCAAAAATTAAAGAAGAGCAAGTTAAAATGGTCAGAATAACAGCATACCTATATCTCCATATGGGGATTATGCAGAAAAAATCTGAAGAAAACAGAACTCTTGTACAAAAAACTAATCTGAACTCTTAACTCAAATCCAGACTGAGCTAAAATTAGTGGAGGAGAAATTGCAATAGAGCCAAGATTCTGAGGTCCAAGTTGAGAACTACATCAAACAGCTATAAGAAGACTTGGCTCTACAACAGCAAAATAATTCAGACCAAGAGGCCCAATTAACAGGGTAATTCATAGAATTCGGCTAACAAGTGGCGCACGCGGCTGGCGCCAGCCGCGTGCGCCAAAACCCATGTCAGCGCACAGCATATTCATGGATTCTAACATCCAAAACCAGTCGTGCCGCAGAGTGCCGCAGCAACCCTGCAGCAGTGCCAGTTAAGCCCCCAATCCCGCCCCGTGTGCCATGAACAGCGCACAAATCCAGTACATGGCGCAAAGGCCAGTGGATCAGCATACAGCCCCAACCACAAAAACGCATGTAAAACACCCTGCGCATCCCTCAGAATACACGTCCCCCTCTCGCACTAGCCAAATCGCGTGTAAAACTCCCCGTGCACACCTAAGAATACACGTACCCCCCTCGCGCTAGCGACATCACGTGTAAAACTCCACCCTGTGGTGTGGGCCGCCAGTGGGACACGCACTGGGGTGATGGGCTGCCTGTGGGGAATGTTGAGGGTGGATGGGGTGCATGCGTGTAATCCTGGGGTGCGCGCGGAGTTCCACACGTGTTTTTGCTGTCTGAGCGGGGTACGTGTATTCTGAGGGGTGTGCGGGGAGTTCCACACGCGATTTTGCTGTTTGAGGGGGCTACTTGTATTCTGAGGGGTGCGCGGGGAGTATCACATGCGATTTCTCTTGGAGATCTGGGGTAAGTGTATTCTGAGGGATGCGCAGGGATTTTCACATGTGATTTCGCTTGGAGAGCAGGGTGCGTGTATTCTGAGGGGTGCACGGGAGTTTCACACGAGAGTTCGCTTGGAGATCGGGGTACGTGTATTCTGAGGGGTGCGCAGGGATTTTCACACGCGATTTCGCTTGGAGAGCAGGGTATGTGTATTCTGAGGGTTGCGCGGGGAGTTTCACACGCGATTTTGTTTGGAGATCGGGCTACGTGTATTTTGAGGGGTGCACAGGGATTTTCACACGCGATTTCGCTTGGAGAGCGGGGTATGTGTATTCCCCGACTCATGTACCTCTGCACCCCCACCCACCCAGCATTGACGGGCAGGCCCCGACTCATGTCCCCCTGCACCCCCACCCACCCAGCATTGACGGGCACCTGCCAGCAGGCCCCGACTCATGTCCCCCTGCACCCTCACCCACCCAGCATTGACGGGCACCTGCCAGCAGGCTCCGACTCATGTCCCCCTGAACCCCCACTCACCCAGCATTGACGGGCACCTGCCAGCAGGCCCTGACTCATGTCCCCCTGCGCCCCCACCCACCCAGCATTGACGGGCACCTGCCAGCAGGCCCCGACTCATGTCCCCCTGCGCCCCCACCCACCCAGCATTGACGGGCACCTGCCAGCAGGCCCTGACTCATGTCCCCCTGCACCCCCACCCACCCAGCATTGACGGTCACCTGCCAGCAGGCCCAGACTCATGTCCCCCTGCACCCCTACCCACCCAGCATTGATGGGCACCTGCCAGCAGGCCCCGACTCATGTCCCTCTCCACCCCAACCCACCTAGCATTGACGGGCACCTGCCAGCAGGCCCCGACTCATGTCCCCCTTCACCCCCACCCACCCAGCATTGACAGGCACCTGCCAGCAGGCCCCGACTCATGTTCCCCCAACTCGTCATCAAGATCCACAATCATGGGCCTCATGTCCACGAAAATCCCACTGCATTCCACCCCACTCTAAAGACCCAATCAAGTATTACATCCACCCCACATAGAAATGGCAATTACATGACACAACCCAAATGTCAAGTATGTACATCAACACATGTCCGTCACACACACACAATGGGTGCCAGTGATTGCGAAAACCCACATTGTGACATGCATGAATCCAATGAGAGAATACCACACATCGAAGTAATAAACCAAAATGTATTATACATAAAATGAAGGTAATGAAATGAAAACATAAAACATTTCAAACAAGAAATGAAATGCAGCATGTCCCAAACAGAAAAAAATGAACGAAGTCTCAATCCAAAATAATCCAAATGAAATTTTGTCCAAAGTGTCCGGCCACCAAAGCAAATCCAAAGGAAACGAAAATAGTAAAATCCATTGCTCCATGGTGAGAAAAAAATAAAAAATGAGATAAATCCACTGTTCAAATATGTACAACGAAGAAATCCAGGGTCCATGAGCCCAACGAATGAAATGAAACCTA
The DNA here is from genome assembly GCF_040938575.1 of Ambystoma mexicanum. Classification (NCBI taxonomy): domain Eukaryota; kingdom Metazoa; phylum Chordata; class Amphibia; order Caudata; family Ambystomatidae; genus Ambystoma; species Ambystoma mexicanum. The sequence goes on from NC_090927.1 coordinate 342,324,880, forward strand.
TAAAAAAAGAATACCTAATAAATAACTATATACAAAAGGTGGGGCATAGTACAAGTGCCCCAAATCAATGCAAAACAAAAATGAAACCTAAAACTACAAACTCTATACAATGGCGGTGGGCAAGTCCCATGGCTCACTTTTCGATATCCCGGGCCAGGGCATCATCGAACTCCTAGTCTATGTCCTGGAGGCGGGCCTGTTCCATGGCCCCGAGGTTTTGCAGGGACGATGCCATGTTCACCTCCAACTCCCTGCGAATTGCCTCGAGGCACTCGACCCGGCTCAGCGCCCTGTGCATGCAGTTCTCTGCCCTGACCATTGTGAGCCATGCCTCTTCCGCCCGCTGCCGCTCCGCATCTATCCGCTGGCCCAACCGCTGGCACACGGAAGACACTCCCAATCCAGGGTCCTCCGGCCCTCCAGCCGATGCCTACCCCTCTGATGTTGTTGGCCCCGAGCCATCATCGCTCCCACCTTGAGCCTGCTACTGCCGTGCATGTGCCCTGCCTGTTGTTGCCTGCACGTCATCCTCCCCCTGGGGTCCAGTTGTTGGGGTGGTCACCCCTGCTGAAACTCCAACTCCCGACTGTGGCAGGGATGTGTCCTCCACCAGCCTGGCCGCTGGGTCAGGGGCAGCTCCACAGGGCGTCCAGGTGACACTTGGGCAGGAAGATGGAACGGAGGACGACTGGCGCATAGGGGGTTCAGTTGAGGAGGGGGTTGGTAGAAGCTCCAGCACACGGAGGAACCCAGCACTGGTGATCCCGCCTAGTAGGTTGACGCGGTCTTCGAGACATTCAAAATGACGTACACTGTCCTCATGAGAACCCTGCACGTCATCCCGAATGTCACGAACACGCAATGCGACCCCACCGAGGACAGGCTCAAGCCGGTCCCGGATTGCCACATCCGCAGGGAGAGGAAGGCCAGTTGTTGTGCAGCTATCCCCTCCCTGAAAACGGGTCTGGACGAAGGCATCCCTGCTGGTGCGGGATGATGCAGTCACAGGATCGGGGACAGGATTACACACAGGCACCTCCGCGGTGGCCTGTGCTGCCTCCTGTCCCTGGACTGCACCACTGTCACCAGTGGAATCCCCCCTCCAGGCCCCATGTGTGTGACTTCCATGGCCTCCTCCTCAACCAAACCCCCCACTAACCTGGATGACTATGTGCCATCTTTCTCCATAGGCCCATGTGGGGTCTCAGCTGCCCCTTCTGCTGCCGAGGAGTCCACCTCCGACCTCCGCCTCTTGGACCTACCCCCGGCAGCTGCAGCCATGGAGGTGGCACCAGACTCCTCACTCCCCGACGAGATGACAACCTGGGAGGGAAGCTGGGCCTTGCCTCTCCGGCTGGGGTGGGATCCCTGACTCTGTGCTCCACAGCACCGTCTCCGCCCTCTTCATCAGTTGACGCTGCAAACAGGGAGACACAGAACACAGGCATCAGGGCTCTGTACAATGGTATGATAGACACATGACAGTTAAACATGAGTGGCAGTTCCAAAATGCACACATGCCATCACACTCCCCAACCCACATATCATTTGAACACACACACATGCGCAATTTAACAAGAATCGTGCAGCAGGCAGCAGCATCCATACACATACAACAGCATGTACATCCGCAGGTCAGCCCCACGTCACATGCAACATTCGGTCTGCCAAACACATGCACTCACCTCACCAGACATAAATGCATCTGTACAATGCCACCACCTGTCACAGTGAAATCATCGCCATCCATATCACATCTGCAAATTACTCCCCTACATGTGGGTGTCACATGCATCCATGGTGTATCACAGTTGCACATTGCGCAAATACACACACATGCGCATGGTGCAGATACATGCAGGTGGAACCAGCATCCTTGTGTGACACCAAACCATGGCACAGTACATATACCGAAATTCAAACATGTGTGCACCCACCCATGCATTTGGCCAGCATGCATTTCAACACATACAACATTGATGTGTCTCACACATGACATGACTCACATGTGGCAGGCTCATTTCCCTGTACATACACATTCACACATGGCCCTACAAACACATTTGTCCAACATGCACACTCCTGGCACACCTCTACATGCACAGTGTCCAATCAGTACGCATGTACACTTACCGCTCGATTCCGAACGGGACTGCCTCTCAAGGACCTGGATGTGGAGCGCTGGGTGTGTACGTTCCAGGACCCTCATCTGGATGTCGGTTAGGCGGACCCGGCACCCCTCAGCATCCGCTGCCTTCAAGAGGTGCCGGGCCTTGCTGAGGGTCCTGGACCTGAAGTCCTCCCAGCGCTTCCGGACATGTTGAATGTCGCGGGCTGCCACCTCCTCCACTTTGATGGCAGCCACAATGTCCATCCAGATCATCTTCCGTCCTTCATTGTCGGCGCATGAACTTCCAAAGAGGGCATCATACTGCCCCAGGACTTGCTCCACCAGGATACCAATCTCTTTGGCACTGAAGCTGGTAACCCTCTGCCTCTCTGGCTGGGGGTTGCCAATGGTGTCCGATGGCGTTTTCCCCGACATGGCAACCCCCGAGGCAGGTGTGGGTGGGCAACTGGGTCCTGGGGCTGGGCTGTGGAGTGATGGTACTCTCATTCGGGAGTCTTCAGTTCCAGCAGGGGTGGTCACAGCAACTGGACCCCTGCAGATGGCTGATGTGCAGGCACCAAATAGCAGGGCACGTTGCCAGCAGGCAGGCAGGCAGCAGCAGATGGCAGGTGGAAGCGTGCTCGGGGCTCTGGGGGGCAGGAAAATGGCCTTTTGGGCAGGAGCGTGGTCTTCCGTGTGTTTTCGTGTGGCCAGCTTGATACGGAGTGATTTGGCACGTGAAAAAAGTGCACGTCCGCGTGTAATTCGAGGAAAGACCCTTAGCGTGTAAGCGCGTCTGTGACATTACGCGCGTGGGCGTTAACCTCGTGACAGGTGCATAGTGATTCAGCACATGAAAAAATAGCACGTCCGCGTGTTAATGTGTGTAATCCGAGGAAAGGGCCTAAGCACGTAAGTGACGTACCGCGCGTGGGCATTATCCGCACCACGGGTTAAAGATGAGCGGGGCCAGCAGTTCGCTGTACGTTCCTTTTTCGTGGAGACCGACGTGTGTGTTGCTACTTCATGTTGTTTCGCGCACCATCACACCTTCACAGCGGATCAAGGATGTATCTCTTCTTTTGGCGGGGGTATTGGCTATGCATGTTTTTCATTATCACGCTAGTCTGACGGTGAGTCGCACACACTATTTTTCCCACTGCGGGTGCCCCTGTGTATCGCATACCCATTTTCGAGGTCATAGTAGCCTACGTGTTTTTTGTGTACCTGGGTGCCACTGCGTACTGCGGGAGGTTAATTCCACACACATGGGTTACCGGGGTTGCATGAATGGTTTTACTGCAGTTTTGGGGTGCCTGAGCGTTGCGTGACCCGTCACTTTATCACCGGGGTCACATACACCGTTGCAAGTGCAGGGGTGCTTTTAACATCTTGTATCCCACCCCCTTAACCCCAATTGCCCAGGAAAATTGTCGTGTACACCTCCCATTGGCACTTCTCCATCTGTGCCGGCACTACTCCATCTGTGCCATGGTTGGGAGGCCACCAAAGGTGAGGGGCACCTCAGCTGGGCGTACTCCTCGTGGCCGGCGTGTTCATGGACATGGCCGCGGGGACCAGTGAGTAGGGGGACTCCAGGGTGTCCAGGGTGGCCGCAGAGGGGGAAGAGGCAGGGTGCGCCACTTCGGCACGATGTTGTACCATGTGTTGGTGCAGTCATGCCACCACCACCTGTGGTTCCGGAAGATGCAGCTTCTGCATCTGGCACTGGCGCCCATGTGACCCAGCAGTTTGTTTCATCGACTGCCACAGGCCCAAGGGTAGTGGTAGTTGCAGGTTCAGCTGTGGACACCACCACCCAGGCTCAGGGTGTGCCAGCGCAGGCTGTGTTGGTACTTGAAGAGTCCATGGAATATTTCCAGCACGTCAGGAGGAACACCGTAGGTGCACGCAGGGCTGCCCTGACCAAGACACGAGTCCCTGGGGCAGTAATGTCATCTGCTGCCCTGACCAGCCGGGTGTTGGCAAGTGCAGGGGCAGATGCAGCCAACAACACCCCGGTTGTGAGTCTACCAACTAGGACAGTTGCGGTCAATGACCCTGCCACAGCAGATGTTGCTGCGCAGGGTCCATTCCAGGGTACCCAGCAGCCACTGATGCAAGTCAGGCCTTCGGTCGTCCTTCCACCTGCGACTCCCTTGGTTCAATCCACCGGTGCCACTGGCCATACTGATCAGGGCGGCATTTGCCAGCCAGGGTCCGCACCACTATCCAAGAGGAGGAAGGTTGCACCTGCAGCACAGGCTGGGACCCCACACACAGCCACGACCTCCTGCATGTCGAGGAAGAAACCTTTCTGTGCACAGGAACTGGACTTCCTCGTGGACTACGTGCGGGACCACAACCGTGACATGCTAGTGGGGCCTAATTGTCAAACTACGGCTGTCCATCGTGATACCCACTGGAAGCAAGTTGCGGAACATGTGTGTGCATTCGGCCATGAGGTGCGCAAGGCGCAACAGTGCAAAAAGCATTGGAATAACCTCAAACGCAGTGCTAAGGCAAATAGTGCCTCAAATTACAACATGACTCTGGTGACTGGCAGTGGGCCGGCACCTGAGGAGGAAGACCTCACTCTGCACGAGTCACTCGTTGCGGAGTTCATAAAACCCTGAATTGGTCGAAGGAGTGGGAGAGATGCAGGACTTTGATGCCCAGTCCAGTGAGTGTTGCTGCGTGTTTGTCGAGGCCATGTGTGTTTTACTTGTGTGATGTGCTGTGCATGACTGCCACTACATGTCATGTGTACATGGATCAGATGTGCAAGTAATGCATGGCTGCTTTGCAGGATGGTGGACATGTGGAGCAGACGGGGACTGTCCTCATCACCAAACTTGCACCCTACTCAGATGCTGGTCACCTCGATGCCCCTCCGGTCCATGTACCAGCTCACTGGCCCTTCTACATGTAGCCTGGGGTGTCCTTCCTCTCTGCACTGGGACTATGTCATGGCATGACTGAGGTGCATGTGTCCTCTGCCTGCATGTGGGTACTCCACTTAGGCATGCTCCCTTGCCCCTCCAGCCCCCCTGTAACCCAATTTCACCTTTGCACTGGTGTGCATACTTTTGCCGTAATGCAATGGCCTGTTCATGCCTCCTGTGTACATGCTAACTTCCACCAGCCAACCTGCCAGACATATGCAGTGGGGTACATCCTATGTCCTTGATGCAGGGTGTCTCACTTGGACTGTGCAGATGGCAGATGCTCCGCAGGGACATGAGTGCCCATTCATGCTCCATGTGCATTCCATGCATGCCCCTATGTGTCCTTGAGTGGATGATCATTGAAGTACGTGTCCAGGGTGACCTACATTTCATGGCATTTCATCAGCCTTCCCATGCCCACTGTGGCTCAGACCTGCGTCCCACACATGTTTAGGGTGTGGCAGTCTGTGTGGCTCATAGGCCTCACCCTGTTTCTGGCCCACTGACTCTGTCCAACTGGTGTGGTGTCTTCTACACATGGGTGTCCTACTGAGGGTTCATCATGTGTCCTGCTTAATGTCCCGTCATCATCTGCTGTGTTGTCAGTTGACTCAGATGATGCAATTGATGCTAGTCAACACTGTCTGCCAATACACAGGTCTCTGGTCATCCTTTTGATACCATGCAAGGCATCCCTGCATTTCCACTTAGGGGGAGGGATGGTTTGCTTGTAGCCATGCAACCCATTGCATGCACATTGCACGTGATCCCTGAACTTGACCTTGCACTGCCGTCACGTTTTCTGATACACATCATGAAGTACTTGTACATGTAGATAGTAACGTACACATGTTCTGCACTGCATCGTCCCACTTCTGAGCCGTATAACACCCTTCGACATGCCTAATCACTGAAGCAATGTCAAGTTGACCCGGCATGCATGGCAGGTTCTCTTTTGTGTGTGACATGTCTGCTTCATGTGTTGGCTGTCTGTGTGATGTCTATGTGTGTGTGTGTTGTGTGCTTCTAACATGTGTAGTAATCTTTTTTTCTCTCTACTTTTCAGATGATGACGCAATGGAGCCAGAGGATGGTGTTGCCATGCCAGGCACAGGGTTGTTATCGCTACAGCAACCTGGAACAAGTGGGAGTCGTGGGGTGGTAGACCACTCGAACACACATGTGCTACAGACCATCTTGTCTTTGGCTGGCAATGAGTCCAGCCCAGATGACCACTCTGACGTCCATGTCAAGTTGGATGTGCATCAGGTCCACACGTCAGGGGTGAGTGATTCTGATGTGGACACTCCTCTGTCCACGACACCTGCACTAAGGGGTCAGACAGTGGTGGGACCTCCGCCTGTGGTGGATCAGGATGCATGGTCACACTACACAACAGTCACTGATGGGCCTGGGCCATCACATCGACGGGGGCATGTAGTCGAGCAGCCCCGGGCGGTACCAACCCAACGAGGATGGCCGGTGCTTGGGTCCCTCATGTGTCAAGCCCAGCAACGTGGTGACTGCGCGCCACTGAGGTATACTGGTGGGAGCAAGACATGACTGTCAATTCAGAACGCCAGGGGGCAGCAATGGAAAACGTCAATGTGAGCATGGAGCGTGTGGCCCAATCCATGCTCCCCCCTGCTAGGCAGGTGCTTTTCCAGCAACGGGCGGCACAGTCCACCGCCCGCTCGCTCAGGTTGGGCATGTTGGCCTCAGGCAGAGTACGCCACGCTGAAATGTTGTCTTTGCGTCAAGGAATTGCTGCTCTCGCAGAGGCACACATGGAGGCCCTGAGGGGTGAGTATGAGTCCCCCAGATCCACTCTGGGTTTCCTCTCGATGTCCCAGGGGGCGCGGTCAGAGGAGAGGTTTCAGCAGCTTGAGCGTACCATCTCGGCTGAGCTACGTGCTTGCCAGGAGGTGCATCAGTTGTCAAACCAGGCCTTGCAGGAAGAACCCTGTGTTACACGTGTTACCTTGCAAGAGGAAGCACGCGTATCATGGGAGGTTCTGCATGAAGACCTACGTGTCATCGCCGTACAGAACCAGGCTCACCCGTCCGGCAGACTTGCTGCTGACGAGAGCCAAGCTGCGGCTAGGCGTGATCAGGCTCCTGTGCCACGTCCTCCTTTTCAGGATGAGCCAGACTCGGACGACGAGGTATCTCCCACACAGGTCGGGCTGTGCAGGAGTTGAGCCCATGGAGGTTTTTTTTTTACTTAATGTCATCGTATGTGGGTGTTGAGCTGCACCCTGTAACTCCCCCCTCCTGGCTCCCCCCCCACCCCCGGGTCATATGTGGCCATTTTTGATTTTTCATTTTAGTTTAATTAGTTAACATTCAATTTGATAGTTAGTTTAATTAGGTAATGTAGGTTTTTTATAGTTAGTTTAATTAGTTAATATAGTTTAAAATTGCTTGTCTATTGTGCTTTCTTGTGATGGTGTGGTGCTTTGTGGCTTTTGAAAGCATCCACTGTCTGTTCCAGCTGGGTCCTTCAAGCTTGTGTCGTGTATGGGTTTGCAGATTGGGGTCCTGACTCACATCGGCCACTCCTGCTTCCCTTATCCATGGGCTTGCAAGGATGTTTCGGTGTTATAGTCAATTTAACAAGGGCTTTGGACTGTCATATCTGTGGCCTGTTTGCTGCTGTACTACTTGTGTTAACACCCCTACTGGGGATTGTAGGGGTCTTATCGACGGCATTTCAGCATTAGAAATGGGTGGTTTCATGAATCAGGTGTCCATAAATTGCTATACGTTGTGTTGTATGTTTATTTTCTTTACTGTACATGTGCTTGATGCACTTCATGCTGTAGAGAGTGTCCGCCACCCTTTGCCTGTCAAAGTCACACTGATGGTGGGATGACATCTGATGTACGTCTCTGACATGGGCCAGTCACAACCAGCATGAAGAGACACACACAGGGGACTTTCCAGCATTAATTCTGTTTTTTGTGCCCTTTCTGCAGGAGAATGAGCTGTCATGATGCCTGCCCCCAGAGCACCGGGACAGGCCCAGCACCCCCGGAAGCAGGCATCATGCCCTCAGGAAAAAACCCAGCGGCCCCTAATAGGGGCTCTTTGGACTTTGTCCTGGTGCCTTTGGCATATTGGACATCAGTCCTGGCGCCAAAGGCGCCAGGCTCATAAAAGAAGGTGTTTGGTGCACTTACCTGACGCAGATCATGCTGCATAAAGCCTCAAGCCAAATAAGGCTTAGGAGGGATTACTTTATTAAAGGAACTATTTTACTTGGGTGGGGACCGTGGAAGAATACTTACCTGGGACTTCTTCCAAGGCTATTTAAACCACGCCCCGGCATTCCGTACCCCGGCCCCTATGGGGAAAAAGACACTAGCATTAGAACATTAATGCATGGACACAAGGGGAACCACTTATCAAAAACTTACCTGGAAGCCAAGCAAGTTTGGTTCTCACCAATCCGAAAATCCAGTGAAGTAACTGGATACCAACACGCCCCCGCATCACAAACCACCAATCCGAAAATCCAGTGAAGTAACTGGATACCAACGCGCCCCTGCATCAGAAGCAGGATGGAGAGCTCGTCCTTCCAGACCCTAAGGTGAGACGCCACAGGGAAGCACAGAAGGGTTTTGAGGAGGGTGAGAGGGGTAAGTGGGAGGCCGACGCATTACCCCGCAGACAGCTAATCCCCTATTTCCACCTACAGAAGGATACTTCTGCGAGCCAGTCAAGCAAGATTTGGGGGTCCGGTCCAGTCTGTCTTCCGAGTCCTGCGCATCACTTTAGAAGAGGTCACAGCAGCTCAAACCAGGCCAGCGCCTCCGTGGGAGTCAGGTGAGCGTTACATGAGCCTCCAGACCATCTTTGCCGGCAGACATGGGCCAGTGTACTTCTGGCAGCTGGCCACGTTTGGTGGTGCAGACATGCGCATGTGTGCGCAAGCAGTGCCACAGGGTTCGTGCTCATACATCCGACAGAAGCAGACGTGTTTCCGGGAACTCCAGGCAAGGTGAGCAGCACAAGGGCACACACCACAGCCAACCTTCCACTAGGCCTGTTGCACATGCATGCTAAGTAGCGCCATTGATGGTGAGCTTGAATAGTTATTGGTGTTGAAGCGCACAGTACAGCTAAAATGAGTTGGTGGACACATGGCAAGTTGCTTTCCAAGTTGTCAGGGGCAAATGCAGGGGCTGTCGCACATATCCTCCAGTCCACCATGCTCCATAGAAGCAGTTGTATAAACCCAGTAGCGTTCAAAGCCAGAAAAAGAAGCTGCGCACAGGGACACCCAGCGAGGGACAGACTTGTGTGCAGTGCATATCATTTGCATGTTCAAATTGACACATGCACTACCTCTTTTATTTGGGGGATGCAGAACACTACTTGTACTGAAGTCGTACCTCGCTTTATGCATCTAGCTGCTTACCCAGGGACCATTGCATGATGTGTGAATCTTGACACATTAGTCTTCCATTTGCCACGTGCCCATGTGTGCCTGACTTACTGCATTGTCAGTGTATGAACCATCAGGGGAGGAATCTTACGTATGGGTTCAAGCAGCAGACAAGAGTGTTTGTTTGTGGAGGAATTACTTACTTTGGGGCATGTATGGTGTTGTGTGTGTGTTATAGACACACACATTAGTAACTCTTAATATCTTTGCAGCATTGAACTGCTCCTGTTACTGGACCTGAGAGTGCGCAGGCAGGAGGCCAGCACTCACCCCAGAGATAACTCTCTTTTTGACTTCCATTTGAGTCATTTGGTACAATGTGCATGATGTACATGGTTTCTCTGAGTATGTGTTATTGGGAATAGTAGATTTTTGTCTTTTCCCTACTTTCCCTTGACAATCCGACTCCCCTCTTCTGCTCCTCTTTCCGGTTATCCAGAATAACAATGTCTGTCCAGACATTGGAACTCATCCACAGCCTATACATGCAAGCTACTACGAGCTGGGAAACAATTCCTTTCAGATGACAGTTGTCTTATCCTAGCTAGAGCCCTCATTTTATCAAAATTAGATTATTGTAACGCCCTTTACATAGGGACTACCAAACAAATCATCAATGGAATCCAAGTGCTCCAAAACAACGCACTCAGAGCGGCCCTAAGTATCCCCAGAAGTGCACACATTTCAGAAATAAGACGTAATCATAAATGGCTCTCCACCCATGAAAAAATGAACCTCAAAGCTGCTTCCCTTATCCATAAATGCCTAAATAATAAAGCCCCCCGATACCTGTCAGAACGCCTCAACAGGAAATATCCCACCAGACTCACAAGGACAGTCAGCCCTAACTGCCTCCAAGTGCCTAGATTTAAATTAGTCACTATTGGAGGTACCAGCTTCCCAGTCAAGGCAGCACAATTATGGAACGCCCTACCTCATGCACTTAGATCTGACCAAACTTTCAGCAATTTCAGAAAGAACACTATAAAATGGCTCACTGAAAATGCGACATAAATGTCTCTCCACCCCTCGCTTGTCCAATTGCACCTCACTTGATACGTAATGACATGCCATATTGCCCGCTTTGACTTGCTATACTGTCTGACACTACAGATTTTACTGTTTAGCTGCTGATTGTGCGCTCTATCTGCACTTGCACTTGTCCTACCTTTTAAATGTAAGAAATGTCTACCATGCCTGCCGTGGAACCTGTAACTTGTAACGTCTGTAACTAAGCTGTAAATTTCCTTGTTCTTTTGCGCCCTGCTACCCCAGGGTCCGGTGCGCACAATAAATAAACAAACAAACAAACAACATATCCCTGACCCTCCTTCCCCACTGTGGTCTCAGAGGCCTGTGTAAGTTTGACCTTGCAGGCGCCCAGACCACAGAGGGGGTGGTTGGTTCATGCCACTCCCGCGCCTGGACACCGGAGCAGTGACACTACCCATCAGTTGGTGCTGCATCATTGTATATTATGTACCAAACATGGTACACATCCTGTTGTAGCATTGTTCAAGTGTGCTAAATTGGTTGTTCCATCATTGTGCTTGTACATGTGCTTTGAAATTTACTGCTACTTCAAGTCATCTACTGGAGACTCTTCAAGTGTTTTTTGCTGCCTACAGGCTTTTTGCCTGGCTTGTGTGTTTGGCTCCTTTGAGTTCTCTTCGATTTGCTATTTTTGCCAGTCAAGGTGGCCTCTGAGGGTGCTGGACACTATTTATACGCAAGGTGGAAGATGGAGAAAAAGGGGTAGGGTGATCCTGTGGCCAGGTAGACTTTATGGAAGAAGGCTACATACCCCAGACACAGTTGTTCGGTCATGGTGATATGTGAATGAGGGAGGGTGTTTGGTTGTTGGACAGTTGTCTTGGGCTACAGTGTGATGGGCACCCTGACTTTGTTATTGTGGTATCCTATGTACATGATGTGTTCTGCTGGTCAATGCCTGTTCCTGTGTTGTGTTTACCTTTCAGGTGTGAGGGGATTGGTGTGGTTTGACATGCTGGGGTGTGCACATGGGCAATGTTCACATGTGATGTGTAGAGGACACTGATGGTCACTTGATTGGACATGCATGTATTGAGTGCATGTCCCTACTGACACACACTTTCGCACTATGATCCACCACATGTACATCCACCCTTCCATGTCCACATGTGCACACAGTTTGCCTTCCGGGGACCACTGTGTTCCTGCAGCACATGAACAGGCATTGCTTGTTATGTTCAAGCTACAACTGTTGGAACGCATTTTGGTATGACTTGTTTTGTGTGGGAGGTTGTTGGTCAGTCATTTCATCTCATTCCATGACAGGCGTCATTGTCTGAAGCCACTTTCCATTTATCACATGTCACTTCGTATATTATTGGTAATGTGTTTGGCTTTTGCTATTGCTTGAAATGTCATGGTGTGTCAGAAAAGGGTGATGTGGTTTAGGAGGGTTTGGATGACATACCGGGGATTGTGATGCCCTGTTTTGCAGTGGTGTGTGATACACACCTTGCATGTGTTGCTTTTGGTCACACACAATTGTTTATGTTTAAGTAGCTAGGGATGCACACAATGTAGCACTTCCATGGCAACATTCTCAGGGTGGTAAGGTTGTGACAATTGACTGTCTCTTTGTCATCATCGATTGTTACCTGGTATGTGCCAGGCCTTTGTGCACTCCGCAGGGGTGGGAGTTTAGGTAAAAAATGTAGCCACAAGCTGGGTCCGGGCTGCCTCGCCACATGCCCTATCCCCTCCCATGGGCAGTGCCTGTGCCTTTGGTTGGGGATGTGGGGGCACCACCATGTCCAACGGTACACCCTGCCGTGTAGCAACATTGTGCAGGACACATGCTGCCACAATGATCCTGCACACTACTGGGGGTGCATAGAGTAGCTGCCCACCAGAGAGGTCAAGGGAGCGGAAGCATGAGTTTATCACTCTGAATGTGCGCTACACTATGCCCCTGGTTGCAATATGGGCAGCATTGTATCTTACCTGGGGTGGTGTGGTGGGGTTCCAGATTGGTGTCATCATGTGGTTGCTTAGAGGGTAGGCACTGTACCCTAGAGAGGTGATAATGGTTGTGATCATTGGGGTTTGTGTATTTGTCTGTGTAGGACATGCATGCATGTGCACAGGCATTTGTACTCACCTAGGAGCCATGTGTCGCCATGCTGCCCAGCTTCCAGGGCCGGCTCAGGGCAGACATTCTGTATATGAAACTGTCATGGGTGGAGCCTGGGTAGTTTGCATAGACAGAGGTGCTGATTCCCTTTGCATGGCATACCACCTGCACATTGATGGAATGCCAGTGCCTGCAGTTTCGATAGATGTGCTCAGTGGCCCTAGGTGGACGTAGGGCCACATGGGTGCAATCTATGGCACCGAGCACTTTGGGGAAGTGTGCCAGCCTGTAAAAGTCCTGGACTAAGGCCTGCCTTTCTGCGGGTGTTCTGGGCATGTATATGTGCCTGCATACTGAGGGGCGCGCAGTCATGATTGCCAACACCTGGTGTAGGCAGCGTGACTGCGTGGCCTGTGAGACCCCCCCCACTATGGCAGTGGTCCGCTGAAATGACCGATAGGCCAAAAAATGCAGGACATTGAGCACCTTCTCCAAGGGGCTCAATACTTGGGAGCAGAGGGTGGGGATGTAAGGTCATCTTCTCACTCCCTGACCAGGTCTAGAATGATACGAGGTGGAAACCTATACCTGCCGTAGACCTGGTCGTCAGGCATCCCAAAAAGGCTAGTCCGGGTGGAAAAAATGCAGGCCCTGGCTATTCTCCTCCTCCTGCGGTGTCCCACGATCAGTGCTGCGACAAATGGGGCATTCATCGTAGCTGGATATACGTGTTTGTTGTTTGCGCACACTTTTATACTGTGCGCGGGTACGCTTACGCCTGCCTTCCTGTGGCGGACGTGTTGCCACCTGTGCGCGTCTTTTTGCGGGCGCTTGTTTCCCGTATTCGATTCCATGAATACGAGTTGTTTGCGTGCGTGTGGGCGTTCCGTGTATTTCCCTGCAGTACTTCCCCAGTTACGCCTTCTTTTTCACGCGTTGTTCCCCATTCCGTGTGTTACGCCCCGTGTCCCACCCCCTTTTTAATAATAATAATAATACTAATAATAATTTGGCATTTATATAGCACTACGAACTCTCAGGTATCTGAGAGCTGCTTATTATTACCCACGGTGTGTGGTGCTCATTTATCGACCTCGGAAGGATGAAGGGCTGAGTTTGGCCCACCGGGATTCGAACCCCGCTGCTCTACTCGCTGTGCCACTTGACCGGTGTGTGCGCCAACGTTGTGCGCTTTCCTTGTGCGTGTCGCGCACGCCGTTCGGGTTGTTGCAATGACGTGTGCGCCCGTGTGCGCCACACACGGATTTGGCACACAACCAGTGGAAAACATGCGCAGGAACTTCCTTGAATCGCACGCGTGCGCGTGCGCTTGCTTTTTCATGCTTGCGCCAACTTGTGCCAGCTTGCGCTAAGATTTTCTGCGCACATTTGTTCCATGAATCAGCCCCTAAATACATTAAGAGTGGAGTGCCATGAAAAAGTTGACTCTTTGGAAGAGAGTCAACTGAAATTAAAGCAAAAAGTGAGATACAATAACGTCAGCACAGAGCAAATAGTCACTTTACAGCATCAGATAAAAAATTGGAAGAGGAAATTAATACATTAATTATGAAAGAACTCCACTTTGAATCAGAATTTGAGGAAGAGTGCAAGAAATTAGGCACCATAACACAACAAAGGGATGACCAGGCTGAACAAAGGGGCGCTCTGTATAAGGAGAAAGAGGCCCTATACCAGGAAATGTGTAAATTAAAAACCAATCTGGAGAGAAGAGAGTGAGACCTTCAGGGACTGACAGGTATAAAAGAAGAATGTGAAAAATTAATGGGACCTAGGAAACACTCAAGTAAGATCAGTTCATAGAGGCTCTAAATGTGCAGAAAAAGGAGATTCACCTCCTGCAACAGAAATTGTCTCAATGTTCCCAGACCATACAGGTAGCACAAAGAGATAATGAGGCCCTCTGTGAGGAGAACAATGGACTCCACAAGCAGGTGGCAGCTCAAGAGGGGGTCATAGAGGCCAGTCAAGCCCTGATATCAAAGCAAAAACGCAGACTTTTGCCTGCTATCAAGAGGTATGGGCTGAGAAGGAGAAATTAGGGAGGTTAGATAAAGAATATGCCAGGCTAAATCTAAACTTGAGGGACCCCAAACAGGTAGAGAGGGACAAGGCTACCCCTGATCACAGTGTAATACCCTCTGTACTGAGGGATTCAAACCTATGTAATACCTTGTGCACTGCTGACTTCATGTCTACTGGTTCATATGAGCCAGAAAGCATGAGGCCGTCAGAATTATATAGGCCTAGCACGACGGAGCTGACAGGTCAGCGCCCCTCAGAAATTGATGGACGGGCGTCCCTGTATAAAAACAAAAATATTATGGCTGATGTCTCAGACCAGAAAGCCTCCTATGAGGAGAAAGTCAGGGAATTAGATCTGCAGATGCACTATCTCCAAAGGGACCATTTGGTTCAATTTGCAGAAAGACAGCATGAAATAAGGCCCCACAAGAGCATTCTGAAGACCTCCACCCAATCAGGGAAGTGGAGGGATCCTCCGCCAACCTTGATCAGAAGGATCTAAGAAGTACTGCCCCAGGAAACTTCCCTCCTAACTTCCCTTAGGAGGGCAGTAATCCCCCAAATCCTGGATAAAGTTTCTTTCCCCGGTATCTTCCAAACCCCAACCTGCAGGACAACTCTCCATTCTTTCCCTGCTTTCAGGAGTTCAGACCACCCAATCCGGGAGAGGGGAGGCCAACGGTGGAAGGTTACCAAAATCCCTAATACCCATGGCACTCCTGGAGAAGGGATAGTTATCCTTCCCGTGAACCACCTAGGTATGAACAGAGACCCCCGTACCAGCCGGAACGAGTGTCCCAACTGGAGCGCCAGGCCCTAAACCGCACGCAGGATCTGTGTCGCATGGTGAGGGCTCAGCAGAACCCTCAGATGAACATGGTGGCTCAGAACCCCTCAAACCAAGGGTGTGGCACCCCAGAACAATGACGGGGAGAGAACCTCGACAACTCACCAGTTCCAAAGGAGGAGTCACGGGAGAAAGGGGGTGTAAAGCCGTAGAGGAAGCTTCTTTCCTCACCCATGAAAAGCACCAAGACACCCCGGTACTGGAACTAAAATCTCCTGCACCCGAAAATCTGCAACCCAGGGAACAGAGTGTGGGTAGGAGAAATAAAGACATTAAAAAGGGCCATTTTGTGGAGGAAAGTGTCCTCCAGTTTGAAGGGGAAGATTTTGGTAAGATAATCTTCTCCTTCAGGGACGGGGGAATTCCTCCCAAAGAAAAATGGGTCCCAAGATATCTGAACGAAGACTAGGTGGGTGTGGGGACTGATTCAGACTCACCCATCCCTGAACCCCAGAATTGTCATCATGAGAAAAAAATAGTAAAGGAGGGATCCTCCCCACAAACTGGTTCTAGTGACTGCCACCAGGTAAGAGGGGGTAGCACAGAGCTAAGGGTAAAAGGGGATTCCAAAATCCCATCTATTTCAGGATGCCACATTTTTATTACAGATTCCCAGACTCCGGCACAGAATATTGTCCAAAACTCCACTGTGTCGGAGTCCAAAATAAAGAAATTTACCACCCAGCAAGCCCAAAATGCCCATTACGTTTTCCCGCTTGAGGAGAAGGAGGGGAGATTCTATGCCCCTGTTCCAGTGCAAGGGCAATGTGCTTTTTCAGCACTGTGGATACTGGATCCCAAGCCACTCTTCTGTCAAAAAGGGCCTTTGAACAGCTAAATTCAGAAAGGGGGGCAAGACACCAGATCCATCTCACCCCACTTCCTGGACAACGCCAGAACTTTGACGGGTATGAAATTCCTGTCGAGGGACCGTGGATTTGGACGTAAAAATTGGACGGCTTAAGGTGAAGCATCCGGTCATAGTCGTGACTCCAGAGGGAACCCCCTGTCTATTAGGGAATTATATCCTTCGTAGGTTGTCTCCCCTAATAGACTGTGTTCACAAGGTCCTCTGGACTCCGACTAACCGGCCAATACAATTAAAACAGTGTCAACCATGTTAGTTTAAATGGCACATGACACATGGTTGAACAAAGGTCTGATCATATTGAGTTTCATTTCCAAAATAATCAAACACCTGACGTTACAGTAATTGCTGTAGGACAACAAACTGGTGATTGGAACTCCTCTCCATTCCTGAAAATCAACCTTCCTTCCAGTTTTAAGTGGCATTCCACATTGGAAGGAAATACTTTGACATTTTATACCAATTTTCAATCTGAAAATCCCAACTCTATAGTCAAAAGTGATGAAAAACCAGCTCAAAGTTTAATTGACATTGAGAAAATTAGAGAACAGTTGCTCCTCCCTATTCAGTTAAATGAGGGGAAGGAGTCTGTTCTCGCCCGAGTGTGCTTGAACAATGGAAAGAGCTTCATCAGCAAAGCAATGTTCAGAAAGCTCCCTAAAGATCCAATCATTCCCACATTTAAATTGATCGAGGTGTATGCTTAAAATTTCTATAGTTGACAAAAGCATAGAGCATAATTGTTGGGTCGTGCAAGATGTCCCTCCTGCGTTCTATTTAGGCAGTGACATTCTCAACCGGTTTGCAATTAATTTGGACCTGATATATCACAAGTCCTGGTCCAGACTAGGGGGCAATCCCATGGGCTTTGATGATTCTGAAAAAGTATTTTGGTCAGCCCAATTGCTACCATATGCAGTTGAAGTTCATATTGGAGAGGAGGTCACCATCCCAGGATGGACCTGGCAATTCCCACTTGAATTAAAAATTAAAAGAGGACAGAAACTGCAAAATTCTGATGCCTATGCCCATCTAAATGGCCATCTTCAACATGAGATGTTGGGGTTAAACCCTACACCATTAGTCAATGTAGAACACACCACCATTCCAATATTGATGGATAACAGTGACCCTATGAGTATCACTGTGGGCGCAGGCACCATTATTGGAATGGCAGTTGATGACTGACATTTTACCATGGATTTAGGAAATTAATTGATAGGACCAATCCCCAATGAATGCTATGACAATGACAGTGACAATGACATACCACCAGAAAGGATCTTCAACTGGAAAGGGGGGAATTTCCTGGTGTACTCTTCCTGATCTTACGGGGAGGACAAGGTGACCTGTGACATCAGGAAGGATGAGGTGATCTTCTAGGTCCATAATGACTGCTTCTCCTACCTGAAACGCACTCTCCAGGCCAACCTTGCTGATGTTGCTTTTGGTCACACACAATTGTTTATGTTTAAGTAGCTAGGGATGCACACAATGTAGCACTTCCATGGCAACATTCTCAGGGTGGTAAGGTTGTGACAATTGACTGTCTCTTTGTCATCATCGATTGTCACCTGGTATGTGCCAGGCCTGTGTGCACTCCGCAAGGGTGGGAGTTTAGGTAAAAAATGTAGCCACAAGCTGGGTCCGGGCTGCCTCGCCACGTGCCCTATCCCCTCCCATGGGCAGTGCCTGTGCCTCTGGTTGGGGATGTGGGGGCACCACCATGTCCAACGGTACACCCTGCCGTGTAGCAACCTTGTGCAGGACACATGCTGCCACAATGATCCTGCACACTACTGGGGGTGCATAGAGTAGCTGCCCACCAGAGCGGTCAAGGGAGCGGAAGCATGACTTTATCACTCTGAATGTGCGCTACACTATGCCCCTGGTTGCAATATGGGCAGCATTGTATCTTACCTGGGGTGGTGTGGTGGGGTTCCAGATTGGCGTCATCATGTAGTTGCTTAGAGGGTAGGCACTGTACCCTGTAGAGGTGATAATGGTTGTGATCATTGGGGTTTGTGTATTTGTCTGTGTAGGACATGCATGCATGTGCAAGGCATTTGTACTCACCTAGGAGCCATGTGTCGCCATGCTGCCCAGCTTCCAGGGCCGGCTCAGGGCAGACATTCTGTATATGAAACTGTCATGGGTGGAGCCTGGGTAGTTTGCATAGACAGAGGTGATGATTCCCTTTGCATGGCATACCACCTGCACATTGATGGAATGCCAGTGCCTGCAGTTTCGATAGATGTGCTCAGTGGCCCTAGGTGGACGTAGGGCCACATGGGTGCAATCTATGGCACCAAGCAATTTGGGGAAGTGTGCCAGCCTGTAAAAGTCCTGGGCTACGGCCTGCCTTTCTGCGGGTGTTCTGGGCATGTATATGTGCCTGCATACTGAGGGGCGCGCAGTCATGATTGCCAACACCTGGTGTAGGCAGCGTGACTGCGTGGCCTGTGAGACCCCCCCCCCACTATGGCAGTGGTCTGCTGAAATGACCGATAGGCCAAAAAATGCAGGACATTGAGCACCTTCTCCAAGGGGCTCAATACTTGGGAGCAGAGGCTGGGGGATGTAAGGTCATCTTCTCACTCCCTGACCAGGTCTAGGATGATACGAGGTGGAAACCTATACCTGCCGTAGACCTGGTCGTCAGGCATCCCAAAAAGGCTAGTCCGGGTGGAAAAAATGCGGGCCCTGGCTATTCTCCTCCTCCTGCGGTGTCCCACGATCAGTGCTGCGACAAATGGGGCATTCATCGTAGCTGGATATACGTGTTTGTTGTTTGCACACACTTTTATACTGTGCGCAGGTACGCTTACGCCTACCTTCCTGTGGCGGACGTGTTGCCACCTGTGCGCGTCTTTTTGCGTGCGCTTGTTTCCCGTATTCAATTCCATGAATACGAGTTGTTTGCGTGCGTGTGGGTGTTCCGTGTATTTCCCTGCAGTACTTCCCCAGTTATGCCTTCTTTTTCACGCGTGCGTTGTTCCCCATTCCGTGTGTTACGCCCCGTGTCCCACCCCCTTTTTAATAATAATAATAATACTAATAATAATTTGGCATTTATATAGCACTACGAACCCTCAGGTATCTGAGAGCTGCTTATTATTACCCACGGTGTGTGGTGCTCATTTATCGACCTCAGAAGGATGAAGGGCTGAGTTTGGCCCACCGGGATTCGAACCCCGCTGCTCTACTCGCTGTGCCACTTGACCGGTGTGTGCGCCAACGTTGTGTGCTTTCCTTGTGCGTGTCGCGCACGCCGTTCGGGTTGTTGCAATAACGTGTGCGCCCGTGTGCGCCACACACGGATTTGGCACACAACCAGTGGAAAACATGCGCAGGAACTTCCTTGAATCGCACGCGTGCGCGTGCGCTTGCTTTTTCATGCTTGCGCCACCTTGTGCCAGCTTGCGCTAAGATTTTCTGCGCACATTTGTTCCATGAATCAGCCCCTAAATACATTAAGAGTGGAGTGTCATGAAAAAGTTGACTCTTTGGAAGAGAGTCAACTGAAATTAAAGCAACAAGTGAGATACAATAACGTCAGCACAGAGCAAATAGTCACTTTACAGCATCAGATAAAAAATTGGAAGAGGAAAGTAATACATTAATTATGAAAGAACTCCACTTTGAATCAGAATTTGAGGAAGAGTGCAAGAAATGAGGCACCATAACACAACAAAGGGATGACCAGGCTGAACAAAGGGGCGCTCTGTATAAGGAGAAAGAGGCCCTATACCAGGAAATGTGTAAATTAAAAACCAATCTGGAGAGAAGAGAGTCAGACCTTCAGGGACTGACAGGTATAAAAGAAGAATGTGAAAAATGAATGGGACCTAGGAAACACTCAAGTAAGATCAGTTCATAGAGGCTCTAAATGTGCAGAAAAAGGAGATTCACCTCCTGCAACAGAAATTGTCTCAATGTTCCCAGACCATACAGGTAGCACAAAGAGATAATGAGGCCCTCTGTGAGGAGAACAATGGACTCCACAAGCAGGTGGCAGCTCAAGAGGGTGTCATAGAGGCCAGTCAAGCCCTGATATCAAAGCAAAAACGCAGACTTTTGCCTGCTATCAAGAGGTATGGGCTGAGAAGGAGAAATTAGGGAGGTTAGATAAAGAATATGCCAGGCTAAATCTAAACTTGAGTGACCCCAAACAGGTAGAGAGGGACAAGGCTACCCCTGATCACAGTGTAATACCCTCTGTACTGAGGGATTCAAACCTATGTAATACCTTGTGCACTGCTGACTTCATGTCTACTGGTTCACATGAGCCAGAAAGCATGAGGCCGTCAGAATTAAATAGGCCTAGCATGACGGAGCTGACAGGTCAGCGCCCCTCGGAAATTGATGGACGGGCGTCCCTGTATAAAGACAAAAATATTATGGCTGATGTCTCAGACCAGGAAGCCTCCTATGAGGAGAAAGTCAGGGAATTAGATCTGCAGATGCACTATCTCCAAAGGGACCATTTGGTTCAATTTGCAGAAAGACAGCATGAAATGAGGCCCCAAAAGAGCATTCTGAAGACCTCCACCCAATCAGGGAAGTGGAGGGATCCTCCGCCAACCTTGATCAGAAGGATCTGAGAAGTACTGCCCCAGGAAACGTCCCTCCTAACTTCCCTTAGGAGGGCAGTAATCCCCCAAATCCTGGGTAAAGTTTCTTTCCCCGGTATCTACCAAACCCCAACCTGCAGGACAACTCTCCATTCTTTCCCTGCTTTCAGGAGTTCAGACCACCCAATCCGGGAGAGGGGAGGCCAACGGTGGAGGGTTACCAAAATCCCTAATACCCATGGCACTCCTGGAGAAGGGATAGTTATCCTTCCCGTGAACCACCTAGGTATGAACAGAGACCCCCGTACCAGCCGGAACAAGTGTCCCAACTGGAGCGCCAGGCCCAAAACCTCACGCAGGATCTGTGTCGCATGGTGAGGGCTCAGCAGAACCCTCAGATGAACATGGTGGCTCAGAACCCCTCAAACCAAGGGTGTGGCACCCTAGAACAATGACGGGGAGAGAACCTCGACAACTCACCAGTTCCAAAGGAGGAGTCACGGGAGGAAGAGGGTGTCAAGCTGTAGAGGAAGCTTCTTTCCTCACCCATGAAAAGCACCAGGACCCCCCGGTACTGGAACTAAAATCTCCTGCACCTGAAAATCTGCAACCCAGGGAACAGAGTGTGGGTAGGAGAAATAAAGAAATAAAAAGGGCCATTTTGTGGAGGAAAGTGTCCTCCAGTTTGAAGGGGAAGATTTTGGTAAGATAATCTTCTCCTTCAGGGACGGGGGAATTCCTCCCAAAGAAAAATGGGTCCCAATATATCTGAATGAAGACTAGGTGGGTGTGGGGACTGATTCAGACTCACCCATCCCTGAACCCCAGAATTGTCATCCTGAGAAAAAAATAGTAAAGGAGGGATCCTCCCCACAAACTGGTTCTAGTGACTGCCACCAGGTAAGAGGGGGTAGCACAGAGCTAACGGTAAAAGGGGATTCCAAAATCCCATCTATTTCAGGATGCCACATTTTTATTACAGATTCCCAGACTCCGGCACAGAATATTGTCCAAAACTCCACTGTGTCGGAGTCCAAAATAAAGAAATTTACCACCCAGCAAGCCCAAAATGCCCATTACGTTTTCCCGCTTGAGGAGAAGGAGGGGAGATTCTATGCCCCTGTTCGAGTTCAAGGGCAATGTGCATTTTCAGCACTGTGGATACTGGATCCCAAGCCACTCTTCTGTCAAAAAGGGCCTTTGAACAGCTAAATTCAGAAAGGGGGGCAAGACACCAGATCCATCTCACCCCACTTCCTGGACAACGCCAGAACTTCGACGGGTATGAAATTCCTGTCGAGGGACTGTGGATTTGGACGTAAAAATTGGATGGCTTAAGGTGAAGCATCCGGTCATAGTCGTGACTCCAGAGGGAAACCCCTGTCTATTAGGGAATTATATCCTTCGTAGGTTGTCTCCCCTAATAGACTGTGTTCACAAGGTCCTCTGGACTCCGACTAACCGGCCAATACAATTAAAACAGTGTCAACCATGTTAGTTTAAATGGCACATGACACATGGTTGAACAAAGGTCTGATCATATTGAGTTTCATTTCCAAAATAATCAAACACCTGACGTTACAGTAATTACTGTAGGACAACAAACTGGTGCTTGGAACTCCTCTCCATTCCTGAAAATCAACCTTCCTTCCAGTTTTAAGTGGCATTCCACATTGGAAGGAAATACTTTGACATTTTATACCAATTTTCAATCTGAAAATCCCAACTCTATAGTCAAAAGTGATGAAAAACCAGCTCAAAGTTTAATTGACATTGAGAAAATTAGAGAACAGTTGCTCCTCCCTATTCAGTTAAATGAGGGGAAGGAGTCTGTTCTCGCCCGAGTGTGCTTGAACAATGGAAAGAGCTTCATCAGCAAAGCAATGTTCAGAAAGCTCCCTAAAGATCCAATCATTCCCACATTTAAATTGATCGAGGTGTATGCTTAAAATGTCTATAGTTGACAAAAGCATAGAGCATAATTGTTGGGTCGTGCAAGATGTCCCTGCTGCATTCTATTTAGGCAGTGACATTCTCAACCAGTTTGCAATTAATTTGGACCTGATATATCACAAGTCCTGGTCCAGACTAGGGGGCAATCCCATGGGCTTTGATGATTCTGAAAAAGTATTTCGGTCAGCCCAATTGCTGCCATATGCAGTTGAAGTTCATATTGGAGAGGAGGTCACCATCCCAGGATGGACCTGGCAATTCCCACTTGAATTAAAAATTAAAAGAGGACAGGAACTGCAGAATTCTGATGCCTATGCCCATCTAAATGCCCATCTTCAACATGAGATGTTGGGGTTAAACCCAACACCATTAGTCAATGTAGAACACACCACCATTCCAATATTGATGGATAACAGTGACCCTATGAGTATCACTGTGGGCGCAGGCACCATTATTGGAATGGCGGTTGATGACTGCCATGTTATCATGGATTTAGGAAATGAATTGATAGGACCAATCCCCAATGAATGCTATGACAGTGACAATGACATACCACCAGAAAGGATCTTCAACTGGAAAGGGGGAAATTTCCTGGTGTACTCTTCCTGATCTTACGGGGAGGACAAGGTAACCTGTGACATCAGGAAGGATGAGGTGATCTTCTAGGTCCATAATGACTGCTTCTCCTACCTGAAACCCACTCTCCAGGCCAACCTTGCTGATGCCTGTGAGTCTGAGGAGCAAAAGCAAAAGTTGAAACAGGTTTTCTTAGATTTCCCAAGATATCTTTGCTGTGGACTCGTACAACTGTGGTCACACTGAGATACGCACTACCACAATTCCCACAGACCCTGGAATGACTCCTGTGTTTGTGAAGCAATATTGCTTGCCTCTCGCAGCTGTGTAGTCCCTGACGGAAATAATCAACAATCTAGAGTCTCGTGGGATAATTAGTCCAGTCCAAAGCACCTTTAATAAACCGGTGCTGGGGATTTTTAAACCAAATGGCCAATGGAGACTTTTTGTGCAGACCTTAGGGAGCTGAACAAACGGGTCCACATGTCCCGATGGCCTCTCCCCTACTTTGACCAAGGGCTGGCCCAGATCCAGGGGTCAAAGGTATATACTGCTATTGACCTGACAAATGGATACTGGACCATGCCCGTCAGTAGGGAGGACCAATACAAGCAGGCCTTTACCTTCGGGGGGCAGCAGTACACATTGACCTGGACTCCCTTCGGATACATAAACTCCAGCAACAAATTCAACATCTTCTTACATAAGGCCATGCCCGACTTGGGTCAAAGGGGTAACCTGGCCTATGTTGATAATGTCTTGATTAAAAGCTCAACTGTGGAGGAACACATAGCGGAAATCTGTTATGTTCTGACCTAGTTGAGGGTTGCCTGAGCAAAACTGTCCTTCCAGAAGGCACAGTGGTGCAGGATCCGTGTCAACTTCTTAGGACTTGAAATACCTCTTCAGGGTCTCTGTCCCTAGGAGGAGAAAGTGGAAGCACTATTAAAACTAAAAGACCCCACAACTTTGCGCGAGCTAAGAATTCTCCTTGGACTGACTAATTACAGTACGAAGTTCATTGAGGATTACGCAGAGATTACAAGACCCCTGATCCATCTGTTGAAGGAGGGGTCAAGTGGGAGTGGGCTCCAGAACAAACCAAGGCAGTAAAGGAAATCAAAAGAAGCCTTTCACAAGTGCCTTGTCTAGCTTAGCCTGTCAAAAACAAGGAGTTCTTCTTGGAGACAGGGTTCTCGAATACATGCTTGGTGAATAAAGTCATCTCCTACACAAGCAAGACTTTATCCTTTGTGGAGGAAAAACTGATTGTGAGAAGGCGCTCCTGGCAATCGTGTGGCATTGAAAAATTACCACCCGTTCATCCAGGGGGAACACATCATAGTGGAGACTCCCCACCAGCCTTTGCAATGCCTCCTGGATTCTGTCAATTCAAGGCTTTCCTGTGGGGGTCGGATACGGCCAAAACAAGAAGAGTCCCCTCGCGCAAGGTCTGGCTGACTTTGCATGATTGTGCCAGAGAAAACTGTCTCGAGGACGAAAGTCTCAAAACCCAGGACAACTTGGAGGCGTACCTGAATTCCCCACACAAAGTCAATGAAGAAGACAAGTACAAGGGAATGCCCACAGTTTATGTGGATGGGTGCTCCTACAATGTTGACAACGGGGAAAAGGAACTGGTGGCCGGCGTGGGGAACGCCTGGGTAAATGATGCCCCAGAACCCTCTGCTGGGTACAAAATTGGTCCCTGCAGTAGTCAGGTGTCAGAGTTCATGGCAGTTCATCAGGTCATCCTCACTGCCGTCCAACAAAAACTCCACGAACTGGTCATAATCACCAATTCAGATTATGCCTGGAACAGGTTCATGGGGCACTTGGTAAATTGGAAAAGCAGAGGCATGCTGGGTGCTATAACAAACCACTCAAACATGGCAAGCTAATAGAAAATACTGATGATCTGGTCACCTCTAATGGGATGACCATCTATTGGAAGAAGATTAAGGGTAATTGCAGAATATTGGAGCCAGACAAAACTGGGAATGACCTAGTTGATCAGCTGGCCAAAACTGTAGTCACCCAGGGGAATCTCCTTGAGATTGAGTCCCTGTTGGGGGAAATCCAGGTCACTGCTGTCACTAGGTCCCAGACAAATTCTCACACTGAACTCTCAACTGCCCAGTGGAGTAAGGAGACCCAAGATGCTGATTTAATCATGGCACAAAAAGGGGATCCGATTATTGGGAAATAGCACATTGAGGACCCTGAGAATTTTCCTCTGATGGATACCAATTACATTGGGAAAGAGGACCTCAGGGTGTTGATGAAGTATCCCAAAATGTTCAGAATCCAAGACGGTTTGTTGATAAGGAGATCCATCTCTGGATGCGACCAGTGGGCTGTGCCTACCTCACTCCAGAGCCTGATGCTAAGTCACGCCCATGACGCGGCCACAGCCGGTCATCAGGGGATTCATACTACTCTAGAAATTTTGTGGGAGGTTGCATACTGGCCACACATGGGGCAGGACCTCGACCAATATTTGAAGGGGTGTCTTGTGTGTGCACAATTTCAGCCAAGTTCACTCACACACCGAGCCCGCCTCCAGAAGAGGAGGATTACAGTGCCTTGGTCAGATTTACAAGTAGATTTCATTGGGCCCGTAATACGCTCCTCTAGGGGGAACAAGTACATGTTAAAAGTAACATGCTTGTTTACCACATGGGAGGAATGTCTCCCCACCTCAAATTGCAAGGCAGAAAGAGCAGCTGCCCTGATGATCAACCACATCTTCTCGCGTTTTGGCCTACCCCAAAGGATTAAGTCAGACCGACGAAGATGTCCTTCGTAGACAAAGGAGGACTTCCCCGTAGACCCGGAAAGGGGGTGTTGCTCCACACTCCAATGAAAGACAAAGGGCCCTGGAAAGGGGGTGTTGCTCCACACTTCAATGAAAGACTAAGGGACCCAAAAAGGGGGTGTCACTCCATACTCTGATGAAAGACCAAGGGAGGGTCAGGGCGTACCGCTCCCTGATGGAAAAAAACAACTCTGCCTGATGAACCCCACTTTGCCCTACTTTCCCTCAACACGAAGTCTCAGGGAAGAAGGGGGGGTCTGTGGGGTACATTGACCAGCCCAGCAGAACTCCCCTACCTCACCAAACTACATCTCAGCAGTCACCATCAGAATGGCTGCGCTGGCTATGTTGAGCATTATCACCTTGCATTAAAACTGCGCTTTGCAGTCTCCAAAATTATGGCTTCGTCGTCTTACCAGCCACACATGGGGCAAGATGAAACACAGAACACCTTGAGAATTGCTGCCAGTAATTTCTTCATTTGCACCAGAGAAAAGAATTAAGGGCAGCGCTGCTAGACTGCCAGCTTAAAATTTGCCACTGAAAAAGGGAAAAGTTCTGCCTTTTAAAATGACTGTGCCCTGATGCTCTTTTTCATCTGTTCAACAGTACCCAGTTCTGATCCAGTGAGACCCAGCTAGGTCCCTCCATATTCAGGTTGTGCGCCAGCAAAAATGGGGCATGTCTCATTGAATGACATGCTGTGTCAGGCAAGATCAGTGAAATAACAAAGAAACTTCACTTCAAGTCACATGCAAAACACTTTCCTTTGCAACAAAATGACACAGATAAACCCTTCATAACAAGCTCTCTCTTTCTTTTCTCATGTCGGTTTATATGGCCCCTTGCTTTGAACAGATTTCAGTCTTGCTTTCTGGTTCAGGAAAGAAAAATAAATAAATAAATAAATAAATAAATACATACATAAATAAATAAAGTTACTGTGAAACCAGCAGGACAGGTTTTTAGGCACTGGCTTCAAAGCACTGACTACAGGATCTACCTTGCCCCAAGTGTACCAGCATCTGGGGCATATGAATAGGCAAAGGTGATGTGTCTCACACCCTCATCAGACTCTGTGACAGTGCTCCAGCCGGGTACAATGGATTTCTTGGACACATTGGTGTGACTGTTTTAGCAGCACCTTCCCACCACTCAAAAAGAGGAGCTTCAAAGACAAATCCATGACAACAGGGCTAGTGCCTGACATTTGGCTGTGGGTTGAAAAAAAATTCCCTTATTTAGAAGAAAATGCTGGCCCATTTGGTGCAAAATACTGTTCTCAATTAATAAACTTTAAGACTTTATTTCTGCAACTGGAGAAAGCGGGAATGCAAAGGTTTAACAGTTTAAATGTAATTTTTGTGGCATTAAAACAAGATATTGTGGCTTTCCCTAGCATGTAGGAGACGCAAACGGCAGAAAAATGTAAATCTTGGTAAAAGTGCAATTTTAAAATATAATTCAAACATGCTCTGTGATAATAGGTACACATATATAACATTGTAGAATTATATGTTAAATATTTCCTACTGATAAGTGCAAAAGATTATTAGGAGTTGAAATGACAAAGTACACTTGGAATGCCACGCTCTGTATGAAATGTGTCATTTGCCTATGTGATTTTCGAAAATGCCACAACTGTAAAAATGTGCAATGTATGTCATAACTGATTTTTGCCAAAAATGACTGTGGGAGGGCATGGGCAATTTAAGCTCACACCATAAAACTGATGTCATATCTGTGAAGCCCAACCGGTTGACATGAAGGCGGTAACAGTAAACCCTGACCAATCCAGTTGTTAGAGGCATATCAAGCCAAAGGCCTGCCCCCATGGTAAATCCTGTGATGTGACCCGCCTTATAAAAGGGGGAGAAAAAGGACACTATCTTCTGAATTTCCCAGCTCCTGTGCATCTAGATATTCCATTGTCACTCTGCAAGATTCCAGACTCCACTGCCAGGCCAGAACATAGCTGACCCTATCCAGGCAGGACCATTGATCCAGAAAAAAAACACTAAAAATCCCAAGAGATTCACGGAGAAAGGGGAAAGGTGGCTGAACCCTCAGTGGGATTTTCAAGTGCTGCCTGCTTGCCTTGCTAACCGCTCTATCCAGCTGAGGTGCCGCTGTGTCGTGACCACACCATTGCCCAGCTGTTTTCTTCTGGGAGAGCTTGACGCTGTGACCAGGGACCAGATCTTGCCTTGCTGTCCAGAAACCTGGTGCACTGTCCAAAATACCCCATTCAACTGCTTTTTGTGAGTATTCAAAATCCACACATTGCATCCTTTGCCCTGTACCTTGTATTAGGTTGAACCCCATAGAAATCCCATAACTGCCTTAGCAGAAATCCTTAAAATGTGCAAAATCCTCTGTGCATCCTGTCCTTGATCGCCAAGTGTTAGCGCCATTCTTTCACTCATTTCTGTCTTGTGTAAATCCTTAGTACTATTTTGATTAAACTAATTAATTCCCACATAGAGAGCCACACGGTGCAAAGGGTTTACACTTGCAAAGTAACCTGTGTCACGGGCGGCGTCTCTCTTTTCTAGCCACTAAATTATAGTTTCTGTAAAACTTGTCCTTTCCTTTTCAAACCAATTTTCAATGTCAACTGATTTTATCTTTAAAACCGTATTTCCTTTCCCATTGAGAATCTCATCCTGTCATTAATTTAGAGTCACTCTTTCACTTGCCTATTATCTGTGTGATGTGCATCTGTCATTCAGCCTAAAAAACGCATTCCAATTCTGTCTATTTCACGCATTTTTCAAATCATTTTGACATTTAAACCTGTGTAAATTAGCAAATGCAATTATTACGCGTGTGATTTGGCTGCACTGTGTTGTCACTTCAAAGTTGATTTTTGAAATGTCTGCCCATTGTTGGTACCTTGCGTTGTAGTTTCTAGTGTTCTTACATCCCTGATACTGTTATAACTCATATTTACCTCATTCATTCAACCGCACATTTAAATTAAATATTTAGTAATTCCGAGTGCTATTTTATGCAATTGCAAAGGTTTTAAAATCCGATTTAGCCTCCCATTTCATGGAGAAAGTTCACATTTTAATTATGTTTGCTGCCTAGCATACCGGATTCCATGATGCTCCTTTCTATCCACTCAAAACTCAAATAATAGGGGTGTCAGGGCGCATTGCAGGGGTAAATCTCTACTTGAACAGTAAAATTGCTCCCATTCATTTGTGCTTTGTATATGTTATAGTAGAAGGTCAAACTAAGTGTATTTCATCAATGTACCTTGTAATTATCACCCCATTGGTGATTGCTGGCCAATATTAAATTTGTGTGATTTTCTTTGAATTTAAATTAAATAAATATTGTATTACCACCCAACGGCCTAGTTCATTGTCCATTGTGACCCAGGGTATTTGTTAAAGGGGGTGTGAGACGGGTTGGGTGCCAGCTCAATCAGAATTCTAGGGGCAGTGGGAAGATATCAGACAGCTGGAGAGAGGCCATCTTTATCCCAGTTTATGAAAAAGGGGCAAGAGCTTGCCCGAAAAACTATAGGTTGTTAGCAGTGGCAGATTCCAGCTGCAACATGTTTTGCTCCCTCCTACTTCAAATTATAAATGTATGGAGTAGGAATAACAAGCTCATCTCCGCCCTTGCAAACAGGGTTTAGAGCAGGGTACAGCACTATTGAAAATATGATAACATTACATTTTGTGGTTGTTGATGCAATGAAGCAAAAGATGAAACTGTATGCCTGCTTTATAGACTTCTCTAGAGCAATTGATTCTGTGGATAGGGCGGGACTATGGGGCAAATTAGAAAAATTGAAAAGGTGCCCCATGTTATTGCATTTTCTAAAGGAAATGTACGGGGAAACGACAGTAGGTATGTATGTGAAGAAAGGAATGGAAAGGTCTTCTCCCATTGATTCTAATATAGGTCTTAAACAGGGGTGCTTGACTTCACCCACATCATATAACTTGTATGTCCCCGACATGGGGGAATGCTTCGATAACATTAACAATTTCCCCCCCAAGATTGGAGACATACCTATTTGTTGGATGTCATATGCAGATGACACGATCATTATAGATAAAAACCTGATTGGGCTCCAGAGGTTGCTCAATGAACTTAATCCGTATGCTAAAGAAAACAACCTCAGCATTAATGTCGGGAAAACCAAAATACTTATATTCGGGGGAAAAGGAGGGAAGAAGAAAACATCTAAATATAGATGGAAAATTGAAATGCAAAATATTGAAGTGGTAGAAAGGTACCTAGGGATGCCAGATGGGTATCAGGTAATATTATCCCCACCAAAATATTGCAGTATATATGGTTGTCGGGAACAGCCATAGGTGATATTTTTAGTGGGGGATAATATTAGGGTTTCTTTGGACAGGGGTTTCAGGGTTGTCCCCCCACTCCTTTTAAAATAATACAGGGGTGGCAGGGGTGCCCCTCGCAGGTTCCATGCCTTAATATCGCCACAATAATATGGCAATAATTTTGTATGGCGATATGTTTGCGGGGATATTAACACATAGACCCAGTCAGGGAATATCCACCTAGAAATCATTATGTGCATATAATCGAGAAAAAGGTCTTAAAAAAATTGAATGTAATGAGAGCCTTTATATCTGCTAAGTGGGGACATTCGGTTGAAGGTTTATTGGAAATATATAAACCCTGCATTATACCTAGAGCCATGTATGCATTAGAGACGGTGGCAGCTAGGTACACACGGAATCTAGGAAATATCGAGGGGAAGCACTGGAAAACGGCATTGAGACTAGCTAAATCCACACCTATTGAGGCCATCTGATGTGAATTAGGACTGATATTCCTGTTGACCTTTTGGAAAATAAGCTGTTGCAAATTATATATAAAAATGACTCTAGAAGTAAACAAGAAAGATAGTCTGATGAATGTCATCGGGAAAAAAAGCTATTAATAAAGATCTTAAAAATTAGGCTTTGAAGGATTTAACTAATACTTCTCTCACTTTCCTTAAAGAGATCAATTTGCAATTACC
Source organism: Ambystoma mexicanum (assembly GCF_040938575.1). NCBI lineage: Eukaryota > Metazoa > Chordata > Amphibia > Caudata > Ambystomatidae > Ambystoma > Ambystoma mexicanum. Next base: position 342,356,211 of record NC_090927.1, read on the forward strand.
CAAAGGAAGTCAGAATGTAAATGGTTTGTATAATATACGTAAAATGAAAGCTATAAGCTGGGACCTAATTGACAATCTGGACAGTTTCGGGAAAAAAGTAGGTTTGCTACAGGTTTGCTACATATTGGGCCTCATTACGACCCAGGCGGTCCGGAAATAACGGTGGGGGTAAACCCGCCGCCACCGTTGTTTCCGGACCACCTGAGTCCGACCCCTGCAGGCGGGAGGTGATGTTCCCGCCAGGTCTGACCTGGCGGGTTTAACACCTCCCGCATGCAGGCGGACGAGGAAACACCGGCAGCATTACGAGATGCTGCCGGTGTTTCCATGATCCCCATTTCCATCGAGTCCCATAGGAATCAATGGGAATGGGGATTTACACCATTCCGCCTCCGTGATTCCGGGAAAACCGGGGTTGTAATGCCCAGGTAATTCTGGGAATCACGGAGGCGGAATGGTAATACGAGTCCGGCGTTAACCAGGCGGTTTTACCGCCTCGGTTAACGCCGGACTCGTAATGAGGCCCATTGTCTCCAAGGGATGTCTCCTAATATACCTCATAGTTATTTATGGAAGGTTAATAATAGGGAATTTACCAGATTTACATTGTTGTTAAGGTTCAACATGTTACCCAGCTATGAATATGTGGGATCTTGGAATGGTATCCCCCTAGAAGAAAGATTGTGTAGATTTTTCAAACTGGAGCTGGAGACATCAAGATACTTACTAACTGCATGTAATAAATTGCTGGGATGGTATCATACAGGTTACAATGATATATTATTGGACAAAAGAATGATTATGACGGATCAGTTTTGGTCTGAAATTTACATGGCAGAACCTTTTTTGTGTATTTGAGCTGCGTTTTATGTATGGAAAATAATTTTGTTGGAATGGGAAACATTTTAATTGGTAAAGGTTGTAAACTGATTTCAGAGAAAACAAAGGGCAAATAGAAAATTGGTGACAGATTGAACCCATACATATCATTATTTTTGGATGTTGAAGTATGATATTAAAAATAATAGAGCTTAATGTCAAAAAAGATATCACAAATGCAGAGATAGGTTACCATTTTAAGTATGCTTGGAAGGGAAATTGGTTCTAGAAGGAAATTTTAATTTATGTATGAGCACTTTTTAAGGTATTATAAATAGGGAATTTGAATAGGTGTGTTTTTACTAATGTGTAACTACTTGTCTGTTTTCCCGATTATTATTATTCTTTGGGATATGTTGCCTATGGAAATATTTTAACTGATTATGTTACTTATGTAATTTATTTAATTGTTCATGGAGTGTTAATATCGATATGTACTATGATATTAAGATGTTTGGATATGTTGATAAGTGTTTAAGGTTTTAATTTACCACAAACACTATAAAGAAAAAATATAAAAAATAAAAATTGTGGGTAATGACTTGTAAGGGAACATGAGGGAAAGGTAGAAGTGTGTTAAGTGTTCTGGAAATATATATATATATATATATATATATATATATATATATATATATATATATATATATATATATATATATATTATATATATATATATACTGTATCTGTATATAAACAGCGCACACACTGCCTGCAAGTGCTCCTAAATTTGTGAGAGCAGTTATGCAGTCGTCTCACTGCTGGATTCATTGCCTTTGTGGAGCTACTCTGTTGCTTTAACTGTCGACCCACCTCCACTGAGCTTCAAAGGACATTTAAAAGCTGACCATCGTTCTCATGCGCGCACGATCCCTGCAAGTGTTCCTGAAAGTGTGAGAGCAGTTAAGGAGTTGTCTTGCTGCTCCATTCATTCCCTTTGTGGTGCTATTCTGTTGCTTTAACTGCTGACCCGCCTCCACTGACCTTCAAAGGATATTTAAAAACTCTGAGTCATGCTCCTGCACATGCGCTCCCTGCAAGTGCTCCTGAAAGTGTGAGAGTAGTTAAACAATTTGACAGTTTGGTGAGTGTTACATGCCCTGTCGCTTTAAGGAAGCGACCTCTGAAAGAAAGAGGAGGAGTTAATGACGTTGAGTGAGGATGGAGGAGTGAGTTAACGGAACGGGGTTTCAGTTCCAAGTTGTATTTAAATAAAGTGATACGTGTTCCTGAACTCCGGTCTTGTGTCCTTCCTTACAGGCCCATTCCCAGCAACAACAGTCGAGACCTGAGCACAATCCTTCACGGGGTCTATCCCTCCTTGCTCCTGCGGTGCTGTCGGCTGGAGAATCCCTCAACGACGCGTCCTCCCAAGGCGAGAAATGCAGTCTGCGTATCTCAACCACGTGCACCAGCGATCCCGCTGTGCAGCCCAGAATGCTCGATCCCAAGCACGAAGTAGGGCAATCGTGCTGTTTACTCTTGCCGGTCCATTCCACGTGGAGAGTGACAGAAGTCTCTCCACATGCAGGCGGCACAGCAATCCACCAGCGGTTTCTTCCTCCCTGCTCTCCCTGACTCGTGGGACTTGTGCTAACATGGCAGCACATGATTGAGGTGGGTGTTCCCTTGCCCCTTACACCTCCCACACTAGTGCCACAGTCCGGGGCCTACTCCTCAGCACTGCAGTGCTGGAAATCCCTAGCCCCCTCGCATACACTGCCTTCACCATCACGTGGCCCCAGCTCCTACCAATGCTACAAGGGGCCTGGAGAGGGAACGTTTCATCAGGTGCTGTAAGCACCCAGGATCAATCTGCAGCACGCCCTTCATGGGGACTTAAGCCATCCAACCTCCAGAACCACGCTCCCCTCAGTGATCCCACGCCCTACACAATAACCACAGACCCCGCCAGACCCTGCCTTTTGAACACCGAAGGATTTATTTCTTACCAGTGTAAGGCACACCAGTGGCAATGGGCAAACCTGTCTCGCCACCCCCTGTCCACAGAGCCAAATCTGTAATGCTGCGCATGCCACTCCTCTCCTCAATGACCCCGCAGGTGGACAAGAGTCCACGATGGACCGAGTGGATGGAGGACTTTTATCACTTTGTGAGGGCATCTGGGGAAGGGGACTCGCCCCACCTACGTGACGTATTCATCAATCTGGTCGGCAGCGAGAGTAAAACGATGGTTAAAATGACTCTGGATGCAGACCAACCTGATTTCACCACCATAATTGCTGCTTTGAACAGGAAACCTGTGATTGAACCTAACAGGCGTTACGAGAGATAAATGTTCAATCAATGCATGCAGAGGGCCAAATAGACAGTCGATGAGTTCATCACTAGTCTGAGGGTCAAGGGGGCCCACTGTCAATTTCATGCATTCTCCTTTGATGAGGCCATACTCTTGAGGGTCATCGGGGGCTGCATGTCACCTTCCCTCATGAAGCAGCTGCTAAAGAAGCCCCCCTCAATAGATGATGTCAGCGAACTTTTAAGGATTTTTTAAAGGGTCGATGTCCGGCCGCCTCCATGGTGGGCAGCCCCACATCAAAACACGACAGTGCTGAAATCGTCGCCGCTGTGCAGCAGACAACCCAGTGACCAGGGGAAAAGAAGTGCCCCCTCCTACAAATCTACTGGGCAGCCTAGCCCTAAACAACATAGACAGTGCTACAGGTGTGGCATGGCATTTCCCCACTCAGGGTCCTGACCTGCCCTGTTGCAAACGTGCACCAATTATGGAAGAGAGGGGCATTTCCAATCCGTCTGCATAGAGGGGAAGATGTTCCCTACCTGAAGACCACAGTGGCCCAACAGGTCGCTCAACCGTTCACCACAGTCCTAACACTCCCAGGGCAGGTCCTACCAACTCAACCAACGACACTACATCAGAGCTGTAGAGGACTACCACACGTCTGACTACCCCCACAGTTATGGTTACTACGACCAGCCTCATGGTCGATGAATATGATGAACCCCCTCGGGAATACCAGGAGTATGAGGACCCGATCCAAGCCTTACCCCACCACAGCACTGCCAACTATGACCAACCACCCTATGATGAGTTTGTCAACCTCATCCAGGACTACAGGGAGGAAGAGAAGCCCCACAGATCCCTGTCAAGATGGGAAACAGACTGTTTCACTTCCTAGTAGACTCTGGCGCTACTGTCAATATCATGGGGGAGCAAGAGTATCTGAAAATACCCGACAGACCGTCACTTGAAAAAACGTACTTGAGAATCTTCCAGTGGGGGGCGACATTACCCCTGCATGCCATCAGACACTTCAAGCGTCAGCTCATCCACAAAGGCTTCAAGGTGGACACTACCATCCATGTCATCAGGAGCCCAACAAAAGGCTAGTGTCTCCTCAGCTACCACACAGTATCGTGTTTGGGTCTCATTGACATCCACTTCCGTGAAGGGGACGTAATACACTCATCTGCTGAGAACAACAGGTGTGAAGACACTGTGTGCACAGTCGACATGTCTGAACATCATGCCCCCATTACCAAAGACGAGGTCCTAACAAGATTTCCTTAACTATGCACAGGAGTTGGAAAGCTGAAGTGTCCCCCAGTCAAGCTCCACATTGACCCATTGGTGCGACCTGTCCCCCAGCACAGCAGAAGAGTTGGTTTCCATCTCCAAGAAGCGGTCTCCAGAGGACTCAACCAATTACCAACCGATGGCATCATCGAGTCAGCCAAGGGCCCGACCCATGGGTGTCCCCCCTAGTTCTCGTGCCAAAGAAGGGTGGACATCTACGCCTCTGCGTGGACATGTGGATGGCAAAACTGCAATATCCAAAGAGAGCGACACCCAGGGCCGTGCATTGAGGACATGATAGTACAACTCAATAAATTGGGATGTTTTCAAAGCTTGAACTGATCAAGGGATACACCAGCTGGAGCTCCACCCTGAGTCAAGAGGCATTATGACGTTCGCTAACCATGATGGCCTCTTCCGATATTGGTGGCTGAATTTTGGCATCTCGTTAGTGTACAAAATCTTTCAGGAGGCCATAAAACAGATCATTAGACCCATCGAGGGCGCAATGAATTACAGCAATGTAGAGGCGTCGCTAGGGGGGGGCTTGAGGGGCTATAGCCCCGGATCTTTTGGCTGTAGCCCCGGATGGAGATCATGGGTTACAACTAGCCCTGATTGATGCCTGCTTCACTGACTATGCGAGAGAGAAAGGGAGCTAAATTAAGCATTTTACAGTCTGCTCTTTAAATGTTTTTGTTTCCTAATTTGGGCATTGCGTGTTCACTTCTAAGGTGAGCTGTTAACGTCCTAATAGTTATGGAGTCCCAGGGGCCCACCGTCGTCCCCGACCATCAGCATGTGCATGCCTGTCTGCTCCCGCTCGTGGAGCACGATGCCAGACAAGGTTTCTATCATCATGTTCAAGGCCTCTTTCTCATCAGAGACATTTCTTATTGGGTCTTATGTTGCAAGTTTAAAAAGAGAAAGTTAATTAAATATGGACAGAAACATCGTTTAAACCATCATGTCGGGACAAATGGAGTCCTCTGAGAGACGCACACAAAGGGTTCAGAACAATAATTGTTCCATCAGGTATTTATGGCCGGAGTAATAAAAAACACACACTTTATTATCTATGTATATTCAATAAAATTATCAGTTTTGTACTGCGACCCCCCAGAGACCCAACAAATCGCTGTGTTGTTTTGAAATGTCTGTCAGCAGAAAAGACAATGACGGTGCCAGTGAATTTTCATAAATTACATTATAACGTCCTGTGGCAACAAGGCCTTCCATCATCCCCAAGATCGGATGCAACCGATGAATAGGCTCGTACAAAAAAAAAGGATGGCAACACCGTGCACATGCAAGGCCCTCCTTCGTTTAACAGACTGAGAGCTGAGGGTAGCCCAGCACAATGAGACTTGCTGTCAGATGGATGGTGCAGATTTAAAACTTCATTTTTTAAAATCTTTGTTTTATACCCGTGGCAGTGCTCAAACTCACATACAATCGAGTGCATGCTCTGTAGTGCCCGTGTTTTCATCATTATTTTGTGAGTCAGTAGAAGTGAGTGATGCATTTGGAGCTATATGGTATTCGTAGTAATTAGAAGTTTAGAAGTAAAGCTATATACTTTTGTTATGGAGGATGCAACTATTGAAACAGAATATAATAGTCACATGGTGGAGCCCCGTGTGCTTGCATGGTCGGTCAGTCCACCATGCTTGTTTGGTCCCATTAGCATACCCACACCTACAACTACGCTACCACACCCTGCAGCTACTTGTCTGAGCCACACATTCTTAATAACTGGTGTCAGCATCTTCTAAATACCATGAGCCTGACTTACAAAATTGGGGATTTCTCATAAAAAATCGCCTTTGTAGATCATGGCAGTCGGCTGCCACAAGTAAAACGAATCCGAGTCTGCATCATTTGCAAAGGGTAAGGTTGGAGGAAGCTGAGTGCAGCACAAATCTAAAAAAGCGGACTCACGTCTTGAACAAAGAAGACACTGCAGCACAGCGAAGATCCTCCTGCTCATGAATTCACTGCCTGACCTTAATTTCAGTCAAATGGATTCCTTCATACCCCAGTGCATACTTATTGCTCAAAAGGTCTTTGGTAAATGTACTGCTCGCTTCACAAACAAGAAAATAATCACAGAACTCGCACCCAAACACTACATTCAAAAAGCGCAATTGCTTGCCAAGAAGTAAAAGTGATACTGAGCATAGGACACACCCATGGAGAACACCCTGACAAAACGTATACCACAGTATTAATGCATAAAGGCAGGATGCATGCTGAAGCACTCAACATGCCATGAACCAAAAGGTTAGAACTTAGTGCTTGGCAATCTAGTACAGGGTTAACTCAAACCATGTGAATGCTAGTTATTTCAAGGTAAGCAACTCTTTCAACTTTGCTGTAGTTTAGTAAAGAAAGGTTTGAGGTTCACCTTGTTTGTGGCCCTGCAAGGGAGGGTACTGTTCCAATCCCTCTTAGAGTGCCCACCAACAACCTATACCTGTTAGGCCACAGCTATGCAGTGAGGCATCTTAAACCTTTTAAAAATATATATATTTCTGATGCTTTTTTGGACTGGAAATAAGGATTTATTAGTGGTGGAAGTGAAGCCATTGGCCACAATGTGATTGAGGGCTTATAAGTGTAATTTCTGGGTTATTCAACCCTCACAATGGACCTTTGAATATTCATGTCCAAGCATATCTTTAAATTGGTGTAATGCGAATAGTCATGCGTCAATATTTTGGGTGTTTGCCTGGACCTAGTTAATATGGATAGAAGGTATACTACATACCAGCAGAATACATCCATTTTGATGTAGCAGGGTTTAGTTTGGGACTCATCCCCTTTATTATTGACCCCTCTACCCACTACTAAACATCACACACTTTTACACAATAAAATAGAAGTGGACGTTTACATGCAACTTCCATGTACGTTTGTGATCAGGGCCAAGGTTTTAAAACTCCAAAGGCAACAAAACACATCTATCACTGCATTTGTAATGGATGTGTTTGAATCACCTGCATATACCTCAGCTGGTCCAATTAAAATATGATCACCACCACATCATATAAAAACAATCAACATCACATTGCATCTATTGATCTATAGTTAACTCAACACATGATATGTAACAAACATTGGCAAAGCCAACAGTTTGGGGGTTTAGTGTAGGCATTTAATCACTATGTTCTGTTCATACTGCATTTCTACTAAATGCAAGGTAATGGAATAAAACCACACCAATTCTATGGTTTAAAAAGCTATGCTGGAATTGAAAATGCTTTTCATTTGTTAGTTATATTATATAGGGTATGTTTGTATCCTGCATGCTTGCCGCTGGCCACAGCTAATAAGCAGTACCATATTCGGTAGCCCTTTAGATCGCTAAGAAACATATGCACTTTTCTGGTTATTTTGGAAATATCATGCATTTGAAATATGTTTTTCAAAGATACTCTCACGGATGGAGGTGTGGGGGGAGAACCCCGGTAACGCCTTGCCCTGGTCTAGTTCAGGCTTGCTCGCTGCGCTTACTTGCTACATTATATAAATACATTCATTATGTATCCCACCACTTTTTAAGCCCACTAGCTACCCCTGTGAGTTTGTCAGCCCAACAACCAGCAGCAATCGACTTTATGGTTAATGTGGCAAACAGGTAGCTCTCCAGCTGCTGCTTAAATACAATTTCTCATTCCACAGCAAGTCTTTGGCAGTCCTGCCCAAAGACTTTTCTGTCTTATATAACCTCATACAGTATTACCTAGCACTACTGAATGAATGTTCAGAGTGGCAATATGGCTACATGTTAGCAGTAATTCCAAATGAGTATGAGCAGTATATTAATGCAATATTAACGCTTGAAAGTGCAGCGCGGCACATGCGTTCATATATTATAGTTATGCAATGTCCAAACTTGCAATGGGCTCTAGCCCCGGATCTTTCACAAACCTAGCAACGCCCCTGGTTGCAGATGTTTTGCAGAGCATTTTGTGCTGTATTTGGCATGAAGCAATTTCTTTGGTTTTCTTTGCGAATACATGCATTGTGATGAAAGGCGCGATCGCGCAAGCACTTTTTGGGGAAATCTCGCATTGTCATTGATATTGAAAATATTTAAATACCTACCAGGCCTGTAGAGTATTCTGCTTTTGCCCCAATCATGTTTTTAATCAGCATGAATCGGCATTTAACTCACACATTGTTCTTTTCAAATCTTTTTTGTGAGTTGGGTATGAAGTACTTTAGAAAATTACAACAGTTTCCAAAAACAGCTCATCCTGGACTGCGCATGCAATATTTAGGAGAAACAAATGCGCATCAATATTGAATTCGGCTCTTTCAAGGCTTTATCGAAAGACCACACATGTTATATGATAGATTTCTGTGTACATTAAAATAGACTACTTACCTGTGAAACGTAATCATACAAGGGCACATATTTTGGGTCTCTTCCCGGGTCCCCGATTTAGCAGCATTCTTTAACAAAGTAGTGTAATTCGAGCGGCAGCTTAAGCAGAGACTTAGAAACGACTCCTTACAAACTAGATAAGCAGCCTTTTTCCGTTTACAAATGCGTAGGTCCAAAATGGCTTCCATTCCCTGACAGGATTCAAACCACGGCCTCGATACTTGATCCCAGACGCGCGCCATGTGAATCTAATAAACCGTTGGCTCCTGCAAATTTTCTTCTCGAAATATAAAAGAGAACAGGTTATAAAGGACATGATTAATGTGCACCCTGGTAAAGCTGTTCTGAACATCTGCACATTAAAAGCATTTATTAAATTATCCGAATCTATATTTTAATGAGTGAAAGATACTTATTCTGTCATCCATCACAATAAACTCAGGAAATACTTAACATTATAATCATTTTTGTACTTTGAACAAAAATAGTTATGAAATATGAATCCCTCACTAAGAATGCGGCACTCGCCACTATGATCAAATATGTTTTCACAGGTGCATGAGATATTCCTTGTTCATTTCATTCTGAAACTGTTGAAAATATAAAACATGTTTTGTGTTTCTTGGGTAGGTGAAATTGCATTTTCCCCACATGGCACCCATTATTTGTGAATTATTGCCATGTCTTTTTCGAGAACACACTACATATCCTAAAGTTGCTTAGTAATGAAAATACAGATTTATGTAACATCTAGTATCATGTAACAGTATGGTGCACTTGAGTAATAAAAGACATGAGGCCTGCTAACATTAATTCTACTTCGCTAGTGTTCCCAAATAAGGCCCTTACATTCCTTCCTATTAAATTCACCCGTCCACCGTGTTACTGGTGAAGAAAAATCACTTTGATCCAAAACAGGAAATTAAGTCCACGTAATGAAGCTTGGTTGTCCGCCTTTCTGCCTTCCAATGCCTTCAATGTTTTTCATTTGAATTAGTCCTTACTTTCCATCCCAGAAAATGCTGCTGAGACAAAAGTGAGCCCAGATTGCGCATCTTCATAGTGCGCAGCCCCATGTGGAAACCACGCCACGGATCAGGCATCAATGCTTGCGCACCTATTGGTAGTGGAGGAGGTGGGCATTCAGGCCCTGCTCGCAGGAGTGAAGCCATGCACTTCCAGCCATTTGATATAGCTGAGTATGTATACAGGGCAGGTTCATTTATAAGTCGGTATGAGGATGTTCAAGAGCTACTGACTGACATAGATGGCACAGGTGAAGAGCTAAATGAGTGTCTTTCAGGTCCATGCATGATCCCAGGGATGTCACAAATGGCCAAGGCTGATCTTTCGCCCCAACCATGCTTCTGGGCCACTTCACGTATCTAGGTTACAGCCAAATTATGGGTCTACTAGGCGATGGTCCTTATGCTGAACACGGCCACAATGGGCATCTATGATGAGGCACAACTCTCTATGCCTTAAGGTTGATCAGTCTCTCACAGATCTATTTCTCTTGATTGAGAAATGGGCAAAAGAAACAGAATTCATACCCAAAAGTGGATGCATCGATATTTCTGGTACCTCCATGTCAGGATTGTTTAGGGTTTGCTTAGTCCCAGCTGTCAAATTTTAGACATGCTCCCCTGCCCTTGACAGCGATTATTGTAAGATTGAAGGGTAAGTAAGGCAAGGGCAGAGAGGTTGTGAAACTGGGTGGAAATAGGTCATCACTGGATGTTTGCACTGCTCTCCAGAATCCTGCTCCTCATCAGCACTGGTTTATGGTAGTGCAGTGCACTGCTCCACCATCCTTTTTCCACACAACCTTAAGTGTCACTACTATCCCTGGCAGAAGCAGAGGAGCATGGGAGGTTGGCAGCTGAGCTGCACCAGACAGAGAGCAGAAATGCTCCACCACTTGACTGATCCAGGCCTATCATGGAGTACCTGGACATATGCTGGCAATGCTTGGCAATGGTTTCAGTGCATGGGTTTATGCTGCCATGACCTGAGAACATCATGACATTACCTACCAAAGAGTGGGAGTACGTGAGCATTTAATGCCAATACCTGGGGATGGAGTGGGTACCTAGACGTCTCAGGGCAATACCTAATTATAGTGTGGCACCAGGGAATTTTAGGGAAATGCCTGGCAATCGTGTATCTGTCCATACCGAGCTTTGCCTGGCAAATGATGGCAGCACCTAGATGTCAAAAGTGGAATTTTATATACATTTGCTAACTTGTGGCTGTTGTGCAAGTACCTTCTTTGACAGCGGTTCAAGAAACCTGTGTTTGATGGGCATAACTGCCATTTGTTGGAGTTTTTAAGATTTTCTTAGCAACGCCTGTCAAATGTGTCCGTCCCCTGTGTTATATATACCCTGTTGCCGCAAGTAGTGAGGTCGTCTAGCTAAGCTACGCTTTCTTTTCAAGCCTCGGAGGTTCTGCAATGGATGGCTTTGTTTACCCGTTAGCCAGCAAAGCTTCTGTTTTCGTCCCATGCTTTCATAATGCCTCTACACTTTCACAAAAGTGAACTCCTTCTCGTGCGGTAATATTCGTGATGCCTATCAACTTCTTTTACCAGTTGCTCTTTGTTGCAGTGCCACATTGTATGTTTGGAGATAGAATGGGTTCGGTAATAACAGAAAACATTGTCCAGGGAGGTCTCACACACCTGAAGTCTTACAGCTGCCCAGGGACGTCATTTAGGGGACGCCAGGAGGTCGCAACTACGACCCCTGAGGTCCCCCTTGCTGCCCCCGAGGCCTCCCTTGCTACCCCTAAAAAAAAAATAAAAAAGAAAGTGTCTTTTTTTTGTTT